>NC_135536.1:48535411-51035411 GCF_045843805.1 Urocitellus parryii
AAATTAGAAGTAAAAGTATCATGTGTGTTTTTTGCTTCATTCAGGGACATTGTATCACACACATGTAAGCAAATATTCAATTAGAAAGGCAAAACATGACTTCCACTAGGATGCTTAAACAGGAAAATATAGAATCATTTTGACTAGTTCTCTGTAAACACAAGAAATTTTACTAAACTTATTTGATTACTGGGCTTCCATTTCAAAATAAAATGGTGGCTGATTACCATCATCAGCCAAATGATTCCAATACTATCCAACCCAGCAGGTCGTCCATCGGTTCAATTTCCCTGTGTTAGTTAGATTCACTCTGATTTTCATATTTAGTTACCAGTTGTGGGCCAAATTGCATTATAACTTTCCTAGCTCTACCTTTCATTGACTTCATCAGAGCTGCAAGCATGGAAGAGTAAAAGGATTGGGATGTAGCTAATGTTGTGATAGCACACTGATTTTGACATTGGTTTTTAGGAATCTTCAGTTCACTGGTAATTTTTAGAAGCATTTTCATTGGAAGTAACTCAAAATCTTATTTAACTCTGATTTCAGCTATTGCCAACTGGTAATGCTGGACACTCTGTGTTCTTTCCTGCATTATTAAGTGCCTCTAGATGCCATGGACTGTGCTAAACATCTAGCACAGTGCTTTGCTTATATTCTATAGATTTGAACATTTTTTTGCTTTAGTTTTTATTTGGAGATGTATGCTGATAATTTTTTATGTACCTGTGACAGTATTCCACAGGTACATAAAAAATTATGTTATGGAATATGTAATCAAATTTCTGTTTAAAAGGTCCTTAAGAGGTTTAATTTTAAAAGAATATCTTACACGAATTAGACCAAACACAGAAAGGAAAATATCATGTGATCTAACTTATATGAAATCTTTTTTTAAAAGGTCATATAAAATATACAGAGATAGAGAATAAAATAGTGTTTACAAGGGCAGTGTTGGAGGTAGAGAAGGAGGAGGAAATGGGGAGATATAGGTCAAAGAATATAAAGTATCAAAGGATTCAAAGTACCAGATATGTAGGATGAGTAAGTCCATCATGAGAATCATAGTTAGTAAAATCAGATTGTGTTAGAATTTTGGTTAAATAAGTATAATTTAGCTGTTTTCACACAAAATCGTAACCGAGATGATAGATGTTAATCTGTTTCAGTATAGTAACCATTTTACTATCTATATGTATCCTATAGCATCATTTGTAAATCCCAAATAAACACAATAAAATTTATTTAAAAAATTAATTTTAAAAGATGCAAACACACAAGAACACACACACAAAGAAAGAAAGGAAAAGGAAGAAAAGATTCTTTGCAAACAATGCTCCTAGGCACCACTCTGGGGCACTGACTCCTCACTCTCCAAGATCCTAGTATTACTTACAAATCACTGAGATGACTTATGGCAGCCTGAGTTATTTTTTCTGGCATTCTTCCATCCAACTACTGACCATTGCTGGCTCTGATTAGCTTGTGTGATCATGGACAGAGGTTTTAGGCAGTGGGCATTGTTCCCTGGGTAAATAGCTATCAGAATATGGTCAATAGGTACAGGCGTGGGGTGTGTCAGTGGATTTCCTCCCTCTCTAAGGCCAGGAAAGAGTTCTAGGCACACCATGTCAAGAGACAGCACGCTCTACATGTGTTCCTTTACTTAATTTCTAAAGCCGGGCTAATTCTGTTGCATTTTATTGCCAAGGGAATGAGGGTGTTGCACTGGATTTCATCACGTGGCTGGAAATCAAACCGGATGAGACCTTTACACAATGGATTGTGTCCACATTTGCACCTTCAGAAAAACACTGCTTTGTTCAAAAAGAGAAGACCTGTTGCTACATTTATGTAAGAGAATATGATGGCTCTTCAGGAGATAGACGATCACCTATATTTTTGATTACTCAAATGAGGTCTTGATGCATTTTCATAAATTTGAAAAAAGAAAAAAGAAACAGCTTCCTTTTATTTGAGAACAAAATGTAAGTGAAAGAAGAGGAGAGGAATCAGGCTTACAAGTCTACATTTATACATTTATTTTAGCTTTAGTTCATTAATTCAACATTATAGTTTATTTTAGTAGAACATGAGTGTGAACAAAGAAGATACCCCAAATATAATTATGTTCTATCTACTTTTGATGAACAGATATATTTTAAAACAATCTGAACCCTCCCAGATGCTGAGCCATGGAGCTATCTGGACACCCAGTTGCTGCACAGTAGTCAGCGTGGCACAGGCCCTAGAAGTGAGGAAATGGTGACACTACTTTGCCCTGCACTGTTGGCAGAGCAGGAAGGATGATGACGATGTCATGGCCACAGGAGCTACTGCTGAGAGGAGACTGGCGATATCTTTATGGTTTCAAAAACACTTTTGATTTTTCTTAGAGCTTTTTAATTATTCAGGTTTCTCTATCCAAATGAAACCATTGTGGTTGAGTAGAAATAGGCTTCTATGTTAATACTCAGTTCTTTACAACTACTAATAACCATTGGACTTCATGTTTACTACTTATAACATGGGAATAAAGCCACCAACATTATAAAGAGAGAATGTGAAATATCAAATGAGCATCGAGAAAAGTGGAAGAGTTCACAATGGTGATGAGAGGGATGAGATAAGGGAGAAGTGTAGGCACAAATCATCAATTATCTTCTCTTTAGACAGTTCTATATTCATTTGAGGAATCAAACACATTGTATGAGTAACTTACAAAATTACAAAAAAGTTTTTAAAGAATCAAATAAAGGGAAAACATCTGACATATAATAGATGTTCTGTAAATGGTAGCCATTATCATTAAAGTCTTGATTCTGAAAACAGAAATGTAAGGTTCCTGGCACAGCTGAGTGGAAGGCTGAAGTCTATTTTCTGTAAATGATAATAGAGAAGTAACTTGGCTGCTCCCTTAGGTATTGTTGAAAGATAACTATAGGAATAGATTCATATGCATAATTTTCTTTTCTTCTCACAAACATCACAGAGTGGAAAGAAATACTTTAGGTACTGAACAGTTGCCAAGCAGTGTTTCACACAGTAATGCAGGAAAAATTTGAACTTAATACAACATCGTGAATGCTGACATGCCCTTGAAGCTGGCTTCTCACACTATCTGTGAACACAACCACACACTTTCTCTAAATAACTCAACTTCTCTCTCCTTTCCTTGAAAGAGATGACAGCCCTTCTATCTACTTTATGTTGACTCCACATAACATTATGAAGTTTAGTTAAGCATTTGTTCATTGTCTACAGTAAAAGTTAATCACCAAGTTTTGTGATATCCTATCTGATCTAATTGGTCTCTATTAGTTGCTAAGTTCCCAGCACAGAGTGTGCAGAGCCATATTTAATGGTGTTATCCACAAACCAGAAATAAACTCTGAACTAATTTCTTTTCAAAAAAAGTTCTTATCTCTAAAAATTTTACCATTAATCACACATTTACTATCTGTTCACTGACTCTTAAAATTATAATTATAGAGCAAGTAAACAGAAGACTAATTATTTCTTTCTTGGGTTGAAGAAAAGAAAAATATAGAGGTAAAATAGGCTTTTGCAGTTTCCTAAAGGTTTATTTAGGAAAATTGCATCTCCTTTAATATTTGGGGGTGAGAATGATTATGTTCCCATGTAATGTAGTCAAAATGAGAGAGTAGAAGGAAAACCTGTGCCCCAGTCACACATCAGAGGCAAATCCTATAGACCTCAAGGGAAGGAAAACATAACCCTTTAGCCAAATAATAACTTTGAAGTAGATTTCAAAGTGGAGAGAAAAACTGGGAAACAATTCATACAAGATTTTGCTCCTGGGGAGAAATTCACATTTTCCAATCTAGCAGAGAGCATGTCAGCCAACCACCACTTGGCTTAGTACAACTGATAGGGGACTTCTAGTTCTTGTAAATATAAAGATTTTAAAAAATGTATTCAGTTAGAGGGGAGAAAGTTCCTATAAGGACAATAAGCTACAAAGTCACACTTTTGGCAAGACTGGACTTGCAAACCATCTCCTCCAATAGGAAAAATCCCATGGCAAGCTTAGTCTTAAGCCAACGAGATTACAAACCAGAACAACTTTTTGCTGCGTTTAGTTTGAAGGACGGTGGGAAATTTGCATCTATCCTGATTTTATCAGAACATGTTTTTATACCCACTGAACCAAACCAGAGCATGACAAAGCTGTGATTACTCTGCTCCCCACAGAAGGTCAAGCATATTTAAATTAGAGACCGGTTTTCTTTATTCACTGTGAATTTCAAGATGTTGGCCAAGGCTCTGGTGCTGGAATTGGAGGAAGTGTGGCTGGGATTATAGTCTTTGATACAACAGTAATTTAAAAAGTGAAGGCAAGACAAGTACCCTTATTGAAATATTTTATATACAAATTGGAAGGATATGAAGGCAGTATCAGAAACCAAAGTGACTACAATTTCCTTTAAATGTTTGAAATAGTTTATGGTTAAATTGGGTGGGAAGGAAGACTTTATGGGTAACATATCTCTAACTGGCTAGAGAATTAGCCTAGACCACAGAGAAGATAACCAGGGGGTCTGGAGCTGCACAGTACCTGCCTTGCCTGAGAAGGCGTGCTGGAACTGCACTTGGACTCCAGGACTGCAGTTCCCATCAGGCAGCTGCCAAGACCATAACAGAAGGAGTCTCTACTCTCAGTACTGCATTTGGACCTCTGTTAGAGGATCCTTGTCCTGGACCCCATGCTGCAGAGGGCCCCATTCTAGTCTTGTTCCAGCAATGCCTTCTCCATATAGCAAGGGAACATTCACCTACATCTCACCTCTCTCTCTCTCTCTCTCTCTCTCTCTCTCTCTCTCTCTCTCTCTCTCCCCCTTCCTCCTTCCCCCCCTCCCTCTCTTTTCCAGTTGGGACCATTGTAGTCCTTTGGTTTCATCTTTATCACTCTGCTTTTGCCTAGAAGCTGTTACAGGTAATATCAGTCTGTTTTTCAGGCTGTCTTCCACTGCAGAGTCCTTCTCAGCTGTGGCAACTTCTTGGGAACTTTCATGTTTAAAAGACCATGTTGACTCACTACTTCAGGTTAAAGAAATAGGAAAACTCAAAATAACATGTTGGATTACATGGTGGTTCATATCCAGGATGTGAAGGTAAAGAGACTGAACTCAGACATTCTGTCAGAGAAACTCACACAATTGGCAGGATTAAAGTTATCTGCCTACAAAATGAGCCTCTATGGGGAGTCCATTCTGCTTTACTTACAGGTGCTATCAAGTAAGCTGGCCATTCTGTATGCAGCCTATGCATTTAGTGTCCCACAAGAACTCTTAGCTGTAATTGACCGAAAGACTGGAGATGAGCTCAGTTCATGAAGTAACTAAGGAGGCTTGAATAAGAGTCCATGTTAATGTTATACACTATTCCAGAGAAAGAAAATCTTGACTGTGGAAGAATTTTTCATACAGTGGCTTCAAATGTTCTTAATTACATCTCTAACATCTGTTGCCATCCATCAGTTATTTACAGCCAACAGATAGCCAGCTACTCCTGTTTATTATAGCAGGACTGCCTCTGCTCAAGATAGTGGGCCTGCCTTCTCAAAGGTCTGCAAGCTGACCACCAGTCCTTAATCTTTGATAAAGAATTCAGGCTGACCAATCTCTCCTTGCTTCTCTTTCACTTTCCTCCCCAGCCTCCGATAATTACTCTTCTACTCTCTACTTCTATGAGATCAGTTTTTGGATTCCATATATGAGTGAGGTCAAGAAGCATATTCCACTTAATATAATGTCCTTCAGGTTTATCTATGTTGCCACAAATGACAGTATTTCTTCTTTTATTATGGTGGAATAATATTCCATTGTGTATATATTCCACATTTTCTTTATCCATTTATCATTTGATGGATACTTAGGTTGATTCAATATCTTGACTATTGTGAATAATGCATCATGAACATGGGAATGCAGATGTATCTTTGATATAATGATTTCATTTCCTTTGAGTATATTTTCAGTATTGGGATTGCTGGATCAAATGGTAGTTCTACTTTTAATTTTTTGAGGACCTCCATACTACAGCTAGATAGGAGGAAAAGGGAATAAGTGTTCTCTGGTAGAGTAATCATGATTAAAAATGTATTGAGTATTTCAAAGTGGAAGGGAGGATTTTGAATGTTTTTACCACAAATAAATAATAACTGAATGAAATCATGATATGCCAAATACCCTGATCTGATTATTATACAATGCATACATGTACTGAAACACTACATTGTATCCCATAAATCTGTACCATTATGTGTCAGCTGAAAACAAAAGAAGAATAAACAAGAATTCAGGCTGAATGGATGGTACTAACATCTGAGAATGCCCTAGTGAACTGAAGGAGAGGACTAGCCACCACTCTGTGATCTATATCTGTTCCCACCACTGAAGTCAGATGTGACTGCTCAATATTAATTGTAGCAATATCTCAAGATAAATATGCCTCTACTTAAGCATAAGAATTTAATTTTTGTTTTTTAGTTGTCAATGGTCCTTTTTTTAAAAAAAATCTTTATTTTTTTACTTGTGGATATCCAATTTGGAACTTGGATTTTTTTTTCGGTGGGGGGGTACTGGGGATTGAACTCAGGGGTACTCAACCACTGAACCACATCCCCAGCCCTATTTTGTATTTTTTTTAGAGTCAGGATCTCATTGAGTTACTAAATGTTTGCCATTGCTGATGCTGGCTTTGAACTGAGCAGTTGGGATGACAGGTGTGTGCCACCACTCTCAACTGTCAATGGCCCTTTATTTATATGGGGTGCTGAGAATCAAACCCAGTGCCTCACACAGGCTAGGCAAGTACTAACTACTATCCCAGTTCCAAGCTTAAGGATTTAAAAAATCAACTTGCATTTAGAAATAGTTCTTACTGGTTGAATACCTACTATTCTGTGTTAAGACATTTACATACAAGAAAGGATGGTGGAATGTGATGGACATCATTATCCAAAGTATATGTACAGAGACACGAATTGGGTGTCAACATACTTTATATACAAACAGAGATATGAAAAATTGTGGTATATATGTGTAATAAGAATTGTAATGCATTCTGCTGTCGTGTATTAAAAAATAAAATCAATAAAAAAGACATTTACATACATTATCACATTTGAATTCTTGTAAATAGCATGCTGGAATAATAACTAGTAACATTTTTAAAACCATCACTATACATCAGACTGTACTGACATCTTTACATATATGTCTCATTTAATCTCCACTATACTATTATTCTTCTTTAACAAATGAGGAAACCAGATTACAGTCAAGGCAGGAAATATGAAGCCATCACATAATTAATTGCAATATCCCTTCAGGGTTTGTTTTAAATAGTACACATAAATGTCTTGCTATAGGGAAGATGGACTGATCACCGCTAGTTTACCAATGAGGGAACTGCAAGTATTTCAAGACCATACTGTGGCCAAGGGTAGTGGTGCATATCTGTTATCCCAGAGGATCAATTCAAAACCAACCTTAGCACCCTAAGCAATTTAGTGAGACCCTGTCTCTAAACAAAATATTTTAAAAAGGGGTGGGGATATGGTTCAGTGGTTAAGTGCCCCTGGGTTCAATCCCCAGTAAAAACAAACAAACAAACAAACAAATCAAAACAAAACAAAAAACAGGCTATGAGGAAATGGTGAAAAGCATTATGGGAACTTGGGCCTACTTTACCCATCCTCCAATTGCCTTCCTGTTCTTGACAGCTCTGATTATATATGTCCTTCAATCATTTTCTCACAAGGTTTGAACTTTGTTAGAAATTACCAAAAGTGGTATTACTATTATTATAAATAAAGTCATGGAATTACGGAACCTGAATGATGCAAGGTTGAGACTCAAGATGAGCCAACTAGTCATTCCCACCTAATCAGCTGAGAAGGTTTCCCAAAAGTTGGGGTTTGACTCTAGCAGAGTCATTAGAAGCATTTCTTCTGGATTATATACTTTTTACTGTTCTGTGTTTTCTACTTTTTCTACAATGAGCAGGTCTTACTTTTAAAAGCAAGTGTTCCCAGACAATACATCTCATGGTAAAACATTCAAACATACAAAACCCTTTCTTTAAACTCTTACCTTCCCTCACCCATTCCAATCTCCTCCTTAGAGGTGACTACAGTTAGAAGTTTAGTTTGAATTCCTTACACTGTCATATATGGCTATTGAGCACTTGACATACCCTAGTTGAGATGTTCTATAAGCATAAAGTACACACTAAATTCAAAATTTAAGCATAGAAAAATTTATATAGTTTCTGTATTGATTACATGTTGGAATGTAAATTAAGGAGACTATAAAAATATCAGTGGTTGCCAGGGATTAAGGGGTTGGGAGAAAGGGATGAATATGTACACCATAGAGAATTTTAGGAGTGAAACCATTCTGCATGATACTTTAATGGTGGATACATATCATAAATTTGTCCAAACCTATAAAATGTACAATGCCAAGAGTGGACCTTAATGTAAACTATGGGTTTTGGGTGATAATGGTCTTAATGTATGTTTATCAATTGTACCAAATATACTAAGGTTGGATAATGACACTGGGGAAAGCTATACATATGCAGGGGAAACAGGTTTGTGAGAAATTTCTGTATCTTTTTTCAATTTTGCCACAAATCTAAACTTGTTCTAAATGATTAAGTCTTAAAGAAAAATATTTTGGATATATTAGGTGAAGTAAAATACATTATCAAATTAATTTCACCTGTTTCTTTTCATCTTTTTCACCTAGCTAACAGAAAAGGTGGTGCACATTTAATTTTATTGAACCATCACTGCTCTAGAGTCTAGATAACTTTGGGTTTTTACATATTCACATGTATACAGAGAACATATAGACTTTTGGTGTTTTCTAACTTAAATATGCATTACTTTTATCATTGGACTTTTTTTAAAATTAGAGTCTTTAAATGCAGGGGGCATTAAATTAATGCTTTCTTCCTGTCTTTATCTTCTTTATGATCCTTACACTTCTTTTATATTTCACAACCTACAAAGCCTTAGAATGAAGGAAACATAGTTATTCTTGGATATAAAAATGCTGAAGTAAGTACATTTAATATGTGAATTAAATCAACATTGGTACCCCTTGTTGGGTAAAGAAAGTGCTAGTCAATGAAGGAAGGCTTTGGGCATTAATGGGTCATGGACAAAAGATCTATGAAACAATGCCAAAATGACCTGAAAAATTTTTTGTAAACAACTATATTCAAAGTTTCTGTTCTCATCATGTTACCTCTTTTTCTCAAACATTTTTTTGCAGTAGGTATAGTTCCATTATTTATGTTGGGTGACCACTCTCTGCTAACTATTTTTTTTAGTTTGATCTCTACTGCCTATGAAGGATCATATCGAAACAAAAACCTCAGTTCAGCCACTGAATTTTGACAGTTGCTGTAAATAAACACTGACATGTATGATCGATGTGATCACTATTTTGCTAAGTTATCATTGGTTGAAGTAATATTTAAAATATTTTATAATGTATCTAATAGATTTTATTCTGAGAAAACACCTAACATTAATGTCCAGTTAAGTGGATTCTACAAAAGAAATTACCCAAAGCAAGCTCCCTGTATCCCCTGCTTATTAATAAACTGAAATACGTAAATAATTTATATAGATTGCACTGTGTAAATAAACTGGGAACACATATGCATGCAGCAATTTCTTGTGTCAGGCTGGCACAGTGTTTATCATGTTCTAGCAAGGTGTTAGCACATGCAACATGAGCAGCTCTTACTTGGGCTCAGTGTGGAACCTCCTTGGGAGCAGAAGAGAGAAAAAGAACATTAGGCATGAGCACAGGTGCTGTGAAACTTATTATTTTAATAGCTGTGAGTGTTCCTTGGTTCTCTCTCCCATTTGCATCCCTGTAGTTACATGTTATCTAGATGGAAAAAAGAAAAACCTGCGACTGAAAGCCCGTTTATACCTTTTCTCACTTGTTATTATCTAAGACACTGAATGGGGACCTCCAAATTTTTCTTCTTTCTTCTTTCTGGTAATTCTCTCAATCTAATAAACCAAGTTTTTGTCCCCCAGATTCCATGGGAACTGTATTAAATGCTCCATATTGATGGGATATCTGAAAAACATTTCTTTCTTTCTTTTCTTCCTATATCTCACCATATTTTCTCCTAATTCAAGAAAGAATATAGAGATAGTAGAACATAAACAAAAGCTAGGGGTATACAAAGATTTTCAACTTTTCTGAGGTTTGGTAAACATTTTGAAACTTAAAAAAATTCTCCTTGAATTAGGATTGACTTCCTCTGAGTAGATACCATCTGCTGTAGCAGCCCAACCCTGTCTGATCTTCCCTTGCCTAGGCCTTGGCAGCTACAGGTGAGTAGGGCCCCTTTCTTTCCCACACCCCTCCCCAAGAAGCTGTCAGGAGCCTCTGAGGCAGTATCCAGCAGGCAGGAAATGGGTTGGGGTTGAGGGGGTCTCCACCCATTAGCAGCTGTTTAAGCAGTAGGCAGGAAAACTTTTCTACAGAAAAATCCAGGTTAGCAAATACTCCAAAACAATTTATACCACATGCTACCCAGTTGTGGAATTGAATTAAAATGCTAAGAAAGGACCTGGAATGCTAATTCCCTTGTTTTCCCTCACTTAGTGCCTGGGACCAAAAGAACAAAACAAGAACAGTTGGACTTGGTGTTTTAAAGGGAATTATTAGGCAACTAGAAGAAAGTAAGGGCAGCACACACCAAAGAAAGCTGTTTATTTGGAACGTCATGTACCAATGATTACATGTTAAGACCCATCATTGTTCAGGTGGCGACATCTGCACAGTCTTAGTAGGTTGCTCACTTAGATTTAACCCAAAGACAACTTTGACAGATTATCAGAATCTTTTGGTGAGGGTGGTAGGTGGAGTGGGGAAAGGAGTGAGGTAATTCTGAAGAATGACTTTGATTTTTAAAAGCACAGTAGTATTATCATCTCAATGGTTCTGCTTTAGTCTATTCTAGTGCAATATGAAAGAGAGGTTTTGCCAAATGTCAGAAAAAAATTTCTAAATAAGTCATTTTAGATTACATTCGAACTCTAAAATAAAAACATATAAGTATGTGTTTGTCTATCAGATCTTAGTGCATTTTGTTAACACTTTCCTTGTGGAAGATATTTGAATTTTTCATATACTACTTTCTTAGCAATGATTAACTATAGCTTTAATAAGTGGATAAGAGGTGGACCCATAATTTATTATGTATACTTAAAAATAAGACTTTACATTTCTTAACAGTAGGAAAACATTAAAATGGTTACCTCTGTGAATGTGTTCCGATTAGCTTGCAAGCCAACTTTTACTACCTCAAAAGGGTTAACCACGATGGCTTCTGTTAGTCCAGATCCCAATCCAGCAATGGCAAATGTCTAGAAAAATTAAATCCATCAATTCTTTAAAACAAGTGATCATGTGTACTAGGTTAGGTATCCTATTCATTATACTACGCAGCTATGTTATGATGAGAATGGAGAAGCCTATGTAAGTGCACCATATACCATTACTAAACAGCTTTAGTTCTTGATTAGATGCTGACAATTCATGAAGAAGAAATTACAGAAGCCACAAACCACATCCTAACAATTTCAAAATAAAATGTCAAAGCCCCATCAACAATGACTTTTTCCTTTAACAAAAGGCAAGATTATTTTACTGATTTGAGGTGGATACTAAAAACATCTGCACTTATAACAGTTAAAGAGAGTTTAAATTGTAAAAGGAGAGCTTCATTTTTTAAACATCTATTTAAATACTTTTATTGAGCATATGAAGAAATCTAAGGAGCAGAACCACAAATAAAATGTTTATAAAAAGCTAAATTCCAGGTAGCTGGAAACATTCAAATATATAGTCATGTTCCTAGAGTCACTATTTTAGACTGTTAATAAACAAAAATTAATTTTTATTCACTTTCTCTATTTAAAACAAAATAAAACTGACGATTGCCCTATTTCTCTGGACTTAAAACTGAGAATAAAAGCTAAGATAAAAAATAGCTAAGTTGTTCTGAAGGGCCCAACTAAAATTTAGAACATTTATCAAAAAAATTATCATTGGACTTTTTTTTTTTAAAATTAGCATCTTTAAATGCAGTGGGCATTAGATTAATGCTTTCTTCCTGACTTTATCTTCTTCATGATCCTTATACTTCTTTTATATTTCAGGTTCCTAATTGCTGTGCATTAAAATAGAGGTACTTTGTATTAGGCAGAGGGGAGTGAGGGAAGGGGAGGTGTACAGGGTAGGAAGATAGGGGAACGAATTAGACATTATTACCCAGTGTACATATGTGATTACACAATTGGTATGATTCTTCATTATGTATAACCAGAAGAATGAGAATACTATATTTACATATGATGTGTCAAAATTCATTCTACTGTCATGTATAACTAATTAGAACAAATAAAAAAGGAATTCCAGAAATAATAATAATAATAATATTTTTATGGAATTTTCTTCCAAGTATAATGTTAAGAGTTTTCCAGAAAAAAATTATATAAAAAATGACCATGACAATTAAAACTCACAGAAAACAAAAACACAAATATAGAAACAAAATCAATCAAATCCTCTATGTCTCCAAAATAGATGCCAGACAAAAAGTAATTCTTTGCTATAGAACCTCTACTTCCAGGAGAAGAAGTGGCACGTATACAACAGAAGAATAAAACCAGTGAAGAGTAGAGAACATATACTCTTATTAAGGGTCTCTAATATCTTCAAAGAGAAGGGAAAAAGGAATATTCTCTAATGTTAGAGGGGCAGATAAGGTAGAACAAGGGCTGGATCCAGACCTGTGAAAGTGAGTTAAGGATTTGGTTCTGCCACACATTGGCTGTATGACTATAGCTTCCATGGATTGTAGTTTGTACACAGATAAAAGTGCTCAGCAATGGGGTATATGGAGGCTGAAACACAGCCTGTACCCTACTTTCCAAGCCAGACCCTGGACAGACATTAGTCAGGAGGTAGGGCCACCTTTTCATGATTCACACAAAGGCACCATGTGTGCTAGCTGGGGCTGCCTATGAATCTTATCTTTGATAAGACAGCTTTCTCATCTGTAAGATGAAGATAATAATATCATACCTCAGAAAGTTATTATGAGGGTCAAAACAATGTGCTCCTTGAAAGTGCTTTCCAAACACCATTGTTCTTGTTGCATATAAAAAGGGATAAAGAATGGTATTGCATATAGATTCTAGGAGACAAGGCATAACTAATGATGTTTTCCTTTTATCCCACTTCATTACAATTTTAAGCATAATTTGTATAGGGTAACTGACCAAATACTTTATTCATTTATCTCAAACTTCTATCACGGAAGCCAAAAGCAGGGGGAAAATACCAGTCTCAAACTCTTCTGACTGGGAAAGCTAAAATCCAGATGTTCAGGGTTTTTATTACTTACTATATGCAATCTTCCAAGTAATTCACTTTTTGCTTCTTATATAATGCTCGGCTACATTTGCTGTCAGAACTAGTGTCCAGCAGTCCCTTGTCAAAAGAATTGATCAGATACCAGTAGATCATATTACTTAGGTTGCTGCAGAGACTTGAGTTTACTGTTGGGTTCCCAGTCTCCTAGGTTTTTCATGGGAGCACCAGGGAATATTTAATACCTAAGTGCCTAGCTGTATCAAAAAAGAAACTAGAATAAATGAGTTCAAGAAAAGAGGAGAACTGTATACAGTTTGCTTTGCATGCATTCTGTTATAGTAGCTGGAGTAGCCAACTGCTTTACTGTTTCAACTCTTAAGTCAAAGACCTGCAGTCTCTCATATGGAACCAATGCTCAACACAATAATGCCAGCTGGCCCTCTGGAGGCCATATTTTATTGTCTTTTGCTAGGAAGTCTTTAATCCTCTTTTGGCTAACATGTTTACAAAGCCAAAAAATGACATTAAGGGAAGACACTGAGGGATTAAAAAAAACCAAAATCTTGATGTAATTTTGAGATTCATGGCATGACCCCTCCTTTCCAAGAGGGTGTGCTTCACAGCCACTTTGTTCAGGCAGAAGGTTGGAGAGGAGATTTCTTGGTGATAACAAAAAGCAATAGCTTTACATTTTTTAATGAGATCCCTTCAAGAAAGGGAGCAGGTATCATTTTTAAAGTAACAGAAATTTCTTCTTGGATCGTCTGTTTGGTAGAGTAAATATTCTGAAATGAAACTTTACAAGTAAAGTATAGATGATCTTTGATATACAATGGTTCAACCTACGAATTTTTACTTTTGTGCAAAAATGATTCATATTCCATATTTTGAATTTAGATCTTTTCTTAGACTAGCAACATGAAGTATTATACTCTCTCATTTTGCTGGGTGGTGACCATGTGCTGTGGCTCCCCATCAGCTATATCATCAAGAAGGTATAAACAGCCAATGTTCTATGGTGTACTTTGTTTATAAGCTATGATGATTGGTAGGCTAGTTGTATTAAATGCATTTTTTACTTATTATATTTTCAACTTATGGTGGGCTTATCTGATGTAACTCCATCACAAGTGAAGCAGCATCTATAATTGAAGAGTTGAACCTCAGAACATTGTCTCTTCTATTGAGTTTTGAGGCACATTTCACTGGGCAAGTGAGGATTTTCCTAAAGAATAGACTGTACATTGCTAATTGTAGCAACAATGCACTTTATTTTGCAGATTTTGAGGGAAAGATTAGTGCATTTGCTCTCTCTGGGGCTCTTGGTGCTCACACATTTGGCTAATATAATTTAACTTGCATAGGAAAAGCAGCAAAATCGCCAAGATAGAGAGGAGTGGCATGGGGAAATGTTCAAAACAAGTGAATTTCATGTAATATTTAAGGTGTGTTGTTATAAAATGACTATTCACCATGGCTAAGTTGTTTACAGCCATTTATATAAAAGGCCCTTCAATCTGTGCCTGACCATAGAGTGATTTTGTCCTGAGTGCCTTGAAGTCCCATATTGGCTACAGCTTGAGCAATAGCTGGAATAGTGACCTGTTAGGCAATTTCAGGCATACTGACTTTTACATAAATAGATATGTGTCATATGTATGTAAACATATGCATGTTTTGGTTTTAAAAGAGTCTTTGATAAATGTACTCTTTATTTTATATTCTTGACCATATCTCATATAGGTCCTTCCAGGCATATCATTATTATTATCATAAATTCATCACTGGGAGCTATAAAATAGTCAAATTGTGACTTATTAGGAAGATGGCTTTCAACAAGTAGCTGAACATTGAATAACTTGAATTCATATTTTAGTAGCTGGGCTTGGGGAAATCAAAAGGGTTTTTGTTTCTAGATTTTTGCTTTATGAAATAACACACACACTTAAGTATAATAAATACTCTCACTTACCAATGCTGGTGACAGTGACACATATCCTAGCAATTTCTTGTACTGCTCAAAGGTGAAAAACTGTGGAACAAAACCAAGCCCAGAGATTTATGACAATTTCCTGTAACAAACTCTTTAATTGACTAAAATTTCTTTGCTAAATCATTATATTAACCAGCATTTTAGAAAATGATAAGCCATATAACAGTTTTTAATCCTGTTTCGGGCAGTTGCTATTGAATCTTATTTTAACATTCACATTTTTCAAATGTAGTTATAATAACCTACAGAAGAGCTGATGGAATCCTTTATAGCAGTAAATGAACCATACAACTTCCATTTACCATGACCATTTTCAGTTTCCCCAGACATCAATAGACTTCTTTTTTATGGCAGTGATTCAAAATTATAGGCACAGAGACCTGGAGTCTTGGTCTCCTATGTTTTCTCTATGAACTGCTTTCCCAGCAAATGTCCAATTTTCTATAACACACTTGTAAAAGACATTCACTTCTCAGACTTTATATTATATTGCTGTGTCTCTCTACTGTTTCATGATATTATTAAACATTAAATAATTACGAAGATGCCATGCTAAACTAGGGAAGGGCCCAATGAAGTTATATAGTCCATTCCCTGCCTTAAAGCCAAACTGTCCCCAACCTGAATGAAGACAGCTACTTATTCTTTTCTTTAAAATCTGATGAAGAAGATGATGATGATGATGGAGATGATTATCATGATGATGAGGATGATCAAGATACTATTAATTCCTTCAGAAGATGATGTTTAATATAATTTTATCTTCAAAGAAGAATGTTTGAAGAGATTCTTTTCTTAATTAGAATAAGTTATACTCCATATATATATAATATGTCAAAATACTGTCATGTATATCTAAAAAGAACAAAATTTAAAAAAGAAAAAATTCTATAAAGGCAAATCTAATCCGTCCCCTTCCTACATCCTAGTTAAAAAACTATGATTAAACATTATTATTATTATTATTATTATTATTATTATTATTTGTGTGTGTGTGTGTGTGTGTGTATTTGGTGCTGGGGAATGAACTAAGGACTTTGCACATGCTAGGCAAAATGCACCTACTGAATTACATCCCCAGCTCCTGAACATGTTTTGCTCCTGGGTACTTAGTCGAGTAGTTCCAACATCACTGATAATGTATGCTCTTAGGTCCTGCTAGGTTGGATTCTTAAGACCTAAGAAATGGCAAAGGAAATCAAATGTTTTCTACTCTATTACTTTATAGCCTAGTAAAATGGGGCAAGAAAGAAAATGAGATATTGGGGGCCAAATAATACTTGTTATTAGAAGGAGCTGGTGCCTTATAGACAAGATTCTTACTGTGTCTTTGGACAGCCCAAATGTCATTATACCACAAGATGAATTTTAATTTCTTTTAAAGACTCAGCAACTACGTTTGGGCCATGGTCGTTTAGATTAACTATAGATTTGGACTTTCTCAGAACAGGTTTCCATTTATTCACTCATCTAATGAATATTTACTAGATTCCTTCCATTTTAGGCACTGGGAATGCACCAGTGAACAAAGAGACCCCCTGTCTTCTTGATATCATACTCTAGGAGATGGTGATAACCCTGAAACTATACTGGTGTTAGATAGCATTAATGGAGACCACTGTTGGATGAGATTCACACTAGAAATCAATCATAAACTATGGGAGGAAAAGGGTTATCACCTTAGGTTTTAAATATAATTTATTTTTCCTCCATTTTGTGATTACCTCATCGCTATGCTTTGACAATCACTTTGCTGGAAGGTAAGCAATGCTGGGTCTGCATTCGAGCTGTGCCACTTAGCTTGAAAGCATGGGCAAGTTATTTAACCTTTCTAACCCTCAAGAACATAAAGCATGCCTGTTAAGTGTTTCTACTGGGATTGAACCCAGGGCCTTACACATACTAGGCAAATGCTTAACCACTTAGCTACATCTCTAGCCCTAATAAGAGAATTTAAGTAAGATTCCCTAGCATGTCTGGCACATGGGAGACTTTGGAAAGGATTAGTTTCCATTCTCTGTATTCATTTAGGTTACTAAAGGAACCATAGATGCATTAATTATGTGTACTTCTCATGAGAGCCTACTGTGGTCCAGGAAACATGCTAACATCTACCTTTTGCATGTGAAACTATATAACCCATATAGCAATACCATCAGATTAAGAGGCTAGAATACAATCATGAGTCCCATTGCATATGGAAGCAAAGGACTGAGCTTATCCTTGAGTTAAGTCTAACTCCAAAGCTTCTGAGTACTCTTACCCCTATATTATATTTATTCCCTGCCACCATGATTGTTAGTGGTTTGGAAAAATTTTGCCCTTGGGTTTTCTTGCTGCTGAGGATGGAGTCTTCTTGCCTTCCATTACACCTGAGGTGGTCACACAGAACCTGGAAGCCCCGAAGTCCCATAGGGCAGAAGATTTTGAATTTTTTTTACCAAAAATCTGCATAAAAATATTTATCCAACACACACACACACTCAAACAAATGCACACATGCACAAGGGAGAGCATATGGTCTTAGATTTAAAACTGAAATGAAACATTACTATAAAACAATATTTACTTCCTATGGTAATACATTATTTTCTGTTCTATTTCTTTAAAATTTTTCTGGTTATGACCCACTGCATCTAATGATTTACTAAAATGAATCCATATCCCCTGGGTCATGACCTACAGTTTAGAAACACTGGACTAGGGACCTACATTAGGATAGGGTTACAGGAAGTTCTGATGACCTCACAGAAATCTCCTCTATCTTATTAGCTTCCAGTGTGAAGATGTATTTGTTTGTTGGTTGGTTTGTATTTTTTCTGGCTTTCCTTCATTATAAGGATGAAGGGCCCAAGGGATGTCAAGGGAGAAGTCCTTTTGAGGATTTCCAAGTCTACACCCTAGGAGCAATTCTAGGCATTTATTTCCCTATCTCTAAGGTTATTAAAAACCAAGCTAGACTAGTTGATTGGCACCCATTAGCAGTCATGATGGAACTTTTGGTGAATGACTAGGATGAAATGATTCAGGTTCCTGGGAATAAAGAAGCCTTATAGGTCACAGTGATAAATTGTTAAGGTACTAAATTCAAAAGTAATGAACACCTCACATATTCTAATAAGCAAATAGTACTTAAAGCTATAAAAATGCATTTTAATTTTTACTTTTGCAACCAAAATATAGTTGTCTGGATACAAAATAAAACAATATCTATTTGTCTATGATGTCATGCATAACTAATTAGAACAAATATAAATAAATAAATAAATAAATAAATAAAAACAATATCCCCAGAAAGGAAAAACTAAATTTTTAAAAAATAGATTTCTAACAACAATAAAATAATATAAATATATTCATTGTAATTTGAAATCAATGTTCATTAAAAACATCCAATTATTCATCCATCTATCTGTTCAAGAAATATTTTACAGAATGTGTCTCATGTTTAAAGCTTAGGAGACTTTGTACTAGATTTATATCCTTAGGAACTAATAGATCAGCTGTTATTTTAATTCCTGTTAATATAATACTACTCCTTTATGGCTTTCATGATATCTATTTTTTTTTCAATTTTGATGATATAGTTACACAGAATAGTGGGATTCATTGTAATATATTTGTACATGCACATCACATAATCTGGTTGATTTCATTTCCCAACACCTCCCTTTTCCTCTCCTGCTCCTTCTCCCTAGTCCCATTTCTTTACTCCATCGGACTCCTTTCTATTTTTGTGAGATGCCTTTTTTATTCCTTTTGTCTCTATGGCTTGCACATATGAGATAAAACATGCTCTTTAACGTTTTGAGTCTGGGTCATTTCACTGAGCATGATGTTTTCTGGTTCTATCCATTTTCCTGCCCATGTCATGATTTAATTCCTCCTTACGACTGAGTAAAACTCCATTGTGAATAGAGACATCACATTTCCATCCATCTGTTAGTGGACACCTAGGATGGTCCCATGACTTGGTTATAGCAAATTGCATTGTTGTCCACACAGGTATGTATGTATCACTGCAGTGTGCTGACTTAAATTAATTTGAATAAATTCTGAGGAATGTATTGCTGGGTCATGTGGTGGTTCCATGCCTAGTCTTTTGAGGAACCACCATACTAATTTCTATAGTGGTCGGAGTAATTTACAATCCCACCAACAGTGTGTAAGTTTTCCTTTCTCTCTGCATCCTTGCCAGCATTTATTATTTGCACTCTTAATGATTGCCATTCCACCTGTTGTGAGGTGAAGTCCCAGTGAGGTTTGATTTACATTTCCCTGATTGCTAAGGATGTTGAACATTTTTTTCACATATATGTTGGCCATTTGTATTTCTTTTTTGAGGTACATTTTCTTTAGTTCATTTCCCATTTATTGATTGTTGGACATGATATTTCTTAATAATTTCTCAGCCAAAACATTAGCTAAAGCATAGACTGACAAAAGTACACAGTCATATAAAATATGAGGTTGCACTATAGATATGAAATCCAAAAGGTCAACATAAAGTTCTTATCAAAGTCAAGCAAATGTATGGCTAAAGAGTTTTGAAACCATTCATATCCACTCACATCAAGTACAAAATTAATTTTGCTCTATATAACCTATAATAATATGCAGAAATTGGTGATCTGGCTGGACTTATTGACCATGTCCTTCCTGGAGAAGTGTCACACTGTGGTAGGACAGAGGACATGGGTACATTGGTACATTCTACTTGGCTAAACCAGTTCTCCATCTTCCCCTTTGTTTTCAATTTGTGCAGTTTGAACCGTTTGAGTGTTACTTTTAACAACTGGGATCTGAGTAGTGCTCAATTTAGGGCTAATTCTGAGGCACGATGCTTCTAAATATCCTTTCAATGCCTTTTGAATTTTGATGCTTTCTAGTTTAGCTGGCAGGTACAGGCACTACTCCCAGACCTGTGTGTCTGCTAAGCAGTGTCCCTCTAAAACTCTTGTGCAGTTCTTTCCCAAGTCTTGACGGTGTCCTTACAGGTGTGCACTGGTCATATTCAGCTGAATACTTGAGAGGGAACCTTCTGCAATCTCAGGAGTTGTCTTCCTGCACAGCTTGCTCTTGGCTGGTACTCTGTCCTGTGAGCTCTAGCTCCTTTGTTCTTCCCACTCTCTCAGCTCTTTTACCACCCAGGGAGTCCACTGGGGTCTACTTTTATTTCCCCTCCCATCTTTAAGCCTGTAAACACTCTCAAGGTTTAAGCTGTGGTCATCACAGGGCTCATCTCATTTGTTTTAGTTATTACTACAATTCCTTGTCTGATTCCAGTGTCTTGAAAGTTGTTGTTTCATATATATATATATATATATATATATATATATATATATATATATATTCATTTCTGTCTTGTTGTTTCAGGTGGTAGAGTAAATCTGGTCTCTGTAACTCCAGCTTGACTAGAATAGAAGTCTTGGCCCTCCAGATACTCAAAAGAGTTGATATGGAGATTTGGGTAAACAAATTCTCTCTCTCTCTCTCTCTCTCTCTCTCTCTCTCTCTCTCGACTTCTTTCTATAAATTTTCTTTGTTTCTTTCTCTGTTTAATTCATTCAATTGAATATTTACTATGTGTAGACATCATAAGTGTGAGTATATCATAGAGAGCAAATATCCTTCACAATTCATAATATCTCATAATATGAGTTTGGTTAATATAAAGTAGTCTTTGAAAATCTGAACATGGAAAAATGGTATTTATGGACCTGTGAAGTTAAAGACTAAACCCAGGAACCTGGAACATACTTCTCCTATCTCTGAGATCAGTTGTTTTCTTCTGAGATTTTCATTTCCCTTTTCTAATTGCAATACTAATTACATATTAATTTGAGAATGGGAAAGTTTCATTTATTTAGCATCAGTGAGTCTTATTATTTTAATGATAAATATAATTTCAAAGAATAAATTACAAACTTAAAATAGTCTGTTTTTGATTATGGTACCAACTGCAACTGAAGTGTCCACACTGAAGAATGAATACACAGTGCATGCATGTATGGACACATACACACACAGAGTATCAGAATATTTTTTTTTCTGAAGTAAACTTTGATGACATACAATGAAGCAGTTTATGATGTATGAAATTACTACAATCAGGTGATTGCTTTCCTCACAAATCCTAAGATAAATATCTATAAAATGAATGCTTTTATAAATTGTGTTGAAAAAACTAGTGCTATCCATCTGGCAAAGATACACTTAACTCCAAGTTATACTTAAAAAGCCAACGGACTTACCATATGTCTCAATAATTTTAAGGTAAAATCTACTTGAAACAAGATGTCTGGGACACATACACTATATCCAGTTGCCCAAAAGTTCATCTGTTAACCATTGTTCTGGCATGAAACACTGCTTCTTTTTTATTTTTATTTTTTTTAAAGTACAGACTAACTCGGTTTTGTAAAGCTTAACTTTTCGTTTTTCCTTGTGAAAGATTGCTCAGTGTTGATAAACTTTAATCTTCTTAAAGTTTAAATTTTCTTTAATATATGGTATTAAAAATATTCCAGGAAAATCTCTAATTATAATGTACTTTATTTATACATGCAAAATACTGAACACATGAATATATTATTCCATGGAGACAAAGTGACTTTCTTTTTGAACAGGAACTCTGCTCTGTTTGTTTACTTGGGCAATCTTTTATCAAGTGAAGCCATTTCATAATTCAATTCAGCCCTTTTGTGTACTTTGGTGAACTTTTTCCAGATTCTGTATTGCAATTCAGGTCCTTATAATGAAATTTGTATTGAAGTAATAATATAAAATCACAAAACTATAGCAACAAAGAGGAAAAATTTATAGAGAAAGTATGTTTTAAAGGTTTGTTTTCTGAATTCTCTACCCAAATTAAATTCTGCCAAATTACTATTTTAACATAGTGTAAAAGTTTGATGTTTGTGTATATATGTTATTTCATAATAATTTTAACACAGTAATTCCCTTCTCTTATTTAGTAAAAGTTTTTAAGGTGTTCCTTTTTGCCTTTCAGGAATATTGGGAACATAAATTGGGAATGTGAAAAATCTTTATGTCATTAAGATAAATGACACAAAGTTGGAAATATGTCTGTATATGTTATTTTTGTTGAAAGACAAAGCCCTATTTGGTTATGTCAGTGCTGGGGGTAAGGGAGCAATGCCAGTCAGTCACTGTAATCAGAATTTTTGTCCGAGAGAACATATAAAAAAAATGCAGCTATAGTTTTTTTAATCCTAGGAGGCTCTGGAACATCTTTCTGCTACTAATCAGATATTCAACTTGAAATAGTACATAAACCTCCACAGTTAAGTGATTAAAGAAATGGAAGTCTGGGCAGTGGAAATAATAATTTTTAAGTACCAGAATGGAGAACTTTAAGAGGAGACTAAAGTTAAAAATAAAGCTGACATGCCAAATAAATATGCTATAGAAGAATCATATACAAAGAAATACAGTCTATTTTATAAGATGGGAATGATTTGGGGAAGAAGGTTTTTCTACTTCTCTTTCTTTAATAATTACTGCTCCAAAGGAAAATGTCTGAATCGCTTTGAGAAAAGGCCCAAGCTATTTTGTGGTTTCTGTGGTTTGATTACATGAATTTCATTCACCACTGTGTCCTTTGCATAATTTCCTCATTAGAAGGGAGTACATTTACCTGAAAAAAAAAATCTACAAACTGATACATATATTTGAGAGATTGATCAAATCTAATTATAATAAACATTGTGCTATAATTTCTGAATTAAAGATTTTAGTGTTTTATGTTTAAGTCTTATTACTTTCCCCTTGTTTACTGTGGGATATTTTAATGCTGAGGCTGTTACTACACCTTATTTTCACTTGGTGGGAAGGCATACCATGCTTACCTTCACTGCTCTTTTTGGTGTTTCAGCTAAGATGGGTGGCAGAATTCCCTTGTAAAAACCAAACAACCTGTTAGAGAAAAAAAATTAATATAAATAAGGGAATTAGAAAATAGGTAATTCCACCGTTAAATCATAAAGTCTTCCTAATTATTTACCAATCATGAAAATTTTCTTTGTTTTAATTCTAAAGATATGAATTCTGTGTTTCCTAGGATTACAATATTGAGAGAATGAATAAATGACACTGAGACTGGAATCCCTTAAGTAAATTGCTAAATATGACCATGAGTTATACCTTCAAGGTGAAATTGACCCTTCTCACTTTAAAGAATCTTGAATTAATTTATCTTCTCAGTTGTATGGTGGGTAGCTTCAAGCTGTCAACAGTCTTGCATTTCTTCCCTTCTGATAATTCAGTGAGGTTAGGGCTACTCCTAAATTCCCTAGACTGAACTTTTTTGAGGCTAACAAGGTAATGAAATCTTCAATTTTAGTTTTAATAACAAGCTCTGTGTTTATGGGTCTATGGTATTAGTGCTTCCAGTCCTGTTCTGAATTAGTCATAATTTTTCTACTTCCATAATGGAAGTAGAAGAGTTTCAGGAAGGGCAGTTAGAATTTTCAAACTCCCTTGCTGTTATGCTGTCTAGTAGGACGCAGGCCAGCTATCATTAAGAATGTTGAGGGGTCCAAGGACATAGATTCAGACCTTTATAAAAGAGAGAAAGGGAAAAACTACAATGAGTGGTATATGTTTATGATTGGATTTTTTAAAAGTCACAACTTATTTCTTATTAGATTTTAGTATTCAAAATTTTAAATTTCTCTGCCCAGGAATCTTCATACACATGCCATATCTTAATTTTAAACCTGAAAATATTTAAATAGAATATTCTGCATTGTTTTCTGAGGTAATCAGTTATCCTGACAAGTCCATAAGTGACTACAGATTGGGCCACTTTTGGTTTTTAATTGGTCCTGGTGATTAAACTAAGGGGCACTTAAATACTGAGCCACATCTCCAGCCATTTTTATTATTTATTTATTTATTTTAATTAAAAAATTTAGTCGTTAATAGGTCTTTTATTTAATTTATTTATATGCATGCTGAGGATTGAACCCAAGGCCTCACACTTGCCAGCCAGGCAAGCACACTCTACCACTGAGCCATAACTCCAGCTCCCTCTTTTTAATTGATTTTTTAAAACAAATAAATGACAGCGGAATACATCACAATTCTTATTACACATATACAGCACAATTTTTCATATCTCTAGTTGTATATAAAGTATGTTGATACCAATCCATGTCTTCATACATGTACTTTGGATAATGATGTCTCTCGCATTCCACCATCCTTGCTAACCCCTGGCCCCTCCATTTCCCTCCCAGCCCTCTGCCCTATGTAGAGTTCGTCTATTCCTCCAATGCTCCCCTCCCTATTCCACTATGAATCAGCTTCCTCATATCAGAGAAAACAATTTGGCATTTTTTGGGGGGGGATTGGCTAACTTCATTTAGCATTATCTTCTCCAAAGCCATCCATTTACCTGCAAATGCCATGATTTTATTCTCTTTTATTGCTGAGTAAAATTCCATTGTGTATATATGCCACATTTTTTTTTGTCCATTCATCTACTGAAGGGCATCTAGGTTGGCCAGCCCCCTTTTTATTTTTTATTTTGAGACAGGGTCTTGCTAAGTTGCTTAGGGCCTTGCTAAGTTAATGAGGCTGGTTTAGAACTCATGATATTCATGCCTCAGCCTCCTGAGTTGCTGAGATTATAGGCATGTGCTACCAAGCTGACATCTGCCCATTACTTTGATTTAATGGATCATGTTAGTATTATGATAGTAAGCAACAGAGACATATGATTTGAAGGGGTTTGGGAGTTCATGAATTGCCCCACCCCCATCCACTCCAATTTTAACTACCAATGCCTGAAATTCTCACATCTACACTTATTTACTCAAGACACTTGTCAAATTTAAATCCTCTTTATCATCTAAATTTCATTATAAATTATTTTTAAATTTTCAGTATGAGAGTGACTAAGCATAGGTTTGATCTTCCCAAAAGATTAATGTGATTTTCTGGTAGACAGTCTATATCTATAATAGAAGAAATTATTAGTTTGGTTCTTTTTGTGCTGATCTTTCCACATCTGAAAAATTATGCCTGGTTATGTGGGAAAAATGAAGAGGAACATAAAAGTAAGTAAAGCTTTTAAAATAGTGTTCAGGTTAGTAGAGGGACTTGAAATTCTATATGATAGATAACAGTTATAGGTAGAAAAGTTGGTTAGCCTGGAGAAGAACAGCTTTATGGGGTAATGTGATGAACATGATGGATCTCTTGAAAGGCAAGCATGTAGGAAATATATTAGACCTTTCTGTTTGTTTCCAGGTGGTAGGTCTGGGACCAACAGGTGGAAGCAACAAGAAAAGACAGATTTCTAATAGTTAGAATTATCTAAAAATAGAATGGGCTTTCCTGAAAAGTGCAGTTACAATTTGGCATGTGCAAGCATCCCCGGATGACCACTTGCAATGGGATGCTGTAGATGGGATGTACACAACAGTGGAAGGACTCAATGTTCCCCATGATTGGTCTATTCTTTTATTCTAAGAAAAAGAACAAGAAGACACAGGCAAGTACTTTTCTAAAGGGACAAACTCTGCCTTACTTCAGATTTCTGCCTCAAGTACAGCACTGTTTCTCTGGAAGATGACTGAAGTCTTGTAAGTAACACAGAAGGACTTCATTTTAAGAGTGATGGGAGAAAATATTAAAAAGAGGTGTAAGGCAGGAGGGAAGAGAGAGGCAGCTGGAAGAAGCATAAGGATTTAATCTGAAAAGAGCTGGGAGGTCCAGAGCCCTCTGCTTCATGTTGGCGATGCTTCGTTGACGTGCCCTCCTTCCCTTCTCTCTGCTTGGCTCCTTTCATGTGCAATCACTACCACCCCATGTTCCACTATCCTGAGCTTTCCAACAGCAAATGAACAGTTTTAACTGGAAAATCTCAGGGACTGTAGGCAGCCTTTGCTATCAAATGGGAAGCGAGAACCATCTTTTCTTTGCATTGTTTTCAAAGTATATCCATGCAACAGCAGTCATCTATGGAATAGTTGGTGGGGCCAGTACCAAGTCTGTGGAGAACTGCCATGCCCAGTTTTTTTTTTTTTTTTTTTTAAAAAAAACCACTGGAACCAACATATTATTACTATATGACACAGCTTATAGGTACAGGTTGACTGGACACCTTACTCAAATGGATCCAAATGGTACTCTATTTCTTTATTTCATTTAATTTAATTGAAGCTAGACCTATTAGAGTTTTACTCCAGGATTTTGGGACTTGAACTGAAAAGGTCAGTCTTGCTCTGAGTAGTTAAAGCCTTAAGATATAAGACTCTGATATTAAGGGCAGTCATATTTTTGGTCATTTGGAAAAAGGCAATCTGCAGTGATAATAAAGAAGGAAGTCACTATTTAGGGAGACACTATTTAGGGAGAAGTTAAGAAAGAGAGTTTTTGTATTGTGAGTGTGACTCTGCTGCCAAGATTTCTGTATGCTTAGTTTCATCTGGATCCTTTTTGAATATCTGGTTTTTACCTCTGTCTCTAATCTAAGAGATACCAAGTAATGTCTTCAATAAGTTATCTTTTTTACTTAAATGAGTTTGAGTTGGGTTGGTAACTTATGCCCCAGAGTCCTGGGTCCAGAAAGTAAACCTCATGGTCCCTACAATCAAAATGGCTGTTCCTTGCCATGTCCTCTCATAAGAAGAGATTTGTTTGTCTGTTAGGATTGACCCTTGAGCCAATCAGAGGAGTTACATATAAAATGTGGGCAAGAGAATGTGAGCAAGAGCTCAAGCTGATAAACTATTTGCCTGATTTGATTAAATACTCATTGAAAGTTTTCCTTTTGCAAAATGTGATGCACATATTTTTTAAAAAGAAATTGTAATATTTTATGAAGGAGACATTTTTATTTTTTTCCTGCCAAAGGACTGCAGTATATACCAACATGCACTGTTCATTATCCTTCTGTGTAGCTTTGGCTTGCTATTCAGAATGTTGCTTTTCAGGACAATAATCAGAGGAATTAAGAAATTGGTGGCACCCATATTAACATGATCCATCCCATTTATTTCTACAGAAGCAAATTGCTACCTTCAGTCTACTTGCTGGATGGATGGATGGTGGTATTCTGAAGGTTTATGTGGCATTGACAGCAGCTCTTTTCCCTGATAAGACAGAAAAGGCACCACCCAGCTTTTAAATTTTGACCTGTACCAAATCAATAGGAAAAACCTTTGGAAGAGACACAAGAGTCACTGTAAGACTTCTTAGTAAATTTTAGTATGAACTCCATGGTAGCCCTCATAATTTTGTTCCTCAAAGTTGTTACTTCTAAAAGGTATAAGTTTGATTTTAACTCTCCTGTGTAAAAAAATATTAACCTGAATTCTTATGGACTTCTATTACTATTATTTTAAGTAAAAATAGTCAAAATTAGTTGATTGCTTCTTATATACTAGTTGCTATGTTAATAATAAGTATATATAGATGTATGTATATATAATAGTCTCAACTTTTTCAGGAAGCCTCCTATCACATCATTGCCAAATGGTGTACAGTGACTTAATTTCCTTTGTCTTCTCACAGTCCATGTCTTTGACCATAAGGTTATACTATATACAGAAGTTTTTCTTGATATGCAACTATGTTTTTGCAGTGCTGGGTATTGAACCCAGGACCCAGGGCTTCTTATATCCTGGACAAATGCTCTACCACTGAGCTGTATGCCCAGCTTGAAATAAAATTATTTTAATAAAAAAAACCTAAGAAATATATGTTGCAACAGTGCCTTATCATTTTTTATTTCTGGAAGAAATTTTAGAAAAGGCAAATTAAGATCAGGTCTTTATTCTGAATTTTATTCAATTCTGCTGGAAAGTAAAGTGAAACACTGACTGCATAACTAATAGCAATGGTCTAAGATGAACAAGATCATTCTGGTGAAAACTTCTGAATTGTTGATTAAATATATTCTGCTTGTATAAGAATTAGAAAAAAATCGGGCCACAGATTAAATTTTTTTTCCTAAAGATAAATTTTGCCCTTAAGAATCATGTCAAGAGCAGGGTTCAGTGGTGCACACCTGTAATCCCAGAAACTCAGGAGGCTGAGAAAGGAGTATTGTGAGTTCAAAGCCAGCCTCAGCAACAGTGAGGTGTTAAGCAACTCAGTGAGACCTTGTCTCTAAATAAAATACAAAATAGTGCTGGGGATGTGGCTCAGTGACTGAGTGCCCCTGAGTTCAATTCCTGGTACCCCCTAAAAAAAAAAAAAGAAGAAGAAGCAGCAGCATGTCAAGATAATTTTGTCAATGAGGAAGAAATACAATTATGTAATATGATAAAGCACTGAAATATAATGTTAAATATTAAAATACAATTTTTATTATCCAAAAGATCAACCTTTCTATAGCCCATGGGGTGAAGCAGGATTGTTCAAGTCAGTTACAGTAATCCCATTCCTTGCTATTGAGGGGTTTAGGCATGGATATATGACCCAAACCTAGCCCATGGGACCATCAAAGATATGTACTGGAAATCTTGGATTTTCAGCCTCCATAAAAAAAGACGCCATGGGAATCAAAGTGGTTCCTCCTCTTTGCAGGATGTTGTCCTGGCTCCATGAGATGCCTGTGCACTGTATGTGTGAGCTGTCATTTGTCACAAGGTAAGGGCAGTAGAACAGAAAGGCATAAAGGACCTGAGTCTAAATGACATTTCTGGGCTGCTGAATTAACCAAGCCTGGCATCTTACATCCAGATTTCTGGTTATGTGAAATTAAAAGTAAATTTTTACTATTTTACCTGCTTTTAATTTGTCTTCTGTGAACCTAAAACTAAACACATTCTGATATGTATAGCCATTAGTACCTCATTTCTGAAAAAAATTTAAATTATAATTCATAAACCATAATCATACAGAAGATAATTGTTAAATGTTCAGCAAAACACTTAGAAGGAGACTGGGAAAATTGTTTAAAAATGGTTTTAGCAACAAATGATGTTGGGAAAACTGGAAATCCATATGTAGCAAAATGAAATTAACCCTCTATCTCTCACCATGCATGAAACTCAACTCAAAGTGGATCAAGGACCTTGGAATTAGACCAGAGACCTTATGCCTAGTAGGAGAAAAAGCAGGCCCAAATCTTCATGTCAGATTAGGCCCCAACTTCCTTAATAAGACTCCTAAAGTGCAAGAAACAAAATTAAGAATCAATAAATGGGATAAATTTAAACTAAAAAGCTTTTTATCAGCAAAAGAAACAGTCAATGAGGTGAGGAGAGAGCCTACATTTTGGAAGCAAATTTTTACCACACACACATCAGATAGAGCACTAATCTCCAGGATATATAAAGAACTCAAAAAACCTTAATACCAAAAAAAAAAAAAAACCCTCAAAATAAAAACCCAAACAACCCAACCAATAAATGGCTAAGGAACTGAACAGACACTTCTCAGAAGATATACAATCATCCAAAAAATATATGAAAACATGTTCAACCATCTCTAGTAATTAGAGAAATGCAAATCAAAACTACTAATTTAATTTAATTTCACTGTCAGAATGGAAGTTATCAAGAATATAAGAAACAATAAGTGCTGGCAGGGATGTGGGAGAAAAGGCACACTCATACATTGTTGGTGGAACTGCAATATGGTGCAACCAACCTGGAAAGTAGTATGGAGTTCCTTAAAAAATTTGGAATGGAACCACCTTTTGACCAAGCTATCCCACTCCTCAGTGGGACATAAAAACAGGACATAAAAGGACATAAAAACAGCATACTATAATGACGCAGCCACATCAATGTTTATAGCAGCACAATTCACAACAGCCATACTGTGGAAGCAACCTAGATGCCCTTCAATAGATGAATGGATAAAGAAACTGTGGTATATATACGCAATGGAATATTACTCAGCAATAAAAGAGAATAAAATTATGGTATTTGCAGGTAAGTGGATGAAGTTGGAGAATATCATGCTAAGTGAAGTAAGCAAATTCCAAAAAAAAAAAAAAACCAAAGGCCAAATGTTTTCTCTGATAAGTGGATGATAATCTATAATGAGGGGTGCATGGGATGAATGTTAGAACTTTGGATTGGGCAAAGGGGAGGGAGGGGAAGGGAAGGGACATGGGGATAGGAAAGATGATGGAATGAGATGAACATCATTACCCTCGGTACATGTATGATTGTACAAATGGTATGACTCTACTTCATGTGCAACCAGAGAAGTGAAAAATTGTGCTTCACTTGTGTACTATGAATCAAAGAGCATTCTGATGTCATGTATAACTTATTAGAACAAATAAATTTAAAATTTTTTTAATTGTCAAAAAAATGTTTTTAGATTTTTTTTTTTTAATCAGGAAGTCCATAGCACATTAGTATGATTATCTGTAAGAGACCTCAAACCATAGATGGAACATGGAGATGCTAGCAGACCAAAGTTATATAGCAAACATGAGGACCAAATCTTCAGAGCCATAAGCTCATGATGGCAAATATACTAATGAGAGTTTTCATTCACAAACCTGGTAGACACAGAGTATGTAATATTGGATAACATTTGTTTTTAATTGAATAATCAAACAGGCCTTGTAGTACTTATGTGCATCTATAAAATGAAGATCAAAAAGTACATTGCACATGTTTTTCTCAAAGACACAGCTCACACATAGCTTATATGAAATACAGATTTGTGCCAAACCCCACAAAATGATTTTACCCATTCTCCCCAAGAGTGTGAAACTCTTGAACATATAGGTGGCTACAAGATCATAGAACAACCAATGAAATGATGCTGATTGTATGGAAGCAAGGATATGCAGAATTTCCTGTTGTTTCCAGCTTGTGTCCAGGGTCACCCGTTTGTGTGCTGAGAGTCAAAGAGACAGCAGAGACACCTTTCTGCCATCTTTCATTATTAGGGCCCAGTTTTAGGTTACCCCATTTTAAAGTCTGCATTTTAGACACCAAGAGACCAGATAGCTAGGCAGATCCTTAATTAAACTTTGAGTACCTGACAACACCTTTAGTCCATGTGGATGACATGGGGGAGAAAAGCTACTTGCTTTCATTTAGCTCCTGAAATCTGAAGACTTTGTGGTAAACACTGGGTAGACGGGGGAGGGTTTAACATTCTCAAAATCTGACTCAGGTAAAGAAACTAAAAAAAAGTGGAAAAATTACATGTCTGTCTGCCTCTCCTTTTTTCTCTCTGAGTCACCTCTTTGTTGGTTTTGCTGTTATTTTTCTAATTTAGTATGTAGAAATTGTTTGTTTGGAAATCATTTGTATAGTTGGACTACTTCTACAAGCAAGCTGGGAAATTTCCTGAGTTGCTAGGCTAAACCTTCTAGAAGCAACAATGTGGAATATTTTCTTCTTTGTAGATCCCACAGAGAAAGAAAGAAGAGTGGCCATTTTATGACTGACCTTTAGAGAAAGTCAAACCCTGTTGTCTATCAGAAAGATTATTACAAACTTCAACAGAGAAATTCATGAGAAATTGAGTACCGTGCAAAGAAATAGTGAACAAAACATATTTCCTCCTAAGAGAGAAAAAGGTCAAAGTATAAATCTACTGCCCATGGAATCTGAGGACTTCTCTGGTGGTCAAAGGTAAAGTGTTTGACACTCAAACTGCTGAGATTCATAAGCTGAGTCCAGCAACAGGGAAATGGGTATCTTTCATAGGAGAGGAAAAATAGCTTGAAAAGAGTTTGTTGACACAAATTTTATTTTAAAGGCAGCAAATTAACTTCAAGTTAGTATAACATAATAAACATTTTAGCTAACATTCTGACATAAAACTGACAAAAATTTTCCTTACTCAACTCATATCAGGTCTTCAGGCACAAACAATATAGTTTTTATTATTAATTGAATTAAGTTTCTGCATATGGTACTTGGATATATTTGTTACTCTAAACTGAGAAAGCCAGGATAGAGATGCACATTATATGAGCCTGAAACTGTCAATTACAGAAATGATTTCAAGTTGAAAAGCCATTTTCCAAGCCACCTGCAGTACACACACAGCATGAGAAGGATGTTTTCACCTGGATCCTACTTCTCTGGCCAAAAACCTGGCATTCAGTAAATGTCCAGAGCAGCAATAATACTCATCGGTGAAGCATGAAATAGGAGCGACAGGGAAAGTGACACCAGATCCCCAGTTGGGGAAATTGGAAAGCATTAACACGCCTGTATACCTAACAGAGCACAATTACTACATTTTATTTTGTTTCAACAGTCAGAACCTAAATGAACATCACCATTCAGTTCTGTTCTGGGCAATGATCCAAGCTCATCTCTGTATGGTTGATTTTGAAGCCTTACAGTCAATCATATCTTCACAATTTGTTCTCATTTCAGGCTTCAGGCATCCTCCTGATTTCCATTTCTCGTGTGGAAGCCTTGAGTCATCTCTTCTGGCAACATGACCAATCCAAATCAGTAATTTTCTCCAAATTATATTGAAATAGGGATCTTGCTAGTTTGTTGTTTTCTTCCTCCTTCTTTCTTTAACATCGTTTTCCCTTTAAGGGTCTCCTAATACAAAGCTGATTGAAAGCATACAATATCCTCTTTCTTCTCCTGCTACCAAATCAAAGTTTCTTACCCATACGGTATGGACTCTGTAATTAAAACAACAAGGGCCCCTGGGTTACAAGTGCACCACCATTGCTGGATGGATGGCATATCCCAGGGCAGAATTCTACCTTGCCATCACACCTTTAGGGCATTATTCTGGCATCACTTACTCTTCACAAGTCTAGCAGTTCACAGAATCCAAGTGAAAGAGTGGGGTCTCATGGCTCTGTTATTTGAGTTATGTAAAATCTGCAATTCCAAATTCACAAAATTGCAGGCATCTTTGGGCCATTTTAATTTAGTCACTAGACAAGGGGCGGGAAAATGGGTATCTTTCATAGGAGAGGAAAAATAGCTTGAGTTTGTTGACACAAATTTTATTTTAAAGGCAGCAAATTAACTTCAAGTTAGTGTAACATAATAAAGCTTTTAGTTAACATTGTGACATAAAACCGATAAAAGTTTTCCTTACTCAACTCGTATCAGGTCTTCAGGCACAAACAATATAGTTTTTATTATACATTACTGAGAATTAATTGAATTAAGTTTCTGCATATGGTACTTGGATATATTTGTTACTCTAAAACATACCACTTTCAATATATGTTGTGCAGAGAAATTCTTTAAAGTTTTCCCCAACACATATTTTAATTGAATCTTTAGTATGATTTTACTACAACAATTAAATTTTGTTGATGTGTCTAAAATAAACTACAACTTTGAGTTTCTAAGATACAAAAAGATTAGTTTAGCTGTCAGCATCATTTAGGAGGTAGTTCTATGGCTCCATTCCCTGGAAAGTTGGCAGGGTGCTTGACTCACTAAACATGTTGCTCAGTTCAGCCCAAGGAAAGCATTAGCATGATATAAGAACCAGAACATGGATGGAAAATGCTAAGAGAAGAAAAAGTGAAAAGATATTTGAGAAACAAGCAAAGTGGTGAATAACATTGGTAAAATGCTTGTGTTAATGGCCTCACTAATCAGTAAGTGACTTATCACTTTTCATGGCAAATGTTCATTTTCAATGACATACTTCTCTTTTCATAAACATGAAACACATTTCCATTAGGAAATAAGAATCACTGAAGGACCATCTGTGGATGACACCTTTGAGGAAAAGGAGTAAACAAACAAACTAACTCCACCCCAACCCCTACCCCTGGGTTTTGGGACTAGGACTTGGGAAAGCCAGAACAGGTAAACAGATCAAGGAGTTGAAAAATCCTTCATCAGCCATCTCCTAGCTAACTTTTTGCTAAATCAGTTCCACAGAAAAAAATTCCTTGCTCCATTCTGATAAATCCCATCTACTCATCAGTCCTGTTTTTCTTACATCTTCTATGTCTAATTTCTGTCCTTCCCATTCATCAGATGACTCTCATTCATTTATTTACTTATTCATTTAATATACTTTGGGCCAAATACTTGGCTAGACACCTTTTTCTAGGGCCACATATTGATAGAGTAGTTCCACTGTCCCCAAATTTAATTTTATCCAAGAGGCTATCTCTGACATGGCAGAACAAACCTTAATATTGCCCCTGCCTACAATATTTGATCAAGATGTTGCCTTTCATATTATATTATGGGCCTAGTAATGCTCAGAAGATATGATATTAAATGCATATATATATTGTACACAACACACTTGTACATCTATATGTACATATACACACGTATATGTAGATCCATATACACAGACATGACTCAATATCTATATTAATAGTCTGAAAATTTGTATATTTTAAACTGAATAGAATATTTTTATTTACACAATTACTATATTTAATACACATTATAAACTGCTTGAGGAACAATGGTCATTCCTGTTCTTTATCACCATCCTCTGGAATTCAGCATTAATTCAGGATTACTTGTCAATAAAAGCAATGAGTGTGGGCTCTGGAGCCACACTCTTTGGCCTTGAACCATATGTTAGCTCTTTACTCAGCATAGAAAATTCTTGGTACAAAAGGTGAACAAATTAATTTCAAAGCATTGCCACTGTAGTAGAATGTCTCTGTGTCTATGCCAATTCTCTATTACAAGTGATTATGGAAATGAGTTAGTTGAAAGTTGCCTAATTTAATACCTTGACCTAACTATAGGCTGTACTTGACTGCGGCTGGGACAGAAAGTTTCAGAATTCAGGAGATATTCTTCATAAATGGAATCTTAGAACATGTGACCCAATACTTAAAAAGTTCACACCTGTTATGGAATTCTGCTACAACCTATTAATATATGTTTGTGGTATAGTGTGCCAAAGATGTTGCACACTAAGAGCACTGAGTTGTCTACTTCCAAACTATAGTTGGAAGAGCATTTCATTCTTTGTGGTCACCAATTATTATAGTCCATTCGAAAATCAATTTCTTGAAGTGCCCCCTAGTGGTATCAGAGTTAAATGCTCTAAATTAACAATTGCCCTAAGGCTGCCAAATAACCAAATGTTGGATCAGGTCATTTTGTAGGTTACAAATTAGTCTGATTTAGTAGACTTTCAATTCACCACTAGCATTCAAAAGAAGAGTATTATAATATCTTGGAATTCCACTGAAATTGAAACTATTGAGGGAAATGTTAGAAAAATACCGATGTGATTCTGCAATCTGTATTTGGGGTAAAATGGGAGTTCATAACACACTTGAATCTAATGTATGAAATGTGATATGTCAAGAGCTTTGTAATGTTTTGAACAACCAATAAAAAAAGAAAAATAGCCAAGTATGTGAAATGCTTTGCAATCATTTTCCCATTTAATTTTTGTATGAAATAGATAATATTACCTGCATTTAACAGAAAAGGACAAGAAAACTTAAAAAAATAAGAAGCCTTCCTTCTAGCCAAACAGCTAGTAAATGGTAGTGTTGGAATGTGAAGATAAATTTACTGGGCTCTAGAATTTCAGCTCTTGAACCCTGTCTTTGATTTCTCTGGGAAACTTCATTCTGCTCCCAGCTCTAGTGCCTTTTTCCTGTGTCTCTAGTGTTAACTGAAGGCTGCTTCCCAGGCCCTGGTATGTTTTTGGAAGGGTCTAAAATGCTGGTTTTTGAATAGAGGAATAGCTGAACCGAGGTCTATATCCCTTTTTGTTGTAGACCCCTGTATCATTTTTTAAAGTGCTAAGTGCTAACTGTTTAAAACACAGAATCAATGGATAGTCACTAAACTTTCTGGTTTTAATGAATCAAAGCCTATATATACTTTCTGGACTTCCAGAAATATGTAGTTTTCCAGATCACTTTGACAAAGTGTTTATTTCCTAGTACATTATTATCAATGAATAATTAAGAGTTAACTATTTCATTCAGTGTCCTAGAAAAACATTAGTTGGATAAATTAAGAAGAATTCAAAACACTTGAAAAACAATACCAGAGATTTAATTTCTGAACTTTTCCATCTCTCCATGGTAATTTCATCTACTTTTGACCTTAATTGTCACTCAATTGCTGATAACTGTCATACCTCTCCAGTTCATCCAGTCATTAAATCTCCACCTGGATCTTTAATAGATACCCACAACAAGTGTATTCAAAATAACAACAGATTCTCTGTCCATAAACTTGTTCCACACTCAATGTTTTCCAGGTCAGTTAATGGTAATTCCATCTTTCCAATCACTCAGGCCAGAAACTTTGAACTCATACTGGAGTCCTTTCTTTTGTTCACCTCTATTCTGTTACCCTGGTTCAAGCCCTGATTATACTTCACCTGAATCAGTATAATAGTCTTTTCATTGGTTTCCCTTTATATATTCTCAAAATAGTTCCAAATGGTCCTATTAAGTTAAAGAGTGGATCATGTCACTCCTCTGTTCTCTATCTCCCAAAGTCTTCCAATCTCCTTAGGGTACAGCAAAGGTCCCTGTAAAAGGCACAGGTACTCTGTCCCCCACCATACTATGTTATACCTTTCTCCTAGTCCTCTCTCTACTCCTCCTGTTTCATTCCCCTTCAGTCCATGGGTCTTCTTCCTATTCCTTGGATCAGGCATACCCTATCTAGTGCCCTTACACTAGCTGCATCATGCTTGGATCTTCCCCTTGCAGATTCCCATAGCCCACTGTTCACTTTCTTCTTGTTTTTGCACAAATAGTCCCTTTTTAGAGGTGCTGATAGCACCTTTCTTATATTGAAAATTGTAATATGCCCACTTGAGTATTAACTATTTTTTCAGCTTGTTTTATTTCTCTTTATAAAACTTATTCCTTCAAATATGCTTTCTAGTATACCTGCTTAATCTACTCTGTTTCTCCTACCAGGATGGCAACTCCATGAGGACAGGAAAGAGATTTTTATCTGTATTATTTACTGATGTCTCCCCAGTGCCAAATATAATACTTGACATATAATAGATGCTCAGTAAATATTTGTTGCCTAAAAGAAAAATTCAGGGCTAGAGATGTAATTCAGTGGTAAAGCACTTGCTTAGCATGTGTGAAGTCCTAGGTTTGATCCCCAATTCCACAACCCCACAAGATACACACATACAGAGAGAGAGAGAGAGAGAGAGAGAGAGAGAGAGAGAGAGAGAGAGGTATTATATTCCCATAGACTAATATTGACCAAGGCTGATGGCATTGTGAGAAGAAAATTGTAAATAGCATTTTAAACTATTCTAAGAGCCATTTCTTTTATTTTCCTACCAAATGCCATTTTTCTGCTTTAGTTGGTTTCTTCTAAACTTCACAAAAATGACTATTGATGAATAAAGAAAGTAGACTTAAATAAGTGGCAAGCAAGGAAGGGAATACTTTATGTGTTATTATTCCCCATTGGCAACCAGGCTGTGATGTCAAAGGCCATTTTTACCCCTAATCCCCAACCAGCCCCATCCCTTCTCCATTCTGACAGAACCTGTGAGGTCATGTGCTCAGAAAAGAGGAACTCTCTCCATCACTGGTATGAAGATTTGTTACCTGCTCTTATTCTCCTGGCTGTCAATCATATGGGACATAAGCAGTGACTTACTCCTAGCCAATAAAAGCTTGAGGGTGTCTTTGAGATATGTTTTATAACCTTCTTAAAAAATAGGATTCTTGGGATTAGAGATTGTCTTCAGAGATTCTTATGTGGTAGGTCTAAGTGGAGATTTGGGAATTTCTAATGCCACCCCTAATTCTGATGCAGAAGGTCCAGGAACTACACATTGAAAATCAGAAACAAATACTTCCCCATCAAGTGAATGACAAGGGCTGCTTTTATCCAAATGTCCATTCTATAAAGGAAGAAAGCTAAAGGACTCAGAAGCCCTGCCTGGTCATTTTCCTGGGAACTTCATGAGATCACCCTCACTTTCCTCCATTTTCTGTATTAGAATATCCTCACTTTTCGGGGAAACAAAGACTGCTGATTGCAGATATGATCTGTGCTTCTGCTATGGACATCTCTGGTCTCTGAGACTAGAGAGCTACAGATATTCTTACCAATCACTGTCATTGAATAGTAGCATGTCACATTTCCTTAAGACTGAGTGGATGGAGGGCTTTTTGCACTGAGGGCCACTTTTTGGTTTCCTCTTTTGTTTATTTAGGACTAACACTGAGACATAACAAGATCAGATTATTATCTTGCCTACATTTTCTCAAAAGAGATGAATATTTCATTCCACCTCTATTAAGCCTAGCAGAAATCTTGGGTGGAATAAAGCATGCTTTCTCTGTTTAAACATTAGAACAAAATTTAAACGAGAGCACGTTCCTCTCATTCTGCTAACAGTCTTGCACTTTGCAGAACAGGTACAACAGGAAGTAGCCCCCTCTGTAAAGCAAGCAGGACTACACCTAGAGTTGTATGAGCTGAAGAATGTAGGAAAATTCTTTCCTTATGCTTTATGGAATGAATCTACAAAAAGGCGAGGCCTCTCTGGTGTTCTGCAGGTCACTGAAAAGCAACACTCCACAGAGAATCTGGCAATAGGTTTAGCTTCTAAATTAATTAGTTAGTTGAAGAAAAGAAAATGTGAGTTACCCACTAAACTTGATGTTTACATTTTCCACCAAAGTCACTGTTGGGGGTGGAGGGAATCTTTTGTTTCATTGACTTCCATATCTCTCACATACAATCTATAGTTTCATTATTGTTTTCAGAACCATTAACTTATTTACCAACAGGTATTTACTGAGCACCTGCTATATGTGTGGTATGAGTTGTTAACAGTATATCTAGTTTGGTCATTGAAATATCAAATCTGCTTCCATCTGATCAATGATTAAGTTCTGAACTTGAAGAACCATCCACAATATTTTATTAATCTAGTTATTTGTGAGACAGGAAAGGTATATTTTTCTTCCATTTTCCAAGGAACACTAAATAAAGGAAAGGGAACTTTAATTATTTTCTCAAGAAAAAAAACTGAGTGCTTGAGTAATTTGTAGTCCATATTTGGAGCTTGAATTTTTCTCTCCAGTGAATTCATTCATTCATTCATCAAATAGTTGAATATCTGCTCTGTGTCAGGCAGGTCTTCCTGGGTTAGGTCTAGGATGTGAACAAGTCAGACACACTTCTTTTCCTCACAGAGCCTATGTCCTACTGGGGAACCAGATAATGAACAGGCAACAAAAACAATAACAACCACTACTTAATAAATTGATGCCAGATCAACATCAACTAATCATTAGAGAAAATGCAAACTAAAACCACAGTGAGATACTACTTCATGTCCATTAGGATGATTATTATTAAAAAAAAAACAGAAATAAGAAGTGTTGAAAATAGTGTTGCTACTATGGCAAATAGTAACAAGTTCCTCAAAACATTAAACAGATTGGCCCATGTACCCAGAAATTCCAATTCTGGGTATATACCCCCCAAAATTCAAAGTAGGAGCTTGAAGATACAGTCAGTCATATGTCACTTAACAATGAGGATATGTTCTGAGCAATGTGTTGTTAAGCCTTTTTGTTGTTGTGTAAATATCATAGAGTGCACTTACACAAACCTAGATGATATAGGTCAATCCCTTGATGTGGTCCTTGATGCAATCAAGATACTCATGAAATAAACACAGAATGTATGAGGCTGTTGCCAGTGTAAATGGCATACTATAGTAAACTACTTTTTTTAAGTAGAAAGAGTACACTCCTTTAATATTGACAAAAATATAATATAGTGAAGGCATTATCTAGTAACAGTCATTTATTTTTATTATCAAGTATTACATATTATACATAATTGTATGCACTCTAACTTTATACAATAGGCATTGCAGGTTTGTTTACACCAGCATCACCACAGACACATGAGTAATGAATTGTTCTATGTCCTTACAATGTCTATGTTGTCACTGGGCAATAGGAATGTTTCAGCTCTATTGTCATCTTACAAGACTACTGTCATGTATGTGGTCTGTTCATCATTGATCAATAATTTTATATACTGAATGACTGTTTTTGTATATCCATGTTCACAACAGTTTTATTGATAATAATCAAAAGGTGTGAAAACAAGCAAATAACAAAATATGGGACAAAATACAATAAGATATTATACTCAGCTTTAAAATGAAAGGCAATTCTAATACACGCTACAACATGGGACTTTGAAGACATTACACCAAGTGAAGTAAGTCAGGCACAAAAGTACAAATTGCGTAAACTTATATTAAGTACCCGGAGTAGTCAAACTTACAGAGACAGAAAGGAGAATAGTGGTTACCAGGGTAGAAAGAGAGATGAATGGGGTGCAGAATTTCAGTTTGGGAAGATGAAAATGTTCTAGAGGTAGATGGTGTGATGGTTGCATAATGATGTGCATATAGTTAATGACACTGAAGTGTGTACTTAAGAATGGGTAAAACGGTACATTTTATGTTATATATATTTTAATTCAATTTAAAAAATGACATCAGAAACTAAAAAGCTATAAGGTGCATGTCTATAATCCCAGTGGCTTGGAAGGCTGAGGCAGGAGGACCGCAAGTTCAGTCAGTCTCAGCAACTTAGTGAGACCCTGTCTCAAAATGAAAAACAAAGAAATGGTTGTGATGTGGCTCAGTGATTAAGTACCCCTGGATAATTAATTAAAAATGATATTAAAAAAAGGTAATCAAGATGAATTTGAACTACAGGCCTCTCTGATCCTAAAGCCTATGGTTTTTCCTTTGGGCTACAGCACACAGTGGGCATTTAAAAGAATTTCCAGAATAATTTTCAGAATAATACAAGGTGATGTCATGAAAATATAAAAGGAAAGAAATGCCCAAAAGAGGGAGAAAAGAAAGAAAAAGTATAGCACAAGGAAGTTTAATAGCAACACTATTAATTCATATACTTGTTCTTTGTATTCCTGTCACCAGAATTCAGTAATTTTCATAGAAATGTATTTTTATCACCAATAGTAGAAGGTATGGTAAAAGAGGAATAATTTTTTTTCAGGAGAAGTAAGGGGTGAGGAAATGTAATCTTTTTAAGAACCTAATACATACTCAATAATCATGACAGTTAACTTTTAAATTGGTATTTATGTTGAAGACTGTAAGATGCTTTAGATATAGGAGTATAAAATTTTAAATTAAAATAATATAAACTCTATAATTTTAAGATAAAGAGAAAAAGGAAATAAAAAATAATTCCATTAAGTCTGGATCCTTGAAAAACTGTAGTCTAAATCACCTCCTCATCAATATTAAATACTGATGAATCCGGATAAATCTGCGACCTGACGACACTTTAGAAAAATCTGACACTAAACATCATACACATAGGTTTCTCCATTCCTTAAAGAAAGCAATAGCATGACATCCAAGAGTTCGTGATTACCATCTATCACAAAAAACCCAACACTATTCAGAAAATGAGCACTTTGCACATAAAACACTTCCACCAACCACAGATGTATGTACACAAGCACTTGTTTGTGCACACAATGCACATACTTGTTATTTGGTAGCTTATTCCCCTCTATTTCTGTCAGTGGCCTGTGGTGGTGATCCCTGATTCCTATTCGAAGCCAACTCCTATGGAGCTTGGTATCACATCCATGCTATGGAGCCACCAGCTGATGCTCCCAATGAAAGCTTCAGAGCTCTCCTTCTCCCCCTGGAGGCTGATGGACTAAGTAGCAAGGCTGGCATCTACCACAACAGCAAATGAGAGCCTGGGACACAGGGCTGAAAGTGGATTTCCTGTAGGGCCAGGCCAATCACTTCCAACTGTCCAGCCAGATGTTTTTCTATATGGTCCTGGCAGCCATGGCTTGAAAAAGAGCCAGAATTTGGCCTGATTTTTACACTGAAAAGCTTGATGGAATGCTGGGGTAGTGCCATCCCATAATAGAAGAGGTGGTCCCTTCGATCGGCAAACCGTTCCCATTTGCCTTGGGAGTCTTCCAAAGGGAAGGGGGGCTTTTGTACAAGTGGGTGTGTCCATCCAGTCCACGCCAGGGCCTGGTGGAGGAGAGAAGGGGGGCTGAGGGAAAGTGGATGGAGAAGAAAGGTTCTGAGTGATTGGAAGCTGGTGCCAGATGGAGCTGGAAGACAGTGCTCTCCAGCCTCCCTCTGCACATGTGTGGTCACCAGGGGATTGCCTGGCTATGCGCACTGCTTCACATCTGTCAGCTAAATCAAAGATGCATAATTGAAGATGCAAAGCGAGAAACATTACGTGATTCCCAAGGCTCCCTAGAGGATTTGGGGTCTGTAATCCAGTGAGGAGAGTTTAATGAGACTTGAGTCTAGCATTTTTGTCTGTGAGAGAGCCTCTCACTCCAGCTGTGCTCAAGGATGCGGAAAACTTTTTTTTGCAAAATTTGGGCAGTCTTTCTTGATTGGTCACTGCCTGCCCATTTCTCTTGTCTTGCTTTGGTTTTCTCACAGAAATGCTTCTTTTTGAAGCTTGGCAATTTCTAAGCATGAGGAAGGCTCCAAAGATGCTGAGATTGAGGGCTTAGGATAAACAAATCAAGGAAGGATGTCTAGATAAAATAATTAAACTGGTACATTTTCTTAAAACCAAGATTAAATACCATATGTCTTATCATAAAAGTAATACATACTGAAGATAAAAACTCAAACAATACATAAGAATGAAAATTGTAAAGTGATTGTATAAATAGGATTCTTTGCTTGTATTCCTAGTATAGTGCATCTCAAACAGTCTGTGGTAGAAATAATTAAAATAATTAAAATAAAGAAATATTTTTTTTTGGTTTCCAATCATCATGGACCAATAATTTTGTAAAATACAATAAAAATGAATTGTTAGAATAATTATCAAAAAGCACACAAAGACCTAAAAGCACAAACTCATTTAAAAAAAATTCCAATTTAAACAGATAGCACAAGTGGATATTGTAACAATGTTAAATTGCTATAACATTTCTAAATATTTTCAATTTCTGTAATTATGTGGATGACACTTGAACCATGCATTTTCCCCTGGAGATTTAAAACTTTTCTATCAAACATGAATATATAGATAATTTTAGAACAGCTTCTGGTACTTAATATGTTAGCTCTTCAAGATTTACCCCATTTTTTTCTCATTCTTTTTTGTGAGTTTCCTGGTGTGAGTGTTCATGGTGTGAATAGTCTCAATATTTATAAATATGCAGGTGGTTTCTATATTTTGCTTATAGTCAAAATAATTTGATTGCATGACCTCCAGAAACAGACTACTGCTCATTCTTTCTCTCCATGTATGTATGTAGATTTACATATATCTATATAAATTAAAAAATACACACACACACACACACACACACACATAAAATTTCTTTTTCAGTGCTGGGGATTGAACCCAGGCTTCATTGATGCTAGGCAAGCACTCCACCACTGAGCTATCCTTAGCCTCTATGTACTTTTTGAAGTTGAAGCTACTGCTAGCACTTGCTAGACTTTATGCTTTGTGAGTTAAAGCAAAATGTTTTGCAGCCCAAAGGTTCTTGGTGTTTTCAGAGTCACACCAGGGGTAAAATGACTGAACATTTGTCAACAAATGGCAGCATACCCTCCAGAGAAGAGGGCTGGGTGCCACTACAAGAGGGCTGGGACCCACACCTCAATGGACAGGCTTTGCCTTTTACATTAAGTAGCAGAAAAGTGAATACACAGCCATGAATGCAGGTGCCTCAGGGCCTCAGAGAGCTGAAAGCATATCAGGGCCACTCAGCTAGCCACTCAGCTCTTATCTTGGTGGCTCAGACCTCGCCCAGAAAACCTGAATGAAGGAGAGTTCAGCCTGGTAATAAGCCTTGGCTTAATGCTCAATCCCTCTCTCTGTGGATTTTTTTTCCCTCTGAAGAAGTAAATTTTGGACTACACTTTATTTACTTGCATGTGTTTTCATTGTGGCTAGGGCTTCAGGTGGACCATTGTGGGAGCAGTTAGTTTTGTGTTGTTAAGTCACACTCCAATGTAGGCAAGTCTAGTCAAGATGAATTGAGCATTTGTCCCTAGCAATCTTGCTCTGGGCACAGGACATGAACCAGAGGTAGCATTTCCCATGTTTATAATTCAGATGTCTCCAACACAGCCAATTATGTCAGATCTGTGGGCATGTATGGAGATCCTGGGAAGGATTTTGTGTTAAAAGTAAAACTGCTCAAGCAGAAAGACAAGTTTTCCTTTTTACAAGTTAACCAGGTCAAAAGGAAAAGGAGGTTCTAGGCTCATACCATGAAATTTATTAACTTGGGTTTGGTTAGTGCACATAGAAGAAAAACAGCACTAATTTTCTACATTTTCAACTGAGAAGGGAAATAACCTTTAGATATTTCAAAATCTAATAAGGATCTGAAAACTTCTCGTGTGAGAGCTAGAAGCACATTGAAAGCGAGTGAAGAAACCTAATTTTTTCGTTTTGCTAAAATTACAAGTGGTCCTGATGAGAGAAATGCTGAGTGGAAGTGTCCAGGTCAACAATCAAGTTCAAGCTACTTCAAGAAAGAATGAATTCCATCAAAGGGTGCTGGGGCTTTGCTTCTATGAGTGTGCATTATGCTTGTAAACAGAGGCGCACAAGGCATGTGGGCAAGCAATCCAGAGACATGAGAGTGTTTTTATTATTCATCTAGTGCTCAGTCTGGGCTCTTAGTGGTCCTGTGTCTCAGGCATTGCCTACCCAGGGAGAGGACTCGGACTTGGCATTTCCTCAGTGATCTGCCCATCCCTGGTGCACAGCTTCTGTAGGATTTTTCTTTCGTTCTTTTTTTTTTTTTTAACCTGCAAAGAGCCTTTTGAGTGCAAACCTGTCCCAGCAGGCCTGCCTTACACAGCCCTTCAGAAATGTTTTCTTTTTCTTTAGAATATGCTCTTTTGAGTGGGCACCTTTCCTACTCTCAGACTCTTTTGCGTTAAAGCAAAATTACCATTTGGACCTTGGGAAAGCAACCTTAAGATGAACCTGGGAAATCTTTCCCTTATAACTGTATCTTTATGAGGAACCTTTTGTTGTATTGACATAGAATTGCTTATTTTTGTCTTTAAATTTCCAATTTTAACAAACTATCCAGCACACAGATTCCAAATGTTTGTGTTGCTGAGACAACCCTTGGTAAAAGGAAACTCTAGGCCTCATGTCCTCTCAAAGCTGTTTGGCCCAAGATGACACTATTTATGTTTTATAGAAGAGAATACCAAGTCTCCAAAGGGGAAAGGTCAGGATCACAGAATAGTTCAGTTAGTACAGGTAGAAAATTCACTTTCACAGCATATAGCACTCATCTCCAGGTAATGACTGAGCATAAAAGTAAATTGCTTAGTCCCTGGGCAATTTTAACTTATTTAAAAATAAGTTTTCTCAAGAAATAAATCAGCATATATCTCTCCATGCATGTTTTCTCTCTGGGTAAGAGAGAGAAAAAAAATCTTGACTATTCACTATCATCTCACTGAGGGTTTGTTCCTGAGATGTTCCTGGAAGATGTATGTAGGTACTACAATTCCAGGGGCAGCCAGGGCTGCTTCCCCTTGTGGCTTTGAGCTGAGCTTTGAACTGCTGCTTTTTTCTGCATTATCACAGACCATGACAAAGCAAACCCAAATCAAACTTTTTAAAAAAATCTGGAGTGATTAAATATTACTACCATGTTAATTTATGCAGCTAGGTGAAAAAAATAGAGAAAGAAACGTAAAATATCTCAAAGATGAAAATGTTGGAGAAGATAATGATGATGATGATAAGTGTGTGTGTGTGTGTGTGTGTGTGTGTGTGTAAAATGTATATGTTTTTGTATTGTTTTACATATGCAAGGAGAAGTTTGGTCTCTAAAATTTAGTGGGAGTGAAAAACACCAGCACTATTACCTGCTTTCACAGAGAAGGTTCTGCCAGCTCCTGAACCTCAGCTTTCCCGAGATTGTCTAAATACCCAAGATTTTCTGTTTTGAAGTGAGTGGCTTAGAGATGTCAGAGCAAAAATCTACCTTATGCATAGTTTTTGAAAAGTGTTTTCACTTTCTTTCTGACTCTCTCAGTCACTTCTGTATTTATTGACAACATGGAGCAGCACGTGTGTTTAGGAGAACCCCCTGCCCCCCGCCCCGCCCCCCCACACACATAGGAAAGGGCATTGACTTTTTACCAAATGCCCTATCAAGGGTGTTAGGGAAGAGAGAAGGAAAGAGGAAGGGAGAAAAGCTGATTCCAAGGAAGGAGAAGGTAAGGAAGAAAGAAACAGAAAAGGAGAAAAGTGTTTCCTGCCTCTTTTTATTATTATTCTTCATTCTTGCCAAAGTTGCTTGGCAGAGTCTTAGAGACTGCGGGGCCTGTTCCTTGAAAACCAACTGGATGTCTAGACCAAGTTTAAAAGCATCTCTTTAATTACAGCCACAGAGATGTTCCTCTTCCCTTTCATGTTGGGCATTTGAGGAGCTCAGTTCCTGCCCTGGCCATTATCTCCTGAAATGTTATACATGCCACATTGCCATTCAGTTTGTGCATCCAAACAGAAGCCTTAAGCATTTTTCCCTTGCTTAGGTTGGCAGGGCCAGCCAGGGGGTGTGACTTTGCTACTCTCATCCTTTTTTTGTTCCCTCAAGCACCTATCACATTAGTATCCTGTTCTATGCCAGATATGTCTTTTAGGAGAGCATTCACTTCAGGAAACTTCCTTGAAGGGGCTGTAACCCTGCTCCTCACTCAAAAGATGCAAATCAGGAAAACTGTTGCTACTTTCTCTATGAAGTTGGCTTATTTTAAAGCTGACTTGATCGAGTTGCACAGACTGCTAAAGAGTATTTCTAAATGATTTGCAACATTTACTGAAAGTTGGTTAATCTCCACAAATTTTCATGGAGAATCATAAAGTGCATTGTGTAGTAACAAACCGATAATCTTCACTGACTTCTCAGAGGCCACACAGCAAGTTGGGTAAGAGCCAGTTTATGAATCATTATTCTGGTCTCCTGATATTAGGATACACTTGCATAGAAGCAACTAAGATTTAACATGGACTAGGCCTGAAATAATAAGAAAAAGATATATAAAAATCTAGACTGTTATAGGATTTAGAAAAGTTAGATCCAATTATTAAATCAGGTACACATATATATAAATTGATTGATGACTTGAGAACATAGCTAACTCTGGTTATTAGGTGATAATTATTCATCTTGTCCAAAATATATCTGGTTTAGTTTTTTTCTTTTTTTCTTCTGGCTGCCAAATTTCTTTCTTTCTTTCTCTTTTTAAACTTTTTTTTTAGTTGTAGAGGGTCACACAATATCTTTTTTTATTAATTTATTTTTTATGTAGTGCTGAGGGTCAAACCAGTGCCTCACACATGCTAGGCAAGTGCTCTGCCATTGATCTACAGCCCCAGCCCCATGGCTGCCAGATTTTGTTTACATTATTGCTAAAAGTAGGGTGTGTACAAGAGAGGAAAAATACATAGCCCAAATCTGTTAACTTTTATTCTGTTGTAATTTTTCAAAATAAAGGTATCATGGGGATTTCAATTATATGAGTTATATTTGCATATGTAAGCAAGGACCATGCCATGATAAACATAGTGAAGAAAACCCTCCCAATCCAGGTAGATCTGTTACAGAAATGAGGTGCTCTCTCTTCTGTTAATAATACAGAATGTATGTCATGTATTCCAAAAACCTTTATATCAACAAAAATAATGGTAATATCAATAACAATTCATACTGAGGGTTTTATTATCTATCAGGCACTGAATTAGTTGTTTTATACATTTTATTCATCTGATTCTCAGGATAATCCTTAGATTTTCCTAATTGCATTTTTCATATGAGCATCTGGGTTCAGTCATGTGCCAGCAGAGGGGAGAGGCAGCTCTGGTCTTCATTCTGCCTTATACTGAGATTCTTCTCCTAAGCCAGCTATGAGTGGAAACTGTCTGAGTCTGGGAAAGGCAGCTGCTGTGAGGCGCACCCCAAATCACATAGATAGCAAGAATTTCCAACTAAACATGTAACAACGGTTTAGAAGATTCCTGCTTCCTTGAATGGTGCAAATTAGTCTGAGTTTGGAAAATATAAGCTATCATCAATTCTAATATAATGTGGTTATTATTTTGGATCTTGAAAGGAAATTCTCCAAAGGCTCATGTATTGAACACTTGCTTCCCAGTTTCCCAGCTGTGGCTATTGGGAAGTGGTGACACTTTAAAGAGGCAGGCCTTCAAGGAAGTTAGGTTTCTGGAGGTGTGCCTTGGTAGGGGATATTGGAACCCTTGCCCTTTCCCTTCTCTCTCTCTCTCTCTCTCTCTCTCTCTCTCTCTCTCTCTCTCTCTCTCTCTCTCTCCTCTCTTTCTCTATCTCTCTCATTTCCCAGCAGCTATGAGGCTGAACAGCACTCCTCTGTCACTTAAACTTTTTTTTTTTTTTTTGGTATTGAGGATTGAACCCAGGGGTGCTTTACCACTGAGTTATACCCATAGCCTTGTTGTTGCTGCTGCTGTTGTTGTTTTTTTGTTTTGAGACAGAATCTCACTCAGTTGCTGAGACTGGCCAGGAACTTGTGATCCTACTGCTTCAGACCCTCTAGTTGCTGAGATTACAGGTGTGCCCAACCATGCCTGGCTTGCCACATGCTCTTGCTGTGATATACTATTCTGCCAAAAGGATCAAAGTAACATGGACCAAGTGCCAAGTGATTATGGACCTCTGAAGCCATGAACCAAAATAAATCTTTGCTCTTTTTAAGCTGATTATCTCAGATATTTTGTCATAGGGATAGAAAGTTGACTAATACAGTGGTTATCAAGCATTTAATTTTCGAATTGGATCCTAGTTCAAATACTAGTTCTGCCATTATATAGCCTCAGACCATGGGTCTCTCTAAGCTTTCATTTCTTCATTTGTCAAATGAGATAGTATGTTATAGCCAGCCCTTCGAGTTGTTATGGGAATTAATTGAGTTAATGGTAAAGAACTTATATCTATGCCTGGTGCTACTAAGTCCTCAGTAAGTATTAACATTATTATATCTTTGTAGCACAAAGTTGACTTTAAGAATATGTCATTATCTTGAATTAATCCAACCTACTTATTCAGACAATTTAGTAAAGATAAACCCTTTACCTAAATTATATAGACCTTGGTATTCATGTGATGCACAAGTTTGCAACTGAGTTTGTAAGCAGGTGAACATCATGTCATAATTATATTTCTGTATCTTAAACTGCTTGCCTTAAAACATACAAAAGCAAAGGGATTAAGTCTAGAAACTTCAACAAGTAACACTGTATTTTTATAAAACAACTAGAACGTGCTAATTGAATTATATTCAATGTAGACTCTCAAACAAAAAATGACAAGTGAATGCACTTATTCTGCAGTGAGATTTAATTAGTACCAAAGAGACCCAGACCTGGGCTTTTCTCCAAAATAATTTAGGAGAGAAAACGTTTATTTGTTTATTTGCTCATTCATTTAATCATTTTCTCTTTTTCTCATGTGACAAATATTTACTAAGTGCTGCGAAGCTATTTATGGATGGTGCTGGAGATATTGGGGTCCACTCTATCATTGTAAGTAAGAAGAACAGGAAGAAACTTGAGTTGCTTGTGTTGAAAGAAAAGTGCTTGCACCACCTCAGGTATTTGAGGTGAGGCTTGAAAGAGGTTTTCAATATTGTAGCAGAGTCCCTCATTAATTAAAATTCTTGCTCACATAGGAATCAGACACATTGGAGTACACTGAGAAGACTAGAGAAAGCAACCATCAAGTTCTTTACCATAGTCACTGTGTAGCTTCCCAAGATAAAACGTGTCTTAACAGAGGATCCAGCTAGGATCATTGTTATTTGGTCCAATAACAAGACAACAACTCTGGGTCACAGTGCTGCCTTTCATTAAGATTTCTCCTCTGGTCCAGGCCCTAGTAGAAACTCTGTCTGCCTCCTGAGGAAGTCAGACATGAGTTAAAAACAGAAACAATGGATTAAAAAGTCAGTCCAAGAAGAATGGTTTTCATATGCAATCTCCATGAGTTACTGATGCTGAAGTATAAGCGGCACTGCAGGGAGATCAAGGTAGTATTAATAAAAAGCATTCCATACTCATGGCCCAATACCCTTTCCATATGATGTCTCACCCTCCAGAACCCCCTCATGTGTCCTGGGCTTCTTAGAGCATGGCAGCCTCTGTGTGGTCAGACTTTTTTACATAGCATCTCAAGACACTGAAAGCAAGCATTTCAAAATACATAAATTGCTTCTAGTTGCATAAGGATTAAGTCCAGAAACTCCCAGCCTCACTTCTACCATATTCTATTTGTCTATTCAGTGAAGAGAATGAAATATCAAAGAACACTGAGATGCCAGACATGTGAGTAGACATGTGAGGGAAGTGATCATCTAGCTCCAGTTGTCCCAACTGACCATGCGAAGCACATAGGAAGCACCAACCAAACCATTCCAGAATTCCCAACCCACAAAGTGACATGGTAAACAAAGTAACATGGTTGAAGCCCCATGGGGGCGTATTTTGTTAGACAGCATAAAATGACTGGAACAAGATGTCTGAAGGAAAAGTACAAGTACCAATAATTTAGCAAATAGGTGTTAGAGAATAGAAGAAGTTAATGTTGCTTATCAGTGCTTACTGTTGCTTCCAGTCTGTTGTGGCCTGGGAAAATTTAAAGTATACTAGAAAAAGAAAAAAATTTAAAACCAGGAAGAAGAAGCTTATATACTGTATTTTCCTGGTTTTCTTCCTATCTTTTTTGCTTCTTTGGCTCCTCCTGTGGGTCCTCTGCTTCCCCCATGTATGTGTTCAAATGGATCTGTCCCAGGATTTTACCTTCTTCTTATGTGGACATTATTGACTCTCTTCAGCTTCATATGTCCCTCCATGCAGATGGAAATGCACACAGACTTAGGCTTCCAGTTTAAAAGTCTATCCTGGGCTGCAGGCTTCTTCTCATGAGTGCCTTGCAGATACATTTTGGAACCTGAAACTTCCATCTTGCAATCTAAAACCCAGAATGCCCCAAACCAAACTCTTTCCCCATGCAGAGACAGTTTCTCCATTCATCTTTCCAACTTCTATTAGTGGTTGTCAGCCCTGGAGCTTCTTGAATTGCCAAGTCATTCTTTTATGAAATATCTTTTTTAATACACCCTTCTCATTTCTCTGGTTCTTGAATAGACTTCTGCAATAGCCTATAACTGGTTGCCCTGTCTTGTTTCATCTCTCCCAACTATGATCTAAATCAGTGTTTTCCTTGCTGTGTTTGCAACCAATCAGGGGGTTATGAAAATCAATTAAAATAAAATTATATAATAAAATAGAATGGAAACTACCAGTATTTTTTGCATGTTTTGCATCAAGGAAAGGTATTATCTGGCATTATTTTTGTTTCAGTTAAAAATGTTTTAAATATGCTTGAACCAGATTTCAATGGAAAATGCATTTCTTACTATGGGTTGTGATCAAAGACAGGTGGAAAAACACTGGGCTAAATTACATTCTTGTCAGTCTCGATGCTCCTACAGTTCAGATCTGGTCATATTACTCTCATACTTAGAGGACTTTGATGTTTAACCACTGCCACAAAGAAAGTGCCCACTTTAAACCTGGGTTCCACAACTTTCCTGACTTAGTACAAACTTCCTTTTCAGCTTATTTCCTGCCACTTTACTGTACAATATCCCACTAATGTTATCTAATATTTGAACATATCCCATGCTTTCTGGCCTCTGGGATTTTATTTCAGTTGCTTCCATTGATAGCTCTGTTTTTTTCCATATACCAACTCTCATGTTAGTTCTACAGTGGCATTGTGGGATAGGTCAAGCCTTGGAGTCATACCAACCAAAAACTGACTCCAGACCCTGCCACTTACTTTATAAGTTATATGATATAGACATGGAATTTTCTTATCTCTAAAAAGGAGACGTTCTAGGACTGGCATTAAGATTACATGTGATAATGCACATACTGCATTCAGTACAATATGTTGCACCCAGGCATATCTTATTCAGGCTTTCTTGTTTCCAGTGTCTTTGAAATAATACTGTGTGATAATATTTATGTTCATACTCATATAGCTAACATTTGTATTGTTCTAAGTATAAACAATTTATGATATAATATTAAGCATGTTGAAGACACTCAAATGTTCTTTTGTTTTACTTCAAGCTTTCTTTCTAATTTTATTCTATTTTAAATTTGATGAATTTTGTGTTTGTTAGTCTTTTGGTAGATTTAATGTTCTTAGATCAGGGAAATTTTTTAAAGAGTAATCTAGTATTTCTAACATTGCTTAGCAAATGAATTTCATACAGGAAGTGCTCAAATAATTAAATGGAATTAAAAGTAGAAATGCTACCATACTATATTCCAACCAGAGAAAATTTCCACTCTGGTCCCTGCATAAATCCATGAGAGTGAGCCTTCCTGTCTCTTTATTCTGACTTTGTTCTCACCTCACAGGATGGGTGCATATATATCAGTTAAGGTCTGTATCCATAAGAATATCCAGATAGAGTGGAAATGGACTCTGGCTTTTCTATTTTCCTGAGAGAGATGCTAGGAAGATCAAGCCTATAAATTCTGTGTGGTACTTTAAGAAAGTCAGCACAAAAGTAGAAAGAAGAATCTGAAACTAGTTATTTTAGGGAGAAAGGAGGCTTCAAATCTTGAAAAGTTGGAGTGAGTCAAATACACTAAAGATCAAATGTGCAAATCCCAGGACTGCACTTATTCACTCCTTATAGTGAATGCTCTTTTCCTCCTAATCCATTATGCTAATACATATGCCACATTTTATGAGGCCAAGGTGAAAACTAATCAGGCTCTATTGTAACTAAGCCTGTTTAGCTGACACATGACACCCAAACGGATTTCTAGCCCAGCAAATCAAGCCTGATGGTATCTGCTGGGAGGTGATGAATAATGAGGTAATCACAGAGGATTGTCTCACTAGCACATTCTGCGAGAGGTGGCAAAGCAGGCTTTGGATCTGAAGTTTTAACCCCTTTTTACTGGACATCTGGCACTGCAATCACTGCTGTGACTGGGCTGTTGTAATCCTGATTCACATCTGGGCTGACTGTCCTAATACTCTTTCACTGAATTTTGCAGTGTGGAAAAACATGTAGCTGCCTGCTGCTCTCTATTCTAAGAATCTGCAGCATTCCAGTTGGCTCTTCATATTTCTGTGGCCCTGGAATCACCTACTGGCAATAGTCTTTGCCTAGTGGCTTTGGTATAGTTGGGCTTTATATTTTAAGTGGCAGAGAAGGAGGGGCACAGGCCAAGGCATAATTGTTGACCAGGAGAGGGTGGTGGAAGGGAGCCAGCTGCAGTTTGAGAATGGGTAAGAAAGAGACAGGCTCCTAATACCAGTGTCAGCATCAAAACGAACAAGGTGAGAAGCAATTGTGGTGCTTTCTATTAATGCTGACATCCTAAAAACAACAAAGGAAAAAACCCAATCAGTAAGCTGACAGTGACCTGGGTTTGTCTACCAATTATTTTATTTTTAATTATGAAATTTTAATTAACATTTTTATTAAAATAATTTTAATGATACAGTTTTCATACTAGAACCACGTCTCTTATTCTGACTCCACTGTCAGTTCTGACTTATCCGGGGTTCCTCATTGTAGCTACAGCACCCCTATTACATCCATAATTCCTCAGGCTGGGCCAGTTTGCCGTGATTGCTTTCAGTTGACTAAAAGTTGCTTTTGGATAGGCCTGGGTTCAAACATTTCTAGGTTTTGTGACAATAGGGAAATAACTCCTTTAAATCTTAGCTTCTGTGTCTATAAAGTGAGATAGTAACAGAACTTATGTTACAGGGTTCTTTAGAAGATAAAATAAGGAAGTACATAGACCAAGTTAGCATAATGCCTGGCTAAGTACCTACAAAAGGACAACTACTAAAATAATTACTCCAGGCTGATAAAAATCTGTGTGCTAGATTGTCTTTATTCTACAGTTTCTTTATAAAGCAATATGATGTGACTTGATGCCATGCCACCTTGATATTGTTGCATCTGAAGAGGAGAATAGATGACAGCATTGCTGAAGTGTCTAGGGATAACACAGACTGTTTGCAGGTATAACTGTAGGACTCTTGTCCAGGTAATGCAATTCCAAGCTGCTTTATCTTTGGTTTCTATTTTGGTTCTTTTAAACATCTCTATCCCATTTCCAACAATGATGATTTTTCCTCTCTCCAGGAATTGTCAGGACAAGCAACTTTTACCTTCAATATTCTCATGAATGGAAAGTCTATTTTTGAAAGAATTTTCAATAGCCCATCCAGTATCACTGTTCTAATAAGTACATTCATTTTGAAGGAATTTTACATTTATCACCCTTGAAATAAGATTTTAAAATAAAATTCTAGTGATAACAAAAAAAGTTAAATTCCTAAAATTTCCAAGAAGAAAGCACTCTTTGTATTATTTGTCTCCATATTTTCCAAATGCTTAACAAGAATGACAATTTTGTTTGCAAGGCCCAATGTTTACGTTCTTCTTCTCCCAGGGGTATGTTAGAATTTTAAACTTTCCTTAGTTGCTTAAAATTCTTTTAAAAATATGTAGATTTACAGTTTCCCTACAAAAATAGAATTCATGACAAGAAAACTGAAGATATCTCTTAGAACATGAAAAAACTTCATGTGTCACTGAAATATTTATAGTGTCATTTCTATCTTTACATCTCTTTTATTAAGACTTCTTACTGTTATACCTCTTTGGGCTGATCATTATCTTCTTCCCCACAGAGCCTAGCATGGATCTGTGTGCAAATATCTACATTTCCCACACTTCTTTAGAGAGCCATTTCAAATTCACTCCCATACAAGTCAGTGGTATCTGGTCTAGATAGAGGTGATTTCTAAGACTTGGACCTGATAGATTTCCCTGTTTGGTTTATATCTATTTCAGAAAGCATTACATAATGTACACATAGCATTTGTTGTTGATTATTTATGATTTCTGGTGATTTCTAAAAAACGTTAGACATCAGGCTCTTGGTGAGGCATATAATCCCCTATTATAACTGTTTCTAGGAGGAAATCAGATTTGACTTATGTCTTTTCTTACTTAGATTACCCTTACTTGGAACACAGGTAGCTTTGGAGGCTGCCTGTATTTCATTTTGCCATATGTAATTATGTTATGTGCATATCAGTTTATTTTACTATTCTTGCAGCTTTCTTGACTTTCTGCATATCTGTTTTATTTAGATGTTTACCTTTTACTCTGATGTCCACTTCTTTTCCTTATCAAGGAAGTCTAACTTTAAAGACCCGTCTGGGGATCACATCTAAGATGCTGCGTTCTGACTCCACAGTGCAGTAACTGATATGTCAACATTCCATTGTGATAAACAACAGGTGAAGATGTACTTTCCAGAATAATCTTTTGTTAGCTCAAGTTTTGTTATCTTACAGCCCATATGGTCTTTGACCTATCTGCTATATATAAATCTTTAATATGCTTTTAAAAAATTATTGATTAATATTTGCCTTAATTTTTAAACCTCAGTATCCCTTAAGTACTGCATGAATCTTACAAAACCATAAATACTGCAACTGAAAAAGGAAAGGATACAAAATAAATCACTGACTCAGTCTTATTTTTGCAATTTTCATTTTGGACCAGAGCCAAGAATGGATTTTTTTTGATGGTACTAATGAATACAAAGTGCACCTCTTTTCATTGTTATCAGAACAAAGATCACTTACTTTGAATGGCTCAAGATATGTAAACACAGCTGGCCCAATGGCTTGAGTGGCAATGAAACACAGTGCCACAGAAGAGATGGGTTGAGGGGTGACTTGGGGACTCAGATGCTTTTGTGTAAAAAGCCCAGAGGCTATTCTGTATCTATTTCTGATTGTGTGGAAAAACTTGAGCTCTCCAAAGAGGTTTCTCCCTTGCTAAAATAGTCTCTCTATATAGTTTTAGAACTATGTATAATCTACTAAATTTCTCATTTTTAAGCAAAATTTCAAAAAATTGGGGCCTAATATAAAGTTGCCAACTTGTAATCTTGCCAAATAAGAAACATAAAAACCAAAACTAACGTTTACTATCTACATCACTTTTATTTAAAAGATATTTAAGCTTAAAATGTTAACACAGATCAGTCCTTTAAATTGAATACATTTAAGCTTTATAAAAAAAAGAAGAAAAAAAAAAAAAAGAAAAAGGAAAACAAAAACCCTGTCTTCTTGTTTTCCCACAGACCAGAGAACACATTGCTATACAGTGTGGTGGTTGAGTCATTGGCTGTTCCCTTATCTGATAAGTGCTCAAGAATGGTGAGCAGAGAAGTCTGAGCTCACAAGCAGGTTTGAGGTACAGGAGTGCCATTTTTCTGAGGGCCAAGCAATGAGAAAAGCCTGCCAAACCTTAAGATTTCAGATTCCTAGAATGTGCCACTTTATGGCTGTAACTTGGCCATAACACACTGCTTATAGGCCATATGGCCTTCTTCAGGGACAAGTCATGCCACTGAAAGCCTTCATGAGAAGTAGAAAACAGAACTCTTGTAGTCTGGTGCTCATCAGTATATATTTCAACTGTATCAGAAGCAAAGCCAGGGAAACATTTTAGTGTTTTAAAATCTCATCCAGACACTCCAGAGTACATATTTTGAAAGCTTTGGTAATTTTCAAGGGATAAATCTTGAGACATGAAAAAAAAAATCTCCAAATCCATGAATATGGACATATTTGCATAGACTTCTGGCTTCTTCAAAAATTATATGTATTTTCACAGGATATAATCTCAAACCAAGCAAATGTTTTTTAAAGACTGACTCGTGTTTTATATTTCATACTATGTCCATTTTTCTTTTCACAGAAACCAAGTTTTTAATTATCTTAAGTGTTATTGCCTATGTCAGGAGAAGAGAATAACAACAAAAAAGTCTGACTGTGTGGCTGACTAGGCTAACCCACAGCTCCTCTAGCTCTCTAACACTAGCTTCAAAGTACATACGATTCAAATTTGAACCTCAGCAAAACTGCCAATTAACACATCACAAACCTTCATGGTCGATTGCAAGTATTCAAAACCTAGAGTGTTAAATCTATGAATACCAAGAGTCTCCTGCATAGTTCTCTGGCTGTTCAGTGTTACATAATTTGGGGTGAGAAACCCCGGTTGTTTTTGGAAATGGTAACAATTGCTAACTACATCTTCCTTTGTTGCAATTCAAAGCACAGTAAAATAAAAGCAAAATATATTTAAAACTAGCATACCAATTGCCTACATGAAGTTCTGTTTTCACTCTGCATAGGCATGGTGATAAATGAATATTATGGATTAAGAAATTAGGAGATTGCTGAACATTCAGGAGGAAAAATGGCAAAAAGTTTCTTTATTTCTGAGGCACTATCCTAAAGAAAAAATAGCTGACATTTATCAGCATTCTTGAGGGATTTCATGTTCTTTCAAAATAAACTTAAAGTACTTTGCCTGGTTGCATGTATGATGACAGATTTTGGAAGGAAAAAAAAAAAAAAAACAGCTACCAGTCACTGGATGGCTAAATAACAAGCAGAATGTTTATGTCTTCTCAGCTATGAGTGATGAGCTGGTCTGCTAATGACACTGCTGTGATATCAGGCTAACATATTAGGCACCATTATGGTTTATACACTAAATGCTCCCCCAAACCTCATGTTTGAGACAATGCAAGAACGTTCAGATGTAAGACGATTAGATTATACAAGCTTTAACCTAATCAATGAATTAACCCACTGGTATGAGTTAACTGGATGGTAATTGTAGATGGCTAGAGTGTGGCTTTGGGACATGGAGACATGCCTTTGGGATTTATATTTTGTCCCTTGTGAGAGAGCTTGCTCCCTCTGTTTCCTGGTTGCCATATTCTGAGATCCCTTCTTCCACCATTCCCTTCTGTCATGATGTTCAATGTATCAACTGGCACAGATACCAGTTCCAGATCAAGGCCACATTCCTTCCTTCCTCTTTAGAAGAAACTTCCAGGAGTGCTTTGTTTGTACTTCTCTAGCAGCATATTGCCTTTTGCCATTTATTGTGTTGTTATATGTGATGATCATAATGCTCTACATTAGACTCTAAACTCTTGGAAAAAAAGGATTTGGTTGCTTAATATTTGGCAAGTGCTTTATATATAACAGGAACTCAATATTTATAAATTCTAACTATAATTAATTACTCAGTAGGTAGGGGAAGTCATCATTATATGCAGTCAATTTCTTTAAATATATCATATTGCTTCAGTTCATACGTTAGCAGATATTCCCTGTGACACTTAAGATACCATTTTAAAAGCAAATAAAAGTACAATGCATTTTTCAGTACTTTTTGTCTGAGATTACTTCAGGTAAAGCCGTAAGAGGAAAAGAACCAATAGTTTGGAAGATAAGTTTTAATAACAATATACTCTGAATTCCAAATTCTAAGATGAGTAGAAGGTTCTATATCCACCTTACTAACACAGGTTGAGATTATTTTAGAGACTAGTTTTTTTAAAAAAACAAAAGGATACAATAAGAACTCAGATTATCTATTGGCCTTTGAGTATACCAACCAATTTGAAAAAACCTACTTTCCTTAGTAACACATGTTGTGTTGTATCAATTATTCTATCATTTTATTTACAAAAACTGTTACAAATGAGAGTGAAAAGTCGATGTTTCTATTTGTAACAAAAACTGTTACAAATGAGAGTATAAAGTTGATATTTCTATTTTAGAAATAATCACCATTTAAAAATATTTTAATGAAAATGTGTAACAATTTTGAATCAATTCTAATGATACTGATGTGCAATATTATTTTAAATACTGCGATAGCATAGTATTAATAAATAAAACAACAGCAAATCACATACTTCATTTTTATCATTCATGAGACTATATTTCCTTCACTCAAGTGTTGTATATGGAGCATTCTACCATCATTTATTTCCGAAGAACTGTTTGAGTAAATTAATTCCCATAGGATTTATAAAAAGAAGTATGTTCATTTTGGTGAAAGGGTGACTGCCATTCATGAAATCAACAGTGGAGGGGGAGGAGCACAAATTGGGTCTATGTTTAAGTCTGGTTTCTAGGATACTTAATATATTTACCCCTAGAAGCTACACATTAATTAATTTGATTCTGTCTCCTGCCCTTATTATGACACAAAGTCATTGTATTTCAGCTGCCACATCTAATGGGAACTCATTCCTGACATCACTGAGCTCTCTGCTGCATTTCACACTGCTGATCCTTTCCTCCTTCTTTACTCCTCCTTTTCCTTTGGAATCCAGGATATCCTTCACTCTGCTTTACATCTTACCTCTTTGATTATTCATTTAACGTTCCTTCAGTGTACTCTCTTCCCTCCTTCTTGTTTTAAATTTCATATACTCAGGCTTTTTCCTTGGCCTCTGTTCTTGTTTTCTAAGGCAATTTGACTCCATATCCTACACATATCTCACATCTAATTTTTCCTTCCCACCCCTTCATCATTGCAGTTGTAGGAGATGGTGTGTAGAAAAACCAACACTTAGGAATATCTTTGAGCTTCAGTTTCCTCCTTTACACTGTTATAAGAGCATCAAAAAAAAAAAAAAAAAAAAGAGCTATCGCCTAGAAAGTATCACATGTAGTACAGAAACTACCCAGTGGGTACTCAACATATCTTAGTTCTTTCTCTTTTCTACCTTAGTTCAGGTGTTCATTTATTCATTTTCTCCAGAAATATTTATTGGTACCATGAACAGGTCTGTTCTAGATATGCTAGACACAAAGGTAGTTTATATTCTAGTAAAGAAAAATACAGTGAACTCATCAATTCAAAAGAACATTTCAGACAGTGATAACTTCTATAAAGGAAGCAAAATAGACAGACTGGCTCATTTGGGAATAACCTGGAAGGGAGGAATACACTAGCTTTATCAGTAAAATCTCTCCAACAGGTGACCATTGAACTGAAAACTGAGAAACCAATCCTTCAAAGAGTTTAAAGAAAGAACAATATGGGTAAGAGGGAATTGCAAGTGCAAAAAAATAACGCAGAATGGGGCTGGGGTTGTGGCTCAGTGGTAGAGCACTTGCATAACACGTGTGAGGCACTGGGTTCGATCCTTAGCACCACATAAAAATAAATCAATAAATAAAATAGATGTATTATGTCCATCTATCACTAAAAGAAAAAAAGAAGAAAAGAAAAAAAGAAGTGGAAGTCAACTTGCAGGCTGAGCACAGAAAGGAGTCCACTGTGCCTGGGCATAATCAGTAGGGAAAGAAGGCACTCTTGTGTCATCTCCTTCCTAACACTCCACCCACTTTTCCACTTTGTGGATACATCTATCATGACACCCATCATCAATCAATTATTTGACACCTGATTAGATTGCAACTGGCTTAAAGGTGAATATTGTCAGATTTACATTTTTATCTGCAACAACCATTTGTATCCCCTGAAATTCATGTTTTGAAATCCTAATCCCCAACAGGATGGTATTAAGAAATAGGGTTGCTGGGAGATAATTACTTCATGAAAATGAAGCCCATGAATGAAGTTAGTGCCTTTTTGAAAGGGCTTACAGAGAGCTCCCTTGCCTCTTCTACCATGTGATAACATAGTGAGAAGTCAGCTGTCTGAAACACAGAAGAGTTGTCTTGCCAGAATTCAAACATGGTGACACCCTGATCTCTCAATTTTAGCCTTCAGAACTGTGAGAAATAAATTTGTGTTGTTTATGAGCTATCCAGACTCTGATACTTGGTGATAGCAGCCCAAATTAAGACACATATCCTAACATTTATTATGGTACCAGACACAATAGACTCTCATTAAAACATTGCTGAATGAATGAATGGGAGGCAGTGAGGAACTTGCTTTTTTGAACACTTACTTTGTACCAGGAATTATCTAAAATTTTTAATGGAATGAATGTTTGTGTCCTCTAGGCTTCCCACCAGTTAGTTCCCAGTGTGATGATACTTGAAGATAGGGCCTTTGTAAAGGTTATTGAAGTTAAATGAGTAAATGAGGGTGGGGCCATAATCCAATGTGATTGGTATCCATATAAGAGGAGAAGGAGACAAACACACACACACACACACACACACACACACACACACACACACAATGCACATAGAGGAAAGGCCTTCTTGGAAAACATCAAGAAAGCAAATGTCTACAAACCATTAAAAGAAGCCTCAACAGAAACTGACCATATTGACATTTTAATCTTGGATCTCAAACACCCAGAACAGTTAAAAAAATAGATTTTTGCTGTTTAAGCCACCATGTCTGTGGTATTCTGTTTTGTTACCCTATGCAGACAATACTCTACTAAACTATGCAATTTGATATTCACAGTGACCTGATAAGACAGATACCCTCATTTGGCAGACATAGAAGCTTAGAGAAAAATAAAGACTTAGAGAGAAAAACATTTATTTGGTCATACAAAATGGTAGAGCTAGGATTTAAACCTGGATTACCTGAACCCAACCCTAGGAACAAGAAAAAGAGAAATAAATGTCTGTCTTATAAAACCTTAAAAATTAGTTTTAGAATCATAGCTGAAATAACCTCCAAAACAAGATTATGTGAGCCATGCCCAGATCCTTCTCTTAATATTCAGTTCTGTTTTTGATGACCCAGGGGATATGTCCACTCCGGTGTCTCCTCTCCCACTCTAACTCAATCCAACACCTGTTCTCTCCCAGAAGTTTTCTTTGCTGTCAGATAGTACCACTTTTCTCTCCATCACCCTGGTAGAACTCCTTGAGATACACAGTTGTTTCTTCTTATTTTTATCATTCCATCCTGTATCCCTATTCACCTCCCTGTCCAGGTCCCATAATTCCTTCATTCCTGATGTTCCTTCTTCAGGTCCCTCATCTCCATCCTTCAGCACCTGCACCCACTGCAGTCTACCCTGGACTACTACAAAAGCCTCCATCCTGTAACTCTATCTTTAGTTCTATCCAAGCAAGCACTTAATCAAAGCTCTATTCAGTTATTTTATGTGGGGTTAAGTTTACTTCTCATTAAGGTTTAAATAGTACTGAGGGCAGGGACTGCACTCCAATCTTTCTTCATATCTTCTCGTATTGAGACTCTAGTGATTGTTTTTTCTTTCCTGTCAAGGACTCTTTTGAGACTCTAATAAGACTATGGACTCTTCCCAGAAGTGTGCATGTATGTGTGCATGTACACACACACACACACAAAGTTTGCTGGTAGCTTTATACCTCTACAGGGGTCTATCAACCCTAAGTTGAGATCTCTGTCCTCTAAACATTGATCATGAGCCTGGACCATCAGTATAATATTATCCATCCCTGATAATTGAAGCTGAAAAGCTACTCTGTGTTAAAGTTGGTAAGGACAGAAGTCATTTGGCAAGAAAAAGTTCAGGTAGGGCTTGATCTAGAATTTCAGGTAGAGTGAGGTGTTATTTGTAGAGGAGAAGAAAGGATATTTAAGGGAAGAGTAAAGCATGAATAAAGGCCTAGTGGCAGAGATGCAGAAGGTATCAAGTGGACCCACTTGAAGAGATGTAAGAGAACACCTGAAAGGAGCAAAAGGGATGTAAAAATGTAAGATAGTATAAAATCTTACTTGGCACAGAAACAAGAAGAATCTTGCACAAGTTTTCCAGCAAAGGAAAGGACAGTAGAAGTGTTATAAAAGAAAAGGATGGAAAGGAAAGGAGAGTAAAAAGGAATAATAGTGATGTTCAGCCAAGTTGATAGAGAAAGAAGGGAAGGGATTCAGGGAGGAAGAGAGAAAGAGAAGGAAGAACAGGAGGAGGAAAAGTAGGGGTAAGAAAAGAGCTGGTCAAAGATCTGTGAGGCAATAGTGGGAATGGAGAGGCAGAGAACTGGAGAAATGCTCCAAAAGAAGAACCAGATTAGATGAGGATTAGATTAAGGGTTTAAGACTGAAAAGAGTCTGGGAAGGGAGAATCAATGGAGTAGAGGCAAAATCATTGATCATACCCCCTCACCAGATATTGTCCTTTGCCCAAGAACAGTTGATGCCTTTATCAACTTATAGACTAAACCAGATACCACTGGATATATCCTCCATGCTTCAGTTCTACCACATAACCTGTAGACAATTCTGCCAAATTTTATTAAGTGAAATAAATACATGAGTTATGTCTTTAGGGTACATATCAAAAAAATGCCCATATTAGAAACATCGATTTTAGCACATGGTACTCTGCATAGAACCTGCTTCTAATGCAATTGCATGTAATTTTTAGTGATGTTATCATTCAGCTGCCTAAAGAATTTTCAACAATAGTAGCATTAATAACACCCACTAACATTTCTATTGGCTTCACATGGTTCTTCATTTTCTAATGAAGGTGTGTCCAGGATTTCTGATCTTGGCACCATATAAAGGTACATCTGAGGGTGCTCTTACAGAAAAAGAGTAAGTTGTCAAAAGCCTTTGCATAGGCACAAAAGAGAGTTTTGGCAGAGCAGGAGCCCTGCCCACTCATCTTCCCCACACATTCCAAAATCGCATTCCAGGGCCATGCTGAGTGTATGTGTGCCTCATAACAGTAATGGGAAAAACTAAGTGATTAGGTACTTTCTTAATTCTGGGATGTCAGCATCTGAAACATACATACTTCATTGTGTTCAATCATTTTAAGTTAATTGGGCATGGACTTAAATTTGAGGTGGTGGGTGGTGGGGAGATCAATTAATCATCACCTTGTTACTTAAAATAATGAGTTCTAATTGTTCAGAGGGAGACCAAAATTTTAAAAGACTCTTTCAAACCATGGAGTTGGGGATTTCTTATTATCACCCCCATTTTATGGAGTCCCAGGCATGAACATAATTAGCCCTGGACTGGAGAAGGAGTCAGGGTAAATTCCCTCTACCAGTTTTATTGAGATATGAAGGACAAACAAGAATTTTTTAAAATTAAGGTACACAAGGTGATTATTTGATACAGGTATACATGTATATACTTCGATTACCACAATCAAATTAATTAACATATTTACCAACTCACATAGGTGCTTATTTTTTTGTGTGTTAAGAACACTTAAGATCTACTAGTTTAGCAAATTTTAAGAATTCAATACATCACTGCTAACTAGAGTACCACACTGTACATTAGCTTTCCAGAACTTATTCATCTTATAACTGAAAGCTTGTATCATTTGATTGAACTTTTCCCATCTTCCCCACACTTAAGCCCCTGATAACTATTATTCTATCCTTTGTTTTTCGTGAGCTTGAAATTTTTATATACCACATGTAAGTAAGATCCCACAGTATCTTTCTGATTTTCATTTCTCTGATTAGTGATGTTGAACACCTTTATGTAGATCTGTGGCCTCTTATCTATTTTCTTTGGAAAAATAGCTATTGAGATTCTCTGCCTTTTTTTTATATTGAATTGCCTGAGTTCCTTATATATTTTGAATATCAGTCCTTTGTTTGATATATAATTTCTGAAGTCTTTCTCCTATTGCTTTTTTTGTTTATTATATCCTTCATTGTGCAGAAACTTTTTTATTTTGATGCAGTTCTACTGTTTATTTTTGGTTTGTTGCCAATGCTTTGAAATCATATCAAAAAATATCACTACAGGGCTGGGGATGTGGCTCAAGTGGTAGCGCACTCGCCTGGCATGCGTGTGGCCTGGGTTTGATCCTCAGCACCACATACAAACAAAGATGTTGTGTTTGCCGAAAACTAAAAAATTAATAAATAAATAAATATTTTTTAAAAATATCACTACAAAGTCAAGGACTTTCCCCATTTTTTTCTAGGATTCTTACACTTTCAGTCTTAAGTTTAACCTTAATTCATTTTGAGTTAATTTTTAAGTATATGCCAAGATAAGAATACAGTTTCATTCTTTTATATGTAAATATCTAACTTTTCCAGCACCATTTGTTAAAGAGACTATCTTTTCCCCATTGTATATTAGTATTAGAATATTCTGAATTTGACTAATACTTATGTTTCACTAGTGAGTTTTAAACTTTCCTAATTAGTGTCCTTTTGTTACTAATCAGTGTCCTTTTGTTTCCACTTGAAGAACTCCCTTTAGCACTTCATGGAAGAAAGGTCTATGGTGGTGATGAACTCCTCGACTTTTGTTTATTGGGGGAAGTCTTTATTTCTCCTTCATTTCTGAAGAACAGCTTTGCTGGGTAAAATGTTTTTGGCTGGCAGGTTTTTTCTTCTTTCTCTCTCTCACTACTTTGAATATATCATTCCACTCTCTCCTTGTCTATAAGGTGTTTGCTGAGAAACTGTTGATAGCCTAGTGGAGTTTCCCTTGTATGTGATGAATTTCTTTACTACTGCTGCTTTCAAATTTTTGTTTATGATATTTGACAATTTGATAATAATGTGTCTTGGTAAAGTCTCCTTTGGGGTCAAACTTTCTAGAGGTCTCTAAACCACATACACCTGGGTTTCCATATCTCTCCAAAGATTTGGGGGAGTTTTCAGCTCTTTCTTTTGTAGTGCTGTGGCTTGAACCCAGGGTCTCATGCATGCTAAACAAATGCTCCATTACTAAGCTACATATCCATCCCCTATTATTTCTTTAAATAAGATTTAATCCCTTTTCTTTTCTCTATTTGTGATTCCCATAATCTGTACATTCTCTAGCTGGTGTCCCATAAGTCCCATAAACTTGCTTTCATTCTTCTTCCATATTTTTTTCTTTTATTCTTTTCTGTCTGGGTAAATTCAAATGAGTTATCTTTGAGTTCACAGATTTTTTGTGTGTTGTATAAACTCTGCTATTGAAGGCCTCTATTGCATTTTCATTGCGTATATTCTTCAACACCAGAATTTTTGTTTTTAAAAATGATTTCTAAGTTAATTCCCAAGTATTTAATTTATTTATTTTTTTGAGGCTATTGTGAATGAGGTAGTTTTCCTAATTTCTCTTTCAGAGGATTCATCAGTGCTATAAAGAAATGCATTGATTTATGAGTATTGATTTTATATCCTGCTACTTTGCTGAATTAATTTATTAATTCTAGAAGTTTTTTGATGGAATTTTTTGGATCCTCTAAGTATAGAATCATGGAATCAGAAAATAATGATAGTTTAAGTTCTTCTTTTCCTACTTGTATCTCTTTAATTTCTTTCATCTAATTGCTCTGGCTAGAGGTTCAAGGACTATGTTGAATAGAATTGGTGAAACAGGACATCCCCATCTTATTCCAGTTTTTTGAGGGAATGCTTCCAATTTGGCCTGGGGTTTAGCATAGATAGGTTTTACAATATTGAAGTATTTTTTTTACTATTCCCAGTTTTTCTAGTGTTTTGAATATGAAAGTGTGCTGCATTTTGTCAAATGCTCTCTCTGCATCAATTGATATAATCATATGATTCTTATCTTTAAATCTATTGATATGATAAATTATATTTGTTGATTTCCTTGTTGAACCAACCTTGCAACACTGGAATAAACCTAACAAAAGAGGTGAAAAAAAATCTTTACAATGAAAACTTCAGAACACTAAAGAAAGAAATTGAAGAAGACCTTAGAAGATAAAAAGACCTTCCATGTTCTTGGATAGGCAAAATTAATATTGTTAAAATGGCCATACTACCCAAAGTGCTATACAGATTCAATGTGATCCCAATTAAAATTGCAATGTTATTCCTCATAGAAATAGAAAAAGCAATCATGAAATTCATCTAGAAAAATAAGAGACCCAGAATAGCCAAAGTAATCCATAGCAAGAAAAGTGAAGCAGGAGGCATCACAATACCAGACATTAAACTATACTACAAAGCTATAGTAACAAAAATGGCATGGTATTGGCACTAAAATAGGCATGTCGGCCAATGGTACAGAATAGAAGACACAGAGACAAACTCACATAAATACAGTTATCTCATACTAGATGAAGGCACCAAAAACATACATTGGAGAAAATATATCCTTTTCAACAAATGGTGCTGGGAGAACTGGAAATCCATATGCCGCAAAATGAAAATAATCTATTTCTCACCATGCACAAAACTCAACTCAAAGTGGATCAAGTACTAGGAATTAGACCAGAGACTTGAACCTAATAGAAGAAAAAGTAGGCCCAAATCTTCATCATGTTGAATTAGGCCCAGACTTCCTTAACAAGACTCTTAAAGTGCAAGAAATAAAATCAAGAGTCAATAAAATGGGATGGATCAAATTAAAAAGCTTCTTCTCAGCAAAAGAAACAATCAATGAGGTGAAGAGAAAGCCTACATTTCAGGAGCAAATTTTTGCCACATGCACATCAGATAAAGCACTAATCTTCAGGACATATAAAGAACTCAAAAAAACTTAGCACTCAAAAAACAAACAACCCAACCAATAAATGGGCTAAGGAGCTGACCAGAAACTTCTCAGAAAAAGATATACAATCAATCATCAATATATGAAAAAAATGTTCAACATCTCTAGCAATTAGAGAAATGAAAATCAAAACTACTCCAAGATTTCATATCATGCCAGTCAGAATGGCAGTTATTAAGAATACAAGAAACAATAAGTGTTGGTGAAGATGTGGGGAAAAAGGCACACTCATACATTGCTGGTGGGACTGCAAACTGGTGCAACCACTCTGGAAAGCAGTATGGAGATTCCTTAGAAAACTTGGAATAGAACCACCATTTAACCCAGCTATCCCACTCCATGGTCTAAACCCAAAGGACTTAAAATCAGCATACTATAGTAACACAGCCACATCAATATTTATAGTAGTTCAATTCACAATAGCTAAACTGTGGAAGCAACCTAGATGCCCTTTAAGGATGGATGGATAAAGAAACTGTGGTATATATACACAATGGAATATTACTCATCATTAAAATAGAATAAAATTATGGCATTTGTAGGTAAATGGATGGAGTTGGAGAATACTATGCTAAGTGAAGTAAGCCAATCCCAAAAAACCAAAGGCTGAAAGTTCTCTCTGATAAGTGGATGCTGATCTATAATGGGGGGGGCATGGGAAAAATGGAGAAACTTTGGGCAAAGGGGAAAGGTGGGCAGGGACAGGAAAGATGGTGAAATGAAATGCACACGATTACTCTAGGTACATGTATGCTTGCACATATGGTTTGACGCAAATTGTGTACAACCAGAAAATGAAAAGTTGGGCTGCAATTATGTACAATGAATCAAAATGCATTCTGCTGTCATTTATACCTAATTAAAATAAATAAATAAATTTAAAAATGATTTCTATTTCTTTGTTGAACTTCTCAATTTTTAAAGGTATAATTTTGTTGATTTCATTGGGTTGCTGATCTGTATTCTCTTGTAGTTTGTTGAACTTCCTTAAAAAACTATTTTGTTTTTGTTTTTAAATTTTTTATTTGTTTTAATTAGTTATACATGACAGTAGAATGCACTTATATACTTTGATATACATAGATGGGATATAATTTCTCATTTTTCTGATTATACATATTGTAGAATCACATTGGTCATACATTCATATACATACATAAAGAAATAATGTCTATTTCGTTCTACTAAAATTATTTTGAATTCTTCACTAGGCAATTCATGTATCTCCATCTCTTTGGCATCAGCTACTAGAAAATTATCGTATTCCTTTTGGTGGTACCATGTTTCCTTGGTTTTAATGGGTTTTTTTTGAAGACTTATGTTGTTTTCTTTGAAAAAAGAAGTATTCATCTTCTTCAGTGTTTAATGACTGACTTTGGAGGAGAAATATCTTCACCAGTCAGCCTACTTAGAGATTCTGAGGCTCTCAGACTTTCTCTGTAGGTGCACCCATATGTCCTATTGGGGGATTATTAGGATTGTGTGCTTTGTCTGAATTTTGCAAAACCATGCAGGGTGCTGAAAATCCTCTTCTGGTTTCCCCTAAGATGGTACCTTGAAATGCCTGTTTGTGTGCCCTCATCTGATCTGATAGAGTTCATCGAGCTGACTGCATATGCTTGGAACCATTTGAAAAGACTCATACTTACCACCTGAGAAAAAATCTTGTATGGGGAATTGGTCATAGAGTTTGGGAAATAGGAGATATGGAATGTTAGGAACACCAGTGGGCCAGTCATGAGTGTGTGTGGGGGGAGGGGGGCATTGTCTACAGGTAAGACAGATCAAGCAGTTCATGGGCAGGCCTCCTGATGGAATTCATGAAATAGTAGAAGCAGTTTAATTAAGTTTTAAACTCTTATGACTGCGAGACTACAATCTCTTTCCTGTTTCCAGTCTCTCACAGCCACTCAGCTATGTTGATAATTTCAAATTTCTCAGTGGGGAAAGAAAGAATAGGTCCCATGGTCATCATCCTACTTAGGCTGGGGGTTAAGAGTTCACTCACTGTACTCACTTTCCTCTGTGGGTGGAACTGTGAGCTGACAGGACTCTCTTTTTGCACTGAGCTGAGCCATCTTGAAGGAAGGATGATGTAGGTTAAAAAGACTATTCTTCTGATTCTCTTTAATGTTTCTATTCTTGGAGTTTTTGTTCTGACAGTGTGCTGAGATTTCTCCAGGGGATTCCTGGACTCCCAACTGTGTGTTAGTAGTTGTTAAAATTGGTGCACTGAGGAGGAGATTAAGGTAGAAAATTTCTATTCTGCTTTCTTGCTGATACTCCTTTTCCAGGAAATTAATGCAAACTAGAACTACACTTCCCACATCCAGAACCTTTAGTCAGTGAGGGTTATTACCCAAACTTGTGTTTATGGGATGGATACATATTTTAAATCAAATATGGAAGCAAACATAAGGGCTTAGAAATTATTTCCACATTCTTTTTTGTTGTCATTGTTGTTGAAAATTTCCCTAAACCACCAAAATGATGATCCAGATTGTTAGACATTTTGGTGATGAAAGTCATCATTTTAAGTACAGAGACCAGGCACCATCAGTGAGTTCTTATTTGCAAGCTTTGAGAAATATTTATATTAAACTGGTTTGGGGAATTTTCTAGTACATAATTCAATAGACACATCTGATCTCCATTGACTATTAGCACAATAAATACTTATCACCTGAGAAAAAAATCTTATATGGGGAATTGGTCATAGAGTTGGGGAAATAGGGGATATGGAATGTTAGGAACACCAGTGGGCTAGTCGTGTGTGTGTGTGTGTGTGTGTGTGTGTGTGTGTGTGTGTGTGAGAGAGAGAGAGAGAGAGAGAGAGAGAGAGAGAGAGTGTGTGCGTGTATGTGTGTGTGTATGTGTGTGTGTGTGACTGTCAACAAGTAAGATAGATCAAGCGGTTCATGGGCAGGTTTGTTAAGAAAGAAGTTTAAAATCCTGATAGAAACTTATACATTCATGTAGTCTGGATGATTTGTATGCTACCAGAATGTTGGCACTGGTTATTTGTATCTTCTAGACTAGGAAGTATTTAAGAATTAGTTCTGCCATAGCAATGGTTCTGTGCAAGATTGGTCTGACATCTCCCCTAAGCAGCACACTATCTTTTCTAGAGCTAACCTCACCCTCCCCTGTCATCCATAAAGTCAAGAATAATCTCTTCCAGTGTTTGAGAGAGCTGAAGTGCAAATAACCTCAGGTAGAAGCAGTCACCTCAAATGCTCCCAGATTGGAGCACAGACATCTAAATCAGATCAAATAACTACAAGGAGACAAGAGCAAGAGCAGCAAAAATAAGGAATCAAACTAGGCTGGTTTGACTTTGTGTCTCTCTTCCCTCTACCAGAGTGGAGGAGATGAAGAAATAGATACATCGATTAAGCTGTCACCACATGCCAAACACTTGCCATCTTACTCCATGACTCTACTACCAAGATTCCCATTTTATAGATAAGGAAAACAGGAACTCCCGGGTTCCATATTTACTGTACTATATATATTTGACACTTTGCTTTTTAAAAATGGTATATATAGGCAGCAGAGAGGCACAACATTGCAACTGAAAACTAAAAAGGAATTTTTGGATACTCTGTGAATGTCATCTATCCTTACTATTCCCAATCCTCCCACATGAAATAGTATTCTTTGGCCTAAGGGGCTCTTAGAAAGGATGGTAGCCAGGGGAAATAGTCTAATTTGGAGTTTCAGTGTATTTTTGTGCCTTTGAAGAAAAAAAATGGCTCAAGAATAGGTATCTTATAGGAACTGATCAGGGAAATTCATTTGAGATCTGACTATTCCTCTCTGGCATAAGAGTAAATGTTCACGAATTAAGCAGAGTGAGCCATATGCTCTTGGGTTGCTTCTTTCTCTGCTATACTATTCTGATTCTGTTTGGGTCTTTGACAACAAAACCAAACTAAACCAGACTAACTGGCAAACAAACAAGATCTATGTTTGTTGCATTCATCAACACACTCCCCTTCCAGTTACCCTGAAAATTTTCCTGACTTTCTGCATGTGAAAGGTGAAAATGTATATATTTTCTCTCACCTATCCCAGAGGGATGGTGAGAGGATTATTGAGACAATAGCCATAAAGCTATTTGAGCTTCTTAACAAAAGGTGCTACTGGAATACAAATTATTATTAGCATTACCATTGTTATGTGGTTTAAAATTACAATATGAAGAACAGGTTATATAGATCAGTGTGTCAGCATCCTGAATAATTTAAGTTCAATTTGAAGTTGGTTGTCTTTGCATGCTCAGGTCATATATTAAAGCATTCTTTTGATGAAAGCATTTTCAGGGGGCCAGATGGAGTCACCCTGCACGAAGAATAACGAGGGTGCAAGAACAGACATGCACAAAGTAACACCTGTGGAAAATGGATGTTTGAGCTCTCATTTCGGTAATGCATGTTTATATTACAACTGTGGTGCATTTGGGAGACTTTTACACATCTTTATTAAGTGCTTAATGTACAGATTATGTGATCAGGGATCAGCTGGAAAGGGATACTGAAATTTTGCTTTAATAAGTGAAGCATTTTGATAGAAACAAAAAAATGTAGCATCAATGAACATTATTTCTCAATGACAAATGTGATAGTTCTAGTCTTTTAGGATCCTAAAAGTGGGTTTGATTCTTGGGAGGCACCCTGGTATATGTATATAATAGGTAAGAGCATGAACTCTGGAATCAGACATTCCTGGATTTATTTATTAGCTGTGGGAACTTGGGCACCTCAGTTTCCACCTATAAAATGGGGACAATAAAACCTACCTCAAAGGTTGTTGTGAAGATCACATAATGTAATGTGTATAAAGGACTCAGCACCAGAGTGGTCACTCATTAAGGTTATTCCTGTTCCCTGCTGTTCGGCACGTTTCAAGCCCCTATATTGTTCTTCAAATACAACTGATATACTGACATTAAACAACAAAAACAAACAAACAACAACAAAAAACAGTCCACATTTGAATACTTGAATCTAAATGCTGAGAAGCCTGGAGGTGATTTTCTGTTCTATGGACAATTTACTAAAAAGATATTCTGTAAAGGACAAGTACATTCAGAACAGCCTAATTAAAACAGCTCCATGTGAAAATTAATCCAGAGGTTCACCACTAAATGAATTTTAGCTTATTCCTAATTTGTATCTAAATCCCCAGGTAGTGCTCGCTTTGGCAGCACATATACTAAAAAATTGGAACGATACAGAGAAGATTAGCATGGCCCCTGCGCAAGGATGACACGCAAATTCGTGAAGCGTTCCATATTTTTTTCTGCAATCTGTATACGGGGTAAAAATGGGAGTTCATAACCCACTTGAATCAAATGTGTGAAATATGATATGTCAAGAACTATGTAATGTTTTGAACAACCAATAATAAAAATTAAAAAAAATAAATATATTTTTTAGTTGTAAAAATAAATAAATAAATAAATAAATCCCCAGGGATATCATTTTGCAGATAGAGTTTAAATTTGTAGATTGTTTAATCCTTGCTCAAGGATCTCTTTGTTAAAACTCCTTTGAGTCCTGAGATGACTGATTTTTCTTTTCCCCTCTTGGAGTGCAGAAGACCTATGCAATTAATTGCTCCCTTCATCTGATTAGATGCTCCTGAAAGTTTAAAATGCCTTTTAAGGGGCATATGACAAAGAAGGAGAAAAGTGGTATAAAAATGGGGGTAGGGAAGCATTGAAAGAGTTTGGCATATCGCCCTGCACCCCAGGACCCAGCCTCAGTACAGGAAATGTTCCCAGCCATGCTGTGGCCTCAGTGGAAGCTCATAGGCTTTCACAGCAATTAGAGCTGATGGAGGTGAGACCCCTCATCTCTCTGGCAATTATGAGCCCGTGGTAATAAAATAAACACACACAGCCACTGTCCTCCATGAGATTTTTCTTGCTTGATGGCCTCAGAGGCCATATTAAGAGCCTAAAGAATGATAGTTCCAGTCTTAGGGCAGGGACTGGATGGTGTTCTTTCACACTTTCTCAGTGTCCCTGGGTGAGCTGGATTCACAAATATCACAAGGCACCTGCTCTCACATACTTGAATGAGTTTTGCATTAGTTGATAAGAGCAGTGGGTAGGAGAAAAGGAATAGAAAGCACACTGAAATGAAGTCAGTGAAATGGAACTTGAAATATATTCTATGCAGAATATCCTAAGAGGCCATGAAAACCATGGTGGGGTGAGGTGTTTATTTATTGTATCACCTCAGGACTGTCACCATTAATTTTCTTTTTCTTTAAAAATGGGACCAGTGGTATTTTTAAAAAAGAATAACAAAAACAATAGATGAAAATTCAAAAAGGTTTAAAACATGCTTTGCATGTCAGTCCCAGGATTTAATTTCTGGGTGCTTTCAAAAGGACAAACTCTTGAAGATCTTCAAAAATTAATATAGAAATTGACATTAACTTAGAAAAGGTGGAAAGAGTGACTAGACAGTCCATTTTATTATAAACAGAATTAGTATTAGTCCCAATAATTGTATAAATAGGTTAATAATACATAAATGTGTACAAAACAATGCTAAGTTCAATACTAAGCATTTTTAAAATAATACTAAGTATCAAAAATACTGAGTATATTTTCTAGAAACTTTCTTGCTGAAGTACAACAAGTCTTTAAAAATTATGACTTCTTCCAGTGATGCAGAAACATACCTAGTCAATAGGAATAACCAAGGTGGAGAATTGCTTTGGTGTCATGCTGTAGTTAACACCTAAATTCCCTGTTTGGTTTTTCTTTTTTCCATGGAGTGCAAATGGTTTCTGGGAATAGTTCTTTGCAAGCATGCCTGTTTTCATCAGAATGCTTGTGCAAAGCATAAACTTAGCTGTATCAAACCACGGTGAAAACATGTTATAGACGCTTAGAGTAATTTGTTTGATGTGGACTCTAAGCAACTACAAACACTAACGTAAAGCACATTTCTCTTTGTATTTTTAAAGGAAAAGTCTAGTATTTCAGAAATACTCTGCATTTACTTCTCAAAAAATGGGAGAAATAAAGTGGCCACTTTTATAAATCTGGACATATTTACAGCATTGGTTTATTTTCTTAAAGCATAACAGCATCCATTCATCACTTGAGAATAACAAAGCAGTAACCTGAGAGATGACAAATACTATGAGCTTAATGGTTGATGTCCATTACCGATGGGTCCCGCGCACTCTTTGGAGATTGGCACTGAAGGATTACTGAGCAAACAGAGCACCTGAAAAAACTTGCACTCCCCAGTCTGTCATCAGGGCTCTGATCGAGGGCATTACCTGAGAAAACGGCGGCTCTTATCTGAAGCTGCAAACTGCTGCCACTGCCAACAATTCTCAACAAAGAGTGGCGGTCACGGAAGGCTGAGCCACTGGGGAGGACAGCTGGGGATGCTGTCTCTCAGCCCACCTTCTTTATGGATCAGCTAAGCCCAAGCACTAGGCTGCCTTTTAGTTGTGGATGGCCACAGCAACTGAGGACAGGCATCCTATATCTGTATGTGCTGACAAACAAAAAGGCTCTGAATATTCTTTTAAATACTCTGAAATATTTAATATTTGAACTGCATTTTTGCTTTCACAACTGACTAAGGAATGTATCTATGTGTATGTTTAAAGTTTTAATGAAAATCTTTGGATTCTATACAGAAAATATGTGTTTTGCTGTCATCTATCTTCTTCTTTCCTAAGAGGACCTCATAGTCCAGAGAACTAAACTTGTCTTACTGGTTTGGCCCTGAGGAAAAAAGTAAGTCACTGCTTTCTCTCTAGTTATTTTACTTACCTAGAAAAGATCACTTTTCTAACTATAGGGGTTTATGGATTAATGAACTTGTTGAATTTATAAATTACAGGTGAAAACAGGGTTTTTGTAGATTGGCTTTGCTCATTTTAGCTGTCTGAAACCAAATAAAATATTAAACCAAATAAAAAATTTTAACCTAGTATTTCTTTGTTGATTTTATACATGTATTTTATTCCAATGATGTATTGACATTTGACTATTAACATTTTCCACTTAATGTCATTTATGCACTGATAAATAAAACAATATAAATATTAACTTTTTGACAAATAAAAATCTTTACAGGTAGCTGAATTATTTGGAGTTAATATTATTAACTGACATTGCTATGATAATTTCTCATAAATAAGTAAGGTAAGATGAATAGTATAAGTCATTTGATGTTTGAAGTACTGCTATAGAGAATCTGATTTTTCTTAAAGTATTCCATAGATTGTTTTGAAGAAAACATAAACAAGGAAAAGGACTGGAGTAAAGGATGGATGGAAGAATATGCCATTCCTTTAAAAGAAAATCCTTGGTAGGTTTGATGTAAAGTGGTTATTTATTATGGTTTCATTTTGCTACACCTTTCTCTCCTGAAAGTTCAGTTCTATCAAACCCCTTGAAGAAAACAGGGAGCATTTACTTTATCCTATGCCTGTCATTCAACACAAATACATTTGTAGGCAGGAGAGAATAAAAAGAAAATGTGTAAGAAAAATACAGAGAACAAGATAAGCAGGAAAAAGTTTAATCTTGCTTATATAAAAATTCATATTTTTCCTGTAGTTAAGAGTGTGTAAGAGTGTGTGTATGTGAATGTGTAAAGAACAGTACTCCAGCTAAATTGATGCTGCATAAAAAGAGAAGAAGGTATGTGCAAAGTATGTGCAAAGGTATGTTCAAAGTCAGGAGCTTTGAACATAAGATGTAATTTAACTAACTTTAATTTAATTTAGTCATAAATATCCATTGGTTCCAGCATCCCAAAGTGTTTTTGTTAAGTTTCTCTTCTGAAGTGTGTTGACATCTTAGGTTGTAAGTGCATTTACAGTAATCATTCAAAGGTAATAAGTAGAATAATAATGACTAGCTAGCTCAAAGGAAATGTCCAAACCAAAATAAATCATCACCATCGAAACTCTAGATTTGTGCAAAATTTCAATTACTTTCAGTCCTAATTTGGGGGGTTTGGTACTTTATACTGTTTAAAACTATAAAGAATCTGTATTTCTCCTTCGGCCTTCAAAATTATGCCATACTAGGTAAACTCTGCTCTTGCCAGGTAAAATGCTGAATGACGAGTTCACTCTGTTTTAGCTCATAGAAATAATCATGAATTCAGCATTGAATCCACAAAATTATTTTACACCTCATCACATGCTGGGCAAAAACTCAAAAAGATGGGTTCTGCTCATATTTAAATAGTTTTCACTATTCACTCTATTATAAGTCATGGAGAATTTTAGTTCTCCAAAAAGGGCTGCAACACTTTTGAGCCTAAATAAATCCTCTGTTGAAAAAGCCACAAAATAATGGGATTTTAGAAATCTGGGTTTAAGATGAAAGTTAGCATACACAATTGTTTGGTGATGACTGCCCTATGTTTTGAAAAATAAACTTTACAAAGCAGGAATTTGGGAATGTTGGATGATTCTAAAACTATATCTATCATGGAATTATTGTGCTGGAAACAAGGGTGTACGTTACAGTCAAAATCTCTATTATACCATCCAGAGTATTTCAGTAATAAAAAGAACATGGTATATATAAAATTTTATTTAATAATAGAGTTCAAAATTAAATGCAGCAGGAAATACCATCAAAAGACCTATACTTCCTTTTTAAAATTATTTCAAAATAAATAGCAAGAAATTAATGAACATAAGCAAAATTTTGTAGGCTTTCAAGCTCAGTATACCTATAATAGAATGGCTAATCTAATTGAACTGTGGCATATTTCTAAAAGAATCTTCTCAGATTTATTTAAATCTAAAATAAATATTTTAGAGAGAAATTTATGATATAAGTTGCAAATTAGCTAGGTAAACATCTTTTTCCAACTAAAATAGTCCTATTAGGCGACACTTTATAAATGTATATATTACTTTAAATTTAACTTGAAACTACACCAATAAATTACCTTTCACAGTGAAGCATTCTATCTTTTAAAAAATATTTTTGTTCACTAATCATTTACTTCTATTATTTTGCTTACTAACTAAACAACAACAACAACAACAACAAAAACCCTTTACCTGCTTTTTAAAGCAAAAAAAAATTATTTTGCAAATTTCAGCAAAAACTTCCAGGTTTTAGTAACTAGTGTCTATGAAGAAAAATCTGGCTTAATTATAGTTCTTAGCTCCACTGGCAGCCATTTTAAACAGAAAACTGGTTTTTTTGTGTTGACAATCACATTTTAAACTGATTCTTTCCAGATGAAAAGATACTTTTTCAAACAATGTAATAAAAATGTAAACTCAGCTGTTTCACAGACATAAAAGTGATTTATATCACATGTACTGTGCTCATGGAGTTTTTCTCCTTGAACAATGGAAGTTTTATTTTAAGGAAAAGTTAATAATTAACAGCTAGGAAAATCCCACAATGCAAAGAAGTCAGCTATAGGGGATTAACCACCCCCCTTTGCTCTCCCACAAAAATCAGCCAATAAACCTGGTGAGAAAATGATGGAATATTTGAAAATTAAAGAGTCAACATAAGGATGGCCCTTACCTTTGGTGGGGGTGGTGCATAACAGTAATTGAAAAGAGGCACCAGGAGGCTTCTGGGAGCTGCAAATATTCTGGTTTGGTCTGAGTGGTGCATATATGGGTGTCTAGCCTGTGAAAATTTACTGAATTGTATACTCATGTGTACTTGTCTTTGTTATACTATGCTTCAATAAAAAGTTCTAAAAAGCAATTACATTTTGTCTTTTTAAAATGATACTAAAAAAAAATTAGTGTAACTAGGTAAGTACTCTCTTTTTAAATAAATACCCTGAGGTATACTTGGGCCATCAACCAAACCATATGACTAGAGAATCTAAAATTATGCCATGGCTCATGTGATGTGTCCCATGCTAATCCTAAAGAGAGAGAAAATAGGGTAATATTTTACACTGAGCAGAGACAGATCTGAGAAAGGGAGGGAGAGAGGAAGATGGAGAAGACATCGGGAGAGTGGGAGAGAGAAGAGTGGGTATCCAAGGTCTCATATTTGAAATCTCCACAAAAACATGATCCTTTTGAAGAGTTTTTAACAGAGGACTGTAAAATTCATGTTCCTAACGGCATTTTTCAATGGTTGTGAATCTTTATTCTACACATCCAGTTCCCAATTATTCTTGCTAATGGGAGGCAGACCACATGGATAATTGAAAACCCACAGTAAAGAGTTATAATATACCCTTCCCCCATCAAAATGTTGACCTGAGTATTAAATAAATAGAAAAATTGGTTTGCAATCACATTGCTAATAAACTGTGAAATGTCCAAAGTGTAGGCAACTACAGAGCACAAAGGACAACATCCAACTAATGATCTTCTGAAAAATCTAGGACTGGACACATGAAGTAGATAGCTTTATGTAGTAAGAGCTTGATTTATACATTTACTCTGTAAATTTTGTTCTTTAAAAACTCTATAGTTTAATTCATCCGCACAAAGATGTGCACTCTTTTCATTGTCTCAATACAATATTTACTCTCTCATTAAAATAATTAAAAACCATTTATAGGATTTTTTTTTTTTGCATTCTGGAAGATTACTCAGGTGCCCAATACCATATGGAGTTCCATCAAGGAAAAACATCTTTATGGTCAGTACAGATCCTATCACGTCTTACACCCTGCATCTTAAAAACAGTCCTCTCTGGTTCTCTCTTCCTAAAACTCCTCTCTCTAGTTCTTGTTTGCTAATGCTTGCCTTCCTTTAGTGCTCTTAGCCTTCTGAAATGGGGTTACATTTTTCTCCTAATCTGAGTAAACTAAAAGTATCACAAGCATACACATGCATACTTTTATACATGTTTAGCTACAAAAAAAGCAAAATACAGGCAAAGGTATTGTGATCTGATCACTTATCCATACTGTGTGGGGAATGCAAAAGAATTTTCAGATTATTTGAGATATCCCAAATCTTGTATTTGTTAAGAAAAAAAAATAGAGGTAGGTTGTAGGGGGCATAAGGATAGAAGAGATAGATAAACAAGTTGCTTGTGTTCCTGACAGTCATTAATGGGAAAATCTGAACAGAATAAATGGAAGAGTCTGGGGTTCACACTTTAAAGCACTGAGGAACTGTGAACGAGAAAGCCAACATGCTATTCTGAACCTCATAATTAACGGTAAAGAGAAGCAGCCTCTCATAACACTTCACTCACTCACTCCTGCCCTTCCTAAAGACACAAAAAGTTTTCAGTACAAATGTCATGAGGGTCTCACACATGTCATGGTATTTGCAGTTAGTAGTTAAAGAGAAGGATAAGCTTAAGTATATGATGAACCCAAAGTTAATGGACCAAATGTTTTCAAAGTTACTTGTGTACATCCCCAGGGTCAAATTCAATCCTCAGAAATCCACGTGCAGTTTCCATAGAAATAATTATAAACACCAAGGAGGGGAAAAAAAGAGCTGAAGTCAGTCCTTTTCTCTGTATTGACATATGGCCTTTATTCTGGCTTTATCTTGCAAATGGCAAGTTTTGGCTGGGTTCTGTGTATACAGTGAAACTTCAACAACTCACACACACCTTTAAGAGACCTGGAGTAAAGCACTCATTGTGGAGATCAGTTAAAAAAAAAAAAAGTAAGAAAAAACTTGGCAAGAAGAAGCAAATCAAAGATGTTCATGAAACACATTTATTTTATTAGACTATGAAAAGAATACAGGGTTGGAAAGTGCATATAAGGTAACCTCAAAGGAAAATAAATAGTTAATAGAGATGAAGTTGTCAATCAGTAAGCATTAGGCAAATATTTTTAAAATGGTCTTTGGCCAAGGTTAAAGTAGGTAAAACATCATGCAGGCAATAAACATGTGCAATCAGGGGCAGGTGCTCAGAGCATTAACAAGGGAGTAAAAAAGAGTAAGAAGGTATTTCCTAGTTAGTGATGTTCACTTGTTCATTTCTCCCAAAGAGAGTTTTATTTTTGTTTCAAAAGAAAAAAGGGGAAAAACCAATTCTCACTCTTAATGCATTTCAACATGTCTTTTAATAGACGAGTAATACCAATATGTAATATGCTTGTTTCAGACTGAAACAGGATTGGAAAATTAATAATACATAATGAATCAAAAATTTAATTGTGGAGCAGCTTATTGATGATATAGATAAACATCCTAGAAAAATTAGACTCTTGTCTAAGGAATAAAATATTTAGAACCCAAAGAATGAGAAATTATACTCCATTTATGTATGATGTATCAAAATGCATTCCACTGTCATGTAAAACTACTTAGAACAAATTTAAAAAAAGAAAAAAACAACAAAAGTTAGTTCATGCTACTGTTTTAGTTCATATATAAAATAGACTAAAAAAGCAACAGAATAAAAAAATCTCATGAATCTCAAATAGTTCAAGTTTTACTTATAGCATGAATTTATGGATTTATTCCATTTGTTTTATTATTGGGGGCCAATAGACCATTCTAGTGAAAACTATTTATTATGACTTTGTGATTCAAGGGGAAATTAGGGAATTTCTGGGAGCCCCATAATATGACAATATTATTATAATAATCTTAGTAATCTATTTGTCATGGGGGTTTGGAGAAAACCACTTTTTAAGTAAGAAAATTAGAAAATGACTTTTGAATCCTGCTGAGTGGTTCATAGCTAAAACATTATTTTAACTTTGTTATTGAGATCTTAAGGATCATAAATAAAGTAGTCCATTTGGCCAAATTTAAGTTACAAGTACACCAATCCATCTTTAGGAAAATACTGCTAAAGGCAGAATTTTGTTGTGCTACCTGACTGTTGGACCAACTTCAAAAACCCAGTTTCTTTTTTTTATCTTATTTTATATATTTAAAAAGTTTTTTAAGTTGTTGATGGACCTTATTTTATTTATTTTTATGTGGTGCTGAGGATCAAACTCAGTGTCTCACACATGCCAGGCAAGCGCTCTACCACTGAGCTACAGCCCGAGCCCGAAACTTCTTGAATTGGGAGTGTCACATACATGCATGACAACTCTGCTTACCTAACATTCTAACTAAGGTCTTTCCTAAAAAAAAAGTCTTTAAGAAGCATAAAATAAAATGTCAATAACTTAGAGATTTTTGTGTTTGATTTTATAGGAAGGACAGATTTACAAGAGGTTCCTTGTAACCTCTAGATTTCTTACCATAGAAGCTCTAAGCTGAGGAAAAGTTTATTTCTAAAGGTGGGGTCAGTGTGGTGCTGTGAAATGTCAGCACAGTGTGGCTCATGTGCTCTGCTGAAGCTCATTAGTACTTCTTGAGATGATGGGCAGGAATTGAAAATTTGTGAGCCTGAGATTCCTGTCACCAACCCAGAGGAATCAGGGACAAAATCCACAAAATGAGACCAAGAATCGTGTTAGTACCATGAGCTGTGTCTGGGAAGTAACAAGGTGTTTATGTAGAGTAGCTTCAGGTAGGGGGAGGTGCCGAAGTAACACAGGGAAAAAAAAAAGTGTGTGTGTGTGTGTGTGTGTGTGTGCGTGTGTGTGTGTAATAGGTGTAATAGTCCCCTTAGAACAAGTATAACCTAAATATAATCTAAATGTCAAGGAGTTGTGCCAGAGTGTACAAGTCAAGGAAAGTGTATGGTAAAGGACAACTATGGCATGTGACTGAGGGATAAGACGCCTTCCCTCACTTATTAATCTGCATTTGGGGTAAAATTGGGAGTTCATAACCCACTTCAATCTAATGTATGAAATATGATATGTCAAGAGCTTTGTAATGTTGTGAACAACCAATTAAAAAAAAAAGAAAGAGAAGTACTACACAATGGAAACCACGAGGGCCCACAAATCTCTAAGTTAGTTAGCTTTCAGGAAGAATCAACAAGTTGTTGCTGCAGGAACAGAATGTATATTCCACTGATGGCCTAATTGCCAACTGAGTCGCAATCTCTATGTGTCAAGGCATTTTAGTGCTCTGAAATGCAGGCAATCATCACTACTATGGACATGCTGCAGAAAGGATTTAAGTATAGATTTACTCTATTTAGGAATAAATCACGTGTTCTACTTGGTAAATAAAAAGTATGTAATGCTCTTTTTAAATTTTTTTAAAGGACCAAATCCATCTTCATAGAGTTAACATTTTAATATAGGCTAGTTCAACAAACATTTATAGAATTCCATCTGTGATTCAAGCATTCCCACAGGTGGACCCAGGGACACTCACATGGGTATGATAGAATCCTGACCCTTGAGTAGCTCACTAACTTCATTTGCTTTAGGTGCACACCTGGTGTAAAATGCCTCAAAAAACTTATTGCTCAGCTGCTACAGGATTCTGATATTTCCAGAGTCTCCTTGTACATTTTCACAAAAACCTACCCATAGATAGCTCCAATAAAGAAATTGAAAACTGAGCTATCCAAATGCATACATTCCAGCTTTGGCAGGATATAGACAGTCTTTTTAAGAAGAAAGAGCCAATGTACTTTTCTTAACTGCCTCAGGGCCTGGACTCATCCAGGAAATCTCGGTTCCATTTCTAGCTTCACAGACGCTCCTCTGCGACTTTTAAGTTGCCTATTTTTTTTCTCCCATATATTTTATTCAGTGAAAAATAAGGTCAGGAGAGGAGCTGGGGTGGGAGAGTGTGGTAAAAAAAGAAGTGCTAATAGCTGACCTTGGATGAGTATAAAATTCTTCCTCACTTTTTCGTGGAAGAATGTTGGGAAAAGAGATAGTTGTGGTAATTACAATTGACACCAATATAAAAAAATTAAAGTCAAACATTGCTTAGCAACAATGTTTAATGAACCCTTTTTTCTCTAAAAGATTAACTATTTTCAAATGAGTGATATTTTTTACCTAATGGAAGCGTAGGTGTGTTTTTTTAAAGACACTTCAAACGTCTCATTAAAAATAAGGACAATAATGTAATGCTGTTATTATCTGGATAAAGGCAAAACAGAAAATTTTTTAAAAATCTCAATAGTTTAAGACCAGTTTTAGAACAGTTTAAAACAAGCTCTGCTTCCTACCCCCAACAATGACGAAAACAACAAAACAAAAAGACAATGGCCACAAGGTACTTTTATTATGTGCAAGCTATATAAAACAGTAGAAAAGCCTATGTGATAAGCTGGGTGGTTTAGACTTTGCTTTACTGTTATCTAGAAAGTTTGCATGGCCCATGAAATCTGCAATGAGACTCTGAACAGTAGCATCTCCGTCCTCAAGATTTTAGTTACTTCAAAACCCCAGTTGTAAAACATAATTTGAAGTAAAGTAGAAGAGAGAGAGCAGTGGGACAAATTAAGGGAAGAACATTAAGGAAATCAACACAAAAAGTTTTTATGTCACAGATTTCAAACCCTATTTGAAAAGTCTGAATAGGATGAAAAGGGTTTCTCTATTCAGTAGTTTCAGTTAATCCTCAGTCCAAACATTTGCCCCAATAAACATTAGATTATTTTTATGTTAGCTATAAAGCTGTCAGTCCTCAATAAACAGATACACTCCTGGTGGTTTTTCCTTTGCTGTCAAAGAATTGTCAATATGTATACTGGCTCTTAAAATAAACATACAGAAAAGAAATGTAAAATAGAAGCACACAGCAGAGTTTAATGAGAGACTGTTGAAATCCTAAATAAATGATGGTTCAAATAGTCAATGGTGATTAGAAGTTCAATATTATATAATATAAGGTAGTCAATGTGTTGTTAGTGCCTTGGTGTCTCCTCAATGGAATGCTGTAACCTCTCCTATTCAGGTAAGCCAGACCCTTACTTTAGTGTGTCTCAATTAAATTTTATGTCTGATGTGTCCATTTGTTGTAGGAAGAGAAACAAGTTCAATAAAAGGGACACTTTGAAGATTTTTATTTCCTATGGGGACAGTTTACTTCTGTCTGGAAAGTCCCTTCATAGTTTTGGTGGGGTTTTTTCCTGTAATTGAGAATGGTTATATAAGAGGTGTGAAGAGACACAAAGGTATTCAAGATGTTAATGTTTTCCAACTGGTGAGTCTCTATTATTTATACAGTTTCTTTAAGAAGAAATATTTGAAGAGGCGGATAGAATCCTCTAACCAAAATAATTATTTTTGCTTCTATACCCATTTTACTGCAGAATTAAGTGTTTATAAGGCCAGAACCATGTCTTTCTATATGTTCAAGGTATGCTGCCTAATTGAGGGCTGTGAATACATGGGCAGCTGCTAAATACTATTTGCTTACTGGGTTGTAAGTATTTTTGAGGCTAGTAAAAAAAATGACATAAATTCAGAAAATATGTAGTTATCTGTTTTTAGCTACAATAGTGCTTACCCTTCATCTTCTGTATCAGAAAGCTTTATAGAGTGGAGGAAATAGGTCCTCACATTAAAAATATTAAGGACTATTTAATAATAAAATTGAGCAATATCACAAAAAGAGTTGTTAATTTTAATTCTCTATATGAAAAGCATAGCTCCTTTTCAGAGAGAGAGAGGGATAGAGGAAAGAAGGAGAGAAGGAAGGAAGGAAGGAGAAAAAAAGAAAGGAGAAGAGAGAGAGAGAGAGAGAGAGAGAGAGAGAGAGATATCAAGATCTTTCATATTAGAGGTTCCAAAATATGAGATCAAAATAAGATGTGGAACACTTAGAAGTGTAACCTGGGTGAACAAAGAGTTTGAGGAAAAGAGAGCTGAAGGCAAATATATTGGGAACCTGATGAATACTTCCTTTGTTTTATATAATAAATGGCTGATCTTCCCTGCCAAGACTGAAAGAAAATGGATTTCCCCAAGGAATGCCCCATCACTGGAGACATGTGCCATCAAAAGCCATAATGTTCTGAAGAGGTGTAGCAAAGAGATTAAAGATTTAAGACAGATGATGGGATAGAGGAAGGAGTAAAGACAGGGATGTAGGAAAGGTAAAATGTCAGCATCCTGAGAATGAGATCCACAAATATGAAAGGAGGAAATTGAGAGTGTCAAATTTAAACCCATGGGTTGTATCTTATGGCCCTGAGCAATTTGGAGTTTAAGGAGAAAGACGGGACATTTTGTTCACCATGATGGTGTTTCTTGTGTGTCAAACATGCATAACCTTTTCCAAGCCAAAATATATTAAGAAATGTCCCACTGTCTTGAAGGAGCATGTGAAAAAAATACAAAGGTCACATTACAATAAGTATTTTGTGCCCTAGCAGAAGTCACCAAGTAATCTGGATTTTCAATTTCCCATCAATTTTCTAAAATGGCAAATAGACATTCAGTCAAAGAAGAACAATTTATATATTTCTTTTAAAAAGTGTATCTTTTAAAATGATGTACAGGAAAGGATCTGGACCCAGATCACCTGGATTCAAATTTGTACCAACTTATGATAAATTAGAAAGTTTCATAAAAATTTTGGCTGTGATTGACTTATCAGTGAAATGGGAAGAATTATGGTTTTTCCCCAACGGGATTGTTGTGGGGACTATAAGCTTTATTATGCAGCATTAACCTAGTAAAGTGCCTGGCACCTGGTAAGTTGTTGTTGTTGTTGTTATTATTATTATTATTTTAAATTAGTTTTCTAAAAAATATGACCTGAAATTAGAAGAGGGAATGTTAGGAAAGGAAAAGCAAACTGGGGAAGTGGGGAGAGAGAGGAGGATAAGAGGGAGTAGAAGGCAGACATGATCAAAACATGATATATACATGCATGGAAATATCACAGTGAAACCATTAATCTGTACAATTAACATGTGTTAATAATTATACTAAAAATAAAAATATGTGTAAATTTTAAAATAAGCTTTTTATAGTTTGTAATTCTTTCCACCAAAATATATGTATTATTATTATTTTTTATTTTTTTGGTACCAGGGATTGAACTCAGGGGTACTCAATCACTGAGCCACATCCCCAGACCTATTTTGTATTTTATTTAGAGACAGGGTCTCACTGAGTTGCTTAGCACCTTGCCATTGCTGAGGCTGACTCTGAATTTGTGATCCTCCTGTCTCAGCCTCCTGAGCCACTGAGATTATAGGAGTGTGCCACTGTGTATTATTATTATTATTATTACTATTATCCCTCTATTCATTTGACCAACTAATTACAATACTAAGTAGCTGCTACTGCATACTAGAAGGATAAAACATCCTCCCTGATATTCAAGATGCTGTAAAATTATTAACAAGTTGAATATTACCCATGCAGGAGCACAGGCCTAGGATCACCCCCGCCGACAGGTAGACACACTCTGGAGAGACCCAGGCCAGAGCCCAGACCCCGACTATCCATTAGCCCTCCACACGCAGTAGCCCCATCTTGCAACGACAGGGCCTAGAAGCAGCTGCATCTTAGAACAGGCATCCTAAAACTGGTGTAAGGCCCACCCTTCCAGCCCCATCTTTAAAAGAGGTTGCATCTATCTTGGGACACCCCCACTGCTATCTGGAGTTAACTCCGCTATTGCTGCCACCACCTTTAGTTGCAGTAGCATGAATTGCGGGACACCTGCAGGGTCTGGAAGCCCAACACCAAAGTGAGGTACAGATAATCTGAACGGATACTACAAGATTATAGTGTAGAAACTGTAATACCTCAGATCCACACTGCAAGAAAAGAAGACACATAGATAACATTAAAAAAACAAGGGAAGAAAGTGCCCCAAACAAACCAGAATACTACAATAACAGAATCCATGGACAGCGCAGTTGATGAAATGTCAAGAGAAGGAGTTCAGAATATACATAATTAAATTGATCTGTGAATTAAAGAATGACCTAAATGAGCAAATACAGGCAATCATTGATCACACCAACAAGGAAATAAGGGAGCAAGTACAGGTAGCAAATGATTTTACTTCAAGAAAGAGATATTCTGGAAAAAAACAACAACAGAAATACTTGAAATAAAGGAAACAATAAACCAAATAAAAAATTCAATAGAAAGCATCACCAACAGACTAGATCACTTGGAAGACAGAAAGCAAGTCTTAACGAATAGAAAAAAATAGAGATACTACCCTGCATACCATAATGGAATGAAATTAGAAATCCATGATAAAATTAAAAACAGAAACTACTCCAATACCTGGAGACTAAATAATATGCTATTGAATGATTATTCATGGATAATAGAAGACATTAAGGAGGAGATAAAAAAATTCTTAGAGGTAAATTAAATGAGAACTCCCATACAACTTATCAAAATCTCTGGGAAACTATGAAGGGAGTGCTAAGAGGAAAGTTCATTGCATGGAGTTCACTCATTATAAGAAGAAAAAGTCAACAAATAAACAACCTGACATTACTGCTCAAAGCCCTAAAAAAAAAAAAAAGAAGAACAAACAAACATCAAAATAGCAGAAGAGAGGAAATAATTAAAATCAGGGCAAAAATCAATGAAATTGAAACTAAAGAAACAATTCAAAAATTGACAAAACAAAAAGCTGGTTCTTTAAACAAATAAATAAAATTTAAAAACCCTTAGCCACTCTAACAAAAAGGAGAGAGAAAATTCAAATTACTAAAATTTGTAATGAAAAAGGAAATATCACTACAGACACTATTGAAATACAAAATACAATTAGAAGCTATTTTGAAAATTTATACTCCAATAAAATAAAAAACCTTGAAGACACCGACAAATTTCTAGAGGCATATGATCAACCCAAACTGAGTCAAGAGGACATACACAACTTAAACAGATCAATTTCAAGTACGGAATTAGAAGATGCTATCAAAACCTAGCAACCAAGAAAAGCCTGGAAACAGACAGATTCACATCTGAGTTCTACAAGACCTACAAGGAGGATTAATACCAATACTCCTCAAATTATTCCATGAAATAGAAAAGGAAGGAACCATTCCAAACTCATTCTATGAAGCTGGTATCATCCTGATACCAAAACCAGGCAGAGTCACATAAAGGAGAGAAAATTTCAGATCAATATCCCTGATAAACATGGATGTAAAAATTCTCAATAAAATTCTGGCAAATCACAATCAAAAACATATTAAAAATAATGCACCATCATCAAGTGGGGTTCATTCCAGAGATGCAAGTTTGGTTCAACATACAGAAATCAATAAATATAATTCATTGCATCAATAGACTTAATAAGAATCATCCCTAACAGGGAGGGGGGAGGCATGGGGAAAATGGAGGAACTTTGATTGGGCAAAGAGGAGGGAGAGGTGGAGGGGGTAAGGAGGCAGGAGTGATGGTGGAATAAGATGGACATCATTACCTTAGGTACATGTGTGACTGCACATATGGTGTGACGCTACATCGTTAATCGTGTACAACCAGAGAAATTAAAAGTTGTGTTGCAATTGTGTACAATGAATCAAAATGCCATGCTGGGGTCATGGCTCAGTGGTAGAGCACTTGCCTAGCATTTGTGAGGCACTGGGTTTGATTCCCAACACCAGATTAAAAAAAAAAAACTAAATAAACAAAATAAAGGTATTGTGTCCATATACAACTGAAAATATTTTTTAAAAGTGCCTTCTTCTGTCATATATACCTAATTAAAATGAACTCATTAATAAAAAGATAAGGAATCATATGATTAAAACAATTAATGCAGAGAAAGCATTTCACAAAATATAGCACCCTTTCATGATCAAAACACTAAAAAACTAGGGATAGTAGGAACATACCTAAACATTGTAAAAGCTATCTATGCCAAACCCAAGGCCAACATCATTCTAAATGCAGAAAAATTGGAAGCATACCCTCTAACACTAGAACAATACAGAGATTCCCTCTTTTACATTTTCTATTCAACATAGTCCTTGAAACTCTAGCCAGAGCAATTAGACAGATGAAAGAAATTAAAGGGATACAAATAGGAAAAAAAGAACTCAAACTATCATTATTTGCTGATGACATGATTTCATACTTAGAAGATCCAAAAAACTCCACTAGAAAACTTCTAGAATTAATTAATAAATTCAGAAAAGTAGCAGGATATAAAACCAATAACCATAAATCAAATGCATTTCTATACATCAGAGATGAATACTCTGAAAGAGAAAATAGAAAAACTACCCATTCATAAACCTCAGAAAAAACAAAATACTTGGGAATCAACAAAAGATGTGAAAGATCTTTATAATGAAAACTACAGAACACTAAAGAAGGAAATTGAAGAAGACCTTAGAAGATGGAAAGATCTCCCATACTCTTGGATAGGCAAAATTAATATTGCCAAAATGGCCATACTACCAAAAGCACTATGCAGATTCAATGCGATTCCAATTAAAATCCCAAAGTCATTCCTTAGAAATAGAAAAAGCAATCATGAAATTCATCTAGAAAAATAAGAGACCCAGAATAGCCAAAGTAATCCTTAGTAAGAAGTGTGAAGCTGAAGGCATCACAATACCAGAACTTAAACTATACTACAAAGGTATAGTAACAAAAATGGCATGGTATTGGCACCAAAATAGACATGTTGACCAATGGTACAAAATAGAAGACACAGAGACAAACCCATATAAATACAGTTATGTCATACTAGACAAAGGTGCCAAAAACATACATTGGAGAAAATATATCCTCTTCAACAAATGATGCTGGGAGAACTGGAAACACATATGTAGCAAAATGAAAATAAACCCCTGTCTCTCATCATGCACAAAACTCACTCAAAGTGGATCAAGGACCTAAGAATTAACCAGAGACCTTGAGCCAAATAGAGCAAAAGTAGACCCAAATCCTGATCACATTGGATTAGGCCCCAACTTCTTTAACAAGACTCCTAAAGTGCAAGCAATAAAATCAAGAATCAATAAATGGAATGGACTCAAACTAAAAGCATCTTCTCAGCAAAAGAAACAATGAGGTGAAGAGAGAGCCTACATTTCTGAGCAAATTTTTCTACAGGCACATCAGATAGAGCACTAACAGGATATATAAAGAACTCAAAAAACTTAACACCCCCCAAACAAACAATCCAATCAATAAATGGGCTATGGAGCTGAACAGACACTTCTCAGAAGAAGATATACAATCGATCAAAAAATATATGGAAAAAATATTCAACATCTCTAGTAATTAGAGAAATGCAAATTAAAACTACTCTAAGATTTCATGTCATGCCAGTCAGGATGGCAGTTATCAAGAATATAAGAAACGATAAGTGTTGGTAAGGATGTGGGGGAAAAGGTGAACTTATACATTGCTGGTGGGACTGCAAACTGGTGCAACCACTCTGGAAAGCAGTATGGAGATTCCTTAGAAAACTTGGAATAGAACCACCATTTGACTCAGCTCTCCCACATCTTGGTCTATACCCAAAGGACTTAAAATCAGCAAACTATAGTAACACAGCCACATCAATGTTTATAGTAGTTCAATTCACAATAGCTAAACTGTAGAAGCAACCTAGATGCCCTTTAAGGATAGATGGATAAAGAAACTGTGGTATATATATACACAATGGAATATTACTCAACATTAAAATAGAATAAAACTATGGAATTTGTAGGTAAATGGATGGAGTTGGAGAATACTATGCTAAGTGAAGTAAGCCAATCCCAAAAAAACAAAGGCTGAAAGTTCTCTGTGATACGTGGATGCTGATCCATAATGGGGTGGGGGCATGGAAAAAATGGAGGAACTTTGATTGGGCAAAGGAGAGGGAGAGGTGGAGAGGGGGTACAAAGGCAGGAAAGACAGTGGAATGAGATGGATATCATTACCCTAGGTACTTGTATGACTGCACATATGATGCAATGCTACATGGTGTGCAACCAGAGAAATGAAAAGTTGTGCTACAATTGTGTACAATGAATTAAAATGCATTCTTCTTTCATATATACCTAATTAAAATAAATTAATTAATAAAAAAGACAAGTTGAATACTGATACTAAGCCAGGTAGGATGAAAATCCACCTATTAAATACATGTTATATTTTTTTCAGGATTTTCATTTCATATTCCTCTGTATTTGTTTTTTAATTTTTTTTTCAGTACTGGGGATTGAATCCTGTGGTAGTCTACTACCAAGTTATATCCCCAGCCTTTTTTTTTTTTTGATGCAGGATCTCACTAATTTGCTGAGGCTGGCCTTATTCTTGAAATCCTCCTGCCTTAGCATGAGTTGGTGGGATCATAGATGTGTACCATTGCATCCAACTTGTTTTTTATTTCATTTTTATAGATTTCAAGTCTCTGCTGAAACTCTCCATTTTTTCTACACTCTTTATTTATTGATTTTTTAAAAGCTCCTGTCAAACAGAGAATTATCATATGATCTGGCAATTCCAATTCTATGTATATGCCCCCCAAAAGTGAAAGTAAGGACTTGAATAGATATTTGCATACCCATGTTCTTAGAAACGTTATTCACAATAGCCAAAAGGTAGAAGCAACACAAATAAATGACCATTGTCATTTGCATGTGAATAGATTAAAAAATGTGGTATATACATGTACAATGGGATATCTTAATTCTTAGAAAAATAACATCCTCGCATATGCTATAACATGGATAAAGCTGGAACACATTAAATTAAGTGAAATAAGCCAACCAGTCATGCAAGGATAAATATTGTATGACTTCACTTATAGAAGGTACAAACAGTAATCAAACTCATAGAGCAAGTGGAATGGAGGTTGGCAGGGGTGTGGAAAGGAGAGAATGGGAAATTATGTTTAATGAGTATGTAGTTTCAACTTGAGAAGATGAAAAAGTTCTGGAGATGGTTGGTAATGATAGTTATACAACATTGTGAGAGTTCTTAGTGTAAACTATTTGCTTTAAAAATGGCTAAAATAATAAATTTTTTATTATATATAGTTTCTCACAGTAAAAAATAATTTTTAAAATCCCTTTCTGATAATTCTAAAATTTGAATAACTAATTGTCCACTCCTTTTGACATTTGGCTGCTTTTATATCCTAAGATCCTGCATTTTTAAATTGAATGTAGCATGTTGTACATAAACAAATGGAAGAGCCTCTGAACAATGACATCTTCCTCCAAAGAATAATGCATTTTCTCCTACAAAGCAAATGGATTACAGAAGATTACCTTGTCTGCTGATTTGCTAAGGATTGGTTTCAGGCTTTGTTTGGGACAATGTGTTTGTTTTCCCCTATCCCTAGAGAGCAGAGATTCTGGGTCTCAACTGAAGACCTGAGTGCTGATCAACACTTGGCAGGGTTTGAACTCTAATCCTGTGTCCTAAGCATCATGGGGCTGCTGAAATCTCTGCTCACCTCTATAGCTTTTTATTTTGGTGGTGGTGGTGGGGTTTACGGGGGATTGAACTCAGGGGCACTGGACAACTGAATCACATCCCCAGCTCTATTTTCTAAGTTTAATTTAATTTATTTAAAAAAATAAATGACAGTGGAATGCATCACAATTCTTATTACACATATACAGCACAATTTTTCATATCTCTAGTTGTATATAAAGTATGTTGACACCAATTCGTGTGTCTTCATATATGTACTTTGGATAATGATGTCCATCATATTCCACCATCCTTGCTAACCCCCTTCCCCTTCTCCTCCCCTCCTACCTCTACCCTATCTAGAGTTCATCTATTCCTCCCATGCTCCCCCTTCCTACCTGACTATGAATCAGCCTCCTTATATCAGAGAAAACATTTGGTATTTGTTTTGGGGGGATTGTCTAACTTCACTTAGCATTATTTTCTCCAATGCCATCCATTTACCTGCAAATGCCAAGATTTTATTCTCTTTTATTGCTGGTTAAAATTCCATTGTGTATAATGCCACATTTTTTTATCCATTCATCTACTGAAGGGCATCTAGGTTGGTTCCACAGTTTAGCAATTGTGAATTGTGTTGTTATAAACATTGACGTGGCTGTGTCCCTGTAATATGCTGTTTTTCAGTCCTTTGAGTTTAGACCGAGGAGAGGGATAGCTGGGTCAAATGGTGGTTCCATTCCCCGTTTTCCAAGGAATCTCCATTCTGCTTTCCATATTGGCTGCACCAATTTGCAGTCCTACCATCTATGTATGAATGTACCTTTTTCCCCACATCCTCTCCAACACTTCTTGTTATTTGTCTTCATAATAGCTGCCATTCTGACTGGAGTGAGATGATATCTTAGAGTAGTTTTGATTTGCATTTCTCTAATTGCTAGAGATGATGAACATTTTTTCATATATTTGTTGATTGATTGTATATCCTCTTCTGAGAATTGTCTGTTCAGGTCCTTGCCCCATTTTTATCGATTGGGTTATTTGTTGTTGTTGGTTTTTTTTTTGTTGTTTTGTTTTGTTTTTTGGTGCTTAGCTTTTTGAGTATTTTATATACCCTAGAGATCAAAATCCCAATGGCATTCATCATAGAAGTAGAAAAAGCAATCATGAAATTCCTCCAGAAAAATAAAGATTCCCAGAATAGCTAAAGCAATCCTTAGCAAGAAGAATGAAGCAGGTGGCATCACTATACCATAACTTAAACTATACTACAGAGCAATAGTAACAAAAACAGCATGGTAATGCCACCAAAACAGACTGGTAGACCAATGGTACAGAATAGAGGACACAGAGACTAACCCACATAACTACAGTTATCTTATATTAGACAAAGGAGCCAAAAACATGCATTGGAGCAAAGATAGCCTCTTCAACAAACAGTGCTGGGAAAACTGGAAATCCATATGCAACAAAATTAAATTAAACTTCTATCTCTCACCATACACAAAACTCAACTCAAATATTGCTGATTAAAATTCCATTGTGTATATATGCCAGTAGATCAAGGACCTAGGAATTAAACCAGAGACTCTCATCTATTAGAAGAAAAAGTAGGCCCTAATCTTCATCATGTGGGATTAGACCCCATCTTCCTTAATAAGACTCCTATAGTACAAAAATTAAAACCAAGAATCAGTAAATGGGATGGATTTAAACTAAAAAGTTTCTTCTCAGCAAAAGAAACAATCTGCAAGGTGAATAGAGTCTACATTTTGGGAGCAAATTTTTACCCCTCACACATCAGACAGACCACTAATCCCAGCTCTATTTTTGTATTTTATTTAGAGACAGGGTCTCACTGAGTTGCTTAGTGCCTGGCTTTTGCTGAGGCTGGCTTTGAACACATGATCCTTATACCTCAGCAGCTGGAATTACAGGCATGCACCACCACACCTAGCTTCTATAGCTTCTTAAGTTTTCCTCCCTATTCTTCTCCTTCTTATGTTATTTTAATTTTTCAAGGTTTATTGGATTTTCTTCCAGCTCATTTTTATAGATTTCAAGTCTCTGCTGAAACACTCCATTTTTCTATATTCTTTATTTATTGCTTTTTTAAAAAGCCCCTGTCTGTCAAACAGAGAATTATCATATAATCTGGTGATTCCAATTCTAGGTATACTCCCAAAAGAAGTGAAAGTAAGGACTTGAACAGATATTCACAACCTATGAGTGGGCAAATACCTTGAGAAAAAATTGCATAAAGATTTTTGCGTTTACCATTTGACCCAGTTATATACTCAGGTATATACCAAAAGTACTTAAAATCAGCATACTATAGTGATGTGGCAACATCAATGTTTATAGAATCTCAATTCACAATAGCAAAGTGATGAAACAAACATAAGTACCCTTCAACAGATGAATGGATAAAGAATGTGGTAAATATGCACAATGGAATATTACTTAGCCATAAAAAAGAATGAAATTATGGCATTAGTAAATGGATGGAACTGGAGACTATCATGGTAAGTGAAATAAGTCAATCCCCACAAAATCAAAAGTCAAGTGTTCTCTGATATGTGGATGGAAACACAATAAGGGTGAGTATGGAATAAAAGTTCATTGGATTAGATAAAGGGGGATGAAGGGAAAGGAGGGGGAATGGGAATACAAAAGACAGTAGAATGAATCTGACACAACTTTCCTATGTTCATATATAGGAATGTTCATCAGTATAACTCCATATTATGTTGAACCACAAGAATGGGAAGTTATACTCTATGTATGTATAATATGTCAAAATACACTCCACTGTCATGTATATCTACAAAGAACAAATTTTTTAAAAGAATGATACAAAAATACTAAAAAAAGAACATAAACTAGTGTGAAGCATCATTAGTTATCATCAAAATGAAAAAAAAAATCAATGAAACATTTTGTCAGAAACAGAATGTCAGAGTCACATATTGATATTGTGAAAAGCTTTTGAATCTGCAGAAAGGTGATGTTTAATATTTTGTGTGTACTAAAGAATTTATTATTAGATAGATGAATATGTTGGCTATTAGGAAACAATGTTTTAAATAATTTACAGCCCAACATGATATTTTGTTACTTACTAAAAAATAAAAAGTTTAGGGTTCTCTATCTCTCAAGGGACTCTCTTTCTTGGGTTTGGCTGGGCACTTCAGGGCCTGGATTCCCCTCCTCGCCAGGCCGCTATATAATCTGCCCAAGGAAGGAGTCCCTGAGGGCCACCGTAGCCTTAAAGGTTGTGGTGGGGTGCTTTCCTTGCAGGTGGGCAAAGAGATTTGCTGGACGATAATCAACATATTGCAAGAGGGTGGATTCGGGGCACTGGGGGTGAAAAGATTGGAGGTTTGTCTAAAGAGGTGTGGACTATCTCGAAATCCCTGCGGAAGGACAGTCCAGGTTAGTTGTCGAGAATGTCTGGTGGTGGGATCTGTCCAGGTAAAGGCAAAAAGATCTTGTGATTCAGTTCAAGGGGAATGGAGAAGAAAGTATTAAATCTATGACCAAGAAGAGGGTGGCAGTGTGGGGGATCTGAGATAGCAGGGTGTATGGGTTGGGAACCAAAGGATGTATGGGCCTAATGGAGGTGTTGATGAGTTGTAGGCCCAGAAGAGCTTTTGTGGACAGGGGGTATTGAGCCTGATTGAGGAAGGTGTTGGGATCTTTCAGATGAATGTTAGCTGGTGGGCAGGAAACAGTGGAAGGTGTGTGGGTATCCCATACAATCGGGTCAACCAGGTTTATAGGTAGGGGGTCCTTTTTAGTTTGGTGTTTCATGTCAGCCTCACAAGTGGAGCAGAATGGCCAGTCTTCTGCCAAAAGGGCCAGAAAAGATGAACAGGCCTGACTGATGACAGGAGCCCAGATGTTGATTGTTGTATTGAATTTAGAGAGAATATTTCAGTTGAGCAAAGGAACTGGACATTGGGGCATAACTAGGAACATCTGAGAGAATGCAAAGTTGTCTATGGAACAGAGTAACAGGGGAGTCTTTTTTGGATAGATGGTCTTTCCTCCTACCCCGACAATAGGAGAGGTGGACGGCACTGTTTGCCCCCAGAATTCTGTCAGGACTGAGAAGGTAGCCCCGGTGTCAAGGAGAAAGTCAACCTTGTGTCCATCCATCTGAATCCATACCCTGGGTTCCTGTCCATTGATCGTTACGGCCGAGGACAAGGACCCAAGGCTCGGTCAATTGATTGCCATTTTCAGAAGGTCAGAGGGTTCCCTGGCCATAGGCCTCCTATAGGATCTAGGACAGTCAGAGCCCCAAAGACCTTGTTATTGGATATTTAGGGCATGGGGTACGTGGAGTGCATAGTGTGGGGCATGCCCTGGCCCAATGTCCCTCCTTGCCACATTTGAAGCAGGCGCCCAGGGGGGTTTTCGGTGATGGGTGGCCACCCAAGGAAGCACCCTGCAGGACCTGGGCGAGCATCTGAAATTTCTCAGTCTGGGGGGTGGCAGGGCCTTGTTCGAGCTTTTTTAGTTTGCCCAGATGTTGGGGTAGCTCTGTGAGAGGAAATATGATGGCTATCTGGGTTTTCGGGATCTAGGTTACTGCTGTGTAAACCAATCCAGAAATTCCAATGGGGTCTCTTGTAATTTTTGGAAATTGAAAGCCTTACATGCTGCTTTTTTGAGCCCAGCAATAATACATGTGGAGAATTGGTCTCTACTCTGTATGCCAGCTTGTGTATTATAATCCCAGTCTGGAGTTTCTGGGGCAGCAAGTGGCCCCAGAGAGTGATTGGGATTAACTTGGTGAGTTTCATCCGCATGGGCTCTGGCAAGTTCCCAGACTCTGGTATGTTCCTCAAGAAGGAGAGTATTAGCCAATAACATATAAGTGAGGCTATAAGTCTGGAGGACCCATTGAAACTCTCTTCTGTGGTGAATGAGCCCAACCTTCCCTTGAGTTGCGTGAGGTCATTCATAGAGAACAGGACATGTACCTGGATAATGCCATCAGGTCCAGCAACCTCTCTTAAGGGGGCCATGGTTTGTGGGACTAGGGAGTGGGACCTAGTTTGGGGGGACTAAAGGTGTCGGCCGAGTCAGGGGGAACACCTGAGGGGCTGGATGGAGCCGACGGGAAGGTCGGTAGGGATGGGGTTCATCTGCTGGATAGGTCAGGGTGAGAATGAAGAAGAAAAAAAGCCTTAACATAGGGGATCTCCTTCCACTTTTTCGAGTGCTCGCAGAAGTTAAACAGATCTCTGAGAATTGCAGGATCCAGCAATCTTCCTGGGGGCCATTGACTTTGATTGTCCAATTGATAGTAAGGTCAATCTGTGTGCAGAATTTAATAAGGGGGAGTCTGCAGGGAGGGAAGAAGAGGCCCCCATAGGTCAGGAGAGGGACAAGGGTGGTTGAGAGAGAGAGAGAGAGAGAGAGAGAGAGAGAGGAGTGCCTGTTCTTCCACCCCTCAGTACCTCCCACTCATGAACTGGGTTCCAGAGAGTCCACCGTGACCGTGAAAGGTCGTGGTGGGGTGCGTTCTCTCCTCCAGATTGGGCGTCAGAGGTTTGCCGGACGATCACGGTCAAAGCCCCTGCATAGCACGTCTGAAGTTGGATACCCGATAGGGGAACTCACCTACTGAAGAGCCAGTGTTGTGTGAGTAGCAGCAGCTCTCGAAAGAGTGGACGATGACGGCAAGCCTTGAGAGAGGGGGCCCTCAAGCATTGAGGAGTTCCCCCTCCCGGGTTTTGGCTTGTTGTTGGAGAAAATGCCTGTTTATTGAGGAACAGCTCTGCATATTTATAGAGCCGAGGGTGGTTTGACAGTTATGACAGTTTAATGGTTGAACGGTTTGACATTTGGCATGGGGTGCTTTCTGACTGGTGGGTAAGGATAATGTGAGTCAGTAGGGCTAGTCTGATTGGTGGGTAAGGATCATGTGAGCCAGAAGGGCTACTCTGATTGGTGGGTAAGGAACATGTGACGGCTCTTCTGGGGGGGGGATGGGGAAGTTAGTCTTTGGAGCCTGGGTGACTCCCAACAAGGAAACAATGTTTTAAATAATTTATAGCCCAACATGATATTTTGTTACTTATTAAAAATAGTTTAGGTTCAGTTCTTGGCAGTTTTCCTATTCTCCAGGACTTTTGCTCCTTAGGTTCCAGCCATTTGGCAACTCTGAATGCCAACTTACAATTCTCCTCCTCAGTCAGATTGACTTGATCTTGTCTCTGTTCCCAACCCTTTCCATGAGACTTAGTAAAGCCTTTAGGTAAAAACCCTGGGAGAATATACCCTCACTTAGGTATATTTCCTTTCCTCAGATCTGGTAGCCTTTCATAGCCCCATTGTTTGGTACCTCTTGCATGCCTTCAAATAGTAGTTTTGTGTATTTTGTCTCATGTTTATTGCTGTTTTCAGTAGGAGGGTTGTTTCAATACTAGATATTCTCATGATTGGAACAAAAAGTTTAATATGTCTTTTAAAATTCAACTCTTGATTTTGTTCTTATTTAAATGTGTGTGTATATATATATATATATATATATATATATATATATAGTTGTTGATAGATCTTTATTTTATTTATTTATATGTGATGCCGAGAATCGAACCTACATGCCTCACACATGCCAGGCAAGTGTGCTACTGCTGAGCCACAGCCACAGCCCCTTTAAATGTACTTTTGTTTTTACTTCATTTGATCTTTTTATTGGCCAGAAAATTCGGTTCTCACCTATACTGTTTTTGGTTCCTCTGTTTATTAAAACCCCAGGCAGAAAGTTTTGCAAGGAGAACAGTAGTGAAGACAGGATACATTCAAAGCTAGGGAAGAACCTGGTTTGCACTTCACTTGGGTCTTAGCCCCTCCAGTTTTCCTAATTAGATCCCCCAATACCACCCCACATCACCTGCCAATGGCAGATTCCACGAGTTTAAAAACTATATGCTGAAATTCAACCCGTCACCTTCAGGCACCTACATGTTATTAAGATAATTCTACCTTCCTGAGATTGTTTGATGTTGCTTTTCTGTAAACAAATTATCATGTTTAGTAACTTGGTCAATGTATGGGAAAGTTGTTTGTTCTGATTTGACTCTATTTTCTAAATGAATGTGGAGAGAATAGCTAAGTATTGAAACCAGTAATTATTCAATTAATTTCAGTAAAAAAATGTTGGATGATGATTATATACAAAGAACTGTGTTATATGCTATTAAAGCCCCAAATATAACTTCATCAGAGTTCTACATATTTAAATTGTGAGATTATAAATAATTAGCTTCACATGAAATACTAAAACTATTTAACAATTGTTGTGTACATATTTATATGCCATGAATTAATACTGAATGCTAGCAGCACAGTAAAGTAGGCACTATTATTATCTCCTTATTACAAATAGGGAACTGAGATATAATGAAGGTAAGTCATTTGCTAAAGGTCCCAAAACATATAAGTGAATTCTACTCTGACTCAAAAGGTAAGCATTGTCATAGAGGAACACAAAATGCTATAAAAGAATGGATGAACAAAATTATTTCTACTTTAAATGGTGAAAGAAGATATCAAAGAGCTGGTAGCATATAAGTTGGGCATTTATAGATGACCAGCATTTTCGTAAATTGGATCAGGTATTCTTGGTTAATGAACATGTATTAGAAAATTAACTTCTAATATTAGAATTAAATTAAATGTATTATTTTATTCTTAAATGCTGTCTCTTATATTGCACGAGATTTTCCTGGTAATTCCTTTTGAAATGTTGTCTGTCATCTCATGGTATGATGATGCCATACTGCAGAATACATTTGTAGTCCAATTTCATTTGTTCAAGAGATTTGTTTCTTTTTTTTGAAAAATTAAATTTTGTTTTTCTTGAATGTTAATCTTAGGACCCAATCTATTTCTGGGACACTGACAAAATTCCCTTGTGCTGAAGTTTTCTTGTGTGTAGACCAAAAACCTTCTTGTAACCAACGATACCCTTTCTTCTCTATCTTCTCTAGATGTTATACAGTTACATGAGATAAGGGACGACACTTTGAACCAACAAAGAAAATGGCATAAATCTGAGGTATTGCTTCTGTTATGATTAATACCACTCCATGGTTTTAAAAATAATCACTATTATAACAATAGCATCTGAATTTTCTCTCTTCCTCCAGTTTCAAATCATCTACAAGATCTGAATGAAAAGTACAGCTGAAGTCATAGACTAGCCCCCAAAGCATGAAATCAATGATGAAGATAAAATGTTAACTGTGTCTATGTCAAATCATGTCTCTTATTTTCTACAATATAATAGTCAGGCTCAGGTAGAAGAGTGCTTTTAGGAGGTTTTCTTTCTCGTTCTCATTTTAAAATGTTCATTTTAACAATGACTAGAAAAAGGATTTTGGTTTTGGTAAAGAACCCCCGCCCCCCCCACACACACACACTTCTAGTCCATTAGAAACCCAAAATAAGTTAAAATAAAGGCATGAAAATATTTCCAATGGGATAAGCTCTGCTCAGGCTCTCAATTGAGATACCAACCTTCCAGGAAGACTACTACTTCCCCCACCCAGCAACAACTGGTCCTCCTTTCCTTCTTATTCCCATTATGAGTGGACAGAGACTGTGTTTGGTCCTTTAATCAGAACTTGCTGACAGGCTGACATGGCTGTGAAGGTTTTCACTCACTTTTTGTCAACAGTTAAATCCTTACTGAAGACCAGTTGGTAAGTCAGAAAGTGCTGTTAGTTTTAGGCTGTGGTTCAAGGAAGTGTGATTGTCACTTGCATTCTATGGTGGTGATAGGGAGATCTAGGAGCTGACCCAATTTTAAAGGTCACCTTGTGGACAGAAAAAAAAGACTTCTGATTTAGAAAAAGAAATAGAACTCTGGGACATGGGAAGACTGGGTGCCCCTTATTTGAGTACTCTGAAAATTTATCACCTTCTCCCTGATTGTGAAATTGTTTAGAGCCTGCTTTACTTTACCACCCAATGCAGCCATAGTTGACAACTATGTGTTTTGGCAGTGGTGTCAAATATTCTGGTAATATATAAACGCCAAATAATGCAACAATGGTTCAATGGCCTGGATATTTAAAAATACTGAAATAAGCTACTGCCTATTCTTCTTTGGTATCCTGCCTTCAAACCCTTTGTCCTTTCATTCTCAATCTTGAATTGCTAAGCAATCTAGGTTTAAAATTATCTTTAACGTTAACTTTCTATAAAAAGAAATTACAGTTGGTATTCTATATTCACAGGTTCTGCATCCAGGGATTCAGCCAACCATGGGAAAAATATATGGCATAAATCTGAGGTATTGCTTCTGTCATGAATCAATACCTTGGCTGGTTGATTTTGGTCCTGGAGATTGAACTTGGAGGCACTTAACCACTGAGCCAGATCCCCAGCCTTTTTTTAAAAATATTTTTTATTTTGAGATAGGGTCTTGCTAACTTTCTTAGAGCCTTGCTAAGTTGCTGAGGCTGCCTTTGAATTTGGGAACTTCCTGCCTCAGCCTCCAAAGCCACTGGGATTACAGGAATGATCCACCACTCCTGGCCAAACACATTTTAAAAAATTGCATTACTGAACATGTCCAGATTTTCTTCTTCTTAACATTTTCCCCCTAAACAATATGGTATAATAACTATTTACATAGCAGTTATATTAGCTATTATAATTATTTTTGGGTTATTTCAAGCATTTGAAAGCATGTAAATAGGTCATTTGAAAATACTTGAGGGACTTGAGCATCCATGAACTCTGATGTCTTCTAATGGTCCTGGGAGTGATCTTGAGGATACCAAGGGATGCCTATACACATATTTTATGACTAAAATTTTCTAAAACATAGATAAACCATTTTTAAAAGGAACACCCTTTTTATTTTATTTATTTTAAGAACAATAATAGTATAGCCTTGTTTGAAGTGAGCATCTCTTGTATTCCTTTCTAAAACAAGAAACTTGAAAGAAGAAAACAGCTTTAGACTGCCAGAGTCACATTTCGGACCTAGGCCCATCACTCAAAAGACCTGTCAGATAAAGTTGCTATAGTTTATTCTCCATATTAAAATCTGCTTTGTTCTTTTTTTCTTAGGTAAAGAGGAAACTTGCCATAACATCATTAAGAATTCTAGGCAGGCCAGGGTTAAACTGTTTTGTTAGTACTAGGCTGGGGGCATGGGAGAGTGCAACTGTCAGCTTGCAATCTGTGGTGATGACAGCAAGAAGATCTAGGAGGTAGCATAGCTAAGCTTTTCTACTTTGCTCATGGCCACTACATAAAAGCAAGAATGCACTCGACAGAGCTCCAGTGGGTGCCAAGGAGGGTCTCTCTGGTAATATATAAAGGAGAAGAGAGAAGGCAGTCAGGTACCAGGAAATTCATCATTGGAAGTCACAGTGCACCTCTGGCACCCACCAAAAAAAAAAAAAAAAAAAGACTTCACCTGGGTAAACCAGGCTTGCAAGTCCATCAGTATACTCAATATACATACAACTGATTTGCTGCCAATTATTTGTGGACTGGGCTGTAGACCCCATCTGAGAGATGACTCAGATCTTTGTAAACTTTAATGGATCAAGAGTCAGATAAGAGGGACTAGCTCTAGGATCAAAAACTGTTGATGCCAAGAACAGTGCACCTTGCTCTAGCTTTGTAATGCTGGGTAGATTGGTAGGTTTCTGTTAGTCAAACATCCAGCCACAACAACTACTGGACCTTGTGAAGTTGGAACTTGGTTTAGGTATGAGGATGCTGACTATATAATACCTATAATTCCTGGCTGTGGGAAGAATTACTTCTTTTCTTGCCTCTTTGACCATGATACTTCCTGACCCTTACTTTTCTGAGACCACCTTACATAGGATAGGGGCAGGTCTTTCTACTGCCTGAGGATGCTTTAAAATCAGTCAGCCATCTTAGATTAGGTAAAACATTTTTTAAAAACTGTTGACCTACTAAGATACCAAATTAAGCCAAAGGTCTTGGAGTAAGTACACCGATAAAAAAAAAAAATATGTTCAAATCTTACCAAGTTGTTGACTTAGAGTTGTAGACATCCTACTTCCTTTGTCTGTGTCACAAGCCACTCATTCCTCCTTCTTAATGAAAACAAGAGGGAGTGATTATACCTCCTGGGGCTGTGCCATTTATGCCGTCTGAAAGGCACTTAAATGAGTGGCACATTATCTCACACATCTGGAGTTTACCAAATTAGCCAATTATGCTGGAGCTCATAAAATGAGGCCTTAAATGTCATTTAACTAGAAAATATTATAATCACCAAGTGGTCTGATTGTAAGATGATACTTGGGGCAGCATCAGTGGTTACAGAAAACAAATCGTGAAACAAAACACAGTTCAACTGCCCCCCCCCAACGCAACCACATATTTTCTACAGTAATACTTTCTGAAGAGTACCATATTTCTGAAGGCACCAGCAATCAACATGTTTCTCATTTGAAACTAAGTTTAATCTGACCTAGCTGTTTCCTAGTTATTTGCCTCAAGCAAACCAATGCCCAAGAGTTGTTCTCATAAGAGAGCTAAGAAACATACAGGATGAGAGTAGACTGACTAAAAACCATGAACTTGTGGATTAAGTCTTGAGTTGCCAGAAGATTGTGGTGCTGCCTCAAAATCGCCAAGATTTGGTTGACTGAACATATGTACCGGCTTCCCAGAGTTTTCATACTTTAGTTAAGGAATAGATAAAAGCTGCTTTAAATTGCTGTGTTATTTGAAAGTAGAAATACCAAAGATTATAGAATATCAATTTAAAAATTAGGAGTTGATAGCACTATTTCCATATTGTCTTCCTGTCAGTTCTAAATCATTTTTTCCTCTCCTTATTTCAGAAAGAATGGCTACTTAGAGTACTAGCAGTGGAGGAGAGTAAGGTTTGGGTGGGAAGATTGTCCTGGTTTTACATTAACATAATTTATAATCTCCTCATCCCTCTATGAACACCTCAGTGACTCTTAATTAAAGGACTGACAAGTACCAAAGCCTTCCTGAGATATTCGAGGCAAAGGGAAATGAGGCTGATATGTGGGCACATGGTTAACAGGGACACTAGCCATTGTTTAACAGTTTACAGAAAGGAACTTAGTGGCTTTAGAGGCTCCTAATAAACTAGACTGCATCTTTATAGCTTTGGGGCTCACTTTATTATACAATAGATGAAACTATTAGTTAATTCTGTCAAACCAGAGAAAAATAAAGAATCATGGTGATAACAGAGATATCATTAACAATGACAATAACACATTCCTTTCCTGCCTTCATTCCCTTTGAAGTTCTCCTTTCTTTCTGAAAACAGCCTTCTTGGTAAAAGTCAATTAATTATGAAAATTCCATATGATAGAAACCTCTACCCAGAATTTAGAAGGCTTAAAAAACTTAAATTAATCTAATCTCTGAAAAACTATATTGAAAACCCATGATGTTAATAAAAGTACAATCTTTCTGTGTTTTTGGAACCTTAGAAGCAATAAAGGGGTTTAGACTCATGTGGTTGAGCAACTGTCTTTTGGAAGCATATGAATTCTAGGCAGAGAAGTGGGAAATGGGTGGGTCTCTAAGAATGGTGGTGAGTATCACTTCACTTTCTTACAGTGGGGAAATGGGGGTATTTGCACAGATTCTAAATGTACATATTCTTAGCGTTTTTCAAAGGGAAAGGACTAATTTTCAAAAGTTACAACATGGAGGAGAGATCCTAATAGTCAAACTAACTAGTATTAATCTCCTCATAGACCAAAGAGAAAACCAACCTTTATGCATCTGGGAAAGAAGAACATCTTTAAAAACACAGTATACTCCAAATAACAAAATTAAAAAGATATGCTTTTGCTAGAGGAAAAAAAATCTAACACAGCATGTATTAAAATGTTTTCTTTTCTTTTTCTTTCTTTTTTGTTTGCTTGACTTTCTTTAACCTAAGGCTATGAAATGCTTTTGCTCCATATCAAAATTAACAAGCAAATTTTTCTTTTGTATTTTGACAAATATTTTCATTTCTAAGATGAGAACCTTTTGGCCTTTGGTTAACAAATAGATGACCAGATCTACAGGCAGTGCAGAAAAATATCAGTTTGTTCTAGAAGCAATTATACATACAGTATAGGAAAAGCCCAATTTTTCTATGCAAGGACCACACATACTGTGTGTTTGTTATATTTTTGGTATCAAAGCAGAAACATCAATTTTTTTTTTCTTAAAACACACATGAAATGAAGACCTTGGCTAAGAAACGCCCACATCCAATTCAGATATCTGTTACAGCTTACAGAACTTGGCAATGCTGAAGTGACTGTTTCACCAGAAAGGGAAATTCAGTTACTAGGTAACACACTATGATTTCTTTAACTTTTATACATTGAGTGAAATACACATGATTTTTTATCCCACTTATTGTTAATAGAAGTGTATTGTCAGTGTATGGCACTTAGATATCATATCTTCAAAGTCATAGCAAGAAGGATTTGCTGATCCTTTGTCACTAGATCACTAGAAAATATTTAATCAGGTCTCAAGATCATTATTATAACTTCAGAGAGGGTGGTCTACTGCATAAACTATTGTCTCTGTTTCACTTTGCAGCATTATGATGTTGCTGTGATGACTTTCATTTCTGTTTAGTATTCACATACTGTCTTCCACTCAGTACAAACACAGCATCAGGAATATAGAGCTAAATGGGGTTTGGCCCTTAGAGAAATATAATCTTGGGTTGGAGAGGGAGAAAGGGTAGTGTGTACTATATTTTATATACCATACTTACATAAGGAAAGAAGGAAGGAAGGAAGGAAAGGAGGGAGGGAGGGAAGGAGGAAAGAAGAGAGGAGAGAAAGAAAGAGGGAAAATAATTTGGCATGTGGTAGACAAGAGATGGTCAGGCTGGGGAAATTTGCAATCACCTTTGAATGAAGAGGGGTAGTTCCTTGGGTGGATTAGGAGTTTGGGTCCTCGAGGAATAGAGAACATGAAAAAGCCATGACAGTGTGAGAGATCAGAGGACTGCAAACCATTTGCTTTTCCTAGAACCTATCTGTGTATGCAGAAGGAGCCGGGAGAAGAAGGGAGGGCCATACAAGGAAGGGCTCTGCACACTAAGGAAGGAATTTAAACTTTATACTGCAGGGCATGTTTTTACATAGTCCCCAAATACTCTAAAGATAAAATAATTAAAACAGTATGATACTGACATAGAGATAATTAATGAAACAGAACAGGAAATGGAGAAACAAAAGAAACTCTAGATGATGCTATATGCAGAAGTGTAATATGTGAAAAGTAGCATTTTCAATTCATGAGTAAAGGATGGATTTTTTCAACAAGTGGTGTTTGGACAATTGACTAATCATTTCAAAATGAAATTTAATTCCTGTATATCAAACTGTACATTTCTTAAAGATTCTGGAATAAATTAAAGATTTAAATGTAAAAAACAAAAACAAAAAAATAAGAAAATATTTGTAACCTTGGGGTTAGAGACTGTTTCGTTTTTATTTTAGTGTGACATCAGACAGTTCAAAGGACTGGTAGGATCACATGTAAGTTTTCAAAAGTCAAACTTCTGAAAGGATAAGTAAGACACTACAGTTGTAAGCAAATGACAAGTTAGGAAAATGTTTGCAATCTATGTAACAGTCAAAGAATTTATTTCTGTAATATATATTAAGTTCCTACATATCAATTTAAAAACTAACCTGAGAGAAATAAATGAAGAACACAAATTGGCAAGAATTGAAAGAAATGATACCTCATGATAAAAAAGTATGCTCAATGCCAGTAACAATAAGAGGAACACAATTAAGACAGTTTCATTTTTAGTTTGTCAGATGGTCAGCAGGAGATACATGTCAGGGAAAGATATCACACATAATGATTAATAATGTCCCATATTTGAGAGAGCATGGAGCAATATGAACTCTCAAATACTGAGTATAAAATCAGTACATACTTTTTGGAAGGTAATTTGTCAGCATCTATAATACAATGTGTGCATATAATTTGATCCTAGAAATCCATAGCTAGCAATTTATTTTATATAAATGTGTAAATATAAAATATACTTAAAATATAAATACCATATTTAAAAAAAATAAATATATTTCTAAAATTCAAGTATATGTATGTGAGTGTGTGTCTGTGTGTGTGTGTGTGTGTGTGTGTGTGTGCATTGTACTGGTGTTTATAATAGCAAAAATCTGGAAACAACATAAAAATCCACCAAAGGGACTACTTTAATAAATTGTAGCTCACAGATAAATAATTATGTTGTTGTTAAAAAGAATATACTGACATGGAAAGATATCCATGAGATAGCATTACTTGAAATAAATGATTATCAGAATAGCACTTATAGTATAATTTGGCAAGAGAGGTAGTGACTACAGTGATTAAAAGCAAGGATTTTGGGTCAACTGACTTAAATTTGGTTTAAAAGTGCTTTCCACCACTTATCAGATAAGTAAAAATGACTAGCTTCTCTAAATCTTGGTTTCTTTATCTGTCCAACTGGAAAGGTACATAGCTCAACATTGTAGGGAGAATTCCTAGAACATAAGGAGGCTAAATATATGCTAGTTATTATTATTGCTAATAAAATTTTGAATAATTATCATTTTAAAGATCTTTAAATAAAAACAACTTTCAAAAGCAAATGTAATATGTTTAGTATTATAAAGTATAATTTAAAAATGATACAGTACAATCTTTAACTGTGTTATATAAGAAATTTTAGCTTATGTGAGCAATATATTCTATTTATCTGATCATTTACCAGATATGATAATGACTTTGATGCATCAATTTTTGACAAATCTTTTTAAATTTTTATTATGGATTTACTATGAAATTCCACTGACTATAGAATCTGTAGATATTAAAGAGAACAGAAGAGATATATATATATATGTATATATTTACTTTTTTCTAGAGTATTTATTTATTATTTATTTTATTTAAGTAAAATAATAAATCAAAAGTTTATGATCTGTTAAAACATTCATTATTCCATTACACCTTAAGGTCTTTTATATATGTTTAATTTTATTGGTACATTATAGTTGTACATAATAGTTGGGTCCATTTTGACATAATTGTACATGCATGAAATTTTATTTACTCCATTTTAGTCTCTAGTGCTTCCTTCCTCCCTACCTCTATCCTCCTCCTTCTATTCTACTGATCTACCTTGCACTCATTTATGTATTTTTAATTGGCTCTTTGTAGGTATAAAAGAAGGTGGAATTCACTGCAGTATATTTATACATGCATACAGAATAATTTGTGAAATCCATTCTGCATTTCTTCCCCTTTCCCTTCCCTCCTCTCTCCCTCTCACTGTCCTTCTACACAGCTGGTCTTCCCTCTGTCTTTATGATATCCTGCCCCACCTTTTTCCCCCTTACTGTGCTCTAGCTTCCACATGAGAATATTTGACCCTTGATTTTGAGTCGACACAGATCTGTTTTGATTGTATATTTATAAACCTTGTGCAAACAAGGAATGCATTTGTATATTATATCTAAGTACCAATATAAATAACTGTGAATTTTAGATGGTCTCCATTATGAGAAGTTTTAAAAGCCTTAATGAAATAAATTAGAAATTGTCCTCTAGTCATTAAATTGGTTATTAATACTCTTTTGGTAGTAATTATTATTAATTATTAATATTTTTGGTAGTAATTATATTATATACACATATATTATATTACATACATATAATCATATTATATACATGTTCAGTTTTTAATCATCTCAGGAAAAACATAATGAAATAGGAAGGCACACTTTTAAGTATGTTTTCCCTAATAAACTATGAAAATAAACCATTGAAAATGAGGAAACATGTTAAATAGAAACACATTAAAAAGTCTATGTCAACATAGTCTGTACAAGAAAAATAATACATACCCTTCTGTTCGGAAGATCATACGAAAGCTGTCCCCTAAGCTTTTATAACTGTTTGGATCAGTTGCATATCTCTGAATCTGGAACCTAGGAACAAAATCAATCAACAACAAGAAAAAAGAATCCAAGTTAAGGATTTCGCCAAATGACTTTTCTCATTTTTCAAAGTCTTAGAAACTCAGCTTTTTCAGATTAATTTAACATATTCTGGTCTTTGCTATAGATTTTATTGATTTATTTGCCTTATATAAGTTTGAGCTTATTTTTGTAGCCTTTAATATTATATTTCTTTGTACTTTAATAGGAACTATAGAAAAAGACTTTTTTCATCTGTTTCTTAGCTAGGCAGATGCACCCTGAGGCATTTATACTTTTTTCTTTCGTGTAAAGCATATGCAGATGTCATGTATTGCTTTAATGTATAATTCAGAAATCTGAAGATGTGAATGAAACAAATAACTCTAATTCTTATTTAAATTAGTGTTCTTTGATGATGATTTAATGTAAGGTTCGAAAATTCAGACTAACTAATATGTCCTAATTTGGCTCCTTTTTTGTAAACTTAGAATTAATTCTGGGAAAAGAAGCCTATGACTGGAGTGAAAGCTGGGATTGTATGTTGGTCTTATATTTCTTTTCCTTACTTTTAAAATTTTGTTCTAATTAGTTATACGTAACAGCAGAATGCATTTTGATACATCATATATAAATGAAGTATAATTTCTCATTTTTCTGGTTGTATATGATGTAGAATACCACCAGTCATAAGTTACATACATACATAGGATAATAATGTCTGATTCATTCTATTAACCTTCCTAGCCTCATAGCCCCTCCCTTCCCTTCACTGTATCTAATCTAAAGTAACTCTAGTCCTCCCTAACCCCTCCATTATTGTGAATTAGCATCTACATATCAGAGAAAACATTCCACCTTTGGTTTTTTGGGATTGGCTTATTTCACTTAGCATGATATTCTACAGCTTCACTCATTTACTGGCATATGCCATTATTTCATTCTTTAAGGCTAAGCAATACTCCATTGTGTGTGTGTGTGGGCGGGGGTGTATGTATCACATTTTCTTTATCCATTCATCTGTAGAAGAGCACCTAGGTTGGTTCCATAGTTTAGTTATTGTGAATTGAACTGCTTTACACATCAATATGGTTCTGTCACTGTAGTATGCTGATTTTTAAGTCCTTTGGGCATAAACCAAGGAGTGGGATAGCTGGGTCAAATGGTGGTTCCATTTCAAGTTTTCTGAGGAATCTCCATACCGCTTTCCATAAAGATTGCACAAATTTAAATTTCCACTAGCAATGTATGAGTGAACATTTTCCCCACATCCTCACCATCTTTCTTGTTGTTTGTATTCTTTTTTTGTCATGACTTTGATTTGCATATTATTCTGTATCAATCCCCTACATAGTTTTGTTCTTGTTTATATTCTTGATAATTGCCATTCCGACTGGGGTGAAATGAAATCTTAGAGTGATTATGATTTGCATTTTTCTAATTGCTAAATATATTGAACATTTTTCCATATATTTGTTTATCAATTGTATTACTTCTTCTGTGAAGTGCCTTGCTCACCATACTTTTGGTGTTAAAGTCCTTTGAGTTCTTTATATATCCTGGAGACTAATGCTCTATCTAAGGTGCATGTGGTAAATATTTTCTCCCAATCTGTAGGCTCTCTCTTTATGTTATTGATTGCTTCCTTTGCTGAGAAGAAGCTTTTTAGTTTGAATCCAACCCATGTATTGATTCTTGGTTTTACTTCTGTGCTTTAGGAGTGTTTTAAGAAAGTCAGATCATAGGCTGATATGGTGAAGATCTGAGCCTGTATTTTCTTCTATTAGGCACAGGATCTCTGTTCTAGTGCTTAAGTCTTTAATCCACTTTGAGTTGAGTTTTGTGCAGGGTGAGAGACAGAGGTTTAATTTCATTCTTCTACATACAGATTTCCAGTTTTCCCAGCACGATTTGTTGAAGAAACTTTCTTTTCTCCAATTAATTTTTTTTGCACCTTTGTCTAGTAGGACTGTATGTATGTGGATTTGTCTCTGGGTCTCCTTTTTCTGTTCAATTGGTCTATGTATCTGTTTTGGTGCCAATACCATGCCATTTTTGTTACCATAGCTCTGTAGTATAGTTTAAGGTCTGGTATTGTCATGTCTCCTGCTTCACTTTTCTTTCTAAGGATTTCTTTGGCTATTCTGGGCCTCTTATTTTTCCAAATAAATTTTATGACTGCTTTTTCTACTTATATGAAGAACATCATTGGAATTTCAATAGGAATTGTGTTAAATATGTGCAGCGCTTTTGGTAGTATGGCCATTTTGACAATATTAATTCTGCCTATCCAAGATCATAGGAGAGCTTTCCATCTTCTAAGGTCTTCTTAAATTTCTTTCTTTAGTGTTCTGTAGTTTTAATTTTAGAGGTCTTTCACATCTTTTGTTAGATTGATTTACAAGTATTTTTTTAAGCTACTGTGAATGGGATAGTTTTCCCAATTTTTCTTTCAGTTGACTCATCATTGGTATAAATCCATGCATAGCAGAATTAATTTTAACACCTATATCTCACCATGCACAAAACTCGACATGAAGTGTATCAAGGACTTAGGGATTTGACCAGAAGTGTATCAAGGACTTAGGGATTTACCTACTAGAAGAAAATATAGGCCCAACTCTCCATAATGCCAGCTTAGGAACTGACTTCTTCAACAAGACTCCTAAAGTGCAAGAAGTAAAATCAAGAATCAATAAATGGGATGGATTCATACCAAAAAGCTTTTTCACAGCAAAGGAAACAATCTAGAACTCAAAGAGAGAGCTTACACGATAGGAGAAAATCTTTGTCACCTGCACATCATACAGAACATTAATCTTCAAGATATATAAAGAACTCAAAAAACACCACAAACAAATAACCCAATCAATAAATGGGGAAAGGAACTGAACAGGCACTTCAGAGAAGAAATACAAACAGTAAACAAATATACAAAAAATGTTCAACATCTCTACCAATTAGAGAAATGCAAATTAAAACTACACTGATATTACATATCACTCCAGTCAGAATGACAATTATCAAGAATACAAGTAACAATAAAAGTTGATGAGAATGTGAGGGGAAAGTTCACTCATATATTGCTAGTGGGACTGCAAACTGGTACAACCACTCTGGAAAGCAGTATGGAAATTCCTCAGAAAAGTTGGAATAAAACCACCATTGGATCCAACTATCCCATTTCTTAATTTATACCCAAAGGACTTAAAATCAGCATACTACAGTGACACAGCCACATCAATGTTTATAGCAGCTCAATTCAAAATAGTTAAACTATGGAACCAATCTAGGTGCCCTTCAACAGATGAATGGATAAAGAAAATGTGGTGTATATATATATATATACAATGGACTATGACTCAGCCATAAAGAAGAATGAAATTATAGCATTCTCTAGTAAATGGATAGAACTGGAGACTATCATGCTAAGCGGAATAAGCCAATCCCCAAAACCAAAGGCCAAATGTTCTCTCTAATATGCAGATGCTAACACACAATAAGATGGGGGGAGGAGGGAATAACAGAAATTCATTGGATTAAACAAAGGGGAAGAAAAGGAAGAGAGGGGGAAGGAAATGGGAAAGACAATAGAATGAATCAGAAGTAACTTTCTTATGTTCATGTATAAATATGTGACTAGTAAAACTCTAAATCATGTACAACCACAAGAATGGGATCCTAATTAGAATAAGGTATACTCCACGTATATATAATGTGTCAAAATACACTAAACTGTCATGTATATCTAAAAAGAACAAATTTAAAAAATTTAAGTTGTACATAGCTTATCAGAAGACCATGGGCCATTGCAACTAGCTCATTTTAACTGTTTTGGATCCAGAGATGCATTTTGTGTATATCTCACTGACCTGACTCTGTAGGAGGTTTTGTCTAGAATAAAAACAAAATTTGATGGTCAGGTAGATGTACTATGTTTGGTATTTCTGAATTATAACATATAAATGAGATGACTTGGTACTTTGGATACAAATGAATTAACACTAACCAGAAGTTAACACATTAGGAGAAGCACATATAGGTTTATATAACAAATAACTGTGGAATATATAGAGCAATTTCCAAAATATGACTTTGTTTCAGCTCAAATAAGCATCTCCATCTCTGCCTTTGTGTATTTGTAACCTTACTCATTGCTAACTATGAAACACTTTCTCATGTCTACTCGGGAAATCCAAGACTCTTTTGTAATTGTTCTCGTAAGGAAATTATTTAACATACTTTCATAAATTATAAAAGTATTATAGGCACATAGATGTTTCTCATAATATCTCCAATAATCTTTCATTAAGTACATTTACCTCAGTCAAATTCCTTTCTAGATGCTTTTCTTCCAAATTACCAAGTATTTTCTTAATGTGTGCCATATGATATAAGATGCTATAGGTTTTACAAAAATCCAGGCCATTATGTCCCTTTTAAGTAGTATAGGAAAAAATATGAGAAAAAATAATTGACAATATAAGAGAAAACACCAGAAATGTTAAGTAGCATGGGCACTGGGTTGTCCAGGTGTTCATGGGGTGGAGGGATAATTACTGTTTACTTCGGAGGGTCAGGAAGGGTTTCAGGAAAGGGAAGGGATTTGAGCTGGTCCTTGTGGGATTCAGAGAGGCAAAAAGAGCAGACCAGGAGGAAGTATTCCAGGTGCTGAAAGGAACAAAGGCCAGTGAAGGAAAGCTGCCCCTTCTCATGGGGAGTGAAGAAAAAGACTTTTCCCCATAGCAGCCCCATCTGGATTTCCTTCAGGAAGATGTTCCATTTCTCTGCTTGCTGCACATGCTTGGTTGCTCATGGTGGTGGAGATCTGAGCTGTTTAGAAGAGGGTGCTTAGGTGATAAAGTCAAAGGCCAGTATTGAACATTTGACCTTTTTCTGTCCTAAGTTGAATGCTTCAGCTACCTCTCGGTGGCCATCTCAGAGTCATGCGACTCTGTTCCTAAAAGGGACTGTGAAAGAGACAGCAGATGGACATGTCAGCTTTGTCCATACTGGCAAGTTCAGGAAACACCAAGGCTTGTACAGATACGAATGACAAATATAGTTACTTCATAAGTGACTAGTTACCTAACCTGGCTATTGGAATTCCAGGCACTTCATTCACTCATATATGTAATTTCTTTCATTTCTTAGAAGCCAATAAATAATATTTCCAACCCATTATTCATTCAGCTAACATGAGTTTTTAAGCATTGCTGTATATTAGGTACTACTATATTGGGGGGTTACATAGAAATAAGACATAACCCTGCCTTTCAGAAATTTATAGTTAGGTAAAGGAGGCGTGCAGAGACATGATACCATATACAAGGGAAAATGTTTAGGAATAGTGTTTCAGAGTATCAGATGCTGGCCAATGAGTTCTATTGATACTAGTACCCTTTGTTTGGGGGATAATCTCCAATCTAGGGGTAGACTGTGACAGACATAAAGTAGTACTTTTCAAGGACACTGGAGTGAAGAGGAAAGCAAAGGAAGGATATTTTGAGTTAAAAAAAATGTGTGATAAACTTTACCCATCTATTTTAGAATAGGCAACAAGAATAGTTAGCAGAATCCTTGGGGAGTACTTATATAGAAGCTAAGAGTCTCCTGAGTAATGCTGTATTCATTACAAACAGGGGAGGTGACATCAAAATAACTACATGAGGGGAGACTACAAGCTGTGTTGGATGAGCAATGGGAAAGGATGGACAGGCATGGTAAATTCTGCTGCCTCAGTACAACCTCCCATAGGACTCACTGTGCCTAAAGCAGCTAGAGGTCCCATTAAAAGGGTTAGGGCAAGTACAGTTGTCTCTTCTACTGTGCATCTCACATATGGCATGCCCACACTGCAGAGAAAGTACATGCAGTATTTAGTTCCACTACACATGACTTATTCTGATCACAGACTTATCAGGTCTTCTAAGAAATCTGTTTCAAGTTGATATAATTATAGTGTATTTTGGTCAATCATGTAAAACAGCAATTTCCTTCTTCCTCTCCACTATATTTCAGCAACTTAAAAGGTCTCTATCCTGGATTGAAGCTTTATATCAGCATTTTTCAAGCTCCATTCTATGCTAACAAATTCTCGCTATGCTTAGGGAGACAATTTTCCAGTTACGTAATACAACTCTTTGTAAAATTGCAAAGGCAAAGCCACACTACTCTTGATTGTATTTAGAAGAAAAGGTTGGACCTCTCCATTGTCCTAATAAAAGCAGCTTCTACACATCTGGAATCTCCATCCAAGTAACTTCTTTTATTAAAATAAAAATTTGCTACCAAGCCAACAAACTGGACAAAGGAATAACTCTCAAGAAATATTTGGTGCCTAACATTCAGTCAGAATCAAACACAAAGGAAAGGAATGTAGATTAAACCCTGGGCTACAATGCAAAGGAATCAGTTATGCAGCCAGCCTCAATGCCTGTCTGCACAGGACTGCATGCACTTAACAAGGAGGGAGTAGGCTGCCACACTGTAAATGTTAAGTGACATACTGTGGTAACCTTCAGGGCCGGTGGGTGCTTCTCAGCGTTCACAAACAAATGCACAAATATTTTTTCAAAAAATTTTAAAATTTGTTCTAATTAGTTATACATGACAATAGAGTATTTTGACAAACTCTATAGAAACAGAGCACAACTTCTCATTTTTTCTGGGCACAAATGTATTTTTTAAAGTTAAAAAATGTTTTCCCTCACTAATTTTTCAGTAGATTTTGTCAAGAATCATGACTACAATATTTCCAACTAATTTATCTGTGTACTCAATGAGACATTTTAAATTTCTCTGTTGTTGATTATCAGCATAGTTAGCTATGCCACTTCAGCTTGTCTGAGGACTTCTGAAGACATGGCCATAAGAAAGATGTTTGAAAAAAATAAAGTGGCTTTTCTGTCTTAAACTTTTTAAGACAAGGCTATTTGAAAATTCAAAAAAAATATCATTTTATTCAGTGCCTTTATTTCCAAAGGATTGTAGGTTTTGGGATATACATGTATACTTAATATATGTATAATATATTATACATGTTTATATATAATTTATGATTTATGTATTCATATCTTTATTCATATGCAACAATTAGTTACAAAGGTTTGGACTGGATACCTAATGGGATTCACCTTGAGCTATATTTGTATAGCATATATACTTTTTAATCAGATCATATGATAATTTGATGTGTGCTGGGGGAGAGAACCAATGGAAATTGGGGGGGGGGCAAAAGCTATTGTGAGCTGCCTCTTTGACGCTCCACCAATCCTAAACAAATTACTGCAGTAGGTGCAGTTTATCTCTTCTGTGTCTAGATCATTTTCTAGATTTGCAATTTTTGTGCTCTTCCTAGCTTTCCCTACTTACCCCTACTTTCAGAAAGTGTTCATATCAATCATTTATCCTTATTGCCACTTTTACTTTGATGTGCTATCTGTCAAAGCTTGTCCTCTGTTAAGGGGATTTAAGCTATCAAAGAGGAGGTGCCAAGGTTTGGTTTTTCTAGGGTGGGGATGAAGAGGCTCCTTACTACCAAAGACAACTGTAAGTGGTACTTATTTTCCCCCTCAGTGACATTCTATATAGCATTAGGCTACATAATAATTCCGCCTTTGTGTCAAAGGAGGTGAGGCACTTTAGTGACTAGACCAGCAGCTACCAGTTATAATTTGTGTTGCCACTGATTCACAGGACACACTAGTGAAAGGTGTAATTTAATCCTCTTTCTCCTCAGAGATAAAATGGAACAGCAGATAGCAGAGGATAGTCGTGCTGTTGTTGTTGTTATTATTATTTTGAGGAAGAGCAATACAGAGTTAATACTTGAGTTTCTTAGCTATAAGAGAGAAAAGATCTTTCATTTTATTTTATAAATCTCCCAAGTTCCATATTTTATATGGATGGGAGACTTCTAGTAAAACTTGTACACTGATAATAAGTGGTGATGAGCCTAATGGAACTCCCTGCAGAGATCTTTGTAAATGTGCTATGAACAAAGATTATTAGTAATTATCAGAATATTACACATGCTCCTTAATAAACACTTAAGAAGCCCACTAATGAATCAGAGATTAACAGACCAAAGGTTTGCAATTATAGAACACATTAAAAGGATAACTGTAGGAAGATTAAATAAAGATTTTAATTCACCCTAATTAGTCTATCTTACCAAAATAAGAGTAAGTTTTCTTTCTCACTCATTAGATGAGCATGGCTAAACTCAGACCAACACGCAAAGACATGTTTAAGGTTTTGAAACTTAGGCATACACATAAACCTCACCAACTTTGGGGAAAAGCCCAGAAATCACAGTGTTAGAAAAATTCCTGCCATGGATGTTTTTTCCTGTGCTCTGAAAAATCACCTTCGAGCAGAACAAACATCATTTTCCTACAGAAAGCGTAAACCCCAGGGCCTCTACATTTTCTATCCTGCAGAAAGACAGATCAGATGGTAGGTGAGTGAGGCTGCTGATTTTGAAGAGATTATTCTTTCAGTATTTTTTTCATGAGTTTTGGGAGGAAAGATTTCTTTCTAACATTTCTTTGTGTTCATAACTTTAGTGTTCTAATTTTAAGTACCTAGTGAGTATGATAATAATTTGTTTTAAAAAGTTAGCTATAAATATTTTGTTTACCTTCAGATAAAATATAATAATCATCCACATAACTTCACCTTGGCATCAATAAAGGCCTTTAATCATGTTGAAAGGGCATGATTTCCAGTTCTAGACTTGGATTTCTATCTCAATGTTTATAGAGAGGTTCCCATATGTAAAAGGGAAGGGTAAGAGTTTGGGGGATCCAAAGAAAATAATACACAGGACCTGCCCTCTGGAAGTAAACAATTGGAGGGTAGGGAGATATTAATAATTAACTCTAAACAAAGTGAAATACTTGTGCTAAGTAGAGATTCTAAGAGCTTGGTTTATCTGTGATTTAAGCATTGCCTCTGCTTGCTATGTTTCTAGTCTGGGCCTGCCATCAATTAACACTCTAAAATAATGCTAACAAGTCCACTGGGGTTGTAGAGTTTGGGTCTGCACAGTGATCACCTACTGAAGTTCAAAATCTAAGCCCATTCATATTTGGCTACCTATCAAATTATTCTAAAAATTTAAAGAAAGAAAGTTATTTTTCTTGATTGTTCCTTAGTCATTTCCTTCTTTATAAAAGAAATAGAAACCTATACCTGACAAAAATGAATATGTCTTTTGCTTGTTTAAATTCTGTATGTCTTCACTATATGTAGGTGGGCCGGGCTATGGTTTGGCTTAGTATTTATGATATTGTAAAGGAGACCAATAAATTTCTCTATGTTATTATAAAACAGTTTATAATTTGAAGAAATGTGTAACCTGGAGTGCTCCATCAGCCTAGATAATTACTACAGATAAGGTGACAACATTTTGGCAAGGCCACAAAAGCAAGGAAAATCTTCTGTGCCATGTAATTTTGAACATGTTTTTAAACAGAGCTTCAAAAATATTATCTCCCTGAAATATCAGATCAACCCAGATAGACTGATTGTATTTTAAGTAATTTTCTGTGATCCTTGACACATCTAATTGCTGTTCCTTTCACAAGCCAAGATTTAAAAGCTAATGTTCTGTGACTATGCATTTCATAATTTACAGTTAAACATTACAATTAAATATCATATAAATGGTTCATCATTTGCCAACCACATATTTTCTTACAATAAACATTTGCTTATTTGTCTTTGATTGGTGTGGTCTAATACATCTACTTTTATACATCTTACGCCAATGCAAGATGCACAGTGTTTCTAGTACATAGAATCATTATAAAATTTGACATTACAAAATAAATTGTGATAAGAGAGTTTATTCTACCCTCTGGCACAAGTTCTTCTAGTTGTTTATATTACTTATCAGTTAAAACCTGAGTATACTGACAATGTAATTCTAAAATTTATTTTAAGGATAATATGTTAGTTAACAAGTCAGAGACAAATGATCATTAGAGATTACAACCTAAATCTAATAATGTTAAATCACAAGTAATGAAATAGACTAATTAACATAGCTGTATAATTAAAATATTTCCAGCATAAACTGGTCTCAAACAAAAAATTGAATAGCATGACTTTCAATTATTTTGTTTTGTAAGAGATGTCACATCATAAAACTATGCTAACATCAAGTTTAGTGCTGCCACCTCCTTCAATACATATATGTATATGTATACATATATTTAGTTAAACTTCATATGTAATACCAACAAATGCCTCAGATCCATAGGCACCTACCTACGTTCTTCCAAGTGCACTGCCTAAGCTGGCCATTATAGTGGTTAATTAGCATGAGACCAATTTGTACTTGGGAAATGAAGAATGAAACAAAGATTGGAAATAAAACATACTAATCAAGGCAATGAGAATAGAGAAAGGTACATTAACTTCAGCAATGAAATATTAAAATTATCATAGAAATGACAAAAATCATAGTTTTATCTATTCTCCAAATAATTAGTTCTTAAAAACCAGACCCTCTCCTCCCAAAAGTTAGCTAGGATCTTTCTCTCTTTGATTCTCTCCACCTACCTCCTTAGATCCACATGTTTTTCTAGCACTCATGGATAACATCTACTGCCTGGTATCAGAGAACCACCATTCTTACTGTTGAATCTCAACTTGTTGTTCAGGATAAATCTTAAGTTCTTGGTTTATAACCTCCATAAAAGATTTCCAGAACAGGGGATTCAAATGCAGCCAAATCTGCCAGAACCCACTCAATGGCTCTGGGAACTGAGCCACTTCACAGAAACTATACACCAGAGACTATGAACCAGGGTCCTGGCCAGGGAGAATGTTAGAGAATATGGATGTAGTGGCTGGAAACCTGGCAGACTACTCCATTTTATTTTAATGGTTCAAATTAGCCCATTGTATGGTTTATTTAGCACTGATAAGGATACTTATCAGTAATATCAAAGAAAGAAAGATTAAAAGAGTGAGTGTTTTCTTTGCATTCATAAGCATAAGTGCTTATGTTAGAAAGAAATTTAGGGAATGGAGATCATAAGCTTGGCTAATATTGAGGAAGAAAATATGCTTATGCTTTTTTTTATATCAAGATGGACTGTACAGGTCACCAAGATTTATATTAATTGTTATCAGTTCCAAACAAGGACACAGTTTTCAAAAGCATATCATAGGTAGATAGGGCACAAAAGTGATGATTAAATGGTAATTATACTGCTTAATTATATAATTTTTAACTTTGAGAGCATTATTACACATATATTCTCATCTCAGGGTATCCTTTAATTTCAGTTTACTTATATTTGTAACTGTAAACTCGGTAAATAAAAAAATAAAAAGTACCACTTTGGAACCAGGAAGCATCAGGCTACAAGAAGTAGATTTCCCTGGAGTATCTCAGTTGTACTATAAATTCATTTCTAATTCAGTAAAATTGCCTCTCTGAACCAAACTTGTTCATTAGTAAAGAGAGGTTAATGTTACTTGTGTAGCACTCAACTGACATTGAGGTTTATTTTTGGACACTTCCCCCGCCCAGCTTTCAATTAATTGTGCTGGGGAGAACCAGCTTTCCAAGACACTGTTCAATTGATTCAAGTGATCCCTCACTTGTCAAAGTGTAGATAGAGAAGGGGCTCTTCATGTTGGAGTCTGTATGGACATCTTCATAGGAAAATTTAGATCATTTTTATTTGAAGAGCAAATGATACATGTGATCCCTTTCAGTCCTCACTTTATAGCCAACTGGATCAATATATCTTGGACATCAACAAAAGATCTTTCTATATTTATCTAGGTTTTATTCCATGGGGTTTACATATATTCAAGTGTTTAAATGACTTCTGTGTGCCTGGGGAACACTGTCAAAACTATATCAATCAATGAGCTAATAAGTGTGCTCTTTCTCTCTCTCTCTCTCTCTCTCTCTCTCTCTCTCTCTCTCACACACACACACACACACATTCTCTCTCCTATCCTCCTTCTCTCAACTAAAAAATTCATTTAATAATTAATATTCCATTATGTTCATGGACCCACTCTCAAAAGAGCCCCTGTGTAAGCATGTAGTTTCATTATTATCATTATAATTAAAAACAATTTTAAAATTACTTAGAACACTAGCTACAGAAGAGATACATGAATTATTCCCACCCGGGAGCAGGCCTAACCTGTCTATAGAACTTGTATACAAAATTGTGCTTCACTAATTAATGAAATGTTTAATAAAAGACAACTAATAATTTTGGCAGTACTGCAAGCATGTAGTTTGGCAGGTCATAAAATACTACAAGACAATTCAAGAAAATTAATTTTATAAAATGCTGACCTTACTGCAACAAGCAACTTTTACATTGTGTAACTTTGCATTTTAAATCATGATTACCTTTAGAAAATAATTCTCTGTTTACAAATTAAGATCTAGATAATTGAGGAGCTTAGGTAACCTAGGGTTCCTAAAATACTAAATACTAAACATAAGACATTAATTTGAAGTGAGACCTAAGTGAGAAACCTATAGTAAATAAATACATAAAGTTTGCACCCTCTCCTTCAAACTTTTGCTGGGATGAGTTCTGGTTGTGTCCAAGGAAACTCCACTTGCTATCATTCAATTAATCATATAAAAGGTAGGTGGGAGATTAGACTTACAGTGGAGATTCAGTCTTTCTTCACAAGTAATACCTTATTATAAAAGACCAAAAAGTGTTCCTAAATAGTAAATTTACAGATAATAAAAACTGACTAAAATTTATTGAATGCCCAGGCTGTACTGGACTTTCAGGTACTAAACTTTTCTTAACTAAGACATTGATGTTCTCACAGAAGTTTGCATTCCAATAGGGGACAAAAATGTAGCAATAAAACATTAATGATAGGAATTTTCTAAGATTTTTAAAAAATTTATTCTAATTAGTTATACATGACAGTAGAATGCATTTTGACACATTGTACACAAATGGAGCACCACTTCTCCTTCCTCTGGCTGAACATGGTATAGAGTCACACTGAGAGTATAATCATACATGTATATAGGATAATAATGTCCATCTAATTCCATCATCCTTCCCATCCTCACATCCCCTTCTCTCTACACAATCCAAAGTTCCTTTATTTCCCCCTTCAAGTTTTTTCAGAGTTGTGGTATACTTGTTAGCCTCCTTGAATAGTATAGGGAACTCATTCCAGAATTTTCAGGGTCTATGGGGGCCTTTTGAACAGGTATTACTCCCCTGTGCTGTTGTTACACATGATCTCTGGCTTGGCCAGGCTTGGCCAGGCTTAAGTAGTCCAGTCCCTTCACTAGAGGCCTCACAGAGTTTTTCTGGTTCTTTGTTTACTGTGGATAGTTTGTTCTATCTCCTCCCTTATTGCTAGGTAATCAGTTATTTCTCACACATCAGGGTTTCTGCCTATAAACCACTCTCTGCTCCTTTCCCCTCCTAATCCTTCTCTCCTGCATTCCTCCTATGAGCTTTAGTTTATCACTTAAAATCAGCATTACACTAAAGACCAGAGAACTGAGCTTGGTCATGGCTCTTAGTGAGGGCCTGAGGGGCCATACTGTGAGTTAAGTCCATGAACATTAATGCCTGGCCCTTGCAACATCGACTTTGGCTATTCAGAGACGATTTCTGCATGTGTTTTGTTTCTCAGTTCTGTGCCAGAGAATTGAGTTTCTGAGATAAGTGGTCTCTGGCTGAGTTTGAACTTTCCCTGGAAAATGGGCCATCTTGAGAGAAGGGAAGAACCAGCCAGCCTCCATTTTTCTCTAGACTTCTCTGCCCAGAGACTCTGGTGGGCATACTCAGGCAGAGCACCTCTGGATGGTATACTATCTCCTTGTGGGAGGAAGGCCCTGCTGCTGTATGTGCCTATTCCTTCTGGATTCTTCCCCTCCAAGGATCTAATAAAGTGTCCTGTGACTCTTGGATGCCAAGCAGGAACTAATTTATAACTTATGATGAGGATTCGAATGATGACCCAAAGCACAGCTGATGGCAGCCTTAGTGATTCCTTCTTCATTGTATTCCCTTATTTGTCTTGTGGATTCTGTTTCTGTTTGTTTCTTCAAATAAAATGCCTTTCTGTATTGTTTGTGTTTGTTTTTCATTTCTGCATTATGGACTGTGTGGTGAGTGTCTGTTATTTAGAGTCTCATAGACGTATGTTTAGTTTGACAATTTGAGAAAAAAAGAAAATGTCTGTTGAAAAACCTGTAGTTTCAGAATTCAGACCAAAATCACTGTGGTTTTCTGTTGGCTCTGGTAGTACTGTGCTATCCTTTTTGGTAAGAGGAAAGGAGAAAAAAAAGAAAAAGAAAAAGAAAAAAAACAACACACTACAAAGAATTCTGCTTCCCAGTACGAATGCTTTTGGAACTGCTAAGCCCCCTCTTACTCAAGAGTGTTAGGTCAAATTCTGGCAGAAGTCATGGGACAGCTGCAGTTCCTTCCGTACTTTGAATTTTTTTTTTTAAATCTTGATATAATTTATAGAAGAATTGGCAGGTTTTCTCTCTCTTTCTTTCTCCCCCCCCTCTCTCTTTCTTGTTCTCTTGAATATAGACAACTTTTGAAATAAAAAAGGAAATTAGTATTTTCAACAGTAAAGTCAATATATTCACAACTATAAATATGCCAAGAGAACTTTCTGCAATAAAGATTGGTTTGATTAATTTTTTAGTAGTAGTACTTGTGTCAGGTTGAGTTCAGCTATCAAGAGAATTATAAAGTTATGAAGAACACATATTTTACATAATTATATATATCTATACACACATATATGTATATACATACAATTTTAGCCAATTAAAAGATATAAAAATGTGAAAAAATGTTATGAAGCTCTGAAAGTGTTTTTAAGAAAAATTTTACCACAGGTCAATAAGTATACAATTGACAATATCGTGCTTTTAGATTCAAATAAGACACTGAAAAAAAGATTCTGAACCCCCAATTTAAACCTTCCAGAAATATGAAGGCATACAGCTGATGACTTTTTCCTTACATTTAACTCCTTATCCAAAGTGAATGTGGCTTTGTCAAGGACTTTGGCTGCCAAGACTGGCCTGTCTCAAGGTTACTCACATAAGGGAACAGGTGGTTGTTAACAGAGATGGTATGTGATAAAAAGGTGTAGTGAGGTCTCCTCTGGAAACTGGGATTAATTGTAATATGGAACTCCATCAGAGACTGTACAAAGTGATCACCTGTACACTAACATCTCCTTCTCCCTTTTCAGTTGTGTGAAGTTCATGCTGGAAGACATCTACCCAGCCAGAGAGCACATCTCCAGTTCCCTATATAACCAGGTATAGGTAATGTGATAGCTTTTCCAATAGAATGTAAGTGGAAGTGATGTGTGCCACTTTCAGAGTGAGGCTTTTAATAATGGAGTGACAATTTTTTATTCTCTCCCTTGTTTCACCTGCAAGATATACCTTGCAAGATACATCTTACATTAAGACTATGCTACCCACAAGTTGGAAGCAGAGGAATCCAAAGCTCTAGTGGGTAAACAGCCATAAGATGGAAGGAGTCTAGATTTCTAAGTTAAACACCAAGGAAAGCCTCCTACAATCCAGGCACAACTTCATTGGGCTACCATGTGAGTGAATACGCTTATATTGTTAGAGGTTTATCTGTTACTGCAGGGGGTTTGCTTTAATTGATACAAGAATCAACATACGTCCTCTTTATAGACTGGTTCCTTCTAGCTACTCGCACTCCGTATTTCCTCATGGTGCTGAATTTGGTATAATATGATACAAACCTATGCCTATCACTTAATTTTTTTTTTTGCCATGACATGTGTCAAATATTTTTCTTCTGCCCATCCGGAGCCATTCTCTGCCTTCTTCTACCTAGTTCCTTGTCTCAAGAGGTTCTTTGAATTCATGTCTTCAAAAGACTCCTTTGTTTTCTGCCTTCCAGTTGGACTCGGTCAATAAGAAACCATGGCAGGTGACAGGAGGGAGGGAGGAGAATAAGGTTGGGATCTTTATTGGACTGGTTCCTACCTGTGAGACGTCCTTAGACCTGCTGTCTCTATCAGCTGAAGTTCACTGACCCTATCAAGGAGCCCTCTCTTCATGACTTTCATCTTTGAAGTCTTGGTCACCTTTCTCTCCACACATGCCTTTGGGCTTAGAGGTAGTGACAGATTTACTTCCTGCTGCTGATAGCCCCATGATTCTGAGTTAGTCCTTGTGGTTTCCAACCATCCTGCTCTAATTTTACTAATTAATCCATATATAAACCCTCTTCAAATTATTCTAATTTGAGAGTGCTATCTATTTCCTGTTGGTTCTCTCACTGCAAAAAACACATTATAATTAATATTGACAAGAGGGTGGTCCTTGGGTCATCTCTCTAATACTAGTTTACTTAGTGATGTCCAGGGAATGGAGTTATAGTACAAATATGGCTGTCAAGCCCATCCCTAGAACCTGTTTTAAGGTACCTATAAACCCTCTTCCTGGGCATCTTGCCCAGGAAGAGGGTTTATAGGTACCTTAAAACATTTTCTCAAAAAGCACACCTTCCTGTTTTCAGAGAAATTTCCCTTCTTCTTTTTACTCCTTTTGCAGCTATGTGTCTGCTGTTGCACCTTTTTTCCTTGTGGATTGTTTTATGACTGCCTTTTGAAAACCAGATTGTGCCTTGTGATTAGTGAAAATTCTTAGTGCAACATTGTTTAGAATGCTAGTCTTTATATTTAAAAATGGAAATGACTGTAAATATAAGAAGGGAGAAAAGTAGAAATAACTACAGAATAACATTTTTGCCACATTATTTCTTAGGAAGAAAATATCTTTATACCAACTTAATTCATTGGAAATGCTAGGTAGTATTTATATCCAAAGAAATAATCACAACTTTCTCTTTCAATTTTTGAGATCATTCATATATTTTTATTGCCATTAGTTCCCAGCCAAAGATGTTACAAAAGGAGTGGGGTAACTGAGTCAAATGGTGGTTCCATTCAGAGTGGTTGCACCAATTTGCAGACTCACCAGAATGAATGCTGCTTTACATATTTTAAAGTTCAGGGATTGAACCGAGGGGCACTTAAGCACAATCATACCCCAGCTCTTTTTTATTTTTTGAGAAAAGGTCTCACAAAATTTCTCAGGGCCTTGCTAAATTCCTGAGGCTGGCTTTGAACTTGCAATCCTTCTGCCTCAGCCTCCCAAGCCACTGGGATTACAGGTGTGTGCCACCACATCCAGCTTCCAAATTAATAAATTTAAAGAGTACTGCTATCATCCTTCCCCAAACACAGGAAGCCCACATTATCATCTCCTCCTCAATATCCCACATCACCCATTTTATGACTTGGGATATATGCAGAAGCTTAGAGTTACTAGAACTTCATGGTGGGATTCAAAGTGGGAGATAGCTATTCATTTCTAAAAGTCATAGGTTGATCAAATAATCTTAGTTTTCCTGTTTCTCCCACCCTGCTGCCAAACCTCTTAACACATAAGACCAGAAAAATCTGACTAGACATCAATCCAGCAGAAAGCCATTTTATTTACACAAGCTTCTAGTAGCTCTCTAGAAAACAATTTATTTTTGTTTTATCATGTTTTTCCTAAACCACTACTATATTAAAAAGGCCATTGAAATAACACTAGAGATTTAAGTAAAACCCACAAAGACTTAAAACTCTGCTGTCCAGTGGGTAGCCACAAGCCACATGTGACTACTGAACAGTTCAAATGTGGCTAGTGAATAGAAGTTCATTAGATTAGACAAAGGAGAATGAAGGGAAGTGAGGGGGATGGGAATAGGAAAGACAGTAGAATGGGATTGAGTATAACTTTCCTGTGCTCATATATGAATACACAATCAGTGTAACTTTACATCATGTTCAACCACAAGAATGAGAAATTATACTCCACGTATGTATAGTATGTCAAAATACATTCTACTCTCATGTATAACTAAAAAGAACAAATAATTTTTAAAAATGTGGCTAGTGCAACTGAGAAAATAAATTTGCTTCATTTTATTCTAATTTAGATTTAAATTTAGATTAATTTAGATTTAAATTTAAAAACGAAAGAATAAAATATTTTCCATTAAACATAACTTTGTTGTTTTGCTAGGACAGTATTTGACTTCAACTGTTAGATGTTGTATTGTAGTGAGCAATATTTTTTTAAAATGTAGGTAGTAGCATATTTAAAATTATAAGTCTGGCTTACATTATATTTCTTGAAAAGTACTAGCTTAAAAACAAATATTTAAGTCTAAAATACTAGTTTTTGTGCATAGAGCTGTACCCAAATATGTGGGCCATTATCTGAGTGTGTGGGAAGACATCTCTAGCACATAGATACAGAGTTAAGATAATATCAAAATTTAATTTTGTATTTCAAAATTCAATTCTCCTCACATAAACTTGGTGTTACTAATTGTACAGTGCCTCATTACTTCAGTTATTTATGTAAGTTTGAAATAAAATAAGGTTCCACAACAAGTTAATTTTATTATGCCAGTTTTGAACTGAAAAGATCAAAATGCCTCCTTTGGTCTTCCTCAAACAATCTTTTGTACAAGAGATGCAACAACCCTTAGAATGAAAGTACAGAGCCTATAAGACCAGCACAAATGTTTCCTGAGAAATGCAAAATGTAATCTACTGAATTAAATTCCAAATCAAATTAGGAACATTGAAATGACTCTTAAATATACAACGTTCTTTTCCTTCCAGCTATTTGAGTCACAGCTGAAGATAGCAGTGTAGTCTGTTCCAAGAATAAAATTTGAGAAAGATCAATACATAGATATGCTCAAGTCATTTCCATGCCTATGTTGTTGTTAGTTTGATAAAAATGAAATACAGTCTTCCAAACATAAGGAATGTCTACATGGTCTAAAAGAAAACCAAATCCCTCACTGGAAAACAGAAATAGCCAGTTTTTCAGGACACTGCTGGAGGGAAGCTGGAGCTGTTTATGGAGAGATAGTGACTGAAAATCACTAGAGTGCAGGGAGGAATAAAAAGTGCTTTTTCCTTCCAGATCAACCTAATCACTCCATGAAATAATACACATATCTTCATTATAATGAATCATAACAATGATTTGAGATCTCTCAATACAAATTTCATGCTTCTTTGTTTCTCCTTAGACAGGACAAGAGACAAAAACTGGAAAGTTTGGGTCATATGGATCATGGCAGCACTGCTATGTCTGGAATTTTCTTATAAATATCCTATTGCTTTGAGGCTCACAGGCCTAGCTAAAACAGCAGGGACAATCTCATTTGCACTTTTATAGTTGTAGAGGGATTTTCAAGAGTTAAAACAATTTTCCATAATATTCTGTATTAACGGATCTGAAGTGTGATTATTACACCTTTTCTGAAGACTGACAATTTGGAAGTAATTTTGGAAAAACAAACAAAATTATAAACAAATGCCAACAGTAGGACATTCTTGGGTACTAAAAAGAATCTACTTCGCAACAAATTTTTACTGCCTGTTTGCAGCTTTATGCCTTTTTAAGATTATTTTTTTTAACACTATAAATGACTGTTTCTACCCTTGTGAAAATCATCACTTCAAAGGAATGTGTTGTGGCACTCTTTACAATGACTAAACAAATCTCAGAAGACAAAGTGGATTCCACTGTTTTTTGTGTGTATGACTAAATAATCAAGAACATTTCATTAGTCCTATTTTATTTTACTAAAATAAGTGCTCATTTATCAGCATTTGAGTAATTTCACCTTATTTAAAATTAGAAATGATATTCTTTTCATTAAAAGTTAAAGCTTCCACGTATTAAGTTCATTAAAGTTACAGTTTCATTTCATCTATAAAGTGCATAGCAAACTACACAAGTCATTAAGGATAATAAAAAAAGAGGATACCTAAGGAAGTTTAAAAACCAGAGTCAATGAGAAGGGAATTCAAACTAAATACACAATACTATTAAAATAAATTTTATATACATACAAAGAGAAAATAAATAAACACTTAGAGGAGTTAGTATATATATACTGAGTTGATGGATTGGAAAATATATGGGGTTAAATGGAAGAAATCTACTTAAAGCAGTTAACTTGTGATTCCAGGAAGGGTGGCTGCTGGGACAGTGAGCAAGGTATCTCATAGGTAGATGGGAAGTTAAACCAGCACAGGACAGAACTAAAGAGAGAGGTTTTAAAAAGGAGATATGTGTGCATCAGAGCTGATAATCTTCTTCTAAGAACAAAATTTATAATTTTTAAATCTTAGTAGAAATTTTCTGTATGTTTAGAAAAAAGATGCATATAAGATAAAAAAAGAAGTACCTAAATAATTGGCAGAAATGAGAGTAAATTATCAAATAGTTTTTGTATTTACTTAGGAAAGGGCATTGGCTTCCACTAAAGCTGGCTTTGTAAAAGGAAAATTGTGCCAAACCAATTTAATTTCCACTCACCATGGAGTGACAGACTATGTCAACCAACAGAAAACAATAGTTTTTCTTTTTAAAAAATGTTAAAATAGGTCAGGCATGAAAGAATCAAATTCTGAAGTGCAAATTTGATAAGGGCTTAGGCAAGGTAAGGACACATGCAGGTACAGCTGTACTTCTTTTGAAAGACCAACTTTTCCTATTGAAAAAGAATTTAAAATTGTATGAAGTCAGTAACAAAGGAGTAAGAAACTTCTAAAAAATGTGCATTTGCTGGATTAAATTAGAAAATTAGATATATTTCCTATATTCAAGAGATCCTAATTTCTTTTCTTTTAATTTTTTTTGAGAGAGAGAGAGAGAGAGAGAAAGAGAGAATTTTTTAATATTTATTTTTTAGTTTTCGGCGGACACAACATCTTTGTTTGTATGTGGTGCTGAGTATTGAACCCAGGCTGCCCGCATGCCAGGCAAGTGCGCTACCGCTTGAGCCACATCCCCAGCCCGAGATCCTAATTTCTTTGAAATGTCTAGAAATAAAAAATTAAGGGCTAAAAATGTAGCCGAGTAGATATTATTACTTTATGTATATATATGACTACAAGACTAATAAGATTCTGTAACATGTACACTCAGAAAAATGAGAAATTATATCTCATCTATGTATGATATATCAAAGTGCATAAGTGAACTCTACTGTCATGTATAACTAATTAAAACAAATTAAAAAATTAATAAAATAAAAAATGTGGCTGAGTCGTACAGCACTTACCTAGAAATAAAGAATTCTATAAATTCTAGTGCACACAGATCCCACAGGAACCTTCTGCTCATTTATCTCACAATTATCTTTTAAAGTGCTAGGCTTGTTTCTAACAACGAAATATAGGATATTCAATCTAGGAATACAGTAAAAACATGTCTTAATGATATGTTAAAAAAACAATTAGCACAGAGAAACATTAATATTCTAAAGTCCAATTAAATGCATTGCATCAATTTCTTGTGTTTCAGGGGGAAAAGACTGAATGTCCATCAAGCAAAGTTTAATTGATTTTTCCAAGTATTTTCTCTTATCTCTGGATTAGGTTCTAAAATACATTGAAAATAAAAAGGGCTTTGGAGCCAGACAGATCTGGGTTCCAATCCTTATTCTGCCATGTAACCATGCATGAACTTGGACAGAGAATTTAAACCTTTCTTTTTCTTTATCTGGAAAAGTGATACTTGGTTTGCTCTTTGTAGTGGCAATTAAATAAGACAATGCTTGTAAAATGCTTCATACCTTTATTTCTCAATAAATATTGGTTTCCCACTCCCACTTTTCAATCTTAAGGTCTCTTCCTTTCTCCTTCCCTAATTGCTTGTATACCTTGGAAGGGGAGATTTGAGTAAAGGCTAAGAAGAAAGACCTGTCTTATGAAATAGGAAAAGGAACACAGCCAAACTTCCTTTTATTTTTCAACACTTGCGTAAAGGTTCCCTGATTCTAAGGAACCATTCACACACATTTGGCATACTTATGGTGTTCCCCAGTTTTTCTTATGTCAAATGTCAATAAGCTGAACAGAATAGACTCCTTGGAAAATGGCACTAAAAAATATCTTGTCCTATGTATATTAGGTAAAGCGCAGCACCAACAAAGAGTAGGATCAATCTACTAATGCTTAAAAAGTAGTCATGCCACCAGGTCAGGTTACAACTGCAAACTTGAAATGGGAAATCAGACCTTTTGTTCTTATAGATTTGTCCAGTTTTCTTAAGTAAACAAAGATCAGTTTCCTAGCATGCTCTATAATATCTTGATAACAATTTAGCACCTTAGTATAAAGAAAGAGCCAGGAATTATAAAATCACTTAGAATGTATTATTTCTAGAGCAAGCAGACATAAGTCTTTGAGGATTAATTTCACGCTGAGGGTTAAATTTCACTTTCATGATAGGCTAACTATTGCCTGGGGCTACACAGATAATGAACCTGCCAAGGGATTAGCAAGGAAACACTTGTGTTATTATAAAGCGGGTACACTTCCCTTTCTAACCAAGTTCATCCTACATGACATTAACAAATTACTCCCTCTCTCTGCCCACATTTCAATATAATGTGAGCCAGCAAGTGACCCCAAACCAATAGGACACAAGATAAGATCTTCTCAGAGCATGAATGGCTATTAAATGTGTCTGAGACAGCTAGACCTCCTGCAGGGAAACACAAGGCATTTTATCTCCACAGGACCTCTGCCCCCCTGCAGAAACTTTTCTTTGGTCATAAAGTCTCTAAATGGAGAGAATACCAAGAGGTAGGAAAGTCTTAACACAAATATTTAAAATGGGGGGAGGGCATGCAGGGAAAACACAAATAAAATATTCACAAGCACCTATCTTCTAGGTAACGACTTATAACTTGTTAAAATATTAAACGTTTAGAGAGATTTCTGATATTTAAAATGGAAATATTTTTCCTCAGTAGAAAATTCCTTAAATAATAGGCATGTCCATAGATGTCAACTCTGCTGACATTTTCTCAGTTTTAATTCTCAAGAGGATTCATTTGTGCTTGAGTTTAAAGTGGAGCTACCTCCTGTGGGTTAGGTCCTACTTCCTTAGAGTCCCACTCATCACTGCCAGCCTCAATTACCTTTCCAGATATTTCTCTTAGTTCTACTACTTGACTGTAAGTTTCCTAAGGGTGCAGAGAGTTCATCTTTACGTATCTTTGGATCCTCTCAGAGAGTGATCAAATGTCTTCATTGTGGACAGTCAGCAACTATTCTCCAAATGGAATCTAACTGGTTTCTACATTTGACTGTATCTTGATTCCACTGTACAATGGATGGAGCAAAGACAATCTAACAGATATGCAGAATCAATGGCTCCTGTTACCTAAGAAGTTGTAATATAGGAATGTTTAGTCTATTGAATGGATCAACTGCTGTCAAAGTGAGAGTTGCTATTTCTGTAACTTGCTAATAAGCATCAGTGGGGAAAATGTGGAATATTTAAGACATCACTGGCATTTGCTACAACCCAATTTTGTTCAAACTATGAATTTTATTGGAAAGTACAATATAGTTTTCTTATGTTGTGCCATTTCTGTTCAAAATACTGTTTTGTGAAGAGTAGATAATATATAATGCTTTTTATAAGTTCACTTTCTTATTTTTCAACTTGAATATTATAGAATTTGGCTCTATAATAATGTTGTTGCATTTCATGTATGTTCTGTTGCTCTTAGGGACATATGTGTTGAGAGCTAGCATGAAAGACTGTGTGATTGTGTAGTGAAGATGAAACAATCTAAGCTTTGACTTTTTGGCTCTGTAACACTGAAGTCAACCTATGTTGGCACATGAAGTTTTGGTAGAATGTTGGAGGTAGGCAACAGGGTACTTGGGTAAAGGATCTAGCAGGTGGCAGAGAAAATGAGTATAGTCAGTAAATATATTTTTCTTTAAAATATGGTACTTAAAGTCCTTTTGTTTAATTAAAAATAGTTCTTTTGATTAATAAGAAAAAGTATAGTATTTAAAGAGAGAAATCTGGAAAGCAGCATGGGGATTCCTTAAAAAACTTGGAATGGAACCATAATTTGACCCAGAGGAATTAAATTTAATTCCCAAAGGAATTAAAAACAGCATACAACAATGATGCAGCCACTTCAACGTTCATAGCAGCACAATTCACAATAGTCAAACTGTGGAACCAACCTTCAACGGATGAATGGATAAAGAAACTGTAGGATATATACACAATGGACTATTACTCAGCAATAAAAGAGAATAAGATTATGGCATTTGCAGGTAAATGGATGGAGTTAGAGAATATCATGCTAAACAAAGTAAGCCAATCCCCCACAAACCAAAAGCCAAATATTTTCTCTGATAAGTGGATGCTAATCCATAATTATCATAGGGTGAGTGGAGGAACTTTGGATGGGGCAAAGGGGATGGGGGAGGAGATATGGGGGTAGCAAAGATGGTGGAATGAGATGGACATCATTACCCTTGGTACATATATGATTGCACAAATGGTGTGACTCTACTTTGGGTATAACCAGAGAACTCAAAAATTGTGCTTCATTTGTGTACAATGAATAGAAGAGCATTCTGCTGTCATGTATAACTGATTAGAAGAAAAAAAATAAGTTAAAAAATAAAAAAGAAAGAAAGAAAGAAAAGGATAGAGAGGACAATAAGAGCAATTAATAAAAAATAGTTTTGGAGGGCTGGGGTTGTGGCTCAGTGGTAGAGAGCATGCCTAGCATGTGTGACACACTGGGTTCGATTCTCAGCACCACATATAAACAAATAAATAAATAAAGGTCCATAAATATCTAATAAAAATTTTTAAAAATAGTTTTTGTTTTAAAGGATATGAAAAACAAGCATATTTATAGTTAGAGGGCAAAACCAGGTAGGGAGGGTGATAAAGAAGTAAAAAAAGAGATAAAGTAATACCTAGAGGAGTAGGTTTAGGAGGGAATACTCCTAGAAATAAGCTGCTGTGGGAAGTGAAGCACAACCTCAAAAAGAAACTAATTAGAGGTTTTGCCAAGATTCAGTGGGACCAGAAGACAAGGAACTAGGGTTATCTGAAATGTCTGGCTATGGGTGTCCAAATTAAGAGATACATGAAGTCAGAGGGAGTTTAGGACTCTAGTAAGGTACAGGGTGACAGTCCTGAAGGGATGAAGTACAGGATAGAGGATGAGTGAAAGACCAAGAAGAGGGGCAATTTCACATTTGACTTTAGGGGTAAATTTCTGGTTACCACTCTGCCAATGGATAGCATGGAGAGAAGGCCAGGGTTGGTCCAGGAATGGTATGGACATGATGCATGGTCATTGGTATCACTGAAGTTGAAAGCCTGATGATGTCATTGGGGATCACGCTCTGGAGTTCTTGCAGGTTGTGGGGCCATGTTCAGTGAGTGGTGTGAAGTAAGAGAGCAGTGGTGAGAGCCAGAGTAAGAAAGGCTGACCTAGCCTGAGATCAGAAAACATGATGCAGTGTGGATATCCTGGCTTTGAAACTCCTTTCTTCTTTCAGCTACAGTGACTTCTGTCTCCACACTACTCTCACATAGCTAAAACTTGATCTTGTCACACTGCAAGACTTTCTACTATCATGATCTCAAACTTTGGCTTGTTGCTGGGTTGTCCATCCAATTTTTTTGGCAAATGAACTCTTCAGTCTTGTGATCAAGTGTTCACTACTATGTCTACCACCCTGTCTCAGGGCAGCAGGGTCTGCAGATGGGCTCCAAGTCTACACTAGCAATGAGCACTGGGATCAAGTCATCCCCCCAGAGTCAATGGAAGAGATTATAAATAGAGGTTTTCTATAGCTTTTCCTGTGTAAGGTTGATGTTAGCAACTGGTTTTGTGATCACAGTCCTTGAATGTGGTACAAGGAACATCCAGATCTGTCATGAAGGGAGTTAAATCAGAGTCAGGAGGAATACGAATAGGTAATGGTGGGCAAAGTGTTGACAGGTACAAGGGCTTTTGCTCAGCTTTCTCCTTTGAGTGAGGCTATGTGCTTGCTAATGTGAAGTTCAATTGAAGAATAGAGGAGTCAGAAGTCTATAAAGATTTTCTAGTTTCTTGTGGAACAGTGAAACAAGTATAAATTATTAAAGTGCTATAGTGTACTACAGCACAACAGCACCTTCTCTAACACAAGTATTAGTAGCTGCACAGCCCTGTTGGGATCTTTGGGAAGCCAAATGGGGACATACTGCACCTACTTCTTCTTTGATGGCTACCTTGATTCTGCTAAGATTGTGTATCTTTTGCTAAATAAATCTGAACTACTTGAGGTAATATGGCTAAGGTGTTTAGAACAGAATGTGATAAAAATATCACCCCAGAAAGATGATCTGGTCTACAGAAAATCAATCTTATGAAATAGGAGAAAGTAAATTCCAGGGAGGATGGAAGATGAGAAAATATCATTGTTAAAAGCAATTTATACTTCTTTTTTTGAAAGTCTAGGCTACATTATCAGGAAGATATTATTTGGCACACTGGCCAACATTCCTGTTAATGGTAATGTGAAATAATGAGGGTTATCTTTAGAATTACTGAGTGACAAGTCTTATTCATTTCTTAATAGTTGCCAGAAGAAACACACCTTTCCATTTTAATAAGATTTTAATTGGTGAAGTACACTAACCAGTACATCTACTAGCCTCTTAATGGAAATTTCAAGTTGTTACATGGTTAGTATCATTACTATGTTCAACACTCCACTTGATGTGGAGTGTGTATTCTACAATTTGCCAAAAAGCATTCAGCTGAGTGAAGTTCTTTAATCTACATAATTGCTATAAATACTCTACTTACTATATTTTTATTTGATGTTTCTTTTAAAGGAGTCACTGGAAGTTTATCCAAGATCACTTACTTATAATTATTTACCATTTTCCATATGAAGGTTATTAAACCTTAATTAAAATGCATTTACAGTCAACTATGAGAGGTTCTCATTCAAATTATATTGACAAATTGTATTACAAATCCTCATAGTATTAACACAATTAACTCATCTCTCAAACCAAATTTCAGAAACAACATTTGCATTTGTATATACTAGGGAGAATTTAATAAACATTCATTTAGGATCTACTAAGAAGCAGATAATGATCATAGGGAACACAGAACTGGGAACACGAACAACATTTATGTGGATTTTATTTTGGCCAGAAAATCATCTCCAAAACTTAAATATTGGCCAAAGTGAACTAAGTTAACTTTCCTATAGTTTAATTTAGTAAAAGCCATATTATAACACTGATGACAAACTTTTTCTCTGAAAAGTTACTCTGATCTATATGAAACTAATATCTGCCATTAAATCCAGGCCAATGGTGACAAAGCTGGGGAAAAAAGCTCCAACAATAGGAGACATGCATTTTGCAGATTCAGAAGGACTGAGTCACTTCTGGGAGATGGTTAAAAGTAAGTGCAAAATGAACTGTGACATAAAGGGAAGAGACTCAAGTCCTAAACTTTCCCACAGCAGCAGCAAAATGGAGCAAGCCCAAATCTCAAACAACTAACTCCATAAGAACATTCTTTAATAGGCTCCATTGTCACATATCACAGTAGATCTGAACTAATAGTCAAGAATAAAAGCAAGACTTTTTAAGAAAGAGCATATTGTTGTTGTTATTATTATTATTATTAAATTATCATCAAAGATGTCATTGGGGGAAGACCCATGAGAGTCAAGCCCTCAGTGTGATTAGAAAGAAGATAATTTTCTAATGAATAAAAAAATACTTTGTTTCAACCACAAACATATTTGCCTTTATCCTTTGGAATGAGACTGTTTCTGAAGCAAAACAACGGCTGTGTTCCCTACTTGGAATTATCTTTTATCTACCAAAAGTCTCATTGTTTTCAACATCACTTTTTTTAAAAAAATGAGTTATTCAAATGGGTAGCTTGATCAAATTCCTTACTAGCTTCATTAATAACAGCAAAATAAAAAGTTTGTTTTGGAAAGATTTTACTCACATAAATTTTCTTTAAAATGTATCATTCTTCAAATGGCTTTATAACATCAGTTTTGTTAGGTTAGGCTTCGACAACCCAATGTTGCTATCTGAAAGTTTTGCCATTTAATATTATAAAATAGAATTATGTAACACACAAGTTCTCAGTCTTTGGAAGCTGTGACATCAAAATATTGTAAGTCATCCTTTTTAAATAGACCTGATAGCTGATGAGCCAGAAAGAAATAAGAAAACTAGGGGGATACCATGGAAAAAAGCAGTAGCTTTGACACTAATAACTTTGGGTTTGAATGTGAATTCCACAATTTCACTGTGTAACTGATGACAGCACATACCCACTTGAAGTCTAAAAATAAGAATAATGGAGAATGAAATCAAAGTATGTATGGCAATTTGTTTGACATAAAGCAGGCACTAAATAAATGTTAATTATTTTCCCTTTAGGAACTTCAAGGAAATGAAATTTCCTTTTCTTCTTTTATAAAGAATCAACACAATTAGTTTTGAATTTCTTGAAGTATAATCAAAGTATCAAAATGCCTTTAATTTGTCTATTATATGCAGTACATAGGATTTAAAAAACAGTGTCTCTCTCATGAAGACATTACCCTTTTTAAAAAAATATACTAAATAGATTCTGACTAGTAAATACCCATAGCTAAATACAAAAGCATAATTCAGGTCTCAATTAACTTAACAGAAATAAATAACTTTGGGGTTTTTTAATTCTGTAAGAATTATTTATAACTTTTGTAATGTCTCTCCTATATACTCTTTTTTTTTTAAAGAGAGTGTGGAGAGAGACAGAGAGAGAATTTTTTTAATATTTATTTTTTAGTTCTCGGCGGACACAACATCTTTGTTGGTATGTGGTGCTGAGGATGGAACCCGGGCCGCACGCATGCCAGGCGAGCGCGCTACCGCTTGAGCCACATCCCCAGCCCTCTCCTATATACTCTTATTAGTATTTTCTCAAACATACAAAGTCCTTCAGAATTCACCACTACTCAACCCCAGGTTGAAAACTTCAGAATCATATATTTTTTTTCTTTCCTTCCATTCCCTCATCATCATTCCCCATATATTTTTTCTCAAATATCTTTAAGATTTGCCATTTCCTCCCATTTCCACTAATTTCCTAACACAAATACATATTATTTAACAACTGCAGTCATTGTTAACTCCAGCTTTACTCCTGTTTATTACCAACAATTTTTCTAAAATACCACCTCCATCTATTAAAATCTTTCCCCAGAATCTACAGTGATTCCATAACTGCCGAGTCCATTGGCCAAACACTTGTCTTGAGTTCAGTATCCACTATAATCCATCCAATCCCCCCCCACCCCCCGCCGGTCACTTTAGTTGCTGCTCTTCTATACCAGACTCTCTGTCTAGCTAAGTGGACCAAGGCAGACACCACAGAGTAGCCTGCTCATTTCTTCCTTTATGCTTTACTTTTGCTGTTTCTTCTTGCTGGAAAATTATCTTAACCAAAACTTTTAGCAAAATCTGCAAAGTCATAAAACTTGTATGAGAATTTTGGTTCTCCCTTTTCTCTGAGTTCCTTTTAGCTTAGCACCAAATTTTCTTTTACTTTCCCCATATGTTTGTCTTCCTTAAATAAATTGTAACCTCCTAGAGAATGAGATAGTATGGAAGACATGACATATTTTTATGCCGTTTTCCCTCAGCCCAGAGTTTATGCTCAGGAAACATCTGACTCAATGATATATCAAAAGATCCTGGCACAGAGATATAGTTGCCTTTCCAATATTCTTCTCTTCTTAATCAATTCTCTGATTCTATTTGCAGCAACAACATGGTCAGGGGAAAGACTACTACATTTTCAATTTTCTTTACAAACCCAGTCAGGTCCTGGCAGAAATTATTAGGTGAGATTCCCAAGAGATTATTTCAACTCAACTGGGAGACATGTTCTTTCTGTACTTTCTGCCTGGAAGCTAGATGTATAGGCGAAATTCTGGCAGGCATTTTGCATTGTGAAGTGATACTAAAAGGACAGGCACCAAAAAGGACAGAAAACCCATAAAAATGAAGGAACTTAGGTCTCAAATGATATTGCAGAACTACTGGTTTATTTTTGGAAGGTAGTGGGGAAAGGGGAGTTCTATCACACGCAGCTAAACACAATTCCTAATTTATACTGGTGCCAATAAAGAAGGAGGCTTGAATAGAAGGTAACTTAAAGAGGAGAAAATCATAACTTTTAGTAAAAGCAGGAAAAAGGTTAAAATAAGAAGGTTTATAAAATGGGTTGAAAGACATAGCAAATCAAGAGGAACACTTACGCAGTACATCCACTCTCCTGCCTCAGAAGTAGAAGCCTGGGTGGAAAGGCAGGAAGACACAGGACCAGGAGCAGATGCACCAAGATTTTTTATTCTCTGAATTGCCAGAGATAGCTGATCTCTGGATGTTAAGCAGAAAGAAATTGCCAGGGGACATCTTCAGCACTATGTGGGCTAGAGCTTGGCTAAAACTTTACAGAAATTTGTCGTTAAAAAACTCATGGTCAAAGAGGATAGTAAATGATCAAAACTCCACAGCCAGCCTAAGGAAGATGAGGCTTATCAGAAATTCACTGTTAGTACCACCAGCAGTGGAAGCAGCTACTGCTCTTTGAGTTACTCAGGGTACTATTCACCTCACTGACATGATTTTTGTTCAGTTATTAAAACAACCTTACAAGGTGAATAAATCTCATTTAAAACTAATCTACTCACCAATTTTTAATGTTTTGCCACACATTGTTTTTATTCCTTCTCAGTTTGTGTGTGTGTATCAATAGATATAAGAATATTTTATGGAATCATGTGATATTAAATTAAAGACATAATAACACTTTGTCCCCACACACTTTAGAATATATCTTCAAAATAAAAACATCCTCCGACATTGCCAAATGCCATCATTTCATTCATGAAATTTAGCATTGGTACAATAATATGAGCTCATATTCAATCTACATTCATATTTCCTCAATTGTCCCAATGACATCCTTTATAGTTTTTTTTCACATCCAATGCCACATCTTGCATTCAGTCGTTATGTCTCTTTAGTACTTCTTAATCTAAGAGACACTGGATCTCTTTTTGTCTTTTAAGACATTGATCTTTTTGAAGAATACAAATGGGTTGTTTATGGAATATCCCATGATCTAAATTTTACTGGTTGGTTCCTTACTATTCTTCAGGTTCAAGATAAATATTTTTGATAAAAATATTTATATGTGTCCTTTTTAGTGTGTCACATTAGGAGATATCTGGTGTTAACCTGTTCTATTTTAGGTGGACAAATACAGTTTTGAATGCTCTTTAGTACTAAAGAAGTCACTAATTCAATATTGGTCAGGTTAACAACTTAGTATTCATTTTCTTGTTGTACCTTAAGAACACATTCTACTTAATTTACAGCTCTCCTGGAATTAGAGAAATAAGAGTGAAATTGTCTGACAATTTGCTCATGCTCTTGGTCAGATGCTGGCTCAGACTCACTTGCTGTTCCCTTCCATTGCCCTGATTAGAAGCTAGGTTTAAATGGGAACCAGCAATGTCAACAGCATGCAAGCAGAGAACCCAGAAAACCAGACCACAAAAAGCTGTGTAATCCAGAAAAGGTATGAAGAAAAGACAAAGATGCATCTGACACAGAATCCCTGGGAGCTCAATCATTTATTTTACCTAATAAGGCAGGAGTTAAAATGTTGACCTGATCAGTCAGATGGAAGTCTTAGAGGAGTGGGACCCCCACTTCCCTCCTACCCGACACCCTTTGTTGCCTCCAAGTGAGCTGAGACCAGGCTGTGAACCATGTAAATAGAAGGCTTCCAGGTTAATGAAAAGCTTCAGCACCATTTGAAAATCTGGACAGAGGGTCATGCCGTCTCCTAGTCCAAAGAAACTTCATGCAGTTCAGTAATAAAGTTTAATGAATGCTGGTCATTTTGAATCATGAGCCTAAGAGACTGGCCCAGGGCTAATAGTTTCCTTGCAGAATCTCTCCTTTAGCTGGACACAGCAAGAACTCAAGCTGCCTGGGAAACCAGAGTCGTACATGAAATGTAATATTCTATATGCCCAAATCCAAGGGAATTTTTTGAAAAGAGCAGTAAACATTTCTCTCAAGCTGATGTTTTTATTAGGTGATAGCATACTTTGTGGTACATTTCATTAATTATATGCAAAAGCACTTTTCTTTCAACACCATGTCAGTGTTACCTATTGCAATCATGTAACATAGTAGAAAAGCCAGGCTGTAAAGTAGCTTCTCTATCTTTCTAGGTCCATACACATGCAAAAAAGGCAGACAATTTAGCTAAAACTTATCCTGAAAAAATTTACATCACCCAGAGAATCAAGCATGATCATGTTTTATATTAATTTTAAAATAACAGTTCCAATTGCTTAGAATACCTCTTTGAGAGTGGACAAATTTCTGAAAAAAAGTATGTACTATTTTCAGAGTATATTTAAAAATAGAAAAAAGTAAATACCATGTATTTCCATGCAAATAGATGCCAACCTTACATCCTCAACATTCTTTTTAAAATAGTAGAAATTAAATTCTTGTAACTGTTACATGGATTTATGCCATGAGTCAAACTATATTCTAAAAAAAAAGTTCTTGCTTACTCATAGCAGAAGTCTAAAATGTGCCAAACCATGCATGAGGCAATGGGATTTTCAGGAATGCAGAGAACTTTTCCACTCCTCAAATTAAACTATTTCAAATAAAAATTCTGTAGAAAAGTATGATCCAATTGATGGCTAAAAGATCACATTTGCCTCAGACTCCTCTTTCGATGAATAGAACCTGACTACTGGCTTCACCTATTCTTGTAAAACAATTAGCTGAGATTTTCTTGACAGGCAAGTCTGGAAATTCAATGTAAATCTGAAGTTGGAGATTTATGGGGCGGGATATTGTGATCGCACACCAGCGCTTCTCCAGTTTTCCAGAGATCATAATTTCTGTCTCTGTTTATTATTCAGTTTATGGTTGGAGTATAACAGATGATTCATTTTTAATGTGATAAATGTTTGGGGGTTTGTTTGAGGGAAATAAAAGTTTATAGTTCAGTCCTGGACATGGATAGTAAACTGGAGGGCAAGGCAATGTATTTCTAAAACATGGTGATTAGGATATTTTTTTGCTCCTTTGCACCCAGGACTCCAGTGAAGAGTGACTGATAATGTTTACATTTAAATCCCCAAACCACATTAGTCTGCCTTGCAACTTAGTAAACTTACTAGAAGAAATTTAAGTTTTCTCAAGTTACTCAAACTAGTTATGAAAGAAATTTATAATTCCCGATAATGTAGACAACACATACTAACTCTGTACTATACAACAGAAAGCAAGATATGACAAAATAAAGTATTCCTGATTCATAAGAAATTATAGTCTGAAAAAGTAAGGCTTTGAAACATATAATAGTCCCCATTATTCAGATTTTGTCCATAGTAAACCAGTCTACTGTTTAATTCATGTACCCATCCATTCATTCTTCCAACAAAAATGTATTGAGCACAACATCAGACACAGGTTTACTACTTGTGATGGATAAAGTGTGGCCCCACTGAGTTCACATCACAGGGAGGGAGATTAATAATAAACAAATGGAAAAATAGTCCCAATCCCTTTTCGAAATTTCTAAATCCTGATGCTTAAAAAAAAAAAATTCCCCAAACGTGATTTTCCCTTAATTTTGTGGTAAATTACTTTGTAGCAAAATCTTACCTGAAAAGAGATGAGGTTAATTTTAGTCTTTACTCCATTTGATGTGAATGTTTATGTGTCTAGCAGTAGAATTTTGATTATGTGTATGATTATGGAATTCTGCCCCAGACCGTTGGGGTATTTTTTTAATATAAATGATAAGTAATTGTATCATACTACTTTTGTAAAATACAAAAATTTCTGAATTCTGGAACATTTCTGTTCCCAAGAGTTCTGATTAAGGAATTCAGAGGTTTAGTTAAGGAAGTCACTGCCTATGTGTAGCATAGCAGTGGGCTATAATTGAAAAGATACCTAGATGAAGGAAAAGATGTCTAGAATTATGTTTTTCAGATGAATCTGATAATTCTATTAAACTACTCAGTCATAAGTAGACTTATACTTTTTTTTTTATGTCTGCCACCTAAAACCAGGTTCATTGACAGTTATTAGACCTGACAGTCAGTCATACATTCATTTACAAGTACTGGCTTTGTCTACTGAGGAAACTAAACTGAGTAAGGCATAGTCCCTACCCTTAAAATCTGCAGCCTAATAGAGGAAATAGATATGAAAATAGAAGAATGCAGCACACTGTGATAAATGCCACAATCACCTTATTTTGTCTGGGAGAACTGGGCAGAAAAAGGTGAATTTGAAGAGCATTGAAAGATAAGGAGATGTTTTCTAGGCAGAGAAGTTGAGAGAGAACCTTACAGAAGGTGGATTTCCATGTTCAAAGGCTCCTAGAATTTGGGAAGGGAATGGCATGTTTGGGGAAAAGGAGAGAAAGTCACTGTGGCAGTAGCAGAGAGAACATAGGGAGACACAGCTATGAGACAGAAAAGAACAGAGACCTAAGAAAAACTGCCTGCAGCCTTGCAAAGGAAATGAATGTTTTATAGGACACTTTCAGGCACGAGAGTAGATGAATCACTATGCTTTTTGCTTTATTTCATTTATTGTTTCAAGAAAATAACACTGGACACAATATGAAGCTCGGTTTGAATACGGATGAACAGTGGAAGGCAGGCCCTAGAGAAGTGGGGGTGAAGTCCGAACTGAGACAAGCACAGCAGGGTCAAAAGACATTTGGGAGACCCTAAATGGAGTGGCAACCAATGATGTGTGCGGTAAGAGAGAGAAGACTCAGAGTGTCCAACCTAGAAGACCAGGTGCAAAAAACCACCATAACTTGAGATAATTATAAGACTGCTAAATAGTATACATCAGTCTCCAGATGTTCTCTTTTAAGTTATCAACCTAACTAAAAAAGTCAATGATATTCTGTTTTCTACACTGTGGACCCTACTTATAAGGCACAGTAAGATCATTTTTTTTTCTCTTATACATAGGGGCTCTCCAATGGGACAAGCAAAAGAATTATACTTTAAGTATATACTCCATACTGTCAAGGCCCAGATTTGTTTCCAGTGTCATAAATCATCATAATTAACAACCTTTCAACTGAATGGATCCCAAAGCACTTTCCAAATTATGCAACTTTGGAGGTGAATTGCCTCAGCTGTCCAACAGCTGTCAGCAGCACTCTGCAGCAGGGACAGAACAAGAGGGAGGATGCAGGATCTCCATGGAACTCCTAGCAGCATTTAGGTTTGTGGAATGCAATTCCCCAAAACGGAACTTGGCCCAGAACAAGGACTCATCTCATGTCAGAAGAAATGCAGGAAAAGTCATTCTTATTTCTAAATGGTCAACAGATTTCTCTTTCTTACAAAAAGTATTGTGAATGGAATCAATATCAATCCTGTGCCTAGGAAAATCTTTGTATATTTGAAATAGCATTTCTTATTTTGGTAATGGCTTCCTTAATAATTGATCAAGGGATGGTGATTTCAAACAGAACCTCATTTCTTTTTTTACTTATTAAGAGAATAATAAACTGTAAAACTTAATTGAATCATTAGGTGTGGAAATTCATGAATCTTGTGTGCTAATATCCCTCTCTTTTTGGTTTGGGCTCAGGTTTTTTGAAGGATCATTTTTGTAATCAAAATTCTGACTTTTCATCTCTCTCTCTGTGTTAGTGTGGGTCTGCATGCTTTGTAGTAAACTCTCTGAAATATTCTTTTAATTCTGCATTTTCCAACTAATATGTACAGGGGATTTGCAAAGTCATCAAATCAACATGGTGACTATTCTTGGAGCTCCCAATGTATTCTAAGTTTTGGAATAAATATGAAAAGCAATATCTTATAAAGTATAATGCAACATTAAAATAAGTTTTAAAAATAAAATATGGAGATTTGACTTTGCTATAAACTACTTGGGGGAACATCTCTAGATAGCTCCTCTATAATTTCTCCATCTGCCCATTTGTATTTGTCTGTATTTGTTCCCCTTTAATTTCATATAAAGAGGACTCTGGGGAATAATTTTATGAAACACTACCATATTTCTAAAGCATGGCTCTTTTGGACAACAGGGGAATGCATTACACATTTGTGAAGTGACACAGATTCAACAAATGCAATATTAAGGAACTGATAGTGATGAAAAGGGCTTATATATTTATGTTTCAGAATAAGCAAAACTATCACCACCAGTCTGAGAAAAAATTCAAAACACTCTAACACCAGTTGTCATAAATTATTTTACCAATACCATTCTAAAGTGAGAAGTAACTTATTTCCTTTTATATCAATTCAATGAAACAAATATTTCTGGATTTCCCACCATGTACAAGACATTCAGGCAATAACTTTAAGTGATACAAAGCAAAATAAGGTAGAAATGGCATTTCTAAAGCATTGGCCTATGCTGATATCTGGGACAGACTGCCTAGATCTCTGATGGACCTTGAAAATCAGTTATCCAGAGCTTATTTACTGCTAAAAATAAATAAGAACTGAAATAAACTCAATAGGATCCGTTATCTTGCTGTTTTCAGAATCAAGAACTTAGATTTTTATAAAAACATAATTTTATTTGATTTGTTACTCATTAATTTTCTGATTAATTAATTAATTCACTCATTAGTGCAAATCTTTATTTTTATGAAGCTGTGTGACAATCTCTGGGGATCGAGTCAAGGAATACAGCACCAACAGTCACAGAGATTTCAGTCTTAAGAGTACAGGTAAGTGAACAGGTAATTGGCGATATTTGTGTGTGAAGTGCTGTGATAAGAGCAAGTAGCTGGGGGAGAGGAGCCTTCTAGAGGTGGGAGGAGGAGAAGGTAGTCAGGAGAAAGGGAAAGAGTGAGGTAGAGAGAGAAGAGTGTTTTAGATAGAGAAACTAGTGTGAACAAAGGCAGAATGAAAATAAGAGAGACATGTTTTGGGCATGGAGTTTACACAGAGTGAGTGGTGGAAGAGAAGTAGCAAAAAGCACACAGGGACCAGATCATGACAGCTCTATAAAGAGGGCTGAGGACCCTGACCTTTATCCCAACTAAGAAAGAAAATTGAATATTTGTGTTTCCAATCACACCAAATTTATATTTGCAGAGAATTAACGATTGCTACCTATGACAGACTCTTTGACAAACTACATAGTATGTGATACAAGGATGCCATGAGATATATCATGACCTCCATTTTACAGATTAGAAAACTTTAGACCAGGTAAGTAATTGATCAAAATCACACTGTTAATAAGCAGTAAAGTCAGAATTCAAATCTAGGTTTGTCTTCTCTAAAACTAAAATTCTTTCTCTATACCTTAGCTTGCCAGCTTCAGAAAGCAGAGCATGAAAGTGAAAGGAAGGTCCTGCCTAGAGTGTCTAGTAGGGGAAAGGTGTATGATTCCAGAAAGTTACTTAATCAGATCTCAGATTTTACTGCCTTTTATTTCAATCCTTCCAAAATGATGTTCACCAGGGTACTTTGTAACATTCTGGAAACCTGACTGATAGTCCATTGCAGCATATTACTTACTCCATATTCCCTGTACTCTCCAGGCATCTAACAGAGCTGTAATGCAGGGCACAGAAGTCCAGCTAAAGTCTCTGACAGGATTTTAGCACCATTCAGCCAAAAAAGGAGAGCAGGGAGTCGGCATCTATGTAGGAAGCAATATTTTGGTCTTGATTATGCTCCATGGGACTCCTTCACTCACTACTAGAAATTCAGACTTAATGTATAATACAGAAAGTGTGCACAGGGGCCACAGCAGGTGACAGAGCCCTGTTTTCTACCTATTCTTCTCTAATACAAATGTTAGTAGTGGAAATGGTGAAAATATTATGACATTCTATAGTCCTCTTTAAATAAGAAATATAGTCAAGACTTTAAGGTACAGAATATGTTCTTTGCAGGGAATTGCTTGATATCTCTATTTAAAGTAAAATATTCTTATTCTAAACAAGCTTTAGATGCTGGGGTCATTAATAGTTTATTAAATGTGGTCTTTACTATGCACAAAATAAAGGAGGTAAGACAGCCTGAGAGCCATAGGCATCACATGATTTGTTAGGGCCCAATCACACCTAATTTCAGTGGCTGAAGAAAAAGAGGCAAGCAATTAAGGGAGAGTTTGGTTAGCTTCTGTTCAACCAAGGACGGAAACCTGCACAGCTGGAGACAATTCTGAGCAAATTGATCAGAATTCCTTTACCTTAACTAAAGCCTGGCTAACAAGTTGATACCCAAGAGTTTCTATAATCAAGAAGCAAGAATTTAAGAACCCAGAAAGGCAAATACCTTGGACTATTCAATAGTTCTAATCCATGTTATTTTAAGGACCAGAGACACCTGTTAGCTTGGGATAAGTTGGACTGTTTTTTTTTTATGAATAATATATTCTGCTAGGAAACAAAATGCTATATCCCAGTATCAGGAGAATTAAATAGCTGAATGTTGTTGTTTATAAAATACATTGATAAACTGTATCAACAATGGGGACTAGAAAAATGTTGGGAATCATTATTCTCAAAGGTATTCTGGGTATCTAAAATGTTGTGTCTCCAATTTAAAAAAAAGACATTTTAATGTATATTCTTCAAATGAGTATTAACAGTCTTCTTTGGATTGTCGACCCTTAGAACCTGCTAAAGGGTTCTTTTCTATATGCTGATATTTGCTTGTTCACTTGTCATCATGAAGACCACATCCCCAAAAGTCTTTTCCTGAGACAGACTGGCTACTTCAAGGATGTCTCTCCAATTCCTAAATAATGAGCATGGTACTCTGGAAGAATACCAAGCATATTAAACATTTGAAAGAGCTAATGAAAACACTGTTACATATTTTTAAAATAAGAAAGCAGATCTATCTTCATCCCCACCAAACTTAATGATTATTTTTGCAGTTGTAGACTTTAACTCAAAGCCAAAAGTGCTGGAAACACACACATTGCTGATCCAAATGAGTGTGCGATGTGTCCTTTCCTCTATTGCATGGTGCAGTAAAGACCTAACAAGAAAAAAGCATAACCCAAAAGCAAAACCATCTACATACACAGAAAGCAACAAAGTCCAATTTGTCTTCACCAGTCAGCAAAAGTGAACCTGGTTCATTTGCTTTAGCTTCTAAACACTTTTCCTGCTTTCTACATCTTTTCTTAACTCTACCATTTCTATTCAGAAAAAAAATCAACAACAATTAGACACACCTGCATAAAATGTCCTGCACTCTGTTCACACTTTGTGTTATATCTTAAGGTGACAGCATATTAAAATGTCAGCGTAATTCCTGTGCATTATATGGCTAGAACAGCTGAAAGTATAAATGTAGTTCCTAGCATTACTTCACTGAACTTACACTCATTTAGGGGACCCAAAATTCACATCCTATAATGAAATGCATGACTTTCACAAATTATAATGTTAGAAAAATTAAAGTATAACTTCACATAAAAGTATAAATTTCTATTGTTTTATTTTATGTGTGATTAGAGTATGGTTATGTATCCTCTAATATCTATCATTATGTGTTAGGAAAATACATGAAATTTGGGAAAAGAAAATTATTTCTCTAATATGTCCAAGAAAAACACATAGCTAACCATATTCAGGCTTAAATACATATATATTTAAAACCATACAGGAAACACTCTTAAAATTTTACATGGAAACCAAATATACTAAATTTGAATATAATGAATATCATAAACATGAAATGGGATCAAATTGCTTCCATGAACTGAAACAGGAAAATTGTAAATCTGCTAGAACATATACATCCCTGATAATAAATTATGACATTCTTATTGTGAAAACCAGGAGTGTTTGTAAAGTTATTGGACTATAAGATTGTCTCAGTAACCAAAATAAAATAGAATATTGCTAAGGAATTTGGCACTAAAACCAAAACAATTGTTTATTGGGAAGTAGGATTATTAAATTGTTCATGTGAAGACTGTAATGATACAGTATAAATTACATGTTCTAGATAAATGTTTTGGCAGGACCATACTTCCATTAATGTCTCCCAAGGACAATCCGAAGTTGCAAAATCTGAGAAGCTGCCTTAGTGAATGTTGTATGCAAACAAAGCACTTTACAGTGGATTGTCTGAACACCATTCAGCAGAACATTACACTACTTCAGTTTGTTAACTTCTTAAAAAAATTTATATAGCCCTCTCTGATGTATGGTGTTTCTAAGACATCTTCTGTTTTTTATATTTGAGTATTTAATTTTAATTCCTAGAAATAATTTCTGAAGATGCTCAACAGCCTCAGGACTAGCTTGAACCTCACCACACAGGATTCTTCTCCCAGCCCAGGTAATTGGTACCCAGTTCCTGTATGTGGCTGCTCTCTCAGGCCTGAGAAACACATTCCTCTGCTCATTTGGACATGCAAACATGCACTCCCTCTACTAAATAGTTGGTTATACAGAAACACATGCTTCAATGGCTACAGTTGCTTCAACTCACTATTCTTGGTTCTGTTGGACCAGCGACAAATGCCACAGCTTTTTAATGGTTTGACCCCTGGGACTTTCATCAGCCAACACCCTATTTATTCAGAGGTCTTAGGTGTCCTCTGAGACCCTCCAACCAACACTGCTCCATTATACATCTAGTGCTTTTGTTCCACTTGGATTAGAAAGCACAGTTCATATAGTCTGTTATTTTTTCCCCCTTTAAGACAAAAGTAGGTAGGGTGAAAATCTTTTAAATTATAGGAACCAGAAGTATATGTTTAAGTGTTAATTTCAATTCAGGTTTGACAACAAGTAGATTGATGTAAAGCAATAAAGTTGGAACATCATTCTTTCACTCACTCACTCATTCATTCAGCTAGCATTTCTGTAATACCTATTTGATTCCAAGCACAGTACTAGATACTTGAAGTACAAATAAAAATGTGACACAATTTCAAATTTTAATAGAGGAAACCATAAAAATCTAATATGATAAGGTGAAACTCTCAAATTATATATATATATATATATATATATATATATATATATATATATATATATATATATATAAAACTTACATTACAGACACATACCTGAAGAGTTCTATCCAGTGTCAGAGAAAGAAGTGGTTAACTCCCCCTGAAGAGCAGGGATCTCAGTAGTTACAATTGAATTGGGTTTCCCCCAAGGAAAAGCTGGCTGTGTGAGAGTAGTCATAGCAAACACAAATAGTAATAGTGGTTACTGTCTGAGTTTTTCATTTCTTAAACTCTTAAGTTTCGGTTTCCAAATCTGTAAAATGGAGATGATAATCAAGCCCTCCATAGGCTTGTTGGAAAGATTAAAGTAGACAACACAGCAAAGAACAGTGCATAGCACACAGTAAATGCCTGATAAGATAGTGGCTAATGTTTTTATTATTATTATCACTATTGTTCACATTTACAGGTTGCATTTGAGAAAGAATAAATGTCTGGTATGAATAAAATGAAAATGCATCAGAGCTAATGGATATGGTGGGTTCTGGAAAAAGCACCTAGAGATCCTGCATTTAGGCTTGATATGCCATTCTAAAGAGTCTGAAATTGATTCCATCAACAAAGGGAACCATGGATGGGCATATGGTCCAGATGAGTACCTGTTAGGAGACCTACAATGAATATGAACCTGCAGTGCAAGAGAGTAGTTGGTGTTTGTTATTGTTATTGTTGTTGTTGTTATTCTTTTCTGCAGACATGAGGAATGGAGGCATTTTGCTGTCCTTGGAAGTACCAAGGGGTAGTGGTGGTAGCAGCTTGCCTGAGATAAAAGCCATAAGGGGATACGTATAGAATTTTTAAAATAAACATTAGTTTGCTTTTTAGTATTATCATGCCTTGATAATTCTGGACAATGTCAGTGATACAACGTGCTTTTCCCTGCAGGGCAAGTCACCCCTTTGGTATACCATGGTTTGGTAATATGTTTTGTTAAGTCAGAGGAGGATTAACAAACACCCAGAAGCTGGGTGCCCTAAAATTCCCTGATTCTTAGGTGTGAGTCAATTCGGAAGCAGGAAATAGACCTGACAAACAAACAGTCAAATGTAAAGTTTAAATGAGACCAAAGAATGGGAAAAGTTGGGGGCACCTCCCAAGGAGAACAGGTCAAAGGGAAGATACCATCAGGATATCTTGAAAAAAAGAGGCCAAGAGACACTGGATGGTGGGCAATGAATAGAAAAATGCAGACACAGAAAATTCAAGACGGGAGAGAGAAGGCTTAAAATAATATACCTGCCTAATCTGTAGCTCTAACCACTGGTGGATCAAGTACCAATCCAGAAATGTCCAGTCCAGTGGTTTTCATGGCCACCAATATCAGTGCTATATTTTTCATTGTCATAATGGGAACAAATGTTACTGGTTTCTAGTAAGTAGAAGCCATGAATGCTAGCAAAACAATCTCTAATGCCCAAGATAATTTCCCCCATAGAATTATCCAGACAAAATGTCAATAGAGCTGAGGTTGAGAAATCCTGGCTAACCTTACAAAGAAGGAGGTTTCTTTAGGATCTCCCATTAAGTTGGGGGGAGGGAAAAGCTGGATGGACAAGTCGGCATCCAATCTGGTGTCTTTGAACACAAATCCCACTCGTGTGGTAAGGAATATTTACTGATTGGTGACTGACTCTGTTTATTGTTGGTCCGTAGAGGAAGTAAGAGCTTTATGACCCTAACCAGGAACTGCCAGCTTTGTTTGCTCTCCTTCTCTTGAGCTTGTCTTTCTGTATATTGTTTCTACCCTGACTTAATTCTTTGATTCCTTAGCAGTCAGGTCAGTCCTTATCTGGATCTCCGTTTTAAACCCTAGCTGCTCAGACCTAGCCTACAAGGGGTGTGGGGGTGGGTGGAGACTCCTAGTTTTGGGGGCCAACCTTGCTGAAATGCTAAAGTCAAGAAACCAAGGAGTGCTTGATCTATCTCCCTCCCTAAACTGAGAGGCTAGGAAAAAGAGAGTCACTGGCATCACCCTGGAGAAGAGCTGGTCTAGGCCCGTTTGTGGGTGAGGGATGGCTGGAAGACCCTAGAGCCCCACACCCTGGCACAGTGCTGCTCTAGTAGAGGTGGGGATAACAAGGCTATTCATTAAATGCATTCTGCTAGGATCCTAATGAGGCAGGAATAGGGCTTACTTGTGGGATAGAAGGGCATGAATGAGATAGAACTATGGAAAATGGAAATACATCCCATGCAGAAAATGTGAAGTCAGACGGAAATACCAGGGTAATGACTGCCACGGATATTTGGATATTTGACTTGCTTTCTTTTCATGTAATTTGGGGAAGTTTGTTGCTGTGCTGTCCAAGGAGGCTTGCTTCTGGTGCAAAACAGCATTTAAATCTTGTGAACAACTCTTGGCATTTCTTTATACAATGATTTTTACAGCCCTCACATTTCCACAGTTACCACTTAGATGACTCTATAACACATTCCAGTAGCCCCATGGAATACAATTCTGCTTCAATTTTAAAGGAAATTCTTTATAAAGTCTTAAACATGCTCGAGCTTAGGCTGGCTTCTGGGTCTGCCTGGTTTGGGTCTCAGCACTTCTCATCATCAACTGCAAGGAAGCTCTGCCCTGGGAAGCCTTGCTGGAGGACAGGAGCAACTGGAAGCTCACTTCTTAAAAGACTAAGAGGGAGGGAGCAAGTGTACAGCTCTGGGATGGAAACACCTTTCAGGCATCACTGCAGGGAGTCTCTATTTAAACAGGTGACCTTGTGGAGAGAGGCTCCAGGTCCCATTACTGACTGCCCGGCTGAGAGGCAGATTTGTTTTTATGAGCTCTCAAGGCACACATTGGGGGCAGGCGTAAATACAGAGGAAACTTGCTGAGACCTTGCTCCTTTTCCACAAAATGAAAAGAAAAGAAAAGAATGCAGAGGCTTTTTGAGAATTACCACCTGTCAGTAAATGACCAGTGAGCAAAGTGGTTCTCATTCAATTAAAGTTTTCAGTTTACTTTTTATTTAGGGGGATGCAAAGGAGTATCAGAGATTTTAACCCTCCTGATTCCTTCAGGGAATGGTGGAGAGAGGAAAACAGCTGATTGTATATAAAGCAGTTTAAGGGTCAAATATTGCTCTGCCCAGTGGTGCTGACATCACTTAACTCTCCCCAGGAGAGGGGCACTGGCGTCATTTGCTGGGCTGGCCAGCCACAGGCCTGAGGATGGGTCTGCTGCAGCCCCATTTTGTTTCTCCTCAAGCATCTACAGGGTCAGCAACTGCAAGTGAACATTACAATTAAGACTCTAAAACTTTGTTTTTATTGGCTTTGGGGGGGAGGAGGTTATATTTTTTTCTCACAATTTATGAAAACACAGTGTAGCCAGAAAGTTAAAATGTGAATGTGAGTTTCAAACTTTGCATAGTCATTAGGCTAATCATTAGTCATTTGTGGTTGACAAGGAGAATTATAATTTGACACCTGGCAGAAATCAAGCAGATTTCAGAGAATTTAGAGCTGGAAATGAGATGGAAAAAAAACTCTTCACTTCTCTAGGAGGTCCGATGAAGTAACTTTTGCAAATCCTCTATTTTCTTCCTAGAAATGCATCTCTTGTGATCAGGGCTGTGGTGTCCCCTCATCTCTAATTGCTGGACCACCTTGTCCCCACACTCCAGTGCCTTGTCACTACTGGCCAGAGAATCTGGCTCAGAAGGTTTCCATAGCAAACTTCTGGGAATTAGGAGAAGGAGATAACCCCTCAATCTGATGCTTAAGCAATGGAGACCACCAGCAAACTTTCAATGTCAATTCTGAAAATTATTTTTGAAACATCATGAGTCATGAGAGAAAGGAGTTTGAGAATGATCAAGTCTTTAATTCCTAACTACTCTGCAAGATTCCAGATTTTCTTCTTCCCCCGATCTGTGACCATTTTCTTTTGTGTGATGAGATAAAAATATTGAACCCTGAGTTTGCATTTTCTGACCCCTGGCCTCTCACAGGTGTTCTGGCTCATTTCCTGAGAGTTATGTTTGATTTGGGAACGCTTCTCTCTCTTCTCCCATTCCCCTGCTGCAGTTTGAAACCTGGAACACCCGCATACAAAACTCTGACTATCTCCCTGTGCTACCCAAAAAACAATCTTAAATGTTCTCTCAGAATTTGGCAAGTATCTGGACAAGGACAGTTTCCTCACACTCTGGGAAATCAAAATATAAAAGAACAGCTCTTTTCCAATTCTTCAACCTGAGGATAAATTTGAGCTTGCTTTCTCTCCCTCCCTCCTTTTTCTTTCTTTTCTTCCCCTCATTCTTTCTTTCCCCTTTTTTCTCCCTCTTTCTTCCTTTCTTTCCCTCTTTCTTTCCTTTTTCTATTTAATCTCAGTTTCCCTGTTTCTGTACTAAAGGGAAATAAAATAATCTACTTAAGCTTTCTTATGTATTAAGAAAATAGAAAAGCTAATTTCAGATTCTTTAGGATCAAACACCAGAAAACATCCCAAAATTATTCTCTGTGGAGACAGTGTTAACATTCTCTTAATAAATCTCTCCTTCTTTCTCTCTTTCTCAGATTCCCGAAGAGACTAGAAAGTGTAACTTTTGGAAGTCCTCCATTATTTTTGTTTCAAAATGAGTCCTGCTTAACACACCTACTCTACTAATCCACTTTTTTTTTAAGAACAAACTTTAGATATCCAACACATTCTGATATAAAGAGATTCTCCATATTTTAACTCAGCAAGAGGCCACACTGAACTAAGCCCATCAGTATGGAATGTAACAGAGGGCCTACTCCACCTGGCATTATTTATTAAAAAATTAACAAATAACTAACCTCATGAATTGTACAAGTAAAAAATAACACATCATGCACTCTAAAAACACTTCCTTCAGTAGCATCCAGGCTGGCTTTATGACACCCACTATCACAGCATCATACCCACTAAGCCAAGTATCTCCCAGGAGAGTGGGTGGTCTCTTCCTAGTGTAAGGGTGGGAAGTCATTCATACACTGGACTAGAGGAAACAGGCTTGACCCTCAGCAGAGGAGAATGGACAGGACTGAGAGAAGCTCAACTATCATAGGTCCAAGGGTGTCTAAATCTGAAGAAAACACAACTTAAATTATATAAAATACCTAGATTACATATCCAAAGAAATATCTAAAAACTATAATTTGGCCAGGTATGAAGCCTGGCTCATGGTTAGAGCAAAAATATGCTTTTCTGTGTTTTATTTTTCCAAATATATAATTTTAAAATATATATTATGTGTATATTACTATAGTCATTAATTGTTCATTCACCAATACATTTTTAATATTTATTTATTTTTTGTTTTATGTGGACACAATATCTTTATTTTATTTTTATGTGGTGCTGAGGATCAAACCCAGTGCCTCACGCATGCTGGGCGAGTGCTCCTACCTCTGAGCCACAACCCCAGCCCACCAAATACATATTTGAGCACCTATTTTGTGCCCAACACTTACATTACTAAGAAAGAAGGAAGGCCCCTTGCCTTTAGAAAGGCTGCATCCCCTCAGAGGTGGATCAGCAGTTAACATATACCCAAATATATAAACCTGATGAGATTGGAAGACTAGAACAAAGACAAATTAAGGAAACTAGAAAGAGAGGCAGACAGGAGGCCACTGGAGAAGAGGTCGCCAGAGAAGGCTGTCTGAGGAGATGACAGTGAAGCTGGGGTATGAAAGTTGAGAAGGAGCCAGTTATTCCAGGAAGAGAAAGGGTGCTAAAGTGTAGTTCCCCAAACAGGAGAGGATCAGTGTATGGAGTGAAGAAATCCCACTCTGAATAGCTTCTAAAGTTACTTTAAACAATGAAAACAGGTTTGGAAATAGCACATCCAATTGGAAGAAACCTCCATGCTAATTTTGGGGAATACCCTCAATTTCCAGGTGGTGTCAAGACCCAGAGAAGTTCCCTTGACTCACAGAGCTGAAGGCCACAGCATTGACCTAGAATGCTGATCTCCTGTGTTCATTATATACCTTCCCAGGTGTCCTGTGGCCTCTCCTGAGTTGATGCAAATTAATCACACTCTTCCCTGAACACTGACTGACAGCCTATCTACAAAGGGTTTGTTTACTAACTTGTCCTTCTTGAGTAAAAATGGGCTAAAACAACTTTAGGATATTATCTAAAAGAAAGAAAATTCTATGAATTGTTTTTTTACTTTTCATAATATAATAGGACACAAATACAGAAATCACATAAATTCTAAGGCTGTTTTTTTTTTTTAGTATTTAGCAGTAATAAGTCAGATCTGGTAATGAGAAGTTGACTATAGTAGGTTATATTTTTCATAAAAAAGTGAAATGCATATCCCAGATAGATTTTGATTACCAAAAATTAATGATATTCAGTTTTATTCACATGGTTTTTGCTCTAATCAGGAAGCATGCAACCTATTCGGTACTCACAAATTTGCACTGGAGAAAATATTCAGTAACCCCCAAATGAGAAAATTTTATCCTGTACGAACTTGGCCCAGAATATATAAACTGCATTTAGTTCTATTTATCGTCTTGCAAACTTCTTCATTATTTCAAAATGAAATCTCAGCTGTGCCCTGATAGCAAAGCAGAAGCAATATAGGCTATTTTAGCCATCTCAACAAGAATATTCTGAGGATTAATCCATTTTCCAGGAATGCCAAACATTATTATGAATTTTGGGTGAAGGTAGACAGTTATATTATCAGCCTTAAATTTGTTTGTTGAAAGAAATTTATGATTTTCATTCTGGCTTCACAAAAAGGGGTAAACTCTAGACTATCCACGATAACCATAATTTTCAGCTGTTCTATAATCCCAACAATTTTAGACTTTATTAGTCTTAATTTCCACTATATGTTCAAAAACAGATTTCCAATGGGTGTGGCCTGAGGTCAGGTTTAGCAGACAGCTAGAGTTTTCTCATCTACAGCAGCTTCTTTTCTCAACACTGCCAGCTTCTCTCATGCCACAGGAAAATCCCAGATAAGTAAATGAGTGTTCTTTCCATGGCACATGAAAATATTTTCATGGAAATATTCCAGGTCTTTTGGGATAGGAACCTGCTCTTTATGGAGGCTACTGAGGCATAAGCACTCCTGGTAATTTTGTTTTACTGCTGGGAGATTGTTTAGAGTTTAACTAGAAGTCATTTAAAATAAAATAAAAATAACAGAAAACAGAAAAGTAAACAATCTTTGTGAACATTTGTTTTACTTTTTTGAGCTGCTGATTGAACCAAAGGTCTTGTACATGCTAAGCATACACTCTACCACTGAGCTACATCCCCTACTCTTTGTTTTCCTTCTTAAATTTAGAGCTAGAACTTATCTCAGCTAGCCCTTGAAATGACAATGAATTAGACATGGCACTAGTTCCAAATTCTCCTTCCAAACACCTGCCCTTAAAATAGACTACCTAAAGGGCTGAGGGGTGTAGCCTAGAGGTAGAGTGCCTGCCTGTTATGTACAAGTCCCTGGGTTTGATCCCCAGCATGGGGGGAAAGAAAAATTATCTGAGAAAAGTTTGTGATTGCATAACAAACACTGAGAAACACAGATCAATTGTTTTTAATTCAAAATAATACCAAAACAGTTTGTTCATTTATATTAAATTATAATAACCCCAAATTAGAATTGAAACTATGACTTAAAAATATCAAAATATCTCACATATGGAAACCTGTGATGTACATTGGCTAAATAAGTAAGTGTTATGATTTGGAAGTTAGTTTTCCCCTAAAAGCTCATGTGTAAGACAATGCAAGAAGGTTTACAGGAGAAATGATTGTGTTATGAGAGTCTTAACCCAACCAGTGAATTAATCCCCTGATTGGATTAACTGAAGGTTAGTAGGGTGTGGCTGAAGTAGGTGGGTACCTGGGAGCACGGCTTTAGGATACATAGTTGGTCTATGGGGAGTAGAAGTCTCTCTCTTTGCATTGTGATCATTGTATGAGCAGTTTCCCTCCCGACACTCTTCCGCAATGATGTTCTGCCTCACCTTGAGCCCCATGAAATAGAGCTGGCTTACTATGAACTGAGATCTCTGAAACTGTGAGCCCCCAAATAAACTTTTCCTCCTCTAAAATTGTTCTTCTCAGATCTTTTAGTGACAGCAGTGGAAAAGCTAACTAAAACAGTAGTCAATAAAATTGCTGAAAATTTAAAAGCAGCTGGGGCAAAACCTTGGATGAATGCTGGGGGGAGGAGCAAAGGAAATGGTCTTCATGTTGATGTTGATTTAGAAGTAAGTCACTTTCCCATGCCAAAGATAAGAGAGGCATTTAAGAATTATTTAACTTTCAGCTTAAAAAAAAAAAGATGTCTATTGAAAAAAACCCTATTGACAGGCATGAAGACATCACCACTTTTCCTTCCCACCTGCTGGCTGGGATCATCACAGAAGGAGAAGCCTTTGTGATCCAGTGGTAAAAAGAGGCAAGAAATATTAAAACAATACACACCTTTGATTGTTAAATAAGGGAGAATTTTCTAAGGATGTTTAATTAGTTGAGGCATAATAGTTACTGTGCTATAAACAGACACTTAATCTTTATTTCTAAAAATTTAGACACACAAATCAAGGAGTAATTAAATACTTTACAAAGGTTCCACATTAAAAGTCATAAAAATAGCATACCCCCTATGAAGTGATTTTAAAAAGAATTCTATTTACAAAAGTAAATTCAGGAGCATTTCAAGATTATAAACTGAGTTACAGTTGATGTAACGTAACTTAGTAATTTTATGTGTAGAGAACTAACTTGATTTTTCTCCTTATTGATAAAACTCAAAAATAATTTGAGTCCATGTCAGCAAGATTCTTTTGGATACGATCTTTTTTTCTCTCCAATACCTCAAATTCTTTGGTGTGTACTTCTCTTTTGTCATTACTGGCCTGGTGAAGAAATGAATATACTTCCCAGTAGCAACAAAAGCTGACAAGCAGGGAGTACTTCCTATGGATAAGGCTGTTATTGTACCCAACCCAGCCCAGGGCTTGGGTTTGTGTTTAGTGGGAGGACCACCAAAATGTAAAGGAGACAGAAGGTCAAGACTTTCTTCTGTTAATGCTTCTGAGTTTTCCAGAGTTGGGATACAACTCACTATTCCAAAGAGAGGAAGAACACTGTCAAAAATAGAAATTCATTGGATTAACCAAAGGGGAATGAAGGGCAGGGAACAGGAGAGAAAAGGAAAGATAGTGAAATGAATCTGACATTACTTTCCTATGTACATATATGAATACACCACAGTGAATCTTACCACCATATACATCCACAACTCTGGGGTTCTAATTAGAATAAGATATATCCTATGCTTGTATAGTTATATAAAGGAATCTACTGTCATGTACAATTAAAAAGAACCAATAAATATGTATATGAAGATACTGTAACCATTTCCTACCATTATATATTGCCATGGATGGATTTAGCTATGTGACAAAGTCCCAATAAAAAATATAGTTTATACAAATGTGGTTCTATTCCTTATTTGTTTTACTTAAGACACATTCTGTCCATGGTTAGAAATAAGCCATGACAGTGGTCTCATCCTGCATTTTTATCTATGATGAGAAATTAGCCATAACCATGATCTAACCCTGAATGTGATCTTAATATTTTACACCACTGGTAAATCACTAACACATGAAAATAACCCAGCTGCTCTTTATTATTACTCTTTTCAATTCTATAGGCTCTACTGCTTTCACTGGATAACCTATCCTCACCTTTCCCCCTGTTCTTTCCTCATTTTAAAGGGATTCTTTCCTTTTTCAAAGAAAAAAAATCTATTGGAGAAAACATTCTTCTTTCTTTGTTTCCACCCCACAGTTCTGTTGGCCCCAATGGTTGTTCAACATTCTCTCGCCTACCTCTAAATTAAGTGTTCATTTAAACTTAACTGCTGTTTTCCCTTCTCTTTGGTAAAAAGGGGCTGTGAATTGCTTCCCAGGCTTTGGCTCCTCCTCACTCTTCTGGGCTCCCAATGAAGCAGCCTCTCACTATAATCCATCCTCAAATTTCTCTTTTTAATAAAGTTTGTGTTGGCCTTATGTCTCTAAATCATTTTAATCCATTAGAGCCATTTACCTTCTCTCTGGAACAACCAATGCTAGCTCCTCTCCCTTCCCCTGGTACTGATTTTTGACCATGTGACCCCACTCAGTAGGACAAAATGTGTTGTTCCTGGCTTTAGATAATAAATTCCTATATCACTCTCACAAATCACAAAACGAGTTCTGGAATGCAAGCTTTTTCCCTTCTACTTCCACTCATTGCTAACAAAGAAATTTTCATAAATGAAATGAATGAGAACCACAGGTTAATGAGATGTTTAATATTAAGAAGAAGAAGAAGAAAAAGGAAGGAATTATTTACATGACTTTTTACAAAACTTCCCATAGAGTATTTAGCAATGGTTCCCAGAGGCCGATCCAGTGACAAGTCTGGGATTACTGCATAAGAACCGCCTGGGAGGTTGTTGAACATAAATATTGCTAGGCCACACCCCTAGAGTTCCTGATTCAGTAGGTCTGAGGTTTGGGAGCCACCGATACAGTGTGTAAATCAATCTCAACAGCTTGAGTAAAAGCCCCATAAGCACATATATAACAACATGCAGATGCCAAATTTTCAACTATGTGAGTCTTTAGAATTTGCACTGTGATTAATATGTTTTGGGAGAAGTATGAGAAGACTTTTCAGTGAAAGTTAAGTCCTAATGGGAAAAAGGATAAAACCCAAGGTGTGTATTGGACTGTCCACTCCTCAGCAGCCTGCAACTATATGTCTACAAGGAGATATGAAATTGCCTCTTCCCTTCTCACCTTCCCCAGCACCCACTAGAAAATATGCAGTTCTTGGACAAGCCTTTACAGGATCAAATTTATTTTAGTTTACACTTGATTTATGCTCTATTAAAAAATGAAACAAAAGCGATAAAATATGACTTAGGGTGAAACAGAATGAACACTTAACTAATTCTCTCTTCCTCAAGCACAATGGCCCCTTTCCCTTCTTGGGAATCAAAATATGAAAGACATGTAAGTTACAGCCCCCTCAGACTGACTCCACAAATCCTTTTTTTCCACACTGAGCTAAGAACCTTCAAATGCATATGTAGTAAAATATCCGCCACCCCACCCGCACCCCTGCCTTGGAACCTGCTTATTTGCATCTATCAACCCACTCTAAGACAGAATTGTTCCTTCAAAGAAACCATGGAATCTTGTTCTTCTTTCCCTAAAAGATCTTCCTACTTCCATTGTGTTCTAGACCTATGTTGTCAAATCCAGGAACCACTATCCTATGTAGCTTTTGAATTTTTGAAATGTGGCTGACTAGTCAATGTTGAGATGTGATCTGTGTGTAAAATAGGCACTGGATTTCAAAGACCTAGAATGAAAAAAATGGGAAATGTTTCAATATTAACTTTATATTGATGAACATGTTATTATGACACCATTTTGGATATAAGATTGAACAGAGAGCCTACAGAATGGGAGAAAATCTTTACCACCTGCACCTCAGATAGGGCGTTCATATACAGGATATACAAAGAACTCAAAAAACTTTACAACAACAACAACAACAAAAATAACCAAATCAATAAGTGGGCAAAGGAACTGAACAGACACTTCACAGAAGAAGAAATACAAATGGTGAACAAATATATGAAAAAAAAATGTTCAACACCTCTAGCAATTAGAGAAATGCAAATTAAAACTGTACTGAGATTCCATCTCACTCCAGTCAGAATGGCAATTATCAAGAATACAAATAACAATAAATGTTGGGGCAGGATATGGGGGAAAAGGTACATTCACATATTGTTTGTGGAACTACAAATAGGTACAACCACTCTGGAAAGCAGTATGGAGATTTCTCAGAAAACTTGGAATGGAGCCATCATTTGACCCAGTTATCCCACTCCTTGGTATTATACTTAAGAACTTAAAATCAGCATACTACAGTGACACAGCCACATCAATGTCTATAGCATCTCCAGTCATAACAGCCAAGCTATGAGACCAAACTAGGTTCCCTTCAACAGATGAATGGTTAAAGAAAATGTGGTACACAATGGAATAGTACTCAGCCATAAATAAAAGAATTCATGGCATTTGATGATAAATAGATAGAACTGGAAAATATCTTGCTATGTGAAATAAGCTAGATAAGCTTATTTATTTATTTATTAGATAGAACTGGAAAATATCTTGCTATGGGAAATAAGCTAGATAAGCCCAAAAATCAAAGCCCAAGTGTTCTTTTTGATATGTGGATGCTAACCCACAATAAGGTAGGGTGCAGAGGGGAAGAACAGAAGTCCTTTGGATTAGACAAAGGGGAATGAAGGAAGGTAGCAGGGAGGAGAATAAGAAAAACAGTAGAATTAATTGGACTTAACTTTCCTATCCTTGTATATGAATACATGACCAGGGTAACTCACATACAACCACAAGAATGGGATCCTAATTAGAATAAGTTATACTCCATGTATGGATAATATATCAAAATATACTCAACTGTCTTATCTATATAAAAAGAACAAATAAAAAAGAAAAAACAAGAAAAATATGTTATTAAAATTAATTTTATGTTTCTTTAAATGTGTCTTTTAGAAAACTTAAAATTATAATGCACTAATAAAAACATAAAAAAATAAAAATAAAAATTATGCCTGTGTTGTGCATTTTATTTCTAGAAAAAGTGCTTTGCTAGGTGAAGACTAGCATTCTGCTTTCCATCTTAGAGATTATTACTTGTATTTTCTCAGTACTCCTGATCCCCTCTCTTGGCTCAGTATACCTACCTCTCATTTGAACATACCTAACTGAAGAGTTCTTGCCTTATTCTGTCTCTGAGTCTCTGTCACAGGCCTGACATGTTTGCCTACCCTTATGTCAAATAATGTCTTCCTTTTTATTCTATTTTTTTTATTTCAACAGATTTTTAATTCCCACTTCTTCCAGAAATCTTCCATTTCTTAAAGAAGACAAAACATCTGTCTATTATTCACTTTCTGGACATTCCAGTTTGGTCACAGAAGTAGCAGGGTTATTTCTGATTTTTTAAAAGAATAGTAATTTATTCATTTACTCAATAACATCCACTGGGCACCTGCTGGAGTCCAGGCACTGTTCTAGCCACAGGGGATACCTAATAATGTCAGCACACAGGCTTAAAATGATGTGTGGAATGATGTCAACAGGAACACATACACTAAACCAGTGTTCTCCTGCCCTCAGACCCAGAAGGACTCTCTGCTTGCAAACACCTTCTGAGGAAGGATTTAAATGCAGTGCTCATATAACACAAGTCTTCCGGCTTGAAAACCTGAAACTGCATGATTATATATTAAATATTTCCCCTCAACCACAATTTGTATATTCCCTTATGTTTCACTGACTACCTTAAAAACTCCATCTTCTTGTATTCTATATTTTGCTGAGCCAGGATTAAACACCATGCTTTCACATGAGTGTGTGTGTGTGACTGTGTATTTATATGGCCATTTATCTCTCACAATGTGGATTCCATTTTTGTTCCCCCTTGGAGGTGAGGAAACTGGGACTAAGGGAAGTTAAATACCTTAATGAGGTCACAGGGGCAATGAGTAAAGAAGTAAGGATTTGAACCTAGGCAATCTCACTTTAGAACCACAGTTATCAACCACTATACAAACACCAAGGACCATTTAAGCATGATGCTGGCACAATCTGGTGCCAAATAATGACTATACAGGAGAATGACATCTGGAGGGGAAGAGAGAAAAAAGAAAGAATATGAGAGAAATATTACTGATTATTTTATTTGAACCCCTAAAGAACATGAAGCCAGAACATACCCTTCGGTCTTCCTAGTTTCCCAAGTAAATAGAATCTTTTATAATTTGTATAATTTCGGGGAGGGTCTACTCACAACTGTATACAAAATTCTGCTTGTGCATAAAGAGAGCTATAAAAAGTGTGTATGTACTCTATAGGAAGAATCTCAAAGGAAATTTGATTCTATACAACTTTCATGTGTACAGCATCTTAGCCAAATATCCTTTTCTAAAATTATGTAGGAGTACTTAGAATAAGCTAGTTGTTATGTGGCAAGCCTCTGTTCACATTAGGCCTATTCCTGGAACTATCCCTACATGGAACAGAATAAGCTATTTTCTATATAGTCAGGTGACACAGTGTCTAAAATCTCTTCATAAAAATTTACCATTTATAATTTCAAATCATCTTTTAAAATGCAACATGTGCTTCTGTTCAACCTGATAGATTGGAAATGCATGCTTATCTCAAACCTTTCTTCAAAGTTCACTAACATGACAGCACCTCAGTCCCACCACTGTTTGTTTGTAGATCCATTTCTCATTCTTCCTTTATTTGGTTCTGCTCAAATGTGGAGGGACTAACCCTTGCCATGCTGGGCCTTCCAAGCTTACATAAGTTCAGCAAGCAAGAGCACTGTTAGGGGGAGACTGAAGAGGATAAGAAGGGAGAAATTAGAGTATTTATCACTTTACTTGTCTGCTCTAGGCAGAGGATCTAGCAGTAGCTGGGTCTCTTTTGAAGCTCCCGCTATAATAGGTAGACCCACCACAATTATAGCTCTACCAGGGTTACCAAAACTTACCTTCTTGCTTTGTCCAATCAGTATGGGGTAGTAGAGCTATTGCTAATCACTGGGTTGCCTCATTACTTCTGTTTGCTCCTTGTCAGTTCTATCTTCTGTATAATTAATTCCTTGCATTAAATTACCATTGTTTCAAATACTTAGGGTATATTTTCTTGGTTGGGTCTTGACTAATATAGCTAGTAAAAGAACAACAATCATAAATAAGCATAAACTAATAAGCACAAAGACGATGAGCAGGAAGTACCCATGGATGGGTGCAACACATATTTTTGTAATATGAAAATGGCTGGAGGAATGGATGAGAGAGATCTGTAGCAGGGGAGAGGCTGCTACACCCTAAGTACTTGAGGAGAAAGATACCAGGAAAAACCCTGGGAAGCTTCAGGCCTTGGGGACACTGGATACTTTGGAAGGTAGGAATATGTGACTGAAAAGAGAAGGATTGCTTTAGAGTCCACACATGTTGTCCTTATCCACCTCCCAGGTAGGAACCTGAAGCTTATTCTTTGGAGGCTGAATCAGCACAACCTCAGACTAGGGATAGCAAAAGACAGGAGAGTGGCTCCTTGCTAGAAACATAGTGTTATAGTTTGGATGTGAGGTTTCGCCCAAAAGCTCACATCTGAGACAATGCAAGAAGGTTCAGAGAAGACATGATTGGGTCAAGAGAGGCTTAACCCAATCAGTGGATTAATCACCTGATGGGATTAATTGAGTGGTAACTGGAGGCCGGTAGGGTATTGGGGTGTAGCTTTGAGTATATATTTTATATTTGGTGAGTGAAGTCTTTCTTTCTGCTTCTTATTACTATGTGAGCTGCTTCCCTTTGCCACACTCTTCTGCCATAACATCCAACCTCACCTCGAGCCCTGAGGAATGGAGTCTGCTGTCTATGGATTGAGAACTCTGAAATCATGAGCCCCAAATAAACTTTGCCTCCTCTACAGTTGTTTTGATTGGGTCCTTTTAGTCACAGCAGAGAAAAAGCTGACTAAAATACGTTGTAATGATGTGGATTTTTTTTTTTATTCTCTGCCACACATGACTTGGAGTAAAAGATTCCTCACTGGAAAAAAAAAAGTGTCCTCAACTATTGACATTGGAAATGGAAGAGGAAGTTTCTAACAAACTAACCAGATCATTGTGGTGGGGGCGGGGGAACAACCACCTTCAACAAGCCCTACCATGTCATTTGCTATTAGTTTGACAGTACGGAAAACAGTAGTGAAAAGGAAACTGTAGAAGCATTTGTGAAAAAAATAGCAACTAGCAATAGTCTTACGAAAATAAAAGAATAAAAATGAGGCAATAATGAACTCCAGGAAAATAAAGCATTAAGTGTCACTTGGTACCGCAGAGGGCAATGTTTGCATAGTCAAAATAATTAAACAGTTCATTACTGATGAAGGGAAGGGAAATAGGGGCTAGGTATAATTATAAATGCCATGAATAACTACACATTTTATTCATATTAGTGCTATATTAGTTTCCTAATCTATTCCATTCCTCTCTTCTAGCTTCTGGTGGTTGCCAGAATCCTTGGTGTACAGTGGCTTTTAGCTGCATAATTCCAATTCCTACTTTTAGTGTCATGTGGCTGTCTTTCCTCCACATCTGTTTCCGTCTCTTCTTATAAGGACACAAGTCATACTGGATTTAGGGCCCACCTATTTTAGTATAATTGCATCTCAATGAATATCATCTACACCAAATAAAGTCACTTTTTGAGGTTCTGAGAAGGACATGATTTGGGGCAGAGAGCATTATTCAATTCAATACAATCAGTATAAGCATAATAGTTAGAAATATGGAAATGAATTCTAATGAAACAGCTAAAAGTCAAGGATTCTTACCTCTGGAATGGAAACTGATGGGTTTAAGGAAATAACATTTATGCTTCTAAGGCTTGGAACAGGCATGCCTATGGCATACTGACACCTAGATACCCTCCTTCAGATCAGAGAAGAGGATCATACTTCTTCTGGTTGACTGGCCAAGAGACTAGTTTTTAACAACAGGTTTGAGAGAAAATGACACTTTTGGTCAGATCTATACTTGCCAGCATGAGACCATCAGCTCTATTCTTTATGCTACAGGGATGGTGAAAGCATGTATGAAAACAGAGTTTCTGTCAACCTGAATGACTTCAGTGAGCATAGTCTCCCATTGCTATGGTCCCTAAAGTCCATATATGAAAATACTAAACCCTAAGGTAATAGATTTAGGAGGTGAAGCATCTGGGAGATGATTAGGTTTTGAACAGGACTAATACTCTTATAAAAGAGATTCTGAATGCTACTTTGCCCTGTCCACCATGTTACTATATAGTGAGAAGGGGCTGACTATGTGCCAGGAAATGGACCCTCACCAGCACCAAATCAAGGCAAATGCCTTGATCTTTCACTTTCTGGACTCCATAATTGTGAGAAATAAATTTCTGTTGTTTATTAGCCACCCATAATGGTGTTTTGTTGTCACAGCCTGAATGGACTAAGATACCTACTCATATTAAACTGAAGTGGGAATGACCCCCTCCCCCAATCCTTGTAATCTATTGAGATTTGTGGCTTGTTACTGATGTTATAGCAGCATAACCTAGTCTATCTTGTTGAACACAAGGCTTGGGGTTAATATTTGAATTTTATACAATGAATGCTTACTATTGTGATAAAAGTAAAAATGAATAAATAAGTTGTAAATGAGAATGTAAGAAATAACAGCATTAGTAATTTTAGTAGGTTTTTTTTTAAGTGCATGGTATTCCAAGAACACTGGATTCTAAGTTGCTGTAGGCATTGTCAGAGTGTGGCATGGAAGAGGGGCATGGTGGCACACACTTATAATTCTAGCTACTCAAAAGACTATGGTGAGAGTATTGAGAGTATAAGCCCAGCCTGGGCAACATAGCAAGACCTGGTCTCAACAGCAACAGCAGCAACAACAATAAAAAGTAGGGCATGGGATCATCAGATCAAACAAACCTCATAACTTTTTAATAACTGTTTTCCCTCTCCTTGGATATTATTACTTGAACAGTAGTACACTGAATTAATCCAAGTATGGTATAGCTCATTTCTACAATATCTCATGTGTTGGATATAGCAAAATGAATGTGTTTATTTCTTGGGAGTCTAGTCTTTACTTTTTGGGTTCTTTTTGTGCCTAATCCTTTTCTTTGCTGAATGAAAAACAATAGATTCTAAAAATTTATTTTCAAAATCTTTTCTCAAAGGTTGTTTTTTTTTCCATTCTGCAAATGATCAATTGCATTCTTTGGCATGAATTTATCCCCATTTAAAAATCTAGTCATCTCCTGTAGAACGTAAGAGTAAAGAGATTCCAATACTTTAGTCTGCTCCTGTCCAATCACTATCACCATTATATCAATTGCCTAATTGGTAAATCCCATTGATCTTTCCATCAATCTTCCATTGCATAGTTAGTTGCAAATACTCTGGGTTTCCAGTTTTCTCTATGGTTGGGGTCTTTATTCAATACACTTTTTATTGCTGTGCAGGTCAAGTACCATCTAGTATCCAGTTATCATCTTCAGGGTACCTGGAAGGGTTGTATTATTCTTTCCCCTTGAAGTTAGGCAAGGGCATGTGCTAATTACAATTAATGAATGCCATTTTCATGAAAATATTTATATAACAATGAATATATAAACCTCCAGTTATTTGGCACATCTATTTCAAGAAGTAAGCAATTCAATTCTAGTCCAGCAAAATGAAACAGTTTTGAAAGTTCATGGTCATGAGGTTCCTATGCCTCAAAGAGCTCACAATTTGAGCTCTTTGAGGCATAGCTAGTCTGGAACCCACATGCTAGGTGCTCAAAAACATATTTGTTGAGTGAATGAATGAAGAATTGGGGGGAAATGAGTGAATGATCATAATTTCAATATCACATCTTGTTTAAATCATTCTTATATCTCTATATACCCATTTGAAAACTAATTTAGAGAGTCACCCTTAAATGAGTAAGAATTTATTCCTGAGTAAGACTAGAAACAATATTATGGTTTTTTAAAGAAAGTGAACACAGATTCTTAGCATGAGTATTGCTTCTGTTTCTGAAACCTATAACAAAAGATGATCCAGGGTCCTTGAATTTGAATGAAATTTGTGATTTTTCTTCTTTATCTGTTTTGGTTTAATGACTTGAAGCTGTTTCCGACTGAATTTTGTATCCTTACAAAATCTGTATGCTGAAACTCAAATCCCCAGTGTGATGGTATTTGGAAGTGAACTTTTGGGAAGTGATTAGGTTTAGAAGTCATGAGGGCGAAACATCCATCATGGAAATAGTGACTTTATAAGAAAAGGAAGAGACAGCAGAGCTTTCTGTCATGGCCAAGTGAGGATACAGTGAGAAGAAGGCTGTCTGCAAACCAAGGAGAGGGCCCTCACAAAGAAATGAGCTTCTCTGACCTTGATTTTAGACTCTCCAACTTCCAAAACTATGAGAAATACTCATCAGTTATTTAAGTCACCCAGCCATGTTTTTTGTTACAGCAGCTAAGTCAGACGCCAAATTCTCATTTTCTCTTTTTCAATGAGAAATGTAATATTATTTACACTTTAAATTATTAATATTAATATTATTACACTTTTCCAGAAACCAGTCTAAGATTCTCCAGATTCTGTAGATAAAGTAACATGACCATACAGTGACTACTCTGACTTATTAAGTATTTCCTGAGACAGTAATGATTTGATCAACTACCATTGTTGGATAGCACTCTTAGGCTTCAACCAATAAATGGAGACTTTCATTAAACTCTAACAACTTCTAATGGCAATAGGGAGTTCCATAATTCAACCACAGGATAAACTTTTTAAAAATACTTTAGGATCATATTAAACCTTATAAGATTTTGTTATTTTTGTTTTGTTTTTTGTTTGTTTGTTTTTGCTCTTGGTAGATAGATATAATACTTTGCCCTGATTTTTATCTCCCTTCAAGAGCAAATTCATTTCCCTAGAAACATGGTATTTTGAATTGGTAAAGAGTTATAGGAATAAATTCTTTAGGCACCATTTAAGAAGCTTACTTGAAATTTTGGAGTCTCACACCAAATGCTTACTATTAAATAGCAATATGTTATATGAAATGTCAAATGAAAATGCTATCATAATTCACTGGATAAAGTTGAATTTTTACATCATTTTGATAAATTTTCCTCATTTACCAATATGGCCACAAATCATAACTTAAGGTTGTCAAGTGAAGGCAATAAAATATTATATACCTTCAGATGACCTCTATCCAGAAATTCTTTTCACTGTTCACATTTTATCTGTCAAATAGTACTTTCTTTAAAAAGCAAAAACAAATGCCATTATAGGGAGAAGCTACCAGCCTGGGACAAGTTCTAGCATTTAGAACTCTGACAGATTTTAATTTGGATATCAGCCAAAGTCAATAAAACTTGTTCATGCAGAAACTTACCTGGTTTTCACCACATCCAGGGGGTGCATCAGGCAAATTTCTACAAGACCTGAAAGATGATAAAGGATAGTCCAATAAACACTTATGTAAACACTGGTTCTTATTCCTTGACCCTATTAATTTCTCAAAGTTGAAGATCCAAATAAAGAATTTGGAACTTTGGACCTGACAACCAATAGAAGTAGACTAGTTACAAAAGACAAAAGCTTAACATGATTTTATTTCAATAGGAGTAGAATTTTTGAGTATTTTCTTAAAAGTGCTCTGTAGCTTAGTAGGGCTAATGGGGAAAAATGAAACAGGAATCAGCCTGTATTCCAATCATGTAAGCATGTATTATTGCAATCTCAATCCAGCTCAATTGATAAAGACTGGGAACATCTATTATTTAGAGAAATAAACATTAAAATGGAATCAGATGAACTGTTACCATAGGCTAGAAGTGGCCTCAAGAAACTGAATCATACTATGTACTTCTTGGCAAAATTGTATTACCTAGTATGAAATCACAGCCTAAATAATGTGTTAGGGAATAGATTTTAATAATTTCTCTTTTTTCATCAAATTGAAAGTCTAACATAAGAAAGAAGATGACTCAAATATCCAGTTCCATTTAACAATCTATCCTAATTGGTAGTTTAAGACACATTAATTAATTGCTAGTTCAAGACCTAGAAAATTTGCTCTCACCAAGCTGGTATTTAAATTTAAATTCATCAGTCTCAGATAAACACAAAATAAAATGATTTAATCTTCTCACTCATGCATAATATAAAAATTATATTGCCAATCATCAACTATAAAACCACTTTTCCTGGGAAGGGGGAACATTAGAACTTCATAGTAACTTGAGGAGGGTTGTGAAAAATGCACAAGAAACTTAAATAATTATAGATTTATATCAGTGCTTTTCTAATAGACCTTTTTTAAATTTTACATTCAATATAAAACCAGAATAATAGACACTTAAGAGATAAAATAGCATGCTGGGGTTGTGGCTCAGCAATAGTGCGCTCACCTAGCATATGCAAGTTGCTGGGTTCAATCCTCAGCACCACATAAAAATGAATAAATAAAATAAAGTTATTGCATCCAACTACAACTAAAAAGCATATTTAAAAAATTTTTAAAAATAAAATATCTACAAGTGAAGTTTACTTTTTAATGGGCTAAACTATATAAACCTTCTACTCATTTTATGGATAAAAACAATAAAAACTTAAGCAAGCTACAGTATGAAAATAATTTGAAAAACATAAAAAGAATCATACTGTATATCAGGAAGTTAAAATCTTTCATTGCTATTTTCATTTGAGGCAACTGCTGCTTTATCACAATTAACAAGCAAAATAGACTTGCTACTTGATTTGTTTAAAGTAGGAGAAAGACTAATTTTATAAAGCTGGACATAAAACTTAAGGAAACCCAAAAGTATACTGATGTTGTAAACTTAATATATCATAAATGTTTTTGGTGTTTCTACAGATTTGTGGCACTTTAGTGAGCATAACAATTCTGTATGGTTCCAATGAAGCTGGGAACGTGACTACTATGGGCACAGGAAGGCATACTATGGGCTAGCCTCTGAACTTGTAAGTTAGGATATTACTGAATGAATGTTCCCTTCTGCTTAAGTACATGCCTTCACGGGGGCCAATATTGCTGGGAAAGGATTAACATTAGCTTGTTTTTAATGCTTCTCCCACTTTCCATCTTTTCTGAGAGGCTGTCCTGGCCCATTCAACCCAAACCTACACTGAACATTAGTTCCACCCTCTTTCCTCTGATAAAAGCTGAGCTATACCTCTTTTCCTAATAAAAGTACAAACACTGTCATGCAACGATTAGTTGACAAAAGAACAGCTTCTCAGTATTCAATTTCTTGGGATTTTTCTTTGTTTCTAGAATGTTTTACTCCTATAAGGACACACATACATACACACACACACACACACACACACACACACACACACACACACACACACATACTTCTTCTGAGAATTCTACTCATCTTCAAATCTCAATTTTGGCAACCATTTTCCCAGAAATCCTGGGGCAGAGATGATTAGTTATCCTCTCGTATTCATCCCCTCTTTTTTTCTGGCTACCTAGAATAAATAATGCATTTCCCAGTTTTCCCTGCTGCTGGACATTGCCATGTGACTAAGTTCTGGCTAATGGGATGTAAGTAAAAGTGGCTTGAGCAACATCTAGAAGTCTTTCAATGGCAGAGAAATTGTTCCTGTCATTATTTCCCCTCCTTCCTATTGTGGAATGGGGAAATGGAGTTGAAATAGCCATCTTGGACAAGGTGACTTTGGGAATTGAGGCCACAAATAGCATAGTAACAAGACAGAAGTAGTCCTTGACATTGTGGAGTTGTAGTCTGTCTACCTCCAGATATTCATTTTGGAGAAAATTTTCTGTTTACTTTAAACTACTGCTATTTGCATTTCTGCCACATGCAATTGACCTAATTCTGTCTGATTAGGAGCCATTTGATGTGCACTACCAGAACCCTGAGCTTGTATTCTGACACTGCAACCATCTATGTTCTTGTCTGAAAGCTCCATGAGGGCAGAAACTCCACCTGCTTTGTTCATCTTTGCATTCTTATCACTTTGCATGATGATTGCACTCGGTAAGATCAAGAAAATATTTGCTGAATAAACAAATAAACGCTGAGTTGTGTTTCTGTGCATGCCATCATAATTCTCAAAATAAACTGAACTGGTAGCTACTTATTCTGCACTTATTTCATTAGTTCGAACATTATACAAATAAGCAGGTAAGGGCAGAGAAGTAATCATAAAAATGATACTAAATAAAGCATAAGAAGTACTTGAATACAGAATTGCAATGTTGTTTATCACACATCTAGATGTTCAGCTATTAAGTAAATGTGGAAAGACAACCAGCAAACTAATACCTAATAGATTGACAAATGATTGTTGCAAGCTGTGTGATTTCATGGTATTGTGCAAGGTACTGGGAACAGACTGATACAGCATGGGGGCTGCTGGAAAGGCTGAAGGATTTCAAAGGTCTATGCAGAAGTGACTCATTGAACTGGGTGCAGTGGCTCATCCCTGTAATCCCAGCAATTTGGGAGACTGAGGCAGGAGGATCACAAGTTCGAGGCCAGCCTTAGCAACTGAGTGAGAATTTGTTTTTTAAAAAAGTGACACCACTGTAATGATTTAGATATGAGGAATTCCCTAAAATCTCATGTGTGAGAGAGTGCAAGAAAATTTAGAGGTGAAATAATTGGGTTATGAGAGTTTTAACCTAATCAGTGCATTAATCCCCTCTTAGGGATTAACTGGGTGTTAATTGTAGGCAGGTAGGGTATGGCTGGAGTGGGTGGGTCATTGATGCACAACTTTGGGGTCTATATTTTGTCCATGGTGAGAGAACTCTGTGCTTTCTGGTGCCATGTTCTGAGCCTTCCTCCACCACTCTTCTCCCATGATGTTCTGCCTCACCTCCAGCTCAGAGCGATGGAGTAGGCCATCTGTGGACCGAGAACTCTGAAACTGTGAGTGCCAAGTAAACTTTTCTCTGCTAAAATTGTTCTAATCAGGTCTTTTTGTTACAGCAGTGAAAAAGCTGAGTAAAATACTCACTGAGGAAGGTATATAAAGGGAAGATATCAAACAGAAAAAAGTAACATACATATAATCATCTTTCAATCACAGTGATTTAGTGTTGCTATTTACAATTAAAAATGTTGTTATTTATGTTCTGCATCAGTTCAAGCCTTATGTGACTGTTTCCTTTCATCCCAATTTGTCACCCTTCTTCAAACAGTATGTTATAGATCACATAAAACAAATGACAGGGGGCTGGGGATGTGGCTCAAGCGGTAGCGCGCTCGCCTGGCATGCGTGCGGCCTGGGTTCGATCTTCAGCACCACATATAAACAAAGATGTTGTGTCCGCTGAGAATTAAAATAAATAAATATTAAAAAATTCTCTCTCTCTCTCTCTCTCATCTCTCTCTTAAAAAATGTTTTTAAAAAATAAAAAATAAAACAATGACAAAAATATAAACAAATATTTTTCAATTTTTAAGTAAAAATGTAATCTGTGGTCTTGGAATACTTTGTATTTTGTTATTTCTTGTCCTAAGTCACAAGGATGATTTCTGTGAGGTAAAGTGATATATTTTAAAAATAAGTATCTCACAAGGAAGCAGTTCTAAGGTTTTCACCTTCTTTGCCAGCAACCACTGGTAGATATCTTATAACTCAAAGATATCCTTTTTCTTTAGAGCTAGGAATAGAAAACCACATCAAAGTCATCACTACCCAGAAAGGACAGGGTTGTACTTTTTTTTTTTTTTTTCATTCTGGAGACTTAAAATGCTTACAACATAAACCAGAGGATTTCTTTCTTTCTTTTTTTATTTACCCATCTCTTTACCCAGAGAAGGTCTCAAAAAATTGACAATAGCAAGTGCATTACTGCAATGATGGGCTGATTGACTATGGAACATATGCACCCCTTGCTAACTCCCTAATTGAATTCTAGAGACTAGAAATCTAGATACTTGTTGTCATTCCTGTGCCTGCCTTCACCCAGGAACAGTGTTGCTGTGGACTTCCATGACTCATTTATTTATTTATTTTTGCAGTACTGGGGTTGAACACAGGGGCATACTAACACTGAGCTGTCTCCAGACCTTTTTTATTTGTATTTTAACATAGGTTCTCACTAAATTGCCAAGGCTGGCCTCAAATTTGTGACTCCCCTGCCACAGACTCTCAAGTTGCTGGGATTACCAGTGTGTGCCACTGTGCCTGGCTTCAGTGACCATTTTAGCAAAGAATGTAGGCTTATGGGAAACAAACTGGATGACCCAAAGTTGAATATAAATTATTAAAGAAGAATATTGAGAGATTCTTTAGTTAAAGTCTTAAGATTGATTTTAATTATATGCAATCTTATTATACATTCATCTGTCCTGAGATGCATTTTTGAGAATAGAATATTCTAAATCTATTCTGCCTTATTTTTACTGAATCAATTTACCACTCCTCTTTCAAAAGTTCCATTCTTTACACCAATTATATCATATTAACCTTATAATTCCATTACAATCACACTATATCTATATCAAGATTAGCATTTATCATACCATGCTATGGTTGGCAATATGTAGAAACATATAAAAATTTGTCCACAACACATGCCTATACCTAGTAGCTTCTCAATAAATGTTGGGGGAAATCCTGAATTACAATAAAACAACAACAAAAAACCCTATTAAAATGATAGTATTCCTTTTCAATAGTTTGTAGAACGTGAAGTTATGAGAAGTTAGTGTGCACAGTGGGAACTCACTCAATCCAAAGAATTCATAATTCTTTTTTAATCTTGATAGTATTTGCTTTTGAAATTTTGTCTTATTTTTAATTGATAAGACAGTTGTGTATATTTATGGTGTACAATGTGATGTTTTGATATAAGGTTGCATTGTAATATGATTAGCTCAAGTCAATTAACATACTCATTACCTTGCATAGTTATCTATTCTTTTGGGTGGAAATATTTAAAATCTATTCTTTAAACAATTTTGAAATAGGCAATGCCTAATTATAGTTGCTATTATGTGTAATAGATTACTAACGCTTATTCTTCCTGTCAGGCTGAAACTTTGAACTTTTGATCAACATGTCCCTTTCCCCATCCAACCTCCTCCCTGGTTTCTGGTGATCAGCATTCTAATTTCTTCTTCCATGATTTTGACTTTTTTGGAATAACATATATAAGTGAGGTCATGCATTACTTGTCTTTCTGTGTCTATATTATTTCACTTGGCATAATATCTTCCAGATTTATCCCTGAAGTCACAAATGACATGTTTCTTATTTTTTAAGGCCTAATAGTATTCCTCTGTGTGTGTGTGTTTGTGTGTGTATGTGTATGTGTGTGTATCTCACATTTTCCTTACCCATTCACCTGATGATGGACACTTAGAATTCAGATTGATGACATCTATTGTAAATTGTGCTTCAATAAACATGGGGGTTGGATGTTTCTTGAGTAAACTGATTTTAATTCCTTTAGATATATCCCCAGATATGTAATTGCTCTATTATTTGGCAATTCCAATTTTAGTTTTTTGAGAAGCCTCTATTGTGTTATCCATAAAGGCTGCATTTATAGTCCTACCAACAGTATATGAATTTCCCTTTCTCCATATCCTTTCAAATGTTTGTTATTTTTTGCATGTTTGATCTAGACTCTGTAACAGATCACTAAAGTTTATTCCTTCTGTCTAGCTAAAACTTTGGACCTTTGGTCAACATGTTCCCATTCCCCATCCAACTCCCTCTCCAGCTTCTGGCAACCACCATTCTACTCTCTACCATTCTATGTGGGATGAGATGACATCTCCTTGTAGCTTTGATTTGAATTTCCCTGATGATTGGTGATGCTGGGAATATTTTCATGTGTTTGTTGTCTATTTGCATATCTTCTTAATGTCTGTTTAGGTACTTTGCCCACTTTTAAATCCAATATTTGTTTTCTTGCTATTAATTTATTTGAGTTTTTTGTTTGTTTGTTTGTACCACGGATTGAACACAGGGGCATTTAACCACTGAACACATCCCCAGCCCCTTTTAAAAATTTTAATTTAGAGACAGGTTCTAGCTAAGTTGCTTTAAGGCCTCACTAAATTGTTGAGGCTCATTTTGAACTTGGGATTCTCCTGCTTCAGCCTCTTGAGCCACTTGGATTATAGGTGTGCACCACCATGCCCAGCTTGAGTTCTTTATCAGATCTATAGAAATTCCATATTTTTCTTTTTCTTGTCAGTGCTTTTGGAGTATTATCCAAGAAATATTTATCTAGATCAATGATGTGGGACATTCTCCTTCCATTTGCTAGTAATTTTACAACTGTAGGTCTTATATTCAAGTCCTTATTTCATTTTGTCTTGATTTTGTGTATGATGTAAGATAAAGGGTCTAATTTCATTCTTCTGCCTGTGGATATCCAGTTGTTCCAACATCATTTATCAAAGAGACAATTCTTTCTCCATGTGTGTTCTTGAAATCTTTGTCAAATATCAACTGACTTTAAAGGCACGAATTTATTTCATGACTCTCAATCCTGTTCCACTGGGTCTATATGTCTGATTTTATGCCAGTACCATGGTGTTTTGATTACTAAAGCTTTGTAATAGATTTTGAAATCAGGTATATGATAACTTTAGCTTTTTTTCTTTTTACTCCAGATTACTTTGGTTATCTGTTAAGTGGCTATTCTTTGGTAGTTCCATATAAATTTTAGAATATTTTTCAATTTCTGTGAAAAATAACATTGAAGTTAATAGGGATCCCTTTGAATCCTAATGACACTTGGGATGTATAGATATTTTATCAAAATTAATTCTTACAACCCATAAATAAGGATAATTTTTCCATTTATTTGTTTCATATGCATAATAATGTTTAAGATGGGAAATAAGTGGGCTGATAGGTTTTGAATTCATATCCATCCTTTGAATGAATGGTAAGTAAAATTTTACAAAGCAGAAAAATCTCAATGCAGTGAGAAGCATTGAGGCATTCAAGCATCCCCAACATGTCAGTTGTAAGTTAAACCCATGTTTTCTTTTTATCAGGCCAAAAATCTTTGCATTGCACTACAGCCCCTTCTTGGCATTTTAAAATCAAACCTAAGATCTCTCTTTTGGTCTTTGATGTTAACACTGTTTAAATCATTAACTGATTTTGCATGGTATTTTTACTCTTTAAAATATAAAATAATTATTTTTATTATTAAAGAGAATCACAGACAGATGGTTTCATACTGTGCAAATTTCAAATTTAAAAACAGAACAGCTATAGACAGAACTGATATTTTTTCATCTACTCTACTAGTCAAGCAAATCATTACAACATCCTATTTGATAGCCTGCCCAGAAAATGTGGTAGCCCTACTGAATTATAAGCAATGTGAGACTCATAAAGGGAAATTAAATATATTATGCTTTTCCCTAATAACAGGGAAGGTACATTACCTTATTACCATTGTGGCACAGTAAATTAATATTATGCACACTGAATTTGCCAAAAAGATAATATATTTGGTAGGTTTGAAAGATATTATTAAAAGTTATGTGTTTGGGCAAGCCATAGTCTCCCTTAAAAAACTTGAAGCAAATATTTTTATATAAGTTTACTACTAGCATGGCATTTTTTTTAAAAGAAACTAACACTAAGCAATGGTCATTAGCATATTATTTACCAGGAATGCAATAGTTTCCTCATTCCATACTGCCTACTCTCACAGTTTGCTATCTAATTGACTTAATAATTTAAGGAACTATATTTTGAAGGTATAAACATGCATTATAAACATTATCCTCTAGGAATGTTGTTAAATGGAACATATCCAAAAGGAGGGAGAAAAACTAAAGCAGGGTTCAAAAATAAGTGAACTTTAAAAAAAATCATTTGAAAGGCAAAAATGGTCTAAAAATTATTAAACTAATAAAATGTCAGTTTTGAAATTTGAAAAAAATGAATACAGCAATCATACAAGCAAATATAGGTCACCAAAGATGGTAGGACTGTAAATATTATAATCACTTTGGAAAACAGTACAGAAATTCCTCAAAAGACTAGTAATGGCTGGGTGTGATGATACATGCCTGTAATCCCAGCAGCTCGGGACACAGGCAGGAGGATGGTGAGTTCAAAGCCAACCTCAGCAAAAGCAAGGGACTAAGCAACTTAGTGAGACCCTGTCTCTAAATAAAATACAAAATAGGGTTGGGGTTGTGGCTCAGTGGTTGAATGCCCCAGAGTTCAATCTTTGGTACTCCTCTACCAAAAAAAAAAAAAGAAAAAAGAAAAGTAAAGAAAAAGGAAAAAAAAGACTAATAATGGAAATACCATATGATTCAGCTATCCCACTCCTTGGTATTTATCCAAAAGATCTAAAATCAGCATATTATAGTGTTATATGCATACCAATATTTATAGCAGCACAATTCTCTACAGCCAAATCATTGAAGCAGCCTAGATGCCCATCAACAGATGAATGAATAAAGAAAATGTGAAATACACACACACACACACACACACACACACACACAAACACTATGGTGTTTTACTCAACCACAAGAAGAATAAATTTATGTCATTTGCTGGTAAATGGATGGAACTGGAGAACATCATGTTGAGTGAAATAAGTCAGACCCAGAAAGTCAAGGTTTGAATGCTTTCTCTCATATGAGGAAGCTAGAAAGAAACGAGGAATTTTAAAAAGCAGGGATTTCATGAAAACAGAAGAGTGATCTGTGGAATAGAGATAGGGGATGGAGAAGGAGGGATAAGAAAGGAAAGGTACTGTGGAATTAAACAGATCAAATTATACTATGTGCACATATAAATATATCACAATGAATTTTACTTTTATGTATAACTGTCACACACCAATTCAAAAACAATAAATAAATAGAAGGAAGACCAATAAAGTAGAAAAAGGGAGTTAGAAGAAGGGATAATGGGAGAGAAAAGGGATTAAAATGCAACAAAATAAATTGTATGAATTTATGAATATACTGAAATGAATACTATATTATATGTGACTATCATACACTAATAAAAACATCAATAATAAAAAAGGGTTATTTTCCTAATAATAAAAATAAAATGCATTGTAAGACTTGGAATCTACAGTAGAAAGTTCTAAAAAATAAATGGATATGCTTTATATTCATATTCTGAGTCAAGATGAGATTGCAATTGATGAAACAATTAATGAAATGCATATTTTAAGGGAATTAATTATATTTTTTAGGAGAAACAGCATGAAAATTCTGTCAAGCAATTTAAAATATGTCTCTACTACAAGAATTTCTTGACAGATAAAGATTAAAATCCTAACAATCTACCATGGAATTATACAGAGTGCCTGAAAAGTTTAACTACATATATGAATAAATATGTCATAAAAGACATAGTGAATCTCTAAAAAAGTAAATTAACATTTATTTATTTATTTTTCATACTTTTTTATTTGTTGGTACTAGGGATTGAACCCAAGGGCAATCTCTACCACTGAGCTAAATTTCAAGATTTTTTTATTTTTTAATCTTGAGAGAGAGTGTTTGATTATTTTTTCCAGGATGGCTTCAAACCTGAGATCCTTCTGCCTCAGCCTCACTAGTTGCTGGAATTACAGGCATGGATCAGCAAGACTGGCCAGACTTTTAAAATACTTTGTTGACATAATAGGAGAGGTATGATTTCTGTATTTACCCAATGACTAGATTTAACTGCCAGATTACTTTTTATTTAAATAAAATAAAATGTGAAAAGCAAAATTGCTGTTATAACTCTGATTTATTTATGGGCTATTTTGATACTACAAGGGTTAATATCTTTATTCATCTTTTACACACTAAAGTATACACAGGCTACATGTTAAACAATGGCAGAAACTAAGGGGATATCTATAACTTTGAGAACAATATGTGGCACCACCAAAATCCATTTCTCTTTCTCTCAGTTTCATAATATCTCAGCAACATGGCATGTTCCAGCATCTCTTGTGTGTGGTCATGTGACTAATATCTTGTCCATGGAATGTGAGAGACAGAAAGCCTAAGACTATGATTGTGCCTCTTCTGTATTCATTTTATCCTTCCCACTAACTGGGACTTCAATATAGCAGTGATTCCACTTACTTTATAGATGACAAAACAGTGTCCTAGGAAATGGTAGAGCATGACTGGAGGGAACTTGTGTCTCAGAGTGACCTTGAAGAGCAGAGATTATTGTGATGACATGAATCTACCATCAGGACTGTTACATGAAAGAATAAACTTTTGTTCTTTAAACCACTGTATTGTTATGTCTCCTTGATACAGAAGTTAAGCTTTACCCTGACCAACTAGTGTCATTATATTTGCTAACTATATTATGTATCCAAAGAGAGTTCATCAGACAAAAGATAGCAGTGTCAAGGACATGAAGAAGAGGGAACCCTTGCTCCCTGTTAGTAGAAATATAAATTGGTGTAGCCGTTCTGGAAAGCACTATGGAAATTTTGCCAAAAACCTAAAAATAGAACATATGATCCACAAATCCCACTACTGGGTATATATCCAAAAGAAATGAAATCATAAAGTCAAAAAGATATCTATACTCCCAAGCTTACTGCAATATTACTCACAATATCTAAGACAAACTAATTGTTCATTGAAGGATGAATGGATAAAAGGATTTGGTGTACATACATTCATGTGTCACTTACTGATGGGGATACATTCTGAGAAATATGTTGTTAGTCAATTTCATCATCATGCAAATACTATATAGTATGTTTGCATAAACCTAGATGGTATAGCCTACCATGCACCTAGGCTACAAAGAACATTTATATGGTATAGTTATTGCTCCTAGGGCCATGATGAATGAAACAGCATGAGGTTTTATCAAGAGAATTTGGTGGGCTGGGGATGTGGCTCAAGCGGTAGCGCGCTCGCCTGGCATGCGTGCGGCCCGGGTTCCATCCTCAGCACCACATACCAACAAAGATGTTGTGTCCGCCGAGAACTAAAAAATAAATATTAAAAATTCTCTCTCTCTCTCTCTCTCTCTCCTCTCTCACTCTCTCTAAAAAAAAAAAAAAAAAAAAAGAGAATTTGGTGCAATCAAGAGATGTAGTAAACACAAGATGTAAGAGGTTGCTATCAGCATAACTTGGCATATGGTTTTACAGAATTTTTAAGTATATTATTAAATACATAAATAATCAATATAGTCATTTATTATCATTATCAAGTAGCATGCACTGTACATGATGCTAGGTTTTTATGCAACAAGCAGTTTGTTCCAATGGTTGCTCCACTATCTTCCAGGTTTCTTTTCACCAGCATCATCACAAAACTGTAAATAATGGGCTGTACTGTAACATCATAACCAATGCATATTTTGACCACAGTCATTTTGCAGCACTTGACTATACTCAATAGAATAGTATTCAGTCAGAAAAAGAAGGAAATCTTGTCATGTGTGACAACATGAATGCACCTGGAGGACATTATGATAAGTGAAATAAGCCAGACACAGAAAGATAAATATCTCACTCAGATGTAGAATCTAAAAAGTTGATCTCATAAAGTTGAGAGAAGGATAATAGTTGCCAGAGGATGGGAGTGGGTAGATTATGGAGATGTTGGTCAAAAGATACATGGTTTTAGTTAGGTAGGAGGAATACTACATGGTGACTATAGTTAACAATATATTACATTCTTAAAAAATGTTAAGGGAGTAGGTACAAGTGTTTTTAACACAAAATGGTAACTGTGATAATACATATGTCAACTTCAAAACATCATGTTATTCATGATGAATACATAAAGTTTTATGTAAATTAAAAAAATTTAAAAACAAGAAATAGAGTTTGTCACCAAAACACAAAGTTCTAGAAATAGGATCTTAAACACATCATAATGTCTAATAAATGAAGATAAATAAAAATAAACAAATTTGTATATTAAAAGGAGTTTAAACCTTTTACTGAATGTAATTTAACAAAATAGTACATTTTTTGAACTAAAATCAATTTACCACCAAGAGAGAAAGGGGTTATTCCCTCTTTTCCAAAAGGAGAAGGAAAAAACATGAAGTGTGATGAGACCAGAGCTAGAAATTCCATGGGATTCACTCAGGTTCTATTTAAGGCCTCTTTTGCTTTTGAATGGGTTTTGGGGCATTAGTTATGGAAAACTCAGTCTAAGATGAGTTTCAATTCATTAGGAAGACACAAATATAGTTGGGCCACTAGTATAATTATTAAAATGAACAAAGCCTAAAATGCTGTTATCAAAAAATGAAATAATAGTTTTAAATTCATTTGGTATTTGTTTCACCAGCTTGAAAAACATGCTTTAAAAGGGAAATTTATTTGGTATTTGTTTCACCAGCTTGAAAAACATGCTTTAAAGGGGCTATTTGTGTTTTAAAATTTTCCAGAGTGAACACATATTTTTTTTGTTTTGTTTTATTTTGTTTTATCTTACTAGTGAGAAGCTGGAGGAATTTGTGTGACAGAAACAGTGCTTTCTTATTCATTCAGGTAGACAATTCCAACAAAAATAATTTGACAAGACTCTAGGTTGTTTAGACAAAATTCATCACAAATCAGATTAAACACAAAAGAGGAATTTATTGGCTCACAATGGAAACAACAGAAATGGCAGGGATGTTTGACTTCAAGACTTTCTCTTTCCCCTACTTACTTGTCACTGCTTGTCTTTATTCACTCCTGCTACAGAGCTTTCCTAACACAGAGAAGTACACATTCTCTCAGAGCCCAAATTCCCATCCTGTCATCTTTAAGATGTGAGGCAAGAACTCTTCTTTGTCAGTTCCAGCAGAAAAATCTCTGGATGGCCTTTGATTGGTCTCACTTCAGTCACATGTGAATCCATAACCAATCCCTAAGGCCAGGAGGAGGGACAACTGATTGGAAGATCTTTGGTCACATGTGTGCCCCTGGATGGGGTACAAGAGAGATATTTAGTATTTTAAATTTCTTTTACCATTTCTTTCTTCACAATTTAGAAAATGATACTACTATGTGTGAGTTACCTAAACAATACTCTTCCTATTTCCTCCTCTAAATAATTAATTTTTAATCCTAAATTGACTCTCCACTCTGGTAACAACACAACAATGGTACTGGAATTATTTAATTGCATTGTACCTTTAAAAATTTTTCCTATAAGGGGCTCTAGTTTATACTTAGGTTATTCTATATTCCTATGAGATTAGGAAACTTGGAAAGGAAATGAAATGACTCAAGTTTTAAATACGTATATACTTCATGAGATGTTATGTTAACTTATGGATAAGGTTGGCTCACCTAAACTTGTGATTTTTAAAGTATTTATCATATCAGAAAAGGTGTGCAGAAATATGAGAAACATAATTCCTGCTTCAATGGTTTACAAGATAACTCTGGAAGCCATTGCAATAGGACATCATGATTATTAAAACCAAACTGCTTCCTGGAGGGGCAAACAGAGGTAACTTTGGCTGCATGTTACAATCCACAATTCAATTTGGCATAGCATCTTGCATAAAAGTATATCCCAAACCACTTTACAGAAGTGAAATTTCCATTCTCAAGCCAATATATGCTATACATTACAGAACATCTGTGTGCAAACATTGCCTCATGGAAAAAAAAAAGTTAAAGCATGAGGTCATAAGATGAAAATCCAAAGGAGAATTTAGGAGGCATGGAACACAAGGGAAGGAAGAAGAAATAATGAGGAGAAAGAAACATGTCAATTTTTAAAATTTAGAAATGGGTCTGTGATGAGTTAAAGATATATCAGCCACTTTTTCCCTGAAAAAAAAAAATGAAGGTGAGACAATCTTTTCAAATGATCCAAAAGAATAGTATAAGACTTTAAATAAATAGAAAAAGTCCAAGGTGAAGACTGACAACCTTTCTCAGTAGTGGTATAATTATACAGGATTAGTAATCTCCTAGTCATAGGGATAAAGGCAATAAAATGATATATTTTGAGCTATAAAATATCAGTTTTTATTTTATTTTTAGTCCTAGAAGTACCAGTTAATAGAAATTTATATCTAACAAAGACAAGGAACAGAGTTTGCTGTACTTAAACTGGGTTCATAATATAAAATGCTGTTTTAAATATAAAAAAATTTTAGTATAAATTACTTTCAAGAATATAAAGGGGGAAATATTTTGACTCCTCAGAATACTGATTACCAGCTGGGAGCAGTAGCACATGCCTGTAATCCCAGTGGCTCTGGAGGTTAAGGCAGGTGTATCTCAAATTCAAACCCAGCCTCAGTAAAAGCAAGGCACTTAGCAACTCAGTGAGACCCTGTCTCCAAATAAATAAAATACAAAATAGGGCTGGGGGTGGCTCAGTGGCTGAGTGCCCCTGAATTCAATCCCTGATACCAAAAAGAAAAATAAAAGAAGAGAATAGTGGTTAACAGAAGCTGTAAAGAAGGGAGAAGGTTCATAGAGGATTAACAGGTTAAAAAAAACAGAAAAATTAGTTTCAAGTTTTTGAAAGCACAGTAGAGTGATTATAGTTAACAATAACTTATTGTATATTTCAAAATAACCGGAAGAGAGGATTTTGAATATTTCCCACACAAAGAAATAATAAATGTTTGAGGTGATGGATTTGCTTATTACTAATTAGATCATCATATAATACATACAAGTTGTTGAAATGTCACACTGTAACCCTTGATTATGTGTTAATTTTTAAAATTATAACTCCTTATTTTAGGTTTCCATAAATTAAATACAAGTTAAATATTTTTTAAAATTCAAGTTCTACATTTTGAATGTTCACTTGAAGCTTAAGTTTATGTTTTAAATATCATCTATGTAGCAAATTAATCTTACATTACAATGTGTGTATAACAAACATGAATTTGATGAATTCCAAAATTATCTATTTAATAAGGGGCTTATATAGCTCATTAGATGTTATATGCTTTGTGGACATAGTAGTGCATGCCTGTAATCCTAGCTATTTGGGAGGCTGAGGCAGGAGGATCACAGTTCAAGGTCATACTGGGCAAATTAGTGAGACCCTGTCTCAAGATAAAAATAAAAGGATAGAGTTCCATAGTAAAGCATTCCTGGGTTCAATGCATAGTACAAAAAAAGTTATACACTTCTTTTAAGGGGTTATCTTTTGAGTATTGAATCTTTCTACATAAAAATCTAATTAATTCTGTATCTTACATAAATTGTTTATGCTTTCCATCTGCCTGTTTAAATTTGGCAGTTATCTCATTTTATATGGCACATATAACACTGTGGAGGAAGAATGAAGGAAGAAAATCTACAATGCATTATTTTCCCAAATGTTTGGAAACACTGGATATTCAGTGGAGGTTGTAGACAAATTTGGTATGATTAACTTTTAAGGGACAGTGAAGAGTACACAGATTATCACTGACTTTGGCAGTTTTATAAAGATTTAGCAATGACAGAAAAAAGAACAAATGGTAGGAATGAAAGAAGGAGGAAAGGAGGGAGGGAGGAGGAAGAAAGAGAAAGAAGAAAGAAAGAAAACAGAAAAGAAAAATTGATACAGATAACCCTTGTTAAACTCACATATGTGAAGTTGGGCATGGGGGCACATGTTTGTAATCCCAGAGACTCAGGAAGCTGAGGCAGGGGGATCATAAATCCAAAGCCAGGTTCAGCAACTTAGCAAGACCCTAAGCAACTTAGCAATACCTTGTCTCAAAAAAAAGGTGGAGGGAGGAGACTGAGGATGTGCCTCTGTGGTTAAGAACACCTGGGTTCAATTTGCAAAGTGATGATTTTTTTCCTTTATCTTAAAAAAAAATGCACAGTATTCTTAGATTCACACCTGAAAAAAAATCATTATGTTCTTAGAAAAAAAAAAGCAATCAACTTTTCAGGAGTTTTTTGCACTAACATCTATTTTAAGAAGGTTGACAGAATAAAGGATCCAACCTTGTCACCTGCTCCCCCACATGCTCCCTTTACAATGTAGCAGTCAACAGTGTCACATCAAGAGTCAGAATGATAATCTTGGTTTAGGAGTTTCCTTGTCTGTGGAATGGACTAAAAACTGGACTGACTTAAGCATTCAACACAGTGCCTGGCACATTATAACCAGACAATAAACAATGGCTAGTCTTACTATTGTTTCTCCTTTGGATACCCCTGAGTTTCCTCAGACAACCGTGAGAAGCTTTTCAGATATTATTCTGACAAGGGCTAGCTGCACTGCTGTAATTTTCCTCCCAGTCAATTTTCCTCAGCTTCCCAAGTCCATTCATCCAAGTGATGGTGGCACAGGTGTGGCTGGTGGTGACCAGTCAGCAAGGGCAGACTTCACTCCACTGTCTCAATCATGCCCTCCTCTGAGGAAAAAACACACACATACTCAACTATATACACATACAACTAGGGTTTGAAATTCTGGGTTTGAGTGTTGTATCAGGTTTCAAAAACTATCTATTCCAGGAGTTTTAACCTGTGGAAAGAAAAAATTTGGAATGAAGACAGTATCCATGAACTACAGAAAATCATGTGCTGAATGTTTTGGATTTTTTAGTTTTAGTGTTCATTTTTATGGCAAGAGAAGTCCATGATTTTTGATAAATTTTCTAAAGATTCTGTGTCCCTAAATGTTTAAGAACTACTCACTGAGCTTCAATTTCTTCCTCTATAAATGTGAATAAAAATCATAGGTGTCCTATTACCTTCAGTGGTGTTTTGAAGATCAATTTAAATAGAGCACGGAAGCTCACTATAAGTTATCATCATACAAACAGTTATATTACTAGCCTTTCTGTCATTATTTTTTTCACTTTCTGTAAACATTCCTGATTACATAGTGTTACCCATAAGAACTCAAAATCTTCTATCTTCTTTTTAAGAGTCGTACCATACTGGTCCAAGCAGTAAACATTAAAAATAAGATTGAAGCACTATATCCAGAAAACACATCTGCAGATGTATTTTGTTCAATCTGTACAAGTGTTCTTTTAAAACTGAATTGGTTGTAAACATTTAAAAATTGGGAATTTTCACATTCAAAAAATTAGATTTCCATTTTACCTCAAAAACTGAAATATCTGGCTTTCTTGACACATCTTCCTGCAGGGCAGCAACTGGCTGGAGCAGAGGGCAGGGGGCATGCACTCCCCAGAGCTGAATCAGCTGACTGGCCATGTCTACAGCTAATCCTAAATCTGAGCTGAGTACAATCACTTTGCTTTGAGCATATGTAAAACAAAGTGTTACTTCCTTCTTCCTTTTTGTTTTTAGAAAATCCTTACAAATTTCAAGTATACCACAGTTGGAATTCACATTCAGGCAATTGAGAAAAACTACATATTTTCCACATATACTGCTTTTCTTATTAGTAAATTTTCTAGTTAGTAAATTAGTCCTTTGAAAGAACATCCTTTAATAGAAAGAGTGAATGGCAAGACTCATGACGTGAGTATAAGACTTAAGAAAAAGAGAGTCGATGTCACTAGGGAAAAGCTATGGGCTTAGCCCCTGGGAAGTCCTGACCCTGATTCATACTTTGATTCATACAAAAGTCAACTGGTATGGAGAAAAACTGTAAATGGGTTGCAGGTTGCTCACATATCATTTGGGAGAACAGAGATGAATCAGCAAACTCAAAAGGTCTTCTTTTGTCTTGAGAAAAAAGTCACTTTTAAGGATGTTTAAGAAAATCTTGAAATACAGATGACACATTTCTTTTAAATTTCATAGGTTGTGAAATATTTCATAAGGTTGACTTTGCTCTGGAACTCAGGAGGAAGAGCCACTGTGAATCCTGAAAATGCACTGGTGAATACTTAAAGACCGGCACTTTTTTTTGTACTGGGGATGGAATGAACCCCAGGGACACTTAAGGTGCTTAACCACCAAGCCACATCCCCATTCCTTTTCTGTATTTTTTATTTTAGAGACAGGGTCTTGCTGAGTTCCTTAGGTCCTCGCTAAATTGCTGAGGCTGGCTTTGAACTCATGATCCTATCTTCCTGCCTCAGCCTCTGGAGCCACTAGGATCATAGGTGTGTGTCTCCATGTCCAGCAAGGACTCGGATGATCTTGATCTTCTCTCTTTGAAACCAAATATTCTCTCCTGTTACTAAGGACTCCCAAATCATGAGCAGGTGACTGTGGATTACAATAAGAAAGGAAAAAATGGCATGAGGAAACTCACTTAGATATGATTAGAATGAACTTCCTTTCAAAACAATTCTTAAACTCTAATCCAAGATTATTTGTTCCAAGGTACACTCTATTTTTCTAAAATTGGTGATATTGGAATTGGAATTTTTGTTCAAAAGAAGACCATATCAATTACATAGATCTCTGAAAGATTTCAAGATGTTTACACTCATTACTGAATTAAAAGTTATGCTTGATTATGTACTACAGTGCATTAAGTACAGTTAATTATAGTACCTTAACTACAGTAATGCTTCAACAAAAGATCTGTGTTATAATATAGGCCATCCATTTCAGCAGCACAACCTATTGGAAGTTTTTCTGCACTTAATTGCAGGGGCCATTTGGGTTAGAATGAGGTTGCACTGTAAATCTGCCATTCTTAGAGGATCAACGTTCTCAGTGCATATTGAACCAATATTCCCCGCTATGAAACTGTGTAAGCTAGACTCGGTGCCACTGTAGTAAAATGCTCCTCAATAAACTTGTTTTCACAAGAAGTTTGCCCACTCAGGCGTCCCAAAGCTGTTGTAATCTTCATTGTTGAGACTGATCTAACAGCAGGGACATTATTTTATTTCTTGACATGTTTAAAGTTCTCTAATGAATAAAGCTAACAGCTTATGGCTGCTTTCACTGTCACTTGATTACCCCAGAGGGATTTTTTTCTTTTCTTTTCTTTTCTTTTTTGTCTTTAAAATTGGCCTCCTAGTTTGTTTTTAACTACCTTGTGCACAGAGGTCTGAAGGGGAAAGCAGATCAAAGATCAGTGCGCAACATAAAAAGCAGCTGTAGTTAATTAAAGGCAAATGAAGGACATCTGACCAGATTCTTTATGAGCCGCCTTGTCACACATTCAACAGTCTATAATCTCTGTGACCTTGTCCCTTGGTCCTGAACTGTCGCAAAACTTGAGAATTAGATATGTCTCATGTTATTTACAAATGGAAAAGAGGGGAAATACCCTGGGTAAGGCTTAAGAAAGAGAAAATGATGTAAAAGAGGAACACAAGGAGTTACCCAGAGATATGCAGAAGTCACTCAGAGTTCCTATTATAAAGCAGAAAATCTTTTTTTATTGTTTTTTTTAGTTATACATAAGAATCCATTTGACATAATTTTAAAAGGATGAAGCACATCTTGTTCTAATTCAGATTCATACTTTTCCTTCTCCTTCCTTTTTCTTATCCCCTGCTCCCTTCCCTCTATTGATCTTTTCGCCATTTACCCATATTTTTTTTAAATTAATTTCTTGTAGGTGTTCACTGTGGTGTATTCATATATGTACCAGGAAAGTTATGTCAGATTCATCCCACTGTCTTTCCTTTTCCCATCTCCCCTCCCTTTCCTTCATTCCCCTTTGCAGATCTTTTCTCACACTGAAAATAAAGTGGTATTGTCATAGAGAGGTAAAGGTAGGTAATCAAATCATAAAAATAATATTTGGGAGATTAAATCAAATGCTACAATTTAAAAGAAAATAAAATAAGAATACTTATATTATCCAATATTCAAATTTTTAAAATTTACAATATTTTCTATTTCTAAAAAGTTATTCACACCTGAGTAATTCAAGTAAAACCATAACATAGTCTGATTCCTAAAGTAATACATGTTTATTCTAAAAATGGAAAAAAATTCCAGAGATATATAAATTTCCCTAAAAACCTAGACTCAGAGAATTTTGTTAAGATCTATATTTAAGTCAAGAGAAACATTTTGATTACACACTGTGACCAAAGCAGCAAAGTAGCATGGGTCTATGTTTGTAGATAGCCAAGATGACTATCATGTGTAGATGATGAAGTGAAATGTCTAGGTTCAGACAAATCATTTAACTTCTATCAGTACCAGGAAAATGGCTGTAAAATGCCCTTAAAAATATATCTCCAGCATGGATAAATGAAAAGATACTGCTTCTATAATCCCCAATGTGACTGGACAGCTCCTGTCCCTGCCTGTCAGCTTACTTGGTAGAGGACCAGAATGGACACACCATGCCCCAACTTTCACTTTCCCTTGATTGGATATTGAGGGTCATGGGGAAAATGTCTACTTCTCAGGACTGTATAAAGCGATAGAGGGATCACAACTCTAGGAATGCTATGGAAATTGCCATGTATTATTTATTGACTATGATTAGTCATAATTGAGGTGCTGTAGAGGACACTAAAAATCAGTAAAGACCTACTTTTGAAGAATTTTTATCATGCACTTGGAAGTACACTATATAAACAAATAAAATGTCAATAAAAGTTTGAAAATAGTTTCAACTTTACAATGCAAGCTGTGTGCAAGTTAGTCATCAAACGAACTGTAAAAATCCGAAAGTAGACTATAAAGAGCGCAGGTTTTTGGTGAGTTTATTTGTTTAACAAACCTTTTAGAACTAACCAACACAAAAATTGTCACCTTGGCCATCTATAAACATATTAAAAAGGCATTGCCATTGCTTAACAAATTTTTAGTCTCCATAAGGTTTCCATGAGCTTATGGCATGTAATTTTAAATAACTTAAAATGGCATTTTTGAAGATGGTTTCTGTTTCTAGAAAGAATCAAGCATCAAATGGAACCTAGAGTCGTGAATACAGAAGCAGATTGGACTGGATGATATTGCCTTAGAGATTGCTGAATTTGAGAGTTTTTTCCTCCTCAAAAACTCATTTTGAAATTTAATTGCCATTTTAACAGTATTAAAAGACAGAACCTCTAAGAGGTGATTAGGTTCCACCACCATTGGTAGGATTTGTCCCACAATAAAAGCCTGAGTTTTCTTCTCTTGCCCTTTCTTTCCCCTTCCAGGGGATGACACAACAAGAGGGTTCTTGATTATGGGCTTTCTAACTTCAGAACTGTGAGGCAGTAAGTTTCTGTTAATTATAAATTATCCAGTGTGTGGTATTCTATTATAGCAGCACAAGACAGACTATGACAGAAACCAATAGAGAGTTGGCACAGTAGAACATACCTGTCACCCAGTGGCACAGGAGGCTGAGAAAGGAGCAAAATTGAGGCCAGTTTCAGCAACTTAGCAAGGCTCTAAATACTTTAATGAGACCCTGTCTGAAAATAAAATAAACACAACTAGAGATGTAGCTCAGTAGTAAAATGCCTCTGAGTTCAATCCCCAGTACCCCTCCCCCAAAAAAAGAAAGAAAAGAAACCAAAAGAGAGATGGCCCCAGAATAATGAAACTGATGAGCATATGTAGAATAAATTATTTCTGAAGAATGTGCCAAGAGTGAGTGAACAAGAAAATATTTTGATTGAGGCATAAGGCACTAGTTTAAAGAATAATATTCAATTGAGTGAATAAATTCTGATTTCATCTTTATTTTAAAAAGTACTAGTGAATTTAACTTCATGCTCTGCAGTTGCACTGGACTTCAGAAGAGGGAGACACGGAAAAGCTCTCAATTTAATTTGGATTTGATTTGTTGTTGAAGGCTAGAAAAGGTACAGTTGGGAGAACAGATAAAAAATGAATTTCAGAGAGGTGGAATGTGTAAAAGTTGTTGGTGGGGCACAGAGGATTTTAGGGCAGTGAAATTATCCTATGTGATAATATAATTGTAGGTATACATGTAACTGTGGATATACATTAGTATAAGTCCATAGAATAAATGTACAACATCAAGAATTATCCTTAATGTAAACTGTACATTTTGGGTGATGATAAATGTGTCAAAGTAGGTTCATCATTTGTAACAAATGTCTTATTCTGGCTCAGGACTTTGACAGTGAAGAAAGATATGCATGCCTGTGTATGAAGTAAGCAGTTTAAAGTAACCTTTCCTGCTTTCTGATCAATTTTGCTGTGAACATAAAACTGCGCTAAAAAAATAAAGTCTATTTTTTTAAAAAATGATGATGGGAAAGCACAGGGCACTGGTGAGAAATGGTAGGAAAGAGGAATTAGGAAATTTCCCAGGCAAAGAATAAAAGACTGTAAGTAAGAGAAGCAGGCCAAGTTCCAAGAAATGAAAGAATTTCACTATGCATAATGCTAAGAAAATTTCTGCAATAATGAAAATATTTTATAATCTATGCTGTACAGTATGGTATGGCATCCACTAGCCTCATGTAGGTATTGAGTACACTCCAGCTTTAGGATATGTTGACATACAGAATGTATTCCAAATGTGTCTTTTTTTCCATTTAGGACACAATGTCAGATACAGCAAAGTGAATACAAATGAAAAAAAAAATCACAGGTGATGGAGACCACATAAACTAAATAAGTTTTAAAAGAAGTTAATAAAAACATGGTTGTCAAAAAAGTCCACAAGTGTTTCTCTCTCCTGCAAATTATTACAAAACAAATGTCCCAAACACATCTCATAAGCCATCAGTAAACCAACAACAATCACATCATAAAGCCAAAGAGTACACAGATTTTTAAAAGTGGAAGCACATTACAAACTCTCCTAGCTAAATACAAAGACCGCTGATACCATTCCATGGAGCTCTAACCTACCTTGCTTTATCAAAGGTTTTCACTATGCAAATCAGAGCAGGTGCTTCTACATCAAAGTTGTGATCATGCAATGTCAGGGTATTTAAGTACTACTGTAAGGATTCTGGCTGTAGAAATGTACAGGACAGCATTCCTCTGGTGAGCAACTCCTGGGGGGATAACAGGTGCCCTGTTTTCCACACTTGGAATATTCTGAAGTTTCCCCCTGGAACTAGTAAGATAAGTAATATAGGTGCAATGCCTAGCTGCTGTGGCAAGGCTCTGCATGAGGAGACTCTGTGCTAGAGTCTTATCACCTCCACCTTGATCTCAGGCAATCAGCTCCTGGAAAGAAAGGAACTCTCCTGTTAGACAACCAAATGTTTCACCAAGCTCTGCTGAGCCTAAATCTGTGCACATAACAGTAACTTTAAACAATGGACTTTCTTGAGAGCTATAAAAAGGTCCTAACATTGCACATTGCAACTATAGTATATAACTGAGGAATAAGCTGCATAATGTTGTTAACTTTGTAACCTGCCTAATGACATAATGAACAATAATGTACTACTGATGCCAGCGACCTAATGTCACCTATTGTTATAAATAAAGCTGGCAGCTTAGACAAGGGGCTTTCTGCCATTCTGCTATTTGCTTCTGCACCTTGCTTCTGTCTCCTTTTGTTTTCTTTACATACTACTCTCAATTCTTTATGTGTATCAGACTGCCAAATGCTATTTGGGGAAGTTGACCTAATAAATTTACTGACATATTACTTACTGCAACTTAAATATTCATAAAATCTAGGAGACAATACTTACATGTGTGTAAGTATAGAGACCATCCTGGATTTTTCTTATTTCAGAAACCCAATAGGTATTTCCCCATAAACAATTACATATCCTATATTTAATCATTGTTTTCATTTAACGACCTCTACTACTTATTATTTATTAAGTATGTCAAAGTATAGAGGGTTTTGAGTGTCACATTGGATAGTATGAACTTTACATGTATGAAAAAAAAGAAGGTGTCAAAGTGCTGGGAGATGAGATATGGTGCAGTAGTGACAAGCTATCATCTGTGTTGTCAAAGAGAGCTCTCTGGCAGCAAAATTAGAGTGCAGAGAGTCATAAGCCCAGTTAGGAGGCTTTTGCAAAATTATCTAGGATAAGAAAAGATTAGTGCCTAAAGTTGGGAAGTGGTGATGGGAATGGAAAGAGAGGGATTAGTCAGAAAGATAATAAGTTAATGTGGGATTTGAGAAATAATTCTGAGGTTATTACCTGGGAAAATTGGGTAGATCCCAGGAGGCTTCTCTACAGATATTAATCATTTCTTAGCCTCCATTTGTGGCACTCTCCAAGAAGTGTCATGGAAGTGCTAAGTAAGCATTCATTAGTGGCTTATTTTGGAATTACAGTTGTTTCTTCATTTAACAGCCCTGTCAAGTAGTTAATGATCTGTAAAATTCTTAACTGAACCGGGAAGAGCCCTTTAAATTAATTCTTTGAATTACAGATCCTTTTACTGTATTTTGTAAATTCTGGGTTGCTTCTCTAAATGAATTATACCTATCTTTCAGAGAGTGTTTTATGTTCCTTTGAACTATGATGAATATTTCAGTAGTTTTTAACATGATCAAAAAGAAATAAAAAGAAACTGAACCTAACCCATTAGTTTTCTAAGAATCATCATAACATAGATTTTAAAAGCTTAACAGTTGGTATGAAGCATGGATACTATATGCCTTTGATGGTATTTCTTACATTATTCCTATGATTATGGATACTATTATTAATAAATCTATTACAATAGCTATAACTACTACTATCACCACTAAAACTAGCTTAATTTATTACCTGCTTTTATATACCAGGAAATGTTACACATATTTTACATGCTTAATTAATTAACTCATTGTTAACTTAGTAATATTCACAGTAGCACTCTAAAGAGAGTACTGATGCTTTCCCTATTTTACTAATGAGAAGATTGAGGCATTGGGAGGAAAAGTAACTTGCCCAAGGTCACACAGCTATTAAAGAACAAACCTTTGTAGATTGTGACTTTGGTAGCACATAATCCACTACACCTCTCAGCATTCCTGCTGTGGTTGAATGCCCTCATGCACATGACTCCAAGCTTGGCCATGTGACTTGCTTTGGACAATGAGGCATTAGCTTGTGTAGTGTAAGAATGCTGGGAGTGGGAGTGTTTGATAAAGCCCTTGGACATTGGTGTATTTCCTCCACCTACACTTCTTGTTAGGACTCAACTCCCATGTATTGAAAAGACCAAATCACAAGGAGTGGCCTTATGGAACTACTGAGGCACCCTAGTTCCAGGTAATTTCCAGCACCAACCATTAGCCATGCAAGGGAGTTATCTCAGCCATCACAGCCCAGTCACCATCCAACTATAATTGCATGAAACACCCCAGTTGAGATCAGTAGAAGAACTGCCAATGAGAGCCCAGGGGAAAAAAAATAAGAATCATGAGAGATGATAAATGTTAGTTGTTTTAAACTACTAAGTCTTGGAGTTATTTGTTACACAGCAGTAGAAAACCAAAATAAAATCCAACTGGTTTGGTTCCAAAGTCCTACTCTTACTACTTTCTATCCTATGTTGAAGTGATCTTCCAAATAAGCATAATATATGTATAATTTATTGAGTATTTATTTGTTTTATAACTATTTATTGTTTTAAGTTTATATTTATAAAATGACTTCTTTGTGTGTTATTCTATGTGTATTTTCATAAATTTCTACTTTAAGTCCAAAATATGAACTAACACATTACAAACTACTTATCCATTGCCAAGAAAATACATTTTACCACAAGAACCTACTTCTAAGAAGGATTAAATCTGTTTCCCTCACTCTGCTAAGAATTTCTTACAATGATGTTCATTCATTTAAACATCCAAGAAATAGTTAAAATTTATTGTACAAATACTATGTTCTAAAAACCATGCTAAAGAGTCTTTGTATAGTTGTTCCTCACAACCACATGTTGAATAAGGAATGGAGGTATAGCAGAAACTATGCCTGAGATCACAGCTGTAAGGTGACAAAGTCTGACTCCAAGTTCAAGTCAGTCAAACTTAGTTCACACTCTTTGCCCCACTTTCTTCTATACTCAGTGCTACCCTACAAGCAGCAGATGCTAAGTAAATCCCAAAGAAATATGACAGTTTTGGCTTCCGAATCTGACTGAAGGCAATACTGAATAGCTAGTCCTCAGTAGAAAAATATCAAAAAGTGCCTATTCCTAATTTCAACTTGAGTTGATAATGTAGCCTATAATTTCTAAAAATACTTATTTTTTAGTTGTAGTTGGACACAGTGCCTTTATTTAATTAATTTATTTATTTAATGTGGAGCTGAGGATTAAACTCAGAGCCTCACATGTGCTACATGAACACGCTACCACTGAGCCACAATCCCAGCCCTATAGCCGATAAATTAAAGCTAAAAATCATTAAAACTTAATACACAAGCATAAATTAATATTTAATGCATAAAATTTTTTATTGTGTGCATGGAGAAAAACTTTCCCACACACTAGACTGAAAAAAATTTAAGCCTCTGCCTAATTAAAACCTATCTTTAAATCCTTGGCTCAGTTCTCTTCTCTCTAGGCAATTGACCAACCTGGACCAATACAATCAAGTTAGGTGCCTATCTTCTCTCTCATATAGCGTATCACATTGAATTTTAACTTTCTATTCACCTACCTCCCTATTCTATTCCACCCAAGCTGACTGTGACTACCTTGAGAAGAAGAAATGTTTTATCTATACTGTCACAGAATCTTGGTTGAGAATACTTGCCCAGGTAGAATGAGGCCTCTTTCCAACCTTTATGCTTCCTCTCCCCCGTTGTTCCACCTGTCACAGACTGAAAAAATTTGTTCTTTCTACTGAGAGAGAAGAGTAGAAAATATTAAGTTTTCACTATTTTGGAATCGTTTTTTCCCTTTCAATTTCAAAAACCTTTTAAACAGTATGGGTTTATGGATCAGATTATGATATAAAAAATGGAACATTGATAACATAGGGCTAAATTATAAACCTAGACAGTATTTAGATAGTTAAAATCCAAAACAAATCTTGGGAAGAAAAAAATTCTCTAAGATAAAAGTAGAAATAATGATGTTTTAACTGGGTTGTGAAGAATAAAAATGAGTTGCTTGGGTAGAAGTTTACAACCTTTCCACAATGGTAGAAAAACGGGGTTAAGTCTGAGTGAAGCAATTTCACAGCCTGTGAGAAAACACAAGTTGTCAAAGGAACCTTTTTATGGATCCCTTAATTATCACCAGAATAAAATTAATCACAGCAAATATTAAGTATTAATTATCTTAAATATGAAATTAAATATTTAAGTACAAATGGAAAGCACCACATGGGTACGCCTTGGATAGACACAGCAATGCAGAATTAAATAAGTCAGGATATTCTGAATTATCACAACAAAATAAAGCTTGCGAGATACTCCAGGAAGTATCAAAAGACTCTAAGAAATATCAGATTTTTACAACATGTGATTATGCAGCATCCTGCTAAGTTGTATAAATAAATCATATAATAATATGGCACAATTGCCATAATATAAGGATTTTGTCTTAAGAAGTGACTTTTCTAGCTCAGATTACCTAATAGCCCAATGCTAAATACATTGAATTTGGCAGGAGTTGAAAAAGAACAAATGAATATTTACTTTCTAAAAATTGGGAAGACTTTAAGGAAATCTTCCAGATTAGAATAAATGTACATTTCATTTCTGTGCAAATCCCCTTATACCTGACTGGTTTTAATCACCATAACGAAAATTAATAAATGATTTGTCATTACTTCAGGAGACAGCATAGTCTCCATCTGGTACATTCAGAGCTTATGAAACATTTTCCAGTACTACCCAGTGACAGAAACCACTAGAAGGTAAGCTCTTACAGCTGAAATGCAGCAGTTGATTGCCAATGGAAGCTACAGGAAATGATGATTAATATAAACAGGTTTTTGCCTCTGCTTCACAGCAACATTACATAAAGCAGTGCTGTTTCAGGAGACTTTTGTGTTTTAATTTCCAAGAGTACATAGGGTAATGGATTTTTTTTCTTCATCTGGTTTGATCTTTGATATTTAAGACCAACTTCTGTGTTTTGTTTATTTTTTCTTTGCATTGGAAAAAGAACATAAAGTGAGTGACAACACATAATCAGGGCTAATTGGTATTTTTCAGAGAGAGAGAGAAAAAAACAAAGAAAACACCTTTTATGATGAGCCAAGTACAAACATTTTACAAATAGGGTATCTTGCACCAAATAATCATGTCAGGAAAAAAAGAAAGAAAGAAAGAAAAAAAGTAGTTATGTTGCATGCATGGAAGTATTTGTTAGTTTCAGATTTAATCACAGCAAGTGGTTTTAATTTGTATTTCCCTAAAATTTGGCTATTACACAAAGCAACTACTTTAAAGGACTAAATGATTGTCTTCTCCCTGAAGGAAAGAAACTGAAAGTTGATTTCAAACTGAGAGGAGTAATAGAGACAAGGCATTTTAAATAAAAATAAATAAAGGGGGTAGGTAAACCATTCGGAGCCAGCTTGTTTAATATAAGTAGATTTTGTTTCCTTTAAAAAAAAAAACTTACTAGGTTTTCACCCTAGAAATGATCAGAAGGATGCAAGCTAACTTATTCTTCTTTAAAATACTATCAACTATGTAGGGGTCTTCTTGTTGCACTTTTGGTAAGGTCTATGTTGTCAAAACAGGTGATGACAGCAGTACTATTTTGTGTTATTTTAGCAGTCACTAGCCTTCCTAGTATTTTTCACCACTCCCACTTGCTGGCAGTATATCATGGCACAGTTTCAACAGAATTCTACTATGAGCTGTGAGCTAACTGGGAAATGTCAACATGTAAAGCCATGTCTAGAATTAACCTATCTTTAACAAAAGCAATCCTACATTCTCTCTTCTCTTTCAAAACTGATAGCAGAAACATAGGAAAAAGGGTGGAGAGGACTGGATGAGAAGATGCTGGAGACAGTTCTATAACTAAGAGATAAGATAATCACACAAAGTCCATCATTCACATTTTACTATGGAATCAGAAAATAATACTGTTTGTCTTCTCAACTTAGAAGAACAAACTAACTAAGAACCACAAGGCCATATAAGTAAAGTTCTGTCCCTTGCAAGTGAAAGGATCATGCCCTTTAGTTTGTTTTGATACATGCCATGTCACTTCTTCTGGTAGAACATCTGAATTTAATTGAATAGCTATTGAGGTTCCTGCTGTGACATCCTAGAGGTATCATCACACTTTCAGGCATTAGCTTTTACTGTGATCTGCCCTATGTCCCCTTAATGACAAGAGGTCAACATTTTGTCTCAAGTCAAGTTACATATTTTATAATGGCTTCTCTTAGCACTGTCTCCTGCCTGATGACCTTGAAAAATGACCAGTAACCACATGGAAAATCAGCAAAGGCCTGGAAGGTCATGGCCTCCATGTAACCTAATCAGCATCTCTAAATAATTTGTCAGTCAAGTTGACCAGGAGTTACATACTGGAGCTATATTACTGCCTTCATACCTGAAATTTCTCTCAGATCAGAACTGGATCCATAAGTACTTCTAGGAAAATATTATGGGAATGCAAAAGAAATGTTCAAAACTTTTGAACAAAACTTTTCTTCAAAACTTTTGGTTTAAAACTTTTGGTAGTATTTGAAACAATGAAGGAGTAAAAGGTGGTTTTTAGATTAAAAGTAACAATAGCAGCACCAATTAATTGAAACATTTCCTAGAGGCTGGGGTTGTGGCTCAGCAGTAGAGTGCTCTCCTAGCACATGTGAGTCCCTGGGTTTGATCCTCAGCATCACATAAAAAATAAATAAATAAGACAAAGGTATTGTGTCCAACTACGACTAAAAAAATAAATATTAAAAAAAAATTTCCTAGATTTTCAGAAACACGAGAAAATTCAGAGAGAAGAACAAGATCTACAGATCTGGACTCTCATCAATATAAGTGACTTCTGCAATGCTAAAAGCATTATGGGCATAATAAAATGACATGGAAAAGAGCTCAGATATTGTTTACTAAGGAGATAACTTTTCATTAGGGTTATTTATCCTTTGTCCTCTCAAAAATTAATTGATTTTATTCCTTATCATCAGGGAAAATAAATAGAAATATTCCACATTCTTTCTTTTGCACAGTTCAAAGTTATTTATACTATTCCAGCACAAAACAAACAAAATACAATGTATTTCCAATAGAATTTTGATTAAGGCTTCATTCAGATCCACTATTTAGTAACTGTAGATTATGTAAAGATGTTGGTGGATCCAGCAAAAAACATTAAAAGATAATATCTTGTTCAAATAACATAAATTAAAAGCTCAACTAATTTTGAAGGACTGGGCACAGACATTGCTGATTCCCAAATCTATCTAGATCTGGTCTTTCTAAGCTTTAAACCTTAAAATTGCCTCCTGTCAGCTCTATCTGGATGTTCTATGAACACCTAAATCTAAATCTAACTAGAGAAGAATCTCTCATTTCTCCTTCTATCCCCACAATTAAACTGCTTCTTCCTTAGGTTTTGCCCACACATTCTACATACAACAATTCAAATCACAAACCTGGGCTTCATCCTAGACTCCCTTAGCCCTCACATTCAAGCAGGGTTTGATCCTGGGGTTTCTAACTCCTTGCTTTCTCTCATAATTCTTTCCATCTTTCCATTCTACTATCCGGATATGTCAGATTGCATACCTAAACTTTTCTCAGATCAGAAGTGGATCCATGAGGATTTCTGGGGAAAGAATACACAAATACAAAAGAAATGTTCAAAACTTTTGGTACTACTTGAGAAAACAAAGGAGCAAAAGATAGTTCTCAGATTAAAAACAATTATAGCAGTAGCAATTGATTAAACAATATTCTCAACTGTGGCTCTTTTAACAATTTACTCAACTGTAGTTCTTTAACAATATTCTCAATTGTGCTCTTTATGCTTCAAATTTCTCTTCATTTTTCATGCATATCTGATATTGCTGCTCCATTTGTTCATTGGTTCCCAACCACTCATAAAATAAAGGTCCACCAAAGCCCATCAAGCCAAATCCTGTCCTCTCTTTCCACAGTGGGCCTCATGCTTTCCAGCCCTAAAAAGCAACTATAGGCCTGTCTGATCCTGGCCCTTTGGTCATCAGGGTTTGGAATGCCTTGTGCTTCTTGTTTGCCTTCTGAATATTATTCAGGTACTGGTACGTATTTATACCCTTTCCTGCCAAAGTGTGAGCTCCTCAAAATCACAATGCATGGAGCACAGAAAATAATTTAATAATGCTGAACAGGTAAATAAACAAATTAATATAGAAATGAAAGATGATTCAATTCTTGGATTCAAAGCTATATCAATGGTACAGGCTATATAAGGCCAATGGTTTTATATATAAAGGTTATTTTATAAAAAGCATCTATGGTTTGAACAGTTTCTAATCAAATATTAGCAAAATATTATTTCTAAGAAAGAAAAAATTAAGACTCTAAGAAACATAATGTTAATCATATAAAAAGCCAGGTGGAACCTTATGTTTACATTTTACCATTAGTAGAAAAGATTAAAATATTTACAGATACAGATGAAATTTCAAGATATGCAGATTTTATTTTCAATCAATTACAACCTGACTGAGGGCATGTTAAATGTTCCCATCTGAAAACTGAAACGGACATCAATCCTATTACTTTTTGCCATTTCATATAACAGTTTCCATATAAAGTAGGTATATGATTTAGCATCACTTTTTGTGTATGAATGTTGACAGTGTTCAAAGCACTAGGCCTCAGGGAAGAGATAAAGACTCCTTATATGACTGTGACACGGATATGTGCTCTTTACAAAGTAATATAAAATGGAAAACTCCATACGTTTCTTAGCACAAGCCAGCTTTCTATACAATAAGATTTACTATAGATATTGAGTTGAAAACATGAGAGAAAAAAACCTTGAAACATCAGTACAACAGATGTTAGATATATTTTGAGATCCAGATGTCTGCAAAAAGCCTTGCTAAAGAGTCAGACTCTTGGTCATCTACCCCAGAATCATGTCTCCTCCGTGATCAAGGTACAGTTTGTAGGATGTTATGCTTCTCTCAATGCCTAACAAAATGAAAAATATTCATCAAACATCCCAGTTTCCTAAAAAACTGATTGAAAAGGTATCATCTTTGAATTTATTTAAATCTTTCCTGAAAAATAAAATTTACTACAGACTCCCAACCTGGATCTAGTGAATTGGCTAGACTTGAATCAGAATTGTTTCAGAAATGCAGGATAAGAAAGTCCAACACAGAAGGACTTAAAGGGATTTTACCAAGGGTAAGGAAATACTATCTACAATAATTGTATGAATCTAGAGCCATTTTTAGAAATCACCTTCAAGTTAATAACAAATAAATGTTATACTTTCTCATCATAGATGATCAAAACCAACAGAACTATAAAAATAGTAAAAAAATGTAGAAACTATAACTTTGTCACACATCTTTATTACCTTTAAAAATAACTAATGGAAAACACATAGACACACACACACACACACACACACACACACACACACAAATGGCATGAAAAAAGAGAGAGAAGCTGTAAAAGGAAAAGCCTAAGAGATCCTTTTAAGTGTAAGACACATAAATTTTTCTTTCTCTTTTTTAACAACCCTCCTCTGTTAAAAAAAGTTTTATGTGATCACTCAGAACTGCATAGTAACTAGAACAGAGGGAAATAGAGAGTAAAAGCGGTAGAGACTAACTAGTGACCAAAACTTGAGATTTCATGTTCTTTCCACTGCTTCTAGAAATATTAATCTCAAAGAGATAAATAAGATAAATTCAAAATTCTTATAATTTCAAATGCTAAAGTTGTCTCTAAATCCTTTAAAGCTAAAATATCTTTACCAAATCTGTGAGTTAGATATATTTTATCTTAAACTGCTTCACAGTGAAACTTAATCAGCTATTTACATGTTAACAATTAGGAATTTTTTTAAAGTTATGTCTAAAATAACCATAAGGTTTCTTTGGCTAGATCTGAACATGATTTTCTTATGGAATATCTTTTTGGGTAAAAAAACCTAAGCCATCTTTAGGAGCACTGAATTAATTTTAAGTGTTTTTTGACCTTTTTTGTGAACACCCATTAAGAGGTATGACAAATTGATATTGGGATAATACATTACTCTAGGTTCAAATTTCCACAATGGCACTTCCTATGTCCAAAGCAATTTCTCTACCTTTTGAAATTTAAAATTTTGTCCTTGGGCTAGGTGTGGTGGCTCACTCTTGTAAACCCAGCAACTTGGGAGGCTGAGGCAGGAGGATTGCAAACTCAAAGCCAGCCTTAGCAAATAAGCAATGCCCTAAGCAACTTAACAAGACCATGTCTCCAGATAAAAAATTAAAAGGGCTAAGGATGTCGTAAAATACCCCAGGTTTAATCTCCAGTACCAAAAATTTTAAAAAATTCTCCTTGATCACACACATACACACACACACACACACACACACACACGCAGATACACACACACAAATAAATAAATCTAGATATAAATATATCTAAAAGTAAATCTACATACAGATATATGGATATAGATATATATTTCAACCCAAATACTTAAAATACCAAAGAAATCTATTTGTTTTTCTATTTATCTCTTTATCTATCTATCTAGTCTATCTATCAACCTGAAATATCCAAGGGCTAAAGTTTTGGTCATTATTCAGAAGGCCAATAAACAGACAGTAGGAATTTTGATTGAATCAGAGTTATACACTCACTTGATTTGCAATCAAAATGTTTCTTTACTGAAGACCACAGACCATACTATTATATCACATACTTAAAGACAGACAAATAATGGTGATGAATGAAAGTGAAGATCTTGCCAATGAATTTTTCTTTTTAAGTGAAATTACACTTCCATGAAAACTCTTAATTTGAATAGATGTCCTGAAGATATTTTGTTTTGTCAGTTCTCCAAAATTTTCTTTTCTGATTGCTAATTTTCAACTCTGAAAATCAGTCAAATAAACACAAACACACAGAAAATAGCTGAAGAAACAAGTTCTGAAGTTTTGCTGTATTGATAAAGTAGCCCAGCATTTTTTCCAGACACTGTGTTAATTTTAAGATTTTTTTTTTAAATTAACTTATGGAAAGAAAAATGTTCTCTTGAACAACGTGTCTCTCATATTAAAAAGACACATGCATAGAAAAACAATTAAGATTTGGGTAAAATAATTCTTGGTATCAGTTACAGTTTTATTTCCATAGAAAATTTAGAATTATAAAACAGGCTCCTTTTGAAATTTTATGTTCACATACTGGTGACAAGAATGTTATCATATTTTTAACTATATGGACTCAAGTCAGTTAAAGTATGCTTATATTTACATAATTTTAAAATCATGACAAGTTAAATATTCCTTATAATCAGGACAGACACCCCAAAAGAATCTTTAAATAAACCCCTATAAATATTACTTGAGGTGAAACCACTTGTTAAGAAGGCAGCTTTTGTCTTAAAAATATTGAGTCATTCACAAAGACTTCCCACCACATTTCCTTTAAGTCCCTGGGAGAAGTGCCACATGAGCAGTAAGATAGAAGTGTTTTATACAGTGATGTTATACCAAATGAAAATTTTCATTATGTTTACCTCCGTTCTTGGTATTTGTGTTTCACAGATAACTATAGAGACAAAATCTACAAAATAGAAAAAGCACTAGATCTTGTAGGGAAAATTGTAGTACTTATAGCACTAAATCCAAAAGAAATTCTAAAATTAACTAAGGCTAATTCACTCTTTTTTTGTTTATTCAACATAAATACATACTATTTACTAATAAAACAAATTATATTGATAATCATTGATTCATGATTTATAATCAAATATATAGGAAGGTGGATGTGTTTGCTTCCAACCGTCCCATAAAACTACTTATGGACTTTAAGGTCTGAGTGTTCTTAGAACTTGAATCTTTCTTTTAACATTGTTTAGCAGGCTCTTCTTCTAACACACAAGCTAGATATTATGACTTAATGGACCTTGCCTGATAGTGAATTAAACCTGTTTCTATATGAACTTCAGGGAAGTGTATTCTCTCTACCATTAGTACCTATAATCTTTCCATTGAAGAGTATACTACTTCATTTTTACATTCAGAATACACATATTGAGCACCTTCTATATACAACACATACTGGGGTATAGAGATGCCAAAATAAACAGAATTCTTTATCTTCAACTGAATTAAAATATAATAGGAAAATATGTTTGTAAACTTTGATATATTAACACCAAAATTTACATAGGGATGAAAAAAACAGGAAGAACGGAGGTGAACATAATAAGGAACAAAGAAGGAGGACTTACATTATCATATAGCAAGATGTAAAAACTACAATAATTCAGTAATTAAGAAAATATGATGTTGGCACAAGGATAAAAAATGGACCCAGAGAATAGGATTTAATAATCCACAAATAAATCTGTGCAGATAAGATCATTTTGTTTATAACTAAACTGGTCTCCTACTGAAGAGCAATTAGAAAAGAAAGGTTTTTCAATAAATGTTTTTGGGACAACTAGATATCTATATAGAAAAAAAGAGTCTTTGCTATATCACACATCAGCAAAAAACTCAAACCCAGGGCTGGGGTTGTGGTTCACTGGTAGAGCATTTGCTTAGCATGTGTTAGGCACTGTGTTTGATCCCCAGCAACAAATAAAAAAACTAAACAAAATAAAGGTATTATGTCCATCTACAACTAAAAATATTTTAAAAAATCAAATTCAGTTGAGTTGTACAACTAAACATCAAGAGTAAAATAATATTTTTAGACAAACTATACAAGACTATTGATGTAAACTTGTGATGACAAAGATCTATTTAAAAGTTCACAGAAAGCGGGGCTGTAGCTCAATGGTAGAAAACCTGCCTTTCACGTGTGAGGCACTGAGTTCGATCCTCAGCACTACATAAAAATAAATAAATAAAGATATTGTATCCATCTACAACTAAAAAAATATTAAGAAAAGTCTCAGAAAGTGCTAAATAAAGGCAAAAATGTTAAATTATTACATTAAAATCTTAAAAATTCACCAAAAAAGCAAATAAAAGAGTAAAAGGAAAGACACAGGGTACAAGATATCTGTACACAAGCTAGATATTATGACCTAATGGACTGACAAAGAGCTCCTGCTTAGAACATGTAAATAACATACAAATCAATAAGAAAAAGGGAGAAAACAGTGCTTATAATCTTTTCATACAAATGAGCAAATGAAAATGTTCTCAAATTTATTAGCTATAATTAAACCTACAATGTAACATCATGATACAGTCACAAGAATGTTTGAAGTGAAAACACCCCCCCTCTCTCTCTGACACACACACACACACTCACATACACACACACACACACACTTCACTAAGGATGTGAAGCAACTAAACTCTCATATATATTAATTGACTATAAATTGCTAAAGCTACTTTGAAAAACTATCTGTAGAATCTACTGTGGCTGAATATATATATGGGCACAGCAATTCCTTTTCAGGATTATGTCAAAAAGAAAGAGGTATAATATTAACCAAAAGACATGTATAAGAATGTTCATAATTGTACCATTGTGGTATCTTCAAACTAGACCATTAGAAATAAAATGAATAGGGACAGGCTTGTGGCTCAGCATAGAGCACACTCGCCTAGCACATGAGAGGCCCTGAGTTTGATCCTCAGCATCATGTAACAAAATAAATAAAATAAAGGTATTGTGTCCAACTACAACTAAAAAAATTAAACATTTAAAAAAAAGAAGTAAAGTGAATAAATTAATATATACTGTAGTACTATATTGCAATGGAAATGAATGAACTACAGATACATAAGACAAATCGTATAACAATGAATTTTAAAATAATTTGTACAAGAGTACAAATTATATGATTTCACTTCAATGACATTCACAAAACAGAAAAACCAAGCTAGAGCAGCAGATATTAGTGGTTAGCCTTGCGGGGGGCGGGGGAGTTAAAACTTGAAGGGGATAAAAGGGTACTTCTGGGATGCTATGTTCTGGGATGCTGGTTTATATAGGTGCATTCATGTCATGAAAATATTGTTAGGCTGAACACATATAACTTGTATACTATTCTGTATGTACATGATACTTTGATTAAAAATTACAGTATGGAAACTATCAATTCATCCATGACTTGGCATCCCACTAAAAATAATTGAACTTGTCCTTCTACCATAAACAACTAGAAAACTGGACAAAATAGAGAGCAGCTGTTTTCAGAAAATGGATAACCAGCAGCAAAGGGCTGTTTTCCCTAAGAAAAGGCAAACAAACGAAATTATCTCTATGATCACCCCTGTATTCCTCTTGGAAATAACTTCTAGAAAACAGTGCAAGGAGAAGAAATGTAACCAAAGTGCAGATCTTACTAAATGGAGGAGACAAAGATTAAAGCTCCAGGAGGCCAAAGTAGCTCTAGTAAACGCAGAATACTACAGAGGAATCAGCTATGCAGGGAGGGGTTCCAGAAATTCCCATGGGGTTCTTCTTGGGCACATAAAATTCTACAAGGCCAGGCAAAAAACTGTGAGGGAAAGGAAGGTAAAATATTCTCAGAGTTCACTCAAGGCTGAGAGATATTCATGTCCTTTAAACAGTCAGAGGAGAGAGACCTCAGTAAAAACATATAGCAATCAGTACAGACTCCAGAATGGCCATACATTTGTAGCAGGTCCAAACTAACTCTAGAATAAAGGCTACTCTAGACCCATTCTAAAATACTTAAAAATAAGAAAGAATTCAAGATGATCCATAAATACCTTAACTCCTGTAAAGCAAAATAAAAATTTTTTTAAAGGAAGACAGTAAAATTTATGTACTCAACAATATTTACAATTTATGTTGTTCAGCATCGATCTAAAAACTACAAAGATGCTGAAAAATACAACCATACTCAGGAAAATAAATAAGTCTATAAATAGAACTATAAATGGCAGAGATTACAAAATTATCAACCATTAGTTATAATAAATATGATCAAAGTTTTAAGGGGAAACTATAAATCACATATTTAAGAAGCTGAAAAAAAATCCCAAGCAGAATAAAGAACAAGAAAAGCACTTCAAAGCACTACAAGGAAAATCATGCTTAAATTGTTGTAAAGCAGTCATAAAGAGAAAATATTAAATGAGGCTACCAATAAATAAAAACTAGTATGTACAGAACAAAAATTAAAATGACAGAAGATTTCTTATTAAAAAATTAAGCTAAAAACAACAAACATCTTTCAAATAAGGATAAAAAATGCTAGCCTAGATTTCTAAGCTCAGAGAAAATTATCTTAAAAAAAAATTTTTTTCTGACAAAATCTGAGAGCATTCATTGCCAGAACCCCATTCACTATAAGAATTGTAGTGCACTATAAGAATTTTCTTCCTATATGCGAAAAAAAAATAATACCAAATGAAAATTTGGATCTACACAGAAAATGAAGAACATTAGAAATGATAAATGTAAATAAATGTGGAAAAACTTTCTTATTTTTAAATGTATTTAAACTACAATAGACAGAAGAAAAAATAACAATGTGTTATGGGTTTATAACATAAGTGCAAATAAGGTTCATGACAGCAATAGCACAAAGGATGAAATGTGAAAGATGGAAATAATCTGGTGATATGGGATGTGGTATAATGTAAATTAAGAAAGACCACATTAAAGTAAAAATACATACTGCAGACCCTAAAGCAAGCACTTGAAAAACAAAGCAAAAACAAGTAATGGGGTAATAATGTTCAAATGCAATAGTAAAAATTATTCAGTACAAAAGAATGCAAAAACAGAGGGAAAAGGAAACAAAGGTGGGACAAAAAGAAGAACAACAAAAAAAGACAATCTGCAACATAATAGTCTTTGACTTAATAATATCAATAATTACATTAAGGGGCTAGGGTATGCTCAGTGGTAGAGCGCTTGCCTATCACGGGCGAGGCCCTGGGTTCGATCCTCAGCACCACATAAAAATAAGTAAATAAAATAAAGGCATTGTGTCCATCTACATCTAAAAATAAGTATTTTTTAAAATAATTACATCAAAAGTAAAAGTTTAAATATTAAAATAACATGGAAGATTGTTTAATTAAACTAATATGAAAGCTCCAACTATATGCCATCTAGAAGAAGCCTATTTTAATTATGAAAACACAGATAGGCCAAAGGACAAAACAATATATTGCACAAACATGAGTTAATATAAAAAAAAGTGGGCTTCAGAATAAAGAATGTTATAAAAAGAGACACTTTGTAATGAAAAATAGACAATTCATCGCAAAACACAACCACCCAAATGTGTGTTCCTCTAACAAAAAAGCTACAAAATGTGAAGCAATAAGTGACAGACCAAAAGCAGTAATAGACAAATCCACCAAATAGTTTTTAATTTGTAACAGGAATCAGTGAGTATATGAAAGACTTAAACATCATCAACCAACTGGACAATATTGGCATCTATAAAACCTTCCACTCAACAACTGCAGAATATGCACTCTTTTCATGTATACATGAAACATTTACTAAAATCAACCAGATGCTGGGCCCTAAAACTGGTCTTAATAAATTTTATTGAAGTCAGAATACATTATCTGGCCATAGTAGAATTAAACTAAAAATCAATAATTGACCAATATCTGGAGAAATCTCTGAATATTTGGAAATTTAAGAACACAGTTCAAAACAACTCATGACACAAAGAAGGAATCATAAATCGGAAAATAGTTTTAGTTGAATGATAATGAAAACACAAGATAACATAATTTGACCTTGGGAAGTACAACAATTTCTTAAAAAAACAAGAAAATATTAAGTATAAAAGAAAAATATATGATATTTTTAAGCAAAGACATTTGAGGAAGAGCAGATAAAGAAAATCCTAGGAAGGGAAAGAAAGAAAGGAATCAGAGAGGTGGGTGAGACATTCAGAGGTAACTTCTCAGAAGGGATCTAAAGATAAAGGTAGAGTGACATCAACTTTTAAGATGCCAAATAATAAATCCAAGAGTTCAGATAAAAAAGAAAGCTGAAAGGCAACAATGTTTATAAAAATTCACTAAAATTATTATATGAAAAGCATTTGGATGAAGACTCAGTGAATTTAGAGATTATTGTTTAGACCTTTGGCTCCTATAATAGTTTGGGTATTTTTTTAATTTTTTTTTATTTAAACATGGACACAACATCTTTACTTTTTTGTTTATTTATTTTTATGTGGTGCTGAGGATCGAACCCAGTGCCTCACACGTGCGAGGCAAGCACTGTGTCACTGAGCCACAACCCCAGCCCATAGTTTTGGTATTTAATTACATTAGCATTTGCAGACTAAATATTTTGGAATACCTTTCTTAATGGTTATATGCTGTCACCCTACTAAAAGAATTAATTGTAAAAGCTATCTGCCATATTTCCAACCAAAGCTAAAGAGGGCTTTTTAATAGTAATCCTATATCACTTAAAGTTATAATAATCATACCCTTATAGAATAAGAGTCACTTTTTATTTTGGAAAATTAGAGGTATTTCCAAGGTTGTATTGATATTTCTCATAATAAAAAAGTTAAATTACTGAATTCATTCAATAAATTTTAGTCATCTAGATAAATTTGAAAACTGTCAAAAAATCTTTAGCATTTTCAACCAAAAGATAGCCCAAACCTACTATTGACTATTCTCTCTTCTAAGTGCTACTTCTGTGATATTCTAAACATTGAAAGGTGAAAAAACTCAAGGGTTTCTCTTCTGTTGTATTCTAAACATTGAAAGGTGAAAAAACTCAAGGGTTTCTCTCTTATTTTTTCTCCTGGGAAACACTAAATATATTGACATGTCTACATGAGGGCTAAAGCATTTCCATTGGACTTTGCGGCCAATATCATGCATTTGAAAATTCTGCTTGTGCACCAATTTTATTCAATAAAGTTTCTGATAATCTCTTTAGCCAAATGACTAGGAAATCAACAACTCTACTAACAAGGAAAGGAAGCCCAGTATATGGTTGATGTGGGAAAACGTCAGCTTTTAAAGGAAACTCATTACATCCACAATGTTCTCCAAGCAATTTAATAGCACTCAGGACTGACTTAAACCAGAGATGTACATGTCCCCTAATATTTAAATAATGCAATATCTGCTCCATGGTATCTGAAATTACAAGCTCCAACTGCTAGTAGCTTCAGCAACAGAGTATTACCAACTGCTGGGGGTGGGGAATCACCCAATTCCTTTCATTGTGTATAAATAATTTTCATCAGGAATTTGTGGTGCCTAGCATATAAACAAAAAAATGGAAGCTAGGGACTTAAAAATGTGATTTCTTAATGACACCTTAGAAGACTGGAAGAATTCATGCTGACTTCTTAAAGCATCTAAGCTTTCCAGGAGGGTTTTCTTACCCCCAATATTGTCTGGCCCATTGAGTTGACACTGTCATGGGACATAACTTTCTTATGTTCATGCATGAATACTCAACCAGTGTAACTCCACATCATGTACAACCACAAGAATGGGATTCTAATTAGAAGTTATACTCCATGTATGTATAATATGTCAAAATACACTCTACTGTCATGTATTTTTAAAAAGAACAAATAAAAATGTTTTTTTAGAAAAACAATTTAAAATAATTCACTTATCCTGGTAATAGTCACAGCATAAGAATTTATAATTATCACATGTGAAAAATAAATAGGTCCTCCAAAGAGGACTAATTTACTTAAGGAATGATGCCAGAAACATTAAATGTGATAGTTTTGCTTTTAATAAAATGTGGTTAATTTGATTACTATTGATTTTGGGTTTTGCCAGATTTCAATCAAATTTTATGGCAGGATTAGGCTTACAAGTAGACTGTCTTTGTTTTTTGTTTTAAATAATCAAAGCCCTTTTCCAAACTTTACTATGGTTAACTAACAGGAGGTTAATGTTGTGCATTATAGATCTATGGTTATCCTCAGATGTATTTATCCACAATGCATGCACATTTAGGTCTGGGTTAGAATAAATAGGTATGTGTATTGTAGACCCTCATTAATTCATAACAGCTTAAATTGTGATTTTTATTTGGCATCCTACTGTGGAACCCAGTAGAGAATGCTGAATTGCTCAGCTAAACATTTTCAAATCCGTGACTCTCCATCTGGTTATTCAATCAGAATAAAATCCCTGCAAAGAAAATCCTCTTCCTAAAATGTACTCCATTCTCCTGGCTAAAAATCATTCTAGAAAATGTGAACAGTTTGCCTAGTTGCTTAAGGAGTTTATTTGTAGGAAAAACTAACACTATAAATATCAATAGCACTTAAAGGGAGCTGAGGAAAGAATTCCCTCATTCTGTATAATGGCAGAATTGCTAGAAATAACTACACATTGAAAAAGGAAATATTACATTTATTACTTTGCAGCATTTTTTGAAAACTTTATGTCACCATAAAACAATTACAGATGACTCCTCTAATAAGGAATAGCTACATTAATTCGCATTTTATAGAAAACTTAAAGTACAAGCAATTTAGTAACCAACACCATGAAGGTCCTCCATAAGAAATAAATTTTAAAAAATAAACTCTAAACAAGAATGCACATATTGAGGCTCCAGGAAGAGCAAGACTACTCTACCTTACAAGATACTGGGAGATAGTGCGCTGTAATAAGTATTTGTTGAACGAATACTGGAGTATTCTACTCACAGGTCTTGAGACTCTTGTTCTTAACAAAAAGATAAAAATGTGGTTTCTGATTAAAAGTAGTTTTTAACAGAGTTTTTTTTTAATAGACATCCTCTAGTAGGATTAATAATGTTTTTAATGTGTTTTTCATTGCCTTAGTTCATTGGCTACCCTTGACTTGGAGAAGAATGGGAAAAGTAAACATTGCAATTATTTTTTTCTTCTTAAAAGGTAAGTCTGTTTCCAATTAGAGGATATTAGACAAAAAAAAAAGATTTTTGTGTGTGATAGGAATGGAAAAGTGGAATAGGAATCACATGAGGCAGAAGTATCAGTCTTGAATATAATGTTAAAAAGAATAAATATCATGTAAATATTCCCAAGAGTTGGAAAACATCTGATGCTTTTAAATAAAAAGTGGTCCTATAATTTTTTCCCATTAGGATACAAAAGGATATTTAAGGGGAAAAGATGAATGGCACATTAACTAAAAAATTAATGGCAAGAGGTTGTAATAGATTTTATAAATGTAGCTGGCCACCATCAAGTCTTTCTTTCCTTGTATATGCAACCAGTCTTCCACTGAGACCTGGAATCTACTCTTCCACCCTTTGAATCTGGTAGGTTGACAATTATTTTGATCAGTAAACTTGGGTACCATATGACTTTTAGGACTAGGTTATTAGAAAACTTGTAGATTCTACCTGGTCTCTTGGAACATTTACTTCTGGGGGAAGCCAACCATCACGTAAGAAGTTCAACTACTCTTTAGTTCCAAGATGGCCACTTAACGAAACCAACCTAAGAAAAATGTCTAGTCTTAATTGCAGGCTTACATGTGAGTTAGGGTCCTTAGATCACTCTAGCCTCAAATCTATCTAGCTCTCTATGAGGAATACCAAGTGAGAGCTGCTTTGCTGAACCAATCAACCCCACAATCAGGACACGTGTCTCTAAATTGTTAATTTAATCCACTAAATTCTAGCGTGCCAAAGAGCACCACACAAAAATAGTCATTAGACATGTTTTCAAAATAATAATTAACATTTTATATATATATATTTTTTTTTAAAAAATAATGTGGTTTTTTTAGTTGTAGGTGGACACAATACCTTTATTTTATTTTTATGTAGTGCTGAGGATCTAACCCAGGGCCTCATGCATGCGAGGCAAGTGCTCTATCACTGAGCTACAACCCTGGCCCCTAATTAACATTATTTAATTGATAGAAATTTTTAAGCCAGTAAGATTTTAGAATAATATAGGTAGATGCTTAATTAATTTTAAGTGTTGCACAAATTCTAAAATAAAGTGGGAGTATTAAACTCTCTAGTTTCACTCATCCAATCACTGACCGATTTCTTCAGTCGACCTTCTCAATACTTCTTGATTCTATCTACTTCTCTTCATTCACATGGCTACTAACTTATGTCAAATTTAAACTTCCTGCTTAGACTACAGAACTAGTATTCCTTTCTTTAGACTATCTAAATCCCACTTCAAGTCCCCATTCTATCATATAAATAATCCAACTCTATATCCATTCCTTACATCACTATCATAACCTTTTCATAGCAAATTCAAGCATCTCACCTATATATGTAAAAAATCCTTCAATAGTTCTCAATGACTATTACAATGAAGTTCAAATTCCTCATTATAGCCCTTGAGAGCCTCATGTCCTGGCATCTACCTACCTCTCAACTCTCATACCTCACATGTCCATCTGACCACAGCAAACTTCTTTTTTTTAATTGATTTTATTTTTTAAATACTTGACAGAGGAATGCATTACAATTCTTATTACACATATAGAACACATTTTTCATATCTCTGTTTGTATATAAAGTATTTTCACACCAATTCATGTCTTCATACATGTACTATGGATAATGATGTCATCACATTCCACCATCATTGCTAACCCCCTGCCCCCTCCCTTCTCCTCCCACCCCTCTACTATATCTAGAGTTTCTCTATTCCTCCCATGCTCCCCCTCCCTACCTCACTATGAGTCAGTCACCTTATATCAGAAAAAACATTCAGAATTTGTTTTGGGGGGAATTGGCTAACTTCACTTAGCATTGTCTTCACCACCTCCGTCCATCTACCTGCAAGTGCCATGATTTTATTCTCTTTTATTGCTGAGTAATATTCCATTGTGTATATATGCCACATTTTTAATCCATTCATCTACTGAAGGACATCTAGGTTGGTTCCACAGTTTAGCTATTGTGAATTGTGCTGCTATAAACATTGATGTGGCTGCATCCCTGTAATATGCTGTTTTTAAGTCATTTGGGTATAGACCAAAGAGAGGGATAGCTGGGTCAAATGGTGGTTCCATTCCCAGCTTTCCAAGGAATCTTCATACTGCTTTCTATACTGGCTGCACCAATGACCACACCAAACTTCTAACTGCCTGAATAAGTTATGTACTTCAGTATCGCTTACCCAAACAGTCTTCACAACACCCATCCCTCTGCTTCTTCATCTAATTTCTACTAATTCTTCAAAATTCAATTAAAAAATACCTCTTCTAGGAAGGCCTCTCTAAACTGGCCCATCTATTTTAACAACTCTCTTCTGGGCCTGCATGAATTCATGTGCTTTCCTACTTGTGAGTTCAGTGTACTTGAGTTACTTTTCTTCCTCTCTCTGTTAAAGGAAAGGAGACTGGGATCATGTCTGGTGTATACTAGACTCTCTATAAATATTCCTTGAATGAATAAATAAATTGTTAAACACCATTATATTTGCATTTGTGCAATGAAAAGTCATAAATAAATATCACTCCCAACAGTGAGGAGGAAATTGTTTCTCTAAGGAGGGTCATGCAATTCATATTAGAGGTGAATGAGAAGCTTCTCAGAGGCTATCACACCAATCTGAGCCTTGGCAGGGGTAAGAACAGCTGGCCAGGCTGAGTTAAGATCAGATGTGTGGGGCTGAGGATATAGCTCATTTGGTAGAGTGTTTTCCTTACATGCACAAGGCTCTGAGTTCAATCCTTAGCGCCACACACACACACACACACACAAAAAAAAAAAAAAAAATCAGATATGTCCTAACAGAAGTCTCGACAAAGGTGTAGAGTGAGAGAACAATGAATTGAATTCAGGATGCATAAATAGATCAGTGTTACTATTGCTTGTGATTGTAAGGAGGAGAGCAAAACATGACAGCAACATGATGGGCAGAGGCCAGAAGATGAAAGGCTTTGCATGTCTGAGAAGGACATGATACTTTATTGTGTACCCAATGGGAATCTATTAAAAAAAGATTTTAAGCAGACAAGAAATATTTGGGTTACATGTTAGAAAGCTTAAGTGCAAAGAAGTGAGAGACAGAAAACAGTTAAGATTCCAATTTGATAATCTAGGAAAAATCAAAAGACACAGAATTGACAGTATTTAGCAATTTACTGATATAATGGAGGGTCAACTAGGACACCTCTCAGATTTTGTTCTCGGTACTTATGTAGATGATGATGCCATATTAAAATACAATCCAATTAATTTTTGATAATTTCTGAGCATTTAATAATGTATTTTGAGCTAGAAACATTTGTAATACAAGGGGCATGATGTTTTCAAAGAGATGATTCTGACCCTGTATCATGAAATAGAATTCTTTCAGATTATTCCATGGATTCACTGTGTAGTCCCAAAGGGTAATTTAAACTTTCTGCACCTCAGTCCTGCAATTCTTCTGTATACACAAGAAAAAATATGCCTCCCAGATAATTTAATAAAGCAATTCAAAAGTAAATTTGTCTGCATAGTAATTTCTGTTTCCTAAAAGCAAGATGAAATCCAATCTCAATTTCCTCCTCTATTAAAAGAAAAAAATTAAAAAGAGAGAAGGCTTAAATGATTTCAAATGGCCCTTTTAGCTCCAAAGATCAATGGTTCTATAAGTCAGAGCACTTGGTTGGAGCCACATTCTACCCAGGTCAGTGGCTCCTCAAGAAGAACCAAGGGATTTATGGTGGAGGTAAGTTGTCCTATTTAAATACTTCCTGCTGAGTGAAGTAGTACTTCCTTTTATTTGTCTTAATGGTCTTCTGTTCCTTATCATGTTACTTTTTAATTAGGTGTTTTCATTTGCTTAACAAATATGTATTGAGAGCCTAGTATGTACCTGGACCTTAGGTGTGGTAAAACAAAATTAAACAAGACATGTTCCCTTTTGTTGCAATTTTAAACTGTAAACCATATTCAAGCCAAAATACATCATCTTATAAAGTAATATTTATCATGTACATGATCCTACTCTAGGAACCATGCCAGGCTACCCCATTAAACTTGATGGACCTGAGAATAGTAAAACTATACACTGTATAATGTATTTATAGTATATAGTAAGGCAACAAGGTCCCCCGAGAAGGGAAGGCAGGAAAACTGAAAAATCATCATGTGTTCACTTGAACTCACAGACCATTTGCAAACTCCCTATTTTCTGACTCCATTTCTTTAACTATAAAGTGAAGATAATAAGGCCTACTTCTAATATGCCTCACAGGATATTATAAGGATTAAATAAGTAAATCCACATTAATTACTTTGAGCCTTTATAAAAAAGCACTAAATAAATATTAGTTATTGTTGTTTGGTAGTATTACATAAAATCACATTAAAGTCAAAAGCCTACTGCATTTATTCTAATGGAAGTTTAAATCCCAAGATGAAAGCAGTGTAAGTTGAATAATATCAGGACACACCCCTAATCAGTTCTAGTTAAAAACTAAATTAAAACTGGAAATAGTTGCATCACTTCAAGATGGCTGCTCACATAGGACAGAACTTATAAAATGTATGTTTTGTGACAATAAAGTTGGATTAAGAACAAGGGAGAAGGCCAGCAGAAGCCCCATCCAGATTGACCAGTTTGAGTTTTAAAATGAATCTTCACCTGGCTGCAGTTTTCAGAGGGAGACTCCTAGTTAGGGGGGCTCATGCCTCCCCTGAAACTTATGCTATCCACACACACCCCACCCAGTGCCAGAACAGAGACATTTCCACCACCATGATGTGATTTATGCCAGACTCTACAGAACTGTTTGTTAACTTCGGGAGGTCAATTGGATTGAAAAAAATCATTTGTCTGTAATCAAAAACTTCACTACTTTGTGTTCAAAATGTTCTATTATAAAAGGTCCAGACCCTTGAAGAAGAAAATTTCTCATGAAACTTTTGTTGCTAAGATACTCAAAGTTAAAGCAGACACTTAACACCAAAGAGAGGATCTAAACTAACACCCTCACCAGCCTCAAAAGAACTCTCTGTAATCTGAGAAAGAGGAATCAGGAAACTTCATCTCCTGGGCAAGTCTCGGATGGAAAGCTTCCTGAGGAGGGAACCAAGTATTTCTCCTGCTTCTAGACTGTAGATAAGAAGATAAAAGAGAGCAGAGTGACTCCACTTTCTCTTTACAGCTTATAATTCTTCTTTTAGTTCCCAAAGAGGGAATGAATAGTAGAGATGGATAAGGAGATTTTAGGCTCCCAAGAACTCATCACCATAAGCTTCTCTTCCATTTAAGCATGGGTCAAAGTTGAATGCAAATCTTCAGGAAGAGTTTCTTACTACAAACTAGCTTTCAGCTACAGTAGATTCAGGAAAAAAGATGAGTTAGAAAAATATCAAATTTTAACTAGATTTTTTAGTTTCAAGAAATTATAATATTAGAAATCTGTTAGGCTTTGACAGCATCTGACTCTCAAGCAAAACAGATGACTTTTACTATGAATTGTCATCCAGGGGACCTCACATATTTGTTTTTGAAAGATCAATGAATCTCTTTAGAAAGGTGAATCTCTATAATTAAAGTAATGAAGCACAAGCAAATTCTAGTAAGCTACACAACTTTCTCAGCAATTCATTCCAAGATTTTAAATTATTTAGAATCGAACACTTCCTTACATCTCATCTGTATCTATTTTGGCTTGAAATATTAAAAAAATAAAAGCATGCCATCTCTTGAGAAGTAACTCTTCAATTTTATTAAAACTATAAATCATCAGCCACCAACCACTGGATGAAATTAATAACCCAATTCCTTATGTCATTTCCACTTAATTTCCAATTCTCCAGTACTTATGGGCTGAAAAGAAGGTGGCAGAACTTTTAGTTTATAAATTTTAGTTTATAAAATATAGTTGCTAAAATGCTCACTCTTTTTCTCTAATTAGATTTACATGCACACATGCACTCACATATACACAACAGAGTATAGGAGTTAAGATTTTTGAACCTTCTTGTATGCTCATGTCTGTTATTCCCAAAACATTGCTCAAGAAATATTAACATTTATTAAGGATCTACTATGTTTTCCAGGCACTATTTCCATCTTAGGTGCCTTGCCTTTTCATTTTCATGAGTTTGATTTCACAAGATCCTCAAAGAACCTTTCACTATTACCCTTACTATGATAGAGAGGAGAGAAGAGAGAGAGAGAGAGAGAGAGAGAGAGAGAGAGAGAGAGAGAGAGAGAAAGGAAGGGAGGGAGGGGAGGGAGAGGTGGGAAGGAAAGGATGGGGAAAGAAAAGAAGGAAGGGCAGGGCAGGATGGCCAAAAAAGTAAAAAGAAAAACAATCTGATGGTTAAAAACTTGCAGTTCCTCATCTTTCAGCTGAGGCTGTCACTAGGCAACTGAAAGTTTCAGTAATCCTATTAACATATTAATGGAGAAGATAATTCTAGTGGTCTCTTCATCCAGCCTAAATTTCATATTCTGTCACTGCTACCTCCAAACAACTAGTTAAGATCTCAAGTTTTACACTGGTATAGATTTTCTGACTGCTCATACAACATCTAGATTGTTACCCTGTCAAAGCTTCCTTAATGTTCCACAAGAATCTCCTAACAGGATAATTTTGAGTCAGAGGTGAATTTCTTTACAACTCACGTCTTTCATTTTAAATTGTCCTAGCACTGAGCAAATTGTGGCCAGGCAAAGGACTGACTCAGATGCTCTACTACTCAAGAGCTCAACTATGCATCTAGTTTGAAAGGATTCTCTTAACTATTCTATGTGAAAGCTGACTCTACACACTGGGATTCTCTTTCTAGCTTAGTACTAGGAACTCAATTATTTTTTAGAAGCAAGCAGGTTCACATAAAAATCACCTAAAGTCTATATCCATCATAATTATTTTTATTGGCATAGATCCACATTAGTTTATTCTTGTCATTGTTTAACATCTGACCAATCAGATTGTTTAATTCCAAGTTTTTCTCACTGTCATCTCCTTGAATAAATCAGACTATAGCATATTTGAAATAGAACAAAACACCTTTTTTTTTTTTCAAATTTGGCAAAAAGAATGTGGAAGGCAGGGTAGGTACCTTTCAAGTATAATCATGATGAATGCTGTTTATATCTAATTTTGAGATTCCAACCCTCCCTCATGTATGTATCACAAATGTCTCTCACTCATCTTCTCCATTTTTAGTTACCAAGTTTCTATAAAATATGATTAAAATTTTTTTAAACTACAAGTAGATATGAATCCTCTATTAAAATGGGCCACCTTGTGGGTTTTAAGTTTAAAGAGTAAAATTCTACATGGTTCAAATGTCAAGGAAGAAATAATTTGTTTCTAAATGATGGAATATTTTCTCCAGGCTGTTATCCCACATTTCCTTTGGCTACTAGTACTGGGTCTTTATCGGTACTATCAGTTTTGCAAACCTCAGGCCAACAATCACAGAAGTTGAGAGAGCCCCATCAGGGGAAATCCATCCTAGTCAAGCTAAAGAAACTCACATCTGCATTTCTTCCAAGCTGAATCACAAACAGTCCACACCCATCATGATCCCTCTTCAAATAATTTCTTCATTTACCTGTGTGGCACTTCCTGAAAGTAAGGAATGGGCTTGACTGGATGAGCTATTATCTCATTAGGACTTGTGAGGGAACCAAACAGACTGGAATGCTTTTCACAAGCCCCCTCTCCTCCCCTCTCTATTTCCTGTACTATGGCAACCATTTGTACTGTTTGCCTTTTCTCAGTTTCTGTGTTGCCCAAGACAGACAGATAAGTCCCTTAAATGATTACTACCACTCTGCATTAGCTTTCAAAGCTACTAACAACTTTTCCATGTTTGGCAACTGATAAGTGATAGAAATGTTGACAATGTAAAGCGAGAACTAAATCACAGACCAGAACTGCTTCAAACAAATGAAAATCACCAAAAGGTTCTCTGGGAACCCTTTTCTTAGGATTTCATCCATAGTTTGATCAAAGAATGTGTGACACGTAAAATAAGATCATTTTCATTGTTGTTTAATCACAGGAATATACAAAATAGAAATAAGGCACACATATTGGGCTTTTTGTTTCAATATGTTGGATTTTAAATGAATTTTATTCTTTCCACTTTCTCCATTTAGATGATCCAGAAGAAAATCATACAATTTCTAAATTTGAACTTCATTTAGAATTTCAATAAATAAACAGGGGTGCTCAATGAATAATGCTTTCCCTTCAACCTGCCCCATGTATTCATGTCACTAGAGATTCATTTTAATAGTGTACCTGGAGGTACAAGAACACAGCCAGAACTTCTTTCTATGGTACCAAAACAGATTGATATGACATTTCAGCTCAGAAAACTAAAGGAAGAATAAGGCTGGAGAGTTTGACAAACATTTGCTTCATTTCAGGGTACTTCTAAGTTTCTTTGGTTGGTTAATTGAAAGCCCTGTCACTAAACAAAACCCTGCAGTTACAGTGCAGCAACTGCTGTGTCTAACTAGGTCAGAGTGATCCTGAAGGCTTAATGTCTCAGCATTACACACTGACTTGGGCTCCTAGAAACAACACAGCCAATGAGGAGCCCCAGCAGTGCAGTTCTTGCTGGGGTTGATTATTAGTGGATGAATGTTCCCTGATAGATCTTTTCCTTCCAAAGGGCACGGACTGAATTAGAAATGTCTACATGGATAAAGCATAGCAAAAAAACAAAACTGCTTAGACTTAATCATATTCAAAAATCAATAACTGGAAGAGACTTATTGGGGCAGTATTGTAGAGAGTGACATTGGTTTCCATTGTTGCCTACTGTCAACAAGTGTGTGCTATGCACCACATTTCAAAGGGCAGCATTCACTGTTCTGACTCTCTTTCAAAACCTACTGTGTGCTTGCCTTGCTTAAGATGAAGGAGATAAGTGGTGAGAAGTAGGAAACAATAAGTGAATCCTCAACATAATTTTTGATTGTGTAGGAAAAAAAAAGAGAAGACAGTATAAAGTAACAAGGCAGAGTGGAAGTAGAGTGTTGTAGATAGAACAGTCTATATGCAAAGGGAAAAAGCCTTGCCCATGTACGGAATTAGAAGAGGAATCTAGGCAGAGGACACAGTAAATGTAAAGGCTATGAGGCAAGAGAAAATGAAAACTGCTCAAAAATTCATGGCAGAGAGGAAAGGTTTTCTTGTTGCCATTTTTGTTGTTGCTTCAATGTTTGAGTTTCTATTAGCTGAGAAATAAAGGAACAAAGGTATATAAAGAACAAGCGTAGGTTAACTAAATGTAATTCTAAAGTCAATCTATTATTTCGATATTTGTAGAGAGAGGAACACTTTATTATTCTTTTTTATGAGGACTCAATATAATATTTGGCACATCTTCCTCTGGGTGCTCAGGAAAATGCTGCAATGAAGCCTGAAAGGTCTGCATTTTTACTCAATTATTTTCTCCATACACCCTCTGGCAGCATGTGGTGAAGCCATATACAGACACCTAGTGTTGAATCCTTTCTCACTTCACCTTTCTTACATAAGCCTCCCCATAGCAGCACCCTGAGTTTGATTTAAGTGGACACACATATGGGAACAGATCTAGCCCCTAAGAACAGAGCAAGTTATGCTCAGGCTTTAACCAAGATCCCACAGGAATCCATTGATTGTTGGCAGTTGATTTGCTGCAGGATGATACAGATCCTGTCTGGGTGTCAGGGCAAAGCATTGCTTGAGATGTTTGAGCTCTAGGTAGCTTTAAACAGGAGATCCTCTATTACTCTTTGTAAGTCTGCATCCCATTGAGTTTAGCCAATTAAATTGGCTTTCTTCTGCTTAATTTTGATTTTTCAATACATCATAACAAACAATAACCAATTCAATCAGATCATGCACATTGATTAATTTGATCATCAAGGTTACATCAGGTTATTGCATTCACCTAATCACCAAACAGAATCAAGCACACAGAATTTTAGTTTGTCACATAAGATTCCAAACAGAAACCTTATGAAAAACAGTTAATTTAAGGTGTATGTATATATAGAGATGTGATGAGTAAAACATAAATTTATTTTAAAAACTCTTCAGAAATCTATTTTTCATATTGCATCATTGAAAGAGATCACCTGTAATATATTCAGGTTTAACTCCTTTGATCTCACTTTTATTTACTCTCAGCTTCCATTTTTAAAAAGTGTTATGTAAACTGAATTTTTGTGAACTGAATTGTATTTTCAATACAATAAAATAATGTATTGGTTAAATTACAAATGTATTGATTAAATTACAAATCTGTTTATAAAAGCCCCTTCAAATATGTCAATGGTATAGATTTGGAATTTCACATAATAGCTTTGTTTTAAAGGGAATTTTTGTTGCAAATTCTGCGTTTCCCAGCTAATTTGTAACAATTTTTTTGGAAGCCTAAATTTGTGGTCAGACTCATTCATGGAAAAACAAAAAAAGTCACATTTTGTTTTTTTTTCATTTTAAAAAAGTCAGGGGTTGGGGTGCTGGGGCTGTAGCTCATTGGTAAAGCTCTTGCTTTGCATATGTGAGGCACTGGGTTCCATCCTCAGCATCATATAAAAATAAATAAACTGTGTGTTTATCTACAACTAAATAAACATTTTAAAAAAGTGGGGGAAATGGCAGGTTTTTCCCCCTAATTAATAAGTTGGAACCAGAAGGGTAAAATATAAATATGAGTTCCCTATCATGCATATTTCCTTTTGTGAAGGGTTTGACAACAATATGATTGAATATATTCACACGCAATACTTGGTAACATGGTGTTTTTGTTAAATGGCCCTATCAAATAAACATGATTTATGTCCTTCTTTCTTTTACCCATAATCTTCCTGTTGTCCACCTACATCTTTCTAACATACCATGTCCAGGCTACCTGCAGCTTTGTCAAATCTCCCAGAACCCAGTCTTTCTCCTTTCTCTACCTTCACAACAATCTGCCTCTCCTTGACCTTCACGAAGAACCCTTTTAATTTTTAATGTCTTTCATACCAGAAAGCTCAATGGCTTCTTTTAAGAGGGAAATTATTTGATAGTTACATACATATGTAAGTAAATTGCACACATATAGTTCTATTTATGCTTTGCAAGCTCATAAAAAGGAAATAAAATGGATTCTGAAGATGCATGAAATTTTAAAAAAATAGCACCATTAACAGCAAAATATGAAATGAATGAATAGAAAATATGCACAATTTTATTCACTGAAAATGTGAACTGTAAGAGATTAAGTTCTAATTGTTTTACCTAACTGTTTTATATTCAGGGTTCTCCGACTTTCTAAAGTGATCTTCATTACCATTAGCCATCACACAGTTACCAAAGTAGACTTTAAAGTGATCTTCATTACCATTAGCCATTCACACAGTTACCAAAGGAAACTTTAAAACTAAATGAAGCTAAGTACAAACCTAATTTCTCATGTAGTTTATAGAACAGAAATATAGTAAGAAATTTAAAATATATATAAATGTAGATTCTAAAATACTCATTCAAATGTATCATAATTATACTTTAATTCATTCAACTTCTAAAACTATTATCAGCAGTTGTTTTGAAATAATACATTAAAACATTACTTTTCCACACAACTAAGCTAGTTCAGAATTGAAAAAGAACAAAAATATGTTTGAAACCACTGAAAGTTTTTCATTATTTTCTTCCAAATTAAAAGAAATGAACAAATTCTTAGTAAATTTTCTCTGAGATTAAAAAGCGAAGCTCACTATTCTGAGTGTAGGTTGGGATTTTTTTTTAAATGCTTGAGTTAGAAAACCAAATCTCCTATAAATAGGAGTTTAGGGTGGAAATGACAGCATTTTAACTCTAAAGGCATGAGTGGTGTCCTTTTACAGATGCCTAAATCAAACACAGAAAAAAGTGATATGTTGCCAGGATGTTCTGTGTACTTTCCTTTAATTGCCATATATAGTTAATAGCCTGGCCATTTTTTTAAAAGAAAATAAATTGCAAAGTTTCAAGCAATTCGATTACACAATATCTTACCATGCAACATATCAAAAACAACGAATTTAATCATTCTGTGGTCTGGGTTGAATTCAACACTGAAATCTTTTTATTGAACTTTACAACAACAAAGAATTTCAAACTTACAGATGACCATCTTTGAAGTTCGATAGAACCCTGGCCATACTATGATTGTCTGATACTGGAAAAGGACAAAGTACAGAATACAGTATTCCAACCAGGATTTGGGCTGATCTGAGAAACTCGGGAGAAGTACTATGAAAGAATTACAGATATTGAATGACTGGATAGGTCATTTGATCTTGCTTCTGAGACTAAACTTAAAAACCTCTGTTTCAGATTAAACAGAACTTCATTGGTTTCCTTTTCTTTTTCTTAAGCACAAGAATATTTCTACAGAATAAAAGAAAGAATTGGAATGGAAGTTATAAAATTATGCAATATGTATCTTATCTACATAGGTCCAGAAAGTTCCTGATATTTGAGTAATCCAAGCTTTACTCAAAACACTGACACTAAATTTTATCAAATCAAACTCTGGGAACACAGAGAGGTCTTTCCTATAATGTGTGATTAGTGAGAACAGCGATTTATCCCATAGTATATCATAAAACCAAAGAAAAAAATCATTTAACATTTTTAGAAATCCAGGTCCCATTAGCCTAAACACACAGTTTAAGCAGTTGACATTTTATGGCTTTCATCATTTTCATATATGCTGCACAAAATTGTACAGAGATTATTTTTACTGTACATTTGACATTAAAAATATAGAAATGACTGCATCAACAGCAATGACTATAGCTTTGGCCTACATTATAAAGATAACTATGTTGAAAATTTAAATTATATTTATGTAATTTTAATGTAAATATTGAATCACGATGGTCCCACTCTTTAAACAAATGCTTTTACTACATTAACTTGCATTTTGATTGTATTTTCTAGGTAGAAGATCTCTTGTATATATTTAATTATGGCATGGGATACTTTATTGTTTTCCTATGTACGGTAGATTATACAAAATTTTGCTTTTGTTCACAGAACAATTTTACATGCAAATTTTCAACAAGTCAAAATATTAACTGCTAATTATCAAAAAGTTTGTCTCTTAAGAAATGAGTTAAAATACAGAAATTTTTTAAAGTAAGAATATAATAAGTACTTTACATATTTTTTGAGGTTGTTTCTTACATAGACTATTATAACAAGTGAAAGATTGAGTGAAAATATGGTATGGTAGTATTTTCATTTTGAAATGTAAGAAAATATTTCCAAAAAAATCTAAAACAAGTAATTAGGTGAATAAAAACAAATGATATGTCAAATTACATATACAACATTGAAGGAGGAGTAACTATATCAATTTTTAAAACTAACTTTAGGATAACCAAATTGGTAAAGTGTTGTTTCTCATTACTTTGAAAATATATCACTATCACTTTAAACCTATTTATATTACATATTTATATTACATGGGAGTGTTCAGATTTCAATTGTTTTAACTATTATCCATTATTTTACAATTAATATCAAACTTATAAGAGTTTGAAGTGAAAAAAAAAATGTCTTTGCTACTAACTTAAATTTAGTATATGGCACCCAGAATTGTTTTTGAAACTGAAATTGTCAGAGATTAGAGAGTCAATCTAATGAGAATACTTGTGGGTAAATACAGTCAAAATTCCCAGGGAAAAATAAATTTAAAAAGCACACCATATATGCAAGGTACGAGTTATTAATGAGACTGGAAGAAGATGGGCTGAAATGCCTTCAGGAAAAAAAAAAAAAAAAAAGACACAGCAGGAAGCAGAGCCGTGCTGACACCTAGTGGAAGAAGCCAATAAGACAGCTGTCCTCCTTAGCTCTCAGAGGTAGGATGGGGAAAGAACACATTTTATTCTTATCTATGCTTTCTATCACACAAATTTGAAAAGAAGGTAAATTAAAAGTATCTGGAATAATTAATCTTAACTATGCAACCAAATGTTATGCTTTTGATTTTATGCAAGGACAGAAATAAAATTTGGAGGGGTGGAAGTGGTGGAGAGGAACAAGACCAGCTGTGGTTAAAAAAAAAAAAAAAAATATATATATATATATATATATATATATATATATATATAATCCGGTAAATATAAGGATTGTGCAATGAACGTTCTTTTCTCTGGATATGTTCTGCCAAACCTGGTCGCACTAGTCTATTCTCCATCAAGCAAATAATTTTTATCAAATCAAGTGACAGACTGTTTATGAGGTTCTGTCTGTATTTGGGACTTAAGTCACCAAATACTACTTATACCCTTTAGCACTAATTTTGGAGTTTTCAAATAGCTAAATATTACATGCAGGGGTATAGTTGTTTTTCCTTCATGACATTATTTAGTTGGAGGGCAAATTTATATTTGAGCCCCATCTCCATCCTCCCAGTCTCATCTTTTGAGACTGAGAAGGGTGTGGCTTTGATGGAGAGCTAGTCTTAGAAGGCATTGAGTCTTGATGTGGGCAAACAAAGGAATAATTGCTACTTTCTGGGGAGAGTTATACATCAGTTAAGTCCACCAGGCCAAACTCTATGGTTTCCTCTAATTGTGAGAATCTGTAATTTCTTAAAGTAAGAACTTTATTATATTTTTCTACATTAGGAGATGGATTTTAGTTCACTGTCTACTTAAATATTCAAGGACTATATCTATTTATATATTTCTTGGTATTCCCAGAATGATTAATAACTATTATTTGATGAAGACACAGAGGGGTCAAGTCATATTAAGGTCAAACTAAAATTTATTCTTGTGGTAAGTTAGGAGTCAAGTTGGTTTGCTTTACTTTATCAAGGAATTACATTGCTTTAGATAGCTGGCTTAATTTTTAGTTAATACACATTATGAGAGTTTTATATATATATTCCTTCCTATTAATAACCTTCTTATCTTCTTTATTATGGAGTAACTTGTTTTTATCTTATATTAACCTAATATCTCAGACCCAATCATTCACTAAGTCTTATGTACTTCATGGATGCTAAACTTTAAAAACTATATTCTAGCTAACCTGATTTGGTTTGTTAGTATCATGTTTTAATAGTTCTGGAAACACTGGACAGAGCAATTAGACAGACAAAAGAAATTAAGGGGATACACATAGGAAAAGAAGAACTCAAATTGGCACTATTTCCTGATGATATGATTCTATACCTAGAAGACACAAAAAGTTCCACCAGAAAACTTCTAGAACTAGTAAATGAATTCAGCAATGTAGCAGGATATAAAATCGACACCCATAAATCAAAATGCATTTCTGTTTATCAGTGACAAATCCTCAGAAAGGGAAATGAAGAAAACTACCCCATTTACAATAGCCTCAAAAAAACCCACATAAATAAAACACTGGGGAATCAATCTAACAAAAGAGGCAAAAGACCTCTACAATGAAAACTGCAGAACGCTAAAGAAATCAAATAAGACCTTAGAATATGGAAAGATCTACCTTGCTCTTGGATAGGCAGAATTAATATTATCAAAATGACCATACTACCAAAAACACTATACAGATTTAAAGCAATCCTGATCAAAATCCCAATGACATTCCTCATAGATATAGAAAAAGCAGTCATGAAATTCATCTGGAAAAATAAGAGACCCATAAAGCTAAAGCAATCTTTAGCAGGAAAAGTGAAGCAGGTGGCATCACTACACCAGACCTTAAACTATATTACAGAGCAATAGTAACAAAAACAGCATGGAACTGGCACCAAAACAGACTGGTAGACCAATGGCACAGAATAGAGAACACAAAGACTAACTCACAAAATTACAATTCACTTATATTAGACAAAGGTGCCAAAAACATGCATTGGAGAAAAGATAGCATCTTCAACAAATAGTGCTGGGAAAACTGGAAATCTATATGCAACAAAATGAAATGAAACCCCTATCTCTTACCATGCACAAAGCTTAACTCAAAATGGATCAAGGACCTAAGAATAAAACCAGAGACTCTGTGTCTAATAGAAGAAAAAGCAGACCTAATCTCAATCATGTGAAATTAGGCCCAACCTTCTTAATAAGACTCTTTTGGCACAAGAATTAAAATCAAGAATCAGTAAATGGAATGGATTCAAACTAAAAAGTTCTCAGCAAAAGAAACACATCAAAACTACTCTAAGATTTCATCTCATTCCAGTCAGAATGGCAGCTATTATGAAGACAAACAACAATAAGTGTTGGCTAGGATATGGGGAAAAGGTACACTCATACACTGTTGGTGGGACTGCAGATTGATGCAGCCAATAAGGAAGGCAGTATGGCAATTTCTTGGAAAACTGGGAATGGAATGACCATTTGACCCACTATCCCTCTCCCTGCTCTATACCCAAAGGACTTAAAAACAGCATACTACAGGGACACAGCCACATCAATGTTTATAGCAGCCCAATTAATTCACAATAGCTAATCTGTGGAACCAACCTAGATGCCCTTCAATAGATGAATGGATAAAAAAGTGGCATATACAAACAACAGAATATTACTCAGCAATAAACAGAATAAAATCATGGCATTTGCAGGTAAATGGATGGAGTTAGAGAAGATAATGCTAAATTAAGTTAGCCAATCCCCCCCCCCAAAACAAATGCCAAATGTTTTCTCTGATATAAGAAGGCTGATTTGTAGTGGGGTAGGGAGGGGGAGCCTGGGAGGAATAGATGAACTCTAGATAGGGCAGAGGGGTGGGAGGAGAAGGAAGGGGAAAGGGGATTAGAAATGATGGTGGAATGTGATGGACATTATTATCCAAAGTACAGGTATGAAGACACAAATTGGTATGATATACTTTTATACAACCAGAGATATGAAAAATTGTGTACTATATGTGTAATATGAATTGTAATATATTCCACTGTCATATATAAATAAAAAATTTAAAATATCATGTTTTAGTCATCTTAAAGTTTATTTCTTATCAAACAAACAAATTATTCTAAGTATCAATGTCATTTCTGAGTTCCTGCCCTGCTGTCATATATAAAAACAAGATAAGCTGCTCCTTATAAATTTGGTTGAGGGAAATACCAGCTAACCCACCCAGTGATATATGTCCCCATGTCGTTGTGAAGCTTACATAGTACCAGACCTGATGGTATTGAAAGTCTAGTCAGAGTAATCTCTAGAAAAGTGATACAGGATATGAGTGTTCACTACCTGATGGTGCCACAGAAAGTATCCTGTGTTCAAAAAGCTGTCTCAGAAACCTCATAGTCATGTTTCCCTACAACAAGTTTGATGAAATGATCGAAAAAATACATAGTAAAATAATTTTTATATTACATATGAAATTATCACTAGATTTATAAGATTAGGAATAAAAAGGGAAAAAGGAATCAGATTATAGATTGATTCTAATTCACTTGCAACAACAGTTTTCCTTCAAAGGATACCCAACTCTCTGAAATTCCAAATTCACACACACAAAAATTCTGGCCTAATCCTACTCTAGTTGCAACATAGAACCATGGACCTGCATTGACCTCTGTACTTTTTCAGGTGATCTTGCTGTCTTTAGCTTGGTGTGGGAGTTGGAAAGAGGGAATGTCAAGGAAGAATTCCTGAAGAGGGTGGCTGGGGCCTTCGAGATGGCTAGGATTTAGGTAAACCATATTGGAGAGTAGAACAAACTGGCATGAGGAATCTTTGCCGTGTAAAGAGTGGCCACAGATCAAGGCAACAGGGATCTGGCTCTGGTGAGCCAATTGTCAGGATCATGTCCTGAAGCCACTTGTGGGCCCTGGCCCAGGGGTGGTGGAACAAGGACAAACCAGAGCCAGAGCCTTCTGTGAGTAGCAGAGGAAACACATGTAGCAAGTAGCAGGAACAAGTGACTGTCACAGTGAGCTTAAAGAGATCCTTTTAAGAGCCAGAAGAAGGACATTGTCCTCTGCTTGGGGTGGGAGTTGGAAGACGGGAATGTCATGAAGAATTCCTGAAGAGGTTAGTTGGACCCTGAGAGATGGCAAAGACTTAGGTAAATCACACGGGGGAGTAGAGCAACTGGCATGAGGAATCTTTGCAGATAGATAGAACTTCCCCTCTGCCTCAGGCAGACAGCTTGAGGCGAGAGACTTTTGCCTAGTCTTCTGTCTGGGAAGGGCTAAGCTCCAACATATGAACAAGTGACTATGACTGCCCTATTTAAAATATAAAAAGATATTACACATTTGTAAAGCATTTCTAAGCCCACAGAATTTACATGTGGCCTCATTAGCAAAGATAAACTCCATGTTTTTCCCTTCATCCTGCCCATCCCATCTTTTGTCCATTTATCCAGTACAATGAGCATTATTTCAGAAGCAACACAGAACCAAGAATGAAGCATCCCCAAATTAGGTTCACTACCTGAAGCTGGTTCATCCCATAAGTTTAATTTTGTCATGGGAATTAATTCTAATTTTCAAACTATTTCAGCACATACTACACATGGTTAAACTTTAAAAAAATTTTTTTTTAATTTTTAGTTGTAGTTGACACAGTACCTTTATTATTTATTTTTATGTGGTGCCGAGGATTGAACACAAGTATATGCAAGGATTACATCCTCTTGCATCTAAATAATTTCTGTACTTACCAGCCAAAATGCATCATATAGAAGAAATAAAATTGCATGGTTACTTTAAATATAATAAATTAAGTTTAATTAAGTGTACCATAAATAAAATCAGATTTGATCAACTATTAGTACCATTAAATATATAACTCCATAGGTAAATAACAGCAATAGTAATTCTAACAAAAGCTTACTGTTTGTGTTTTTAAATCTTTCAATGACATTAACATGTTCCCCCTTAAACTTTGATTTTATATATACATTGGTCTGCCTAGTATAATTAGAATTAAGAAAACACTGTGCTAAATACTGGGTATGTGAAACTTTTCTACCATAAATCATTATTTCAAATGTGTCATCAAAATTCTCAGCTGGCCAATTAATTAAAATCCAAGTAACAGTAGGTTTTGCTCAACAACTGTTCAGTCTAGCAGTCCAATGAAAGATGGCCACCCCTATAATCTTAATAATACCTCTAGGCTGTCAGCATGTCAAGGCCTGACCATGAAATCTAACTTGACAGATAAATTTAGTGAATTATTAATGCAAACCAACCTGTGTTCAGACCATGTTCTAATATTTTATATGTGTTCATTTGGCACAATGTTACATTTTTTTAAGTCTGTCTTGTAGCAGTCCTATTTTGTAAATTATTTCTTTAGTAATAAGTTTTATTTTTAATGCTTAGAACTTTATTCCATATCCTCCAGCCTACCTCATCCCACCCTGGTGTGACAGCAAAAGTTTTTGAAAGTCATTTTATACTTCAGTTTTTGGCAGTTCCAACTTCAGCCTTTTGAAACAGCCCATAAGTGATAATGAAATGCATAGAAGAATGAGAAGGAGAACTCAATTACATTTACCTGCATAGTCTACCTGCACACCTAGTAACAATAAACAGGCGTTCTTAAGTCACAGCATTTCATTGGAAATGGGGCAGAACTTGTGTATTTTAACAACTTTTTACAACTAGTAACCACTACAGCATTTATTTTACTTTTTAAAAGAAAACCAGAGAAGGTTCATAATTTAAACTAAAGGGTCTTTCAACCTCAAAGACAAAAAACACTTTTGCTTAGCACCTGAGTAATAATGTAGGATATGTACAGGTGAATTAAGAGGACTGAACTCAAAGACAGTTTGTTTTTGGATGATCTGAAACATCTGACTCCTTTCTAGCACTGAAATCATTTATTATCCAGCAAATAAAGCCTGGATTTTTGCTCTAAAAACACAGTGGTGGTCCTCAGCTTATGATTTACCAGGTCTGCTCTGAAATGCATGACACAGACTATTACAAAACGGTCTCTCTCATATACATGCACACAACTCTCATCATATTTTAATTCTAACTTATTTTTGTGGCACTAAACCCACATTTTCTCTCTCCAATGTGATATTCAAAACACATTTTAGGAGGTACTTTATATCAAATGATATGTATCTGAACATATATGCCAAAGGCATCTCAGATTCTATTGGGTTAGTAACTTGATATTCATTCTTCCTTTTAGGAGAGACTGCTGTTAAGATTAACAAGCACTGTACTCCAAACACATTTTAGGCATTTCTCTATTCTAAATTATATGTGTGTGGAAATAAATATAAAAGTATCCCAAGGAATGTTAGGGTAGCAATTAGATATTTCCTTTTCTTCTAAGGATAGACTGCCATTATTCCAAAGTATGTGTATTTTATAAAAGCATTGTGTGTGTGTTTTGCTCTGATTGTCTTTTTGCTCTGATGGAAATTAAGACACATCAACTTAGAAGCCCTAGTTTCTTTTTTTAAATATTTTTTTAGTTGTAGGTAGATACAATATCTTTATATTTATTTATTTATTTTTATGTGGTGCTAAGGATTGAACCCAAGGACTCATGCATGAGAGGCATGTGCTCTACCACTAAGCTACAACCTCACCCCCAGAAGTCCTAGTTTCTGACTGAACAATTGTGATTTCAAATCTATATGACACACATAATCAACTACAAATACAACTAGAAGCAGTATTTTATGTATAACACATATAGGGGTGCAGAATAGTATAAAAGTCAAAGCCTTCAATTTTTAAAATTTACCATCCTAATTAGCTGGAACAATACAGTGTAAGTCAGAAAAAAATAAATAGTTAGTTGTAATATAGATTTATATATGTTCCTTAGAAATATATGTTAGCTTAAGTTCAGATGCTAAATTAGGACACAAATGGATTCAGATATGCTTGTCATTCTCAGCATGGATAAGTTAAAAATCTATTGTAGATAGTCTGTCATAACTAACAAGTTTGCATTTGAAGAAAACTTCTGTAGTGATAAGCAGAGAGGAGGTCAGAAAACAACTAATAAAGAGCCATTTAATGAAAAATCGCTTAAAGAGAATAGAAATAACTAGACACCTAGTAGAACATTATAAAATAACCAACATTAAAAAACATAGCAAAGTTACTCCAGTATATCATCTACTGATGAAAATATTGGTTTTCCAATTCTCTAGGACTAAAATTATCCTGCCAAACATGTCAGCCCCTAGCCACAGTGACGATTGAGCACCTGAAATATGGTCTGAAATATGGCTAGTCTGAATTGAGATGTATTGTAGCTGTAAAATACCAAATTCAAAGACTTGGTTTTAAAAACAATGTAAAAGACCTCATTTATGTTTTAAGTGATTACATGTTACGTTAATATTTTGAATTGATTTTGTTAAATAAGAGGTATTATTGGCATCAATTTCACCTGTTTCTATTTTTTTTTTTTTTTTGATGTGGCTACTCCAAAACTTAAACTTACTACATGGTTTGCATTACATTTCTATTGGATATCTCTTGCAAAGTTTACAAGGGTATAAAAGTCACAGAATGTGAAAACTGAGAACTTACAAATTATGTTGCCCAATGCCCCACAATTGACAAACATAAACAGTGGCTTTTATTGAGTGATGGACTCTGGATCAGACCAGAATTTAGCAGTGTGTTCTCTTAGAGGTAAGGGTTTATCAGTCCAATTTTCCTTTCTTGGGAGCATCAGGAAGGAGAGATAATGATTTGTTTTTATCACCACACTCAAAAATAATGCTTTTGAGTGTGGTGATAGAAACAAATCATTACATTTGAGATGTAATACAAGAATCTTTCATCTTGACTTACAGCCAACTATGCAACCACCTTCATGCTCCTCTTGGTCTTGGTGATGGGCACTTACCCGCGACATGATTTGTACATACTGTGAAAATTGTTATGTCTCAATGAAGGCTTTTAATTCATGTCATAAGTTATTTAGAAAATGAACAAGGTTTTAAACCAATTCCTAAGTTTCCATCAATGAATGAATGGATAAAGAAAATGTGGTACATAAACACCAAGGGGTATTATTCAGCCATAAAAAGGGCGAAATCCTCTCATGTACAACAACCTGCATGGAACTCAGGGTTTTTATGCTAAATGAAATAAGCCAGGAACAAACCAATTTAAAAAACACTTTAAATTTGCACTTAAAGTACAAGAAACATTAAGACATTTTTCACATGAGCTTTCTTGGGAATTCTATACCCCTTTCTCTTTCCCCTCTCTGATTCTTTACCATTTCTTGGTCTCATGTACAGACAAAGGGCTTCTCCTTTCTACAGTCATTTCCATATCTATGGGACACATTTTTTCCTTAGTACAACAACTTTCACTTTTAATTTATATTGTTATAACCCTGTATTAAGTTTAAATTTATATTAATGTTCATTTCTAGATTTTAAGTTTCTGAGCACCTGGAGTTGAGACACTAAATGGAAATCAGAATAAACTAGAGTTGCTTCCCTTGCCCTGAATTCTGAGAATATTGTCTTTCAACATAGTTTGAAGCATTCCAAAATGGGCAAATAGAGAGCAATAGAATTTTTCAATGGATAAAGATGATTCTGGACCCTGTATGTATCCAATATGTGAAAGTAGACTCTGGGTAAAACACAGTTAAATAACTTTGTTTTCTGAAGTATATCTCAGAAACCTTAATATGCTAACATAATCTAACGCTTCAAGTTTACTGAGTTCTCCAAATCTGTTTAAACCATGTAAACCCAATTCTCACAGAGCATCTTGAGACACTTTTATCTCCTAGGGTATATTTGGGGAAACCTGAACTGTGTAATTTATTGCAAGATACTACATATCAGCTTTTACCTTTAATTATTACTGAATCACACTGATTATTATATTTAGTCATTTATACAATAAACTTTTATTAGCTTGCTATAGACTGAATTGTCCTTCTCACCACCACTTCTCATAAATTTGTATGACGAAACCTCAGTCCTCAAGCGACTGTATTTGTAGACAGGGTCTTTAAGAACGTAAGTAAGGTCACAGATTGGGGCCTTACTCAGATAAAACTAATACCTTATTAAAGGAAGAAACACCTGACATCTCTCTCTCTCTTTTTCCAAAGGTATGTGAAGACACAAGAGGAAGGCCATCTGCAAAGGAGGAAAATAGTCACCACCAGAAATCAACTCTCTGCCAACATCTGGATCTTGGACTTCCACCCTCTAGAAGTAGGACAAGATAAACCTCTGGTGTTTTAAGCCATCCAGTCTGTGGCATTTTGTTATAGTAGTCCTTGCAGGCTAATTCTTAGTTCCTACCATGTTTTAAGAAATGCAAATGGTGAACAGAGAGATACCATCCTTTTCCCCTGAAGATGTTGCTATCTAGATCAAAGGCAGTATGGGAAACACTTAGTAACTTTCTGGTGTTGAAAAACTCAATTAGTTAACTTAGGGTCAGCAGTTCTTGGCCCTACATACTAACCATCAACTTACATTCTCATTATAGGTGATACTCAAGTTATTTGTTTTATAAATCTTTACTTGAACAACAGGATCAATTGGATCTCTTGTCTCTTTCCCATTTTTTGGAAAAACCTGGAATCCAAGCCTAAGTCCCTCCACATTTGTCATGGAGTATGGAGGGCTACTGAAACCAGGTAGTGAAGAATGTACATTCCATGCTCCTTCCTACAGCTGCTCTCCAGGAGCACAGATACAATGTTCTACTTCCTCTATTTTCTCAGATCTGGTTGTAAAAAATACATCGTGAGTATCCTCTGTCCCTTGAATCCTTTATTCTTAACACAAAAGGAGCCAATCTGGAGTCAAGCCCATTTACCACAATTTATAGAGACAGCCTTCTCTGTCTCACAGATAAGATTGTGGTGATCAAGTCACATAACATGAACTATCCCTCTCCTTTAAAATCACACAGAAAGGAGCAACAGTTTGACTTCTCTCCTGCCATTGCAAAATAAATAGATGAATAAATAACTATCACCAAGACAAATAGTCTATTTTTAAGTAGTCAATAATTCTGTTCATAAATAGAATTTAAGCAATATACTATTTAAAAATAGAAAATATTTAAAAATAATATATAACTTGCACAATTTTGGAACAGCTGATCAGTTATACTATTTTTACTACTTTTTCCAGAGCAGTATCTTAGAATAATTGCCACATTGGGTCTCAAATCCAAAGTCCTACAAACTGATGCACAGACCATGACAGTTACACTAGCAATGTTACTGAAGCAAATCAAAGAAATAGGGCTTTTCTTTGGCACAGACCTATCCATTCAACAAAGTCATCTTATCTAAGTATTTGTGCAGAGAACACAAATTTGTGTGTTGCAGTGTGTGTGCACATGCATGTATGCACAAAGAATTGTTTTTCAAAAGTATCAATAGTTAAAATATATTAATACTAAGACAATTTAATTATTAAGATGATCTACTCTAGAACTGCTTATACAATCTTGAAAAATCCACATAGTTGCTCTGAACCTCAGTTTCCACAACCTCAAAATTCAAGAAAAGATTATTTGAGGTATAAAATATCCCCAAATACCATCACTGAACAAAAAACAATTCTTTGAAACTTAAACTGTAAATCTATCTTTAAAACCCTATCCCCTCTTACATTTTGAAATTCCAAAGTTTAGGTAAATCATGATACACTACAAAAGGAGACTAGTTCTACTGAAATTTTAATGATTGCAAAACTGTCCAGTTATACTGTGGTTTTTATTTAAATAACAAAAAGCAGCAAAACAATGTCAACTACATGTACTATTTTCTGTTCAGAAATAGAGATAAGATCAGTGGTGAAGAAGTAATGAGCCTGAGATTTGTACAAATAAACTCAGTATGTGTGCTTGTATGAAAACAGTTAAATAGTTTTGGTATTTCACTGTAGAGGGGCAGATAAGGAATACATAGTTTCTATTAGATATGGAAAATAAATTTCAAGAGATCTATTGTATGGCAGGGTACACAGTTAATGATGATATTCTTAAAAAATGTAAAGAGTGGTTGTTATATGGTTTTGCCATAAAAATGATGACATTGAGATGATGCATTTATTAACTAGATAGATTTGACCATCCCATTCATCTATGTACACACGGTATTTCAAGACATCATGTTGGCTGGGCACAGTAGTATACACCTGTAATCTCAGTAAATTGGGAAACTGAGGCAGGAGGATCCTAAGTTTAAGGTCAGTCTGGGTAACCTAGCAAGACCCTGTTTCAAAATAAAATAAAAAGGACTTAGATGTAGCTCAGTGGTAGAGTGCACCTGGGTTAAATCCTCAGATACCCCAACTTCTCATACACAAAGGCATCATGTTGTACATGATCATAAGATCAAAATATACAATACTGTATATTTAATTAATTAATTAGAAACTTTGCCTTGTGATTCAGTAAGAACTCAATCACATTGTACTTGGTACCAATAAAGGTAGAGTAAAATTATGTCATTCAAGATCTATTTATTGACTTTAATCCCTCTTCTTCACTGGACATGTTCAGGACTAAGAGGCCTGAGGGACCTGACTCTTTTGTTTGGTTATCCACTACCTTGGGAATTCTATGCTTCAATAATTAAGGGTAAAAACAAAACAAAACAAAACAAAAAACCCAATAATTCCTTAACATTACAACAATAAATACAATGTCCCCATTTTTATCCAGTCCACAAGAGTATGGCCTTGGGCAAAAAGACCACACCTGCTGTTTAGTCTGGGCTTGGTCCCCAACCTGTTATGTTTCAGGTATGAAGAATGGGATAGTCAAGAAGACTTCTCTCAAATGACTAGGTATTTGCATAACATTTAGATTTGGTTACTCATCTATCATCGAGCTGTGTCTACCCAGTGTTTTCTGGATCCTTCAGTGGTGTTGTGGAATTTGATTTTTATCATTTTGCTATTCTACTTCTGCCTCTACCTGTTTGGTTTTGAAGTATCAGTTGCCTATATTATGGTCCATGTCTAATCACTGCTTTTTGTTATCAAGGGTTGAATGTCAGAAAATATTTAGTTAATGATAACAACTATAAACTATTACTAATCAGCAATGTGCTGGAACTTTAAGATGTTTCATCAACTTTGAATTTCATATAAATACAGCAGGCTACTTTGTGCAAATAATAAGCTGGCTAAATAACAAATATTGTGTTAATATTATTCTATCATAACTCAAAAGATTCACATCATTTAAACCATGAAGTGGCATATATAGCTGACAAAATTGTCCTAAATCTTAAAGCAAATATAGTCAGAACGATGGAATACTGAGGAAAAATTAAAGAACAAACGAGGATAAAGTTTATAAATGATTAAATATGAATGCTTACCTAATTAAAATTTATATTCAATATGTGACAGAAACAACAGAGGCAAAATGCTTTTAGTTACTTTATTTTATAATATAGGCAAGTGGTTTAAAAGTTTAGCGTTCTTGGGGTTGGAGTTATGGCTCAGGGGCAGAGCGCTCGCCTCCCATGTGCAAGGCCCTGAGTTCAATCCTCAGCATCACATAAAAATAAATAGAACTTACTGTGTACAAGTACAAAAAAATAAATATATTAAAAAAGTTTAGTGTTCTTTATTAGCAGAAACTAATTTTGGCACAAAGTTCTTCAGTATAAATTTTTTTTCCTCAGGATAAGAGCATATATTTCAAATCGAAGCTAAGCATTCCTAATCAAAAATTTTGAAATATGAAATGTTTCAAAATCTGAAACTGTTTGAGTACCAACATGATGCCACAAGTGGAAAATTACACACCTGACCTCACTTATGTATTGGGTCAAAATAAAAATGAAACACACTAAAAATATCATATAAAATTACCTTCAGGCTATATGTATAAGGTGTATTTGAAACATAAAATGTGTTTAGACTGAGGTCCCATCACCAAGGTATCCCATTATGTATATTCAAATGTTCCAAAGTCTGAAAAGAAAAGAAATATGCAATATTTCTGATCCTGAGCATTTTTTATAAAGGATACCCAACCTGTATTGTGTTTAGTATTAAATTAAAAGAGAATATAAATCTATCACTTTGAAATTATCACAATAATATTAGAATTCATTCAAAAATATTTATTCACATTTATGTATTTTAACCATTTATGATTAAGGAATAAATTGATTATATATATTTAATATAAGCTTAAGTACAAGCTATGTGCTGGATACCATGAAGAGAAAAAATAGTGAACTGCTTGATTTTCCAACTCTCCACTGGATATAACTTTTTAAAATAATATTCTGATTTTATTTAACCTCTACACTGTGTTAGAAACATGAGGATTCAAAGGTGAACACACTGTGATTATGTAGAACCAGATTATCATTGCATTGTCCAGAGCAAAACTCATTATCCCATTCCTCCTATACTGCTCCCATTTTTATTAGCTCTCTGTCTCTAGCTAAAATGTGAAGGTCTATCTTGATACAGCACCCTCAATAAAAAGGTCTCTAACTTCTTGATGTGACTTCTGCCTTCTCTACATTCATTTACCATATCTCCTTCCTCTCATCAGGGTATTTTATCCTGCAGCCTTTTGCCCTCCACACCATCCTACAAAGCTCTTCATTAGCAGAGTTTTGACAAGTGAATTTCTGCTAAAAGGCTTTCTCCTTACTGACTGTGAAGAAGGAAGGCCTGATATCTTTAGCATGGCTGATCAAGGTTGTTGCTGACCTGGAACCAACTTAGTTTCTATTATTTTCTCTTTTTGAAAAAGTTTTTAATTAGTATTATTTTATTTTAAATTGACAAACTGTGTACTTATATCATGTACAATGTAATGTTTTGAATAAGTTTAAGAGTTATTGTATAGCATAATGACTATAGTAATTAACAACTTCTACTACTGTGAAAGTTGCTAAGAGAATAGATTTTAAGTGTTCCCATCACACACATGTGCTTGTGTATGCACAAATGCTTAGTATGTGAGGCAATGCATCTGTTAATTAGCTGGATGGAGGGATGGAGCCTTTCCATTAATTTTTTATTTCTTGTCCCTTCATCCTCTTCCTCTGTGCCTTTCTTTTTTACTTTTAATTTTGTTTATTTTTATGTAGTGTTGAGGCTCAAACCCAGTACGTTACATGTACTAGGGAAGGGCTCTACCGATAAGCTACAACCCCAGCCCTCTTCTGTGCCTTTCTTTATCTTCCTTGTGCCTGCAATGGCTTTCCTTTACTTCCTCCTCTTCCTAGGAGGTACAGATTCTAGGCACCCTTTAAGGTCCAGTTCAAAGATTGCCACTTTCAGGAGGTTAGACCAGAGTACTCCTGTTAGAAGTATTGATCACTTCTGCATCTGTACCTCCTCTCTCAACATGTGATTTTCTAAGGACATGAATCATTTTCTATTTTGTATTTTGGGCATTTTTGCATCTGCTTTATCTATCCTATTATTATTTTTTTTAAAAGATTTATTTTTTAGTTGTAGTTGAACACAGTACCTTTATTTTTTATTTTTATGTGGTTCTGAGGATCAAACCCAGTGCCTCCCACGTGCTAGGCCATTGCTCTACCTCTGAGCCACAACCCCAACCCCCATAGCCTATTTTTTTTTAAACATTCTGAAGCTCTTAGTCTGATACATCTTTGTATTGTCCTCAAAACCAGACATTGTCAGCATTTGATAAATACTTATTGAATGAATTAATAAATAAAAAATAAACAAATGAGCAAACTAAGAGTGACTAAAGAAGGACAGAGTAAAACAAACTTGAAAGATACAATCACAAAAAAAGAATGAGAAGAAAAAAGAATGAAAAGCAAAAAGAATGTACAACATTGTTAAAAAGATTATAACTAATTAAAATGGCTGACATTATAAAATAAACAAGTTAAGTACTTAAACAATTTCCCAAAGAGATTACTTTTGTATACTGATACTTTCCCAGTACCATGAAAGAAAATGATCATTTGGGTTGGTACTGAAAGTTTTTTTTCCATTCTTTCTTACAACTCCACTTCTAATCATACTATAAAGGACACTATGAGGACAATTTTATACCATCATTTAGATGGTCTAGTTGACTTGTTGCTCTCTTAATATCTGGATTTTGTGACTTTTATCTACAAGCACTCTAAGTAGCAAGTTGCCATTAATCATGAGGATTTTTAACTGTTAGGCACATTAGAGATGACAAACCAAGATTAAAGATGTATGATGAATGTGGCAAAAAAATCTTCCCTGCTTAATTTTTCATATTTACCCATCAAAACTTGCACCTCTGGTAATGAATGCTTAGACCTAACATTTTTTTTCCTTTTAAAAGAGTAATCCATCTTGTGGAATGATATCTGTGAAACAACTTAAGAACTGTTGTCTGTAAGGGGGTAGGACAGAGAAAATAGTTTCCACAAAGAGAAAAAAGTAGAGACTGTTCAAATCCCAGCTTGGTCCTACCCTTTGGTGCTGGTCAATAAACTTGGTACCAGATATAAACAAAACATTCCATTCAACATTATGTCAACCTTCAGCACAAAGGTCATCCATCACTGTGCATTAATGTTCTGAGCACCTGTAAAATCCGATGTGCATTCTTTCAGGCCATTTTTTTCAACATTGTGTCTGTCAGAGATACCCCCCACTATACACGTGTTATTTATGTTGGGAGTACCTTTCTAAATGTCACCCAAATGAATTAGCATCACGCTGAGCCTCAGAGTTAAGAGAGTCGCCATGTGCATTTATGTGTTTTCTCTCCCTGAATACTGACACATTTATATCCTTTCCCCGTCTGCTCTGACTTTGGCAGAGATGCATAGTACAAGCAGTTTATTTTACTATGACATGGTGACAAAATAGAACTTTATTTATGTGGAGCTGGTTAAAAATGCCCTGGCCAAAAAAATATGACACCAGTTAAGGAAATCTAATAAAACCTCTTGTAGAAATGGTGTAAAGTATAGAGTTTTATTTGGAACTTAATGAGGTTGGTAACGCATACTATACCTTACTGTGTCTACCAAATAACATCAGGCTAATGTTGCTGAATGTTTTTTCTAAAAACTAGCTCAATCTCTGTTAATTTAATCAGCCACTCCCAGATCCCTAGCATTCACTCATTCATTCATATTATCTTAACAAATAAAATAGTTATTACATATCTACTTTTGTAGCTGGAGGGAATTATGTTCATTTTTAGACACATGAAATCTCAAGTCATTTTGAAAAATTTAAAAATCAATACTTACAAGTTTCTCTAAAGGTCTCAGTGGAATTTACTCAATTAAGGATATCCATCCAAGTTGAAGAAAAAATACAAAGCAAACTAACATTTAGTTTTATGAAATGTTTGTGCTAAGTATTTTTATCATTTAGTACTCACTTTTGTAGACTGACCAAAAGAAATAGCATCACGTATACATTATGTCATGTGGGTTGGCCATGGAGATATAAACAGAATGTATAACTAATTTTTAAAAAATATAAAATTCTTAGGTACCCCAAGTTTTTCATCTCTATGCATACAATTTGAAAAAAAACTCAGAATTTTTATTCAAATTTATATTGATTTTCAATAGCACCACACAGAAAGCCTGAATAGAGATTTTTGTCTGTTGCTCAGAGCATTTTTGGCCCTTATCTTTGAAATGGCTATCAGAGAAACTTTGTGAGTCATAAAAGAAAACCCATCTTATTATTTTAGAGGCACAGTATATTCATCCATAGTCATTATCTCCTTCAGTTCCTTTCTACTCTCACTTCTTGTTTCATCCTCATTCTGAGACCATGCTCATGCTAGCAAAGATTCAGAGGACAGAACAGACTCAGGGAGACTAGGGAGCAAAAAGTTCCTTCTTCCTTCTTCAGTTTTCACTAGGATGCGTAGAGAAGGTATTGAAGCTGATACTAGTGTTGAAACAGGCTGACCACAGCAAGAACCCTGAATTCTGGTCCTGGCTTACTCATTAATGTATTTTGTGACCTTAGATAAGAGAATCCACCTCTTTGGGTTTTAATTTCCTCATTGATAGTATAGGTGAGATGGAAGTGGGGTGGGCTACTACAGGTGATGTTTATGGAAACTTCCTGCTCCCCAGTATAATAATCTTAGGGTTGCTTCCCCAGATAAACATCAAGTCAGAAAGCATCTTTCATCAACCACAACCAAAAGGACGTAGAACTCCAAAATATGGGACATAAATCACATTGCCTGAATGACATTTAACTCTGATTAGAATTTCAAATGCAACTGCTGGGATAAATGAGGCATGGAAACAATATCTCTGATGAGAAACAAAGTGCCTGCTAAATGATTTATTTTCCAAAGAAATTCATTATGTCCACTTAACAACTGGCATTAGTATAGACTCTGGCCAGATCATGAAGATGGTTTTATTTTACAGATTTGTCTTACTATGATATTTATATATACAGAATTTTGTTTATGTTTCATTGTTTGAAACACACACACACACACACACACACACACACACACACACACCTGTCTCTTCAGGGAACTCTATGCAAAAGTCTAATGTTTCCATTGGCAGTGGTCAAATATACTTTTGATTAATTTGAACTTATATAACACAGGACATTTTTGGGTTGTATGCTAGCAGGGAATAAAGGAAGAATATCTTCAGATATTATTTTTAAAGTATTTTTTAAAAATTTGTTCTAATCATTTATATGTGATGACAGAATGCTCTTTGATTCACTGCACACAAATGGAGCACAATATTTCATCTCTAATAGTACATGATGTAGAGTCGCACCATATGTGCAGTCATACATGTACCTAGGGTAATGGTGTCTATCTCATTCCACCATCTTTTTATCCCCATCCCCCATCCCCTCCCACCCTCCACTTTGCCCAGTCAAAGTTCCTCCATTCTTCCCATCCACCCCCCATTATGGATCAGCCTCCATTTATCAGAGAGAACATTCAGCCTATGGTTTTTGAGGATTGGCTTACTTCACTTAGCATAATATTTTCCAACTCCATCCATTTACCTGCAAATGCCATAATTTTATTCTCTTTTAATGCCAAGTAATATTTCATTGTGTATATATACCACAGTTTCTTTATCCATTTATTTATTGAAGAGCATGTAGGTTGCTTCCACACTTTAGCTGTTGTGAATGAGCTGCTATGAATATTGATGTGGCTGTTACTATAGTATGCTGATTTTAAGTCCTTCAGGATAGTGGGATATCTGGGTCAAATGGTGGTTCCATTCCAAGTTTTCTGAATAATCTCCATACTGCTCTCCAGACAGAGTGGTTGCACCAATTTTCAGTGCCACCAGCAATGTATGAATGTACCTTTTCCCCCCACATCCTGACCAACACTTAATATTATTTGTATTCTTGATAATTGTCATTTTGATTGGAGTGAGATGAAATCTTAGAGTAGCTTTGATTTGCATTTCTCTAATTACTAGGGAAGTTGAACATTTTTTCACATATTTGTTAACCAACTGTATATCTTCTCCTGAGAAGTGTCTATTCAGTTCTGTAGCCTATTTATTGATTAGGTTATTTATTTATTTAGTGTTAAGTTTTTTGAGTTCTTAATGTATCTTGGAAATTAGTGCTCTATCTAATGTGTGTGTAGTAAAGATATTCTCTCTCACTGTAGGTTCTCTCTTCATATTAATGATTGTTTCTAAAGGCTTTTTTGTTGTTGTTGTTGTTGTTTAACTTAGCCATTAGGCCTATATATATAAAACACATACAATTATTGAGGCTATTTCACCTTGAACATTTCCAGGTGCGTTTTCCCAGACAACCAAACCACCAAAAGGCCTACAATTTTCTCTATTATATCACATCACTTATGATGTGTGTCATACATCACCAAGAGGTAACCACGCACAATTCTCTGGGTCCTTCAAAGGTGACAACACTCACTGAGAAACACAGACAACTACAGCTCCAACAACATTCAGTTCATGTTTTGTCCCATGTAATCAGTGTTTTATTATTTCACATAAAAAATAAGGTGAAAAGAAAATTTTCCTTTAAGGAATCTTCTTACTGTAGATATGTGTTTCATTATGGTCACTGTAGCTAACACACAAGCATTAGTTCAGGGGGAAAGGTTTCTGATGTCACAGAGATATTAAAATTTGTCAACTGTTCCTTGTGGGAACTAGCCTTATCACCAGGGTGTTGAGGCCTTATCCAGACATGGGAGATGGACAACCTCATCCCATGTAATAGTGGTTCACATATGTGTGTGCAGATATACACATATATGCATATGAAAAAGAGCCAGAAGGGAGGAGGATACCTGAGTAAGATGACCTTGCTTGTCAAAAACTAACATGAGGCAGCCAAATAAATGAATCAGAACAGAGTGGACAGAATCAAACCCACCCAAAGGGAACCTCTAGAAACAAGACCATGTTCCAAAAATGTGTTCAGCAAACAGCTGGTATATTAACATACTTTTAAAGGTCTGTTTGTTTAAACTGTCTTGCTAGATTGTGGATATTGATTCCACAAATTCTTATACTCACCTTTTAGCTGTCCAATAAATAAATGTTTCTACCATAAAAAAGCATGGAATGAAGAAAACACTGTTATGTGCTTTTTGTGGTTGCTTTGACTCTCAGTTAAAAATGTCTTATGAGCAAGTCCAGAATATGCAGCATGAATCCAAGGCTACTTTTGCTTTCAGTAGGTGTTGCTGCCCTAGATTTCTCCAGACGTGCCCCATTCTTTCCCAACACATAGACTGAGAACAACTGATTCACTTATTCCTCCTCTGCCCTCCCCCATCACTCTTCCCTTCTTAAGTTTCCTGGAGGAAACCCCCTGATGGAGTCAAGGCAGGTGGAACTGACTGTTATAGATCCTCAGCCCTTTGTGTCTGATCCTACTCATTTAAATCAGAACAGTCTCCTTTCTATTGTACTAAAAGTAAACCCTGAGAAACATCTTTAAATAGTCCAATCTCTTGTATTCCCCCACTGACTACAGTTGGAGGGGCAATGCTTCACCTGCTTTCACAGCCCAAGAAATAAGGTCTTTGAACCTGAGCATGCTCAGTCTGCTAATTTTTCTAGAGCCTGAAGACTCTTAGAGAAGTCAAAGAAATGGGGAAGGAAGGACATTGTCTGAAATAACCAAGTGGTCTGAGACACCTATAGAAAAAGATGAAAGAAAGACTAACAGTTTTTGCTAACTTGACCTTCAGATCTTTCAATTTTCTGAATCTAGATCCCATAATTTAGACTGCAATTCCTCTCTGTCAGTTCCGAGCAAACTGACTAACACATGATGGATGTTCCTAATCAGTAATCAGTGACCAAGAAGTAGTTTGGAATGTCTATCTTCTTCTGAAATATTAAGGTAAAATAAAAAGCAGAACATTAGAGTAAAAGTCATTGAACTTGGATCCAGAAGATATGGGCTGGAATCTTCCTGCAGGCACTTGCTGATCACATCCTGTACAGAAGATCACCTTAGTTTTGTAATTGTTAGATCTCCCACCTATCCAATTAAGACAATATACTCTCTGCTTCTTTGTGGGAACATTCTGAACAATGAATTAGATGAGATAGGTTTAAAATCCATAAAAGCCTATGGTAGAAAGGTCCATGTAATGTACCTACTTTTAAAAAATTATTAGAAAATTGTAATTTGTTAAAAAAAATGTAGACCTTTAATCCAAAATATGGCTGTTTATTTTCACTGGAAAATTTGTGTCATCCCTGTTTTTAGTCTCAGGAATCCTATTTCTATCCAATTATATCATTTTCATGTCATTAGTTTTACCACTTAACCTCACATAAATGCGTATTTGTGACTGAAAGGTTAATCAGAATTTCTAGGATAATAATGGAAAACAAGATAGTATTGAGAAAATTTTGTTTTCAACTGAGAACTAGTTTTCCATATGAAGCCAGTGGTATGGGTAGAGAGAAAGATGAGGTAGAAAGAATAGGTAGGTGAAGAAAATACTAAATTCCAGTGTTTTGTGCTTGCTTCGGGAGCACATATACTAACATTCGAACGATACAGAGAAGATTAGCATGGCCCCTGTGCAAGGATGACACGCAAATTCATGAAGCATTCCATATTAAAAAAAAATTCTAGTGTTTTTCAAATCACAATAAGATTTGCATATAATAATTCTTTAGATTTCTCAAGTGATCTTATCATAAAAATGTTCTATTTTATCCTGTAGTCTGTTTTGATGCCATCCTCTTGCTATCTCTTTTGTTGTTATTCTCCTTGCCCCAGGCTGCCACCTCAGTCTTTTCCTTTCCTAATACTCAGAATCACTTTTCCCATGTGTGGTCCTATGATCATTCCCTAATTTCTTCTCTGGCCTGCACCTTTACAGAAAATGCCACTCGAGTGAGAAATGTACAGCTGTGAACTGCAGTTATATGCACAGCTCTGCTCAGCAGCACCAAACACAGTCATAGCCAAAACAAGCAAGAAAGACCGTGGGAACACCTATCTAAACAGACATGGTGAGTCCGCTCTCCAGCCACCCCAAGCATGGAGCCATGCTCATTAGATGTAACTCTTGCTTTTTGCCAATAACCAGAAAAGGGGAAGTCAACACAATATAGAGCACAACAACCTAATCCTCATATGGAATTCTGACATCAATAATGCTGTTGACATGGTAAGAGAACTAGGCACCTGTACCTTTAGCAAATGTCCCCAGGTATTTTTCATAAAGGACATCTATGGACTACACACTTTAAGAAACATTGCTCTGAGACTTGCTAAGAAAATGGTCACTATTATACAGGACTTAGAAGATCTTGTAAAAGAGGATTGTCCCAAGAGTGACTTGTTCCTTTGGTTCCAGGCCTGGTATTGTCTCCCTGACTGTCCTTAGCCTCAATCTTATCCCACTAGCTCTGGGGATATACCCTTTCCCACCATCCATGTTCTATTGCTGGTGAGGTGTAACTCACCAGCAATAGTCGGGCTCAACAGCTGACACCCAAAGCTCTGATGTATTTTGGGGAGAAGCAAAGGAAATGCAGGACATTCCAGAGTTATTAATCAGTGTCTTACAATGTTCCTTGCACATGAATACTACATCAAATATAAAGAGACACACCATCCCCTCCCCAGTACCAGGGAGATAAGAAGTATTCCATAAACCCTAACTCTATCTAAACTCTTTAAATATAGCAGGAGCTAGAGCACTGGTGAGAGCCTCCTCCAGGATTTATAATACCAGGCCAGGCTATGAGCCATGTTGGCTCCTGGAGGTATTACAATTCCATCTCCACAACCCCAATCTGAGCTCCCCTCATTGTTTCTCTGGACAATTGTGACAGCTTCCAAAGTGGCTCACTGCCTTTACTATCTCCTACCACTCATCCTTTCTCTAATCTATCAATTTCCTAACCATTTTCCTAACATATCAATTATTATTGTTAATATCCCTGTTTCCATCTACTAGGCTTCATGCTATTCATTAGAATAATGCTTTCAAAGCAAACAATATCACATTTAATCTGTTGCAGAAGTGTCTGGAAAAGGAAGTAAATTATTCTCCAATTTGATTAGAGATAATAAAATGCTATACAACTAACCAACTTTTCTTACCTCATAGGAGGTAACCCTCTTTTAAGGGTTAGACATACCAAACTCAATGAAATCACTTAATTTATAATTTTAATGTTTTACTTGATTCTAGAATCAGAAGTAGAAGTAGGAGATATGATGTTCTGACTCAGAACTTTCCTTTTGATAGTAGAGTATAACTGTTAATATGAACAGTATTAATTTTAGTTTTTGTCAGGAAAGTTATTGTGAGACCTGAGTTGGCAGTTTTTGAACTTTTATTTTATTATTCCATATTTTTTGAGTCACTAAAGAGGTTGAAAGAAAGTCAAAATGTTCCAGAAATATTTTCCACTTTCTTTTGGTTACAAAATAGCACCCCTTTCCTCAAAAGCTTAATACATATCTCCACATAGTATACTAAAGAGGTTAAAGAAATGATAAATGAAAAAGCCATTAAGCTTATTCTATTTTTAAAATATCCCCCCTTCTGCTGTTTTATTCCCCAAAGTCATGCAAAACCACTGCTTAGAACATGTGAACAGAGGATATAAAATATCCCTCCCCAGATTATGGTGATTCTAAACAGCATGCTAGCAAAATAGGTATTTATGGCTGACAGAGTAATGGGAAAATTTTTCTTTAAAAATAATAGATCATTCATGTAGGGATTATAATGGCTCTGTCTGCCTTCATCACAAAGGAATACAGACCACGGATGGGGTTGGGACCAAAACAGACAGGGCAACATATATGAGCATAAGGCCATTCTGCCTGGTATTGTAAACTCTCTGGGTAGAAGGCACATTGTGATGCTTTGCTGCAGGAAGTTAACCTTGCCTACAACATGAAGTACTAAAGGTTTATGCAACAAAATGCATCTACCCTTATTCAGAGTCAGGCCAGTCCTGCTCCACTTTATAAGCCTGCTTGAAGAATGTCAGGAGCATACAGGTGACCCCTCACTGCCCTATACTATCCAAAGTATTCATTAGTAGAACACTGTATTTTCAATTACAAAGAAAGTTGCTAACTGAAGTAGAGGCTGCAAATGGTAGGGGAAGAATGGCATCTTCTGTCTATGACTTTGCTGTTTTTACTGTTCCACAAGGTTCTTCTCCATGTGTCCTTTGAAACCTCTTTTCAAAACTGCATTTATGCCATATTTATAAGAGTTATTTAATGCCTTCCTTTCCCAAGACTCTTATGCATACATATTCCTAGTCTGAATCCATGAAAAACCAAAATGAGTAAATAATTATTTTAATGAATACATATTTATTACTTTCTAATAAACACTACTTGTCATGGACTGAAATCAAATACCAATAAAATATTTCTAAGTCTATGCAACCTCATTTGTGAATCAACAGCTTGTTTATAATATTAAGTGTAAGCCAATGCAGATGAAATGTCTGGCAACCTTTCTATGCAGGGGGTTACTCATTTTTCTCTATATTTCTGTTGTTATTTTTTTTTTTTGCTCCGTAAACACTTTCTTTATGGACATTGAAACGTATGTCTCGTGTATGTTCACAAAATCTTAATTTAATGTGGTGCACAGAACCATTCTCTGGGTGAGAGCCATCACAGAGTGCCTCCTTCAAGTGCTAATCTCAAGGGTGGAATGGTCAAGCCCTGGAATCAGGAGAGCCTTTGTAGCAACATTAGAGAGCTGGTTTGCAGTCTTTGAACAAGTTACTTATATCCGTGGGAAGTAGTTTCCTCAGTTATAAAACAGGAAGAATAATCCTGGGAATAACACACTAATGTGAGTAAAGCTCTTAAAGATCCTCTTGTGAAAGGTGCAGTAAAAGGACAAAGTAACATTACTGGTAGCCTGTCAACACTCTAACAATACATTCAGAAATTAAGCAAAAGTGACTATAAAGATAAGTAGAATCAGTTCCTGCAGTAGAATAACTGTGATAACCCAGAACTATAATTTAGTTGTACATTTTAAGATGATAAGCTGTCCAATGTGAACATACACATTCAGCTTTATTAAATCAGAATTATAAGCTTACTTTTGATTGGGGAGGATAATAATTTTTATATCTGTTGCATCATTTAGTTCTGATTTATTAGTCTAATTTTTTTCTATCCATGTGTATTTTATAAATAGACTTTTCAAAAGTACTGAAGAAATGGTTTTACTTGAGTTTTGATTTTGTCTTCCAATTATCTACTTCATGGTCAGTTTTATATGTTTTTAGTTATTCAAAAGACACAGACCTATTGCTTAGTGCATATGCTAATTTGATTCTTTTCATAAATATCTGTTAGCTTTGCTTCCCTCTTGAAATCTCCAGAATTGACCAAATTGAAGGAAAATTAAAAATTCTCCCTTTTGATCCTCATCTATACAACAAAGTTTTGCTATAATCAAAGGGCATCCCATTTCATATCATAATTACCATGATTTTTCATGTAAACATAATTAATTTTCAATTCCACAGTTATTGTCCATCTTTCCCACTCCATTAAATTTAGTCTCTGGCCATGGGTTTTGCTTTTTTTTTAATGTTTCCTCTCAATGAGATTAGAGAATTGTGGTCATGAATTTTTTGATAGCTTAAGAATAAAATTATTGTTATTGTTATTATTTTTAAGAATTTTCCAGTCACTTAAATTTCTCAACTTTTAACAAAAGACTAAGATTTCATGAGATACTGACATTTACAGAGAATTCTATAATTCCAAAAATTCCTTGAACAGTCTCATTTTGTTTTCAGCATATAAATACATACAAACTATATATAGACATATTTTCCACATAAGAGCTTTAGCATTCCTATTTGTTCCTAGTAGAAATAAAAGTAGAATACTCTGGAACAAGTCCAATATTTCCTGGAGTACACTTGAGTAGAAATATTTTCTTTCTGGGTTTATTATCTTCTCTCTCATCCCAATAGATTCTCATTAAATTATGACTAAGAAATTTAAAAATAAATTACAATCTATAAGAGAGCCCTACCCATCTGATGACAATTTGTGAATATGCTTTGAGTCTGAGATAAGAATCACCTAAAACATAAAGATGTGGAGGCTGGTAGACAAGGGGGATTCATAAGCATCACCTGCACGAGTATCACAGCCACAGTCATGACCAAATGCTTACTCTCCATTTTCAAGGTAGCTTCTCTGCTCTTCTATTCATTTGCTACCCCCAAGTAAATATTTCAAGAAAGTGTCCAAAAAAAAAAAAAAAGAAAATGTGTGTGTTACAGGGAGTTTCCCATCAACATAGTGATTTATAGTTCATGTACATTGCAACAACCTCCCACCATTTGATGCATAGAGGAAGGAACTCCAAGCTCCATGGAGGACAATTAGAGTAAATACAAGAGTTGATCAATGGAGTTCACTCATTTACTCAACTCAGATACCTCAAAGAAGAACCCTTGCATGTCCTGCAGTAGATTCAGAACATTCTGACCAAAATGTCCCAACTGATCAAAGGATCAGTGTCAACATCTTATCATTTCCTGAAGAATGTCCTTGCTTTTCTCATAGGGAAAAGTCTTGGCTTCTATCTTGCTCTATGAATTACTTTTACACCTCCCAGCTTACTCAAGTTCTGCTCCCCAACATTCAAAGTAACTGCCATCTGTCCTGAGAAAGATTTTCTTGAACTTGGTAATTTAAAGAAAACTTAGCAAACCATGGCAGCAGAATAATTTCTTCTAATGAAATTCTAAAACAAATGTTTCTACAAGGAGCCTTTCTGGTTGTGAGTTGGAGGGACCAGAACTTTATCCCTTGACTTCCTCCTTTCTTGACACCTCCTTCAGCAGCCCCTGAGGGAATTCCACAGGGAATGAAAATCCTCTAAACTAGATAGTAGGAGGAAACTTCCACATGAATCCTTATTTTCCTAAATAACTCCTTAGTTCAATCTAAATATAATGCTCATCAAAATGTACCTGCCAGCACCTCAAATCTTATCAAGGAAGACTTGATTTTTCCTTTTGAGTGGTAGATTAATTTTAGAATGAAACCACAAGCTTCATGGGTTATTGATCTATATAAGTCACCAATTAACTGGAGATCAGTTGCATTTTCATTCTTCATAATTCACAGCCATGAACTATAGGTCAGAAAAATAGATTTTTCTCTCCTTTGTGTTTGTAGTTCTCCCACATTTCCATAAATGAAAACTTTCTTCTTTGGTTTTTACACAATGTTCCTATGTACATGATAAGCCTCAGGAGGGCAGGAATCTTATCTATCTCTACATAGCACCATGGACTGTCCTAAACACATACTAGCACTTCATAACCATTGTTGGATAGGGTCAGTAAGAAATAACTTTTTGAAATATATATATATATATATATATATATATATATGAATTATATATGTATATAATTATTAGATCTGAAAACTCTGAGGTTTGTACCTACAAATTATGCATAACCTCTTTGCATATACAGAAGGGCTACTAGCAGATGATGCTTTTTACTAAATACTCAGCTTTGTTTGTAAAAGTACCGTATACTGTTATTGCTGTGTCTCTATGCCTATGAAAAGGATGTAAAATGATGTACAAATTAAATATCAGTGGTATCCAGCAATGATAAATATGCACTGAGTGATGGGTACTGGAAGAATAAGTGAGGAATGACAGTCATCATGTCTGCCCTTTTGGAGCCTGCCCTCGTGGGTAAGGAGGACAGCATTGGGCGAGAGAGAGAGAGAGAGAGAGAGAGAGAGAGAGAGAGAGAGAGAGAGAGATACAATTTCCAATAACATGTGGCAGGACAAAGTTTCCTCAAATGGTGACCCAAACAGTTGCAAAATGGAAAAGACATTCGCTACAAGCACCTTGAGTTGAGAGCTCTCACTTAAACAAGGGTCAGGCTTCTCTCTAAACCAAGGATGGAAAGATGAGTCACAGTTAAGAAGTAAAGCAAGGGAAGAATATGTATAACTGAGTGAATGGCATGTACACCACCACTCTTGGCAAATACCATGACCCAAGAGTATGCCAGAGAAAAATAATTTCTTAATTTGAGGTAAAGTGAAAATGTTTCTGAAGGCAAAAGGAAGTCTAGCAAACTCTAATGTCACTTATTATTATTATGCAACTCCATATGCAACTGTATTTTTTCCCTTACAGTACTTTTTCTCTCTCTTTTTTGTTATTATTATTATCATTATTATTACAGTGCTGGAGATTGAATCCAGCCCCTCATGAATGCCCTCATAGCCCTTTCCCCCTGGACTGACAGGAGAGCTAAGACTCTGTTCTGAGAGTGGGAGGTCCTGTTGATGGACAAGCAGTCACTGGTGAGTCACAGTCAGTCATCCTGACAAGCCCAGGTTATTATTACATGTAGTGGAGCAGTGAATTCAATGGTTAGAAACGGAATGGAGAGAGCCTGAGAAAGGCGGTGAGGTGGCCTTGAGGAAAGCCACCTCCGTGGAACAGGAAGTCTTTTCTCTTTTCAGAGCATCATCCATCATGCTGGGGGAAACGGCAGGAACATAACCTACTACTTCTTAATAGGCTTCTGCACAGAGAGTGGCTTTGAAGCAGCAGCTGCCCACAGTAAATTTCACTGACCCTTAGAGCCTTTCTCCAAGTTTTCCAACTGTTTTGTCTCTTGAGCTGCAGCTCAGTGTTGGGTCCAAGTTACAGCACCTGACTAAACTAAGAAGCCTGCCCGGTATGAGAATGGAAAGTGTTCGGTGATGTTGTCTTTTCTGAGCTACCCCAACAGTGAGACATGATGCCATTCCATCTGGCCATAAAGTGTATTCTTTCCCAGGGAGAAGAAGCCCAGCAAGGGATTTGTATTTTAAGGTCTGGTATTTTACTGTACTCATATCAAAGAAAATACAGTGAAATATAGCCTGATCCCAAGATAATGTAGCCAAGGGGTAAAGTCTTCTCAAAAAAAGCAGAATTAATAATTCTAATCGGACTAAAGTCCTTTAGAATTCATTCAGGTTTTAATTTTTTAATTGTGAAGTTTCACAGACATTTAAAAAATCAAAGACTGGTGTCAAAAATAATTAATGTAGAAACGAAATATATCTGAAAATTCATCTTTTTCCTCTTCTGAATTATTTTATAACAATTCCAATTAAATTAGAAAATATGATACTAATGTATAAAACAGATACAAATTAATGAAATAAATAAACATGTTGACTTTGACAACCAAGGTTCCAAACCCTCTGCTGACACAGCTCGTATGCTGAGCTGCTTTTCCTGGAGTGGAGGTAGATCTGCTTGGCTGTTCTATGTATCTTAGAGCCCTGTGGGCTATGGAAGACCTTTATGAAACAAGAGGGCGTGACTACAGACCACAGTCTACCAGACACGTGGAGGCCTGAAATCACACTGTGGGTTTTATTTCTTTGACTAAGCTGATTATTAAGAACCCTTAGAATCTCAGTTTTATTCTTTAGTTCTTCCACCCCAAGCAGGGCATAAAGGAAGGAAAGTTTTAAGGCACAAGTTCTGAGTCATGTTCTCAAGGGCAAAATGACTCTCAGCACTGTCTCTGATTACCTTAGACAAAGAATCAATAAATTCTTATAAAAGTTGTTGCAATTTGATTTTTTTCCTTAATGAAGACATCTCCTTTGGTTTCTATTAACTTTCCTTAGTCATAAAAATTTGAGGGGGGAAATGGTATATCAATTATTGTTATTATGAAGAGAAATTGTTAACATAGCTTGCTAACAGTAAGAATTGTGTTCACATCATAATAATGATTATCACAGTGCATATGGGTTAGACAAAGATCATAGAATAGGTACTTTTTATACTTCTCTCCTGAAGCCTGGAACCTTCTGCTGGTTCAGGATGGTGTGCCCAGAAAAGGTACTCAAGAAACAATGACTGATGGGAGAGTGATTGAATGGGTGAGCCAGTGAACATAATTCACTTACATATGTACATGAAAGTTATTGAGTCATAGTCATGTCTTGCATGTATACACCTTTAGACCAACTTCAAAGTAAAGAAAATATGCAATTAATTTTATATTTTAATTACTAGTGTAATAAACTCAACTAATTATGAACTACTATGAGCCAATAAGTAGAAAGAATTAAACCAATAATTACCAGTATACCTGAAGAATAGCATTACTAATTAGCACTTTATCTCCATATGCTAAGTGAAAAGGAAAATAACAAGCCAGTTCAGGGTGAAGAAAGAACCAGATAGACACAGATCCTAAGCAGTAAGTTCTAAGTTTCAAGACAGTTCTCATTCCATGCTTACATGGATTGAACCACTTGAAATTGTTGTTTTTGTTCCATTTCTCAACTGTCATCAGTTTCATATGGGTGAACCTAATGTTTTCATGTCGGTATTCTTGTGTTGATCTAAAAATAAAGGTAAGAAATTAGTATAGGTTAGGTGTATTATAAGTATTTAACTCTTTGAAGAGCTCTTAAATAAAATCCTTCAAAAATTTTCAGCATCTTTATATTTATAAGTCTGTATTCATATATTCATTTTGTACATTTAAATATTCATACATTGAAGGCATTCAATTGGCTCATACCCATAAAGACTCAAATAGTTTTTTTTGGGTGGGGGGTGTATACTGGGGATTGAACTCAGAGATACTCAACCACTGAGCCACATCCCCATCCCTATTTTGTATTTTACTTAGAGAAAGGGTCTCACTGAGTTGCTTAGTGCCGCACTGTAGCTAAGGTTGGCTTTGAACTCAATCCTCCTGCCTCAACTTCCTGAGCCGCTGGGATTACAGGCATGCATCACCATGCCCGGCTTCAAATACTTCTTAGCAGAATAAATATATATCTCTATTTAAAACATTCTTTTAAATTTTTAAAGTTAAGTTATATATGTAAGCTCACAGTCATGCAAACTGAAATCAACTAAGTACCTTCAGCTTTTCCCTATTAGTACATAAGTGGCAATACCAGGCTTCCAGGTAATTATTTCTACTTTCCTTCTCAGGGTCCTAGTTGGAAAAGGGAGATCCTGAGTTTCAGACTATTGCAAAAGTAAAGAAATACTGGCTGTGATTATTGTGTTAAAAAGAGGATGCATATAAACAGAGATATTGAAGATTACTTTTTAATTTTGTATGTGTGAGTTTGTATGTATATATGTATATATGTGCATCCCATATTTCAAGACATATAATATTTATTAAATACCAAGAATGTATAAATACTATACTGTTCTCAGGGAGAATACAAAAATAATTAAGACACTGGATCATAAATTCCTGCCATAAAGAGAAAAGTAAACACAACAAACAACAAAGGAAGGCAAGAGTTAACACATCAAGAAAAAGAATAAAGAAAGTGAAAATTCACTAGTAGGTTTGGGGGGTGGGGAGGTAGCATAATCAAGGATAGCTTTGCGGAGAAGTGGCATTTGACTAGTACCCTGGTAGTTCATGACTCAAGAAGGAGACTTAGAGAACTGACAGAAAAAGGAACATGAGAAAAATAATAGAGAGGACCATAAGGGCAGAGAGAGATCAGAGAAATTCAAAACTGCCCAAAGTATATGGAGATATAGAGGACAGCATGGAAGAGAAAGGTAGAAGAAAAATTTGGTTCTTAAATATGGAAGATCTTAATTAAAGGAAAGAGTTTATTATGTACACAACAGAAAAACAACTATTAGAGCTACACTTAAGGCAGAAAAATCCAGCAGCCATATGCAAGCTAATGGAGAATGACAGGAAGCAAAAAGGCTGGAAGTGGTACATATGGTGGTAGGGTGGCAAGGTGGGAAATGAATTATAATGTCAGGAACGTGGAGGAGGAGAAAAGTCTCGAAGACTGCAAAGATGTAAACCTAGAACTGAGCAAATGGATGTGAAAAACAGCATAGGCTGCTCAATGGACGGGTGGCCGGCCAAATGTGGGGAAAAAAGGAGGCATAAGGTGAAGAACATGCCAAAGTTTCAGGGTAGGATGACTAATTAGTTCCATAAACAGAAACAGGTATGTGGGGATTTTATTGTATTAGAGGGACTCTGATGTAAAGGTGTTTACCAGGAGACAGGGAAGACAGATTTAGGTTCAGGAGACAGACAAGGGCCCTTTTAGAGTTCAATTCCTAGAGTTGAAAATTAATAATTTATTGATTTGTAAATATTGAATAACTAATAAAAGGTCAAGTTTTCTCTAAAAGAAACCAATTTAAAGTGTAATAAATTATAATAGTTAAATGATACAATTAGATTGTAAAGTGAGTTTTTAAAAATCTAAGGAAAGAATAGAAAAATGAGCTGCAACCTCACAGGAAAAAGGAGAAAGAAAATAATAAAAAATAATTCATTCAAAGGATGAAGACTGGAAACCTAATGGGGTCAGAAGGAGAAGAAATTAAAGCAAATTCAATTTTCAACTCAAAACTTTAAAGGATACAATCAAATGTTGTGCTAAAATAAGAAGTTGTCTAAGAATGGGTAAGAATATTTGGGACAAGTCTTTTCATTTTAGAGTTTAAGGAAACATACAAACAAAAAGAAAGAACATTTTAATAAGAGGATTTGACAAATTCCAGAAGAACTGAGTGGAAGTGAAATAAAAGGATACTGGGATAGGTTCACCAGAAATATGTGTTTGAGAGATGGAAGGAGATTTGTTTTTCCAGTGTTAATTAAACTAGTCACCAGTATTTAAGGTTTACTGACTCCTGGTAATCCCAAGTTCTAGAATGACTTAGATGTTAACAGACATGCTCCGGCATTATTTCCACACATAGTCAGCGACTGCCTTTTCTTGTTAGAAAAATGAGTCACGCTCTCTCTTAGATATCCTCTCTACTCCTCCCTTTTTTATTTTTTAAATAAAATTCTGAAAAGGTGGCATGTACCAAGAAAATAACTCAAAATAATTCATTTTGACAACTTTTCTAGATTTGAGAGCTTGCCTTAAAAAAATTTAATAGCAGCAAATTATTTCATTTTTCTAATCACTTCAGATAGCTGCCAAATATTCTGAAAGCTTATATGTTTTTGAGGCTGCAAATACTTTGCTATGAAAACTTATGTATCCTAGAAAATTGGGCCATTTGAAAGTCCAATTTTGCAAGACTACAAACAGACAACAATAGCTGCATAAAACTTAATTCAAATGGAACTACAGTAGCTTGACCATGTGATACATAAGAAGCAATCCAGTATGCATATCTACTGTCACTTAGTATCATTATATGTTGTGCAGGTTAAAGGGGATGAAACTCTGTGGACCATGGCAAATTGGGAATATATGGAAAGGTACAGGTCACTCTGAGGTGTACTTAAATGTATATCAGTCCCTGTGCAGGTTTAACGAAGGCTTTATTTTTGTCTTGCCAACAACCAAAGGCAAAAATTAGAAACTTTATCTGAGATAATCACTATACTATGTCAAGTTACAAATATGAACTTGGAGTTTTTTGAGCCAAAAAGCTATAAATAAATAAATAAACAAACAAACAAACAAACACACACACATGCATATAGATAGAATATTGATAGATATCTCAAGTAATCCAATAAAATAAGTTCAAGAATAGCATCTTGAACTTGAATAGCTTAATTGTCAATGTGGAGTTTGAATATATAATACAAAAACCCAAGTAATAAATAAAAGGCAATAAAACTTGGACTTAGGATGAGAAAGAAGAGATAATAATAGTGCCTGACATTTCAGCTAGGACTTGATCAAGCTGGGTCCTCTGACTCTTTGACCCATGAATGAGGCAATGATGATGATGAAGTGATGATGAGAATGATGACTGTAATTTTTAAAGCACTTGCTAAGCATACATTATCCCATTTAATCCTCACAACAATTCAATAAGGAAAATACTTTAATTATTCTTATTATGCAGATGAGGAAATTGACTCTTTCTGGAACTCCTGACAGGATATACAAAGCCAGGCAGAAGACAGAAAGACACACATAAAGATTTGACTGACAGTATCAAAAAAGAAACACCTACAAAAGAAAGATGTCAAAGAATAAGGAAGCATGGTAGAATACTAAAGTTTACATTATAGTTAAAGTCATTGGAAATTCAGTATAAAAAAAAAAATTAAGAGGATTTTTTTTTGTTCCAACAGGCTGTTCTCCACCTAGAAAATTAAGAAGTTGGCTTTTTGTTTGTTTGTTTTCTGCATATCTGCATTGTTTGTAAAGATAATATTGTTCAATATTTACAGATTTAAGAGAGTACATGTTGGGGCTGTGGTTGTAGCTCAGTGGTAGAGTACTTGCGTAGCATTTGTGAAGCACTGGGTTTGATCCTCAGCACCAAATAAAAATAAATAAATAAAATGAAGGTATTGTGTCCATCTACAACTAAAAACAAATTTAAAAAAATACATGCATTAAAGTTTTACAAATTCAGCTGATAAAATGTTTGCCTGAGGTACTACGTAGACAAAGCTTGGTGTTTCAGCTATTTTTCAAATAATCTTGTTTTATCCAAGACATATATGTATCATTGTCCAAATCCTGAGGTGACCCAAACATACAGTTCTGTCTTCTCTATGGCAACACCAGTGGTACTTCCTGCAGGTGATAAATGGGAAACAACCTGAGGGTTATGGTTGATATCAGTGAGATGACCAAGCAATAGACATAGGAGGGAAAAATCAAAGTTCATGACACCCTGCAGAAGTAGAGTCACAGGAAGAAACAAACTAAAAATGAGAGTTGCAGAGAAAACATCTGTAAGCAGTGCTACTGTTGGGGGAGGCAAACTCTCAAGCAGTTTCTTGCCAGGCAGTGTCAATGTAAACCAACACCTCAGCCTTGGGAATTTTTGCGCCAGATCAAAAGGACAGCAGCAATGCCATCTGCTGTTTGCTTAGAAAAATGGTAACAGCAGATGTTTTCATGTGCTGACCTGCCATCCCTTGACTAAGAGGCCACTTGAAAAATAATCATGAAATAGCACAAGAGAAACATCTGCACAATGTACAAAAGACCACCAATCATGCAGCATAGGAAAGAAGAAACATATAATGAGCCCATGAAATAATTGTAGGCAGGTCCACCAAAAGTGGTGGAGGTTCTTCACATGTGCATGTCATATGAGAACATATAAAGTTGAGATCAGTACTGACCACAGAGTGGTCAAAATGCTCCCTGTGGACCTGAGTAAAGTCAGTAAGTAAACACTAATTTACTTCAAATATCCCCAAAGGTTCAAAGCTACATGTTCATTTCTGTTTTCTCTTTGTTGTTGTCTATGCAATCATTTGATTTTTTTTTTGACCCATATTTTTGGCATCACTGGAATTAAATGATTAGTGGTTCCTGAAGAACAGGCCATGACTTGTAGGTGAAAAAACCCTAATGCACAGTGCCTATGCAATGGGATGTCAGGATATGGTGAGAGGATTTGCATCTCACCTCTCCTGGTACCCTGAGCTCCAAGAGGACCTCACATCCAGAGTAAGGTTAATGCAAGTAAGGGCTTTGGAAAATGCTGAGTCACTTGCCAGCCACCAGGTGAGACAGCAGAAACTCTGCCTCAGAAGGAATCAAATGTCATTTAGGATTTGCACCTGAAGCATACTTCCCTTTCTTTTGTGGCCACACCTGCCAGCCTATGCAATTTCATCCTCTTGCTTTGAGAGACCTGCATGAAAAATTCTACACATCTCTTCTGCCACCTTATTGGCTACAAGCCCTAATGCCCTATTTCCCACCACCTAGTCATCACCTCAACCTCAGCCACTCAAGTGACCTGCTCACTTATACCTCGGAATAAATGTTATTTGAGAAATACAGAATCAAAAGCATAAGTTTTTCCATTATGCACATGGAAAAAAAAAGTTTATATGACTTGTATTTCCCCTGCAACATTTATAACTTTAAGATTTTGCATTCAAATTCTGTCAAGACACAAATAGTTAAATTCACATAGCTATTTGTTCTCTCTTCTTTTATTTCTATGATCAAATAACCTGTTGCCCAATCTGTCTTTAATAGTTTCAGTTTTGGTTTTTGTAATGGGGAGGAAAAGTGGCATTGGCTCATTTTGAAATGAAAACTTCCTTTTCCTTCCTGTTCTGAAGAAGGTGTTCTCTGTTAACCAGAGATGAGAATTCTGTCTCAGTTTTTTGCTTAGCAAAACCCCAGCTCACAGCATATGCTTCCATGTTTGAAAAAATAAAGGGTTTTCAGGAAAGGTCTTACTGAAAATGAAAATGCCTGTTATATCATCACACAACCATCAGAAATAATAAGGAATCTCCCTAAAAATGAAACACAAAATTGGTAGGTACCTTGAATTCTCTAGTGGCTGCCCCCACCTCTTCCCAAATTCTTGGCAAAGCAGAATGGTTGGTGATTCCTCTTATCTCTTGTGGTAAGACAACCTTGGGAGGAAAATATCACAACATAATAATTTTCTTGGTTCTAACACAAGTACCTTGGTTCTAACACAAGTAGGAGTCTTGTAATAAAGTTTGTTTTCTTAAAGCCTATCAATTATATAACATAATCTATGATACTATTCATTTATACCACACATCATTACCAAAAAGAAACAGAACTAACATAATCTTAAAACTAAAGAAGATTTTTGTCTCCTTCAATGTTGTGGTCTTTTAAAGACAAACACATAGCATTAGTGTCTTTCTTTGGCACTTTAGGAATACCTCTTTTGAACATGCCCTTGGAGCTTTGGCTTCCCCTTCCACCCCCCACATTTTCTCTCTCTTCTTTTCCCCTTGCTCTTCCCTTCCTTCCTTTCTCCTCATTGGTCACAAAACTTTTCTTTTGAGAATTAATTTGAACTTTGTAAATGTCAAAATATCACCTGGAGGCACCACTGGCAATAATATGATCACACTGTACACCATTTGGTTAAAATCAAGACAGGAGTATAAGATGCTATATAAGTGATTAGTTGTTTGCTTCGGTGACTCAACTTAGCACTAAGGGTAAAACAAAAATATTTTGTGCAGTGGTGTGACTGCTGCAAAAATTCTAAGATGGCAATTATTAGGGGTAATACTTATCTATATATATATATATTTAATTTCTATTTTATGATGATTCTCATTCCTCAAAATAAAGTGTAAAGTCCTATATAATGTAAAACTGAAAAATATAATAGTTTTAGTATGCTCTAGAATACTATAATTACTTGACTCAGAAGGCTAAGTTTTATATATTGTGTGTCATTTCCTATTTCTTATTTGGTTATTCTCAAAATAGATTGGAAGAAAATGTCCTATCCTGGAAGAATCTGATAATCTCAATGCCTAAGAAATTCATTAACCATAAATTCAACACATTGCTACGTCAGTGCGTTGTTAGCTACCTTACTGTGGTCACTGCTATCCAGCAGCTATTTTTAGTCCTTAAAATTAGATCATTTACCATAGGAAAACAATATGCTCTAGCAGGTTAGACTGCATTACATTGGTACTGTCAAACACATATTTGCCAATTATCTGGTCCATCAAGGTACTCAAACAAAGTAGAATATAGGATCTTTACATCCAAGTTTGTTATTACTGCACTGAGAAACAACTCAGCCAAAAGTATCAGTAAAAATTAATAGATTATGAAGTGATCCAAACAACTAGCTGAGGTAGTATTTCAAAAAATTTGTTGCACTGTCTAAAGTAAAAAATGTTTGGGGGCTGGAGTTGTGGCTCAGTGGTAGAACGCTCACCTAGCATGTGTGAGACACTGGGTTTGATCCTCAGCACCACATAAAAAATAAAGAAAGTAAAGGTATTGTGTCCATCTACAACTAAAAAAAATCTTTAAAAAAACTTTTTAATTGGCTAAATAAATAATGGATCATGGAGAAAAAATCCAGATTCTCAAAACCCAACATATAAATTAAACATGGTGCTCTCATCTGTGTAACTTTCTGTAGAGAGATGGGTGTCCTGTACAGAGTAGAGGATCTTCAGAAAATACTCTCTAAGCTGCTGTCTGGCAGCAAATTCTTTTTTGATTAAACAATAAATTCCTATAGAATATTAGCCCTATAAAATCCTGGAAGACAGAATCAGTGTATCTTCTGAGTGTTTCTTTAGACATAGAGAAACCCTAAGGGCAAAGATGATTTTTTTTTAGTGGCGTATGAGATGACACCATCACAGAACAGGTTTTCCTTTACCTTCCTTTTATTAACTAAAATACATCCTGGGTATATACAATAACAACTATCAAAAAATCACTGAACTAAGCATTTGCTCTTCTCAATATCCAACTAGCTATCTGATGTATTAACTGAATTTATTCCTTACTATTTTACTGAACTGGATGATCATTTTGGCACCATACAAATAATACTCTATATTTTCTGTCAGCTATCCCAATTATTTTATACCTTTTGGAGTATGATGACAGTAATCCTATAGAGTCAAATATTCTGGAAAGTTCTTACAAAATATAGAGAATGTTATTATCATCATGATGTGATGTTATTACTTATAGTTAAGAGTAAAATTTCAGCACCAAATTCAACTTTAGAACTGATTTTAGAATCTTTTAAATTCATTTTTAAAGAATTTATGCACTGAAGAAATTGTTTCAGAATATACCATCACAGAAAGCATGACTCAGGGATTAAAATTATTCATTGTGTACTATTCATATATCATTCTTAGTGTGAATATTTCTTAATGAATAAACCTGAAGTGTACAAAAAATAGTAAAATATTATTAACTACACCAATACAGTAACTTTATTTTCATCCTATTGAGATCATACTCATGAATCAAAGAACAAAATTTTATAAGCACAGAAGTGTTTGAATAATAGAAGTTTTAACTAAGACAGCTAAACAAGACTTCTAACTTATAGGGTTATCAAACACAACAGAAAAAAATGAAAATTAAAAAGTAGACCAGTAGACCAATTTCAAGGCTATAAAATTAAGATAAAACACCAAGAGACAGGAGGTTGGAAAGTCAGTTCAGCCTTCAAAGACTATGTGGTCTCCAAAGATATCAAGAAGCCAGGGTCAAGAAAAACAAGATTAAAATTAAATCCACTGAGGCAGGGCAGTGGAAATGCCCTATTCCAAAATTATGAACTTCCCCAAATGATAAGGAGAAAATTCCAATAGGTAAAGGACAAATGCATATAGAAAATCATTCACTAAAATAACTTATTTAGTTACTTAGTTACCTTTACTTAACATAGTAAAAATCACCCTGAGGCAAAAACTGAAGATGGTAATAAGATGCACTGCATGAAGAAGCATGATAAATAAGAGGACAGGTATTGCTAAAATTCCATCTCTATGTGTGATGATCAGGTTCTATCTATCTTGTAGATGCCAAAGAGCTCGAATCTTCATTAAATGTTGTAGTTAGACAGAAATTTCTATTCTGCACATGCTGCCTCCCTTGGGTTTGAGCAAAAAAATAAAAATAAAAATAAAAAGACTTGTTCCTTTGCCAATGTGCTTTTATTTGATTCTTCTGATAACACAGAAACCCATGAGGTCAGTGACATAACTCTCCAAGAGTCTAATACATTATTAGGAGATTTTTTAATTTGCTAATACAAACACACCACATTAAATAATAAACCTTTTATTTTAAGAAATGCATTTGTTTGTGCTACTCTAGTTTTCCAGGCCTAAATTAAAGCAACATTTAAAAAATATATTTCTTAAAATTGACCACAATAATGTTAATAATCATCATAAAATATGAATAAATAATGCTTCAATATAAACATCTGGTCTTTTATCTGATATTAAGTGTCTCTAGATGTAAATACCGATAAAATTCTTAAATGGAAAAGTTATTTTTCTTTTCACTTGAATCTTGAATACAAGATTTTTGAAACATGATATAAAGGTCTTCTAGACAGCATGTACTAAAGGAACACATTTTCGGTAAATAGTCCATATTTCTGAGTTCACTTTCACAGCATTGCTTCATCCTTTTCCTCACCTAAAACTAAAACTTAGATATGGAAAGAAAGAACCATAAGTCTGGCTGCCACACCTGCTTTACTTCACAAATATTTTGGGATGCCTATTTATACATTAGGCCTTGGTGTAGGTGCTAATATAGAGCAGTTAACAAAACAGACTCAGGTCATTGTCCTTGAATATAAAATGTGTTTCTTAAAGGTGTTTTGGTAAACAAAGAAAGGTCTACTTCCATGAGTTTGCTAAGGCTGCCACAATAAAACACCAAAGACTGGGAGGCTTAAGCAATGGAAATTTATATTCTGCTAGTTCTGGAGTTTGGATGTCCAAGATCAGGAGTTGGCTGGATTGGTTTCTACTAAGGCTTCTTCCTAAGCTGCCAATAGCTACCTTCTCACTACTTTGTTCTCACATATTTGTCTTTCTGTGCACACATGTATCCCTGTGTCTCTCTAATTTCAATTTCTTCTTCTTATAAGGACTCTGAAAAGGAGCCCACCCAAATGGTTTAATTTTTGGTCAGTTACCTCTTTAAAGATCTATCTCCAAATAAAGTCATATTCTGGGGTAATGAGAGTTAGGACTTTAACCTACAAATATAGGAGATGGGGGAGGGTGGCACAATTCAGCTCATAATACTACTATAAATAGACTGTACTTTAACAGGAACATATCTTTATTTCACTTTCCTTATTAAAAGATAGTTTTTCTGGTTACAAAATTCTAGGTTTACAACAATATAAAAATGTTATTCCACTATTTCCTGGCTTCTATTGTTGCCCAAAAGAAGTCTGCTGTTGTTCAACTTTAATTCCTTTTTAAATAATTTGTGTTTTCTCTTTGGCCTTTTTACAGTTTCTCTTTTTGTCTTTGTTTTATTGAAGTTTCATTATGATATGTGTATATAGATTTTTAAATTTTGCTTGATATACTAGGTTAGTGCTAGGTTTACTTGTGGAGGAGTACATGTTTGAGCTGTTTTTACACATCTTTTTTTTTATATATATTGCTGCTCTTCCATTATCCTTATTATAACTCCTATCACATTATATTAGATGTGTAGTGAACTTTTTAATTGCATTCTCCATGTCTCTTAACTTGTCCATTCTACTTCCAATCCTCTTTGTCTCTTTGGGCCACTTTCTGATAATATACTTAGCTCTTTCAGTTCATTATTTTTCTTGTCTGTTCATAGGTTTTATGTTTGGCTTAAACATTGAGTTTCTAGCTTCAACTCTTTTTCTTTCATTTTTACAAGTTAAGTTTAGTGTCGTTTTTTTTTCAACTGGTCTTGTGATTGTCAAAGTCTTTGTGCATTTTAAAATTTTCATCTTTTATTTCTTTAAATATTTTACATTTACACTTTTTACAATTTTATATAATTAAAATATATAAAAATTTGTTGATTTAAGCATTTTGCAGTTTTGTTTCTACTGACTTTTATTTTTTACCTGATTATTGTTAAAATTTGTGTGATGACTTAAAACATCCCAACTCTGGGAGATGGTTGGTCTCACTGTGTGGAATTTCATTCTCCTCAAAACTGGAGTTTTATGACCCAGATGTATTGGCTTCTCCAGATCTCTGTTCACTTGTTCCTTGGAGTCATCACCATTCAGTTGAGCAGTTTCAATGAAAGGTAACCAGAAAATAACCTTCAGATCTTCTTTTTCAAAGCATGTGCCCAAGGCACTTCACTGCTCAGTAATAGGCAAATTGACCTTGTTTATCAGAATAATGTTCTCTTTCTCAGCATCTGTCTCTTTGACATAGCATTCCAAATCTTTGCATCTAAACAAGAGTGGGTTTCGAGCACCTATTTGTGGAAAAGTATATGCTTAAGCTGTTTTTACACATCTTAGTTTTTAGTTTTTACACATCTTAGTTATTAGTTTTTTTAAAATAACCTGAACCACGATATCACTTCTCTCGATGACCCTCCAGAGTTGGCACCAAAAACCTAAATTTCATTGGGATGGAATCAATATTAACTTTTGTTCCTCCTCTGGCCAGATAGGCTGATGTCTCCATTTTAGGAAGTTATCTTTCTCTGCCTGTTTCAGTTCTTCTAGGCCAGGTTTTTTTTTGTTGTTGTTGTTGTTTGTTTGTTAGGGTCTGTAAACAAGTCGGGATGGCGCCTGGCATTTTGCCAGAGGGAGTGGTTTGTGAGGTGGCGCCAGGGAGCCATTAAGTGTGGAGATTCCTTATTGGTTGACTGCTGTATCTAGTTTATGTTAATTAAGATAAGCTGTGTGTAATGTATATATACCCTTCCTGTCCTACAATAAATGGCTCCCACTCCTGCTGTATCAATCTACACAAGTTGCTTGTCACCCCCTGGTTATTTTGCTGCAGCCAGACTGCAGCATTTATTTGTTTGTTTGTTGTTGTTATTGTTTTTTTTTTAATCCCAGTTTGGTCTCCCTGGTATACACAATAACTGTCTGTTTTCTTCATGGAGTTTCTTAATTCTCCGGCTTTCTTCAAAAGACAGCAGTCTACTTCTAGCCTCAGGCAGCACAAACTTAATATTAAGCTTCTCAACTATGAACTCTTCCTGAAAGTTCTACAGTTGCAAGAAAGTCATCAAGAGAGCTCTGTTCAGTCACAGACTTAAGATTAAGATGACCCCAATCATAGCCATCATTGAGTTCACTGGTATGCAACCACGGGTCAGTGTGACAATGGCTCTGGCTCCTCTAAGTCTAATGGCAGAGAGGGGCCTTGCCCAGAAACCCACTACCCAACATTCTCTTCCAACCCATCTGTCTGATGACTTTTAAAACGTCTTATTTTGAAATAAATTTAAACTTAGAGAAGAATTATAAAGATTTCCCTTATGCCCTTTGCCCAGTTACCCCAAATTGTCCTAGTTATATACTTTATAGCAAAGAATCCAATCTAAGACTACACAATTCACTTAGTTTTATGTCTGTTCAGTTTCCTTTAAATCTCCAACAGTTCTTCAGATCTTCCTTGATATTATCATTTTTAAGATTATAAGCCTGTAGTTTTGCAGAATGTTTTTCTTTGAGTTTATATATTTCTTCATTATTAGATTCAAATTCTAAAACTATTATATTGTAACCTCAGGAACATATTAAGCACAAAATATCAGAGTTTAGCTCACATTTATGCTTCTTGATTTAATTATTACCATAATGGTTGCTGTAATTTTAAATTCTATCATTCCTTCGACATTTATTAGTATTCAACTACAAGAAAGAATCTTCTCTTATCTGTATTTTTATATTAGTGAGAACTAATGGATTCCTGTTTTATTGAAACTGATATAATCCATTAACATATGATGTATTTTAATCCTCAAATCAATCCATATTTGGCCAGTGAGGGCCCTTAAAACTGTTTTATAGCCTTTTAACATGTCCCCGTCATTCTCCGAGTATTGTCTAGTACATGATACAAGATATTCCAAGGGTTTTTTTTGTTTTTGTTTTTTGATGTTGTTGTTTTGTTATCAAGAATTGAAGGGGGGGCTTAACCACTGAGTAAAATCTCTATTCCTTTTTATACTTTATTTAGAGACATGGTCTGTCAGAGTTGCTTAGGGCATCGCTAAGTTGCTGATGCTGACCTCAAACTCATGATCCTCTTGCCTCAACCTCTTGAGCTTCAGGGATAATAGATGTGCATGTTGCAAGACATCCCAAGTTTATACTGTCCCTGACCCAACTCTGAAATCAATCCCTTCTCCATGGAGTCCTCCATTTTTCTAGAAAATGGCACTGAGAAAGCAAGATCTAGACCTGTAGAGTGTTTTTTACTACTAAAATCTCTCAGGTTCTCTCAAAGACAGAGCAGCAAAATATATGCATTATATACCTAAATATACATATTTTTACATTTATATCTTTCTCTAACCACAAGTTCACACCCAAACTAGCAATTCTAACCCAACATCACATATACATTTGGACTTCTTTCTTTTCATATTACTAACTCTCATCTCTAAAAGTGAGAAAATTAATTCCCATTATCCTAAATCCATTTATTTATGTACTCAATTATCCTTTATGTAACCAATGTCCTGACCCTGTTGGACCTTTATACAGTTTAGCTGCTTAACTGATCTTTACGAACTTATATTTAATTAGACTTAATCTGTGAGAGTCCTGAAGGCCTACTGAGAGTTTTCTTTCCCATAAAGAGGATTTGTATTTCCTCCAAAGAGTCTAGGAAACCACCAGTGTGAGACCATGTTAGTTTTCCTACAGAGGATCCTAGTTAATCCTGGATTCTTAGGTTAGGAATCTTGTGTTTAAGCAAGCCACAATCTAGATCTCCTGAGCTCATTATTTACTGCTGAACTTTCCAATCGGTACTCTGGGGTTAGGGGAAGATTCTTTTAAGGATGGGGTGTTATTTGTTTTTTATTCGTTCACTTTTGTGTGTTATGGTGTTGTTTCATTATTTCTTTGTTTTTGCCCTTAACAACTTCCATTGGCTTCCTGCAGTCCCAGGAATGCTTTGAAAGCTATTCTTATCATTCAGCAAGATTTAGTTTGTATTTTAACGTGCCTATTTTATCTTTCCCTGTGTTGACAAACTATTAATGCCCTTGAAACATTACAAGAATCTCTGCTGTAAGTTGGTTACTGTTTCAAGGCAGGAAAATAAAGTGACACTATTGAAAGTATTGGGTAACACATCTAATTTTGTTCTTATGAGGAAGTAGGGGTTATTTATAGCAGAGTTGGGGTAAGAATAAATCTTTTGTTAGTCTCAGAAATAAAGGAGAATATTAACATTCCTTTGAAACAGTCCCATAATTTGATATACTGGGGGGGGGGACCCAAACAGCCAAGAAGTGTCTCTACCAAAGTAAATAGCATCTTGGTGGGCTTACTTACATTTATTTAGAATTGAGGTCTCTATCCCTAATTTATTTCTGTTCAATCTTCTTTATCTAATCAAATTCAGTGATTTGTTTTCCATAAGAATACTTTAATGTGATTTTCACTTATTAAAATAACACATGATCATTTTTGAAAAAAAAATGTACAAAAATTATTTAAAATAAACATTATTTATACTTCTACTACCTAGAAATAATTATGGTTAACATTTTGGTGTTTATAATGCTTACATCCTTTATTTTCATAGCTGAGATCATACCATGTAGTCTTATATCTTTTTCTTTTCACATAATATATCATTAATATTTCTTCACATCATTAAAAGCTCTTCATAAGCATTATTTTGGATGGTACATAATATTTAATCATATGGATTTACTTAAATACAGTGAACTATTCACCTTCTTTAAATGGATTGTGACTTTTTCCCTATTACATGTAATGTTCCAAAGAATATTTTTGTTTATCAATGTTATCCCAGAGTGATGATTATTTCCTTAGGACAGATTCCTAGAGGTAATTTTGCTAGTCAAAGGATGTGAACATGATTACAATTCCTGATACATATTGCCAAACTGCTTCCCAGACAAATAGTATCAATTTATGCTACCTCCAGTTGGGGTTAAGTGAGTTGATCTATATATTCACATCTTTACCATGGTTCTTTCACATGGTTTAATCATTCTTATGGTTTAACCATGCACCTCATAAAAATGTTCTGATCAATGACAGACCACATATCTGACGATGGTCCCATAAAATTGTATTTATTAGTTACCACCATCTTTCTTTGTATAATTACACTCTGTGATGTTCACAAAACAATAAAATAGACAGGCACATTTTGCAGAAGATATCCTCATGATTAAGCAGTGTGTGACTGAATTCCTCTTCATTATTTTTCTAAAGTTGCAAGTTAAAGGGCTGTTGAAATATGGCATCAGGGCAAGGGGCATTCTGAGTAGTCTCCAAGTAAATGGGCCTGTAGAAAGAAGACCATAGAAGCACCAGAAAAACTCTGCCTATGCAGAATTGTCCTTCTTCCTTTCCCTGTGGCAACATGGCCTGCAGAATAGCTCAGTTTGTGTAGTTACACTTACCTGTCTCATTCCCATCACCTATTACTTTGTAATCCTGTGTAAGAAAGATAAGCCTTGTTGAGACTTATCTTCCTTTTCTGTAAAATGGAATATTGATTCCTAACCTTGTAGTAAAGATTAAATGTAAAAGTGCCTGATACTTCCTTATACCCTAATTAATCCTTCCTATAAAGCTTGAATCTCTACCCTTAGACTACTTCAAGAGCTAGATAGTAAAATTAAGAATCAACAAATGGGAATAGCATCATACCTAAAAACCTTCTTCACAGCAAAGGAAACAATCAAGGGTATGAAGAGAGAGCTTGCAGCATGGGAGGAAATCTTTGCCACTTGTACCTCAGATAGGAAATTAATTTCTAGGATATATAGAGAACACAAAAAAATTTAAAAACCCAATCAATATGGACAAAGAAACTAAACAGACACTTCTCAAAAGGAAAAATACAGTCAACAAATATATGAAAAAAATGTTCAACATCTCTTGCAATTAGAGAAATACAAATTAAAGCTACATTGAGATTTCATCTTACTTTAGTCAGAATGGCAACAATCAAGAATACAAGTAACAATAAATGTTGGCCAGGATGTGGGGAAAAGGGTACACTCATACATTGTTATGGGGCTGAAAATTGGTGTAATCAGTCTGGAAAGCAGTATGGAGATTTCTCAAAAACACTAGGAATGGAACCACCCACCATTTGACCCTGTTATCCAACTCCTCAGTATATCCAAAGGAGTTAAAATCAGCATACTACATAACACAGCCACATCAATATTCATAGCAGCATACTTCCACAATAGCTAAGCTATGGAGCCAACCTAAGTGTCCTTCAACAGATGAATATATAAAGAAATTGTGCTATATATACACAGTGGAGTATTACTCAGCCATAAAGAAGAATGACTTTATGACATTTGCCAGTAAATGGATGGAACTGGAGACTATCATGCTAAGTGAAATAGCCAATCCCAAAAACCTAAAGGTTGAATGTTTTCTGTGATATGTAGAAGCTAACCCACAATAAGGGTGGGGTGTAGGGGGGCAGGGAGGAATAGAAGTTCAGTGGATAAAACAAAGGGGAATGAAGGAAAGGGAGAGGCAATAGGAAAAAAAGAAAGACAGTGGAATAAATCTGACATAACTTTCCAATGTACATATGTGAAGACATCACAGTGAATCTTACAATTGTGTATATCCACAACATTGGGGTCCTAATTAGAATAAGATACATTGAATGCTTGTATAATTATATCAAAATGGACTCTTCTGTCATGTATAATTAAAATGAACAATAAAAAAGTGCCCCAAAAAAGAGTAAGATAAAATAGGGTAGGCTTCTTCAATAGGTCACAGCATATACATTCTCCTACCATTCACCTGATTACTGAGTTGATATTTTAGATGCTTTCATGTGTGTAATCTGGCAGCATGAAAATGCAGGGCTCATCTGGGCTAGAAGGAATACAGGATATAGAAGACAAAATAGGAAGGTTTCAGAAGAAACATTTCATTATAATTTGCTTGCTCACAACCCTCATGGGTGAGGGAAAGGGTTCCAGTCAGAGGGATGGGCTGGCTGCAAATAAAAGCTATGAAAATAGCACCAATAAACATGAGAGATCAGAAATATAGTTGAAAGAGCTGGGGCAGTGACATGTAAAACTGATCAGAGGGGTACATAGTCTAACAAAGATGGAGCCTGTCCTTGCTTTAATAGATACAGATCAAAGGGGGTTGGTAGGTATAATGTTTCAGCATGGGAGAAATCCCGTGCTTGTGTCTTTAGTAAAAACAGGATATAGCTGGGAGGTAGGTAGGCTGGGAGGTAGGTAGTGGGTCATGCCCATCTCCAGTGTTGTGCTGGAGCTTAAGATGGCGCTAGGCAGGATGCCACATGAACCAGATATTCTCAAACCAGCAGGGTTGCTGCTGGGAGTTCTTGATACCAGTCTTTTCTGCCCAATTGCTTCAATATTGCTTTTAGTTCATGCACAGTTTAGGGATGGCTCCTGCACAGTTCAACTGATTAGACGAGGCCACTCTATCTAGGAACACAATGGTGCATGTCAAGGAGTTACCTGCTCACTACAAAGGATCTCACATGTGATTGTACACACACACACACACACACACACACATATATATATATATATATATATATATATATATAATATATATGATTTTTTAATATTTTTATTTTTTAGTTATAGGTGGACACTATATCTTATTTTATTTATATCTTATTTTATTTTTATGTGGTGCTGAGGATCGAACCTAGTGCCTCACGCATGCTAGGTGAGCGCTCTACCTCTTGGGCCACAACCCCAGCCCTGTACGTCTAGTTTTAAAAAGTTTTTTAAAGCTCCACCCAGACCTACTGAATTGGAATCTCTGTGGGATGGGGCCCAAATACCTGGATTTTTTAAAAGCTCCCTAGCTGATTCTGATTCACTGCCAAAATGTTGAGGTTTAGTGGATAACTTGGCTCATAGATTCTGGAATGTAAGAATTGGAATTGGTCATTTAAGCCTTTAATTAAACAACCTTGCTTTATAGATTTGCAACTAAGGCTTCAAGAAGTTCAATTACTTGCTAAATATCACATAGTTCAGTAATAAGAGGATGAAAACCTAGAATTGTAGCACATTGCCAGAATGTCTTCCAGAAGCTTAATGGAGAGGAGACAAATGTCTCATAGAAACAAAAATTATTTTTTCAAAAGCAATTACTGCCATTTGGCAAAGAATCTTTACTGCTTTCTTTTGTAAATGATCATATTTCATATTGTATGTAAATGCTGAAGAAATTAGATGGATAAAAGGCCAAAACATGCTTGCTTTACTACTTACTATTACCCAGGAAGTAAGGGACTGCTATTTGTTCTCCTCCATTACATTAAGTCCTCTTAGCTGTTCTGTTTTTCAAAATTGCTTGAATGTGCAAGGCCAAGAGGTAAATAATATTTTAAAAGTTCCACATGGGTGCTACCCCTAAAACTCTTTCCAATTTCTTAAGGGTAATTATTATTGCTATAAATTTTGTGAAGATTTCCCATCTTAATATCTCTCTTTTTAAATACTGGAGGTGAGGGATGGCGAATGTTGAAGATTTCTTAGGTATATAATAATGGAGGTATGATGATGTACAAGTCTTTGAATGGGAGAATGACTTAACCATTCTTTTACCATTCAATTTTTTTAATGGACAGCTTGTTAATGAACCTTTAATCATGTCATTTATGAAATCTTAAGTATGACACTGATTTAACTTTAAAAGTTTCCAGAAAAAAATACCTAACCATAGAAAAAAAAAAGCCTACCTGATTTTTATTCATGTGGAGCCACAGTGGGAATCACTTGGTACTAAAATATTGTTTAAAGGCAATGGCTTCACAGCTGACATGTTCTGACCATTTATAGTGATTCTAGGGAAACTTGGTATCTAGCGCTTCAGTTTCTTCTCTCAGTATTTTTCTTGGATTGAATTTATGGCCAAGTGTTTGTAATTGACCCTCTATTGGGACAAGTTAGGATATGAGCATATGACTTTCTCTAAAGAGAGAGAGAGAGAGAGAGAGAGAGAGAGAGAGAGAGAGAGAGAGCGCAAGAAAAAAAAATCACCATTGATGTTTATCTTAAACCTCCTTCATTTCCAGCTTCTCTGGCAGCAAGTCAAGTTGCTGTCACAAAGTAGAGGGTTTTTAGAGAAAGGATGTTATGCTCAAAGCAGAACTTCATGAGAAAGAGTATAATACAAAAAGACAAGCATGTTTTGTCCTTTAGGACACACACAACACCTGTCTTGTCACTAGAGTGAAATCTGCCACCTGAGACTCCCAGCTAGAAAGGGAAACTGGCCATAAACTGTCTAAGCACAAATGTCTAAGCACAAATGTGAAGACATTTATCAACAATTCACACCAAAGTCAAGCTTTGTCAAGTTATACAAACCTTTCTAGCCTCCCGCCTCCTGCCACAGGGCTGCTCCCAATGTCTCTCCATGGAGTTACTCTGTGGCTCTTCCAAATATTCCTTGATTAAGCTTCTTCCCTAAATAATTAATAGCTAATTAAGGTTTTACACACTGAATCAAAGTCTGAAATTCTTTAGTTTAACATACGATGGTTTGAAGAGATACAAAAATATTCTGTATGTGGAAATGAAATGCTTATAAATTATTCCCGAAAGAAACATTCACTACCATGGCTACTATACAAACTACAAATTTTTTATCTAATTTTGAGAATCTGAAATTGGCTACGCCCTGAGCTCTTTAATTTTATGGTCAGTAGACTTGGAGTTCTTAGTCTCATGTGCTGGAAAACAAATCAGTACAAATTATTCTATTAAACAGTTTTCCCTTCAAATGGACTCTTGTAAAAAAGTTAAATATGTATGAAGTCTGTTTTATGCTAAAGTCCTAATAATGTAAATAGTCAAATGGAGTATTTTTAGTCATAAGCACTGAAAGAACACCACACACCTGACTACCTGGGTATGAGCTGAAGAGTGCTGTTGACCATGGTGGGAGAGTGCCCATCTGTCAGATTGCTGAATAACACGCAAAGACCAGAAGGACTATTAATGGAGACTGGCTCATTTTGTTGAGCTCCGTACTGGCTTTACTTTCAGCCAAACTGAAGCATACACATACAAGAAGTTGCCCAGATGCATAGCATTTCAAACTTATGGACTTGCTGTTGGTTGAAAAGGGCATTTGGATGCATATCTTTGGTAACACTGACTTCAAAAAGCATTTCTTAAGCCCTACACTATTTTGAGAATGATATTTTATAGTGATAACAGGAAGGAAGAATTTTTGAATGTGTAATTGTATTAAGGCCTTACAAGTATTACTTTATAAATTCCTCACCACAATCTGGCAAGGGAGGTGATATTATTATTCCCATTTTATAGACAAAGAAATTACCTTATTCCAAAGTTCATGCTCTTAACCACTATATAACACAGGGAGTTAACAGACTCTTCAACACTGCTAACTCCTGAGCAGGGCTGTTCACACTGCTTTCCCTGCAAGGTTGATGTAATGAGGCAGAAGGATATCCACCCAGAACAGGCAGAAAGAATTAACTGCTTCTTGGACCTTTTCAATAACATCAGTACCTGTATGTTAAATTGGACCTACATTTATTGTCACAAGTTCCTTCTGAGACTGGGTGACATATCACATATCTAAAGAGGTGGCATAGTAGTTTGGTGTTTTAACAGTGTCTTCTCCATTTCTCATTTAGCAAGCAATATCAAAACAGCATTAATGAGATTTATTGTCTATATGTGTAAGGCCTTGAGGTAGGCACTTTGCAACCTGCTGGGAGCCAATGAAATTACATCAGTAATTAGGTTATCCCCATGAATTTAACCTGTGGGTGGAGATATATACCCTCCATATGGATAACACCCCTATGCTGACACATCAGAGGGGTCACACTACAACCTTAACCCCCAGGATGTTAAGAATAGCACTGTTCCTTGGACACTTATTCTAAGAAAGGAGGCTTTTTACCTCTGGCTCAAGTCCTGAGTCAGCAACTGGATACATATACTGTAGGTATGCTAAGGTAAAACTATTAACCATGTAAACTATCCCCAAATGACATTTCTGATTTTTTTGTTAGCATGCAGGTGGATTGGAAAAGAGGAGTGCAATTCTAGAATGTTAGTTTTTGTAGTATGAGAAAATCATAACTTTTTTTTTCCTCAGGAACTTGCATTGCCATAGATTTAAGGCAGTAATTTGTTACAGGCAAGACATTTATAGGGGCTGCGTTATCAATGCTAGAATCATCAAGAAATTCTATCAGAAGACACAATGTTTAAGTATAGGTCTAATTACTGCAATCATTTCTTTTTTGTTTCCTTTGCACAGATCCACTTAATCCCATCTCTTAGTGTGGGCACAAGCTGACAGTTGCATGACAAGGAATGTTTCCCTTTGTAAAAAACCCACTTCCTTTCTGTGTAGTTTTAGCCTAATTGAAATGTTTCCTATTAAGCTCAATCAAGGCAGCAATTATCTAATTACTCACTTATGCTTTTCCAGCCAAAAATTTGCCTAAGCTGGTATACTGGAATGAGAGAACATATTATTGCTTTTACATTTTCCTGTTTGGCTTTGGACAATAATCATAAACATTTACTTCCAGCTCACCAAAATATATCTAATTAATACTGTTATTTTCTATAAAATTATATTACTGCAAGCTATAGCCCAGTGCCAAATGTGGCCCTGTCTATGAAATGTGCTTTAAGATTTGTGGTTATGCTACATGAATGGTGTCATTGGAGAAGGGCAATAAGGAAAGAGACTAGTGAAAACAAATCACAAACATATATTCAATCATTTCAAAGCCACAAGTTTTATGGCTTTAAAAATAAAAAGTGAATCACTTAGATTTAATTGAGAAAATAATTTTTATAGCATAACTTTAAAGAAACATGTATCCTGCATGTCTGGGTTTTCTCTTAATATAAATCCCTTAGGTCTCAAGATGATCACAACCAGTCAACAACACAGGTGGTCCACACTTTTTTGGTATAAATTAGAGACATATATCATTAAAACCAGAATTAATTTTAGAGTTAGTGACCCTCTGAGGTCACTCCTGATTAACTTCATTTTAACTGAGGTTGTACCAAAGCACAACAGACAAATTGGATATGAGGGATTGATATTTTCATTTCCAGACAATACATTTCATCCTTGTTTGCATCATAAATGTTAACTAACATGGGACTAATACAGCCCTCTGCATAGAAAATTATCCCCAGAAATCTTGTATAATTTAGGGTAAATTTATAAGGAGGGAAAGAAACACTTCATCAATCCCCAAAATGTGGCCAGTTGACAACCCTTCACCTAAATTTACCATAACACAGAAAATGACTATACTCAGTGAGAATTGTAACAACAACAACAAGTCTACAAGGAGAACACTATATTTACTGAAAGGAGATGAGAGTTTTTGCATTTTGTTGGTAAAGGAACAACTTGCAATATTAGCAACCTCAGGGATAATGAGTTCTCTACAAAGACACTTTCAAACAACTGATTTGTCTCAGTGATGACTGATTAATAAATTAATAATTAGTTAATAAACTAATGCTTTTAAGTGACCGGCCATAGTAAGTAGGGAATATGTCTTTCCCAAAGCTATGTGTCATGTTATCTGCTTTAGTTTGGAAAGAAGTCTAGAAAAAAAATGCATTATGTCTTGAAGGGGGTCCCAAAGATTCAGTATTTGGTTCTGTTTATTTCCTTCAGGAGAGGAGGGCAATTGCAAAGAGGAGAGAACAGGAGGGGAATCAATATCCTTGTGAGAATGGAGAGAATAAAGTAATCAGGCATTTTTATTTCACTGATCTTACTTAGGAATTTGGAAGTTTGTGAAGTATTTTCAATAAAATGGCCAGAAAAAAATGGATTTTGTTTTTTTTTTCACGTTCACTTAAGGAATAAAAGAAGTCTTGGCATTCTATCTAGGGTTGGATCTCCCCTGCTATTCTTTCTGTAGGCAGTGTTATGCACTCTTTTAAGGCACAAAATCCATTTTACAATAGGCAGAGAAGGAACTGAGTTACTAGGTAAATATCATCCACTGACAGTAAGCACAAAGACCACAGATATTGTCCATCTGCCCTTTCCTGACCCTGAGCAGCCAGAGAATCTAGTGAAAGTCAGGTCCATTGAACCCAACACCATCTCAGGTACATAGGCCCATGAATCTCCTACCCAGTGCCCAGAAATACACAAAAGGAAACAAGTCATTAAGCCAACATGGTCCTTGTTTTCAACATTATTTAGCTCTTGAAATTTTCAAGTTGACTTACCACTGCCTTTATTTTCCCCTCTTATTTTTCACTAGTTCTCGTATTTCTATCCTTCCTCTACTGCAATAATTTAATAGAACTAATTATGTCTTTAAAAATAGTTAAATAAGCAAATAACTGAAGTTCTCTTTCTGTTTTCCCTGATGCTGGGTCAAATGGTTCCTCAAGTTTGTCTGAAATGATACCCTTTCAGATCTGGCTTGAGTCTTCTTTTGGGATTATTTTTATGATGTCCCATTATACTTAGCAAAGTGTGGTGAAGTGGTACTGTCTTATTCAATTTAAAGTAATAACTAGCAAATCTTAGAATCATAGAAATTCAACACTAGAGAAAGCATTCCATAATTGCTCAATTACAACTGTGGATTCTGTATAGATTTATCCTAAGTTTTCCATTTTAAAATATTTTCCTACTTTGTACAATTTCAATATCTGCTTTTGTTAGTTATTTTGCTCCTCATGTCTTTAATGTTAGTGCTTTTCAGGTTTTTATAATAGCATAGGCTTTGGCAGAAAAAAAACAGGACACAAATTATAACTTTTCTTTTATTCTAAAAATATAAATTAATTATTGTTGCCTTCAAATCTTTGAGTAGGTCATGGTAGGTTATCAATGATAAGCAAAACTACCTGATTTTCATCAATATATTAAGATTTTAAAAATCAAAGCTAGTCAACATAAAGAGTACCTATTATGAAAAAGTCTAATGTTGAAAGCTTTTTACTTGTCATCATCCAAGTTAAAAAATATGTCACAAAGCTTAATGCTTATAAAATACTGTAACCTGCCTACATATTGGAATTACCTGAAAGTCTTTTAAAAACATCAATGGGTCCTAGCTCCAGAGATTCTAATTTAATTGATATGTGGCATACCTAGGAATGAAGGTTGAGAGACATTGATTTAGAATAAAAATAGAAACATACACACACACAATTAATGGATTTGTAAATAATTCTTTTTGTGTTCACCATTAATTTGAGGTGAAACAGAATGCTCCCAACAATTTGTTCATTCAGTTGACATCAATTTAATTTATGCTCACTGTAGAAGCTACAAAATGTCTCCTCTTTTATTACTTAACCCATCTCAAAAGCAAAGAAAAGAAACAAACAAAATAGATGAGAGAGAATTTGGGGAAAGACAGCTAATTTGGAGAGAAAAGTAGTGTGTAGGCAGAATAATAACCCCTAAAGATGTTCCATCCTGATGCCTGAGACCTGTGAATATGTTGCTTTACATAGCAGAAGCAATTCTGTAGATGTGATCAAATGTGGGACTTGAAATGAGGAATCTACCTATTTCAAGTGAGCCAAACCTAATCACATGGCTCCTTTGAAAATCAGAGAACATTTCCCAGCTGTGATCAGGGGAAGCCCTGATTACAGAATACAGGAACAGAAAGATATAATGTTGCTGTCATTGAATGCACAAGAAGGAGGCCAGGAGCTACTGAATTCAGGAGGCCTCTAGAAGTTGGAAGAGAATGCAACCAGCTTCTCTAAAGCTAGTAGAAAGGAAAGTGGCAACACTGTGGACACCTTGAGTTTGGCCCAGGGAGACCCTATGGACTTCTGATCCATATTACAATAAGATACAAATTAGTCTTGTTTTAAACCACTAAGTTTGTGGAAATTTGTCACAGAAATAACAGAAAACTAGTACAGATATTGACATTAACTTTAAAAAAATTTTTTTTCTTAGTTGTAGTTGGACACAATACCTTTATTTTATTTATTTATTTTTATGTGGTGCTGAGGATTGAACCCAGTGCCTTGCACATGCTAGGCAAGTGCTCTATTCTGAGCCACAACCCCAGCCCCTCTGACATTAACTTTTAATCACCAGTCATCGGGCAAAAATCAGGCTATGGGGAGCATTGTGCAGAGCCAAGAGATTGCACCTCAAAGAGCTCCAAATACAGGAAGAATGAGCCAGGGCTCCAATGCTGCTCTGAAATCCATGTTTGTATTCATGCAGAGATGGTGCTGCCACAGGCTGCCCTACCCAAGAACTGGACAGGCAATACTGATATAGATAGCTTCCTGGGAGACACCAAACTCCTCTGAATGCCAGTTTTGGCTTGAGCACTGAGAATTGGTCCTGTGAATGAACTATTATGAACAAGAATGTTTCCACTCAGCCTTTCTTTCCTCTTGGCTCCACTCCAAGCATCAGCTATATAACTTTGAGTACAAAATAAAAAAAGAAAGTGCCTTAGGTTAGTCTGCTAGAAGAAAATACTGTGTACTGGGTATCTTATACAACATTTACTTTTCACAGTTCTGGAAACTGAGAATTCCGAAGTCAAGGTGCTCATAATTATGTGTCTGGTGAGAATCTATGTCCTAGTTTGCAGATCACTCTCTTCTCATGATGGAGAGCAAGAGCAAGCTCTCGTGTCTTTCCTTATAAAGACACTAATTCCATTAATGAGGGGTCCATCCTCATGACTTCAATGACCTTTCCAAGACTTTACCTACTAATACCATTACATTGAGGTTTAGGACTCAACATGAATTTGAGAGGTACATAAACAATCCATAAGAGAGAAACTGACCACAAGCTCTGTAGATCTGTACAGGCAACTTGCCCATGAGTTTGACCTTGGTTTTTTCTAGTAAAATCCTGCACATCTAATGCCAATTTGCTGTGTGGAAGACCCTGTCTAAGAGGACATTCTAGTTTTCTTCTAAAATTATCTCCTTTGGGCACCAAACCTGGCTATGATTAAGTGGGTAATGATCACACTGAGCTTCACTCTGCTTTTTCAAACCTCTGATGCAGTGCTTTAATTACTTTTATTAACTCAAGCTAGTTTTCTGTTCAGTTTTTGGGTTTCCCTCTTTTGCAACAAATAATATATACAAGGTCTGGGAAGCAATATGGGTTTTGAGCCAAGCTCATTGAGAAAAAAAAAATTATACAGTGAGAATTAGAGTTGCATAATTATAACATTTTGCCCAAAATAAACACCAAGACAAAAATCAGGCAGAAAATTCACAAACATGTTATTTCATTTAAAATTTGAAGAAAAGGAGTGGAAAACATTGAAGAGCTACTTAGGAGAAAGGACTAAAGTTTCCTCTTTCTGCTCCTGCTTGCAATTTCAAGAGCAATTTTTCCCCCCTGAGGGAAAGGTGTTTTCCAAACATTTAGGAATTTTAAATATTACAGCAAGTCTCTGTGGCCTTTAGCAAATGCTCTAGGCCTTAATGTACTCTGGCAAATTGGACTCTCTGAGAACCTTTTGAGCAATAAAATGTCAGCTCTATGATTTTAACCACATTATCATATATTTAAGGTAGAATTTTTGCTGAAATGACTTTGGGCAAGCTATTTAAACACTTCAAACCTCTACTTCCCCATCTGTAAAATGCAGAAGACTTTGTAGGGCTGTTGTGAAGCTTAGGCATAATATATGTAAGACATATTGTACAATGTTTAGCACATAGGAGGCAGGAGTGAAGTATAGTTTATTTGAGTTTGTTTTTAAAATAAGGAGTATAATTTGAATTCCAGGTCACAAAAACCAATTTCCTTTCCTTCTGTCATTATATGAACATTTATGAAAATACTATAACATTTATATTGGATGATCAACTCTGCAAACTAAAAATACAATTTTTACAAAGCATAAAGTGTATTTAAATAAACTTTAACTGGAAGAAGATAAGAACCATGCATTTCCAAGTTTACAAAGGTGTGGAAATGTGCAATTGCTGATGTATCTTTCCTAAAAGCATAGTAAAGAAAATTATATCCTTTCTTGCAACACGAAGGTGTCTACATGAAGGCTGACAAAGCCAATACTTCACTCCTTAATTCTATAATAATTATTAACCTGCTAGTATCAGAACTAGTGAATTAATTTAAGTAGAATTAATATTTCTGCAGTAACATTGGGATTCATAAATACTTAATATTGCCCATAGTCTAAAATGGTTATTTCTTAAAATTATATGAGGGGCCTGCAAGGAGAGGGAGGGAGAGAGGGAGAGTCAGAGAAAGAGAGAGAGAGAAGGAGAAAGGGAAGTCTAATATCAACAACAGAGAGTGGTTTGAAATTCCTAAATGTCACTCTTGGATACTGTGCCATTCTTAGGGGAAATCTATAACTTTTAAAATGATTTACAGGGCTGAAGGTGTAGCTTAGTGGAAAAGCACTTGTCTAGCATGTGAAAGATTTTGGTTTCAATCCCCAGCCCTTCAAAATTTGACATTAATAAATTTGCCAATAAACATTGATCAACTATTTTATGCCCAGACTAGAAATCATAGGTATACATCTCTACCTTCAAGGATCAAACCCTCTAATAGACAAAAATATGGTATGATATATAATACTTATCAATTCTCTCCTCATTTTTGCCCCTATCACCAAGTGACATTCAGGATTCAGTTACACCTTCACTCAAGGCTTTTAACCGGTGGACTGAATTTTATCTCAACATTTACAATATCCATGTTGTTGAAGATTTATCTGTGTCTTGACCTTACAGTTCCATGATCTGCTTAACTAACAAAATTTCCCTCTCAATTGACTTTTCACTTACAAGGTTATATTGTGGACATTATTTTGTCCCAAATTAATAGATAAAAAAATTTGAAACACAAAGTGTCTCTTCTCTGGATAGAACCTTCCAAAACTCATATCTTCCCTACTCCTTCACTCTTACAAAAAAAACCAAACAGCATAATATTGTAATATTGTAGCTGATAATTATTATCACTTACTATAGGCTAGTCACTCTTTTAATCTTCACAGTAATTCTATGTTGTAAGTCATATTGTAGGTTGAGCCTCACTAATCCAGAAATCTACAATGCTCCAATACCTGAAACCTTTTGAGTGCTAATATTACTCCACAAGTGGAAAATTCCACATCTGATTTTATGGACACCTGACCTTAGGAGACACCTAATCCTTATGTGACAGGTTGCAGTCAAAAACAGGTATACTAAAAATATTGGATCAAATTACCTTTGGACTATGAATTTCATATTAGACTTAGATACCATTCCTGATATAGCTCATTAAGTATAGCAAATATTCCAAAATTCAAATAAATCTGAAATTCAAAACACTTCTGGTACCAAGCATTTCAGGTAAGAAATATTCAATCTATAATATATTCATTTTAACACTAGGAAACTGAGATTCAAAGAAATTAAGTAACTTGACCAAAATCAGCTAAAATTGGCAGAGCATGGCTTCTAATCCATGTCTTTAAAGTTTTTAACCATCTTATTATACTACTCCAACAACTGTGTTTCCATCATTACCATAGCTGACTTCTATTCTCCCTGCCCTCAGTATACTTTAACATCAGAAACCTTTATATCTAATACTTTTATTCAAGCAACTGTCATTGCCTGGTCCAGCAAACTTCATTATCTTAGCTCCTTCACTTGATCATATCTATGAGTGACAACATATCATATCTATGACTGACATCATGTCAGTCATCCTTAGCCAGGTCCTCACAAATGCTCAGCATCAAATATTAGTGGCCTTCTATTGCATGTAGAATAAAATAGACTTGATTAAAAGAAGGAGGCTTTATGGCCAGATAAGTAGGTTTCAAAGCCTGGATTCTTGACTTTCTGGCGTGGCAAGTTCCTAGCTTCTTTGTACCTCATTGACTCATCTATAAAATAGGGATAATAATATGTTGTTGTCAGCAGAAATATAGTTGTTCATTAATCACAGGGGCTATAATACACTCTATTTGTTGCACTATTTGTTTATCTTCTGTCCTGAAGTTTACTAATTGTGTGATGAAATGCCCTTATAGATAACTAATAAGCAATGAAACCAAGAAAGTCAGGTTAAAGAATAAATGGAAAGAGGAGAGTAATCTCAAAAATCAGACAGTCAGCATTTTCTTAAAACTCTCAGAAGTGGCTAGGCCATATGCCTTGTCTCCTCAGTGTGCCTTCAAACAGGAATGTACAAAGTAAATGAAATGAAGGAAAAAATAAAGAGATTCAAAGTGAGGAGCAAATAATTAAAAAGAAATGAGAAAGAAGGTTTGGAGTTTTATCTACTTTCACTGATTAGTGTTTAACTTCACTAAAAGAAAAGGAAGGAACGAGAGGGAAAAGACAGCCCAAATTTCAGTAGGAAAGCAGGCAATGCCCTGAACCACAGGACAATTTGTTCTCAGAACTAGAACCAAAGCAAAGTCAGTGCATGATTATGTTGTGGGAACCCTGATGATAAACACACTCAGGATGAAAGAAGAAGAGTCCCTCCCCACCCAACATGTGGTAACAAAAATTGAAAACAGGATGATATAATTCTTAGAAATGGAACAATTTAGGATTCAGTTCAATATTAATTGAAACCCTATTATATGCCAGCCACTGAAGACAGCCTGTGCCCATGCAGAGCTACTCTCTGCAGGGGAGGCACTCTCTCAGTGAACGTCCCAGAAAGAGAGAAGGCAAGATTGAAGATGACTTCCTGTAGGAGGAGGCACTTTATGCTTGGCTGTGGATAATAAGTACAAATTAGGCAGTTGGTGAGGGAAACTGAGTGTGGCAATAAAATTACTACATTGGTTAAGAATAAATACTACTTCAGAATGTGCATGAGATGGGAAGTAAACGCTTGACTGAAAAGACACAAGAAGTAAGATTTAACACCATATTATTTGAACTTTTGTAAAGCACTTTCATCCATGTTTCATCTCTGGATGCAATAAAGATACTGAAATGAAGCTTAAAACAACCATAGGAGAGCCTGTTAGTATTTTCATTTTACAGATGAGAAATCTAAGAAGAGAAAGCTCAGCTTCTTTGCCCAAAGTTATACAAACAAAACTAGTTTCAATATTGGAATTAATTTCTCTGGATTTCTTGCCACAATGATGTCTACCCAAACATTTTCTCAAAGTATGACTCCTGGAACACTGTTTTAAAGAATGTTAGTTCCTATTTTAGGGTAAAGTTAATCTTGGGCATGCTAGTTAGACAGAGTCAAACAAGTTTCTTACTGTGATATTTCTCAGAACCTTAAAAACAATAGTAAATATTGTACATTTCTAAATGAAGGGGATGTACAATGAGGTTGTTCTTAAATTATTTGATCCTAGTATTCTTCTTTGTGTTGGGTCTGTCACACTTAGAATAACATGGAACATACTGGAAAGTTCTGCATCTATGTGTACTGAGTTAAGCAAAGAGTTAGAAAAATTCTGAATATGGGAAGAGAAATAAAAATGTGTCAGAATCGGGAATAAATAAATCACTTAGATCAACTTACCATTAAATATAAAAAGACTGGTGCCACACTCCATAAATATGTAGGCAACCTCAATTCTGAATAAGTATACTTTATTATGAAGAATTTAGATATAAATAATATCTAGAGATTTAGTGGGGAATGTAGGACAAAGAGGAGCCTATTCACATCTGATTGTTAAAAACCTATTTACTGAAATATACAAAGAACTCTTACAATTCAACAATAAGAAATCAAACCACCTAATTAAAAGTGGGCCCAAAACCTTAACATAACACCTGACCATAGAAGATATACAGTTAACAGATAAGCATATGAAAAGATGCTCCAAATTATATATCATACAGAAAATGTAGATTAAAACAATGATGAGATTCACTACACATCATTAGAATGTTCAAAACCTAGAACACTTAGGATACCAAATGTTGGCAAGAATGTGGGAACAATTTCTATTCTTATTCATTGCTTATAGAAATGCAAAATGATATAACTACTTTAGAAGACAATTTGGTGGTTTCTCACAAAACTAAACACACTCTTACCATATGATTCATCAATCTGTATTCTTGGTATTTATTCAAAAAGACTTAAAAACACTAAAGAACTGAAAGCACAAAAAATGTACATGATATTTATAACAGCTTTATTAATAATTATTCAAACCCAAACCAGTCAAAATGTCTTTCAGAAGGTAAGTGAACAAATAAACTATGGTATATCTAGACAATAGAATGTAACTCAATGTTAAGAAGAAATGAGCTATCAAACCATGAAAATACATGAAGAACCTTAAATCCATATTAAGTCAATCTGAAAAGGTTACATAATATATGATTCAAATTATATAACATTCTGGAAAAGAAAATTATTGAGAAGTTTAAAGATCAGTGGTTGCCAGGGGTTGGGGTTTGGGAGAGGGTTGAATAAGTAGAACATAAAGGATTTTTAAGGCAGTGAAAATCTCTGTATGATACTATAATGATGAATACATATCATTTTATAATTTTTCTAAAGCCATACAACATCATAAGTGAATCCTATTATACACTATGGACTTTGGAGAATTATATGTGTCAGTATATATTCATCAATTATAACAAATGTACCATGGTGGCAGGGGTATTGACATTGGGGGAGACCATGAATGTGTGGAAGCAAGTGGTAAGTTCTATGTATTTCTCTCAATTTTACTGTGAGCCTAAAATTGCTCTTATACAGTGAAGTCTTAAAAAACAAGAGCCTATTTGTTGTATAAGAACTGAGAAGAATATACACAAGTGGAAAAGAAACAACATTAGAGACGACTAAAAAGGTTGTGTTTCAAAGTCTTAGAAACATACTTTTTGAGAGCTCAGAAGGGGAGTGAGCCAGTGTCAAATTCATTATATATTATTTATAATAATTGTGTATTGTATATTATTCACTAACTGTCCTTTTCTACTCAATGAAAACTTTTCATGTACAGAAATTTTTATCATCTCCAGCTCCACTGATCAATTCCAAGACTCTAGAAAAGTGCCTGGCTCACAGTAGATCAATAGACAGTGAGTGAATTAATGAATAAAAGAAACTTAACATGATCAAGTCAGAATCTGTGACCTCTCTTCTCACCCTTAATTAATCCTCTCCATCTTTCCATCATAATCAATGACAATTCCAATTGACCTAGTTCCTTAAGTCAAAAACCTTGATCATTACTTCTACTCCTTTCTCTCACACTTTCATCCAATCAATCAGCAAACAGAATCCCATATCTATGTATCCCAATTATGATCTCTTCTTCCCAACTTCAGTGCTATTACCATAGTCCAAGCTACCATCATCTCTGGTCTGGTCTATTTTGATAGCTCTATATGTTCTCTTTCTGCTCACACCCTGCTACTGTCTCTCCTCCACAGAATAACCAGAATTATCCTTCACAATTATGTATCAGGTTTAATTACTCCCATGTTTAAAGTCCTCCAATGGCTTTCCACCAGATTCAGAATTAAGCTTCAGTTTCTCTCTCAATTATAGTGACAAGGCTTGGTGACTTCCTTGCTATCCTCTGTCCTCCATTATAGCCAGTGCCCTCCACACCACAGAGCCTTGTACTCACTGCTTCTACAATTGCACACCCTTCCTTTAGAGAGCATATTACATTCCCTTATTGCTCCCTGTCTCTGCTTAGACAGTCCTTCTCTGACCACCTGCATAGAAGAGCAAGCAGCCTTACCACCACTATGAATAAGTTTATCCTCTCACTTTGACTTATTGTTGTTTCATAGCACCAGCCACTCTGATTTTATGTGGCTATCTATTATCTGTCTCTATCCCCCACTAGAATAAATAAAAAGTCCATAAAACTAGTGACTATGTTTCATTAAATTCTGTAGCTTCAGCACATAGAATAGTGCCTGGTGTGTTGTAGTACCTGATAAAAATACACTGAATGTCTGAATTGCTAACACTGTTTAGTGTTTATTAAATGCCAGGGCTTTCAAATGCATTTCATATGATCCCTAAAAGGCAGTATTATTAACCTATCTTACAAATGAAAAAAATTAGTGCCCAAAGAAGTCAGATAGTTTCTCAAGAACACACATCAAGAGTCAGGATTTAGACCCAAGCAGACATATGGCTCTGAAGAAACGGTGTTCTACACTCTTCTGCACAGGTATAGTGAACACATATCTATCATTCTAATATTTTTATTTTCCATCATAATTCCCTGAAATGCATTTCCTTTCTTCCTTATTTTCTTCCTTCTCATTCTTTCTTTTGTTCTTCATTCACTTCATTTCATTCCATTTATTCCTTCATTCATGTGCATATGTACTGAGCCCATGATTGACACTGGGAATATAAGTTTAAATAAGACACACTGTCTATATACCAAGAATTGTTCTGGCCAGAGGGGAAGGTAAACATATAAAGAAATGATTTGAAGATATGTATTTATTTTCTTTTTTAGAAAACAGGAAGCATTTCACTCAACATATTTTCCTCTTCTCAATAAACTGAAAGAAATTTTAGTCAAAGTTATTGCCTAAATGTTGTAATCTTCTTATTTCAATTGCCTCAAACATGTAAATACTCCATTTGTTATTTTTTTTCCTACAAATTGTTTCTGGTTCTTTGGAAAGCAGATGTGGAATAATAATAAATGATATGTATTTCATTGTTCATTAAGCAAATACTTACTGATATTAAGCCTGTTTATGGCATAGCTCAAAGTGCTGCAAGGGATTAAAAATAACTTTAACATGGCATCTGCTCCCCAGTGAACTTACATTCACAGACAGAAGGACAGAGACAGAAGTAACTTTGCAATGCAAGACACCAAGCAAAAAACACCAGAAGAAAAGGAGAGGGAATGATGTGTTTTCTGAAAAAAAAACTGTTAGGGGTGATGGGGATTTTTTAATTGATTTTTATATATGATATTGATATATATTGATATTTTTTATATATGACAGCAGAATGCATTACAATTCATATTACACATATAGAACTCAACTTTTCATATCTCTGGTTGTATATAAAGTACATTCACACCAATTTATGTCTTCATACATGTACTTTGAATAATAATGTCCATCACATTTCACCATCATTTCTAATCCCCTAACCACTCCCTTTACCTCTGCCCTATCCAGAGTTCATCTATTCCTCCTATGCTCCTCCTCCCTACCCCCCCTTTGAATCAGCCTCCTTATATCAGAGAAAACATTCAGCATTTGTTTTGGGGGGGATTGGCTAACTTCACTTAGCATTATCTTCTCCAACTCTGAGGGTTTTGGGGATTTAAATGCAGAATGCCCAGCTGCAGGGCCTTTCTCCTCAACCCTGTCTCTATAAAATTCTGAGGTGCTGTGAATTTAGTATGGGTATTGTCTGTTTATTACTCTGAGCACTAGTCATATATGTAGTTAGTAAAAATTCATCAAATTGAACACTTAAGAAATGTGCTTTCTTAATGTTATTCTTTAATAAAATGCCCCCTCCAATATATTACAAATCCTATTTACTACCTAACACCCAAGCAATGTGGGGTTTTTGTTTGGTTTTTTTTTTTTTTTTTTGCTTTGTACACTACTCCCACCAAAACCAATTAAGAGAATCTACCCATGTTAAGCTGTAATAATCTTTCCTGCTGCAAGCATAATGTCAGTAGAGAGTATTTCTGCAATGACTCTTAGAATCAATGTTTTCTTTTACTATGAATAGCTCATTGGTGCCACATATTCTGTGGGGGCATTAAGACATTTTCAAACTGGCAAAATAATGAAAGAGGCATTTAATGGTAAAGCAGGTAAACAAGTAGTTTTTATTTTCTAAAAACAACCTGCAGCCACCCACCAAATTCTGTTTTGAAATAGAATTTCAGTGCTTGGGGGAAAAATCTATCAACTGACAACCAGTATTTATAAAAGACCTTATAAAGGGTATTAAAGATGTCAAGAATGTTTTATCTGCTAACCTGAAACTGGCTGCAGAGTCAACACATGCCTTTCATGTTAGTGCTGCATTTGAGAGCACCTGCACCAAGGTTACGTGTTAAGTCAGTGAAAATATGTAATTCATGGGGTAACTGAAAAAGTCACTAGACAGGAAGATGGATGTTGAACATTTTCTGTGCCACCAAACAGCTACAGCTAATGATCAGGTAAGCGCCTTTGAGCAAAACAAAATCCAAAATTATTTCAGCTATTCTCTGACTACCTCCTGCCTCTAGTGTGAGGCGCCATTAGGCTTCTGAGGACACATCCAGAATAGGGGCCAGGTGCAACACCTCTGGGAGGTCTCATCCTTTCTCCCACCCTTTAGAGTCCAGATTACTAAGGGGCACCTGCTATGGAGAAACTGGTACTAGGCAGAGCCAGGACTCACACCAAATTTGCTGATTCCAAGGCCCAATCTCATAGCTGTTTTTCTATACCACTTCCTAATTTTTAAACACCCTTTTTGCCTTCTTACTATATAAAGATAAAGAAGGGAGCAAGGCCAGGGACTTTATTACTACCTATGCCTATCCCTTAAGACCACTATTCTGGGTCTTGACCATCATTCAGTGCAGGCAGGCCTCCTGATGATCTGTACTTAGCTGGAATCACACAATCCCTTAAGGATACTGCTCTCCAGAATGTAACCTTCCAAATAATTCCACCTAAGTGGATGGCCATCCTTCCATCATCTATACCACAAGGACTGTGTGTCCCTCTCCCACTCCCCCCCACCACACTATCCATGAAAGCAGCAAAAATTGAAAAGCCACTACTTAAGATTCACTCATTTTGACATTCATCCTATTGGAAGTTCAAGCATCAGTTAAGACTGAACCTTCTCTTATTTCGAATACTTGGTTACCATCTTTAGCCAATGTGGCATCTTGCTTGGTTTCCCTTATTTATTCTCCAAAGATTACGTCAATATTCATACATTATACTTTATTAAATATCCATAATTGGATAGTGTAATAATACATGAAAGTTTAAAAAAAGAAGTTTGTTACAAACTATGAAATATACACAACATCTATTAAGAATTGAGTCCACTTACACAATTATAATACACTTTGGTTTTAAAACAATGAGCTTATGTATTAGATTTGTTTTATGTATATTTTACAATTTACATTTCCTTATGAATCAATATTGTATACATTTTATGTGTATAAATACACATACACCTGATGCAATTTAAAATTAAGATTTTTCAAAGCTCTACATTAAAATCAATACATATGGAATTAAAGCACATTACACATGAAATGAAAAGACCTTTAGCATGAAAGACATCCAACATGTAGCTTGCCTATGAGTTGAAAACAAAGTACATGGCCACTGTATCCCCAGAATTTTTTGACCTTTTTTTCTTCAAAAATAAAGCCCACTGGTATGCTTTGGATATGAAATGTACCCCCAAAGCTCTTGTGTTATTGGAGACATGCGGGGGGGTGACTAGAGGAAGTGGGTCACTGGTGGTATATCCTAGAAGGGTGTACCCTTTCCTATGGCCCTTTCCCCTCTCTCTGCTTCCTGGCCACCATAAACAAGCAAAGCTCCTTCACCACACCCTTCTGGTATGATGTTCTGCCTCACCTTCAGCCCAGAGCAATGGAGTTGGCTCACTGTGGAATGAATCTCTGAAATAAACTTCTCTTCCTCTAAGTTGTTTTTGTCTGGTATTTGATCACAATGACACTAAGCTGAACATACTCATTTTCTACTCACTGGGTAAATAACAATAAAATTCCCTAAAAAAAATTTGCTAGGTAATAGTAAATTCATACAGTTCTTGGCCCCACCAACTATTACAAAGTTTTTAATAAGAAGTCAATATCATTATGCAAAATAAAATGCCAATTGTCAAACAAATGTTATGTTTAAATGATTTGAACTTACAAATTTTCAAAGCTATACATATAAAATCAGTTTATGTGCAATTAAAGCATATTACATGTGAAATAAAAAGACTTTTTTATCATGAAGAACAGACATCATGTAGCTTGCCTATGAGTGTTATCTATCTGTTATAGCATTTTATTTTGAAGCATAATAGCCCTTCTTCCCTTTCCTTGTCTTATACCACAATCTTAAAATATTACTTATGCATGCATCAAATATTCATATACTTATTAAATAGCTTATTAAAATACAATTCCTATGAAAAGGCTTGCTAAAGTTATGTACAACTAGAATTTATGGGAAGGGATTCTCTAGAACAGCTATTCAACTGTTAGGTGTACTATTTGGGGAAGAAAATGTGGTTTGCAAAATTTTATTTTACTTAAGCATATCAACAGTTACTTTTCTAAAATGCTACTCCAGAACTTTAGACATACACCCAATTTCCTTAATTCCCATTTTCTCCAACACTTTAATATTCCTAAAATTGGGATTATTATACAAGTGATAATAAAATATAATACATACTTATGGTAGTTCCCCCCTTTTTAAACAACAACTAAAAAGTCATATTAAGTTGAGGTCATATTTGCCAAGTGATGAAGGTTTAAAAACACAGAAATATAGTATTATTCATTAAGGTAAAGTCTAAGTTAAATATCTTTTAATTTGCTATTTCCTCTAGTACTACTGATTAAAGTCACTATTTACCCTGCCCAAAGTAGAATCTTTCTAATCTCCCCAAACAAAAAAACAGCATAATCTTGGGCCCAACCAATTTTCAAAAATGTACTTTATCTACCATGGCAAATCATTTTATCACTTACCAATGTGAAGAAACCAGAGAGTAATTTAGAGATTCAAAGGATAGATAATGAAGACAAAAACATACTGAAAAATATCAGGTTAGTTGCCAGATTGACACTATGAGTTACTCAATGTAGTGGAAACTCTTATGAGATGACAGATTATTATTGAAAGAATTGGCCTTACATTGGCTTGGCCAGAGTATGGGGCTGTACTTTCAAAAACTAATCATGTAAAAGCCTTGGCTAAAAGTTACCTCTGTAGTCTGAGACTTATATTGGCATTAAAAAATCAGAGTTTTCAGGTAACTCAGCAAAACTCACCTGAGAAATCTACTTATTTGGGTAAGAAAGGAAAAACAATAGTAACAACAAAAGCTTGTTCATATATCTTGATTTTAATGATATAACTTTAAAGTAAGAAATTATCAATAACATATTCATTTATAGTCATTCATTCTTTCAAAAAATCATGATAGGTATATTTAACAATAGGCTAAATTACTTTTATAGCTTATACCATCTCAAGGATTCTACATATATTTCTAATTACTATAAATAAGGTCTACACAATTGCTAACCAAGCCCTCAACAGAATTTCTCCACTCTCAACCAAACTATGAGGCCAAATAACAGTATAGATTTTTAGACTGTTTAAAACTGATTATTGGAAGAGATAATCCAACCAATTTCCTAGACTTCTCAGTGCTTTAAATATCACTGTACATATTCTTTGCCCTTAACAGAATTTTGGAATTTGCCTCAACTGTCCAGATTTGTGTAGAAAACTTACAGGTTAAATATAAATATAAACTTGACACTGTTTTGTCTATATCTGACCTGACAAAGAGGAAGTTTCAGCTGTTGCAATAGTGATGTGGAACCCTGACGCTCATAATGTACTGTAGGAACTGGAACCACATCAATGTAGAGGCAACTCCTCTAGCACTGATTTTTAAATTACATCTTATTAGGATCCACCACAACTACCCAGTCCTCCTGCTTAGAAGAACACTTCATAATTTTAACCACTTGGTATCAGGCAGAGATGGTTTTACAAAGAGGTATGATGCTTATCACCAAATAAAAGATAATATTAGCAAGGAAAGGAGAGATACTTTGATTAAACACTCCTTCTCCCCCTCTTCTCCCTCTCCTTTCCCTCTCTTTCTCCCCTGCCCCGCCCCTCCTTCTACTCTTTATCTTCCTTCTTCTTCAGTGCTGTGGATCAAATACAGGGCCTTCTGCAAATGTTTTTCTCTAAAGTTTTATGTCTCAATGACCTTACAGTGAAGTTAGCTAAAGGATTGTTTACAACAAAAAAAGTGATTTTATATGAAAAGGCTGCAAGTATACTTTATTGCTCTAATACAACCTCTACTCTGTTTGATCAAATAAATTCCAACAAGCAACAACTGGAAATAGACATCTTAGTCTGGTAGGGTAATATATCTTATAGAAGGAAGAAGTATATGGAGATAAAACACTTGGGAGAAATCCAGGGTCCCAAGACAATAGCACAGTAGAAAAAACCTAAAGCCCTCTCTTAGTTCTTTCCTCCCCACCCCACTTTACTCTTTCTTAACCCATTATATCCCAGTGTACTATATAGAATTGAAAACTTAGAACTTAATCTTACCCCCTCAACTGCCCAGAGTCAATTCATTTACCTTAGCAAGAGCCATATATATTTCCTAAGAACTAAGGAATTTAGAATTTAGCTTGAATCTGAAAAGAAAAATATGAATTTAGGAAGATCAGAAGAGAAAAAAGAAAGGTTGTTTTTCAGATGTCCCTAAAGGCTGTTTTACCATCTTTCGTGACATCTCTGAATTTGTGTGTGGGGTCTAAATATAATGAAAATTCTCTAACTAATTTGTTTCCCTCCAATCAATGAATTTTTCTTCATTAAAAGCAACATCCTAGCCTTAGATTGTTCAATGAATACTACAGATGAATTTGTATCCTTACATTATCTAGTAGTCCAACTAGTTCAGGTATTAGATCAGCAAAATCAATTATAAATTCACACTATAGATAATGAGGGGAGACAGGGGTCTGGAACAATGTCAGAGCTTTGCAGGAATTAACAAGTTAAGAAATTCTGACAAAAGTATAGAAAATGCCTCTAGAGCTCAAATAGTTGTCTAGTCTAGGAGGCATAAGTGTTGAAAATTTGGTGTGAATAGTGGAAAGAAAATTCAAGAGTCAAAACATATGTTTTAAATTACACTCTGTCATTTGTTAACTATGACTTTGAATATTGAGAAAACACAAGTCCATACATGATGAAAATGCTGGAAGATTTAATAAGGTCATACATGCAAAACCAAATATAATAGTACTTGAAATATAGTAGATATTTAATAAACATTTTACAAAAATGACTTTTATCTGCTGCACTTATGTGTTATCAACTCATAACTTAAAATCTTTCTTTGTGTGAAGAAACTAATATTATTTCTGAAATGGCCACTGCCTGATACCTTCATCACTTGAAATCTTAGGGCTGTCTTATCTCCTATTAGCATATGTTAAATGATTTGAAGTGCATGCATATATTTATTGAGGACCTACTGCCTTCCTAAAAAGTCTTATTGTCTAAAGGTAAGAGAGACGTGCAAATTTGTACACTCCTGCAACCATCACTGTAAGGCAGCTGGTGGCACACTGGCAGCAAGTTGGGAAGAGAACATGAGTTTGAAGGCACCAGGAAGACTTCAGAGAAAAGCAGACCTTGGACTGGGGCTTAGGGGTCAGAGAAACAGTCTACCATACATGAGAGAGAAAAGAGACTTTGTAGATAAAAATTGAAGGAAAATATCCAAACTTTAAATACTTTTAAATGCTTAAAATGTTCTTTCTGAACATACATAAATTCTAAATCCTTATGGATTATGTGTCTTTAGTTAAATATTCAGAATCGTACATTTTTTTGTGGTTTTGAGAAAATACAAGTAATAGAGGTTTTTATTTGGGGGGAATTTATGAGAAGAACTTCTGTAAGAGTAAGCAATGATGAAATACTTTGATAAAACAACCTCAAACATTCTATTTTTATATACTTGTCATCAACTGGCAGACAATAGAGCACATCTTTGCTATTCTATGTATGGAAATGCCAGTATGGGTCTTTGGTTTTCAGATCACATTTCCATCCAGAATATCATCATCATGATCATCAACAACATCATATCGCCATCATCGCCAATATCACCATCATTTTCACAGTGAATTCTTTTATACTGTGTATGTGCCAGACACTGTTGCAAATACTTAATAGATAAGAAATTATTTATTACCAAATGATGAATATATTCTCATACCAAAAGTCAATGGTTTTTTTTTGATTTTTGCTAAAATTTCCTAACAAAGAGCAATTTTTACATTAGCTAGAGCTTTCCCAGCACATATTTATGGATCATTTCTTATTTCTCTGTGAAGCAAGTAATAAGCTCACTTCACAAATCCAAACCATGGTGAAGAAATTAAAATAAAAACACATCATTTCACAAGCTTTTGAATTGTCACTTTATATCATACCCACCAATTCTTATCTTTATTTTCTATACTAATTTTTACAAATAAACTAATTTTTTTAACCTTTCACATAAATTATAACTTGGAAAAATCCAAGTTGCTTTGAGAAGTTCTTGATTTGCTTCCATCTAGTACAGGCAATTCAAATCCACACTTCAGCAAAGTGACAAACTGGTACCTGTTAAGATCTTGGTACTAGGTATGAAGAGTGAAATCAAGGATGTCAAATCCAAAGGTCTGTTACTGTTTATGATCACTGAGGTTAGATGGCAGCATGATATATAGTCTATATAGTGAGGATAATTGAAATATTTAAAATTGAAGTTTAAGAGCCTCTGCTATAAAATTTATTTTTGTTATCTTGATAATGTGTGCTTTTTACATGTAATTCACATATTTCATCAAACTTGAAATAAATATATTATAAGAAAAAATTAACCCTGTAACTTCTGTCTCCTAGCACTCTTTAAATGATTAGAAAATTAGAAGCTAAATTATGTCTGAGTAAATACATGCCCACAAGTAGTACAAACTATACATGAAAAAAGTGGTAAAAAACAAACAAACAAACTGTCAGTTATCACAGAAAAATTAACCTCAGTTTCAAAGCATCCAGAAAAAAAACTTAATAAGGAGTTTTGATAATTTTAATCAAATTCTATTATTACTTTATGATTCCTTTATTCAATACAAATATTAATGCTTTCAGAACAATGTCTCTGCATGGTAGCCAATTTTTTCAACTCTAATAATAATTATTTTGCTTAAGGAATTCAATTTTCATAAAATACCAACCACTCAGGACATTCAGTATAAAACAACTACTCTTAAAGTTAGAAGGGTCACCACAAAGAATCCACAATACTGGGCTGCATTTAACTTTTCATTCCCACTCTTGGAATGACAAAACCGATTTGATCATAACAGTCTCCAAAGATTGCCACTGTGCTTTGGGGACATGCCAACTTGGTCCAAGCACCTTGAACTTAGGACCCTTAAAGCACAGTATTAGACTTCTTGTGGGGTTAATGGTGAGATAAGGAACTCACAATTTAGTTTAAAAAAAAAGTTAAATTACTTTTGATTAAAAATATACACCCTAAAAACCTTAATCAGTGGAGTAGTATTTGAAAATCATAGCTTCCATAAATACAAGTTTTAAAGACTTCTTGCCATTGAGAGCTGCTATTCAGTGGGTGTGAAATGAAACACCAGGCTTTATCCCCCTGAAATCTGAGAGGCAAGAGCTTGGTTTAACTCTTCATATGTCTATGTTGGCTTTAATGATAAAGATCAACTCAATGGCATTTTAGAAAATTAGTTGTGTCTAATCCCCAGTGTCCTAGTCTACATTTCCTTTATTAATAGAACAGGATACACATGGCTGTGGGTGACCTCTTACTGGGTTTGCTATGACTGTTGTAGCAGTCTGCAAATTGCATCTGCTCTGTGAAGCACGCAGGACTCTTCAAGGGGAAAATACTTCATCAGGCTTTTCCTAGTTAAGTCCTTAAAATTTCTTGAGGATTTGAAGATTTGCTTTCAAAAGTTTCTTAATACATAGGTAACAAAGATAAACATTAAATTGTTGTGAGTATACTATGTATACAACTAGAGATATGAAAAATTGAGCTCTATATATGTAATAAGAATTATAATGCATTCCGCTGTTCTATATAAATTTTTTAAAAAGTACAATAGGACAATTTATGAAGTTAATATCAAACATTGGAGACATACAGTGCCTGTAGGTTTTTTCTTTCTCTTTTAGGAGTGTTTACTGCAGGAAAAAATTTGTTATTCTGAATAAATCTCTGATTGATGAATTTAATTAAATGTATTTTGAAGTACTTTGTGATTACTTTAAATAACAATTACAGTTGTCTTCCCAACTCCTAACTAAATTGATAGTAAATGGTGAGAGCATATTCCTGTCTTCATGTATCAGTTTTCTATTGTTGTACAATGAACTAATGTAAAATCTAAAATAAATAAATAAACAAACATTAAGGCATTGATTTCTAAAGTGCCTTCCAAAAACTACCTGCAATATTTTGCTAATAGTCAACATTTATGAAAACATATAATTATCAACTTTTATAAAATATTCATTCCTCCCTCTACCAACCACTGAAATTCTCAGATCATCCAGTAACAAACAAATAAATAGTAATTATAAAATGGAATACCTAACAAACTAATAAAAAGGTAATCAACATCATGGATCAGGGAAGATGAAATAAAATAACATTTTCCCCTGTCAGACTGAAAAATATAAAACAAGTTAATGAAATTTACTGTCAAGGAAATTGATACTCTAACACATGGTTAATGATGTAGTCAAATTCAAGGTGGCAGTTTCTGCCAAAAATGTGCATACATTTTAATTCAAAAATTCCATTTTTTAGAATGTATCCTAATAAAATATTTGTAAAACTGTGTGATGCTACATATAACAATGACCATACACTAAAATTATTGATTAAATTATGATACAGCCATGCAATCCTGCAGCTTTTAAAAAATAATTAAATAAATGTATATTACAAATAAGGAAGAATGTCATGTTTTTAATAAAAATGAACAAACAGTAGAATAATACTTATAGAATGATTTTTTCTTTATCTACAAATATATACAGGGAAATATATTTTTAGATCCATTCATTTAGCTGCCTACATAAAAATTTCCATTAGGCACAAATGTATCAAATTTAATATCTCCAAAATTGAACTACTGAATTCCCCCAGCATTATCCCCTTACTAAGTGGCACTTTTATCCACTAGCTCACTCATTCAGGAGACCAACGAAACCAGATAATGAATTTGTTAATTAGCTTATGTTAATCATTTCACAGTATATACATATATTAAGCCATCACATCCTCTATAAACATGCAAATTTTAGTTATTAATTATACCTCAATAAAGCTGGGAGAAAAAAAACTAGGTATATTTCTCTGTTCATATTCTTCACTTCCAATCCAATCTCATAGCTACATTGTCATAACCTTTTTGTTGTCGCCATCATTTTTTTAAAACCTATTCCAACTACCTCCACTCTGATTTCTTGTCTTCTGTTGCAAATTTTGAATCCATTTTTTATATCCCATTTAAAAATGCCATTTGGATAATCTCTCTTCATGCATTCCAAGTGCCCACCTTCCCATTTTGCACTCACACTGGAAATTTATATTCCTTTCCTTGGCCTATTCTGCCTGCATTCTCTTAACACTTTATTTCTCTAGCCAATGATACCATTTTTATAACAGAAACAATAATATTGTCAAATGTTTTATCATTCAGATTTCAAAGGAACTACTCAGAGATACAGTGATTAGAAAATATCCTGAAGATAACAGGAGTTTATCCCAGGATCTACTATTTGAAAGTGCTTTCTTGCCCAGTCCTCTACAATAGCATTCTTATGGTTTCCTTAAGGTTGTTACTTTCCTCCAATCTATTCTCCCCAGAGAATCAAGAGAAATTGTCTTTCAGCAGTAACATAATCACAGCAATTCCTTTGTTTAAAAGCCTTCAGTGGTCAATGCCTGCCTAATCTGGCCCTGTATAGCTCTCTACCCTCATCTCAAGCCATTGTCCCCTGGATTTCTATACTTTAGCCAAGAGGCCTCTTCTCCTTTGCTCAAATGCACCAATCTCTTTTCCATCTTGCAGCTTTGTATGTGCCTCTCTGCCTAAAACACTCTTTCCTCCATGCTTTAAATAGCTGGCTTTTATATTTTCCTTATCAGTTTAAATTTCACTTTTTCAGAGAGGTCTTCATTGACAAGTAAGTATCTACTCCAACTTTTCTTTCTTATTGCCCTTTATTGATTTATTTCATATAACTTGCTACAAATTGAAATAATTTGTATACTTAATTGTCATCTGTCTTCCCAATACCCTGAAAGTGATATGTAAAGCATATATAATAAAGGAGCTGGTTGTGGGATCTATGAGTAATAACTGAGGGATCAGAAAGACCTCTTAGAATATAACATTAAGTCCTGAATTTAAGGGAATTTGTATTAAGAAAAGTAAAAAAGATCATTCCAGGTCAAGTGGACTATTGGTAGAGGTGGACAAAACAGATGACACATCAGAAAACTGTGAGAGGTATTTGAGAACGAAGAAAAGTGAGGAATAAGAGGGACCCATTGAGACTAGAAGGGGACATCTAGACTGGAAAGACAGGTAAGACAAGGTGGTAAAGAACCAAGGAAACTTCTCTTGTTCTTAAACACTGGGGAGTCTGCCGGTTTAAAAAAAGAGTGAAACACCAGATCTATGTGGCCTAAGAGGAGAAAACACTAAATTATCTTCTAAAACACAAATCCATAGACCTAATTCACCTCATTAATAAATATATGTAAGATCAGTCTACAACATGAGAGATGAAAAAAGTATAATTATAATTAAAGTTGAATATACAAAAAGGCATATAAATATTTAGTATAAAATCATATACATTTATAAATTGAACTCTTTTCTTCCTCCAGAATCTGGAGTCTGGGATCCAACCTAAAGTCTAGCACATGCTAGGCAAGAATTCTACAGTAAGCAACATTTCTGGCCCTAAACTCTTTTTTTTTTTTTTTAATAATGTAGTTTTGGAAATACAGATAATTTTCCAAAAGAACCACTGCCCAAACTATGCTAACTAAATGGCAATGTAGTTAGTTTACAGAAACAGAAGCAGAATCATTCTCCCTAAATAACAGAAGAAAAAAAATCAAGGTTTATAATCCACATATCAGTTTGCTATACTTTACAGTGAAAGGTTTTTGGATTTATAGAAAAACAAAAACATTTCAAGATAATAGCACATAAACAAAAGTCATTAAATTGAAGACTTGGAAAATCCATAAAACTTAGTATTTTCCAATCACCTGAAGGAAAAAAATCCTAGTAAATATGAAAAAGTCATTTTTTAGTTTAGACATGACCTGATTTGACCCCAAATTCCACTGGCGATTCTGTCACAAAGTAATCAGAAATATACAGTGTACTTGTTCAATTTGTTTGTACTATGTAAAATTGATTTTTTTCTTTAATACTAAAATTTAGTCCATCTGTTGAGAAAGCAAAAAATGTTCTAAATATATACAAAGAGTGGAAATGCTTCATTCCACTAGCTGTATCCTGTAGTATATGCATTTTCATCAGTATGTTTGTCTTGCAGACAAAATGAATATCAGATGGTGGTTTTGAAAAAGGGCAGACCTAACATGAGGTGATTAGTTTCAAAAACAGATTTTTATTCTTGATAAATTATTACCAAATACAATCATCTGTTGATTGAGGATATAAAACAGATTGGTCATACTACAACCCACAGGTTAAATGAAAAACGGAAATAATAAGTTTATTTAACATGGTCTTGCATTAGGTTCCCAGCAGTGCAAATCTAAGGCAAATAATTAGATTTCCAATTTAAAGATATACATTTGTTAAGCCAGACGTTTCCTGAGGTCATCTATTTCTCTTGTGGCTGGTCTCACTGCATTAGCAATATATTTAGGACCTTTTCATTCAGAACCTTATATTACTACACCTTGTATGTTACTCTGATCAGTCTGGTATTATAGTTCGATTCCGGGATAACAGAGGGCAAAGGACTGACTGTGATGAATCCTGACTGCAAATCAGATCCCCAGACACTGTCACATAGATACTTAAAACAACAACAACAACAACAAATAATAATAATAATAATAATAATAATAATAATGCCTTAAGAAAAAAATTCCTGAGGGTAGGAGGGGGCAGAATTTACTAAGACACAACTGGAAAACCAAACAAATCAAAACATACAAAGTAAATGGGACAACAAATTAAGCATAACTTCTTAAATATTCACTCTTTTTTTTCCCCTCAGGGTGATCACTTAATTTTATGATGAAAGATAAAAAGATAACTACTTTGATGGATAGTTTATCCTATTTTAAGGTGCATACTCCCCTTCCCTCCTCTTCCCTCCTCCTCTATTTCTTCAGTAATTTACAGCTCTGCTATATAATGTCTCTCCAGGGAGCAAAGAATCTCATTACAGATGATTCCTCTGTGCAGACTTCAGCCCTGTAAATCAACAGGCTGAGCTCTCTAACAGACTCTAAATCCCTGCTTGAGTTAGGCTGGGACAACTTGCAAATTGGCGAGGCCTGAAGCAAGTGGAGGGAAGAGTGTTTGGTACCAGAATAAGTTCCAGGAAAAAAGCTTACAATACAATCTGTGTTTTTTGTTAACAATAACCACTGTGCCTTGATATAGAACAAGAAATGTCCAGAAATAGCATTGATTGAAAAAAATATAGACAATAGAAATTTCTCTCCCAAAGAAAAGGATTCTAAAAAGTCCAGTGGAGTGTATCAGAATTATAAAGTGAGCTGGGCTAATGTCTCCTTGGAGATAAGATTGTAAATGGACTAGAGCACTTTGAAAAGACAGAGTGATGTTGTATAACAAAGGTGTATATAGGGCAGGGGCGTTATTTCTAAAATAAACCTCTGGGAATTCAATGTCTCACAGGGAATTTTTTTTTTCCTATAGCCTTCACATGACCTTATTTTTAACAAAAGGAACGTTTCCTTAGAAACCCACAGATGAGGTGGAAAATTTTGCGTGATTATTAGTATTTTTTGTATGATGCAGCTCATATTTGAAATAATTATTAATAACAAGTAGGATACAAAAGATAGCTAATTATATAAAACTTATTTGGTAATAAGTATATTTACATATTTTATGCCAACATTAATCACATTAGAAGATAGACTTTCATATTTCCATTATGAAGTATCCAACATAACATGTTTTTTAATATCCTTCACAAATATACAATACTATGAGGACTAGGGATATAGCTCAATGGTAGAACGATTGCTTAGCATACTTGTTGCCCTGGGATTGATCCTCAGAACCACAAACAAACAAACCAACCTATGTGCAACCACTATTGAAACAGATCATCAGTGAGAAAAAAATAGGAACAAGGGAAAGCAACTCAATATCACAAATTAAGTGGTTTCTGAGGGTCAGTTTTATATAAAATCCAGGCACTTGGTTTTAATGGACTACCCTTTTATTTTTATTATCTATATATGCGATCTCTTTCTTATCAACTTCTTAGGAAAGTTTGTCCCAATTGGTCCTAAACTAACATTTAATCTTCTCCCCTTTTCCCATCAAATTATCTTTACTTTTATACTTCTTTTGTCCATTTCTGTGGCTGGCACTCTAGTTCCTCCTTATACCTTATTCCACTTATGCTCAATTGTTAGCTAATCGTATCCCTCCTTCCTTTATTATTTTTCTACATTTGTTTCTATTACCATCATCCTAGTCTGGGGTATCATCACTTCAACCCTAGATTTCAACTGTGTTTTTTTTTCTTTTTTAACAAAGGGGCACTTAACCACTGAGCTACAACTCCAGCCATTTTTATTTTGAGATAGGGTCTCAGTAAATTGGTTAGGGCCTCACTACATTGCTGAAGCTGGCCTCACACTTGGCCTTAGGCTCCCTAATCATTGGAATTACAGGCATGCACCACCACACCCAGCTACAACCATTTCATTTTGTCTAACCATTTTGCTTTGAGTTTTTCCCAGCTCTTCAGCCTATGAATACATTTCTGATTAGTTCTTCTAAAATATTACTCTAAACATGAGTTAATGAAGTCTGGAATATGAAATACTTGCCTTTACTCAGTTCTGTGGTCTTAGGAAACTATTTTCAACCATGCTCAAATATTCTGAAAACTAACATTGGTGTTTGTAAAGTAATGAGAGAATGAATGGATTGTGACAAATCACTTCTACATAATCTATGCTGGTAAACACTTGGGATTGCCAGTCCACATTTCCCTCTTAGTTTAAAAACAATAGTATATGATTATTAAACTGAATTTTTAAAAGACAACCTAATGGAACACTTGATCCAAGAATGATTATCAATTTAAGATAATTTCCTAGAGGGTCCATTTCCTTCTCCAGGCTACCATCCCAACCCTCAAATTTTGTCACTTTTGACTGTGATTACCAACAGGCTGAACATACCTCCAGAGCAGTTCTGCTCCTCTGGTGAAAGCTGTGGTGACATTTTATAACAATCTTTGCTACAACTGGTTTTCTGGAAATCTCACTGTCAAACTTTAATCTAAGTGTTCCAAAAGTTTTCCCTAGTGTACATTATTATGTAAGGGCTCCTCTATGCTGCCAGGAAATTTCAGACTGAACTTTTAAACGAAACAAAAAGCCTAAGGGCACAACTGGGCACCCATTTGCTGCTTTAAGAATGGTATGTTTGTTTTAAATTGGTGCTCCATTGCTAAAGTTCAAGAAGGACCTTTTAAAAAATCAGTGTTTAAAAGATCCAATTTCCTTATACTTTTGGTCAAGGGTTCATAGTTATTTCCTCTGTTAGAGCACCAACTTACTTTAGCAACAGCAAAGAAATTTAAACCAGGGAATCCTTTTCTCCATCTATGATTCATCAATCACCTTTCTTCCAAAATATCTTTGCATTTATATCCAAGAGCTTCCATTCCCTATTTACTCAGCATGTAAAATTTCAAGTGTAAATAATGAAGGCTGAGTTACAGAACTCCCTTCCAATACTCTTTTCTCCTGCTTCTACTTTCTTCAAATAGTACTTCCATGACTTCTGGTACATTTCTCTTGTTTGTGCTCTCACAGAATAGTCTGCTTACCACCACTCCACACTGCCTCACCACCACTATAGCACTTACCAACACTGGATTACAGTAGTTGCATGAATTTGCTTTCTCCCTGCTGGTTTAGTCTGTGAGCTCCTGGGAGACAAGGGGCCATGATTTATTCACCTTTGAATTTCAAAATGCTGTACAATATTTAACATATACAAGGTGTTCCATAAATTGATTTGCTAAATTGAATTGGACTGACAAATTGCAATTCAAGCCATGTTAGCTATTAGCTAAGACCAGGCCTCCACAAATAGAGGACAGAAGTGAAATGAAATAATTATCCAGGTCACTGAGGACAAAATATGTGCTAATTTGGGCAAAGTGAGTAAGCAAAATTTTGCCTAACTGAACTAATCCATCATTTCCTTGCAATGCTTAGTTCTGTTAATGGAAATTCGACCTTTTGGGGACATCTTATTCTGTCTTGTGCTTTATGTTATTGACTGAGTCATCTGTTTCATATTGATGCTGAGCATACCTTATACCTCTATCGCTGAAAGAAAAAAATTGCATTATAATCTCTGTCAATTGTTGCATTGGGAGTGCTCTTGGTTCTAAGCAGGGTCAGCTGAGGGGGATGTGTTGAAGGCTCTGTGAAATCCATGACTGGACCCTACTAATATAGTGAGTCGCTCATATCTTCATTATATACCAGAGTTAGTAGGTTGCACAACTAAATTCAACTTTTAGCATATAGTTTCTCCAAAAAAGAAGTCTGCATGATCCTCTAGATAAAAAGCACAAGAGGTCTCTCAATACATTTACCTTTTGGGATGAAGATAAATCCTTACTGGATTTTAAGGACTATTAGAGAAAGAAAATTGTTGCTTTTTAACACAGACCAACAACTTGAATTTTTATAGTATACATATTTGTGAACAACGAACAACTTTCCTTTTCTGGCTCATTTGTATTTGGATTAAGCAGAAAAAGCAAAGGTGCTTAAATGTCAAAGTGGCAGTTTAAAAATGTAAATACTTTTAATGCCTTGCCACTCTGTGACTGAAATTAATTTCCTTATATACATGTATCTAGCTTAAGATATGGGAGCCAGGCGCAGTGGTGCATGCCTGCAATCCGAGCAGCTCAGGAGGCTGAGGCAGGAAGATCACAGTTCAAAGCCAGCCTCAGCAAAAGCAAGGCACTAAGCAACTCAGTGAGACACTGTCTCTAAATGAAAATACAAAATAGTCCTGGGGCTGTGGCTCAGTGGTCAAATGCCCCTGAGTTCAATCCCTAGTACCCCCAAAAAAAGAAAAGAAAAGAAAGATATGGGGAAAAATGTTTTGTTTCATGAGAAAACACAATCTTTAAAAAACACTTTGCATTTGTAAATTTAAATTTTTCAAGGAACTACTTAGTTGTAAATAATTGAAAAAAGTTATATTGGATATGTAAACTATATTAAAAATTAACTGTCACACATAAAGACTTTTACTGTTTCAAGGCTAAAAAGGAGGATTTTAAAACTGGTAACACACACAATACTTAATAAAAATTTACAATTGGACACACTTACAGCTGCACTATATTGGTTAGAACAGAGAAGTAGGAAAGAACCTGGAAATCAGAAAAATCTTAGTCTGAGTCTCAGTTTCAGCAGTCATGAACTATGTGATATTGGGCAAGTCACTGAACCTTCTGATCTCTCTCTGCTCATTTTCAAAACAGAATTAAAAGCTCTCCCTTATTTAATTCCTGGGATTTTCTTAAGAAGTTAATGAGGTAACATAAAGTACTTTTGAGACAATAGCTTACTACACAATGTAAAAATATCATCATTACTATCTTGGCCCATGATGATAGTAATAGTTTTATGTTTGCCAACAAAGGCATCACTTAATGCTCTGCTGTTAGTAAACATGATTATCATAGTGCCAAATTCATTTTTGTTCTGATTTAGCCACCTACAAGGCTGAAATGTTCATTATGACAACATCAAGTAAACTTATATTAGTTCAAAATGAAGATATAAAGAAACCCATATACTACACAGCTGTGCCAGGAAAGACTATATAGTTCACATTCCTTAAAATTAAAGAGTCAGACTTCCTTCTCACTCTTGTTGGACAAACTTGCTACCAAACCTCAATCATATTTATTAAATTGATTGTTAAATGGGTCAACCAGACAGAAATTTTTCAGCCATAGGCCCCATGGATCTGCTTGCTGCAGATGCAAGTTTAGCAGCTCCTATCATGCTTCTTTTCAAAAATAAAAAAGAAAATGGGGGTGAGGTGGGAATGGGGTAAAACAAAGACTAGTACACAATTTCAAATTGGTGTGGATAAAATGTGGTAAATACCAGAACTTCTAGCAAAGGGGAAAAACAAAAAACAAACAAAAAAAAACTTGCACCAAGCATGTAACTATTGATACTTTGGTCAGGAGGTAACCTAGACATTACCCACTAAATCTACTATGTTTTAGGAAGGCACCTAGAGGATACTAGCTTTCTTCCTTAAGACAAACTTCCTAAATAAAGAAGCTACTTTCAATTAGCTTTTTCTTCTCAGGAGTGCTACATACAAGATGCAGTTTTAGCTTCAAGCCATAGCCCTTAGTGAAGATTCTGTTGTACCCATAGGAAATAATTTGCTTTTCTACATATCATTAATTAATTACTTTCTGTATGACTTTCTCCAACACTATTATGAGTTGGCTAGAAAAAGGTAAAGTCATCATTCTAGTTCCCTGGGCTTGTAAAATTATTATTCTTCAATAAAGGCATTTATAAAGAACCTTAGGTAAGCTGGAAACCTTCCAAATGTTTCTTTTAGTGAGCAACAGCAAGACCTTCAAATTATTTTATTCTTTAAAAATCGGTGTCAAAAAGGAGCGTCCCCCACAACTTTAAATTCTATCTACTTTGCATTTGAAGAAATAATGAAATTAGTATATTCCCCAACCCAAACCAGTGTCCAAGGTAAAACTCCTTTGTGAGATATTGTGGTGTCATGTGAAGGGATAAAAAATGTCTCAAACTCAAATTTAAGTTTGGGAAACTCTGAACTAAACTAGGTTAAACATATTTCCTTTCTGCTGTGTTTTTCCAAAGTTGTAATATATGCTATCATGTATATGACACTCAGAAATTGCTTACAAATTTTATTTGATCATGAAACTTTTCTTCTGAGAACTCTGGAAAAATTTGGGAGAAATGCGGTTAAGAAATGCTCCTCAATGATATGACAAAAATATGTCAGGTTTGTTATGACTTTCTAACAGTTGTGCATTGTTTAATGACTAGTATAAGTTCTGAGAAACACATCACTAGCTGATTTCATAATTGTTTGGACATCATGGAATCTTCTTGGACAAATAAACACAGATACATCAGTAGGCAATGTAATCTTATGAACCACTGTTAGATATGTGGCCCTACACAGCTTGTGACTATAGTTGTCCTTATGTGGTTTATTCCATTTATGATAATCTATGTGGCCACAGAAAACCTATTGCCTTGCCAGGTTTTATTTATTTAAGGAGTACCTAACGATTGCTTTGAGGAAAGAAAAAAACATATTTAATCACTGCCAATGATTCCATAGATTTTTTTTTTCCCAGTGACAGCAAACTTAGAAAATGGTTTAAGCTATCTTTTCCACAAGGTCACATTATATTCACCTTATTTTTATCAAGGGGAACAGGAACAATTATGGAATTACAAGACCATGTAATGAAAAAAAAATATTAGTTCATCACCATTCCTATCTGTTCTAGGGGGACTGGATTCACAATTTAAATGAGGTACACACTGTAGCATGTAAGATACATTTTAAAAGTAATGTCTTAATATCTAATACATCCGTATCTAGCTTCCAGTAATTTATATTTAAATTCTGTTTTCTATCTCTGCGTCTCTGATATTCATTTCCCCAGTTTCCAAGATGATTGAGAAATGATACAGCTCATGACAACTGTTAAGATGATTGTTTCTATTTCTATAGGAACTCAAATCAGATATCAACATCAAAAGATTATTCTAATCAGAATACTAATGGTAAATTTTGATTTTTTTTAACTTTCTTTTTCTTTTCTTTTTATTAAGGCAGTGGGAAGGATCCAGATGTTATCTCTTTGTGGGAAGCTCCTCTTTTCTGAGCTGAAAGAGAGCCTCCCACAATACTACAGTAGCTGGGGAGTGTGCTCAGCGGCTGTGGCAGCTCAACCATGCAATTTTATAGCAGGCAGCAAACAAGGCAGAGAATTCAGGGTTAAAAACTCAAGTGAAGTTTTGTCTTCTACAGTAATGAAAGCTGACTAAAAGAGTAAATCAAATGGATCTCCTAACAAAATGAAAACAGCTGTTTGGCCTGGCTTGGTCTCTGATTTAGGTTAAGTAATTATTGCTCTAGTGTGGTTCAAGGTTGTTCTGTATTAGTGAAATAAGATATCACATGAAAATCATCCAACTTTTTAATTTACTGTAGCATCAGAAATTCCACTGTATAAAAAATTCCAGAAACGTAATCTTCTAAAAACTTTACCTATAAACCTTTACAAATACCAATTGATTAAATGTTCCAAGACATAATTACACAATACCTAATTTCATTACAGTAATAACCCTTAGTATCTATGTTAAGAAACTATTTTAATAATTTAACTTTAAAACACAAAGTTTTTCAAGTTTTACTGAAGTGATATATTCCAGTTCTCAAATAACTGTTAAGCTTTTTTTTTTTTTGCATATAGACATTTTTATGAAGAGCAACCAACAAGTACTACTTCTTGAGCCCCCAAAGAAGCCTATTTTAGTAGTGCAAAACTTTTTTTAAAAAACTAAGCCTTGGTTTACCAGTAGTGATTAAGAAGGAAAACAATTACAATGATAGAAACAAATCAAAAGAATATTTTTGAGAGATTTCTGTGTTTAATACTTTTTAGAGTAAGTGACTTAGTTACTTCAGATTCCTTTTCTTATTTGTGAATGCCTGCTTTCCATTTCCCTATCATCATTGTTTGTGCCATTTATCCCTTAGTAAAGCACTATATTTCTGCTTTAGCTTGCCTAGGATAAAAAAAAAAAAGATAAAATCAACAGTGGGTTGGTGATAGGTTTTTAAAAAAATGATACTCCAGTAATTATTTCTAAATTATACAAACAATCTAAAATGTTGTCTGATTCCTGAAGAAAACAAAGACTAAAAGTCTTGGTCACTTTTTCTGGTTATTAATTTTTAAGTCACCTCCATTCCATTACTAAATGGATACTTAAATATATCAGTAATAACAACACTAAAATATGTCCTACATTAATAAGAATTTAAATTGTAGGACTATATTTCTTCAATAGCAACATCTTTAGCGTATTTTAATTCACTTGGTTGCATTCAACTTAGTTGGTAATGAGAGGGAATGAAAGAGGGGGGAGCAAGAGAGAGATATTATATCAGAAAATCAATATTTTGAGGAAAATTACTTGGGTGGTTTAAAGCACAGGGAACAGTCTCAGATGTTCTTCTTATAATTATTATTGCTGGACACAAAACATGAAATTTTTACCTTTCCAGTGGGATATAGTTTTGCAGCTTTCCTAAGTCTAAATTGTGTTTCTCACTAGTCCTTGCCAATTATTCTAACTAGTGCTTACCAGCACAACAGGAAAACAGAAACAATAGAGTTATATGTTTTATTTCTCCAAAATGTTGATGCATTATGATCTTTCTCTGGAGTCAACATTTTTAAAATAAGAGAATGTCATATTTGGGCTTTCCATTCAGAACTTGTCCTGCAGAACTAGATCAACAGTGTACAGTTTACTTAAGGATTAGAGAAGAATTCAGTAAGAAGCAATACATATTGGAACATTTAGTTTTTCCTTTCAAACAGCTAACATAAAGTCTAATAAGTGAGGTCTTCAAAAATCATAGGGTATATGAAGCCATTCTATATTTTGAGATGTCTCTAATTTAAGGTGCGTAACAGAAGAATGGTTCTACCACTTTGCAGTTAGTGTTTTCCTTTCAAGAAACACAAGGCCCAAAATTGTTGCTCCTTAAATCTTTGTAAATAGACAAATGTCATTAACTCACACTTATAAAAAGGGCTGAGCATAGTTGGAGCCACTTTAACAGTGCTTCTTTAATTGCTAAACCAAAGGATAAGGTCAAATTCTACTGTTCTCTGTAGAATGTTTCCACCAGTAGTGTCAGAGAAGTAATTACAGATAGATTCCTTATGCTGAAAGCAAAACTTGCCTCTCTGAAAACTGTTTACCTTATATTTCTTGAGTCCCTGATTGCTCTCTAGCTCTCAGTTCCTTCTGATAATTCCTCCACCTAAGTATTCACCCCCTGAATAATCTTCGTTGCAATATCTTCATGAATTCCATCTTGGGAATTTCTGGATCCACACTGTAAACTTTCTATTTTTTCTGAATTTAGTCTCCTAATATATAATGTAATCTATTATTTTCCTTCCCTCTTCTTGACAAAATTCCAGAGATAAAAAATAAAATTAAACTAGTAGAATCTAAGAATCAATAACTTTTTTTTTCTTTTTTGGTTCAGGAGATTGTTGTTGTCCTTGTGCTCAGCTTCAGAAAGGGCACAATTGGAGAAAGAGTTACTAAAATGAACTATTTCAGTCCTCTTAAGCCCTTCCTCAGCAGGACCAAGTTCAGTCATAAGTGATTGCTCATTCCCATTCAACATTCCTATTACTATTATTGCAGGTCATTACACAACAACTCTCCATTTCCCCCAACCTCAGCCTCTGGAAATCACCATTCAACTTTCTGTTCCTATGAATTTTACTAATTTAGACACCTCATATAAGTGGAATCATACAGTATTTATCTTTTTTTGGCTGGCTTATTTCACTTAGCCTACTTTCCTTAAGGTTAATCCATGTTTATAGCACATTTGAGGTTTTTATTCCTTTTTAAGGCTGAATAACATTCCATGGTATGTATGTATACATCACCTTTTAAAAAAAAATATTCACCTATTGGTGGACATTTGAGTTATTATCCATTGTTTTCCCCATATAGTTATCTGCATTTTGTATTTGAAGAAATTAAAGTACCAAAGAAAAACTGTCAAAATCACAAATACTATTTTAATGTGACAAGATACTTAAAGCATTGTAAGTTCCTGTAAAAGTGATTAGGCCATAATTTAAAATAAATCTATTCATTATTTTAAAATAATCAAGAAAAAAAGAAAAGAAAGAAAGAGATTGGGAATAGATAAAACAAGATTAGCAAAACTATTCTGATAATTATAATTTAGTTATTATTGTTACAAAATTATAACTGGCAATTGATACATTGTACTATTCAGTAAATCCAAATCAATCTATGCATTGTCTTTTGAGAGATCTTAAATAGTTCCCTGGTCCCAACCTGTACCAATGGATCATTCTAATCAATACTAAACAGATAAAGAAGAATGTGAAGTCTTCTGGCTTTTTAAAATTGTTGTTAAGAAAGAAATCACATGAAGTTCATCAACTCAACCATTAAATGACAATTCTCCAATTCCCCCACTCTGAGCCTCTAGCAATCACCATTCTACTTTGTTTCTATGAATTCCACTACTTAGGTACCCCATATAAGTGGAAACATATAGTGTTTGTCTTTTTTGACTGGCTTTATTCATTTAGTATATTGTCCTCAAGGTTTAACTGTGTTGTTATATACAATAGGATTTTCTTCCTTTTTTAAGACTGACTGGCATTCCATTGTATGATACATCACATTTTTAAAAATTTTTAGTTATACATGACAGTAGAATTTATTTTGGCACAATATAGATACATAAAGTATAACATATTCTATTAGGCTCCCACTTTTATGGTTGTACATGATGTGGAGTTACCCTGTTGTGAATATACCACATTTTCAAAAATCCATTTATCTACTGATGAACATTTGAGTTATTTCCACCTAAAAGTCTTCATCTAAGATTATATTTTCAAAGGAAAATGAACTTTAATATTCTCTGAAAAAAATTCAACTAAGTAGTTGGGTACAGTGGCACAAACCTGTAATTCCAGTGACTCAATAGGCTGAGACAAGACGATCATAAGCTCAAGACCAGCCTCAGCAACTTAGTGAGGCCCTATGCAACTTAGCCAGGCCCTTTTTAAAAATAAAAAAATAAAAGAGCTGGGGTGAAGTACCCCTAGATTCAATTCCAAACAGCAAAAAAATAAATTAAATTAAATTGAAAGAATAAAAGAAAAATTCAACTAAGCATCAAGGAGAAAGAATGTATGTAAAATAACTGGAACAAAGTCTATACACCAGCTCTTTCCAATATGATATGTAACACTCCAGTGTCTACAACAAATTGTGCACACCTAATGAAATTGGACAATGGGTTTATATGAAATTAAATTTATCATTTACTACTTTTGTTTTCAACACACACACCATTTTGATACTTTCTTGGCAGAAATATTCAGAGGATACTGATGAAAATTAGTATATTTTAATTCCTTAGTCTGGAGATATGCTGTAAAAAAAAAAAAAAAAAAAAGTGGTCTGAGAAGGTACTTTGAATGGGTGAGGATTGGGAAAGTGCCAAATTTTTCAGATTAAAAAATATTTGACTAATAAAAATTGCACTTAAATCCCAAATGTAAAAAAGGAACTAGTGCTACAGGTATTTTATGATTTATCTTGGTGACAGATTTGATTTCGAAGAAGCTGAGTGCTATGTTCCATTTAGCAACTTAGAAAATGTCTCCAAATGGCACTGTGATATCCTGAGGTGGGAGGTGATAATTATTTTACTGTTTAAGATAATGAACCTACTCCAGAGGATGAAACTCTTCAGATGATTGTAGTCCATCTGTCTGATTCAACATGAGATAAAATCCATCCAAAATCACTTGCATTTCTAGGGCACCGAGATTCCAACTCCATCTTACCTGGAGTCACTTCTGCATTTCATATTTTGCTTTTTATTCACTTTCTCAGTTCCTACTCCCGCTACAAGGGACCACTGATCTCTTGGGCTCATTAAATTTCTGGCTTAAATTATATGGGGTGATTAATGGTGGTGAGCCTGGTACATGTTGAAGTCAGTGTGCTGAGCATCCTGTGTGTCATCAACAAATACACCCGTGTGCATCCCCTGGCTCACTTTTCTCCTCCAGAGCCATAATTTATTCATCCCAGAGTACACTCAACCATCTGCTGTTTATTTTGTTTTCTTTAAGCATTATTTCCCTTAGTTTGCTAAGCCAGGGCACAGGTGAAGAGAGGTAAGAAGCAAAGGAAAGTTGCTGTTGTTGGACACGGAGGGGTGAGTTGAGTTCCCCATGAGGAAGAGCATTCAGCTCTACAGAAAGGGCCTAACTGTATTGTTGAATACTTAAATCCCTGCCTAATAGGAGCATTTGGGCCAGGCCCAATCAAAACTAGCTAAGGCTAGCCCCCTGGGGTGAGGAGTGTAAAGCTGGGGAATTTTAAGCATCCTTAATAGTAGCCCTGTAATAAACTGATGCTCTGAATCTTTGCTAGAGTCTGCACAAGACTAGGTTATAAATTTTACATTTGGCTAAGTGACTCATAAAGAAACACCCACCTGATTTCAGACATGCATTTTTGGCAGTCATGCACTGGCTAAATTAGCTATGGTTTTATTTTTAGCTGCTTTATTTCTCTGCCTAAAATACAATGATTCTATCTGTATAACACAGTTTTACAACTATGTATGTCCTTAACTACTAGTTTGTCTTTTGGACTAGAAATCATTGGAGTGTGCTTCTTTTGCCAATATCCAAAATATTGGAATACATTTTATTTTTATTTTTATTGTTTAATCTATAAGGCTCTTGCTCTCTAAACTTTTCATGAATGTTCATAATAGTTTATTGAAATGTATTTGAGCTTATTTGTACTCTAACAATCTCTGTTATTACAGAGTGATAAAAATATAAAACCACTTTTTCTACAGGAAAAGTTGAAGTGTCTCTTGTCTGGGGAGATCCTGTGTTGATTTGAGGAACTTAGGTCAAGCTGGTATTTGACCTTTGGCAGGAGGCTGCCCTGGGTCTCATATTCTCAACAAACTGGGCCCAAGACAATAATGTGCTTTATAGCCCAGAGCCTGATCAGTGTGTTTCTCCAAGGAAGACCTCAAGCTGAAAAGCCAACATGCCTGACAACGACCGTCAAGGTACCAAGGGCATAAGCACTAGACATTGGAAAACAAATGGAAAAGCACACACGGCTACATCTGGAATCCTAATGGGCCGCCAATGGTTCCCAGCTAAAGGAAGAATTACCCATGTTATTTTATCATCCCTTGCGCTAACTTTGCTGTTTATGTACAGCAATAAATGATTTTTTAAAAACATATTTGGGTCATTATGTCATATACCACCAGCAAGTAAGGTTGTTTTATTGTGCTTGGAGTCAAAATACACTGCCATACCCAGATGTACGGGAAGTTTAAAATCTCTTGTCCTTCTGTATTCATTCCTCTTGGACAAATGAGTTAAGTTTTTAAAAGGGAAATTGAGAATTTTTATGGCTTCTACTCCCACCTCACCAGTAAAATTTGCACCAGTATTTTTCTACCCAGCAAAGGTGCTTGGCCAATGATAACACTAAATACTAATGCAGAAAACCAAACAGCTTCCAACCAACAGGAAATGCCAGAGATTTTTTTTTTTTTCTTTTTGGAACACTTCTAGTAAGTTGAATTCTTCTGCCAAGGTTGTGCTATAATCAAAAAATTAACTGCAAATCAAGAATATGAAGTGAAATCCAGAGGATAAATCCAATTTTTCTCCTACTATGATATGTGGATTTCCACCTTCTTTCTGCTTTCTGTGGGCAGTTTTAAAACTTACCTGCTCTTTAACTCCTTTATCACACATACCCACATACCCAAATTTATCAGCAAGATGAATTTTTTAAAAATTCCAAAATGTCTGATCCTTTATAAGGTATTGTTTTACATGCTGTTTAATCAATAGATCTGATTGATTCCTTTTTCTACCCATAACCTACACTTTCCAAAAATTTGAAGCACAATTCACCGAAATCTATAAATGTTCTTCCACTCCTTTATTAATAAAGGGAACTTTTTTTCACATGAATAAAGCCAAGGACTTGTACAGCAAGGGAGAGCAAAAGTTGAGAAAAGCAGATGTTCAGATGTGGATCATGACTGACCTACCTACCCAGAGAATTGGTTCTTGTGTGAGTGTTTGGTTTCTAAAGCAGACGATGCTGGCTTTCCTGTTTATTTAGCTTGCCCTGTCACTGGTTTTACAGGTGGCCTGCAAAGAAGATTTAGAAAATGTTTTCTCTTTCCATCAATGAACATTAAATTATTTTTCAATGTGCCCTGGTACATGCATAATGACAGGTTGGAAGCCAAAGACAACCTCAAATAAAACAGAGATAGTGGTTATGGAGGGGAGCTATTTTTTAGGCAGGGAGGTAAGAAACTGTTTCAAAGTTCTTGATGAAACAATGTTATTTTTAAATTTTCACATCTTTTATTAAGAAATGAGTCATTTCGCTCTTTTGCCTAGTATAAATTCTTTTCCAGTTCTCCTTTTATAGCAAAGTCTAAATTTTGGTTACTCTTATTTTGCAGGAGACTTTAAAATTTTCAGAAGATTCTCTTAAGTATGTAATACAGAATTCCCTGGAACAATTACCATGATCTTATGTGTGCTACTAATGATCAGTCATTCAATAAAGCAGTTAACTTGATCCTGAGTTTCACCAGAATCATCTACACAAGGAAAGCCTAAACTCGCCAGGGTTATTTCCACATGCAAGAAGTCAATATTTTTTTTTTTTAAAAGAGAGAGTGAGAGAGGAGAGAGAAAGAGAGAGAGAGAGAGAGAGAATTTTTAATATTTATTTTTTAGTTCTCGGCGGACACAACATCCTTGTTGGTATGTGGTGCTGAGGATCGAACCCGGGCCGCACGCATGCCAGGTGAGCGCGCTACCGCTTGAGCCACATCCCCAGCCCAGAAGTCAATATTTGATAATTTATCATTCAAGGCTACAGTTTCATCTCTACCTCTCTCTCTTCTGCCTTTTCTCTCCTCCCTGCCCCCTGCTTTTTTTTATGCTATTTATGCTACATACTTTCACATTTATCCTACGGCTTAATTTTTTTTTTCACCACCTCAGTGGTGATTTTGGCAATTTCCTATTTCTTGGTTATGTTCTGACCCTTTCTTGTCTGAAATATTTCTTGCTGCATTTTATCAGTACCTGATTTTTGACATATTTTACATTTCAGGAGCACTGAAAGTTTCTGGCTCATACCTCTACATTCCCTCAGCCCAGAAGTCTTCACAGATCATCAATGTCAAATCATGCCCCTCCTCCTTCAAAATGTTGCCAGGAATCATCTCCCAAACTAACCCCATATGAATCTGTTCAACTGAAAAAATTCAACAATACTGTTTGCACACTGCCTGAAGAAAATGCTTAGGAAAATGTTTCTGTATTCTGCAGGGTTTTTTTTAAACAACTGCTCTCCCCCATTCTTTGGTCTTTCATTTGTATAATATTGTTGTCTTTGTTTAAACTTAAAGCTCTTTGTGCATATGTAATGATATTATTCTGAAATACTCTTTTTAATGTTTCCTGAATCCTCAGTTTAGTGGTCTCCATATTATATTGTGAAACATCAAGAAATATGGCTGCCTGACAAAAGTCTAAAATTGCTTTCTATCTATTTTGCTTTTTGATCTGGGACAGCTAAGTATACATTAAATGACCATTAATTGTCCTTTGTTCTCACCAAGGCATCTTAATCACCCATGTGTGGGAAGCCATTCTCCCACTTGATTGGGCACCTCCCTGATTGGGTGTGAGGTTCTGGCTAAACTGTGTTGGAACTAATCCCCACCCTTTCTAGGTGCGAGAGCCCATCCGTGTGGGGGTGAGACTGACCATTGACCCTGAGACCAATCACTGACCCTGACCTTGGAATGCTGTCCCCCTCGACCTTCACTGGATGGGATTTTCCCCTGAATTTCTTGTTCCCCAATAAAAGGCCACTCCCTGGCGTGCTCTCTCTCTCTCCTGCTAGTCTGTGTAAACCTCGCTGCCCCCTCTGGCTCAAGGCAGGAGCCAGAGGGGAGGGCCATCTCAGACCTGGTCAAAGAAAAAGATAAATTGAGTTTTGTGTGTTTATTTTGATCTCACTAGTTAACTTCTATGCTTCAAACCTCTAGTATGAAGCTAGCGTGCTGGTCGCGCGGTTGACCCATGGAACTATGAATTTCTGGGGTGACATATAGTATACACACCTCCCATTTGTCAATATGAAAAGGAATATTAGGGCTGGAGATATTATAATATCTGAAATTTGTCCTCAGCATTTGTGAGAGACTTCTCTCCTTTCCAAATTCAGGTATTTTGTGCCTTAATTTCTAACTCCCTGTTCCCACCATAAAAACAGTAAAATGTGATATTACTTATACTTTCACTGAAATAATTATTTCATTAATTAACTCTTTTGAGAATTTTCTATTTTAATCTTCATTTCCTGTTATGGAATAGAAGTCTATCTCCTGAGAGGTGAATTTAAGGGATATTCAGAAAGAGAGAAGAATGTTACTGAAGACAGCAAAGGGGACAGAGAAAAGAGACTTCTTCTTGGCCCTAAAATCATGCAGCATTTAATTCTGACTTTTCAGACCATAGAGTGAATTTGCTTTAGTTGTTTGGGGTGCTTATCTTAGTAAGGAATTAACAGTATCCTCCTCCCTATTTTCCTTAATACAAAGATTCCTTCATGTGTAACTAATTAAAACAAATTTTAAAAAAGATTCCTGTACCTCAAAATTCATAGAAACAGGAACCCTATGCCTCCAACCCTGGCCTGGATCTCTTACCATCGCATACTTCATTACCCCCACCATGGATAAATGGTATGCTCTTCCCTGGGCCCCTCTTTGCTTCTTCTAGAATATAATTCACAATTATATAAACCAAAGTTTTATTTAATTTCAATATCCCAAACAACTGAATCATACTGCCTTAGAAGAGGGAATAGTAGCTAAATAGGAATTAAGTGAGAAACAACGAAGACAAGGTGAGTGTTGGGAACCACCACCAGCCAAAGCACATTGTGAGGCAACATTATTTAAAAAAACAAAACAACAACAATAAAAAAAGAAACCATGGTTACTGGCAGATAGGATCCTGCATTTTTGACTGAGTCACTGATAATATATCCCAACAAAGACATTCATTAACACAATCACTCCTCTATCTTATATGCACTATGTTTAACTGAGATATAAATGACATACAATAGACTGCAAATATTAAATTTTTCTGACATTTATACATACTTGTGAAATTATCACAATTCAACTTACTAATGAATATATTCATCATCCCCAAAAGGGTCATCATCCCCTTTGTTATCCTTCCCTCTCCTCAAGCAACTACTCATCTGCTTTTTTTTTTTTTTTGTCACTGTAAGTTAGTTTTTATTTTCTTGAGTTTCACACATGTATGTATAATCATATAATATATGCATTTTCATTTGGCTTCTCTCAGCATAATTATTTTAAGATTCATCCATGTTAAATGTTCCACTAGTATGTTCACTTTTATCACTGAGTAGTCATCTATTATATGGATGTACTATTGGAGAGGCCTTAATGAGCCTTTTCCATGTGACAGGTACTGTGTTAGAAACTGAAACACACAGTCACTAAAGGCTAGCCCTGAAGGATCTTATCTGGTGTCTCCTACATAAACAGATAAATAACTCGATTATGATAAAGCTTAATTTATGCCATAGGGGAAGTAATCACAGGACTTTGGAAACTCACCAAAAGCCATGTAAATCAGACTTGGGGTTCAATAATAATGCCTCCTGAAGAAACTAATGCTTGAGGTGGTATTTGGTGGATAAGAAGAAAGTAGTAGCTGAAGTCAAAGAGGTACTAGAGGTTCTTATCGATGGACATGGTATGGGACAGATGAAACTAGTGAGAAAGACCTTTATGCTGGATAAAAAGATTAAATTATATCTTGAGATATATTGAAGCATCTAAATAGCAATGGAATGAAATAATTAAATTTGCTTTTCACTACGTAGGATGAGAATGAAGAAGAGAAGAAAAGAAAAGGAGACCAAAAAAGAGGCTATCAAATAGCCCATGTGAGAGAGAATAGGGGATTAGGCTCTTATGGTGAATGTGGAGACTTCAGGAAATGGATAGACCAGAAAGAAAGTGATATAGACAGAGAGAACTGAGAACTGTAAGTACTCAGTATTTAATTAAATGTATGGGTAAGATACAGAAAGGCTCAAGAAGGTTCTTAAATTTAAGGTTTGAACAACTAGGTAAATAGAACACAGATATAAAAGAAAGTAGAACTGAGAAAGATAAATTCACTCTAACATTTTGAGTTGTGTGGGCTGTGAGAGGTCCAGAAATTAGATGAATGTAAATATAGATTTAGACTATTTGGGAGTTTAGAGAGAGACTTTTCTTCATATTTACAGGTTTGCAGGAAGAAGACAATAAAGAATGAAAAAGAGTAAAAAAGCTTAATCTATGGCTATTATAAATAGTTTATCTGTGGGAGGAAAAACTAGTTCATGCACTTATACATATTCTTGCTCCTTAGTTTGCAAATTCTTGAAGTAAGGTAGGAAGGGGTGCCTTAAACTTTCCAACAGAGAAGGGGCTCAAACAAATTCATTATTTGCATATTTGCAAATTGAGTTTATGGTCAAGCTGGGTCTATTATTAGCTGTCTCCGTGAAATCAATTCATGTAGATTATGAAAATGCTTCAATAATTAGTCTGGACTTATCCACAACACACAGATGTGATCTATTTCTGTTGAGTAGGAACAACAATCAATAGTTACAAAAGTTTCAGATATTTTATTAAATATGTAAAAGGAAAAAGTTCTTCCAGTTTCAAATCTAGCAATGTTGGCAGAATCAATGACATAACAGCTCACTGGTGGGCCTAAATATATAACTAAATAAACATTCACACAAAACACTATACATCAATTTTGAAGTTAGCAAGTGACAAATTGAATAAGTTTTTGCTTAAATGTTTAAAAACCCCAATACTATCAATAGTACCCCACAAAAACTAGGAAAGCTTTCCTAATCCAAATTAAATCTAAAGACGTTAAATATTGGGGCTGGGGATGTGGTCAAGTGGTAGCACACTCACATGACTTTAAATATTATTCCATTTTAAACTAGATTATCTTGAGGTAAATGACTAAAGAAGTCAGGGAAACATCGGTGAATCAAAACTTATTTTTTCCCACATCCAGTGGAGAAGCTGAGATTTAAGCAATTTTGCTTAGGAAAGTGTTTCTCAGGTTAACTCTTTTCCCCTATGATCCCTCCTCAACAATACATTAAGGGGCAATCTTTACTTGCCATAGAAAAACAGACTTATGAATTCAATACTCTTTGCTTGTTGATATGTTTTTAAAGCTGGCAGGCAAACAGTGTAGAATGTGTAATTTTTTTGCTTCAACTGCCACATGGTTAGCTGGAAGTCAACTTTAGGACATAGTGAACTGTCTACTTCGATTTCCAAAAACAGCAAAAATATTAAGTTGAGGGGAAAATTCTTATATTTGATATTATTATACTGTTTCCAAAACATCCTCCAATTTCTTCTTACAAATGAAATAAAACAACAAACTTAATTTACCTTCTCCAAAAGATGTCTAACAATTTGCAAAGAAATTGCTTAGATTCACACATTTTCTGAACTTTCTTTTTCAAAATAGAAAACAACAATGCTGTTAGGGGTCCAGGTGCATTTTATAACTCTTTATAGAAATACTCTTTAGCTATCACTTCATTTAAGACAATTTGATAGGCAAAATCTTTGTAAAGAAAATAAATTAGGAGGATATTAATTGTATTAGAAAAACATTCTTCACTTCACAAGATTTATTAACATACTAATCTCTTCAGAGAACTTTTTAAAAAATGAATTTGTAAACATTCTATTCACATAGCCACTGGAGAAATACATCTGTTCTGTAAGTTAAAGCAGGTATGAATTTTTAAAAATAAGAATAGGTCCATGCTACTCAGACAATCATTATCTCTTCTACATACTCAATTTTCTCCTAATATGCCAAAGCCTACCATCTCCATACCATTAGGTTAGACTTTTTTCCTCCTTTCTAGAATATGTTAACTCCTTATGTGTCCATTTGTTTAACCCAAGGAAATCCAAATGTGATGCATTTAGATCTGATAGCATCACTCCATCTTCCAAACACCCGCCTTCCAATTCATTAATTCAGGAAACTGCTAAACCAACCACCAGGTACCCAACTCAAGACCTTGGAGTCATCCCAGTTCCTCCTCGCCTTTAGCCACACTTGCATTTCCACTTTCTTAATAAGGCTTAAATGAATGCACTTCTCTCCCTCTCCACTTTTCACCTGGTTCAGATGGGCTCCACTTCCCTTACACAAATGCATGGCTAACTCTACAGATGTTCCCTTCCTTAATCCATCCTCCATATAACAACCAGTTATATTTTAAAGCTGCAAATCTAAGAAAATCATTTCTGCTTAAATTTTTATTAAGATAAAATAAGGCCTAACTCCTTAGCATCACATAAAATACTCTTTCAATCTCTCCCTACATCCAGTCTGTACTTCTACCAAATAGAGGTACCTGTCATTTCCTGTGTACCTCCCTCACTGTCACTTTGGGCCTTTGAATGTGCCATTGTTCTCCCTAATATGGATCCGCAATTCTCTTAAGCTCTACCAATTGCCTTTGCTTAACTTTGATGTCTCATTTCAGGACAATAATTCTTCCATGAAGCTTCCCTGACTTGTTTCCACCCTTTGCAGATTGAAGACAGAACCCTTCCTATGTATTCTGAAAGTTCTCTGTACTCAACCATACCAAAGCACTTATTATCCTTTATTGTACTTATATGGCCACTTGCTTGTCTCCCCTTCTAAGACTATAAACATCCTGAGATCAGGGACTGTGCTTTGCTTTACTTTATATCCCTAGGGAAAAAAAACAAAGCCTAGCACATAGTAGACCAACTCAGGCAATAAAAGAATGAATAAAAGTATAGAAAGAAACATAAGCCAAGGATTAAAGGCAATCTTCTCCATTTTGTTCTTAATATTATCGTTTAACTCTTAATGTGTTGGTCTTTCCTCTTCTTATAGGCTTATAGTCTTAATTTCCCAATATATAAAAATGTAAACAAAAAATACATTTACTTATCTTTTCTTAAAAGCAAAGATAAGCACATTCTCCTGAACATTAATAATAGACTATTATTTTAAACTAAAGGTATACTTACCTATTGATAGAAATATCAGGGCAAGAATACTTAAATAAATAACATAAAGGGAATCCTGAAAGTAGATTTTAGAAATAATATAAAATCTAAACATACCATTGAGATTTTTGTCTCATTACTTATAGGACCCTGGCTTTGTGTAAAGTGAATAATCATTCTCTTTAGTTTATAAATTTGAGTTTTGATGTAAAGTATTTGGGCTTTCCTAAGGTAAGGAACCATCATGAGGTATTGAAAACCAAGAGATTTCAGGCTTGTGAAAAAAGAAAAAGCAAATTTTGAAACTACATAATGAATAATGTTTTTCTAACTTTTGTCTTTAAAAAATGATTTTAAAAAATGATCTCTGGGGCTGGGGTTGAGGCTCAGCGATAGAGCCTCGCATGTGCAAGATCCTGGGTTTGATCCTCATAAAAATAAATAAATGAAACAAAGGTTAAAAAAATGATCTTCATTTTTTTCTTTATTTTAAATGTGTGGCAAAATCCCAAAACCTAAAAATTAAAGTATTTAATTGTTATTCGTTTCCTCTTGGATGAAATGAGAAAAAAAATGCTCTAGGTCAGTTTCCCAAATATTATCCAACTGGAAACCTTTTATTTTTTCAAAATAAATATTATAGAGATGACCAATACACATAATATATATATATATATATATATATATATATATATATATATAAAACTTCTGTAGGAAGATGAAAAAAAAGGCATTCTTGTCCACACATACTTTGCCCCACAGCATGCTGCTTCTATTGTTCCAGGAAATCCATGGCACATGGCTTTAAAAGAACACTTTCTGTGAGATCCTCAAAGACCCCTTTCAAATCTGAAGTTATGGGATTCTAAAATTTCCCAGCATTTCTGAATATGCACTTACCTGGAGAAGAGTGGCTAAACCATCTATTCTTTATACCTGGAGAATATGAAAAGGAAATATTGTACTATAGCTGTGTTTATAATGACTGCAGTTATGAAGGAGAGATTTCTGTGCATCATTAACATAGAATTGATGGAATTCTGTAATCATTTTCTTTAAAATCTATTTCTTTCCATTGTTTAAGGGAGTCTGTTAAAGCAAGGACAATTAAATAAGGAGAAAAACTGCTGGGGAAAAACTCTTCATTAATATTTCCAAAATTGGAAAGTGAAAAGAGTGGATTTCATGGAGAATCACAAAGTCATGACAGGAACTCAGTTTAAAGAAAGACTGAGACACTCAGAGACTAAAAGCAATGAGCTAAATTCCCCAAAGTCTCAAACAGTTTTCACCCCAGGGTAACAAAAACAAGAACTCATGTTTGTTTGCTTTGGCATCTCCTTTTGGACCTTGAAGGTCAGGCTCTGAACAGCCATGCCGTTGTTCAGCATCATTCATCCTGATTGTGGTCCAGCACCTGACTAGAGTTTAAGAAACCTGGGTCCTCTATCTGATTCTGTGATCAATTCACCTGGGGTTTTTTGAAGAATCATGATTTTTTTCACTCTAGACTATCTGAGAAATGATCTTTCCCCCTTTGGATGATTGAACATCCAAATTATTTGTCTCATAGTATTTGGAAGCAAGCTAAGAATGGTCATGCTGATACTTTATTATCAATGTTTTTTGTTGTTGTTTATTTGTTTTAATTCTTATAACAATGGTTATCACCTTACTAAGAAATAATTCTCTTCCAGGATCAGTTCTAAATGTTTTATATAAATTAACATGCTTAATCCACACAAAGACCCTATTAGTAAGGTAAATTATGATCTTCGTTTTTCAAATAAGGCAGTGAAAGCACAAAGAATTTGTGGAAGTCACATAGCTAGTAAGCAGCAGAGCCAGAACTCCAATTCAGACATTCTGGCTCCAGAGTTTTTGTTCTAGAGCATGCTGCAATGCTAGATGCTCTCAGATGTTCCCAGATTTAGTGCTATGAGGGGAAAGAACAAGAAGGCTAGAGCACAAACTATCTCTTAATTTTCTATCTAATCAGATTAACTATGTTTATTCTTGTACAATCTTGGACTATGACTGGACTTACATCTCCCCCATTCTTAAAGAAAGATGTGACTGCACTGTGGGGGAGAGTTAAATAGTTTCAAAATGGCATTTTTAAATGAATTGGACTATATTTTGATACATATATGTTTAAAATTTAAAAGGATTTAGAAATTTTGTTAACTATTATTCCCTACAGTCATTTTAATAATACCACTATTTAAACCCAGACTTTCTGTTACTGACACTTGGCAGTAAATATCAAAGTACCAACAAGATAACAGCTTATAAAGTAAAACCTGTTGCAGAATATTCTCTGAACAAGTTTCCACAATGCAGATGTTCCACTGATTTCTGAAATCCTGTATGTGTTCATGATTGTGCTCTGTCCTTACTGTTCTTTTTCTCCCCCTCTAATTAGGAGTTCTATCTGCAGAATGTACAGGATGGGGGATATTTACATCCCAGTAGAAACAAGAAAATAATTAAAAGTGTAGTAGGTTGTGAAACGCAGCTGCAAATGTTGAACAGTTTTTGCCTAATGTAACCTTCCACAACCTCATTCCTACTCCCCAAAGATCCTCTGGGTCTGTCTTAAATAGGAGCCAAACAGGACAATGGTATCTGGAACATTGGCCTTATTGTAATTTGTTTTAAGAGTCTACAGTGAAAAAGCCTCTAAGCAACTACTGAGCTGCACCAAACAGAGAAATCTCTCACACAGGAACTATGAAACTATTTAACTAGTGTCTTTCTTCCAAGACTTTAAAACTTTTAAAAGTCACAATGAGTCAAAGGGAACATTGAGGCTAAGGAAATGCACACTGTTGGGGTTGTATTTACCCCAAACCAACATGGAACTCAATTCACAAAAGATTTTGAAAAGCACACTGCAGGCTAGAGGAAATTCGGCCTGGGTGTTAAATTCAAATCCTTGGGATATGCAAATAAAACACTTTGTCCAGGGCAATGTAGACATATCTTAAAGTGCACATTTTGTGCACTAACTGATACAAATCAACTGCTGTGAAACCAGAACAAAGTTGAAAGTTATGGGAGCAATAAGAAAAATATGACCCAAAGGGGCAAAGTAGCAAAAAGCAGCCCATGGTCCATTGCTGGAACTTTGCTAAGGGGCAAATTCAGGAGGCTGTGGGTCTCACCAAACCCAGATGGTAATGCAAAATAAATGGGTAAGTACTGAATAATTATTTATCAAGCAGCATGATCATTCCAGAAACAGAAAATATGCAACATAACAAGAGTTTTTAAATAACCCTAGCAGAGTTTTGAAATAGGGCAGTAAAGAAGTTCACATTGATTAAAAACTAAAATGCAATCTTGGTGCTTTTGATTTGCTTTGCAAAACAAAAGTGAGTTGTCGATATCCATATGTGGTGACAGAAAACAAAACTTTCTTGAATTTCACACAAAGTAGATGGGATCTTCAATGTATTGTCACTCCATGCCAGACTCCAAATGATGTTTACCAGGCTTACCAAGAAAAACAATAAGAATATATCAGTAACACAGAAATACAGGTATTGGATTCATACCATTCCTTAAGTGAGTTCAGATACACACACACACACACACACACACACGTGTGTGTGTGTGTGTGCGCGTGTGTGTGTGTGTGTATATATATATATATATATATATATATATATATACTTTTAGTTTGACCATATCATATTTTTGGGGAAAAAAATTCAAATTGATGTGGAACTTACAAAAATTATCTAACGAATGAAGACTTTTTATGTTTTGGCAGAAAATTATTCTTTAAAAACTCTTTCCAGGTCATTCACAAAGTTCTTTCATTGTTTATAATGTTTGCATACCTATTTGGTCCTTTTGGAAAATGACCACTACTTCTATTCCTCCCTCAAAATAATATCTGAAAGAAACCCAAGGAAAACCTTCAAGAAAAATTCTGTCTCCTGAGAATGCCAGAGGTTGTGTCATTTTTCATATGGTACCCACCACTTTCCAATAACACAGAGGAAGGAAATTATTGTCATCCTAAATTGGGTATGTATCTCAATTAACTATCACCTAAAGAAAGCTATGGGATTAGAAGAAGGAAACTGCAATAAGAATTCTTACATCCTACTGATTTTGTAGTAAAAAGTATATCGCTGCACCGCTGAAATAGACCTAAATTACTCTCTCCACCTGACTAAAAATTAGCTTTCTTGTAACCATGGAGATATCACAGGCCTATGACATCCAACAGCTGGGAGGCACTTATGTTGTAAATCTTTGCAGACAGGTCAAAAACTTTCTTCTGGTGTTACTTATAGGAAAAGCACTTGCTTAAACTCTCTTGAGTCTTGGCTTCCTTCTCTGTGACACATGGCTGAGCATGTCTATTTTAGCTCTTGGATAGTCAAGGGGGCTAATATATGGTGAATGCTCAAACTTTCACACACGTGCATCTTGGTGGGAGCTTTGGATTTAGCCTCTAAGAACAATAACTAAAGCAGCTTACCAAGGCAGGTTTATCTTCAGATAGAGTTAAGCTAGTTATTGACTCACCTGTAGGAAGTTTGTTTTTATTTTTGTTTTTAATATATCTGTTGGACCAACCGTTGCCCCTCCCAACCAAAACCTTTTAAATCAGAACTACAAAGTTAGGATTAAGGTAATCTTTATTCATTTATTTTTAATTTCCACCAAAGATTCTGAAGAAGCCAGGGTTAAGAGCTACTAACATAACCTGTCAAATTTCTTGAAACCCCAATGATTAAACATATAGTAACTGAATAAATCAAGTCAGTAAGTCTTAAAAGATTGCAATCCATCACAAATCAAGAACAACATAGTAAAGAATTATTAACATAGTAATTAAAAAGTATGAATTTTAGACTAATGTATATAATAGATGTATAATAAAAACCACAAACATGAGCCATGCATGTAATTTCTAATTTTCTAGTAGCCATATTAAAAAAATGGGTGAAATTAATTTTAATAACATATTCTATTTAATCCAATACATCCAAAATGCCATCATTTCAACAGGTAATCTATAAAAATTACTAAAGAGACATTTTCATCACTTTTTTGTTTGAAGTCTTTGAAATCTGGTGTGTATTCTACATTCAGGGCACAATTTAATTTGGATTTGATTTGTTTGAGAACAAATCCTGTGCTCAATAGCCACATGTAGACAGTGATTACTATACTGGAGAACACAGATATGTAGTGTGTGTGTGTGTGTGTGTGTGTGTGTGTAGCTATAAATATAGTATATTATTATCATTCTTTTAATAAAACTTGAAAACACTACACTAATATAATTTCTCATACCTCTGTGACAGCACCATGGGGATTAGATGTCTTATGAAGAATAGAAGCAATGAGATTTCTAAGAACTACTGGGAAGGGTTTTTTGACTATCATGTGACATTTTTTCAAAATTATTTATATTAGTGAAAAAATGTACTTAAATTACATTTTTCAAAAATAATGTTCATTTGCTGAGTGGGTATATATCTATAAAATATACAAAATCATGCATTGCTTAATGATGAGATACTTTCTAAGAAAAGCATCATTAGGTGATTCTGTCACTCTTTGAACATCGGAGAGTATATGTGTACATACTAATACCACCATGATACCACTAAGTGATATAATCTTATGGGACTACTGTTGTATATGTGGTCCACCATTGACCCAAACCTTGTTGTGGGGCATATTACTGTTTCTATCATTGCATGTTTATGTATATATCCCACACAGAATTTTGCATCTAATGCAGTATGTAGTAGTAAAAGAAACAGCAATTTTCTTAAGAAATCAGTCATTTTAATGTACATTCATGTTTATATTAAATAACAGATCAATTCATGTAATTGTCTGGGAACACATCACATAGAGTTCAACAGTTTTTGCACCATACAAAGACTCCCACCCAATACAGCACTTGGGGGCTAAAAGGTAGTTCTGTTTACCAAGGGGGTGAAATGCCTTGAACTCTTCTAATCCATTAGCCTAGAGGGATACTTTTTTTCTAATATATCAAAACAGTACTAGATACTCTTTTCTTTAATTTTTTTTAGTACCAACTTTCTAATGGTGATTCTGAGTCTTGGAAGCACAGGGAGCTTTATTAGAAGTTATTCATTTGGGTAGAATTAAATGACAGATCTAACCCATTCTCCATATCTTCCAACATAAAGACTTCTCTCCTTTGCTAGTTCTTAACAAGGCAAACTTTTGAGTGGCAGCTGAGTACCTCATGCCCAAGTACCTCATGCCCAAGGTACTTTTCTATAAAAATATTAACCTGCAACATCCAGTGAAAAGTGTGAATGTCTGATTCTCTGGGCATAAGGCAAATCATAATTTTAGTCTTCCTAATAAATCAAGCTTGCTACCTATGTATGTTTTAAAAATATATTGGTCTTATTTCGGATATTAGTATAGAATAGCTTCAGGCTTCTCTATATAAAATAACTATCTTATATACCCCAGTAACTCTTTATCATTTTTATATTACTTATCTTTTTCAATTGGCTTCAGCATTAAATCATAAATTACATTGTTCAGGTGTTTCTTCATTTCTTGAATATCAGGACACTCCAGTAGCATGAGGGAAAGATCTTTTGTTTGTTGTTCACTAATTTATTCCCACTCTGTAAGTCCAGATACTTATTAATACATTTTAAAATAAATATCTGATGAAATACTCTAGGAACCTTATTCTCACAGTATCTACTGTCAAAGACCACCTGAGGGAGATGCAGAAGAGGGAATACTGAATGTTATGATACAGGGGGCTGGAATAGCACAGCTGGTTCAGGGAACTACAAAGAAACTACAACTGATAAATGCACTCTCTTCAGTGGAGGAAAGGAAAGAACTCATTTCCCAGCTATTAGACAATATCAGAAGTAGCCCAACATTTATCAAAGGCTTTTCCTTTAAGAATAGGTTAATTATTTAGACTGAACTCCTGGGCTATGACCATGTGTAATACTGTCAGAATAGGCAGGGAGAGAGACAGTGGATAAGTACTCTGACCTTGTTCTCCTTCCTTCTGCTTGATCTCCCACCAGGGCCTCCAACTAGTTTAACTCAACTGGAAGCCAGAGTGTACCGGGAGCCTACCAAGCAGTACTACCAAGCCAGCCCACCAAAGTACAAAGCAGGCTGGGGAGAAGTGAAGAGTTGACCTGAAGATTCCCAGAATAGTTTGGGAAATGCAGCATTATTTAAATTAAACATGAAATTGTTCTCACCACATTCAGAAGACAAGTTATGTGCTTAATAAATTTCCTTTGTTAAAAGTTAAATTTACAGCATTAAAATACAGTTCTACTAAAGAATTTAAATGACAAATTAAACAAATGTGATCCAGTAATGGAAGTTTTTTAAAAAGTATATTAACTTTATACAGAAATAGAGTTATAGAAGATTAAAAAATATTAATAGTATGAACTTCAGGCCAGTGGTTCCTAATCTGACTACATATCAAAACCACCTGTAAAACATTTTAAAACTATAAGTTTCTGGATCCAATCAACTCTACTTCATTGGCTTTGACTTTTTAGGGGAGGAGCAGTGGAATTTATGAAGCACAGATTTTGAAATTTATGTTTGTTTTTAAATTTACCTTTAAAATTAAATATCTTGGTTCATTTAAATGAGTTTTTATTTTTGCATATTTGTTTTCTGCTATTTTAAACTAAGTATTAATCTGACACAATTTGTTATTCAAATTTGTAGAGCCATTAATAAACATATATTTAATAAAAGAATTCTTAATGTGAGTCTAACTTTGAGATTATTTGTTTTTTATATAATACAAGCAGACTTTAATTTTTAACAGCTTAACTAAGGCATAATTACATAGAATAAACTGAATGTTAATATATGTGTCTATTTTATTTTGAAATACAAAAAACAATCCTTTGAGTATTCAGGCAAAATATGAATGACTTAAAATGAAAATAAAAGTGAATTACTATTAGCTTTTCAATGGCAATGCTTTATGTTCTATGAGACTGAAGTCACATATTTAAGATGCTCAGGGAAATAAAATACGAGCCCAGGGCCTTGTATGAATTCTAACTGACTCTAGTATGAAAGCCACCAACACGCTATTATGAAATGTAGGAATTCAGTAAATATTACTTCCATGAGCTCTTCCATAGAAATCTACTTTCAAATTTCATGGAAACAAAAGACTAGAGAAATATCAATTGGTGATAAGCATTAAATACATACTGCTTTCATTAAATACAGTTGTTTTTAGAATTAAGACCAAATAAGGGTTAAAAGGGAAAGTTACGGGGGAAAGGCAAATGGTACCTAGCAGGTATATAGCGGGTATATAGGAAGATACAGTAAAACTATATTTTTTTGTAAAACTAATTTTCATAACTAATTTCATAATCATTTTGATGGAAGTATCCAATTTGTGGACTTAGATGCCATTTCCCACTACAAGATACAAGGATTATTGTATAAATGGCTGACTCTAAGTTTAGGGGAAAATGTGCAAAATAAAGTCTGAAACATTTTGTCATACCATATAACAAGAAAGCTATAAAATGCTAAGGATCATATCAAAGGATTCACAAATCAACTAACGAGGCTCATATTATTCAAAGATAATTTGAGCATTCATTTTAAAAAAGCTACAATAGACTGAAGTACTTAATATACTGAAATCCATGAGTTAATAATACTTTTTAAAAACTCATCTTAGAATGGTGTGATAGTTTTAAAATAGCCACAAATTCCTTGCCATTTCTCCCATTGAGAGGTGGAATCTATTTTCATTGATATGGGCTAGTTTGATATTGCTTGAGCTGTAGATTGTAGTAGAAGGAATAGTTTTCAAATAACTGCAAAGCCTAAGTCATAATAAGCCTTGCAACTTCCATCTGGTCCCCTTAAAATGCTCTCTCTGGAAGCCCTCATCAATGATCTAGATGAGTAATATTACATTACGTATATGCCACATTTTTTTATCTATTCATCTGTTGAAGGGCACCTAGGTTGGCTCCATAAATTGGCTATTGTGAATTGAGTGGCTATAAACATTGATGTGGCTGCATCACTATAGTATGCTGATTTTAAGTCCTTTGGGTATAAACCGAGGAATGGGATAACTGGGTCAAATGGTGATTCCATTCCAAGTTTTCTAAGGAATCTCCATACTGCTTTCCATAGTTGTTGCACCAATGTGTAATCCTACCAGCAATGTATGAGTAAACATTTTCCCTCACATCCTTGCCAATATTTATTGTTATTTATGTTCTTGATAACTGCCATTCTGACTGCAGTTAAGATGGAATTACAGTTTAGTTTTAATTTGTATTTCTCCATTTGCTAGAGATGTTGAATATGTTTTCAAACATTTGTTGACCATTTGTATTTCTTCTTCTGTAAAGTGGTATATACATAGAATAAAATATTACTCAGCCATAAAGAAGAATGAAATTATGGCATTTGCCAATAAATGGATGGAACTGGAGAATGTCATGCAAAGTGAAATAAGCAAGTCCCCCAAAACCAAAGGCTGAATGTTCTCCCTCATATGTGGATGCTAACCCATAACAAGGGTGGGTAAAGGGGAAGTATAGGAGTTGGTTGGATTAGACAAAGGTGAATGGAGGGAAGGGAGGAGGGATAGGAATAGGAAAGACAGTAGAATGAATGAGACATAACTTTCCTATGTTCATATATGAATACACCACCAGTGTAATTCCACATATGTACAACCACAAGAATGGGATCAAAATTGGAATGGGTGACACTTCATGTATGTATACTCTGTCCAAATAACACCCTAACATCATGTATATCTAAAACCAAATTTTTAAAATCTTTGGAATTTTCCATACAGACAATCTGTTTACAAAGTTGCATTTCTCCTTACAAACTGATATCTCTTTTATTTCTTTTTTTTTCTTCTGCCATTGCACTAGTCAGGTTTTTGAAGATGATTTTTAAAAGATGTAATCTGAAGTAATATCCATGCCTTATTCTTCATTGTAAAAGAAAATATCCAGTTTCTCAACATTAAGTGTGAGGCCAATTGTAAGACTTTTTTTTTTTTTTTTGAAGTCACTTAGAAAGTTGTGGAAATGCCCATTTACTCCTAATTTGCTGCGAATTATTATCATAAATGTGTTGGATTTCCTTTAATGTTTTTCCTGTATCAACTTATAAGAACATATGATTTTTCTATATAATCAACTTATGTAGTAAATTACATTAATTGGTTTTAGAATATTAAACCAGCCTTGAAAATCTCAGTCTAATCACCTTGGTGCACAAAATATCATTGATTTGTATATTACTATATCTAACTTGGTATTATTTTGTTGAAGATTTTATACCTATATGCATAAGAGATCTTGCTCTAAATATTTCTTTCATATTGCAAACTTCACATGATTTTGGTATTGATGGAATACTGGATGCATAGAGCATATTAGGAAATGTCACTTCTGCTTTTTCATTCTGTAAGAGTTTTAAAATTAGGCCTTATTAAAGTATTTGGTAAAATTTCATAGTTAAAAAACAAAACAACAATAACAACAACAACAAAAAAAAACTATCTAGCTGACAATCCCAGCTAAGTCTAGTCTTTCAGCCACACTCACCAATTCATTATACGTACCAGTAAATCCATCTTGGATCTCTCAAACCAGCTCATATACAACTGATTACCAGCAAATGACCATAGTTCATGCCACGTGGAGCAACAGAATCACCCTGCTGAGCTCTGCCTAAATTTATGACTTACAAAATTATATGATATAATAAAATGTTTTCTTTTTAGAGTAAATTACTATACATAAATAGAAAACTGGAATGAAATTTTGTACCTGAAAATAGAGTTCTATAGTAATAATAATCTGAAACATGGGCATTGGCTTTGGGGCTAGGTGGTAAGCAAAAGCTGGAAGAACCATAAGCAGCCTAGAAGTGACAGCTGAAGGACTCTAGGGTGACTGTTGGTGAGGACTGGAAGAATATTGAAGAAAATGCTAATGGAGGTTAAAAAAAAAAAAAAAAAGCAACCCTTACATGGTAGTGGAAAGTTTGAGAAGACTATGGCCTTCAGTATTTTGGAAAATAGAAATTAACTTAAAAAAGGACTGTTCTTTTTTTCCCACAGAATTCATAGTAAATAATAAGATGTAGGACTTTCTAGGTTGAAATAAAGGTATTTCTCATCTCCAATCTCCCCTAGCAAAATATTTGCAGTTATAAATGGCTGTGGGGCAAATATCAATTCCACAGTCCTACAAGCAAAGCATGGCTTCAGAGAAAAGATTTCAAGTGTGGCTCCAAAACCCTTTGATGTGAACTTTAAAACAAAATAAGTATGTGTTTAACAAAGCTTCTAAGAATTATACAGGTTGCAAATTCTAGATCTTTCTGCTAGACAAGCAGGCCTCCAAGAACCTTAAAGGTGTGCCCTTTTAGCTAGGTAATAGGCTTATAAGATTCTTAAAGTCATTGCCACAGCACCCAGGCATTCAGTTCAAGGTTGAAAATTCGTGTTTTAGGAATGAAATGTATAAGTGGCTTTTGTCTAATGTATTAGATTTATAATTTGATATACAGGAAACTGATAAAATTGTTAAAGAAAATGATATAAACTTGTACAGAAAGCCAAAATAATAACCCCATAGGAAAAGGGGAATTTGGGGTTCCAAACTTCTGCAAGAAAATTGACTGGGAAGGTTATTCCACTGTATACCCAAAAGGAAAAGGAAACATTTCCAGGAAATGAGCCCTAAGCAAGGAACTGATGACATTTTGCCAGCTAAAAATAAGAACTGCTATAGATGTTCATAGCTATGTGCCTCCTGTACCCCTTTTTGATGGGGAATGTCTACTGTGGAAATCTTAAGCTTTTGGGAAGTGTTTGGGGAGTGAGTGGGATGGAACAATAGATAAATTTGTCTCTAATTCACAAGGCTTCAAATTGAAAAGAACTTCAGTAGGGAAATGCTATACCTGAGAAATTACACCCAAAGAATTTCATTCACATCTGGAACTGATTCAAATAATACGTATTAACACTTCAAACAGATGCCATAATGAGGTAAAATTGGGGGTTGGGTAGGAAGAAGATGAGTGTTATTTTGCACTTGGTAGGGAATGTAAATAGTTTATAACAATAGGGCATCGTGAAGTAGATTATATGTGGCCACCAATCTTTTCTGCTCCTCCCATGAAAATGTGGAATCTCATTTCCTTTCCCTTGAATCTGGGCTAGATTTAGTGGCTTGCGTGACTGAAGAACACAAAAGTGATATCTGAGAAGTTCTTATAACTTGGAAGCATTGCAGCAGCCCCCCATACCTCTTAAAATTCTTCCTGGTAGGCCTAAGTTGCCATACATGGAAGTCCAACTACTCTAAGACCTCTCTGCTGAAGAACGAAGATGTGGGCTTCATACGTGTCAGTTCTAGAATTTGTTCTTTCATTCATCCCCAGGAAGGTGCCAGAGATGTGAATAACCAATCAGAATTTCAAATAAAGAAAAAGTTTCTTAGCTCACTCCATTCTTTAAAAGTTTAGATAACAGCCCAATGAAGACACTATGATATTTCAAAAGTATTGTAAATTCCATAAAATATGTACCCAATCTCTATAATCCCTAAAATGACACAAACACATCTCCATAATTCTCCAGGTCTATGAAATGACTCATATACTTTTCTACCAGGTCCACACAAGATGAGCCTACCTTGCATTCTGGCTACCCTGCTGTGCACTGACCTCCAACTACACATAGATTTGGAGTCTATAGCCAAGACAACACTGAAAGATAATTTATTTTCACATAAGAAGGATAATCTTTCGTCCAAATCCATCATAACTTTCCAAACTATAATGCTTTTTTCTCTCAAACTTCCAAATATCTTTATCTGGACATTGTATTGATTTTCACCCTGGATCTATAAAGACTAGTGAAACACTTCAAAATATTCTCATGCCCCTCCTTAAAAGCATTGGATAAGAAGTTTTTAATTTTATTTTTTTACTTCATCTCAAGAGAAAATCAAAGACCATTTTAGATATAATTTCACAATTTTTAAAATTTGAGATTTAATGTGAATCCTCTCTTTAAATTTTTACCATTATTTCTAAAGGAATGCAGTACCATTTTCTTCCCTTTGGATTTAGAACTTTCAAATATGGTACATTGCTGCAATAACCTCTCTTTAGTCATGGGTTCCCTAACTATCTTAAGCTTTTGCAATCTATTGTTTTAATTTTATATTTTGATATATTTATACAAACATGGAATATATCTTATTCTAATTAGGATCCCAGTCTTGTCTATGTACACAATGTTGAGATTCACTGTGGTGTATTCATATATGTACATAGGAAAGTTATGTCTGGTTCATTCCACAGTCTTTCTTATTCCTATCTTCCCTTTAGTCCCCCTTTACCTAATCCACTGAGCTTCTATTCTTCCCATCTATCCAACTCCCCACCCTCTTATTTTGAGGTAGCATCCACACATCAGAGGAAAACATCAACCTTTGGTTTTTGGGGATTGGCTTATTTCATTTAGCATAATAGCCTCCAGATCCATTCATTTACCCAACAATGTCCTAAAGTCATTCTTTTTTATGGATAAGTAATATTCTATTGTGTATATAAAACACATTTTCTTTATCCATTCATCTGTTGAAGGGCATCTAGGTTGAACATTCCTCACCTGAGCTCATAATAAAAAAAAAATGTTTTCTTTTGCTTTCATATGTGATACAATGACAGAACCTAAAGCAATGTTCCAGGTGGGTCCTAAATTTCTTGTCATTTATACAGTATTCCTCCACTGCAGTCAAACAATTTTATGATAAATTTAAATTGGAAAACTTTGGCAAGTTCAGTTACAAAAAGACAAATTATTATGAATGGAGTATTTCATCTTTTTTTCTAGTTCGCTCTTCATATCCTTAGTCAAAAAGTTATTGGATCTGAAAATTGTGTGAAATTCTCTCAGTTTTCATACAAGTAAAAGTTTTCTTTTGTAAACATATTTTATTCCAAAATATTTAGCTCTGTCTTGTAGTATAAGCCTCCCTTTGGCATTTTAAGTACATTTCCCATTTTAACAATATATGCATTTGTTAAATGCATTTTAATCTCATTTGTTAAATCTGTAACAAATCTAAGTAAACGTCTAAAACCCAAATAACACACAGATCACATAGATGATCCTTCATCCCAAACCTCACAGTATCCATAATTATTTGCATATTTACATTTGGCATATGAAGAGCTTTCTATATATGCAGCAATGATCATACCTATGCAATTTTGAATATGGAAGGTGTTCACGAGATACTATAGCCAGCACTTTCCCAGACTCAAATCATAATAAATCTCAGTCTATTCATCTAAAACTTTCAAAATTATATTACAGAACTGAAAATGAAGCATACCAATAGAAAATTATTTTCTATACTTACTAAAATATGCATACAATTCAATCAAATCCATTGAAATCAATTCAGCAAATATTTAGTATAGTCTAGGAAATTAGTGAAAACATGATCTATACTGTCTAACAAAGTCCTTATAGTATCTCTTCTGCCATTAGAAAGATCTTCACTATTTTGTTAGACTTTAAGTGGGTGAAGATACAATTCATTTGCAACTGTGTCTTAGAGCAAGTCTTCCAATGGCTATCTTTATTGTAATACCACTTACAACAAAATGAAATGATAAAACTTCAATATTTCTTTTGAGTACAGATCCTTCAGACCTAGTAATCAATTATAAAATCTATTTTTTCTCCATAGATTTTAATGTTCTAGCTATAAGATGAAGCGATCAGACAGATGATGTCTAGGGCCTCTTTCCATTTTTGAGTATATGAATTCTGTTCTATCACTAGTAAGAGGGAACAATATCCAGACTAGAAAGATGCTATTCTGATGTGCATTGTTACAATATCTGAAATATTGAATGAATTTAAGAACTTTAGGTTTGAAGACCATAGCAAGATCTTTGGAAGGGCTTGTGACATTTGTGGTCAAATTTTGTCAAAGTTGATAGTTGCTTTGGGATACCCGTCTTTTCTACTCTAAAGAATGTACAAACTGGTGCCAGTAGTTGGTGTGTTCCTTAGAGCCTTGTTTGAGCTGGTAGCTTTGGATCAGATGAACATGAATGGTTTCTTAATTGGTGACATTTCCCCTCTTCTTCAAATTCTTCCCCCAGCAAAAATTAAAGAGTTTTCTGTGACTTCTCTAGAAGTCCTAATTTAGTCCTAATTGCTAGACTAAATTGAATGTATCTATGATTATGCTCATACTGTATTATATTTTTTAAACATGCTTCATATAGTCAATCATGAGTTTCTGCAGGGTAAGGATCATGTCCTATTTAGCTTTTGTCTAACAAGGGCTTACTACATTGGAGACATTTAAGTAATAGTGATAGCCAACATTTATAGAGCATTCATTATGTGACAGGCACTTTATAAATATCAAGTTTCAACCCTCACACCAACTCTAAAATATATACTATTATCATCATCTTTTTGTAGATGAAGAAACTGATCCACAAGTTTATGTAACTTGTCCAATGTTATAGTTAGCTAGACGGTGGCAGAATATAAATTCAGAGTGATCCCCCCGCCCCCGCCTTTCTGAAACAAAGCACTTTGTTTCTAACCAGGGTCTCCAGGTGATATACTGAGTTATATAAAGTAGAACCAGGTTTTTCAAATATACCTTTAATTCCAGTTGGGAATCATTAACTAAAAACAAACAAATAAACAAATAAAACAAAAATATGAGGAACAGATTTTTGGTTGTTCACCACTAGAGAAAATGCCCACAAAGTTACATGTACAAGCATCATCTTCTATAACAAAAGTCTTCATAGAGCTGACAAGCACAAACAGGGTCCTGAGTAGACACCATCTGGCATCTGAGATGCCATATTTAAAATATTGCCACCAAGGTTATGGCCACTAATTAGACTGGAATGGCCAGGTAAGGACAATGGAGGTGTGAATACAGTCAAAACTAGAGGAGCATGAAGCAACATTTCTACACTTACATATGAAGCCAACAACTTGCAAGCTTTGCTTCAGCAAGGTCTAAACAGCAGATACAAAGTTCAAGTGATATTCAGGGAACCAGGCAGCTAGTTAACAAGATTAAAGGACATCTGGTTAGGAAAGAAAGTATAAAGACCAGGATAAAAGAAATATTGTATTTCTCTGTTAGCTCTGCATTATGCCCTAAATGTTTGTGTACTGATCCCAATATCATATGTTGAAATTCTAACCCCCAGTGGGATGTTATTAGGTGGTAGGGATTTTGAGAGCTAATTTAGGTTATAAGAATAAAGCCCTCATGATTAGAATTAGTATGTTTATAAAAGAGCCCTCAGAGAGCACTGTAGTCTTCTCTCTGGAAAAGAACGTTCACCAGAACAACCATATTGATACTCTGATCTAGTCCTCCAGCCTCTAGAACTATAAGAAACAATTTTCCATTGTTTATAAATCTCCCAGTCTATAGTACTTTGTTATAGCAGCTTGAGCTGACTAGGATGTTCTACTCTTAAAAATAATTATAATAATGCAACTACAACAGAAGTAGGGCAGTCTAGAAACTATAGTGAAATAAAGGTAGAAGCTAAAATACTTGTTTAGGCATTGGTTGCCAAATCTTTCAATTTTTCATGGAAAGTAAGAAATTTAGATTATAATATAAAACCCTCCAATTTTCAATATTGGCAATTAATTCCATTAAAAATCCACAATGCAAATAAAGCCCAGATATAGCCAAACAAAACAAGACTGCATGTCAGATTTGGTTTATGGCCCATATATGCAACCTTGGAATAGAGGCTCCATATTCCCCAGCATTTAGAAAGTGGGAAATAACTACATGGGCAAGTAAGTAACATGGTTAGTTGTGGTCAGAAATAAAGATAGAGTGTAAAATGTAGGAAGCTAGACGAATTGGAAAAAAGTAAGGAAATCCTGTAGGTAAAAGCAAGAGAAACCCCAGAAGCCAAGAAGTTGAGTGAGTTAAGATAATGGCACCAAAAAAAAAAAATGTGGCATATATACAAAATGGAATATTACTCAGCAATAAAAGAGAATAAAATCATGGCATTTGCAGGTAAATGGATGGATTTAGAGAAGATAATGCTAAGTGAAGTTAACCAATCCCAAAAAAACAAAATGGAAATTTTTTTTGATGTAAGGAGGCTGATTCATAATGGGATAGGGAGGGGGAGCATGGGAGGAATAGACGAACTCTAGATAGGGCAGAGGATTTGGAGGGGAAAGGAGGGGGCATGGGGTCAGAAATGATGGTGGAATATAATGATCATTATTATCCAAAGTACAAGTATGAAGGCACGAATTAGTGTGAATATACTTTGTATACAACCAGAGATATGAAAAATTGTGCTCTACATGTGTAATAAGAATTGTAATGCATTCTGTTGTCATAAAAGAAAAAAGAAAAAGATAATGGCATCAGGAATCTAAACCACAGAGAGTAGCCTGAAGAGTAGCCTGAGCCACGAAATTCATTTGCCCGGTGGTGCTGTCCTTATGTTTTGCTATAAACTGAAGCTGGTAGTGGGCGGTAGCTAGCCCTGAACCACAAGGAAGTGAATGCAGGTGGCTGGAAGAGAAAGCCCTCTCCCTGCAGGTGTGCTCTAGTCCCTGCTGAGGCAGACACACATAGCTGGGATTCTAGGGAGAGTCTTAGGATAAGAGTCCCTGAACTTCCCATTCTAAATAGGAAACATACCTCAGAGAGTAGGAGGTTAAGCCCTCCTATATTTCAGAGCCTCCCTTTTCTGCCAGGGCTCCAGTGTTTCACAAATAAAGCACATTTTGCTATGACACAAATGAACAGCAACTGGTCCCAAGCAACAACATTCAGACTGATTCCTCAAATGTCAGTTTGCACAATCTGCTCTCTTTCTTGTAGACCACCCAGTCTTCTTATAATGACCCTACATTGTCTCATTTATTTTCTTCATGGCAGCAGAAGTCCCAATTTCCTCAGTTAAATTTCATTCTTTCCCTTATGCAACTACTGATTTATTTGTAATTCCCTGGTTCTCTATTAGTCAAACCAGGATAATTTCTTTTCCCCTTTCTAGTCAGTTGAGAAATACAGTAGGATTGATAAACTCTTATTTTTATACACTATTTAGAAAAATGTGAGGAATTAAATTATAGGGAAGAGAAAAAAATTAATCAAGTGTACACAGATTTGTAGGGAAAGAAAACAAAAAAGGCAGATGCCACACACACAGGTAGTTCATACTTCATACTGTTATTTTCATTGAGTGAAGTAAAAGAAATGGACAAGAAAACAATCTTAATGAATTCACCCTATCATTTGGTGCAGCCCATGTTATTGCATTATTGTAATGAAAAACACATCAGAATATGTCTAGACACATGACATACTCCTGGTAGAGAGTTCCCTGCACTTCAAAAAATTGTGGTTCAATTTCCTTCTGGGAAACGCTCCAATGGCAACATTTCAGGTTCTTGAAAGTCTCTTCAGAATGACTGCCTAAGGGGAGGCCACCTCCAAAAGTAGACTTAAAGCACCAGGGCACCATAAGGGCTGGCAGAGCTTTCCATGGGAAAATGGTCAGACTAGCATGCCCCCCTGTAGAAATCCCCTGTACAATAATCCACTGATAGGTTCTGCTATGTGCAGAGGAGCTGTGACAGTCTAAATAAAACACTGAAAAAAAAAAAACCCTGTAAACAGAAGTAATAAAATACTTTGTTTTGGTGATTCTTTCATTTTAAATACATATGGATTAAACAAATCCAATTGGTATAACGTTCACCAATGTGTTGATTTAAACCAAATTCTATAGGCGTTGGAAGTCAGGAAAGGAAAATGATACCATGGTACTTTACCTATTATGGGGTAAATGATGTTACACTTGTGTTCTCACTGAAGAGTCATGAAAAGAGTAAGTTCTAAACTTCAGTCACCATGCTGAGACTATAATTCTCCCTGTGACACTCATCTCTAATCTATAAATGCCCAAAGCCAGGGAAACCAGTCAAGATTTCACAATAGGAATGACCTATTGGAAATAGGAAATAAGAAGCACGACATTAAATATAAAAGGTAGAGAGTTCAGACAAACTATAGGAGTTTGATCAATAGGTTGAAATAATAGGTTTTCTTAGCAGAGTTGGAAGATTAGTTGGCTCTTGATTCCTGAATACATGCAGAGAAAGGCATGTTAGAATTAGAAAACATTACAGTCAACGCATAAATTGGGGAACAAATTGTGTAGAAAGGGCAAGCAGCAGCAATTACCACAGAGTTGTCAAGATTTTGGTTTGATGAGCACTAACTAGAAAGGGGCAGGGAGGTAGATAAGGTTAGAAGAAGCCAAATTCCAAAGTAAATGCAGACCTGGTAGCAGTAAAATCCCTTTCCACAGAATTTAGCTTTCAATGAAAAGCTAACCCAAAAGAAGTTGGCCTTGCCCTAAAAAGCAGCTCGTGTATTGCTAAGCTCAAAACATAAAATAACCTCACACAACAATCAGATGCTAAGAATGCAGCCAAAGAAGACTTCCTGAAATGACTTCCACTTGTGATATTGATTAGCACTGTGAAAGGTAAATTTAGGTGACTTGTTTAAGGAATACTAGAGAACTGATAAAGCATTATTTCTAAGTGCATCTGTAAAAGTGTTTCTAGAGGAGATTGATATGTGAGTCAGTAGATTGAGAGGGGAAGAATCTATCCTCAATGTGTGCAGGCACCATCTAATTGGCTGAGGACCTGTATAGAACAAAAAGGTAAGAGGAAAGGAGAATCCTTTCTCTCTCTTCCCTGGAGTTAGGGCATATTTCTTCTGCCCTTGGACATCTGAACTCCAGGTTTTCCAGCATTTGGATTCTGGGACTACTAAAATGATCTACCAAGTTTTTTTTTTTTTTTTACCTTAAATGGAGAGTTACATCATTGGCTTCCCTGGTTCCAAGGTTTTCAGATGCCATCCCAGAGTCTGCAGCTTGCAGACCACCTGACATGGAACTTTCAAAATATTAAATTTAAATTTACCATGGGTAAATGTATTGATATTTAAAATATACTTATTCTTCAGAAATAAGTACTAAGGAACTCAGGAGTAAAGGGTTGTGATGTATTAAGACAAATGACTCATTCAGGTTGTGTGTGTGTGTGAATGTATGCATATATATATATGCATATATATACACATATGATATAATATGCATATATGTGAACATACATGTAAATTTATATATAAAATTAGAGAGATTGAGAGCAAATGATAAAACAAATAGAATATTGATAATAGGTATATCTAGATAAAAAACATTTAGAATTGTTCCTTATACTATTTTTATTTTGATAATTTATCTATAAACTTTAAATCCTTGAAGTTATTTACAAATAAAAAGTTTCTTCAAAAAAAACAACACCTCATAGGATGGATTCAACCATAATCTATACATAGATGAGGGAAAAGATAGTATACTAAAAAATAGGGCAGAATAAAATATGTAGAATGCAATACAATAGGAAAACATGGAAACATGAAAGAGAGCTTAGGATACACAGACTAAGAATTGAGGATTAACATACATTTAACTAGGGTTCAGGAGGAGAAGAAAAATTATGGGACAGAAGCAAGGATAGTTCTAATTTGACTAAGGCTGGAGTTGTAGCTCAGTGGTAAAGCACTTACCTCGCATGTGTGAGGCACAGAATTCGATCCCTGGCAGCACATAAAAATAAATAGATAGATAGATAGATAGATAGATAGATAGATAGATAGATAGATAGATAGATAAAGATACTGTGTCCATAGACAACTAAAAAATATTTTTAAAAAATTAGAATTGACTAATAATTATAAATGTCTAAAATTTTTTTAGAACTGATGAAAGACACCACTCACAAATTCATAAATCACAATGAATCTCGAATAGGCAAATAAAATATAATGAACGTGTTTTTATACATCATAGTAACAAACACTGCATCACACCAAAAGACAAAATGAAAGCAGGAAGAAAAAAAAAGGACAGTGTTTCCTAAAAACATCAGTTTGATAGCTGACTTCAAAAAAAAAAAAAAAAAAAGGTGGGGGAGACTCAAAAGATAGTAGAATTGCATATTCAATGGACTGAGAAAAAATAACTGTCAACCTAGAATTCTATACCCAGAAAATGTATCCTGTTATAAAGATGTTTTCAGGCAAACAAAGAAACATGACTAAAGGAATTCAAAAAAGGATATTCTTCAAGCATAAGGAAAGTAATCCCAGATGGAAGATCTGAGATGTATGAAGGAATAATAAGCAAATGACCACTAAACAAATGAGAGGGATAGCATGAAGAAAAGCAGGGTGGTAAAAAGAATCTGATGTATTCAGAGAATTACCGGCATCTTGGTATGCCTTAGTGAAGCAGAGAATTAGTCTTTCAAGTTGACCAAAGATAAAACCTATCAGAAAAAAAATAAAATTAAGCATATGTTTTGAAATGCTTGCAGATTAACTTATTTATGAATATATTACATATTTTATAAAATATACAAATATGAAAATTCAAAGAATGATATTAAAAACAAAATATAAATAGAACTTTTATACTTTCTCCCCATATTCTAAGGGATTGTATTGTAAAACCAGGGATTGGCAAACTATAGCCTGTTCCTCAAATCTGAGCCACCACCTGCACTTGTAAAGAAAGTCTTATTGAAACATGGTCATGTTCATCTGCTTATGTACCAGCTATGACTGCTTTCATGCTACAAAGGAGATGTAGCTGTAGCAGAGATGGATGACCTATGAAGTTTAAAATATTTGCTCTCTGGTCCATTGTAGGAAAAGACTGCCAAACCCTGCGTTTGAACATAGACAGCAACAGATAAGTAAAGAGCTCATAAGATAACCCATATGGACACAAAGATAGAGGCAATAGGGAGCTTTCAAAGGATTTACCAGGGGAAAGGTCATCCCTGAAACCAAGGGGTAAATAGAGTAGAGGACAAAAGCCTGAAGAAAAGGAGGTGGATCAGGAGATTGTTTTCTGACATTGATTAAAGTGCTTTTCGTCTCTGAGACCAGAGTCCTTCTCTATAAAGTGGAAGTGGAAATTCATAGAGTGCTTTGTGGTTCAGATGAAATAATGCATAATAAAATGTATTTTACATTGTAAAATGTTATCAATTTTAGGTCTGATGAATTTACTTATAGCATATATTAATTAAATAAATATTTTAGAGATGTATGTTTTATTATCTCAATTCAATTAGATTCTTTGTTATTAATATATGTTATACAAAAATTATATCATATAGCTATATTTAAATCATTTAGTATCAAAACTTAAGCGTGAGTTAATTGTATTAATGGATTTAAACTTATTTTGGTCATTTTCTGGAAAAATACTGCCAGATACTGGTAACTCAATGTACTTTCCTTACCTATTCAGTTACAAAACATGTGCTCAGCTGAAGAATGTACAGTATAGTCACTGACTTCTTATTAATAAATGATATGTACATGCCATATAACAGACATAAAATAAATAAAAAAGAAATAATATGGCTGGAAAACATCTGTAAACACAATCTTATATTTTCTTCTAATTCTTGAGACTCCCCAAACACTATAAGCTAAGTAAAGCAATTTTTCTTAAAAAAACAAAAACACTTAAGATACTTCTTTTATTATTATTAATGATACCATATAACTATTTTAACTCACCTTTTTCATATTTAGGGGACTGGTTTCCAAAAGCACCCATTGTACCCACTATTTAATGAGATAAAGTACTCTGAACACAACTCATATCAGTGACAATAATGGATTATTCCTTCATAATTTTTATATGACTCTATCTCTCGTATGTATGTAAATAAGAGTTTTTGAACATATATGGAAATGGCCTTTGAAATATGCCAGCATATTGGTGAAGGAAAAAAATAGATTATTATCATCAATAAAGATAGGAGGTGAGAAACAGGACCACATGCATCCTAATAGAGCAGCAGACTGTTTTAACTTAAATTAGTTTCAGCCTTCTTCGTTGAAAACAGAAGTAAATCACGCAAGGAACTAATTCATACTGGGAGAGACAACAAAGGATGCCAGTAAAACTAATTTGTAAAAAAAAAAAAAAAAAATAACTACAAAAAATATTTCTACCACATTTTCAGTTTTGTTTTAAATGAAAGAATAGAAGCCTTTTCCAGGAACATTTTTAAAGGATATAGCTTAAAGGAAACTTTTATTTCTGTTTTTAATATATATGGCTGGGCCTCATTTATTACACATTAATTTTCAGAAAAAAAAAAAAACCCTGGTAACTCCACACAAGGCTTGACATAAGCAACATGGTGGTCTGTGAAAGAGAAGGCTACATGATGCCTAATTGTGCTAGTGTTCAACACAAGCACACTACTATTCATTCCTCTGATAACAAAAATCAGATGTTCCTAGTGTATAAGGTACACTCTTCACAGAGGCTGTCCACTTCAGTGCCCTAGCATTCACCGGCAGTTATTTTATTTATGTGTATTTGGAACCTGGATAATTCAATGGATCTAATTTTTTCCACAATTTGCCAATTACCTTACTAGCCTATTCAGACTCTAATATATAATTTACCCATATATGTTCATCTTTTTTAATGGGTATACCAAGGGATATATGATGGAAGAGTAGGTCTGATTTCCTTCAGTGTTTTGGACATACTGTAAATAAAATGTCATTGTTTCCCAATCTGTTATCTATGAGCTTATCTAAACTTTTAATAAATCTATTTATGTTTTCAATCTGTATCCTGGGATAATGCATTCCACAAGTTTCTATCCCTTGTAGATCTCGTTCAAGCTTCTCAGACTCTTGAGTCCAAATATATCAGGATTCAATAAATAAATAAACATAGTATTCACAGTATTATAGATCACATTCATATCCCCTTTCTCAGCCTTCTTCCCATGTAAATAGAGCCCTTCTTTTTTTCTGCTTCACTCAGAAAAAAATATAAATTGATTCACCAACTTAAACTAATTAATCAATATAGAAGACTTTTCTTTTGCTCATGTTAATCTTCTCTGGACTCTCTTACTTTAATCATGTCTTCATTGAGATTTGCTGACCAGAATTGCATACCAAGTTCCTGGTGCTGGGCATAATGAGGTACAAAGAGAGACTGTTTATTCTAAAACAATTTCTAAGCAAGCCTGGAAATGATTAAGATACTTGTGGAATCACCACATACACCAGAATCAAGAAAGGCTTTGAGTGAAATGGTGCTTGTCAGTGAAGATAGGGTACAGAAGTAAGAAGCAAGCTGCCCCTGTCATGTTCATCTCTTCTTAATCCCGGTCTGCCTTCCTTGTGGGACAAGCTGCTACATCAGTTTCTCCCAGGTAAGACTTCCTCACACAAGATCTTGAAATATTGGGTTTCTTTGAAAGCAGGATAACTTTGCAAGACAAGTTTAAGTACAGTCACCATATAAAAACAAAAAAGAGAAAGTTACTCTGATATTTGTCCATCTATGTTCGCATTAAGCCACATTCCAAAGTGCTTACCCATTTATAAAACATCCAATAGATTTTCAAGGGCATAAATCCCCTGGAAAGTTAACTCAGAAGGATTTGTGGCAAGGACAGAATCAAAGCAAAGATTTTTGCGTAGTACTGATGCAAATGGAAACATATACTAAATTAATCCTATGGCAGAATACAATACACATCAGTGTTATTACCAGATAACTGTGTCCATCAGATTCTATTTTTCAGAGATATGGGCAGGGCTGGATAAATAGTTATTAGTTATCAATTTCCAATTCTGTTTTTAGTATATACTCCAGGGACAATTCCTTTTTAATTACTTTACAGGAAAAAGACAAATGCTTGGCTCACATGCAGCCATTTTTAGATTCTCTCACCCATTAAAGATCTTAAAAATGGATCCAGCCTTGAGCCTGCATGCAGTTTCAGAATGTTTCTTAATGAAGTATGTTTGGTAATCATTACAAATCAAGACTAGTTGCAAAATAACACAAAATATATTTGGTAGATTTTCACCTCAGAATGGATTACGGGGTTTTAATTTTCTTGAGTTACATTCTAGTTCCAGAGATATATTGTGTTATTTAAGAAAGACTAAAGAAATATCTAAATTTTATTTATAAATGCCTTTTAATGGTTAAATTTTCAAAGTTACACTGTATTCTCTTAATTCTCAGATGCTATCAATCTACAAGTACACCACTATTTCAATTTGCTGCTAAAGAATTAAAATGCTATTAATTAGTTATAAGGCTTAAATAATTGATAAATACAATCTAATTTCAGAGATGTTAAAATGTGGGGAGAAATGTATCTTGAAGTCTGTGAAATACAGTGTTTTAATTTTCATTGTATTATTCTCAAATTCTATAACACTCTTTATCTAGGCATCCATGCTCTGATTCTACATATTATCAGGCCACCTAAAGGTAACTCTGTCAGCAAATGTTGGGAAATTGCATTACTGTCTGATAACATCCTCTACTCAGTCAGAAATAGTGGAGATGGTGAGCAAGGTCTTAACTGAGGCCTCTAGTTGACCACAAACCAAAAAGAAAGGATCTTCAGAAAAACAATTTCTGAAAATATCACTTATAATCAGAAGGAAATAATCTAGCAGGCTTAAAGAATCCATTGGTTACGACATAAATTCTACCAGCCATATGGACATGAACAGATAACCACCATCAGATAGATCATCTTTAAATTCCAAAAGTAATAACAAAAAAAATTTAAACTACAAATACGGGGGCTGTGGATATAGCTCAGTCGGCAGAGTGCTTGCCTCAAATGCACAAGACCTTGGGTTCAATATCCAGCACCATAGAAAAATCAATCAATCAAACAACAACAACAACAACAAAAAACACCCTACAAATATGTATGTGACACATTGGTATTTTGACAAGGTGCCACTTGAGCTTGGTCCCCAGATTCATCCAATCTAACCTGTTCCTGCTACACAGGCTCTCTCCGTGCATATTCCTAAGGCCAACAGGCTCTCTCATTTTGTGTCCAGGTTAAAAGCTCTGCCACAGGCAATCTGACATCAGTTCAAGATAAAGCTATGATCTAACTCAGGTTGGCCTCCTGTACTTTCATTGCTCCTTGATTAACCATGGAATTTAATTATTTCTCCAGAATCTTGTGCAAATACATCTAGTATCCAAAAACCTTTCTGCCTTTCTTCTATATCAAACAGCAATAACAGCAACAACAAAACTTCTTTGTGTACCTGAGATACAAAATCCCTAGAAAGCTCTAGAAACAGGTCCAGAAATCCATCTGATCAATCTTCTCTAGAACCACTGTCTATCTCCCCAGAATGATGTTCATCTCTGCCCAAGTTAGTCAGGTAGAATCTTACTTAAGAAAATAAGGAAACAAGAAAGAACAACCACTTCATACACACAACTTCAAATACACAGACAAATATCTTTGACTCTATTGTACTGCCACCAATAAAAAAAAATCAAATGTGGTAAAAAAGAAAAATTTTTTCCTACAACAAAGAATACTGTGTCTAATGATTCTTTACTCTTCTAGGGTTGATAGTATTGTTTTCTTAAGTATTTAAAGACAACTTCAACAACTTATTGAATAAAAATGAAATAACTCTCTTGATGAAATTAGCAATCAGGATACTCAATTATGCTAGACATTTTTCATTTGCTACTCTAGACTCACTTTTCATCCTTTCAGCCTGGCTCTATTCCCAGAAAGCATATTTCTAAGACCTTCAGCAACAGTACTCTCATTTGCCCTCTCCCTCTAGTTGGGTTCAGCCAATGGTAAGCACCCACAAGAATTCAAAGGCAGAAGAAGAGAGAGGTATGAGTAAATATGTATTTCCCTAGCTCTCTCCTTTTCAGGCATGGCTTTGAGTTTTGCACCTCTCATTAAGGCCATACCTTTACAAAGCAGACTTTTCCTCCTGTGCCAGCTATGGCCAGGGCTGGTAATGGCTTCCCATTGTTGCCAGTCCCTAGATGGTGCATCTTCTTTTGTCGGTTCTTTAATTCTGCCCAACCCCATCAACAGTTCTTCCATTAACTTCTTCAGCTATGCATTTTCAGTGTACCATCAGTTTCCTGATAGGACTTGGTTGATAAATATATGTATTAAATCATATATTTCCATAACAGATGCTACCTAATGTTAAAAGTGCAAATCTTTTCATCAATCTAAAGCAAAGTATGGCTCTTCCTCAGATAATTACTAGTAACTTCAATTTTACATTGTCATTCTACTACTTTCAGATCTTGTCTGAAACATCTGATATTCATGAAGATCATACATGTCAACCACTCTTTTTTTAAGAGCCCAGGTGTTATCCCTGTTTTAGGTCAAATCACAAGGAAGCCCCATACTTCAACTATGTTAATATGTACTCACTGTAGAGCTGCCTTGTCTGTAAAGGAAAGTGATTCTTCCTTTTCCCTAGTCTACCTTAGTTACTCTTCCTATGGGCTTTCATAGCACCCTGAATTTGTCTGTTTTTCCATCTGTAGCTGTTTTTTCACTTATCTATCTATCCCACTAGGTTATAAACATACTGTCTTACATGGTTTAGTATTTATATCACCTAAAGCTGTGACTCTAAGCACTAATAGCATTTGGCAAATAAATTAATGAATTATTATGCTCATTAATTTAAAATGGGCTATGAGGTAATAGTATGAAACAATCAGGTGGACTATATACATTTTGTAAGTAAACTGCTAAGGAATACACTGGTTACTCATTGCTTCATTCCACATTTCAATTTTTTGTTATTTATTTATTTATTTTAAAATAATGAACATGTTTAGGGTTTGCTATTGGATAGCATTCTGCTTGGTGCTGGAAAGTCATGTGAGGCACTGTTCTTGCCTAAAATCAAAGTGATTACTTGGACTCTGTAAAGGTCATGTTTTGACCATCAGGTTTCTTATGCAAATTCTTCTCAGAGGAACTGGCTTCCTTTTGCATCCCAATAAAAACTATGAGGAAGGCCTTGAAATTTCATGCAGAATTTTGTATTAAATCATGTCAGTTTTCTACCAATGACCCTCTTGACTTAACATTTATCCTCTGTGACTATTTACCCTTTCTCTCTCTGGTTTGTATTATGCTACAGTGTAGAAATTACGTACAATGTCTGAGTCACTAAGTCATATTTCTTGTCATATTTCTTTTTGCTTTGCTGTGTATTATAAACTGTTTTAAGTAGTTCTTGAAAGAAATTCACATAACAGAAAAACAGGTTCAATAAAATTTTATCCATCTTTGAAATTTTATTAGATCCAAGCAATTTTAATAGATCCAAGCAATTTTCACTTAAATTAATTGTAAAAGGCCATAATTGTATTAGTACAATATTAACATAAAATACCATTTGTGATTAAGAAATAATTGATAACAATATATGTCAAGTGATGGGAAGGGGGGTTCATTGAGGAGTTTAACTTTCTGTATTATATAATTTTCAAATTTATACGTGTGTTTTTATTTATGTATGCAGAAAAAGACATTTAAAAGAAAGAGATGACATTCTGGATTATCTTCATTTTCCCACATACACATGGTGCTTGAATGAATGTGCAGATTTAAGATATATAGGGTGATAATTTGATTATTGAATCATATGTGACCCAGCTGAATGAATGTAATAACAGACAGATGATGGTGTATATCATTGATATGAACTGATTTCCCTTGTTCCATATTTTAGCAGCCCATCATTTCCAGAATTGGCTTAAACCTAAAAATATCCTTAGCAGGGATGAAGTTTTGAGACTGGGCCATTCTCTAACAGCTGGAAGATATTCAGTGACTCCACATGAAGAAGCCAGTGGGAGCATGTAAGGATAGGCATATGCCCTATAGCTGAGCCTATACTCCCTGAGCTAGCAAACACCTTGCTCTGGCAACAAAATCTCCCTTGGGCTCTTTTGGACATTAAGTTTTATAAGCCAAACTACAGAACCACAATTTTTAAAATATCCTTTATACATATCTAGAGGCCACATTGTAACATTTCTTGTTTAATATGAGTCTTAGGGAATGGGGGATGGAGATGGGTACATCATTGATAGCCTTATTTTCAAGTTCTTGGACTTTTCTCTTCAGAATATTTACAAAGACTAATAAAGCAAGTTCTTTCTGTTACAGAGAAAAATAAGGTATCCATGACATAAAATTAAGTGTAAAGCATGTGAATAATGAAATATTGGAGTTTCATGTTTATATGCTGATAGCATAAAATATTTGAGCTCTTTAACATTAAACACCAAAGATCTTATCAAATGGATAGATAAGTGACTCAGACATTGTAAGTTATTTCAACACTATAGCATAGTATTTACCACAGATATAGTTCTTTCACTCCGTTGAGGTATCATTTAGTCTCAAACTTAAATACACATTGATAATTTTTTTTTACAAAAGATGCTATCAGCAAAACAAACAGGATTTTGTATTACTTCAAAGCTTATTTATGGTGTTTTAAAAAATTCAATGAAAACAGGAAAATAGTGTCTTGATTTTCTAAACTTTACAACATCTGCTTTTACTTACTTTTCAGTATTGTAAAGTTCTCTGGATTTTTAAGTGAATTACTTTGCTTTTCCTTTGTCTATTCTTTTAGTTGACTATCTTCACACTAAGTTACACATCCAGACACATTCTATGACTGCATGAAAATCTGAATGGCATATATAACAAAGAAATTTTGAAGAATGCGACATTACATGGAAAGATACCTTGAAAGAACAGAGAGGTACATAAGGAGCAGACCCCTCTATAAAACTAATCAAAACTTTCTATCATTCTTTCTCAAACCATACTACACTAGATTGTTTTCTATGTCACCTACTATCTTAGATGGATAATATCAATAATATTTTCTAAATGATAATTATATTTGAAAATTTTTTCCAAAACCAAATAAGAGTATTAAAATTATGGTCAGTAAATCTTCAGGTTAAAAAAAAAAGGTAGTAAATCTGCTGATAATAATATCCTCAATGTTAATCTATTCCATGGAGTTTTTCTTTCCTTCTTCCCAAATCAATAGGAATTAAATTCAAAGACATTTTGGAAATGTTCTTTAACTTTTTTTAGAGAAAGATATTTCTCTATACTCAAGAGTTATTCATAAAACACACTAATATCCAATTACTTTGTATGTCATATAAGTCTCTCATACCTTGACCTTTTCCTGTATGACCAAGTAGTACATTTATTTTATTTAAAATAAGTTACCTTAGAAAAATACAGCCATTTCTTCTGTTACATTTCCTGATTCCCTAAAATTTGAGATTTTAGTTAATTTCACATCAACAGGAGACAGTGGGTAAAAAAAGAAAGATGATATACTGGTCATGATTCCAACAATTTTATTCAGGATTTTCTTGGAAACCTTCTTGAGATACTTTAAACGTTTGTTGGTGGCTTCTTGTGAGGCTGGTTTAAAGCCTGGGGATTATTTGTGGTTAATACACAAAAGAGAAAAAAAGAAAAACAGGGGAAACAGCCTTTAAGGAGCACACTCCTGAGGTTTCACTGTTGGGTTTGCTAACATTCTTTCCTTCACTTCCCCAGTTGGGCTGACCTCAAAATTCTTGGTGTCCAAGGCTTCTAAAAGAATGTAAACCACATTATCTTCCCCAGAGGGGAAAACAGAAACAAAGTTGGATGATATGTCAGGATAAAGGAGAGGTCTACCATGTGCTTGAGAAGGAGGGAGAGCTCTACTGCAATCACACCAAAAATCAAGATTTTGTGGGCATGGGTTTGTCCACATGAAAAAGAAGAGTGGCTTTGCCATTTAGTCAAAGGTCCTTCACAAGCAGTTAAAAAAGAGCAAGTTGGGAGTCATTATATTTGGTTTCTGCTACACACCTGTGATATCAAGATGGGAGAGAGAATACAAAGATCCATATCTCCAAAGATTTTTTTTAAACAAAAAGATCTTGCAAGTCAGAGGTATAAAGAGGGAAAGGATGCAAGGTCCATCTTGGGTAAAATCTGAATGTTGGCAGCACTGCCTTTTATGGTTGCTTTGATTGTGTGCTACATTCAAAAAGTCTCAGCCATAGATAATTTGATGCTTTCCTTTATTCTCCATCTTTTTCACTTCATGTTTAAAATGATTTGTGTTCAAGAATCAATTTAACAACATGATTCAAAATTTATATGACTTCACTTTAAGTGGAAGTAACTTGGAAATTTGTTTTGGAAAAGAAAGGAGATTCTCAGGCTCATGAGGTTTTTTTTCCTTAAAAACATTTTTAAGCTGTTTTTATCTACTGTTATCTTTAGATCATCTCTTCTAAAAAGATACTTAAATATCAGTGCTTCTCTTGGGGTTTACTCTCATTTTGTTTGTTTGTTTGTTTGTTTTCATTCTATGGACTTGAAGAGCTTTAGTTAGCATCCATGTACTAGTCAGCCTCATATTTTATCTCCAGCCAAGATCTTGAACCTACTTATCTGTTTACAGACAAGAGACTACTTAGTATCTCACAAGGCTTCCAATGCTTCAGGTTCAAAACTAAACTCATTTTCTTCTTTTATACCTCTTCCCCATTCTAAGCTCTACCCCATGCTCCTTGTCTTCAGTGTCTATCAATATAACCCAAATCATTAAACCAAGGATCTCTTTGATGCCTTTCCCTCTTCTAATTAATGACCAAGTTTTGTCAATTTGTCTCCTCAATTTCACCTGAATATTCATTTATTTCCCTTTCTGTTGTCATCCTACTTTACGGTTATCTCGGAAGAAAAAAAAAATTATCGAAACAGAATCCTAGCCAATTTTCCTTTCCACTAATCTTGTTACCATATGATCTATTTTCCATCCACACAATCTTTGGAATTATCCTTGTTGGAATGATCCCCATAAAACACAAATCATATGAACAGGACACTCCAGCTTAAAACCTTTCAAAAATTTCTCAGTGGCTTTATCAAGTCTAAACACTTTACCATGACTCAAAAGACTTATTATTTAGCCTGTACCTACTTCCCCATTGCTGTTTTCACTTTCCTGTATAGTCACACTAAGTAACTTTCAATCCTTGAAACCTACCAAATTTTCAGATGGAACATGCTTGTTCCCAATCTGTATATTACTTTCTTGATCTATGAACTAAATACTTGCATTTCCCTGAAATTCAAGTTGGAATCTAATCACTGAAGTGATGGTATTAGGAGGTGGGATCATTAAGAGATAATTAGGTCACAAGGGTGAAACCCTCATAAATGAGAACCTGTTAAACCCTTCCAGCAAGTGAAGACACACTGAGAAGGAGCTGTCTATAAGCCAGAAAACCCATCTCCCATCAGACACCAAATCTGAAAGTGCCTTGTCTTAGACTTACTAGCCACTAGAACTATGAGAAGTACATTTTTGTTTTTATAAGCTTTTCATTTATAATGTTTCATTACAATAGCCAGAATGAAGTAAGACATTTAAAGTTATCTTTCTTTACCCTAACCTAGATCAATTCTCCAGTGATGCTTGTAAATCACCCTGATTTCTAGTGTACCACCCAATCCACACTATTCTTATTGTCTAATTTATGTTTAAGGCCTACTAAAAATTAGAAGTAGACTACATTGTTAAGGGAAAAAAGCATTATTGGCTTAATAGTTTTGTTGTTCTATATTTCTTAGAATGGTAAAATACAGAACAAATAGGGATTAGAATATGTTCAGTCTTCTCTTTAATTCTGCTCTTCAGTTATTGAAGCTTCAAATGCCAGCATTGGAAATTAAAAGGTAAGATAATGCATGGAAGGGGAGAATCATGGGGTGAATTTGACCAAGCCTGGATTAAGATAAAGGCTCATCAAAAATTACCATATTCAATTCCCACACTAATATCTCTCTAGGATGTCTTAGTAACAAGTTGGGAAACCATAAAAGGTAGCCACTATATCATATTGCTGAAAAACATATACATATGGTCCGTGTCATATGGTTTGACATATGATTTTTCAACTTTACAATGATGCAAAACCCATATAAATTTATTAGAAACCATACTTTGAGTTGTGATCTTTTCCCAAGACAGTTGCATTCTGTAAAATATTCTTTTGTGATGTTGGATAAGGGCACCAAGGCACAATTCCCGGTTATCCATCTGATCATAAGGGTAAATGATTGATATTTTACAGTGTACTGCATTGCTAAGCTATGATGTTCAGTAAATTAGTTGTATTAAATGCATTGTCCACTTGGGATATTGTCAATTTATTATGAATTTCTAAAAAGTACATTGGTAGTGACTACTTCATCTCTGTAGGTGCCCTTTAGGAAAAAAAAAATTAGTGAGATTTGTAGGGACATCTGGTTTGGAAACTTGGTTTCACATATCTCTCCCTTTGTCTCCTAAAAACTTTAGTCCTCAGAGGAAAAATAAAAGAGAGTGATACTCTCTATTTCACAGGATGGGTTATTAGAAATTGTAATACAAAAGGCTAGCACTTTGAATACCTACCCCACTATATAGAATATATAAACTCCTACAGTTCAATAATAAAAGGATGAATAATACAATTAAAAATGAGAAAAAAAAGATACGCCAATAAGAAAATATAAAGATGTTTAACAGCATTATCCATAAAAAATGTAAATAAAAATCACAAAGACCTCCCTCTTCATACTCATTAGAACAGAATAAAAAGTCAAATAATAATTGTTGACAAGAATATGGAAAAGATAGAACTCTCATATCCTGGTGTTGGGAATATACAATGATATACCCACTTTGGGAAGCAGTCAGAAATTCCTGAATAGCTTATACATAGAGTTGCCACATGATCCAGCAATTCCACTCCTAGTGGAGTGGAACATACACCTAGGTATATACCTAAGAGATATGAAAGATAAGTTCACATAAAAACTTGTACATAAATGTTTATCAAAACCAAACAGTGAAAATAACTCAAATGCCCATCAACTGATGAATGGAAAAATAGAATAGTATATTCATACATGGAATATTATTTAACAATAACATGAAATGAAGTACTAATACATGCTACAACATAAACAAACACTGAAACATCATTTAAAATCAAAGAAGCCAGTTACAAATGATTATATATTGTATAAGATTCCACTCATGTGAGATATTCAAAACTTATTGATACAGAAAGTAAATAAATGATTTTCTAAGGCTAGGAGATGGAAGGGTGATATGGGAGGAAAAGGAGTGACTGCTGAAGGTAATGTACTTGCTTTAGGGGATGATAAAAATGTTATAACTGTGATTGTGACGATGATAGCACAACTGTATGAATATACTAAAAAAATTCAACTGTATACTTTAATAGTGTATTGAATGCTACATGAATAAATGATATGTAAATTTTGACTAATCTATTCCCCAAAGAGACTTAAAATAGTCAAATAGTGTAACCCTGTGAGATATGTTTCCTTTTTATAAAAATTATAATGATATAATTTAAAAAGACTACTCCATAAATTTTTCCTTTTTGTACATCAATTTTAGTCTTTAAATTACTTTTTTAAAAATTAATTTCATAACTGGCATAAATGCCACTCTACTCATTATTTAGATTTTGGCTCAAATATCAGCACCTCTGAGAAACTTTCCCTAAACACTCCATTTAAAATGGATGCCACTCCATGCTCTGGAGTGGTCCTACTTTCTATCCTCTTATCCAGATTTATTTACTCCACAATTTAAGATTATCTGACATTATATTATTTGTCTTTTGCTGTCTACTCAACTAGAATGTTAGTTCATTAAAGAATTATCTGTTTTGATCACCCTATATCCTCATAGCATAATAAACATTCAATTGACTTTTGGTTATAAACAGTAAAAATTATCTACTGGTTAAATTTCTTTATATAAAAGTCTATATAACTTTATGCACAATTTCTCAGGTTTCGTTGGTTTTGTTTTTACAATAAGATGAACACATTGATTCTCATCCTCCTTATCAGAATATTTAGAGTCATTAAATTCTTCTTGAAACTTCAGAGATGTCAGGACAATTGAAATTCCTTTGGGAGTTTGAAATTAAAAAAATATGTATGGTATTTAGTATCTTTACATTATCTTCAATAAGCTTTATGAGGCATAATTCCTCAATATTGCAATGTCCCTTTCTTAAAGTTAAAAAAAACCCACATAATTTCCCTCAGGTTAATGAAATTCAGTTTATCCCACAACTCAGTATTCTAATATAGTGATAAGTCGGCCTCCTTTATTGAACCTAAATATTGTTGGACTTTCTAAAGTATACTTCAAAACACTTCTGAAAATTACACAAATTTTTATAGAAACTACTTCTTGGAGCATAGGATTTTTAATTGTTGTTGCTTTATCTGCTTTTCAAAATAATAGTTGGATTTTAAAAACAAAGCAGAACTCTGTTTTAATATACATCAATATTATAACTGTTCAGATAAGTGGCCTTAGGCCAGTACTATCCCTTCCAAAATGTGACAGTCACACATAGTATAAACTTGACCACACTGTTTAGCCTAAACTCTTATTAGTCATGTGCTGGAATATGAAAGTCAAGATAAAAGAATATTAGTGCATGTATATGTATGTTAACATAACATTTATTCTAGAAAAGCCTTCTCAACATAATGCCATAGTCTTTAGAAAATCATTCCAAAGAATCTATGAAACAATAAATTTAGTGAATTCAGATGTTTGGGTATGGATCCTCAACAATTTAAAATAGAGGCTGCACTGGAGAACCATGAATATAGACATCTAATGTCTATATTCAGACCTCGAGAATAGTATCACAATGCTTGTATTCAAATCTCTAATCTACCACTCACTGGTTGTGTGAGCTTGGCCAAGTTACTTATTCTTTATATACCTCAGTTATTACCTTTAAAATGTAGCAAATAGTATTACCCAAAAGAGATTTTGATGATTAAATAAATAAATTCATGTGGGGTACTTAGAATACTACTTAGAATTAGGACAATATCAAAAAGTGCTAGCCATTGTTTTTAGGTTGCTAAGGAAAAATCCAATTAAAGTTTTAGTTATCACTACTATACAATTATAAATAAAAAGATATCATCTCACATATTTTGATACAAAATTAGTAGTAAGACTTTAACTTTATTCCATGTATGATTACATCTTATTTGCCAAGCCAAAGTCATAACATTCTGAAGGAAAAATTTTTGCAAAAGCCTATTAGATGAAAGATTATTTTCTCATACTGTTGCAATCCACAAAAAAAGCGTCCATGGCCCTCCTACTAAGTTTAGACTAGACGCTTTTCTTAAATAGCCACATATTGCTTCATTAAACTGTTTTTTAATGGCTCTTTTGATGACTGCCAGTTTCTTCCGCAAGAAGTTCTGACCTGCAAATTCATTTTTTTTTAAATTCAGTAATAACTTTCAATATACTAACTCTGAGCATCATGGACAAAATAAGAAGCCAATTAGTTGTATTTTCCATCATCTGAATGAAATATGAATGAATCAACTTCATCACTAAACTTAAAAGATTGTCTTTATTGACGAAAAATCAATAATATTGTCCTACCAACTCAAGTTCCTTTTAGAAGGTAAGGAATTCTTAAATGATCTGTATCCTCAAACCAAGTTCCTTTTCCTCTTGTGAAGCCTTGTCCAGTGATCTAGTAGCATTCTGCCATCACACTGGCCATAAAATTACTTTAAGAACTCATTACTTAGAACATTAACTACAAATTATGACCCAACACAGTATTCATTTTCATAAATAGATATTGTTCATTTTCTTTCTTTAGTCATTATTTTCCTTTCCTTTCTCACTTATTCAAATATGGCATGATGTGATAAATGTACCTTCTTGTCAAGCTACCATCTTTCGAAAACAGACCTCACAGATAATCAACACATCAGCTAGTTATTACAACAAGCCAGAAAAGTAAAAACCATAAGTCAATCTGCAATCTTGCAAACACTCTCTAGTGGTATTTGCTTTTCATAAAAGTGCATAGTTGTCCCTCAAGCATTTAGTTTTTGGTAGAGGTTGACTTAAAATTATTTGAAGAAACAAACACATTACCAGCATGTGCCTCTTTAGGTAGTGAATGAGAGGTACTTCAAACTGAATAGGAAATGTGGTTCATCCCATCACTGCATGTTGGAAAATGAGATCTCATTTATTTTTTGCATTTTCACATTTACTTTCTGTATGGTTTCAAAAGAGAAAGTGAAATACCACTTTTAACTTTAAATATGTCATCACACTTTTGGAGGTTTACATATTATAAAACTAAAAATACATTTAGAACTTATTAGCTATTTACAATCAAGTTTTTAAGTGCATATATAATACATATTTTTCTTAAAATGTATCTTTAAAATCAGATGGCTTTTTCTAATTATTTTTACATTGTTGCTATATATAATAATACTTTAAATAGCTTGAGTTGAAAATATTTCTACAATTGTTGCTTTTGTAGAAATCACTTTTAAAGAAAGTTGAGGAAGAAGGAAGCTAATTATAGAAAGATAGTGAATAAACCACTGTATTTTTAAAAGCAGCTAATTAACTGGGTAGCTAATTAAAGAGACTACAAAAACCTTGGTTTTAATACTCACAGGTTCTAACTGCGAATATTTATTCTGTTGCATATTTTTCTGTCAGGCTAAGACTCCAAGTGGGGAATGGGACCCTGCCAAGTCTCTGAAAATCGATTGTTCAGAATTCTTAATTATAAGAAAGTAAACAAAGAGTGAGTTGAAGCAGTGCAGAGTTCTAATGAGTGAATGTAAAAAAAAAAAAAAAATGAGCAAAATCAACTCTCTTCAAAGCCAGCAGGCACAGTTCTGACAGTCATCCATCAAACTGAAGGTCTCCTTAATAAATGCCAATTATAGGGCATATATGCACAGACGTGGCTAGCATAAGCCATAGGATCATTTCCTTCCGAGAAAATTAGTCACCAAGAAAACACCCAGGCAGTGCAAACGACCAGCCCGCCCGATGGTAAGGCTTGTTCCTGCTCAGCATACTAACCAGAATTATTTCTCTCTCTCTTTTCAACTTAGGAAAAGTTCAGAACAGCACAGCATTTTGTTTGGGGTTATACAAATTCCTTCACAATTTGTATAGAAGTCTAACATAACTTTTTAAAAGCCATGACATGCCCATAATGTATACAGAGTCTCTGACTTCCGCCGTAAGCTAAGCTTTTTCCTAACTTAATCATACTCAAATTTCACCCCTTTTAAAGATCCTGATTCAAAAATGTTCACTCATTCTCCACAGTCCACAAATTTATACCATCTCTTCCTGTGGTATTTTATATGCATAAATTAAAAAAGAATGGCCTCCAATGAGGATTAAAAAGTTGAAAAAATTACAGACTTTCTAAATTTAGTTTCAGTTTTAAAAAATTTAACACTCAAAATATGTGTATTAAGAAAACATTTTTCTATGCTCTCATGAAATAATCCATTCACATTTACCTCACTACCTAGAGGAAGTGCTGGATTCAACTCAGAAATTACATTCTGGGTTTAGGATGATATCATCATGTAATCTAGTTTATAGGGGAAATAAAGAACTCTTGAGAAGTATATGAAGTATGGCCTACTGATAACTAGCTCTTACTGTGGAATTCACACTATTATATGAATCTCAACTTTCAAAAACTATTGGTCTGCTTCCTTTTTCATTATCTACTTGGCCAGGAAATGAACCAATCTTCAAACAGGTTTCTTGATGCCATCTGATGACATCAGGGGATGTAAGAAAACTTTCTTAGAGAGTTTAGCCACAGTGCTTTAGCCCAAAAACCAAAGGCACAAATTTTAAACCATAGAACTATTTCCTTAAGGAAATGGAGGATTTTCAAAAAGAACAGCTATATCCTTCTATGATGACAGAGATAATTAATGGAGTAAATGAAAACGTTCATGTTTGATATTTTTATGCAAATGGATTAGCATAGTCTGCATTGGCCCCAAGTTGATGTCTTACCTAATTGCCCTTTAAAGTGACATCTTCCATCACACATGTGAACCTGTGCTAAATTCATTTATTTCCATCTTGCCTGAAATTATGATGAATGGTCTGAGCTCTATTCAATTATTTAAAATGTGCAAAGAAACAGAAACAATGAAACTGGCAAAGCCCTCTACATTCTTAGGAACAATTTAAGCTAATTAGCATCAACTTCTCCCCCATTCATCATACCCCTTTAGAAATATAAACAAACTGTCAGCTCTAACCTAACAAACAGATCACTGAGCTACTTAACACAAATTATTCTTACATGAAAAGCTCCTTCTCAGGCAATATTCTCCTTTAGGGCATCTGGGAAGCTGAGCTATTAAAATTGAAGACATATGTTCCAGTCAAACTCAACTCCCGGATTGTAATGATTGCTGTTGTGACAGTTTTCAGTCAGCATACTTGATGCTAGCAACACAGCCCCAGGTTTGAGGGAGACAAAAGTCAAATGGAATGATGCAAGCAGAGCCATGCATGTGGAGAATACCTCCTCCTACTATCCATCACATTCAGTTTGTGATCATCTCTACTGATCTGCTGTCCCTTAAAGCTTTACTTTGTTTGGTTTGGGGGTATTAATGGGCATGAAGTAACAATATAGTCTGTGACAAGGCTGGATTTCCACATGTTATTTTTCACTACATTCTATGAGGCTGGTGTTAGTTAGCTTAGAATAGTCAGCTGAATTTTGGCCTATCACTTCAGAGAAGCTAGAGAAGATGTAGTTGGGAGGGCTCAAGTAGAGAGAAACATAGCAAATTCATTAATATAAAACCTTTGCATGCTAAAAATCAACTGTGTATACATTCACACATATTTTCTCCCTCACATTTCTCACTGAAGACTTCTGAATCATTTCTCATAAAGCAAATGTTATAGTTTGAAAGTAAAGTCTTCACAAGTTAACTTATAAACACACAGACTTTCTAGTAACATGATATGCCATAAAGCCCTCTGAATATATTCCTTTTCTTCAGCATCCTAGAAACATGAATTTCAATGGCACCTCCGACTACTATAGTAATAGCATGACTTCATAAGCAGCCCACCCTACATGGCACTATGTCCATTACTTACTAAAGCACCTGGATTACTGTTATTTGCTTTAGTGAATAGTTGTTTGTAGCATCTCCTCCTTCCCTACCCACTTAGGTCTTAGATTTCCCACCCATTATGTTTATAAAAATAGGCTATTGGCTTTTTTTGTTTTTAATAGTTTTATGTATGTATTTATTTATTTATTTATTTATATTTATTTTTAAGTGGTGCTAAGAATCTAACCCAGTGCCTCACATGTGCTAGATAGACAAGCGCTATACTACTGAGCCATGATCCAAGCCGTGGGCTGTTGGCTTTTAAGTCAACTAGTCAGTCACTGTGATTCCTTTAGGGATGAGCAGATTGCTCAGTCTGAACTGACATAAGAAGATACTTGCTGAATACTTCAGGAAACAAGGTTCCTCTCTGTGAGATGGTGAGCAGGCCTGTAGAAAGCTGAGTAGAGATTTGGAAAGTACTTTGTAATATAGTTGAGCTCCTAGGAAAAGTTTAACACTTATCCCACTCTATTTTTAATTTTTCAATTAATTTTTAATTAAGTAGTTAATAAATAGCCTTTGATGATTAAGGCAATTTGGATAAAGTTCTGTATTCCTTATACTAAAGAGAATCACATACAATCACACACACACACACACACACTCCTTCCTTATATAATATATAGCCTAATAAATATAAAATATATATAATCCATATATATATATACACTTGCACACACATACACACACACACACACACACACACACACACACACATATGCTAGTTTTACCCCCTATTCTTAACATACAGAGAATGATGCAGAGAGAGAAATTCCTTGAATTATCTTTTGCTTGTCTTTTCATAAACTCTTTACTTCTGGCATCATGACTAATATATAAGCAGCCACTGTAAATATGCTGAATTTAATTAGTAGAATGGAGAACACCTTTCCTAAATTAAAAACAATGTCCCACATTAACCACAGAATGATTAACCAAAATGGGTGCTATCACAATATCTCTTTTTATCTCAAGAGAGTAAAAATTTTTCATTATAATTACCTTAACTGAAAGTGTTTCATTTTACATTATATGTATCTGTATCACAGAAGACTAAATAATGGAGAATTATTTCTTAGTTTATCAAGTAAAGTTACAAAGAGAACATGATCTTGTCTCCTGCTCACCCCAAAATTAGAATGTTAGGAATATTTTTTCTTTGGTATCCCTAAATATAGTTTCTCTGGTTAGGATACTGAATAGAACTTAATGTTACCCAAGCTTTATTCATAAATGTAAAGCAATACATCAACTTTTAAAAGTTTTTGCCCAGTCCTTCATTGCTGTATGGGTGGTTTTAACCCCATGATTATTTGTAAATGCAAAACTGTATGTATAATAAATTACAACTGCAACTGACTAACCTCAGAACGACTGACAAGTGAATAATTACTCCCACAGATGGCCAAGTGCTTTGGCAATTAGCCCATTTGGGCAAAATTCATTGCACGTAAGAAAGAGGCTTCCTTTTCAAAATATCCACACCTACTTTTTGGAGGATAAATGGAAGGGAGAGGAGTTATAAGAAAAAGGGTAGGGATTACTGTTGGATTACTGTTATTTGCTTTAGTGAATAGTTGTTTGTAGCATCTCCTCCTTCCCTACCCACTTAGGTCTCAGATTTCCCACCCATTATGTTTATAAAAATAGGCTATTGGCTTTTTTGTTTTTAATAGTTTTATGTATGTATGTATTTATTTATTTATATTTATTTTTAAGTGGTGCTAAGAATCTAACCCAGTGCCTCACATGTGCTAGACAAGCGCTATACCACTCAGCCAATAATGAAGGGATAAGGAGTAAATGGAAAAATTAATGGTTCCTATAACAAGCAAACCATTTAATATGAATTACTCTCCCAAGGTGATGGAATTCTACCAACCTACTCCCCTGCCATATACATTTTATGAATTTCTGGAAGAAAGGAGCTCAAAGACCCCAAACATTAAACAATGATGAGGAAATAGAAACATTAATCACTCTGATTTGATCAGTACGTAATGTATACATGTACTGAAATATCACTCTGTGATCGATAAATATCTACCACTATTATATGATAATCAATTTTTTTTAATTTAAGAAAATGGAATTGCTAAATACTCTGATTTGGTCATTACATATTATATACATGAGCTGTCACAACTGTATCCCATAAATACACACAATTGAACTATTTTTAAATAACCTTAAAGACAGATCAAGTCATCTAGCTAAACATTTTAAATAATCCTAAAGTCATCTGACATGAATCCCCATTTTCTCTTTAGCTTAATATATAAATATCAACAATGTTTGTGATATTCTAACAATTTTGAAGACTATTTGAGTCCATTCCTCAAAGTATAGAGCAAAGAGCATGAAAGAATTATGATTAAAAGTATACTTTGTTTTCATTTATTTATCTGTGGTTACACTGTCATTAGCTTCCTCCTAAAATATTCCTAAGTCTAAGATAATATTCTGATAGTATATGGCAATGTGATCAGTTGTAGAACTTAGATTTTAAGGGTTTCTTTCCATAAACACTTCAATCAAGAATTTGACAATTTTTCTAGTGATCTAGGTAGTCACCCCTGCAATCAGTATTTCTGCTCACCAGTGGCAGATCTCTTGGGAACAAGACTAGTAGCACAGCAACAATCAAAAAGTCACCTTACATATCACACTTGGAAAAATTGGACATTACTACCACGTGGCTGAGATGATGACTTTAATATGAAAAAAATAAAAATATTTAATAATTCCCAGCTTGATGAGAATGGGAAAATAAAAGCATTCCCATACTTTGCACTAGAAGCAAAAATTAAGAGGGAAATTTAGAACATCTTTCAAAATGTAAAACCAAATGTATTTGACTCACAAATTTCTAGGAATTATTCTGGAAATAAACAAATCTATAAACACATATATAGTTACTTAAATTCATACATATACATACACATATACATGCACATACACACATACATACACAGATTTACACATTCACACACATGCATCTAGATGAATAGAGACACATCATTACAGGGATTTGTAGTGCAGCTTGGTTGGTGCTATATTATGGATCTAAAATATTTCCCAAAGGCCCATGTCTTAAAGCCTTAGTTTCCAGTGTGTTGCTATTGGTAGACAGTGGAAACTTTAAAAGGTACAGCTAGTATGAGGTTGAAAGTAATTTGATGGTACGTCCCTAAAGGGGTTTGTGATATTCCACCTCTCTATTTCTCTTTCTTTTAATGAACATGAGGTAATGAACTTTGCTCCAACAGGTACTTTCAAATCATGAGCCAAAATCTTGGGTATTTGTTATAGTAACAGAAAGTTAACTAATACAGTTGGTAACAGCCATAATACGTTTAAAAAGAAGAAACAAGTATCATCAGGAGTCGAATGAATACAACAAAGTTAAATACTAGTACCTAAGTTTAAAAAAATGAAGTAGTACTAGCTGGGTGTGGTGGCACACACTTAGAATCCCAACTACTTAGAAGTCTGAAGTCAGCCTGGGCAATTTAGCAAGTCCTTGTCTCAAAATAAAATAAAAAATGGCTGGGGATGTAGCTCAGTGATAGAGTGCTTGGCTAGAATGTTTGATGCTTTCAGTTCAATCCCTAGAACCTCAAGAAAAAAAAATGAAGTAGCTCTACATACAAGAACATAAAGCTATGTCCAAGATAGAATTAGAGGGTATTGGGGTATGTTGGTCAAAGGACACAAAAATTCAATTATGCAGGAGGAATAAATTCAGGATATCTATTAAACAATAAGGTGACTACAATTAATAGTGGTATGTTATATTCTAGAAAATTGCTAAGTGAGTAGATTTTGGATAATGTTAAGTATGTAAAGTGATGCATATATTAATTGGCTCAAATCAGTCATTCCATGATGTATACCTATTTCAAAACAGCATGCTATGCAAGATAACACATCATTTTTGTCTGTTAAAATTAATTAATAATGCTATTACTAAAAGACATAAGCTCTACAAGAATAGGGATTTTTATCTCTTTTGATCACTGCTATATCACTAGAGTGTAGAATAGTGTTTGTCATATATATACTCAATAAATAATTGTTGAATTGAAATAAATATGTTATTTAGTGAAAACAAATTATAAAAAAATACATATATGAACAAACCCTCAATCAGGTGATCAAAATTAGCATCATATATGAGGTATATATAAACATCATGTGCCAATGTTGTTATATCCTGGAATACAACATCACTTATGTATTCAGTATTTCACCCAAGAATGCATAACCAGTAGCTAGCCATGAAGAAACCTTAGACAAACCCAACATGAGAAATGGGCAATTAAATTCTTCCAAAATGTCATCTCATAAATAATAAAGGCTGAAAAATTTTCCAGATTAGTCGAGACTAATGAGACACAACCATTAAAAGCAATACATTGTCCTAAACTATGACTGGTAGTAGAGGGCAAAAAGTACTATAACATATATTATTGGGTCAATAATTCAACAATTTATTGAAGCTTTGTTGAAGTCAATTACTGTAGTATAGTTAATAGTCTTATTCTGTGGCATACACCTGTAATCCCAGTGGCTTGGGAGGCTGAGACAGGAGGATCATTAGTTCAAAGCCAGCCTCAGCAAATTACTGAGGTCCTAAAGTGACTCTGAGAGATTTTGTCTCAAACTAAAATATTAAAAAGAGCTGGGGATGTGACTCAGTGGTTAAGCACCCCTGTGTTCAATCCTTGGTACCAAAAAAACTAGCATGTGTGTATGTGTGTAGTTACAAAGGTTAAAAAAAAAGATACATATATATCATTGCTCTTAGGAAATACACTGAAATGTTTAGAGGTTAAAGGCCACAATGCTTGAAACTTGCTCACAATTGGTACATACAAAAGTAATATCACTAGATAGATAGATGGATAAATACGTATAGAGAACAAATGATAAAGTGAATGAAGCAAAATGTCAACAGCAATGTATATGAATAAAAGGTTCTATAATTCTTACGACTTTTTTTGTAAGAACTTTCCCCCAAATTTGTAAAAAAAGATATATCCTCACATTTGCATAAAATATCCCATATATTTCAGATGTCACCGTAAAATATCACTAGGGTATATGAAGTACACTCAGATATTCACATATTTGAAAGTACATACCAAAAACTTTTCACAGTATTTACTCTAAAGAATGCAAATAGAGGGCTTTGTAGGATGGGGATAAGGTAGGATTGTTGAAAGAGGGGAACTCAATAGAAAAAGAGTATCTTTCTCTATTGTCATAACTTAGCATGAACATATTACCTTTGTAACTAGAATGGCTAATTAATTTTAAAGCAGCATTGTGGACTCATAAAGTGTGATCTTTGACTGACAGATCTTGGCTGAAATGCTGTCAATTCCCACTTTACTCAAGGAGTGCCCTTGACTGAGTCAAATAATCTCTTTGGGTCTGGAATTCCTTAGATGGCCTGATTTCTAGTCCCCGCTTTGCCACTAACTCATTGAGGAACATTAGGCCATTTCACTCACCTGGGCTAGGTCTATAAAATAAGAGAATTCAACCATCAATTCTTTCCAAGTCCATTTTTGCTGCAAAAGATATTTGGTTTTCCAGAATACTACCTCCTTTAACAGAAGGAGTTCTGAATTGTGTCATTCACATAAATAAAACATGATGACTGGGGCTGGGGTTGTAGGTCAGTGGTAGAGTGCTTGCCTAGCATGTGTGAGGCACTGGATTCGATTCTCAGCACCACTTATAAATAATAAAGGTACCTCAGCAAATTAAAAAAAAATGATGACTGTTTTCTAATAATGACCTTACCTAATTGATCTCCTAATAGGTCTTAAATCTTCTTTTACACCTTTGGAGTTGAGGCCACATTGATATGTAATAATTTGGGATTTCCCAAAATCAGTGAGGAAACATATCCTTTCCCTGCTCCTTGTCCTCCCTGCCTTTTCCAGGGAGCACTGCTCAGCCTTTTCTCTGTCTACCTAAAACCTTTCTGGGGTGATCATCAAAAAGTTCCTAACCAAGTAGGGCCCTGTTCTCATATCTCTTTCCCCTTAACATTTAAACTGTTCATTGTTGAAAGGAAATTTAACCCATATGCTTCTGAGTAATTTACCTTTATGTGTGAAGTAAAATGTTAATTTGTAACAGTTCCTTGTTGTTTCAATAATCCTCCTGAGTCTTTTTAAGGGGTTTTATTCTTAGCTTTCAGAAGCTCCAGAAGTAAAGTTCTTCTTTATACTTTTAATTTCTAACTCACTTGGTAGACTTTACCTGACTTTTCTCCCCTCAGATAAAAAAAAAAAAGCCTTAGTTCTAATACTCTTTACTTTATTTCAGTTACATAATAAAATTGTTTAAAAAAATTATTGCTTACTGTGCACCAACAATGCCATGCTCTGTACTAACAGCTTCATATGTATCTTCTTTAACATTTCACATTGAATGAGTTAAGCATAATTTTTTCCCTACTTTTCTAGATTCAGAAGGCAAAGCTCTGGAGATTGAGTTGCCTAAAATCACATAATTGGTAAGAACTGAGGTGTTACTAACTCCAAATACTACACTGTACTCTTTTTTTTTTTTTTTTTTTTCTAAAGAGAGAGTGAGAGAGGAGAGAGAGAGAGAGAGAGAGAGAGAGAGAGAGAGAGAGAGAGAATTTTTAATATTTATTTATTTTTTAGTTCTCGGCGGACACAACATCTTTGTTTGTATGTGGTGCTGAGGATCGAACCCGGGCCGCACGCATGCTAGGCGAGCGCGCTACCGCTTGAGCCACATCCCCAGCCCAACACTGTACTCTTTATACACTAAATTTTAAAATAATCCACAGGTGGTATTCCAACTTCCATAGCTGAAGGCCTTGCTAGCAGGTCTTTTCCATCTCTAAAAGTTTCACTACTTACCCTGTGTTTGTATTTATATTTTTCCTGTTTCTTACTTTTTGAAGCCTGCTTGTTAGACTCTGTGTCTATAATTTCATATATTTTAATTGTTAAAATTTTGGGGTTGTAGCTCAATGATAGAGTGCTCACCTAGCACATGTTCAATCCTCAGTATCACATAAAAATAAATAAAGTCAAGAAATATTGTATCTGTCTACAACTAAAAAAAATGGGGGGGGAATCAGTGTTCAATAATAGGATAAGGGTCTAATAACCTGTAGTCATGCAATGGATTTTAAATGATGGTTAGCAAAGATATTTTAAGAGACATTATACTACAATGACAATTTTGAAATGCAGATATGGAATTATATATATGACTTGCATTTTAATGCATTTATACAAACTCCCATATATGTACAAAAAATTCAATAAAATGAAAATGCTCCAAATTCTTAATATTTTAGCTATGGTACTAAGAATTGAATCCAGGGGTGCTCTACCACTGAGCTACCTACTCAGCCCATTTTTATTTTTTATCTTGAGACAGGGTGTTGCTAATTTGCTTAGAGACTCACTAAGTTGGTAAGGCTGGTCATCCAGAGGACAGAAAAGATAGCAAATAAAATTTTTAGAACCAGATGCCACCATTTTAACCATCTTGGTATCTTACAAAAGAGCTACAGTATACTCTCTGAAAGTAGATAGTTAAAGCCAAACAATATTTCTAATAATAAAATGTGTACCATATCAATTTCAACAATACCTATGATTAGTGGCCAAAGAAAACTGAAGTGTCTTCTAGGTAAAATAGAGTATCCATGATGGTTAGGAATGCATGTTTAGGGTGCTAAGGGAAACATTATGCTGTAAGTAAAAAACATTTTATCCTACCCTCATTGTCAGTAAAAAGGAAGAGGCAGAGAAGAGATATGCATGTATCTTCCTCTCCCTAAAGGGAAAGAGATTTAGAGGGATTACACTAAATGATGTACAGCTGAAGCTTCTGATTCCTGGCTTCCAAATTGGTTCTGATATCTTAACCTACTTAGGGATTCTAAATACTACAGGAGCTTCTAACAGGGGCTTAAGCAATATTCAAAGCATAGTCTGGTATTGGGTTCAGAATAAAAGTAGTCACCCTGGAACAACTACTATGTGTCAATCTCTGTTCCTTCATTTAACTCTTTCAATAAGCAGGTATCCTTTTTTATATTTAGGAAAAGAAATTATGACTCAGAGAAAATGACTCATTTGCTCAACATCACAGAGTTCACAGGAGGCAGAGTTAGTATTAGAATCCTTATATGATCCATGTTCTTTCTGCTAAGTTCTTCTTTCTCTCCTACCTCAACTTTTCCTTGCTATTTATACAACCAACCAGGATCTTCATGATAATATAACTACCCCCAAACCCAAAACATTGCAATGGAACTACTCCAGTTTTAATATTTTATTTATCTATTCCACCTCTGATCTCAAATAAAATTCCAACTACTTGTGAGTTATTGAGATGAGCAAGGTATCAAGTTATGACTCACACTCTGACAATTAAATTAAAATTGATTAATAAAAAAGCAAAGATTTGTTATTTGGATGAAATAAAAATTTAACTGTCTGCTGAGTATTCGGATCATAGCTTCTTACTCAAGAAGCAAGGGTTACATTCTGATATCCAAAAAGATTATGCAAAGAGGCATATAAGTACAGTAGAAAAGCACTTACCATAACATCACTCATTTAGTCATAAGACAATTATCAAGCATTTGCTTTTTTCCAGGATGCTTTCAAGGTATTTACCACCCACCCATGCATATCCTTCAAAGCCAAACCAGAACTGATTCTAACGCTGAATCTTTTAGTTCTACCAACTTAAAAGATCAACATCTAGCTCAGGAGAATGATAGAACACAGGCAGAGAGAAGGATAATTTCTGACTTTCCACCTCTTATGGATTACTCTCACTGCAGCCAGGATAGGTCATTGTACAAGATATCAGATTAATACCCATTGGCAAACTTACCTCCACTTCTTAAGTGGACACCAAGTAGGATTTTGAAATATTCTAATTCTACTATCAAAACAGAACAATAACACAAAAGGTTCTTTTATTAGAAATGTCTATTGGATTTAAAAGTTTTTAAATAAAGTCACTTTGTAGTTAGAAAATACCCTTATCTCAAATTAACACTTAATTGGAGAATGCTATGGTATAAATATGTTTCCCAAAATTCTTAAATTGAACTCCAATCACCAACATGATAATATTAAAAGGTGGGATCTCTGGAAAAGGGGGGATGAAATCATGGAGTGGAGTTTTCATGAATGATATTAGTGCCCTCATAAAAGAGGTCTGAAGGAATTTATGTGCCACTTCTTGTTCTACTTCTGAGGATGGAACAAGAAGGTGCCAATCTATAAGGCAGAGACTTAGCCCTCACCAGACACCAAATCTGCTGGTGCCTTGATCAGGGCCTTCTGGCCTCTTGAACTGTGAGCAACAGATTTCTGTAATTTATAAATTACCCAATCTAGGGGCTGGGGTTGTAGTAGAATGCTTGCCTGGGTTCAAACCCTAGTACCTAAAAAACAAACAAACAAAAACTACCCAATCTAAAGTTGTTTTAACAACCTATGTGAAACAAGACAAGGAAATTAAATATGGATAAAAGTCTAAAAGCAATGAAATTATGTGTGGGTGTGTATAAAGAAGTATATATAAATATATATAATATATAATTTCGTTTATTTCCTGCTGCTGTGGCTCATAACACAAACTTAATCTATAGTATTTTCCAGGCAAATGTGATAGGTTTTTACTATGTCATCACGTGTGCATATAGAACAAAAGATGAAAGCATGTTTTTCTCTTCTCCTTTTTTTTTTTTTTTGACCCTCCTTTACCTTTAAGGAAGTTAAGACTTCCTTAAAGAAGCCCAAGGTATCCAGGTAGGACTGGAGATGTGCACCTTCTTTCTTCAGGATAAAATCACCTACAAAACAAATAATTACAGGGAAAATGCCTTTCTATATCTTTCACTTAAGATCACACAGGAGGTGGCCCAACCCAAGGTCTATTTGAAGAGTGGGTAACTTGAGCACTTGTACTCTTAACCACTACTATCACAGTGATGCATAATGTTCTAAGAAATCCATGAAGGCAATAGCTTGCCCATCTCCTTTATCTGTGTTTTCCTGCCCATTACCATAGCCCCTGAAATACAGCAATTGCAAAATGTATGTATTTTTCTCTGTCCATACTGATGTATATGGTGTGTATGGCCAGGGGAAGAATGAGAATATACAATATCTTGAGATATCTTATATATACATATATGTGGATATGGATAAGAGTCAGCTTCTGTCAGGTAAATAGTATGATCCATAAGAATTTCCAGAGATCCCATTGAATCTATTTTCCTTTGTATCATTAATCATTGGCACATCTGATCTGGAACATAATATTGGAATACCAGACAGAAGCCAGAGATGAAACAAGTTAAAAATGAACAAACAGTAGAGGCAGAGTTTAACTCACCAATCAAAACAAGAGCTTTTATTTGAGGGCCAAGGCAGGTAAGTAATAATGCCAAGGATATTGACACTAGGCAAATAATAGAAAGCAAATCAAATTCTGAAGTATAGGAAAAAGTTGGATTTGGAATCACCTACATACCAAATAAAATAGATAATGAACATCATGGTATTCTAAGAACTAAATTATTAATGACTTTAGTTAGATGTGACCTGAACAAGCCAAAAGGGCTCAAAGAAAATGAGGTATATAAGTCTAAACATAAAACAGAAGCCCAAGGTATCCAGGTAGGCCTGGAGATGTGGACCTTCTTTCCTCAGGATCAAATCACCTACAAACAAATTAATTACAGGGGAAATGCCTTTCTATATCTTTCCCATCTTAGATGGAGATTTTTAATTTAAAAAGAACTTCAGTGTGACGATAAATCAAAGCTACTTATTCCAAAAGAAGAAACCAGATAGATATCTACTGATAGGATTCTATTTCATCAAACAAAATGCTCCAAGATGAGAATTAATTTGCTATTGCTATCTTTTCATGTACAGGTATAGATATTCAAAGCATATCAAAATACAGATAATATTCCAAGAGTTGATTCAGAAAGTTTTCTTAGAGTAAAAAGAATGTTTTTAAACTTTTCTTATATTACTAAAGCAGTTGTCATAGAAGATATTATATTTTATTGAACAAGAACACAGAGTACCTAAAAAGTACTAGATATTATTTTAAGTATTTTACTTATTCAATCCATATAACAACCTATATCATTTTATTATTATCATCCCCAATTTACTAAGAAACTAGAGAACAAAGAGATTAAGTAATTCACCCAAGAGCTCCCAGCCAAAAAAACAAATGAATGTTCTAAGATTCAAGCCAGATATTCCCTCTCCTATAACTATTACATCTATTTGTATGTACTTGGCAAGAGCACCAAAAGCACAAGGGAAATCTCAACCATAGAGAAGTAAAAATATTGAGAATGAGTTGTAGGTCCTGGTAAAAATAAAAATAGGTCTCAGTTGCCCTGTGACATTTCTAGTTTATGCCTGTTGGTGCAGTGTAATTATTAATAGTATTAATTGTTATTCTCAGTAATCTTTAAGTTTGGGCAAGTCTAGGTCAATTTGTTAGGCCCTATTGCTAATTTCTAAGATAACAGCAATGGGCAAGACTCTTTTGAGATTTGTTGTCCATAATTTCCCCATATGTAAATTTGGAATGTTAACACTTGCCCCACTTTCTAACTCCTAAAAAGTTATTGTCATTTTGTGCATAAAATGCAAATGTAAAGGTTTCAAAACCTTTCTAAATCAGATAGCTGTAAAGGGAGCTTCTACAACTACTGAGCTCCTATCATGTACTGTACATGCAAGTGGCTGCTTTACACTTACTAATGGATCATGACCCTGAGTACATAATGGCTTTTTATTCTTCCAAAACAAACATTTATGATAGAAACATTGGTGTCAGAATAAAATACAAACAAACAAATCATTAAGTCACTATTAACCATTATTACTGAACCCGAAACTATGTCAAGAAACATGAAAAGAGAGCTTTGCTAATTTCATTAAATAACATCCACTTTATGGTTGACTCATTATTTCCACTTAAGCCAGAAAAATGAGTAGAATAAAAAGAATGAGCTTATTTTGTTATTTAAAGTACAGTTAAAAGGGCTAGTACTGATATTTTATTCATCAGAAAGAAGAGCTGTAGATTCATTTTACAAAGGAAAAAGTATATTGAAGCCCTGCAAGTATAGTAATGAGTTGAAATTCAGGGGAAAAAAATCAACTAAATATTGGAAATTAGTGGTGTGTGCCCTATCAGTCAGTGTGTGCACATGTGTGTACACATACACATGAATCTCTTTGTGTATTGGCTTTTTAGTCCAGAAAAAAAAACAGGGGGAAAATAACATCTAAAATGGATAAAAGTACTATTTCTTTTTATTTTTTCCTTAGTTTTCCAGTTTCTGTTCTGAAATTTCTATCTACAATCTTCCCCACACTTTAATTTCTAAGATAACAGCAATTTTATTATAACTTCGCACTTCCCTTATCCCCGTTAGTTTATCATCTCACTAAATGTATTCATCTCTGTCACTGAAAATAGGGGAATAAAACTTCCCTTATATTGTATGTTCTTTTTTTTTCTTAAATTTTGTCTCTCTTTGCAAAAACAGAGTTTGGATCACCGTTTTATTGCCTATAAAATGAGAAGTTTCAATTAGTTGATCCCCATGAAATTCATGATAGATCATATGGCAATATATCATGTGACTAGGGGAGCTTACTAAATGCTTCAGACTGAGACAAGGATAGAGAAGATGATGGTGTTAATGACTCTCACTTTTGGGTATGCCGTGGGGAAATGGATAATCACCATAACAACTAATTTGGTTTCAATTGAGCAATGAATACCTGGAAAAAAAGAAAAAGAAAGAACCAGAGAAAGAAAGGGAGGGGGAGAAAGAAAAGGAAAAGGATAGAAAGGGAAAAAGTTGGGTTTTTTTTAAAGCATATACATATATAAAATGTAATTGGAGCACTACTATAATTTCTTACTCCAGTGAAATTTTATCTGTTAGTCATGAGACTAGAATATAAAGCCAAGATATATAAATGTAATTTTGGCTTTCTGAAATGCCTTTTTATCTTTACCTGTCATACAGAATGGTTGTAGAAGTAAATAATGGCATGCAGTGAGGGGACCTATGTGCTAGCTTTAGCTCTACTTCTCAATAACAGCCCAAGAACAAGGAAGCCACTTGAGTTTTATGGACCTGGATTTTGTCATAATTCCTGAGACTTCTCAGAGTATGAAATAATGGGGAAAATTATGTATATCTGTGGTCTTCTGCAGTTTTTTCTACATTGCTAAACTGTCATATGGTTGACTAATTCCTTTCAATGGATAACTTGAGGGCTTCATGCAGAAAAATAAAAAGACAAAACAGTCAATGAGTAATATTTGCCAGTTATATTCCCACAGAGGCAAGAAATTGTTACCACTGCAGGTCAAAAACTAAATCACAGCTTAAAGGTATATAATGGAAGCAAAATATTACAACATTATTAAAATATTTATGTTTATTTTTATAAGATCATAGTATTCCAAGAATCAGAACTTCTTACTTTCTATGAAAAGCATTTTTAGACTTTTCAAAAAATGTATAATTGTGTAAAACAATAGTTTGTGAACACTACTTCAGACTTTCTAATCATGCTCTAGGGAATCCAAAAGCTCATTTCCTCTGAACTTCTATTACTTATGTTTTATGTTAAGAGGTTACATTGGTTTGCAAAGGCATTAGTTAGCCAGAAAACTAGTCCCTAGAGCACTTGCTTCATTATTAGATGCAAAACAAGATACTAAGTAGTAGGATGGAGGCAATTGTGCAAAAAGTACTAAAATTACCTAATAGCCTTATAGAGAACAGGTGAGTATCATTCCATTCTGGAGAATAAAGCATATCCCCTGGAAAGAAAAAATGCACTTGTTCTTTCAAGCATGAAAGCACCTTCATCTTCCTTGATTTCTCAGAAGAAAAACATAGCATGTTTTAGTAGTTGCTTTTTGGTTGCTATGACAAAAAAATAGCTAAGAAAATCAACTTAAAAGGAGGAAAGGTTTATTTTGGCTCAGTTTCAGGGGTTTCAGTCTCTGGTCACTTGGACTCCATTGTTTCTGGGCCTGTGGTGAAGCAAAACATTATGGCAGGGAATGCATGGTGGCACAAAGCTGCATGGCAGCTACAATCAAAGAGAGAACAGAGGAAGGGTCTGGGGCACTTCTATAACCTTTAAGGGCATGCCTTCAAAGACATACTTCCTCCAACTAGGCCCCACCTCCCAAAGTTTCCACCACCTCCCAATAGCCCCTTAAACTATGAATCCATTAATAGATTAATCCATCAATAAGGTCAGAGACCTCACCATCCAATCACTTCCCAAAGGCCTTACCTCTGAACACTGCTGCCTTCATTCAACTTTCCGGAGGGATGTTTCAGACGAAATTATAACACATTTACAGGCACAAATTATAATAAAGATAGGATGAAGGTCCTGTCTGCTAGGAACACAGGAGAGAGAGTGATGGGATTTCAAATTCATTTCTCTCCAAAACACTCCCTCCTTGTTCTGAGCCTGGGGCCAACTCCACCCACACAACCTCCCAGGCACCATAACTCAGGTATATAAGGGATTCCAATCAGTTAGAACTCATTGTCATTTGACTCCACGACAATGAAAATCTTTCAGACAATTGTTTATCAATGACTGATAGTATAATAATGGATAAACAACCTGCTTTAACCAGTGATTATCTTACATGTTACTTGGTTTTAAAGAGAAAAAAACTACTTATGTTTTGAACAACAACAAAATCACAGAGAAGAATATTGTGGAACAAGTTAATATCCAGAATAGTGGAAAGGTAATCTAGCCTAAGAATAAAATGACATGAATTCTGCCTTTGAAACCTTTGAAGTTTTACATCTTCTCTCTAAGTCTCTGTAATTTTGGCTTTCTGAAATGCCTTTTTATATAAAATAATGAAGCTGGTTTTAAATGAATTACAGTAGATGGGGTAGAGAGAGAAGATGGGAGTGGAGGGGAAGGGAGGGAAGAGGGGATAGTAGAAGATAGGAAAGGCAGCAGAATACAACATACACTAGTATGGCAGTATGTAAAAAAGTGGATGTGTAACCGACGTGAATCTGCAATATTATGCGGGGTAAAAGTGGGAGTTCATAATCCGTTTGAATCAAATGTATGAAATATGATATGTCAACAGCTTTGTAATGTTTTGAACAACTAATAAAAATGTAAAAAAAAAAGAAATGAATTACATTTAGTGGCATAGATGTCATGAAAGTGGATGGAACAGTGGGTGGTGACAACGGATGACAACCAATGCCCTACAGTTCCTTCTCTCAGTGTTTGCAAGCCATCTGTTTATCAATCTGTTTAATAATAAAAATCAATGTTTAGCTCAAAAAAAAATGAAGCTGGTTCAACTGAAGAATTTTTAAGCTTTTCCTGGGATTGGAATTTATTTAAATTTATTAATGAGCCCGATCTGCGAAACTGATAAAGTGACCCTGATTGGGTTGAAAAGAGGGCAGGGAACTCAAGCATCACCAATCATCTTCCTGTCTGCCCTCTTCCCAATCCACATGCAAGTCACTAAGCCTTAGAATGTCTAAGGTCACTTCTCTGATTCCAGGTGGATGACAAAGAGAATAAATAAAGCAGATGTTACGTCTTCAAAGGCTAATACTGAGCTGTCTGAAGCTCAGGAAAAGAGTGTAAGAGAAAGATAAAAAGGGAATTGATGGCCTTCTCTCAGTGGTTCTATATTCTAACTATTTTAGAATCTCTTTATTACAGAAGCTTAGATTATATCCCAGTGAACTTAAGTTTTTCAACCTTATTAATGCCTAAAAATAAAAACAAAATGAAAGGAAGGAAGGGAAGAAGGGAGGAGAAAGGAAAGGAAAGGAGAAGGGAGGAAAGGAATAGATGCCAAGAGACAACACTTATTAAGTGCTTCTGTCTCTGTTACAATGGTATTTCCCCAGAGTGTCTTAACTCTTGCTCAGTTCTCAGAGTGTCAGGTCACACTAAGAAAGCTTTGTAAAGTGATTCTGAGGGCTCCATGGACATTTCAGTAGGTCATATTTCAAAAGTCAAAAGAAATTTCAGTAGGAGGCTGGAATCATACATTATAGTCACATGCTAGCTATAGCTGTCTGCTAGTTTCCTATTATTACATAGAGCTTAAAAGTATAGCTTTTTTTTTTGCTATCACACAAACACCTCTATCTTGCTTTTTTATTTATCACGATGGATTTGATTAAATATGAAATATTTCTAATCTCTTTACTGTTTACTCCCAATTCTCATGACAACAGGAAGTAACAGAGTGAATTACAAAGACTACCTTCACAAGCTGGGCACGTATAGACCTTGAGTATAGAGCATATAAGCAAGCACAGAGCAATTTTATTTTACTACTTTCTTCCCTCAGAGTCTTTTCTGTAGTTATTTGGAGAATACCATATGCAATTATTAAAACTTATGGTTTGAAATAATAATGTTAAAATTCTCTCATTTAATATATTTATATATTTGCTACTAAGATATGGGAAAGCTATTTTTAAATTCAACATTAAAAAGTATTGATAATATATTTTAATAGCCTAGGAAAGTAAGCATTAGAAATTATAGAGAAAAATATGTTAGATATGGTGATGCAACAAAAACATATAGCATGTCCTGACATTCCAGTTTTCTTCAGAGTTTTGTTTGCTTTTCCTCCTACGTACCAGAATAAAACAGAGTTATAATCAACATGTGATGACAAATGGTCTCAGGGTTGGGTTTGCATTCTTCTAAATATATTGGCATTTGTAAGCTGGAAAAGATAGATGTAATCAACCACCCTCAGACAAAAGTAGGATGACTATTCTGGCAAAATGTTCAAACCACATTAAGCCCTAATTTGAAATGATGTTTGAAAGAAAGAAATGCAACTAGGACCAATTTATTTGTATAGCAACTAAAAACTGAACTCACTAGACATATTTAAGACATGGAAACAATTAAATGTGTTTGTTTTCTAAATAGACCAAGTATATTAGAAACTTCGAAAGTTAAAAAAAATTCAATTTTACTAGACTCTATTATTTGTTGATGCACAAATACTTAAATCATTTTCTTTAATGGCCCTCTGAGGTTGTTCTAATAAAACATGCTATTTTTAAGAATGAATAAACAGTATGTTTAATTTCACATTATCAAGTTCCACTTTTAATTAGCAGCATATAGAAGGAAGTACTATGAAGTGAGGATCAACTTTAACAGGGGTTTTCATTCTTTTTTTAAAAAAAATGACTAAAAAAGATGAATTTTAATTCTTTCTCCTTGGATACAAATCAAATTTTAATGGTATGCTGAGAAAATTAGGCAAAATTATGTCATGTGAGTTCTTTTAGGTGCATACCTAGACACAATAGGCATTTCTGATGAAGATAACAATTGCTCTGGCTCGAAGAAAGCTGAAATAGTGATATTGCTATCCAGAATAACATCCTGCTCCAAATGTGGGATGGCTAAATACCAGCATATCATCAAGTCTTTGGCTAATACATGTACCCTGACCACTCAATCAAGGAGTGTCTTTAAGACCAAGTATCCTAGACTCTCTGGCGACTTTTCCGTGGGGCTCTATCCTGTCAAGCCTGGCTAACAGAGGTGGCTCTTTACACACCATAATGAAGCCCAGGTCTGGGAGGGCAGTTTTGCCAAGGTCCCACTGAAGTTTGCCAAGAATTGATGCTACAGAGTATTGAAAACAGGATAGGGCCCTTGTCAGTTCTCCTCCTCCACAACACTAATTTGTAGATGTGTCTGATGAACATTTGAATGAATACCTAGAAAGTGAATTTTTTTTCCCTAAGGATCACACATTAACAACAAAAGTATACTATGAGGTTGCCCCTTCATGGAAGGCACAGGAAGGAATGATAGGAAAAGGAGGAAACTCACTAATATTTTCATATGACTACATAACCCCAAAGTATTCAATGGATCTCTCCAGGGTGTATTTATTGCAGAAATACAAACACATTCAAGTGTATCAAGTGATTCTAACAATGGCTGTTCCTCCTAGAAATCCATATAGGATTAGGAGGGTAGACTTGAGAGATATTTACTCGACTCAAATATTAGTGAGACAACAAAATCATGACTGAAACATCAATTTTAATGAATTGCTTCATTCTACACCATTATAAGAATTCATATAGAGCAAGTCTAAAACATTTTAATTGAGCTAAAAAACATTGAATGCTTCAGATACTATAATTGCATTATTTAGCACTTTAGCTAAAATATATAAAAATTTCAAGTGCATTTTCTATTTAAAAAGTACACTAAGCATGAAAATAAAGTAATATATGTAATAAATAGATTTTAAATAAATTCACATTGTAGGTTTATATCCATAATATAGAACCTGTTCAGGGGAACACATGAAGGATAAAAAACTTTGAAAAGAGTTTTAAAGGAAAAGTTTTGTAAAAGCTAAATATTATTCAGCAAGCATAGTCATAAATCTTAAATCAGTCAGTAAATGCTAAGAGCACATACAAGACACCATACTTCAATTATCACAGCACACAGCATACATAATGATATCTTCTGTCTCTTAAGATGTGTTTGGTAGTGAATGTCCAGATGTATGTCCTATCTGTGGTAACTAATTTTAATTATCCTACTCTTAATTGAAGTTTATAGTAGAAGTACTATTTTAAAATACCTATATATTCACCTGATATGCATCTTATGACATTTAAGATACACTGGTTCTAAAAGGCATATGTTACTTCTCTAATTTTAGCATTACATTTTAAGTTCTTGGACATTCTATTGGAAGCCCTTGCTAGTCAGACATTTCCAAACTAACCAGAACATATCCTTTTAATAAAAAATAATAGCTATGTTCTCATTTTCAAAGTTTGAGATTAAAACCTACAGTGAAAGAATCCAGCTGAGAAGAAATTTCCTTTTGGTTAAAAAAAATAATGTCATTAAATTTATCGGAACAATATGAAATGAAGATGTTGTTGTTGGGTCTTTCACTTATAATGGAAACCAAATAGACTTTCTGGCTTAAGAAAATCCATAAGTTATTCGTCACATAACCTTTCAACAGTAATGTTAGACATATAAAAGTTAAGGTACAAAAGGAAATCCACTATCTACGATAATCAAACTAAACAATTATGGATCTTTTTGTGTGTGATTTAATTGCCCATATTTCAAAGAAAACCACATAATCTCACGTGTTAAAATATTTCCTTCACATATTTTAAGCATGGCAAGACAGCTTTTCAAAACATAACTTTAAAATTGGGTGCCATTCCAACTGCAGATTCAGATCCTTTGACATGGCAGCTTGGTTTGCTAATCTTGGCTTATACTTTTATAAAAACAACTTACAACTTTACAACTTTCCTTACAAATTTAAGTGATAGTATTTTATTTTCCCCAAACCTAAAAATGTAGTATTTAATCATTTTGATATTGACAAAGAACACTGTTACTCTTGTATTTTTCAACAGAGAGCTCAAAGATACATGAATCATCTTTTTGAAATTTGGAATGCAGGCAAAACAGTGGATGTGAATGGAAACAAAGTAAATAATTCCTCTCATCAAAACTTTTTTTTTCAGGTCATCAGCCCTAGAAAAAGTAATTTTCTTAGCAATAGCCTATTGCCCTAAAAAAGATATGGTGAAAAATTTATTCCTAGAGAACAGTTTATTTACCATAAGATGTAGCTCAGTAAAGTTTTTTTTGTGTCCTGGAAATGTAAAGTTAATTCTTCCTGTGAAAGCTTTAAGAAAATAAGCACATCATAAATATACTTCTGCATTTTAGAGCTAGCCCTCATTTTATTTAAGAAGACTTTTTTTTCTGTTCCTAGAGGCAGCATTCTTAGATGTGTAGAAATGAGAATGAGTAACTTAATAGCATCCTTATATAACCAACCTACTATACCATATATCAGAGCACTCTTTTCTTCTCTACATGGGAGTAAAAGGGGTGGGGGAAGGGTAGAAAATAAAATACCAGGAGATGAATGGAGCTTAGCTTAAAGGATACTTTTCTAAGAATTTTAAGCTCCTTCAAATGGTCCTGTCAAGTCAGAGCTGAGGCTCAATACTGCCATCTTCTTCTGAGATGCAAAAATACAAGAAGCAATCTCAACAAAGCCAGAAGTAGTTATTAAATACATAGAATTCACCAAACATATCATTTATGTATTTGTCATTTTGGAGAGGAAGTTCACTAAAGATTGTATGTAATTTGTTATGTATAATATAGTATATATTTGTTAACAAAAATTCTGAACTATAAAGTGACTTTGTGTGTGTGTGTGTGTGTGTGTGTGCACGCGCGCACGTGTCTGTTTGAATTCCTCCCTCCTCCAAAGAGGAGGGAATACATAGCTAATTTGTTTATCCTATTATTAAATGTCCAATATATTTTTATTATTTTAAATACATTTAAGGATTGAGATAACTACTAAAGTAGTACACAAAGCCAAACCTAAATTTAGGCACAGTCACCAAACTATTTTTATTTTAGAGTTTTTATATTCATTCTCAGATACTAGTTGTTTCCTTACCTAATACATAATTGCTGAAAACCTACCAAAACACTTTTATTAAAAGCTTTCAGCTCTCTTAAAATGTAAATCAATCACAGAGATGCAAATTTGTAATGTATTAACAACTACATAGATCTTACTTACCATGCATTGTTCTCAGGTAAAACTGCTACAAGCTCCAGGACAATTCCAGTTTATACCCTTGTCCCAGAGTTATTATTTAAAACTCTCCTTTCAATCTTGATTAGTTATATGTTTACCTTAGTCTTAATTCTTTTTCTGAGGGTAGGATTTAGCAGAAGAGTGGAGACTATTGTGGCAAATAGAGGGCTACTACCAAAGAGAGGGGGAGGAGAATGGGAAGGTTGACAGGAAAGTGCTTCTCAGGGAATTGCAGTTGTGGGTCATTTAACGCACAGGACATGTTCTGAGAAAGGTTCTGTTAGATGATTTCATGATTGTGCCACAATGTCACAGTGTACTTTTTACACAGATCAAGATGAACTGGGACAATCATTGGATGCGGCTGCTTGATACAATCAAGAGATGCAGTAAAGAGGAGACACATGAGGCTGCTGCTAGTGCAACAAGGCACTGTTTTATAGCAAACTTTTTTATATGTAAGTAGAGCCACTCTAAAATAACAATCAAAAGTATAGTATAGTAAATATACAAACCAGTAAAATAGTTGTCTATCATCATCAAGTATTATGAACTATACATACTTGTATGTACTATAATTTTTTAAATATTTATTTTTTAGTTGTAGTTGGACACAATAAATACCTTTATTTATTTATTTTTATGCAGTGCCAGGGCCTAGCATGCACCAGGCAAGCACTCTACTGCTAAGCCACAACCCCAGCCCCATATTTGTATGTACTATAATTTAATATGACTAGCAGGTTTGTTTACATCAGCCTCACCACAAACATTTGAGTATCTGAGTAATGTGTTATACTACAACATTATGATGACTACAGTGTCTCCAAGTGATGTGAACTTTTCAACTTCATTACTGAGGACAAGGAGCAAAACGACAGTCAGTATAGGTAACGAATTATTGTCTGGAAGATGGGGGCTGATTCAAGACCAAATAAAATGCTAATACCTCCAGAGCACTTACTCCTCCTCCAACCTGCTGCTAAGGTTACCAGCCTCCAGGGAACTGTTCCTCCTTGCAAGGAGTTTATTAATGAATGCCCCAGGGCCACTCCCTTCCTGCCTAGACCCTTAAGTGGTTTCCTTCTGGTGCCCTAGGATCAATCCACCTTTTGGTCACTGGTCAGGCAAGATAAGAGACAGAGAGGCTTTAGAACAAAGGAAATCTAAAATCTATAAAAGGGGCAGGACACCTTCACTCTCTGGGGCACCACCTTGAACCACCTCCACTGCAAAGGAACCTCTGTCCCTCTCACTCTATTCTGTCCTTTAAATAAAACATTTTGCTCTTGCTCGGCATTTCTCCGGTGTTCAAGCTTCAACACTGGGGGAATGGGACTCCAATCTGATTATCAACACTGGTATCATTATAATCTTATGAGATCATTGTCAAAAAGTAGTCCACTGTTGACTGAAAGTTCAGAGTATGGTATGATTATATTTAGGTATTACCTTTATAGGGCTTAAAGGGAAAAAAAACTCACAGTGCAACACCATCTTGACAATAGTAAAATATATGTTTGGCTAACAAATTTGTTAAAGCACCAGATTCATCTAATCCCTACATTTATAGCAATTTATGGTTTTGCTGAAGAACAAAGATACTAATGTGTAATCTCTTTTGCTAAATGAACAGATCACTACTAGAGCCATTTATCAGTTCCAAAGTAAAGAGAAATATATACTGTAAGGTCCTTGCTTAGCATCTGGATGGCCATCTTAAGTGACAGCTGCCATTTTAAGAAAAATTTCACTTTCCTGCTGAAGAGCATTTCTGAGAAAGGCTCACCACTCCCTCATATCAACCCAACACTTCACTGCCCACATTAGCATCCACTGGGCTCCAATCCCTGAGCCTGCCCCATAAAAGTCCTGAACCCCAGGCCTGTTTTGCCACTCTCTGTCTATGTAGAAATGTGCCTCTTTTTGTCAGCTCTGACAAATAAACTGTGTGGACCTCTACCTGGTCTCCATCTTTCATTTCTCGCTAACCCGTCTCCTGGTTCCTTTATTTCCTTTCACATACAGAACTAGCCTGAGAGAATTAGGCCCAGGGGAGCTTGCCATTCCACTACATATACTCTGGTCCTGAGTAGCAAAATACCTTTTTGCCTCTGGTAATAGTGAGATCTGTGAGAGAGCCCTAGAAGGAACACCTGAAGTTATTATCAGTGTTAGCTGTTAGAGAAGTCACTCATAGACAGAATAGCTCTTTTGATATGATTGATACATTGAAAATTCATACCCTTAAAGGTGGGATTTCAATTCAAGAAGGGCTTTATGCTCAAAGGGGAAAAGGAGGGTGTGACCACTCTTAGCAAAAGCATACTCATAGAAGGGTCGATGTTCTAACACCATGCAGGTAGAGGGAGATTCAGTGCTCAGACTTTGAAAACAGAAGATAAGAAAGAGATATTTCTGTGAATTTTTCAAAAAAACACATTTCATATAAGTTGTAAGAATTATATTAAAATTTAACCACAAAACACAATAATATCTTCTAACTTCAATAATTCAAACTTCCAGTTTATCTTTAACTCTGAAATTACATCAAGCTTAAGAGAAGTTCCCCCCTTCCTCTAGTACCTAACAATCTTTGTATAAGTTATTGGAACAAATTATCTCTTCAGCCACAACCTCCAAGTTTAATCAGAGTATTGTAAACATTTTGCTTTTAGCCCTTTTAACACAAAGCATATATTTTGCATGCAATTAATGTCATTCAAAAGAATCTGTCTTGAAAAGTTATTATAGATTGTGTTATAAAAGGCAAAAATGATATGTGTTTCAATTATCAAAAGAAGCTTTCTTCATGTTCATCAATACTGTCTTTAGTTGTCTGTAAAAGCAGTGCTAACTTTAAGTGCTCTCTGCCTTTCTAGTGTTAGAAAGGAAAACAAGCACAACTGCCAGCCTTTCTACTGCAGAGGGTAGGGGAGGTTACCCATGAAGCCAGATCTGACTACCTTAACTTGAATAAAAAGACACTGCACACAACAATCTGTCTGCCATCCCTAAAGCTTTATCACCATCCAAGTTGGCTCATCTGTGGATAAAAAAGCGGTCAAAGGAACATTCAGAATTAGTTGTAGTTGTACCCTCTTCTTGGTATTAGTAAATGGCAGCATTCCCATTGGCAGGCCCAACAACGAGAGAACACTACACAGAAGTTTCTCCATATATAAATCAACAGAAAAACACATATTCTCCACCTTGGAGAGCAAAAGTCTTCTAAGTAGTATAAGCACAACCAGCCACATCCTTCTATTATTCCCTATTACAAGGGAAAAATTGAGAGAGCTGTGTGTGTGCTATAGAGCTGAAGTCACTAAATGAGAACAGTCTGAAGCTAATAGATAGGCCAAATAAACAGTTCTTTGTAAAATGTATTATGGCCAAGACCTTTTAACCTTGAGTGACCCAAGGAAATGCCTAAAGGCACAATGAGGGTGACCATACACCATTTAAAAATGACTTTTATACTTTCTCAGAATTCCATACTACTTGTGCTGCTCAAAAAATTAAATCTAGCAACCATTCTTTTCCTAGATACTGCTCATTAAAATGATTGGAAATAAGAGCCTGCTTTCCTGATACCCTTTCTTTTGGCTGATTATACAGTAAGGATGATTTTTCTCCCCAAATAAATTGTGGAAACAAGAACTCAATTGATTTAGTGTTCCTAATCTCATTGACTTATTCTCAGTGAAGGCCATGTCAATGAAATGGGAAGAGGAAATAAAAAGAGACAGGCATATAACAAGTTATCAATATATGGATATGAGTAGTAACTTGGTTTAACTAAAAGTTGTTTACTTTTTAAAATATAATAATTGGAGGATTTTAATGAAAAAACTGACTCCTTTCCTTAGACCCCATCTCATCTCATGCCATAATTCTTCCTTTAAAGAACCACCTCATGAGCCATGTCCTTCAACCAAATGTTCCCTAATACACAGAGACAGAATTAAACTTTTTTGATCTCTACTGGCAAAAATCTTTCTCTGTTCCCTTTAACATGTTCTATTCTACATTTTCATTTCTTGAAGAACTTACGCATTTTGATTATCGAGTAGGATGACACATTGCTCTAATAGGTCTTCAACTCCATCCTGACATCTCTGAGTCTCTCTGTGATGAGAAATCCTTCTTTTTTTCTCTCACTTTGAATTCCTCTAATTGTTAATAAGGCCTACCTTATGTTAAATCACTCTATAACTCTTAACCAGGGGCCCTAATTATGCATTCTAGAGTTAAGCTGAGGTCTATTCTGTTTTTCATTATATAGTCCTTCAATATGTTCTATTCTCCAGATTACATATGCCCCCACAAGAAAGGCTTCTAGACCCTTCATCATCTCTGTTATTCTTTAAAATATATCTTTCATTTCATCAATATCCTTGTTAAAGTCTTCCCATCAGAAATAGGGTAGAAAGACATCTGAGGCAATTAAGAGGAAGTCAATACAAATGTGAGAAAAGAACAAAGAACTACTAAACACAACAGAAGAAACAATTGTCTCAAATCATTGAGTAAGACTAGCCCAAGACCTATAGCACCCCCTTATACACCTACCCGTGGCTCACTTTTCCAAGATGAATAATAAAAAATAAACAAAATTAATAATAGCAAACCTGTATATGCACTTTTTATGTAGTAGCTCATTTAATATTTGCAATAGTCTTCTGAGATAGATATCATCTCATCATTTTACAGGTGAGAAAATCGATGTTTAAATAAGGTTAATTATTTGCTAAAGGTTATACAAGTGAATGGTAGAGCTGAAACTCTATCCAGGTGTATCTGTTTGCAAACCAAAGCTTTAAACTCATACTACATTACTTAACTTTTAAAAACAGACCCATGAGGGGATGGAGATGTAGCTCAGCTGTACAGGGCTTGCCTCATTCTTGTGAGGCACTGCGTTTGATTTCCAGCATCACATAAATAAGCAAATAAAATAAAGGTTCATCAACAACTAAAAAAAAAATCTTTAAAAAACAGGCCCATGATAGACAGACTAAAAAGTAGATGTGATCACAATTTTAGGAAATTCAAATTATATACAAAAACAGGCAACTGCTACATTTCTCAGAACCTTTAATATGTTAAGGTGCATTGCCAATTTTCAACAGAGGGGTGTAGTAATGCCTTGTTGCACAAACTTATTTAATTAGAAAAACTCTAAATGCATCTTGCAAAATTAGTATTCCAAAAAACACACTATTGAAAATGCTGTACTAGGTTAAGAACAACTCAAACACATTGCAGTACATCTGTTTAATCATTTATGAATGTACCTAATGGTGATTGTTAAAGTGGACTTTCATACCTAAATTCTTTACTTGGGGAAACGCTGTCAATGCAATCTGGAGAGCTGAGTGGAATTTGGCTTGATCATAGCATATTCTTCCCTTTATTCATTCAAAAGAAAATAATGAACTGTCATGAACCAGACCCTGTGCTAAGTGATTTGCATACAAAATTGGCCATAACCCAATTAATTACTTCTGTTAAAGTGTTGATTATCTGTGAAGAATGTAGACAGAGTCACACACTGTACACATCTCCACAAATGTAACTCACATTGCAGTGCTGTACACAGAGCAGCCTCACGTAAAAGCTTTGAATGTAAACATGTAAAGAAATGATATGAGATAGTATAATGAATACATTTGAGTCCTACACAAAGTTTAGATTCCACACAAAAGAAATTTTAACTCCATTTGGGTATAACAGAGAAGATTTCACCAAAGTTGGGCAATTTGCCCTAATCATTAATAGTGGTCCAATAACTTTCTTGTTTCCCAATTACTAAAAACATATTTCCTAAAGTACCAAAAATTAAAGTGTAATTAATCTCAAAAATGATAAAAAATTCCCTTTCCCAAACAAAAAACATTTGCATGGTTACGTATATTGGTCCATATGCTTTATAACAATCTGCTACTATGTCATCATCTTTAAAATCCAATATCAAATAGACATTTGCTTCTCTAGAGAATAATTTGGGGATGATGTATTGTAGGAGTCCTCAGAACCTATATTCACAGATAATAGGAAGTTACCTATATATTATTATGAGTGAGAAGAATGTTAAAGATGTAAATTGTTTGTTTTCAAAGCATTTTAGTGTCTAAAATATTTTCACCACTTGGAAAAAGAAAAGACTTTAAGATTATTACAAAATGCTCTAAGTGATTTCTTTAACTAATTTAATCTGGGTGGGAGGGGCCGGGTGGGAGGTAGAAAGGCATGATATTGAAATGGAGTCAGATTTGGTGAACCTGATTTGGGCTAATTGTCCTTCCAATTCCTCAAGTGCCTTCATCAAGAACTAAATGAAAACAAGCATCTATAACTGATAAGAAAAGAATATTCAGGTCTACAGTCAGTAAACAATGTGACTTTCCTTGTTATGAAAGCATATTTTAAATAAGGGAAAAAAGGCCCTACAAACTATGTGACCTATGCCATTTGCCTTACCAAGTTCCCCAATTTTCCTATTTAATCATAAAAAAACTGGAAAGAACAATATAGCCAACAATTTTATTTAAAAAAATTTAAATAAATGTATTTGATTAAAAATACTGGAATGACTTCATTAAGAAATAGTATTTATACTTAAAATGTAAAATAACAGAAATATCCTTAAAATGTAATGTAAAAATATGAAACTTTATAAAATATATTGCAACACTGCTATACATATAGTTATAAACACACAAACTAAAGACTAAAAGGAAATATAGCAAAATAATCATGATTATCAATGGATGGTAGAGTTATTAATGATTTAAATTTCCTTCATTATAGTTTTCTATATTTTCCAAATTAAATAGGTCTTTTTGGAGGGGTACCTGGAATTAAACTCAAGGGCACTCGACCACTGAGCCACATTGCAACCCTATTTTGCCTATTTTGTATTTTATTTACAGACTGTCTCACTGAGCTGCTTAGTGCTGCCTTTGCTAAGGCTGGCTTTGCACTCACAATCCTCCTGTCTCAGCCTCCCAAGCCACTGAGATTACAGAAGGATTGGTTTTAAAATAAAGAAAAAAGTATCTTCTTTAAGGTACTTCCTACTTATTTTTTCTCCACAAGCACTAAGTATGTTGAATAATTAACAGTATATTCTATTTCATTCACCTTTGCCCAAAGACATCTGTCAATAGTTCCACAAATAGATGCTCCAGTTTAAAGAATATAGACCTGAGATTCATACTGAGGTTATATCACAGAGCATATAGTAATAAACCAAGCAGATTTTCCCATTGTATTACTGTTACCCGCAGCAAACACAAAAATCTATTCCCGAACATGTGGTTGTGCTATGATTCCCTTATTAAACTTGAGAATTTTCCAAGGCTGAACATATCAGTAAGACTTTCTTTGGTTGGAGGTGTCACATCTATGTAAATGTTGGGTAAACAGCGGTTGGGATCTAAATGGATAACCACCAAACACAAAGAGCTCTGCACTAGATATAAGTCAGGCCATCAAAGTACTAGTCCTGGTTATGCTACTGTAACAACTATATGACCTTGGCAACTCAGAAGGTTAATTCCACATGTGTAAAACTAGTAAGCTAGCCAATTTACATATCTAAAAACCCATTTAATAAGAAGACAAATGACATCCATAAATACATAAACATTAAAAAATCAAATATAGATTGGAGTGATACTTAGGTCAATGTAACAGCTATGAAAATATTCCCAGGAGGTCCAGAACATATAATCTACAAGCCTGTGGTCTGCCATTAGCTAAGTATACAATTTTCTGTAAATCATGTGATGTCCTTGGACCACTGTATAACAGGCAAGTGGATCAGATTATTTCTAAGTCTGTTCTAACCTTAAGTTCTATGATCTGAAATTCAAATAAAAGTCTAGGGAAAACAAACAGTAAAGGATTAAAAGAACTTGAAACTCTCTTTCTTCCTCATTTTTATAGTGGGTTAGATTTTCTTCAGTTGTGTTATTTGAGGGATGAGTGAAGTATCTACCACATTCCAGTTGATGATAGGATTGCAATTATTTTTTTAACCAAGCAATTATGACAAGGTTAAGAGGCAGAAAAATCAGTTATCCAAATGTTAACTATATCTTTACATATAATAATTATCTACAGAAGAAAAGGAGCATCTAGCACTTTCTAGCAACTAGAGAGCACTAAAATATTTACTTTATTTGTTAGGATTACTGCTCCATTTGAATGAGGATGGACCAGGAGCAGGCAGTCTTTAATGGGTAATTCCAGTGGTTAGAAACACCTTCCTTTTCTGATTCAAAAGACTCCAGGACTTTGCCCCACCTTAAATATCCATTATGTGTTTATGGTCTAGTATAGTGAGAAGGAATCAATATTTCAATTACTTTTTTATTTTTTACATGATATTCTAGTTACTTTTAAGGCTGTCCAAATGCTGCAACATTTGGACTGTATTAAGTGTCAAAGGAAACTCAGGTACCTAATAATTCAAAAGAACATTCTCTTTCTCACATAAATTAGGAGCAAGTATGTTTCCCACCTATAGTCTAACTACTGAATGATAAAATAATTTTCAAAGATATGGACAATAAATAAGGATGTGGTCCCAAAGTCTTTCATCACATTTCTTTTTATCCTACACATAACCTAGGTTAAAAATACTATCTACATTATATTTTAATCAAAAGACAGAGCATTCTTCCACTTTGGCCTAGATAGTGACTTTCTTTCCTGCACATGTGCTATGTGTACACCACAACCAGGGGCTATAGCATTGTCATTAACAACAACTGGAATGAGCATTAATTGCACCAAGTGTCACAGAATTGGCAGTTTACTGATGTTAGATCAACAAGACATTATTACAAAACTATTAGTCAAGACTTGACAACACAGCTTACCCAGACACTGAAATACAATTTGATTAATCAATGCCTGTATTATTATATACCTACAGGAGGAAATTCTTCGTGTAATTTATTTAATTATACATATATTTATTCACTTTCTGTTTGTGATACTAGATTATCATTGTAACTGTCCTTTCACATTACAAGTTTTTGACACATGTAAAATAATTTGTAATAAGAAAAAATGTACATGCATATAATTTTATATTTGGGGCAAAATTATTCAACACATACAATCCACTCTAAAAATAAGGGGCTACTGTCACCACAGTGATTCCTACACACTTACAATAATCAATTATAGCAAAATGTTTACATGAACATGCCAGTCTGATTCAAATGTTTCACAAACACTGATAAAATGTCCATTAAATATAGGGCACAGATACACATTCACACTTCCCTGCCTTCAAGGAGCTTACAAAAACATTTTTGTCTCTCTTACATAAAAAAACTAAGACAGTAAGTTTTGTTTTTGTTTTTGATTTTTTTTTAAGTTCTCAAGAGAGATTTTTTATCAAAGTTAATGAATTTTATTTTAGCTACAGATCTGTGTTTGAAAAGAGAACCATAGAACTGATCTAACTTGAATGAAAATGGTTTGGGTCTACTGGAAAGTACTAAAACCTGTGTTTCTAAAACACTAATATTAAAGGTATATTATTTGCCCATCTCTACCTGTTATGGGCCAAGCTATATGGGCAATGACCAAAAAGACTCCGTATCATGTAAGAAATGCTTCTCTCATGGGAAAGCCCCGCCTCTGTACCCATTAATAGTTACCTAGCATAACATACTTGGCAACACAAAATAGCAATTCTTATACAAAGTAAAATTGTTCTCTTTGGTTTCAATTTTTCTTCTGCAATGATTGTCTAGATGTTAGTAACCATTCTTAATTTGTACTGATCAAGAGTCATTTTGACCCACTTCCCTTCTGCTTGCTTGCTGTTATTCCAACCTGGAAAGTCCCGTGGGAAATACCAATGTACCCATTGCAATGTCCTACTAACTGCCCAATTCAGCTTCTCTACTTGCTTGCTTGAGGCTATATCAACCCAGATGTGGTTTTAAATATCCTAAATGCTCAGGCTCCAGGCTGTTACTTTCAGAGACAGTTATGGGTCCGGTAGGGAGCAGTAGAGGGCTAAATAAAGACTCTTCAATTTGGACAAAACTGGGACTTTGTGTGTTTTCTGAGCGACCTGCCCATAACACTAGTTCTACTAAGGTTAAAGAAAAAACAAGAAAGTGATAGAGGTAGCTTGTTATATTGATACAGATTCAGGATAGGCAGAATAATAATAATAACGACCAGTTATTGAGTGATGACTAGGTCTCTGGCATCACAAACATTATCTCATTAATACTGCAAAGAGGGTGTTTTTAATCCTTGTTTTACATATCGGAAAATTGAGGTTCAAAGAGCTTGGGAAATATGCATGAGGTCACTTATCTATACTGTGGCAGGAATGTCTCACTTCAAATACCATAAAATTCCACTCATCAGCTGCCTCTACTAAAAGTACACTTATCAGATACCTACTATTTGAAACAAATTTCTTTGACTTAACTTAATGATGCACAATGCATGCATTTCCAGCAACTCCCTCTCAGTTTTAACCTCTTCTTGCATCCAGATCTCTTTGACTTGTAGTGCTTTATTATTATGATGATCACTGCTTTTTATCATTGTTTATTATTTAGTGGGGAAACTTGAAGAAGTATGAAACTATTGATGCAGAGTCAGAATGGGTCTCAAATTTCTTACTTATACAAATCTAAAATCCAATATTTTCCTGGGTCAAATGCAAACTAAGTCTTCAAGAAAACAAAAACTAGTTCTCTGGCTGACTGCTACATTCAATCATTTTGTCTCAAATAATACAAACTGACATATGGGAACCTCAAAACTAAAATCCTAGTGAGGGAAACAGAAGTGAACTTCAACCAACATAATTTTTTATTCCAGTTCTCAATGGTGGTAGAATTAGTGGTAAAGGATATGACACATTGACACTCAGAAAAGCCATATCCAGTTGTCATAAGAGAACATGTTATTAAAAATATAAGGATGAGGAGCGGCTAAATATTTCGCTATTGGCCAAAAAGCAATGAGAATGGGTTCTATGATAAGGGACCTAAGAATTCAACAAACAAACTTAAAGAGAAGTTATGTTATAATCTATATTTAAACAATTCAAAGGTAATTTTCTTGTTTATTATGTGCTAAATACAACCACCTTTATGAAAACAGAAATGCCTGTTCTTCATTTTCTTATTTGTAAGTCAATAGGCATTTATCTTTAAGAAATGTCCACACTGCACTGGCCTAAAAAATAGAACTGTGTTGTATAAGCCAAGGAATGCCTAGGATTGTTGGCAACTATCAGAATCTAGAAAAGAAGCATGGAACAAATTCTCCCTTGGTGCCTCCAGAAGGAACCAGCCCTGTCAACACATTGATTTTGGACTTGTAAGCTCCAGAACTGTGAGATAATACATTTCTGTTGTTCAAAGTTTTTTTTTATGTTATTTAGCAAGAATTTTGTATTTGGAAGCAAAGTAGGAATTACATTAAATTGTGTTATTCTGGTGTGTTAATACAAAGGAATCCCCTGACACAAAAGTAAATATACAAGTCAATAGAGTCCATTGTTATGCAATTTAAGGATATTTCTTTGTTAGCACAATGCATAAACTAAATGGTACTGTTCAATACAGTAGCCATCAGCCACATGTGGTTACTTAAATTAGTTAAAATAAGATTAAAAATTCATTTCCTGAATCCTATTGGCCACATGTCAAGTGCTCAAGTCACATGTGACTAATGCCTACCCTATTGAACAGTACAGACACAGAATATTTCCATGAATGGAGGAAGATCTATTTGAAAGTGCTGGTTGAGAAGGATAAAATATAGAGAATCACTGCTTCTTTTAAAAAAAAAAAATTCCCAACTTCTCATCCAACACTGTAACTTCATAACACAAGTGACAACTATACTCCAGTCTCATAAATATCACTTTGAATTTACAACCTAGAAAACCCGAACTAGTGCTTTATTGTGCACAGTGGCAGATCAGCATCAAATTTGGAGATGCTATTATCCTGACCTTTCTGTTGGCAAGAATTATATTGTGCAGTTTCATTTGTCTGGACTGGAACACAATTAGGGTGAGAAAATGGAAAACATGATGTTCCTTCTTCAACAATGACCCCAACTTATCCAGTGTTCCTTTCAAGATTGTTCCTATGTGATTGTGAAGCATATTTCATTCCAACAATAATCCTGTACTTTACCAATAACTATAATAAGCCCTCAAGATAATAAAAGAATTAATCCTGGATAAATGAAGTCTGTGAATTGCCCCTGATCCCATGTTCTCTCATTGAGATAGAAATACTGAATTATATAAATTAAAAATAGCAGTGATCAAAACAGTCCACCCAGAAGGCAGATAATCAATATTCCACAGTGTGCCTACAGCCCTCAAAAGAGGTTTAGAGTCTTTTAAAATTAAGTAAACATTTCAAGCTTCTCAAAATTATTCTTAATTAATTATACTTCTATTTAATTATCATGATTCTATCCTGTTTCTTTCTTGCCTGAATTGAAGTCTCCTTGAGAATTATTCTAATATTTTTTTCTCAAGACCATTGCTTTTAGCATGATTTTAAAACTTTTAAAAGGCTTTAAAAAATAAGTACTCAGGGACTGTGGCTGTGGGGTTCGATTCTCAGCACCACATAAAAATAAATAAACAAAATAAACTTATAAAAATAAGGATTCAGTATATCTTTAGTATTTTATAAGAATGATGATGACACAGGATAAAAATAAAGTTGAGTTCTGCTATAAAGCCTAGATTCAGTATTATGCCAGATGGCCCCCACTAAGAGAAAGCAATGGCTAATGTGAGTCCAGAGAGGTATCATTATATACATCCTTGAAAACAGCTTTAAGACCTATTTGCTCTGAGATAATATGTAAACTGCTTCTATCCTCAGACTAGTCTTAACTTTTCTACTTATAATAAATGTGATATTTTGACCCTTAAAGTATAAATGTTAATAAAAACAGTGTATTACTATGGCAAATATGTTAGGAACTCTGATCTAAGCAAAAATAAAATAAAATTATTTTTAAAAAATTTTATCAGCCTTCCTGTATTGCATAACTTTTTCGAGAAACAAGGGCTCTTAGAGGGACTTACAGCCAAAGAAGATTTGGTGGTTTCTCATTAAGCCCTTGGCAGTGAATATTTCAGAAAATTAAGAGGTTTATGGAGCATATACTCTTGAGACATTTTCTTGCTTGATTAGATGAGGCAACAATGCAATGTGGATGTGAATTCTAAACAGATGGGGGAAATAATCATAGAAAAGGAGCTGCTAGCTTTCGCCAAATTGTTGAAGGGTTCTTCTAATGGGCAAGCAAAATATACCTCATTGAAAAAGAAGTTAGAGGGGATCTAGCCACTAAAAACAAAAAGCCAAGTTAAATGCCCTAACATTTAGGAGAAGGAAGAAGGTAATTGATCTGAGGAAGGAATAAGGAGTTCGTTGAGGCTGCTGGTCTTATTCTGTTTCTTGACTGGGATGACAGCTACATGTTTGTACACTTTGAATGAGTCTGAAAGCTCTGCACTTAATAATTTGTGCACTTTTACATATACTTGTTACACTTAATTTTTTTAAAATATAAAGAAGTTAAATGCCTCTTCACCTTGACAGAGAATCATAGAGACTAACCTCAGAATCTTTATGAATTTCTATGAAAGAAGCAACAAAAAAGGAATTTAACATAACACCAGGGCATGTCATTGAGTCAGACACAAGGTGTTGTGGTGAAATTTCTCCTTATGAGGTCCCTTTGTGAACATTTTGGTATGGCATTAGTCCAAGATCATTGCTGCATACTAAACAAATGTTTTATGTTTGACTATTTGGTACTAAACAAGGTAGTTGCCAGCCAGCGGCCATATGTACAGGACCTCATAGATGCATATCACTGTCTGCACCAACCATTGTAGTAAAAGAAGTATTCTGCCCGTAGTGAGATTTAAAAAAAATGATTTAGTCTTTTTCCATAAGCTATATATCAAAAATTATAAAATAGGATCATTTGCTCTAAAATTACAAATTCTAAAAGAAGATTGACTAACCCATACAGCTTACATTAATCAAAGAGAATCTCCAATAATTGGTGGCCAGTTTAGGGAAATGGTCCTAACCTTGGTTGTTCAATGGAATCACCTGGGGAGTTTTAGCAGCATTGATGCTTGTGTCCCACCCTGAAACTGTACTTCAATTAGCATGGGAAATGACCTGATCCTTGTGGTTTCTTTTCTATCTATCCTATCTATCGAAATGATTCTAATTTTCAGCCAAGGATGAGAACTGCTCAGATTGGGATTGGGTTGATAGCCTATCAAAGGCTATTTCAAGTGAGGATAATGCCAAGAAGAAAAAAAATGTGAAAATGAGTAAAACGTTCTGATGCTTAGACAGGGTTACCATGCTTGTGCAGAGGCAAAGGATCATATCAAGAGATCAGACAAAAAAAAAAACAAAAACAAAAACCAAAAGAGTGAGAGAGAGAGAGAGAGAGAGAGAGAGAGAGAGATCAGGTAAGATAGGTGGTTCAATTTTTTTTTTTTTTTTTTTAAAGAGAGAGTGAGAGAGGGGAGAGAGAGAGAGAGAGAATTTTTAATATTTTATTTTTTAGTTCTCGGCGGACACAACATCTTTGTTTGTATGTGGTGCTGAGGATCGAACCCGGGCCGCACGCATGCCAGGCGAGAGCGCTACAGCTTGAGCCACATCCCCAGCCCAGGTGGTTCAATTTTCAGGCATTCTTTTTTCTACCCCAAACAATAAGTGATTTTGTTTGTGTTGGAATGTCTACTTAGGCTTAAGAAATCCAGCATCATTCATATGGATTGTAGCTATCTATTTCTACAATTGAATAATTTCTATGATTTGGTGGTAGGAGGGAAGAATCATTTTTTTTTTAATTTTCAGAATAGCCCTTATACTGTCTTGATCAATCAGAATGATGAAGAAATTCAGGATATTATGTTGTTAGTAAAGTACTCTTTGTTAAAGTACTATGACAATACTGAACTACCATGTTTTTAGTTTCAACACATAGAAATAATTGAATGCTCACTATGTGGCAGACACACTGTTCATATTAATTCATGTAACCTTCACAGCAAACCTATGAAATTGGTACTTTTATAAATCCTAAAATGCAGGAAAGTGAGCCACGATGAAGCAGAACTTAACAATGTTACTATTAATAAGTGTAAAAACTGGGATTAAAAGCCAGGCAGCCTGGTTTTGTCTTAAACACTTTATGTACAGGAAATTTGAAGAGGACAAATGGGTAGGGAGTACAAATGCAAAGGCAGAAGCTTTAATTCCTGCAATGTCTCCTCCTCCTCCACTCGCCCTATATTTTTCAGGGTTCTAAATGTGCTCTTCTGGCTTCTCTAATAGCTATGACTTGTTTTTTTTCTTTCCTTCTTCTTCTTCTTATTTATTTATTAATTTGAGTCAACAAAATCAGTTTTAAAAACTTGCTGCAGCCAAAGAGGGTACATCCCATGAGGAAGCTGAAAGTGTCACAGGAAAAGGATGTTAGAACAGGCTTATTATAGGGAAGCCTTATGGCGATAGAGAGATGACTTTGAGGGGGTCTAAAGAAGCAAGACTTACTTATGTAATAGGTGAGATCAGAAAATGGGGACAACTATGATTCTTAACAGGGCTCAGGAGACTGTGAATAAGGTAATATTTAAATATATGAGGTAGGGATTAAGTATTAAAATCTCATTAAGTGATCCTGATAAATAGACACACACTGCAACACATACTGACTCTCTCACACAAACATACATACATACATACACACAATGAAAATCACTAGTTGATAAATATTGATGACTCTTAAACCTTCTTGAATAGCCCACCAATTTTTCAACCACTGACTAATTCAAACTTCAGATACATAAAACACAGCTCACTATTCCTTAGTCCTTCTGATATTTTCTGTCATGCTGAATGATATGAGACATCAGGTTCACACAGTTTTTAACTGTGAAGATCTTACTCACTCAACTGCCCAGATCCAAACTACCACCAAATCCAAGCAATTCTTCTTCAAATCCAGCCCTCCTTCTCTTCCTCATCGCTACTGCCCTAACCTAAGATTGCCTACCCTCCTAAAAATAACAACCTTTCCAATGGCTAGTTTATCCTCTGCATCATCACTAATTTTCTAAAATTTCATTGCATTTTCCTAAATAGAATATATTCATATTTCCCTTTGTAAACACCTTTCACAATCCCCTGTTTCCTTTAGGATAAATGCAAAACCTCAAGTAGCATAAAGAACCACCTATACCTTCATGAACCCACCTTTTTTATAATTTTATCTTTCCCCATTACCTGCCTCCTTCCCGTATTTCAGACCTGTGACTTTAATACACTAAACTTCTTGTCTTTCTATAAGCTGACCACAAGTATTAGAGGTTCCATATCATTTAAGTTCTACTTTTTCTGCATGGAATGCCCTTGTTCACTCAGAAAACTCATGTTCACCTTTGAATACCCAACAAAATTCTTTACTTCCTCATTAAAATCATTCCCGCCCCTCTTCTGGGTCTCACACTACTGGTGGGCTTCTCCAGGCCCTGGACTCACCTTATTCTAAGCTGTCTTCACATACCCAAGCTCAGTAGGCACTCAAAGCACTCAGTGTTTGAGAAATGTGAACTAGAAAGCTATATAGCTAGTGAGGTCATAGTAAAAAATCTTCAACAACTCATGGATATCTGTGTTGACTCAACTTTTTGGCTATCAGGAATAATGCTGCTGTGAATATTCACACATAAGCATTGTGTGTGGATGTATGCTTTCATTTCTTTTGGCATATACCTAAGACTGCAATTGCTGGTCATACACTACTGTTTAATACTTTAATCAGAGGTTTTGAATGATACCTAGCACAGAACTAAATTCTACTACAACTTATAAAATGACCTTCAATAACTTAAGACACTCCAATCTCCTGAACATATCCTGATAGTCATTATGTGCTATGTTCTCCACTATCTTTAAAATAATCCATTCTCAAATGTTAATTGTAATGATCTTACCAAATTATGAGTTAATCTCAGCTTGAAATCTCATAAAAATAAATCATAAAAATGCATAAGTATAAATAAGTCTTTCATGCCTAAGTATGATTATGAACAGAAGAAGAAACCATGAATATTTATTTATCCAGAACTCAGCTGTATGAATCCAGGAAACAATTTTTTTCCTCTCCTACTATTAACTAAAAATGTGTATAATCCTAAATATTAGAGATATTGTTATAATTAAGTTCATTTACAAAAATTTCAACAGTTCAGCAATTCCAAAGAAGTTGAAAACAAATCCACACAAACACCTGCACACAAATATTTATAGCAATGTTAGTTGTTATTGCCAAACTTAAAATCAATCATTTTCCTTCAGTAAGTAATTGAATAATCAAACTGTTGTAAATCCCATACAATGATATATATTATTCAGCAATGAAAAGACATGGGAGTGTTAAAATACATACTATTAAGTGACAGAAGCAAGTCTGAAAAGACTACATACTGTAATGAAATTCTAGAAAAGGCAACACTATACTCAGGGACAGCAGAGCAGAAGGATGATGGAGAGATGAATAGGTGGAACACAAAGGATTTCTAGGGGAATATGTATGTTCTGAATGTCCCATAATAGTGTGGCTAGATGGCATTACACATTTAACAAAATCAGCATCACACTGATTTGTAAACACTGGTATTAAAATATTAAATTTATATTTGGGTATTGTTTTTATTTATTTGTAATGATTACATTTCAATTTTTCTCAGTATGCAATAAATCTCAATTTTAATTCCTTGTCAGAAGCAGAGACATCAGCAGATTTTCTTAAAGGAATGTTGTTTATAAGACATGTGAACATGTTAGGATGAAAAATAAATTAGAAAATTTCCTTCAATAACTCTCCTCATTTGTACCAGCTGCCTGATATTTACATATTACTACATTGTCATATCAAGAATAAAACTAAAATCACGTAAACAGTAGTATAAGCCATCACTAATATGTAGTTTGCTTAATGTACAACATGGTAATTATCTCTGGTATTCTCAAAAGTAAAAGATATGTCAGCAAAGGAGCCACAAGGCATGAACTTTTCCTTTAAATTTGTAGTTTACTATATTTAACATGTCTGTGTGTCAATGAATTTGTTTTATAGGTATTTATTAACTACTGACACAAAAAAATGTGTAGAAAAAAATAAAGTACGCTAAAGGTAGCTCATCCATTAAAATATTAGTATTTCATTTTAAAGTGCTTTTACTTATGCTATTTGCATTTCTGGATTCATTTTGCTTTTGTTTTGTCACAGAATTTTGTACTCTTGACCAATCACTTAGGATATAAGACGGTAACAATGGACTAGAGGTAATGTCCCACCCGTCAAAAGGCAATTATTTCTCCAGCTGATTTTTGTTTAAGTTACTGAAGAAACACTTTCCATTTTCAGAAAACAAAGACAAGGAGGAAAACAATGGTAAAAAATAAAGGAAAAGAAAACACAAAATAGTTCTAGAAGTTTTAACTCACTAAGTACCTTAATTAAATTATGCACTATGACATTCAAAATTTATAACATAATTCAAAATTTATAACATAAGATCTTTAGGTAATTTATATTTCTATAACCTAATTTCCAAAATAAATAATTCTTAATGAGTATTTAAATTTGAGAGAAAATGTGAAGGTTTTTATTGTAGACCATTTTTTAAAAAATTAAAATGTCTAGAGCAATGCCATTTCCACAATATAGCATCCTAGCTGCTGATGAAAATCATAGTAGTGGGCTGGGGTTGTGGCTCAGTGGTAAAGTGCTCACTTAGCACATTTGAGGTACTGGGTTCAATCCTCGGTACCACATAAAAACAAAGATGTTGTGTAAAAAAAAAAAAATAGTAGTGCTAATACCAAGGTCTGCCTTAAACAAACTTGTTCACATATATTAATTTATTGTTTTTGGACATTCTCTCTTTTATTTTACTTATTTCACTCCATTCACTTCATTCAAATGCCTATATATTTCTAATAGTTCTCCATCTGCTAGTTTCTCTTTATTCAAAGTAATATTGTTTATGAGCTCCTTAAGATCCTTTGGAACATACTGCCTATATGTTATATTTGATTTCCATAAGGAAACATTAGTTTTGAAAAAGTAAAAACTATTTTTAATGTTTATATTATATCCTACAAAGCAGATCTCCACTGAATATTTTAGTAAAGTATGCTACAGTCTTTTACCAATGTTCTTTGGTTCAGTATAAATGATATGGTAAATTTGCATTCAAATTCATGGAACTTTTCAAATCTGTTTCCCATTTAGCTGGCCAGCCAAAAACAATATTTTCATTTGTAAACAGCTGTTTCATAATCAGCTCTTTTGTACTATGTACAATTCCATAAAATACATAAATTTTTATTTAAAATACAGGAATTGCATTAATCCACTGCAAGTCATTGATTAGTTTTGTATACTATCACGTAGTTTAGCTTATAAGGAAAGATTTTAAGGAAAATTTAATCTTATGTCCAAATATAACATTACTTTAAACATGAGGTCATCTAAACATCTGTCTCCAATATATCACTGGGGATTTAAATCAAAAGTCTGCTAAACATGTACAATCATTTGAAAATAAATAACAGGACAAATTTTGTCTTGATTATGATTATCATGCATTTTAAAAGGAAACATTTATTTTAATAAGAAAAGTCTGAACTAATTTAAACTTTATTGACATTAAGTTAAAATAGTTTTACAAAAGTAAAAGATATTTCAGTTAAAGATACATTTCATTTATTTGCTGCTAACAACTCTTATATTTTAACTGACCTTATATCTTGATTTTTACTCACACAAATAATAATTTCTCCATATATTTTCAATTGTAAAATATTAAGAAAATATATCTCAAGACAAAATTTTTTCACTCAGTAACTGAAAAACTAATATTTTTTTCTGAACTTTCCTTCTGTTAGGGCAACTGTGAATCCTCAAGAAGTACTAATTAATTCCTGATTTATCATTTAAAATGAAAAGAATATAGCTAATTATAAAAGACAGTCAAGGCACTAAATTCACTCTAAGACTTCAAAATCAGCAAAAATATATGTATTTTAAAGGGAATTAATTAACTCTACAATTCATTGTAGAATTTGTTTCTAGTAAGTATGAGTATTTAAATTTAGCAATAAGATTACTTTAGAAACCACATAAATACTTGAGATGAATTAGCATTAAAAGAAAGCCAAATGCTTAATCATTAAATCCATTTTTGCCAAAACTAAAATTAACATTAGCAGTTGAAAAGCTGGACATATCACTGAATAATGGATTCTTAGAAAAACACCATAGCACTCCCTCATGGTGTAGAAATCACATCACAATCCAGCAGCAAGGGACATTTGTGTCTAGGTTCATCTTGCATCTAACTGGCTGTCATAGAAGTTGATATTTACAGCCTTCTGAACCCCCCTCAATTAATTTCTTCTTTCTGCTTATATCATAAAATTGCTAGCTTTGGCCATGGCAATTTCAAATCATTATTCCACCTTGGTCCATACATGTAATGAACTTTAAAATTCTTTTTCAGCACTGTGTGTGGAACTTCTTAAATGCAAGAACTGTGACTTACTTTGGATGTCCATCAACTACAACTGCATCTGACACATATTTGTGACTTGAAAATGCTAGTAAGTTCAGGAATTAGTTAATGAAAAGAATATCTGACTAAAACCCAAGAATTTTTCACCCTGGTTCTGTTGAACTGCTTACTAGTAAGCTGCCTTAGTTTTTCCATCTACAAAAGGAGGCTTATTCTTATCTGCACCCTCACTGAGATACTGGGAGAACTGAATGATAGCATATACAGAAAATTAAATGTAAAACTTGCAGTGGTAAGCAAGTGTAATGATTACTAAGATTATCAACAGTATATCTAGTTCAAAATTGTATACCCAGAGAAGCAAATACTGAATGGTAGATGAAATTTTAAGTTTTGTTGTTGTTGTTATTTGTTTTCTTGATTTGTTGTTGTTGTTGTTGTTTGTTTAATGTTTTTCTGTGGACTGGGAATGTATCTCAACTGGCAGAGCATACACACACACACACACACACACACACACAAAGAGTTTTGTTTTGTTTTACATATATAAACATATAAAGGACTGAGAATATATCTTAATGATAGTGTGCCTCTGGTTTCAATCCCTAATATCACAAAAAAAAAAAAGAAAAAAGAAAGAAAGAAAAAATTTAAAAAATATTCTTTTGGAGAAACTTTAAATTGAAATAACCTGCTTACCCAAATAATGTGATGTTAAAATATAACGGAATTCTCTTTTGGACAGACAATTAGAGCTGGGAAGCTGAGGACATAGCTCAGTGATAAAGCACTTGCCTAGCATGTGCAAAGTCCTGAGTTCAATTCCCAGTGCCACCTCCAGGGGGAAAAAAGGTTGAACATACAATTAAAGAATTATGGGCTAAGTAATCCCTTTAGAAAAGTAAAGTTTGGGCTATTTTTAAAAAAACTTTGTAAGATCTTAGGAACTTAATAATTAATGTCCTCTGGATTATCAGGAAGGGAGTCTAGCTTTTTTTAATCAGTAAAATTGAGTTTAACCTGGATTTTAGCCTTTTCATTCCAAAAGGTTTAGTGCTGTAAAAGTTGGCTAACGATCCTGAGTCAGCAAAGGCAATGTAAGAGTATGTTTTTCATGTGCTGCCAGTATTTTTTCTCAAAATTTAAACAGAGATATGATCTGAGAAACATTTGAATTTATACTTGCCTTTTGTTAAAATAGCACAGAATTGCCTTGATGCTTGCTTAACTCTATTTTTCTCAAAAACTAAAATATAAAAATAATTTTGCTTTCACATAGTTTCCATTTGTGTAACTTTATCTCATATGTTCAAAATGTGGGTTCTCATCTATTCTATAATTTTCTACTTCTTTCCCAATAGATTTACTCTACTATGATACTGGTAGTAAGATACCCCTTTAAAAAAAATCACTTAATTTGTCTTTTGTCTATTCTATATCTATTTATTCAAAATAACCAAAACAAAATGTGCAAGGAACTGTATGTCACTTCTTATATTTTTCTAGATTGTCCTAACTTTTTTGTCTTTCAAAATATTCATGTGTATTTTTTCTGAGCACTTTGATGTGTTACAGGTCTCATCCTCAAGAACAGTATTACCCAACCCTGACTGCCCATTGGACTCAGTTGGAGCAATTTAAAAAATGCTGAATCCTGGGTCCAACCCCCAGAGACTCTGGTTTAATTGATCTGGAGTTAGGCCTTGGCATTAGGATCTTTTAAAGTTACCCAAGTGATTTTAAAATGTAGTTCAGGCTGAAAACCACCATTCTGGGAGCTCACAGTCTAGTCAGGGAGATTAACAGCAACAACAAACCACCAATTTATGGTGTGTTGCTTGTGCCAAACAGTGAGCTACTCACTTTATGTGCATTATCTCATTTAACTCACAACAACTTTATGGGGAATGATTCTATTACTACTCCTATTTTATGAATAAGGACATGAGGATTAGAAAGATAAGAAACGTGCCCCAAATCTCACCAAGGTTATTTGACTGAGACAGAACCCCAACATCTCTGTCCAATTTCAATGGTAATTCTACATCACTGGCTCTCATCAGGGTAGAAAACGTGCCAGAAAACAGAATTTTAAAGGGGCAAGTCATGGTTCCAGTAGATAGAAGTGACCAAAGAATTACCTTCGGGTTATATAAAACCACAAAAACAAGCTAGATACTGGAAATGTCCATTTTTCTCCTTAGCCTGATTGTCAGAATGAATTGCGAGTTTTCTCAAAATAGTAGTATCTGAGGCAAAGAATGCTCCCAAGCAGAGTCTGGGTCTAGCTGCATACCTCCAAGTTGTCATGGACACAGGAAGGAACAATGAAGTCATTATTTGACTATTATTTTTTTAGTTGCTAGTCAGCATATTATTGTATCTGCAAACTGCATCTCTGCATTCCCTATGGATGGGGGGTGGGGTGCTGTCCCTCCTGGTAGTGACAGAAAAACCACAAACAAAACAGTCCATCTCAAGGGAAAGCCATCTTTATCTGTCAGTATAAGTCAGTTGAGAAACAGAGCTGCAGGCAGCTGAAAAAACAGTTTGACTGTTATAAGTTTACAGGTGGCCTTATAATGGAAAGTTTTACACACTGAGATTCCTTCACAAGTTAAAAAAAAGTTTGGACAAAAAGGGACAAAAGTTGGCAAAAATTTTCATGCAAATGCTTCTAACCAGCTTACAAAAGCACAATATCAAATTTTAGTGAATCTGGGTGAAATAAGCACCCTCCCTCTGGCAAACAGGCTCAGCCAACTGTTACCACCATGGCTACACTGCACATTCCATATGGTAAAAATCAAAACAGTCACACTTACCTGTTACCACACTCAAGAAATGTTTTCTAAATGAATTCATGGACATTGGAGAGACCAAATATTAAAAATACCTCGGAAAATCAGATTACAGACAGAGGAACATAATAATGATGTCTGCATATAAACAACAGGACAGTGCATAAAGCCCAGGTAGAAGATTTTAATGTGTCTTCCTGGTTGAGTGTGTGTGTGTGCGCACACATGTGCACACATGAGCTATTTCTTGTGAAGAACCAGGAATGAAAGGGGGAGAAGGCATTGAGCTAGTAATTCCATAAGCATCAGCAGCATGAATCTAACACTTGGGAGTTCTAGGAAAGATACCTGTTTTGTTTTCTCCAGCATTCAATAAAGTAGACAGGGACAGTTTATTTTATAGCTAGCTTAAAAGACTTTTTTCCTTATTTTTCTACCAGAATTGAAACTTTGTCTGAGGGAAGGGCATGATTTGGAGCTTATCAAAAGGGATTAAATTGGCGAAAATATTTAATACATTATGACTCCTGGACAAAGTACAATTAATTTATTAATTTAGTTACTATTTTCCAAGAATAAAATCAGGGTTTTAAAAAGTCAGATTAGGCAGCTATTGATGAGAGTCAGAAAAGCAGAATAGCTTGGTGGGAAGCCTGGGTTAGGCCTTGACTCAAGAGCACTGAACTTTGGGATTGAAAGATTGAAAAAAAAAAAAAAAAAGACCCAGCAACTAATGAGAAAAGGAGAGCCAGCTAATTGCTAACTTAGGTAATAATGTTACCTTCAAAACCTGGGAAAATAACTGACAGACCCTAGTTAATCTATAAATCAGTAGTTGTCAGTCAAGTGGTCTCTTTATCTTGGTGGGGAGATAAGAAAATAATTTATATTAAAGAAAAGGACTTCAGTATTTATCTTAATAAATAATGATCAATAAAATGTAATCCAAATTACACTATGCAATTTTGACACCTCAAAAGTTATTATGAATGATGAATATAATATCTACAAACATATAAATTCCACTTTTTGTTAAAAAGAGTAAGTCTTAAGGGAGGACAGTAACCCAAATATTTGATATGGTGACTACCAAAATGTGTTAAGAACTACTTCTTACCATAAATATATACAACTATGATGTGTCAATTAAAAATAAACATTTCTAAAAAGAACCATTCTTATAAAATCACTATGGGATTTTGGAAAGGAAGTCTCCAGAAGCAACAAAATAAATACATTTGAGGAAAAAAAAAGACTACTTCATCTGGTGAAAAAGAAGATTGTATTAACAATCTCAAAGTTTGAGAACAAAATTCTAGAGTTCAGTAAAGGCAAACCAAATAGTTTATATATTATAGAATAGAATTATAGCATACATGCATATACTCATATAATATGTCCCTCATCTGTGAAGATATTTCAAAATGTTTGAAAGATATGTAAATGCTTATGTCTTTATCCATTAATAACAACACAGAGTATTCACCAAGTGCTAGGTGCAATGCTAAGCACTTGGCACAGGTCAACTTGTTGGTACCTTCCAATGACAGTATGAAGTAAATTGCATTTTATCTCAATTTTATGGGTAGAGCATAGAGATATTGAGCTGCTTGCCCAAGATAACACAGCTAGTACAAGGTTGGAATCTGACACCAGGCAGTAAAGTATCAGAATCTCTACAGGATACTACCTCCCTGTCTTACCTCTATTCTCCTTGAAAGGTAAAGTTCAGTATTACATGGATGCCTCTTGATGGGGAACCTATTTCTTTCTTTGTTTAATGCCCATGTGCTTACTTCCTTGCTTACTTCCCATAGTGTACTCAGAAGTCTCAAAAGTTTGTCAACTATATACTTATTTTTGGAAAACTATGTAATTTCAAAACAAAGATCAGAGAAGACAGATGATGTAGATCAGTTTTCATACACACACGACACACATAAATAGGCTAAGTAACTCTTTGCAACACTATGGTAAGAACTTAATAGACCAGAAGAGAAAATCAAGATTAGGTGGCTATGACCCCACTGAATAAGTCTACTATTATGAGACTGCCACACATGTGAGACTCAGGTTTCAGAGAAACGGTAGCAAAATAGAAAGATTAACTACAATGACTATAACTAGCATTGTGGCCTTTGAATTTGAGAAAATATCTCCAAACAGAACACCAGGATAAGATACTCCATATGTTTTATAACTATTCATGGGGAGAAAGGTAGTTAGGAAGTAACAGGCCTACATTCCATGCAGGCAAAATCCAGGAAAACAAACATCCAGGTTTGAAGAATCAATGGGACTTATAAAACCTAGAATTAAAGGCCATCCAGATCAACACTTAGAGCAGAAAACCTAGAACTCTTTTAGATTTCCTGTTACTTCCTTTATAGCTACTAGGAAAAAAAATGGAATAGACATCTTGGAAGTGCATAGTTCTAGGGGTAATATCTGAATTTGGTGGCAGGTGAGCAGCAATGATTCTTCTCACCCCAAATGACAATGGGCACTGAGGAAAGCACACCAAAACCTTTAGACCATTTAGAAAGCAATATTTCTCTACGATCTTGATAAAAGATTAAGAATTTTTAAATTAAATTAAGAAGTATTAACTCAACAATTAATTATTAATCAAGCAATAAAATCTAAAATAAATCAAAACTCAAATATATTTAATATTTATTCATTCATCCATTCACTTGACAAAAATTTACTGAGCACCTGTCCTGTGTCAGGTTGTTTTAGGCACCAAGGATAGACCAGAATACCAAACAGAGCAAGATTATTACCTTCTGAGAGCTACAGACTACTTAACAATAAGATAAAATATCTTTTATTATTGACATGTTTATTTAAATATAAGAATGCATAACACTAACTGTTAAATAAATAATGTAAAATAATGATTCTTTATTAAAGAATACCAACTAACATGGTATTAAAATATAGTTTATTTTAAATTCCTACATTTCACATAGTAATGCTTTTAGCACACACAATTGCAAAGACAAAGGCAATGATTTTTATATCTAGCCATATTTGAGAGAATTCTCAAAAGCTTAAATTTATGAAGCCCTCTGAATGTGAAGCTCCATGATACAGCCCTGCTGGTCTTGCCTGGTATCTTTTCCCTTCTTAGCTGTTGGCACCTTCATAACTCAACACCAAGAAGAAGTTATTAGGCTACTTCCACATATAAGCAAGTCTTTCCCATTCCCCATGCCATACAGCTCTCAAACCCCTCAGGAAAGCTAGACTCAGAAGGGCAGAGGACCATAGATTTGGGATTAGGAATCCCTAATGTCCCAGGGCTAAGTGTTCCTTTTAGTGATATTTCACATTTATTTCAGGTTTAAAAAAAAAAGATGAATTACATAACAATGTTCAAGGGAGAAATACACTCTGATTTCAAACAATTCACCTAAAAAAATATAGATTTCTGGAACATAACCTAGGCGTTTAGGGTTGAAACTATGTTTTCTCATACATAGGACTTCCTTCCTCTTATATGTTCTTACATATGATAACTGTAAAACTTTATTAAAACACTCAACCTGCCCACAAAAGTGGTTTTATAGAACTGGATACACACCTGAAATTCCCACTACTCAGGAGGCTAAAAGAAGAAGATTACTTGAGCCCAGGAGTTCAAGGCCAACTTACTCAGCATAGAAAGATCTGACCTCATTTTTTAAAAAGTCAGGGGAGGATTTACAAAACTGTGTAATCCATTTCTAACTTATGTAAATAATAACAAGTAAAATACTTCATTTTTGAGGTTACAATATAAAACATTTCTGTTCATGTTGCATATAAGCAGCAACTGAGCATCTTATAATGATTACATGCCAAATATTCCATTATAGAGGGCAAATCATATTGGTTAGGACAGACTTTTTTTTTTTTTTTAGTACTGGAGATTGAACCAAGGGGTGATTTACTACTGAGATGCATCCCCTCTCCTTTTTATTTTTTTATTTTGAGACAGTGTCTCACTAATTGGTTAGGGCCTCACTAATTTGCTGATGCTGGCCTTGAGCTTGTGATTCTTCTACCTCAGCCTCCTAAGTTGCTGGTATCATAGGCATGTGCCACCACGCCCAACTCAGTTGAATGCTTTAACTAAAATATTAAAAATACAAGTATTAAAAATAATATTGCATATGATGTAAGCATACCAATGAAAACATAAGTACATACAATGATAGATACTAGCTACTTAAATATCCACTATTAAATGGATAGATGATCCATTTCCTAAGATATAAATCCAACAAGCATCATGTAGACATTATGTTCATCACTGATTTTCTTTTCTTAACTTAGATGCCAGTATCTCTATCTTTATTTTTTTTAACTTTCCTTTCTCTATGTTGACCTTGTAATCTCCAGCATATCATTTCTTGATGCTTATCAGGCAAACACAATGAAACTACATTGCTCTTTAAAATAAAGTTGCTGACATGCCTTAACACTTTGATGTCATCACATTACTATTCAAACTTTAAATAATATGAAATAAATGTTTTGCCTGGCATGGTGCCACATGTCTGTAATCCCAGTAGCTCAGGAGGCTGAGTCAGGAGGATGGTAGGTTTAAAGCCAGCCTAAGCAAAAGTGAGACACTAATCAGCTCAGTGAGACCCTATCTCTAAATAAAACACAAAACAGGGCTGAGGAGGTGGCTCAGTGATCGATCGCCCTGAGTTCAATCTCTGATATCCCCCCCCCAAAAATGCTAAGTGTAACCAAAAACTACTATTCTTTTTAGTTAAAGATGAGTTTTTCTACTTATATAGATAAATTTTAATATTTATCCTCTTTATAGATGCCCTAAAATTTTTTAGCTGCATACATTCCTTATTAAGAGAGTAAGAAATAGTTTAATTTACTGATTATTTAACTATCAAAATTTTAAAGACATGGGAAAGTTATACTGCCACCTTGTGGTTAGAAGATTGTTTATAGAAGCAAATACTTACTGTATTTCCCATTAAGGAAATAAATCCACAACACAGTAGGGATTAATCTTAAAAAAAAAAAAAGTACTCATACATATATACATAGGTATCCATATATCCATCCTATTTGGAACTTATGTTAAAGGAGAATATAGTATTCATATACCCCCCCTCATTTTCTTATATTAAAGCCTACTAGATTAAAACAAGAAATGACATTTAAGTAGCTGGCTCAGATACATAAATGAAAACTATGCATTTGGCACTATAGTTCCTATTCACAGAAGTTTATAATTTACAAATACAAAAACACATACTCTAGTCCCAAGAATTTCGAGAAACCAAATTATGTACTCTAGGAGTGTCGGGTAATCTCTACACTCTAAAAGCAATTAATATATGTTTATGACTATCTTATTTAAAATTTTTGTTTGATCCAAGACTATGCTTTAAATTTCAAAGCAAGCACAGAAAAAATATTATATCAAACAGAAATAGCTTCTTCCTTCTGTATCTCTGTAAACCTCATTTTCCTTACATAGCCAATAATGACAATTAAAAGGAAAAATTAATCTACAAAATACAGTCCTCTAAATTTTTTCAAGTATAGAATTTTCTATGATCTTTTCAAGGCACCTGAAGCCACCTGTTCCAAATGCTTTGCAATGATAGAATTTAAATTTAACTGTACCTGCAGAGAACTTTTTCTTTTTTTTTTTTAAGCAAATTACCAAAATTATAGGAAGACAGTGCCATCTATAGGTCTGCACAAGTAAAGATTGATCATCTTGGATTTCAGTTGTGATTGCCTACAGTAATATACCAGTCAATCAAATGTACTACCCTAGAAGGAAACTAAAAACAAAACAAAAAACCTGTTCATTCTCAAATCTCTGGAGGGGTTCTTGCAGTTTATTCCTATCTCTGTAATAATTTTTCAAAATAATGCTAACAACAATATCAGCCAAAGCAACAAGAAGAAACAAAAACAATGTTTCTTACCATTGTATTATTCTAGTTTGGCCTATTTAATGATCCATAAATAGCAGCAGCTTTTCAAAAATACTAGTACATTGGTATGTGCCCCCCCCATTGTGTAAACTCTTTTGGTATCGTACAATTCTATTCAGACATATGAATTTTGTTGTTCTTTTTTCCAAAGAGAAAGAAGTTCTATTTTCTTTTAGTATTCCATTCTACTTTTTATAGCCATTAAACTAAATCCCACCTTTATGTTCAACCTAAATCAGCCAAACTGATTTAAAGGAAAATGTTCAAGAAAACCTGCAACTTAAAATTCTCTTCTGGAATGGAGCAGTGGCTGAGAGATCCAGTTTTGAAAGCAAAGAACAGAATTTGAGTTCCGTATTCTGCTACTGACTTTGAAGAGTTACTTCATTTCTCTGAACTTTTCTTTCCTTATCTTCAATAAATTACAAATTGCTGAGGTGGCTCAGAGGTAGAGCACTGGCCTAGCACGTGGGAGGTGCTTGGTTTGATCCTCAACACCACATAAAAATAAATAAATAAAATGAAGGTATTGTGTCCAACTACAACTAAAAAATATTTTTTAAAAAGAAATTACAAATTAATACAGGTGATTTAAGCTCAGCAAAGTGTTTTAAGCATAGCAAATAGTCAATAAATGTCAAAAATATAATTTATCAGTTCTTATTTATCATGCTGAGGATGATAAGTAAGTAGTATCCATCCACATGAACAGACACTCAACAAAGTTCATATATGACTTAAGATGACAATTAGAATGAATGAGAAATACTTAATTCAAATTTGGGATGGGAACAACTATGCAACAAAAAGAAAATGATATTTGAAAGTCTGATATTAGTTTCAAAATATACCTGTGAACATCTATGAAAATCATTAAAATCCACCTGACTCTAATTCCATGTTACTGCTACTATTTATTTTAGAAATGTGAGTCTGCAGGGCACAAAAAAATTAGAGATAGGGGCTGGGGTTGTGGCTCAGCGGTAGAGTGCCCACCTCACACGTGTGAGACCCTGGGTTTGATCCTCAGCACCACATAGAAATAAACAAAATAAAGATATTGTGCCCATATATAACTAAAAATATTTTTTAAAAAGAAATTAGATGGGCTGGGGATGTGGCTCAAGCAGTAATGCGCTCGCTTGGCATGTGTGGGGTGCTGGGTTCGATCCTCAGCACCACATAAAAATAAAATAAAGATGTTGTGTCCACCGAAAACTGAAAAATAAAAATCCCCCCCTCTCTCCTCTCTCTCTCTCTCTCTCTCTCTCTCTCTCTCTCTCTCTCTCTCTCTCTCTCTCTCTCTCTCTCTTTAAAAAAAAGAAATTAGAGATATAGATCTGGCAGTAACCTGTAAATAGATGACATTGAAACCAGAGGGTAGAAAGTCTTCTTCATAACTAGAGTATGTGGTAGAGAACATGGACACCTATAGACTATATATTTCTAGAACAGGGGGAAAGGAACCCACAAAGGAGTTTGTAAAAGAGTGGTCAGATAGGAAGAAGAGGGCTGGAAACCAACCATAAGTAGAACTTAAGAAAAATTGGCTCGAGATATGAAAGTCCATGAATATTAGATTAAAATTGGGAAGGAGAAAAGTTTCAGGTAACAGTTTCTAACCCCTGGTACCTGGTACCTGTAAATATAACCTTACCTGAACATACTATCTTTGCAGATATAATCAGGTTAAAAGGAGATCATACTGGATTAGATTGGGTCCTGATTAAATGATTTATGTCCTTATAAGAAGAGGGAAATCTGGACATAAACACAGAGACAGACAAGAAAAGAGCCATGTGATGACAGATGTAGATATAATAGTGATGTCATATATAAACCAAGAAACACCAAGGATAGCTGGCAAATGCTAGAAGCTAAAAAAGGCATGGGATAGATTCTTCCTCAGTACCACCAGGAGCAACCTGTCTGACAACACTTTGATTTTGGATTTCCAAATCCCAGAACTGTGAAAGAATAAACTTCTGTTGTTTAAGCTACACAGTTTGGGAGGTTTTGTTCTAGCATCGCTACAAGGTCTATTGTAACAATCAAAATATCAAATAGAACATTTTAAGTGATATAAACCTTGAACACATCAAAATGTGGAAATAACTGACACAATTACAATAATTTAAGTATTCTGATAACTTTGAAAATAACTGCCAACTTAAATAACAAAGTAAGAAGAAAGAAAAAGGTTACTTGTACAGAAAATTTATTTAAATCTAGTACAACTGAGAAAATCCTGTAGAAGTCCCTCAATCCAGTGTTATGGTTTGGATTATAGATGTCCCCCAAAAGCTCATGTGTGAGATAATGCAGGAATGTTCAGAGATGAAATGATCAGAGCTGTACCTAACAAATGGATTAATCCACTTGATAGTTTAATAATTTGAAAGACTACAACACTGAGTGGTAATTGCACATGGGTAGGGTGCAGATGGAGGAAGTAGGCTACAGGTTGTGTGCCCTTTGGGGTTATATTCTGTCCCTGGCTCCCTCTTCTCCCTCCCCTCCCCTCCCCTCCCCTCCCCTCCTCTCTCCCTAATCACTGTAAGATTAGCAGTACTCTATTGCACTCTTCTTTCCAGCATGATGTTCTGCCTCACCTCAGGCCCAGAGCAATCGAGTTGCCCAACCAGGGACTAAATCTCTGAAACTGTGAGCCAAAAATAAATGTTTCCCCTCCTCTAAGTTGTTCCTGTCTAGTATTTTGGTCACCGTGATGAAAAGTTAATACACCTAGTTTCTTTCATTCATTGCCATTTTAAAGATATTACCAACTTAGATCATAAAGATGTCTGAAGATGATTTGTGCATCTCTTTTTAGTTTGGGGTCCCAGAATGACAAATGATGTCTAAATAAAAAGACATCATGGGCTGGGGATGTAGCACCTGCCTAGTATGCATGAGGCCTTGGGTTCCATACCCAGCACTGCAATATACTATCATAAGTCTCTTATCCAGGAGGCTGAAGAGATTTTAGACTTGAAGGTATTTTTTTCACATCATTTATTGAATGATTCCAACAGAAGAGTTGTTAAAGTACTGTTGCATGTATCAATTGTCCAATGATCAGAATCTCTGAATACTTCTCTCTCTTCAGTGTAGGAGACAGAATAATGTTCTCTGGTTTGTCTTTTGATATTTACTTATTAATATAGTCACAAACATTTCTCAGCCCCTATTATGGTACCTCTGAAATATCTGGTTCTCAATATTCAGAGATGTTGAAGTCAGAGTGGAAGAGAGGTGAGGAAGTACAGGTTCAACAGTGTGTTCCTAAAACATTGGGAAACGTTGTTTTATGTTTTGTGTCATGAACATACGTAATAATGGTACTTGTACTTTTGAAACATCTTTCATCGAAGGAGAGTAAAATAAGAAATCCTTTAAAATGTGGTTACACAATTCACATTTTGTTTTTAAATTTATATTTTTGAAGACTAGATTTTCTTAAAGACAAGACTACATTTTAATTAAAACACATCCCTTAAAGGTATTTTATAATTAATTTAAGCAATAGAGTTGCTTCCTCCTATGTGGTTGAAATAAGGGGGATATTTTTTCCTCCCTAATTACTCAGATAATGGGTTCCAGCCTCCCTTTGATGTGTCATAAAGGCTCACCTGTTTCACTACAACCTGCTATTTATTATCAAACAATTACAGTTTCCCAAATCCTGAATTTCCAAAGGTGCCATTTATCCAAATCACATGTGTGTCCCCTTTGCACCCATTCTCAGAAAGAATTCTCCTTGATCAAAAATTTAACCTTGATTACCCCCTGGTGCATCAGCTTTTTTATTGCCTAGTACAAATTAGCATCCAGGGACTTCAAGTATATACACTGACTATTAAGGCATTCTTTTAACTATACTTTAACTTTCAGGTTAAGGTAAGAAAAGGTAAAAATCTTTTGAAAATGAAAATATCTAAGATATAGAAGATCAGCAGTTTTTTAAAAAATAAATATTTTAAATTATCTTATACCTGTTTTTTAAAACTTTTTTTTATTGAAAGTCTTGTACTTTCTCCCCATCATAATAAAAGACACAATTTGCATATATTCTCAGATAGTCTCCCAGAAGCCTATCTTGATCACAGTTTTCCCTTCCTCAGAAAGGGTCTGTCATTTCAATTTTATTTGGTTCTTTGAATGTGATTAACGAGATTACAAAGTACTTGAATTGTGCTTAGCAGAAGACTGGAAAACTGTCTCCAGAATACTTTGACAAAACACTTTCAATGAAAGCAATGGATCTTTAGGAAATGCACAAAGTGAATATATTAATTGATGAAAACAGGATGGGGTGCCTCGCTACCAAGGTAACAAGGACTAGGTTAGGTTAGAGAAGAGGAAACAGCACCCTTGAAATTCTGGAGAATAAATCAGTGTTCTGCCAGCACAATGATTAAGTGCATGGTCGTGGAGGGAAATAAACTTTGGGACACATTCTAAGTAGGACAGGTAGACTTCGAAGGATATGAGTATAATTCTGGGAAGCAGGAGGGGGCCTCAGAGTTACCACTATAGAAAAAATTCATTGTGTACATGGTATAGGTATGAACTCACAAGGAATCCTGACAGGCCCTGGTGAGAGCAAGACTTCCCAAGGGACCAAGGAAACTTCAGAGGCTGAAGGTTCTCAGGTTGGGTGCAAAAGTCCTATGAAAGTTTGAAGTAAATGACTATCTGAATGGGCCTGAAAGTCTCCTACATGACATAGGGGATAAGAACAACCCCATAGGCTTCAGAGACACGAAGAAGGACCCAAACTGGTCACTAGGAAGAATAGAAGGGTTCTAAGTGGATTCACACTCTTGGCTCCTGACCACCGGCATGATGGAGACTTATGGAGCCCTGCTGATATGCAGACAGGGTAATAATACTATGGGAGCCAGATGTGTTGAGGTCAGAGATCTTGAGAGTTCTAACGATTGTGAAGGAATTCTGTCAGTGTTACCATCAACTTTGCTTCTAATACATTCAATATGTTTAAGAGCAACAGAAGAAAGGTGTCCCATTTCCCAGGAGGACACAAGTCTGCTTTAGGATGCAAAAATTATGAAGCATAGACTAGATTTTAGATCTTACTTGTTCCCATAGCCAGAGCCCTTTATCAGGTCACAATCTACCCAACTGCTTGTAGAGGACCTGGATGGACTGAGTTTAAAAAACTGCATTTTCTCTTGGCTAAAAGCTAATCTTGTGTTTATATAAATGAGTGTAATACTATTTAATACAAAGACTGAAAGGGTCATATTTATAAATAAAAGGGTTTGATCCTCAGCACCACATACAAAGATGTTGTGTCTGCCAAAAACTAAAATGTAAATAAAATATTAAATAAATAAATATAAATAAAAGTTGGGTTTAGGTAATTGTTTAGTGTATGATTTCAGATAATTCATGCCAAAGAACTTAAATACTTAGGATGGAAAACTAAAGAACTCTACTTCCAATTTGGCAAGAAACTCCAAATCATTTAGTTTTATTTTTTCATCAATTTTTGAATTGGGTAGCCTGGGAAGATTTCACTAGGTGTACCAGTGCATTAATTTATGCAAGGATAGTAAATTATGGTATGGTATTGAAGTGGCACCCCCTTTCTCTACAGAAAAGCCCTCTTCACCATGGATGATTTTAGGACTGTTAGCAAAAGAGTCTCTGCGAAAGAGTCCAATGTGGATAAAGTTCCTATTTTCGTGTTACCCTGTTTTACTTGGCCACTGGCCGGGAAGATAGCAGCACTCCAGGTGCTGAACATCCCCTTACTAGTTTTTCACAAGCATCTAGTATAGTACTTTGTAGAAATGTGCAAACAAGACCTCTGGCCTTGAGCTGGGGTTTCACAGAGATGTCTACATTTTTAAGATAAGTTACAAATGGGCTCCATGGTAACAGCTGGCAAGGGGAGGAAAGAAAGGGGAAAAGAAGCTCTCCCCTTCTCAGGTGTGGTCCTTGAAGAGTTAACTTGCCCAGAAAAGTAAAAGAAAAATGCTGCTTTTATGTGAACTTCTGCAGACTGTGAACTTCTGAGCCCCTCCCCTTACAAGCTGGGTATAAAACTCTGAAACTCCCTGATTTCAGGGAATTAATTGATTACAGCAAAAACTGTGCCCTCTAAACCTGGCTGCAGCTAAATAAAACTGTTTCCTGCTATCTTTGGTGCCTTGCCTTGTTTGTCCCTACAACAGTATCTGTTCCCCTCAGTGTTTAGGATTTAGGAAAAGAAAGTGTTGGACTGGGATGTTGGTCTGGCTTACTGAAATGACATTGAATAGCAACAGTCTTGGGAATTTTTAAAGCTTAATTTTGGATATAGATGGTAGTGTGTGGTTCTCTTTTGGAACTTAATACTACTATAGGAACTTCAGAGCAAAGAAAGTGGCTTAATGATCCTGAAGGGATTTCTTCTGATGGTAGCTTTTATATTATCAAGTAAGATCCTATTTTCAGTTTTGTGTGAGAAAGTTTTTCTAGTGTAGAAGATATAAAGGTATGAAATTTTGTGAATTGTATCTTAAACTTGTATCATAATTTTCAACATCCAAACCTGAAAATTATGACTTAAGGTTAAAATGCCATAAGCATGAGGTTTCTGCTCAGAATAGCAATTTTCCCTGCTCCTTCCAGACCTCAGCCAGGACTTAAGTTGAAATGCAAACAGAAGAAGCCTGCAAGCTCAGTAGGAGACGATCTGAGGCCCAGAAAAAAAAAAAAAAGTAAAGGTGTCTTTTACCTGAACTCAAACTAGATTAAACCAAAAAGTAAATTGTATGGTATTTACTAATTACTGGCCAGTCATTTTTTTCTAGGACTCTTGTTTTTCCTTAGATTCTGTATTTTTTTTTTTTTTTGAGCTCATGATTTTGATCCTACAGACCTAGGTTAATGTTTTTCTGATGAGTTCTATTTTTGATCAACTGTTGAGTTTTTAAACATTGCAATGGAGATTTCACCTGAGAAAAGCTACAAGGCCTTTCTAGATAAAAGAGTGTTTCTAGATAAAAGAGTCTATGTGATTAAGTAAATAAGATTTTTAAGTAAGTTATAAAGAAGGTCTGTGTAAGTTTGTCTTTACAATCAGTCATATGTTAAAAGGACAAAGATTTCTTAAAATATTAGTGTACCCATAACATTGTGTTTTATTAAGTTTTGTTTCTTGTTTCTAGAGCAAGTAATCTTAAAGGAATTAAACAGCTGGTTAAACAAGAACTGTTATTTTAGAGAATTGTACATGTTATTTCTTTAAAAGCTAAACTTGGTTAATATAAAAACATCATTGTAATTGTGGTGCTATTAATGTGTTCATATCTTCCAGGTATACAAGTCTGTAAGGTAGAAGCTTTAAAAGAGCATTATATCAAGCTGGTGTTCTAAAGTTGTATGGTAATTTTAGGCTTAAAAGAAAAGCCATATTGGAAATTTATTTATATCATTTGATATTCTATAACTGGACCTGTTATCAATAAGATATGTAAAGTTTTATGTTACTTTTTACACTGAGGTACAATTTAAATGTATTTTTAAGTTAATGAGAGCCTAATCTGTGTAAAAGTTAATATTGCAAAACACAAAAGTACTTTGCTACTTTTCTACAAAAGGTTAAAAGCTTTCAGCCTTTCTTTAATTCATGCTTTAGATGTGATATTATATTGTGTTTGCTAATATTCATGTGAACTTGAGCAACAATTTATGTAAGCTTTGTAAAATGATGTTTAAAAAGCAAAGATCAGCTTCAGAACTATTGCACTTTACTTAAGATTTATGAAGAGCCCCGCCTTTCCTGAGATAAAGCCTATGTCCCATCTCACTACATGTGAAAATGACTATGAAAGAAGTAGGCCAGATTTCAGTACACTTAAAGTTGTGTCCAAAAGTTGGTTTTTGTCAAGATTACTAGGATCTCAAACAGGGGATATGATGTATAACTCTGCCAAAGTTAAAGGTGGCTATTACACGAACTAAATATGTTTTTACTCTTGTTAATTTTGTTTTGTAGTTTTCTTATAAATGGTCTAAAGATTGCTTGTTAATGTTTTGCAGAGGTGTTGTTTTAAGAACACACAACCTAGGTTAATGTAAAATGATAAGTTATCACCTACAGGATAGAGAGATAGACATTAAAGCCCAGTACTCTGGTGAGATTGATTTGCTGGATGTTTAAGATTAAGATTTAAAATTAAAGTTAAATTAAAAGGGCCAAGAAAACCAATGTTTGGCTCTTGCCCTCTGAGTCAGTCTGAATCCAGGGAGCAAGGGACTAAAGAGCTTTGCAACTCTGGGCCACATAACCTCCCGATCAGGGAGATTAATGAGACCACTGGAGAACAGAAAGCCAATCAGTGCATTTGCTTCTCACCGGAGAAGGGAGACATCCCTGATGCTTCCAAGGGAAGCCACATGGTCAAGCAAGACCTGGATCCATCCTAGTGCAAATGGCACTAGCAGAACTAAAAAGCTGCTCCAAAGTTCCCCCAGGATTCCCATGGAAACTCAGCTGACTTTTAACAATAGATAGAAACAAAAGTCAGTTTGACTTGCTTCATCTTAAACACTTAGCAAAGACAGTTAAAACCAAAACACATCTATTCCTGGGCATTTTAAATAATAATAATAATAGTTAAATGCAACTTAAGGTTTACACCTTGTGTTAGCCCCCAAGAATAAGTAAGACTGGAGGCTACAGAAGAGATTCTTAGGCAAGAATGCCTGATAATTATCAAAAGAAATTATCAAGAGGAGCTGCCAGAGACAGAAGTTTTTAGTTTAAGGCCTACTGATATTCCTATCCTACACAGGTAGGCTTGGTGTTTGCTAGTATGATTATCCAGCCCTGAGTAACAGAATTAAAGGTTTCTCTAATAGACACAGAGGTCATACTAGTAAAAGGATCTTGCAATATCAGATGACATTAAATTATTAAACTGTATCTTATGGGGAAGGACATCTGTAACACTAAAAGTTAAATGTTATCTTTACAGTCCTGATAACTGGGGATGTTAGAGCCTGATGAGGGAACTTCTATACAGTGACATGTTCCAGCTGCTGCAACATTTATTCAGTACTCATGGTTTTTGTTTCTCTCATAGAAGCACCCATCCCCAGATGACTTTACAACCTTTTCTTCCCCAACCAGACTTCAAACTGAACTGACTTCTAAAAGGGAACTCACGTCCCCCACGTCGTCTCCCACGTTGAGCCCCCTCATGTTCAATGCCCTATATCAGCTCTGAAGCAGCCAGAATGAGCCATTGCCCCCTCTCCTTACAGCAATAAGGAGTTCCTAAAATTAAAGGGGGAGTGAAGCCAGAAATAGATAGACAGTGTAGATAGGTAAATCGAGTCAGGAGGCCAATTTTGAGTGAGTCTGGAAAGTTAAGGACTGTCCCCTGAGGGTTACTGTTTACTCTAGTGTCAACCTTAGTAGGACCACTTGTGAACAAGCTAGTGGCTTTCATCAAGAACAGAGTAAACACAATTCAGATATTGGTTCTGTGTACCCACTATCAAGCCCTAGACTCAGAAGGAGAATCCTACCAAGATGTAAGGCCTGCCCATATAGACCTCCAACTGAGGGAACCATGATTGGTTCCAAGTTTCCAGACAAAGGGTGGAATGAGAAACTAATGTGACTCCATTTTTGAGAAACAAGCCTCTTCCTCAGAGCAAAGCCTGTCCAAGGAAGGGGGAGTGAACTTTGTCCTTGGAAAAACCCACAGAGCACTCCTAAGCACATACCCACCCTGCTGAGTTGTTTGTCTGTAAATAACAGGAGAGGTCTGTGGCACCAGGTGTCCCTGACTCAGGCTAGGACCCATAGCAACTCCCCTAGCAACCTTCAATCAGCATGAGACAGGGAAAATACCTGGAATGCAAGATGACCCCCAAGTAGTTTATGGTGGTTGATAACACGTTGGGAAACCATGTAGTTTAGCACATACACCCTTCGTGGCCTAAACCAATCAGTTCAAAGGAATCCTCCTCTTGGTTAACCAATCACCCTACCCAACTTGTTTCTGCCATTGAATGTGCTAATCAATGTTAAGAGTTGTTGTTTGATTTTCCCGTGGTATGGAATGATTTGTTGTGTGATGTTGTGACGCATAGAGTATCCCCCCAAAACATAAAATCTCACTGAACAAAGGACCAGGGCTCACTCCCTGGGACCACTGTGTTGGGAATGGCTGTGAGTCCAGGCTCCAGCTTGCAATAAAGACTCTTGTGTGATTGCATCAGATTCAGCTCCTGGAGGTCTACTGGGGTCCCACGAATCTGGCATAACAGCACCACACATTCACATGGGGATTGACTAGAGTTGATTGATGTAGAGGTGGAACCCTGTCAACTCTGGATTGTTTTGAGTCTTTCCTTGGGATTTTGGACAAAAATTAAAAGAAAGCAAGTCAGTCTCTGATGTTTACCAGGGAACAGAAGTCAAAGGCATGGATATTTAAAAGCTGTTGGAGACCAGGTTCTGCCACATAGAAGAGCTCCATGAAAGCTGAAAACAGTAGTTAACTACAAGAAACAACAATGCTCAGGATACCAAGATGGCACAGAGAAATAACTCTCCCTGTTTGTCAAGTGTATACCCCGACAACCTTGGATATCTCTATATAAGCCAGGATGGCAAGGCCCAATCACAGCCTAATCTGGTCTTGACAGAATGCTCTGTGATGAATTCTCCAAGTGAAACAAAGTCAAGCTGCCCTGTTAGCTGCTGAAAGGCAGCTTTTTCTCCCTAAAGGAAGACTATTATCTAATAGAAGACTGCTGCAAGGCCTTTCTCATCCATTTCCTTGGTTTCAGTGAAGCACATGACTTTCCATCTCACCCCTATCTATGTTACAGCTGTAGACTTCATCACAAATCTATAAAGCTACTCAGCTGTGGTTCAGAGGTAGGTCCTCAACAGCAAGGGGCCAGTCACTCATAGTCTATCATCCGACCTCTTCAGGTCAGTGTTGTCTGGAGTACTAGGTACAATATGACTTACTTCAGCTGTAATGAACTAAATCCACTTGAGCACGTTTTCTTTACCAGGCAAATGTGTGGAGTATGCCAAGCCATCCTAACAGCTGTAGTAGTAACACTATGGCCCTATTATTAGCCACCAACCTGCTACCTTGGGGATGTTTGACCATTTGACAAAGAAAAGAAGAGCTGAAGAGAATCTACTTCCTTCTCCTCTTCAGAAATGCACACTGGACCTTAAATGCCATGAGACATGCGGCTAGCTCTCCAATAAACCTCCCCAGTTTACATATTTTTTCTCTTAAGAGAACATTCCCTTACAATGTATTTTTGAACTTTACAACCAGAAGATCATATAATACACAGAGAGATGATAGTACCAGAAATCAGAATTCCTGTGCTAGAAATTCAAATGCATCTTCTTTTTATTAAAATTATGCTTGTCTTGTATATTGATTTTTTTCTGACCCTTGATCTAGTATATGCAAAAGGATTATTGCATTTATTACAGTTGCAATAAAGTCTTATGAAAATGCTTTTGGCCAAGTACTCTTTTTCACTCTGATGAAAGTATAAATTACTCTCATCACTTATCAAAAACCCCATAGTACAAACTATATAAATTAACCATTCTACTATTTTAAAGTTATCTTATAAATGTCCTAATTTTCATTCATACTAGTTACAATCATAAGACTATATGATGGCATCATACATTATATGTATGCCAAATACTTATTCAACAAAACACCATAAATAGGATTAAATTTTGATCTACTTTTAACATCCTTTGAGTTTAGCTGTTCCTAATACATATTATTATTATCTAAACCAATATACAGATGCTTATTAATCACCAATATACAGATGCTTATCAATCACTGTTCATAGCTTAAGATGTTAACCAACTAGCTCCACTTTCCCTCTGGGACAAGTGAGTTTTCTTTGATCAAGGTCACAGACTGGGAATAAAGTGAGTCAGGTAGAGCTAGCAGAGCCGTGGCCATTGTGAAATCCACCAAAAATTGTGAATAAATCAGTGCAAGTTCATCACCACTACTGGGAAACAACTTAAAACATAGGCAGTAGGGTCACTGACATCATAATGTGTGGACAATCCACAATTACCTATAAGAAATGAATGCCTCAATTGTTACTAATAATTAATAATGAGATATGAACTTGAGAAAAGTGTACACATTGTGACACATCTAGTTGCTTGTGGTACCCCTAAGATTCAACATAATGATACTGGTCATAATTTGTAGTAGTCCTTTATAAATAGCCCAAATCTGTTTTAAAATATAGTAAATTTTACTAATCAACATTAAACATTTTCTTGTCCTTGTCTTAATATGATTTATTAGTATCAAAATAATTTATTAAAGGAATAATCACACTTATTAAATTGTGGTATTTATTTGTTATGGTAATTATTTGTTATGTATTTATAATAAAACGCACCACTATATGCAAGACTAAATTAATCAATTACACTTTTAAATATTTTTTAAAATCCATGCCCATAATTTCATGGTAAATTTCCCCAGCTACATTTAACACAATTATTGCCAAGAATGGTTATAACATATCATTTGCTAACGGTTTTTCTTCTTTCTCCTACAGCATAACTCTCCATAAATTGTAATTCCACTATACCAACTTTTTGTGTGTTAAAATATGCATTTAATTTTAATATGCCTATTTATGGCGCAATTATATTCCCAAGAAAGAATGGTAAGCAATAAGCAGCCCTGCGGAAAGCAATAAGAAGCCCTGCGGAGTCATACCTAATACTCTGATGAGCAAGGAAGGATCTGTGTAAGATCTGTGCTACCTTGGAGAGAATCTACAAGTGCTAGCAAACTTAAGTAAAACAGAACAAAATAGCCAGCAAAGCAAAAAAGACTTCTTTCAAATTACAAGACTTGGTGCTGCCCGCCTCTTGCAGCCTAGGAACAGAGAAGGCCAGGAACCCAAGAGCTGCTGGCATTAGTGCCGAGGCGACTTTATCTAGGACACACGGCACTCTCAGCCCGCTCTGGCTTCCTTGGCCCTTATGCTCTGCGGGCTCAGGTATTGAACCGGCCGCGCAGAATTTTAAGAAAGAGGATAAAACTTGGACCAGGAAGCTTGTCTGAGAAATGTTTTCGGGGCACGCAATGGGGCAAAGGACTAGTCTCCGGCTGAGCGGAGCAGAGCGGGGCCCCGGCCTTACCAGCTGAACCACCGGCCACGATCTGCCGAGAAGCCTCACGCACTAATCCCACTTCGGGCTTGGCGGACATCTTCACAGCCGGAGAAGGAGGGAGGGGACTGGGATGAGAGATCAAGCTCTCTCCTGAATCCCGGCCTGCGCCGCCTCCCCAGTCGGTGCCGGGTTGGTCTTCTGGCGGGTGGTTTCCTGGGCGCCGGCAATCCAGGGACTACCCAGAGACGGCGGTTCGGGCACTGGCTCCCTACTAGATCTCTGGTGGGTGGGACGCTGCCTACTTCGCTGCTTCTGGGTGGCCTTTCCCTTCGACTGGTCTCCCCGCGCTCAGGAAAGGTCCCTGGAGAGAAAACTGGAGGATGGCAGTAGGTGGACTCACCGCAGCATGTCAGGCTTGGTCTCTTAGATTGGCACCCCCCGCGCTTCTCTATCAAGAGCCTCCTGCTGTTTGTCAAGTAGGACGCTCTGCCTTTGATAACGCAAGTGAAGCCGCTAGGGCCAAAGCTCCAAGGGTAAGGCTGGAGCGACCCTTGCCCCACTGGCAGGACAGAACACAGTGCCGTTCTATAGAGTGGACAGGTGAACAAATTCCTCGGAGTTATCATGAGTTGTAGACTGAAGCAACTAAGTCAAGACAGATGGAATTTTTAATTACCTTACAACTGAGCTAATGTCTACTACTTTAACGAGAAAATGGCTTTAAGGAAATTTATTTCAGACCTCATAAGCTTTAGTTTTATTTGCTGAAAGACCAAAGAGAAAATGCCTGGTTACAAATAGTCTTCTAGATCCAGGCTCAGAGGTTCTCAAAGTATGAAACCAAACATAATTTTTGAATCTGGTAGAAAGTGAAATTCAGAAGCTCCACTCTCACCTACTGAATCAGAATCTCTGGGGTTAGGGCCCAGAAACCTGTTTTAACCAGTTCTCTATAGATTATTATGAACATTATAAAGTTTTTGAACCACTGAGTTAAATAATTCAGGAACATTAAGGAATTTCCAGTATATTCTCTATAAAACACTTATTTTTTCATATTAGCTTCTTAGAATAGTTAACAAAACAAAAAAATAGTCATTTAAACCATAAGTTGCAAATTGCTATGTAGGAGAGACACAAATTCCTGCCACACAAGATTGTGAAATTTTAGAAGAAACACCCACCACACCCCTACAGGCAGGAAATGATAAGAATAGAAGGGACAACTGGGAGGCTTTGGCTATTGTTATTATTTCTAATTCATGGTATTTAATACTAAATACATTTATTTTGTGCCATATAAAATTGCTATTTTTGAAGGCCAAAACCTTTGTATATGAACAATTAAATTTAATATATATGATTTCCAGTCAAACATACAAAATACTGTATTAGGATTTCATACTTTATTTCTTTAGCTGAGCCATTAAAAGTCAGTGATACTAATACCTGACTGGAAAAATTATTCAGAGTGAGGAATTGGGGAGACTTGCTTATGTGATTAGATATTCAAAAATAAAGTTTCTCATTTGATTAAAATGGCTAAATTTGAAATTTTCCCCAAGAAATAGTTCTCAGAATTATTTGCTAATTATGTAGAATAAAAGCTTTTGCATAGTATTTTTCAGCCTTTTACTGATTAAAATATAAGGTCATGATTATATAACATTAAATCACTTTTTTGTCAAAAAGTGATGATTTTATGTTGTGTGGAAACAATTTCACACAATAGAAAGCATTTCCTTCCTTTTACAACTGAGAAAAAACTGAGCAGAGACTTGAGTTTTCCACAATGAAACAAGGAGTGACAGAAGAGGTGGGCTTCCATTCTAGGATTCCTCTGGTAAAAAATGAGATTGTGTGTGTGTGTGTGTCTGTGTGTGTATACACACACAGACACACACACACATTTTTTTTTAGTTGTTGATGGACATTTATTTATTTATATGTGGTGCTGAGAATCAAATCCAGTGTTCACACATGCTAGGCAAGTGCTCTGCCACTGAGCCACAACCCCAGCCCTGAGATTGTCAATTTAATTATTAACCATAGACCAAACAAAATACATTCTGTCTAAAATAACTAAAGAACCCACAAACTCATTTATTATATGTAAGGAGAATTTCTAAAGTTTCTAAAAATAAGTAATCATAACTGTTAAATCCCAAGGCACATACATTCTAGATTCATTGAGAGCCTTCCTAAGTACTGGCAATATTAGCAATAAACATCCCTCCATTATGGATCATATAATTTGATGGAGGAGATGCTACTGTCTTGCAGTGTAAGTAAATATTTGCCTTCCCAGCCTTTATTTTAGGAAATGTAATAATACTATCAAGTTAAGATTTAAAGATAGCTATTGACATTATTATTCTCATGACTAATTTCACCTTTGAAGGAAGAGCTTCTAAAAAGATGAGTGCAGGTTTGTAGTTGGACTAAAAACATTGCTTCCTTTTTTTAACTTCTCTAGACTAAAACAGATTTCTTTAGGTAAAAAAGAAAGGCCTAATATTGCATGTAATCCAGTGATACACCTCTGGAATAGTTGAGATCATTCACAGGCATAACGTTCTGGAGCTTGAGAGTCTGCAAGGGTCAGTCCAGAGTCCACAAATACCCATTGTGCCAAGACCTCTGATAACGGAATATGTCTTTTATCTATGGCTAAATTTGCACATGGCTAATACCTGAATGCTGGGAGATTTAGCCCTGGGAAACTAAACCTTGGCCTGCTATTTCAGATGATGGGACTCAATTCATCACATTGTTATTTCTGTTATTTTAATAATATTGTACAGCCCTAATAGAGCAAAAACTATTGCTCAAGCTTGTGTTTTTAAAATTGTTGATTTTTTCCATCTAATCTTGGTTAAGAATTACATAAGTATTATCACTGTGCAAAATGGCTGAAAATGAAACTTTCAGGAACCTTAAAATGACAACTGAATTTAAATATTTGACAGTTTATTCAATGTGTTATTGAAATAAAGTTTTTGTATTGGGCCATCCAAAATAATAATGACTTTAGACAAAAATTTATTTCACCCTTGTGTAATAACCCAATGGTAAGCCACAAATATAGCTCCAGCATGAAGAGAAAGGAAATTACACAAACTCATTGGCCAGAACTTGGCCACAAGAGGTATATCTAGGTCCAAAAGAAATTAGGAAATGTATGTTGCTGCATGGTCATGTAACCAGGATGTAGTGATGGGTGGTTGCCAGTATGGAAGAAGGAGAGAACCAACAGTGCCTGTCATTAAAAAAAAAAAAAAAGGTTTAGGAAAAGCTACACTTAAAATGACATTTTCTGGGCTGGGGTTGTGGCTCAGTGGTAGAGTGCTTGCCTAGCATATGTCAGGCACTGGGTTCGATTCTCAGCACCACATATAAATAAGTAAATAAAATAAAGGTTCATTAACAACTAATAAAAATATTTTTTTTAAAAAAATGACATTTTCCCTTTGAAAGATTTTGTCTTCCTTAAGTCTAACTATTGAAAACTCTTATTCATAAGTATTAAAAATATTATGTGCTTAAAATCCATAGCTCTGAGTATAACTTCTCAAAGCTTATTTACAAATACTATGATATGTTTTCATTAAGGACATTCTAGGTTCTGCTGATTAGATTGAGCACTTAAAGCATTTTAAAATTTAAGGGATTACTAAACACTGTAAATGAAATAGTTAAGGTGTTATCTTTGTTATTGTAATAAAAATACTGAAATAATCACCTTAATTATTCACAATTTTAGAAGTTCTAGCCCATGATTGATTAGCTCTATTGCTTTGGGGTCTGATTCAGGGAACTACCTCATTGTGGGCAGCATGTGGCAGAACAATGTTGTTCACCTCAAGTCTAGGAAGTAAAAGAGAAATTGAAAGACCCAAGGGTCCCTTTCAGGACACACACTCAATGATCTAAAGACCTTGCAGTAGGCCCCATATCAAGGGTTCTACCACTTTCCAAAAGCGCCAAGGTGAGGATCAAGCCTTTAACACATGTACCTGTGGGAGATATTCCAGATCCAAACTATAGCAGCTAATGAGGCAACTTTTTTCAATACCTAACTATGATATAATAGAAACAACATGCAGAGGTCATTCATGTGTCAGAGCTCTGTTACTTGGAACATAACTGGGAATATAGGAATTAAGAAAGCCTCTAAGCAGTCAACATACACAAATCCATGCACTTTTGTCCTAAGTATAGGTCCCCAGGCCTTCACTTAGAAACTATTTTTATACCCATTTCTTAAAGTCTGTAGAGTAGAAGTTAATTTCTTAATTTATAATCAGATTAGAAAGAAAACATGAAAAGAGAATGGGAGGATGAGTTGGGAAGAACAGGGAATGTTCCAGGAAAGTAAAAAAATAATTTACAAACTTCAGGCCATATGCAGCCTACCTAGCAAATTACAATACATTCATTGAAAGTTTACCTTATGCCAGGCACTGGGCTAAGCATTTTGCAACAAATTACCATGAAAACAATATCCCTATGCCAGAGGGTCTCAGCCTCTGAATGTAACTGATGTCAAGTAACTTACCTGAAGTCACACTCAGTATTTGAGGTGTTACTTTTAATGTAAGTAGGCATAATTTAAGACACCTCTTTGTGCATTACTGGAATGTTGTTTTTATAGTCTATTTTTTTTGTTTTTGTTTTTTCGATGTGAAATATTGATTTTATTATGCAAATAATTCTTTTTTGTTTGTTTTAATTAGTTACACATGACAGTTCAATGATCTTGACATATCATACATTTGAATCAGATGGGATATAATTTCTCATTTTTCTGAGTGTACAGGTTGCAGAATCACATTGGTCATGCAGTCACGAATATACATACAGCAATAATAATGTCTATTTTATTCTGCTATCCTTCCATTCCCCCCTTCCCCTCCCCTCCTCTCCTATCACTTCTCTCTACCCAATCTAATGTGACACACTTCTTTTTGTTTTTCTTTTTCCTCACATCGTTATACACGTATTCTGTATAATGATGACGGTCTCCTATCTTTCATGCAATTCCCCTTCTCCCTCCCTTTCTCTCCCACCTCTCTTCCCTATGTAGTGATAATCTTCTTCTCATGTTCTTCCTCCCTACCCCATTTTGAGTCACCCCCCCTTATATCAGAGAAGATTATCAGCATTTGTTTTTTAGGAACTGGCTAACTTCACTTAGCATAATCTGCTCTAATGCCATCCATTTCCCTGCAAATGCCATGATCTTGTTATTTTTTAGTGCTGAGTAATATTCCATTGTGTATATATGCCACATTTTTAATCCATTCATACATTGAAGGGCATCTAGGTTAGCTCCATAGTCTAGCTATTGTGAATTGTGCTGCTGTAAACATTGATGTGGCTGTGTCCCTGTAGTAGGCTGTTTTTAGGTCTTTTGGGTATAGTCCAAGAAGAGTAATAGCTGGGTCAAATAGTGGTTCCATTTCCAGCTTTCCAAGGAATCTCCATACTGCCTTCCAAATTGGCTGCACCTAATTTGCAGTCTCACCAGCAATGTATGAGTGTACCTTTTTCCTCGTATCCTCGCCAGCACTTGTTGTTTGACTTCATAATGGCTGCCATTCTTACTGGAGTGAGATGGCATCTTAGAGTAGTTTTAATTTGTATTTCTCTGATTGCTAGAGATGGTGAGTATTTTTTCATGTATTTGTTGATTGATCTTATATCCTCTTCTGAGAAGTGCCTGTTCAGGTCCTTGGCCCATTTGTTGACTGGGTTATTATTATTTTTTTTTTTGGAACAAGTCAGGGATGTCCTCTCTCACCACTTCTATTCAACATAGATCTTAAAACACGGGCCAGAGCAATTAGACAGATGAAAGAAATTAAAGGAATAACTATAGGAAAAGAAGAACTTTGCTGACGATATGATTCTATACCTAGAAACCCCCCAAAAAAATCTACCAAGAAATTTCTAGAACTAGTAAATGAATTCAGCAAAGTGGCAGAATATAAAATCAACGCCCATAAATCAAAGGCATTCCTGTATATCAGTGACAAATCCTCTGAAATGGAAATGAGGAAAACTACCCCATTCACAATATCCTCAAAAAAATAAAATAAAATACTTAACAAAAGAGGTGAAAGATCTATACAATGAAAACTACAGAACCCTAAAGAGAGAAATAGAAGATCTTAGAAGATGGAAAGATATACCTTGCTTGTGGATAGGCAGAATTAATATTATTAAAATGGCCATATTACCAAAAGCACTCTATAGATTCAATGAGATTCCAATCAAAATCCCAATGGCATTCCTCACAGAAATAGAAAAAGCAATTATAAAATTCATCTGGAAAAATAAGAGTCCCAGAATAGCTAAAGCAATTCTAAGCAGGAAGAGTAAAACAGATGGTATTGCTATACCAGATCTTAAACTATACTACAGAGCAATAGTAACAAAAATAGCATGGTACTGGCACCAAAACAGGCTGGTAGACCAATGGTACAGAATAGAGGACACAGAGACCAACCCACAAAATTACAACTGCCTTATATTAGACAAAGGTGCTAAAAGCATGCAATAGAGAAAGGATAGCATCTTCAACAAATGGTGCTGGGAAAACTGGAAATCTATATGCAACAAAATGATATTGAATCTCTTTCTCTCCCCATGAACAAAAGTTAACTCAAAATGGATCAAGGATCTAGGAATCAAACCAGAGACTCTTCGTGTAATAGAAGAAAAAGTTGGTCAGGCCCCAAATTCCTTAATAAGACACCTGTAGCACAAGAGTTAAAACCAATAATCAACAAATGGGATGAATTCAAACTAAAAAGTTTTTTCTCAGCAATAGAAATAATATGTGAAGTGAATAGGGAGCCTACATCCTGGGAACAAATTTTTACCCCTCACACATCAGATAGAGCTCTAATCTCTAGGGTATATATAGTCTATTTTTAAGTTTAGATTTTCTACCCATATAAAAAAGAATCAAGATGCAAAATCACTTAAGAGCAAATAGCTTTTAGATTCCTTGGCTTGGATAAACAGCAAACTGGTAAGCTGGGTCAGGACCTTAGGGGATCTAAAGTCAGAAAAACATTCATTTCAATCCCATAAAATGTATATGTGTGAATTTTTATAAATTTTTATAAGTTTTTATAAAATTTTTATAAATCAGGGTTCCTAAACAAAAGCTTTAATGACAGATAGTTACTTCTTAGAGTGGCTGTCTTGTGTACTGTTGGATATTTAACAGCATCCCTGGCTTCTACCCAGTAGATGCTAATAGCAATTCCCTTCCCAGATATGACAAATAAAACTGTCTCCAGAAATTGCCAATCTTATCTTACAGGGAAACACTGCCCCTGATTGAGAACCACTTGCTTAAGTGAAAGAACCAACATAATAGTTAAGTCTACTGAACTTTCTGGAATCATAGAATGGCAGGCCTGGAAGAGACTTCAATCAATTCTTCGTGTGATAGGTGAGGAGGTTGAGGTGTGAAGAGATTGAGAGCCTTGCCTAAGTTACCAAGCTACTTAGAAGAACTGGGTGGCATAGGTAGACATTTTCTGATTTTAAAATTGGTGATATAGGGGGGATCCAACATGGCGGCCGGCGAGCAAGCAGCATTTTCTATACCTCCGCAGTAACGGGATCAGAGAGACACATAAATACACTTGCATGGGACCTGCTGAGGATCTTCTAATAATATTCCACTGAAAGGAGACCTGCTGATAACTAGTAAGTCTGTGTGAGGGGTCAGTTTGTCCCAGGCGACTGAATCTCGGCAACGCGGATCAGGGACACAATCCTGCCGGTCACGGCGGCGGCTGATCTGGGCCCTGCAGGGCTGAGTCTGGGATCGGCCTCTGGCGGTTCAGTGCTAGGATCCACACTCCTACCACCCCACCCCCCTCCAGTCGGTCTGGAGCAACGCGGAGCAGGGACACAATCCCGCCAGCCACGGAGGCGGCTGATCTGGGCCCTGCAGGGCTGAGTCTGCGAACTGCCTCTGGTGGTTCAGCATTAGGATCCACACTCCTACCACTCCACCCACCTCCAGCCGGTCTGGAGCAACGCGGAGCAGGGACACAATCCCGCAAGCCAAGGAGGCGGCTGGACTGGGCCCCGCAGGCCTGAGTCTGTGAACTACCTCTAGCGGTTTGGCGCTAGGACTTTGGCAGCGCTTAGGGCTGAGTTTCAGCTTTGAGACAGAGGAGAGAAGCGGTCCAGTTTGGTTCCAGACACTGGTCGGACCACAGAGGAGGACAGCAGCCACCATTTCAGAGAGATGATGTAATCATCCCCATGTTCTACTGATCACAGCTCATTCAGCTACGGAACAGGTGATTTCAGGCTAGTAAATTTCAAAAACACAACAGTTGCACCAAGCAGAAAGAAGCGCGTGCAGTATGAAAAGACAAGGAAAGAAAGGATCACAAGCAATGCAGGTCAACTCAACTTTAGAAGAGGTAATAGCTGCAACAGATGGAATATCAGATAAAGAGTTCAGGATATATATGCTTCAGATGATCTGGAGTCTCAAGGAAGACATGAGACAGCAAAATCAGACAATGAAAGATCACATTGACAAACAAATCCAGGAAGTAAAAGATCAATTTCACAGGGAGATAGAGGTAATAAAAAACAAACAAATAGAAATACTAGAAATGCAGGAAACAATAAACCAACTTAAAAACTCAATTGAGAATACTACCAGCAGAGTGGATCACTTAGAAGATAGAACATCAGACAATGAAGACAGAGTATTTCAACTTGAAAAGAACATAGATAGCTCAGCAAGTCTACTAAGAAACCATGAGCAGAACATTCAAGAGCTATGGGATAATATCAAAAAACCAAACTTAAGAGTCATTGGGATACAGGAAGGCACAGAGCTCCAAACCAAAGGATTAAGCAATCTATTCAGTGAAATAATACAAGAAAACTTCCCAGACATGAAGAATGTGACAGAATCCCAAATCCTAGAAGCCTACAGGACGCTGATTGTGCAAAATCATAAGAGATCCACACCTAGACACATTATAATGAAGATGTCCAACATACAGAATAAGGAGAGAATTTTAAAAGCTGCAAGAGAAAGAAAGCAGATTACATTTAGGGGTAAACCAATCAGGATAACAGCTGATCTCTCAACAAAGACTCTGAAAGCTAGAAGATCCTGGAATAACATATTTCAAACACTGAAAGAAAATGGGTTCCAACCAAGAATCGTGTATCCGGCGAAATTAAGCTTCAGGATAGAAGATGAAATTAAAACCTTCCATGATAAACAAAAGTTAAAAGAATTTGCAGCTAGAATACCATGTCTTCAAAAAATCCTTGGCAAAACATTACAGGAAGAGGAAATGGAAAATAACATTGAAAACCAACAATGGGAGGTAGGACAGTAAAGGGGGGAAAGTAGTCAAAGAGGATAACAAATCAGGTTTAGTAACATCAATAAACAAATATGGCTGGAAGAACAAATCATATCTCAATAATAACCTTAAATGTTAATGGCTTAAACTCACCAATTAAGAGACACAGGCTAGTAGAATGGATCACAAAACAAGACCCAACAATATACTGCCTACAGGAGACGCATCTGATAGGAAAAGATATTCATAGACTGAAGGTGAAAGGGTGGGAAAAATCATACCACTCATATGGACTGCGGAAACAAGCAGGAGTGTCCATACTCATATCTAATAAAATAGATTTCAAGCCAAAGCTAATCAAAAGGGATAAAGAAGGACACTTCATACTGCTCAAGGGAACCATACACCAACAAGACATAACAATCATAAATATATATGCCCCAAACAACGGGGCTGCTATGTTCATCAAGCAAACGCTCCTCAAGTTCAAGAGTCTAATAGACCACCATACAATAATCATGGGAGACTTTAATACACCTCTCTCACCACTGGACAGATCTTCCAAAAAAAAGTTAAATAAGGAAACTATAGAACTCAATAACATAATTAATAACCTAGACTCAATTGACATATATAGACTATACCACCCAACATCAAGTAATTACACTTTTTTCTCAGCAGCACATGGAACCTTCTCAAAAATAGACCATATATTATGTCACAGGGCAACTCTTAGACAATATAAAGGGGTAGAGATAATACCATGCATCTTATCTGATCATAATGGAATGAAACTGAAAATCAATGATAAAAGAAGGAAGGAAAAATTAAGCATCACCTGGAGAATGAACAATAGGTTGCTTAATGATCAATGGGTTCTAGAAGACATTAAGGAGGAAATTAAAAACTTCCTAGAGTCAAATGAAAACACAGACACAACATATCGGAATCTATGGGACACATTGAAAGCAGTTCTAAGAGGAAAATTCATTGCTTGGAGTTCATTCCTCAAAAAAAGAAAAAACCAACAAATAAATGATCTCATACTTCATCTCAAAATCCTAGAAAAAGAAGAGCAAAACAACAGCAAAAGAAGTAGAAGGCAAGAAATAATTAAAATCAGAGCTGAAATCAATGAAATTGAAACAAAAGAAACAATTGAAAAAATCGACAAAACTAAAAGTTGGTTTTTTGAAAAAATAAATAAAATTGACAGACCCTTAGCCATGCTAACGAAGAGAAGAAGAGAGAGAACCCAAATTACTAGCATACGGGATGAAAAAGGCAATATCACAACAGACACTTCAGAAATACAGATGATAATCAGAAATTATTTTGAATCCTTATACTCCAATAAAATAGAAGATAGTGAAGGCATAAATAAATTCCTTAAGTCTTATGATCTGCCCAGATTGAGTCAGGAGGACATAGACAACCTAAACAGACCAATATCAATTGAGGAAATAGAAGAAACCATCAAAAGATTACCAAGTAAGAAAAGCCCAGGACCGGATGGGTATACAGCAGAGTTTTACAAAACCTTTAAAGAGGAACTAACACCAATACTTTTCAAGCTATTTCAGGAAATAGAAAAAGAGGGAGAACTTCCAAATTCGTTCTACGAGGCCAACATCACCCTGATTCCGAAACCAGACAAAGACACTTCAAAGAAAGAAAACTACAGACCAATATATCTAATGAACCTTGATGCAAAAATCCTCAACAAAATTCTGGCGAATCGGATTCAAATACATATCAAAAAAATTATACACCATGATCAAGTAGGATTCATCCCTGGGATGCAAGGCTGGTTCAATATACGGAAATCAATAAATGTTATTCACCACATCAATAGACTTAAAAATAAGAACCATATGATCATCTCGATAGATGCAGAAAAAGCATTCCACAAAGTACAGCATCCCTTTATGTTCAAAACTCTAGAAAAATTAGGGATAACTGGATCATACCTCAACATTGTAAAAGCCATTTATGATAAGCCACAGGCCAGCATCACTCTGAATGGAGAAAAATTGAAGGCATTCCCACTAAGATCGGGACAAGACAGGGATGCCCTCTCTCACCACTTCTGTTCAACATAGTCCTCGAAACACTGGCCAGAGCAATTAGACAGACGAAAGAAATTAAAGGCATAAAAATAGGAAAAGAAGAACTTAAATTATCACTGTTTGCAGATGATATGATTCTATACCTAGCAGACCCAAAAGGGTCTACAAAGAAGCTATTAGAGCTAATAAATGAATTCAGCAAAGTGGCAGGATATAAGATCAACAGGCATAAATCAAAGGCATTCCTGTATATCAGCGACAAATCCTCTGAAAGGGAAATGAGGACAACTACTCCATTCACAATATCCCCCCCAAAAAATAAAATACTTGGGAATCAACCTAACAAAAGAGGTGAAAGATTTATACAATGAAAATTACAGAACCCTAAAGAAAGATATAGAAGAAGACCTTAGAAGATGGAAAAATATACCCTGCTCATGGATAGGCAGAACTAACATCATCAAAATGGCAATATTACCAAAAGTTCTCTATAAGTTCAATGCAATGCCAATCAAAATCCCAACAGCATTTCTTGCAGAAATAGAAAAGAGAATCATGAAATTCATATGGAATAATAAAAGACCCAGAATAGCAAAAACAATGCTAAGCAGGAAGTGTGAATCAGGCGGTATAGCGATACCAGACTTCAAACTATACTACAGAGCAATAGTAACAAAAACAGCATGGTACTGGTACCAAAACAGGTGGGTGGACCAATGGTACAGAATAGAGGATACAGTAACCAATCCACAAAACTACAACTATCTTATATTTGATAAAGGGGCTAAAAGCATGCAATGGAGGAAGGATAGCATCTTCAACAAATGGTGCTGGGAAAACTGGAAATCCATTTGCATCAAAATGAATCTGAATCCCTATCTCTCGCCATCCACAAAAGTTAACTCAAAATGGATCAAGGAGCTTGATATTAAATCAGAGACACTGCATCTGATAGAAGAAAAAGTTGGTTATGATCTACATACTGTGGGAGCAGGCTCCAAATTCCTCAATAGGACACCCATAGCGCAAGAGTTAACAACTAGAATCAACAAATGGGACTTACTCAAACTAAAAAGTTTTTTCTCAGCAAAAGAAACAATAAGAGAGATAAACAGGGAGCCTACATCCTGGGAACAAATCTTTACTCCACACACTTCAGATAGAGCCCTAATAACCAGAATATACAAAGAACTCAAAAAATTAGACAATAAGTTAACAAATAACCCAATCAATAAATGGGCCAAGGACCTGAACAGACACTTCTCAGAGGAGGACATACAATCAATCAATAAGTACATGAAAAAATGCTCACCCTCACTAGCAGTCAGAGAAATGCAAATCAAAACTACCCTAAGATACCATCTCACTCCAGTAAGATTGGCAGCCATTAGGAAGTCAGGCATCTAGGTTGGCTCCACAGTTTAGCTATTGTGAATTCTGCTGCTATAAACATTGATGTGGCTGTGTCCCTGTAGTATGCTGTTTTTAAGTCTTTTGGGTATAAACTGAGGAGAGGGATAGCTGGTCAAATAGTGGTTCCATCCCCAGTTTTCCAAGGAATCTCCATACTGCTTTCCATATTGGCTGCACCAATTTGCAATCCCACCAGCAGTGTATACCTTTTTCCCCACATCCTCGCCAACACTTATTTTTGTTTCTCTTCATAATAGCTGTCATTCTGACTGGAGTGAGATGATATGCATTTCTCTAATTGATTGACATGATGAACATTTTTTCATATATTTGTTGATTGATTGTATATCCTCTTCTGAGAAGTGTCTGTTCAGGTCCTTAAGTCCTTGGCCCATTTGTTGATTGGGGTTTTTTTTTAGGGGGGGGTGTCTTAGCTTTTTGAGTTCTTTATATACTCTAGAGATTAGTGCTCTATCTGATGTGTGAGGGGTAAAGATTTGCTCCCAGGATGTAGCTCTCTGTTCATCTCCAGATTATTTCTTTTGCTGAGAGGAAACTTTTTAGCTTGATTCCATCCCATTTATTGATTCTTGGTTTTAATTCTTGCACTATAGGAGTCTTATTAAGGAAGTCGGGGCCTAATTCAACATGATGATTAGGACCTACTTTTTCTTCTATTAGACATAGAGTCTCTGGTTTAATTCCTGGGTGCTTGATCCACTTTGAGTTGAGTTTTGTGCATGGTGAGAGATAGGAGTTTAATTTCATTTTGTTGCATATGGATTTCCAGTTTTTCCAGCACCATTTGTTGAATATGCTATTTTTTCTCCAATGCATGTTTTTGGCACCTTTGTCTAATATAAGTGAATTGTAATTTTGTGGGTTAGTCTTTGTGTTCTCTATTCTGTGCCATTGGTCTACCGGTCTGTTTTGGTGCCAATACCATGCTGTTTTTGTTATTATTGTTCTGTAGTATAATTTAAGGTCTGGTATAGTGATGTCACCTGCTTCACTTTTCCTGCTAAGGATTGCTTTAGCTATTATGAGTCTCTTATTTTTCTAATTTCATGACTGCTTTTTCTATATCTATGAGGAATGTCATTGGGATTTTGATTGGAATTGCTTTAAATCTGTATAGTGCTTTTGGTAGTATTGTCATTTTGATAATATTAATTCTGCCTATTCAAGAGCAAGGTAGATCTTTCCATCTTCTAAGGTCTTCTTTGATTTCTTTCTTTAGGGTTTTGTAGTTTTCATTGTATAGATCTTTCACCTCTTTCATTGATTCCCAGGTATCTTATTTTTTTTTTGAGGTTATTGTAAATGGGGTAATTTTCCTCATTTCCTTCTCAGAGGATTTGTCACTGATATACAGAAATGCCTTTGATTTATGGAGGTTGATTTTATATCCTACTACTTTGCTGAATTCATTTACTAGTTCTAGAAGTTTTCTGGTGGAGCTTTTTGGATCTTCTAGGTATAGAATCATATCATCAGCAAATAGTGCTCATTTAAGTTCTTCTTTCCTGTCCATATCCCTTTAATTTCTTTCATTTGTCTAATTGTTCTGACCAGTGTTTCAAGAACTATGTTGAATACAAGTGGTGAAAGAGGGCCTCCCTGTCTTGTTCTAGTTTTTAGAGGGAATGCCTTTAATTTTTCTCCATTTAGGATGATGTTGGCCTGAGGCTTAGCACAGATGGCCTTTACAATGTTGAGATATGTTTCTGTTATCCCTAGTTTTTCTAGTGTTTTGAACATGAAAGGATGATGTATTTTGTCAAATGCTTTTTCTGCATCTATTGAGATGATCATATGATTCTTATCTTTGAGTCTATGGATGTAATGAATTACATTTATTGATTTCCGTATGTTGAACCAACCTTGCATTACTGGGATGAATCCCACTTGATCATGGTGTACAATTTTTTTATATGTTTTTGTATTCGATTTGCCAGAATTTTATTGAGAATTTTTGCATCTATGTTCATTAGAGATATTGGTCTGAAGTTTTCCTTCTTTGATGTGTCTTTGCCTGGTTTGGGTGATATTGGCCTCATAGAATGAATCTGGAAGTGCTGCCTCTTTTTCTATTTCCTGAAATAAATTGTAGAGTATTGGTATTAGTTCTTCTTTAAAGGTCTTGTAGAATTCGGCTGTGCATACATCCGGTCCTGGGCTTTTCATGGTTTGTAAGGTTCTGATGGAGTCTTGTATTTCCTCACTTGATATTGGTCTGTTTAAATTGTCTAAAAACATGGAACACTTCATGAATTTGTGTGTCATCCTTGTGCAGGTGTCATGCTAATCTTCTCTGTATTGTTCCAATTTTAGTATATGTGCTGCTGAAGTGAGCACCACAGTAGCTATACTACATCATACTTCCACCAGCAATATATGAGAATTTCCACTCTGCATCCCTTACAATATTCATTTTTCCTTTTTTTTAAATTATAGCTATTATAGTAGCACAAAGATATAAAGTGGTATCACTTTGTAGATTTGATGTGCATTTCCTTAATGATCAATGAAGTCATGTGCTTGTTGGCCTTTTGTGTATCTTTGTGTAATGTCTATTTAAGCCTATTTTTTTAATTGGATTGTCTTTTGGTTGTTGAGTTATTAAGAATTCTTTACATACTCTGGATACTAAGACCTTATAAGATACATGAAATGAAAGTATTTCCTCCTATTATGTGGGCTGTTTATTTTTTTCATTTTCTTGATAATTTCCCTTGATGCACAAAAGTTTTAAATTTTGATAAAACCCAACTCCTCTAATTGTTTTTTGGCTGCTCATGCTTTTGATGTCAACCTAAGATTCACTATCAAATCTAAAGTCAAGATTTACCTCCACATTTTAGCTATGGAGTTTTTCCTCTTATATTTATATCAATGATTAACTTTGAGTTAAGTTTTACATATGAAGTAAAATTAAGGGTCCAAATTCATAATTTTGCATATGGTTATACAGGTGTCCCAGCATGGTTTATTGAAAAGATTTTTCTTTCTCAGTTGAATGATATTGGCAACATTTTTGAAAATTAATTGGCCATAGATATTTGTATTTCTTTCTGGGCTCTATATTTTATTAGTCTAGATGTCTGTTATGGTTTAGATATGAGATATCCCCCAAAAGATCATGTGTGAAACAATGCAGGAGTTTTCAGAGGTGAAATGATTGTATTATTAGAAGTGTTAGATAATCAGTGGATTAAACTGCCAATATGGATTACCTGGGTAGAAATTGTAAACAGGCTAGGTGTAGCTGGAGGAAGAAGGTTACTGGAGAAGCGCCTTTGGTGTTTATATTTTGTACCTGGTGAACAGAACTCTCTGCTTCATGATAGTCATGTCCTGATCTGTTTCTTCTTCCATAATAGTCTGCTTCATCTTGGGCCCAGAGCTATGGAGTTGGTGGTCCCTGAACTAAACTTCTGAAACCATCAGCCAAAATAAACTTTTCCTACTTTAAAGTTGTTTTTTCCCCCAGGTTTTTGGTTACAGTGACAAAAAAACTGACTGAAACAATATCTGTCCTTATGGCTATATCATTCTGTTTTGATCAATGTAACTTTGTAGTGAGTTTTGAAATCAAGAATGTCATTTCAGCCTTCAAAACTGCCTTTAGCATTTCTTATAGGGAGATCTTGATTTTTCTTTATATAGGAATGTCTTAAATTCTTTATTTTTGAAAGATAGATCTGCCAGGGATAGGATTCTTAGTTAGTGGTTTTGTTTTTACCTCAGCACATTGTTTCATTGATCCTTAAGGAAATGCACATCAAAACTACAAAGTGATTCCACTTTATGTCTTTGTGATACTATAATGGCTATAATGAAAAAAAGGAAAAAATAAGTATTGTAAGGGATGTAGAGTGGGAATGCTCATATATTGCTGGGGGAACTATGATGTAGTATAGCTACTGTGTAAAACAGTTTGGTAGATACTCAGAATTTTAAATATAGAGTCACTAATTAAATATATCAAGTACTGCCTCTGGCATCCATGATTTCTGACAAATCAGTTGTTAATCTCATTGGGGATACTTTGGTGATTTGCTTCTGTCTTACTGCTTTCTAGATTTTCTCTTCATTTTTGGATAGTTTTATTTTAATAAACCTCAGTGTGACACTCTTATTATCAATCTTCATCTTCATTGATGTGTAGGTTTCTATTAGTCTGATCAGGATGTCATAACAGAGTAACATCAACTGGCTGGGTAAACAACAGAAATGTATTGTATCACAGTTCTAGAAGCTATTGGTTAAAAAAAAAAAAGTGTCAGCAGGGTTGGTTTCTTGGGAGATCTCTATTCCTGGCTTGCAGAAGGCTACCTTCTCACTATGACTTCACATGTGGCCTTTTCTCAGTGTGTGCATGAAAAGAGAGATCTCTGTGTCCCTTCCTTTTCTTATATGGACACTTGTATTAATATATTAAGGTCCTATCCTTATTGCTGCATTTAACTTAAATTACCTCCTTAAAGGCTTCTTCTCAAAATACAGTCACACTCAAAATAAAGCCCTACAGGATTAGGGCTTTAACATAAAATTATTTGGGGTGGGGGATTCATAACAAGGTTCATCAAATTTAGGAAGAATCTGTCCATGACTCATTGAAATCATTCCGCATCTATTTCTTTTCTCCTGGGACTTATGTGATACATGAATTGATAAACCTGATGGTTTCTCTTAAGTCTCGTAGGCTCTGTTTATTTTGCTTCATTCCTTTTCTTTTCCGTTCCCTCAGTGGCCCACAAGGCAGATCAACATGCACAACCAAGATTTTTTGGAGGACAAAGTTCTTATTGTCTGCTTTATTACCAGCCATTTCTACAAGGAATGTGGTCCACTATCTCCAAGGTCCCCTGCCATGGGAATAGGGGTGAGGGGGAAAGATGCTGCTATGCAAAACTGAAATTCACCAGCCATATTCACACTCCCTGGAGATACTGCAATTGTGCAACTAGATCTTAGAGTTCCAAAAGAACTGATTTCCGTAATTCTTGCTAGCTCAAGAGTTTTACTAGAAGGACCAATTTCTTGAGTCTCTTGTTATACAATCATGATGCCACTGGGACACATAGAATTTTTAGAACTTTTTACTGATTTACCTCTCTGCACATTCTAGTGTCAGGCACAAAATTAAGTGACAACTACTCAATGACTATGAGGAGACTGAGAAACAAAAAGAAATAACAACAAGAAAAACACAGAAGTCATTTGATGCACAGTAGTGTAGTGAAATCTGAACATTTCATTAGACTAGGGATCATTTTCGTTTTTTTAAGAAGTTGGCCAAATCTGAGGTGAGAATACAGATTATGGTCAGACTGAAAAGACTTAAGAAATTTAGATGTTATCCCCTAGCATAGGATAGTAACTATCAAAGGCTTTTAATCAGAGGTTTAGCATAAGCAGAATTTGATCTGTAACCTGTACTTTATACTTCACTGTTTAATATTTAAAATCATGTTTAAAATATAAAAATGGGTATATATTTCCAAGCACAGCATCAGTAAAGACCAAGTTCAAAAGAAGGAGAGGCTTCTTTGACATTGCTGACAGTAAGAAAGATTTTCAAAGGTATTTTCAGGGGGAAATCTAAGAAGGTACAGGCATATCATGAGAGTTATGAGAAAACAGAACTGAGGATAATGCAGTAGAGAATGAGGACCTCAAACTGGGCTTTAGTTCTGACTTTGCCATACCTAGCTATTATTTAAAAAGCCAGCCTCCTAAACTTTTGTTTCTTCCTCTACATAGACATTTTTTTCAAGCCCTTATCTTGCTTGATGACTCAAGAGCATTCTACAGTTGACTCTTCTTTCTTTGATATATAGTACTCCCTGTTAAAATTTTTTATCTTTCTCCTTTTTTGACTGCTCTTTCCTTTATCACCTTTAAAGGCTTATCCTTCTCTACCTGACCATTAAGTGTTGGAGTCCTTTGTTCTGTTATTACTTGATAACATTCCCTCATCTTTCTCTATGCATACTGGTTCTTGGTTTTTCCTCCTGTTACAATGGGAAAAAATTACTTGTAACTATAAAGTATCTAATCCATTAAGACACAAAAGATCACATATAGTATGATTCCATCTATATGAGATATCTAAATAGATGAATCCAAGAAGGCAGAAAGCAGAATGTAGGGGTGAGGAGGAGGGTGGAATGAAGAATAACTGCTTAATGAGTACAAGGTTTCTTTATGGGGTATCAACCTAAATAACAACAGAGACTCTCAAAGAAAATGAGTTCATTCAGTAGGAAGCAGAGGATTATAATCTGGGATACACATGCTATAGTGGACCATGGGACTCAGGTAGACAGAGAAAAGAGGAAAGTTTTAAAGGCAAAACAGAGAAGTATGTGTTATTATTATTATTATTATTATTATTATTATTTAAACAAAGAGATCCTTAGTGGAGACAGTGTATAAGGCAAGTGTTCTTGTACATCCAGCTATCTGTTCTTGTGACTCCTGTAACAAGCTTCAGTTTGGAAAGTCCTTGGGAAAAGTTACTACTACAGGGAGTCTTTGTAATAGTTTTTATCATAGTTATGCATGTAAGAGGGCCCTCCTTCATAACCTCCTGTTTCTCTATTTGGTTGAGGTTGGACACAAGTGACTTCATTTAGATTTCTGACAACCTACAGAGGAATAGTTAAAATGCTCTGACACTATATAGAGATGATGGTTACACAAAAGTATGAATGTACAAAATGCCACTGAATTATTAATTTTAAAATGGTTAATGTTATGCAAAATTTACTTCAATACATAATGAAAAAGCCTATCCCCACAGGTTTTGTTATATATTTACCCTTCTCTACTAATCATAAATGATAGGAAATCCCATACTATCAGTTTCTCACTTTCTATCTGATGAGGCTCATCAATGTACAAATATGCTCGAATATTTTATATCTTAAATAACAACAATAAGACAAAATATCCCTTCTGTATAGTTCATCTGATGAAATATATATGTATGTGTATATATATATATATATATATATATATATATATATATATATCAATTCCCAGTCTCCACTCCAGACCAAATGATCAAAAGCTGGGACAGAGGACATCAGACATCCATATTTTAACTGGGGTTGAAAGTATTTCTGATTTATAATGGTCATCCAATTGGTATCTATCAGGAAAGATTTTAGCTCTGAATAATAGATAATCTACTCACAAGAGTCTCAATAATAAGGCTTTGCTTTAATCTCATATACAAGAAGTTAGAGTAGGCAGTCCAAACCTGGTACAACAGCTTACCAATATCATTACAAACCAAATCTTTTCCTTTCTCTTCCAGGTGTCATTCTAAGATACTAGCTCTTTACCCTCCATCTGGATGATCAGGATGGCTGCCAGGTGTCATGGCTTCATTCCAACATCCCAAACAGAAAGGTCAGAGAGAGAACCTTTCTTTTCACAAGGCTCTGTTTATTCTGGAAAGGTAGTCCTCCACTTGACTTTCTCATTAGCTAGAAGTAGATAGTATGCCACACTTAGTCCCATTACCAGGAAAAGAACCCCAGAGTTAATATAAGGGGATGAGACTAATTTTGAGTCAGGGAGCAGGGTAGTTATTCTTTGAGAGCAATAGATCTTTACTAGCTATAAAACTGGAGTTTTGTTAATGGGAGGAAAAGAGGTGTAATGTCTGTTGCTTAGAAAACATACTGTTATACCATTTATCTGTTGTCTATCACAGAAATATCAAAAGAATTGACTGTGCAGCATTTGCTATGTCCTTACCACCTATTTTTTTCCCAAACCCACTTTTTTTTTTTTTTGGTGGGGGGATAGTGGAGGGATACCAGGGATTGAACTCAGGGCCATTCAACCACTGAGCCACATCCTCAGCCTTATTTTGTATTTTATTTAGAGACAGGGTCTCACTGAGTTGCTTTAGCACATTGCTAAATTGCTGAGGATGGTTTTAAACTCAAGATCCTCCTGCTTCAGCTTCCCAAACTGCTGGGATTATAGGCATGTGAACTGCACCTGGCATTCTCTCAAACCCACTTTAAACTATCTTCCATCAGACCAATTCACTGAAACTATTTTTTATCAATGTCACCAATCATAGCTGTATTGCAAAGTCCAAAGGTCACTTCCTTGCCTTCACTTTAATGAAACTTCCAGCAACATTTGAAAACAATGACCAGTCTCTTAAGGCACTGTCTCTTCTTGGCTACTATGACACAGTACTTTCCTGGATTTCTTCTTCCTTTATTATATAATTCTCTAATGTTCCTCTCCAGTTAGTTAACCTATAGAGAGACTGAAGTCCTCCAGGGGCTGGATCCCACTCTCTTCTTTTGTTTACCTATATTTTCCTCTCTGGTAATCATATGCAAGCCCTACACTAATGTACCTACACTGATGACTCCACCAGCCTTATTTCCAACCATGGAAATATCAAACCATCCCTGAGGCACAGAACTGTATAACAAATTATCTGTGCTAATATCTCCACTTGGGTATCAAAAAGAAAAAAGAAAGAAAGAAAGGAATAGATAGCTCAAACTATCTTGTAGTCCTTAAACCCTTTCTCCTCCTATATTTCCTAATTCTGAAATGGGATCACTATCCATCCAATAGTTCTAACCAAAAACAGTTGCATTAAGAATAAAATCAAACTTATTATTGTCTTTACTGGGTTCTATAAGAATGGTATGCCTTTATGTATTTGTCTTATTCTATTTTGCCTTACACCTAATTCTGATCCAACACTATTGTGGATCAAAATCTTTCTGATTTTGAATATGTTAAGTTTGGTCTGCCTCATGGGTTTTGAATTTGAAGAAATGAAATACCACCATAAATCTTTGAAAATGCCTAAACCCAAACCTCTGGAGGTATGGAGCAATAAGAACTCTTATTAATTATTTGTGGGAATGCAATTAGTATGGCGACTCTGAAAGACAGTATGGTAGTTTCTTATAAACTAAACACAGGCTTGCCATATGATCCAGCAATTGAACTTTTGGTAGTTGCCCATATGAATTATATACTTATGTCCATACTTGCACATGGATGTCCATAGTGACTTTATTCCCAATTGCTAAAACTTGGAAGAAACTAAGATGTCCTTTAATTAGTAAGTAGATAAACAAACTCTAGTACATTCATACAATGGAATATTATTCAGCAATAAAAAGAAATATGCTATTAAGTCATAAAAAGACATGTGGGAACCTTAAATGCATATTGATCAGTGAAAGAAGTCAGTCCAAAAAGGCTACAAACCATACCAATTTTATGACATTCAGGAAAAAGGAAAACAAATGATAGTGATAATAATGATCACTGGTTGTAAAGGACTGTCAGGGGTTCCAGGGGAGGGAGGGAAAGATAAGTAGGTGGAGCACAGGGATGTTTTAGAATAGTAAAACTATTCTAATACTATAATAATGGACACATTATAATGCAGTTGGTGAACTCCCTAGAACAATACAACACCAAGAGTAACCCCTAATGTAAACCATGGACTTTAGTTAATTTAATATCAGTATTAGTTCATCAATTGTAACCAATATACCATACCAATGCATGATGTTAATAACAGGGGAAATCATGGGGAAAGGCGGAGTATATGAGAACTCTGTACAACCTGTTCAATTTTGTAAACCTAAAACTGCTTTAAAAAATAAGTCTATTCCCACTACCACCAAAATAAATAAGTAAATAAATCTGTTGGGGTTGGAGTATCACTCAGTGGTAGAGTGCTTACCTGACAGGTGAAAGGCCCTGGGTTCAATCCCAGTATTGCATTTAAAAACAAAAAGTCAGTTAAAAAAATGAATCATGATCTTTAGACAGGTGATTTATAAAAGGATTACATGATAGATAAGAATGCTATGGGACTGAATTTCAAAATTTTAATAGTAGCTTTAACAATTGCTGTTAATTATTAATATTTTTATCTCCAGGCCAGTCCAGAACACATCCTTACATATGAAATTGTACATCTGACTGCTGAAGAACTCCCCTTAAATTTCCCAATGACTCAAATTCATTCTGTCCAAAAATTAACTTTCTTATTCATTCATTCTTCTATGAACTCCCTCTTTCTCAGTTGTTATTAAAATCTTCAAACTTTATTTTCTACTTCTTCAATTCATCCTTTTCCATTTATCGTGCCCTACTGCATACATTTTATCATTTTTACCTTGGATTAAATAGGCTTGCTACCATGGGAATTTTGATTATGAAATATATCTTCCAAATTGATGATTTGTCTAAAGTACAAATCTAACTATATCATTACCTTTAATTTTTAATTCCTATTAACTATAGAATCAAACCAGAGTACTAAAATGAAATACTTCATAATCTCTACAACCTCATTTTCCACCATTTTTCATCTTGAATTCCATATTGTAGTAATCCTAAAGTGCTTACAATTACCAAAAGTATCTTATCTCCATATTGATTCCTCTACAAAGAATTCTATTTTCTCTGCACCTTTACTCCCTTTTTGCCTTGCTAAGTTCTATCCATGCTTAAAGAAGAGTGAGACATTAACTCCTCCAGTTTTCCTTGATTCTGTCCTTCTCATACTTTAAAATTCCTCACCCAAAGTCATCCAAAGCTATTTTTCAGATAACTCTTAGCAGGATGGAGAATGAAGAAATGTGTGTATGTGGATAGGGGTAGTAGTGGAGAGGAGTGGGGAAAAATTACCTATTGTGGTATAAAAAGTTGCAGAAAGAGCATTAATGAATACCTAAATTGGAAATGGGATAAGGGAGAATTAGGTCTAAAGTTTGAACTCATTACATAAAAGAGAGAGAAGGAAAAAAACAACAGGTTACTGAAGAAAACAGATTTTTTTCTTTACTCTGGAGATTTTAGAAATTCAGAAAATGGGCTTCAAAAACTGAGGCAAAATGAATCTTTACTCAACAAAAGCTATTATCACTTTATCTAAATTCATCCTAATTTATTATTTGGTGTCAATTTTCTCAATTTTGTAGTCCTTGGCCCTCTCATTTCTTTAAGTAAGAAAAGAAACTTTCCCTCCTTTAATTACACATCATTTGATTTGGCACTAACCATTACTTCAAGTAATTTTTCCTGATTATAATATCCTTTTTGATTGGAGTCTCTGTTCTGACAAACTTACAGCCCCTCTTTTTTGTCTCAAAATATTTATGATTGTGTCCACAAATATCTGATTGAATCCAGATGTAAAGCCAAAACAAAAACAAAAAACAAAACATTTCAAGGCTGAATCTATAACAAACCCCTCCAGAGTACTGTTTATTCTTTACCATATAAATAACAACATTATGTATTTTAACCTCTTTTGGTCCAACCCTTTACACGGTTTTTACAGTTACTAAAGTCTAAGTTCCTCTTATTAAATTTAACCACTAACTTGGGGGTCCACCAACACTTTATATTATCCCTATTCTCTGGGGATGTGTAAAAAAAAAAAATCTTTATCCAGGAACCCAAATAGTGCCTGGCACATAGTATGTTCTGAATAAATACTTGTGTGTCCAACAGATTAATGAGTAACAGGAGTTAAAGAGATATTTATAATTGCAATTCTGATTTGTGGAACACTTTTGAATCACTACCGGCTCATTTTATGGGTCCTGATAAAACTCTTAATATTATTCTACAATTAAAGACATCTTTGGCTTTCTATTGTTTCAACAGAGTGGTGGGCGAATTGTTTTTTGTTGTTGTTTTATTAAATTCTGAAAGGCTCAACATTCTGTGAATCCACATAATGTGAAAATTCAGATTTCCTTCCAGGACTTAAAAAAGTCACCAGCTCCAAAATTTTAGCCTGAAGCATTTTTTGGAGAGGGCCTAGGTGTCACTTTTGCTCGCCTGTACCCTTTTCATTCGACCTTCACTGCGCTACAGGCCCGGCCCCTCCACCACACTCTCTATTCCCACACTCTCTCTCCTCCAGCCACACACACAACCACACAATTCCGCCAAGTCTTCCTAAGCCTCCCTACACCTTCCTCCAACCAGATTAGGTTTTGTCGGGGAACTATTTTGCTGTTCCGGAACGCACCAGTGGTCTTAGACCCCACAACCACAGTTGGCCCGCCTTCCGTCCTCTCGCGGCTCCTGAGAGGACTTGCCAAGCTTTCTCGCTTGCAGAGAGGCCCCGCCCCGCGCCCCGGCGGCGCGGCTCGCGCATGCCCGGTGCGCACCGCCTCGGTCTCTGCGGGCCCTCGCGCGCGGCGTGCGGCAGGCTCGATTTTCCTCCGGCGCCCCGCCCCGCTGGATCATTTGGGGTCGCGCGCCTTCGGGCCGAGCCGCTGAGTCCGTGGCTTTGACTGACGCGGTAGTTGCGCATCCGGCCTGAGAAACTCTGTGAGAGAGTGCTCCCAGTCGGCTCCCAGAGTGATGCCTAGCGCATCCCAGGTAAACCGGGTGGAGGGGAGGTTTGGGCGACTGGAGACTGATCGGGGTGGGCAGAAACCAGCCTTGGAATTTCCGGCCGCAGCTTCCTTGGAGAAACTGAAGGGGCCGCGCGGAATCCGCACCCAGTGAATGCTGGCCCCGTGTGCCCAGGAGTGATGGGGCACCCTCAGAGGTCAGCGTCCTGGGATTCTCAGGTGACAGACAACTCTTTCTTTGCTATTACAGGACTTCAGCAGCTGAGCATTTATTCAAAAGTGTAGGGGTTTTGCTTGCTTTTCCCTTAAGCCCCTGGGAGTTAGAGGGTTCTAGTCCTCTGGGTTCAGCCTCTGATCTACTCTGCGCCCTTGACAGGCACTTGAATCGTTTTATATTTTGGTTCTCACTATTGTAAGTTGTGAGTAAGAATACAATCTGGTGCTTTTTTTTTAAGTGTGCTGAGCCATGCTGTACAAAGATACTGTTAAAGTTCTTTTGGGTTACGACGTCCGAGGGCCCATATTTATTTAACTGGAAGGTGACACCACCCGGCAATATTTGCGAAGTACTTTAAGCCTTGTGGATGGAAGGAATTGGATAAACACAAGATTGACTCATGATTAGACAGGGATGGTGGAAAGGAACAACTTTCCTCAAGAACAGGCTTTTTGAAAAGCTCCTTGAGCATTTTATGGGGGTTGAATCACAGCAGTAGATAAAGGTAAGCCAACACAAGTGGTCAAATAAAACTGCATTTCAAGCAGGTTCTTTTTTCTTTACTATATAACTTTAACATACTATTACAAGTTATTCTTTGTAAAGTTTCCTCTTTGGGTCTGGGATGGAACTAACCTAAAGTGACAGTTATATAGTCATGGGGAATCATGTGCAATAGTACATTAGTAAAATTAATTAAAACAAAGCCAATTTTTCTATGTGGAGTAGTAAAAGTTGTCTAATTGGAGAGAGGTAATGATGGCAAATCAGAAAAGGGAATGGAGATGTACACAATTTTCCTTGAAAGGCATGGAGTTCATAGAAATTCTGTGTTTGTTTTTAAAAAGTATGATAAACATAGAAGTGTCTGAATCATATGTGTACAACTCATTGAATTTCAGAGTGTACACACCCCTGTCTCCAGTACCTAGATCAAGAAAGAACCTTAAACAGTACATGCATCCCAGAAGCCCTACTTTGTGGTGCCAGCTTAGCAAAGGTAACCATTATCTCAACTTCTAACATTTGAGTTTCAGCTATTATTGACTTTATATTTAAAAATTTATATAGTATATAGTCCTCCGAGTCTGGCTTCACCTCAGTTTTATATTTGTGAGATTTATATGGGTGAAATAGCAGTAGTTTTTTCATTTTCATATTGCATATTATTACATTCAGTTTTAGGTTACTACCAAAAGGGTTGTTATGAGGTTTTATAAGTATTTTGGTGAATTTATGTATACTTTCTTTTGGGTATATATTTAGTAGTAAAATGGCTGTTATAGCCTATGCAGATGTGTGTTTATGGAATATACCACCAAAAAGTGTTTCAAATTGTGTTAATTTGCATTCCCATTAGCAGTGTATGAGAATTCTTTTGTCCCCAAATATTTATAACACCTCACATTGGTAGATATATATTGATATTACATTGGGTTTTCCCCCCAATTTTCCTAATGACCTAATATTATTGCACATCTCTTTATGTATTTATTGATCATTTGCATATTCTCTACTTCTGTAAAAGGCGAGATATTAAATATAGTCAATCCTCACTTTGAAGTTTGTGTTAGTGCAGTACCATACAAAGCTAGGACTACTGATTTATTTTTAGGTTTTCCAGGCATAAAACAGTCTCTGTTGCATATTCTTCATTCTTTTTTTTATTTCCCTCCCTTTTTTCATGCATCCTTCCCTTCCTTCCTTTCCAGCCCTTTAAAAATATAAAAACCATTCCAAACTCAAAGACTGTACAAAAACAGTTATTAAAAGATAAATGTAAAAAAAAAAAAGATAAAGTAGACACACTAAAATTCTAGTCTATTTGAGCTTTCAGGAATTCATGAATGGGGCAGCACCAGATTTCAAGTAGGAAAACGTTTATAAAGTGTTAGAGGAAGCAGCCAGGCAAGGCAAGTTTTTGATTGGTCAAAGTAGAAAGTCTCTAGTAAGAGGTTTGTTGGTAGTTTTTTCTTCTTTTTCTTTTTCTTCTTCTTCTTCTTCTTTTTTTTTTTTTTTTTTTGATACTGTGGATTTAACCCAGGAACCCAGGACCTTGTGCATGCTAAGCGAATATCTGAGTAACATCCCCAGCTCTTCAAATTTTATTTTCACACAAAGTCTTGCCAAGGTGCCCAGGCTTGTTTTGAACTTGCATTCCTCCTGCCTCAGCCTCTCCAGTAGCTGGGATTATAAGTGTGTGCCACTACTGCTTAGTTGGTAATTTCCATTGGTTAAACTTAAATTTTATTTTATTGCTTCCATTGAGTTGGGTTTGATTTTCCTTACATAGGAACCAAGGCTTTGGAGCCATCACTGCCTAATGGCCTCCTAATTAATTACGTTAGCACAGTATGTCGGCTGGATCTGGGCTTTAGGTCTCAGTTGGTGACCCCTTGTTCTATTGAAAAATTGTGTTCAACCCCTTGCCCATGGATTGTTGGTGAAATCAATAGCTGACATGAGCAATGCTGGACAAGTAAAAATACATAATATTTAAGCAACATATGCTACAGTGTTTTGGAGTTGAATTTAAAGTCTGTAAACAGTCTTTGCTTTTCATCAGTTTTATGTCTAAAGAGACCAATTTGGATTTCTGAACTTTCTTATGGCTCCTACCTTCTTTGTCCCTTTAAATCTGAAGAACAAAAGAAAATTAAAACTGAGAAAAGAAATAAACTCTTTCTTTGATATTGAAAAAAGACTAGAAAAGTAAAGGATGATATCCAAACAGCTTGGGACACTTTGAATAAAATTATTAAAAATGTATAATATGCTTTGGTGATAGTTTGAGTTAAATATTGCTCTTCTTGAAATGGTTTGATTAAACTTTTCTACCTGATTGAATGTATTCATGATATGAGAAGCAATAGTCAAAGGTTTGGTCCCTGAAGTTCCCACTGTGATACTCACCCAGCTTAGGATGAAGGTCTTCTCTTCCTTAAATGCATCTCATAACCTAAACTCCCTCCTTTTTACTCAGTACCACCAAAAATTTCCTTTGAATACTATCTAAGTTAATATTTTCAGCTAACACTTTCTATTTTTAGGTAGTTTATAGAAGTGAATTTAGTATATATTTAGACATGTTCAAATTAATGAGATTTGGGAATAATCACTATCAGTGTTCTTTGATATGGATAAATAAGTTTTTCTTTCTTCTTTTTTTTTGGGGGGAGGGCAGATTCTAGAGATTTAACATAGAGGTTCTTTACCATTGAGCTGTATCCCAGCCCTTTTGTTTTTTATTTTGTGACTGGGTCTCACTAAGTTGCTTAAGGCCTCCCTTAATTGCTCAACTGGCCTTGAATTTGTGATCCTCCTGTTTCAGCCTCCTGAACTGCTGGAATTGCAGGCCAGTCTTTCTTGATTGTTAAACAGATACAGATTTGAGACAGTTACCACCTTCTACCACCAAGGGATTGTGTTCCTTAAACTTTTCTTACATAAAATTCTGGGTGAGATAATGTGTTAGCAATAGATAACTAATGCACTACTTTTTATTAATTTTAGAAAAAAATTCTAATATAGTTCACTTGATATTTTTAAGACTATGGTTTAAATCTGTTTAGGGTTTAGTTTTTGTTTTTGAGGTAGGCCTCTTTCTGTTAATCAACCTGGACAACAACTGGGCTCACGCAGTTTTGCCTCAGCCTCCCAAGTAGCAAGGACTATGGGCATACCTGGCATGTATCACTTTAGATATGTTTGAGTATATGTTATTTTTATATCCTGAAATGTTAAATTTTAACCATTTAACTATAAATCCCCTATTTATAAAGTTTAATTTTATCTCTAAGTTGGCAACATTAATGATTACTTTGAATCATTGGTTGGTTTGGTATTTGACTAAAATGGATGGCTAATGGGACAAATTTACCACAGAACTGCTTTTGGCCAATGGTGTAAGTGCTTCTGGTTCTGATATTGTCAATATTGAAAGTATTTTAATTTAGATTTGTACTATTTCAGTTGTATACAGACAGACAGCATCTGGTTATTTGCAGTTCTGCACTAGGATGATTTGATTATGTACAAATATTGCTTTGAGAATGCTTTCAATATGCTTGGATTTATAAGTTTTAAAATCTACTAGAGTATGTCAGGGTTCATTTTAATGGAACTTTGAATCTTGAATCTTGCTTAATTGCTTCCTGTTGAAGCATACTGACTCCTTCATCTTTTTTTCTTGAAGATTTTTTTTTTTTTTTTTTTTTTTTGCTGTGGAATAAGTTTTGAAAACCTGAAAAGAAAAAATAGATGAGTATGTACATAAATGGTATAGATCAATTACCATTTGAAAAATTATTGTGAAATATAGCTCATGTGAAGTATATAAGATATATGGACAGTTTGATGAGTAAATGAAAAGTGAGCCACTGTGTAACTACCGTCAAAATGTTTTTAATTGAATGATCATTGGAACTTGTTAGTACTTGCCTTGTGTATAGTTACTTTTTTTTTATCCTCTTTGTGTGTGTGTGTGTGTTTGTGTGTGTGTGTGGGGGGGTAATATTGGGGGTATGATGCTTTATATGTGTCTATTAAGTAAAGTTTGTTAATGCTGTTGTTAAAATCTTTTCCCTTAATGGTTTGTGTGTATGTATCTGTATGTACTTGTTATGGTAATTACTGGAATTTTATTATGTGTTAACTCTCCCTTTGTAATTGTGGAGTCTATTTCTGTCAACTATTATTTAATTTTTATGGGTGTATTATACTTTGTTCTGGTTTGAATCTGAGATTTCCCCCAAAAGCTTCTGTGTTAATCCAGGAGTATTTGGTGGTTAAATGATTGTATTATGAAAGCTGTAACCTTTTTAGTCTAACCTAGTTTAAATGAAGTAACTGGGTGATAACTATTCACAGGTGAGGCATGGCTGGAGGTGGTAGGTCACTGGGATCAGTGTCCTTGAAGGGTTCTTTCCTGCATCCCTTCCCCTGCTCACCTTACTTCCTGACAACAAAGTCCTGAGCAGTTTCCCTCCGCCATGCCCTTCCTCTTTATGTTCTGTCTTACTGGGGCCAAGAGCAGTGGACTCAGCCAACCATGAACTAAATTTCTGAAATTGTTAGCCAAATAAACTTCTCCTTTAAGTTATTCCAGTCAGCATTTTGACCACAGTGACAAAAAGCTGACTAACACATAATCATACATAATGGTGGGATTCATTGTGATATCTTCATACATGCACATAACAATTTGGTCAATTTCATCTCCCCTTTTCCTCCCCTCCTCCTTCCTCTACTAGTCTACCTTCTTTTTTCAAGTTATCACTTTCCCCCACTTTTTTCTCTAACTTCCACATATGAGAGAAAAACGTATGTTATGGTTTGTATGTGAGGGCAAAAGCTCAAATGTGAGGCAATGCAAGAAGGTTTGGAGGAGAAATGACTGGGCTGCATCCTCAACCTAATCAGTGAACCAATCCCTGATGGGATTAATTGAATGGTGACTGAAGACAGGTTGGGTATGGCTGGAGGGGGTGGGGCATTAGGAGTATGACTTTGGAGTATATATTTTGTATGAGGCTAGTGGAGTCTCTCTCTTTTTCTCTCTGCTCTCTTATCATCATGTGAGCTGCTTCCCTCTGCCCCACACTCTGCCATGATGTTCAGTTTCAACTTGAGTCCCAAAGAATGGAGTGGGCTAATTTTGGACTGAGACCTCTGAAACATTGAGCTCCCAAATAAACTTTTCCTCTCCTAAAATTGTTCTGGTCAGATCTTTTAGTCACAGCAGTGAAAAAGCTGACTAAAACAGCACAGGATTCTTTACTTTCTGAGTCTGTCTTATTTCATTTAATATGGTGTTCTCTAATTCCATCCATTTCCTTACAGATGACATAATTCCATTCTTATTTTTTTGACTAAAACTCCACTTTGCATATATACCACATTTTCTTTATACATTAATGGACATCTAGGCTGGTTCCATAGCGTGGCTATTGTGAATTGTGCTTCTGTAAAAATGCTTATGCATTTCTTGTTATCATGTCTAACTTTAATTCTTTAGATAAATACTGAGGAATGATATACCTGGGTCATGTGGTGATTCTGTTCTTAGTCTTTTGAGGAACCTCCATACCAATTTCTACAGTGGTTATACTAATTCACTATCCCACCAACAGTGTATAATGTTCCTTTTTCTCTGGTTATACTAATTTACAATCCCACCAATAGGGTTGAATGTTCCTTTTCCTCTGCATTCTTTTTTTTTTTTAATTTTTTTTTTTTAGTTGTAGATGGCCACAATACCTTTATTTATTTATTTATTTATTCATTTTTTTTAATGTAGTGATGAGAATGGAACCCAGTGCCTCACACATACTAGGTAAGTGCTCTACTACTGAGCCACAATCCCAGCCCCCTCCTCTGCATTCTTGCTAGCATTTATTACTATTTGTATTATTACTGATTGCCATTCTAATTGGAGTTAAATAAAATCTCATATTTGCCTTTCACTGATGGCTAAAAATGTTGAACATTTTTCATATTTGTGGGCCAGTTGTATATTTGTTTTAAGAAATGACTGTTTAGTTCATTTGCCCATGGATTGGTTGGGTTATTTTTTTTTTGGTGTTAAGTTTTGTGAATTCTTTATGTATTTTGGATATTAATCCTCTGTCAGAAGAGCAGCTGGCAAAGATTTTTCTCCTATTTGTAGGCTCTTCATTCTGTTGTTTCTTCATTCTTTGCTGTGTAGACGCTTTTGAATTCAATGACACCATCTTTATTAATTCTTGGTATCATCTCCTGAGCTTTTGGAGTCCTATTTTGGAAGTTGTTGCCTGAACCTGTGTATTGGAGTGTTGACCCTATGTTTCTTCTTGCAGTTGCAAAATTTCTGGTCTAATTCCTATATCTTAGACACATTTTTGAGTTGACTTTTGTGCAGGGTGAGAAATAGGCCTACTTTCATTCTTCTACATATGGATATCTGGTTTTCTCAGCACTGAGACTTTTTGTTTAAAAGGCTGTCTTTTCTCCAACATATTTTCATGCCTTTGTCAAAGATCAGGTGACTATCTGTGTGAGTTCATGTGTATCTTCTGTTGTATTCCATTGGTCTGTGTGTCTGTCTTTATGTCAGTATAGTGGTGTTTTTGTTACTATAGCTCTGTAGCATAATTTGAAATGGGGTATTGTGGTGTCTCCAGCATCTTTCTATTTGCCTAGAATTGTTTTGGATATTCTGGGTCTTTTATTCTTCTGTACAAATATTAGGACTGATTTCTCTAGTTATGTGAAGAATATCATTGGTATTTTGATGGGGATTGCATTGAATCTGTATATCATTTTTGGTAATATCGCCATTTTAACTATTAACGCTGCATATCCATGAACATGGAAGGTCTTTCTATCTCCTAGTGTCTTTGATTTCTTTCTTCACTGTTTTATAATTTCATCATAGAGGTTTTCATCTCCTTGGTTAGAATTATTCCCTGCTTGCTTGCTTATTTGTTTATTTATTTTAAGGCTGTTATGAATGGAATTGTTTTCTTGATGCATGATTTTCAGCAGATTCATTATTTGTGCATAGAAAAATTACTTTTTGATATATTGATTTTGTATTCTGCTATTTTTCCTGAATTTATCAGTACTTGATATTTTCTAGTGAAGTTTCTGGAATCTTGTAAATAAAGGATTTCATCTGCAAATGGTGATAATTTGACTTCTTTCTGTTCTATTTGTATCCCTTTTATTTCCTTCTTTTGCCTAATTGCTCTGGCTAAAATTTCAAGTACTCTATTGAGTAAGACTGGTGAGAGTGCTCATCCTTGTCTGGTTCTTCATTTTAGGTGAAATGCTTTCAGTTTTTTCCATTTACTGTGATGTTGGCTTTGGGTGTGTTATAAATGTGAATCTTTCTATCCCTAGTATCTTCAGTGTTTTTATCCTGAGTGGGTACTTAATTTCATTGAAGGCTTTTCTGCATCTACTGAGATGAATCATGTGATTTTTTAATTCTGTATATATGGTGAATAACATTTATTGATTTGTGTGTCAAACCATCCTTGCATCTCTATAACAAAATCAACTTGATCATGCTGTATAATCTTAATGTGTTTTTGAATATGATTTGCTAGTTTTTTTTAAAGCATTTTTGTATCTATGTTTTCAAGTTAATGGGCTGTAGTTTTCTTTCCTTGACAAACCCTTATCTGTTTTGGTGTCTGGGTAATACTGCCTTCATAGAATGAACTTGGCAGTGCTCTCCCCCACCACACTTTTTTTTTTTCATGGAATAATTTGAGGAACATTGGTATTAATTCTTTAAAGTTCTGAAAAAATTTAGCTGAGAATTCTTCTGGTCCTAAGTTTATCATTATTGAAAGGCTTTTTATTAATGCTTTAATCTTATTACTAGTTATTGGTCTGTTTAGATTTTCAGTATCCTCTGCATTCAATTTTGGTAAATTGTATGGGTGTTTGTAAATTTGTCTGTTATTTCTGGGTTTTCCAATTTATTGGAATATACATTTTCAAAATAGTTACTGATGGATTTCAGTGATACTTTCTGTTTTCATCTCTAGTTTTATTAATTTGGGTCTTCTCTTTGTTTTGGTTAGTTTTAACTGTGAGTTTATCAATCTTGTTTATCTGTTCAAAGAACCAATTCTTTGTTATATTGAGCTTTTGTGTTGTTTTAATTCTCTTACTTAATTTAATTCAGGTGCTCATCTTAATTAATCCTTTCTTCTGGTTTTGGAATGTTTTCTTCTTATATCTGCTCATATCTATAAACTTTCCTTTTAAAACTGCCTACATAGTCTCCCAGAGATTCTAGTATATTATATCTTTATTCTTATTAGTTTCTAAGAACTCCCTAATTTTCTCCCTGATTTCTTCTGTGACTCACTCATTGTTCAAAAATGTATTATTCAGTTTCCATGTGTTTATGTAGTTTTCATTTCTTTGACTTCAAATTTTATTTCATTGTGACCTCTGATAAGATGCAAGGGATTACATCAATTTCTTTTTTGATATTTACTAAGACTTACTATGTGACCTAAAATATATTGGGTTTGGAAAATGTTCTATGAGCAGCTAAGAAGAAAGTGAATTCTGCCTTTGTTGGATGAAATATTCTTTTTTTTTTTTTAAATTATAGGTGTAAATGGATAGCATGCCTTTATTTTATTTTATTTCATTATTATTATTATTTTTTAATGTGGTGCTAAGGATCAAACCCAGTGCCTCACACATGCTAGGTAAGCACTCTGCCACTGAGCTATAGCCCCAGCCCTGGATGAAATACTCTATAGATGTCTTTTAGGTTTTATTTATTTTAAAAAAAAGTGTTTTTTTTTTTAGTTGTAGATAGATACAATACTCTTATTTATTTATTTATTTATTTATTTATTTATTTATTTATTATGTGGTGCTGAGGATCAAACCCAGTGCCTCACATGTTCTAGGCAAGCGCTCAACCACTGTGCTATAACCTAGTCTTTTAGGTTTTTAGGTCCATTCTCTAGATTTGATGTTTTTACTCATTTTATGTTTCAGTGACCTATCTATTGGTGAGAGGGGTGTGTTGAAATCACCCAAGTATTATTATATTGGCATCTATCTGAATTTTTTTTTTTTTTTTTGTACTGGGGATTGAACCCAGGGTCACTTAACCACTGTGCCACATGCTTAGCCCTTTTTTGTATTTTATTTAGAGACAATGTCTTGTAAAGTTGCTTAGGACCTTGCTAGGTTGCTAAGGCTGACCTTGAATTTGGGATACTCCTGCCTCAGCCTCCTGAGCTGCTTGGATTTCAGGAATGTGCCACCATGCCTGGCCTATCTGAACCTTTGAGAAGTGTGTGAGAGTGTGTGTGTGTGTGTGTGTGTGTGTGTGTGTGTGTGTGATTGTTTTTGTTGTTGTTATTTTTAAAATTTTTAAATTAGGTACACTGATGCTCAGGCATAAATATTAATTGTTTTATTTTCTTTTTGGATTATTCTTTTTACCAGAATATAGTGAACTTTTTTTTTTTTGAACTTTTTAATTATCTGGTGAATTTTGGCTAAGATGTCCTTCAAAAGCTCATGTGTGAGACAATGCAAGCTGTTGGAGACCAGCTCCAACAGGGGGTCTCAGGAGACGAACGGATGGTGAGGAGTCGGCGAAAGAGGGGTGGAGAAACAACACAGACACCAAAGTGAAGGTGTTGATCCCAATCTTTACTTGTGAAGTTGATCATATATACTTTTCATTTGGCAGGCTCACAGTACTTTGTGGTTACAAAACAGGAATCATTATTCAAAGAAACAAAATATTACGTAGCTACAATTAGAATAGAAGAATGTATCTTGGCTTATGCATAAACAAGCATTTGTACTTTCAGTTCAAGTTTTGCTTTGAGCTGTTTCTGCTTAATTAACTTTTAATAATAGTTACAAATGTCCCAAACTATTGGCCTATACCTTGACTATTCTTTCTTGACTTACTGACTGGAACCGGTGCCATGGTTACGGCAAGTGGTTGACTTGTTATTAATTTTAATCAAACAAGAGTAAGAGCACAAACCATTGTGCACAGGAACAAGAACAAGTTGCCCAGTACTAAGCACTAATCTGTCTTCTTAACATTAATTTTTCTTCTCTAGATTTTAATTTAATTTCTCAAAAACTTCCTTGACAGGAGTACAGGGAGTTTTTCATTAGACATTAACAATTTACGCTCCACAGCTGAATCATTGCATTTAGAGCAAACAGATCTATTCTTTAGAAGTAGTTGCATTAATTGGGAAAGTCATGTTTTTTCCTTCAAACTTAATGGTCATATGAGAAATTGCAACTATACTTATTAAAGGAATACAAAAACAAATCAGCCCATTCCCAGAAACATACTGCACTCCTCCAGAGGATGGACACCTTGTGCCATCCACCTCAGTAGGGCCTTGCCATTGCCTGAGTCAGGGGAGGGGCGCAGCAGCAAGCAAATTTTGAGGTGAAATTATCAGTTATGTGAATCTTAACCTAATCACTGCATAAATCCACTTGAATGAATTATCTGGGTAGTGCATGTATTCTGGTGGTGTGGCTAGAGGAATTAGGTCGCTGGGGATGATGCCTTTGAGGCATATATTTTGTTCCTGGTGAGAGGAGATCTCTCTTCTTCCTGTTTGCCTGTCACAAACTGTTTTGCTCAATACCTTTCCAGCATTGATTGTTGGAAAGGTTGATCATCTGTGGACTGAGACCTCTGTAACTGTGAGCCCCAAATAAATTTTTTCTCCTTTAAATTAGTTCTGATTAGTTCTTTTTGTCATAGCAACAAAAAAGCTGACTAAAACATTAAATATGGGAATAGCTACTCCTGCTTGCTTTGGGGCTCCATTTGCATGGAATATAATTTTTCATTCTTTCACTTTTGACATGTGGATATCTTTGCCTGAGATATGTGCAGAAAATGTATAGTTGGATCTTATTTTTAAATCTAATCTGCCAGGATGTGTCTTTTAATTGAAGAGCTCAGACCATTTACATTCATTGTCACGGAGAGGTGTTTATTATTAAAAGAGAATAATTATTCTATGAACTTCCATTTTGATCTTTTTCTAATGTTTAGTTTGGCTCTAATTCTCATTTAAATATTCTTCTAATGAGATCCTTTCCTGGGTTAAGGTGTTTGTTTCTAATGTCTCCTGTGTGTATGGTTTCTTTAAGTATTTTCTGCAATGCTGCTTAGTAGTCATAAATTTTTTTATTTATGCTTATCTCAGAAGGTGTAAGAAGCCATCCGTGAAATGCATGAGCACCTTTTCAGCATCATAGCCAGTGAGGGGGTAGACTCTGGCATTGAGAACTTCCAGTGACAGTCCCACCGGGAGAGACCGCCTGATGCAAGTGAATTCCCCTGCAACTCTGCCCAGAAAAGTCCTGCATGGCACCGGAGATGGATGTGACCTGCTAGGAACTGAGCAGCCTATATGCCCCCACCTCTATCCTGTTTTGGTGAAGAACATTCCATAGAATATCTTTGATGTCTTCCGAAATAATTGCAGCAAACATAGGCTCCTTTCCTTGTTAGAATCTGGACGATTCTGGTCAGCTTCTGGTCTCTGCCCCTCTTTGAAATTACTTTCCGTATTCTGTGGTCATTTCATCGTTCTACTTTTCTTAGCTTTTATTTCTCAGCCAGCCCATCCCGTGGAAGGGAAACCCAATCCTTTGCCCTTGAGGGACGTGGGTGATAAGGTTTTTTTTCTTCTTTGAAGAACAGCTTTGTTGGTATGGCAATCTTTTTTGTTGTTATTCTTTCTGAAATGCCTTTTTAAAAAATTTATTTATTTATTTTAATTAGTTATGCAGGACGCTAGAATGCATTTATGTACTTTGATATATAATACATAGATGGAGTATAATTTCTCATTTTTCTGATTGAATATGTTGTAGAATCACATTAGTCATGCAGTCATATATATACGTAAAGTAACAATGTCTGTCTTATTCTACTATCCTTCCTATCCTCATATTCCCTCCCCTTCCCTCCCTTCACTCCCTCTACCTAATCTAAGATAACTCTATTCTTCACTAGTGTCCCCCCTTATTGTGAATTAGCATCTGTATGTTAGAGAAAACATTTGGTCTTTTTGGGGAGGGGGGATTTGCTTATTCGCTTAGCATGATATTCTCTAACTCCATCCATTTACCAGCAAATGCCATAATTTTTTTCTTTAAAGCTGAGTAACATTCCATTTAATATATATTAACACATTTTCTTTATCCATTCATCTATCAAAGGACACCTAGGTTGGTTCCATATTGTAGCTATTGTGAATTGAGCTAGTATAAACATTGATGTGGCTATATCACTGTAATATGCTGATTTTAAGTCCTTTGGATATAAACCAAGGAGTGGGATAGGTGGGTCAAATGGTGGTTCCATTCCAAGTTTTCTGAGGAATCTTCATACTGTTTTCCAGAGTGATTGCATCAATTTTCAGTCCCACCATGTATGAGTGTACTCTTTGTCTGTTCTGAGTAACTTTGACTTGATAACTTTGAGTTGAAGTCCACTTTATATGATATGAGGATGGAAATCCCTGCTTGTTTATATAGTTCATGTGAGTAATATGTTTTTTCCCTTCCTTTTACCTTTAGTCTTTGGATGCCTTTGCCTATGAGGTGACTCTTTTGGAGATAGCGTATTGTTGGGTCTTGTTTTTTAATCCATTCTGCCAGTCTGCCTTTTGATTGATGAGTTTAGGCCATTAAATTTCAGGGTTATTATTGAGGCATGATTTATATTCCCATTCATTTTGGTTTGTTTCTGTTTTTTAATTTAACTTAGCTTCTCCTTTGATTGTCTTTCCCTTTAGTGTATTTTTGCCCTTTGCTGATTTCGCCCCCTTTTTTAAAATTTCCTCCTCATGGAATATTTTGCTGAGACTGTTCTGTAGTGTAGGTTAGTTGGAAATTCTTTTAACTATTGTTTATCATGGAACCCTTTTTTTTAATCTTTAAATCTGAAGCATATTTTTGATGGATATAAAATTCTTGGTTGACATTCATTTTCTTTCAGAGATTGTCATATTTTCTTCTAGGATCTCCTAGCCTTAATGATCTGTGTTGAGAAATCCGTTGGTACCTGAATTGGTTTCTTCCTAAATGTAATCTGATTCTTTTTTTCTTATGGCCCTGAAAATTCTATTCTTATTCTGTATGCAAGGCATTTTCATTATAATGTGCTTTGGTGTGGATCTGTTGTAATTTTGTACATTTGGGGTCCTGTAAGCCTCTTGTATTTGATTTTCCATTTCATCCTTAAGGTTTGGTAAATTTAAGGATATTATGTGTTCCTTTGGTTTGTGCCTTCATGCCTTTCTTTATCCCAATAAATTTTAAATTTGATCTTTTCATGTTATCCCATAATTTTTGGAACTTTTGTTCATGGTTTCTTACCATCTTCTCTCTGTGGCCAACTTTATTTTCAAGATATATTTGGTCTTTGTTACCTGAGGTTCTGTCTTCCATTGAATTTTTAATTTGCTTTATTGATTCCTTCATTTCAGGATTTCTGCTTGATTTCTTTTCATTATTTCTATCTCTTTACTGAAGTGATCTTTCGCCTCCTGAAATTTATTTCTGATTGCAATCCTTATGTTATCTTTTATGTCACAGATGAGTTTCACTATGTACATTCTGACCTCCCTCTCTGACATTTCTTCTACTGTGCTGTTAGTAGATTGTATTTATTGGAACGTTTTGGTTTGTTTGGGGCTCTTTGTTCCCTTGTTTTCTCATGTTGTTTGTGTGTCTTCCCATCTAGCAGTGTGGATCTGAGGTAGTACCATTTCTACCCTGCAGACTTATAATGTTCGTGAAGGTTTCTAGTACCTCTGGTTTAAGTGTCCCCAGATAGTGGCCACTGAACTTGGTCAAGGAGTGCTATGCTGGATTCTGTCCCTTCCTTATCTGGCAGCATCTAGTAGGGGAGTGTTCTATGGCTGAGCAGATTTTACCCACAATAACAAATGTTATTTTGACTGGAGTTTTTGGTGTAAGTCTGGTAGGGCCGTTGGGCCTATTCTCCAGATGGCATCACACTCCCCTTTCTGAGCACACAATGCAAACAATATACAGCCTTAAATGAAATAGCTCCTATTAAGACATCTGGCACTTGTCTCCCATGTGAGTAATATGTTTTTTTCCCTTCCTTTTACCTTTAGTCTTTGGATGCCTTTGCCTATGAGGTGACTCTTTTGGAGATAGCGGCCCTGAGGGCTGAGTGCTGGGAGCTGTGCACCTGTTGCAGAGAGCTGTTCTGCATCAGGCAAATAAGAACCAGGTGCTGAGAGCTGCTGGTCAGCCAAGTAGCTGTGAGCTCTGGGCCAGGTTGGTGGCCAGTGATGCATTAGGAGACTGGGGATTGGGGAGCTGGAGGGCCATGTTGGGTGCCAGACTGATTTCTGATTGGTGCAGGACCCTGAGACCAGAGGTCAGTAGATGCTGGATTGGAAAGGGAGTCGGGGGACTGGGCTGGTACTGGGACCCAGAGAGTGCTGGCCTGAGTGGGCTCCAGGAACCTGGTGAGTGCCAAACATGCTGGTTGGGAGAACTGAGAGCAAGATGCCCTCACACTCTCTCCCTAGGTTCTGTAAACTTCAGGATTCACAGAACTAGGGTGAACTCAGCCCTCTGCCTCTTCTGCAGCAAGATGGTGGCTACTAGCACACCCAGCAGGAATACTTCAGGTATAACCAAACCTGCAGGCATCTCCATAGTGGACCTTCAGGCCCTGGCCAGTGTCCTCAGACAGTGGCAGCTGAAGTTGGTAGGGGAATGCTATGCTGTATTCTGTCTCTAACTTATCTGGCAGCATCTAGCAGGGGAGTGTTCTATGACTGAGCACATTTTACCCACAATAACAAATGTTATTGTGACTGGAGTTTTAGGTATAAGTCTGACAGGGTTATTAGGCCCTATTCCACAGACTGTATCACACCCGCTTTCTGAGATCCTCAATTCATGTGCTGGGGGGAGATGTGTGGGGCATGTCTGTCTATACTCCAGATACATCTGGGTGTGGGGTAAGTAGTATAGATCTGTGGTAGGCTGTCTCAGGATCACCACTTTCCACCTGACTATGACCTGTCCCAATTCTACCCCAATCAGCCATACTCCTAATCCCAGATTTCAGACCACCAGTTTTGAACGAAAACATGCTTTACTCTCTTTCACTTTGCAGACTCATAGACTGGCAGTTGCATTTCTATTGCCTCCTGCAACTTCTCCCAAGTCTGTGTTATAATCTTACTCCTGTGCCCAAAATTATTCATTGAATGGGCACCCAATAATGATAAGTAAGCCCTAATCGGCTCTTTTTTCTTGAGTATTCAAAAATCAAGTATATTGAGAACAAGACAAAGAATAAAAGATTATGAATCACCAAGTATAAAAATCAAAGGTGTACTGCAGGGATTTCCACTTAGGAAGTACAGTCTTTTTTATGCCATTGCCACTTTCCCATTTCCAGTATCTTGCTAGAGAATGCTAGGACTTTCCTCCCATACTTGCCCAGCTTCCTGCCTGAGCTTATTTTCTGTTATATTGTAAATTTGTTGGACATTAACTCCTCTTTTTCTTAATTTTGATGGGAGAATTTCTTTTGTCTCCTTGGAAGTGAGTTTCCCTTCCCCCACTGAGTTACCATAGGACTAGCACTACTGTAAACTATTACTTTTATTAATTCTCTTTCTATTCTAGAAATTTATGTACCTGGTAATCACCAGGTTGCTAGCTCTCCTTAATTGCTTTTTAAAAAAAAAAAAAACACAACAACTTTTTTCCAGTTGTTGATGGACCTTTATTTTATTCATTTGCTTATATGCAGTGCTGAGAATTGAACCCAGTGCCTCACACATGTGAGGCAAGCACCCTACCACTGAGCCACAACCCCAGCCTGAATTCTTTATTTATCCTCCATCCCTCCTCCTCCCCCCACCCCCTCCTCCCCCCCACAGCCTTCCTACCTCAATAAACTGCCACAGAATAATTGCTTTAATGCACTCTTAGGGTGCTGTTAACAGTATTGTGGGTTTTTCTGATCTGTTATTCTTCCTTGATTTATTTATTTTGAGATCATGTTATTCAAGCATGCAACTTTATGATTGATTTATTTTCTTATAAATCAAAAATTATTTTTTCTAAATTTTGAGAGACCCTCTTTCTCTAGTGGTGTTTTTTGTTTTAAAGGCTAGTTTTAGTTTTCAAAAAACTTTATCTTGAAATAATTTTAGATTTACTGAAAAGTTGCAAAAATAATACATACTTTGTATTATGATGGTTCAAAACTTAAGTTTTTGATTTTATGATGTAATGAAAGTGATACGAATTCAATGGAAATAGTACTTCAAATTTAGAATTTTGATCTTTTCCCAGAGGTAATATATTCTCTGGTGATGTTGGCAGTGACAGCTGCATCTCCAAGTCATACCATCATGAGGACAAACAACTGGTACTCTACCATGTTACTAAGTTATGATGTTTGGTAGTTTAGGTGTATTAAGTGCATTTTTGACATACAATATTTTTAGCTTTTATATTTATAAGGGTGTAACCAACCCCATGATAAGTGAGTGAGCTTCTCTATAAAGTTCCTGTATACCATCATCCTACTTCTAATGTTAACATAATGTGTAATCATAACTCTCCAAATGTTGTGTAAATTGTGAATATGCTGGATAAATATACTAAATAATAAAATGTTAATTTAATGAATAATATAATTACTAAACTGACAACTTTGTCTAGCTATCTCTAGTTTTTCCATTAATGTTCTTTCTTTGTTTTAGGAACCATTCTAGATCTCAGTGTTGTATCTTGTCATGTTCCTTGAATCTGTACCTTTTTCTATTGTAGTATAGCTGTGTCATTCATCTTCTACTTACTGAAATGATATCCAAACAGGGACATTTTGTAGCAGGCCTGGAAAACAGTGCAGAGAATCGAGTTTTTAAAAATCCAGTAGAACATCTTTGTTTTAAACCATTTGGTAATTGGGTTGTTTAATCTATATTTTTTATTATTACATATTTTACCCTTTGTTATTTTGGAAATTACATATGTTTTCATATTATTTTAATGGTTACAGAGACTATAGATCCTGGTATGCAATCTTTCAGATGCATTTCCTTGCATATGTACTAGTAGGTATCTTGTGCTAATTTAGATACTTGTTTCTAATTTTTTAATATTATAAAGATCATTGACATTTATATTGTTGTCAATATGTGCTTGCATCCTTTGATAGAGCACAGATTTGTAGAAGAATTATGAAATGAAATACTGCACACTTAAAGCTTCAGTTGACATTTGGTGGGTATTTTTATTTTCTCTATAAAATGATAAATGTTTATAAATTGCAGAAAAACATCATCCCAACTTATACCACCTCAACCAAAATAACTTTGACTAAAAACTAGTTCTAAAATCTTCTGTTGTGTTATTTACTTCACAATATTTTAAGAATTTTTCTTTTAACTTTTTTTTGAACTTAGGTTATTTAGAATTGTGTGGAGATTTTCCAGATATCTCTTTGTTACTAATTTCTGGTTTATTTCTGTTATGGTAAGAAAATATGCTTTCTATGATTTCAGTTCTTACAAATATACTAAGGCCTGTTTGATGAATCAGAATAAGGTCTATTTTGGTAAATGTGCTATGTGCACTTGAAAAATTCTATATTTTGCTATTGATGTGTGGAGTTGTCTATGAATATCAATTAAGTCAGGTTGGTCGTTGTTAAAGAAAGTCAGCAGGACAATAGTTAAAAGTAGTAAGAACAAATTTTATTAAAGAACTATTGCAATAGGAAAAAAGTGCCGCAGTCTGGCTGGGCACAAAATCACAAGCCACCACACACCTTGTAGATTCAAACAGCAACTCTTTATTCCCAAACTCACACTGGCACTCTACACACAAGTTCTGGGGAAAATCCACACTTCCACAGGGCTCTGCATCCCAAAATACTCTCTGAATCCCGCAAGAACTCAATGGGAACTCAAGGAGTTGGCACCTAGAGGCAGCAGGACCTGGAACCGCCCTAAACCCAAGGAGCAGGATACTCCCTAATCCCAGCAGGATACACCCTAAACCTGGACCCACCCTAATCCAGCAGGATCCTCCCTAAACCTGGATCCACCCTGGTCCTTGAGCAGGGTCACCTTTCTCAAACATACATGCAATGTCACTGCAAATGACCTGAATCCAAGGCAAGCCCATTTCCACAATGGAGAGTCATTCCTCTAAGCAACATGGGGTAGGCTGACAAGGAAATTGCCATGCATCATTCCTACTTAGCTATGGCTCTCAGCAAAAAAGAAACTTAAGTATGGTATCAGGATCCATTAAAAAAAGAATAAGAACAAGTGGGAATTTATGACTAAGGAGCAAGTGGATAGAAATATTATCAAGGGAAGAAGGGATTCTAGTTAAATAAACTAGACAGGATTCTTGCTGAAGGCATCCTAGGTGATCAGATATCCAGGATGAAAGATTCTCTCTAAACTGATTTAGGATTCTTCTTAAAACTGGACAGTACAGATACAAACATGAAACCCAGGGTTAAGGATTGGTTGAATGGAGGATTCAGAGTAGCCAAATTAAAATTTGGTCTTTATCATTGATAGCATTAAGACTTCTATAGATTGACTGCTTTTCTGAGTATTTTACTCTCCTGCTTATTGAGAGAGTAGTGGTAAAGTTTCTAACTATGGTTAAAGATTTACCTATCTCCTCTCATCAGTTTTTACTTCAAGTATTTTATGCTACATTGTTAAGTGCTAACTTATTTATGATTGCTTTTGTCTAGTTAGTGAATTAAACCCTTTAGTGCACTTTTTTTTTAGTTTTGATGATATTGTCTTACTCTGATATTAATAAAGTTGCTTCTGTTTTCTTTTGATTAGTATTGGCAAGCTTTTGTTCACTGTGTTCTATTAAGTAATAAATAGTTGGGAAAGGGAATTTGTGAGAGATTTTCATTTTGTGTACTTTCTATTATTTCTTTTTTTTCTTTTTCTTTTTTTTATAGCATTAGGGTTTGAACTAAGGGGTTCAATCCTGAGCTACATCCTGAGCTATATCCCCTGCCTTTTGATTTATTTTTCTTTTTTTTTTTTTTTTTTTTTTGAGACAGGGTATAAATTACCTAGGATGGCCTTGAACTTGTAATTTTCCTGCCTCAGCATCCAGAGTAGCTGCTAGTTATTATAAGTAACATTTGAATTTAGAAAATATTATCAAGTGATCTAAGATTCTTTAATATTAAGATATAAGGTACAATAATATATTCACATAGTTAGAAAAACATTTGCTTTATTACTTTCTTGGATAGAATTTGAATGATTATTTCTTACAGATACTATTGCATTTTAGTGCTAATATGCTATTTTGCATTGTCTCAACCATATGCTTATAAACTAAACAAAATTTAAACATTGAATTTCTTCTTTTAATGAATTATTTTCTGAAGTATGACAGACCTCTTTAAGCAACATGTCTTGAAACTAATTAGTATTTTAATACTTTTATTATCTTTTAAGTTTAATGTAAATTGAAGCCACTTCCTTAATTTATGTCAAACAGCTTATTGCCAGCATGGGAGCTACCCATACTGTGTGTTATAACTTATGATATCCTAAAGTAGAACATTTTATTCAGTGGCATGAGCTGGCACAGTGGGCAAGATTATTCTGATTCATTTGAGGAAGTGAACTACAGCTTAGGAAGTTCATACACATCAATGTGCTGTGAGTTTCTTTGTGATTCTTTATCAGAAAGAAACTCTGGGTTTAGAATTTTAAAGTCTTAATTCCTATTGTCTTTATTTCATGTAGGCTATTAATTTTGATCTTATTCTAAATTAAAATCTACATACACATCTTTAAATGTTTTATTTGTTAACCTTTTAAAATTATACTCTCATTTAAAAATATTTCATCACATTGATTACTAATTGGTTGGTTCTGGAAGCTCATGGTCTACATATAAATGTACTTAAAATGAGAAAAATTATTCACTCAGACTTTTGGAATAGTTTATCTTCTAAATATGCTTTTAATTTTAGGAAGTACTTTTGAAAATCAAAAGACTGTGTAATGTACCTATTAGTAGATACAAATTTAGACTATTTTTTAACATACTGCATTTAGTGTTAGTGGAATTTTTAAAAGCTGCCACAAAGATATTCATTTTAGTTCTTGTAACAGAAAACTTGTTATAGAAAACTATGATAGTTCCACCTAATGGAATATTAACAAATTAAGTGGTGGTTTGAACAAAAATGCTTATGACATAATATTCTGGTGAAAAAATCAAATATTTTTAGAAATTGATTATTCATGTATAAATACATAAAACAAAAATGCCAAGGGAACACACTAAAATTTTAAAAGCATTTTATATTTTGGTACTGAGTTTGTAAAGGGAGATTTTTTTCCTTTCTGATTTTATTATAGTGTTTTCTGAACTATTTTCTAGAAATAATGATTTAGACACTGTCTAGAATTTGTATCTCTAAGTTTGTTTGGTTTGTTTTTCTTTCATCAGTGATTTCTATAATATCATGAAATCAACATCATTTGATATTGGATCAGCTCTGATTTGTGGTGACTATAGTTAGAATGTGACCAGTTTATAAATATGGTTTTTAAGCCCTTTTACATTTTCCAAATGAGTTGTCAAAATACGTAAAAATAAAAAATTATTTGGAAAAGTGTTTTCTGTTGTTTTTGAGCAGTTTTTTTTTTTTTAATGGCTATTCTCTTTCTGAGACCTCCTGTCTGTATCTCCTTCCCTATCATCAATCACCCTCCCCATCTTTTATCATTTATTTGGACTTTGTTTTTCCTTCACTGCTATTGCTTTTCTGTTGGTTTTGGATTCAATTTCCAGTATCTGCACAGTGTATAATGAACTTTTGTCCAAGAGATTATAAGACTTAGGTTGCCTATCCCTTCTGTATGGAGAATCCTTGCCTACTAAGAGCATACTTGTTCATTTTAGAGATTCTCATGAGTCTCAGATACCATTTTGCTTTTGTTTCCCTGTGCTTCTTTTTGTTTAGATGCTATACATCATATAGGTCTTAAAATTGTTGGTGGTGTATTCTGATATTTACCTAATTTTGTGAAAGATATTTTGATTGTGGATTTGGTTTTACTATTCTGATTGTTGTTTGTAGAGATTTGGAGAGTTTAGAATATATCTGGCTTTTTCTTTTTAAACAAACTTAAGTTTATTCAGTCCTTTCTGAAGTTTTGTACTGCCAAAATGTTCTTTATTTTTTGAAAGTTTTGTGATAATAGATGGTGGTTCTTTCTTTTCTTTTTTTGTAAATCTTTGTACAGTAAAAACTTGGCAATAGTTCTGGCTTAGAGATGTTAATAGTTTGTGAAATCTAGAATTTTAATGATCACTTATCTCCTTGATTCTCTAAGACAGAAAAAATTAGTTTCAAAGGCAACAGATTAATAAATGATGGTACCTATATCCCAATATTTATTTTATGACTCCATAGTAATCATCTTGGAACTAGTTATAGGAAATGACTGAATGAAAAAGTACTTTGTTTAGAAAGTATTTTCCTTCAGCTAACACAAACCTTAGTGTGTTAGAACTCTCTTCTAGTGATATGAGAAATAACCCCTCTAGGGAGAATGGAGATATGGTTTTTGGTAGGTTTCTAATCATCAGGAGTTTTAGTTTCCAGTTAATTGATGACTGTGATGCTTCCTCTATTTTGAATTTATTCCATAAGAGAAATTGGAAATATCTTTGAATATACTAGGTGGTTTGAAAGCTAGAAAACCCACAAAGCATATATTTTAAGTTTCTTATCACTGCTGTAATAACTCTAAGAAAGCTCTACAATTTTGGTAGCCTAAAATAACAGAGTTTATTATTATAGGTCTAAGGTTCAGAAATCTGAATAGTCTCCCCTTGGGCTAAAATAAAGATATGAGTAGCATAGTGTTCACTAAGAAAGAGTCCTACTTCTTGGAGAGGTGTATTTCTCTGAGAATGGAGCATTTCTCCATGAAGGTGACACATTTTATAGTCTATTTATCTATTCAGTTCTTTGAATTTTTTTCACCATAGTTATTTCATTTTACCAGTATAGAGTCACTGTCTACTGTCGCGTCTCCTCGTATCTGAAATTTGGAAATGGTGGTGAAGAACAAAGACATAACGAAGGTCAAAAATGAGAGAGAGAGAGAGAGAGAGAGAGAGAGAGAGAGAGAGAGAGGGAGGGAGGGAGGGAGGGAGGGAGGGAGGGAGGGAGGGAGGGAGGGAGGGAGAGGGAGTGTTTTCAAGAAAGAAGATGGAATGAACTTGGGTTAAGAGAGTCTCAGGTACCACAGGATTATTGTTGACATTTATTTTTACTTCATGAAGAAACTTCTTTGGTCAGCATTGAGGGAGGAAGGGTGGAAGTCTCTAAAGTTGTGTTCTGGTATAGAAAGAGGCTATCTTGTACTAATAACCCCCAGATTTTGGCTTACTACAACAAAAAGTTATTTCTCACTCAGTTTGGCTTAGAGATTATATTAGTTTATTTTCTGTTATTATGATGAAATATCCAAGGCTGGATACTTTATAAAGAAAAGAGGTTTTTTTTTTTTTTTTTTTTTTTTTTTTGTTGTTGTTGTTTTAATTCACAGTTCTGGAAGTTTAAGGACATTAATACCAGCATTGACTTGGTTCTGGTGGGGACCTCAGAGTGGATGGCATCAAAAAACATATGAGAGAGAGAGAAAGAGATCACATGATAAGACAGAAAGTCACAGACTGGAAAGAGGCTTTGCACACTCTTTTATTATAACAATTTTCTTGTGAGAACTAACCAAGATTCCGTGAGAAATATATGGATTCCTTCTAAAAGTAATGCCCTCACAGATCTAATTATATTCTGCTAGGGCCTACCTCTTAAAGATTCCATTCCAGTTTCCAATATTGCTACACTGAGGACAAAGCCTTGAATACATGAACCCTTGGGGGATGTACTCAGACTGTATCCACACCATAGCAGAAATAACATTTCCCTCCATCCTGTGATACAACCATCACAAAGTTTTCAAGGTTGTTGCAGGAAGAAGAGAAGGATACAGGATCTTATAGAATGCCTGTAAGGGCAAATCCTGAAATTGGCTTGTAATAAGTTGCCTTTGAATGAGATTCTTGTTCTAGCAGTGTATTCTTTTTCTTCCAACCATTGATACTCCCTTTACCTTCTTTCAAGTCCAGGTGAGGATCTGAAATAATAATTGTAAAAATTCAGTTGCCAGGTGAGGATCTGAAATAATAATTGTAAAAAATCAGTTTATCCAATCAAGTGTATTGCTTTAAATGTTTTAGTGTGTAATTAGCCCCAGTGATGTAATTATGTTCCCCTCTTAAAGGTTCCATATCAGAACCCTGAAGACCAAGCCTCCAACACATGAACGCTTGGGAGACATAGTAGATGAGATATTAAAAGAAGTATGAAAAAATATTTAAGTGACTGAGGATTGTAGCTCAGTAGAAGAACGCTTACCTAGCAGGAGTGGAGCCCTAGGTTCAATCCCTAGCACCCAAAATTAATTAATTATTTAGTTAAAAATAGTTTTGTTTTATAAAATAAGCACCCTGAACCGGGCATGGTGGCATAGGCCTGTAATTTAGAGGCTCAGGAGGTTTGCGACAGGAGGATTGCAAGTTCAAAGCAAGCCTCAGCAAAAGCAAGGCACTAAGCAACTCAGTGAAACCCATCTCTAAATAAAATCCAAATTAGGTTGGGAATGTGGTTCAGTGGTCAGGTGTCCCTGAGTTCAATCTCTGGTACCAAAACCAAAACAAAACAACAACAAAAAACAAAAAAACAAACAAACAACAACAAAAACCCTACCCTGACCATTGAAGAAAATTTAGAAGGTTGGAAATGTTTAAGTTCCCAAAATAGATCAACAATTTCTTGAAAATCTTTACGTTGAGTAGTTCATTGAAACATACTCTTCTGCTAGGTATAATACTCAGTGGACACTAGATATATGTTAAAATAAATGGTATTAAAAACTAATGTCAGGGGCTGGGGATGTGGCTCAAGCGGTAGCCCGCTCGCCTGGTATGCGTGCGGCCCGGGTTCGATCCTCAGCACCACATACAAACAAAGATGTTGTGTCCGCCGAGAACTAAAAAAAAAAAAATATTAAAAATTCTCTCTCTCTCTTTAAAAAAAAAAACTAATGTCAGAAGCTTACTATTTATATGAACTAACTTCACTGAGTAGTAAACTAATTAATATTAAAGACATGGAATTAATAACACCAAGAGGAAAATACTTAAATTCTATATTGAGACTATGCAGAGATGTGGAAATAAAAGCTCTAGGAGAGAAAAAAATCTGTTACTGGTTGTACTGATTCTATACCTTTAATGATGATTTATTTATTTATTTTTAATATTTTTGTAGTTAAAGATGGACACAATATCTTTATTTTATTTGTTTATTGTATGTGGTGCCAGGGATCAAACCCAGTGCCTCATGCATATTAGGCAAGTGCTCTACCACTGAGTCACAGCCCCAGCCCCAATGCTGATTGATTTTAATTGGGCTTTTGTTGAGTTAAATTTATATACTTTGTATTATGATTAAAAATAATAGAGTTTGAAATTCAGTTACATTAATGATTAATATATTTTGATATTATTTAAAAATATATGTAACAAAAACAGCTCACATATAAGTAGAATCTAAAGAAGTAGAACACAGAAGTAGAGGTTAATGGTGGTTACTAGAGATGAAGATTTTGGTCAAAGGATACATAATTTCAGTAAGGAGCAATAGGTTCAGGAGCTCTATTGCATAACCTGGTATTTACAGTTAATAACAATGTATTGTATTCTTGAAAATTGCTGAGAGACTAAATTTATTGATTTTTATCAGGAAACAGTGAAAAATAAGTTAATGAGATGTTAGTTGGCTCTATTTAACCATACCATAATGCATATGTATATTTCAAAACAGGATAAATATATGCAATTTTTGTCAATATAAATAAATATGTATTTAAAGTAGTCATTAGAGGAGAACTTTTTAATCCTTAAATCTGCTATGTTATTGTTTTTTCATCAAATTCTTAAAAATTCAGAACTTTTTACTGTTACTCATTATTGTGGAAAAGTCAACAAAGAATTCAGAAACCCTGTTTTGTTTTTGTCTGTCCTCTTATCTGTCTGTTGTTATGACCATGGAATTAGTGGAACTTTGAGAGTTTACATTGGTATTTGTTTATAGGATATTACTCTATATCTGTATCTTTGTGGAGTAATTTTTGTGTATTTTATCCTCTACTTTAGAATTCATAGTGTAAATACTAAATTTTTTTCTTTTCCAAGATCAGTGCTACTATTTGTTTTCTTATGGGAAAATTTGTTAGATGTTCAGGAAATCCCTGTTATTCAGAAATATTACTTCACAAATGAAAATCTGGGCCAGAATGTTGATTAGGAAAAATGTAGATAATTGCAAGTTAAGAATGTAAAAACTGGGACCCCAAGATGGCGGCGCCCTGCGAAGTGGCCGCGGCAACCTCCGGCGAAAGTGATGGCGGGGGTGGGGGTTTTGGATCCTGGCTGGACGGACGGTTGGAGGCGCTGGGAGTGGACCAAGCCGTTTACGGTTCCTACATCCTTGGTGTCCTGCAGGAGGAGGAGGAAGAAGAGAAGTTGGACGCTCTGCAGGGTATCCTGTCTGCTTTTCTGGAAGAAGATTCACTCCTTAATATCTGCAAGGAGATTGTGGAACGATGGTCTGAAACTCAGAATGTTGTCACCAAAGTGAAAAAAGAAGATGAGGTACAGGCCATTGCCACCCTCATTGAGAAGCAGGCACAGATTGTGGTGAAGCCCAGGATGGTGTGGGAAGAGGAAAAACAGAGAAAAGCTGCCCTGCTGGCCCAGTATGCTGATGTAACAGATGAAGAGGATGAAGCAGATGAGAAGGATGATTCAGGTGCCACCACGATGAACATTGGTTCAGATAAATCTGTTTCGAAACACCAATGTAGAAGATGTCCTCAATGCTCGGAAATTGGAGAGAGACTCACTTCGGGATGAGTCCCAAAGAAAGAAGGAACAGGACAAGCTGCAGAGGGAGAGAGACAAACTAGCCAAGCAGGAGCGCAAGGAAAAGGAAAAGAAAAGGACACAGAGAGGGGAGCGAAAGCGATAACCCTGGCCTGTTCAATTCTTCCCCTGCTTCAAGAACTTGATGAAAAGGAAAACTGGCTTTGCAAATGTGTATTTAAGAGAAATGAGAAAACATTGCATAGTTCTTTCCCAAGGCATTTCCCTTTTGTTTACATGGTCAAAAGGAAAATCACAATCACTTTTAATTACAAAAATGTGCCATGTTTTGCTGATGTGGATGATCAGATAATTAATGTCTGTACCAAAGAGCTGCAATTGGGGCAATCTTTATATTTTAATACTGAAGTTCTGTGCTCCTTTTGGCTCCTTTTTTATAAAATGTCTTCCCTCACCTAATTTTCCTTGAATAAATAGGATTCAGAAAGCTAACAGGGTTTTCTTCTGGGAGAAGAAACATGACCGTTCCTCTGAGATGAAAAGTGCAAGTATAAATTACTTCAGAGGTAATATTTACTCCTAAGTGTAGTATAGTTTTATGGCTGATATATAAACCTAATCAGGAAGCTGTAATTCCAGCTCCTGGGGAGGCTGAGGCAGGAGGATTACAAGTTGAGGCCAGTTTGGGCAAATTAGTGAGACCAGTCTCAAAAAAAAAAAAAAAAAAAGGCCTAGAGACTCACTGCTGGCTTCAATCCCCAGTGCTGCCAAAAAGAAAAACTAATGAAAAACCCTACTTGGATTGGATTTTATGTTACATGACAGAAAACGTAAGAAAGTGGGAAGAAATTATTTGGAGTGTGTTTAAGATCTGAGATCTTTTTTAAAGAAAATTTCAACTGATGGGATAAAGTATCTAAGATAGTTAAATATTTTTCTTCATATAGGCTGTGACATTAAGAAGGATGTGTCAATATTGAGTGCAACATTATCATTGTTAAGCTAGATTCATTTTTTTTTATAATCATGAATTCTCTTGAATGCCAGTAGAAATTTTAACCCCAATTTTCCCTAAAACATGACTATTAAGACCTGGTAACTCCTGATTAGAGAAACTGGAGGAATTGCCCTTTTAAAGAAACACTGGAAATCTTGCTAATATAAAAAATACTTAAAAGAGTGTACATAGTAGGTGCTTAACAAATTTATTGAATGAATGAATGGGAAAATTGCCTGGGAGAGTCAAAAGTGAGCAAGAACTCTCCATTTCTACCTTTTTCACAAGTCACATTCAATTATAAATAAGGCTCTTCTCTACTTGACTTCAGGCAGTAGTAGACTGTCCAGAAGCCTAAAAGAGCATTTTTCTCTCATAAGACAAAGTAGATATTTTATACCACGAGTCAGCAAACTACCAACTACAGGGCAAATTTGGCCATCTTTTTTTGTATGGTACAAACTAAAAATGTTTTTTGCATTTTCAAGAGGGTATAAGATAAAGAACACATGATAAAACCTGAATTATTTACTGTCTAGCCCTTTCAAGAAAGTTTGCTGACCTTTGTTTTATATCATTAACTATGAGATTAACAAAAACTTTTATCTTTGTGCAGAAGGTTGAAAATAAAAAGCATGGTTAAAGAAAAGGAAATTATGTTACCTCTTCATAAAGTCCTCTAACCATGGCATTGCAAAAATAACGACATTTTTTAAAAAATAAACTTTATTTAAGTCACCAAAAAAAAAAAAGAATGTAAAAACTGGCTTTTCTAAAAGTCAGTTTTGTTAAGTTTACTGCAAAATTAGTAAAAAGGTATAAAACATAAGCTCTCGAAATATGTCTATTTCTCCAGTAGATGGGGCTATGTCCTAACAGTATAGCTCGATAACAAAGTCATGTATCTGTGATAATACTAAGATTAAACTTAAACCAATATATTAATACAGTTTAAAAATTTTTATATGATTGTAGATAAAATATAATTTTAAAAATGCTTTTTAAAAAAATTTGTAAAAGATGTTGATGGACCTTTATTTTATTCATTTATTTATGTGCAGTGCTAAGAATCAAACCCAGCGCCTCACACATGCTCTACCACTGAGCCACAACTTCTTCCTGGTAAAATATAATTTTATCCCTTACATATACATATTCATTCTTTGAGAAATGTGTACCATTGATTATTTGGTAGAATTTATGCATTTCCATCCATCTGTCCTTACAGTTTCAGTCAATACTTTATTGATCAAAAAATATAGACAGTTTTCAATATATAATTGAAGTTGTATTAAATGGCTTCCACTCAACAATTTTCCAAAATACCTGAAGTTCTATATTCTTTTTGGCATAAACGCACTGCCTGATGCTCATGATATGCTTAATACTCAGGCTAGTAGATTCATCTTTTATAGATAGATACTCTGCTTCTAACAGTTCCTTTGATTTATGTGTATTTATCAAGCATTGGTTGTTTTGGTTGCCAAACCTATTTATACTACTTGTATCTGTGGTTATAATCATATAATGTAATTAAATCAAAATAAACTAATGGAAATGTCATTATAAGAAACATTCTTCCTATGAAAACCAAGGTGATTGTTCTGGAACACTCAGTAAAGGTGGATTGCCAAAACAAAATCTATCAAATTAAATTCAAGTGAGAAAGTCATGAAGAAACTAGAAATGTTTTACACTTGAGTATGGAACAGAAAGTGCTTGTAATTTCCTTGATTCTGTGTAAAAGGTGCTCTTAATCTAAGTAAGTTTTACAATTTTTTTCTAGGTATTAATTAGGGAATTGTAAATCAAAACTACACTGAGGTTTTTATCTCACTCCAGTTAGAATGGCAGCCAGCAAGAATACAGCAATAATAAATGCTGGCAACAGTGTGGAGAAAAAGGAACACTTTTACACTGTTGGTAGGATTGTGAATTAGTACAACCCCTATAGAAATCAGTATAGTTCCTCAAAAGACTAAGAATGGAATCACCATATGACCCAGCCATACCATTCCTCATTATTTATCCTAAAGAATTAAAAGTCAACATACTATAACAATACATGCATACCCATATTTATAGCAGTACAATTTACAATTGCCAAACTGTGGGACCAGCCTAGATATCCGTCAGTGGATGAATGGATAAAGAAAATGTGATTTTATATATATATATATTACACACACACAATTTTATTTGGCCATAGAGGAGAATGAAATTATGTCATTTGCAGGAACTTGAGAACATTATGTTAAGTAAAATAAATCAAACTCAGGAAGTCAAAGGTTTTATGTTCTCTCTCATATGTAGAAGTCAAAGAAGAAAAAGGAAGATGGGGGCATACCTCAGGAAAATTGAAGGGAGATCTAAAAAGAAAAGAGACCCTGGGACGGAAAGGGGAATGCATGGTATTGGCCAAATTATTATATTTTGTGTATGTACCAATATGTGTCAATAAATCCCATCATTACAACTGTAATATAATTATAAGAATATAGAAGGAAAAAAAAGAGCGATCTTTAGATACTGGCTCATTTTCCAGTCTAATCTTTATCTTTTCCTTTAGGATATTTCCTTTAGAGTTATTATTTTCAGTATTGGTCATTTGAGTTTCAGACAAATGATTAGTAAATAAAAGGCCTTTCAAAATAATAGTAATTTAGTAAATGTTATCATTTAATAAATATCTTAAGTGTCAAAAGATTTATTTTCTCATGGACCTTAATACTTTTCTAGGAGACTTGAGCATGGAAAGCCTTCTTTATTTTCATATTTACTGTGTTGTTATATTAAGAGCCACTTTTTTTCCTCCCTAACATCTAAGTCAGGTCTTTAAAGAGTTGACAATCTATGGCCTATGGCCTGCTGCCTTTTCTGTAAATAGAATGGTATTGCAACATAATCATGCCCATGTACTTGTGTATTTTTTATGATAATTTTTTTTTGCTACAGTGAAATAATTGCAACAGAGATGATATAAGCCCACAAAGCCTAAAATATTGTTTTACAGAAAAAGTGTACTGACCACTTAAGATGAATATTGTATGTTGGCCAGTATGTGATAGTCCTAAGAGTACTGAACTTGTCAAGAGTTTGACCCTGTTTTTTCACTTTGGGAGATATTGATTTGTCTTTCTTATTATAGTTTCTTCATCTATAATGGGGAAGATTACTAAATGATTTTTTAATTTTTTAAAATTTTAAAATTATTTATACACCAGAACTTGAGCCATTCATTTATGTGTGTTCCATTTGTATACATATCATTGTACACACATGGAGCACAACTTTTCATTTCTCTGGTTGCACACAATGCAGAGTTATATCATTTGTGCAACCATACATGTACCTAGGGTAATGATGTCTGTTTCATTTCACCAACTTACCTACTCCCATACCTTCTCCTTTCCTCCCTCCACTTTGTCCACTAAATGATTTTTGAGATGCTTTTTAGCTCTTAAGTTATGAGAAATTTTGTAAAAGATATGTAGAATAGGTATAGGTAAAGATACAGAATCTATCTGAATTATATATAATGTAAATGTAGAATAGATACAAAAGTAAATGTACAAATGGACCATAAAGTGGAGGAGATACAGAGATTTTTTTCAGAATTTAATCATGTAATAATCTTCATTATGGAAATGTAATCTGTTGGGCACTGTGATGCACGCCTGTAATCCCAGCGGCTTGGGAAACTGATGCAGGAGGATCATGAGTTTAAAGCCAGCCTCAGCAAAAGAGAGGTGTTAAGCAACTCAGTGAGACCTTATTTCTAAATAAAATACAAAATAGTGCTGGGGATGTGGCTCAGTGGCCGAATGTCCCTGAATAAATCTCCAGTACCAAAAAAGAAAAGAAAGAAAATCTAATCTGATCTTAAAAATGGGTTAAATAGTGTATTTCTTTTCTTATCTTTTTTTTGAACCTTAATTTTCAAATTAATTAATTAATTAATTTTTATTTATATATAACAGCAGAATGCATTACAATTCTTATATAGAGAGCCCAATTTTTCTTATCTCTGGTTGTATACATAGTATACTCACCAATTCGTGTCAGTGAGGTGAATAGAGAGCCTACATCTTGGGAGCAAATCTTAACCCCTCACACATCAGATAGAGCACTAATCACTAGGTTATATAAAGAACTCAAAAAGCTAGCCACCAAAAAAACAAAACAAAACAAACAAATAACCCAATCAATAAATGGGCCAAGGACCTGAGGAGGTACTTCTCAGAAGAGGATATATAATCAGTCAACAAACACATGAAAAAATGTTCATTTTCACTAGCAATTAGTGATAATGCACTAAAAAAAAAACACTAAAAAAGAATGCACTAAAAAAGAAAAATGCACTAAAAAAGAAAAACCACTCTCACTTCAGTCAGAATGGCAGCTATTATGCATACAAACAACTATAAGTGTTGGCGAGGATGTGGGAAAAAAGGTATTCTTATACACTGCTGGTGGGACTGGAAATTGGTCCAGCCAATATGGAAAGTAGTATGGAGATTTCTTGGAAAATTGGGAATGGAACCACCATTTGACCCAGCTATCCCTCTCCTTGGTCTATACCCAAAGGACTTGAAAACAGCATAAATAGTGCATTTCTGATAGACAGCCTGTGTTCTATAGTGTGTTAAATGGGAAAGGTAATAATGTGTTACTAGCCCATCCCTAAACCCTAATGAGATATCCTCAAATATCACTGAAGCACTCTTCCATAAATATAAAAAGTTGTATATAGTTTATGTCATAGTAAGACATTTAAAATGGTAATTGCCTAATTATGTAATTCTTCATGAACTCATTTTGAATAATGTGTATGTAATGGTTTGGCTTAAGTATTATGCTTTTCTTGTCTGTTATACCTATTATGTAGTGTTTTATACACAGTGATGTAAAGATACATCATGAATACAAGGAATACTTAATATAAAATGAATAAAAAATAGCCGATTATGGTGGCACATACTTGTAATCCCAGCAGTTCCGGAGGCTAAGGCAGGAGAATCACAAGTTTGGGGTCAGCTTTAGAAATTTAATGAGACCCTATGTAATTTAGTGAGAACCTATCTCAAAATAAAACAAAAAAGGGTTGGGATGTGACTTAGTGCCCTGGGATTCAATCCCTAGTATAAATGCATACATACCTACATACCCTATGTACATTTAAAAGAAGTTACTTATTAATTAAAGAGTTATCATTCAGCTTATAAATTCCATAGATCAAGGTTTATAGGGAGTTCTGGTTAAGATCAGTAGTCTTAAGTATCCTCTAGAAAGAAGGAACCATGCTATACTGATCTGCTTAACTTTTGTCTTCACCCTGATACCTTGTCAGTATCTCCTTGCCACATATTTTTCAGTTATCTTTTTATAATTGTCTAACAGTATTTTCTGTGATATTTTATATAAAAGGAAAAACTAATATTCTAGAACTTGAGCCATCCAGATAGAAATGGGAATCTCCTCTTAAAGATATATTGATACCAACTATATATTTTCATAGGTCTTTTAATACACTGTTACATTCTATTTTTTCCTTCTCCATCAACAGATACTTGTATTTTTATTTTATGTATTGAGGGAGGCATTTACTTGCATGTGTAATTTTTTTGGGATAAGTATTCCATAATAATTTTTTTATCCATTTTTCTATAAGAACCATGTCAGTTAAATCGGCCTGCCAAAATATTTTCTAATTCTGGAAATCAAATAAGTGATTTTCTTTTAATTCTGTTAACGAAATGTTTCATTTAATCCTGTTATATCATACTGTTAAGGCAGAAAGGTTAAAATCATAGAGCCAGTTTAAAGTTGCTAGATTCTACTGTGATTAAAATATTCAGTGGTTCTTTTGAGGATATAAGCCTCCCCCAATCCATGTGTATGCTGTTTCATCAGCGTAGTGAAGCATCCATTCCACTCTTGTATAGTTTCATCTTTCTAAACACACTGCCAGTGTTGACCAGTCTTCTGGAAGAGAGCACCATCTAGTGATCCCATTTGGGGTAACAAGTATATTTCATCATTTTGTAATACCACTCAACCCATTTGGGTTTGGTTCAATAATCCAAATCCATTCTAAAGACTTCTCAGATTCTCTTGGATTGTTAGGGCCAATATTGATAAAACCATCACAGATGCTGGCACTTGGTACTTGGGGGACCAGCAAGTATAATTTAAATATGATGTATTTACCCAAATGTATAGTATAGTCAATTAGGTGTATTTTACTTTCAAATAAAGTTTAGTCTATGTAACCCTTTCCTGAATTCCAGGGATGAATCCATAAGTAACTATAGCTACCATTTTGTATTATATTCACTCTTGGGATTTCTTTCTGTTTCCATTGTTTATCCAAGTAGACCTTAATTTTCTTCTTTCAGTGGAACTCTTTGAGTTGGCCTCTTTACCTGTCCGTATGGTGGGCAGTTCAGCCACCTTGCCACTACCTCTACTTTTGTTTTTCCAAGGATAACTTTTATAATTCAAGAGGTAAAGAATTGTAGGACTGGATCTTGCTTTGTAATGAAGTAGCCTTTAGAGTTAATGTTAGTTTAACTAAATAAGATGAAGTTGTGAGCCACTCCCAAGTTCTCTTAAGAATATGTATTATTTATTACATTGAGTGTTCTAGATAATGTGTCATGTGCAGAAATCTCTCCCTCTGCTGCCATAGTATTTTCCTGATCCTAGCACATGCTGCCTCTAGTTCCTAGAAACTTTTCTGAGAGTTCCTTTTCATTTTCTCTCATATTTAAACTTAGAACATAACAGCCCAATTAAGTTTGTCCTCAATGTCTCCCCTCATTTGGGGTAACAAGTATTTTAATTTACTATTTAAACTTTCAGTGAAAACATGTCTTTAGGGGTATAAAGAATGTGTTGTGTCCATGTAATATTTTACTTAATTACCTATTTTATACTTAGATAAATCAGAAGAAATATATCTAAGTAGACCAAACTAATAATCTATTCTGTGTTCCAAACCGTTTATTGAACTTTTAGCAGTTACTTTTGTAGGCAAAGCCTAGACTTTAACTGGAGACCATTTCAGTCACCACTCATTTGTAGGATACCAGTACGCTATGTTACTGGAGTAATGCTGGAAGTGTTAAGACTATGAGACTCTTGGAGAGGAACTAAATATATTTGCACTGTGAGATGGGCATAAGCTCTTGGGGTCCAGAAATTGAATGTTATGAATTGGATCTGAGACGGCTCACTATGGTACTGGTAGAGGTCTGATATGGTTCATTTGGTGAATTCATTTTAGAAAATATAATTTTCATCTTTAATTAATGCATAGTAATTATGTGTATTTTGGGGTACAGTGGTAACATTTCAATGCACGTATGCTGCATAATGATAAATATCAGGATAACTAACATATGTGTGATCTCAAAAATTTATCATTTCTTTGTCTTGGGAATTTTCAAATTCTTCTCTATTAGGTATTTTGAAATATTCAATTAACTCTAGACAAATATAGTTATCATACTGTGCATTGGAAGTTATTCTTCCCATCTAGATGCACCCCCCGTGCATATTAACAATGATCTCCTCATCCTATTCCCCCACAACCTTCTCAGGTTTTTATAAACACTATTCTTAGCTTCTATGAGGTCAACTTTTAAGCTTCCACATATATGTAAGAATTTGAAATATTATTATTTCTATTCTTGACTTATTTCACTTAACATAATCCCTTCCAGTTCCATTCATGTTGTTGCAAATGACAGTATTCCATTCTTTTTCTTTTATGGTTAAATGATATTTCATTGTATTATATGTTTTTTTTTTAACCATACATCTAATGATGACCCTTACCTTAGATTACATATCTTGACTATTGTGAATAGTGCTGCAATAAGCATGAAGATGCAGATGTCTGTTTAGCATACTGATTTTGTTTCCTTTTGATGTGTCCTTTGTTAGTCAACTATTGCTATGACTAAGCTTCACAATAAGAACAACTTAGAGGAAGAAAAGTTTATCATAGCTCACAGTTTCAGAGGTTTAGTCCATGGTCACAGAGCCCATTACTCTGGGCCCAAGGCAAGGCAGGTTATAGAAGAAGAGCATGGCAGAGGAGCACTACTCACCTCATGGTAGCCATGAGTAGCAGAGAAGGGGAAGGGGCTTCAGGGAAGATGAACCCTATCAGAGCATGCCCCCATTGAACCACTTTCTCCAGCAATGCCCCCGTGCCTACAGTTACCACCCAGTTAAGCAATTCAAACTAGGATGGACTAATTAGGTCACAACTCTCATAATCTAATCATGTCACATCCTGTATTAATTTAGGAAATTTGGGGAGCTGTCTCAGATTCAATCCATAACATTTGACCTCTGGACCCCAAGATCTTATACCATCTCACAGTGCAAAATATATTCAGTTCTTCTCAAAGAGTCATAGTCTTAACACTTCTAGGATTACTCAAAAGTCAAGTCCAAAATCTTATCTGAGACTCAAGGCAAATTTTTGGCTCTGAGCCCCTGTAAAAATCAGAGGTAACTTACATATATCCCATATACAGTGGCACACAGTAAACATTTCATTCCAAAAGGGAGGAGTGAGGCCATAGAAAGGAGTGGGACCAAAACAAGATTGAAACGTAGCCATAGTCATACAATTGGATCCTTTAACTCTACATATAGCATCAGCATCTAGGATACATGATTGTGCGTTGTACTCTCCAAAGAGCTTGGGCAGTTGTGCCCTTTTGACTTTGCCAATTTGCCACGCATGCTCTCTCTTTTAGTCTGTCTTTTTCTGCATCCAGCAGCTTTTCTTGTCAGACAGTACACATTACTGGCATCTCTTAATTGTCAAGGTGTCCATTCCAGCTTCAGCTTCATCTTCACAGCTTCACACATTACCTTCTCAGGGGCAGCCTAATAGACATTTTTACCCTGCTACAATTTGCATGGCCTCCCAGCTCTTCCTGTGATATCTTGTAGAAGCTCCATGACCCTTGAATTCCAGCATCCTGCATTTCTGCAGAACCAATACCACATGGATGACACCAATGTCTACTGCCAGCTCAAGCAGTAGTGGCTGAGCCCCCTGGGACCATAGCCACCACAGCCTCTGAGTGCTTGGGTGGCTGAACTTTGTGAAACAACTTCCTAGGACTCCCTTTGCAAGCAGGGTTCTCCCAGGATCTCCTCAAATTTACTTTTCCATTCTTGAGCCTGGATGGTTGTGGTCTTGCTGAGATCACTCACCTAGCAAATGCGGGGCCCTGGGTTTGATCCTCAGCACCACATAAAAATAAATAAGTAAAGGTATTGTGTCCAACTACAACTAAGAAATAAATATTGGAAAAAAAAAAGAAATTTCCTCTGCCAGACTAATTAGTATATAAGTTTTAAATTCATCCTCACGCAGAGTGTTAGGACATGGGTAGAATGTATACAAGTTCTTTTCAGAATGTAACATGAGTAACCTCTAGTACAATTCCCAATAGGATCCTCATCCTTCCCTGAAACCTCATGAGTGCCGTCTTTACCATCTGCACTATGGTTCTCTGAACTCCTGCCATAATTACCCATTAAGCTCCACTTATAACATTCTAAATCTCTCTAGCCTGTATCTGCAAATTTTTCAAAACTCCTCCTACAGATCAGCTCCAAAGCCTTTTGAACCACATGCTGATAGTGATGATTCCACCTCTGATGCTATTTTCTGTGCTTCTTAGCTTTGTGTCCCTGTGACCAAAATATACAAGAACAACTTAGAGGAGGAAAAGTTTATTATGGCTTACAGTTTCAGAGGTTTAGTCCATGTTGGCCGATTGGCCAAGTCCATTGCCTTGGGCCCAAGGTGTGGCAGAGCATCATGGAGGAAGGGCATGGTGGAGCAGCACTGCTTACATCATGGTGGTCAGGAAGCAGAGAGAGAAGAGGAAGAGGCTTCAGGAAAGATGAACCCTTTCAGGGCATGGTCCCAGTGATCCACCTCCTTCAGCCATACAGTACCACCCATTTAGACCATTCAGACTAGGACAGACTGATAAGGTTATAATTCTCACAGTCCAATGATATCATCTGTGGATATTTTTGCATTAATAAAGAAACTTTGGGGGGGACACCTTATATCCAAAACATAACATATAGCAAGTTGTAGGATTGCTGTATTAAGTAACAGTTCTATTTCTGTTTTTCTGAAAAACCTGTATACTGTTTTCCATAATGGCTGTGCTATTTTACATTCCCACCAAGAGCATGCGAGAGTTCCACTTCCTCTAAAGCCTCTCTAGCATTTGTAATTTTTGTTTTATTGATAATAGGCATTCCAACTGGGGTGAGATGATATCTCATTGGCCAGTGTATATCCGTTTTTGAGAAATATCTATTCAAGTAATTTGCCTATTTCAAAATTTGATTATTAGAGGTTTTTTTGTTGAGTTTTTCTATATATTCTGAATATTAATCTCTTCTTGAGTGAATGACCTATAAATATTTTTTTCCAGTTTGTAAGTTGTCTTATCACTCCATTTACTTTACCTTTCCTGTGTAGAAGTTTTTTTATTGTGGTATATTTGCCAATTTTTGTTTTTGTTGCCTTGGCTTTTCAGGTCATATCCAAAAAGTCTTTGTTATGACTAATGTCCTAATGTGTTTCTCCTATTTTCTTCTAGTAGTTCGGAGTTTCTAGGAGTTACATTTAAATCTTTACTCCATTTTGAGTTGATTTTGTATATGGTGAAATATAGGGGCCTTATTTCTTTCTTATGCATGAGGATATCTAATTTTCCCAGTACCATTTATTGAAGTGACTTCCCTTTCTCCAGTGTATATTCTTGTTCTCTTTATTGAAAGTCAGTTGGCTATAAAAACATGGATTTGTTTTTGGGCTATTTTATTCCTTTTATCTGTGCATCTGATTCTATGCCATTACTGTTTCGGTTACTATAGATGGATAGTATGCTTGGAAATCAGGTATTGTAATTGTAATGCTTTCAGCTTTAGTCTTTTTGCTCAAGTTTGCTTTGACTATTTGGGATCTTTTATGGTTCTATTCAAATTTTAGAAGTTTTTCCCCTAATTTTTGATAGAAATTACATTGTTTCAATGGATTGCTTTGGGTAGTGTGAACTTTCTAACAATATTAAATCTCCCAATTCATGAACATGGGATGGTTTTCCTTGTCTGTTTGCTTTTTCCCCCTTTCTGGGGGTGGTAATGTGGTGGTGGTGGTGGTGATAGTGGTAGTGGTAGTTGTCCTCTTTAATTTTTTCATCAGTATTTCATAATTTTTGTTGCAGAGATCATTTATTTCCTTGATAGATTTATACTTACTTTTTTTTTTTTTTTGGTACCAGGAATTTAACTCAGGGGCACTTTACCCCTGAGCCACATCCCCAGTCCAGTTTTTTCATTTTATTTAGAGACAAGGTCTCACTGAATCGCTTAGTGTGTTGCCATTGCTGAGGCTGGCTTTGAATTCCTGCCACAGCCTCCCAAGCTGCTGGGATTCCAGGTGTGCACCACCTTATCAGCTTATTCTTACTTATTTTTGTGGCTATTGTGAATGGGATTGCTTTCTCCATGATTTCATTACTGGCATATAAAAATGAACCTGACTTTCATGTGTACAAATTTGTTTTCTGTAATTTTACTGAATTTGTTTTATCTGTTAGCGTTTTTTTTTGTAGAATCTTTTAGGTTTTTCTCCATAGAAAATCACGTCATCTTCAAACAGGGATAATTTGACCTCCTCCTTTCTTATTTGAATGCCTTTTATTTCTTTTTCTTGGTTTATTGTTTGTCTTAAGACTTCCAATACTGTATTAAATAAGAGTGGTGAAAGTTCACATCCTCATCTTGTTTCTTTATCTTAGAGGGATGAATTTTAACTTTTCTCCATTAAATATTATGTTGGCTACAGTTTTGTCAGCTGTAACCTAATTGTGTTGAGGTATCCTCTATCTATACCTAATTTTTTGAGTATTTTTTCATTATGAAGGGATGTCAAATTTTATCAAATGCTTTTCCCGAATTGGTTGAGATAATCATGATTTTTGTCTTTCATTTTATTGATCTGACCATTGTTGAATTCCTGAGACAAATCCCACTTGTTCATGGTGTGTGTGTGTGTATTTGATGGGAGGCTTGATTCAGTTTGCTAGAATTTTGTTGAGAATTTCTACATCTGTGTTCATCAAGAATATTGGTCAGTAGTTTTTTTTCTGTATATGTGTCCTTGTCTGGTTTTGGAATCAGGTTAATGCCAGCATCATAGAAGGAATTTGGAAGAAATCCCTCCTTTTACATTCTTTGGAATAGTTTGAAAAGAATTGGCATTAGTTCTCCTTTAAGGATTTGGTAAAATCCAGCAGTGAAACCATTTGGTTCTCTGCTTTTCGTTTTTGAGAGACTTTTTATTACTGATTTAAGCTTTTTATTTAATCTTGGTCTGTTTAGGTTTTCTGTGTTCTCATGGTTCAGTTTGTGCAGGTTGTATGTGTTCAGAAATTTATCCATTTCTTGTATGTATTCTTATATGTATTCCAATATATTAGTGTATAGTTGTTCATAGTAGTCTCTCATGATTCTTTGTATTGCTGTGGTATCAGTTGTCTCCTTTTTCAACTCTGATTTTATTTATTTGGGTCTTTTGTCTTCTACATTAGTCTAGCTAAAGGTTTATTCTTTTTTTCAGTTTGTCTTTTCAAAAAACCAACTCTTTGTTTTATCAGTGTCTTGTATTTTTTTAAACTTTTGTTTTATTTCTGCTCTGATCTTCATTATTAAATACCTTCTACTAACTTTGAGGTTTATTTGTTCTTTTCTCATTTCTTGAGTTGTATTATTGTATTTGAAATCTTTCTGTGTTGCTGCATAAGCACTTATTGCTATAAACTTTCTTCATGGTACTACTCTTGATATATCCATAGATTTCAGCATGTTGCATTTTCATTTTCAGAGCTGTTCTCAAGCTATTTTCATTTATTTAATGAAAATTTTAAATTTCCATTCTGATTTCTATATTGACCTATACCATTTCTATATTGACTTGCCTATACCAATTTTATAGACTGGCTTTTGTAGCAAAGACTTTGTCCTGACATTATGACCTAGGGTATCAGTTAGATAGACTGTATTGGCTTTAATTCCAGATAGGTGTTTTAATGTTGTGTCTGTATAGCTTCTTCAGTTGTTTGAGTGAAAACATTTCCATGTATTTATACAATATCCAAAGTTTCTTTTGTTATTGATTTCCACTTTTATTCCGCATGCTCAGAGAAGATTCATGCTATGATTTCATTTTTTTTGAATTTGTCAAATCTTATTTTGTGACCTAACTTATGTTCTATATAGAGAATGTCCCATGTACTGATGAGAAGAGTGTGTATTGTACAGAGATTAGATACAATGTTCTAAAAATGTCTGTTAGGTGCATTGGGTCTACAGTATAGGTTAATTTCACTATTTATTAATTTTTTGTCTGGATCCATTGATGAAAGTGAGGAATTGAATTTCTCAACAATTATTCTAATCAAATTAATATCTCCTTTTAGAACTAATATTTGCTTTGTATGATTGGTGCTCCAACTTTGAGTTAATTCTTTTCCCTATACGATAGGACTCCCCGAAGCATTTCTTATAGTGCTGATCTGGTCAGAAGGAATTCTGTCAGTTTTTGCTTTTCTTGGAAAGACTATTTTTTCTTAATAATTTCATTTTATACTCTATTTTCTTAGTGTAGTATTCTTAATGGGCAGGTTTTTTTTCTTTCAGGACTTTGAATATTCATCCCATTCTCTCCTGGCCTATAAAGTTTTTGGTAAGAAATATGCTATTAGTCTGATGGATATTCCCTTATATGTGACTTGGACACTTTTCTTTTACCATTTTTAGAATTATCTCTTAGTCTTTTACTTTTAACAGTTTGACTATAATATGCTTTGGAAAGGTCAAATCTATTATGGTTTCTTTGAACTTTCTGGACTTGGATACCCATTTCTTTCTCGATTTGTAAGTTTTTTAGCAGTTATTACACTGGATGGTTATTCCATGCCTTTTTCATTCTCCTTCTAGAACACTTGCTTAATGGTATTCCATAAGTTTTGTTGGCTTTCTTCATTCTTTTAAATTTTTTTCCTTCCTTTCATCTGACTAGGTTATTCTGCAAGACCTGTTCTCAAATTTAGAAATTTGTTCTTCTGCTTGCTATAGTCTGTTATGGAGACTATCATGTATGGGGTTCTTGAGCTTCAACATTTCTGTTTGGTTCTTTTTTAATTATCTCTCCTTGCTAAATTTTTCATTCTAATTTCCTTGTATTGTCTGGTCTGTATTATCTTATATTTTATTAAATTTCTTTGAAATCTTCATTTCAAGCTGTGCACAGTGGCACACTCCTCTAATCCTAGCAGCTCAGAAGGTGAGGCAGGAGGACTTCAAGTTCAAAGACAGCCTCAGCAACTTAGCAAGGCCCTAAGCAACTCAACAAGACACTGGCTCTAAATAAAATATAAAAAAGGGCTGTGGATGTGGCTCAGTAATTAAGAACCCCTGGGTTCAATCCCTGGTGCCAAACACAAACAAACAAAAAAACTTTATTTCAAGTTCTTTTTTTGGACAATCCCAAATTTTTTTTCTTTAGGGCGTGTAGCTGGAAAGTTACTCAGTTCTCTTAGAGGTATCATGGTATCTCCCCACTCCCCCAGCATTTCTTGTGTCCCTACATTGATATTTGGTGTCTGGCTAATCACTTGCCTATACCAATTTTATAGACTGGCTTTTGTAGCAAAGACTTTGTCCTGACATTATGACCTAGGTTGTCAGATAGGCTGTATTGGCTTTAATTCCAGGTAGGTGTTTTAATGTTGTGTCTGTATAGCATCTTTAGTTATAATCAACATCAATGATATCTTTAGTTGTGTCAGTGGCCTAGGTAGGCTGTAAAGGTTGTGGCATTGTACCTCCAACTGGAACACAGCTCTTAGGGTAGTTTTGCTATACCAACCTGTGGGTTTGAGGTATTGTTCAAATGTTCCCATGTGTTTCCTGACAGTGAGACTACTCTGGCAGGCCCAAGCAGGTGAGATGTTCTGGAGTGGCGCAGTGGAGGCATGGTGCCTGTCCATGTCTAACGGCCACATGCGATTAGGGTCAGTGTAGCATCCCTGGTAGAGGGGCAAAAGTACTTGCCAGTGTCTTAGGGCAGCATTGAGGCTAGGCTGCACTGGTGGGCCTTAATTGGGTGCCTTTAAATTTCTATGGCTGCAGGTGATTTCCCCAGAAATCAGTATGCTTAGGGTGTGTGGGCTTCCCAACTGTTGAGGGTACGGAGAGCACATATCTGCTTCTCAGGGATTCCATGGCCTAAGCTTCTGAGAATGGGCTTCATGACTGCTTATTAGGGCTACAGGAAACTTGGTTGGATTACCCATCTGTTTGCCTGGGGCCTCTGAACTGCTCAAGATGGACTGCCTAGTTACTTCCCACATGTATCTGTTTGGCTACTTTCTGGGCAGCTCATGGTTGAATTGGCTGTCAAACTGTCTCCTGGGTCTCTGTGGGCCCAGCCATTCAGAATGGGATGCTGAGGTGCATCCAGGGCTATGGCAGGATAGGTGAGGACCTGGTTGGCTAGCTGGGTGAGCTGCTTCATAAGCCCTTGGGTGGGCAGAGTCTCAAGATGGTGCTGTATAGCAGGATGCTGTGTGGGGGAAGGAACAACATGGGCTGGGCTCTTTCTCTAGGATAATGCAGTGATATGCTAATCTGCCCAGTCCCCAAACTAGGGTTAGTGTTTGTAAGGACCGCAGGTTTTTCCTGCAGCAGTAATTCAGGAGTCCATGGTGTGAATGGGGACTTCTGAGGGTATCTTGCTTATGCTTTCTTCACTGAAGTCTATCTTAATCTCTAGAAACAGGACAGCAGATGCTGTGTGTTTAGTTTCCTTGTTTTAAGACTACATATCCGTGTTCCACAACCTCTCTGCCACATCCTCACTGCACCCTGGTGCTTTGCCTCAAATATTCCAGTGAAATAGCTGTTGTTTCTTCCTAGTTCTGGGACTTTCTTGTCAAGGAAAGCATTTTTTATTTATTTTTTCTTTTAGTTGCTGATGGACCTTTATTTTATTCATTTATTTATATATGGTGCTGAGAATCAAAGCCAGTGCCTCCCACTTGTGAGGCAAGCATTCTACCACTGAACCACAAAGCCCCCGCCCCCGTTGCTGAATTCTTAAAGGAGTAGTTCTCAAACTTTTTTGTGATGCTCTTATTATCTTTATAATATTTTCATGCTGCTTCTGAGCTACCCTCCTCTCTTGTTACATAGTGATTTTATATAAAACTTGCCTTTTATTCAAGTACCTACTGAAAACAGCTTTATAAAGCAGCATCTGAAAACAAATTTGAAGGATATGAGATCACTGAAAATAGTGTAGTAAGATCTAATGTCCTACCAGTAAACCTCCTTGAACTACTAGTTCACACAATGTTCAAAAGATGGCACTATTTCCCTTGAAAATGTGAAGTATGAACTCCTCTGCAATGGCTGCATTGCTTGGGGATGCCTTTGCACACAATTTGGGAACCCTAGGTCTGGGGCCATTTTTAAGGTGTGTACACGCACACACATGCACACATGCACAAACACACAGTAAAATTAAGGATCTTTTCTAGTGTGTGTGTGTGTGTGTATATATATATATCTCATAAAATATACGTAATATAAAGTTTGCCATTTTAACAGTTTTTTTGGTGGAAATTTCATTGGCATTAAATATATTCACAAGATTGTGAAACCATCATTGCTATTTCTAGAGTTTTTATCATCCCAAAGAGAAACTATACCCATTAAGCAATAGCTCCCCATATCCCCAGAGACCTCTATTCTACTTTCTCTATTAATTTTCCTATTATAAGTACCTCATGTAGGTGGACTCAAAACATAATTGGTCTTTTGTGTCATTTTGCATTTTTACCAGAAATACACAGGATTCCATTTTCTCTATCCTTGCCAATGCTTGGTATTTTCAAATTTTTAAATAATAGCCATTTGACTGGATATGAGTAATATCTCACTGTAATTTTTTTGTTTGTTTTAATTTTTTATTTGTTATTTTTAGATATACATGACAGTGGAGTGTATTTCGACATATTATACATACATGGATTATTACTTCCCATTTTTGTGGTTGTACATGGTGTGGAGATATACTGGTCATGTGTTCATATGAACATAGGAAAGTAATGTCCAGTTTATATGACTGCCCTTCCTAGTCCCATCCCTCCTCCCTTTCCTTCATTCCCCTTTGTCTAATTCAATGAACCTCTATTCTTACCACCTGCCTCCCGGTAGTGTGAGCATCTGCATTTCAGAGAGAACATTCAGCCTTTTGATTGTTTTGGAATTGGCTTATTTCACTTAGCATAGTAGTCTGAAATTCCATCCATTTACCAGCAAATGCCATAATTTTATTCTTGTTTATGGCTGAGTAATAGTCCATTACTGTAGTTTCAATTTGTATTTCCTCAATGGTTAGTGATGTGCCTGTTGGCCCATTGTTATCTTCTTCACAGAAATGTTCATTCAGTCATTGATCCTGTTTTTTTTTTTTTTTCTGTTGAAGGCTGTAGTATTTTTGTTTTGAGGCTTTTCTATATTAATTTTGCATTCTGTTTATCATGTGTGAATGTTGAACTCTGTTCCTTTAGTTCATGTTTTGTTAGCTTTGTTTTTGCAGACATTCCTTGGATACCAGGGGCTCTTCCTTTCTTAGCAGATTGTTTCAGTTCTGGGGCACTCCTTTAGCCCTTAACTAGGCTTGCTCTGAGCCTAAGAATCAGCCTAGAGTGAGAGCTTAAGGTCCTCTCAGTTATTTTCTGAACATGTCTCTTAATTGGGCATGTGGTAGCTTTCCTATCATCTTAATGATTAATTTTTCTTAATTGGATATTTTCTTGGTTGTTGAAAACCTTTGACTGTTTTCCAAAATTTCAGCAAAGTTTTTTCAAACAGTTCCTGCCTTTTTGTTTTAGTACTGAGAATTGAACCCAGCAGTGATTTACCACTGAGGTACATTACCAGCTCTTTTTATTTGCATTGATTTTGATACAAGTTCTCATGAAGTTGCCCAGGCTGGCCTGGAACTTGAGATCCTCCTGCCTCAATCTGTGCAATAGCTGGAATTATAGGTATGTACCACTGTGATTGGGTGTCTTTTCCCCATTCTCCCCTCTGAAGTAACAAGAGCTTGGAGGTTTCCAGTTTCCATTTTTCTTATGTCTTTCCCTTTGGATTTGTATACATTTCATTTCTCTCTCTCCCCCGCCCCCCACCGTGGTGGTGGTGGTGGTCCTGGGAATTGAATCCAGAAATTTGGATATGTTAGGCTATATCCTAGCCAGTGACATTTCATGTCATTTGTCCTATCTTTGAATTGCTTGAGCAACACAGTAATCTCATTTCATTAACTTAGAAGGCTAGTTCTAGAAGTCTAAGTAGGGCATATAAAGTAGCCTTTATTTGTAGCACTTTTTTGTTTTTATATAGATACTTTCACAATGGCTAATTTCTTATTAAAAACATGGTATCACTCATTTTGGAGGTAGATAGGGACAGTGGCTTTTGAAAGCTAGCTTCAATACTGTTAACAGTTAGGGAACTCCCATTGTTAAACCATGTAGCTTGGAATGCTTTGGCTGGTAGAGGCATCACAGGATTTACAATGTACAGCAATCCATACTGGAAAGTCCTGAAGGGGTATTTCTATCAATGACTTTTAAGGTAGTGAATTAGCCTGTTTGCAATAAAGTCCTGAATATATTTTGATTATATTTGAATGATTTTTTTTGACAGCTTCGAGGACATATTTCTTTTTTATTTTTTTTTAAGAGAGAGAGAGAGAATTTTAATATTTATTTTTTAGTTTTCGGCGGACACAACATCTTTGTTTGTATGTGGTGCTGAAGATTGAACCCGGGATGCACACATGCCAGGCCAGCGTGCTACCGCTTGAGCCACATCCCCAGCCCAGGACATGATATTTCTTACCTCAGAATTGTTTGATGACGTTTGATAGTAGGTGCATTTTCTACCAAAGCCCGAGATAAGTTAGCTTATAGTCTTTAAAAAGGTCTATATTGACATCATTAGACAGCTTTCAAATTGCTGGTGATAGATATCTTCCTCAGAATCAGCTGAGGTATGGTAATTGGCTTTTGTCCAAGTCTACCATCTTCAGCAGTAAGGCTACTTTTAAAGTAATTTGTTCACTGAGGTCTTAATGACCTAGAATTTAGAATCTAGAGGGACTGCCTGTTAGATGATCCTTTCTAAATCCTTTATTGAGTATTTTGGCTTGTGGCCCTATTCAAATTCAGTTTTCTTTGCCCTGACTTTTTAAAAATAGTTTTAATAGTGTCCTTAAGTGGATGATGTAATTTGCCAAAACAAAAATAGTCCCACCAGTCTCTGGTCTTCCTTTCTAGGGAGAGGTCAGTAATATTAAATTATTTTTCAAAGATTATGGATGTTCATCATGTCTCTGTCTTACTGTCTTCCTAAATGTTTCACAGACTGAACCAGGCCTTAATTTATACTTAGGTTTTATTAGCCTATTTTTATGTTACATTGGTGCTATAGTTTGGACCTGTAGTGTCCTACAAAGCCCCATGGTGCTGCTGATAGGTGGAACCTTTAGGAGGTGAGGCTAAATTGGTAGATTTCTGATCATATGGGTATGCTCTTGAAAGTGACAACAGGACTCTAACCCTTCCCTTCCTTGCATTTTTGCATCCTGGCCACCGGAAGTGAGCAGCATTGCTCTACCACATGCTTCCTGCTATGATTTATCAGCCATATCTATTTACTCTTCTATGAAATTTCAATTCTGTTTATTTGCCTATTTCTGAATCAAATGTTGCCTGTCCTTCTTGATTTGTAAGCATCTTAAAAATATATTTTGATTATATATTTTTTTTAAGTTGTAGATGAACATGATACTTTTATTTATTTATTTTTTTATGGAATGTTGAGGATCGAACCCAGTGGTTCATACATGTGAGGCAAGCACTCAAATACTGAGCTACAATCCCAGCCCTTGATTAAATCTTTCTCAGTTAAATATAAGTATCTTCTCCTAACCTGTTGCTTCCCTTTTTGTTATCATAGTGGTATTTTTCAGAAACATCTTAATTTTAATGAAGTAAAAGTTTCCATCTTTTATAATTGTTATATTTGTCATTTTTACCTATCTTATGTGTCATTTTATACCTATTCATACCTATCCCAAGATGCCCTTATTTTCTTCTGCAGGCTTAGTTGCTTTAGATTTTATTTTTTATTTATTTTTATTTTTAAATTGGTTTTTAGTTATTTGTGACAATAAGATTTATTTCAACATAATTATAAAACGTGGAATATAAAATTGTTCTAATTTAGTGCCCAGTACTTCCTTCCCTCCCATTCTCCTGCCCTCTGTTCCTTTCCTTCTGTTCTACTGATCTTTCTTCTATTATAGTTTTATTTCTAAAATAGTGTCTTGTGGATGTCCATGATGGTGCATGAGGTATATTCATACATGTACATAAGAAAGTTATGTCAGATCATTCCATTGTATTTCCTTATCATATCCCTTCTCTCTAACCTTCTTTACACTTTGTCTGCTCTGCTGATCATTTTTCTATTCTTTTTTATTAATCCCTCCTTATTTTCGATTAGCTTTTGCATATCACTGAAAATATTTGACCTTTTGATTTTTTGGAACTTAGCATAAGAATCTCCAGCTCCATCCATTTACTGGCAAATGTCATGAAGTCATTCTTCTTTATTACTGAGTAGTACTCCATTGTGTATATATACCAAATTCTCTTTGTCTGTTCATCTGTTAAAGGGAACCTAGGTAGGCTCCATAGCTTGGCTATTGTGAATTGATGCTATAAACATCAGTGTGGTCCTATCACTATAGTATGCTGATTTTAAATCCTTTGGATAGATACCAAGGAGTAGTATAGCTGAGTCAAGTGGTGGTTCTTTTCCTAAGTTTTTGAGGAATCTCATACTGCTTTCCAGCATGGTTGCACTAATTTGCAGTCCCACCAGAAATGTATGAGTGTACCCTTTTCCCCACATCCTCGCCAACATTTATTGTTACTTGCATTCTTGATAATTGCCATTCTGACTGGAGTGAGATGAAATCTCAGTGTGGCTTTAATTTGAATTTCTCTCATTGCTAGAAATGTTGGACATTTCATGTTACATTGGTTGACCATTCATGTTCTTCTTCTGAAAAGCATCTGTCACTTCCTTTGCCAATTTACTGATTACATTATTTGTGGTTTTGGTGTTGTTTTTTTTTGAGTTCTTTACATATCCTGGAAATTAATGTCCCACCTGAGGTACAGGTGGCAAAGGTTTTTCCCCATTCTTTAGGCTCTCTCCCCAGGATCTTGATGGTTTCTTTTGAATGAAGAAGCTTTTTACTTTATTCATTTTTAAATTTTACTTCTATGCTTTAGGAGTCTTGTTAAGGAAGTCAGTTCCAGATCTGACATGTTGAAGTGTTGGGCTTACCTTTTCTTCTAGTATGTGCAGGATTTCTGGTCTGATTCCTAGGTCTTTGATCTACTTTGAGTTGAGTTTTGTGCAGAGTGAGGATAGGAGTGAAATTTCAATCTGTTACATATGGATTTCCAGTTTTCCCAGCATGAGATAACTGTATTTATGTGGGTTTGTCTCTTTGTCTTCTGTTCTTTTGGTCCGCCTGCTGTTTTGGTGCTGATACCATTACTTTTTTTGTTACTGTAGCTCTATATTATAATTTGATGTCCCATATTGTGATGTCTCCTGCTTTACTTTTCTTGCTAAGGATTGCTTTGGCTATTCTGGGTTTCTTATTTTTCCAATTTCATGACTGCTTTTCTAGTTCTGTGAAGACTGTCATTGGAATTGCAATGGGAATTGCATTGAATCTGTATAGTGCTTTTGGCAGTATGGCCATTTTGACAATATTAATTATGCCCATCCAAGAACATGGGAGGTCTTTCTACTCTCCTAAGGTCTTCTTCAATTTCTTTCTTTAGCTTTCTGTAGTTTTCATTATTAAGGTCCTTCACCTCTTTTGTTAGATTCATTTCCAAGTATTTTTTTTTTTTTTGAGTCTGTTGTGAATGGGATGTTTTTCTAATTTCTCTTTCAGCCACTTCGTTCTACTTTGCTGAATTCATTTATGAGTTCTGGATGTTTTCTGGTGTAGATTTTTTTTTTGGAAGCGGGAGGGGGGTCATCTAAATATAGAATTACTTATGGAGATAACAAATAGAGATAATTTGAGGTCTTTTTTTTTCCCTATTTGTATCCCTTTAAGTTTTCTCTTTTGCCTAATTGATCTAGCTAGAGTTTCAAGGACTATGTTGAACTGAAGTGGTGAAAGTAGGCATCCCTGTCTTGTTTCTGTTTTTAGAGGGAATGCTTTTGGGTTTTTTTTTTTCCCCATTTAGAAATGATGTTGGCCTTAGGTGTGTTGTATATAGCTTTTACAATCTTGAGGTATGTCCCTTCTACTCTGTTTTTTTTATAGTGTTTTGAACATGAGCAGGTGCTGTACTTTGCCAGTTGTGTTTTCTGCCTCTATTGAGATAATTGTGTGACTCTTGTCTTTAAGCCTATCTATGCGATGAATTACATTTGCTGAGTGATTTCTGCTGTTAAAGCAATCTTGAATTCTTTTTTTCTCTTTTGGTTGGCGTGGCTAAGGGTCTATCAAATTTTAAAATTCTTTCAAAAACCGACTTTTTGTTTTGTTGATTTTTTTTTGAATTGTTCTTTTAATCTCAGTTTTCTTGCTTTTGACTCTTGGGATGTAACCTATTTGACCATGGTACCCTCTCTTTTTAATGTGTTTTTATATATGAGTTGCCAGTATTTTATTAAGAATTCTTGCATCTGTGTTCATCAAGACTATTGGTCTGAAGTTTATTTATTTATTTGGTATCTTTCTATATAACTCAGTGCTATGAACTTTTCTCCTAGAACTGATTTCATCCTGTCCCAGAGATCTTGATATGTTGTATCTCTATTCTTATTTGCTTCTAAGTATTTTTTTGTCACCACTGATTTCTTCTGCTATTCTTTCATCATTTATTAGTGACTTATTTAGTCTCCAGGTATTAGTTTCTCTTTTTTTTTCTTATTATAGATTTCTAACTTCATTCCATTATGATCTAATAGAATGCAGAATATTTTTTGAATTTGCAAAGAGTTGTTTTGTGTGCCTAAGCTATGGTCTGTTTTAGAAAAGGTTCATGTCATGTTTAGAAGAAAGTATTCAGTCATTGATGAGTGAAATATTCTATATAAGTCTGTTAAGTCTAAATTATTAATTGTATTTTTTAGTTCTGTAGGTTCTTTGTTAAATGTTTGTTTAGAAGATCTATCTATTGATTCTTCTACATATGGATATCCAGTTTTTGCAGCACCTGTCATTTGTTAAAAAAGCTATCTTCTTCATTGTACAATTTTGGCACTTTTGTCAATTATCTGAAGACTGTCAGTATGTGTTTCTCTCTGTCTTCTATTCCATTGGTCTTTGTTTCTATTTTGTTGCCAATACCATGCTGTTTTTGTTAGTACAGCTCTGTAGTATAATTTGAGATCAGGGTATTATGTTGTCTCCTGCATTGCTTTTCTTGCTCAAAATTGCTTTGACTATCCTGAGCCTCTTATTCTTCCAAAAGAAGTTTAGGACTACTTTTTTTTTCTAGTGCTGTGAAGAATGTCGTTGGTATTTTGAATCTGTATTTTGCTTTTGGTAGTAGATCATGATTTAAAAAAAAAAAAAAAATATATATATATATATATATATATATATATATATATATCTGTTGCATTATATGAATCTAAGGCTGCTAACAAGGTTTATGGTAGTTGATTGACTTAAAACTGAGTTAGATTTTTTGCTCCATTATGGATAAGACTTTTTGTTTTTAATTTAGGTAGTGAACTCTGCACCTAATTTGGTCAATACATTATCTAGGTGGTTAGAGATACCTGCTTGTTATTTAAAGAAGGGGAGAGTCTGTGTAGTTGAACTCTAAGCCTTAAGCCTGTTTGGCCATATTCTCATGGACGACTTGGCTTAAGTCCCATGTAACAATGCTAAGTATTAGGGTTTGGTGTTGACATACAGACATTTCCTTTTGAACTTGTGCATGTTTTAAAATATCTTAGTATTTCAAAGTTCGTAATAATATCAAGGGACATACCATTAAGTGCTCAGTTATTTCAATCAGAATAGGATTTGAAGTTGTAGTCTCTTGAATAAAGAGTTTAAAAAGAATCAAACCAAATGCAGGAGTTGTTCGATGACAAGCTGTCATTTCATCTTGGTGAATGATTATAGTCATTTCTTTTGTTGGAATAAAGACTTATTTTAATAAATAATTTAGCAATTATACATATGATTATATATGTATTAAATATATAATAAGTCTGTTAAAATTATTTAAAACATTGCAATAAATTTTAAAATTTATTAAATTTACTGGTTTGTGTATAGATTTAACACATGTTAAATGATGAAAGATGGTGGGGTTTTGGGACATACTTGGGTAATCATGACCAGTGTTTCTGTTTATGATTCTTTTATGAGATTCGTTATCTTTGTTAGTTTCAAAATTATTGGGATGGCAGAATATAGGAGGTTGCTGTCCTGGCTGCTCTGTGGAGTGAAACTAAGAAAGCAGACAGGCAGTTTCTCAGCAAGGTAGGTGAACACAAACAAGAGGAGCTTTACTAGAATTTAAAACTGGACTTTCGGCAACCCACGGGCGGGTCAGGCCCAGCAACCTGCCAAGTGACAGAGCAGCTACACGCGCCTGCAGGGAACGCGGACCGGACCCACTAGGACAGGTCCAGCAGCCTGCTGAGGGGCAGGCCCGTCCCCTCCCCCAGTGTCTGCAAGGTAGGCGGGACTGTGAACACTGGCAGATCGGGCCAAGCGGCCTGCTGAGGGGCGGAACCGGCCCCTCCCCCAGTGCCTGCAAGCTAGGAGAACCTGCAACCCACGGGTGGGCGGGTCAGGCCCAGCAACCTGCCAAGTGACAGAGCAGCTACACGCGCCTGCAAGGAACGCGGACCGACCCACTAGGACAGGTCCGGCGGCCTGCTGAGGGGCAGGCCCTTCCCCTCCCCCAGTGTCTGCAAGGTAGGCGGGACTGTGAACACCGGCAGATCGGGCCCAGCGGCCTGCTGAGGGGCGGAGCCGGCCCCTCCCCCAGTGCCTGCAAGCTAGGGGAACCTGCGACCCATCGGGAGGTTAGGCCCAGCAACCTACGGAGTGACACAGGTGCCCCTGGCGCCTGCTGGGTAGGCGGACCTTTGACCGACCAGCAGAGCAGACCTAGGGCCTGCCAGTGTGGTAGACGGATCACACTAATTGGAGGAGGATCACAGCCACTACCTGCCCTGCAAGGGTGATTTTTCAACTGTACAAGAGCAATATAAATAAATAGAGGGAAAATTTCAAAGACACAACAATTTCACCAAGCAGAAAGAAACGCCAGCAGTATGAAAAGACAAGGAAAGAAAGGACCACAGGCAATGCAGGTCAACTCAACTTTAGAAGAGGTAATAGCTGCAACAGAAGGAATGTCAGATAGAGAGGTCAGGACATACATGCTTCAGATGATCTGGAGTCTCAAGGAAGACATGAGACAGCAAAATCAGACAATGAAAGATCACATTGACAAACAAATCCAGGAAGTAAAAGATCAATTTCACAGGGAGATAGAGGTAATAAAAAACAAACAAATAGAAATCCTAGAAATGCAGGAAACAATAAACCAACTTAAAAACTCAATTGAGAATACTACCAGCAGAGTGGATCACTTAGAAGATAGAACATCAGACAATGAAGACAGAGTATTTAAATTTGAAAAGAACATAGACAGCTCAGCAAGTCTACTAAGAAACCATGAGCAGAACATCCAAGAACTATGGGATAATATCAAAAACCAAACTTAAGAGTCATTGTGATACAGGAAGGCACAGAGCTCCAAACCAAAGGAATAAACAATCTATTCAGTGAAATAATACGAGAAAACTTCCCAGACTTGAAGAATGAGACAGAATCCCAAATCCTAGAAGCCTACAGGACGCCGAATGTGCAAAATCATAAGAGATCCACACCTAGACACATTATAATGAAGATGTCCAACATACAGAATAAGGAGAGAATTTTAAAAGCTACAAGAGAAAGGAAGCAGATTACATTTAGGGGTAAACCAATCAGGATAACAGCTGATCTCTCAACACAGACTCTAAAAGCTAGAAGATCCTGGAATAACATATTTCAAACGCTAAAAGAAAATGGGTTCCAACCAAGAATCGTGTATTCGGCGAAATTAACCTTCAGGATGGAAGATGAAATTAAAACATTCCACGACAAACAAAAGTTAAAAGAATTTGCAGCTAGAAAACCATCTCTTCAAAAAATCCTTGGCAAAACACTACAGGAAGAGGAAATGGAAAACAACAATGAAAACCAACAGTGGGAGGTAGGACAGTAAAGGGGGGAAAATAATCAAAAAGGAAAACAAATCAGGTTTAGTAACATTAATAAACAAATATGGCTGGAAGAACAAACCATATCTCAATAATAACCCTAAATGTTAATGGCTTAAACTCACCAATTAAGAGACACAGGCTAGTTGAATGGATCACAAAACAAGACCCAACAATATGCTGCCTGCAGGAGACGTATTTGATAGGAAAAGATATACATAGACTGAAGGTGAAAGGTTGGGAAAAATCATATCACTCATATGGACTGCGGAAACAAGCAGGAGTGTCCATACTCATATCAAATAAAATAGATTTCAAGCCAAGTTAATCAAAAGGGATAAAGAGGGACACTACATACTGCTCAAGGGAACCATACACCAACAAGTCATAACAATCATAAATATATATGCCCCAAACAACGGGGCTGCTATGTTCATCAAGCAAACTCTTCTCAAGTTCAAGAGTCTAATAGACCACCATACAATAATCATGGGAGACTTCAACACACCTCTCTCACCACTGGACAGATCTTCCAAACAAAAGTTGAATAAGGAAACTATAGAACTCAATAATACAATTAACAACCTAGTCTTAATTGACATATATAGAATATACCACCCAACATCAAGCAGCTACACTTTTTTCTCAGCAGCAGCACATGGATCCTTCTCAAAAATAGATCATATATTATGTCACAGGGCAACTCTTAGACAATATAAAGGAGTAGAGATAATACCATGCATCTTATCTGATCATAATGGAATGAAACTGAAAATCAATGATAATAGAAGGAAGGAAAAATCATGCATCACTTGGAGAATGAACAATAGGTTACTGAATGATCAATGGGTTTTAGAAGACATCAAGGAGGATATTAAAAAATTCTTAGAGTTAAATGAAAACACAGACACAACATATCGGAATCTATGGGACACATTGAAAGCAGTTCTAAGAGGAAAATTCATTGCTTGGAGTGCATTCCTTAAAAAAAGAAAAAACCAACAAATAAATGATCTCATACTTCATCTCAAAATCCTAGAAAAAGAAGAGCAAAACAACAGCAAAAGAAGTAGAAGGCAAGAAATAATAAAAATCAGAGCTGAAATTAATGAAATCGAAACAAAAGAAACAATTGAAAAAATCGACAAAACTAAAAGTTGGTTCTTTGAAAAAATAAATAAAATTGACAGACCCTTAGCCATGCTAACGAAGAGAAGAAGAGAGAGAACTCAAATTACCAGCATACGGGATGAAAGAGGCAATATCACAACAGACACTGCAGAAATACAGAAGATAATCAGAAATTATTTTGAATCCTTATACTCCAATAAAATAGAAGATAGTGAAGGCATCGATAAATTTCTTAAGTCATATAATCTGCCCAGATTGAGTCAGGAGGATATAGACAACCTAAACAGACCAATATCAATTGAGGAAATAGAAGAAACCATCAAACGATTACCATCTAAGAAAAGCCCAGGACCGGACGGGTATACAGCAGAGTTTTATAAAACCTATAAAGAGGAACTAATACCAATACTTTTCAAGCTATTTCAGGAAATAGAAAAAGAGGGAGAACTACCAAATTCATTCTACGAGGCTAACATCACCCTGATTCCGAAACCAGACAAAGACACTTCAAAGAAGGAAAACTACAGACCAATATCTCTAATGAACCTAGATGCAAAAATCCTCAATAAAATTCTGGCGAATCGGATACAAAAACATATCAAAAAAATTGTACACCATGATCAAGTAGGATTCATCCCTGGTATGCAAGGCTGGTTCAATATACGGAAATCAATAAATGTTATTCACCACATCAATAGACTTAAAAATAAGAACCATATGATCATCTCAATAGATGCGGAAAAAGCATTCGACAAAGTACAGCATCCCTTTATGTTCAAAACTCTCGAAAAACTAGGGATAACAGGAACATACCTCAACATTGTAAAAGCAATTTATGCTAAGCCTCAGGCTAGCATCATTCTGAATGGAGAAAAATTGAAGGCATTCCCTCTAAGATCTGGAACAAGACAGGGATGTCCTCTTTCACCACTTCTGTTCAACATAGTTCTCGAAACACTGGCCAGAGCAATTAGAGAGACGAAAGAAATTAAAGGCATAAAAATAGGAAAAGAAGAACTTAAATTATCACTATTTGCAGATGACATGATTCTATACCTAGCAGACCCAAAAGGGTCTACAAAGAAACTATTAGAGATAATAAATGAACTCAGCAAAGTGGCAGGATATAAAATCAACACGCATAAATCAAAGGCATTCCTGTATATCAGCGACAAATCCTCTGAAATGGAAACGAGGACAACCACTCCGTTCACAATATCCTCAAAAAGAATAAAATACTTGGGAATCAACCTAACAAAAGAGGTGAAAGACTTATACAATGTAAACTACAGAACCCTAAAAAGAGAAATTGAAGAAGACCTTAGAAGATGGAAAAATATACCCTGTTCATGGATAGGCAGAACTAACATCATCAAAATGGCGATATTACCAAAAGTTCTCTATAGGTTTAATGCAATGCCAATCAAAATCCCAACGGCATTTCTTGTAGAAATAGAGAAAGCAATCATGAAATTCATATGGAAGAATAAAAGACCCAGAATAGCAGAAACAATACTAAGCAGGAAATGTGAATCAGGTGGTATAGCGATTCCAGATTTCAAACTATACTACAGAGCAATAGTAACAAAAACAGCATGGTACTGGTACCAAAACAGGTGGGTGGACCAATGGTACAGAATAGAGGACACAGAAAGCAACCCACAAAACTACAACTTTCTTATATTTGATAAAGGGGCTAAAAGCATGCAATGGAGGAAGGTTAGCATCTTCAACAAATGGTGCTGGGAAAACTGGAAATCCATATGCAACAAAATGAATCTGAATCCCTTTCTCTCGCCAAGCACAAAAGTTAACTCAAAATGGATCAAGGAGCTTGATATCAAATCAGAGACACGGCATCTGATAGAAGAAAAAGTTGGCTACGATCTACATACTGTGGGGTCGGGCTCCAAATTCCTCAATAGGACACCCATAGCACAAGAGTTAACATCTAGAATCAACAAATGGGACTTACTCAAACTAAAAAGTTTTTTTCTCAGCAAAAGAAACAATAAGAGAGGTAAATAGGTAGCCTACATCATGGGAACAAATCTTTACTCCTCACACTTCAGATAGAGCCCTAATATTCAGAATATATAAAGAACTCAGAAAATTAGACAATAAGATAACAAATAACCCAATCAACAAATGGGCAAAGGACTTGAATAGACACTTCTCAGAGGAGGACCTACAATCAATCAATAAGTACATGAAAAAATGCTCACCATCTCTAGCAGTCAGAGAAATGCAAATCAAAACCACCCTAAGATACCATCTCACTCCAGTAAGATTGGCAGCCATTATGAAGTCAAACAACAATAAGTGCTGGCGAGGTTGTGGGGAAAAGGGTACACTTGTACATTGTTGGTGGGACTGCAAATTGGTGCAGCCAATTTGGAAAGTGGTATGGAGATTCCTGGGAAAGCTGGGAATGGAACCACCATTTGACCCAGCTATTCCCCTTCTCGGTCTATTCCCTAAAGACCTAAAAAGAGCATGCTACAGGGACACTGCTACATCGATGTTCATAGCAGCACAATTCACAATAGCAAGACTGTGGAACCAACCTAGATGCCCTTCAATAGACGAATGGATAAAAAAAATGTGGCATTTATACACAATGGAGTATTACTCTGCATTAAAAAATGACAAAATCATAGAATTTGGTGGGAAATGGATGGCATTAGAGCAGATTATGCTAAGTGAAGCTAGCCAAGCCCTAAAAAACAAATGCCAAATGTCTTCTTTGATATAAGGAGAGTAACTAAGAACAGAGTAGGGAAGAAGAGCACGACAAGAAGACCAACATTAAACAAGGATGAGAGGTGGGAGGGAAAGGGAGAGAGAAGGGAAATTGCATGGAATTGGAAGGAGACCCTCAGGGTTATACAAAATTACATACAAGAGGAAGTGAGGGGAAAGGGAAAAACAGTACAAGGGGGAGGAATGAATTACAGTAGTGGGGGTAGAGAGAGAAGAGGGGAGGGGAGGGGAGGGGGGATAGTAGAGGATAGGAAAGGCTGCAGAATACAACAGACATGAGTATATCAATGTGTAAAGCAATGAAGTGTAACTGATGTGATTCTGCAAGCTGTATACGGGGAAAAATGGGAGTTCATAACCCGCTTGAATCAAAATGTGAAATATGATATATCAAGAACTATGTAATGTTTTGAACAACCAACAATAAAAAAAAAGGAAAAAAAAAGAAAAATAAAACTGGACTTTCAAAGCAGATTGGAGAGTCAGGAGGTTGAATGTAATAGAATAATGAAGAAATTCCCAGCAGTAAAGCCACTGATGCAGCCAGGTGTGAAGCACCAGCTAGAGCGGCCCCTCCTTGAAGAAAGTAGAAGGAAAAGAGAATTAAAAGAATGCCCATTTTTAGGAGGCCTCAGAGGCATATGTGGGTATAGAGCATTTAGAGATCAAGGACACTGCCCAACTAAACTGCAAGGTGCTCTGCACAATATCCTTGTGTCAAAAAGAAGCCACCATTTCTCCAGGCAGCAGAGGACAAAGGTAGGAACCATTGTGCAGCTACAACATGGGGGCTGGCAGCTGAGGGAGGTGCTTCCTAGAAAACTCCAGTTTGGCCCAAAATACAGGTATAGTAAACACACACTGCATAACATAGAGTGTGCTTAAGTGGCCAGAGAAAATAAAACATGGAGAGGGGTTTACACAGGGGACAACTGGTCATGGCAACCCACCTTGCTCTACTCCCACCCCTCTAATCAGAATATTTTTACGACTGGCTGGTAGAGACATGTCTGTCTGGGGATTTGGAAGTGAGTGGATAGGAGAGAGATTGAGTCTGGAGACTGAACTCATGATCAGGAAACAGGGAGTCCTCAGGTGACATAGGGGACTAAGAATTGGCTCCTCCAATGTGTGAGTCGAAACCAGGAGAGATCTCTGGGGTATAGTGTTCCAGTATGGACTGCCAATTACTGGGTCCCAGAGGTGCCCTGATTTAAAATTTCCAGACTAACTGGCATTCAGCTTAGAGCCTGGAGCCTACCCAAGCCTAAACCTTGCCTCCAGGAATTCCGCCTATGGGATTATCTCTCTCACTGCAGCAATCCAGAGGATGGAACATCACACTCCAAATGACTCCACCCAAAACTGCTGATAAGTGAAGCTGAGAATCTTTTGAACTCTAGAGGAAAAAATTATTTAACTTTTCATAGATTTCTCTCCTCTTTTTTTCATTTTTCCTTTTTTTCTACTATGTTTAATTGTGACCTTAATGGTACATGGATATTTGTACATACTCATGTGTGATTTTTTTCTCATTTCTAGCCTTTTTGAAGACAACTGTTTTTCATTGATCAGCTTTTTGAGTTTTATTTTTAATTTTAAAAATTTTTTACTTTACATATACATATTTTCTCTTACCTATCTGTTTTTCTTGATTCCCTCTCTATTTTCTTCTGGTAACAGTCAATCTCTATTGTTCTCTCTTTCACTCTTCCTTAATATTTTTACTTTTATCTTCTCTGTTCATCCCTCATAATCATCACATCCTATATTACTTCTGTTCTCTCTCTACCATTTGAAATTGTAAACTCTCTTGCAAACTTGCTGTTTTTATTGTAGGTAATAACTGGTCATATCATTTTTGTTATTGTGATAAGTAGCATTGTTGATGTCATAATAGAAACTATTTGGTTTAATGCCGTATATTGTTTGCATTCGTTGTTATTATTTGTGTCCCCCTACATGGTAAGGTACTGGAAACCTTTAGGGATACTACATATCCACAAGGTAGAAACTGTACTACCTCAGATTTATACTGCTAGATGAGTAGACCCACAAATAACATGAAAAATCAAAGGAGCAAATTATCCCAAACAAAGATACTTCAATAACAGAATCTAATGACACCATGGTGGAAGAAATATCAGAGAAGTCATTTAGAATGTATCTAGTTAAACTGATCTATGAAGTAAAGGATGATGTAAGGAGTGAAATCAGAAAGAAAATACAGGGAGTGAAAGATCACGTCTATAAAGAGATATAGATTCTGAAAAGTAATCATGCAAAGATCTTCAAAATTAAGGAATCAATAAACCAAATTAAAAATTCAGTGGAAAGTATCACCAACAGACTACTTCAGTTGAAAGACAGAATTTCAGGCGATGAAGACAAAATATATTATCTTGAAAACAAAGTTGACCGTAGAGAAAAAATGTTAAGAGAGTATGCAGAGAACTTCTAGGAAATATGCGGTAACCTGAAAAGACCAAATTTAAGATATATCAGGATAGATGAAGTCTCAGAGATATAAACCAAAGGAATGCACAATCTTTTCAATGAAATAATATCAGAACATTTCCTAAACTTAATGGAAAATCAAATACAGGAGGCTTATACCCCAAATATACAGAATTAAAGCAGACTCACAGTAGGGCATATTATTATGAAAATGCATAACATACAGAATAACCAAAGAATTTTAAAGACTGCTAGAAAAAAACTGCAAATAATGTTTAGTGTGAAATCAGTCTAGATCTCAGCTGATTTCTCAACCCTCATAGCAAGGAGGTCTTAGAATAATATATACCAAGCTCTGAAAGAAAATGAATACAAGCTAAGAATACTGCCAGCAAAATTAAGCTTCAGGATTGATGATAAAATAAAAACCTTCCATGATAAACAAAAGTTGAAAGAATTTACAGCTAGAGAATCTGTACTTCAGAATATTCTCAATAAAATATTTCATGATGAAGAAATGAAAAAAAAAAAGCGAAAACAAAGGGAAGAACTATACTAGAAGAATTGTCACTCAAAGGAGAAACAAATTCAAACTACAAGCAAGAAATAAATCAAAATGACAGGGAAGAAAAATAATTTCTGAATAATAATATTGAAAGCAAATGGCTTAAACCCATCAATCAATAGACATAGATTGGCAGATTGGATTAAAAAACAAGAACAACAATATGCTGTCTTCAAGAGGCTCACCTCATAGGCAAAGACATCCACAGACTGAAGGTAAAAGGATGGGCAGAAAACATATCATTTATGTGGGTCTTTTAAACAAGTAGGGGTTTCTATCCTTGTATCAGATAAAGTGAACTTCAAGCCAAAGTTAGTCAGCAGGGAGAAAGGAGGCCATTTCATACTGCTTAAGGGAACTATAATGAACAAGACATAAAAATTGTAAATATTCATGCCCAAACAATGGAGAATCTACGTACCTCAAACAAACCCTTCTGAATTTCAGGAATCAAATAGACCACAACACAATAATACTGGGTAACTTTAACATGCCTTTGTTACTACTGAATACATCCTCCAAACAAAAACTAAATAAAGAAGCTGTAGAACTAAAAAAATACAATTGACAACTTAGACTTAACAGGCATATTTCATCCTTCAAGGACTGAATACACTTTCTTAGCAGTGCATGGTTCCTTCTCTAATGTAAACCATATTATGTAAGCTATCACATATGTTGGCATACTGTTGTTATATTGTTATATTTAAAGCTTCGTCCCAGGGTTTCATAAACTGACTTCCAGACCACTCACGTATAATTGAATCAAGCCTTTATTGAAGCACACCAGTGGCGGCTGACCAGAACATAAAGCTGTTCCCCTGATCAGCCCTGAACAATTGCAAGGGCACTCCTTATAAGCCTGAAAACCGCAAAAGGGATGTTCGGGGGTCTAGCCAATTCAAGCAAGCCAGGTTACAGAAGCGGGACAGTGCAGTTAAGCGAGGGAAGCCTAACCAATCACAGTTAGCCCAGTTACCCCAGTTACAGAAACAGAGCCCCGTTACCCCCTAGTTACAGAAACAATACCCCATTAGGTAGTTCCTTGTTCTTAAAGGTTTTTATAGCAAAAGGAAAAGAACATCTTGCTCCAGCCATGACTCTTCTACTTGGCATGGTTGTTTTACAGGATGAAGTCATAAAACAAAATGGAGTCATATTTGCTTCTACTATCACAATATTACCTTAATATATTTTTAGCATCTATAGGGTTATTTTGATAGTTCCCTTTCCATTATTTTTTGTATTCTTTTTTTTCTTAATTAGACTTGTTTGGTTTTTATCAATATTTAGCTGTATTATTTCTTCTCTATTTAGTATATTTCTGCTCCACCTCTTATTTTTACCATCCTACTGATTTGAACACAATTTGATTCTGATACCAGTACTTTAAGTTATAAATGTTCATATGAGTACTGTTTCATCCTAGAGATTCTGATATTTTAAGATTTTATTGTTGCTTAGTTCAAAGCACTTTTTATTTACTTTTCTTGTGCTTTCTTCCTTATCCTGTGAAATATTTATAAGTGTGCCATTTAATTTTGAAGTAGTTGACATGTGGGAGTGGGGTCCCACATGTCAACTACTTACATTAGATAATGTAATAAATCATGCAGGAAACACAGTCTGCATGATTTCAAATTTTAAAAAATGGAAATGCTTTTTATATTGATTGTATTGATTACATACATGTCAAAACTGATAAAATTGGGCTGGGGTTGTGGCTCAAAGGTAGAGCACTTGCCTAGCATGTATGAGGCACTGGGTTCGATCCTCATCACCACATAAAGATAAAATAAAGGTATGTGCCCACCTACAACTAAAAAATAAGCGTTAAAGAAATTTGATAAAATTGCGTACTTCAAATATGTGCAATTTATTGTACTTCAATCTTACCTCAATAAAGACATACAAATATGTGTGTGTGTGTGTGTGTGTGTGTGTGTAAAAAGGGGCTGAGGATGTAGCTCAGTGATAGAGCACCATTCAATCCCCACTATCAATAAACAAATAAATAAATAAAACAAAAATTATTGTACATGTACAAAATATGATAATTCTGTAAGTGGGAAATGTCTGCAATGGAAATAAATGTCTTTTAATATAAAATTAAATATTTCAGGTTCATGTCATTATGACTCCAACAAGTGATAAAATTAATTACTTACATTACAAATGAATAGCAGTACCTAACTAGGAAGCTGCTTCAGACCTCTCAGTAGCTTGGTGAGGAAAATATTTGCTAAAGGTGACAGCATGTACCTAGCCTATTTCCCATATGCCACAGGTCACTGGTAACAACTTTACCAATTTCTTAAGCTTTGCATTCTGTTTGCACTCATACCTATAAACTTCTTTCTTGGCGTTGATTTTACTGTACCTCAGAGGTTCTGGTATGCTGTTTCCATTTTTATTAGTCTCTAGGAATTTTTTAATTTTTTCTCTGCTTTATTCAGTGATCCATTTTTCCATTCACAAGTCTACTGTCCAATCTCCATGTGTTTGAATTATTTCTGTACTTGCTCTTGTTTTTGATTTCTAGTTCATTTCCACTAAGATCTGATAAAATACAAGGAATTTTTCATTTTTGTAAAATTTGTTAAGACTTGCTTTCTAGCCTCATATATAATCTGTGTTTGAAAAAGCTCAATGGGCTGATGGTTCAGCAATTGAATGAAGTATCCTTTAGATGTCTGTTAACTCTATTTGGTCTATATTGTAATTTAACTCTGATGTTTTTAAATTTATTTATCTTTGGTCTGGAAGACTTATCTGTTGGTGAGAGTGGGTTATTGAAGTCATCTATTACTATTATATTTGAACCTATCTTTCACTTTATGTCATATTTGTTTTATAAAATTGGGTGCTTCAACGCTTACTGTATATATATATTTACGATTGTTTTATCTTCTTTGAGAATTATCCTCTTTATCAGTATGTAGTGGTCTTTGTCTCTTCTGACTAATTTTGGCTTAAAATCTCTTTGTTGGATAGGAATACAGCTTCTCCTGCTTGTTTTCAGATTCCATTTGTTTAGACTATCATTTTTCATCCATTTACTTTCAGTCTGTATATTTCTTTGCCAGTTAGATGCATTTCTTACCAACAGCATGTTTAATAATCCATCAGTGAGTCCTTACCTTTTAATTGGAAAATTAAAACCATTTATATTCAGGGTTATTATTGAAAGGTGTGTGCTTGTTTTTGTCTTTTTTTCTGATTGTTTTGAATATTCTGTGTTCATTTCTTTTTATTTTTTTCTGAAGATATACATACAATTGTAATTATATAATGTGAATTTTCTCAGAGGACATTTTTCAGGGCTAATCTCTTAAAAACTGTAACAAGATTATCCAAAAATAAGTCTTGTGTTTGATAACTACATATCTCAATGTCATGATTTGCAAATTCAACCATTACATACTTTGTGGGAAACTGGCTCACATTAAATTGTGATATTTTAAAATCGTTCAAGTATTGTGACTACTACCCTCCCAGCCCATATTTAGTCACTCAAATAACAGGAAAACATCACTGATCATAGGCTTAATGGGTTTAATAAATTTACCCCTTTAGTTCTATTTGTAGCACCCAATATTCCTTTGAAATACCAGTCAGACCTGGCAGTGACCAACAGTGAATTTCCACCCACCAGAGTTGAAAAGTTCAATTTTTTTGAGCATTCTGTGTTACAGTGGCACTTGTCCAGAATTGGTTCCTCCCCATAGCTGGGGAGCTTTAAATATAACAGTGAAAAGCCTTTTCCCCTTTAAGGGGAAAAATAAATTAGTCCTCAAAACCTAGCCAATCTGTCTGTGAGGTCTTTTCATTCTGTCCCATCTTTTTTTTTTTTTTCTGTTTTCTTTTTTTGTTTATCTTTTTGTGTTACAAAACCTAACCTGAGATAGAAGAAACAAGACAGTGAGGCTATAAAGGGAGAAAATAAGGAGCAAATGAGATACTCTACCTCCCATATTCCATGTATGTGTTTCACAGAAAAATAACAAATCCACAAAATAAATCAGCTAGAATTACAAAATCCATTCATTCCAAGGGTGCTAGAATTCAGGAATTCAGAGATAGGAGGGTAAATGGCACAGGGAGAAAACTAAAGTATTCAAACTCCTGGTAATAAAAATACACATACTGGTGTCAAAGATTCTGCCTTACATGCACCAGAAACAAAAATTCTAATTCCTCAAAGAGAAGGGAATACACAGAAGGCCTTTGGCAGAGTGGGTCCTGCCTTCCCTATCTAGGGGAGGTTAGAGAAAAGAGCTGTCACAGCCTCCTTCCAAACTACCCATCCCCTTTAGATGACATGCAACTCAGTGGCCTGCAGCAGCCTTCAGTTTGGCAGGAGATGGATGCAGTGAAGGGACCTTCTTTGCAGATGTTGAGCTGTTCAAGGTAGGCTGAAGGTAGACTGTCTTGTGGAAGAGTCTGTTACTTAAGAATACCTCCAAGGAGAACAGGCGCAACTGGAAAATGTATGCTTTTCCAGGGGTATTTACTACATTAGCACTAATGGTGAATAAAGGAAAGAAGATAGAGAAGAGGCAGCCACTGATAATGTATGAGGACTGCATTGCTGTGAGGAAAGCCAAGGGCAAACCAGTTCTTTTCTATGTTTGACAGTCGCTGGTGCATTTCACTTCCTTTATTGAACCAATGATATTCAAAGCAGTATAGTGAGTAGAGAAGCAAACTGACCAGCTGACCAACTTGATGGATGGGAAAGAGACTCACAAACATCCCCTGGATAAGGAAAAGGTTAAAAAAGCATAGAGGTGATTATCTTGCTGACGCTAGGGAGTGGATGGGACTTCCTCCCTGATACCTCAAATATTAGGTAAGCAATATCTTGAAACCAAATGACATTCACAACTTTGCTAAGCACAAACAGGGGAAGCACCCAAAGAGCAATGAAAATTGATATGAGGAAGATTTCCAGCTATTACCTAACATCTCCAGATAGTGATAGATCACCAGTAATTCCAGCTGTTACTGACTGAAGCACAGGAATAAACACGCGATAAAACAAGAGGAGACTGAATCAGAATACTCCACCATTCTAAGCACAGCCCTGGAAAATTCGGCTAACCATACGTGGCCTGCATATGCTCTATACTCTGGGCTCAACACTATTTACCCTTCTTCTACTTCTGATGGATTCAAGCATCTAGCTTTGAGAAGGTACAAATACCCCAGGTGAAGTCTTTGATTCCCCTGCCAAGGTCCTGGAGAAAGTTTTTGGGACTGTCATCCATCTCCTCATCACCCACACTGTCAACTACACAGAACAGAGAGGAGCATCCAAAATCTCTCATTATGAAGGACCAGCTGCTCCTTCACCCACCACTGGCTTTCTTGGCCCCTCCACACGTGGCTGCCTGCTCTACATAGGTGCTCCCAGGGCCAAGGCTGCTGTCCCTGTACTGAGCATACCAGGCCACACAGACCTGTTTTCTTCTCTTTTTAATCTCAGAGGTTAGATAGTTTATTGTATTGATAATGTGTGATTCTTTCCTAACTCTCATTTGCTTTACTAGTCTTCCAGTGAGATTTATTCTTTGGCATGCTCTCATGATTGTGTTTATCTTTCTTCCTCTTTTAGATATGGGTTTTTGTAAGTACCTTTTGTAGTGTTGGTTTAATAGTCATGAATTCCCTTAGTTTATGCCTGTCTTCTAAAGTCTTTGTTTCTCTTTTGGTTCTTATGGATATCTTTGTTGGGTGTAATAATAACACTAATCTAGATTGGCAGTTATTTTCTTTCAGGCCTGAAATACATAATTTTATGCTCTCTTGACCTTTATAGAGTTTCTGCTAAGAAATCTGCTGTTATTCTGATGAGTGTATCTTTAAAATATGATTTGGCATTTCTCTCTTGCAGCTTTTAATAATCTTTCTTTGTTATTCTGTCCTTTCTGTAATTTAACTATAGAATATTGTGGAGAGTTCTTTTACTGATTATGTCTGAAAGGAAAGTGAGGAACCACAAGTTGGGCAAGCAAAAAATGAAAGGAGACCAGGCAGAGATACACAAGAGAGTTTATTTGTCAGAGCTGACAAATAAAGACCATCTCTCCATAGATGGAGAGAGGCAATACAAGCTTTGGGTTTGAGACATATATGGGGGTGGCTCAGGGATTAGAGCCAGGGGGGTCCTAATGTGGGCGATTAAGGGTGGGGTTGGTAAGCCCTTGTGTGGGAAAGAATGTAGGCAGTTGTGGGGGTGGGGTATGAGGGAGTGGTGAGCCTTTCTCAGAAAGGACCTTGGGCAGGAAAGCAAAATTTTTCTTAAGATGGCCATCCAGATACTAAACAAGACTTAAAACATCTATTTTGAGTCCCCAATGCTTCCTGAACATGAATGTCTTCTTTGTCTTTCCCAGATTTCTTAGTATTTTCAATTATTTCATTGAATAAATTTTCTATGCCTTCAGTATATAACTTATCTCCCTCTTTTATTCTGATTATTCACAGAATAATTCACAGATCTTTTAACCATGTTCCAGAGTATTCTTGTTCTTTCTTTTTTCTTTCCTTTCTTTTTTCTTCCTCCTTCTTTTCTTCTTCTTTCTTTCCTTCTCCTCCTCATTCTTATTCTTCTCCTTTTTCTTTGCATTTTGATTATCTGAACGTAAAGTGTTGTCTTTTGTTATGCTCGAATTCGGGACCCCCAAAAGACCACCAGAGACCAAGATCCATGTAAGCAGCAAAGAGGTGTTTATTGCAAGCTAGCTCCATCCTCCGCGCACACACACAGCAACTGGTGACACTGAGAGTCCCCAAGCCCAGGGTTTACAGCAGTTTTATATACTCTTTGGGGAAGGCAGGGACTTCACATACATCATAGCATCTCTTAGCAAATCATCACACACCATGGGAAAATCTTGAAACAACTCTAAAACATGATTAGCACATTCACTGGAACAAGTTGGGTAAGGGTGATTGGCGAGTAAAAGAGGGGGATTCCTTTGAACTGATTGGTTTAAGCCATGAGGGGAGTATGTGCTGAACTACCTGGTTTCCCAACATGTTATCAACTACCAACTACTGGGAGGGATGTCTGACATCCCAGGTATTTCCCTGTCTCATGCTGATTGGTGGCTGCTAGGGGGTTGCTATGGGTCCTCACCTAGCCTGACTGAGTCAGGGACACCTGGAGCAGCAGATCTCTCCTGGTATTTGTAGATAAACAACTCAGCAGGGTGGGTATGTGCCTAGGAGTGCTCCTGGGTCTTTCCTAGGATAAAGGTCACGCCCTCTTTCTTGGACAGGCTTTGCTCTGAGGTAGAGGCTGGTTTTTCACTTTGAGCTCTGAGACTATTCTGTTTGATCTAATTTACTGGTGGGCTTTGCAGTTGAGTTTTTCATCTGACTTACAAAGCCTTTTATTTCTAGGATTTCTGGTTTTTTTTTTCTCAAAACTTATGTTTTTATTGTTCATTTATGTCATGCAATGTCTTCCTTAATTCATTTAACGGTTTATTTGTATCTCTTGGAATTCAGTGAGCTTTTTAAAAAATTATTCTTTTGAATTATTTTTCTGGCATTTCATCCACTTTCATATCTTTTGAATCACTTACTAGAGAGTTATGATGAACTTTAGAGATGTCACGTTTCCTTGTTTTTTTCACATTCTGTTTCTGCATTGAGTTGTGCACATCTTTGGGGATGGATGACTCTTTACTTTTATGTGAGACCCTTCTAAGAAGCAGACTTTGCTTGATTGTGTGCTCTGGGATATCATTTTATTGTGTAGTGTTGAGTATAATTTCAGATGGACTTCATTGTATAATGTCCCTATCACTTCTTTGTTTGTGATTAGTGTATTTTAACACAGCCCATACTGTGTGTTGGAGCCTGAGGAACCCACCTTCTCTGTAGGTTTGTAACAATGGTCCGTTCACCTGAATATAGCCATCATTATTCTAAGTCTTATTTAAAAGGAAAAAAAATTTTTTTTTTGGTCTCTCTTCTGCCCCCCTAACAAGATTAGGGAGACAGTATTATCTTTTCTTACCCTATTAATTCCCCTTGAACACACCTAGCACAGGAAGGTGATGCCTGCTCAGGATCTGGGAAGTGAATCTCTCCCAAATTAACAAGTGAATTCTAACAGCCATCAAGGCTCCTGCGAACCAGACAGAACACACCTGGAATGTAACCCTTGAAGAGTTTCTTTAAAACTCCCCTGTCCCTCCTGATGGGGAGAGTCACAGCCTTTGGGGCAGGAATCCCCTGTGTTTCTCCTTTGCTAGCAAAGCAATACACTTTCTTTTTCCTTTTTTCAAAACCATTAAATTGGCATTGATTGGCATTGGGGACAGGGACTGAGCTTTCGTAATTTGGTTACAGGTTTCACAAGAATGGGGACAGACGTGTGGTTAGAGAGCATAGTAAAGGGATGCCTTCTCTGTATTTATTCCTCTTGTCTTTTGTCAGCAGGAAGCATTCTGAAGGGTTATGGGAGTATCCAATGCTGAGGTCCCTTGTAGGTGTGTGCCCACAACAATTGTTATTTCTGTGTGCTGTGTCTATGGGGGATGAATGTGTATGAGGGGAACTTCTGGTCCCTCTCCTCAGCCATGTCTACTTGGGACCTGGTTGTTGACTGGGAGCTTTTATCTTTCCTATCCTTTAAGTTAAAGGATTCACCAAGATATTTCAGTAGGACTAGGTTATAGCTGGAGTAAGGTCTAATTTCTCTTGGATGGGCTGAGGATATAATAGCTCAGCAGCAAAATACCCACAATATGCCCAAGTTCAGTTCAGTTCAGTTCCCAGCAACACACAGAAAGAATACAAACAACAGTAACATAAAAACAAACCAGATAAGTAAAGTATGAGCCAAATAAAAATAATAGCCACAATAGCAATAACAACATAAAAAGTAATATAGAATAAACCAAAAAGTTATAAAATAACTAAAGGAAGAACAAAGAACAGAAGAAGAGTTTTAAAAAAAAGACAAAGGTAAAGCAAGAGAAAAGAAAAGAGAAGCAAGAAAGAAGACAAGAAAAGAGAGGGAAAAAATTAAAGAATTTTTAAAAATGAAAAATAAAATAAAAATTGAATAGATGGACAAAAAGAGTGAGTGAAAAATTCTCCTAAGGGAGGTACTTGGCTGTACTTGTTGGGGGTCTTATGTGGTTGAAACCTGCTAGGTAGGGATTTATGGGGGTTGGTTGGTCACAGCTTCATTGTTGTGATTCCCCTCAGCTGACACCAAATAAGTGGGGGCAGAAAGCAGGCTGCACCCATGTTTCTCTCTGGATGGGTCAGGAGAATATTGATGGTGCCAAGCTGTATTGTCTCTGGAGGTTTTTAGTGTGTGTACCCAGCATGGGGGATGTCAGAACCACAGCAAGCCCTCCTTCTAGACTGAGTTTGGGTGGATTATCAAGTGTGCTATGCAGTGTAGACTCATTCCAGAGGTTTTCAGTCTGTACCTTACCTAGCAAGGCTCTGTTGGGATCACTGTATGTCCTTGTCACTGAGGATGTATATGCACCATTACCTTGGGCCTATATTCAGCCCTAGAGATTTCTAGTCTCTGCAGCTAGGAACTTGGCAAACATCCAAACTGCAGCTTTTCTTGGATTTGCCCCTTAACCTCCGGGGTGGGGGTTGGGGAGGTAGTAATCAAACCACAGAGTTCTGTGCTAGAGTGGTGGTCACTAGGTAACTTCTACTCACAGTGAACAGTATCACTGACTGCTGCAACCTCCGCTTAATCCCATCATAGCAGTGTTCCCTGCTATATGAACTTGGTTTGTTTCAGACACTCTCCCAAGTCTTGACTGCATCACGTAGCCATCTTCCATCCAATAATTGTGTCAGGCTGTCCATGGGGACCTTGAATTGTGATTGTTCAAGATTGTCTGATCCCCAGAGCAGTTTAGTCCCTAACATCCAAAATCATTCCAAAATCATTCTTCTTCACTATAACACCCTATATATACTGAGCAACATAAGGAATTGCTTCTCTAAAACTACCTTGTTGTGCAAGAGGAATCACTCTTAGACCAAATCCCTGACCTAGATTTAAGGCTTTTAAGAATGGTGGATTTCTCCTGCACTTAAAGACTGCCAGACTGCTGCTAGTATCAAGGTTGTTTCACTTTCCTACTTATCTTATGCTGTTGTGTTGGGATTGGATTGAAGTTGCAAATTGCTTTGAACTTTTCTGTGAGTTTCTTTTTTGATTTACCAAGCTGCTTAGGTTTTTTCATCCCCTCTTTGTTGGTTCTCAAGAGTTCTTCGTTTCTCTTCTCAGAATATAGTTTCTCCTTTGTTGTCCTGAGTTTTGTCTCCTGCAGGGTTCTGCAAAGGGTACTTCTGTTCCACCATCTTGGCTCCATTCCTAGGATCATATTGCAAAGTTTTTCATTACTGAAAACATTTATTAAGAATTATTTAAGAAATTACTTGAGCTTTGTAGTTTCTCAGAAAATTGAATGGTAGTAGTTGTGACTTTTTAAATATTGGACCAGAGATTTGAGCTATAAACCTAACATTTATTTCACTATTTTGAAATACTTGTTTTCTAGTCATTGTATTCCACAGCCTACAAGCTCTCTTTACTATTACAGTTTTTAAAATAAAGTACATAATTTTATGCAGCATTGCTTATTGGGAATAATTCAGCATGGTGATCTTGGCAAATTGCATAGCTAAAGATTGTTTAATTATGAAACTGTTATATGTTCAAAACTGAAAGTTTCTACTGTTATTAAAGTTACTCTCATATATGTTCCTCTGCTTCTTAGTGTTTCTATTAATATTTATTGTTAAACTTTAAAAACTATAGAAGAAATTTAAGTGGATTTTTTTTAGTTAAATAAAATCTATTAGCATTAGGATATATAATGAATTAAACACTTTATATGATCATTTTTTATTTATTTTAGAAAGACATTTTCTGATAGCCATTGTTTTGTTTGATTTCAAGTGGCTGCTCTTAATGTTATCATTATAGATTGATTTAACTTGGTTCAATACTTTTTTATCTTTGATTTGCCAAGAACTTCAGTTGATTGTGTGGAAATGTAAGTCTTTGTGTGTGGCACTATGTCATTGCATCAGAACTTGGCACCTATATGAATCTTAAGAAAACAGGCTGTTTGTTCCCTGCAGAAACTATTCTAGAAGCTGACTTTGTTTTATATTGTGTTTTGTGCTATAATAAGTGATTTGGTTTAGTTTGGCTTAGGGTAAAACATCCCAGGATATTTTATAAAATCTTAGTATGTTATTAGCTCTCTGAAAATAATACTAGTTTTAAAGTTTTGCTTTTTTGTTGTTGGTTTGTTTGTTTTAAACTAGAATGTTGTGCCATAGCATATCTATTCTCAAGTGCCATTTGCAACTCTCATTGAAAACTACTGTAATATTCAAAATAGTATATTGTTTTGCCTCCAAATTTTGAAAATGTGGAAGTATCTGAAAACACCAGAAATTTATTTTTCTCTTGATGTCTTTTAAGGACCACATTAAAGTTATCTAGAGAAAAAAAAATTAATAGGAGATAGATGTGCACGCATCCACACACACATACACACACTTAGCAGAAACTGGTTCATGCAGTTATGGAGGCTGACAAGCCCCAATCTGCAGTCAGCAAGCTGGTGACCCTGTAGAGTGAAAGTATGTTCCATTCCGAGTCAGAAGGCCTAAGACCCAGAATTACTGATGGTGTAGTTTCTACTGAAGACTAGTAGGATTGAGCCCCCAAATGCCAGTATGCCAGAGTCTGAATGCTAGAAAGACTTAATGTCCTATCACAAGACAACTAGGCAGTAGAAATTCCTATTCATGTTAGGGAGGGATGTTTACTTTCCCTAGTCTACTGATCCACTGATCTGCTTATCCAGATATGTACTAACAACACTCCTAGAATAATGCTTGACCAAACAGATGAGAACCCTGTGATGCACTTAAGTTGACACCCAAAATTATCTATCACAGTGACTTTCAGTGGTGTGAAATAGATGGATTCGTTTTTTGTTTTTTTGTTTTTTGGTAATAATTTCTTGATCACTAAAGATTATACCAAAGAGGAATTATCTGTGACAGAGATATAATATTCCTAATGTAGAATAATTTATTTTCATCATAAATTTTTAAAATTTTCAACTCCTGAATTCTGAGACTACTATTAATAGTCTCTAATAGAACTGAGAAATGTGGTTCCAAAAAACATTTGCTTAATTCTCAGAAACCCTTTCATACATTTTTAATTTTTCTATTCTAAAAAATTCTTGCTATGTGTATTAGTTTATTTAGAGCTTTTTACTTTATTTAAACAAACAAGCAAAAAACCTTAACAAAGTATAATTATAAAAAGTTATGAAGAAATAATACATTTTCCAATTTCAAGAGAGTCATAAAGATCACTTCCTTTCTATTCATTTGGGATTTCTGTCATTATATGACATCCTCAAGTTTTCCTACTAAACTCCTAGGTAACTTATCAACATTTAGTTATTAAAAGAAAAGTAGTACATGCAGGCACATGGTAAAAAATAAAGTTATACATAGAGATTTAAAATGAAGGTAAATGCTTCTTTTCCTCATTTTCTCAGCCTGTCTATCCACAACTCGTTAAAACTCTTTCTTCACTGGGAATAGTTTCCTATGTATCAACCTAGGGGGTGGGGGGAATAGGCCTGCTCAATCATGTATATTAAGTATAACATTTTTTTCTGTTTATTTTTCCATGTTTTGTGCCTATATTGTTTTGACTAAGAATATTTTGTATAGGAATTTTATTCATATTTTCCATCTTACTCATCTTTTTCTGGTTCATACAACGTAGCTGTTAAAAAAGTATTTGTTGAAAGAATCTTTCATATATAGCACATGTATCTCCTGCATTTATGGTATAAGCCATATAGGTTTACTATGTGGTTGAACCACTTTTTATTTGTTGAGTTCTCTATTGGATATTTATGTTAGTGCTAGTTTCCATCTACTTTCTCTTACCTGTTCATCCATATATTTGCCAAGTTTATGCTGAGTACTTGCTTTGTGCCACACATTTTTTCTGGGGATACAAAGAAAAGAAAAATCAAGGGTCTTGTTTACATGTGACTTTCATGTACAAAATTGCCTGAGATATCTTGAAAACAAAGAAATAAAACCTAAACAAATCAATTTCATGAAGGCAGTAGTACATGTAATGCAATGAGAGAAGAATTTCTACTTTAGATAGGATGACCATGCAAAGTCTTTAAAATACACATACACACACACACACACACACACACGTATGTATGTATGTATGTATGTATTTATTTTAGTTGTAGGTTGACGCAGTACCTTTATTTTATTTCTATGTAGTTCTGGGGATCGAACCCAGTTCCTCACACATGCTAGGCAAGCACTTTACCACTGAGCCACAACCCCATGCAAAGCCTTTTTGAGGAGGACTTCTGAACAGGGCCTGAATGATGAGAAAAAATATTTTAGATATCTAGGGACAATCCTAAGCAAAGAGACTCACAAGTGCAAAACCTTAGGCAAGAATAAGCTTGGTGTGTTCAAAGAACAGAAAAAAGTCCAGGACAACATAGCATCAGTGAGTATTTGGTCTTATGAATAGTACTGCTTCAAAGAATCTTTGTATATAAAAATATTTTTAAAATATTTTTGTAAATATTTTTAGTTTTGGAACTGTGTAGTCCAATAGTATATGCATTTTCAATTTTGATATCTACGGTGCAGAACTTCTTTTATCCCTTATTCTTTCTCCCTCAACCTTCTCTTTCTTTCTTAGCTCTAAGGAAATTCAGTTTCTGGAGCCTGGCAGGGTTGGACATTTATGTGAAAGGAATTCTTTTTGGGAAATAATGTGCCAAGGGCTGTGAATGTTTGAGAGACTTTTATATATTTGGAAGACAATCCAAAAGTAGGATATAAGTTTATATAGTATATGTTGTGTTAAGTAATATTTGGCTGTCTGAAAGACAGTGCTCTCCTTTAACCATTTAATAAAACTATTTAAATTCAGAAATAATTAACATTTCTCAATTTAAGAAATAATAAATTCCAAGTTTTTCTAGTTACATTTGGATACAGTACAGTATTATAAGTGATTTCTAGTTTGATACTTGGTTGCAACTCACACAGACTTGTGATTAAGTTAAGGGAATTTAAAGAAAAATTGCCACCAGCCAAAGCCTTTGCTAGAGTGTAGCTTTTGTGAAGTATGGCTTTTAAAATACTTTTAGAAATCCTTGATACTGCTACTTTGGTAAATAAATACAATTTTTTAAATGCTTCTTTATGAAAAGGCATTATTTACTTTTAAACAGTATCACTTATGATTTTTTAGACAAATTAAAATTTTAGATTGGCCCAAGAACACATTTTGTTTCATGAAGTGTTTTAATTACCAGGTAAATAAGGAGTGTCAAGTCATACTTGAGAGCATAGAGATGTTTGTTTGAATTTTTTCAATCTATATTTTTTTTGATGGGGGAATATAGGAAACTTTGTCAGATATATCAACATTCTTATGTGCCTAGAGAGAGAAGGAGATATGCAATATGCTTAATTTATTTTTCTTTTTTTTTGAAAGAAAAATAAATTTTACTTCCTTTGAGAATTAAAAATAACTTAGAAGAATGATGTTAGGAATCTGTGATGGACAGAGTATTTTGATTTAACAGATGCTACTGTGATATATAATGTTGATTAGAGTTTTTTTTCAACTAAGTAGGCTTCTTCAGTACAACTTATAAACAAATTTTAGGTGGAAATTGATTTTACTTTGCTTTTTGAATCTGGTATAGATTACTAATAATAAGCCAGTTAATTTACATTTGATCTGTAATGATTAAGCAACCTGGTTTTTCTCATTGTCTGCTACAAAGTCATCTAACTAGTTTTAATGTATATATATACTTTTTTACTGAAAATTAAGTTCTTGATATCAAATCTTTATGATAAGGACAGGAATTAGTATTTTATTAGCCTTAATCCATTGTCGTTAAAAGGATAGAAATGTAAAATATGTTGCATGTTTACAGAAATCCATTCCTATTATAATATGTGGATATGTATTTTAATTGTTTGAATCATTAAAACATCTAATTTTTGCCTAAGAATATGCAAATGTGCCATTAAATCTGTTTTTTAAGATTTTTCCAGTTTAATGTCTGAATCCAAATTCATAAAGAGTTGGAAAAATGAGATGTCTGAGCTATAGGATTCACAGGGATTTCATATGAAGCCTATTTAATCAGGATAACACTGTTATTAATATTCATAATGTCAGCTGGAACACAAATGACAGACTATGGGGCCTAAAAATTTTACTTGGTGAATTTATTAAAAGTAGCTTAAAAAATTAATGGAATTTAAGTAAAGTTGGTGAATATGAAAATCTTATGTTAGCAGAAAAAAACTCTATTAGAACTTTCTTTAAGATCATTTTGCATTGATGTCTTTTGACAGATTTCATTGGTACTTAAAGAAGAAAGATGCATGAATGGTCATTTAAGAGGATTTAAACACATTGGCACATTAATTTTTACATGAATAATAAGTACTTTCCAAAAGCAATTAACTTACAGTGTACAAGATATGAATTGAAAAATAAGACTCTGACATCAAGGGCAAAGCAAATGTGCTGTACATTTTAAACTTAGTGACAGGATTTTTTAATATTTTGATTTATTTTATTTTTATAGTTTGCAGAGGATATGACTTAGAATATGGTTATATTAATGCATTTGAAAGCAAATTAGAAGGGCATTAATTTAATGCTCTCTTCCTCTCAAATGATATTGGTATTGTGTTAAGCATTATCTTCTCCGAGTCATTTGCATTTATTGAAGAAGTAAACATTTGTTGTGCTAATTGCAGTATTTTATTAGAGAATATGTTCAATGCTTTAGAAAGGCAAAGGGATGATACCAATTAGGTTTAGTGGCAGAAATACATGTTCTAACAAACACTTTTGATTATAGCATTACTTAAAAGTATAATAAGCTTCTGAAAGTTCTGTGTGAAAAGTTAAGGCCTATCTGACTAGTAGATTAGTAATTTCATCCTGAATTTTAGGCTAGGAAAGTAAAAACTTAAGAATGTTGTGAGACCAGCATGTACTTTATGTTGCACAAGGCTTATTACTTTTTACATTTTAAAATATGCTTATTATGGAAGTTATACCAGTATTTAAGTTTTTGTTTTTATTATTGGTATTCATTAAAAATAATTAATTTTAGAGTATTCTGTGAAATCAGTAAAATTATTTGTTTTAGAAACTTTTATAAAAATTTCAGTACTTTTGAAAACATAGCTAGTTATTATTGACTATCAGTCTAATTAGGCCTTGAGCCTTGCCATTGAGAGATCATAGGTATTCATAATGGTAGTTCAGATGGGTACTAGAAGGTTCTCTTCCAGTCTGTGTTTAGGAATTGTCCAGTACGTTTTAAAACTCAGAGCTTTATTGGAAAAACATTAACTTAATGGGAGTATTTACAAATTACCATAGTTTTATACTGTATGGATTGAAATCAAATGGGTATACTAGTTAATATTATTTGTCTAGTGGCTTTTAAAGAATGTATCATTGGATTTTTTGTTTGGGGCCCCGATGTATTCACTTATGTGCCCAGGAGAGGGCAGCATTTTACTATGTCAGGCTCATAAAAGAATTTGCCCTGCTTAGACTGTCAATGTTTCTTGTAATTACTCCCAGTATATTTGTTGCTTGCTTATGAATTAACTTGCATTTATGGAACTAAATCATTCCAATCATTTAATTACACCTGAGGAGCTGAACTATAATTGCTTGCTTCCAACTAGGATCTGATATGGCTTGAGCAGTATTAATTTGGTGTTTACTTTTCTGAGTGCTAAAAGCATTAAAATGATTGTGCAATGGGATTACATTTTACTAATTGCTGGCATTCATTAGCTGGGTAAATGATGAGGAAGAGTGACTGTATATTGCAGAGGGATAAAATTATGGTTTTAAATAGTATATTACTAAGCACATTAAAGCCTGTAAGACATGTTTTAAAATACTCCAGAGGTTATTAAAGACTGTATTTTCTACATGTCTTGCTATATGAGTCTCTTATTAAAATACTTCAATTATTATTAACCTTTTTGGGCAATATGTAGGGAAATGGCTTCATTGACTGGAACATATTTCTTTGATATTAATAACTTCCTATATTTTCAACTAATCCAAAAGTAAATGAGGAACTTAGAAAAAGATTGCCAACTCCAGATCAACATATTTAGAGAAAATTGGAAAAGGAGAAGCTTACTACAGCTTTATTTGAGGACTTTTTAAAGAACGCAGGGATCTAGCTGTGAGGTAAATCTAATTTTATTCCCTTTTAAAGCAAGACAAAAACAAAACAAGAAACTTACGTAGCTTTTACCATGTTTACTATGAAAACAAGTACAACAGAGAAATACCAATAATTTCACAATTTAATGATTTGACTTCTTTGATTTAAAAATTACAATAACAAGATTAAATTGCTTTTATAAGTGTTAAATGTTTTATATGAATATGCATAGCAAACTCAGATTAATAAATTTGAAATTTTTGGTGCATAAATTATAGCATAAACAATAAAATTTTTTAGATGCAAGAAATTATAGTTGGAGAAACGCTAAATAAATTAAATGTTCTGTAACCAAAGCAGCAAAAATGTCTAAAAAACTTAACTTGAACTATATTTATGAAAATATAACTGTGAGGAAAAGAACCTTTTTCTAAGAAAAAGATTTTATTTCACCTGTTGAAATAGACTTAATTGTCCTATTGTAAATGTTTTCAAAAACCATTTATCCTGTTAATTCTCTGTTAAACAAAGGTAAGGTTTAGGTGTGTTCTGATATATTGTTTTAAGTTTATTTATCTAGAGTTGGCTTTATTTTAGCTTCAATCTTGGAGTAAAAACCAGGGACATTGCCAGAGCAAATAAGAACAAAAGTACAAATGGAGGACTGGTCAAAAGGTAAGGACTTTTAAGGTATTAATACGAAGCCCCAGGTGTTGTGGTAGTTCAAGGCACTGAATGAAATGTGTTTGTTCTAACCAATATGTGAGGCAGAAATGCACACATGCAAACATATGTGCACTTGGGCGTGTGTGCGCACACACACACACACTCACACACACACACACACACACACACACACACAAAGGATACCCACACAAAGAGATCCATGTATTACAAAAGAGACACAAAGACCCAGAAAAAGAGACATACACGTGCACATAAATAGATAAACATAAAAAAGACACTGAGAGGAAGAGGAAAAAGATGCACAGAGAAATAAAAACAAACATACAAAAAGAGAAGATGGTGACACAGAGAAAGAGAGATACAGAGGCACACTCACAGAGAAAAAGACATAGAAAGAGATGTAATTAGAGAGGAAAACACAGACAAACAGACACATGTACAGAAGCAAACAGAAAGAAACACAAACAGAGAGACTCAGAGTAAGAGATACAGTGAGAAGATGATGTACAGTGAGGGAGAGACAGGAAAGAAAGACACACAAAACTAGAAGCACAGGCATACACACAGATAAACACACAAAAAAGACTCTCAGAGGCAAAAGTCATACATAGTAGAAGAGACAGAAAACACACATACACTACACATAGAAATAGACTGAGACACATAGATATAGAGACAGATATAGACATTCACATCTTGAGGTACACCCAGAGGCACTTCAAGAGGGAAAGAATTAGAAGGAGCAAGAGAGATCTGCAGAGATATAAGATATGTAGAGATGTGGGGATGGAAACAAAGATTCTTTGAGAAAGAGAGAGAGACACAGGAAGAGACAGAGAGAAGCAAATACAGTTACACATAGGCCTAGAACACAGCCTAAGAGACAGAACAGTCGTACACAGAGACAGTTTGAAAGTCATTTCAAACTCATAGACTGAGAGCCTGAAATAGATAGACAGACAGATAAATGAGTGGTAGTACATGTAAGCAACATCTACATGGAACAGGGAAAAAGAGGATTTAAAGTCTATTATGGTAAAATGTTGAAGATATGGAATCCTTAGAAAAATGAATTATTTGAATATAATACAATTGAAAACTTAAACCTTTATATACATCTTTTTCATTTCTTCTCAATTTTATAATTTAAAATATAGAATTCTTACTAAAATACTATATAATCTTTCCCTTTTGTATTTCCTTTTACCCATAATAATGCTCTTTTCAAATTCACCTATATTCAGGCACATTATTCCTTGTTTTAGAAAGTTAAAGACTTTTTGGGGTGGGGGCTGTTTCATAGTCATTATGTTAAATCAGTTGATTACATATTTTTTCCTGAAGTATTAAAAGATATTATGCTTTCTGAGTACCTTTTTCTGAATTCTGCATTGTTTTTGACTTCCATATAAAAACTTATATAACCTATATGAACCCTCTTGCTTTTAATGCTATCGTTAGTAATTTCCTTTCTAACTTGGGACTCTGGGCTGCTTGTTACAAATTTAGCATCCAGATGACTTATTGAATTGTGTGTAAAGTAGTAATACATAAAATCTGAGTAATGTGATTAAAGGTTCTTAATGTTAATTGTTTTAATGTATGGACTATGTGACATTTAATTTTGACCTATTCTCTTTATATTCAAGTTTATGATAAGAATATATTGGTGTGTGGTTAACTAATTTTTGTTGTAGATATTTTTATTTATTTATTTTTTTGCCAGTGCTGGGTATCAAACCCATGACCTACCAATGTTGCTCAATGAGCAACATTCCAGCCCAATATTTTTATTATTTTATTCAAGTAAGCAAGCAACATTCTTCGGAGTTCAGAAAGCATTCTCCTCAATTTATTTACAAAATAAGAAAAAGTAAGCAAATTGCAACGTACCTATTGTTTATATTCCCTATTCACAGGTCACATTGCTGTGAAAATCATATTGTTCAAATCAGAGGCCATAGGGCTTTAAGCAACCAAAGGAATTAATGTTTAATGTTTCTAAAAAGTGGGAAGACAAGAAGGAATTACTTCTTATAATTGTAAAAGTGACCATTCTTTTCCTGGCCTTGTTATAGAAACACTGCTGAAATATTTTAAGTCCAAAGAGTTGATAAGGTAGATAATGTAACAGATATAACCATTTACAATTTTGTTTGTTTTTATCATTATAGACATCTTGGAAAATGTAAAGCCAAGGTTGGTAGAAGGGAGTGGTGAAGATATCTACAAAATGTGTCCAACTTTTTTTAAAGAACTTAAAAACAACACTGACTGTATTGTTTAAGTCGATAGAAGTATATAAGTGTGAATACATATGTGTTGCCATATGGGGATTGGTACAAATAATGTTTTGCCTTTTGTGAAAACTTTCTATTTTTCAGCATTTTCTTTTGTCTGCTTTTAAGAAATGAAATGTCATAATCAAAGGAGTTTATGCTTATGTAAAATCAACCCTTAGAAAAAACAACTTGACCTATGATTGATTGCTTAGCCCTCTTTAGTACTTACACTTAGCCCTTTTGTATATGTATATTCTGTATCCTAGAATTCTGCCAATTGTGGATGGAAAATATGTGGAAATAAAAATTGCTTCTGTACTGAACATGGACAGACATTTCCATTTGTTATTATTCCTGAAACAATTCAATGTATCAACTATTTACATAGTATTAGGTATTAAAATTCATCTAGAGATGATTTTAAAGTATTTGGAAGGATTGTAAATAGGTTATATGCAAATTCTATGACATTTTTTATAAGGGATTTAAGCATCTAAAGATTTTGATATCTATGGGGGTTCCTGTACCAATTCCCTATGGATACCAAAGACAACTATACTCATTTACTTTGTAAGAAAAAACGCATGGAGATCAGAAAGCTTGTATGAATAATTATTTGGAATAATGTTGTAGTTTCCTGAATATTTTTTACATTAATTTAGGTAATTTTTATTAGCAGAAACATGGTCTAATGGTTTTATGGCATTCAACGATCCTTAGGAGATAGTTTATGTATTATTTATTGATAAATGCTTCTAATAATGTAGGTTAAAATGAGGGCTAGATACCAGTTAAATTTAGAAAATTGTGAGAAACTTATTTAAATTTAGAACCTTTAGGGGTCAGTGTTCCCTAAGAAAGGTTAAAAAAGGTTACTATGCATACCAAAATTAAATATTAAATCTGCTGTCTTTTAAATATTTTTTACAAAGTAAAAATAAGAAATGGTGAGAATTCCACAGCTTGAAGAAGCCTTAGACAAAAACCTTAAAGTTTATTATTTAAGAATCATTTACTATGCTTTCAAAACACAGTAGTTACTTTTATGTATTATCTTAATTTAGATATGAATTGCATGTTTTTAAACTAATTGGCCTTTATGGTTAAAGTGAGCATTATTCTAAATCAGGATTCTTTGTACTCATTTGAAACAAGGTGTGAAACCTCTTCTAAAACTACCTGTGTTAGTAGAATCCTTACATGTTGCAATTTATTGAAGTCTAGTAAATATTTTGAAAAATCTTATCTTACCAAATTTAAATAAAAAACAACTCTCATCCTCTTTATTCTAGAATTGGACTAGCAATTATCTTTTATAGTCATGATTCTTATGGTTTTACTGTGAAATAAATAATTGAAAGATTTTTTCTTAATAAATAAAATTTAACAAAAGGTAACTTGTATATTTTTAGTGTCTTATTAAATTAGAATACTGTTTATTCATGCTTAGCATTTTATTTATTTGTTTGTTATTTATTTACTTGGTGGTACTGGAGGTTGAACCCAGGGCCTTGTGCATGCAAGCACTCTACCAGCTGAGCTATATCCCCAGCCCCTCATACTTAGCATTTTAAATCTGTACTACCATCTACTTCTTTTATTCATTCACCTTTCTTTTTGCAAGGTATTTAGTATTTTACCTTTTGTTCATCTGTTATTCTGCAATAAAATTATAACTGAAACTTGCATGATTTGCAAACTTTTGTAAGATTAAACAACTAAAGAAATTCTCTAGAAAAACATCTATGATGCCTTTAAATGTCACTGATTATTATGATGAAAATATGATTGTAGAATCTCAATTGTTTTTCATAAACTTGTTTAAGGCAGAAAGGAACAAAACAGATTAGAATGAAATTCATTTCTACCAAAAAGATAGCTGGTAGAAAAAAAATCTGTAGAAATTATGATTAAGAACTTATTGAAACTGAAGGTTTTCAACAGATCTAGATGACTAATCAGTAGTAAATAATATTTAATAAATGTAAATAATGGCATATATTCCCTAAATAGTAATTTAATTAGTAATTACTAATTTTAAGCTTATTTCCTATATTGGAAAGTAGAGGTGAACTGTATTGGAAGATCAATCCATTTAATAATTTCAATAAAGTATTATGATAGAAATAACACAAGTTTTGGAGCTAGATAGATCTTTTAATTTGTCACTTACTAACCACCTCTACTTGTATGCAAGTTCATAACTACTTGCAAGCCTGAGTTTTCTTGTGGGGAAATGGAGAAATAATCTTCGTGAATATTAGGTTTGATGTATGGTAAGGCCCTACTACAATCCCTGAAACAGAAAATGAATTAATATATTTTACATATTAGAGTATTTTCACTAATGTGGTGGTGGTAGTGGTTACAAAGTCTAAAAATAGATTGCTGACAAAACGATCTTTAAATAATGATTGTTATATTTTATTCTTTCCAATTATAGAAATTAAGTATTAAAGTTTCAAAAATATTAGGAAATATTAACCATATCAAATACTGTTGTTATCAGTTTAATAAGTCTGTTCTCTTCAAATGTAATACTCATACTATCATTAGAAATTTGATTTTTCAAAGAGGAATAGTTTATGTTTGTGTATTTGGTAGAATGTAATATAGAATCAGTAATACTCATTAAGGGTAATATATAATTTGGCTATATTTGAATTCTGATTGCAGTAAAAACTATTCAGACTAGTGACATCACAAAATATATGCCTTTTCCTTTTGGCAAGTGTGAAGTTAAGGTTGTATTTTAAATTTCTTCATATGCCCTAGAGGGGTTGAAAAAAGAAAATGCCTGAGATTTGATTAAATTTACTATTTAGCTCCATAGTACTTAGATTAATAGAGTGCTAGTGGCTTCTCACACATGACCATCTAGAATATTTCAGAGTGGTGGTAGGATCCTGGCAGCTGGCCAACAAGGATTGATTCGTTTCCTGAGGAAACGCTAAGGCTACTCTTAGAATAATGATGCAGGTTGTACTCTTTTATTAAATTTTTTCTTTTATTTTAAATAAGTTTATTAAAATAAGTAGGTTCTGGGGTTTCTTTATTATTTAAGCTTACTATGAATGATTCTGTTATTAATCTTGGGCTCAGTAGAAAAATGGAATGAAAAAAACAAAAAATAATTACAAGGGCAACTTAATTTTTTAGCTGGTTATATAACATTTCTTATTAACTGTGTTTTGACATCATTTCTGATACAAATACTTCATATTGGTGAGTTTATGCCATATATTCCTTTTTAAAATTAGCTTTATTATTTTTGGAATACTTTTAGGTTCACAACAAAATTGAGAGAAAACCCCAGAATTCCCTTATCCTCCAACCCCCATAATGCACAATCTTCCTCACCATTAAAGTCCCACTTCATCCTGGTACATTTGTTACAGTTCATGAACCCACCCATAAATTCTTAATAAGGGAAAAGTTTGTAAGATGATAGGAATCAATCTTTCTTTCCCCCTCCCCTCCCCACTCCTTCCCTTCCCCAAATTTAAATAGTGTTTTAAATCTGTTCAGTTATAGTTCTTCATGTGAAATTCTTACTACATTTTTAATCTTCCACTTTATAGAAATGATCATTTCTAAGAATGAACATAAAATGATATTTTTTTATTTTAATAGAATTTCCTCTGTCATTTTATTCTATTGGTGTGATTCTCTTTGTAGAACCTGTGACTTGTTTTTTTTTTCTTTTTTTTTTTTTTTGGTTCAAGGGTATACCAGCCTCATTTATGCAAGTAATTTCAAATGTATTTTTGACATAAAACAGGAAATGCTTTTGGAAATAGGAAAAATGACTTGAATTTGCCAAAAGTCTTTTTGCTTCATTTAAAATTCTTTTTCCATAGGATTCTGTGCTCTTCAGTAAATATCCTAATTCATTTCTACTTATGGTCTTTTAGGACAGAACACTTCCTGGAATGTGTACAACACAAATCTTAGTATTATAATATTGAATCTTTAATTTTCTAGAAATTAGAATTTCAGTTTATATAAAATCACTGTTGTGGTCTCCTTAATATGATTGCTATAAAATTGTAAGCGAGTATTGACATTTTGTTGATTTAGAAGATCAGTGTACACTAGTTTATAGACTGAATTTAAGGCTATTTACAGAGTTGGTCCTGGTTGACTGTAAAGCAGGACTGATGTGACATCCTGGATTTAAAGGTATTCATTATGCTTTTCAAGAAATGTTTCCTAAATGGCAAAATTATATATTTTACGGTATATTTTCTCCCTATGTTTTGGTTATAAATAATTCTATACTAGTAGAGGGAAAGATTTTGGAGGATTTCACTAAATAACTCAACTTTTAGTGGTCTGTTTTCTATCCTGTAGGTCATTATTATCTTTTGGGAAGAATATCATACACTATTTTTCTTTGTGTTTTGCTTATTGTGGGGAATATGAAAAGGCAAAAACAAATCAGGCTTTAAGTTTTTAAAATTGGTTAAGTACACTATCTCACAGTTTCAGTGATTTAATTAAAAATATTCTAAGGGCCTGGGGGTGTAGCTGATGGACAGCACTGGGTTCAGCCCCTAGCACTTTCCCTAAAAAAATCTTTTATAATTTTTGGGTGAAATTGATAATTCTTTACCAAATGGTAAAATTTTACTGATGAGATGCAAGGTAAAAATAATTATTTTTAAAAATCATATTTTGACTTTCATGTTTGACTGATTCTTGTTTTATGCATAAACTTTTAATATTTTTAAATTAGTGCACTAATGGGTAAGAAGTAAAAGCTAAGCAGTTTATATGATAAAATTATACTTGGTGCATAGAAATTACATATTGTAGGCTTTTGCTATTTCAGTATTTTTTAAGTTAACAATTAAATCCTCCTTTTTAATACAATCTTGCTGTCTGTGTCTAATGTAATTTGATATATTCTAGCTAACAGTTGACTAACATAACTAACAACATTTGTTGATTTGAGCATTTTTAGTATTACATTATAATCAAGTTAAGCACAAATGCCATTTTTTCTTTATTAATATCTTCCTCTACCTTATAAAATTAAAAATTTAAATTAATATCAGTCTCCAGGAGATTGGGATATAAGTAAAGTTTATTTAGCATTAGTTTCTTTGAGCCAACAAGTATGTGGAAAAAAATATGATAGGAAAGACAGAACAAATATATAGTCCTTAAATTTTCAGGGTTACATACATACTCTCAAAATTTGGAATGCGAAGTAATATATTCTATATCCTTTCCCCAGATTACTATAAATGTAAAGTAACTGTAATTTGAAAGAATCCCTGTTTTAAAAGAGATGCTTTATAAATTTTTATTAGAACCAATGTTGCAAAATTTAGTCACTGAAGTCATAAACTCAATTGCTTATAGGAATTGAAAGTTAAAAAAAAAGAAAGAAAGAATGAAAGAAAATCACAGTTCAACAAAGCCGATTGTTTCTTTTGAGAAACCTTCATTGCCTGTATTTTATTATTTTATAATCAACCAATATAGTGTTTAAGACTAGAACAAGGCTACATTAGTCCAGGTAAGAAGAGCAAAGACCAAAAGAAATTTTTTTTCATTAAAAAAGGAGTCCTTGATCTCATGAGAATGCAGTAGAAAGTAGCATCAGAGACTAACTCTGCATTTTTAATAGGCCATTTGCTAGCTGAGATGTTCTGCATTCACCCTTTATTACCTTTTTCTTTTTTAAAAAGGTCTGTCCCCTTCCCCCAAGTCATTTGAAATGAACACATCAAAAAACAAATTTACTTTTCTGAGACTTTTTAAATTTCAGGTATTTAATGCTTTTTAAAAAGTTTAAAATTCAACTCTAACCAGGGACTGATGATGCTGTAGTGTAACTGACTAACAAGGCAGTAGTTCAGAAGTCACAGTTGATTAATGAAATAACACCTCTACCTTTTCCTTTTATGCTTTTTTTTAACAAATGGTGAATTTGAATAAAACATCATTTGCATAGAAAGTTATGTAATGATGCCATATAGAGTATAATGATTTCCTAAAACCTTGTATTTAAAGTAACCTGAATTACAATGAGAGATAAACAGAATATTTACCCATCCCTTATGAGCTGCTGCTGATATGTAAATTTATTCTTCTACTTTGCACAAATATACTTTTGAGCTACTGCTTAAACACTTTGAGGTCCTTAGTCAAACAGTTTTAATGATGCCTCCAATATTATGAAAGTGTGACATTTGATGAATGTCTCATATAGTTTTGATATCTGGGCACATGTCAACAAAAAAAATTGAGCATTGGTTTGTCATGCAACACCTAGATAATTTATAATTTTACTGTTTATATCCATCTTGACATTTTTTATCTGCCAAAGGCAGGTTTCATTTGGAATCTTAATCTGAGATTTATTTGGTGGATCTGGAAATCATAGCTAGGGTTCCCACAGGAAATGGTCCATCTACCAACAGATTAAATGGCAGTCCTGCAGTTGTTAGGGGAGCTCTGCATTTAACACACATGCATACTCATTCAGTCAGCACTGTGGAGAAAAATTAAAGTAGTAACCCAGGTTTAGGAACAATGTAGCTAAAAAGTCCCATATTTGCTGAATGACAAAGGGTTATATAGCAGCATTTCATTTTATTATTCGTGCTTGAATTTCTTGTTTGCTTTGTTGAGTCTGCTGACGAATACTAATAAATGCCTGCAACAATCCAGACGAGAGATGCCTGGCAACAAAGCTATGCGGTGGACCTCCCTGATCTTCTCTAGTTCACAACCTGACCTTTTGAAAAATTGGCTGGGCTAAGCTGCAGAATTTGGGTGTAATGGTTATTGTTAACTCCAGCTTTAGGATTTATTAATTTGTGTGATCAAGACTTACCTATACTTCAAAGTTTCAAAAGACCAAACACAATCATCCATCCATTAGAACTAACATTATGTTTCAGTGATTCCTGCTTAGTGTCTGACTGGTGATTCTTCTGTTTTGTTTTCTGAATCTAAAGATGATCTTAAACAAAATGAAACACACATAAAGATAATCTTTTTTTTCTCTTAATACTTATTACTGGAAAATTTGTCTTCCATAAATTATTTACAAAATTGTTGACTTCATAGACAGTTGGTATATGTTCATACTTAAATAAAAATATGTACTTGTTAAATCTATTTTACTTTCAGTTGTATAAATATAAGACTTACTCAGTTTATGTTTTTAATTACTTTTTAAATTATTCTTATGATAGGAAAAGCTGAGAAAGGCTACAGAGATTAGAAGTCTCTTATAAAGAGCTAATATCACTAAAAAAGAATATTTACCATTATGTTAATCAAATTTTAGGATAGTTTTCACTATCATTTCAGCCTAAATAATATTTTTAATATTTTTAAATCAGGTGACGTAAGTTTTACTGAACTTTAATTTAGGTATGTTCATAAGTAACTAGGTAGCCTTAACATTAGGAGATTACACCGTTCTACTGTGTGCATTACGTTCCTATAGTAGGATGTTGAAACTGAAAATTTTAAACATTGTGAAAAAATTTCATAAATATTTATATATTTTTAATAGTTCTTACAGAGATATCTGAACTTTTTTTCCATCAGAATAAATACTAACGTGTTTATGACTGTTTTAGACTTGGAGAGACGAACAAAAACTTTTTAAAAAAATTTGATGTAGTGCCACCATTTTGCATAGGTATTTTAATAATAAAACAAACTACACAATTCCAGTAGAGCATTTCTTTGAATAGCTGTTGAACAATTTGAAATGGGGTACATCAGTTCTTTTAATTATTATAATCAGAGATAAAGCCATCTCACATATAGGAGTACAAAGGATACAGTTTATTTTGCCTGGCCCTAATATCCAAATGAGTAAGTCATGTGATATTGACAGGATTCTTGATTTTCTGGCTTTACAAACCTTTGTAAAAGATTAATTCATTATCTTACACCTACATCTAGTCTCTACTCTCCCACGTTTTTTATTTCCTCTCAATATATGTACATTGTGCCTAATTAGAACTACATAAGAATCTCTATCTATGCTTTCCAGTGGTCAGCCACTAGTCACAGGTGGCTCCAACCTGAGATATGCTACTAGTACAAAAAAGAATTATAATAAAATATAATTTCTCAAAATAATTTTTGTATTACATGTTAAAAAAATATTTGTGATGTTATATTACTTGTTTCTTGTTTAATATACTTACTAGAAAACATAAAATTTTATAAACAGCTTGCATAATGTTTCTCAGGATCTGGATGACTGAGCAAATCACTGGGACCATTCCCATTCTGCAATCAGACTTTTGTTTATTTTTTTGCAAGTATTACTCTTGTCTGCCTCCCTGACTCATTTTTCATCTCACCTGAAAGCAGATACACTTTTTTTTGGTTGTTGTTTATTTACCTTAACATTCTACTGAGTATTTGGCACCAAATTAGTGCTAAATAAATGTTAAATATAAAGTATTCATTTTAATGCTTGTTTGCTTTACATATATCTTTAAAATGATACATCAGTATTTCCTTTCCTTGACTCATTTTATTTTGGTGAATTTTTAAAAAATCTACTGTATCTATTGATATTTTGCTGTTTCAGGAACATGAGTGTAATAGGAAGCTTACACCAAAAAAAAAGCGGGGGGGGGGTTGCAGGGGTGATAAATACAAATGAGAAGACCATAAGTTGTTGAGACTATATTTATGTAATTCTTCGGTTATGTGTTCAACAACTTGTTGATGATTAAGTTAGTGATGAGATCTAAAAATAAACAAAACAAAAAGATATGTTATAATTTCATTTTTGATGTAAACCGAAACAGCCTAGCAGTATAGTGACAGTCTTTATGAAGGACATTAAGTGTGCAGAAAACATGAAGTAAAAATTATAGTTTTGTTTATCTTATTCCTGTTGAAGCCAAAAAACAAATAAAACCCTGAGAGAGTTGGTGTACAATATCCAAGTAAGAAGTTTGCATTTTTTAACACAAATGTCTAAAAATTACCTAATTTCCTGTGATTTCTAAGTCAGATTTCTCTGAAAGATAATAGACTGTGTTCTACTTGCTGTCATCCTGATTGTAATTAAAAATATTATATGCTAAATAGTGAATACTAAAATTACGTAATGGAATTAGATTATTTAGAGTTTCTGTTTACTGTCATGTGACTGAATTAATAGAAACAAACTTTGTATAGGACTGAGTTTTCTTTCAGAATCTTTTCTTTCAGAATTTCTAAATTTCAAAGTACTATTCTTATGTACTGATTTTACAATCTCATAAAGCTTTTTTAAAATAATGTGTTAATTACAAATTTTAGCTTTCTTAAGTATTCCCTTTTGTTGTTTATATTTGTCAGATTAGATATCATTTTATTTATTTTCCATTTCCATGTCTTCTAAACATTTTAATAAGAAAGTACTATATACATTAATGTTTCTAAAAGATTTTTTTCCACATAGTTGCTAGCATTTCCTGAAAGAAAACAATAAACGTATAAGAAACAGTGTTGCCTTCTTAGATTAGTATTCTGATTCTAGCTGCATAACCATATGATAACCACAGACCATCAAATAAAGTTTGTTTAGGAAATTTGAGAAATGTTTTAATATGGAAGTTAGAGTAATAACTAAGACAATAGATGTCTTTCTTGCTTTTGTTATTAATATTGAGGGAAATTAATTAAAGATATAAACTTGAATTGAAAATTTGAATATGATCCAGAGAGTGTGATATTTATCTCATAGAATGGATAGGAGAAATTATAATAGTGAAACTTTTAGCAAAGCAGATTTAAAGATAATATTTAACATTTATTGTGTATTCTGTGTGATAATTTTCTAAGAGATATTTAATTTAAATAGTTTAGTCCTCATAACTACCTTTTGAGGCCATTGCTATTACATTGTACTTCTTACTGATGGGGTAACTGCTGAGAGGTTAAATAATTTACTAAGCATTATACAGCTATGTTATGGAAGTCAGCATTCAAGCCCTGTGGTCTGTCTTTACAACCCCTGCACTGATTGTGGTTTTTCTTGGAAAGTCTAAATACATCAGTGTAGTTAGACAACTTGGTCAGTCAGCTTTTGCTTTGCACATACTCATATTAGGTGGGATCACTATGATATGACTTATTTCTGATATGCTTTTCTACTGCTATTTTGTTTGGGGATAAAAGCACATATAATATGCATCTATGTGGAAAACATATCCTCTCTTCCACAAAATAAGGAGTTGGTTTGAAATATTTAGTATAAGAAATAAATATCTTTTGGATGGATGAATAGGTAGGTAGGTAGGTAGGTAGATAGAACTATATTTAAATTAAAGAATTATTAGAAATTATTAGAAGCCACTAGTTGATAACTGTTCTTATTATTTTGAAACTAATTTTATATTTAAGAAATCCTTAACTATCTCCAATTTTTTTAAATGTGGGGCTACTGTAGTAATTAAATCATCATATCAAGTTTATAATTTCATAATAAAAGCATGGTAATCAACAATATAGGGAAGATAAGCAATGTGCATTAGGTTTTTGTTCTTTACATATTTATAAAATCAAATGCTAAGGTGTAAGTAATATTCTTCTTCTCTACCCCCCTTATCCCCATCCCCCCCAAAAAAGAATATAAAGTGTTGCCATTGCATTTAAAGTGTCAGACAGCACGTAAACAAATTATTTCCACTATGGTTCATTTTAGATACAAATATGCCTAACTAATACCTTCATTTTAAGAGGTAAGAGATTTACTCATTTGAATGTATTTGTCCATATTACTTATATCCCCTTGTCTCTTTCTGTCCCTGAGCTCTCAGGTAGCTGGGATGTTGCTATTCTGAGTAACCTGGTAGATCCCTAGAGACAATTCTAGCTCAACCACTCTGAAGAAACAGCTCTGTAAACAGTATTGACCCCCCAGGGGACCATCAAATCCGTTTACACAGATACCAGTTGTCACAAACTATTTACAAAGCTAGGCAGAACAGAATTTCCCAGCCTCTAAGAATCCGTATTTGATTCTAACCATCTCTTTATAGTAGTTATGAAATAAAGGTTATTTTCGATTATTAGTAATTATCTCTTGGGTAGCATCAATTTAACTGAGTATATTATACATTAATGTGTAATTGTATGGAGAATACAACTTAAAGGGGGATCTTATAGCTTTCTTTTCTAAGATAGGAAATAGTATCATTATACTGTTAATTTTCTACACTAAGGAATTGAGGATTTAATACTAGCATTGAGTTGGCAGAACTGACATCCCCAGAAGTAAAGAAAGAATTCATTAGATCACAAAAATGATCCATTGAAAACAACATGAAAGTCACTAGAGAGAGTGATGGGATCTTCAAAGCACATAATGCAGCTACTACCATGCACACATATTAAATACCAAGTTAAAAAATAAATTCACCAAATTCACCTGATTTTTCCAGATGAATAACTCTAGCAATAGCTATAGGTGTCATTTTAGATGAATACCTGGTAATAGTAGTATCCATATATCATTTTTAGATAGTTAGAGAATGATTTTAGTATAGTATCTAATGATAGCATTAGATACTAAAAGCAAATTTTGGGAAGTATATTTTGACACAATTGAATTCTCATATCCAATAAAACAGTGTGCCTACGGAACAGCAAATAAAGGAATTGATGTAGTCATAAAGATTTTCCATTTTAAATCTCAAAATCAGACTTATTAGACTTATGAATTATGAAGAAGAGATTAATTTAGTCTCTGAATTCATATGGAGAGATGAATTTAAATAATATTCAGTTGGTCAAAATGATAGAACAGTTAACAATGACCTTGATTAAACACAGATGTGAATTACTAAAGAGTGTTTCCAAACCATGTGAAATAGAAGAATCAATAGAATGGTTTTAGTTTTTAAAGTTTTCATCTACCTAGAGATAAGTTTGAATCAGAAGTGAATATCTTTTTGTTTACCATTTATCTTTTTAATTGATTAGTGTGCAAAACAGTCCTTAACTTCACTTTTATGGCCTTTTATTGGCTTACACATTTATATTTCTTTAGGTAGGTCTTTAAAAATTGAAGGGACAGTACAAATAAGCTCAGCTAAAGTTTTTAGTAGCTTCATCCCAGTATCATTTCTTAAAGCTCTTTCTCCTGGGTTGGAGATTTTAGGAAAATAATTAAAGACTGAATTTAGAATTACTCTTCTCTTGGTTGGAGTAAGTACTAATTTAGAAGTTGTATATAAATTGGGTTTTTGAATAAGGAAAAGAAAATTTGTCAAAATGTAAGATGATAGAACAGTACCTTGAAATTTTTCTTGAAAGGTCAAAAGTATCACACTTGCTACTCGCTCTCAAATATTTCAAAAAATGTGGGTGTAGTTAGATAAGGAGACAAAAATATTAAAGTGAATATGATAAAATGTTAATATATGCAAAACTAGGAAAAGAGTATATAGGAATTCTTTGTACTGTTTTTGCAATGTTTTTAATAAGACTAAGTATTTTAACTTAACAGGTAAAAAGAATATTCTCTGTCATCACTTTTTGTTGGCTTTTTCATCTGTCTTCTTTAACATCTTTTTTCTGTAGTCATTGAAAACTCATATGTCTGGCTTCCAGTTCTACTTTTCATTTCCTGCCATTTTGCTAGATGACTTCAGTTCCATCAGAATAACACTTTAAGCACACTGATCCCTTAGTGTCCTCTTCTCATCAGTTTGTTTGATCAACACATTTCCAGATGAAGTGCATCTTGGACTTTGTCCTTACCTGTTCATTATTTTAGGAATCTTCACTCCTTGTCAAATTTTCTCCTTTCGATAAAAGAAATATCTCTTTGTTTTTCCCAAGTCTTTTCCTTCTTCTCTTTATCCATTCCGATTCTTCTTTTCTCCTCCTTTTATTATAGTCTGCCAATGTTTTTTTTTGAGTATGCTAAACTTTAACTCTTTGGCAGTTCTGTACTTTGCATATTCCCATGTGTCTTTTTTTGAAGCAAATTCCTTCATGAGGTCCTGTAGAGTCTTCCAGTTGAATATTAGTATGTCTAAAATATGCTGTAAAGATTTTGCCTAGATCTTCTTAAATTTTGTTCAAATCAATGAATAAGTTTGCTGTCATCATTGATATATAAAGTTCTTGATGCAAGTGTCTGTTTCTCATATTTGTTTTCACAGTACCTATCACAGAACATATGATGCTTTGGGGTGTTCCTGAATAAGTGAATTAATTTGAAAGGTCAAATGTAATACTTAAATAGGATACTGCAGTATGGCAGAGAGGAAGAGCATTGAAAACTTTCAGAGGATTGAACAATAGTTTGCTAATATCAATCAGTCTCTTTTACTCTAAAGTAAAATTAAATTCTTAGTAGAAAAATATGGATATTCCAATTTGCAGAGCAGGCTTCAAATGTCTGATGGGTAGTTCAAACTAAAAAAGCTTTTACTACTGAAAAAATTTAGAAATATCCAGAAATAGATTCAAATCACACCACATAGGTTCTTTAAAAAAAACCAAACATTTTAAATATTAACTTTTAAACATCTTAAAATTAAAATCCAGAAGTGCCAGAAATTGATGCATTTTTAAAAATAATATTTCAAGGGCCTATAATTACTAAGATCCTTAAGGGATTAGCAGAGACCTCTTATTGGAAAGCTTTCATGTCTACTGTAAGACTTTGAAGAAAATAGCCCAGTTACAGGTAAAATAATGGTAAAGAAAGAGAGCTGTAAAACTATTAAGCAAATACCAAGTATAGATATCAGGAATGGGCTAAGGAAAACACTAGGTTAGGAATAAAAGGATCAAAGAAGAAAGATACTGAACTAAACCTATGAGTAGAGAAGGTGGGGAAATGGAACAAGTTTAGATAATGTTAAATTTGGTCTCAACCAGGTCAAAGAGGACTGAAGAGTATTAAAACAGTTGGTGTGGTTTTATCACAGGGAAAAGGGATTTTTATGTAGTTGGCAGTACTCCATGGTTCAATTCTGTTTCCTTTTGAAGAATGTTTGTACCTCATAAACTGAAATATGGTATTTGGCCCTAAAAATTTTTTATGATATGTCTCTGAGTATTATTTTTGTTATTTTGATATTACTTTCAGTAATACAATTCTTTTTCATTGAATTAATTATACAGATATATGCTAGTGTTGGAAAACATGATTTGTTAATGATATAAAGGATTTTCTTAGTTCCATTTATCAAATTTCTTTCTTCAGATTTTGAGGATTCCATTCTACTAATTAATACTAGCCTATCCTAGAAAAACAGGATGGTGAATGAACTAAAGTAAATTAAATACAGAGTTCTGAGATGTCAAAAGCTGTCAAGTGATCTTCAGTTACAAGATTTCAGTTTCTAACATTATTAGTTTAAACAGAATATAACATTAAAATGTCCTAGCTAGCCCACAATATATAATTATGATAGAACTTTCTCTCTTCTAATACACATTCTCCTCAATGTGGACTCAAAAGTAATTTTTTAAAAAACAATAAAGAAAGATATAGAAGAAGACCTTAGAAGATGGAAAAATATACCCTGCTCATGGATAGGCAGAACTAACATCATCAAAATGGCGATATTACCAAAAGTTCTCTATAAGTTCAATGCAATGCCAATCAAAATCCCAACAGCATTTCTTGTAAAAATAGATAAGAGAATCATGAAATTCATATGGAATAATAAAAGACCCAGAATAGCAAAAACAATGCTAAGCATGAAGTGTGAATCAGGCGGTATAGCGATACCAGACTTCAAACTATACTACAGAGCAATAGTAACAAAAACAGCATGGTACTGGTACCAAAACAGGCGGGTGGACCAATGGTACAGAATAGAGGACACAATAACCAATCCACAAAACTACAACTATCTTATATTTGATAAAGGGGCTAAAAGCATGCAATGGAGGAAGGATAGCATCTTCAACAAATGGTGCTGGGAAAACTGGAAATCCATTTGCATCAAAATGAATCTGAATCCCTATCTCTCGCCATGCACAAAAGTTAACTCAAAATGGATCAAGGAGCTTGATATTAAAGCAGAGACACGGCATCTGATAGAAGAAAAAGTTGGTTATGATCTACATACTGTGGAATTGGGCTCCAAATTCCTCAATAGGACACCCATAGCGCAGAGTTAACAACTAGAATCAACAAATGGGACTTACTCAAACTAAAAAGTTTTTTCTCAGCAAAAGAAACAATAAGAGAGATAAACAGGGAGCCTACATCCTGGGAACAAATCTTTACTCCACACACTTCAGATAGAGCCCTAATAACCAGAATATACAAAGAACTCAAAAAATTAGACAATAAGATAACAAATAACCCAATCAATAAATGGGCAAAGGACCTGAACAGACACTTCTCAGAGGAGGACATACAATCAATCAATAAGTACATGAAAAAATGCTCACCATCTCTAGCAGTCAGAGAAATGCAAATCAAAACTACCCTAAGATACCATCTCACTACAGTAAGATTGGCAGCCATTAGGAAGTCAAACAACAATAAGTGCTGGAGAGGATGTGGGGAAAAGGGCACTCTTGTTCATTGCTGGTGGGACTGCAAATTGGTGCAGCCAATTTGGAAAGCAGTATGGAGATTTCTTGGAAAGCTGGGAATGGAACCACCATTTGACCCAGCTATTCCCCTTCTAGGTCTATTCCCAAAAGACCTAAAAAGAGCATGCTACAGGGACACTGCTACATCGATGTTCATAGCAGCACAATTCACGATAGCAAGATTGTGGAATCAGCCTAGATGCCCTTCAATAGATGAATGGATAAGAAAAATGTGGCATTTATACACAATGGAGTATTACTCTGCATTAAAAAATGACAAAATCATAGAATTTGGAGGGAAATGGATGGCATTAGAGCAGATTATGCTAAGTGAAGCTACTCAATCTTTAAAAAACAAATACCAAATGACTCCTTTGATATAAGGGGAGTAAACAAGGACAGGGTAGGGACGAAGAGCTTGAGAAGAAGATTTACATTAAACAGGGATGAGAGGTGGGAGGGAAAGGGAGTGAGAAGGGAAATCGCATGGAAATGGAAGGCGATCCTCAGGGTTATACAAAATGACATAAGAGGAAAGGAGGGGTAAGACAAGATAATACAAAGGGAAGAAATGATTTACAGTAGAAGGGGTAGAGAGAGAAAAGGGGAGGGGAGGGGAGGGGTGGGGAGGGGGGATAGTAGAGAATAGGACAGACAGCAGAATACATCAGACACGAGAAAGGCAATATGTCAATCAATGGAAGGGTAACTGATGTGATACAGCAATCTGTATACGGGGTAAAATTGGGAGTTCATAACCCACTTGAATCAAACTGTGAAATATGATGTATTAAGAACTATGTAATGTTTTGAACGACCAACAATAAAAAAAAAACCGAATTATTTATAGATAGAAGTAGATTCACTACTAGCTACTCAAAAGAACAAAATCCAGATTTGGATTAACTGGCTATATTTATCATGAGTAATATATTTAGAAAAAATACTTGAAGTACCTTATTTGTGAGAGTTTCTGTTTTCTTTTTATTCTAAAACTACTCTTTTTCTTCAAAAGGATTTAAAGTTTGATGCTTTGGAGAAGTCATCACCAGAAAGCAGGTGAGATTCATATGCTTCTTAAAGACTTGTTTCTGCTGAAGTTAAAAAGCACTAATTACAATCAATATTAGACTTGCTCTTTTGATTTACTATTGAAAAAACTTTTTTGTATATGTGTAAGATTTTCCCTCCAAAATTTATTATACCACTAAATACAGACTCTTCCTATGAAATAGTTAATATTTACTAAGTACAACTTAAAATATTTTTTGTGAGATAGCCAAGCATTACAAAGTAGATTCCCTTGTATATATAGTGCATTTCTGATAAAATGTTATAATGATTATTATAAAAATAATAGCTAATGTTTATTGTAGTGTCTAGTACTAGGGCAATTACTTAGTTAACTTAGTCCTCACAACAACTCATATAAGTGTTATTATGTTTGTATTTTATTATGTTTGTATTTTATGAATGGGTTAAATAACTCATCCAATATTTTGCCCTTAGCAAAGCTGGAATTACTTCACTGTAATCATTATTTTATTGTATCCTATTTTGAGGGATTTTGAAAATAATATCTGTGATTCATTAGTTCTTAATGTTGAGTATATCCAGGAATTATTTGGGGAGATTTTAAAGTAGGAACTAGCAGGGCATGGTGGCACACACCAGTAATTCTAATGGCTTCTGAGGCTAAAGCAAGAGGATCACAGGTTCAAAGCAAGCCTCAGCAACTTAGTGAAGGTCTAAGCAACTTAACAAGACCCTGTCTCAAAAAAAAAAAAAAAAAAAAAAAAAGTGCTGGAGATGTGGCTCAGTGTCTTAGCACCCTTGAGGTCAATATGCCATACTACCAAAAAAAAAAAAAAAAAAAAAAAAAAAAAAAAAAGGTAGGGATGGGGTCATATTGTCTAGGGACTAGGTCCTTACTCTGAACTTTGGATTCGTAAAAACTCCTTGTCATTCCAACATTTAAATATGATGTAAACCACTGTCCTAAATGTCTTTTGATTGTGAAAATGGGAATATGAGTGGCAAGCACCACACTGTACATGTTTATCTTATTACAATAAGACTAGTATATATTTCAAGCCATGAAAAAATATTCATTTGATTGAATACTTTTTAACATATAGTTATGGCATTTAATATAATTTGTTATTTTATTTGTTTACATACAGATATAGCCCACATTTATCTTGAACAAGATACTGTTGGGATAAATAAAAGTACACAGATAGATGAGCAACTCACTATGAATTCTGAGGGAAGCATGCATCAGAAATCCAGTGAGTTAGCCAATGAAGTCACATATGAGGACCCTGAAATACCAGGATGGAAATCTAGGAATTTTCAGATCTTCAGCCCTTATCCAGATGATGAGACATCTGAAAAATGCAAGTGAGTTCTGTCAACCTTAGTTCTAGAAAGTAAAAATTGAGAAACTTTTCCTTCCTTTCTTCCTATATATATATTGTTTTTATGATATTGATGAAATGAGTCTAGATAGCTAAGTGTAAATGCTTAGGTGAGTTTGAAGGAAGGCAATGAGGTTTTATTCCTTGTTCAATTTTATTTTCTGTGGCCTTTCATTATGGATATGAAAATGACTTTTAAATTGCTATAAATGGGGTATCATTCATCAAAGCCAAACATTCAGTTCTAGCACAAATTAAGCCCAAAGATCTTTTTGGTTTGGGTTAGCACTTTTTTTCATTTAAATGAATTTGAATGCTTTTAAAAAGCTCTTCCACTCTACATTTTACCTTCCTTCTTATTTTATGTCCTATAGCTTTTACCCATCCACTTTGTCTATCTCATGAAGGAATTTGAATTTGTGATTCCTATGACATGATAATAGTCATGTGCTATAATAATATTCTGAGATTAAAATATTCAATGATAATATAATTGTACTTTCAGTCTAGACAAAATCATTTTCTAGAATACTATTTTAACAGAGTTTTGCATTGAAATTGCTATTTCCATTTACTTGCAAGTTATCAGTAAATATGTTTTTGAGTGAATTTAACACATAATGAAGTAGATACTATATTGATTTGTTCCTGTATTGATTTGGTATGTTTTAGGGGGTTGAGGCAGGAATGAATGAAGAAGGCATAAACATTTCTATGAACACATGAGGAAAATGAATAGTAGAGCTTGGGCTAAAGACATATTATGGGATCTCTGGTATAATTGCAATAGGAGATTATGGAAAGTGCTGCTACACTGACTGTCCTAAACCTCACTGCTAAATTTCCTCTTAATGACTCCATATTTACCTATGCTTACAAATTGAATATAATGCCTTCAAAAAACAGTCCATATCCTCTCCCTTCCCTTCCTTTATACTACTTGATTACAAGTTGATACTCTTCTCAAATAGCCTTCAAAATGTCAAAACATTTCATTTCACTTACTCTTAAATGTTACACGAATAGGTTTTTATTTGAAAGTTTTGAATAGTGAAATATGATACTCTTTCCCCCAAAATAAAAAACTTACTTGACTTTTGTTTCCATTTTCAGAAAAGCAAGGAATTTAAGTAGTATCTCAACCTAAAATACAAATTGTAATAATATTTAGAGCCTCTAAACCTAAACTGAAATAATATTTATAGCCTCTGAAGCCTGAATTATTTTATCAAATCAACTCAACCATAAGTCTCAGATGATGCTAAATACTTTTCATAAATTTAACTTTCATAGTTGATAAATTGGCAACTCTGTGACATTATGTTCTTTTTATCTATATATTCTCTTATGTTCATAAAAAGGCATTGTAAAATGGGTACCTTCGCCTATTTATTATTAAAATTAAATCTGAAGTATAAAATTTATATATCCTGTATAAAGTTGTACATATATATTGTGTAATGATTTCCTTTATTGCAGAATTATGGAACAAAGAAAGAATGAATTGCATTATGAACATATGAGTCCTTGTCAAATTACTCCAGACCTAAATAAAGAGACAACTGTAGCATTTCTTCTAAAAGAATTGGATATTCTCAGAACAAGCAATAAAAAGGTATAATACAGAAAGCCTGATCATTGTATAATAGCTTTCAGCTGTTGACCTTCTCAATTTTCTTTGTGGCCCATCATTTTTCAGTTTTATTATGTACTAGAAATAATGTAGTATACAGTAGTTGTGTACTTTTTGTTATCATATCTTGTCATCAGTGTGAGTCAAGTCATTGGTTGTAAAAGTGATTTTTTATTTTTCTGCCTTGCTAGTCAATGATCTCATTTTGTTTTTCATAAATTTTGGGCACCTTATATAGGTACCTTAAAACAAAGATTAAGTTTCTACCACAGTAAAACTTTCAGCATTATAAAGAATAAAAAATATTATAGACAGTTTCTTTACTTTCTTAATTTTTTTCTTTTTTTATTAGTATATGTACCCTATATTTTACCCCAATAATATATGTAATTGGACATTATAATAGCAAGGCCTGCTGATCTTTTCATTTACTTTGGGTTATACTGTTGCATTTTATCTAATCCATTTGTCTTATCATGTTTTATTTTATTATTGACTCTTATTCTAGGTACATTCCTCTGAGCACTAAATAATGTTAATAAATAATGTTCCTTTTTAAAAAAAAAATTCTACATGCTTTTCTGATTTTTTTATATTTTCACTGTTTGACCTAACCAAACTGATGCACAATGTTAGGAATATTGATCACGTCTAAAGGAAAACAATACAAATGACAAAAGCCTGGGGAGGAATTAAAAATAAGAAACATGTAGAAGAATTCTGATATGAGAGCATGAGACATTTTCTGTACTTTGATTTATCAATCGCTACATGTCAATTGTGAGTCTGGTACCAGTGCCAACTTAAAAGGAATATGACAAGGTGGCATTTACAGGGGTAGATTTGTACCAGATATTATGATTATTATCTTAATTAATTTTGTTTCAAAATATTGGAAGTACTAAGAAGCTATAAAACTGAAACATCCATTATTTTATTAGTAGTGGCCCATCTAAACCTTTTGCTTAAACAAAAAATAGGTGAGATTGCTTTTACAGTAGTTATTTTTATAATAATATTGTACTTCTTAGTTTTATCTATATACAAATTAAGTATGTAATAGAATGTTTTTATAATTATGATTACAGGTAATCATTACTTTATAAAATATCTTTCAAGCTTAATTTTTTACCCTGGAGTTCATAAATTTAGATAATTGAATGTAATATTATATAAAGGTTTAAGAAACAACAAAATTTTACTTTGGGATTAATCATAAATCTAGAAGACATTTTAAAGTGTTTTTATTAGTATATATAATTATATACAACAGTGGTATTCATTTTGAAAGGAAGACATTTTTAGATAAGAATTCATATTTTTAAATGTGTTTTAGCTTCAAGAAAAACTGGCTAAAGAGGATAAAGAACAGAGAAAATTAAAGCTTAAACTGGAACTCCAAGAGAAAGCAGCAGAAGCTAAAATTGCTGAAAAGGCAGCAGGTATAGTAGATGAGTGTTAGCATACAGCCTGATGAATCACATACATGGTTATTATATGATGTGTCTTGGTGAATACTAGCATACTGCCGTATTTGCCAAAGGTGGGAAAGCTCTGTCTTTTTTTTTTTTTTTGGCTGCTTAGAAAATAGGTGGCTTTAACATCCTGGTACTGGTATTAGTGAGAGCTTTACCTGTATTCATACTGATTTGGGCATTAAATGCATTGTTAACACCATGTCAATCCAATCACAAAAAGGTTGTTTGTTTTGTTGGAAGGGCCTGAACAAACAAGGGGAAATAATGATTACCAGTGCCTCTACCTTTCAACCAGCAGTTCAAATACCACTTATTTTTTTAGCTCGTTGAGAGGAAATATTTCCCCTTCGTATGAAGATAATCATATATTCATTACAAAGGAAATCTGCATTTGATTTAAAAAATCTGTTTTGTACAATTAAGAAGTTAAAATTTGATTATATAGATAACGATAAGAGATCATGTTTTCCCTGAGATTCAAGTGACAGGTTGCCACAGTTTAATGTTATAAATGATTGCCTTAAATATATTTTTGGAGTCTTGTCTTTATTTACAGGTCTTTTCAAGGGGAAAATTTTTTTAACATATCTGTGATATGTTACAGATATAAGCAAATGATTCTCAAGTCTGTGATATTCATGTATGTGTGTCAGTGTGGCTCTTTCCTTCATATTGTTTTCATGTGTTAAGAGAAATTTAATAAAATAGTACATGTTAGCATTCAGTGGCATTTTCACTAATTTAACATTTTTACATCAGTTGCAATGATTTTTTAAAATAACTTATTTTGTGATTAGACTGAAGTTATAAGTATGTTTTATAAGCCACTTGTAAAAGAATCTTGGTATCTAAGGTCAGATACATGATTAATTAGTATAGCCTGCCTTCAAATATTATTTTGGAAAATAGAACTAAACATCATGAAGATATAACCAAGATGACCATGAATAAGTACGCCAGCTGAACACCATCATTGCTTTACTATTAATGTTAAACTGCTATAATGTTTTTGTTTATTTATTATTGGGGAAAATATGAGAGTAATATATTTTAAGGAAAATTAATAGTGTTAAAATGAATAATTCAAGTTTAGAATAATTTAGGAATTTTCTGGGTTTTTATAATCAAATACACACATATACATATATACATATTAACTGTTAGGATGGTATTGCATATAGAAAGTATGCTTGTTTAGAGGTATAGACATAAAAATTTAACTTTTCATATACCTTACAGAAGTAATTGGATAATTTTGGGACATTAAGACTTATTGAGAATCATGAGCATAGCATATATCTCCTAGGGTGCTCATTAAGCAGTTAAATCTGTTGTATAATATAGCTAAGCATGCCCTTTAAATATTTATTGATATATTTAAGGTTCCCCTGGATAGAACATTTGAAACATGCATGCATAACATGGAGAAAATTTGATTACCTTATAATTCTTATTAATCATAAAACAATCTGATTCAAGAGATGTGTCCAAAAGAAAAATGTCAAAACACTGTCATGTAAGTGAGATAAAATAAAAATCCTTCAAAAAGTTTTTTAAAGTATTAATTTTCAATTTGATTTTTGTTTTTTAATGTTTCACTTCTACCTTATTTAAGAAACATACTTTACTTGTAACATTAGAGAGGATTATTACTGTTATATCAAATTTTAATAATAGTGAATTGCTTAAAAATCCACTGTTTTGAAACTCTGAAAACTGTAATCCCTTAGTGAGCTCATTTCTAATTATATGCACAGTCTTTTAAACATATTTTAAAGCCAGGAGCAGTGGCACATGCCTGTAGAAACAGTAGCTTAGAAGGTTGAGGCAGAAGGATAGAAAGTTCAAAGCCATCCTCATCAACTTAGCAAGACCCTTAGCAACTTAGCAATACTCTGTCTCAAAATAAAAAATTTTAAAAAGAGCTGGAAATGTATATACTTATTTATATAATATGACATGTATCTTATATAAATGTATAAACTATTTCATTTTGATGAATTCATGAGTGCATTTAATGTAATTTTCTCCATTTCAATCTTTTTTTAAAAAAATACATTTACTTTTATTTTTTTGAGAGAGAGAGAGAGAGAGAGAAAATTTTAATATTTTTTTTTTTTAGTTATCGGCAGACACAACATCTTTGTTTGTATGTGGTGCTGAGGATCGAACCCTGGCCGCACGCATGCCAGGCAAGCGCACCACCGCTTGAGCCACATCCCCAGCCCATCCATTTCAATCTTTAGGACTATCCCCTTCCCTCTCTTCCTTCTTCTCCCTCTTATCTTCCTCTACTCCAGTGATCTTAAGTACACTTATTTTCTATCTGACCAGTACCAAGTGTACTCAAAAAGCAAAACATAACAGAAACAACCATGTTAGTATTTTAAGAGAAAGAGGAATAGTATGGAATTATGATTACATGTTATAAGTTCTGTTTCCTATAACAAATAGTCCACATAAGTATAGGTATTTTTTCTATCACTACTGTTTTATATTCAAAGTAAAAGTGTATTTGGTAATATATCTTATGAGTATACACAATGTCTAAGTAATGTACTTAAGCAAATTATGTTTAAAAACATCAAACTATTCCACAATAAAAGAATTGTAAAAACGTCCGAGCCAAATATTAAAAATAGCAGCAAACAAAAATGTATGACACTAGAGAATTTTTTTAAATGTTAAAATATGATGGAAAAAGCAGTCATTTTCTTTGATATATAAAATAAACATATACACAAGTATGTTCACACAGCTTTAGTTATGATTGCAAGAGAATCAGAAACAATCTAACAATAAGGAAATTGTTAGATTATAGCACATTTATGCTGTGAGACTTTCCAGAGAATATTTGATGATATGCAAAAAAGTCTTCATAACTCAGTGTTAAATGAAAGCTGTAAGGGAAAAACTATTTAAATATAATTTTGTTAAAAGAAACAATATTCATACGTGTCTTATGTAGAATGAGAGAGAAGTTTGGGTGTTATTTAAATGGAGCTATTGGTTCAGTGAATGGTTTCTGTCTTTTTCAGGCTTTGTACAATGAACATGTATTAGATTTAGTTTAGTTTTAGAAAAAGTCAATATTACTTTTAAAAGATGTGATTTTAAAAAAATACTTGCATTCGAATGTTAAAAAAAAATATCCTATGATAGGTTTGAGACATAATGACCATATAAACCAAAGTTTTATGGAAACCATATGATATCTATGATCTGGTCTTGCCATTTTACTCATGCAGGTTTTCTGGTCTTTGAGATTTGCTCCGTATTTATCTTTATATCTGTATGTGTATCATGTAACTTATGTATACATTAATCTTGTCTTCCCAACTGGCTGTATAATTTATAAGACTAAGAATCTGATACAGTTAAACCACATAAAAGAAAATGTGTCCAGTTCTCCTTAGGCAGTTTGATATAACTGGGAGACCAAAAGCCTTGGATTAGTCCTAGGTTAAAATCAGTTTTAACAGTTAATATTGATTGTATGCCTTTGGGTGGGTTTCTTAACCTCTCTTGACTTTTTCCCATGGTAAAAAAATAATGATAACTTACAGGTTATTTTAAGGATTAAAGACAATGGTAAAATCACCTATTTTATAACTAGCACTCAATATGTTATAGCTTTATTTAATATTCTATAACATTATATTATTTTCATAAATTCTTGAACTTTTGATAATGTCATCATTGTCAAAATTTATGATATTTTATTCTATTTAGTTTTTATATGAAAAAATATATATATATGGAATACACACACAGAGCACTAATACATTTTACTAATATGTGAATCCAGAATAAAAGAAATGGCATACAAAGGATTTGGGCTTGTATCCCTATGATAAACCATCATGAAATAATGTTCTTAGTTTCAAATCTTTTGCTTTGTTTTCCTTTGGTTTTTACAGAATATGAACAGTGTCATTCTGTGTGATTTTATGTGTGTTTGAAACTCAGTTGTATCCTCTATCATGGTTAAATCTCAGATAGTTGACCCTTTTACCTTCCCTTCCTTTTTGTACATCACTGTTATCATCATCATTACCATTGGCACTGATTATTATACACTTCAATATTTTATAAGAACAATGCTTAACTTCTTTACCAGTTGAATAAGAAAGTTTATCTAGAGCCCCTTATGTACAAGGCACTGCGTTAACCACTGGACATACATCAACAAATAAGACAGATTTCAATCATTTCTTTTTCTTTTTTTTCCCATCACTTCACAATCATATACCATACATGTGTGGGTAGATAGCTGTTAAATTCTCCGACTTTGGATTTAGACCTTTGTTCTAATCTTTTTACCACTTATCATGTGTAATAACACCTTCACTAAGCCTTGGTTAAAACCTACTACAGGTGGCTATGACATTTAAGTGAGATAATATTTATGAAGTGCTTAACCTATAGAAGTTACTCAGTAAATTATAGCTGTGGTGATGACAACTTTGTCACCATTGTTTTTCTTCAGACTTCTTCATTTAAAGGGGATATATAGTCAAAGTGTTTCTCATAGTTCTGGAGTTATATAAGAAATTTGTTCCATACTAGTTCTATACACATATAACTACCCCATTGTTATTTATATATGGTTTTGTTTTACAAAGAATAAATTTCTGTTTCTTTTTTAAAGTATATTGATTATTTCCATAAAATGAGCCTCAGTATTTTTCTAGGGATAATGAATACCCACTCTTTATTTTCTGTGGTGCTAGGGATCAAAACTCAGGGCCTCAGGCATGCTAAGCAAGCTCTCAACCACTGGGCTACATCCCCCGCTCTTTTATTATTTATTTTGAGACACAGTCTCTAAGTTTTTCAGGCCAGTTTCAAACTTACTATCCTTCTGTCTCTGCCTCCTGAAGTAGCTAGGAATATGGCTGTGTGTCATCTCCCATGTGCCAGTTTTTCATTTTGTCTAATTTTTCATTTTAATCTTATTGAGAAAGTTGGAAAATATGATAAAATTTTAAAATCTCTACAAAATGAAAACATGAAAAATGTAGTCTTAGGAAAAGCAGAATGTATAGCTCATTTCTTCCTATGTGTTGACATTGGGGGGAAAAATTATCTCATTACGGCCATATAGGAATTTTAACTTCGTTTTGACTTATTTAGTTATACACATGGATAATATCATTTGAAAATTATTAGCATATATGGTTTTCAAGCACTAGGAAAAAATTTAGAGAAATACGTTAGAAACATTGAATATTTGTATTTAAGTGTCTATTCTCACATAAAGTAAGTGATTAAACATTTCAAAATTTATTTTAATGAAATTGAGTTTAACAATAAGAGATAATATTGTATAGTATGATTTGTAGCCATTAATTTCCTCTTATGTCAGGGATGTGTTCATAACTCTCAAAAATAGCTAATTAAACCTTTCCTTTTTCCTAAATAGTCTCAGTGGGCATTGTTTAGTATTTGTTGTCTCTTTAAGTTTTATTTTTCTGTTGCTTTTACAGTATCCAGATGGTATTTAAATTTTGTGTAAAATATTTAAATAATGTTTTTATGTTATTTTGTGATATTTAAAATATTTATGTTTCTTTAAAAGCCTTATTTTTCTATTTCTTGAAAGCTCACGTTAGAGCCTCTGCTTTATGTTAGTTATTTTTCTTTCTTGCATGTCATCCATTAAAGATTAGCTGTGGAAGGTTGGAGCATGGAGAGATTATGAATGACAGAACAACTCCTGTAGAATAATAATCAGTTTTTGGTATTTAATGCTGTTTGACTTTTGCAGACACATTTCTTATTAACCTTTGGTACAAAGAGAAATCCAGGTTCCTGATATCTCATGGAGAAGATGAATTTGAGATCCTCTTCCAATTAAACTGAAATAAAGCCAATATTGGGTTTTAGCCAAAAGAACTCCTTAGTTCCTAAATCTTGTGTTTATAAGTCAGTCTGTCTGTCCGTCTATCTATCTGTCTACATTTTAGTAATTCAGTGATTATATAATTTGCCTAACTTACTTATACCCAAAATGCAAGCACTTAAAACTGCTTTTTCTCTGTAAACATAGATTCCTTCCTTTGCATCCAAATTTAGGGAAATAGTAAATAAAAAAATTGCCAATTCCTTCTTATTACAGAGAACGTTAATTTCATTTTGGTAAGGAAGAATTTAATTTTGATTACCCAGAGGATCAGAACAAAGAATCCCTGAAACTTACATCTTAAAATTTCTCTATTTAGGTTCAAATGTAAATCTTTAAAATATAGATATGTAATCTGTCATAATAGCAGATATATTAAAGTTACCATAATTAATTAATATGGAAAATAAGAATTATTGTGTAATAGAAAAGTTCACATTATTACCTTGTAAAAAGTTTGTTACTGTGTACCAGATTTCAAATGATATTGACCATATACTAATTACAAGAAGCATAAAAAATAGGATATTTACTTCTTAAGAAATAATTCACATTGGAATCCCATTTTTTTCATGTATATAATAATGACCATCAATAAAATATGATAACTTACAGGTTATCAATAAAATATGATAGCCTCTCCTCTAATACTTGAATGCCTTAACAGCATTAAGTTATAATGGAACATTAAATCTTTATTTATAGTTATTTTTTAATTCATAAGGAAAAAGCTGTTCTAGAATATGACCAGTAATTTCAGATGAAAACAGAAAGAACTATCTGTATGAAACAGAGGAAGTAGAAATATTGATAGTTAGAATGTTAATTATATTACTGTCTTTGGCTACAGAATTCTGTGGATGCAAATCAGGATATATTTTGACAAGTATCAGCCAAATAATACTTGAGGATAAAATAGGGTCATTTTGTATTCTCTCTCCCAAGAAAAGTGTTTTGTTTTGTTTTGTTTTCTGGGAAAATTGTTTGACATAAAGTTTTAGTGGACAAGACAATCCATTTCATACAGCAGTAACCAACAATTGGAAATATTTTATTAGATATGGCATTTTGGGATTTAACATGATATTTAAGACCATATAAATATCAGATATTTAAGACCATATAAAACTAAATGTTTTACAAACAAATACATAAATAACTTTTCAGAAAGTGATCTTAAAACTTTCACTTTGGGTTCTAAAGAGGAAATGATAACTGAGAATGTTTAAGTAGCAATTACTTTTTACTTTTGGTATCAGTTAAATTTAGATTGTTTATGTAGTAAATAAGTAAAATACTGTTAAATTATATTTCAAAAGCCAAAAGATTATTGATATTGATTTTAATACTTTAAGGATAAACTTATCTCTTTCATACTTTTTAACTTCAATATAAATGTATTAAATTTTAGAATGCTAATACGGAGCATATTTCAAAAAGTGTTTTTATATTATATTTGAGTTATCTATAGTACATACATATATAGAGAGAGACATAGATATACATTACTGAGGGGTTTATTTTAAAATTTTGTGTTTCATATTTTTGCTACTATTTTATATAATTTTCTAATTAACCTTTAACAATTTATGTACTGGTGCTGAATATGAATTTACAGCGCCTTTGTAAAGGAAAGTTTGATAGTATATCTCCTAAGATTTTAAATAGTTGACTTATAATGTAGTCAGCACACTTCTAGGAATTTTCTTCCTTAGATATGCATATTTATAAAATAGATTTGTGTTCAAAGATTTCATTACATTAATGTGTACGTAAGGAATAGTTGAGGACAGTGTAAAATCCAATATTAGGAACATCTTAGTTGAATAAAATATGGCATGTCCAAATGATAAAAATTTCATGCACTATTTTGTTTCTTTTGAAGAATATTTAACAGTATAGCAATACATTACTTATTTTCAGTATTCACAGAAACTTAAAACTATGTTAAACTATTTGTCTCCTTTAAATTTTTATATGAGCCTCTACTACTTTTTAATCAGAAAAAGTTACTTACAAGATAATGTAAATTTTTGAAAAATGTACTTCAGTTTTAGAAAAACACAATACTCTAACCTATAAAACAAGTTCTAAAGTAAAAAGTTGAATTATGCATTGTGGTGCCTAAAGCAAGCATCAGACTACTTGAAGTAGGTTTTGGATAATTTTTACTGGCATGGAGCCTTTACTGTTTCTTTTTAAATTTCCAATCACCAGTTTACACAAAGAAATAGAAATGATAACTTTAAGACATTAAAAAGCATATAGTACAATGTATCATTATTGATACATTGTATCATTGTATCATTATTGATATATTTAAAGGAGTCTATTTAACATTATAATAAATCTCCCCAGAATGGTTACTTGTAAGTATGAAGCTATAACAGTATGTATTCATACACTCTTATTTCATACATAGATTCTTTCATATATAGGAAAAGGGCAGTCTTTTACAAAACCATTTTTTGTTTTGAAACATGAATTGTATTCAGTGATTATTTGATATGTTTAAATTCCTAATTACTTATTCTTCTCTCTCTTTAATTCAGCATTTTATGTTTATATAACTACCATGAGAATGTTAACAGATTGTTTTATCTGAGAAATATCTTTCAAATATGTTACTTAGAGAATCATGATTCAATGTTTAAACTAGAATGTTTTCAAATATATGGTCTGATTCCTACTATATTTTAAAACTAGGTTGAAAAGTATAGAACATGTAGACTTGGGTTCTACTAAGAAAATATGTACTCTGCTTTGACTCAATAAACTCATACTTTAGTGTGGTTCAGCTTATTCATATTTACTCATGCCCATATTAGAAAACAATTAGCTTACTAAACAAATTTGAGTATTTGGTGGGGGGTGGGGGTAAGGTTGATCCTCTCTGAATCTTTCTCATTTGACTAAGAATTATAGGATATTTGATAACCATGTTTAAAAATGGAGATATCCAAATATTATTGTAAACACCCAATGATTTGTTTTACCTACAATATAAGTATTTTACTTGGTTGGCTTACATAGTAGCTAATAATATTTGTTAATGTAATTTAACTGCTGTGAACCTTTACTGAACAAATATTGAAATTTATTCAAGCCAAAGAAAGAGAATCTCTAATGACTTTTGTTAAAGCTTCTATTTAATAGTTAAGGAGAAAAGTTTGTATGACATAGGAGATGCAATTAACAGTAGATTTTACATTTAATAAAAAGAAAGAAGCATGCGTATTTGCTTTATTCATTCCATCATAATTTGCATTAGAGCTGTGGGTGTTTAATGAGCAAATTCCAACTAAAATGCTATATTGATTTTCTAGTGAACTTTGTAATAGTCATCTACCTTGGAAAAGCTCAGTGTTTACAATTAAGTTTTCTTTACTAAAAATGTTTGAGAGTTGCATATTGATTCTTTAAAAGTACTGAATTCTGAAAAGAATCAGGTTTTTATAATAAAAAAATTTTATATGTAACTTAATGTTGAAAATTAACATACAGTGATACTTTAATTTAAAAAAATTTCTTATTCATAAATCATATGACCAAATTATACATGTTTCGTTTATGCAAGTTATCTGGCATTTTTAAATGTAACCTTAGAATACTTAAATGGTACCTTCTTTGAAATATATATATACATGTTTAGATCTTAAGCAGCATTATATATAAAGAAAAAAACTTTTTTCCTGATGACATAGCATCAAATAAGCCCTTCATATAAAATATTTTTACCCTTAAGTACAAAATAACTTATTATAAACCCCAAGACATTATCTTTACCCCTTTCATCAGATGCTGTTGTATGTAAAGTGAAACATAACTTGGATTAAATCTGCTTTATGAAGCTCTGATCACATTTTATAGAAATAGTAGGAAACCTGTTGGTATTTAAAATTTGCTAATTATTTATTACTAAAATCTACTAATTTATGTATACCATGACAGAATATTCTAGGTGACATCATATCCATGTTAATTTGTAATGAGATTGTGATTTTTACATCTTATCATCTTACAAATTTTACATATTTATAATTTCGTTAAACTTTCCAAAAAATCATGATACTTTGTATAGATTAGTGTCATTATGGTGTGCAGCATAAAATATACAATGGGTTCTGAATTATTTCTCTTTCAGTTTGTTTATAATTTTTTCATGCCAATGAAAAAGGAGAAACTTTGAACTCAATTTTTTTATATGTGTGGTTCAAAATAATCAAAATCACATTATTTATACATATATACATACACACACACACACACACACACATAGTCACATTGTGAGTCTGTGAGAATCCACTTTATTTTATTTACCTATTTGGCCAAGACTTTGCATATTGTCTAATTTAATTTTTCCTAACAATTACCTAGGGTTTGTTTTGTTCTTGGTACTTTGGATTGAACTCAAGGGTACTTGACCACTGAGCCACATCCCCAGCCATATTTTGTATTTTATATAGAGACAGGGTCTCACTGAGTTACTTAGCACCTCAGTTTTGCTGAGGCTGGCTTTGAACTGGAGATCCTCCTGCCTCAGCCTCCCAAGCTGCCGGGATTACATGAGTGTGCCACCATGCCCAGTTTACACATTGTTTTATTATATCCATTTTATATACCTGCACTGCAACTAAAATAATTGAAGAAATTTACAAAAACAAGGTGCTGAAATTTAGTATCTTGCTTAGAGCTAAATAAAAATCCATATTCTTCTATACACTATGCTGTTTTCCATACCAGAATTTTTTTTCCCCTTAGCTACTATGATTGTCTTCCCTGGAAGAAGATTGCATAGAATTAGAATGGAAAAGTATAATTCATTTTTGGCTATTACATTGTGGACAGAAATGCATTTTAAAACAGCATGATGAATTAATAAGATGGTAGCATAGTAATATAGCCACAGGCAGCCAAATAACAGTAATGATGATCCCTTTAAATAAGTAAAGATAGAAGAAGTATGAACATTGTGCCAAGAAGTACTGTTTCTTCCAAAAACTATTCATAAGAATTTCTTGATTAAACTTACCTAAATTGTTGGTTAAAATCATTTGATTTTATATAGGTGAATATTCAGTTATTTCAGTGTAGTTTGTCATATATTTTGTTTATCCATTCATATGCTAATAGAAATTTGAATTATTTCCAGATTTTGATTATTAGCTTGTGTTATTTGTGTTAGTTTTTTGTATGAACATATGCTTTAATTTCTCTTGGTAAGTACCTATGAGTGGAATAGCTGAATTTTATGGTAGGAATATTTTTAACTCTAAAAAAGGTAATCTGACAAATTATGTTTGTACTATCTTAGATTTTCACCAGCAGTGTGTGAGAGTTCCGTTGTTCTCCATTCTTGTTTACAGTTGTTATGGTCAGTCTATAAGTTTAGCCATTAAATAAATAGGTAGTTATCTCATTGTAGTTTTAATTTGCATTTTTATAATGACTAAAAATATTGAGCACCTCTTCATTTGCTTATTTACCATCTGTATATCTTCTTTGATAATGTGTCTCTTCAAGTCTTTTGCCCATTATTTAATTGGGTGGTTGTTTTATTACTGAGTTTTGAGAGTTTTAAAAATTATGTTCTGGATGCACAACCTTTATGTATCTGATATTGTAATAAATATCTGATAAAGGAAGCACGTCCAAAACATAATTTTTAAAACTCTCACAAGTCAAATTTTTTTCCAGTTTATTGCTTGCTTTTATTTCCTTATCATTTTCTTCAGAAGAGCAGAAATTTTTAATGAATTAAATTTTAGTCTAATTTATCACCTTTTAAAAAAAATGGATGATTCTTTGTTTTTGTAGTGAAGATCTTTGCCTACCTAAAGTCACAGAAGTTGGTTTCGGTTTATTTTCGTTTCTATTAAAAAATATTTTTTTTTTACTCATGCATAATACTTATACATTACAGTATGTTTCATTATGACTTGTTCGTACATGCCTGAAACACCATAACTTGGTCATTTTCACTCCCTAGTATTTCCCCTTATTTTTCCTTTGCCTTTTTCCTGATCCTCTTTTTCTTTCCTGGTTGTCTTTTCTAGTTTCTTCAGATGTGATCTTAGGTGATGATTTGAGACCTTTCTAATGTACACATTTAGTGATATAAAATTCTTTCTAGTCACTGGGCATGGTGGTGCATTCCTATAATCCAGTAGCTTAGGAGGTTGACACAGAAGGATCACAAGTTCAGAACCAATATCAGTAATTTAGGGAGACCCTAGCAATTTAGTGAGACTCTGTCTCAAAATTTAAAAAATTTAAAGGGCTGGGCATGTGGCTCTGTGGTTAAGCACCCATGGGTTCAATCCCTGATTTAAAAAAAAAAAAAAAAGAAAAAGAAATTTTCTCTAGGCAATACTTTCACTTTCTCACAGATTTTTGTTATGCAGAATTTTCTTTTTTCTTTTTTTCAGTTAAAATACTTCTAATTTCTCATAAGAATTCCTCTTTTCTTCCATGAATTAGTTAGAAATATGTTATTTAATATCCAAATATTTGTAGATTTGTTATTATTTTCAATTTTATTTCTACTAATTCCTATATGGTCAAAAATATACTTTGTATGATTTTAGTTCTTTTGAAATTTTTAAGGTTTAATTCATGGTGAAGCATTTTATTAATGTCATTTAACTCTTCCTGGTTGATAATACTGTTCATTTCTTATATTGTTATGGATTTTCTTTTTTTTGCACGGGGGGTGGGGGTGGGGGGGTGGTTACTGGGGATTGAACTCCAGGAATCTCAACCACTGAGCCACATCCCCAGCCCTATTTTGTATTTTATTTAGAGACAGGGTCTCACTGAGTTGCCTAGTGCCTGGCTTTGAATTCGAAATCCTGTCTCAGCCTACTGAGCCTGGGATTACAGGCATGTGCCACTGCGCCTGGCTTGTTGCAGATTTTCTTTCTACCCTGTTGCAGAGTATGTTGATGTCTTCAACTGTAATAATAGATTTGTCTTATTCTTTCAGATCAGTCAATTTTTGTTTCATGTGTGTATTCACATTTAGAATTGTCATATCTTTGATGAAATGGTTCTCTTATCAATCATTAATACCACTCTTTATTCCTTGTAATTTTCTTTTCTCTAAATTTATTTTGATCTTAATTTAGTCATGCCAGCTTTATTTTTATTTTACATGATTTAACTTCATTTTTTAAAAAAATCTACTTGTATAACATTGTACTTAAAGTGAGTTTCTTATATATACATAATTGATCTTCCTTTTAAAATCCAATCTGATAATCTCTCTTTGTCTAGTTGACTGATGTTTGGATTTAGGGCTATCATTTTATTTGCTTTCCTTTTTTCCCCCTCTGTTTTCTCTTTCATGTCTTCTTTGGGGTATATTTGACTCTGTTTTAGTATTCCATTTCAGTTTCTCAATTTTATTTTAATTAGTATATCCTTGTATATATATTTGAGTACTGTAGGAAATATTAAATACAGTCAACTCTCATTACTCATGACTTCCATGAATAATTTGTGAATAAATAACATTTCAGTTTATTTAAAATTACTGTTTTACCATTTCAATTGGTAGGTTGAAAACTTATCCTAATAAGGGACTTTACTTTCCTCTGTTTCTGCTCATTTCTTATATATTATATTTGCATACACTGAAAATCCCATGAGTGCTAATGTTTTTTATTTCAGCCAGCTAACATTTCAATTATATTGAGACTAGTTTATTATATTTACCCAGATATTTACTATGTCTTTTGTTTACCTTCATTCCTCATGTTCAGAGTTTCCTTTTAGTATCATTTCTTTTCTGCCTGGAGAATGTCCTTTACCAGTTATTTTAGAGCAGACCTGCTTATTTCTTTAGTTTTCCTTAACTGAGGCTCAATTCCCCCCAACCTCACCCCTGCCACCAGCAGTTTGTGAAGTATTCTTTTTTTATGAAATACACAATTTTAAGTGAATGGTTCTTTAAATACCTTTAAAATGCATTGCCATTTCTCTATTTTGCTATCATAGTTTCTAATGGGAAATCTGTGGTCTTTGGAACTGTTGTCCTATAAATCATGCTAATCATGTTTTTTTTTTTTCCCATCTGGCTGCTTTCATCATTTATCCTTTGTCTTTAATTTTTAGCAGTATGATTATTTTACATGAGAGTGTGGATTAGTTTGTCCTGTTTGGGATTCACTTAGCTGCTTTCTCCTATAGGCTTATGTCTTTGACAAACCTGGGAATTGTTCAGCACTTATTTCTTCAGTTTAAAAAATTAATTTCTAGAAAATTTTTACGACTACACTCCTCTCCTTCAGAGATGGTATGACCTTTGTTGTTCTATAGTTTTCTGAGGCTATGCTTATTTATTTTCAGTCTTTTTATTTTTTTTCTTTTGTGATTCAGATCAGATCATTTCTATTGCTTTATCTTCAAGTTCATTGACTTTTTCTGTCTCCCTTCTGCTATTTAAGGTCACTAAATAAGTTTTTGATTTTGATTGTTTTATGATTTTTTTTTTTTTAGTCCTAAAATTTTCCATTTGGCTCTTTTTTATTTCTTTGTGTTTTATCTTTAATTTCATGTTATTGATGTCATGGTTATTTCATAGTTATTTATTGCCTTTAGAGTATTTACAATGGTCTGCTTATTTATTGCATTTTTAGAAATGGAATAAAGTCTTTGTCAGATAATTCTAATTTCTTTGTCATTTTGATATCAGCAAAATGACATTTTGGCGTCTTTTCTCATACAACTTGAGATTTTGTGGGTTTCTTGTTGTTTTGTTTTTGGGGGGGTTGTTATTTGGTTTTGGTTTTGTATTTCAAATACTTTTTTATTCTATCCTAGACACTATGAATATTATCTAGGTCTTAACCTGTTGATGTTTTAGCATAGGATTGATGTAGTTAGATTCACGCCTCTTGCCTCTGTGAGCTGTAGTTAGTTCCAAAGTCAGTTCCAATTTGTCCTTTGTGTTCTTGGCCAGGGTTTCCTCTAGAACCTGGGGCTTCTGTTCACTATTTAACTTCTCAGGTTCTTTGATATTCTGATAAGGATCATGCATGTGTAGGGCAGGTTCTTATGCAGCTCCTATAGTGTTGCTTTCCTCAGATACTTTCTCCCCATTCTCTCCTTGAATTTCTGGATTTTTGAGGCCTCACATTTTTTATCATCTGGCATTAACTTCTAACTTTGTGATTGCTTCACAGTGGCAGTAGAAGAGAGAGAAATACCAATTGTTATCCTCCCGGAGTCCACAAAATGGAGAGGAAATTTAGCTTCTTTTCCTCTAGAACTTTGGCTCCCATATAGCGCTTTTTCTGTTGCTGATGCCTCCCAGTGAGATTGCCTAAGGGCTGAAGCATTCAGAATTGGAGAATACAAAAGTAAAAAGCAACAGATTGTCCCAGTTTTTCTGAGTTCTTGGACTTTTCCTCCAACCAAAACTAGAGTTTTCCTGAAATTTTTGTGTACCACGGTGCTCTCCCGTGGGATTGAAACTACATTCAGTTCAGGTTAGGGGATACTAGAGAAAAATCTTGGTTATTTCAGTGTGGTTGGAATTCTAGTATTCTTTCTTGGTCAAATAACTGTGCCATGTACTCTGTTAAGATTTTATAGTTATGTTCATTTGGAGAGAAAGTTAAGCATATGTTTACTGCATGTTGTGTAGAACTACAGCTGGATTTTAGATCTAGTTCCTTGCATATCAGGTGAATTTTTTGTTTGTTTGTTTGTTTTGGCCTTGGAATCCCTATGGCAGTAGTGAGGAATAGATTGTTTAATCCCAGAATTTTATGACAATTATTGAGGAGTGGCTTAGTTCAGCTGTTTTGACTTTTTCCCCTCTCTCAAAATTTCAGTACTTTCTGAACACTTAGGATTTATTGTCATACTCTTTTGATTTGAATTGAACCCATTTTCTTTTTATTTTTTTCATTTCTATTGCCATTGCCTTAGTTCAGGATTTTTTTATTTCTCACCTGGACTGGTACAATAAATATTAGATTAAGGCATATGTACATTCCAACCTGCTATTTTCCTCCTACCCCCACATTTATATGTACAAGCAGTATTCTAATCTCTGGAAGTTTGCTTCTAAAACACAGATCTGATAAGACTGTTCTTATTCTGGAATTCCTTTTAGTATATATAGTATCCAAATTCTATGTTGGTATGTATATTTATTTCCGAGTAATTTAAAGTTCCAGGGAAAGGATCATTTATGGGAGTTGCTGAAGTGAATTCTTATTTAGATAACCACTGTAGCCTCTTTATTTCCACCCTTGCCCAATTATTTCTCATCTAGAAGTCAGAATATTCCCATTCAGCCATAAATGTGATGTTCTCATTTCCTTGTTCAGAACCATATAATAACTACTTTCATGCTTAGATGATATATACAATCTTTATTGCAGCTTTTGAGACCCAGTATGATCTCCCAGAAACTGTCACTTCCACTTCTTGTGCTTCAGCCAAAAATTCCAAGGCCTTGCATAGTTAATTCTCTTTCCTGGTCTACTTTCTTATCTACTTACATATAGAGAGAAAGGGAGAAGAACACCTTCTTATGTGTGTGTTAATATGTGAGTATATATGTACATACACTTTTTTTATTTGAATGTGCTGAAATGTCACTTATTTAAAGAAGTTTTTCAAAAATAATCTGCTCTGTACCCTATCTACCAAATCACTCAGTTCTTTCCTGAAGCCTTATTTACCAAAGCCTTTACTACTGCCTGTTCTATCTACTTATGTATCTAACTTTCTGTCTATTTTTTCTGTTTTCTGTCTCCCTGAAATAAAATGTGGAAGTGGTAAAGACTTATTAAATGGCTACTATATTCATTGCCCTTAAAACTAAATGGATGACTGACATAGAAGTTTGATAAACATTTGATGAATGAATGTATATACTTTTCTTCCTTTAGACTCAGCCCCTGGAAAGTGGGTTTTGACTTTTGCTTTGACATTATGTATTACATTTTACACTTGTGTTCTTTCATAATCTACCATGAAAAAGATATAATTGATTTATTCTCAGGATTTTTACCACTTAAAATTTAAATAGTATAACTATTTTGATCAACTGTGTATTAATCTATAAGAAGTCTTGAGTATGAATCCAGTGTTTTATATAATAAAAGAACATGTCAAGCAATTTTTCCAAGCTTATTTTGTGGTTTAACTATATATATATATATATATATATATATATATATATATATATATATGTAATTTGGTTTGGTGATCCAAGTATTTGAGACCTTCTTTGTGTAACATTACAGTGGTATTTTTGAAATTATCTAAAGTCTGAAGTATATCAACAATAGAAATTATGCTTCAGAAATAACAATTTCAGATAACATCGAAGCTCTCCACATAAGAGCTATACAAATCTAAGAGACTCTATTTATTTTGTCACCTATGTCGTACCCCTTGCTCTGTGCAGATAAGTTGTGCCAAACCAGTATAACTCTGCCCCTTTTTGTTCTTCCTTGATTTATTTATTTTCTTTTTCTTGTATCTTCCCACTGAGATAGCTCCTCCTTTAAATTTGGATAATGCTCATTTTTTTTCTAGCTCTCTATGCAAAAATAGTAGGTAGAATTGTTTTATTTTGCAACTTGCTATTTTGCCAACTTTTTGATTTTGAGGTTGGCCATCTATCCATAGTTACTTTATTTTAAATAATGGGTAGTGTTCCATTCTGAATTTATAGTGATTTATTTATTCCCACTCATGTTGACAGATATTTGGTTTATTTCTGTGTCTTTCTTACTATAAACAATGCTACAGTATTTTTGTACACATTTTTTCTTTTGCAAAAAATTCTCCAGACTATATTCCAAAACACCGGTATTTTCTAGATTACACAGTGAGCTCAACTTTAATAACTATTGCCCAATTGCTCTTAATACAGTTGTAGAAATATATATATGCATTCATACAGTGTACATGAGGATTTTCTTTGTTTCAGAAGGTCACAACATTTATTCTTGGACCATTTAATGTTTGCTTCTTTGTTGGGTGTGAAATGGTATCACAGTTTGGCAATAACTATTAAAAGTAACATTTTCTCATATGATTAGTTGATGCTAACTTGATTTCATAACCTAAATGTTCCTTAAAATGATGGAATTATATATTTTATTTTTGGTAGATGTAACCTTTTTCCTTTGTTTTCTCTGATTGATTGTGAGTAATCTATTTTGGTAGCTCTGGTTGAAGAAGTGTATTTTGCACAGAGGGAACGAGATGAAGCTGTTATGTCTAGGCTGAAATTAGCCATTGAGGAGAGAGATGAAGCAATCACACGAGCCAAGCATTTGGAAATATCTCTAAAAGCGTATGTATACATTTAAAATCATATATGATATTAGGAACATTTATGAAATGTGTGTATTATGTGGTGATTACCTGTTCAACTTATTGCTGATAATTATTGTTACATTAAAATATTGCATGTCCCCACAATCTTTTCTAAAACCTTTGGCATGCTAGATTTGCCTGCCAGGGTGAGAAGTTTTTTGTTTTTTTTTTTAATTGAAGTATATATTACTCTCAATACAGTCACTTTACTACTTCTTAGTTCTCTTGTCAATGTCCTTACCCTGCTTTCCTACTTGACTCCTTATTTTTTCTCATTATCTCTTATTATTATCACTTTCTTGATAATATTATTTCTTAATAATATTATTTTATTTAGCTGCATCTTTCACTTCTCTCTGCTTAATATACCTATTCCTTTACTCCATTACTTTTTACCTTTGTTATTTTAGCTGTGACTTTTAACTTTAGTAATACTTGGAATAGGGTAGAGCCTAAGGGTTTATAATTTTTACAACCCAGGTGAATTAAGTAGGTAAATAATGGATGACACTTAGAAAGATAATATCCTAGAATAAGTACTTCTCAAATTTTATTGTACAATCTGATATCTTGGGAATCGTACTAGAGTGCACATTCTGATTCACACAGTCTGGGATGGGACTTGAGGTATTACCAGATGGTACAAATGATGCTAGTCTAAGGAAAGTGCTTCTAGAAATATGTTACCTGTAAAGTTAGATAGAATATAGTAATCTAATATTTAATGATGATCAAGGAATACACCTATGTCATGTTTATTTTGTCCATTATTATACTAGTCTCAGGAAGATCAGTAAAGTGCTAATTAAAACATGGCACATTAGGGAGACAAAAATTAACAATGAAAATGTTCACAGGTTGTGGTTAGTAATTTTTTTTTGCTTTTTTTTTTATTAATGACTTCATTTTTTTAAAGATTGATAGAGACTCTTCATAAACATTAAATTCATTGAAAAATGCAAACAAAAGTTACTTAAATTTCACACTTTCTGCTCCCAAATAACCATCTTTTAAAATTTTTAAATTTTACTTTTTAATTGGCACATAATAATTACACATATTTATGGAATACAATATGATATTTCAACATATACAGAATGCACCAATCAAATCAAGATAATTAGCATTTCCACCTCCTTATCATTACTTTTCGTTTGGAGCTTTCAAAGTCCTCTCTTCTAGTTCTTCACAGAGTATATAATATGTTATGGTGAACTATAATCACCCTACTATGCTGTAGAACACTATAATTATTTTCTTCTTTCTAACAGTATTTTGGTACTATTATCCGAACTCCCTCTATCCAGCATTCCCACTACATAATCAGTATTCCACTCCTTCTTTGAGATCAACATTTTAGCTTTCACATTTGAGTAAGAATATGTAGTATGTGTGTTTTAGTACCTGACTTATTTCACTTAATGTTCTCCAGTTCCATCTATTTTGCCACAAATGATGGTGGCATTCCTTTCTTTTTTCTTTCTTCCTTTCCTCCTCAACTTTCTTTTCCTTTTCTCACTTCTCCTTTTCTTTCCCATCCCTCTATCCCTCCCTTTCTTCCTCCTTTTCCATATCTCTTTCTCTGCTAGAGTTTGCATCTTGAATGTCTTCCAAAGACCCACATGCTAAAGGCTAACCTGTGGTACTATTAGGAGATGGTGGAACTTTTAATGTGGGCCTTATGTAGTAAGTTAGGTCACTGTGGAGGTACCCTTGAAAGGGATATTGGGACCCAGCCCCTTCTTCTCTCTTTGCTCCCAGCCACTGTAAGGTGAACAGATTCCTCCATCTCTTCCTCCCCACCATGAACTATTGTCTACAGACCCAAAGACAGTAGGGTCAAGTGGCCATAAACTGAAACCTTGAGCCAAAATCACCCTTTATAAGTTGAGTCACAGATATTTGGTCATGGTAACAGGAAGCTGACTAATACAAGCTAGATGATATACCATTGTATAAAAAGACCACATTATCCATTCATCTGCTCATGGACACTTTGGTTAATTCCATATTTTCACTATTGTGAAAAATTCAGCAGTAAGCATGGGAACGCAGGTATCTTTTGGTATGTTGATTTCATTCACTACATGCTGTTTTATTTGAGAGCCAGTGTAGTGTACAGGTTAAGAGGATAGATTCTGGACCCGTAATCTGTCTTTGCATTTTGGCTTTGCTGCTTCCTAGCTGTACTGTATACAAATTACTTAGAGTCAATGGGACTCAGTTGTTGTTGTTTTTAATCTAAATGAATAAAATAAGGCCCAACTTACACAAGTTCTTCTGAGGACTATATGACTTAGTAAATATCTAAAATATTTAGATACCTGGCTCATTTCAAGGGCTGTGTACTTGAATATAAGAATTGAATATAAGAATAATAGTCAAAGAGAACCTGAAGAAAACTGAATTACAGAATGTGTTCTCTCAATAAGAAACATTAATCCCTTTAAAAAAATTCTAGTTTTAGGACAGGAGACTGAAAAATATTAAAATATTAAGACATCAAAATTTTTGTATGCAATATGTCAAATTTAAACAGTATTATTTAACTCTCAGATATGAAATAAAGAATTGAATTTTAAACTCTCCCCCTTTTCCTCTTTATTAATATTTTAAAAAAATGTTTGTAAAAGTTGTATTTAGTTTTACAGTTAAAGGGTCCCTTGTTGTTTAATTGTAATTTTGTACAAGAGGATTGAATAATCATTACTGAAACTTTGATCATAGATGGCATTTAAAAATATATATTTATTTTTTAGTTGTAGTGGGACACAATACTTCTATTTTATTTATTTATTTATTTAATGTGGTGCTAGGGATCGAACCCAGGGCCTCACATGTGCAAGGCAAGTGCTCTACTTCTGAGCCACAACCCCAGCCCATATATGGCATTTTTATACCTGGGTTCTTTATTGCAGGGAACCCCTGGGTTACTGAATTTCATTTTCAATTTTTTTTTTGAGAGAGAGAGAGAGAAATTTTTTTTAATATTTATTTTTTTAGTTTTCGGTGGACACAACATCTTTATTTTATTTTTATGTGGTGCTGAGGATCGAACCCAGCGCCCCGCACATTCCAGGTGAGCACGTTACCGCTTGAGCCACATCCCCAGCCCTCAAATATTTTTTTCCTTTGCATTTCACTCTGTTATTTTAACATTTTCTCTGTGAACTTTATGGAATGCTTGGCCTTTTTGTATTCCTCTGAAATGCAAACACTAGTAAGAAAATTTCTTCATTTCCTTATGTGTTAGTCTATGTTGGTATAATAGAATAACTAAGAATGAGTAATTTATAATGAACAGAAATTTTTTGTCTTTGAATTCTGGAGGCAAGTAAGTCCAAAAATCAATGAGAGCATCTGTCAAGGACCTCCTCGATGAGCCATTTCAGGGTTGTAGGTAGAAGGACAAGCAGAGACAAAAGGGAGCTGAGCTCCCCATTGTAGAATTGAATTTTTTGATTGTATGTAATGAGCACGGAGCCCTGGTGGCCTAATCATTTCCACAAAGACCTACCTCTTAAACTATATTAGTGCCAATTCAAATTCAGTATGAGTTTTGGAGAGGACAGAAATTCATTCAGCACCTTTATTTTTATTTTTATTTTTAAATGTGATCTTGTCTCTTTTGCTTGGTATGTTTTGTGTTGTATTTGAGGTATATATGTAAATGAAATATTATTGTGTCTTGCTTATGCTTAAAATAAGCAGTATCAAGAATTTTGTTTTGTTCTGATATGGAACAGTTGAATTTTCCTTGATGAATCCTCCAAGTTGCAGTTTCTGGACTAGGTATTGTTCTCTTGCTACAGTTCTGTTTTATCTTTGGGCAGTTGGGGTGTGGATGGAAGTCTAAAAGAACTTCCTGTATTTGTATGCCCCTTTTGTTAGAGGTTAAGCATTCTACATAGGGATTTTAGTGTTCATTGAGAGTTCATGCTCTCTGTTCTTGTGTATATCTTGAATACTTTGGGACTTTTATTTATTTCATCATTGTAGTAAAAAATGGGCAATTCTGATACTGTTTTTTTCTATATAGATTCTTCATTAATACAGCCTTTATTTTCTCTTCTTGGGATTATATGTTACAGACTTTCATATGCCATGTTTACTTGGACTTCTAATTTTTGAATAAACTTTTAATTTTAGAATCATTTTTTATTTTCAGAAAAGTTACCAGGATAGAAAAGTTACCTCATTTAGTTTACCTTATAGTAAATATCTTATATTACTATAATACATTTGTCATGGATTAGAATTCAACATTACTATATAATCATTAACTAAACTCCATAGTTTGTTTTTAGATTTCACTAATTTTTCCTAAAGTCCTTTTTTATGGTTTGTTTTATGTTTATGTTTTTATTACATTTAATTGTTATATTTCCTTAGCCTGCCCTGTTGGGTGATATTTTCTTACATTTTTCTTGTTTTTGATGGCCTTGATAGTTTAGTCATGTATTTTTCAAAATCTCTCTCAATTTAAGCTTTTCTAAAGTTTTTCTCATGGTTAGACTGAGTTTATTAGTTTTGAGGGTGAAGATCACAGAAGTGAATGCCATTCTCATTATATCATTTCAAGGTTATAGTCTATTAACATGACTTACTACCAAAAATATAAACTTTGACCACTTGGCCCAAGCAAGGCTGTGCCAGGTTTCTTTACTGTAAAGTTACTTCCTTTCCCATTTTCATACTCTACTTTTTGGAAGCATAATGTTAAGTATAGCCCATACTCAAGAATGAGGACAAGAGGTTGTTGAGTTTTACTTCTGCATAGTTTGGATCTAGAATCTCCCCCCCAAACTCAGGTTTTAATGGCTGTTCTGCACATTGACACTGTTGAAAGTGGTAAAACCTCCAATAAGTGAAGCCTAGTGGAAGGTCTTCATGTCTTTGAGGATTGTGCCCTTAAAGAGGATAGTGGAACTCTGGCCCCTTCCTCTTTCTCTCAGTTGTTCCCTGCCATGAGGTGAACAATTTTTCTCCATACCACACTTTCTCCAAGATATGCTTTCTTACCATAAGCCCAAAGTAAGAGGGCCAACTGATCATGGATTCAAACCTCCAAAATTCATACCGCTAAAATAAACTTATTCTCTTTGTAAATTGATTATCTCAAGTATTTGTTTTAGTAGTATAAAGCTTATTAGCATAACCTCCTTCAGGAGAGAAATCTACATAAATTATTTATAATTCTTCAATAAAGGAATTGTCTCCCTATTTATTCACCCACTTATATCAGTATGGACTCATGGATGGTCATTTAATATTTTGGATTATAATCTAGTACTATATTGATTCTCTTATTTGGGTTGTTCTATCTTTGACCATTGGAAGCTATTCAGATTAGCTCCTATATCCCTTTCATATGTCCCCATTCTTTTAATTTTTGAACACTTTCTTTTTTAAATTTATTTTATATTTTTATTTGCTCTAATTAGTTATACATGACAGTAGATATAAAGTTACATGGGTTGTATAATCATATGTGCACATAGGGTAATAATACCTGATTGGTTACTTTCTAGCATTTGTAAGATGTTGTAGGGTCACCTTTTTTTAGGAACATATAGGGCCCCACTCCTAGAATCAGCCATTTCTCCACTTAGCTCTAGTTATATTTATTGGAAAACATCGGAAACCAAGATCTGGATGCCAGGTGTGTCCATAGTTGTTGGAATATGACTACTTTTTAGTCCCTGTCAACAAAGTAGGAAAGGTATCTGTATATGCTGGTTTACACGTAAATATCTCTATTTGTGAACCTGTCTGTATCTATATTAAGCTAAACATAAATTCATACTGATGCATCCTTAATTCTAATCCAGTATGACACAGTTCATTCTAGCCTTCTCCTCTTGTTCATCTATAGTTTCCATGTCTCAACAGTGAGAAACTTGGCTCCCACCAAACATTATCCAATTTATTTATTCAACTCCAGCATATATTATACTTCTTTCTAGATCATAAACCCCTATCCCCATGAAAGACAGCTTTACTAATGAGACTGTACTACTTTCAGTTTCTTTAGTCTTACAGTTTATTGACTTAGGTTGCCTTCTTCCTCAACCCTGACTTATTTTTTTTACTTTATTTATTTTAATTGTAGTTGGACACAATACCTTGATTTTATTTATTTATTTTTGTGTGGTGCTGAGGATCAAACCTAGCACCTCTAACATGCTAAGCGAGCATTCTATCAGTGAGCCACAACCTCACCCCCAACCCCCACTTCTTTAAGTAAGATTATGCCATTTGTTTGTTATGTTCTTAGGCTTTTTTTTTTTTATCATAGTCTGTGTGCTATTTTAGGATTCTTTGTCCTTCTGATTGATTCTTTTTATATGCATATATTAAGGTTTACTCTGTGCTCTATAAAGTTTTGATAGAAGCATGGTGTCAAGGATGCAGAGTAATTCTCCCACTTAAATATCCTCAATGCTTTTTCTATTCAAATCAGTGGTTACCACTGCCTCCCTCCCCAACCTCCCTCCTTACCTGTTACCTGCCCCAATAGTTTTTCCTTTTCTAGAATGCCATATGATTGAAATTATAAAAATATGTATAACCTTTTTAGTCTGGCTTATTTCCCTCAGCAAAGTGTTGACCCGTGAATTAATAATATGTTCTTTTTGTTGTTGTTGTAGTATAATATTCCATTGTGTAGGTGTATCACAATTGACTTATCTTTTCATCTATGTAAATGATATCCTGGTTGCCTCAAGTTTGGGTAATTTTGAATAAAGTTGCTATAAGCATTTGCATACAGGTTTCTGTCTGGATGTAACATTTTCAAATCAGTTGAGTAAACCTAGTAGCACAATTGCAAGGTCATATTTTAAATATATGTTAAAATTGTAAGAAACTGTTGAACTCTTTTGCAGAGAAAAATAAACCATTTTTCATTCCCACCAGCAATGAATCAGAGTTCCTATTGCCCTACATCCTTGCCAGGATTTGGAATTGTTGTTTTTGTTTTGTTTCTTGCTTTGAATGTTAGCCTTAGAGTCTATAGGTTTGTATAGGTTTCTTAATATTTTAATTTGCATTTCCCTTATAACAAATTAATATATCTTCTTTGGTTAAATGTCTATTGAGATATTTGTTTCCATTAAAAATTTTTTTTAGTTGTAGATGGACACAATATTTTTATTTTTATTTTTTTATGTAGTGCTGAGAATCAAACCCAGGGCCTCACACGTGCAAGGCAAGCACTTTACCACTGAGCCACAACCCCAGCCCCCAATTTTTAAATTGTGTTTTTTCTCATCATTTAAAGAGTTATTTATATACTGTATATAAGTCCTTTAACAGATATGTGGTTTGCAAATATTTTCTTCCAGTCCACAATTTAGTTTTTTAATCTCTGAACAGTATTTTTGGTAAAACACAACTTTTAAATTTTAATAAGACCTGTCTTATTATTTGTTTTTTACTTTCATTCATGGATTCTGTTTTTGATGTTGCCTGTAAAACTCATTGCCAAATGGAAAGTCACACAGATTTTCTCCTGTATTGTTGCTTCTAGAAGGTTTTGTGTTTTACATGTAGGGCAGTGATTCATTTATGGATAATTTTTATCGAACGTGTGAAGTAAGTTTGGAAGGTGTAAAGTGCATATCCAGTTCCTTTTTTTCCTCCCTATTATTTATGGAAATTCATTTATTCTGCTACCATTTGTTGAAAAAGCTGTCATTTCTCCATTAAATTCTTATACCTTTGTCAAAAGTAAATTGGCCTTTTGTGGTCGTTTTGTGGACATGATATTCAGTTCCATTGTTATATGTCTATGTCTATCCCTTTATCAATATTATGCAGTCTTGATTATTGAATCTTTATATTAGATTTTGGAATCAGATGTCCTTAAATTTTGTTCTTTTATTACAGAATTCTTTGGACTATTCTAGTACCTTTGCCTTTCCATATGTATTTTAGAATCAGTTTGTTCATAATTGCAGAGGTCCTTTCTGGAATCAGACGGTTTTACACATACCTTTCAAAGTGAATGCTTCATAAAACTTTTCAGCTGTGTACCTATTGAAATCTAAGACACATGGAAATTATCAACATTAGAGGAAATGGGGTTTATTGCTCTGATTTGATCATTACCTTTTGTGTGCATGTATAAAATTATCATACTATACACCACCCATCAATATGTACAAGTATTATGTCTAATTAAAAAAATTAAACTTTAGATCTCTTTTTTAGAAGAGTACTATTATGTTGTTTATCAACTGCTAAATAGTATTGTTATAGTATAGGTATGTCCATAGATTTTGTTAGATTGATCACCCATTTTGTTCATGAAATTTGTTTCTGAATGGATTTTATTTTTTGCTTCTTACAAAATCAAATTCACTCCCCAAATATAACAAATCTATTTTTCATAAAGCATCATAACTCTTTTGAGGTAGATGATATTCATGTTTTATAGACAAAAAACTTTAAGCTACTTGGCCAACGACTCAAAGTCAATCAAGCCACATTATTGGAATTATCTACCTCAGATTTATCCAGGCAACTCAAACTTAGCATATCCAAAATGAAACTTATTAATTCATTCTTAAAACCTGATCCTTCTCCTTAATCCCTTATCCTGATCAGTGACACAACCATCTGCCTACATATCCAAGCCAAAACTTCTCAGAATCCCTATTAAATTGATCTCTTAATTTTGTTTATTCTCTTTAGCCAAAATATATCTAAATAGAGCCTGTTCTTTCCTCATTGTTTTCTTCCATTGTATATATTTTAATTTGTACATTTATTTGTTATACTTTTTATTACAGTATATTGAAATTAGCATTCCTTTAGGCAGAGCCTTTTTCATTTCTCTGTGTAGCATTAGTGTTACAGAGGAATAGGAATGGGAAAAAGGAAAACAGACCTAAGCCTTTTCTTTAAATTAATTAATCCAATTAATAAATATTTATGGAACATATACTATGTCAGTTATAGTTCTAGTTACTGGGGACACATTATTATGGTACCAATTTAGTTAGGAATATCATCTAAATAGTTACACTGATACTTAAAACAGTACTAACTGATAAACAGAATCATTGGTTTCTAGAAAGTTTATAAGAAGGGCTTCTACTGTATCATAGTCTGGGGGTGCAGATCGGTGGGCTTCAGCATACAGACTATACAAAAACAGAATAATATGTCAGCCTTGTGTCAGATGTTAGTATAGAGGTTTGTTTCTCCTCAGCTATCTTTGATTCTGAACCTTCAAGAGAGCATTTTAGACTAAACTTTTAAAAATATGCATCAAATTTATAACCAGACTTTGCTTAACTGTGAAACATATTTAGAGGCATTGAATATAGGATGAAATTGTACGATTTATTTTTTTACCTTTTTTTAATGCCCTATTTCCTGCTTTCTATAACCTTCAAGTTTCCTCCATCTTTTGTCTGATCTCCTTTGCCACTTCTGACTTTCTTTTTATTTCTGTATTGTAGTGTCAACCTAGTCTTATTCTGACACCTTTCTACTTTCCTTTACCTCTTCAATTACCAGTGTTTTTTTTTCTTTCTTTACTTTTTTGGTTTTCATCCAAAAGTAGGAAAAAAGTTAAAAGGATTCAAGTTAAAATGATTTAGGTATACTACTAATATACATATGTTTTCATACGTACACTCAAACTTTTGAGTTTATATCTGTTTTTAGTCTCTTTGTTATTGTTAATTTTTCTTAAGTATATCACATGTAATGCTGTCAAAAAATGAGAATAAAAGCAAACAACTCAAAATTTTCTGGTTAGCTGATCACTAGTTCTTTATCACTTGAAGTCAATATTATGCTTTTCACATTGAAAACAGTGAATGACTATAGCTTCAGAAAGGTAAAAGATGATATTGACTTATTTAGGAATAAATCAAGAAATGTGACATTTCATGGATGGTTTCTTTTACTTAGAGTGCAAGGTTGTCAATTAGAATTTGCATGATATAGGAAATCAATTGAAACTTGAGCCCATGGACATTTACTTCAGCAAATTCTTACCAGTTATCATGACTGTCAAGTTAGACTGTAGTAGGCATAATTTAGAGTTTACAAAAGGTTGAGATTATTTTGTCTAATTGTAAAGCTTGTATTAATGAAATGTAATTTATAGTTGGTTAGCTATATTTTGTGTAACACCATCTATTAATTTTAAGTCTTTACTAAACCAATAAATTGTTATATGCTATACATGTACCAGTAAACCCTGGTTCCCCAGAGTTATCTTTTATGGAAAATTGAAGGCTTATATAGCCGTTCCAAATTTTCTCTTTTATGAAAAGGTAGGTAGGTTGTCTAACGTTTGTGTTGTTTTAAGTAATATAGTAAGTGGTATAGTTATTGTAGGCCTGGATTTAATTTTCTGAAAATTACTTTTGTTAATTCTTAATTTTTAACTAGATGTTGAATGAACCAGCTTAGAAAATTATGCCAAGTATACTGAATCAGCACTTACTGTACTAACATCAAAGATCTGGTCTTATTTTACAATAATCTATCAAGGTTGGGCAAACTAAGAACCTATGATACAAATGCGTCCCACCTCCTGATTTTGTAAATAAAATTTTATTAAAACCAAACCATACTCATTCACATATATGTTATTTATAGTTGGTTTTACACTACAAAGTTTAGTAGCTATGACAGTAAACATAGACAAAACCTACATTATTTATTATCTGGCCCTTTATAGAATGTTCACTGATCCCTACTCCATGTGATCTAATAGATTAAATTATAATATAATCAATTTTTGATATCTCTGACAGATACTCCTTGAGACTTACAAAACACAAATAGAGAAATATAAGTTATGTGTGTCTATGCAAATTTTCAAGTCGCCAATTAACCTTCTTTAATTTTTTTGGTAAAGTTCTATTTTTCTTTTGATGGCCATGTATCAGTACACTTATCAATTAGACAAAATAATAATAAAATAAGATAGAGATCCAAATGTTAAGTGGTTGACTTTTCTCAGTCATGCTCAATCAGATCTAGTATGGTAGACTTCATCAAAAATAGTTCCAGTTCAATTATCAGCAGATGATAAGTCATTATATATTATGTACTTTCAGAGTAATTTACACAAATTACTCAAAGTCTGAATGCCAAATTCATATGCCTGGGATCTAATATAGTTCTCAGAGAAAATTTGACTTCGATTTAGAAAATTATTAGGTGATTTTAATATTAGAATAAATACTAATATTAAAATATTAGTAATTTAATATTAGAATAAATACTAATATTAAAATATTACTCTTTCCTATTGAGGTGCTAATTTTAAACATTTGAACTCTTCGTCTGCCTCTCATTAAAGAATATTTTTTCACATTACAATGTCTAAAGATAACTTACAAGTATTACGTAGAAATTCCATAGTTTTTATTGTATTGATTATCTGGTAGGTACAAATTATGTAGCCTGTTTATATTGTTACTTTCTTCCTGTAATATAACTATTTTACACTGAAAATGGAGATTTATTACTTTTGTTACTAATTTTTTTTGATAACTATTCTTAGGAGTCTACAAATCTGAGGTTTATCACATTAAATTATCAAGTTTAATAGAAGTAATTTTTATGACATTTTTAAACATGTGAATTGGATTTTATTTGGAAACTGCCATAATCAGTTCTTCATCTGATTTCATTTTTAAAAGCATAATATTAAAATGATATTTCCCATGACATTTGACTTTCTTTTTTTTTTAATCTAGACTTCCTTCTTTTGTTATTTTTTATTTTTAGTTATAGCTGGATACAATACCTTTATTTTGTTTATTTATGTGGTGCTCGGGATCGAACCCAGTGCCTCACACATGCTAGGCAAGCACTCTGCCGCTGAGCTACAGCCTCAGCCCCCGACATTTGACTTTCTTAAAAATCATATTTAGCCATCCAATAGCTAATGGTTAAATGCTACTGATAGTCCCCAAATACTTGTACTGTGACCATAAATAAATGTAAGGGTTTTATTATCATACTTTTCTGCTTTTTCAGTTGAGTAAAGAAAAGAAATACTTATCTTCACAATTCTTATAGAACAAGCTTTGTTAAGTAGCATCATTGAAAACTCGATTTATTTTGGAGGAAAAAGTGATAAAAGACAAGAGTATTTGCTCTTCCTGAAATGTGAATTCAAGCAGGTTTTAGTAGTTTGAAATGCATTGTTATATATAATTCAAAATTACTATGCCTTCCTGTTATACACTATTTGAATATACAGAGATAGCTTTTTATATGTCACTTTTTAATATGTTTATATATTTTTTCTGTTAAGATGCTGTGTTTTAAAATTACTACCTTGATGCTGTGTTTTAAAATTACTACCTTGAGTGCAGTGATTTCATCCATTTGTGGAGTTTGCAACAACTTTGTGACATATTTATCAAATAATTTTATTTTAATTTTTCCTAATGTAGTATTTATTGAGATCCAAATGTTAAGTGGTTAACTGTGCTCACTTATGCACCACCTATGAGACTTAGCACAGTAGACTCACCAAAAGCAGTTCAAATTAATTTACCAGCAATGAAAAATTATATCATGTACTTTTAGGTGCAGTCATTCTAACTATTTAAACTCTGAATTCTAAATTCATGGGCCCAGGATCCTGTGTAGTTAATATTAAATCATAGGAATGCAGTTTTGGAGAGGGGGTTAATCTTGAAAAAACAGGAACTTGATTATCTAAACTTTTTATTGTAATTTTTAAATAATTGAGATTGTTTCTAGAATCTGTATCATTTCACTAATATCCATTACAGGTTCTCCTTTAATTTGCCCAATTTAATAATTACCTAAATTATATTTTAGAAATTTTCTAATGTCTGTCACTTAGAATTTGTTTACTTTCAGACATTCCTTCAGTCCATCAACATTTATGTTGTTCTATAAACATCATGCCTCTTTTGAGACAGTGTATTTATGAGGGGATCCAGTTTATTTTCTTTGTCTTTAAATTGAATGATTCCTTAAAAAAAGAGAAAATAGCAATGTTAAAATGTGGCCCAATTTTGGTCAGCATGTCTATATAGTGTATTTGTCTTAACAAATAGATAGCAGCAAGAGATTTTCAGGTCAAAGTTAGTGTAATTATTTGTCACTGTTTTTGAGGGAACATAGTTAAACTTTGAAATAAAAATACTTGCCTTGTTTTACTTGTGATGGCATCCACAAAAGAGGAAATACAGTTTCTGTTAAGAATTGGAAGTCCAGGAATAAATATAATGATGAGAATGAGTGCTTCTATCACTGGGGAACTTTCTTCATCTAAGCACATATGAACAATTGATCCTTGTAGTCATATATAGCAGTAAACATTAATAACTTAACAGTCTGAAGTCAGTGCAGAAGATATAGAGCATTATTGAAAGATGGAGTCGAGCAGGTGGCACTTTAATATGTTCAGTGTCATGGTTGACTCTAAAGACTAGTCGAATGAAATTACTTGAGGTTCTAAAGATTTAAAAAGCGAACTCATTTTGCTGCACTAAGGAAATGCTACTGATCAGGCTTTCTGTGTCCCTTTTTTCTAGGCTAGAAAATATTAACCCTGAAGAAAATGACATGGTAAGCCATTCTCTGAGGAGATTTCTTGATGTCAGTCTTATATCTTAGAGGCTTAAGTTCAATTGAGTGGGTTTCAAGAACTAAGATGTGGGAAAAAGAAGAATTGACACACTAATAATGTACATCTTTGCTGCAATATGAAAATTCAATAACTTCACTCAGTCAATTTACAATTCACATGTGCCTATTAATTAAAACCCTATATTAAATAAAATATATTAAAACTTCATGTCTGACTAACATATAATGGTGTTGGTAGACATTACAGGAATTACTGAACAGAATAAACAATGCCGACACAGGAATAGCTATTCAGAAGAATGGAGCTGTAATTGTGGATAGAATCTACAAGACCAAGGAATGTAAAAAGAGAATAACTGCCGAAGAAATGAATGCAGTGATACAAGAACGGGATGCTGCTTTGTCTCAGGTAACTATGCATGTATCTGAAAAAGCATATAATTACCATTTCCCCCTCTTTTTTATCCATTAAAGAGTGATTCTTGCCCAAATATTATTAATTATCTTTAGTTTTTAGAGTTTATACTCATGATTAGATATATTAAAATATTTACATAATTTCCTTCTACCACTGTTCAAAATATGCATCCTCATTTCTTTATAAAATTGAATGCATCATCTTTTGTTAGTAAAATAAAACTTGTTTTATAACACGTTAATTTGTTATTAAAATTTTATTTTATTCTCAAAGTAATCTCTTGTATACTGGACTTTTTTTTCAAGTTCCAGTTTTGTGAAGGCTGAGACTCTGCCTTTATTACTGTTTTATTCCCAATGCCTAATTTGGTATCATTAGTAAACATAGTTGAATGGGTCAAATTATTAGCATATTCTTTTCTGAGCATGACTTGCACTTCCTGCTCTAACTCAAACTGTTTCCTCCCTGAGTCTACTAGCTCCACTGCATCTTCTCTAGAAGTGGCTGTATTCTTTCCCATACCAGTTATACTACTGAGCCCATGTTTTTAGATCATTGTTTCTTTTTCCTTTCTAAACATCTCTAGCTTTGAATCTCATGCATCAGAAAACACTGCCCAGTACACAATCTTGTCACAGTCATGTACATATTCCTGTGTCATTTTCCTTGTTTCAGGAAGATTTTAAGATCTGCTTCTCTTTCTCTTCAACCAACCCCTGTCATAATTAATTCTTTGTGAATTAAATATCTATATAACTGACCCTTGCAATGTGCCAGTCTCTGATTTCCTGAAATTTCTCTCCTTCCACTAGTATACTACTTCAGCCATGTACTCTATGGTCATATCGTATTCTTGGTCATTACTCATCTGAGTTTCAAGTATCATGCTTCTGAATTCCACCTACTATCTTTCTAACTCACTTACTCTAGGACTCTGATTGCAGATATCTCTCATCCCCAGTGAGTTCATACATGTCTCCAGCTTTGCAAAGTTGCTGAGGTTTGCCTTGAACTTGTGATCCTCCTGCCTCAGCCTCCTGAGTTGGTGGTATTACAGGCATGTACCACCACACCCAGCTCTAATTCATATTTTTTTCCAGCCTGCTTAAGACTGTCACAGCCAGTTGTTCCTTTTTTCTCCTACTTCATAAAATGTTTCCTATTACCTTATTTCTAACACAATACAAATGGTTTATCATCACCCTTGGAGACTGGGACGGAATTTTTGGTAAGTCTTTGTCTCACCCTAGTACTTTGGATGAATCCTTCCAAACTCACAGCTTAGTATTCCTGAGGACCTACTCCTGCCAGATCCTGTCAGTATTGTCTCCTCAGCATTGTAAGACTCTGGAGAAATCTTCTGTTTCCTCCAATTTTGTCATTCGGTCCTATCTAACTGCCAAAGTTTGCATGGTTTCTCTGTCCTCCTAGTCAAAGTCTGATTTCTCTGTCCTTTTGCCATACCTAAAATCTGTAAAACTCTGGAGAAAAAACGAGTGCAGACTTCAAATTACCTCTCTCTAATTAGCCCCTCTTCAGGATCATAGCCATTCCAGTCATTATTACAGCCACATAATTTTGTGCATTTATTCTGATGATTTTTTTGTTTATTCTGGCTTTTCTAGTTCATGGCTAGAGTGTTGGTCTGCCACAAATGGTTCTGTCCTATACTAGATGTGGAAATGTGACATTTTTCTTCAGATTAGAATCGGAAAAGATTCTTGAATTTGTAAAATGGACTGATTTATTCTTGTGCATTATATTACAGTTATAGAAATATCTAGAATTAGAGGATAAAGCTAAAAACTTTCATTTCTTTAGCTTTATAAACTATTGAACTAATAGATCACTTTACATCTATTTCAAGATATGGTAAACTAGAAAAAGTTAGTGAAATACTCATGCATCCACATTTTATTGAGTACCTAGTATGAGCCTTGTGCTGGGAACTGAAACAATGATAAAAATCTAAAAGGTTCCTACTCCTTTAAAACTTATATTTGCTATATATAGATAGCAAACAACAAATAAATAAATTACAGTAGTGGTAGGATGAAAATAAAAAGATAATGAATGAACTGCAGTTGATAGGATTGCTAGGATGATCAGGCTTCTGTTAAGGTGAGTAGCTGACCTAAGACATGAAAAGGGAGGAAGGTCTAGCCCTGCAAAGAGCTGTAGAAAGAATATTCTATCAGAAAAGGAGAGATCAACAATGCTCTGAGAGATGGACACATACTTAAGGCAATGATGCAAATGCATCAAACTTGTATCCAATTAAAGTCTAGTGAGCAAGGAAGATAGTGGCAAGAGATTAGACAGAGGTCATAGGTAGTAGAAAATTCTGTGTGACATTGTAGATTATGGCCAGGAGTAGAAATTTTATCAAAATTTTATTGAAAGACAAGAGCTATTGAAATAGTATAAGCAAAAGATAAAGCCATAATAATGGCTTAGATAAACAAGTTTAGATCTATAGAAGTATTTTGGAGTAAACAGGGCTTGAAAATGGACCGGATTTGGAAAGAAGGGGCCAGGAAGAGTTGTAGCTGACTCCCATGTTTGGGCATGAACACTGTAGATATATTCTCTTTTGTGATGGAGACTTTGGGAGATTGTGATAAACATATTTGGGGAGGGAAATTAAACTCTCTCTTGGAGATATATATATATATATATATATATTTGAGATGATTATTTAAAATTCAGATGAAAACACTGAGCAGGCAGTTAGTTACTGAGCCATCAGCGCATAGCTAATTAAAGCTGTGGTACTACATAAAACTAGAGAAAGGTCATTGAGAAAAAAGAGAGCCCCAGGACCAAGCTCTGTGGTATGCCAATATTTGTAGTTGGAAAAGTAGGAGAATCTAAGAGGAAATTTAAGAATGTTAAATGAGGTAAATAGAAACTAACAAGTGTGTCAGGGAAAGCAACAGAAGAAAACATTTCCAGAAGAAAGTAAGATGAGAGTGGCCAATAGAAACAGTAAACATATACAACTTTTTTCCTCCCTGTAATGCAGGTAGAAAAAATGATATTAAATAGAAAGCAGGCTCCTGGTGTCTTAGGATTTGTTCTCTTTTCTATTGCAAGATTCTAAAGCATGTGGTTGTTGTATTGATAAAGAAGAAAGGAGAGAAAAGGTAATTGTAGTAGCAAGTCCTGGAATAGATAGTTAGATTGAGGGTAGATAATTAGGTTCTAGAACATAGCCAAACATAAAGAGTTGCCTTTTGTTTAGAAGAGGGCAAAATACTTTCATTATAATAGAGGTATACAAAGAACATGGATGGACATTTAGTGGTATAAAAATGAGGTTGAGGTGCCATCCTTTTCTCAATAAAATTTTTAATTTGGATTCTTAGTGTGATGTGTTTAGTGTCTGGTGCTAAAGATTTATAAAGTAGAGACAATTTGAAATTGTTGTTTTGGTTTATGTGAAAATGAATATAACTAGAAAAAAGTAGGATTGCTAGGTAGAACTGAATGCACATTTGAGAGTTGGTGGAATGAGTAAGGAAAACCCATGAGGAAAGTTGCATGATTGCTTCTAGCAATATTGAAATCTTGAATATAGTGTGGCATTGTAGGTACATGATTTAACTGAGATTGTAATTTTAATGGGTGAAGGGGCCAGGGAGTCATTACATCTGTGAACCAAGGATTCTCCTTTGAGTGCCAGGAGAGGAGTACTGAGTAATATAGAAGCAACCAAGGTGAGTGAGGTGTCACGAAAGGAAAAATCCTGGATAGTAAAACCAATGTTAAGTCTGTGTATTGGAGTTCTTGTTTTGTCATATTATTGTCTCAGAAGTGCAGTAGTGATTTATAATGAAGAAGGAAGAAAAACATTTAAAATAAAGACTTTGAAGGTATTGTGATGATTAGAGTCAATGTATTCCAAAAATTTTTCTGTGTAATTTTCATATGGATCTATAGAAAGAAACCTAAATGGTGGGAGCCCACACAGTCAACAAACCAGACCACAAGTGGTAAAAGAAACAAGGCATATTTGAGGAAAAGTTATGAATAATTTTAAAATTGTGAAGAATTTCTTATTTATATAACAAGTACAGAAATTAAAATCTGAGAAGTTAATATAATGACACATATTTCAAGATTCACAAGTCCATGCTGGAACATTCTTGGTCTGATTATGAATTTCTCACTTGATATTCTATATAACCAAAAGTCACTGTAAAGAAGCAGATTTGAGATCTAGGCATGTGCATAAACTAATAAAAAGCTAACATTCCATTTTAGCAGAGGGAATAATCAGATAACCTAATGTCTTAACCTCTCTTTTTTCCAGGTTTTCTTTACTTTTTATTTCTTATAATTATCATAATTAATAGCATATAATAGATGCAGAAAAATGAAATTATTAGAAGTTGACAAAAATGTCATACTTAAAAATAAATAATTATAATATTGTGTTTCATGGTTTTAGAAATGTGTTTAATGTTATTCATTATAGTGATTGTAAACTTTTTATTGATTTTTCCCATCAATTTGACAATTTACCTTCCTGTCATACAATTATTTGCCTACTTGCGTCTTTCCCAGTCCGTCTTGCTAAAGTGTATTGTTAACATTCCACCAATTGTAATTACTCTTTTTTCTTATAAAATCTTTATAACTTTTTGAAAGTATAGTTAACTTTAGAAAGTGCAGGTAAGCAAAAACAATGAAAAAGTGCTCTTATAAATTTACTTCTTGAAATCATCATATACAGGTTGTCTTTTTTCAGTGTATTTTTTAGCAAATGTACTATTTTTATAACTTGATTTTTCACTTAGATTTTATAATTTGCTAGTCTTATAATTTTAAGATTGTTAAGATTTGTTAAATTCATCTGCCGTTTGGAAGACTGTTTATATGTTTTCTGTTTGGATAACTACAACATTTTTGTAGCTAAATTATTACATGCATCCATGTTACTTTTCTCAGAGAAAGTTCCCAGGAATGAGCATGATGGAGCAACAAATACAAACATTTTAAAATAAATGTATTCTGCTGTCTGTCCTATTCTCTACTATCCTCCCTCCCAGACAGCAGAATACATCAGACACTAGAAAGGCAATATGTCAATCAATGGAAGGGTAACTGATGTGATACAGCAATCTGTATACGGGGTAAAAGTGGGAGTTCATAACCCACTTGAATCAAACCGTGTAATATGATGTATTAAGAACTATGTAATGTTTTGAACGACCAATAATAAAATTAAAAAAAATAAAATAAAAATAAAATAAAATAAAAATAAATGTATAATTCCAAATAGAATTTGTAGAAAAGTTGTATTTAAACATGTTATTTTGAAATTCATTCATGGGGACTTTCAGTGAATAAAATGCTAAAGAATTTTTAGACTTTAGGCAGTATGTAACTCAAGGAATTTTAATTTTCTACTAATACAGAAAGTGCTATTTTTGACAAAGATTTCAGCACTGCCTAAAGTAGATTGAGTAATATACTTCTAACTTTAAGGAGAACAACTTCGAACCTATTTATAATTCAGGCAAAGAATGGTGAAGGTCCAAACAAGAAAAAAGAGAAATGAATGCTATCGAAATAAAAGTTTTTTTATTTTGTATTTTTTAAATGGAGGTAGTATAACTTACTATAAAATAAACAAATATAAAGTGAAGGATTTGATGATTTTTTACATATGTCTGTAATCACATAAGGAGCACCCAGATCAAAATGTATTTCTAGTACTCCAGAAGCCTCCACCATTTCTTTTCCAGGCAGAATCCCTCAACAAAGGTACTCAATCTTACTTTTATCACCATAGATCATTTTGTATATTTTTAAACTTTATATAAAAAATTATGTTATATACTGTATCTGTATGTTGATTTGCGTTGTTACAGTTTTCAGTAATTTATCTTTCTCATTGTTTTGTTCTGTGTGAGTATACCATGATTTATGTACATATTCAGTGGATCTTACAAATATAGATTATTTCCATTTTTGAACAGATTATGTATGAAATTCTCAGCATGTTCTTGTGCATGTCTTTTGGTGGGCATAATAAGCATTCATTTCTTCATATCTATATACCTGTAGTTACAAAGACTATGTATATATACATACATACACATACATATTCAAAGAAGATTAGTTAAGGATAATCGATTTAGGGTATGTCAACCATTTTCCCATTGCAATGTAAGGGAGTTTCTCCAGTTGTGAGCATTAATACCTGGTATCATATATCATTCTTTATTTTAATTTCCGTCATTCTTCATATTTCATTTGGGATTTAAATTGTGTTTCCCTCATGACTAATGATGTTGAGAATCTTTTCAAATATTCATATGCAACTTTAACATAAATTCATTTTTGGGAAGTAGCTGTTTAAAGTTTTTGCCATTATTAAATTTGGTTGTTTGTCTTTTTCTTACTGGCTCCTGCAATTTTGATAAACATATCTGTACAATTGTTGACTTGCATTTTTATTATTTTAATGCTATCTTTTGATAGCAAAAGGTCTTAACTTTAATTAGATCTCATTTATCATTTTTACCCCTACAGTTTATGCATTAAGTTTCTGTATATTTAAAGTATCTCATTTTCTTCCTGTAGATGGCCAGTTGACTTGACCTAGCACCATGTATGCTAAAAATTGTATCCCCTCCTACCTTCCCCAGTGAATTATAGTGCAGCCCTTGTAATAAATAGCTCAGGTGACTGTATATATGTTAATCTGTTTCTGAACATTTTTCTATTCCTTTAGTGACCTTTGTTATTCCTACAATGCTGTATTTGTAATAGCAATACAGTAAGTCTTAATTTGTAATAATGTAAGGATCTAGCTTTGTTATTGTTCTTAAGTACCATCTTTAGCTATAATAAGTTATTATTTAGCATTAAAATATTAAAATATCTGGTAATGTTTAATGGAAATTGAACTCTATAAAGATCAGTTAAAGAAGGTTGGGATCTTAGTAACAAGTCCCAAATGATTATTTGTTTTATGGAAACTATTAATTTTTCTTTACATACTCCTTTAGTTGTGTCCTACACATTTTTGATGTCTCTTAGCTCATTATTATTATAACTAATTTTTTAAAAATTTTTTGAGATATATCTGGGGTTTCATTCTTTATTGCGGGGGCAGGGGTCCTACCAGGGATTGAACTCAGGGGCACTTGACCACTGAACCACATCCCCAGCCCTGTTTTTACAGCCAGGGTCTCACTGAGGTGCTTAGCTCCTCACTTTTGCTGAGGCTATCTTTGAATTTTCAATCCTCTTGCTTTAGCCTCCCAAGCTGTTGAGATTACAGGTGAGTGCCACTGTACCTGGCAGATCTAGGGTTTCTGCTGTTCTGCCTTTGTATTAATCCTTGTAAGTCATTCAGTGAGATGAGGATCAGGCTTTTCAGTATATCACTTCTAAAGGTCTACCTTTACTCAAAATGCTTAAGATATCAAAAACTGAAATTTTTTCCCTAAGAATTAGTGTTCACCAACCTTATGAACATCACAGTGTAGCACAGTGATAGAGTGCTTACCTAGCATGTACAAGGTCCTGGATTTGATCCCCAGACTGTTAAACAAAACAAGTGTCTATTTGTTATGTATTACACACACACACACACACACACACACACACACACACACACAATGTTGAATAAATTATATCAATTTTTTCAATGTTGTTTCATTTAACATAATAGTAGATCTGTTCTGCCTTTCTAGAAGAGGCAGTGTTCTTCCAGTATAGGGTTGATAACAAGTTGGGAAATAGTGCAAAAAATGAGAATTTGAGCCATGAAGAAATTACTAAGTATTGGAGAATTTATCTTATAAAGTTTTTTAGCCTGAAAACATCTTTATTCTAAAGAAGGGATTTTGTAAAAGGAACTAAATTTTTTTTTACTAATCTACTTGATAGTTTAATAAACTGTTGTCTCACAAAAATTCAAATTGCAATGGATTCATTTTTTTAGTATCTTTCTCATAAGAAAAAAAATCAGTTACCATTTTAATGGGTTATGTTTGCCCTAAATTTTATCTTCAAAAACACAAGTACAGGTCTGGGTTTGTGGCTCAGGGCTAGAGTTCTTGCCTCACATGCGTGAGTCATTGGGTTCTATCCTCAGCTCCACATAAATAAATAAAATAAAGGCACTGTGTCCATCTACAACCAAAAAAAAATTTTAAAAAAACACACACGATGGCTGGGGATGTGGCTCAAGCGGTAGCGCGCTCGCCTGGCATGTGTGCGGCCCGGGTTTGATCCTCAGCACCACATACCAACAAAGATGTTGTGTCCACCGAGAACTAAAAAATAAATATTAAAAATTAAAAAAAAACACACAAGTACATGTAAGGAAATAGCTAGTAAAAAATATCTGATGTGCTTCCACAAATATTACAGGAAAAATGTAAAACTGTTAAACAAGGTTCTTATCTTTAGTCCAAGTGTCAGTACACTTTTTCATAAAACTTGTATTCGTGACATAAAATATCAAGCCCTTCACTCTTTTGAAAATGACTGTGTGGCTGTGCTTGTACATTTGCATACAGGTTTGTTTGATTAATTGCTACTTGACTCATCTATCATAACACTAAGCTCTGGGATCACAAAAGATCAGATTTCCAAACCACTTCCTGGAATTAATTTAAATATTTAATGTCAAAACCTTGAAAAGATGAGAGGAAAATGGTTTTTATTGTTAATAGTAGCCTGTTTCAGTGTTATAATCCCTTGAAAAAATTTCAAAGTTACATATTAACCCATTAATATTACCTAGTCAAGTCTGGCTTTAAAATTATAATTTATTGAAAGTAGGTTAACTATGTAATAAAATATACCTTTATACTTTATCAAGAAACTTTTTCAATTAAATATATAAATTGAATACATTAAAGAATCTCATGAGGTTTTTTTTTATTTTGGTTTTAATTATCATTGAAAATTTAGAGTTTTTACTATTAATATTTACTGCTTTTTTATTCATAATTTTAATGTTAGATAAAATTTACAACCAAAAGTGAAAGTGCATAAATATTAATTTGTCAATTTAATGAGTTTTGGTAAAACTTACACCCTTTTCATCATATCTGTATAAAGAAAGGAGATTTCTATAATCTAAGAAGATTCTCTCATTTATGTTCCTTTCTGACAGTCTTCACTGACATGATCAAGCAACTTCCCTGAGTTTCTTAAAACTGCAGATTTGTTTTACCTACTTTAGAACTTTATAGATGTGGAATCGTACAATGTCAGCAAACTATTTGTAATACTGATTAATGTTGCTCTTTGTATAAGTAGTTATTTTCTTTTTATTTATTAGTGATATTTCATTGTATAACATTATATTTACTATTCATTCTCTTATGGATGGAAATTTGGATTTGTATAGTTTTCATTTATTAAAACTAAGAATTCTTGTTCATGTCTTTTTGTGTATATATTTTCATTCTCTTAGTTAAATACCTAGGAGTAGAGTTGCTAAGTCATAAAATAGAAATGTATGTATTTATAAAATAATTTAACATTTTTTTATAGAAGTGGCTGTATCATTTTTCACCCAGTAGGAATTTATTGAAGCTCTGGTTGTTCCATATACTAACCAATACTTAAAGTGTTGTCAGTGTTTTCATTAGTAACTATTTTAGTAGATGTATAGTGGTATATTTTTTGTTTTTGATTTGAATCTTTTGGTGACTAATATTGAGTACTTTTTATGTGCTTATTGGCTGGCTATTCATGTTTACCTTTATGAAACATCTGTTCAAATCTTTTGCCAATTTTCAAGTTGAGTAATTTGACTTTTATTATTAATTTGTGGTTCTCTCTATATTTTGGATAGTCTATTGATGTATAAAAAATATTTTCTCCCAGTTTGTGCTTGCTTGTTCGTTTTCTTAATACAATATTTGATGGGCATATTGTTTAAAAATTAATGAAGTTTAATTTACCAATTTTTAATGCATCTTCTGTTAAAAATCTTTTCTTACGCCAAGATGGCAAGAATATTGTCACATGTTTTCCTTTACAGACTTTAATGTTTAAGGTTTTTCTTTGAGTCTTTGATTTATATTAAATGGATCATTGTATATTGTATAAGATTGAAGATTGCTTTTTAACAACTGATCATCCAGATATTCCAACATTTTTGTTGAAAAAATATTTTTCATCCTATTGAATAGCTTTTGTGTCATGTAAGTTTGTGTCTGTTTAGAACATGCTATTATAATGATCTGTTTATCTATATTTATGTCAATGTCATTCTTCATTGATTGCTGTAAATTTCAATGTCAGGTATTGAAAAGTCCTCCAACTTTTTTTAAGGTTGTTTTGGTTATTTTAGATTATTTATGTTTTTCTTTAAATGTTAAGATTAATTTTTCATTTTCTATAAAAAGTCTAGTGAGGTTATGATTTGAACTATATTGAATATATAGACCATGTAATGAAGGAAAATTGGCCTCTTAACAACCTTTTAATTTTTTAATCAACAATGTATCTCTTCTTTTATTTACATATTGCAACCTTGTTAGCATTAATCACTTCCTTTATGGTTTAAATTAGAATCCATAAAATTCCATTATGCCCTCATTTGTTCATATATTGACATTTATTTTATATGTATTTCAAATAGCAGGATATCTTTCAAAAGAAATTATGAGAAGTAAAAATTATTCTTCTGTTTATCCACAAATTTATCACTTTATTTCTTCATGTTGAATGAATTTTTATTTTCTGTCATTCTCCTTATCTTAAATAACTTAAATAACCTTCTTTCAACATTTTCTTTCAGTTTTCCTTCTCCCTACCTTTCTCTCCCATCTCTTTCCCTTCTTTTCTTTTTCTGCCTGTCTTCCTCTTCTTCTTCCTCGTCTTCTTGTTGTTTTTTTTTCTCCTCCTTCTTCCCCACTTCTAATAGATGCCTGATATTGGTTTTTTTTTTGTGTGTGTGTGTGTGTTTTATTTTTTTTAATTTTTTTATTTATTTATTTTTTTTATTGTTGGTCGTTCAAAACATTACATAGTTCCTCATACATCATATTTCACAGTTTGATTCAAATCAGTTATGAACTCCCAATTTTATCCCGTATACAGATTGCTGTATCACATCAGTTACCCTTCCATTGATTGACATATTGCCTTTCTCGTGTCTGATGTATTCTGCTGTCTGTCCTATTCTCTACTATCCCCCCTCCCCTCCCCTCCCCTCCCCTCCCCTTTTCTCTCTCTACCCCTTCTACTGTAAATCACTTCTTCCATTTGAATTATCTTGTCTTACCCCTCCTTTCCTCTTATATGTCATTTTGTATAACCCTGAGGATCGCCTTCCATTTCCATGCGATTCCCCTTCTCGTTTCCTTTCCCTCCCACCTCTCAACCCTGTTAATGAAAATCTTCGTCTCAAGCTCTTCGTCCCTACCCTGTCCTTGTTTCCTCCCCTTATATCAGAGGAGTCATTTGGTATTTGTTTTTTAAAGATTGACTAGCTTCACTTAGCATAATCTGCTCTAATGCCATCCATTTCCCTCCAAATTCTATGATTTTGTCATTTTTAAATGCAGAGTAATACTCCATTGTGTATAAATGCCACATTTTTTTAATCCATTCATCTATTGAAGGGCATCTAGGCTGATTCCACAATCTTGCTATCGTGAATTGTGCTGCTATGAACATCGATGTAGCAGTGTCCCTGTAGCATGCTCTTATTAGGTCTTTAGGGAATAGACCGAGAAGGGGAATAGCTGGGTCAAATGGTGGTTCCATTCCCAGCTTTCCAAGAAATCTCCATACTGCTTTCCAAATTGGCTGCACCAATTTGCAGTCCCACCAGCAATGAACAAGAGTGCCCTTTTCCCCACATCCTCTCCAGCACTTATTGTTGTTTGACTTCCTAATGGCTGCCAATCTTACTGGAGTGAGATGGTATCTTAGGGTAGTTTTGATTTGAGATGCCTGATATTGTTGAATTCAGTTCTTCTGTGTTCAAATATATCTTTATTTCACCCTTATTTTAAAAGTTACATTTGCTAGATACAAATATGTAGTAATATATAATATAGTTACAAGCAATAGCCTAGGGGATTGCCTATATTCCAGGTATAATTTTCCTTACCTACTTGTATAAGGGTAACAGAGTTTCTCCTGGGTATTCAGGATCAATGGCTCTAGCTGGGACAGTAACTCCTTACCTTACCTGTCAATTCAGACTATTGAGGGGGTCCCACGTAGTCAGGGTGATGGATGCATGGTGAGATCAGTGAATTCCTTGTACACAGCTTAATTGCCATGCATCATTTGCTGTGATGTAAGTTTCTTGATTATAAATAATGTTGTCTGGAATATCATGGTTGTAATAGTGCATTCTGAGTTTGTTTAAAATTCATATCCAGATGAAGTATCTATTCCAGTAAAAAGAGAATATTACCCCTTCCATAATCAAATGGTCCAGTGTTATCAATCTGCCATTTTTCTTCTGCTTAATCCAGGGAATGGTGCTATATTAGAGGCTCAATATTGGTCTCTGATGGTTGCCAATTGGATACTCAGCACTGGCTGTACCTAGGGCAACCTTGGTGAGTGGAATTCCACATGCTGAGCCTCTTCATAGTCTCCATACCTGCCATCTAGTCCATTGTATTCATGAGCCCATTGAGAAGTGACAGGAATGGCTGAGGAAAGAGCCTGATTAATATCCACAGATGTGTCATCCTGTACACTTGATATTAGAATCCTCCCTTTTTGTAGTCACATTTTAAGCATTGACACAGGATATTCACTGTCCATATGTAAGATACATGGGTGGGACTAGGGAAAATTCTTGATATGTAGAGAAAGCAGGAAGAAATAAACTCAGATAACAAATATAGGAATGATAAATTTATTAATCTGTTCAAAGGTAGATGAAGATGAAACTTGTTATGGTTTGAATATGAGGTGTCCCCCCAAAGCACCTGTTAATACAGGACTAGTCAAAGGTGAAATGATTAGATTATGACAATTGAAACCTAATTAGTCCAACCTAGTTTGATTGGACTGACTGGGTGATAACTGTAGGCAGGTGGAATATGGCCAAAGGAGATGGACCACTAGGGGTGTACCCCAGAAGGGTTCATCAGAGATGTGTGTCTATCTCTTTCTTTCCTTCCTGACCCCACCATGAACTGAGAGATTTCCTCCACTGGACTCTTCCCCCATAATATAGTGCTTTACCTTGGGACAATAGCAGTGGGATCAGCCATCCATGGATTGAGACATCTAAAACTAAACTCTCCCTCTTCCAAGTTGTTCTTACTAGTTTCTTTGGTCACAGTGATACAAAAGCTGACAAAAATACATCTTAAAGAAGTTTGTGCTCAAAGCCCTTCATTTGTTATTTAATGTTCTTTCTTAATTGCACTTTGAAGACAGAAGGTTAGTGTTTGAATCCTGAATGAGTGAAATTTGTATGACAAGGAAGAAATCTAGGTAAAAATAAATGAAAGGAGAATTAGCATGAGGTTGGAAATAATAATTCAAGCAAATTTTGAGAGCGAAAGTGAAGAAAATATTTACTTTCTTTTGTAGTGGATTTACACTGGATTGGAGATTAGAAAGGTCTCTAGTATAGGTAAATTGAATATGCCTCTGACAATGTTGCCAGAATAGTGAACCAGATGACTTAGCACCAATAGAAGGAAATCAACTCATAAAGATTGTGCTCTTGGTAAAGAGCAGTTTTAGTAAGTTGGGAGATGGATAGAAAGTTGTAATCTAGGAGTGAAAATTTTCAGAATTAAGGAGTAAAGAAACCTGAGAGTAAGATAATGGTTGTGAGCATTCTTTGAAGGTAAATTTTGTTCAAATAAATGGATCAAGAAATTATGAGTCTACAGTGTTGTGCAGGTGACCATTGCTTTTGTCTAGAATGGTGGCAGGAAATTGTCTATAATAGTGTGGAAAAATAACCATGATTATCAGTAAATAACAGTGACACAGATGAGAAGCAAGCCATCCAAGTTAGTGCTTCTCAAACTACCTGTGATATAGGACCAGTTTTTATAATTTTCCCAAAGTGTTATGGACTACTACTTTTGTAACACATAATAAAAGTAAAGTACCAAAAAATGAAGTAAAAAATAATAGACATACAAGACCCAAGCATACATTTTTTTTTATTATTGGGTTCAACAACCATAAAATTATTCTGTTGAATTCCTTTAAAATGTTTAATTGCTTACCCTGAAGTTTAGTACTAGCTTTTGGGCAGTAATGAATGGTTTCAGTGCTGTACTAGTTTCTAGATCACACTTTAAGGATCACTGCTCTAAGCAGATAGCAGAAACTTCAAAAACCAAACAATTTTTTGATGAGGTTTAGTAGATTGGAAATGGCAGTAGAGAACCAGGAAATGCAATTCATTTTTCCCTGCCTCTGAAATAATCATTTGTGGAAAAAGGGAGCACATTCTACTAAAAAGTGTTCAGAAAGAAGTATCACTGGAAGTGAGTTTTTATGAGCTGAGGAAATGAAGAGGTTAGGCTTATGAACATATGAAATTATCTTGGCAATGAAAAAATATTTCCAGAGGCCACAGATGGCAAAAAAAAAAAATAAAAAGAGAGAATAGATAAGGGAAATAGCCAAGGAATGGCAAGAGTATAGTTTTAAGACTTTAGTTGACTTCAGAGGTTGAATGGTGGACTTTTTTTTCCCACTAAGATTGCTCTTATATTAATCACCACTAAATGATTTGGATGACGCTCTTTTCCTTGAATAAATACATCAATAAAATCATCTCAGGAACGTTTAAAATCACATGTACATGAATTATTGACTTCATTGAAAAACTAGAAAGCATCCTGAAAACTCTCTCAAGTTTCCACAGCTTTTATTACAGTAGTTTATCAGTTGACAAAATATGTACTGGTTTCCTGTGGAGAACACTACTTATCACACATATTGAAAGTTAATTCAACTCAACTCTCAAAGATATTCGACATGTTGATGCTTTGTCGTAAGATTTTTTTTTTTTTTTAGTTTTTGTGAAGTTGTAGTCTTAGAAGTTTGTGACTTCTGTTAAGATTTAACAATGTTTGGGCAACACATTATACAAGAGGATTCAAAATGCGCACTTAAGTGATTGAAAGTTCTATTGAAATTATATTTATAATGCCAAACAAAGTTTGGAAACCAAGAGAAAGCATTTGGATTCCAGGAATACAATAACTGAAAAAGAGCTTAATAAACTATTAAACTATGGCTATCATCCAGTCAGTACTAATACTATTTCCTGAACTCTGCTTTGTGTTTTAAAAAAGTATTAGAAGCATCTCTGCCCTTTTGTGCAATAACTGCCAACTTAACATTTAGGTTATACTGTTGTTTGTTTATGGATTTTGAGAAAATCCATTGAAGTTTACTTAAGAACCGACTCATTACAATGGTATTATTTACTGAATTTTGTTTTCCTGGCCATCAGCTAACTACAGAGTTCAGCATTACAAGGTTACAACTGTACAAAGAGGATCAAAATACCACATCCTAGTAGTTGCATTAGCTAGAGAAGTTGAAGTCATCATCTTAGAAATAAATGCCTTTGCAGCACTGAAGAGATCATAGAAAATGAATAAGCTAGGTCTGAACTCATTTATGTGATAATTTTACAAATATCTTTATTTTAATCATTTCAGTTATATTGTTCTACATTTTAATTACTTTCTGGTTATTCATATTAAACTACAGAAATTCAATGCTTTCAGATATAATTCATATCAAAATGAAAAATTCAAAATAGTTCTAGAATTTTTACTTTTATTATTACATTTATAGGGAAGGGTTATTAGTTAATTGCAGCTTTTAATTCAAATAATATAATTTTAGACACCAAGGGAATTTTAAGTAACTATCCTAAACATCTAAAAACTAGGAAAATACTGAATATTCTTAAATTGTATACAGATATACTTCTAATTTAACTTTAATGTATGAATTATAGTTGAGTCTATAATTATGGTTATTAATATAAGTAAATGTGAGCTACAATAGACTTAAGTATTAGGATAGTTCATCTCTTCTTGTTAAACATCATGGCCATCCCAGCAGATTGAAATACCAAGAAACTGTGGGATGGTGTAAGAACTATTCCCAGAACATCAGATACTGTTAAAATTAAGGCACTATGTAGCTTTTTTCTCTCTCTCTCTCCTTCATTCTTTTGCAACCTATTTAGATTACTTTCTCAAACTTACCATCCTATCTTGTCTCTTTTTTTAACCACCTGAATACAGGAATCAGTTAGAATACATAGTCAGAAAATTAGGATGCTGGGAAGGAGAGATCAGAGAGGCATAAATTGAACATACAAGTAATAATTTAGTTTGAAATGGCTTATGTATACAGAGAAGTGTTAGTTGCATTTAAAGGATTAAATGGGGTATATACATGTCAGATCCACTGAATTTTTTATCTCATTTAGTTCCTTCCGTTATTACTAGTTCAAATGTTAGGAATTATTTCTAAATGTGTCATACTTAAAATCCAAAGAGGTGTTTTCATAGCTTTCAACTTTCTTAGCTTCTAACCTGTTTTGTGTTTTCTAGTTAAGTAAAGACCATTACTAATTTATCAATAATGACTATAATCAATTTACCTATTGTGGCAAACCCTGGGTAATAATTTCACTGGTAAGGAAATATATAGGAATCTGTGTGTATAATTCTATTTCCTGTTTACTGTTTAGTAAAATTACTAACTTTATAGATAGCAGGAATGCCACATTGAAAGTTGTAGGAAATTGGAATGGAAATTTTTTTTTCACTGAGTATTCAGCCAGTATTAAGTAAATGAAAACATATCATAACTAATCAGTTTCTGAACTACAAAATAACTGTTTCTTTGTGGGAAAAATTGTTTTGGGTCCCTTGAAAAACAATAGAAACTTCTTGATATGGAAGAGTAACTAGTACCAATATTGTCATATCTCTAACTATAAACATGGGAAGAATAAAAAGCAGACTACAAAGGAATACACAGAGATTAGCTCATGACTCCCCTGGCATTATGCTCGTAGATCCTCTTGCTGAGTCAGCCAGGAGAGAGAGCTTTGGTCATGCTGCACTATAGAAAAAAATTTTAAGTCTGAGTATTTGAAACAGTTGAAATTTGCAAGACATGGTACTCAATGAGCAGAAATTGTATATGTTTTGGGGAGATGGAATAAGAACCAGATATCTGTGTAGTAATTCACCTTCTGTGCTTGATCATAGGTTATACTTTTCATACACAGATTAACATGCATGTGATTTAGAAGCACTGCTTCAGTGCTGAGTGTTAAATGGAGAAATTGTAGTTATGGTGTCTAAGCAGAGTAGATAGACTTCACTGAGCACTATGAACATTCAGTTGATTAATTATATATGGTAAGGATCAAGCCTAATGCAATGCTAATGCAGTAGAGTTTTCTACAATAAGATAAATATTTTCTGCATTGTTCATTTTGGTAGCCAAGAACTATATGTGGTTTTTGAGTATTTGAAATGTGGCTAGTGGAAAAGAATAATTGATTTTTAAATTTAATTTAAATTAACATACAGTTAAATTTTAATAGCCACATGTGAATAATGGCTACCATTTCAAACAGGGCAGCTCTAGAGTAAGGGCCAGGTCCTAGAATTAAATTCTAAACTGGAATATACCTGCCCTAATAAAGTATAAAATTTAAGTATGACACACCAAAAAGAATCCAACAATAACTGTCTGCCAAAAGAAAAGTATATAATCTTTAAGAGAAAACAATATATTTTAGGTAATTTATGATATATTATCCACAATGCCTAATATATACTTAAATTCTTGAATATTAGACATGTGAAACAGAAGAATATGACCTACAGTTAGAGAAAATGCAATAAATAGAAGCAAATTTTGAATACCTCATTATCATTCTGAAAATGATATTTTTCAGAAATGTACTTTCTTTTTTTTTTATTTATTTTTTCAGAAATGTACTTTCAAGTAGTCATTTTAATTTTCTTTAAGGTTTTAAAGAAAAGATGATCATAATGAATGAGCTGATGGGGAATATCAGTAAGGAAAACTAAAACCCCAGAAAGGGACATAGTAGAAATTACAAAAGCACAAATGCAGTTTGTGTATATGGAAAATTTACGGAATAAGCCTAGCAGTGTGTAAGATTATAAAATAAAAAGTGAACTTGAAGACCAGTCAGTAAACATTATCCATCCTGAGCAAAAAGGAGAAAGAAAATATAAGTGAAAAAATAGAACACACCAGTGATTTGTAAGATACTATCAAGTTGATCAACACCTAGACTCCCTGGAGTTCACTACAAATAGAGTCCTTGAAGAAGAGAGAGAAAAAGAACAGAACAAATGGAAAATACAATGGCTGAAAGCTCAAATTTGGCTAATATAAAAACTCAACAAACCCAGGAAAAATCCGTGCAAACAAATTTCACCAGAGTCAAATTAATGAAAACCAAATAAAAGAGAAAGTCTTGAAAGCAAACAAAATGTTGAGGAGAGATAAAATACAGGAACATTTTGTGAATGGTGACTGAATTCTCATTATAATGGAAGTGAGAAGACAGTGGAAGTGATGAAGTGAAAAGACAATGGCCAAATAATGGAAGTGAGAAGATAATGGCTAAAATCTTTAAAGGAGTAGAAAGAACAAAATTCTATCAACTCAGTTTGTGTGTGTGTGTGTGTGTGTGTGTGTGTGTGTGTGTGTGTAAGAATATCGATCCAAAATGAACATAAAATAAAGAAATTTTCAGATAAAGGAAAGCTGAGCAAATTGAATTCCAGTAGATGTGCCCATATAATACAATGCTAAAGTGAATTCTTCAAACTAAAGAAAAATGGCACCAAATAGAAAGTTTAATCAAGAGCCTGGAAAGTAAGAAATTGGCACCTAGAGGAGCTCTTTTTCTTTTTAATCAATCTGTGGTATTTCTTAGAAATACCACAGATTGATTAAGGTAAAATTGGTATAAAATATATGAAAACAAAAGCTAAAGAAAATGGAATTTTACTGTGGGAGTGTTTTTATATTTGATTTGTACATTTAAATGAAGCAGTAAAAAATTAAGACTGTTGAGGATGTGTAATTATAATTTAAATATATAGTGCATTCAGGATGCATAATTTAATTCCTGGAGTGTGTGTGTGTGGGCACATATACAAATACAAAATGAAAAAGCAGTATACAAGAGTTAAAATAGAATACAAAAATGGTATTTAGTTAACCCAAAATAAAGTAGAACAGGAGGAAGAAAAGTACAGCAGAAGATGGGACCATCATTAACAACATGATAGCCCTAAACTCAACTATATAAATGATTTCATTAATGAAAGTGAACTAATTACTCAAAGTTAGATACTTTGACATATTAAAGATGGCAAAATGTTAGAACTCAGTTATATACTGTGTATAAGAAACATTTGAAACAGTAAGACACATAAATTGAAAGTAAAAAAACAAAAACAACATGTAATTCTAGGAACTTCAGAAAAGTACTATAACTGGTCGGATAAAGTGGCACATGCCTATAATCCCAGCTGCTTTGTAGACTGAGGGAGGAGGATCACAAGTTCAAGGCTAGCCTAGGCAACTTAGGGAGACCATATCTCAAACATAAAATAAATAAATAAATAAAAAGGTCTGGGGTATAGTGCAGTATAAAATACCCATGGTTTCAACTTTAGTACTACACATACTATGCTATGACTATATTAATATCATACACAAAGAGCTTAAAAGCAAGGAGTATTACCAAGATAAATATAAAGAACTTAAAAAAAACAACACACAAAAACAAAACAAATAACCTATTCAATTAATGGGCAAATGAATTAAACAGACACTTCTCAAAAGAAAAAATATAAATGACCAACAACTGTATTAAATGTTTAATATTTCTAGCTAATAGAGAAATGAAAATCAAAACAACACAGAGATTTCATCAAGAATACAGATAAAAGATGCTGGGGAAGATGCAGGGGAAAAAATGAACTCATACACTGTTGTTGGAAATATAAATTTATATAGCCACTGTGGAAATAAGTATAGAGGGTCCTCAAAAGACAAAGGAATGGAACCACGGTATGATGCAGCTATCCCACTCCTTGGTATCCATCCAAAAGAACTAAAGTCCGTACTATAGAGATACGTGCATACCCATATAATTTATATCAGGATGATTCACAGTAGACAAGTTATGGAACTAGCCTAAGTGTCCATCAGCAGATGAATAGATAAAGAAAATGTGACATATGTATGCAATGAAGTGTTATTCAGCCATAAAGAAAGACCAAATGATGCATTTGCAGGAAAATGGGTGGAAATGAAGAGAATCAAGTGAAATAAGCCAGACTCAGAGTGAATGTCAAGGATCAAATATTTTCTTTCATATGTAGAAGCTAGAGAGAAAAAAGGAAAAAATAAAAGGATCTCATGAAAACAGAAAAGAGCACTAGGGTAGAGCAAGGAAATCTGGGGAGGGGTGACAGGGTAAGAGGAGTAACTAAGGACTGAAGTATGAAAGTATGTTATGAATCTTCTACAGTGAAACCCACTATTCTATATAATGATGTGCATCAATATAAAAAAATAACATTTCTTGTGATGAAGACTTGTTTGCAATTCAACCATTCTTTCTGCATTTCCATTATTTATTTAACCTAAATAAAATTAAATATTATATTTTTATAAGAGGGACACTCCATCACAAATACATAGCAATCCTAAATATATATTTAATATATGCTTATATATTATTATAGTTATATAATGTTTTATATACTATAATATATATATGTATATATATATATGTACATTCTCCACAATAGAAACAGAGGTAAAGGAAGAAATACACTATTGAGCAATCATAGTTGGAGAGATCAATAGTATTCTCTCTAAAATTGATAGATTTAGACAAAATTATTTTAAAAAGCTTAAATATTCTTTTTTCTTTTATGAGAATATGTGTGTTTTATGGAAAACTGAACTTGGGACCTTGCTAGGCAAGTGCTCTACTACTGAGCTACATCCCTGTCCTTTTTATTTTTTAAGATAGAACTTTGCTTAATTGCTCAGATTTGTTTCCAACTTGTGATCCTCCTTCCTCAGCTTCCCAAATTGCCAGGATTATTACAGGTGAGCACCACTGTGCCCTACTAAGGCTTCACTTTTTAATCACCTTGATATAATTAAAATTTATCAAATAGCCAACAACTGTAGAATATACTTTTCTTATCCTATTAACATGGAACAATCAAAAAGCTAGTCTATATTCTGAACTTTAAAATAGGTTACAATAAACTTGAAAATATTGAAATCTTAGGAGTACATTTTTTATCCACAAAGGAACTAAATAAAGAATAAGGTTAAGATATTTAGGATATTCATAAATATTTGAAAATAAAACATTTCCCTTTGAAATAATTCAAGGATCAATGTAAGTAGAAAGAGAAAAGATAATGAATAAAAACTTCATGTTAATACATTTGGTAACTCAGATGAAATGGCCAGACTTTCTGAAAAACACTAGTTCTTACTTTCCATTGCTTGTAAATTTTGACAAATTGTGTTTTTTTAAAGAATTTATGTTTTTCTCAGGTTATAAGACTTTTTAAATTTAAAAAATAACTTGATAACCAAATTTTATGTTTTAAGAAAATTAAAAACCCAGTAAATTCAAACAATTTTGAAAAAAATGAAATTGGAAGGTTTATTCTGATTTTTTGGAGGGGAGAGTGAGAATTTTTAATATTTATTTTTTAGTTTTCGGTGGACACAACATCTTTGTTTGTATGTGGTGCTGAGGATCGAACCCGGGCTGCATGCATGCCAGGCGAGCGCGCTACCGCTTGAGTCACATCCCCAGCCCTATTCTGATTTTTTAACTAAAAAAAAAAAAAAATAGGATTGTTGCTTATGCATACACAACTTCTTTCCAAATATCCCTCCAACATCCTTATACAATCGCTAAGCTCTCTCCATAGATTTGTCTTTTCTGGATTTTATATAAATGGAGTGCTACAATATGTGGTCTTTTGTGACTGGCTGCTTCATATTATGTTCGAAGTTTATCCATGTGGTAGCTTGTATTAATACTTTGATGGCTGTATTAATGCTTTTACAATTATTGGTTAATAATTGTATGGACATACCTAATTTTTTTATCCATTTATAAGATTATGGATATTTGAGTAGTTTTCACTGTTGACTATTATGAATAATGTTGCTAAGAGCATTCATGTGTATGTTTTGAACATATTTTTATTCCTTTTAGGTTTATACCTGGCAGTGGAATTGCTGCAATAGTATGGTATCTTCATATTTAACATTTTAGTAAACTACCAAACTATTTTTCAAAGGGCTACCCCATTGTACATTTTCAGCAACAATGTGTGAGTGGTACAATTTCCCTACATTCTTCCCAATGCCTATTATTGTTATTTTATAGCCATTAGTGCAAATGAAGTGATATATCATGGCTTTCATTTTTTGTATTATTATAATTTTTTTACTTTGTAACAAAATTTGCCAACTTAACTAATTTGAAGTGTACAGTTTAGTAGTGTGAAGTACATGCACATTGTTATGCAGTCATCACCAGTATCCTTCTTCACAACAGTTTTCATGTTGTAAGATTGAAACTCTGTAGCCAATTAACAGTAACTCTTCCTTCTTTCCCCAGTTTTTGATAACCATATTACTTTATGTTTGTATGCATTTGACTAATCTAGGTACCTTATATAAGTGAAATCATATTGTATTTGCCATTTTATGACTGGCTTACTTTATTTAACATAATGTCCTTAATATTGATTCATATTTTAACATATATCAGAATTTCCTTCCTTTTTAATGCTGGACAGGTAAAAGGAAAATGAAGGGTGGTTACAACCAAAGTACATTAAATGCATATGTGAAATTGTCATGATGAATCTTATTAATTTGTAATTAATTTTGCAATTAATTATCATTTCAATTCTATAAGCACTGTAGGAATTAGTAAAGTATATTACATTAGTGTGAGTGGGAATTAGTATGAATCAACCAGAGCTGTATTTTTAGAAAGAGTTGTCTGAAATTTTTATTAGCCCTGAAGTGCAGCCTGAAAACCTCCATTTGAAATACACACACACACACACACACACACACACACACACACACACATAAACACACACATACACAGATTTTTTTTTCAACCCCCCTGGTTGTTTTGTTTGGCAGCCAGCACTGGGAACTACTAGAATAGAAGAGAATTTGGAAGATCTTGAAACTGGGGGACATGACCCTTGCCAGTGATGAAAAATTTAGAGACTGAACCAAAGGTATGATGGTTAGGGTAGAGGAGAAAGCATGCTGCAGGAATGGGATGCAGTCTCATTTTAGGATAAAGTTAGGGAACTCTGGTGATTTTCAAATTTATTACGGTTGTTTGGGAAATGCCATTCATAAATAGGCAATATAGTAAAGCAACAAGTACATATTTAATATATCCTGTTTCAGGTATTTTGCTGGCTATTAGCAGTGAATAGACTCACTGATCTCTACTGTTTATACAAAGAAAAAATAAGTATGTTTGGTGTTAACGTGTTAAAATATAATGTCAGTTTTCTTCAATGAGTATGTGTGTTTATATAAGCATGCATATTGTGTAGATATATTGCAGTATTAATATGCAAGTATAAATGTGTGTATATGTATACACACACATATACATATATATAGCTTTTATAAGAACTGTATTTAAAAGAAAGCACTTTCAACAATAACAAAAGAATAGCCATTGTTTTGTTTTATATCCCTAAAAAGGGCATTTTGATTTGCTAACCTTATAATATGAAATTAAAAGGTAAGATATATTTGCTTAGGTGGATTTCATTAATTTAGCATAAATTTTTTGAGTATGAGTGAACTGAATTAAAAGCATTATAATTCTATGTACTAGCTTGTCCCGTTCATTCTATATGATGAGTATTTATTTTCTTGAAACAGATGTAAATGCTACTTGAAAAATTTTATCTCTCTATTGCCCAAATTTCTAGTTTTAAAATATTACCATTAACCTTTTCTGCATTTATAGCCAATTGCATTCCTTTTCTATTGCACATACCTGTATACACTACAAATTTTCTTGATAAACTGAATTATAAGGCTTGTATTTTAATTCTACGTACTATTTGTATAACTTTGAAGAAGTGATTTATTACTCTTTGCTTCCACTAATTATCCAAAATGGGATAATAGTATCGTAACTCATAGAGTCTGTGTGAAAATTAACTGATTAAATACAAGTAAAATGCTTGGAACAGGGCCTGACATATACTAAAAATACTCATTGTGAGTTAATTGACTATTATAAAAATGAATCTAAGTTTTATTTTGGAAATAGATGGCAAATCACATTTTTTTAAATGAATGACTTTTTGAAACTATAACTAGTGTTATAATAAATTCAAATAGTGTTATGATATGCTATTTTAATAGCATAGCATACTAAATAAATACTTTTTTACATCCTGGTACCTTCTTTAATGATTTTCCTTTTTATTAATTCTTTTACTTTACAATTTAAGGTGTTTCTTTATTCTTTCCTGAATAATAGTCTAAAATCTGATTATAAAAATCATTATCAAATCCCTAGTTATTTACTTTCATGTCATACTTTAGAAATATTTATACGTAGTTTGAGTATGTGTAATTATAAATACATATATGTATACACATATTTTTAGGTATAGATAGATGTGTAGAAACACATACAAACATGTCCTTACCTGGGATATTGCCTGATGGGGACTGGTACATTGCCTACTGGATGCTCAATGAATATTTATTGAGTAATTTAATTAGGTTATATGTAAAGTATATGTACAAATATACATACATAAAACCTGCTGCATATGTGGTGTCAAGAGATTCACATTCCTTTTCTTTTTCTAATCTTTGTTATTTCTAAACTTCTTGCCATTATATAAGTACTCATCTAATCCACGTTGTTGATATTTTGCCAGGGTTTGAAGAAAACAGTTATCTTTTCAAATTTAAAAACTATTTTAGTAATTTTAATACTAGGAAAATCATTGAAATTATTGTTTTAAAATATAAAATGAAATTGTTTTAAATTATTCTTCTACATGAAAAGGAATAAAAGCGTATTTATACAATCCTAAGTGATCCAAACATCTGCAGTTCAAACTACATAATTCACATTGACACCAAAGTTTACTATCTGTTTTGGAAGAGTCTAATGTTATGTTTGTCTGCAAAGGACAGAACTGTATAGCATCCAAGTGAGAAGATGTTTGATAATAATGTGATCAAGATGATATATGACCAAAAGCAGGTTTTAGGGAAGGAGAAACAGCAGCTGTTAAAATCTTTGCAACTATCATGGAACTTTTGGTTAGGAACTGAAGGCATGTTGAACTGAAGGCATGTTTATCTTTTAGAAGATAAAGAAAGCATAAAGTAATACGAAATCACAATGATGTGTCATCTGCTTGATAGAGTTCTTTAGAATTTTCAATGATCAATGAAAGGAAATTACAGGTTTTCTAATAAATACTAGATGAATTAATTTTGTAAAATGTCATCATGAATTGTGTTTATATGTTTAGTTTGCTTGCATTGTAGAATTAATTTTTATTTGTTGTATTGGCAAATTTTAATCTTTTTTTAACCAGTGTGCTTAAAGAGTTAGTATCATGAATCCTGTGGTATTTTCATCCTGCTACAATTATTAGTATTTTTAACTGTAATTTTAAGTATAAGAATATAGATATTCTTTATTTTGGCTCAGTGGTTGAACACTCGCCTAGCACGTGCAAGACGCTGGGTTCAATCCTCAGCACCACATAAATATTAATAAAATAAAGGTATTGTGTCCAACTACAACTAAAAAAAATAATAAAAATAAAAGTATATTTCTCTTATTATTTTAAAGGAAATCTCATATATAATATCCTTTTTCTCTATAATTTTATAGAGAAAAAAGTATGTAAACTCTTGTTTAAAATATAACCACAGTATCATCACATCCAAAAATATAATAATAATTTAATATTGGGAAACATTCAGTTTAATTTTCAAATTTCAGTAGCTTCATAAATATCATAATTTTACATCTTTCTTATAAAGCTGTATCTAAAAATTACACATTGCTAATGATTGGATTCCCTTTTTAAAAAAAAATATGTATTTTTTGTTGTAGGTGGACACAATACCTTTATTTTATTTTTATGTGGTGATGAGGATCAAACCTCATGCATGCCAGGCAAGCACTATATCACTGAGCCCCAGCCCTAGCCCCTGAAATGCCTTTTAATACTCTTAATTTATAGTGGATTCCCCTTGAGCTTTCCATTTGCTTCAGTTTTGCAGTTTTTTCACTGAGTTTTTGTAGTGTCATTTAACAAGTTCCACTCTGTTCTCCTCTTTGAATATGACAGTTTGGGCTAAAAGTTTATCATATTTAGGTTCATTCTTAGCACATTATAGGTGAATTTTTTTCTTTCATCTGGAACCACATAGTGAGTGGATTGGCTTTTTTCTACATTGTTAATAGACCATAGTGCCTTATTAATATCTTAATAATTTCAAAATTGTGATATTATAACATTTCTATTTTCTTTGTTAGCTAGAGTGCTTCCGTGAGAGTTATCTTATTATCTACTCTTTTGATTATATAGTGGTAAAGTTTATATAAGAAAGCATACATAAGTGCTTGGTTTACTAGTTATTTATAGCAGTGACAGTTTATTCTCATTATGAAATCAATAATGTAAACGTAGTTAATGTTTTTCAGTGCAGTGTAGTTACTATTTTAATTGATACTCAAATTGTCTTCTCTTTAGCCAGTGCAGAGGATTTTCAAGTTCACTCCTGAGTCCTTTTTGAATCTGATAATTTGTTGCTGTCTGCTATGACTGGAGATTTCTAATCAGCATGCACATTCTTGGCCAAGATCTGGAATCAGCTATATATCAATAGGACCCTTTATTTTTAGCAGGAATTGGTTCTTGAGTAACTTAAGTCCAGGTGTCAGTTGTCCTCATTACTACTGGGTTTTCTCTTGTTTCTATCCTGTTTCCATGGTCTGAAGTAGAAAATACACATAGTACACATTTTTTAAAGAAAAAACTTGTGTGTCTCTATGCTGGTACTTTAAATTCTGAACTAAAGAGTTTTTATTTATTGTATCTTAAATCAGTTTCTTTTGTATTCCTATGGTGAGGATACCAGTTCTCAAGAATACTAAAATACTATTTCAATTTGAGAGATTAAAAGTTTTGGTATGAAAAATAAAAGAATATCTATGTCTTAATTTTTGCATTAGAACTTTTAAGAAGTTGATATTGGGCAGAATATGTACAGGAAAGACATTTGTCATTCTTAGTTGAGGCAGTTCAAAAAAAATGTTTAAAACCATAGGAAAATTGTTTAATATGTAAATTGATTTAGGAACAAATCTTCTTTAACATTTGACTTAATTATTTTCAGACATTAAGGTAGGGAAACTCACATCATTGGTATAGCCCTTTGGTTCACTTAACACTTTGGGTGGCCCCTAGGCCTTATCTTCTGTCCCTTTTATATTGATTGGCCATAGAAATTAAGCCAAAAAAATGCAATATAGATAAAAATCACAGTGCAAAAACAGATTTATTGTACTAATATTATTCTTACCTATTTGGTCACAGTTTTATATGAAAAAATTGGCATGAGACTAACCCTCACCAAGTATACACAGATATCCTTTTTTTCAGAAACAGTAAAAAAACAGAATGACTGTGAAAGTTAAATATTAAGAAGAAACCTAATTAGCTACAAGCATAGTAGTTAACTAGAAATATCTGACTAGACATACATCCCAGGTACTAGAACTTGGATTTTATTGACCATTAAAGGACTTCTGATATGGCCACTTGAGATAGGGACTGAGTGGAAGTCCTAGCATATACCCAGACCTAGAAAGACTGTGCCTCTTCAGTGAAAGGGAATCTAGAAAAGTTCAAAGAAACAACAGGACAGCTTGTCTCTGACCAAAACTATATATAGACCTGGAATTACCTGCCATAAAGAAAATCCACAAACTGGGACATTAACATACAAATATTACCTCAAGGACTAAACTTTTGTTCCCCCAAGAGAAGCAATTGCAAAACCAGCCTGGCAAGTCTTCCACATACAAGTTAATATAAAAAAAAATCCATTACTGATAAAGATGGGCACAGTAAAAATCTTACACACCACATTAAAAAAAAACAATCCATCACAAAGGATAATTGAAACTATATGGTCATCAATATTTGAGGTCATAGAAAAACATGAAAGAGTATAAAATCTGTATTTAAACAGAAATAATTTAATAGCCATGTAAAAGGAATGTCATGAAAAATGATAGGCGGAATTGGAAAAGAATGTAAGAAAACATCTACAAATGAAAGTTATAGTAATTAAAATTTTAAAAATAAGAGAAGGCAAGGCATAATGGTGCATGCCTGTAATTCCAGCAACTCAGCAGGAGGATCACAGAAATTATTAAAACAACCATTGAGAAATTGTTAAAGCAACCATTGAGAAAAACCAGATCAACCCACAAAAGAATTGTTATTATACTAATAGTGACTTCGCATTAGCAACAATAGATGCCCGCAGTTGCATAATATCTTCAAAGTGCTGAAGAAATAACATATATTATACTTCTTTCCAGTGAAGAGTATAAAAACAAAATAATCACGTGTTCAGGCAGAGACTATCTCACTAAAAAGAACTTCTATAACTATATCTCAGAAAAGTTGAACCCCAAGGGAAAACTCAGATGGTTTGTTAAGAGATATCTACTAATTCTTCTAGGAATAGACTATTATATAAAGTGTTCTAGAGAATTAAATAAGAAAACCCAGTTTTTACAAGTCAAGTTCACCATTGATAACAAAACTGAAAAGTATATCCCAAGAAGAAAAAAACGTCAATCACAGCAATCTGAAATGAAATATTTTTAAAACAAATTAAATAATCTTTATTTTGCCATATGCATATTACCACCAACCTAGTCACCTTATTTCTCTCCTGAGCTATCCAATAATCTGCCAACTAGACTTCCTGCTTCTTGCCCTGGCCTTCTTAGAGTCTATTCTTAACTTAGCAGGATGTGTGAACATATATTAATGTAAGATAAATCTTCTAGAAACTTTCCATTTCACTCATACTCTTTATAAGGACCTTGGACTCTTCATATCTCATCTAGTGCTCATTATATCATTCCTGCAACAGGATTCTCCCTACTGCTATTTAAACATGCCAGACACGCTTCTATCTTGGGGTCTTTACACTTACTGTGCCGCCTTCTTCAGCTACTCCTTCCAAAGATAAGCAAGATTTATTGTTTTATCATCTTAGGGTCTTCATTCACTTATCTTTTTCTTCATTATGTCTTTATTATTTTAAATTGTTAAGCATTTCCTTACCAACTCTTTAGACACTTCCTACTCTCTGTTCTGGCTTTGTCCATAATATTTTTATCTTTATCGTACTATATATTTCATTTATTTATTTATTGTCTCTTTTTTCCCAACTAGAAGATGGGCTTCATGAGGACACAAATTTTTATCAACTTTGATGAATGCTGTATCCCCCATAATCCCATAATCTGAAAATGGAATAATTGCTTAATAAATATTGGCTGAATAAAAATGCACTGAAGAGTAGGTGTTTCTTGAGGGAGAAAAGAAGAGCAAGATTCAAGGGGAGACATATGTTTTATAGTGTGTTATATCTCTTTCTCTCTCTCTCTTCTTTTTTTGATACTGTGGATAGAACCCAGGGCCTCATGCATATTAGGCAAGTGCTCTGTCACTGAGTTACATCCTCAACCCTCATGTTTTGTTTTGTTAATCCGAAGGAATTGTGAAAGATTTATTTACATTTCTTAGATTTGATGATAGATATAACAGTTTCCATTCTATTATTCCATTCCCTCTTTATATGTGAAAAGACAAATTTTTAAACAATTAAAACATGTATAAAGATCATACTGGTGAGGATATTAAGAAAACTTTAGATATAAAGGGTAGATTTTGAATAGAGAAGAAACAATATTTCTCTTCTATTGTTTACTTTTAAAATATTATATAAAATTATAAAATGACTACAATATAATAATTACTAGTGAATAAAGAGATACATGTTCTGCATCAAAATACATAAGTTTCAAAATTAAAGATTATAGAAAAAAGCAAACTAGAAGAAATTATACATGAGTATATGATTGTAGGGAGGGTATTAGATTTTTTTAGTATAAAAGTAAATGAATAAATCATATAGGATTAAATAAATCTAAATAAACCTTAATATGGTTAAATATAAATTTAAATATAAATTTATATAAATACAAATCTCAAGCATGTATTTGACAAGAGCATTTTTATATTTTGTGCGCTCTTCAAAACTCTTTGGTTCACATAATTTGAATCTCAGATCAATGTTTAAATTTAAACAAAAGAAAATAAGTTCAACTTTTATTTTTTGAGCAAAATGAATGATTTTTTAAATTTTTGCATTATGTAGATGGGGGAAAACCTTTCTTTTGAGGTTATTCCACATTTACTTGAAATAAAAATAGGTGGTCAGATAACTTGCCATGCTCCCTTACTTTTTTGGTATATACCCCTGATGTTTTCACCTTCATTCCTTTTCTTTTATATTCTTTCTTTTTCCAGCTTTAGCTTAGAAAATCATGTATCCCAAACACACCCAACTCAACTGTCATCAGCTTCATGAAACATACTTCTTCCATTATCAAAATTATCCATTTTTCCTTTGAGCTGTCACGGGTTATATTTAGTCATTCCATTATAATACTTAATAATTCTGTGTTAAAATTTATTGAAAATATAGAGGATAATTCTGATACAGAAGATATCTACTGAACTATGATACTACTGTGCCTTATTCATTTTCATGGCTCATGAGTTTTGTCTTCACGACATGACCAACACTACATGACCAACACAACATGCTATAGGCTAAAAAGGACAGGTGTTAGATTGAATGTAAATCATGTTACATGTTCTAAATTCAAATAAAAGCTAAGTGATACATGTCACAAAACTTTCACTGTAATTTTTTTTTAAATGTGGTCAGTGAGTTAAGTTTTCATTTAGCACATGATGGAACTGAACATGGTAATGTAAAAGGATATACCACTGAATCAGTCAGTACTATTTAGCTTCAACAAAACTATCTGCTAAATTAAATTAATATTAATTTGAAATGTCTTGATATTGTGGTTACTTTATTTCCTTTATAAAGGTGTTTGTGCTTTATACTTTATTTTGTATGCATGAGATGTGTATACTCACTGTTATATTTGTATACAAGTGTCATGTAATCTAAGTCAATATCAGGAGTCTGGTTAGACTTTTTCATTTAAAAGCTTTATATATTGCTCAAAGTTAGGAAACAGTACAGACTGCTTAGTATTATAGAGGTCAGAGGCAGAAGAAGTCAATATTAGGATAGTAAGAAACACCAATTTGATTGTATTATGAAAACTAATTTTTTTATTCATTGTCAAATAATCTGGAAAGAACTTTGTTCAGATCTTGAATCAATATGTGTTCTTGGTACTTAAATATCCTAATTGAAAATAAAATAAGGAGTGATTTTTAACTTTTTTCTAAAACTTTGGTTTAGTAGTTTATTCCTTTAACCAATCTTCTAAATGTCTTTATACTGTCCTGATTGGCAATCTATCAGTTTATAACCTGTATGACTTTGTATGAAATGGTTTAGATTTCTTTAAAAATCTCTTTTTTTGGGGGGGGGAGTGTTATTTTAATCTCAAGTATAGCATAGGTTTACTGGTTTTTATTTTGGCTATTTAAGGCAGGATTGTTTCTCTGCAACATGAAATATCTCTTAATGTATATTTTATGGATTATTTTTATTTTAAAACATTAATAAAAACCAATCATAGAATATAATATTGTGGTGTATTTTGAATCTAATGAGAATCTTAGAAGCATACTTCTATACAACCAGCACATTATAAAATCAGAACAATTAATGAAGAAAATAATTTTGAATATAGTTTGACCTTAATTATTTTTAAAAAAATAAGTATTTTGTGATTTATATCATAATATTTAGAATAAGAAGGGTAACTGAAAATTGTGATTTAATTACCAGAGTACTATATGTAATGTTATTTTGTTTGTATTCAGTATTACTTTTACTTACCATTCTTGTTACAAAACAAAACCTTGTCTTTTAGAGAATACAGTGGTATTATTTACATTAATTCATATGGCGAAAAAAATGCTATAACTCCTTTACTTAATGGGATTCTTCCCCTGTGGCAGTGCAAACGGCTAGAGCAGGAGCTTCATCATCTGAAAGAGCAGAACCAGACTTCAGCAAACAACATGAGACATCTGACTGCTGAAAACAATCAAGAACGTGCTCTGAAGGTAAATCTCCGTTCCTTCTTGCAGGCAAATTAAGGTTGTAAGCCTTTGGTGCCAGCTTTCTGTGCTGCATATATCAGTTGTGTACATTTCAGCAGAAGTGAGCTGTGGTGTTTGCCAACAACCCCTTCTTTAAACACAGATACAGCACCCTTCTGTTATGGTATTATTTTATTTCATGTATGTGTACGTGAAAACAACATATTTTCTGAATTTTGAGTAGTGTATTAATAACTTTTAGTACCTATTTACTCTGTTTCTTCTTCAGTTTTTTTTTATGTTATTACCTTTTATAGTTAATAAAAAAAAAGTAACTTCACTGAGAGGAAAAATTAAATCTTGGGCCCTTTCTATTAAAAATTATAATAATTTTTAAAATGAGTTGTCACAGGAGTAACCCACAGAATTGACACTCCTGAAGCATATGTGAAGTGAGTTTGGGAACTGAAAGAGTACTTAGAGTGTTACAACAAAAAAGAAAGAGTTGGGCTGGCTTTGTGGCTCAGCAGTAGAGCGCTTGCCTAGCATATGCGGGGTGCTGGGTTCAATCCTCAGCACCACATAAAAATAAAATGAAGGTATTGTGTTTAACTATAACTAAAACATAATATTTAAAAAAATAAAGAGCTAATATATTCAACTAGAACCTGAAACAAGTGAGGAATATATTATATGATAAATTGTCATTGTCGTATACATTCAGTAATTGTGAAAAAGCACATTGTTTTGATTCTGGTAATTACATTTTTTTCTTCAGATGCTTGTGACTTTCTATTCTATCTTTTTGTTTTTCCCTGGATTCCTATTATAATGCATGTGACACAATAATGGCCTCTACCCTCAAGGTGCTTGCATTCTCAGGAACAGGTTAAAGAAAATCCATGGAAAACAAAAGATTTATCATTGTTTTATTGTATAGTAAGAAAAGATTTGCTACCAAGAGGATTATATTGTTCTTTCAAATTCACTTTTTGCTGCAGATTGCAAATACCATGGTATTAACAGGGTCATACACTAGGCCAGAATTAAGAAATCTCACTATCAAAATTGAGAAAAGTATTTTTAGTCTGTCAATAAAGTGGGAGGTTTAGTAGAAGTCAGATTTTTCTACAAAATATGTTTAACTTCATTTTGAAATTCTTAGTGGTAAGCTTATAATAACTTTGTTTTTTAGTACAACGTATTTTCTCTTATCTCTGATTGAATTTTTAGTTAGACCAGAAAGATAAGTGAGAAAAGAGAGAATTATAGATTGCTATGATTGTTCTTATTTACTTCCAAAGAGTAGACTCCTTTATGAAAATTAAATACGACAATGTTTTAAATGTTACCTGCGAAATGGAAAACATTATTTTTAAGGCAGCTTCCAGAATGCATGCTAAATTATCACCAATAGGGGAGAGATTTCATATAATATGATTGTTTCCATTTAAAACAGGACCTCAATTTAAAAATTCCAGTTTGTTAAGTATATAGTTATTGCATGGCCTTTGTTCTGGTATTTTGGGTTGTATGTTTAGGTTAAATTTAATTAAATGGTGCTTCAATTATGAAAAGAAATAGATACACAATTCTAAGAGATCATTAAAATTAGAAGAAAATAAGTACACCAAAAGAAACTCACAAGTTCAAAACAAAAACCAGACCACTATACAAGAGCAGTTTCTATAGAGCATAAAACTTAAAGTAATACATAAATATAGCTCATTTTTACTCCTGAAAAATGTACTACATTAGTATTTTCTAGTTTCTCATCTTTTTATGCAAAAATTTCAGATTTTTGAGCGTTTTGTTAGTCCTTGATAACCTCATCCATTAGCTAAAGCCAGCTTAAATTCTTGGTAGAGTAAGGAAAGGAAGAAGAATTAGTTTTTGGAAACTCTCTCATCAGCTCAGTCTTTCATAAGCCTCTGTATTCATTTAGGCTCTTTTAAAATGTCCATCTTATGTGACACCGACTTTGAATTATTTTTAGTCATTTTAAACCATATTTCATCATGAGAAACTCTAAATTTATTATGAAAATTGGATTGTTTATAATGTATCTGATTTTTTCTAAATCATATTTTAAAAGTTTTTCTTACCTTTCAGGAATTTTGTTGTTTGGTGCTTTTTAAAAATATACTGCTCTATCTATAAGTTGTCCTAGAAGCTTTGAATAATAAACTCTGCTTTTTTGTATGCTTATCTTTTTCAACCCATGTACATGTATCATTTTTGTTAACTGATTTAATATTTAGTTTATATCTAAATCAGCATTAAGAGCAATGTTAAAGCTTTCAGTCTACCAATAATATATTTATTATAAATAGTATTGTTATGAATATTACTAATAATGGTAGATTTGGATAGAGTAGGAATTAAAAAATTCAACTTGTTTACTGAATTTCACTGAACTTTCTAAAAGAAACAGTTCTTTGTGTGTGTAGAGAATTTTATTTGACAGATAACATACACATTGTTCTTGTCCAATTTTAAAAAAATTTTATTAGTATTTTTTAGATACACATGACAATAGAGTATATTTTGACATTTATGTAAACATGGAGTATATTAGAATAAGGAAGAGTTCTAGGAATATGCTTGGGGAAGAAAAAATCTTAAGTTAATTGTCAACCATTCTTTCCAAATTGAAGATTACAGCATCATCATAATTACTTACAAGGAAATACTTTTCAATAATCTAGTGTCATTCAAATAATAATGTCTTTGTTTATTCTAATAACTGGAAAATTCTTCCTAATTTTTTTATGGTAAAACATACAAATACACTTGGTCATTTATAAACATTCTATTTGGAGTAGCAAGGAGTTACACTAAGTGAATTTATTAGATATGGCACGTTTTTCTCCTAGTTTTATGTATTTAAAAAAATTCCCTAATAAAAGGTAAAACAGAGAGGTACCTACAGTGTGAGGAACTGAATTATACCAATACTTGTATATATAGAGGTTTGGGGGTGGGTTTTGTTTTTTTTTTTTTGTCTTTACAAAAAAATAAACCTTATTTATTTTCTCATTTAAAATAAATTGTGTCCACTGACATTAAGAAATTGGATTCCTGGGACTGGGGTTGTGGCTCAGCGGTAGAGGGCTAGCCTAGCACGTGTAAGGCCCTGGGTTCAATCCTAAGCACCACATAAAAATAAATAAATGAATGAATAAATAAATAAAGGTATTGTGTCCAATTACAATTGAAATAGAAATTGGATTCTTGAAGAACACATTTGTGGACATTTAATGGTTTAGAAATAAATTTAGATTAACCTTAAATATGTAGACATTGAACTTTTTTTTAAAGATTTTTTTAAATTGGACATAATATCTTTATTTATTTTCATGTGGTGCTGAAGATCAAACCCAGTGCCTCACATGTGCAAAGCAAGCTCTCTGCTGCTGAACTATAACACCAGCCCGACATTGAACTTAATAAGACAGTTTATGTACATTACCTTTCTTCTTTTTATTTTACCAATTGCCTTATCACACATCTTTAACCTCCTACAATTGGAGTTCTTTAATATAATTCTGTTAAAAGCCATTCTTTCTTAGATTATAAGTGACCCTGATGGTAAATAAACCATTATCTATTCATTATTCATTATCATATCCAACATCCTAATCAATGTAATGATAACAGATTTCAATTTTATTGGCTCTTCAAATACTCATTCCTAGTTCTCTGTTGCTGTGTCTTCATCATTTTTCTCTTCTTTGAAACTCAAAGTTTCACTGCCCCTAAAATTCTGTGTACTCCCTATTCATCCCTTTCAATCCTCTGTTCCCTGACTACCACTGATGTTTTTACTCTCCATAGTTTATGTCTTTCAGAAATTACACAATACTTATAGTCCTTTCAACATTTGTTTTTTGAAGCCGTTATATCTAATTGCTTTTTAAGGCTAAATAATACTCCATTATTAAGTGTACCACAGTTTATTCATTCATCTACTGAAGGACCTCTTGGTTGCTTACAATCTTTGGCAATTTTGAATAAAGCTCCTCTATACAACTGTGTGCAGGTTTTTGTGTGAATGTAAGGTTTTCAGCTCATTTGAATAAGTTCCAAGGAATGTAATTGCTGGGTCATATGGTAAAATTATGTTTAATTTATGTAAGAAATTGCCACTTTCTTCCAAAGTAACTGTACCATTTGCATTTCCACCACTGATGAATGAGAATTCCTGTTGCACCAAATTCTCACCAACAGGATGTTTCTTATCTCCAAACATAGTCTCCTTTGTATGTCTCTGCTATAGAACTGTTGAAAAGTTAAACACTTTCTCATCCTTTCTTTTTGCCAGTGAGACATTAAAGGGAGTGTACAACAAGGGTAGGGGAAGGGAAAGGGTGCCTTGGGAGTAGTTTTTGTTTTTCTAATGTAAGGCAGATGAAACAAGCAATATCACTCCTTCCCTTCTTACTATCGTGAACACTTACTGCTCTCTGTAACTTTAGCAGCCATTTTACAGTCATGAAGAGAAGGCTGAGAAAAGTCATTCAACATCCTTGAGCCCCTTAGCCAACGAGCACTTAGAGAACATTAAGCCCTTTGACTTTTTTGGGGGGAGGAAGAGAATATAAAACTATGTTTAATGTAATTCTTAACAGTTTTCTATTATTTACTCTCCATTTGATCCATCAATATCAGTTAATTAATGGTACTGCCATTCTCCTAGTAGACATGTAGGCCATAGTAAATGAGGAGATCTTCATATCCTTCCACACTCTCACCCACCTTGAAAACAGTTTGTCTTTTAGTTCCATCAGCTATGTAGCAGTTTTTTCTTTCTGCCTTCATTTTCATTTTATCTTAAGTCAGGGTCATGACTAGACAATCACAGTACCATCCTAATTTATTTGTCTTCATTTTCTCACCTCTAGAGAGGTGCCATCAGCTATTTTTCTAAAACACAGGTAAATGACCCTTATGGACATTAAAAAAGAAAGAAAAAGGCCAGTTGTGTTGGTGCATGCCTATAATCCCAGCAGCTTGGGAGGCTGAGGCAGGAGGATCCCAAGTTAAAAGTCAGCTTCAGCAACTTAGTGAGATCCTAAGCAACTCAGTGAGACCCTATCTCTAAATACAAAAAAATGGCTGGGGATGTGGCCAGTGGTTAAGTGTTGCAGGGTTCAACCCGTAGTACCAAAAAACAATGAAAAAAGATAATTTTTTAAATTTTAAGAATATTTTCAAAAATATTATTGAGATGACAATAAAAAAAGGAATCTGCCAAGACCCAAAACCAGTGATAATAATAATGGAAAAGGAGAAGAAAAAAAAACCAAACTGGGCAATAAGTACCTGGGCTCTTTTATTTCAATCTGAGTAGATTTGTTAAATCTTGGTGAATTTGAGCTTCTATTTTAATGGCCACAAGGGCAAGATAGAGCCTTTTTATGCTAGGGAACATGATAAGAGCCCCTCTCCTAAAGCTGGTATCCTAGATGACCTCACCATTAGTATTAATGTTATTAGTATTTAGGCGAAGAGGAAGCAAGCCCTTTATACAAAATAAGACATTGGGGGAACTTGACTTTCTTAACTGAAGAGAAGGAAAAAAATTCTTCTCTGAGAATTTGTCATTCATCACCAGCTTTCAGGCAGGTTTAGTACCACACAGGTAGCCTGATTTTTGCTGCACATATGGTTATAAGAGCTGAGGATTTAATTTGGTCCTGCCCTGCTGAGGCTCATAGACAACAAACTAAAGCAAACTGTCATCACAATTTGTCTTTAACAATTCCTGAAGATAAAGTTTCAAAGACTCTGAGCTAACAGAAAAAGAAATTGGAAAATGCATAAGAGAAAAAGATACTTCTAATGAAAGTCAGAAAATAAAGGCAACAGAATCTCATAGTTCACAAATAATTTTGGCATTTTAATCAGTCACAGAATACAATGAAAGTGTGTGTTCATATCTTTGAGGAAAAAGAGGTTTGAGAAATAATTGACTGGATTGGGGGAAACTACATTGAACTTACAAAACTTAAAAATAAAATTAAAATTAGATAATGAATAGGTGGAACAGCAAACTATACACAGTTTCAGAAAGTATTAGTAAACTAAAAGATGGATTTGAAGCAAATATGGAGATTGAAACCAGAAAAAATAAGAAATTAAAAACATAGAAGAGATGTTAAAAAGACAAAATTTAAAGATCTAAAGCAGATCTTTTCGTAAATCCAGAGGATATATACAGAGAAGCGGGCAGGGGATTCAAAATACAAAGAAATTATGATGAAAAAATTTACCAGAATTTTCAAATTATGGAAACCTCAGATCTAAGAATCCCAAATGAATTCCAATCATGATATATTTTTAAAAATCGTGCAGAACACTGAAGTGGAAAAAAAACAGTTCTTGAAAGAACCCATTAGAGAACACATTTATAAAGGAATGGCAGACACATTAAATTTACAACAATCATCAAATATTATATATACATTAAAAATAGCTGGATACAGAGGTGCACACCTACAATCCTAGTGACTGGGGAGGCTGAGGCAGTAAGATTTAAGTTTGAGGCCAGTCTGGGCAACTTTAAGGAGATCTGTCTCAAAAAAAAAAAAAAAAAGAAAGAGAAGAAAAAAGAAAATATCAGAGATGTATCTCAGTGGTAAGGTGCTCCTGGATTCAATTCCAAGTACCACCAAAAAAAAAAAAAAAGAAGAAGAAGAAAAAGAAAGAAAGAAAGACTGAAAATGAGGAATAATATTTTAAGTATTTCAGACTGAAAATAACTATCAAGGGCAAGAGTAAATAATGATTGTATAAATAAAAATCTTCAGTTGCTTCCTATTACCTATGGAATGAAATCCAAGCCTTTCTCTGAATATGGAATTTAGGACTCCATACTATTGTTTTATCCTAGTTAATCCCTGCCTGCTTGATTTGTTTTTGTTTTGTTTTTAAGATTGTTTCTCTAGTTTTGCTAAACTCATGACATTACCTACTCCTTGGTTTTTCCTAAATATGTCACATTCTTTTATTCTGGATTTTGCTTTTGTTATGACTTTATTTTTAATCCTGTCTCCTATTTTAGTTTATTTTTGCCTCCAGTAAATCAGAAATTTGTTAAGCATAAAGGATCATGGGGGTTTTTTCATGTTACTATCTGCTTAAAATTTAATTTAGCATATTGTTTAAATCATATTAGCCAATCACGAAATTTTTAAGTACAATTATTTTTAATCTATTCCAGTTGATGTTAATATTTTATTGTCTAATATGTTCAAGACATGGATGACATGGAGTTTTTCTGATATTATAGTGTTTTAATAATCACTACCTGTGCCCAAGTATGACTCTTCAGAAGGATTTCTATTTTGTGCTAAAGTTTCTTGGTTCATGAATTGAACAATGTATTTTAAGCATTCCAGTTTTTACTACTGACTTAAAAATATTGATAGAAGAACCTTTAGCTTGTTCATTTTGTCCTTTGCTATTTGGAGTTCACTGCAGAATAAACTCTTTTAAGAAGATGAGTAAATAGCAAATGCTATTCACTGCATGGAATAATAGATAATAACAGCTTCTTAAGATGAAATTGTGTATTAAGATGAGCTTTTAGTCCTTTTCCTGCAGCAGCCATATTGCTGTGCTGTCTTTGATGATAGCAGCCTTCTATACAGTGGGGTGTGGTTTTGAATTATTTTCTAGTAGATAACCCTGGTAATATATTTTGAATTTTAAAATACCATATTCCCCTTTATCGGCTCTACAGCATTGGGAAATGCAGTTAACTTCTTTGAGTATTGGGTCCCATATTTGCAAGATGAGGGCTGCAGATGGGATGTGGCTCAAGCGGTAGCGCTCGCCTGGCATGCTTGCGGCCCGGGTTCGATCCTCAGCACCACATACAAACAAAGAAGTTTACAAAAGTGTCATTAAGTCACATTTAATTTTAAAGAGGAAAAAAATATTTGCAAGATGTGAGAACAGAGATATAGCCAGGTGTGATGGCACATGACTGTAATTCCATTGACTTGGGAGATTGAAGCAAGAGGATCACAAGTTCAAGACCAGACTTAACAAGGTCCTCAGCAAACTTAGTAAGACCCTATCTCAAAATTTTAAATTTTTTTCCAAAGGTTTGGGAATATAGCTCAGTGGTAAAGCAACCTGGATTTAATCCCCAGTATCAATAAAATAAATAAATAAAAAGAGACATTATTGCAGTTGATAAAATATATGTGCAATCTGTTTATAAAGTATGATACATTATGCCAATGATTCATGTATACTAGTAGAAAGAATATTAGTGTAACTGTCAAAGACGTGTTTTCTTATCCTTGCTCTGCGATTAACCGTGTGATCTTTGTTAAATTATTTTGTGTCTTCAAAATGGGAAGTGGATAACATTTCAAGTCATTTCAATTAGAAAGTAATGTGAATTTACAAATTTGTGATGTTGTGTCATAGCTCATTTATTCAGTAGTATAAGTGAGATAAACTGGTTTAAGGCACACCTGTATTCTGAATTAAGGGAAGAGCAGTCAATTTCAAATTAGTTTTATTATAGGTAGGATAACCACATAATTTATCTTTAAGGCATTTTAAGTATTATTTTTTAGTTATATGTGGACACAATATCTTTATTTTATTTTTATGTGGTGCTAAGGATCGAACCCAGTGGCTCACACATGCTAGGTGAGCGCTCTCTCTCTCTGAGCCACAACCCCAGCCCTCTTTAAGACATTTTTTAAAAATGGTTTATGATTAGTAATTATACCAAGATAGTAGGGTTATGGCTACAGAGAGATAGCATAAGAGGTTCCAGGATGGGACAGTTCTGAAATTTTGTTGTGATTGTGGTTACATCAATTTACAAATTATTAAATTATATTGAACTATACACTTAGACTTTCATGAGTGCATATAAAACTGGTGAAATCAGAATAAACTCTGTGGATTGTGCCACTGTGTCAGCTTGGTAATTTAGGTATTTTATCATGGTTTTGCAAGATGTTAACCATTGGGGTATATCAGATGGAAAGTACATGGGACCTCCCCATACTTTTTTTCTGCTGCCTATAAATTTGTAATTACTTCAAAATATATTTTTTAAAATTGAGCCATTAAATCCAGCTCATACTCCAGGGCAGGAAGTTATACAAGGGCATGAATAGGAGGAGGCAAGAATCTGGGGGCCATATTAAAGTTTGCCTGTCATAACTTGGATACAAATAAACATTGCAAACTTAATATGCCAGAAACCAGACTCCTAATCTGATTCCCCAAAGTTATTGATTCTCCATACTCTATCTGAATAAAGAACATCCTTTTATTCCACCAGTTGCTTAGGCCAAAATCTTTGGAGTCATTTTTGACTCCTCTCCTCTTTCACTCTACATCCTATCTGTAAACAAATTCTCTTGAACTGTACTTTTAGTAAATATCAGTTTTTCAGCTACATCTTACCACTTCCACTGCTACTGTCTTTAAAGCTTTAACATTTCTTGCCTATATTATTGCAAAAGCCTCTAAATGATCTCCTGCTTCTATCCTTGACTTCCTCCATTCTCAGTACAGCATGAAGAATGATCCTGTTAAAATACAAATTAGGTGTTATGTTAATCCTCTGTAAAGAACTTCCTAATAGCTGGTCAGTTCACTCAGAGGACAAGCCTCCAAGACCTCTTGATCTGGCCATTAGGACTTCCCTGATGTCATATTTCACCTCAGGAATACTAGCCTCTTGATGTTCCTCCAACACACCAGGCATGCTTGCGTGTCAAAGTCTTGAACTTCCTGTTTCTATTTCCAAAGAACATTTTCCCAAATGTTCAAACAGCTCATTTTTATCTTTTTGAAATTGATTTAAATGCTGTCTACTCAGCAAGGAATATCTCAACTCATTTCCCCGTCAGTGTTTTCTCTGTCCCTTCTTGTTTTTTTCTAATGTGACTTGTTATCCTCTTAGGATATTTTTCTTTATCATTTGTACTGTCTGTTTTCCTAGCAGGAGTGAATGTTTCATGAGGTCAGAGATTTGTGCACCTCTGTATCTACTGATGGTATTAAAAATACTGGGCATTCAGGACATCAAAGATGCTGACCAATCAGAACACGTAGCAGCTTTTAACAATTTGACCTCACCTGTGCACCACCTGAAAACTGTCCTGGCTACATTTCCTGCACAAGTGTCTGGCACATAATATTCATTGTCTAGATGCTATAAATGTTTAGTGAATTAATGCCATACATGCAATTCACTTCATACAATTCACTTCATACTTCAGTGACTTAAATACTCTTATAATTATTCCCTTAAATGCTGCATAATTTGCAGTGCATTGATATGCCATAATTTTATTGCTTTTTTAAAAATTGAATATTTAGGTTGATTGCAGTTTTGTTTTCAATACTGCTATGAAAAATATTTTGTGTGTAAATACTTAGCTGTATTTAGTAATGTTTTTCAAGTTTTTGTTTTTAATGAAACATTTGTAAGTCAAATGATTCTATAAGTATTGTAATTAAAAAAAAAATCTTCTCCCTCATCATCGTTTCCTGATTTCAGCTCCACAAACAAGATCACTTTTGACTTATTTAGTTCTTTATTCCATGTCTATACTATATGTCTACAGGAAATACTTTAGCTATTATTTTATTTTTTATTTTTAGTTATTATTAATTAGCTTCCCTCTGTGAAGTTGAGGATTTAGCTTTCTCACCTTTTTGTTACTTCAGTGTTTAGTATTTACATTATTATAAATAAATATTTATGGATAACCAGATAGTAAAGTATGTTTCAGGCATCTCAGCATGAATTATAGTTTATTGTCACAACTCAGTAAATAAACAAACACATATAAATATACAACTAAAGAAAAAAATGTGAGGAAAGGAAAGGATATATACACTAATATATATATATATATATATATATATATATTTTTTTTTTTTTAAGACACTTTATTCTAGTAAATTTTTAAAAAACTAATACTGGTTGTGACCCTCTAAAATAATCATATTGGGAGATAGTTCTCCCATGGAGGTGGGGGTGGAGTTGTACATTTGTTTTTATATACTTGCAGGGACAGCCTTTGTTCCACACTATGTTTTAAAGAATATTTAGCATATAGCCTTGTAAAGGTAGTTATGTCCCTTGAAGGTAGGCACTTTGAAAGTGGAGGGTATAGAAGTTTCCTCACCAATACAATAAGAATAATGTTTCCCATTGCGGCAAAGGTGGGAAGGTATTCTTGTAGCATATTACAAACAATTGAGGTTCCTTAAGCTCAGGGTTCTTCAGATGTGATATTAATCCACTGCATGTGCAGTATTGACCTGAGTCCCTGTATGTTGTTCACACACGACTTGAGGAACAAAAGAACATGGCATAAAGCTTATACTGTTCATGACTCTTAATTCTTTGGGGACTATACATATACATTCCATCATTGTATAGTATTCTCCTTTAAACTGCTTTAAGTTTTTTTTATATATGTTATCTCCTTCCTCTTTCCCTCTTTTTTCCTTTCCCTCTTTTCTTCTTTCCTCCCTCTCTCCCTTCCTTCTTTTCTCTCCTTTTACATTTATCCAATATAGTGGCGCTGCAGAGCCATAGCTTTGCTATTCAGAGTTAATTTAGCTTGCACCTTATTTTTATAACCATGGTTCTCCTCAGATGAAATTTGGTGGAAGGTACTACTACTGTAGGTCTCACTCCTGACCAATAAGATTATCAGATTCTTTTGCCATGGTAATTGTTTCAAAAATGGGTGCATGTGTCAATTAAAGCCATGTTTTCAGCATTTTTTCTCAATATCGTTATGAGTATATTTTAAACAAAAAAATGGAGTCACTTACTAATATGTCCTGAAGATCTCTCAGTATCTATAAATGCAGATCTACATGATCCTTTTTTATTTTGTTTTCTAGATCTTGATTCCTTGATACACAATGTTTAATTTTCTCAGTCCTTTATTTTAGAACATTTTTATTTTTTTCCACTTCTTATTATCATAAGCAAATTATAAGTACTCTTGTGGATATATCCTTCGTTTAGTGGTTTAAGTGATCATATGGTGGGAAGTATAGTGCTCAGGTCATAGGTGAAGAAGGAGAGAATTAGGGGCTGGGGATGTGGCTCAAGCGGTAGTGCGCTCGCCTGACATGCTTGCAGCCCGGGTTCGATCCTCAGCACCACATACCAACAAAGATGTTGTGTCCGCCAATAACTAAAAAATAAATATTGAAAAATTCTCTCTCTCTCTCTCTCTCTCTCTCTCTCTCAAAAAAAAATTAATTAATTAAAAAAAAGAAGGAGAGAATTATACCAGATCTTAGATAGGTTGTATTCATACCTGAAGTGTATGGGAATGCTCAGAGATCAGAGTGAGAAGAAGAGAAATAAAAAGATGGAACAGTAGTGATTCCAGCACTAAAGTAGTATACAAAAATAAGTGGTTGACCAGGGAGGCAGAGAAGGAATAGTCTGAAAGATAGTGGGCTGATCAAGATAGTATGTTTTCACAAAATTCAGAATTGAATTAAATTTTATGAAGGGAGAGTTCACAGTGTAATTTGCCGCAGCAACATCAAGTTAAGACCAAAAGTACCCATTTGATTTGGTAACTAGGGCGGCAGTGACTTTATCATTGCACTATCAGTTCTGTGATGATGCTGGAAGCCTTAATTCCAGTTAAATGGAAAGTTTAAAAGAAAAAATGTAAAGTATTTTTTTGAGGAGCTCAGTTATTAAATGGGAATGTTATTTATTTTACAGACTAGAGTGTAACAAGCCTTTTTTGTTGTCTACTCAAATTCATTTAGCTATCCTCCAACCATTCTTTCTCTATTAGAAATCTGATGCATTTTCTGTCTAACCCAAAGTTAGCTAGTGGCCTTGATCCATGTGGTCTGGTTTGAAAACATAGGTAGGTCATATTCCTTCTTCAATAAATTGGAATTGGGAAACTGAAAGGGAATGAGCCAGTTGGCTTTGAAGACTCAGCCAAGTGATCATGAGGTAGGCTTGGGGCCAAGGAGGCTGCTGTAGGCCATGTGCAGTCTGAGGTTATTAAAGGATCCAGTTAGCAAAAAGGAGAGGAAGGAGATAATATATAGCAAAACACAAATTTCTGAGCAAGGGGAATGGAGGGAGAGTCTGTGCCCTGTTTACTAACAGCATACTATTCCCATGCCAGGCTTTGTTTTCCACACAATAACTTTTTTATCAAGAGAGTATCTTTCTTTATAAGCAGTACTCCCAACTAGACCAAATTTACCATCTTTTCATACCAAATAGGGAAGTGCTGTAATAACATTCATTATGGGATCCCTGAAATGAACAATACATTGAAGCATAGCTCTATGGATTACAGCATCAAGCATAAGCCAAACTACTAAAACCCATGTAGGTTCATCAAGTCTATAAATATGCAATAAAAACTGATGAGGTGCAGATAAAACAACTGTGAACTATAACCCTGCCATGAAAGTAAAATGAATTACTATGGGAAACTTCTGTAGAGATTATTAATAGCAAACACAAACATAAAACTTGTGATACTTGCATTTAATTGCTTTTTACATTTGGTTACTAATGATTTTCTCTAGAATTGAATTTCATGGTCATTATTATATAATGAATTTATTTTGTTTTGTTTTGTTTGTTTGTTTGGTACTAGGGATTGATCTCAGGGGTGCCTGACCACTGAGCCACATCCCCAGCCCTATTTTGTATTTTATTTAGAGACAAGGTCTCACTGAGGTGCTTAGCACCTTGCTGTCGCTGAAACTGACTTTGAACTTGCTATTCTCCTGTCACAGCCTCCCAAGCTGCTGGGATTACATGTGCCACCATGCCTGGCTGAATTTGGTATTTTATTTTGATAAATAACAATGGAAATACAAAATTAGATTGTAAATTTTCCTACAATAACTATTTTATACCTTTTTTAATATATAAAAATGTATTATAAACATGAATAAAGGCATAAATTTCGAGTACACCATGTGGAACTACTATTGTGTGAATTATTTTTGGATAGATTCTGGAACCTTTTTCCAAGCTTTGGTCTTTGGACCTGGGTTTTTCCTCTGACTGAAATGCCCTATGTCACCTAAGCCTCTTGCCCAACTTCCTATGCCCCTCATAATAGCTACTCATTCTGTCTTCAGTTTGGCCACAGCCCTCTTGTCTTAAGCACACTGGAAGGGAATTTGGATGATAGAATGAATTTCTTTCTGTAAGAACATGAGTGCTGACTTGAAAAGAAATGGAATGTGTGAGAAACTGCCTTTGTCCTCCCAGGTCTGTCTGCTCTCTATTCATTTCAACCATTCCTTTATCACTAGCTTTATCTTTTCCCCTGATGTCACCCTATTATCTCCTCCTCTTTTTCTTGACATACAGACTTCTAGTATTACAAAGGCCAATAAGATGTAGAAGAGCAGTTCATAGTGCACTGTTAAGAAGAATGCCCTGGATAGCTTTGAAGCAATACCTTGTAGAGATCCAGCTGATTGTTAGGTAACTAATACAGGTCAATCATTCTTTAAAGAGATACATATTATTATTATCAAGAGTGTTTTCAAAATGATAGATCTGGGCCTGACCCAGAGCTTACCCATTCTTTGCATTTGAAATCTAGCCCAAGACAGACTTTGTGTTTACAAAGTAGGGAAAAAATATTTTCCAATTTTCTTGTAGGCCTATGAATTTTCTGTTTTTATAAAAATACCAACTATGCTCTTTAATTTTAGTCCAACTATGCTTTTTAATTTTACTTCTGCTTAATTTTCCACTTGGTTTCTATATTAGGTTGATACCAGGATTTTTGTGGCATTGTCCATTTTATGTCTCATTATATTGCTTTTTTGTATTTTAGGGATAAGTTGGTTGAGGCAACATGGAGACTGCTGGTCACATGAAATGTTTGCTCTTATATTTTTACTTGTTTGCAGTAACCAAATTCTACAGAAAGTTGTGCCTAAGAGTTACTTGGTAAAAATGATTATTTAAATTGTCTTATGAACTACAATACAGTGTACTAATGCTCTGAAAGTTGTAGTACAAAACCCAGATATTTATTTAAAATACTATGAAATTTAATTTTGTAGATTTTTTATAATTTTTTAGTCTTCTCAACTAAAAATATATTTTGAAAAACAAAGTTTAGGGCTGAGGTTGTAGCTCAATGGTAGAGCGCTCGCCTAGCATTCATGAGGCCCTGGGTTCGATCCTCAGCACCACATAAAATGAAATAAAGATATATTTAAAAAAAAACAAATTTTTGATTGTCAAATACAATTAACTTATTTTAGCTACTAAATAAAAACATGTCTGGTTTGAAAAATTATATGGAAAGTAGTTGAGTTCTTCATTAGTGATTACATAAAATTCTCGAAAATAATTGCATTTACCAATGTAGTTTTCAGTACCAAACATATCCTTGTTCTTTTAGTATATTTTACATGAATGTTGATTTTCAGACACACAGTTCTTAGCAGTGCACTTACAGAACTTTAGTATGTATATTCCAAAAATACTAACATTCATAAACTGATATGGCTATAGTCTTTCCTCCATTACAAAATGACTTTATTATGTTGCTCAGTGTTGGTTAGTTTTTCTGTTATGTTGATGCATTAAAACAGATATTAAATTTTATCATTAATTCAGTGCCTGGTCTCTCATCAAATCCCCTTAATTACAAATTGACTCCAAGGATTAGACAGCATGGATTTTAATTTTAACTGAAACAAAAAAGGCATCGTGGAAAATCACTCTTGCCTACTGACTCAGACACACTTTTAAAGATCCTATAATTTATTGCTTAGTATGTAAAATTCAATATAAAAAGCATATTGCCAACATTTTGGGGGTTTTATATTAATATGAAATACATTTCTTAGTGTATAAAGCACAGTCTTGAAAAAAATTCTATGTATTTTCAGATGAATATCATCCACCTCTAGGAATTTTGGTAACTTGTAGCCTTTTCTTTAGAAAATGTTAACTTTAAATCTTATACAACCATGACATATCTGAATGGCATTTATGTTATCTTATATTTCTACATTCTTAATAATTTCACAAAATCATGCAGTAAAGTTTTATATTCCTTGGAAATATTTCCAATATAATTCAGTATCTTACTTCTTGTGTTATCATTTATGATTATATAGTTAAATCTTTACTGCCTTTTGATACTTGCTCTATTTGTCCAGAATCATTTTCTATGCATTGTTTCCAAGATATATCAGCACTTCTGTCCTTCTTCCTAAAAGTGAGTTTTTAATTGAATTTTATTACATAAATTATGCATTTTAAATACTAGAATGACTATTAATTTTTACTAGAACATGAGGATAATGAAATTAATTTATGCTCACAATGATCTGAAAAAAGCACATTTGTCTATTTTTTTTGTTATATGATAGTTATCTTTTAACTTCAAAATGCCTCTAAAAATTCACTCATTCTAATAGTTTCTGGAATCTACTTTGTTTTTGTCACTTATATTGATTTTTATCTAGATCTGTGTTTCCAGGTGATTACTTTTAGACCAAGATGAATTACTAATAAGCCCTGAGCATTCTAAGATAAACCTTTTGTATTTAATAAATTTTTATCAACCTTCACCTTTTGAGAGATTATAAAAATGTAAGTACTGGTGATCCTTCCAGTTAAGCAAATGGTATATATCTTATTATGTAAATTTTTAAAAATAGCGTTCCTTTGCCAGATTTTGTTGCTATTAAACTGTATTTTTAGACACAAAAAGATATTTAGTGTACAAATGAACTCAGCTCATCATGGCAGAAGAAAAAAATAAACTGCCTAGAAACGGACTGTTTACGTAATATTAGATGGTAATATAAACCAACAAAAGCAAGGAAATTAACTTCTAAGGCTGACACACTGCCCTTTCCTTGCTCCTTTGTGCCTGGAGGTATCATGTGTGTTATAATACTGAAGAACAGTGGACTCAGTCAAGAACTGTCAAACTTAATTCTAAATTTCTTTACTTTGTTGGTTTATGTCACAACTTAACATTATTATTTTGTCTCTTGATGCTATATAAATGTCCCTCACATGTGAGATGAAGCAAGACATGGGTGGATCTGAACAAGATGGTAAAAGTTTATTTGCTTTTCTCTCATTTATAGTTGATTGCCTCCGATTAGCCAAATATCACTCAGGTCTGATATTAGTTCTTAACATTTTTTTAGAAAGTAATATAAGAGGAACTTATAAAATTATATCCAAGGAAATTGTTGAAAAAGGTGTTGATACTGATTAAAATTTTTATTTAGCCTTATATTTCTGCTTATTTTTATTTTATCATTTTAAAAGGTAGATCTTTTTATTAGAAGCTTAGCACAATGAGAAATTTCTAGTGATTTATTATGAATAATCAAATACACAAGTGTGATTTCACAGAGCAATTCTAGTATGAATTGCATGAAAGAATTATTTATGGAATTCTGATTGTAAGACTAAAATAAGCTCCAAGATTAATCTGAAAACTGATAAATACGTGGCCATTCTCTTTAACAGCACCTGCTTCTTGATGTTCATGGTAAAATGTGAAGAATTCATGTAATTTAGTTTTTATATTCACCAATTAGGAAGCAATTCATCAGTTCCTAACGAACTTAATGCCTACTTTTGGGGATACTATTTTATACAATTACTAGAGATTAAGTTGAAAATTGATTCCCTTTATGAATGTGAGTCCCGTGTTTTGTCGTCACTTATTTTACCTTTTCTTTTCTGTTTTTCTAAGTAACAATTTCTGTTTTGATTTATTTATCTGTTAGGATGCAGTTTTCCGAAGAATTATGTATTTTAATTAAAGTTCTAAATATTTAAAATTCTTCTTTGTTCAGTTGGGTATTAAACCTCAGGAAAAAATCCGATGTTTTCAATTTTAAAAAATGCCAGAATAAACATTTAAGTGTGGTTGAATAAAATATTATGCTTTGGAAAAGTAAAGAACCTACTAAAAATGTGGTGGAAAATGAGATATAAGGTTGGGGGTTGTGATAAATCTTTTAAGATCTTGTACTTTTTATTGTATGTAATTAATATTTAATTGGCTACATTTAAAAGTAGTGAAAAAATGATCTATTTGCAAGAGATTTATGCAACAATACTCTAAGCTCTTACTTATTCTGAAGTGTTGAAAGGTGAAACATTTGACATTTTCTTTTCGGGCATTGCTTTTAAAAATAGAGGGCGGGAAAGAGGCGTTGCCACATCAGAGTTGAGGGTGTTTGTGGTTGTCCATGACAGCAGCTCTAGTTTTAAAACACCTGTGTTTACTTTTCAGCTTTTCAGAATCTGCCTGAAAGTGGCCTAAGAATGGCACAGGCCTTCGTGATGGCTGGGTTTTTATAGTAGAGGAAATGCATACACACAGTCAACTTTACACTTTTGTTTTCTGTTTTAGTTCCCTTCTCTTATTTTATACATTTTTCTCTACATATATATGTGTATAAAGTAATGCATCATTTATATAATCTACACATTATACTAGAACATACCCATTTACTTTTTTAAAGATATCTGCTCATAATTTTGCCTTTTGTTCACTGACTAGAAAAAAATGGCTGAGAGCTTGTTATATATTACTGTATAGATGTATTTTCTTTCATAATCAAAAGGAATTTGTGATAAATGAAAATTCATATTTTAGGGGGACAAATGAAAGGAAATTACATTAGCCAAATGTGGCTTAATGTGTATTTTATTGTAAATGTTTTTATCCTCTAGTAGGAATTTCTCAATTTTTGCTTTGATACTGGTATTTTTTTTTTTTTTTTGCTTTATAGGAATTAGTTTTGTGGGGTTTGTTTTGTTTTGTTTTGTTTTGTTTTTTAGTTGTAGATGTTGTAGATGGACACAATACCTTTATTTTGTTTACTTATTTTTATGTGGTACTAAGGATCAAACTCAGTGCCTCACACTTACTAGGTGAGCACTGTACTACTGAAACACAACCCCAGCCCTATTGAAATTAGTTTTTTTAAACATTTTTGACAATTTCAAGGTATAATTTTCTCCTTTAGTATATTTCTTATTATATTTTTTACATTCACATGATACCTACATGTTATATAAACTTTATTCTCAATTTAAAATGTTTCTAGCTATGACATTTTAGCTGAATAAACTTGAGGATCTTCTGGCTCATTCAAGTATTTTTTTCTATTTCAATTCATATTACATATATAGAGCACAATTTTCATATATTTGCTTGCATACAAAGTATATTCGCATCATTCATGTCTTCTTCATACATGTACCTAGGATAGTGATGTCCATCTCATTCCACCATCTTTTTTTATCCCCTTGCCTCCTCCCTCCCTCTCCCCCTTCTTTGCCCTAATCTTCCCATGTATTTTTTATTTTTAATTCTCCTATTTCTTTAATACATTGGAAACAGATGTCATATATTCTGTGATGCCCTCTTTCTATATTCACATTATTGACTATAGTAGCAAGATACGTGCACAATTACAGCTACTGTCAAGCCTGTTGGATGTATAAAAGGAATAGTTCTATCTTTTGATAAATGATAGATTTTTATCCATATACTTGAATTTTTAAATAAAAACTTTTGTGTATCAGAAACCTTTTTTTCCATTATTTTTTGATGGACCTTTATTTATTTATTTGTTTATATGTGGTGCTGAGAATCAAATCCAGTGCCTCACACATGCTAGGCAAGCGCTCTACCACTGAGCCATAACCCCAGCTCATTTATCTGAAATCTTTTACAGTAGCAAATGCAAAATTAGGGTCTTCTCCCTAAAAATAAAACCAAACATACACAGAAATTTACATATAGCTTGAAGGAGTTTATTTCTTTCCAACCTTTCTGTGAGCCCTTCTTCTTCTTCTTTTTTTTTTTTTAAGAATTGGTTAGATTTTTAGACAATTGTTTATATAGTATATCACAGAGAAATCAGAATCAAATTCTGGATTGATTAGAACATAGTTAGTACAAGACACCATGTTAGGTATTAAATATCATAAAGCAATAATTTCATATTAAACATAAATAGTATTTTAACAATATAGTTCTTCTCCATGATGGCTATATATGTATGTGTCCTAATCCCAACATCTAAATGGACTTGAAATACAAATTATAGTTTTCTCCTTTTCCAGACACCATTGAAGGTATTAAACATTCAATTAAAAAAGTAAATTATATTATTTAAAAGTAAATTCAATTAGTATCATTGCATAAAATTTGCAAAAAATAGTATTTCTATTCAAAAACTGAATGATTTTGATGGAGGTGTCCATCTAGCAAAGAATACTTAGCTATAGATAGTATCCTAAAGGGATTACATATAATAATAATATCACCTCAAAAATAATGTAATCTTGAAGAAAATAGCTAACAGTTGAGTTTTTAAAATGTAAAAGCATTTAGGGAAAAACAAAAAGTTTTTTTAATATAGTAAAAGTAGTAAATGATTTTAAGTGGAACAAATTTTATAACAAGTAACATATTACCAAGGATTTATAATAGTACTATATTGTATATAGTTTAGCATAGCTTAGAACTGTTTTGGGCAGGATAAAACTACTAAGAAAAAGAATTATTTTAAGTCTTCCATTTTTATTCTTTTCTGTGACTCCTGATGAGGAAGTAAAAGGGATAAAGATTCTTTTAGGGCAGTCAGTACATTTGTTTCCAGAAACTCAAATTGCTTAACTTAAATCCAGAAATCTGATACAGTATTTCCATTGGGTGTGTCAGTTTTACCCTGGTGACAATTCCCATGTATCTATGTCCTATTTTTCAGCCTCATTCATGTGTAATCATTTTGTTGTGTTATTTAAGATTTATAATTCCCTAATGAAAATGTAATATGTGCATCTGTCTTAAGCACATTTTCAACTTCGTTGTATAAAACTGTAGTTCTTTATGAATCTAGGGCAATTTTTCAAATCTTGAAGCTATTATTGTGTTTGGAATATAGTTTTTTTTTAGTCTCTTGGGTCTTTTATAATTCATATTTCTTTACAACTAATGTTTTTCAATGTACCTTTAAAGGGCACATGGGAAAACTTAAAGATACTCTAAAGTAATTAAAAAATAAATAATAAAGACTTGAGGTAAAAAGTAAGATCATTGACCATAAAGAAAGCCAAATTATGTGACTTATAGCTAAATATTTGATAATGTTACTTGGAGAATTATGTACTTTTTCTTGTCCAATTAAAAGTAAGTGCCTATAAACTTGGTTTTATTTTAATCATAATTTACTTTCAACAATATATTAATACATTTGCATGTCAGTAAATTTTGTAAACCAAGGATAATTGTATCAGATAGTATATGCTTGTTTCAGGGATCAAAAAAAAAACACACCCCAAATTGTTTAAGTAAAAATGAAATATATTATTCATACAGCTGAAAATTCCAAAGATTAGGCTAACTTTCAAACATTACAATTAACCCTTATGACCATAGTTTCCATATCTGTGAATTCATCCAACTGCAGATCGAAAATGTAGTTAAGTTAGGCCTGAAATGGCTGTATTAATAGTGACCATGTAAAAAAATTGTCATTATTCCCTAAACCATACTCTACAACAATTATATACTATACAAATACTTTGCCATTTTGAGACTTGAGCATCCATGATTTTGGTATCACAAGTGGTTTGGAACCAATCCCCTGTTGATACCAAGAGATGACTGTACTTTTTGTTTGTTTGTTTTTAAACTTTTGATTCAGTCAACCTTATAGAGGTATAATGTGCATATAATAAATTATATCCATTTAAGATATATAGTTCAGTGCATTTTGGCAGATCTCTGTCCACCATAATGAAGACATGGAGAACTTTTCTCACCCCACCAAGATTGATTGAGCCTCTTTCCAGTTTATCTGTGACCACAGGCAACCCCTCATATGTTTTTTGTCATTATAAATTTATTTTCACTTTCTAAGATGCTATATAAATGGAATCATATAATATTTACTCTTTTGTATCTGACTTGGTGAGCTTGAGATTCACCTATATTTTGTGTTACAGTAGTTTATTCCTCTTTTAACTTCAGGGGAGTCTTAATTAGGACCAAAAAAGCTTTGTTCCATTCCTGGGTTTTGTTTGCTATTTCCTATATATCGCCCTAATTTTCAGGTTATATGGAAGTATAAGCTTCAAACTTCCTGTATCCCAGATGAAATTTAGAATTAAAAAAATTTATTGATCAAATTTTAAAAAGCAAATCCTAGAATTGGGTCTTGTTATTAACTTGGATGGGATTGCTAGAGGTCATGTGCTTGTTTACTTATCTCAAAAATAACTGTTGTGTCCAAAGGAATGAAATATAAGCAGAAGAATGATTTTCTAAAAGAAATGTGAAATACCCTTTAACCAGAGGAACTAAGAAGGAAGATGAAAAAACCAATGTAACAAAAGTCAGATTTCCACTGTAGTATATGTCTTCTTTATTTAACTAAAAAATACATACTGTTATACAATTAAGTTGAAGTTAGTTTGTTTTCCTTACCTTTTCAGCTCTTAACAAAAGATAATCACAGATTTAAGGTATGTACATATTTAATATTCGAATGTGTTTACATGCATATACATTGTGCTTAATTACATGGTTTATATGGAGATCTGTTGTTTTCAAACTGAATTCCTAGATAGTGTGATAATCTGAATCTTTATTCTCTCTTATGTCAATTTTTATATTATATAGTCTATGTCCTACCTTCTGAGTCTTGATTTTTTATTCTAGAAAATCTTTCATTCAGAACAAAAAGTGTGAATTTTAACTTTTTAAAGTGAAAAGCTTTAGCTCTGTTTCTGGATGGGACAGAATAATTTACAACAGACCAACAATCCTTTTGAAAATAACTTTAAAAATCTTTCCTTAAGAGATCAGAGTGCTAGGGCAATGCTGACTTCTAAGACAGTAGAAGTGAAGAACCTGAAAAGAAAGCTGATTTCTACAGCTACTTTTCTTGTTTAGGCACTTTTGATTATCTACAGGCAGAATTCTGAAATTTCCACCCTATTCTTGGAGAGCCACTGCCAGGATATAGAAGAACTAGCAAATTTCCCATTTATGATGAGTGTAGAGAGCATTAAGCCCACATCCAATAGCCCATTCAGGCCATCTGTAGTTGTTCAGGTAGAAGATTACAAGCATAAACAGAAAGTCTCTGAAAAGTATGATGGAGTTTGCAGCTTTTATGTGTAAACTGAGGGCCATACCTGGCATCTGTACTGCACAGTTCTTTATAGAATTAAAGCCATCAGCTCTTACTCCATCTCCCTGGTAAAGCCGAAAATTCTAGGGGAAATAATGAACTCTCTTCCTTTATCTTACACACACAATGGGAGATACATAATTGAAAATTACCTGACACCAAAAGGACAATACCACAGAATCAAAATAAAACATAAACTGACTCAAAATTGGTCTAATGTTGCAGTTTGATGACAAGACTTTATATTACTATGATTTAAATGTTCAAAAATGAAGAAATAGCTGAAAATATTAACATTTTGTGGGAAAATTTGACTCCCCATAAAATAATCAACTAGAGATTATAATACTGACAAACAAAATAACAAAATTGCAAATGTATTAGTTGAGTTTAGTGCAGAACACAGGATTAGTAAACTAATTAACAAGGGAACAGTTAATTTTTAAATTAAAACAGGTAAAAAAGGAATTGGGGAGGGTGAGCATAGCTTAGAAACAGAGCCAATATGTATGTAAGTGGAGTCTCTGAAGGACATGCGGTGACAATGAAATGGAACAGAAGTTGAAATGTAGTAGCCAAGATTTCTCCAAATAAGGAATGTTTCATACCTTAAATTCATGAAGCTCTAAAAACCCCAAGTGGAAAAGAAAGAAATGACCCATGGACAGAACATGACCTTCAGAGATAAGGAGAAAAATCTTGAAAGCAAACTGAAGGGAAAAAAACTTGTTCAAAGGACAACAATACTGACTGCTAAATTCTCAATAGAGACAGTAGAAGACAGAAGAAAGTATGTATACATCATTAAAGCTCTGAAAAGATTGCCAGTGTAGAAGTATATTTTCATTTAAATATCTTTCAAAGTGGAAAGTTATGTATAAACATATTTCAGAGAAACAACAGCAGAGATTAGATACTTGAGGGTGTGCATTGAGAAAAATAACAAATAAAGTTCCTCAGTCAAATGGAAAATGATATGAGCATAAACTCAAAAGATGTATAAAATAATGAAGAGTGACCAAAAGGATAAATGTGTTGGCAAATATTAAAATACTGACTAAATGTAGCATATTCAGAGTAGTCAATAATGCCTTCTAGTGATTTAAATGCATGTATGATTAAGTACATGAGAAAAAATAACCTAAGGTTATAAGGCATTACCAAAACAGTTATACAAATAACTATTCATATTATATTGTTATAAGTCAGGTGAACAGTTAGAATTTCCAAGATGATCATGAAAAGAATATTAAAGAATTTATACTTAACTTATAATATGAAGGGGGAAGTTATTTTTAAAAAGTTAGAGCATTATAATTGTACATAGTAGCTGAATTTATTCCAGCAAAATCATACATGCATGGAATTGACCCACTCCATTTCATTCCCTATTTCTCCTTCCTCCTCCCACCCTCCCTTCACTCCACTGATCTCCCCATGCCCATTAATTTATCCATCCTTGATTGGTGCTTTCCATACACACATAAACATGATATTCCCTGTGGTGTCGTTATATATGCACATAGTTATTTTGTTAAATTCATTTCCCATTTCCTCCCCTTTCCCTTCCATCTTCCCTTCTCCATCTTCCTCCATTGATCTTCCCAAATCTTTATGATATTCTATCCCCCTTCTTTCTTTTATTTTGCTCTAATTTCTACATATAAAACACTAAAATGTGATTTAATGAATACATTTGAATAATCCAAATTAAATTATAATAGTAATCATAGTTCCAAAAATTAAAAGTAATTTATTAATTCAAATGGATGTTCCAACAAGAAAGCAATGATTTTGAGACTACACAATAAAGCAAAACCCAACTATGTACTGCTTACCCAAAATACACAAAAGGTTAAAAGTCACAAGATACAAGCAGATTGGCACAAAAATCTTAAACCTGACATATTTATATTCATATCAAAAATAAATCAATTTTCTGTCAGGAAGCTTTATTATAACAACTAATACTAATAAATACCCGGAAGGTATAGCTTTACTAAATCTGTATGCAACCACTAGTAGCTTCAGAATCTTTAAAGCAAAAATAGTTGGAACTGAATGAGAAATTGACATTTACAACCATTTCGTAGGTAGATTTTAACATATCCTTCTTGGTAATTGATAGAACAAACACATCAAAACCAGAAGGGGTGCAGAAGATTTGAACAGTACAGCTAACAAATTTGACCTAATTAATACATATAGAACTTTGTACTCAGCATTCAAGTGCAAATGACACTTTACTAAAATAAAATATATGTTGGGCTATAACACAAGCCTTAATAGACTTTGGAAAACTGACACAATTTAGAATATGTTCCCCAGCTACAGTATGATTAAGGTAGTAATTCCCAGTGCTTGGAAAATAAATAGTTACAAGTAATCCATACATCAATGAAGAAATTACAATGAAAATTATAAAATATTGTGAAATAAATGATAATTTTATTTTGATGTAATATTCTGTGGAACTTTGTTCAAAGAAGCAGTCCATATAGGAAAAGGAATATTCTTTTTTTTTTCACAACCTCAGCTGATTTTATTTTATTTTTTTTAATTTTTTTTATTTTTTTATTGGTTGTTCACAACATTACAAAGCTCTTGACATATCATATTTCATACATTAGACTGAAGTGGGTTATGAACTCACAATTTTACCCCAAATGCAGATTGCAGAATCACGTCGGTTACACATCCACAATTTTACATAATGCCATATTAGTGACTGTTGTATTCTGCAACCTTTCCTATCTCCTACTATCCCGCCTCCCCTCCCTTCACATCTTCTCTCTCTACCCCATATACTGTAATTCATTTCTCTCCTTGTTTATTTTCCCATTCCCCTCACAACCTCTTATATGTAATTTTGTATAGCAATGAGGGTCTCCCTTCATTTCCATGCAATTTCCCTTTTCTCTCCCTTTCCCTCCCATCTCATATCCCTTTTCTCTCCCTTTCCCTCCCATCTCATATCTCTGTTTAATGTTAATCTTTTCTTCCTGCTCTTCCTCCATGCTCTGTTCATAGTTGCTCTCATTATATCAAAGAAGACATTTGGTATTTGTTTTTTAGGGATTGGCTAGCTTCACTAAGCATAATCTGCTCTAGTGCCATCCATTTCCCTGCAAATTCCATGATTTTGTCATTTTTTAGTGCTGCGTAATATTCCATGGTGTATAAATGCCACATTTTTTTTTTATCCATTCATCTATTGAAGGGCATCTAGGTTGGTTCCACAGTCTAGCTATTGTGAATTGTGCTGCTATGAACATCGATGTCGCAGTGTCCCTGTAGCATGCTCTTTTAAGGTCTTCAGGGAATAATCCGAGAAGGGTAATAGCAGGGTCAAATGGTGGTTCCATTCCCAGCTTTCCCAGGAATCTCCATACTGCTTTCCAAATTGGCCGCACCAATTTGCAGTCCCACCAGCAATGTAGAAGTGCACCCTTTTCCCCACATCCTCGCCAACACTTGTTGTTGTTTGACTTCATAGTGGCTGCCAATCTTACTGGAGTGAGATGGTATCTTAGGGTGGTTTTGATTTGCATTTCTCTGACTGCTAGAGATGGTGAGCATTTTTTCATGTACTTGTTGATTGATTGTATATCCTCCTCTGAGAAGTGTCTGTTCAGGTCCTTGGCCCATTTGTTGATTGGGTTATTTGTTATCTTACTGTCTAATTTTTTGAGTTCTTTGTATACTCTGGATATTAGGGCTCTATCTGAAGTGTGAGGAGTAAAAATTTGTTCCCAGGATGTAGGCTCCCTATTTACCTCTCTTATTGTTTTTCTTGCTGAGAAAAAACTTTTTAGTTTAAGTAAGTCCCATTTGTTGATTCTTGTTATTAACTCTTGTGCTATGGGTATCCTATTAAGGAATTTGGAGCCCGACCCCACAATATGTAGATTGGAGCCAACTTTTTCTTCTATCAGATGCAGAGTCTCTGATTTGATGTCAAGCTCCTTGATCCATTTTGAGTTAACTTTTGTGCATGGCGAGAGAAAGGGATTCAGTTTCATTTTGTTGCATATGGATTTCCAGTTTTCCCAGCACCATTTGTTGAAGATGCTATCCTTCCTCCATTGCATGCTTTAGCCCCTTTTTCAAATATAAGATAGTTGTAACTTTGTGGATTAGTCTCTGTGTCCTCTATTCTGTACCATTGGTCCACCCGCCTGTTTTGGTACCAGTACCATGCTGTTTTTGTTACTATTGCTCTGTAATACAGTTTGAAAAATTAGAGAATCTCCATAAATATGTTGAAAGTTCCTTGAAAATGAGTTTGCATGCATAAAAAATAAAATAAGCTTCTTATGTGGGACTTCTCAAAGTCTTCAATAGTCTAATGTTATTTGTGAATCTCTAAATGAGATTTAAAGTATAACAGGAACACTTGTATGACCAAGGGACTCTTTCTTCCCTTAATAAATGTGAACATCTGTTACTAGTTTCCTGTAATTCAGTTTGGGGGATTGCAACATAGGGGATATTCAAATGTTGCCTGAATTATAATCCCATGCTACTTTATCAACACTGTGTTACTGAGGTGACTTCAAGGTACAGATTGAAAATCTGAAATGCTCCAAATCTGAAAGTTTTTGAGTATCACTGAACAATTAAATTCTACTCAAGTATTTCAAAATCTAAACACACACATATACACACACCACCCAAATTAAATTTGAAATACTTCTAGTTCTAGGTATTTCTGATAAGGGATATTCAACCAGGTTGTGTAATACTTCTGCTTCTCCACTTATTAAATCTAAACATCCATTAAAAATATAATCATAATCAAGCCTGGTGCTGTGGCACATGCCTGTAATGCCAGGGACTCCAGAGGCTGAGGTACAAGGATAACAAGTTCAAAGCCAGCCTCAGCAAAAGCCAGGCACTAAGCAACTCAGTGAGACCCTGTCTCTAAATACAATACAAAATAGGTCTGGGATGTGGCTTAGTGGTTGAGTGACCCTGAGTTCAATCCCTGGTACTCCAAATCCTCCTCCTCCTCCTCCTCCTCCTCCTCCTCCTCCTCCTCCTCCTCCTCCTCCTCATCATCATCATCATCACAAAAATTGGGCCAATTTATATTATTATGGATTTAATTTCAGCCTCAATTTTGGCCATTCTTTCAGCATGCTTTCTACAGCAGCCATCTCTAACTTATGCTGGGGTTTTTTTGGAGCTTCTACCCTAGTAATCTTCATATATCTCTCTGAAAAAAATAAACATTTATATCTTAATTAAAGAAAATAAGTATGAACTCTAAACTCTCATCTTCATGTCCTTTCCTACATACAGTCTCAGAAGAAATATCCCTGCTCCAAATGGGGGCTATTCCATCTGTTCCTGTTCTCATTCTTGTAGGAGATTATTTGTTATGACAGCCATATCCAAATGACAGTTCATAGATCAGCTGTCTACCAGAAACACCTGTAGAGTTATTTAAAAATACAAATTCTGAATCCCTCCTTTGAGAGTCTGATTTGGTAGTTATGTGAAGGCACCAAGAGTCTATTTTTTAAAAGTTAATTCCCATTAATTCCATTTTTTTTAAAGCCCCACTGATTTGAGGGATTTTGTTCTATTATTTTTAAATTTTTTTTTTGGCAGGGGGCATGTTTATAATTTTGATAAATTTGTATAAATCTACTCTTTATGGATTGTACTTTTGGAACTCTTTTGCCAGAGCCAAGTGCCAATGTCTCCGCTTGGCACAGAATCACGAGCCACCACACAGCTTTTTTTTTTTTTATTGTTGGTCATTCAAAACATTACATAGTTCTTAATACATCATATTTCACAGTTTGATTCAAGTGGGTTATGAACTCCCAATTTTACCCCGTATACAGATTGCTGTATCACATCAGTTACCCTTCCATTGATTGACATATTGCCTTTCTCGTGTCTGATGTATTCTGCTGTCTGTCCTATTCTCTACTATCCCCCCTCCCCTCCCCTCCCCTCCCCTCCCCTTTTCTCTCTCTACCCCTTCTACTGTAAATCATTTCTTCCATTTGTATTATCTTGTCTTACCCCTCCTTTCCTCTTATATGTCATTTTGTATAACCCTGAGGATCGCCTTCCATTACCATGCGATTTCCCTTCTCACTTCCTTTCCCTCCCACCTCTCAACCCTGTTAATGTAAATCTTCCTCTCAAGCTCTTCCTCCCTACCCTGTCCTTGTTTCCTCCCCTTATATCAAAGGAGTCATTTGGTATTTGTTTTTTAAAGATTGAGTAGCTTCACTTAGCATAATCTGCTCTAATGCCATCCATTTCCCTCCAAATTCTATGATTTTGTCATTTTTTAATGCAGAGTAATACTCCATTGTGTATAAATGCCACATTTTTTTATCCATTCATCTATTGAAGGGCATCTAGGCTGATTCCACAATCTTGCTATCGTGAATTGTGCTGCTATGAACATCAATGTAGCAGTGTCCCTGTAGCATGCTCTTATTAGGTCTTTGGGGAATAGACCGAGAAGGGGAATAGCTGGGTCAAATGGTGGTTCCATTCCCAGCTTTCCAAGAAATCTCCATACTGCTTTCCAAATTGGCTGCACCAATTTGCAGTCCCACCAGCAATGAACAAGAGTGCCCTTTTCCCCGCATCCTCTCCAGCACTTATTGTTGTTTGACTTCCTAATGGCTGCCAATCTTACTGGAGTGAGATGGTATCTTAGGGTGGTTTTGATTTGCATTTCTCTGACTGCTAGAGATGGTGAGCATTTTTTCATGTACTTATTGATTGATTGTATGTCCTCCTCTGAGAAGTGTCTGTTCAGGTCCTTTGCCCATTTATTGATTGGGTTATTTGTTATCTTATTGTCTAATTTTTTGAGTTCTTTATATATTCTGGTTATTAGGGCTCTATCTGAAGTGTGTGGAGTAAAGATTTGTTCCCAGGATGTAGGCTCCCTGTTTATCTCTCTTATTGTTTCTTTTGCTGAGAAAAAACTTTTTAGTTTGAGTAAGTCCCATTTGTTGATTCTAGTTGTTAACTCTTGCGCTATGGGTGTCCTATTGAGGAATTTGGAGCCTGATCCCACAGTATGTAGATCATAGCCAACTTTTTCTTCTATCAGATGCCGTGTCACTGATTTAATATCAAGCTCCTTGATCCATTTTGAGTTAACTTTTGTGCATGGTGAGCGATAGGGATTCAGATTCATTTTGATGCAGATGGATTTCCAGTTTTCCCAGCACCATTTGTTGAAGATGCTATCCTTCCTCCATTGCATGCTTTTAGCCCCTTTATCAAATATAAGATAGTTGTAGTTTTGTGGATTGGTTACTGTGTCCTCTATTCTGTACCATTGGTCCACCCGCCTGTTTTGGTACCAGTACCATGCTGTTTTTGTTACTATTGCTCTGTAGTATAGTTTGAAGTCTGGTATCGCTATACTGCCTGATTCACACTTCCTGCTTAGTATTGTTTTTGCTATTTGGGTCTTTTATTATTCCATATGAATTTCATGATTCTTTTATCTATTTCTACAAGAAATGCTATTGGGATTTTGATTGGCATTGCATTGAACTTATAGAGAACTTTTGGTAATATCGCCATTTTGATGATGTTAGTTCTGCCTATCCATGAGCAGGGTATATTTTTCCATCTTCTAAGGTCTTCTTCTATATCTTTCTTTAGGGTTCTGTAATTTTCATTGTATAAATCTTTCACCTCTTTTGTTAGGTTGATTCCCAAGTATTTTATTTTTGGGGGGGATATTGTGAATGGAGTAGTTGTCCTCATTTCCGTTTCAGAGGGTTTGTCGCTGATATACAGGAATGCCTTTGATTTATGCGTGTTGATCTTATATCCTGCCACTTTGCTGAATTCATTTATTAGCTCTAATAGCTTCATTGTAGACCCTTTGGGTCTGCTAGGTATAGAATCATATCATCTGCAAATAGTGATAATTTAAGTTCTTCTTTTCCTATTTTTATGCCTTTAATTTCTTTTGTCTGTCTAATTGCTCTGGCCAGTGTTTTGAGGACTATGTTGAACAGAAGCACCACACAGCTTTGTAGATTCAAACAGCAATTCTTTATTCCCGATCTCACACCAGCCTCCACACAAGTTCAGGGGCAGTCTAAATCTGCCTGCACACTTCACCTACTCCACGAGGCTTTTTCCAAATCCCATTTGAATCTCAGGAGAACTCAAGGGGAACAAGCAGCAGGAACACCCTAATCCCAGCAGCAATAATCTTCAACCTCAACTTCCCTAAAACCCATATTCTTAAACCGGGAAATGCCTTAAACCGGGAACACCCTAAACCCAAGGACTGAGATACTTCCTCAAACCTGCAGGATACTTCCTCAAACCTGGATCCACCCTCGATCACCTTGAGCAGGGTCATCTTTCTCAAACACACAAGCAAGGTCGCAGCAAATTTCCAAGGCAAGTCCATTTAACATGGGGTACACTGGCAAGGATTACAATGCGTCAATACCTACTTGGTAATGGCCCTCAGCACTCTGTCTAACCCTGAGTCATGAATTTAGATCTATTTTGAGTTAATTTTTGTACAACATATAAGACAGGTTGAAGGATACTTTTTGTTTTGTTTTGTTTGTTTGTTTTTGGTTTTTGGCATATACATGCCCCATTATTCTTACACCATTTATTTAAAAAGTTAACTTTCTCAATTGAATGTTTTTCATATCTTTATCAATACACAATTTGCCATATTTGTATGGGTTTATTTGTGGACTTGCAGATCTGTGATCTAAGTGTCTCTCCTTTCAACAATGCCAATTAAATGTCTTGATTACTATAGCTTTGTAGTAAATATTTAAATTGTATAATATGATTATTCCAGTTTTTTATTTTCAAAATTATTTTGTCTATTCCACTTTCTTCATGAATTTAGAATCAGCCACTTCTACTTCTACATAATATTCATAGAAGCTTTTGATAGAATAATTGAAATCCTTACTATTTTTTTTTCAGTTCTATAAGCACAATATGTTTCTCCAGTCAACTAGGTATTTATTTTCAATACATATTCTATAATTTCAGTTACACAGATGTAGAAAACGTATTTTGTTATCTTTACTCTTAAATAGTTGATGTTTTAGCAGGATTACAAATAGTAATGTAATTTTTAATGTAGGTCTCCAATCATACATTGCTAGTATATGGAAATACAGTGTTTTAGTATATTGTGTATTCTTCATATTTGAGGGACTCATTTATTAGTTCTATGATTGCTTTCCCCCATCCCCATGATTGCTTTTCTAAAGATTCCTTGGAATTTTTATAGATAATCGTGTAATCTACAAGAGACCTTTTAGTTTCTTCCTTTCGTATGCCTTTTATTTGCTTTTCTTTCCATATTGTTCTAAGTGGAACAAGAGCAGACATCATTGCCTTGTTTCCAGATTTGAGGGAAAGTGTTTATCCTATCACCCTTAAATATGAGGCAAGCTCTGGTCTTGGTAGATGCCTTTTATCACAATTAGTAAGTTCTATTCTCTCACTAATTTGCTAAAATATTTTATCATGAATGGATGTTGAATTCAGTTAAAGGCATTTCCAGCATCAATTGAGCAGAGAAGTAATTTGAATTTATGATATTGAAATTGGATTCTAAGTAGTTTCTAGTTTACTTAAGAAATTGAGAAAGCTTTCTTCAACTTGATTGCATGTAATGGATAGAATTATGTCCCCCAAAAACATTTGTTCAAGTCCCTGTACCTATGAAGTGACTGTGTTTGGAAATAGGGTCTTTGCAGGTGTATGTCATCACTTTAATGTGAGATTATTCTGGATTAGGCTGAGTTGCAATTAAGTGAATGATGTTCTTAAAAGAGGGGCATTTGTACACAGACACAGAAGGCACAGGAAAGAAAACCATGGGACAATGAATACAGAGACTGAAGTGATATGTCCAAGGAATGCCAAGAGTTATTGGCAACTGCGCAAAGCCAGGAAAGAGCCATGGAATAGATTTTTCTCTCAGAGATTCCAGAAGGAACCAACCTTGCCAACACCTTGATTTTGAACATCTGGCATTCACAAATATAAAAGAATAAATTCCGATTGTCTTAAGCCACTCAATTTCGGGTATTTTGTTCCAGCAGCCCTAGGAAACCGATATACTGTACTTTTTGGGTAGCATTTCTTTGAGTTCTTAAATAGCCTTACTTTTAAAAAAAAGACAAAAAAAAGTTATTTTATTTTTATTTTATTTACTGTTTGGGTATTTATTGCAGGCTACAACTCAAGCAAATCATTCTTTTTTTTTTTTTTTGCATCTAGGTTCCTTATGGTTTTATCAATGATCATCATCATTATGCAGACTTAGAAAAAAAGCATATAAATTTCTTTCCTTTGATGTGTTTCCAATTTCAAGGATATTCTTTTTTTCCTCTGTACTTTGAAAATGATTTTCATTCAGGCTAAACTTTTAATATCTTTCATGGTGAACATATTTAAGGAGGCTATCTTCTTTTATTTCTAAAAAGTAAAAAATATCATTAATTTTACACATTTTCTAGAAATTGAAAAGTGACCAAAAACTTTCGTTGTTGAAACCTCAATATTATAGGTAAGAAAATCACACCCTTTCTTAAAGGACAGTGTACAAAATGTGCAAGATATTGAGTATATATGTAAGATCTTATAATTTTCTTTGAGAAGGAATTTTTAGATTGAATGGATACTGCCAAAACTTTGATTTGGGGGCTGGTGTTGCGGCTCAGAAGTAGAGCGCTCGCCTAGCACATGTGAGGCCCTGGGTTCGATCCTCAGTACCACATAAAAATAAATAAATAAAATAAAGGTATTATGTCCAACTAGAACTAAAAAAATAAATATAAAAAAAACTTTGCTTTTGTCTTCCAAAAATCCACATAAATGAGTAGAGTCTACTTTGGATTTGAAAAAGATATAAACAGTTATTTTTTGTCTTCTACAGTTTTATTAAAACTTAAATAGAAATCAACAAGGTTATTTAAAACCCCATTTTTTATATTGGTAGGTAGAAGGTACATTTTTTGTTGTTATAATTTTTTTTGTAGCGGTAGATGGACAGCATGCCTTTATTTTATTTGATTAGTTTTATGTAGTACTGAGGATCGAAGCCAGTGCCTCACACATGCTAGGCAAGAACTCTACTACTAACCTATGGCCCCATGCCTTGTTGCTATAATTTGACACATCACTAAAACCAGTGTGTGTTTTTTTTTGACTCTATGATTTTGACTGTCATATAGACTTAGACTTTTCCCTCCAACATCTGCCTCCGTTGCCAAAAACTGGGACTCTACATCCCATGAAGGTATTTCCAAGAATGATTTGTCACCCTGTGAACAACTGATGTTGAAAAGTACAGTGAGCTTTTGGAAAAGAGACAAAGATTACCATTGGTGAAATGGAGAGTAGATATGCTCTGAAGATTTGTGTATGAAGAAGTGGCAATATATATGATTTGATAATATGAAATGGAGAAAGTAATCTAATGGGTTTTAATGCAATTACTCAGGCATAGGAAGGCAGGAAAGACTGACTTGAAGCCTATTATTCTATGAATGAAGTAAAGAAGATTGGGACTTTCTTGAGTAAAAATAGTAGGAATAGAGAATAAGGTAAGATATTTTGAGATAAGTAGCAAGACTTCACTTACTGGATATGAGAAAGGAAGGGGAAGTTTAAAATAACTTCAGGGGAAATGATGACACTGACAGAGTGACATTGAGAAATTTATTTGGTTTGTGGAAACAAATGAGTTTAATTTAGAAAATTTCAACTTCAAAGCATAACATATACGCTTAGTATTTGAAGATACTGGTACTGCAGCTCATGATACAGATAGTACAAAGCTCCTTAGTCACTTTATGCTACCAGTACTAATGTCCTATGGAGTCAGTATTGTGATACAAATGGTGGAGTACTTGCTACTTGTACAGATGTAAAACAAAATAGAACTTTTGAAAGTTTCAATGAATAACATAGACAGAAACAATGGAATAAAAGCCGTTTTCCCATCAGTCCCTAAGCTTTGGAAGGTCCTACTAGAACCTGGAAAAAGTTAAAACTGTCCATCTAATGAATGTGCCTTAGAGAAATTTGCCAGTCTACCTAATGAAGAAACTGCTTACTACTCACTGTTTCTCATCATCACTATCCCAAATATGACTATTTTCAAATATGCTGAAAGAATCTATGCCATCTGATATGAATAGACATGAGAAATAGAGAATAAACATAGACATAGTTCATAATTTAGAGAAAGGATTGCTTCATGGAAAAAAGCACATTTCTTCCATCTTTATTTATGTTATATGAGTTTATTGATTTAATTAACTCATGAAAATGCATGGAGTCTTAACTATAGCTATGATGCGATTAAATGTGACCACATACTTAAAATCACCAATATATGATGTTGTCACTAAAATTTTACCTTCTTAAAAATTTTTATTAGTGTGTTACAGTTATACATAATATTGGGGTTTGACATAATTATACAAGAATGGAATATAATTTGTTCCAATTTATTACCTTCCCTTTTTCTCCCCTTCTCACTCTCCCTGTGCCCTTTCCTTTACTGGTGAAAGATGACAACTTCAATTGAATACGCTTTATTGAAAGGAGAGGAAATTTTCAAAACAAGGAAAATAAAAAATATTTTGAAGGAGTAATCAAAAAAGACAAAATATACAGTAGGTAAAAAATATAGCATGTGATTTGAATAACAAAATGATCAGGAAAAAAATCTAATTAGTGATTTAGAACAGCAAAGGGAAAAACACTAAGAAGAAATTCAAGAAAATGGAGTGAAATGAAAACCTAATATGTAGAAGAAGACAGGTCTCAGTTTAGAAGCAAATTAAAAGAAACGATACTCAAAGAAGCAATAGAAGAAAACTCACTTGCACTGAAGAAAACTGAATTATTAGAACAAACTGAGTAAATTTTTTAATTACCTATTGCTTATGCAATTTTATATAAACATGCTAAATTTATAGGCATAGCTAAGTAAATGGCATTATGCTAATAATAAAGAGAAAATGTTATATCTTTATTACATTTGTTATGAAATTGCATAAAACTGATTATTTGCAAAAGAATAGCTTTACACTGGTATCACATTTTTATCTGCAATACTGGAAAGCAAAATAGTGCAACTATGTGAATTTCAGAGGGAAATACTTAAATCTAAGGCTCCTGTATCTGGACAAAATAGCATGTATACAGGAGAACAAAACAAAGACTTGTTTTTTAACAAGTAAAAGTTAAAAAGAACCTATTTATTTTCTGGGAATTACTTAGAGAAGCATAACAGCCAAAAGAAAATTGAAACAAATCTCCAAAGAGAGAGGGACATTGTATAAAAATAAGTGAAAGGTAGTTGTCTTAGTCCATTTTGTGTTGGTTAAGTAAAATATCTGAGGTAATGTATAAAGAAAAGAGATTTATTTGGCCCACAATTCTGGTTGTTGGAAATTCCAAACAACGTGGCACCTGCATTTAGCAAGGGCCTCCCAGGCCGTATCACCACATGGCTGAGAAGCAGAAAGGGAACTAGCTATTCAGTACTTGAAGGGGTCAACATCATAAGGAGGCCTTGCTTTATAATAACCCACTTCACAGGAACTAAGTCAATCTGGTGAGAAGTACGTTAATCTCTTCTGAGATAACACCCCCACATCTCTTAGTGGCCCACTACCTCAGGACTGTTACATAGGGGACCAAGCTTTGAGCACATGAAACTGTGAGGAACACACTCAACCCATAGCAAAACCATAGTGGTAGCATGTCTCAAAATTTATAAATATAAACAATGATCATTTTAACTGTGATGTATAAGAAAAAGTATTCAAAATACAGTACATATAATTAGAAAAGTCCAAAAGATGGCATGGAGGATGTTTTTTAAAAATCTTGTTTTTGCTTTCAAAGTTTTTCCTTTATTTATTCGATACATCAATTATAAGATGCTTTAAAACTGGAATTAGTGTCTTGAATATGAGACTGAGTAAAGTCATGTTGTTTATTTCAGTTAAAAAAACAGATTTTCCTATTCATAGGGACATAGATGCTGTTGTAACCTACCTTAAGAAGTCCTGTCTTTATAATATGTGATATTACACACTTATAACTTATAAAATTTTATTTTTATAATCATAGTAATGTGAACTTTTTTTTCAAGAATTTTGATATAGTTAGACAGACATCCTAAATTGAGACAATAAAGGTACGAAGAAAAATCAGGAGGAGTTGATTAAAAAGAGCTAAGCCCTCAGATATCATAACCAAAAGCCAATTCTACAATTCATGATTCTGATTATAAGGATATAAGCAGATTATATAGACATACAGAAGGAATACCCAAAGAAAAAGCTGAAAAGTATAAACAGTTGTTTCTGGGAGCTCGACTTGGTTGATGGAGATGATAGGAAGAAGAACTAATCTATATCACCATAGTTATTTTAGGATTTTTAAAAAATTTTTATTAGTGCATTATGATTACACATAATAAGATTCATTCATACATGCACATACCATGATTTAATCAATTTCAATACCCCTATCCCTACCCTCTTCCTCCCCCTGATCCCCATTGTCCACTCTCCGTTTTATATTTATGAGGTCCCTTCTTAAAGTATTTTTTCTCTCTAATTTACACATATGAGAGAATATACAACCCTTGACTTTTTGAGTCCAACTTTGCGCTACATGATGGTCTCTAGTTCCATCCATAATTTTTTTTTTCCCCTGCCGTTCTGGGGACCAAACCCAGGGCCTCTCACATGCTATGCAAGTACTGTGCCACTGAGCTTCATTCACAACCCTGAACAATTTTTAGACAAAGCTTTCTTCCTGATTTAAAAGTATCTATATTTATTTATTTTAAATGTTTAATTAGATCTTATATACTACATTCTGTAAATACAAAAAGGGTATAAGAAATTTGACATCTACTAAGGAAATACATATACCAAAAAATTCAGATAAAATTAGATGAATGCTATAATATATTTATTGCATAAGGTAAAATGAAGCATAGGAAAACAGTGCAAAAGACTTAACCATGAGAATGTTTATGAGTCTGTCATGATCAAGACTGAAGAGACATGATGAACAGTTGACACATTATTTTATAGATGAGAAAATGCAGGTATTTATACCAGGTAATTAAACCATCTTATGAAGTTCTTAATTTGAAATGTATTGAAATTGGTGTGAAAAGGGTATATCTCAGGTACTGCCTATTGAAAGCACCTCTGAATATTTGAGTCCTAATCTAGGTTAGGCCCAAGTATTTTTAAACTTCAGAAAAAAACAGCAATGCTTTTAAAGCAACTGAGTATAACAGTCAGATAGATGTTCACTACATATTGGTAAATTTTTTTGCAGAAGGGAGAGTATGTAAATTTCTTGGCTTATTTTTAAACAGCAACGAATTTAGGAACTGTGGCATCAAAACAGATTTGACTTCTGCCTTATCTCCACATTGGATACAATGATGAGAGGGCAGCAGCCCTCTTGCTTCAGTAGTAACCATGCCTGCCTGCACAATTATGACATGGTAGGCTTGTAAGATGGTAACTACAACCTGTTCCATTCCACAGAGAAGAGAAAAGTATGACCCACTGCCATGTTGCTTGTGTACTTCTCAGATATGCTTTGTGATGAAGGAAAAGACAGCTGTCCAATGTCAGGGCAGAAGATATTTGCCTTGCCCTTGCTGTTGTTATCCTGAGAAACTAGGTCTCAGAACTGAGAAATCAGAATAATTCTGTAGCCTAATAGAGACTTTCAAACCTCAAGGCTAACAGATTTTTCCTCTATTTACACATTTTGTTAGCTCCCATACATCAGGGGATTCCCTGTAAATTACAGAATCTTAGATATTACAGATTCTCATGGGAAGTTTTATTCATAGAAATGAATAACTTTTGGCAGGGGGCTGGGAGTGACGATGTACTTATCACTCTTGTTTTATAATTATATAAATGTTGAAATTCCTGCTTTAGAAACCACAATTACATAGAATGAGATGAGAGGGTTTCTAACTGATATTTTTTGTATCAGACATTCATATTTCCCAAATGGCAACCTAAATAATATTGCTATAGAAAGTTCATCTTTGTTCACTATTTTTTATTACAGCCTCTTGTGGTGAAATGTTTTATTTACATGTTATTTAAAGTTTCTGTTCATATTAATTGTCCTATTGCCTAACTGAGGCACTCAGAACTAATAATCAGTAGACTTTTCTATTTAATGTTGAAAGAACAAGCTGCTTATGATGACCCAACAGAGACTTGAGGAAGGTTTGTGAAAGGGGTGTATTCATCCAGCTCTAATCCTTGTTTTCAGAAAGGCAGTGTCTTTAAGTGTTCTCTAATTAGTGAATAGATATGGTTGTAAATTCTTGTAGATACCTCTTTCATAGACAGAGATGATTTACCATGTCTGTTTAAATCTTTATTTTAATGTACATTCATGTAAATGAAGCTTTTTAAGATTTTTTATTGTTACATTATAGTTATATGTAATAGTGGGATTCATTGTGAAATACTGACATACCTGCTTCTCTTTAGTTATGCTTCTTAAATCATGCACATAACATGATTTGATCAATTTTCATTCCCCATTTCCTCCCCTTTCTGTTGCATAAATGAAGTTTTAATATGAATATTTAAAAATAGGAAATAGTAAAAGTGATTTTAGAATATAATCATTGCTATTTTATTTGTATGGTTTATTATGATATTTCTTTTTTACTTTATCATAATTAGAAACTTAAATGTTATATATCATAAAGTAGTTCTACAAAATAAAATGTTTTTCTTTCTTGTTTTCCTGCTTGCTTATTTGTTTTGCTGATCTCTTTGTATACATGAAATGTTTACTGCTCAGAGGTAAATTATTTTTGGGTTTGGTAAAATTGCTTCTACCAGTCACCTAGGAAATATAAGCTAGGGAACAAGACACTGATATTTAGGCATACCACGAGAAAATATATTGCTTCAGTGAACTGAATATAAAACACGATCAGTGAAAACACCTGGAAATCAAAAAGAACAGATTTTAGTTATGCTTCTCTCTTTCAAAGAACTTAAGTGCTTAGCTATTATTGTTAGTTCTAGAGAAGTGAGTTGGCAGTGACATTTGAAATATGATAAATAAAAGCATACAGAATGTCTGCTTCTACTTTTAGCACTTGTCTGATTCTTTCTCCAGAAATTGCATAATGGAAACTACCCTAAAGTTAATTCGACTCTAATACATCAACCTTACTTGTTGTAATAAATGTATTCTGTATTACCGTGTAATGATAAAGCCATACTTATTGAAACTGCCAAAGTTATTGAAAGAGACATAGGAGCTTTTTGCTGTTATCACCTGTATTATTAATTGGAGATAATTACTGCAGAGCAGCTGGCTGTTGGTTTTAGGGAGCATCAATTGTTCTTCTCACCCAGCTGTTAACTAATAAGGATAGTCAACACATCTGTTTCAACAGCTGGTAATTAACAAAAGCCTAATTGCTGCAACTCTTTTAACATCCAATCTGTGAAAAAGAAGGGATGTAGAAGAATATTATTTACTTTGTGCTTTGCACTTTCTGAGACCAGTTTCTCTTTTCTCTCTCTCCCCCCACTTTTTTTTTTCTTACTTTGAACACCACTGCCTTTGTATGAAGCATTGAATGGCAGGAGAACACAATATGGTAATCCAGAGCTTAACTTTTTCAGATCTTTGTTGGTGTTTCTTATTGCAACATTTCTTTGCTAACTTGCAAGATAAAATGGATCAAAAGCATTTTGAGTAGTTCCATACAACTGTTAAAATCCGCAGCAGTGTGCCCTAGGCTGTGTTGCTGTTGTCTCAAGCATCCAAAGGAAACGGAATTCTTTTTTCTTATGCTTTTCACATGCTTAGGCACAACTCCCAAATAATTTCCACATTCAGATGCATAATTTTTGTTTAAATTTCTGCATATGTTGATTAACATGAATGAAGTCAGGTGTAGCAAGTCCTCTTCCTTTGGTTAAAACTATTTAAGCTATCCATCTCTGTAAGAATTTAGCTCACTTATTTAATATCAACTTACAAGTATTTAAGAAAACTTTTGGCATATTTATGAAATCTTGCTTAGTCTGTTTTTCTTTATAATGTGATTTGATCTTTTTAAAAAGTTGCCTTTAATTCAGATATCCTTGCTTCTTTTTGCTTTTATAATAAATGAATAAGAAATTTATGGGTTTGCACTTAAGACACCTGAATAAAACTTATTTCACAGATGAAAGACTTAAAAATTAATAGTTCTTTTATTTGAATACTTTCAGTATACTTAATTATGAGCAGTTTCAGTCAAATATATTTCATACAGCTTTGCTTATTGAGCTTTATGTTTATGCTTTTTATACTTCTGAGTTTGCTAGTTACATATTAATATGTACATGTCAAATTGCTTATTTGTCTATTTTAAAAATTGGCATGTAAAATATAATTGATTGAAATGTTTTCCTTTAAGAATATACTTTTTCAGTTATGGCTAAGTTTGTTCAGTAGTTGTTTTCATAGTCATGTTTTTTAAAGCCTATATGCATAAAATATTTTTGATGGATGAAAAATTTGCTCATTAATTAATGATCACATTATCATATTATCATACTGATTTTGCTTTCACCACATTCAGAAAAAAATTTAGAATAATGTTATGGTTAACTTGATAGACATTGATTTTGGTACTTATTTAATATGAGCATCTGAGAAGTTCTTAGCTAAAATGATAGTCAGATTTACTTGATTAAACTTGCTTCACTAACTTTTCAGTTGGCAATATTTCTATGCAAGCAGTGTTTAAATTAATGTTGAAAGGTATAGAAGAAATTCTACCCAAGTGCTTGCCATGGACTGAATTGCAGATTGCATAATTTCAAAATTTTTTGCTGGCAAGACAAGTTTAGTTCAGCAGGTGTTCAGGTGATGAAGTGTACTATAGATGTAATGAAAAAACATGCATGATCCTGAACAAATAAACAAAATACTGCTGGCTAAAATTCTAACTAAATACAAGGGCACTGGCATGTAGAGAAATGTTTACGACTCAAGTGAAAAGGAGGGGAATATTGTCATTTTGGGAAATGTTTGCTTCTTGAGTTTAAATAAGAATTTAATTTTCTCTGTGTGCTCATGTTCTTAGGTAGTACCAGAGAGCTTAGTGAAAGGAATGTACTCTGCCATGAGAAAGGAGAGTGGGTTTTTTTTGAGGAAGCCACATGTTAAGCAACATTTCTCTACCACTCAGCTGTACCCCCCAGCCTAGGAAACAATGTTCTGACTGAAATGTTTAGTGTTTTCCTGTATATATTTTTTTTTCTTGAGGAAATGACCTCAGGAACAGGTAGTATGGCATGGGAGATGAAAATTTAATAATTTAATATATGTTTCTGGAGACCATAAATACTACACAATTAATCTTTTTTCTAGATATTAAAAAGCAAGTCTTATCAAGTGAAGAATAGAGTTTTAGTGAAGCCACTATGGTAGTCAGTGGTTTTGCATATGTTAGAAAGTGACTTTCAAAGTGTAGAAAATGGCTGGGGTTGTGGCTCAGGGGTAGAGCGCTTGCCTTGCATGTGTGAGGTACTTGGTTTGATCCTCAGAACCACATAAAAATAAATTTTAAAAAAGGTATTTTGTTCTTCTACAACTAAATATATATGTATAAAAGTGTAGGGGCTTGGGTTGTAGCTCAGTGGTAGCACTCTTGCCTAGCATGTGTGAGGCACTGGGTTTGATTCTTAGTACCACAAACAAATAAAAACAATAAAGGTCCATCAACATCTAAAATATATATATGTTTTTTTAAAGGTGTAGAAAAGAAGTCTTTGGGGCTAGACATCTAACACTTAACAAGCAACAAACTTAAGGCCATGGTAGCATTTTTTGAGATAGAGTACATCCAACTTAGAAGTAAAAGGAAAAGAAACCCTCCACAGTCTAAATTCATGCACAAAGAAGTGGTTCAAGACAAACATTTCACATTATGGCTTAACAAGTAAGTTACATTGGACACTAAAAGTGAAAAGCAAACTATACATCTGAGGAGGTCGATATCTACAATATTTAAGGGCTCCAAAACTCAATAGCAAAAAAAAATTAAATAAATAACTGAATTTAAAATGGACAATAGACATTTCTCAAAAGAAGACACACAAATGGCCTGGAGGTATATACAAAAAATATTACTAATCATCAGAAAAATGCAAATTAAAAACAACAATTAGAGCTTACCGTACCCCACTAAAATTGGCTATTATCCAGGGAAATGGAGAAAATCAAATTCCGTGTACATATAATTTTGCCAAAATGAACCCAAATATTATATATAACTATAATGCACTAATAAAAGAAAAAATTAATAAATAACTAATTACCAAAAAAGTGGCTATTATCCAAAATACTAAAGATAACAAGTGCTGGCAAGGATGTTGGATGTTTTCTTTCATTACATTGGATTTGCTATTCGATTGCCCCTGACTTTCATATTTTCTTATATGAAATCTGCTGTTAATCTTATTGAGGATTCCTTTTATATGATGTACCCTTTATCTTTTGCTGCTTTCAAAGTTTCATCTTTGTCTTTGCCTGCTAATATAGAAACTTATATTTTAGGATTTAGTGTCTTGAAAAAGCCAAAGAGTTGCTTTGGGTGGGAATAAGTTCTGTAATATATAAACTGTTATTAGTAGCCTGTGTGGATTAAACAGTATCCAAGGGACCACATTCAGGAGTTGTGGTCAAATAGGTTGTGTGCACAATTACAACTGGGAAGACTTATAGATTTAGAAATGGAACATTAAAATAGTGATGTCAGAATTTAGAGCATTAGGTCAGAGAACACAAAACTGAATAATTAAGCCTGTGTCTTTTTCTGGCAGTAAATCACAGAAGCCTAGTTAAAGTGAACATATCAAAGCTTAATGTTAATGGATCCACAAAGAATAAAATGAGCCAGGCAGAAACTGAAAGCAAGTAAAAATACATGTGTGTCTGGATTGAAAATTAAATGAAGAACTAGGAAATAAGCATAGAATGGAATTCAGGTTAGCACTGAAACTGGTGTCTTGAAAGCTAGAGGAAACTTTCAAATGCACAACAAGGTTGTTGATTCTTAGCTAGATCCAGTAGGGAAATTTTTTTTCTCTCTACCTTTCCTAATTTATGGGTAAGTAGATAAATGCTTAGAGTCTTGTGCAATCCCCTAAGCCCCCAAATGGCAGGATTCTTTGGGAGAGACAGTTACTGTAGTAGAGAAAACTCCTCACCATTATCCTTAAAATTAAGTTATATGCAATTACTGATGTATCCTAAAAGCTGTAACATTACCTTTTTACCAACAGTCTACAAAATTAAGGGAACACTGAGGTGGCCTTTTGTCACTAAAGGGACTAACATTCCAAAACCATATAAATGCCTCCAAGAAAGATCTGGGTGCCATATTAAAATAAATCATTTGAGTTTAAAAAAACAATTCTTAAAGCAAGTTCTTTATATAAAATTACATACTACAATTATTGATAATAATTAACATCAGATTTTAAAAGTCCCAAATTTTGCCTAGTGTTTATAGCATAGTAGTTAAGAGGAAGGTTTTTGGAGCAGATTAAATTCAAATCCTTCCTCTGTCATTCATTAACTGACTGACATTTAGTAAGTTACTTAGCATTTTCCTCTTCTGTAAAATGGGAATAGTAATAACAACTCTTAACAAAGATATGTTATGAGAAATAAGTAAATGAATATATCTAATGTACTTAGAAAAGTACCTAGCTAATGTGTGTATATAATATAAAATATATTATATACACACATATACATATATGTGTGTATGTGTGATTTAATGAATATATATGTGTATATATGTAACAGTTATTATATATATAACATAAATATATAACATTATAAATTTATAATATAAATTGTAGTACTATATTGTACTTAGACAAAGACCAGGTTTATTTATAGGTTCTGCTTTTTGTTAATGGACAATCTGTGAAATTAATAATGTCTTATTTTCCTCTCTTCTTAAATGATAGAAATAGGATTATTCATATAACAAAATTTTTCAATCTCCTAATCTCTCAAATAACGTGTTCCATAAACATCATATAACTATACAAATTCTAAGTATTACTATAAGTGGTAGTATTGATATTAATGATAAACAGCCTCCAACTTAAATGATACATGATGAATTATAGCCCCTAAAATCAAGTCTCAAAAACATTTTCTATTTTTAAAGATGATCAATGAAATTCCATAACTTATGTTTAAAGATGTTTCTTGAAAAAATATTGCATTTTGCATACTCTTTTCTGGAAGGAAAATTACATGATATATGACCAATAATGAAAAACATGTACTTTTTACCTTGGTCAACACAGGGGGTTTTTTGGTAAAGATACATAGAATCATGAGGAAAACCATAAACACCAAGACCTCACAGGGACTCAGACCCCGTTCTGTGAGTAAAAAGGTTTTGAGAATACAAGCCATATCTACATTGAATCCTTATTTTCTGCACATGTTGTGCCAGAGTTCTTTACTGGTTCCTCATCTGCTGGGTCAAGTTGGTAATTATGCTATTTTTTTGTTTTCTTGTTATTTACTTTATAGTCACATATTGGAGTACTAACTGTGTGCCAGGCACCATTTTAAATATTTTACAGATTTCATCTGATTTTTTCCTATTATCAGCCCTCTAAGGTATAGAGCACCATTATTCCACTTTTGTAGGTGAAGATAAAGGCACATAAAGCTTTAGTAACTTGCCAAAATGGACGGTTTCAGGATGGTATCTCACCCATTCTGGTTTCAGAGATAGCTGTGTTTCTTGTGCACCTCTCTCTGCTCTCCATTTCTGTGTTCCATGGCTTCTGTTCACTGCTTCTCAGTCAGTTTCTGTCTATTAATTAATGTTTTGATTTTTGGTTCTCCCATAGCTCTCATTATCCCTCTGTCATGTCAAACCATTTGATAGGTCACTAGACAGTGGATGTATGACTATTTTTGAGTGAAGAACCTGATCAGCTCTGGTTGGATAAACTGAAAGTCATGATGCAAGCATAAAATGTAACACCCTCTAAGGAATCACCTCTAGGGAACATTATGCTGTGTCAGTATGCTATGGTGAGCAATCCAAGTCTTCTTTGAAAAAGGTATATAAATGAAATCTGGTAATTTTTACCCTTTTGAATAATAGTTTTTAATTTTTTAAGGGAGAGATGGATTTATTTTTCTGATCCTCAGGAATTTTTTAATTAAATTATTTATTTATCTCTAATTTTGTTATACATGATGGCAGAATGCAGTTCATTTCATATTACACATATAGAGCACAATCATATTTTTCAATGATGAACATTTTTCTCCCATAATATGGCAAATGTAAAAGTTAACACATACAAATTGACATTTTATATATATTTTTAAATTTATTTATTTTTTCTAATTTGTTATACATGACAGCAGAATACATTTTGATTCATAATACACAAATGTAACACAATTTTTCATCTCTGGTTGTACACAAGGTAGAGTCATACCATTCATTTCTTCATCTTTGTACCTAGGGTAATGATGTCCATCTTATTACACTATCTTTTCTGTCCCCATGTCTCCTCCCATCCACTCCCTCCCCTTTGCCCTATCCAAAGTTCATCCATTCCTTCCATGTTCCCCCTCCCCTATTGTGGATCAGCATCCACTTATCAGAGAATACATTTGGCCTTTGTGTTTTAGGGATTGTCTTATTTTACTTAGCATGATATTCTCTAACTCCATCCATTTACCTGCAAATGCCATGATTTTATTCTCTTTTAATGCTGAGTAATACTCCATTGTATATTTATACAACATTTTCTTTATCCATTCATCTACTGAAGGGCATCTAGGTTGGTTCCACAATTTAGCTATATTGAACTGTGCTGCTATAAACACTGATGTGGCTGCGTCCGGTAGTATGCTGTTTTTAAGTCCTTTGGGTATAAACTGAGGAGTGGGATAGCAGGGTCAAATGGAGGTTCCAATCCAGGTTTTTTAATGAATCTCCATACTGCTTTCCAGATTGGCTGCACCAATTTGCAGTCCCACCAGCAATATAAGAGTGTGCCTTTCCCCCTACATCCTCACCAATGCTTATTGTTGCTTATCTTCTTGATAACTGCCATTCTGACTGGAGTGAGATTAAATCTTAGTTTTGATTTGCATTTCTCTAATTGCTAGAGATGTTGAACATTTTTTCATTTATTTGTTGATTGACTGTATATATTCTTCTGAGAAGTGTCTGTTCAGTTCCTTAGCCCATTTATTGATTGAGTTGTTTGTTTTTTTGGTATTAAATTTTTTGAGTTCTTTATATATCCTGGACATCAGTTCTCTATCTGATTTTCTACTAGGTCCCTAGATTGCTTATGAGGTTAAAAACTAAAATTCTATGATGACTCTAGTCGTATTGCTTGAGCAATTGTTTAGACATATTTTTATAAAAATATCTAACTAGATCTCTTGCAGATATGTTTAGTAGTATACCACAGTCGTATATACTCATGGCTACCCTGGAAAATAATCCCATTAAAACTGTTAACATAATATTAAATTATAGTGTATTGAAATGTGGTGCATATGGCAAAATATACAGTGTTTTCTGGATACTTGTATTCTAGTTCCAACTTTCTTTCTTATTGGCTTTCTTTCTAATTAGCCCTGGATAATTTACAGATGTTTTTCTGTGCATGTTGTATTAGCAACAATCTCCTCATCTATAAAGTAAGGGACTAAATTACCTCTAAAATCCTTTCCAAGTCTAAAATTGTCTGGTTCTGTGATTTAATTTGTACTGTATGCTTCTTTACTTAGCAGATATCACGCATACAATCAGTTACTTCTGTTCTATCATAAAAATAGATTTCCATTAATGGTCTTGGAGTTACCAAAGGAAGGCTTAACTGTATCAGATTATAACTATTAAAAACACATTCAAACCAAACATAATAAGATCAGAACATAGGATAATAATAGTTTATCCATAATACCTATAACCTGTAGTGTTCAATGTTGTAAACAGTGTAATCTTTTCTTTTTCTGTCATCCTAAACTACTAGATAAAACTCTAAGGAAACAATGTACTTCATTTCTAATATAATACCAGTACAAATGGCTGTCATATTTAGATGACTACTCAAGATAGGCATACAATGGGGCAGTTAACTATATGAGACTAACCTAATAGTTAACCAATATTTTTTCAATCACTTTAAGAATATTCAAAGTATAATAAAGATGGAAAACACATTCTCATTATTCTGTGAACCTCCATATTGTCAATAACTCTGTTACCAATTGATGATTTGATTCCATTGTTTTACCTGGATATAGAGATATGGTTATCATAGAATATTATACAGTGGTATAAAGGGAAATTATGTGTTCGGGGGTCAAACAGACCTGAATTTGCATTTTAGTCCACCAGTCATTAGCTCTGTTATATTTATAAGTTACTTAAGTATAAACTTACATTTTGTAAGTAAGTTCATATCCATGAACCTGTTTTATCACTTGTAAAATAGCAATAATTGGAATTGTCTAATAGGTTGTTGCAAGATAGGTTATAAAAACATATTTCAAGCACTTGATACATTTTTAACCTATATAGATAGGCATTTAATAAGAAGTATTGGTATTAGTTAAGCATAGGTGCTTTAAAGTTATTTCAACGTATGCAGCAAGTTCAGTGATTTTTTATAAAGTATATAAACACACACTTACCATAGGACTCATCATTTCTACTTCTAGAGATATTTACTCAAAAGAAATGGAGGTAAATGTCTACAAAGTGACCTATATGCAGATATTTAGAGCCCCGTTAAATTAATAATTGCCAAAAATGAGAGAAATCCAATATCACTTAGACTGTGGTACATTCACAGAAAGTAATATTGCTCAGTGACATAAGGAATCAGTTACTGATACATGCAATAATATAGATGAATCTCAGAAGTATTATATTAAATAAAAGAAGCCAGACTCAAAGACTGCATCATATTTATGTATATAACTTTCTAGGAAACAGAAAAACTGTCGGGACAAAAATCACATCAGTTGTTGTGTATAAAAAGCTATATACTGAAAATGGGTGAATTGTTGCTTTATGCAAATTATGATTTAATTATCCTGACTTTTAAAATCCATGTGCATACTTATATGATATTGCATACATGTTTTGTTTTGATAAAACAAAAACTTTACCTAAAAAAATGAGTATAAGCATAAAACTTGTATTAGCATGTTCACTTAAAATTATAATTTTCTACAGAAATCCTGACTCACTGTAGACTGCTCAAAAATATATTTTCAGTAATTTTACCAAAATTTTCAATTAGAGCCGGACACGGTGGCACACTCCTATAATATCAGAGTCTCTGGAGGCTGAGATAGGAGAATCTCAAGTTCAAAGCTAGCCTCAGCAAAAGCTAGGTGCTAAGTAACTCAGTGAGACTCTATCTCTAAATAAAATTCAAAATAGGGCTGGGGAGGTAGCTCAGTGGTTAAGTACCCCGAGTTCAGTCCCCAGTACCAAAAAAAAAAAAATGTTTTTTTCAATTAGCATATATAGAGAATGTGAAGAGTATAGTATAAGGGAAATATAGAAAATTTATTCCAACATAAGTCTGAGGGGAAAGAAAACAAAGTATGCTTACTGTGAAATATGAGGTAATGTGTAAAAACAAGTCCAAATATATCAATAATCACAGTGTATGTATAAAAAACGCTATAGGAAAAGATACATGTATCAATATGAATAACTGACCAAAAAATTGTCCATGAATACATAAAGATACAATATCTATAAAGTATAAAATATTCTTGAAAATGATGAACCCCAACTCACAGAGATGTTTTACTTTATGTCTGTGAGGGAAGGAAGTAGATATGACTGGTGATGTGATTTTGTGGGACAGGATGATTGATTTTTTTTTTAATTTAAAGCAAAATAGAAAATTTCTAAAAAATTTAAAGCAAGATAATACCAAAAATGGCATTATCTATGCTGTCAACTTTTCAGTTTTATAAATGGATGTATTTATTTGCAAAAACACAAATATGGCAGTTTCTGTTTGTAAATGCATAGAATATCTCTTGAAGGAAACACAACAAAAAGGTAACTGGCAATCTCACTAGAGGGGATATGTAGTACTGAAGATTGGAAGTGGGAGACTTACTTTACATCGAACATTCTCTTACCCTAAGTTTCATTAGTTTTATTTACTGTATGCATTTAATTATGTGAGTATGTACCTAGATGATAGCATGCAGTTTTTATAGAAGAAATTGCCAGAAAATGGGAATGGTATGCTCAAAAAAAAAAAAAAAAAAACAGGAAAAATATCATTTGCTAATTTCCTTAATACTTCGAAATAAAATTCATTTTTTTACTTATAGTGTGATGGAATTATGTTAATGAAGAATCTAGGAAATACAATAGAAGTAAACAGCACTTTAAAATTAGTTTTTAATGCTCCATGTTACAAACATTCAATTCAAACTTCACTAACACAATGCCCCGCTCTGAAACAAAAAGGATTTACTTACCCAGGAAGTCTAAGAAGTAGATCTGCGTCTGTCTTCTGGCATATATAGCTCTAAGAGTACAAATGATGTCATCAGGAATCAGTTTTCATCTGGGATAGTGGGATGGAGTACTCTGATGAGAAAACCTGGATCTTGTATCTGAGGTGATAGAGAAGGAAGTTCATCCTAGCTGCTAGGTCTGAAGTAGTAGCCTTGTGCCATTGCGTAAGGAGATTTTCCCTCAAAGACAGCATGACCAGATAAAGTAAGGAGATTTAAAGCCAGAAAGTTTATAATAACCTTGACATAGTCACCAGAGTATAGAGAGAAAATTAGACATTGAGAATAAGAAATTGAATTGTTTATGAAGCAACACTGCATCTTCATTGCCAATTAAATGTGGGAGTGAAAGGGAAATGTTCAATATTTCCTTAAGCATGAGAAATTTAAGTTCTCACACAATCCATTTTCATTATGGAAGTTTCTAAGCAAAGATCTACATTTTGGTATTTTCCTACAAGAACATTGCTTTTTTTGTTTGGTTTTAGTTTTTTGTGTTTATTCTTTGCAGAACTATCAGTTTAAAAAAATCAGCATAATCACCTAAAGTATTTAGCACTGGCATATTTTTCAAAGTTTCTGTTACCTGACTATTACTGATGTATTTTAAATACAAGCAACAGGATATTTGAAGTTTTATTGAACTGAATGCAATGTGACCTTTTTTGTGTGATTCTTTTTAACTTGCTGTTAGTCATAGTGAGTATCTTTGCCTTCCAAAGTACCATTACTGTCCATACTTTAGGGTACAGTGAAAATTGGGGAAGTGGTTAATTATTGATGTCAAAAACAACTACTTGGGTTGGGGTTGTAGGTCAGCAGTAGAGTGCTTTCCTTGCATGTGTGAGGCACTGAGTCCAATCTCTGCACCACATAAAAATAAACTTAAAAAAATACAGGTATTGTGTCCGTGTACAATTAAAAAAAATCCTACTTTTTTATTTTAAAAGATTTTTCCTTATTTGTTAGAGTGTTTCATCTATAATTATGGAATACACCATGTTAAAGTAAGCATTCAAACATCTTAAGTTTAATTACAAAGAGAACCCTTTGTTAGAATTTATTAGCCCAGATAGAGAACAAATTAATATCTTGTGTCTAAACTTTATATGCAAATATCGAAACTGCTGTACATTTTTATAATTCTCCATTATTAAAATAGAAAAATGGCATTATCTATTGTTCACTTTCATTACACTAATTAATTTTTCTGTAATTGGGATTTTTTATTTTTCTTATGACTGCATTCTTATGCAAGAAAATAATCCCACCAAAATCACAATGGATTCAGCAACATTTTATAACTCCACTTGAAACTTTCAATTATTTTTAAGTATTGGCATTGATGTAGTTTGTGAGGTTTGTGACAATAAGATTGCTTTGTGTTATCTATCAGACAACATTTCGGGTAAAAAAAATCTTTTCATGCAAATTTAATCTCAAATTAATAATACTAAAATCTGCTTACTGGTGCTATATTTTAAAAACTATGCTGAAAACCCTTTTGGTATTTCTTAAAATCTAGTGTGAAAGATGGTGAAAAGACAGCAAAAGGTTTTGAAATTACTGTTTTTAACCCTATCAAAAACACTATAGATAACAATACATTTCTAAAAAACTAAAAAAATATATATTTGAAGTTTTCACCATAAGGAAATGATAACTGTTTGAGGAGTTAGCGTTTAACCTGATTTAAACATTATAAAATATACACATGTGTTTAAACATCACATTACTTAATTAGAATAATTTTTATGTTTTCAAGTTATCAGTTAAAATAAATTTAATTTGAAATCTCTAGCATTCAAAGTTGCTAACATTTGCCTTTTAGGGATTTTTTTTCACCTAACAAAAAGGAATCAAAAAGGTTAAATCATTTCTGTAAGAATCAGATATGTCAGGTATTTTTTTTTCACATTAAATATCAAAGATGGCCTGGCAACATATTTAGAATTTTCTGAGCTTTACTATTAATAAAGTTAAAAGAAAATCTAATGTGATTAGGCAGTGAAGCCACATTCAATTTGTATGTGAAACACCCATTGTGCTTATCTCTACCCTAGATATTGCTCTGAACCCATGTACAACATTCTGAATTCTGTGTATAAAGTTAAACATTGCAGAAGGGCATATATCTGATGATACAGATAAAATAAGGTAGAAGTTTAGTAATGAGCAAAGTTCATAATTTACTGTTCATGTCTTTGGTATTTCTATTATTAATACATTTTAATCATTTTCTGTGAAATTAAGACACTAATAAAAATATTGATAAGTTTTTCAGCTCCCAGAAATGCAAGACCTCTATTCATACTGTACTACTATATTTTAACACCACAAAATTAATATTGAAATTTTAAAAATGTTAACTATTTACAGGCAAAGTTGTTATCAATGCAAGAAGCCAGAGAAGCTGCCATTGAACAGTACAAAAAATTGGAAGAAGAAATCCAGACACTACGAGTTTACTACAGGTAAAATTCTTTTTAGCTTGGGCTTCAATAAATATTGTTTAGGAAATGTTTCTACCTAATTTCACAATAGTGAATGAGGAGATACTTAAGTAAAATTAAAAATTACACAGTCAAAGCATTTTTGTAACTTTAAAAATATTTAGCCAAAAATATTCATCATTCTACCTCTTTTCCTTCCTGCATTTGGTAAAATTTAAACTCCCATCAAAATCATAAAATTTACATAACTCATTACTAGATGTCTAAATAAAACCTTGTTAGCTATTGAACTATTTACCCATCTAAATGCCACCTCTAAGGTGATATATGTTTTTTAAATACTATGTCAGTAGCAGTCATAGTAACTTTTCAACTATTATAGTATACTTATGAAAGTTTCTAAAGAAATGTCTCTAAAGGATTTTTGACTGACTTAATTAAGTTTATGTTCCAGTATTTGTAAAATTAATTCAAAAAGTCAAAACTGGCTTTTCTTCTTAAATTTATTTATATGTGGTGCTGAGAATCAAACCCAATGCTTCATACATGCTAGGCAAGTGCACTACCGCTGATCCATAGCATTTTTAATGAAAAGAAATAGAATAGAAAATGTCAGATTGTATCCTGTATAGTAAGAATAAATACTGTTTTATTTTTGTGTCAGTTTTCTGATGTGTATGTGAAGAGAGGGATAAGATTATATATTGGGTTATATGCAAAATATGTGTGCTCACAGTAAATCATGGTTTAGAAAAAAAGTTTGAAAACATTGATACCCTACAGATTTTTCAACTACTAATATTAAAAATAACCTCAAGTCTGAAATGTGAATTCACTAACTGAAGTTGTACTGAAAGTTGTTTTTGTTATTAATTTGAACCTCTTCTTAATATAATGTTGATAAATGCAACTAAATCAAAATCAGTTTTACTGCAATACAATTATGAAGTTTTTACAATACAATATTGCTAAATGTCATCATTACAAATGCATTAAATAGTCACTTCTAGTAGAACATCTAATGACTGTGAATGGTATTTTTATATAACTGCAAATACTTAAGTATATGACATGAAAAGTATATGACAGCTTTGAAGGTGTCAATGACATCTGCAGCAGTTGGTTGTTATGGATTGAATGTGTCACCTCCAAAACAGGTATGCTGAACTCTAACCTCCAGTACTCAGAATGTTTTGAAAATTCATTTTGAAATAGGGTCATTACAGAGCAGTCAAATTAAAATGGGGTAATTAGGATGAATCCTAATCTGACTGGCATGCTTTTTTAAAAAAGCAGGGGCTGGCCAGGGGAGCAATCTGGCTCTGCATGATAGTTATCACCTAAAATCCCAGTGATTCTGGAGGTTGAGGCAGGAGGATCTCAAATTTAAGGCCAGACTCAGCAATTTATTGAGACCCTATCTCAAAATAAAATTTAAAAAGGGCTCAGTGGTAGAATGCCCCATGTTCAATCCACAGTACCAAAAGAGAAAAAGACAAGAGAGAAAGACAATATTAAGTAACACAGAGCTAGGGGTAGTGGCACACCCCTGTAAACACAGCAGCTTGGAAGGCTGAGGCAAGAGGATCTAGAGTTCAAAGCCAGCCTCAGCAACTTAGCAAGGGCCTACACAACTCAGGGAGGCTCTGTCTCTAAAAAAAAATTTAAAAGGTCTGGGAATGTGGCTCAGTATTTAAGCATCCCTGGGTTCAATCTCTGGTAACAAAAAGAGAGAGAGAGAGAGAGAGAGAGAGAGAGAGAGAAAGATGGCCATGTGACTGAAGTGATGCATCTACAAGCCTTTAAATGCCAAGGATTACCAGCAAACTCTAAACACTAGGAAAGGCAAAGAAGGATTCCCTTTTAGAGCCAACAGAGAGAGTATAGCCCTGCTGACACCTGATTTTAGACCAGTTTGTCCAGAAATGTGTCACATTAAATTTCAGTTGTTTTAAGCCATTTAGTTTGTCACTGACTGTGGGAAATCATTTGTTTTTGCAGTTACCATCAGTGGCTATAGATGAGTATTCAGGTGGGCAGGTAGGCAAACTCCAATAATGAATGAATATATTCATTCCTTTTTTTAACTGTTAAATGAATATTATAGTCTTTTCTCTCTTTATACCAGTGATTCTCAACTGTTAACTACTGTTATTATCACCTGAGGAACCTCTAAAAATCCTGATCCTGATGCCCTCCCTACACAACCTGGGCTTGTTACATCAGGTATAGGTGTGTTTTAAAGCTCCGAGAAATTTTCATGTGCAGCCAAGTTTTAGAGCTAGTGTTTCAAATGCATGTTTGTTAGCTGTATTAAATTAGGGTCTCAGTAAAATATTAAAAGGATACATGATTAACCCTTTATTAAGACTTATGAGCCAGGCCTGGTGGTGCACACCTATAATCCTATTCAGGAGCTTGAGGCCAGCCTACATTTCAAGCCTCTGTCTCAAAATAAATAAAGAGTTAGGGACATGGTTCAGTGATTGAGGACCCCTGGGTTTTATCCCCAGTACTGCACACACACACACACACACACACACACACACACAGGCTTATATCAACGTCATATGATTGTTGCCTATTGGTGTTACAGTGTGGGAGGTAGCAGATTCACTCCATTTATATGAATAATTTTTATGGAAACTTTTCTGCTACCCTTGTGAGATAGGACAGCAGGTGCTCTGTTGGTAAAATGACAGTGTCTAAGAATTTTAACAGATGTATGATAATCTAACATGAACTGACATTACTTCCTCAAAAAAAAAAACTCAGATGCCAGTTCTTAAGGCTCCTTCTCATTGCTGAGTTGCAGATCACTCAATTATTTTGAAAAGTATGAAGCTAAAATATTTGTTTTCAGAGGCCTTTTTTTTCTATTTACATCAACATGATTTCTCCTAAACTATTCAGTAGGAGAATAATGAGTGTAAAATTACTAAAACTAAGGGGAGATTTCCAAAAAGAAAAAAAAAAGCAAAATACTACTAAATAGTTGTGTTGGATAAGAATTAAAAGTATCCTTTGTGTTTGATATTTGGTGGTCATTAGTGACTTCCACAAAAAAAAAAAGTTTCATTAGAGAATTAAATATAAAAGAAAGAGTTCTCAGTAAATTGAAGAAAAACAAAAGGTAAAGAAGTATGGCAATTTGGACAATGGCATAATCCTTGAAGAAACTTGAATAAAAAATATAGTAATGACAGTTGAGAAGAAAGGAAGGAAGGTTAGTGATTTTCTTTTTCTGGTTTTGAAAAGTGGCAAATTCTTGAATTTGTATGGTTGATTGGAAGGAGCCCATAAGAGTGTTATTGAACAGACTCTGGAGAAGGTGGAAAGAAAGAGACTTCTGAGTATTTGCAGAAGAGTTTATGTTGAACAGGAAGATGGCCAACTTGTAATCATATATAGGAGTAAAAGAGGTAAAAGAATAACAGAGTGTAAATAAATTTGAGGCTTCAAAAAAATAGAGATTGATGTAAGATTCTGAAGATGAGCAGTCAGGAGGCCCTGCCAGGAATGATAGGATTAGAATAACCACTCAAGTTCGGAATGGGAGAGAGAACTGAATATGGGCAAAAAAAAAAAAAAAAAAAATCAAGTCAAGGGCTGGGGATGTAATGTAGTCCAGTGGTAGAACACTTGCCTAGTGTGTACAGGCTCTGGGTTCAATCCCCAGCACCACAAAAGTGGTGCCAAGTCAAACAATCCTGAGGACTCAGCTAGGGATGGATGCTACATTCAAGTACCCTTGTATAACAGTAAAAAAGGCAAAGGATTGAACTGTCTTATGATTCCAAATTATAAGAGGAAAATTATAGAGAATAGAGAAGATTGGAGGGTACTAGCAAAAAATGTTGTTGGAATGATAAATGATTTTCTAAGCTAAATAGGTAAGAAAATAAAGTTGAAGGGACATGTATACTGAGGAAAAAAAGGAAGTATCAAGAAACCATAAATCTTAAGGAGATTACAGAATAAATATAATAGGACTAAGAAAATTTAAGACCTGAAGGGATAGGAGGTTATAGTCAGGTCAAGAACATTGCTATTTAAAATTTCAGAAGTGGCCAGGTGTGGTGATACACACCTGTAATCCCAGCAATTCAAGAGCCTGAGACAAGAGGATTGAAAGTTTGAGGCCAGCCTAAGGCTCAAGAAACTAAGGCTTAGTCTCAAAATAAAAATAAATGAAAAGGGCTGGGATGGAGCTCAGTGGTATCTCTGGGTTCAGTAAGCCTGGGTACAAAAAAATAATCTCAGAAGTAAAACAATCAGTTCTGAGCAATGATGATGTTTAAGGCATTGCTTTGGAAGTGGATAATTAATATGAGAAGAGGTGAGGGTCACAAGATGTAAAACATATTGAATATTTACTTAGGTATCATCTCTAAAAATACTGATATATGTGAGTTGCTCCTTATTAAGGGTGAAAATAGAAAATGACCTAAAAATAAATAAAATCTTCATATTGAAATACAAGAATGACAGATAGATAGATGATAGATAGATAGATAGATAGATGTATCAGAGGAAATCTGACAATGTGGATGCACAGAAGAATGTATGATAGACACCCAAGAAAAATGTGGGTAACATAAGTTCATCTTCCAGAAAAATTCATGTATCTTATCAAAACAAAAAGGTACAGAGAACTATTTTGACTTGTTGGTGGGAATGTAAAATGATGCAATTGCTATAGAAAACAATTTGATGGTTTCTCAAAGTTCAAAAACAGAATTATCACATGATCCAGCAATTCTGCTTCTAAGGATATACTCAAAAGAATTTAAAACAAAGATTCAAACAGATGTTCACAGGAGCATTATTCACAGTAGCCAAAAGTTAGAAGCAACCCAGGTATTCACTAACAAATAAATGGGTAAACAAAATGTGGTGTAAATGGGTGTGTATGTAAATTGAAATATTCAGACTAAAAAATGAAATTCTGCCCTAATCTTCATCATGTGGGATTAGGCCCCAACTTCCTTAATAAGACTCCTATAGCACAAGAATTATATACAAGAATCAATAAATGAGATGGATTCAAATTAAAAAGTTTTTTCTCAGCAAAAGAAACAATCTGTGAGATGAACAGAGAGCCTACGTCCTGGGAGCAAATTTTTACCCCTCACACATCAGATAGACCACTAATCTCTAGGGTATATAAAGAACTCAAGAGGCTAAGCACCAAAAAACCCCAAATAACCCAATCAATAAATGGGCCAAGGACCTGAACAGACACTTCTCAGAAGAGGGTATAAAATCAATCAACAAATAAATGAAAAAAATGCTCATCATCTCTAGCAATCAGAATTGCAAATCAGAACTACTCTAAGATATTATCTCACTCCAATCAGAATGGCAGCTATTGTGAAGACAAACAACAAGTGTTGGCGAGGATGTGGGGAAAAACGTACATTCATACATTGCTGGTGGGACTGCAAATTGGTGTAGCCAATTTGGAAAGCAGTATGGAGTTTCCTTGGAAATCTGGGAATGGAATCACCATTTGACCCAGCTATTCCACTTCCTGGACTATACCCAAAGGACTTAAAAACAGCATACTACCGGGACACAGCCACATCAATGTTTATAGCAGCACAATTCACAATAGCTAAACTGTGGAGCCAACCTAGATGTCCTTCAGTGGATGAATGGATTAAAAAATGTGGCATTTATACACAATAGAATATTACTCAGCATTAAAAAAGAACAAAATCATGGTATTTTTAGGTAAATGGATGGCGTTGGAAAAGATAATGCTGTGTGAAGTTAGCCAATCCCCAAAAAACAAATGTTTTCTCTGATATAAGGGGGGTGACTCATAGTGGGGTATCGAGTAAGAGCATGGGAGGATTAGATTAATTCTAGATATGGAAGAGGGGTGGGAGGAAACGGAAGGGAAAGGGGATTACCAAGGATGGTGGAATGTGATAGTCATCATTATACAAAGTACATGTATGAAGACTTGAATTGCGTGTCAACATATCTTATATACAAACAGAGATATGAGTGGTATAAATGTTTATTAAGAATTGTAATAAAAAAAGTTAAATAAAATAAATTTCAAAAAAATTAAAAATGAAATTCTGATACAGCATTCATGAATCCTGGAAAGCTATGCTAAGTGAAATAAGTATGATCAAAAAGACAAATATGCTATGATTTCATGTATATAAAGTACCCTGATAGACTAATTCATATATATAAAAAGAATGATAGAGGTTACCAGGAACTAGGGGAAGAGGTAGGTAGGGAATTGTGTAAATTGTTTACAATGATGAAAACATTCTGGAAACAAATAGTGGTGATAGTTGGGCAACATTGTGAATGTATGTATGGCTACTGAAATATACACTTAAAAATGATTAAAATGATAAATTGTATGTTATTAGTTTACCATGTGTACAACTCTAGCAAGGGGAGGAAGTTTCCAAAAATAACTGTGCTTAAATTTCCTGGAAGCTCAGATTCTGATTTAATTTTATTTAAATGAAAGTAAACTATTTACATACTTGAACAATTGATACTTACAAATCCCTATATGAGATGCATTTCACACATACATTAGTTTTTTCCTCAAAGCTTCCTAGTTTATAGGAAAAGAAAAAATTCCATTTTTATGTAAAGAAAGCCAAGGTTGAAACTGTAATTTCAGAAAAATAGAGATAGATCAATTTCATAGATAATAGATTATGCCTAGTAAGGCTTGGAAAAAATACTTTCAGCTATTCAAATCAGTTTCAACTATTGTGTGTGGACACATGCTTTTTCTTATATGAGCATACATATATAAGTATGTATGAGCATGTGTATTGTCATTAAATAAAGTTATTTATCAATATTAAGAAAAATGAGGTATGAAAAACACAGTACTAGAACAGTTAGTTGGAGCCAGGAGTGAGTCAGTATACAGCTCACATATGAATACCAGCAAGTAAGAGTAACCTTCAGCTCTTGAGTTTCACCTTTCTATACACAAAGCAGAGGAGAATATATGCCCAGTTGTTAGTTTTAGAGGAAGATTAAAATATGCTGATGACTTTCATTCTACTTTGCCTTTCATTTTATCAACTAGTGATATTGATTTTACTTTTTTAAATCTTTTTTTTTTTTGTCAAAAATGTTTGTTTTTACTGGAATTAAGTACGAACTATGGTTGCTATAAGCATTCCATTTCATTTTATGGAAATATGGGGATGTATTTTTTAGTTTTTTTGTTTGTTTGTTTCTTTTGGTTTAGAATATTTTAAGTGCAAAAAAAAGGAAATATTAGAGTTAAGTGCTAGTGAGTAAGTGGTGGATTACCAAACTTACCATCATAACCAATTATTCTTTCTTCATAAAGAACTAGCAGGAGGGGAATAACAATATTAAGGTTTAACATAAATTTTATTTGTTGTAAAAGTACTATCAGTAAGTATTAGAATCTTCTTATTGGTGTGACAAATGCCAAATCTATTTGCAATAGCTTCATTAGTATAAATGTACACAGCTTCATCAGGGAAGAATCTCACCCATTAAGTCTCAGGTTTTATTTTTTATTTTTTATTTTTTGAGACTCTTTTTTTATTGTTGGTTGTTCAAAACATTACATAGTTATTGATATATCATATTTCACACTTTGATGAACTCCCATTTTTACCCCATATACAGATTGCAGAATCACATCAGTTACAGTTCCATTGATTTACATATTGCCATACTCCTCTCTGTTGTATTCTGCTGCCTTTCCTATCCTCTACTATCCCCCCTCCCCTCCCCTCCCCTCCCCTCTTCTCTCTTTACCCCCTCTACTGTAATTCATTTTTCCCCCTTGTATTATTTTTCCCTTTCCCCTCACTTCCTCTTGTATGTAATTTTGTATAACCCTGAGGGTCTCCTTCCATTTCCATGCAATTTCCCTTCTCTGTCCCTTTCCCTCCCACCTCTCATCCCTGTTTAATGTTAATCTTCTTCTCATGCTCTTCATCCCTACTCTGTTCTTAGTTACTCTCCTTATATCAAAGAAGACATTTGGCATTTGTTTTTTAGGGATTGGCTAGCTTCACTTAGCATAATCTGTCTAATGCCATCATTTCCCTCCAAATACTATGATTTTGTCATTTTTTAATGCAGAGTAATACTCCATTGTGTATAAATGCCACATTTTTTTATCCATTCATCTATTGAAGGGCATCTAGGTTGGTTCCACAGTCTTGCTATTGTGAATTGTGCTGCTATGAACATCGATGTAGCAGTGTCCCTGTAGCATGCTCTTTTTAGGTCTTTAGGAAATAGACCGAGAAGGGGAATAGCTGGGTCAAATGGTGGTTCCATTCCCAGCTTTCCAAGAAATCTCCATACTGCTTTCCAAATTGGCCGCACCAATTTGCAGTCCCACCAACAATGTACAAGTGTACCCTTTTCCCCACATCCTCGCCAGCACTTGTTGTTGTTTGACTTCCTAATGGCTGCCAATCTTACTGGAGTGAGATGGTATCTTAGGGAGGTTTTGATTTGCATTTCTCTGATTGCTTGAGATGGTGAGCATTTTTTCATATACTTGTTGATTGATTGTATGTCCTCCTCTGAGAAATGTCTGTTCAGGTCCTTTGCCCATTTGTTGATTGGGTTATTTGTTATCTTATTTTCTAATTTTTTGAGTTCTTTCTATACTCTGGATATTAGGGCTCTATCTGAAGTGTGAGGAGTAAAGATTTGTTCCCAGGATGTAGGCTCCCTATTTACCTCTCTTGTTGTTTCTTTTGCTGAGAAAAAACTTTTTAGTTTGAGTAAGTCCCATTTGTTGATTCTAGTTATTAACTCTTGTGCTATGGGTGTCCTATTGAGGAATTTGGAGCCCGACCCTATCAGACGCCGCGTCTCTGATTTGATATCAAGCTCCTTGATACATTTTGAGTTAACTTTTGTGCATGGCGAGAGAAAGGGATTCAGTTTCATTTTGTTGCATATGGATTTCCAGTTTTCCCAGCACCATTTGTTGAAGATGCTATCCTTCCTCCATTGCATGCTTTTAGCCCCTTTATCAAATATAAGATAGTTGTAGTTTTGTGGATTGGTTTCTGTGTTTTCTATTCTGTACCATTGGTCCACCCACCTGTTTTGATACCAGTACCATGCTGTTTTTGTTACTATTGCTCTGTAGTATAGTTTGAAGTCTGGTATCGGTATACCACCTGATTCACACTTCCTGCTTAGCATTGTTTTTGCTATTCTGGGTCTTTTATTTTTCCATATGAATTTCATAATTGCTTTATCTATTTCTACAAGAAATGCCCTTGGGATTTTGATTGGCATTGCATTAAACTTATAGAGAACTTTTGGTAATATCGCCATTTTGATGATGTTAGTTCTGCTTATCCATGAACAGGGTATATTTTTCCATCTTCTAAGATCTTCTTCTATTTCTCTCTTTAGGGTTCTGTAGTTTTCATTGTATAAGTCTTTCACCTCTTTTGTTAGGTTGATTCCCAAGTATTTTATTTTTTTGAGGATATTGTGAATGGAGTGGTTGTCCTCATTTCCATTTCAGAGGATTTGTCTCTGATATACAGCAATGCCTTTGATTTATGCGTGTTGATTTTATATCCTGCCACTTTGCTGAATTCATTTCTTAGCTCTAATAGTTTCTTTGTAGACCCTTTTGGGTCTGCTAGGTATAGAATCATGTCACCTGCAAATAGTGATAATTTAAGTTCTTCTTTTCCTATTTTTATGCCTTTAATTTCTTTCATCTGTCTAATTGCTCTGGCCAGTGTTTCGAGAACTATGTTGAACAGAAGTGGTGAGAGAGGGCATCCCTGTCGTGTTCCAGATTTTAGAGGGAATGCCTTCAATTTTTCTCCATTCAGAATGATGCTAGCCTGAGGCTTAGCATAAATTGCTTTTACAATGTTGAGGTATGTTCCTGTTATCCCTAGTTTTTCTAGAGTTTTGAACATAAAGGGATGCTGTACTTTGTCGAATGCTTTTTCCGCATCTATTGAGATGATCATATGGTTCTTATTTTTAAGTCTATTGATGTGGTGAATAACATTTATTGATTTCCGTATATTGAACCAGCCTTGCATCCCAGGGATGAATCCTACTTGATCATGGTGCACAATTTTTTTTTTTTTTATTTATTTTTTTTTTATATTGGTCGTTCATAACATTACATAGTTCTTAATACATCATATTACACGGTTTGATTCAAGTGGATTATGAACTCCCCCTTTTACCCCATATACAAATTGCTGTATCACATCAGTTACCCTTCCATTGATTGACATATTGCCTTTCTAGTGTCTGATGTACTCTGCTGTCTGTCCTATTCTCTACTATCCCCCCTCCCCTCCCCTTCCCTCCCCTCCCCCCCTCCCCTTTTCTCTCTCTACCCCTTTTACTGTAAATCATTTCTTCCATTTGTATTATCTTGTCTTACCCCTCCATTCCTCTTATATGACATTTTGTATAACCCTGAGGATCGCCTTCCATTTCCATGCACTTTCCCTTCTCACTCCCTTTCCCTCCCACCTCTCATCCCTGTTTAATGTAAATATTCTTCTCAAGCTCTTCGTCCCTACCCTGTCCTTGTTAACTCCCCTTATATCAAAGGAGTCATTTGGTATTTGTTTTTTAAAGATTGACTAGCTTCACTTAGCATAATCTGCTCTAATGCCATCCATTTCCCTCCAAATTCTATGATTTTGTCATTTTTTAATGCAGAATAATACTCCATTGTATATAAATGCCACATTTTTTTTATCCATTCATCTATTGAAGGGCATCTAGGCTGGTTCCACAGTCTTGCTATCGTGAATTGAGCTGCTATGAACATGGATGTAGCAGTGTCCCTGTAGCATGCTCTTGTTAGGGCTTTAGGGAATAGACCGAGAAGGGGAATAGCTGGGTCAAATGGTGGTTCCATTCCCAGCTTTCCGAGAAATCTCCATACTGCTTTCCAAATTGGCTGCACCAATTTGCAGTCCCACCAGCAATGAACAAGAGTGCCCTTTTCCCCGCATCCTCTCCAGCACTTATTGTTGTTTGACTTCCTAATGGCTGCCAGACTTACTGGAGTGAGATGGTATCTTAGGGTAGTTTTGATTTGCATTTCTCTGACTGCTAGCGATGGTGAGCATTTTTTCATGTACTTGTTGATTGATTGTATGTCCTCCTCTGAGAAGTGTCTGTTCAGGTCCTTGGCCCATTTATTGATTGGGTTATTTGTTATCTTATTGTCTAATTTTTTGAGTTCTTTGTATATTCTGGTTATTAGGGCTCTATCTGAAGTGTGTGGAGTAAAGATTTGTTCCCAGGATGTAGGCTCCCTGTTTATCTCTCTTATTGTTTCTTTTGCTGAGAAAAAACTTTTTAGTTTGAGTAAGTCCCATTTGTTGATTCTATTTGTTAACTCTAGCGCTATGGGTGTCCTATTGAGGAATTTGGAGCCCGATCCCACAGCGTGTAGATCATAACCAACTTTTTCTTCTATCAGATGCCGTGTCTGTGATTTAATATCAAGCTCCTTGATCCATTTTGAGTTAACTTTTGTGCACGGCGAGAGATAGGGATTCAGATTCATTTTGGTGCAAATGGATTTCCAGTTTTCCCAGCACCATTTGTTGAAGATGCTATCCTTCCTCCATTGCATGCTTTTAGCCCCTTTATCAAATATAAGATAGTTGTAGTTTTGTGGATTGGTTACTGTGTCCTCTATTCTGTACCATTGGTCCACCCGCCTGTTTTGGTACCAGTACCATGCTGTTTTTGTTACTATTGCTCTGTAGTATAGTTTGAAGTCTGGTATCGCTATACCGCCTGATTCACACTTCCTGCTTAGTATTGTTTTTGCTATTCTGGGTCTTTTATTATTCCATATGAATTTCATGATTCTTTTATCTATTTCTACAAGATATGCTGTTGGGATTTTGATTGGCATTGCATTGAACTTATAGAGAACTTTTGGTAATATCGCCATTTTGATGATGTTAGTTCTGCCTATCCATGAGCAGGGTATATTTTTCCATCTTCTAAGGTCTTCTTCTATGTCTTTCTTTAGGGTTCTGTAATTTTCATTGTATAAATCTTTCACCTCTTTTGTTAGGTTGATTCCCAAGTATTTTATTTTTTGGGGGGATATTGTGAATGGAGTAGTTGTCCTCATTTCCATTTCAGAGGATTTGTCGCTGATATACAGGAATGCCTTTGATTTATGCGTGTTGATTTTATATCCTGCCACTTTGCTGAATTCATTTATTAGCTCTAATAGCTTCTTTGTAGACCCTTTTGGGTCTGCTAGGTATAGAATCATATCATCTGCAAATAGTGATAATTTAAGTTCTTCTTTTCCTATTTTTATGCCTTTAATTTCTTTTGTCTGTCTAATTGCTCTAGCCAGTGTTTCAAGGACTATGTTGAACAGAAGTGGTGAGAGAGGGCATCCCTGTCTTGTACCAGATCTTAGAGGGAATGCCTTCAATTTTTCTCCATTCAGAATGATGCTGGCCTGTGGCTTATCATAGATTGCTTTTACAATGTTGAGGTATGATCCTGTTATCCCTAATTTTTCTAGCGTTTTGAACATAAAGGGATGCTGTACTTTGTCGAATGCTTTTTCTGCATCTATTGAGATGATCATATGGTTCTTATTTTTAAGTCTGTTGATGTGGTGAATAACATTTATTGATTTCCGTATATTAAACCAGCCTTGCATCCCAGGGATGAATCCTACTTGATCATGATGTATAATTTTTTTGATATGTATTTGAATCCGATTCGCCAGAATTTTATTGAGGATTTTTGCGTCAAGGTTCATTAGAGATATTGGTCTGTAGTTTTCCTTCTTTGACGTGTCTTTGTCTGGTTTCGGAATCAGGGTGATGTTGGCCTCGTAGAATGAATTTGGAAGTTCTCCCTCTTTTTCTATTTCCTGAAATAGCTTGAAAAGTATTGGTGTTAGTTCCTCTTTAAAGGTTTTGTAAAACTCTGCTGTATACCCATCCGGTCCTGGGCTTTTCTTAGTTGGTAGTCTTTTGATGGTTTCTTCTATTTCCTCTATTGTTATTGGTCTGTTTAGGTTGTCTATATCCTCCTGGCTCAATCTGGGCAGATCATATGACTTAAGAAATTTATGGATTCCTTCACTATCTTCTATTTTATTGGAGTATAAGGATTCAAAATAATTTCTGATTATCTTCTGTATTTCTGAAGTGTCAGTTTTGATATTGACTTTTTCATCCTGTATGCTAGTAATTTGAGTTCTCTCTCTTCTTCTCTTCGTTAGCATGGCTAAGGGTCTGTCAATTTTATTTATTTTTTCAAAGAACCAACTTTTAGTTTTGTCGGTTTTTTCAATTGTTTCCTTTGTTTCGATTTCATTAATTTCAGCTCTGATTTTAATTATTTCTTGCCTTCTACTTCTTTTGCTGTTGTTTTGCTCTTCTTTTTCTAGGATTTTGAGATGAAGTATGAGATCATTTGTTTGTTGGTTTTTTCCTTCTTTTAAGAATGAACTCCAAGCAATGAATTTTCCTCTTAGAACTGTTTTCAATGTGTGCCATAGATTCCGATATGTTGTGTCTGTGTTTTCATTTATCTCTAAGAATTTTTTAATTTCCTCCTTGATGTCTTCTATAACTCATTGATCATTCAGTAACCTATTGTTCATTCTCCAAGTGATGCATGATTTTTTCCTTCCTTCTTTTATCCTTGATTTTCAGTTTCACTCCATTGTGATCAGATAAGATGATTGGTATTATCTCTACTCCTTTGTATTGTCTAAGAGTTGCCCTGTGACATAATATATGATCTATTTTTGAGAAGGATCCATGTGCTGCTGAGAAAAAAGTGTAACTGCTTGATGTTGGGTGGTATATTCTATATATGTCAATTAAGTCTAGGTTATTAATTGTGTTATTGAGTTCTATAGTTTCCTTATTCAACTTTTGTTTGGAAGATCTGTCCAGTGGTGAGAGAGGTGTGTTGAAGTCTCCCATGATTATTGTATGGTGGTCTATTAGACTCTTGAACTTGAGAAGAGTTTGCTTGATGAACATAGCTGCACCATTGTTTGGGGCATATATATTTATGATTGTTATGTCTTGTTGGTGTATGGTTCCCTTGAGCAGTATGTAGTGTCCTTCTTTATCCCTTTTGATTAACTTTGGCTTGAAATCTATTTTGTTTGATATGAGTATGGACACTCCTGCTTGTTTCCGAACTCCATATGAGTGATATGATTTTTCCCAACCTTTTACCTTCATTCTATGTATGTCTTTTCCTATCAAATGCGTCTCCTGTAGGCAGCATATTGTTGGGTCTTGTTTTGTGATCCATTCTACTAGCCTGTGTCTCTTAATTGGTGAGTTTAAACTATTAACATTTAGGGTTATTATTGAGATATGGTTTGTTCTTCCAGCCATATTTGTTTATTAATGTTACTAAACCTGATTTGTTTTCCTCTTTGATTATTTTCCCCCCTTTACTGTCCTACCTCCCACTGTTGGTTTTCATTGTTTTTTCCATTTCCTCTTCCTGTAATGTTTTGCCGAGGATGTTTTGAAGAGATGGTTTTCTAGCTGCAAATTCTTTTAACTTTTGTTTATCATGGAAGGTTTTAATTTCATCTTCCATCCTGAAGCTTAATTTCGCTGGATACACGATTCTTGGTTGGAACCCATTTTCTTTCAGTGTTTGAAATATGTTATTCCAGCATCTTCTAGCTTTCAGAGTCTGTGTTGACAGATCAGCTGTTATCCTGATTGGTTTTCCCCTAAATGTAATCTGCTTCCTTTCTCTTGTAGCTTTTAAAATTCTCTCCTTATTCTGTATGCTGGGCATCTTCATTATAATGTGTCTAGGTGTGGATCTCTTATGACTTTGCACATTCGGCATCCTCTAGGCTTCTAGGATTTGGGATTCTGTCTCATTCTTCAAGTCTGGGAATTTTTCTCGTATTATTTCAATGAATAGTTTGCTCATTCCTTTGGTTTGTACCTCTATACCTCCTGTATCCCAATGACTCTTAAGTTTGGTCTCTTTATGTTATCCCATATTTCTTGGATGTTCTGCTCGTGGTTTCTTAACAGTCTTGCTGAGCTGTCTATGTTCTTTTCAAGTTGAAATACTTTGTCTTCATTTTCTGATGTTCTATCTTTTAAGTGTTCTACTCTGCTTGTAGTATTCTCAATTGACTTTTTAAGTTGGTTTATTGCTTCCTGCATTTCTAGGATTTCTGTTTGTTTGCTTTTTATAACCTCTATCTCCCTGTATAGTTGATCTTTTGCTTCTTGGATTAGTTTATGTAATTCATTGTCGAAGTGATCTTTCATTGTCTGAGTTTGCTGTCTAATGTCTTCCTTGAGACTCCAGATCATCTGAAGCATGTATATCCTGAATTCTTTATCTGACATTCCATCTGCTGCAGCTATTACCTCTTCTAAAGTTGAGTTGACCTGCATTGCTTGTGGTCCTTTCTTTCCTTGTCTTTTCATACTGCTCGTGTTTCTTTCTGCTAGGTGAAACTGTTGTGTTTTTGAAATTTTCCCCCTATATATTTATATTGCTCTTGTATAGTTGAAAAGTCTCCCTTGCAAGGCGGGCAGCGTATGTGCTCCTTCTCCAATTGGGGTGATCTGTCTACCACCCTGACGGGCCGCTGTATCTGTTCTGCCGTTTGGTCGCAGGTCTGCCTACCTTGCAGGTGCGGCGGTGCCTCTGCTCTGTCCCTCCTCCAATTGGGGTGACGTGTCTACCACGCCGGCGGGTCACTGGGCCTGTTCCGGGCGCGGGAGGCAGCTCTACTCTGCCCCTACTCCAATTGGGGTGACGTGACTTCCACGCCAGCGGTCCGCTGGGCCTGTTCAGGGCACGAGCTGCGGCTCTGCTCTGCCCCTACTCCAGTTGGGGTGACGTGACTACCACGCCGGCGGGCTGCTGGGCCTGTTCAGGGCGTGGGCTGTGGCTCTGCTCTGCCCCTGCTCCAATTAGGGTGACGTGACTACCACACCGGCGGGCCGCTGGGCCTGTTCAGGGCACGGGCTGCGGCTCTGCTCTGCCTCTACTCCAATTAGGGTGACGTGTCTACCATGCCAGCAGGCCGCTGGGCCTGTTCCACCGGTCGGTCACAGGCCTGCCTACCTTGCGGGCACGGGTGGCGGCTCTGCTCGGTCCCTACTCCAGTTGGGGTGATGTGACTACCACGCCAGCGGGTCGCTGGGCTTTTTCCGGGCACAGACGGCGGCTCTGCTCTGCCCCTCTGGCTTGATGACAAAGTAAGAGAGACTCGGGTGTATGTGACTCACTTTCTTTACCACGAGACCAACTAAGTCTCAGGTTTTAATTCTGCAAATATTTCAACAAAATCAACAGAGGTGCATTAAAATATGTTGGAAATTATAATCTATAGCTTATACATATTATTATATGTCAATATTATAATCACTAATATTTTATAACTAACATAATATAATCAATAATATGATTACTGAATATAATTATATATTTGGTATCATATATATGTTGTATGTTATATACTGTACTTAATTTTTTATGTATTTTCTATTTAAATTTTTATAGGTGTTCCACATCTGTGATGATGGGGAAAAATGGGTTAAATTTGTAGAGATTAGTTTGTATTTAGTAATGATTTTTTCCTGTTGTTGTAAACCTGTAGCACTACATTCCTAAGTTCAAGAGGCATAATAATAACAAACTCTTTTCTAATTGAGGGAATGACTGTGTTTCAGTGTTTGCTGATTACAGTGCTTCCTTATTTTTTCTTTTACTTAAAGAAAGTGCAAATTAAAATGTTTAGACAAGAATTATATCCTGTTGTTTGGTGCCAGTAGTAGGATTTAATGTGCTTACTTATCATAAAAGCAAGTAATATGTTTTAAATTTTTATTCTATTTTGTCTGATTCTACGTATGAATCTGTAATACTATTCAGAACCTGGTAAATTACACATTTTAGAGCAAAAAATACTAAATAGATTATACATATTTTTAAGTTAGTATGTTTTCCATGATTGTACTAGAATTTTTTGAAGTTAACTACAATACTTTGGTGTTTGATGTAAAAAGTGGGCTAAAGATGAACCTACTTACTTTGTTTATACATTTCAAAGTCATAAAACCATAAAGATAGAGGCTATATAAAATATACTTGAAAAGAGTGAAATTCTAAATTTTTTCTATACTTTTGTCAGTCTATTTTATATGGACTATTATATATATATATATATGTACATATATATATGTTTGTATATACACATATGTATTTTGTAACAGAATCCCACAGACTGGGCAATTTGTAATGCATAGAAATTTGTTTGGCTTATGTCTTTGAGAGTGGGGAAGTCCGAGAGCATGGCTCTGGCATCTGGTGGGGGCCTTTGTGCTGCATCATCCCATAGCAAAAATAGAAGGGCAAGAAAGGGTGACAAGAACAGAGGAAGAGGCTTAACTTGGATTTATAATACAGCCACTCTTGTTATAATTAACCCACTCCTACAGTAACCATGTTAATCCATTTGTCCTCATGACCTGCCACCACCTCTCATTAGGCACCATCTCCCAAGGTGGTTGCGTTGAAGTCTAAGTTTCAAACACATGAACTTTAGGAATACATTCAAACTATGTCAATTCTTTTAATAAATTTTATTTACTATAAGCCTTTTTTTTCTTACATGCATACTGTCTACATATATGATAACATTAATAATAGAAAAATTAGGATTATCACAAGGATCTGATGTTTGTTTTTATGGTGGTGATAGTTTTTTATTGAACCATATGCTCTTCAGAACTATGCATTGGTAACACAGTCAAGAGTGCTCATAGCATGCAGATGCTAACCATGAAGCAGTATTTTTCTCATTACAAATTGTTCATTAAGAGTGGAGTTGAACACTCAATTCTCACCTCGTTAGTTCTGTTCTAATTGCTTATGCCTATTGGCCTATCCAGTTACATAAAAATTTTATTGTATCTATATCTTCTGCAGAAACTCACTGTCCATAGAGCTACATTTGCTACCATATAGCAAAAGAAGTGATAAAAGGAATGCAAAAGACTTAAATTACATTTACATGTAATCATAGTTTTATCATAGATAAATTCTATCTAAGGTGACATAATTGATATTCAGAAGTAGGGTAACTTATCAAATGCCAAATTCTACTGATTGAGAGGGGAAAAGAGAGAATTTTCAATTTTGACATTATAGGCTTGTTGTAGCTCCAAAACTTTAAGGAAGTTATTACCCCTCAAAGAAGGTAGATTCCATTTGTTTAGTAGTGCTTAGGATCAAAACTGCCCTCTCATGCCATTAAATTGGACCTATTCTAAGGCCTTTTTAATGTATAATTGACTTCACCTTTATTATTCAGATCACATGTATATTTATTGGTGGCTCTGGATTGCTAAACTGAAAGAACATTAAAGCAGTTTTAAAAAATTGAAATTTGTGTTTGCTATATGTCCAGTTACTTTGGAATATATTTAAAGATTCTTCCCTTATTCCTCAACTTACGGAATGTTGCAGTTAATTAATTACTTAACTTCCTAATGTTAATTCACCTGTAAACAAAAATAATATGTGGCGGGTTTATTATGAAAATGAATGAATCTCTTTTGAAAACTTTAAAACACTATGCAAAGGAAACCTATTAATAATAATATTTATAAAAGTACTTTATTTTTTGCTTTATTGAAACATAAAACAACAAAATAGTAAAAAGGCTACTGCTATAGAAATAATTTACATCTTCTGTGACTTTTGTATCCAGAAAAACACATTTTGTATTATCAGTTTGCATTGTTATCTTTGCCTTGTTCTACATAGTAAGTTATAAAAATAAGTCTGAATTTCAATATGTATAGCTCTCAGCTGCTATTTGTTATTCTACAAAATAACTCAACCTCCTCTTAAGACAATTTTACAAAATATTTTGTCATCTAGTGATTGTGCCTAGCAAATCAGTGGGTTTGCTAGTTATAGGTCAAGGACATTGACATTTATAAACATTATTTCTATCAGCTTGATAGAATTTATTTTCCTATTTTATTAGATAAAAAGGTAGGCTTTCTCATGGTTTTGGCACCTATGATCTTCGTCATTAAAGTTCTACAGGTGTTACTTAACTCCTACATATGTAATCTTTACTTGTCCCTTTAACTTATAACCCCATTTTTCTAGATTTTTTCCTGATAATCACTGTCACTTTTGCCTCTCCTACCTTGGACCATACTTGAATAATTTCATGCCCAAGCATTTTTTGTTACTTATCAGATTGTTTTCATTACTTATTTCCCTTAAAATTCCTAAAACATTATTTATTTTTAACCACTCAGTCAGGCATTGGCAGTATTTAACAATGCAGGATTACCTATACAATAAATTCCAAACTCTAACCTAACAGATGTGAACTTCCTTAATAATGCCATCACTTCTTTTTCTGCTTTAATATTTCTTCAGTCATCTTGTTGCCTCTCAGTTTTGTTTGTATTTATTTCACTGGAACACTGCCTCCCACACAGTAGGCATTCAATAAATATTTGTTGTACTGAATTGACTATTACATGAATTCCCAAACTCATGAACACAACCAACATTTTCCCACTTCAGTTCCTTATATCATCCATCTTTGCCTCCTGTAGCAGTCCCCTCTGCTTATTCTGTTCTTACTGAGCTTTCACAATACAGTTTAAATACCAACTATTCCATGTATCTTATTCTGATCTCCTCCATCAGAAGTGATCTCATTCTACTGAAAATTTCTACCATACTTACTTACTGTGCATCCCTGTGCAATAATTGTATAAATATGTGTCTTAATTCCCTTCCAAAGGCTTCTGGGAATTCCAGTTTTTTTTTACCTGAAGGCCTATCCGTATTATGGAGGGTAATCTGCTTTACTCAAAGTCTACTGATTTAAATGTTAACCACATCAGACTTTCAGTAAATAAATGCAAAAGATAAAAAATAAACAATCAAATTTAACACCAAATTGAAAGTTTCTTTGGATTTAAAGTTTCTTCTGCATAGTAGTTATTTGTGCAGTGCATATAATAACTCAATGATAAATATGTGGGTGGATGAATGGATTGACTGGATATAACATGAACCTAATTCAGCATCTAGACTTCTAGGAATGTGGGGCAAAATGGGGTCTCTATATAATAGACTTATAGGAATATGGGACAAAATGGGTTCTCTGTATAAAAGACTTATAGGAATGTGGGGCAATATGGGATCTTTATATAATAAAACAAGTATATCACTTATCTACAAAGTTTCTTTTTTTCCAAGCCAAAGTATACAAATTTGTAATCTATCATCAGAAACATTTATTTGTATTTTATCTCTTTTGAAATTTAGAATTTTTAAAAAATTTAGGAAACAAGATTATTATCTATTGTTCCATTGCAACATTGTTTATTATAGTGAAAAAATAAATTAGAATCTTTCCCGTGAATGTTCTTTTCATTCTATATATTATTGGAAAATGTTAAACTGATTACCAAAATTTAAAAATGGGAGGTGTGACAATGTGGGACCCTTAGGTTTATGTCATGCATGTTTGTTAGGTCCCTTCAGAGAAATAGAACCAATAGCCAATACATATACAGGGAAAGGGATTTGTTTGAAGGTATCTGCTCAGGCAATTCAGGGAGCCAGCAAATCTGTAATCTTCAGGGAAGCCAGCAAGCTGGACAGTGAGGGAAAAGTTAATGTTGCAGTCATGAATCTCAGGGTGCAGAATTTCTTCTTCCCCAGGGAATTCCAGTCTTTTTACCTGAAGGCCTACCCATATTATGGAGGGTAATCTGCTTTACTCAAAAAGTCTACTGATTTAAATGTTAACCACATCTAAAAAAGGTACCTTCAGAGGAACATCTAGACTGGTGTTTAACCAAATATGTGGGTAACATGGCCTAGCTAAGTTGACACCCAAAATTATCCTTCACACATGTGCATTTCAACAATTGGCAAAGGCTGAGTAAAAGTTACTCTTCCTATGAAGAGCATATATTCTCCATTCAACCAAATTGCCCAATCTGCCTACTACATGCATTTAAAGCCATCTGCCTGAACCCTTTCAGCATTCAAGTCTGTGTGCCCAGGTTTGTGTTGTGATCTTATTTATTTACAAAAGAGATATTTGTATGCATATACATATACATATACTCCAGACCCTGGCTTCTTCTCTGACCTCACTTCTTAACATCGTTCTACTCTTGGTTCACTCCAGCCACACTAGCTCCCTTGCTGTCTCAGACATTCTAAGCATGTTCCCATCTCACAACCTTGATGTTTGGTTCTGCCTGGAATGTTCCACCCTGAGAATGTCATGAGTCTTCTTTATTCAACTTTCTGTTTAGATGTCCCTGACCACACTATCTAAAATAGACTACCTACTCATTACCTCGTATTTGTTACCCTCAAGTTTTTTTCATAATAGACATGTCTGTTGATGCTATACTACACTGTATGTATGGATTATCCTCTAAAATATAAGTTCATCAAGGAGAAGAATTTGTTTTGTCTACTACTGTATCTTATACTTGAAATCAGTGCTTCTTGGCACATCTTTGGTGTTCAATAAATATTTTTTAATTAATACATAAATATACAAATGTATATTCTTAAACATTGACATATATCAGGAACTTAACAGCAGGCTATCTGGGAAGAGAGACTGAGTTAGCTTTCTTATAGAATGAATGGTGGATGAAAGGAGGGAAAGTTGTAACTTTCATACTCTGATAAAGCATTTGAATTCTTTATGTATATGCATTCTTTTATATATAAATTATAAGAGTGAATTTATAATTTTTAAATGACCCTTAGCCATAGTAGCCTGTGGAAATTTATTCTTTTCCATAACATACCTGGAAATATAGTCATCTATGAAAAACACATTTTAAAAGTGTTATATTTTATAATGAGACAAAATATATAAAAGAGTTAAAATCCAAAGTACATTTATTCACCTACAATATGAAAAATATACATATAAACCACAACCTTGCTTATGTTTCAGGTTTGCCAAAAATTTTAAGTGTTTTTGAAAGTACTTTACATTGAAGAATTCAAGCACTTTAAAAAATAAAATAAAATGTTTAGAAAACCATTACCAACTCTGTGTGTGTATGTTTATGTGTGTGTGTTTGTGTGTGTGTGTGTGTGTCTGTGTTACTGGGGATTGAACACAGTTCTTCACACATGTGAGGCAAGCATTACCACTGAGCTATATCTTCTACTAACTTTAAAATAAATATTAACATTATACTTTCACTTGATAGAAGTGGTGGCTCATGACAGACTGGTGTGAAAGAGGGTTCCTTTTTGAAAAATTCAATTCTATAAACATTAGCTAAGAAATAAGAAAATTCCCCTTGTGTTTTAATAAATTTCACTCAATACAATTAGATTTTTAAAACACTTATTTTTGAATGTTTTTATTAGTGCCCGTATAATTAATTATACATAATAGTAGGGTTTATTTTGACATAATTATACATGAATGGAATATAGTTTGCTCCATTTCAGTTCCCAGTACTTCCTCTTTCCCACCCCTCCTCCCCCCTCCTTCTTCCCCTTCTACTTTACTGGTCTTTTTTATATTTAATATTGTTTTTTTAAATTGGTGCGTTACAAATACACATAAAGGTAAAATTCATTGTGGCGTACTCATATATGTACATAGCAAAGTCTGGTCAGTTTCATTCCACAGTTCCTCATTTTTCCTGTCCCTTCTCCTTCCCCCAAAATCAACTTCCTCTGCTCCACTGGTCTCCCTTCTATTTTCATGAGATCCTGCCCCTCCTTTTTTCCTTATTTTACTGTAGTATATTTGAATTAGAAGTGTTTTATCTCTCCTTTCTTTATAGGACATATGTTTTTTATTAAATCCACTAAAGACTGTGGTGAATCTAACTAGTTAAAAATATTTAAATGAAAATAATAGCTAATGACTGGAGAACTTTGTTCAGTAACATTCTGATTATTAAATGCAAAAACAGTAAATAACTTTGGTAACGTATAGTACAAGGCATAATAAACTGAGACCTTCAAGCTACTCTTGATTTCTATAAACTTTCTAATGCCACTGCTGTCATAAAGAGCTTAGTAAATATTGACTGAGGATGAGGATGATGATCCAGCAATCTTTTAAGACTGCGCTGCACTGGCAGAACAGTCAGATATCCGGGATTTAACATTGTTATTTTGCCATGGGCCCTTCTACCTGGGACTCTCCCAAAAGGATAAATGTTTACCTGCAGTTAGGTACTTGCAGTTAAGCATTTCAATGTGTAAATATTCCAGATTCAATTATTTGTGAAATAACTAGAGTGTTCACTCTTAAAATCATGAAATAGTTATTCCCTAAAATTTATGTTGATGTTACAAAAGTTTGTAACAGTCAAAAGAAACTTGATTGTTTTTCCCATAATTTCAAACAAAAAAAGTTGTTTTATAAACTCAGTATAAAAATAATGTGCTCCACTTACTATTACAAACATAATATATTTTTAAATAAAACTTTTTAGTTTATTGAGGTTTAATTTGCTATTCTGTTATTGTTTTAAATTTTGGTGTACAGTATGTCTTACTCCTTTGGGGCTTGTAAGGGTTTTGTGACTATCATTATTTATTAATTAGCTTCAGTCATTTCCTCAAATATCTGCTAAAACTTCCTGGTTCTGATTGAATCAGAAATAAACAGTATTCAGTTACTCTGTGACACAATCAGAAAGTTCAAGGATAGAGGTCATTTTTAGTTTAGTTTTATTAGACATTATTAATCTGATAAATATTTTAATGTACTTTAATCTGTGGAAAGTCTATAGTTTTTCTATAAAGCTTAATTAGGTGTTCTGAATTATAAAAAATATTAAAATTGTCTAAAACATCAGTTACGTGAAAAATATGAGAATCAAGATTTTGTTCTAGAAAGCTGGATACCCTGTTGACTTACATTAAATGGAGAAAACTTCCTATGCTTCTAAGTCTGCTGCACTCGTATCTGTTCATCTTTTTATTTGAAAAAAAAATATTTGTTTTGCATTCATTTCTTTGACCTAATTTTTAATTCAAACCTAATGCTGTATAAAACAGATGGTGCAGACTCAGACTTTTGAGCTGAATGGCCTTTGACAGGTAATTAACCTCTCAAATCTTCAATTTCCTGATCTGTAAAATAGGAATTGTAATTATACCTGCCTCATATCATTGTTGAGAATAATCAGATGAAATAATGCATTTACAATATTTTATATGAGCATGATTACAGACATAGATATTTAACAAAGGTGAATCCGTATGTTAAGTTTATATTATTTCATCATCTTTTCTTTTAGAGTCTATTAATACATATCAAGTTTTTTGTTTTGGTTTGGTTTTGTAGCTTTTTTGTTTGTTGTTTATTGTATTTTAGGCTCTATTTGCAATATTGTGACATAGATATGGAATCTTTCTATATTTCTTTGGGAACAAGATTTTACTAGAGTCATGGGGGTTTCTTCTTTTACTTGTTGTAAGGCACTTTTTTAAAAAAAAGTACTTAGTCAAAATGAGGTGCTTGAACTTAGATTTGGCCCTTTTTGATTTACAGTTTATTTTCAATAGTTGTTTATTTACACAGGAACATTTTAATATTCAGAAATATGTTGAGAGTTAGAAATTTAATAATAATTTTCATCACTTTTCTTCTAATCTGTTATAGACATATTTTTTCCTTGAGTACATTTAAAATGCACCATTTCTGCCAAAGTTTACTTTTAAAATTTTTATTTCAGAAAATAACGAGGACATAATTTTATAAAGCCACATTTCTAATTCTTTCTGTCTTATACCTTGGAGTTTGGTACATACATTTTCTCCTTTAATCCCTTTCATGTCCTTGTGAGACATTATCCCTTTTACAAATGGGGAAATTGAATCACGGAAATGAACTCACATGCCCTAGGTCACATCAGGGCCAGTGATAGAAGCATAAACATCACCTAACTCTTCTGATACCTGCGCCTTGTTCTCTACCGGTTAGACAGCTTCTCCCATCCCCACCTCCCTTAGAAATACTCCTGAGGCAGAACTGAGATATTGCCATTATTTTCCTGACTTGGATATTGTTGGTATGTTTATTGCACAAAACATACCACTGAGAACATGTTAAAGACAGGTTAAAACTGTAAAAGGATCTGACCTGCCTTGGAGTTTAACAGTCTTTGTCTGTGTTCAGCCAAACTATACACATTACAACCGCAGTCAGTGTCTGGATTTATAAATAGACTACCTTTGAGAGAAAATTTTTTTGGAGAACCTTTAAGCTCTAGCATTATATCATATGTCAGGCTACAAAAGGTAAATACTATGCCTGACAGTAATTTTATCCACATAATCATAATACTTTATTTTTATTAGTATATATAGTATTACTTTGTTATTTTATCAATACTCTAGGACAATCACTAACATAACAATAACCATATTTATAAGTAATCATTAGCCAGATAGCCATTTTCCATTCTGTGTAGATTTATTAAGAGCTTAGTATAGACTAAGGACTTTATCGACTCCTATGGAAAATATAGTAACAGGATAAAGTACAATTGCTATGCTAAAATAAATAATAATTAAGTGGAGAGAAAATATATACTCAAAATAAGCATATGATACCATTTGCCACTAAATGAAAAAATTGGACATTTTTATAGAAAGTCACAGAAGGGAGAGATTATTGTAGGCTGCAATAGAGAAGATTTATGGCATTCTTGAGAACTGAGGTATGAACAATTAGGATTCTCATACAAAAAGGGGAGGAGGAAGAGGAAGAGAAGGAAGAAAAGAAGGAAGGGCCTTCTACTCTGGAAGAACAGTTAGAGAAAAAGTAAAGAAGTTGTAAGGAGCATATTGTATTACATTATGGAATAGAGAAATTTTCAGGAATTTTAATTCCAATGTACATTTAATTTTGATTCTGTATTTCCTGCGGAGCCTTGGGAATCGAGAACATATTCTTTTTTATATAACTTATTTATTTGTTCATTCATTCATTCATTCATTCATTTATATGTGGTGCTGAGGATCGAACCCAGTGTCTCACACATGCTAGGCAAATGCTTTACCACTGAGCCACAATCTCAGAACTTTTAAGAACTTATTCTTAAAAACATTAATAGTATAACTTATACTCAAATATTTCTATAATTTATATAAAATTTAAAGCATTTTAAAAACCTAAAAGAAATTTTCAAAAGCTTATGGAAGATTTTGAGCATGTACGAAAGCAAACAGAATTAACCTGTGTTCATCACTTGCTCCCAAAACCATCAACTCTTCTGAGGCACATACCTCCACTCTCTGGTATTATTTTAAAGTAATTCCTATGGTGTCATTTCATTTATAAATATGTCTATATTTATAAAAGTATATATCACTAAAATGTGAACACAATGCCATTAATATACTTGAAAACAATTTAATAACTTCTTCATATAATCAAATATCCAGTCAGTGTTGAAACTTTCAATTTTCTCACTAATGTCATAATGTTTTATTAATTTTTTAATCAGATTTAAAATAAAATCCACACGTTGCAATTGATAGATTCATACTTTTTAAATATGAAATTTTCTTCTACATCTTTAGTTTTGTTTTATAATTTGTTTGTTGAAAAAACAGTTTCTATGTTCTTTCAAGAGTCCACAGTCATGCTAATTGCATCCTCAAGATATTATAAACATTGAATGATCTAGTCAAGAATATTTATTTTATACTTCTGATATTTAAGGAAGGGGATCAGGAACCTTATGCAGAATCTCAGTTTTATTAGAATATGTTTCATTCATTTTAGTCTTCATACATTCTTTTATTTTCACAGTAAAAATATTTAATTATTTTCTTTTTTAATTTTTTATTTGTTTTTAATTAGTTACACATGACAGTACAGTGACCTTGACATATCATACATTAGAATCAGATGGGATATAATTTCTCATTTTTCTGAGTGTACAGGTTGTAGAATCACATTGATTATGCAGTCACATATATACACACAGCAATAATAATGTCTATTTCATTCTACTATCCTTCCTTTCCCCCCCCTCCCCTCCCCTACCATCACTTCTCTCTATTCCAATCTAAGGTGACACTATTCTTTTTCTTTTCTCACATCTTCATACATGTATTTTGTATAACCATGAGGGTCTCCTTCCATCTTCCATGCAATTCCCCTTCTCCCTCCCTTTCCCCTCGCCTCTCTTCCCTATCTAGAGGTAATCTTCTTCCCATGCTCTTCCTCCCTACCCCATTTTGAGTCACCCCCCTTATATCAGAGAAGACATTTGGCATTTGTTTTTTTGGGATTGGCTAACTTCACTTAGCATAATCTGCTCTAATGCCATCCATTTCCCTGCAAATGCAATGATCTTGTTATTATTTATTATATGTCATCTATCTTAATATTGTGAAACTGAAAATTGGTTAGAAGTCAACATATGAAAGAAAAAACAATATATCTGTTTTGTTCAAAGAAGTGTTTTATACCATTTTTGTCATTTAAGCAATACTTTTATTAAAGATTCATAATAGAAAAATGCAAGATAAGAAAAGCTTTAGTTCCATCACTTTTTCAAATTTAGAAATATATATATGTTTTTACCATGTGTTTATTTATATGCTACTTTTTATTTTCAAAAGTGTTTAGTTACTACTTATACCCTCTTTTTTTTTTTTTTTTCAGTGTGGGATCAAGTCCGTGGCCTTGTGCATGCTAAGCAAATGCTCTACCACTGAGTTATATCCCCAACCCTATACTCTCATTTCTTAAACCATATTTTGTCCTTTAATTCCTACATTATATATTCTTTCCTTAATAGTTCCTGATCTGTATATTAAAATTAATTTTTAGCTTTTTTCATATTTCTCACAGCTAATGATAAGTTAAAGTTGAAACATATATTAGGCCTATATTTATTCACTACAAATTAAAATTAGAGTGTAGAATTCCATAATAGTGGCATCTTGAGTTCATTTACAAGACTATATAATACAGATTTGTTGTAATATGGTCTTATGGCTTTGCTTTCATAACTAGTCCCCGATACAACCATAAAGAGAAATATGGTGAATTCACTTGAACCATCACTTCAAACATCAAAGTATTGTGAAAGGTCCTGCGAGTTTACTGAACCACAAAGCTATGTCTTCTGCTAAACTAACTTAGAATAAGCAAAACTTCAATTCTCATTAAAGTTAATATTTATATCCACTAGGATAACTATTTTTTAAGGGAAGATAACAAGGATTATGGAGGATTTACCAGAATACTAGAAGATTACTGGTAGAAATATAAAATGGTAGAAATATAAAAATATAAAATATAAAGCAATTACATACTAAGTTAAACATAGAATTAGCATATGACCCAGCAGTTTCATTCCTGGGTGTATATCCAAAAGAATTAAATATAGGTGTTCAAATAAAACCTTGTACACTGTTGGTGTCACAGCACTGTCCACAATATCTAAAGGGTGAAAACAATCAAAATGTCCATTGGTGAAAGAATTATAGTGATATGAATGTGAATGATATGATATGTGACATGTGTATGAATATAAAGTATTCATACAGTGGAATATTCTTCAACCATAAAAGGAAATTACATACCAATACATGCTACAACATGAATGAGCATGGTAAGTCAAAGAAACCAGATGCTGAGGAATAATTGCATGATTTTTTTAATATGATTCCAGAATCAGCAAATACATAGAAACAGAAAGCAGATTAATGGTTGCCAGGGAATAGGGATTATGGGGATTTTGGAGTGACTGCTTATTGTTTATAGGATCTCCTTTTGAGATGATGAAAATATTCTGGAACTAAATAATGGAGATTGTGGTATAAAATGCAAATGTACTCTCAATTATGCTAAATTTTACATTATATGTTTTCTATCTAATTTTTTTAAAGCTAGCAAACTGAAGCCATTTGAAAGGAATTATACACATGATCAGAAGGATCTATCTCAGCAATTCAAAGTTGACTTACCATTGGGAAATCAATAAGTGTATTATACTGTTTTAGTTTGCTAGGGCAGCCATAACAAAATACCACAGACTGGGTGGCTTAAACAGCAGAAATTAATTTTCCCACAATTCTGGAGACAGTAAGTCCAAGATCAAATTGTTGGATGTGTGATTTCCCTGAGGCCCTTCTCCTTGGCTTGCTTTTGGCCACCTTCTTGCTGTGTCCTCACATGGCCTTTTCTGTATGCACTTACACCCCTTATGCCTATCTTGTTGTACATCCTAATTTTTTCTTTATAAAGGCACCACCTTAACATCCTTATTTTACCTTAACTGCCTTTTTAAAGGCCTTATCTCAGAATATAGTTATATTCTGAGATATATATATATAATATATATATAATATATATATAATATATAACTATATTCTGAGATATCAGGGTTAAAACTTCAACATGAATTTTGAAGTACAGTTTTGTCAGTAGACTGCACCCTATAAGCCTCTAAAATTTATAGCCTTCTCACATGCAAAATATAGTCATACCCCTTATCCTCAACAGCCCAAAAGTTAATCCATTCCATCAACTCTTAAGTACTAAATCACTTAAATGTTATGTAAATCAACTGGGTGAGACTTCTGGTATATTTTTTCCTTGGGCAGTATTCCTCATCACTGAAAACCAGTTAAGTTATTTCTACAGTATGGCCGTAGGACCCATATAGGATAGCCATCTCCATTTCAAAAGGGAAGAACTAGAAAGAAAAAGGAAGTCACTGATCCCAGTCAAGTTCAAAATATAGAAGAACAGATTCCATTCTATTTTAAGGCTAGAGAATAATCCTCTTTGTCAAATGCTCAGCCCTTGAGGCTCTCTGAGGTGGTGCTCCAACTTGAGTGGCCACTGCAGCGGCAGCATTGCCTTGTTGGCCCTTAGCAGCAGTATTGCTCCATACCCCTGAGTGTCAGGCCTGCCCTGAGAGCTGGGGTAGTAGCTTGGCCTAGTAACCCCAAGGAGAAGACAGCTTCACCTTCTAGGCCTACTGTGGGAGTGGTAACTCTGGTGATCTCTGAATGGTCTTCAGGATTGTTCTTCTGTGTTCTTGAAGGATAACATTTTTGTAGCTTGATATCAGCATTATCCTATCTTGTAGAATACCATGTGTCCAACAGGCTTCCTTCATTTTGTCCTGTCTTCATCCCCTTTTGTCCAAACTGGCAGCATTCTTACTATTTTCACTTGATTTCCATTCCTGTCTTGGGTGGCTGATTAGATCTATGAGTCACACCCATAATTTCTTTGAGCAGCTGACCCACCTTGATGTTCTCTTCAGAACAGACTTTCTCTTTTTTGCAGTATGGATAGGCTGATCATTTCCCAATTCAGATTTCCTTCAAGTTCTAGTTTCTTCTAGATTAATAATTCCTTTGCATCTTTTTCTTCTCACACATTAACATAACAAATAGTGAGAAACTTGGCTATCCTTTCAATGTTTTGCTTAGAAATCTCCTAAATTAAATATCCAAGTTCATCACTTATAATTTCTAATTTCCATGAAACAGTAGAATACAATTTGGCCAAATTCATTGTAGCCTTGTAACAAAGACAGTCTTTCTTCCCATACCCATTAACATTTTCCCATTCACATTTTCATTTGAGACCTCACTAGAATTACCATTAACATTCATATTTCTTCTGGTCATCTCTTCAAGGCAATCTAGTTTTTTTCTAACATGCACTTTAAAACTCTTTCAACCTCTATGCATACCCATTTTCAAAGCCACTTCCATATTTGTTAGATATTTCTTACAGGGGCACATTTATTTATATTAATGTTCTCCAGAGAAGCAGAATCAATACGGTATGTGTGAGCATGTGTGTGCACACGTAGAAGAAGAGAAAGAGATTGGGATTTAATTTAAGGAATCAGTTCAAATGAGTCTAGCAAGTTCAAAATCTGTAGAATGGGCTAGAATGGAGATTCAAAGAACAGCTGACATTGAAGTTCAACTGTGAAGACTGTCAGGCTGGAAATCCAGAGTACAGCCAGAGTTTCAGATTGGTTCTAAGGCCATAAATACTGGCAAAATTCTTTCTTGATCCAGGGAGATCAGTCTTTGTCCTGTTGAGGACTTCAACTTAAAAGATTGGCTGAGGCCCACCCTTATTATAGAGAACAAAAACTGACAATGCAAACCCAACAATACATAAAGGGAATGCTGCATCTTGACCAGATAGCAATGGTTTAATACTTGAAAGTCAATGTAATTCACAATGTTAACAGAGAAAGGAAGAAGAAGAAACAGTAATTTCAATAGGTGCAGAGAAAGCACATGGTAAACTTCAATACCTATTTAGTTGTTCAACCTGACAAAGAACATCTAGGAAAAAACTTATAGCTATGATATTTAATGATAAAGGCTTCATGACTTTTATTTAGAAAGCAAGCAGGGATGTTTATATCCAACTCACTACTTCAACATTCTATGGGAAATCATGATTGTTGCAAAGTGGAAGAAATAAATCTGCCTTTATTCACAAACAATATGATTGCATACATAAACAATCATAAGGGATCTTTTTTTAAAGAACTGATACAAATAACTGAATTCATGTCAGAATACAGAATTCATTTGTATTTTCGTTTATTAGCAATGGGCAATTAAAAGGCAAATTTTAAAACTCAGTTCCTTTTGAGGTCACATCAAAATTGCCTATCACCCTGATTTGATTATTTCACATTGTATGCATGTATCAAATTATGATAATATACCCCATAAAATGTACAAATAGTATGACTCAATTTAAGAAGATTAATTTTAAAATCAAAAATTATGAAAAATTTGAGTATGAACTTAACACTGTACTTGTAAACTATAGGAAATTGCTGAAATTGTTTATTAAAAAACTAAGTAAATAGAGAAATACACAGTGTTTATACATGAAGGACTCCATACTGCTAAAATGTCAATTTTATGCAAGTTGATCTGTAGACTCCACATTATCCTAATACAAATTCCATCAGTCCTAATTGTAGTTATTGACAGACTAGTTTTAAAATTTATATGAAAGTGCAGATGATTGAGAACTGCCAAAATAACTTTATAAAAGAAACAGTTGAGGGTATTATACTACCTGATTTTAAGACATATCCCATAAAGTCTCACAAGATACTGGTTTTGTTGAAAGGATAGACATACATATGGACCACTGGAAGAGAACAGAATCCCACAGACATGATCAATTTATTTTCAAAAATGAAATAAGGGAATTCATAGGGAAAAGTTTACAATATAAGAAATAGTGATAGAACAACTGGATAAATATATATAAAAAATAAAATGAAAGTAATATTAAACCTTACCTCACATCCTTCACAAAAATCTTTTGACATAAACTTTATTCAACTTTTCATTCCCATACCTGATATTCTGATTATGGTACTAAGTAGTAATTTTTTGTATGAAGAATAAATAACTACATTCTAGTTCCCCTGGTTTCTGACTCTGATCTCAAAGAGGGGTGCCCCTCACAGTTTGAGGGGGGCTCCACAGAGTATCTTTTAGGTTTTTAAAGATATTCCCTCATTAGACAGGTTCTAGTTCCCTCATTTTACTGTGTCAGTCTGGGTAGCTTTTCCAGTCACAGCTTCTAGATGCTCTCACCTGCTCTGAAATACTTAACAGTTTCACAGATAATTCTTTGTGTTGCTGCATTTGTATGTATTACAAGCTACAAGAATGAGAACATGTTAAACTTAAATAAAGAAACAAGAAGCAGAACAATGATATGTGCCTGTGGATAATTCAATACTATTTGTTGATGCTGCTGATTTGCATTTTACTCCCACTGGCAGCTAGAGTCAACATGACTTGTTCGTTTATTCTAATACTTTAATTCCAGTGAGCTCTCTGTTTTTTTTAATAATATAGATATAATATGACTTTATTTTGCTCAAAGAACTTAAAGAATATTGGTACCTATCTTTTCAATATGTGGATGGAGAGGCAATGATTAATATTGGCAGATTAACTAAAGAGGTCAAATGACTTGGCCATTCACACAGAAAAGCAAGATTTTAGCCAAAGTTCAGGACTCCTGATGGTTAATTTTATTAAACAATTATTAACAAAGCCCCGTACTTTCAAACATATTCTGTACGGAGAGATGGATACACTCTTAAATTAAAAACAAAAACAAAAAGTTTGACCTAACCAAAACTAAAATGTTTCTCTTCAAAACCATTTCATAATATTACTTCAATTACTGCACCAGAGAGAAAATCCCAGTTAGATGCTAATAGTCCTTTAAACTCTGCAGTACTTACTTGCCTTCCTTTAAAGGGAGACAGACCCTGCACCTACCAGTAGCAGCCACAGCCAGTGTGGGTTGATACAGGACTGAGGAAGCATTATTGCAGAAGGCAGCATGTGTTCTAAGACAAGAAATGTGAATCAGGGTATCCTTATATGTTGCTTGTTTGAAATTGATCTTTGTAGTAGTTGATTTATACAGTGCCGACAGTATCCCTGGTGGAAATGGTGTTTGTTTTAATTTATGTTATTATAAGTAGATTCTAATATATGACAAAACTCTTTACTTGCCAAACTATATTTATTATGTTTCCTTATTTAAAAAGGATGGTTTTTGCCAATAACTATTAATCACAGATAGCAATATCAGCTTTCAAAATCTCAGCAGATCACTTTATTCCTTAGCATTTTAAATAGTTTTAAAATTTTTACAAGGAAGTTAATGTCAATATTTTCTGTGCTTTACCCTTTTAATCAGAATACTGGGCATAGTCATCAAGATGGTGCACAAGAAGATCAAGATTTCTTAAAGGGATCTTAGAGAACTAAAAGCCTTTTGCATGATTAATTATACAAAAACAATAGTATCTTAAGTTTCAAAATCAGTATTCTGCTTACTCTTTTATGTATATGGACATTGTTCATAGTTTTACATACCATGTTCAAATTTTATGAAGATACTTTATGTCTTCAAGTTTAAGTTCTTCTGGTATTTATTTTTACATAATTCTGCAGGTTTTCTAATTCATTTTTTTACTCCATAGACATTCTCAAGAACCACCTTAAAATAATTTCTGGTTTATGCCAACAAAAAAAAGGAATGGCAGCAATATCACATTCTTCTCCTGTCACCTGAGGAGTATTTTTCACATTCCATACATGGTACTTGATCAGACAGGCTGCTGCAATTTTTGCCATGTCAAAGTCATTGTGAGAATCAATAGCTTCTTCCCTTTACTTTTAATCTTCCTATTAGTAGCTTCTACAATAGATTTTACCAATAAGAAAGTGGAAGAAATATTTTAACAGTGATAATCTACAAATAATTGACAACACTCAAGGAAGGCATACAAACAGACCATGCTTTAAATAATTAGGTTTATCAGTATAAAATTGACAAAATGTAGACATGTAGAAAACATTGAAATAGTAAAGATACAAATCTGTAAAGAATTTTTATTGTTTCAATTTGTCCTTAAAAATATTTTAACAAATTGAATGAAAGTAAAGAATTTAAATTTTATTTTCCTTATTTTCTCTACCTGTACTTTAATGGACTTAGTAATGAAATTATTCATTACTTTATATATGTCAATATTTTGATTTGAAAAAGTCAGAAACAACATTCCTGACTGTGTTAGCCAAGTGATATTTTAGAATTATAGTTTGTTTGTTTTTTTTTGGGGGGGGGGGTGGATTTTCAACCCCATGCCAAACACGGGGATCAAGACAAAAGGATTTTTTAAAGTACTTCATCAAGTACTGAAAGTCATACTGTATTTTGTGTTCCTTTCTTACTTCAGCCCTGCTTTAATATAAGTTTTTTCATCCTGCCTGAAATTTCTAATTGCCTTTCATTTTCTTAGATCTTGTACTTTATTGTTTCAGCTTTTTCCATGCTATCATCCTGCTATATCCTGGACCTGCTGCTTGTTCTCTACATGGCTACATAGTATCCTAGGATTTCTCTTCTCTTCCTCTCTGGGTTGGTTTCTAGGCTACTAGGACTGTTGCTAGGATTCTAGGTCTTCTTTCTTGCTTTATTCCCTCTTCAAGTACCTTCCAATCAGAGAATTTTTCTGACTTTAGAATTCAGATTTGAGCATTACATCCTTTTAAAACGTTTAAGATTTTTTTCTTTCTTAAAATTTGTTTTGTTTAGATGTACATGACAGTAGAATGTATTTTGACATATTACACATGCATGGAGTATAACTTATTCTAATTATGATCCCATTTTTGTGATTGAACATGATGTGGAGTTTCACTGCTTGTGTATTCATATATGAATACAAGAAAGTTATGTCTGATTCATTCTACTGTCTTTCCCATTCTCATCCCCCTCCCTTCCCTTCATTCCCCTTTGTCTAATCCATTGAACTTCTGTTCTCCCCCTGCCGTCCTTATTGTGTGTTAGCCTCCACATTTCAGAGAGAACATTTGGCCTTTGGTTTTGGCAGGATTGGCTTATTTCACTTCATATGATAGTCTCTCTCAGTTCCATCACTTACTGGCAAATACCATAATTTCATTCCTTCTTTATGGCTGAGTAATATTCCATTGTGTATGTATACCAAGTTTTCTTTATCCATTCATCTGTTGAAGAGCATAATAGGAAAGAAAAAGAAGTTGTCTAGAAATGGATCATCTCTGTATTTTTGGATCTGTATTTATAGATACTTCCAATCTGAAGATTCTTGTCTTTCATTCTAAAGATTGATAGTTTCATTCCTTTTTTCACTCCTTATTTCTTATTTCCTAATTGCCAGATGCTGTGCTTTCTGGATTAATTCATATTTTTCTTTATATTTTCTTAATCTTTAAATTTGTGATGCATGGTCTTAGAAATTGCTTTATTTCAAATATTTTTCCAATGCATTTTAAACACTATTTGCAAAAATATAAAAACATATGTACTTACTTGTTTTAAAGTAGAATTCCATTTCCTCACATAAAATAAGAGAAATAAGCTCTCTGTAGATGGGAAAGGTCTGTCACATATCGTTGGCTAAAAGGGATTTTATGAGAAATGCTTTCCCAATTACCAAACTAGGTACAAGTTTACACACACATATATGTTTTAATGTACACACATACCTATAAACATAAAGTTTATCATTTTAACCATTTTTAAGTGTGCAGTTTAGTGATACTAAGTATATTCACCATTTTATAAAGTACTCCTATTCACTTTTAATTTTGTAAATAGTATTTTTGTTCTCCAGAAACACTTTTTTTTTGTACTAGGGATTGAAACCAGGGGTGCCTTACCACTGAACTATATTCTCATTCTTTTTTTTTACCATATGATTTATTTTTTTTAGTCATACATGACAGCAGAATGTATTTTGACATATAATACATACATGGAATGTACATACATCAATCATAATGTCTATTCTATTCTGCTGCCCTTCCTATCCCCCCTATTCCTCCCCTCCTCTCCCATCCTTTCTCTCTATCCAATCTAAAGTGGCACATTTTTTTTCTTTTTCTCATCACAACATCATATATGTATTCTATATAACAATGAGGTTCTCCTTCCATCTTCTGTGCAACTCCCCTTCTCCCTCTCTTTCCCTCTCAGTCTTTTTATTATTATTAATTTTATATTTGAGACAGGGTCTCACTAAATTGCTGAGGCTGATCTAGAATTTGAGATCCTTTTACCTCCACCTTCTGAGTCACTGGGATTATAGGCCTGCACCCTCACACTTGTCTACTTTCTTATTTTTAATTCCTTTTTATAGCACACTAATTTTTTTAATTTTTATTCTTTTAGGTTTACATGACAGTAGAGTATAATTTTACTTATTTATACAAACATGGACTATATCTTATACTAATTAGGATCCCAGTTTTTTGGTTGCATATGATGTAGAAATTCACTGTGGTGTATTTATACACACACACACACACACACACACACACATAGAATGTTATATCAGAATCATTCCACTGTCATTCCTATTCCTATTCCCATTCCCTTCCCCTCATTCCCCTTTGTCTAATCTACTGAACTTATATTCCCACCCTTATTGCATGCTAGTAACCATATATCAGAACATTTGCAAATTGGTGCGAGCAGTCTGGAAAGCAGAATGGAGATTCCTCAGAAAACCTGGAATGGAACCACCATTTGACCCAGTTATCCCACTTCTAGGGATACCCAAAGGAATTAAAAACAGCATATTGGGCTGGGGCTGGGGCTGGAGCTCAGTAGTAGAGCACTTGCCTACCATGCGTGAGGCACTGGGTTCAATCCTTAGCACCACATACAAATAAACAAATAAAATAAAGACATTCTGTCCATCTACAACTACAAAAAAATTAAAAACAGTATATTATACTGATGCAATCACAAAAGTATTTATAACAGTTAAATTCATAATAGCTAAGACATGTAATCAACCTAGATGTCCTACAACAGATGAATGCATAAAGAAAATGTGATATAGAGAGAGAGTCAAATACTCCTATTCACTTTAAATTTTGTAAATGGTATTTTTGTTCTCAATATAATATTATAAACAATAATATTCTATTGTATATAAATATACAATATTATATTGATTATAACATATACAATAGAATATATAATGTATATTGTATATATAATATATAATAGAATATTATTCAGCCATAAAATTCAGCCATAAAAACGAATGACTTTTTGGCATTTGCCAGAAAATGGATGGATCTGGAGACTATTATACTAAGCAAATAGGCCAATCCCAATAGCACCCTAACCTTATATCATCAATATAATATCTTTTCATATCTGTCTTTATTATTTTTCTTATTTTTGTCTGAACTGTCTGATTCTTTGTGGATCTTTGGGAATCTTTCTGTTTATCTTGTTTCTCTTTCAACCTGTGGTCCTCAACATTGGTCTTTTCATAATTAAAGGAGAAGGGCCAAGTGTCCAGTGTAGACTTCATTTGCTATAATAATTTAAATAGGTCTGTTACTCTCCTGTGTGGGAATTCTGTTAGAGAATGTACTATGTGGGATGGGAGAAGGAACATAGACTGGTGGGATTCACTTTAATTTTAAGCTTGTGGGTAAGTAATACCACAAATGCCAAAACAGGGAGTGTTTGGCTTGGGAATGTTTATCCAAACCAACCTCCTCCAGGTAATTCATTTCCCTAACAATTCAGTGAATTTCTGTAAAGTAAGAATGGCAGGCTCTTTGCCTGTTTATCAATATCAAGGTGCCAGCCTTCTGTGCTCAGGTGAAAGATCTCCTATGAGATATCCCATTAGTCCACTGCTTTAGAGACATTCAATTAGTCATCTGCTTTAAGGCCCTTGTTTAGCTGTGCCCAGTAACCTGCTAGCCCAGAGCCATAGCACCTTCTCCTACAAAGTTTCCATGTTGAATGTTCTAGGATACATTATTTTTATCTTCTTATTAGTTTGTTTATTTATTTATTCATTTTGGTTTGACACAGTCATCAACTTTCTGTCTCTGAGAATATATTGAAATTTCTTATCAAAGGTAATCACCATCTCCAATTCCCAGCTGTCCTCTATTTTCATGAGTTTATTTATTTTTAACTGTGATGCCTTTATTTCAGTGTGACCTCAGAAGGGATGGGAGACAAATGCATGGGATAATATATGTATGACATAGTCCACAGAATTAAACAAATGACTTGGAGAAGTAATTCATTTTCTTTGCACAATTAAATTGCAAAGTACTTCTGTGAGTGCAGAATTTTTAAGGTTTTTCTGCACTATGTAGCTTCTATAACTTAAAAATAATTTTAAAAGGCAAAAAAGAAAATAGAGATCACCCATAACCCAACTACTTTTAAAATCAAAAATACATATATTTTCCACTCCTTAATCATTTGAATATATTATATGATTTGAACATGAGTTTTTGCTGTATCTAAATTTATTAAGAAACTTCAGGGCTGGGGATGTGGCTCAAGTGGTAGCGTGCTCCCCTAGCATGCATGAGGCACTGGGTTCGATTCTCAGCACCATGTAAAAATAAAATAAAGATATTGTATCCACCTAAAAAAACTAAAAATAAATATAAAAAAAGAAACTTCATAGCCTAATATGTTAAAAAAAATCGTGTCCACACAATCTTAAATGAAGCAACTTTACAACTGTATCTATAAAGTTAATCCAGTAATAATATTGTTTTAAATCGGAATATAATATTTCTTCTACTGAAATTCTAATTTTTTTGTTTTTAAAGTCTACAGTACCTTTATTCATTAGGATAAATATTTTCTACGGAGTTCTTCTTGTCATCTCTTCCTCAAGGTAACATTAGCTACTTTATGCATAAGCAACTTGAGATATCCTTGTAAGTGTCTTAGATGCCAGAGTTTCTTCTACATAGGGATATTTGTGAATTTTTAAAAATTATTTTTAAATGAGTGATATTTTCAAATATGATGAGGCTTATTTGGTTTAGAAAAGGTTGTACATTAGAAATTTTCTATATCGTCATTGTGGGCAACAAATTCCCCTGTCTTTTGGGGTAGTTCTGTCATTCCCAAACAATGAGCTTTACTACGTAGACTCTTGTTCTTGTACATGGATTTGAGTATTCAATGCTTGGGATAATCTAGAATTATTTAATGAAAAAATACATTCATGGCAGCAAAAGAATTGATGTCCACTACACTTTGAAAATCAAAACATGACTTAAGATAAATTATACAAGTTAATTTTTAAAGGGAAAACTGCATAAAATAAGTGTGCTCCTGAGTTATATTTGTCAAAGCATTTCAAACATGTCATTATGAACCTTGAGTTCTTTTGTCTATTCTCTTTGCCTAGCACTTGACCATTAAGGACTTGAGATGAAAAGAAAAAGATATGGCTACTAACAGTCGCTCTTTTCAATGCAGTTAGAATAACAAAGTATGAAATCTGGAATTCAGCCAAGTGTTATTTATGATAATCTCAAAATTATGTTTAAGTGTGGATTTTTCATTTATTAAAATTTAATATAAAAGCATAAATTACAGAAATAGTTTTATAAGCATGAACAGCAAATGAAAACTTGATTAAAGGTAGCCATATCAAGCATTCCTCACTTGAAATATCTTGCCAGCTTCTGAGTAATGCTTTGATTTAGTTTGAATCTTTTGTGTGTAACAATTTTTAGTGCAAGTTACTACAGTTCTTTCTGAATAACATAGGTCATGAGAAGTTCATTTGTAGGTGGGGCAGGTGTACGACTTTGGGGGACTGTCTAATAGATCCATTTCATTAATTGTCATGAATTTTTTTATTAACAAAACCAGTACATCAGGTTTAGCCAGCTAAAAACTGTTCTCATAGTTGTTATCTTTATTGTCAGAAAGAATATTGTGAAAATAGGGAATTACTGTACATGCTTTAACTCTTGATTAAACAGAGGAATGGCACCATCCATGAACAATAACTTAGGGGCATATTATCAGGTTGACATAGAGTATTTCAATTGTGCAACTCCCATTAACTTTAAAGCCCTGTGCTTCAATTTCTGTGTCTTCCAGTTAGGAGTAATGCCAGAGCCGTCTGTTAGGTACTCTGAGTTTAATGTGATTAATGTCAAGTAGCAGGATGTTCATTCTCTCTTCCTTAAGCTTTAGTCCTTAGGTATTTTTGGTTAAAAGGCCTTCTAAGGAATTGCCTTTTAGAAACCAAGCAGTGGTATTAAGAAGCAGCAGTAATGGCTTAGAAAATAAATGATGTTAGCATGTGCATTTTATTTACCAATGAAAGAAGTTTCCTTCAGTTCTCATCTGATGATCTTTATTATTAAGTCATGCATAGAGCATTAAAACTATGTTTTTTCAACTTTAAGAAATTTCAAAAGCATTTCTTGGACATGTAATAAGTGATTATATTATTATCTATATTCTTTGTCTCTTCCATTTCATAAACATTTTTTATTTCCTACCTCTTGTGAGATAATTGATAGCATAAACTACCTTCATTTACATAGTTTAAAAGTGAAAAAAGGAGAGACTTAGTGGTTTTCTCAAGATCCTATAACAAATCTTTGATATAGTACATAATATATTTAGAATTTGTACTTGGGCTGTCTGTACTTGATAAAACATTGGCCTTAAAATTTTAAGGCTGAAAGAGTCTTGGCAATCAATATTTTGAAAAACAAAAATGATATACATTATCTTTGGAAAAAGGCATATCATGGTTGGCATCCTGGCTCAACCATTTACTTGCTTGACACTGGGTAAATTAGTCAGTCTCTTTTGCTCCTTTTTCCCGCCCCCACCATTTTAAATGGAATGTGAACTACTTTGGAGGTTCATTTTACAGATTACATATAGTATATGAAAGTGCCCAAAGAAGCCCCTAAAAAAGGTATCATTTTTATTATTACCTACAGATTTAGAATAAGACTTAGGGCTGAGGGTATAGCTTAGTGGTAGAATACTTGCCTAGCATGGATGAGGACTTAGGTTAGAAAGAAAAGAGAAGAGAAGAGAAGGAAGGAAAGAAGAGAGAGAGAAAGAGAGGGAGAGGGAGAAGGAGAGGGACAGGGAGAGAAAGAAAAGTTAGACTAAGAGGAAACAAAAGAGAGTTAGTTAATTAGGACCCAATGTATCCTAATCCAAACCACTATTCTTTGCAGGTACAGTATAGTCTTGCAGTTATTGAAATTGTCTAGGCTGTTTTTTCTGTTTCCCACTAGTTCACACTATTCAATAGTATTTTCACTTTTTTAAATGCTTTTATGTTTTTATTTATTTGTTTATTTATTTTACAATTTCATGCATTTGAGGTTTAATGTGGTATATGCAGTGTGGCCTATATATGCAGCTTTTCACTCTCCAAATCTCTACATAGCTGTCTGAGTTCTATTTATTGATATGCTATCTAACCTTATCACATACTAAATACCTATATGCATCTTGATTTATGGCTGGGCTTTCAGTTCTGTTCTACTGATCTACTTATTCATGACACACATACTTTAATTATTGTGATGTTAATATCATTTATTTAATAGGGCAATTTTATGTTTCTTTCTTTTCTTTTTTAATTTTTTAATTGATTTTTTAAAAATAAATGACACCAGAATGCATTACAATTCTTATTACACATATACAGTACAATTTTTCATATCTGGTTGTATATAAAGTATGTTCACACCAGCTCGTGTTTTCATATGTGTACTTTGGATAATGATGTCCATCACATTCCATCGTCATTGCTAACCCCCTGCCCACTCCCTTCTCTCCTTAAATTTTAAGATTTCAGTGTCTGTCATCCAGACCAGAATCCCAATTTTTTTTTATAAGTATTATCCAAGAACCTGTGGGTTTAAGGGTTACTCTCAAGCTCAAACTCAATCTCAGCAGAGGTTTGTCAATAGCCGTTTTTCAGAATCTGCAACATGTGTCTGGTTAGTCATGACCTAGAATAAATAACATAAGATTTTTTTCACAGTATGTCATACATCTGGTGCAGGATCAATATCTGCTTATCCACTGAAACTCATGATCTGTCTACAGACTCTGCTCATGACCCCATGTACCCTCTGACCTTAACTATGGTCATGACTCCAGATCCCTTACACCAGGATTACAGACAGTGTGCTCTACATACTAGGTCTTTTCTGGGGCCAATCTTCATTGCAGCCTTAATGTGGTTCTTCCCGTCCTTACTTCACATGCTATCTGGGTAGCACACCACAGTAAGTGTAACAATAGTGTTAGCCAACACTTATATAAAACTTTATTTTGGGGCAGAGTTTTTTCATATTTATAATCTGTCGATCCTTGTATCAACTGTGTGAACTGAAGTAAGCCATACTGTCTTACAGTTGAAGAATCTAATGTCCAATTAAGTAATTTGCCCAAAGTCACAAAGACATTAAATGGAAGAACCTGGGTTTTGACTGAAAATCTCATACTCTTCATCTCTCAGTCACAGTTGTGATCCTAATTCGGGCAATTGATAACAGAAGTGTCCTATGATGAAAACAGAATAAAAAAAATATAAAGTGCTGTGTTGCACTGAGACCTATCATCATATGAAACATCTCTGTGTAAAGAAGCATTCATGTAAGTCCTCATGAGAAATAAAAAGGCTCGAATCACTCAACAACAGGAACATGTTCTGAGAAAGGCATTGTTAAGGAGATTTCATCATTGTGTGAACATCACAGAGAATAATTACACAAACCCAGATGGTATAGGTCAATCACTTGAAGTGGCTACTTGATGCAATCAAGAGACAAAGTAATCACCATATACATGAGGCTGCTGCCAGTATAACACAGCATACTGTGTTTACAGTGAAACTTTTATAAGTAGGAGTATATGCTAAATTTATGACAAAAAAATGTAGTACAGTATAGTAAATACATACACCAATAACATAGCCATTTGTTATAATTACCAGCTATTATGTACTATATATAGTCACATATGCTATACTTTTATATGACTAGAGTATGGTAGGTTTATTTATATCAACACCATCATGAATATGTGAGTAATGCATTGCATTGTGTTGTTACATCACTAATTAATAAGTATTTTTCACCTCCATTATAATTCTGTGGGATCACTTTCATGTCTCTCATTGATGAAACATCACTATGCAGTGTATGTTTGTGTTGTCAAAGTGTTAACAAGGGAATAAGTCTTCTAGTACTGAGCACATTGGAGGTAGTTCTAAATATTTCTGATTGTTTATTTCATTTAGAATACCTATTTGAGTGCTGGGGCTGTAGCTCAGTGGCAAAGTGCTTGCCTAGCATGGGTAAGGAACTAGGTTCTATCTTTAGCACCACATAAAAATAAATAAACTAAAGGCATTCTGTCTATCTACAATTACAAATTTTTTTTAATAATACCTCTTTGAAAAAAAGTCTTAGTGTGATTTTATTATATAACTTTTAGCAATTTTTCATTGTTTGTAATAATGATTATTCTATAAAGTCTTTCCATGGACTTCTCTCACTTACTCCTCTGATTTTAACCCCCACCTATATGCTGGTGATTCCCAAATGTAGGAGCTATTCAGGCCAGTTTTCTCTTTAAGTTTCACTTTATATATCAAAACAATCTGCTAGAGATTTCCAGTTGATATTTCATAAGAACTCCAATTCAAAATGTCTAAAACTGAAAGTAACAAAGTAACTTTCTTTGTAAAACCTCTTTTCTTTTTGAATGTAAGTCAACAAATTCCATCAATTTCAGTTCTTAAATATTTATGAGTCTATTGTATTCTCTTTTCTACAATATTACCAGTATCCCCTCAAGACCATTATTATATATCACTTGAAGTAATTTCTCTGTAACTAATCTTATCTTTCCCTATCATGGCCTTGAGGCCATACCAATAGCAAACTGCTTGTAGTAATCCTCTTACTCTTCTTTTTTCAGTGATATGCCTCTATTCATGCTGTCTCATGCTTTCTTTTTTTAGGAAATGTTCTCTCTTAAAAAACCTACTGCCTGCCATTCTTCTCTTCCCTTCACCAGCCAAATTATGTGTGCATATCTGCTTCCAAATTGTATTATAATTAATGTCTTCTTAACTGCACTCTAAATTTCCTAAGGCAGGGATACTCTTATTCACTGTATAACACAAGGACTACTAATTTGTTTGTTAAATTATAAGCATGTACTTTTTTTTTAACTACATGCCCTTTTAGAAATTTAGTGTCATTGCATGAAGATGACATGTTTGATTGAAATGTATTTCCGTATCATTCCAATAACCATAATAATCAATTTGTGTTTAGCAAATTGGATTTATTTTATGTACATGTCATTTTCCCATTAAAATAACCATTTGTTATAAATTCTGTTGTTAAAGGTATTTTAGTAAATTATGAAACATTGTCTTCTACAAAATGTTAATGTTAATATTTCTTTTGTGAATTTTTCATTCCCATTGTAGGAACAAGCAAAAAAATTAAAAGAAATACACCAGTTTTCAGCTCTTTACCTATCCAAATCATCTTCTTTAAGTTATTTCCATATTGAATCTTTCAAAAAACAGATATTTCTTCAGTAGTGAACAAAACTGTGTACATTTTCCCCAGCCTAAATAACTATTACTGAATGTTACCTGTCCATAGTATATTCCTCTGGGGAAGAACAAATTTTGGCTTGGGACCATCTTGTATTATTCAAACTTGTATTATGGATAAATTTAATAACCACCAGTAGGAACTTACCAAGATATTGCAGCTATAGATTTCCAGATAAAAGAAATATGGTATTATTTATTGAAAAGACTCTAACATTCTTTGTTACAATAAGCTCAGCCACAATACCATCTTGCCCTAATTCATTATCTCAATCTAAGGGTAGCTAAAGACTATAAAGGAAATAAAAAATTTCTTTGTTGAATTTAAGTTAAATAAAAATTTATCTTTACATTACATTGATTTTATGATTTACTACTTCAAAAAGATGTAGTATTTGTTTTTATGGCTCCCAAACATAAACCTCCAGGCAGATACAGATGTTGGAGTATAAAATCTAATATTTTGATTTCAGACCCAATACCAAAACTTTGAGGACATCCTAATGTTTTCTTTAAAAAAAATTATATATGTGTATATATCATATACACACATACACACACACACACACACACACATACATGCTCTTGGAACATAGGTTTGACATATGAAAACAAACTTTACAGATAACCTTCAAGAAATTGTTTTTATAATTTAATGTTTTTTGAACATTGTAACATATTCTTTTTGATACTTATATAATATTTGGGTATGTCTTTATAAATTACAAAGGATATATTAAGGCAAAATGCACTTTATATCAGAGATACAAATAAAATAAAAAGATGACTAATCATGAAAATATCAAATTTCAAATAAAGCTTTAGTTTTAAAAACTAAAAAATTGTAATTATGAAACCTTGATATAGTGTGTAAAACAGAAAATTGACAAGATGTAAGAGCCTCTTGGACAAGGGCTTTAGGTGAGATGCCCAGAAAGGGACCTTATCTGCCAGGTGGATCTAACTAAAATTAGATGAACTTTGTTCTGAAAGTTCCACAGGAGTAGATATCTTGATCTGTTTTATTCATTGCTCTATTCCTAGTGCCTATAACAATGTCTGGCACAAAGTAGATGCTCGCTCTGTGAAGATTTGTTGAATGAATGAGAATGGGTATCAACCAGATACAAGTATTTCCCCACAGTGACTTCCCAGCAATCAAAAAATGGGTGGTTTTTTTCCTTGGTTTCAGAAAATAACTGGAAATAGAGAAATGAGGATGCTGTCTTTCCCTTTTTAAGAAATCTTTCCCTCACCCATTTTACAAAGATCTGAAGTTTTCTGTTTAAAAGTAGCTGTATTTGCAAATGCACAGTAATTCAATATTTTTAGCAAAGGTTTTCTCATACAAACATGCTAATCCACATGACCACCTCCTCTAGATTTTATACCCTTTATTTTTCTTTATTTTTTCAAGACTCAGCTTTAAACATCCAGTCTTCTAAGGCATCCTCTCTGATCCCCGATTCTGTCTGAGCTAAGTGCCCTACTATGTACTCTTCATAGGTCTTTGTGCTTCTATTTGCAATTTTACAAACCAGACAATTTCTGATAAAACAGATTAAAGGGTTTGGAAATAAATCACCTATAGCATCACAACCACATATTATCTGGTTTCACAAGTTAACAGGCTGGTTAAAGTTAGTTGATAGACTTTGTTTTTGCACATATGTGCAGTTGTGTATGACAGCCAAGAAAAAAAAATCATTTCCTGTTAAGGTGTTCATCTATTTCAGCAGCAGTATACCAATTTACACTTTTCCATTTACATGGGTAATTGATTACCTATGCAACCTGAGTTTAAGTAATCATATTTTCAATTTTCTCCATTGAGGTTTCTGTGGTCATTTTAGATTGAAGCCCTAGGCAGGCACCAGCTGGCTTACCCCTCGTTTTGTTCTGACCTGTGTTCCTGGAAAAAAAATTGAGAAATAGAATATCTTTATATTGTATAACATTTCAGAGATCAAAATCAATATAGACATGAGTTTAAGAAACACAAACCAGAAATACCAGTTTTAAATTTATATCCTAAGCCATCTTTCCAAACTTTGATATAGTAAGATCACCAATGTACAAACTGAAAACTCCTTCTAAAGTTGAAACATGGTGCCTTCAAAGTGTATGATATAATATTATTAAATAATCCTTTCACAGGGTTTTATGTAAAATGCATAGCATTTGGACCATCAATAACATCTTTAAAATTAACTTCATATATCACTGACAATAAGAAGCTATTTCTCTTCCATATATCAGCTATATCAAGGGAAAAAATATAAATATTCCTTTCAGCCCACCACAAAGTAAAATATACAGATCCTCCCAGCATTGCTAAATTCAACACTAGCACCTCAAATCTGGAACATTTGTAATATTTTTCCATTCTGAAAACTTACCTTTTTACTGTAATATTTTTTTTCCTTTATTTTCAATTTTGACCCTTTGATTTGGGCTGTATCTTGAAGGGTCATTAATTCCGTCCAATACTTTGAGTCCCCAGCTCTTATTTGATACTTAGGAAAATAGTTTGTAACTTTCTATGATTGGATATTAAAATTCATACTCCAGTAAGTTAGTATTTATTAAGTGTATTAAATTGTTATTCTGAAGTACATGAAAACTATTTGTCCTCCCAGAAAAAAAAAATGTAGCAACTTCCCTTAAAATCTGTAAGCATGAAATAAGTATAAGCTTAAAGTAATCAGTCTCATTTCTAGAAAGTAAGTGAGCAATTATCAAGTATTCTATTCAAATTTAAGTCTGGTGGGATTTCTTCCTATTTAAAAAGTAAAACTGATAAATATTCTTCCTGCCTAAGAGTTACAATAGATAAAACAAATGGACCCAAAACTCAATAGATAATTTGAAAGATAAATACATAAAACTCAGCCTTTACAGTGTTGAATAAAAAACAAAACTCCAAATGTCTTCTGATTTTACAGACTATGTTGCAACTCTGAAGCAACAGAAATTTTATAACATTTCCTTATGAGAGCAGCTGTACAACAGGTTTTGAACAAGTCTAGTGTGGTGTTCAGTATGGTGAAAGGGGGTGAGTTATTTTATAATTTAAGTTGGCATTTTACCAAGGAGAAAAGTTTAATGGTTGCTTTTTCTCTCTTGTGTTTAAGTGATATAGTACTTAATTAAAAAGAACACTATTTTATATTAATTTTCCTTTGGTCTTTTTCTAAATACAATACTCTATAAGATGAAATAATCCAAATTCTTTTACACCTATAAACTATATTACTGGGAAAATTATTTATGGAAGGGAAGGAAGATAAAGTTGCTTTTAAGAGTCCTTTAGCATATCAGTTTGATAACTAGCAAAACACCTTTACAGCCATTAAATATTTACCAAGACTTGGCTTTGGGCAAGGGAGCAGTTTAGTGCACCAAATTTGACTCTATGCACTGCCATTGATTAGCTATCAGAAGGACAGAGTTAATAAGTAACTTTTAAGTATTACAGAGCACTCTACATTCTTGTCAAATCTTTTCTCTGAGGATGGCCTAAAAAAAAAGTCAGTTACAACCAGCATTCACCCTACCAATGATTGCACAAGCACAACTTTGAAAGAAATAAAGGCCAGGCAAATCAGTTGAGCGGTACTTAAGCAATCTTTCCTAGTGACTGTTGTCATTGCTGCTGGACTTTAGAACTGAACATGTTTACATTTAATTAGAAAGGACACACAGTTTACAGCACAGTAGCTATCAATATCGGATCAGAATTGATTTCCGCTTTCTCCCCAGTGATTGCTTCCTTCAAGCTAATTAAAAAAGGCATATAACCAAATGACTCACATAAATTTTAAAGCAAAGTAAACAGTATTCCCTGGAGACCCAAACAAAAGGAAATGACATTTGTCCTGATTATTAGCTACACTTTTGAAAAGAATTCTGATGCTTATAAATGTGTTATAAAGTGTGTTTTAGTGTTATCAGACTACTGATATACCAAATATTCACTTTGAAGAAACCTCTGTGAATGCTTTCCTGAGTGCTATAGCTCTAAATTAAAACAAAAACAAAAACCTTACCTTACTTTTATCTTTATAATCCCTAAAACATGTAGATAAAGCAGTCTGATAGAAGGTTGGCTTCATTTTGTTAGGTTCTCGGTTTCTATATAGTGTACAGAGAAACTACTGAAAGATGTAGTAAATAACAAGTTGATTTTCTAATTACCACAGGCAAAATCATTGACAAAATTAGGATAAAAGATAAAGTTTCTTACAACTCCCATAACTCTCTACTATAAAAAAAATCTGCTTTAAATTCACTGGCTAATATTTTGGTGATTATACTGATTTTTATACTCATACTTTATTGTGAATTGAGTTTTAAATCAGAAAAACTAAAGGAAAATAAAAAATAGAGGCCAACTTCAGGAGAGTCTGTCTCAGCCCTCCTTCCTTATCTATGGGATCTGCCATACAATACCACATGGAGAATGGAAGACCATCAAGAAATAAAGATCAGAATGAATATGTCTTAAATATTATTTGGTTAATTCACAGATATTTAATAAGCATTCTTCCAGGCACTAGATAAAATGGTGAATAAAACCTCTATAAGATTGGAGGTGGGGGTGAGGCTCAGGAGTATACCACATGCTTAGCATGCACAAGGCCCTGGATTTGATCCCTAGGGGTGAAAATAAAACAGCAACAACTTTATATAATAGATTAGAGATTTTTATGTACTTTGGTTACTATCGTATCCCCAAGCACTCACTTTGTACTTTGTATATGGGATGTGCATGTACACTCGGTTGCTCAATAAATATCTAGTGAATGAACGACCCCTTTCACAAAGTTATTTCACTACAAGCGAATGTTCACACAGCCACAAGGTGGGGCCTCCAGTAGTACTTGTTTCCAGTATTCCAGGAAAACTACTGAAATCCACAATCTATAGTAACAAGAGTCCATTTAAAAGCTACCTATAGGATAGAGTAATTCATGGAAGTTTGTATGCTTACTTTTTATTTCATTTCCTTTTTAAATCTTAGCCTTTTTATTACTCTTAGTATTTACAAAGCAACCAATCTGTAATCCATCTTAGTCACTGAATATCCATAGTTTACGTTCTGCCAGGCACATATAAATCACAAAGATTATTGTCAGCCCTTCAAACATAACAATTAAGAACTACCTGACCAGCTATAAGGAACCAATAATTAATTCTTCCTTTTCACAAATATTTAACTGCTTTCTAGGTATTAGATAAAGGTCACATGGTTAAAAAGGTTTTTCCTGGTGTTTACTCTCTATTCAATGTGAAAGCAAATGAGAGAATCACCAAACTGGACATCAAGTTTTATTTCTGAAGAAACTCATGTAAAAGGATGAGTAGGAGGGACTTAAGTAAAGGGGAATGGGATCAGTGTTCTAGAGGATGTGAAAGTTATCTGTACTGACTGTAGTTTAGGGACAAATAGGTGAATGATGAGAAATAGGCTGGAAAGAAAAGAACTTCATAAATGATGTTTAAGGAATTTGGACATTATTCTAGAAAAAAAAATGTAGGGTAATTAAAGAGTTTCAATCTAAGGAGTAATAATATCTATGCTTTAGAAAGCTCACTAAGGGAAAGGAATAAGTAAGAATACTATTGCAATAATCCATTAAAGAAAATAATAGAAGACATTCTAAATAAGATATAATAATAGATCTGAAGAGATATTGAAAGATGCAAGGGAGACTTATTAGTAAATCGCAGAAGTGACTAGATTGTGAGGTAAGAGATAGAGATGGAGCTTGCTGTTTACATTTAGGACTTGGACAACTGAGTGGTGTCCAGGGAAAAGGGGAGGAAGAAAAAAGCCAAATTGGGAAGGAGTAAAAAATGAGCTCATGAATTCAGTTTCAGACATTGAGTTGTGTGCATTTGCAGAATGGTCAATTGGAGATGTCCACAAGGTGGGTATGTAGATATGGTACCCAGGAAAGATATCTGAGCTATAGAAAAATTATGTATATAGATGATTAAGTGAAGCCATGAGAGGGCATTGAAATCAAGGGAGAATTCGGAGAAATAGAAGACACAACAAGTGAAAGTGGAATAAAGGAAAAAGAAGCCACCAGAGGAGATTGAGAAACACCAAGAACACTAAGCAGAGGAGGGCTGGGTTTGTAGTTTAGTGGTAGAGTGCTTGCCTAGCATGTGTGAGGCATGGGGTTCGATTCTCAGCACTGCATACAAATAAGTGAAATAAAGGTCCATTGACAACTAAAAAAATATAGGTCTATTTCCTAAAGACCTAAAAAGAGCATGCTACAGGGACACTGCTACATCGATGTTCATAGCAGCACAATTCACAATAGCAAGACTGTGGAACCAACCTAGATGCCCTTCAATAGACGAATGGATAAAAAAAAATGTGGCAGTTATACACAATGGAGTATTACTCTGCATTAAAAAATGACAAAATCATAGAATTTGCAGGGAAATGGATGGCATTAGAACAGATTATGCTAAGTGAAGCTAGCCAATCCCTAAAAAACAAATGCCAAATGTTTTCTTTGATATAAGGAGAGTAACTAAGAACAGAGTTGGGAGGAAGAGGATGAGAAGAAGATTAACATTAAACAGGGGTGAGAGGTGGGAGGGAAAAGGAAAGAGAAGGGAAATTGCATGGAAATGGAAGGAGACCCTCATGGTTATACAAAATTACATACAAGAAGAAGTGAGGGGAAAGCGGGGGGAAACAAGGGGAGAAATGAATTACAGTAGATGGGGTAGAGAGAGACAATGGGAGTGGAGGGGATGGGGGATAGTAGAGGATAGGAAAGGCAGCAGAATACAACAGACACTAGTATAGCAATATGTAAAACAGTGGATGTGTAACTGATGTGATGCTGCGATCTGTATATGGGGTAAAAATGGGAGTTCATAACCCACTTAAAGTGTGAAATATGATTTGTCAAGAACTATGTAATGTTTTGAACAACCAACAATAAAAATTTTTAAAAAATTAAAAAATAAAAATAAAAAAAGTAGAAACCCAGAAAGTATTGCCAAGGAATGAGATATTTTCAGAAATAATTGGCTCCAGATAAGTCAAGTAGATAATGATTGAAAAGTGTATTTTATGTTTAGCAGCATCACTGGCATCATTGGGGAATTTAAATTCTTTCAGTGGTTTCTCATTTATCTTAGCTAAAGACCAAAATCCATCTCATATTCCAAAAAGACTCTATGTGACTCAGTCCCAACAATTTTCAAAGGTTCCTTAACATAAGCCTACCTGTGCTTCATCCACTCTTCAGACTTTCTTTCCTTTAAGGCCTTTGTACACACTTGTCTATGCCTAAAATTCTTCCTCCAACCTCCTTCTCATTAGTACCTATTTTTATCTTCAAACCTCAATTGTCATAATTTGACAAATCCTTATAACATTTGTAATAATTTGGAATATGTGTAGCCAATGCTCTATCTCTAGCCTGACCAATACATGGTAGTCCTTTTCTGTAACCTGAGACATCATAATGCAGCCACCCAGTTCTAAGTACTATAAAACAAAACATGCTCATAATATGTGTATGCCAACTGAACCCTATATACTTCACATTTCAATTTATGTAGTCCAAAACATCTTATTTTTTAAGGCATCAGTATTGTATTGTACATTAGAATCATACAATTCTAATCAGTGAGGCCCAAACCAAGCTGGAATTTATTACCCTCTGAAGTAATACAGAACACAATAAACTGCTTCAAATTCTTAAAGATATTTATAATAGTTCTATAATTTTTCTCATGTCCTGTCCATATGGTTCTCTAATCATTTTTTTATAAACCACAGTAAGTTTTACAGCGTATTCGCCTTTTTGATAATTCCTCCTCGAAAGTGCTTCAATTAAACACTTACAAATTGAGTACAGACATAACTGAATTCTAGTGTGGTCAGTAATGTGGACCCTATACTGACCATATTCAACTGTTTCTTTATACTTCATCAGATTTGATTGCTAATGAATTTGATTAGTCTCTCCCACTCCATGTGGTAGGGCAGAGCTGGGATTCTATTTATAGACTTTATTTATTAGAATAGTTTACAGTAAAGTTGAAGTAGCACAGAGTTCTCACATAAGCTGTCCTCCCTCCCCAATTTCCCTTATCATTAACATCTATTATTGGTATGGTACATTTGCTAAAATTAATGAAACCATATTGATAAATTATCATTACCAAAAGCCCACAGTTAACATTGATGTTCACTCATTATTTTGTACAGTTCTATGAGTTTTGAAAAATGTGTAACATCATCCCTACCACTACAGGATTATATGGAATTGTTCCACCACACTAAAGAACCAGAGTGCTGTATTTTTTTATTTCTCCTTCCTTTCCTCTAGCAACTATTTATTGATTTTTTGACTGTCTCTATAGTTTTCCACATGTCATAGAGTTGAAACCATGCAGTATGTAGTCTTTTCACACTGGCTACTTTCACTAAGCAATAAGCACTTAAGATTCTTCCATGTATGTTCATGGCTTGATAACTGATTTTGTATCACGAAATATATTCTGTTGTATTAATTATCCATGGTTTGTTTATTCATTTACCTATTAAAAGACATTGTTTAGTTCCAGTTTTGAAAAATTATTAATAAAGCAACAGTAAACATTCATGAGCAGGATTTTTGTGGATATGTTTTCAACCTTATTAGGTAAATACGTAAGAGCATGATTACTGGATTATACATTGATAAACTGCGACTGCTTTCCAATGTGGTTGTACCATTTTACACTCCCACTAGCAATGAATGTTCATTTCTCTTGTCCTATTATCTTCACTAGCAATTGTTATTGTAAGGTTTTTTGATTTTAGTCTTTCTTACAGGTGTGTGGTGATATCTCATTGCTATCTTAATTTGCACTTCCCTGATGACATATTATGTTAAGTATCTTTTCATGTGCTTACTTGCTGCCTATGAATCTTTTTTGCTAAAATGTCTATTCAGATCTTTTGTTATTTTCTTGTTGTCAAGTTCTAAGAAATTTTTGGAATGTTTTCCTTTCTTGTAATATCTTTGTCTGGTTTGGTTGTTGGGGTTATGCTGTCCTCATTAATTGAGTTAGGAAGTTTTGCCACTGCTTCTATTTTCTGAATGCAATTATAGAGAATTAATATCATTTATTCCTTAACTACTTGGTTGAATTCACCCCTGAAACTGTTTGAGCCTGATTCTTTCTTTGTTTCTGTATTTATTGTTGTTTATTCATTTTGAGGGGATTTTGTTTGGGGGATGTTATTGACTCTTGAATCACTTTCTTTAATAAATGAAGGCTTTTTCTGACTTTCTTTTGTGGGTTTTTGATAGTTTGTGTCTTGCAAGAAATCCGTCCACTTCATCTGAGTCATTGAATTTGTGGACATAGTTGTAAAAACATTATTTTATTATCCCTTTAATATTTATGGTCTCAGTATTGATGAACCCTTTTTCACTTCCACTTTGTAATTTTTTCTTCTCCCTTCTTTTCTTGGTTAGCCTAGATGGAAGTTTCTCAGTTGTATTGAATATGGTACACTGAAAAGTGGCCAGAGAAGATATCCACATTAAGTGTTAATAAGTTAAGGAACTTGAAAGAAGGGGCTTATTCCAGATTCTCCTACATATAATCATATGTGTTTTAATAAGACAGGGAGGAGGGAGTTTTGAAACAGGCATAGATAGGAGAAAGCCATGTAAACTTGAAACCAAAGACCTGAGTGATAGAATTGGAGTGAGTGAGGAAATGCCAGCAGTCACCAGAGGCTGAAGAGGCAAAGGAAGGAATTTCCCCTGGAGTGACCCTGCCAACTCCTTGATTTCAGACTTCTAACTACACTTGAGAAAATAAATTTCTGTTGTTTTAAGCCACCAGGTTGTGGAAATTTGTTAAAGTGGCCTAAGAAATTAATACATAGATCTTTTCAAAACACTGGCTTCTGATTTTATTGTTTTTGTCTGTTGATTTCTGATTTTCAATTTTATTGGTTTCGGCTCTAAATTTTATTATTTCTTTTTATTAGCTTGCTTTAGGTTTATGTTGCTCTTGTTTGTCTAGCTTCCTAAGGTTGAAGCATATGTTATTTTAAATCTTTCTTCTTTTCTAATATTTGCATTCAGTTCTATAAATTTCCCTCTAAGTGTTTCTTTTGCTTCATCCCACAAATTTGATAAGTTATGTTTATATTTTCACTTAGTTCAAAATATATTTTACTTTCTCTTGAAACTTCATGTTTGACCCATATATAATTTGTAAGAACATTCTTTAATCTCCAAGTACATTTGGATTTTTCACAGTGGTTTGAGAGTGTGTCTTTATGATTTCTACTCCTTTAAGATTGTTTATGGCCCATAATGTGACATATCTTGGTGAATGCTTCAGCATGAGAAGAATGTGTACTCTACTGTTTGTTGTTAAATGAAATATTCTGTAAATGTCATCTAGAATTCTATCAAAGGATGGTTAAGATGGCTATTACCAAAAGACAAGAAAAAAGATAACAAATGTTGGTGAGTATGTGGAGAAAGGAAACCCTTATTCGGTGGGAATTAAATTAGTGTGGTCATCATGGAGGACAGTATGGAGGTTCCTCAAAAAAATTGAAAATAAAACTATCACATGATTCAAAAGTCCAACTTCTGTATATGTATCCAAAGGAAATGAAATAAGTATGTTGACAAGATATCTGCGCTACCATGTTCATTGCAGTATTATTTGCAGTAACCAAACAGTGGAAGTAACCCAAATGCCTATCAGTGGGCAAATGAATAAAGAAAATGTGTTATACATACACAATGGAATATTAATCAACCTCTTAAAAAAGGAAGTCACATTATTGATGACAAACATGAGTGATCCCAGGAGACATTATGCTAGGTGAAATAAACTAGACACAAAAAGACAAATGCTGTGATCTCATTATGTGTGGAATCTAAAAAGAAATGAACTCAGAAGCAGAGAATAGAATGGTGGATAGGAAATGGAGAAATATTAGTCAAATGGTGGATAGCTGAGGGAAATGGAGAAATGTTAGTCAAAGGATACACAGTTTTAGACATTCAGGATTAAAAAATTCTAGATATCTGTCATATAGCATGGCAACTATAGTTAACAGTCTTGTATTACACACTCGAAAATTCCTAAGAAAGTAGATCTAAATGTCCTCACACAAAAAAAGTAACTCCACAAAAGTAATATTAGTATATTTCTTAAGGTTATTTAATTAATTTATTTATTTGGAGAAGGGGACAAGCCAGTTCTTTAATTTGTCCTAATTAAGAAGTAGCATACTGGGGCTGGGGATGTGGCTCAAGCATGCGTGCGACCTGGGTTCGATCCTCAGCACCACATACAAAGATGTTGTGTCCGCCGAAAACTAAAATAAATAAATAAATAGATAGATAAATAGATAAATAAATAAATAAGAAGTAGCATAATAACTCTACAGCAACAATAAGAATCCTGTGTGGAAGGGTTTAAGGGAACACCTTTGCTGCTCTAAGATTTTAGGAAATGATCTTTAATCAAATGATCTATTTGAAACATGTTTCTTTAGATGCATCAAAGGTTTCAATATATATATATTTTTTAACAGCAAAAAAATAATAAATAAACAGCAGAATGCATTACAACATTTATTACATATATAGAGCTCAATTTTTCATATCTCTGGTTGTATACACAGTATACTCGCACCAGTTCGTGTCCTCATACATGTACTTTGGGTAAGAATGATCATCACATTCAACCATCATTAGGTACCCCATGCACCCTCTCTTCCCCTCCCACCTCTCTGTCCTATTTAGAGTTCGTCTATTCCTCCCATGCTCCCCCTCCCTATCCCACTGTGAATCAGCTTCTTTATACCAAAGAAATCATTCAGCATTTGGTATTTTGGGATTGGCTAAATTCACTTAGCATTATCTTCTCTAACTCTATCCATTTGCCTGCAAATGCCATGATTTTATTCTCTTTATTGCTGAGTAATATTCCATTGTGTATATATGCCACATTTTTTTTATCCATTCAACTGTTGAAGGGCATCTAGGTTGGCTCCACAATTTAGCTATTGTAAATTGTCTGCTATAAACATTGATGTGTCTGTGTCCTTGTAGTACACTGTTTTTTTTTTTTTAAGTCCTTTGGGTATAGACCAAGGAGAGGGATTGCTGAGTCAAATGGTGGTTCCATTCCCAATTTTCTAAGAAATCTCCATACTGCTTTCCATATTGGCTGTACCAATTTTTAATCCCACCAGTACTGTATGAGTGTACTTTTTTCCCCACATCCTCACCAACACTTATTGTTGTTTATATGCATAATAGCTGCCATTTTGACTGGAGTGAGATGAAATCTTAGAATGGTTTTGATTTGTATTTCTCTAATTGCTAGTGATAATGAACATTTTTTCATGTGTTTGTTGATTGATTGTACATCATCTTCTGAGACGTGTCTCTTCAGGTCCTTGGCCCATTTATTGATTGGGTTATTTGTTTTTTTGGTGTTTAGTTTTTTTAGTTCTTTATATACCTTAGTGATTAGTACTCTATCTGATGTGTGAGGGGTAAAGATTTGCTCCCAAGATGTAGGCTCTCTATTCACCTCACAGATTATTTTTTGCTGAGAAGAAACTTTTTAGTTTGAGTCCATCCCAGTATATTTTAAAGAAATGGTTTAGTTCTTCTAAGTTGATGTATTTATGTAGTGTGAGCAATCCCTTATCTTTTTTATGTCTATAAAATTGTTAGGGATATTTCTTATTTATTTCTGGAAATAAATTATTGGTAATATGTTTCTTCTTGTTGCTCTTTTGTGCATCTATCTGCTCTTTATTATTTTCTTCACTCTTGCTCTATAGTTATTTAGCTATTTCATTGAAAGGTTGTTGAGGTAGAAGCTTAGAATATTGATTTGATACATTTCCTGTTTTACTAATGTATACATTTAGTACTATAAATTTCTCGGCACTGCATTAGCTGTATCCTACAAATTTCTGTATATTGTATTTTTATTGTCATTCACTTCTGTGTATTTTTTTAAATTCTTTTTATAATTCTTCTTCACTCGTGGATTATTTAGATATATGTTGTCCTGTTCCATGTGTTTGGTGATTTTTCTGTTAGTGTAATACCTAGAGCAACATTAACTTTCTGTTATTGAGCTCTGATTTTATTATATTGTCATCAGAGAATGATTTCAGTTCTTTGGAGTTGATTGAAGTTTGTTTATGGCCCAGGATATAACCTATCTTGGTGTGTATACTGTGGGCATTGGAAAATAATGTTTGTTCTGCTGTTGTTTGGAATATTTGTGAATCCTGATTGAATGCTAGTTAGTGTTTGATGGTGGTGTTGAGTTGTTCAGTATCTTTTGGTATTTTGGGATTTTTTTGTTTTTTCTGGTTGAGAGGTATTGAAATCTTCAATTATATTTGTATATTCTATCAGTTTTTACTCCTCTTATCTTCAGTCCTGTTATTTGGTGCAAACACACTTAAAGTTACTGTGTCTCCATGGTGGATTGTCTCTTTTAGCATAATATAATGCCCTTCTTTCATATCTTTCTTGGCTTTGCAGTTTATCTAATATTAGTATAGCCACTCCTACTTTCCTATAATCTACTCATATACATTATGTTTGTAACAGATTTCTTATGCACAGAATATAGTCGTGGGGGTTTTGTTGTTGTTGTTGTTTTGTTTTGTTTTGTTTTTTTAGTTTGATTTGGTTTGGTACCATGGATTGAACCCAGGGGCACTCAACCACTAAGCCACATCCCTAGCCCATTTTTATATTTTTTATTTTGAGATATGACCTTACTAAGTTGCTTACAGCCTCACTAAATTACTGAAACTGGCTTTGAACTTGCAATCCTCCCACCTCAGCCTCAAGGGCCACTGGGTTTACAGGCATACACCCAGGTGCCCCAGATGGATCATGTTTTATAATCCTGTTAATCTCATTTAATTGTTGTATTTAGACTGTTTACATTTAGATTAGTATTTATCTACTATTTTATTGTTTTCTGTTGGTTCACTCTGAAGTTTTTTATTAATTTTTCTCTTTTGTTGTTTTTTTGTTTGGGTTTTTTTTCTTGTTTTATTTCTGTTTTTCCTGCCTTCCTGTGGGTTACTTAAACATATTTTGGAATTCCTTTTTCTGTATGTACAGTGTTTTCCGTGTTTCTCTTTTATATATCTTTTTAAATTGTTGCCATGGATATATATAAATATTATTACAGTTTTTTATGTCATTTTACCATTTCCAGTGGAACATAGAAACTTTACCAACTTAATTTTCTTTATCCTTCCTTGTTTATAATGTGTTTTAAATATATCTTCTACATACATTTAGAACCACATTAGACAGTGTTATAATTTTCTTCAATCATCAAACATAATTTTTAAAATTCAAGTAGACCTATTGTATTTCTCCATATTTTATACATAGTGTTCTTTCTTTCTTCACAGAATTCCAAGATTTGTTCTTTTAACATTTCCTTTATGTTCAGATTACTTCTACTTTTTTTAAGATAGATCTGCTTGGTACAAATGCTCCTGGTTTTCCTTCATCTGAGAATATCTTGATTTTTGCCTTATTCTTGAAGCATATTTGTCAAGGCCTAGAATAATAGATTGACAGTTCTCTCCCTTCAACCTTTGAAAAGTAATGTGCCACTTTCTTCTGTCCTCAGTAGTATCTTATTAGAATCTGCTTTAAATTATTTCCCCCCTATATGTAAGGGCCCACTCACTGAGTACTTTCAAAATTTTGTCTTTGTTTTTAGCTTTCAGAAGTTTAATTATAATTTATCTCTTCATGTACTTATGTGGATCTTCTCCATTTGGAGTCTGTCAACCTCTTGTAGGTTTATATCCCTTGGAAAGCTTTCGGTCATTATTTCTTTAGTACTTTTTCAGTTCTTTCCTCTTTCATTTTCCCTTCTCTGTCTTTGAGAACATGAATGTTAGTGCTTTTATTATGAGTTCATGAGATCATGAGTTCCTGAAGCTCTGATTTTTTTCCAGTCTATGTGTATATTGTTCATAATGGATCGTTTTTTGTGTTCTCTCCTCCAGTTCAATGATTCTTTTCTTTGTCCTCTCATTCCTCTTGTTAGGCCCATCCACTGGGCTTTTTGTTTCAGTTATTGTAGTTTTCAGTTTAAAAACTTTCATGTCTTCATTATATATTCTGTGTTTTCCATCTTCTCAGAAGCAGAAGTTTCCCTCTTTAGTTTCCAGTTATATCTGCTATTCTATAGTTTTAGTAATGGCCATAAAATGATATTTGTTACATGATAAATTTTATGATAGACTCTGTTCCCTATTCATCTATACGGTGATATGTAAATGGCTTTGTGAACATAATACTGTCTCACCCAATTCAAGAATCCACTATTGGATAATCAGTAATCTATAACTAGCCCTACATCAATTCCAAGTGCTGTTGTATGTTTTAATAGTGTTTTAAAATAGTTTAATTTAATAGATTTTTCAGTGAATCCTTGCAATTAGTTATATAGATAATTACCTTTCTTTTCTGTTCAATGAATTCAACAAATATTTAGTAACTACTAGTTTATATCACAAAATGTAGTATCCATAAGCCTTTCAGTAAATAGTAATAAACATGTTGACCAGCATATCCACTTTAAAATTCTTAAAAACTTAAGTTGTCTCACTGTATAACAAAGAGATTGTTATTCTCTCTGAAATAATTCAACAAGTTATCTCTAAATCAACTGCCATAGCAGAGGAAGCAAATCAATGGAATCATTAGACTGATTTATCATTCTCCTCACTCACACTCTTAACCATTCTGAATATATTTTCTTCTCTCTGTATATCAGTCAGAATTTAAACCTATTGCATCATAAGCTGATTTTCTCCAAAATAAGCAAGGAGGTCAACTATTATTTTCTTGAAAAGATCTTAGCAAATTAATTGATGCAGTAAATTAGGAAGTAAGAACAAACACTGTCCTCAGTAAAGAGAGCACATACTTTTGCTTTTCATACTTGCTTTGATTTTATTTATTTAATTCAGTAAAACAAGCCAAACCTGCCCTTTCTTTTTAAAGAATGATTTAAGAATGTTATCAGTAAGTGAATAAAGGTTGAGAAACTAGTTTAATTCTTTTAATTCATGAAAAACCTGTGGAAACAGGCAACTGTTTTTCAGCAAAGTATTTATAAAATGTCTGAGTGTTGTGTAAGATTATGTACAAGGTCAACTAGATACAAATCACTTCTTTTAAAACTTATACAGGTAAGAACACCTATGCCTACCCAGTTATTGTGCTAGATACTTTTCCACATAATAGATCACTTTATCTCTTTCTCATATGAACTCCATGAGTTTGTTCTCAGTGTTTTAGAGTAAAGGAAATTAATATTCAGGGAGTAAAGTATTTTCCTAAGGTCACACAGAGCGAATGACAAGACTGAAATTTGAACCTACGTTTTCTAAATCCAACCCAACATCATTTCATCAATACCAAGGTCAGCATTCTTGACATATTAGACTGGGTAATTCTTTATTGTGAAAGTGTGTCCTCTCCATTAGAGGATGTTTAGCAGGCCCTCCAACCTTCACCCACTAAATGATAGTAGTAGTATCCCTGTGATTGGAACAATTGAAAATGTTCTCTGATGGATGGAAGTACTGCCAGCTAAGAACTACTTGTCTGCATTTCTGAGATCTCACTTCTAAATTCTAATCTAAAATTTTCTATCCAATTAAAATAAATAGCTTACATAGGATACACAATTGATTGAGCAAATACTATTAAATAAATGAAATATAAGCAATAGAGTATGTATAAATTTTAGGATGGTAAATAAAATGATATCATGTAAGTCTTGATTAATACTTGGTCATAGGGGACAAGACAGGAAGTCAGGAAAAGTAGCAAAACTTGGTATTAATAGGAAAGTATCAAGTGCAAGAATAAGCTAAAACCACATGAGACATGACATAAAAACTAAGAATGAGTTCAAAAACCAGGTAAGCAGTGAGGTTGAGGAGAACATAAATATTTACAAGGAAAATATGTAAGCAGGTCATAAATCTGATAGTTTCCCAATATTTGAAGCTAAAGCAGTATAGAGAGTCAGGGGCCAGGAATATAATCAAAGCCACAGACTTGAGACAATAGATTCATGTTCCAGAATTAAGAAACACTGAAACTGACACAGAATCCACTACAGAAAGGAATCTGTTACATGTCCCTTACTGGAGTAGTGTCCATTGGAGGGCATTTTCTACCTTGACCTTCCTTTGGGTTTATTATAGTGAGCAGCATACTAGATGACTTAATCTTAATTGGTATGAATTATAATAATATGAACTATTACAAAATAAAAGTATTTTAAAGCCTCACTTTCTGTACTAAATTAGAAATATTAAATTCATTAAGATCATATAATTTTAAAACTGGAAGTGAAAATTGAAACTTTGTTTATATTACTCCAAAAATTTTGTGATAAATAAAAATATTGTGAATATTGTATGAGCCAATTATTAGACATGCTTTGAACTTCTGAGAGTAATTAAGTGATTTTTCTGCTGTTTTATCATTTTCTTACTATAACTTAAAATATATTCCAACATGATTTAAGTGCTGGTAAGTTGGAATGCTATTGCTGTGATAAAAAATGCATGGGGGGTGGTTGGGATTGTGACTTAGCATTAGAGCGCTCTCCTAGCATGGGCGGTTCGATCCTCAGCACCACATAAAAATAAAGGCATTGGGTTGTATCCATCTACACCAAAAAATAAATATTTTTTAAAAATGCATCTGAAAATAAGTAACTTTGGAAAGAGATTAAATGTTATAAGAAAATGTTATAGGACTTCCTGAATAAGGCTAACCAGTGGGTCCCTAATGTCAGTTTAAGAAAAGCTCTCTGAGGGAAAAATAGCACTAAAGCAAAAATGTGCTTCAATTTTTATAGATTTATATATACTGGCATATTCTTTCTAGTTTACCTTTATTTCTATAGGGAAATGTCCTTAGAATTATAAACATCCCAATTTATTATAGTTCTTAAGAAATGCATTCTTCCTATAAAATAAATTTAGCCTATATAAATGGAATATTAATATGTTAGCAATGGGAAGTATATCACAACAAGAAATTGAAAAAAAAAGTTGACAATTATTACAAATTCTGAGGAGGAAAAGAGTATGATCCAAGAGAAACTAACAAAGAGGAAATATCAAAATTTAGATTTGAAGAATCACAGTGGCTTCTGAGGAAGTGGTGTTTATGCTGCAATTTAATAGATGAATAGGAGTTTGTCCTATTTTGCATTTTCTTCTCTGCTAGAAGGGTTAGGGCTGATTCAATTGCTTGCCTTTCTTTGTTTCAGTTTTTTCATCAAGAAATTAGAAATATTATTGAGACTCTTCACACAGGTGTTATCAGGTCTAGTGAGTTAAAAATATATGTTATTATTTTAGAATTTTTTTCTGAGTGCAATGAGATGCTATTGCAGAATTTTAAGTAACATTATCTACTATATCTTTTTGAAAAAAAAATCATTCCAACTATTGCTTCTGTCCAAGAAAGTTTTGGTGAAAATTTAAAGGTTCCCAAGGCATTGTGAATGATGAGTAGCTTTTTTTTTTTTTTTTTTTTTTTTTACAGCTTGAGAGTAAAGGATCTAATCACATGTCTATCTGCAAATCATTCTAGTTTTATATGTACTAGCCAAGTGACCAGAGTTTAGCAACAGTCTCTCTTCTTCTGGACTAATTTGAATCTTGAAATGATTTCTTTTGATATGCTAACTGTCCTGGTTTCATGTCCATTTTATTTCTGTGTGACACCTACTCCAAAGTGAGACCACTATAAAGGCTCGTGGGTAACTTAAAAGAAGAAATTTATAATCACTTCAGTTTGAAGAGTTTTAAATATCAGACTGTATATTAAGTCAGTGCTAAAGTTCACTGACTAGCTTTTTGCAGATTTAAGAATTATATTGCTTTCTTTCACATTATCAACCTGTATTATATAGTTAGGTTGTTGTAGTTCAAGTCTCCAATTGACAGTTCCTTTGTATGCATATACTGAAATGATTTTATTTAATAAAAAAAGAACATCTCCTGTGTGGATTTTAAATTTCCCTTATTAAATATTTATATTTTCAAAATGTCTTTATTTAATTGAGTGAGGTGCTTGGTGCCATTTCAAAATAACCTCAGGTGGTAGGTGTAATGACATATCAAAGATTTGACCTTTAGCATTTTAGGATTCTATTTATCTGCATTTTCTTCTGCATTCATTTAGTCTTAATTTATATGCTATTCCTCTGGATGATTTAATGAGTGAATGTATTTGGCCCAAGATTCATTAATCATAAAAATATATATCTGAATACATATTATTTCTGTGCCTTCATTTATATCTCAACTGTGACAAGTAGAAAATTCTGTGTATAAGGTTGATCAGTATTTGCACAAACCTCATTCATTCTCATTAAGTGCTTAGCAGAATAGACCCTGATCCCCTAAACTGATGCCCATTCTCCTACTTCTCACTTCTTTGCAGTCAGCTTATTATATTCCTTTATTTACCTAGAGATACTTTATTTTCCAATTCTCTGCTATTCCTTTTAAAGAAAATTGAATGTAATATTTACACTGATATAATTAAATTAACATCTTCCAGCATCTTTCTGTGTGCTTTGCTAGCGTAGATAATCATTTACTGGGTAGCTTGCAGCGTAGAAGCAGAGTTATAGAATAATTATTAATTATTTTATATCACAATAATATAGTGATATAAAAGTTATTTTCATTTGTGCATGTTTTTCTGTATTGATTTTGAGAAGTAAAGATTCTAAGTGGAGTTAAGGAAATGGATCATTGATCAGTTAGCCTATGTTACTTATATTTTAATTATTTTTGTATTTTCTCAGTTTACACAAATCTTTATCTCAAGAAGAAAACCTGAAGGATCAATTTAACCATACACTTAGTACTTATGAAGAAGCTTTAAAAAACAGAGAGAACATTGTTTCCATCACTCAACAACAGAATGAGGAACTTGCTACCCAACTGCAGCAAGCTCTGACAGAGCGAGCAAACATGGAATTACAGCTTCAGCGTGCCGTAGAGGACTCCCAAGTGGCCAGTGAAAAGGTTCAGAAGTAAGTAAAATGTTCTTTTATTATTTTAAAAACATAAAAACACTTTCTTCTGAAAATAAGCAATATATAATTATTGTTCATGCCATTAGTAGTTCAAGTCAAAAGTAGAACCAAATGAACTATTTCACATTGTATATAATAAACATGTTTAGGGTCAAAAAGTCACTTGCTTGGCAATAGTTGTTACTATTTAGGACAAACCATTTATTTTTGATAACTGATCTACATTAGTTTGTGGAGGCCACATTATTGAAATCATTCCATCCTCCCAAGTTGATAGGCAAAGTTATTTGCAAGAGGAAGAGGCAGTCAAGTTACTACCTGCACTCATTTAGCTTCACAATAATCCTGCTGGAGTTGAGATCATCTGTGACCTTGCAATTTGAGACCTCTAGATGCAGTGAATCCAGTACAGTGAAATTAATTTTCTTGTGTTGTTCTTCTGAAGTATTCAATGCTACTATTCACAGCGCATAATTACATTTGTTTATTTTGAATGATCTTTCCATTTTTTATTAAAATTTAAATAAAGCTGCATAATCAGTCAGTCTTTATGACAGCTAGCAGAATGTTAACAACTTACCAAGCAAAGAAGTCACTTGTTAATTTATGGGGCTTGAATGTTGTAGCAGAATTTTCTGAGGAAGCTTTAATGTAATAAAACTTGTCATTTTAACCTTCTTTGTGTGTTGTTAACAACATAACATCATTCACATACCTAATCACCTTCAATTTCTAACACATACCTTTTCCTTAATCTTTTTTTCAGTTTTATAGTATGAAGTAATGCTTACTTGCTTTAAGGTTTCTTACTTTCTGTGACTTCTTATTTGAAAATTAGTCATTTCAACTACTTCCTTAGCATCTCTGAAGTTATATTTCAATTAAAGAGCCCAAAGTCAGGTGAATCTGTAGTCAAGACCATTTTTCAAACAGTTTAGGGATTATGCATATTAATATTTACTACCTATGTACCTTGTAGCTCTTGATTTATATAAGCATTATATTTTGTAAGTTTAAAGATTAGGTTTATATTCAATCAGAAACTATCTAGTTTTTTACAATGTGCACTAAAAGTCTAAGAACACTGATGGGTAGATGGATCTCACTTCATCATATATTGCAATTACTAACTGGACTATCAGGATCTGATTTAGTTCTGTTAGCTAAAAGTCTATAAATAATACAAATTTCAAAGTTTTCTTTACACATAATCTTTTAATATCTATCCATGACTAAAATTCCTTGAAATAGTTTGCAGAGACCAATTCAGTTCTCAAAAAAACTTCGGAAATATTGCTAACTTTTTATTTTTTAGAACCTATCAACTATCATTATCATTAACTTTTTGCACACCAAGAAGTAGAACATTATTTTAGATAAGGCTTGAATTATAATAAATGTAACTGTTGAACGGACTCATTATATCATCCTATTTTGCATACTTAATCACAGAAAGAAACTGTTTTTTGGAATGGCACCAGTCCATGGATCAAAGTCTAAGTACAACAGCCATGTCATTCACAAGTGTTAAATGTTAAATCTTTTATTCTGATTTCCAACAAGACATAGGAGAAATATTATCACACTTTCCTTTTTATATTCAATTCATTGTACTTCATTTTAGTTTGCATCAATTAAACAAAGTATATTTTTGTCCCAGTTAATGTGGCCATCAGTCTTTTATTGTTTAAAAAGGAAGTTATCCTCTAAAAAGAAACTATAATAAGATTTTTGGGGCAGGGGATGTGAGCTCAGTGTTATAATGCTTGCCTAGCACGTGTGAGGCCTTGGGCTTGATCCCCCGCACTGAGAGAGAGAGAGAGAGAGAGACAGACAGACAAACAGACACTGACTTTGTAAGAAAGTATTCTCCATACAATAAAAAATTACTACTGTTAGCATACATTTTTTGGACATTCCCTTGAAAATATATAATATTCCATGAAATTTCAAATTTAAACTAAAGAGGTCCATATTTCCTCTTTTCCCTTTGCAACCAAATTTTTTGAATACCTAATCTATCTCTAAATTTTTTAATTCCCATTTATTCCTCTTCTATTCATTACTCTGGCTAACTTTTATGCTAAAATTGTTCTTTCAATATCACAAATAATTTCCTAACTCCTAAATCAAGGACCCATTTTAAACCACATTTTTAACATACAACTAATACATGATTATGGTAAAAATAAATGAAGTTCTTATATCTTCAGCAGTATTAACTCCTGCCTTGGATTCCAAATGTATATGTTTGAACTTGGATATTTTATTTTTAAATGCTGTGTTAATTTGGATAGTTACACAACTGTCACATAACATTACTGTAAGCATTAGCTGAAATAATATAAGCAACACTTTTAGAACAATGTGTGCTATATATCCCCTCCTTCTTTTGCATATCTCCTCCTTCTCTGGTCATCTCCCTCCATGCTACACTCATTGCTCAGAGGGGATGTACATTTTCAAGATTAAATGTCTTTGCATGTGTTGATCTCTTTGCTCAGAGTCTTTTACTTTCTCCCCGATGAGAACCTTATTCATTTTGTGAAAGTTGACCATACAGGACAGAAAACAGGCTTTGTTGTCAAGTCTGAAAGTCCTGGCTTTGAATCTCTACTCTCCTACTTATTACATGTGAAATTTTTACTTAAGTAAAAGTTCCTCAGATAAACTCAGTAATTCTGCCTTCACAGGAAGGGTTCTCGTGAGGAAGAAATTGAATAGCATATGCAATGCCTAGTGCAGTGCCAGTAATTATTAAAAGCAGTCTCTAAATGACATTATTTGTATTGTGATATTCATCAAAAAAGCAAAACCAGTTCAATTACATCTTTTCTGCTAAGTCTTTTCCAACTTCCTAGAAAGTAAATTCACTCCCTTCCATGTGTTGTCATAGTATTGGAGCAGGGGGCATTAGTGTATTATTAGAAGCCATTCCAGTCAACAGTACACTCATTTAGTTGGACCTTATAACTTGTTGCCATGCCCAAAGATAGTTACTGTACTTTATTATTTATAAGTTTATATGTCTTCCTACTAGATTGTGCATCCCTTGAGAGTAGATAACATCCTAAAATTTTACATGATGAATGCTTTATGAATATTGTTTGGAAAACAAGAAGAGAGACAAAAAGCTTATGTTCTAAAGTCTAGAGATTACATCAATGTTAAGACCATGTAATATGATCACAGAATATTATTTTAAGACTTTTATTTTACTACTTTTCTGTCCATTTCTACTCCATTTCTTTTAAGGAATATATCTGCCAGCTATCCCAAAGTAATGATTCTTTTTTTTTTTTTAATGGAACTGAGGATTGCACCCAGAGTAATCTACCACTGAGGCACATCCCCAGCCCTTTCTATTTTATTTTGAGACAGGATTCCACCACCAAGTTGCCCAGGCTGGCCTTGAATTTGTGATCTCCTTGCCTTATCCTGCAGTCATGGGTATTGCAGTCATCCGCCACTGTGCCTGGCCCTACATGATTTCTCTAAAGATTATTGCTACATAATTCTTAGGAAATGTTATCCATTTCCATAAGCTTAACCCACTACCTATTAGCCAAATAACTTCCAAATCTTCTTCTTATAGTACTCACCTCTCTGCTAAGATCTAGTCTCATGTTCCCAAAACTCTTTACTTTGCCCTCCCCTGAAAATAAAGTTCTCCAGTATTTTCTGTCTCAGTTAATGAACTTCAACACACTATTTTTTACCTTTCACATTTACTTTGGCACCAATTTCTGCTGTGTCTACTGCCTAAATGTCTTGATTCCGTTCGTCCCATCCTTACTGGTTAGCTCTATTACACCAAGTCCTCATCATTCCTCATCTGGACTATCTCAATAATTATAACACTATTCTATCTGCCTTTATTTCTCCTGAGTTTGTCTTTCCTAACTGCCATCAGACCTAAAACAAATCAAACATGAAACATAAATATTACTTCCTCATAAAATCTCTCATATGAGGCCTATCCCTGGCCCTCTCCCACTGTTCTAGTATCATTTCCTCACACAGTCCTTCTTCTTTGAACATGTTCCTGCCTTTTAGTGCACTGCCAAGCTTTTGTTAATTCCTGAAGTCCAGCCTAAACATTACCCCCATTATAAAGCTTGAACTGGCTTCTTTCTTCCATTGTTTATTTTCTCCTTCTATTTGGTTTTCATAGTACTTAATCCATACCTTTGTTAGAGTTCTTAACCATCTAGGTGTTATAATTGTTTCATACGTTTATTTTCTACCTCCTCTCTACCCTCTCTCCCAAATTTCCTAAGATATGGATAGTGTCTTGTTCATCTTCATATCATCATCTCTTCCACAAACTCACACAGATGTCTGCTATAAAGTAAGTTCTCCATAAATACTTAGGAAAAATGAGCTGAAGCAATTTAATAGATTGATAAAATAATAGGAATAAAGTAAAAGCTGGTCTGGTCAGGTCAGGAATGTACAGGAAAAATTCAGATATACTCTCATCTACTTTAAGCCCTAGATAAAAAGCGTTTCTCCTAATCCAGTGCCAAATCTAACCAGTTTCATAGAAAATTATGGCCCTCATGATGGATCCTGCCCACCTCCTCTCACTGGCACCGCCTTCTCCTCTCCTGGAATCTCATTACCAAACTCTAACCTTTGCTCTAAAAACCCACTTCCCTCAAGTTTAATTACAATTAAGACTGAAAATCTTTAGTGATGGTAGAAAGAGAACATATACTATTGCTAATTGTAGAATTTTAAATTCATGTTCTATCATTCTAGACATAAGAATTAGCATTCATAAGCTGGCTTACAAATATGTACAGGATAAAAATCAATGAATACAAGAAACTCATTGCCCAAAAATAGTTTTTGGCCCATCTGTCATAAAACCTAAAATTTCACTGATGAAGATTCATCGCTTTGGTTGAGCACTATGTACTTCTATTATTTATAGGACAAACTTCTCTTAATAGTTTCACCAAGGACCATTTCCATTCTCCATTTATTCAAGCAAAACTGACATACCAATCCATCTGATGAATGTTTTTAATTATGAAATTTAAAACTTGATACTTCTTGCTGTATTTTATTTTCCACCTATAGGTATGCTTATTGTGTCCTGAAACAAAACTTCCAAAGAATTTTAAGAATACATGTTGCAATATTTAACATGCCTAAGCTGACATAATTGCTTAAAATAAAAGTAATTACAATCATGTTTATAACTTTTGAAGATCTCTCAAAGATTTAGATTTTTACATTGAAATAGTTTTTGTCACATATTATCTGTACTGTGGGCCCAACTTACAGTGATAAAATTCAAATGCTCTCCTAAACTATAGCTATATAGTTAATAAACCAAACAAACAGATGTAGAAAAATTTAACTTTAAACATATTTTCAAGAAAAGATTTGTCAACTTTCAGAACTAACTTTCTGTCCACATACTTTTCTATAAGAAAAATAGAGTCAGATGTTTAAATGTTACATGAATACTTGTCATTTAAATTTTTTGTAAGATAATTAAAATATCAGTGGTCAGGATGAAACAGTTTAATTGATAGATTTTTACAGATAGATTTTTTACAAAATTGCCTTTTGAAACATAGAGCACCCTGCATCTTTTGAGCAATATGGATAAGAAAAAACAACACAGAACAATAATAGTCTTTCCTGCCCTTCAGCCAAATGCTGATTTCTATGAAAAAGTTGATCTTACAAAGAAATCATGAATTCTCGGCCTGGTTTCCTGGATGATGAGTAAGAACTAACTGTAGTTCCCTTGGAAGTTCAGGGGAGTCACCATAGTGTTACACAAGGGTTCTTAGCGTAGAGCAAACATACTTCCCACAAACTCCACTGCTTAATCTGTTTGCAGGTTGAATTATAAAACAGGATAGAGACTCTGGGTGCTGGGAAGGAGAACAGAGCATTTCCAAAGTCCTTGATTTAAAAAATAAAAAAGCCTACTATTTTCATCAAAAGACTTAAATAGAATTTTCAGTTTTGTCACTAGCTTTAGAATCCAATTTTAACCAGAAGGAAAAATAATTATGCTAAAATATTCCCAAGTAGCTAATATGAAAAGCCTCTGTAACTTTTTTTCTACAATTGCATGGTCTTTTCAATAAAATTATTCTGCTTCTTGTCAATTTTACCTGTGATGCTTCTCCTATAAAATCTTGTGTGGGCTATAAGTTAGTTCTAGGGCAGCATTGCATATATGTGAATACTGTAAATACTTATGGAGTTAATTGAAGAATACACTTCAGAAATTCTCAACTGAGCACGAGATATAAATCAATTTTTAATGTAATGTTTAAAGTGGACTTTGATTCATTAGTACTGTTAATAAATGGGAAGACTTAAAATTTCTCTGGAAATTGCTCTTTAAAATGTTTTTGTGTGTGTGTGTTTGAGATTTAAAATGTCTGTGAAACGTGACACATACCTCAGCAAATAATAGGTCAAATAGCTAATTTATTTGTGATAGTTTATCTACAAATGCCTTCCCTAATCAGCTTTTGAAGATATTTTCCAAATCTAGAAAATTAGATAATTGCTTTATTATGATTTACATGTGGAAGATGTACTCAGATAACGCCTGAGCAATCACTGTAAGATGTACAGCATTTAAACATGCTTCATTTCTACTCCTGGACATGTGATAGGCTTTTCTTTTTTTATAGGCTTTTAAAGAATTTAGTATTCCAGACTTGTGAATCACAGACCTGTTTTTAAATTACATGATTATGTACTTAATTTATGAAATATAAATCTTATATTCTTTCAAAAACTAATGAGTAGTTTATTAAAAATATTGATTATATTATATATTTATATACATAGTGGATTGCCTTTTTCATTCATCTAATACCTTAAGTAGATTTCTTTAGAACTACTTTTATTGTACCCAGAGATACATACCATGTTTGACAGATATATAATGTATTCATTTATTTATAAAAACTAAGAAATTCAGGATTACATCTTAACATTTAGGAAATGTCTCACTTTGACATTAAGAAACAGTTTCAATTGTCTGGTTTATTCCTTTATACCAGGGAAGGATTAATGTAGGATTACTAGGATTGGAGCCTAACCCAGAATTTGAGAGATTCCCAAAGGAGTAGAAAGTGAAAGCTTTGTGCTAAAGAAGAAAAGGAGCTCTCTAAACCTAAGGTTCTACACTTTCCATGATAAGCTAGATCTCTTTTACAGTAAACTATATGGAAAGAATAAAAATTTGAATAAATGTAAGAACTAAAAAGTTAAATTGTAATAAGACTTCTTGCATTTGATCTACTTCTGCATTTCATACTCTCTCTTCAAATAAATGAACTAGAGTTGGGCTACTGTACATTTTTACATACTAAGATAGATAAACAGGTTTCATACAAGCAAACAGAGTAATGAAAGAAAATGAACAAAAGACTATGAGAGATACACACTTTTTCCCTTCAGGACTAAATAAAATAAAGGAGTTTTTTGTTGTTTTCCATCAACCCCTCTTCTACAGTGATTAGAAGTCAGAGATGGAGTTCCTGTCATTTTAGAGAAATTATAGAATACACTTACAATTTTCAGGTATGTGATAGGCTAAAAACCCAGTACCAAAGGAGTTCTTATACCTCAGAGAAATTCAGATGTGATTTTCACATCTTATTTATCTGTGAAGATAAAATTCATGTATGATCTAACAAGTACATTTTTCCTTGATTCTAAGCTGCAGTCAAAATCCTTGTTATTATTTAACTTTTAACAGGCTGTGTAGCTCCTGTATACTTATATAAAGTTAGAATCCATTCATCTTATTTGAGAAAGTAGTTAAAAATTTGGTAAAAATAAGATGTATAAAATGATTTAAACTCACTAAGGTTTCTTAGTGGATCTCCTGCTCGTATACTTTAAAATGTTTTATAGTAGTAAAGGAAAAGGAATCTACTGTAAAAATTAGAATTTTAGATTTTTATCATCCCTGCTTGGATGTTGCTCAACCTCATTATATTTGATATAATATGCTTCTTATAATGTATCATACACTTTATACTCCATAAAATTCAACTTAGAATTTCCCCATTCACTTTCTCTATTCTTAAATATATAGATATCTACTTGTCAATTTAGAAAATTTACAATATAATCATCTAAAATCTATGCACAAAGTTGTACAATTTAAATGGTAATTTTAAGCTTTCTTATAAAGTATAGGTCATATTCTCAAAATATAATTGGAAAAAAACTCAAATGAACCCGAGATTAAATAGAAGTGCAAATTTTATTTGGATTCTAAGATCTATGATTAATTCTATTAGGTCAAGAATTTGCCCTCATGTATATTTAGGTCCCTGATAAATTTATAGAATAAAAAAAATCATTTTCTTGTTTCAATGTAATTTAGCCTGATGGTAAAATCATAAATACTGCCTATATGTAAACTTGATTCTGGAAAAAACTCTGTAACAATATTGTATATAGTAGTAGCTAAAGTATATCCTTTATTCCTTACATTGTTATGTATTCTTGAACAACTAACTCAACAGAGGCAGTCTTTCTCATCAGTTTTTAACTTAAGTACAATATAATGAAAAAATTGTTATACTATTGTATAACTTTGTCAGGTGTTTAGAAAGACTAACTAGATGTTAAAAAATAAAAAAAAAAAAATAAGGCTCCCCAAATAGTAAATAGTAAATACCATTGAGAACTCACTAATTTTAACATCCTAGTTGCTTTGGCATTTATACCATGCAAACTAATAGAACATCATTAATTTACTTTTTTCTTTGCCACATACAGCAGTATCCTAAAAACATGTATATGCTTATGTTCTTTCTCTTTATTTTACCATTTGCCATAGAACAAGCTACATAACGATAAAAATAACAAAAACATAATTCTATCTTGAAACATTTTACTTAAACTAATCTGCCTCCTGGGCTGAGTTATGTGTACTTCAAATCAGTCTTCCAAGTTCCCCACAACTGACTCTCAGAGGGCCTAATCTTTCCCAGAATGATGGGAGTAGCACAGTTCAAGAACAAGAATGAATTTCTGTATAATCACACCACAATGTGAGGTGACCCTAAGACAGAGAACTGACCAGATACACATATGGGTTTTAGGAAGACTTTCTGATGCTCTTTTTTAACACAGCTGTGAGAAGAATGTGACTAAGACCCAATAGTCATTCTTGAGTAGAGCTGGCAAAGGAAACCATGAGGAGAAGAGAATTTAACACATGGGTGTAAGAGAGTACGGCTTCATTGATGCGATCTGAGGGGAATGCCTAATGACTGGAAGAATCAAACTTGGCAATGAAAACACAAAGGTCTTTTCATCAATTCAAACGCAGACTCTAAAGCTGCAGATGGTCACCTCCAGCCTTGTCTATTCAGTGTGGGGTTTTATAAAATGGCACTTTGGTGAATACTAATAGATCAAAACAAAGATTTAATAATGTAAAGATGTGGTGTTCATTTTTAAATGAGTATACAGGTCAGTGTCTCAGAAAAGGATAAAAAGAGTACCTCTTATATGTGGGTCTTAAGTCTTTTTGTTATTTTTCAACTTTAAAAATAAATGACATCTTTAATATACAGATTGTGCTTTATGGTGAAGTTTACATTATGAATAAGAGACCAAAATTGGGCTTTACATGCTCATTCATTGATTTCATTGCTTCTGTGTGAAGACTGTCAATATATAATGATGGTTAATGTCATTCTTTAATGTTTTCTTGAAGCTCACTTAATATGATAATTATATGTTGCTAAAAGTTAGAAAATCATGACAATTATTTTGCATACTAAAGGACAATTCACTATATTCAACTTGTTAACTTATATTTATATCACTGTCTTAATTTAAGTTAGATTATGGCATGTTTTTTCAAAATATTCTTTATTATTAGACTTGGTTAGATAGTTTATAAAATTCTTAAGCTAAATCCAAACAAATGAAGCTTTATTCAAGAAAAACCTTAAAATATAAACTTAATAATACCTTTCTTCACTATTTGTGAAGTAAATATGATGACCAATTTTGTATTCCTAAAGCTTTTATCTAGCAAGTTACACTAACATAAAAATTGAAACACTAAAATTGTATGTTTTAAAGGGGAGGAAACTTAGTGTCTAGTAGAAATATCAGTGAACTAGCAGGACCCTCAGTTGTAGCTAGTTATGTACAAATAATTAAATTCTTTATTTAAATAATTAAATTCTGTTTCCTCTCAATATGCTGGCCTGGAAGATACAGCTTATATACTTGCTCTCTTCACTTCAAAATATAGCTATAAAAATCAAATTAAATGCTTGTGCATAAAAGTGCTTTGGAAGGTATAAGGTACTATATAGATGTAATATATAGTCATTTCATTATATACATTTTAGATTTTGGAATTATTACTATCTCCTTGGAACCATAAATAGTAAGGGGAAAAAATATTTTAGCTTCAGAGACAACATAAGTACTATCTGACTTCTGAAAAAGTGTTTGTTTTTTTTTTTTTTGGCCATAGGTCTTAGAACCTGGAAGTAAATGGGTTCAATGCATTGTTATGCATTGCTGGTGGGAAGGCAAAATGATAAAACCCCAAAGAATTTGACTATATCTAACAAAATAACAGGCATTTACTCTTTGAGGATAAACCTCTATGAATCCATCCTGAATATATACCCCTGCAAATATGAAATAACATAAGAATTAAAACATTATTTTTAACTGCAAATAAAAACCACCCAAATAGTAGGGTAGCTAAATAAACTGTGGTGCATCCATATAGGAGAATACACTGCAGCTATAAAAAATATAATAAGGAATATATGTGTAAAACGATTTGAGTGGTTCCCCATGTGCATTGTTAACTGAAAAAAACCCAAGTATTTATACTACTTTTTAATGTGAAAAGTAAGAACAAAAGGAACAGAAAAGATAAACCAAAAACTAATGAAAAGTATTATCTCTGGAGGTTAAAAAGGAAAGGATGGAAAAACAACTTTTCTAATTATGCCAATTTGTAAAGTTTTAACTTTTGAACCATGTAAATGTTTCCAATATTCCAAAATTAAATCAAATTTCAAAATGAAAATAAAAGACCTAAAAGTATTTGAATACAAGTAGAAGTAAATATATCTGTGTATCAAATTGATAAAGAGATTAGTAAAAAGAAAATAACCAAAGTAACTTCTGATTGTCATACCTTGTGGCAGATTATTCTAAGGATAAAAGAAATGCCTAGAAATCTTGTTTTGCAGTATTGTTCATAGTTCATAGTACTATTGGTATCAGCGCTTTTTGGCTCTTTTGAGGTGCTAGGAATCAAACCCAGGGCCTCACATGTACCAGGCAGCAAGCACTCTACCCCTAAGCCACATCTCCAGGCCTGGTATCAGCATTTTGAAACATGTTTATGTATATCATTGGATTGAATAAATAAATAAATATTATTAGGAAACTAGGTGTTCACTATTAAATAAATGGCATTAGGAAAAAGAAACTTCACTATTAAATTTGGGCTGAAAATATCAATATGAACTTCTGAAACTGTTCTTAGCTCTATCCACTGAAAAGGCCTATAGCAGTGGAAACACACAGCACCCAGATTTGTTTATACCATGCCCCATTGAAAGAATCCAAAGCTTCTGGGTCAGGGAAAATATAAAGTGAATCTCTGGTATCCGTTTGTGCCAAAAAGCAAGAAAGTGCTCAAAGTATTTGTACTGAAATTTGAAAAAGACAAAGGAGCCAGGCTGAAGAGGTCATGACCACTGACCAAATTTGGGACAATTTGTGTATCAACAAAAGAACTCTATTTGATTATAGACTATTGAACTCTTACATCTTTGAAGAAAGATGTTTTGAAATAAAGATACTTTTAAAAAGACAGAGATGAAGGGCTGGGGTTGTGGCTCAGTGATAGAGCACTTGACTAGCATTCATGAGGCACTGGGTTCAATCCCCAGCACCACATTAAAAAAAAAAAAACTAAATAAATAAACAAAGTAAAGTATATATGTTTTTAAAAAATGACAGTGATGGAGGATGGGGGTGTAACTTTTTTACAGAAGAATTTTAGTATTAAATGTAGATACAATGATAGAGTTAGAAATTTACCACTTTGTAACTCCAAGTATAATTAATTGAAACGAATACCAGCAATCAACCTTATAATTAGTTAAAAGACACTACTTTGGCACTAGACTAAGTTAGTCTAAGTAGTGTGGGAAAACTTACTTCACATATGCTAAGGAGTTTAGAGCTTAAAAATTAGGGGCCTAAACATAGAGATTTAGGATGTCAAGTACCTTTGAACAATATTTAGGGATTTATTACTAAAATTTACTTTGGAAAATTCTCTGACTCAAGTATTCTGTGCTTATGTAAATGATAGTAGAGATATAAACCTCTTGTCAAAATTTATTTTTATGGGCTGGGGCTGGGGCTCAGTGATAGAGCACTCGCCTTGCATGTGCAAGACCCTGGGTTCGATCCTCAGCTCCACATAAAAATAAATAAGTGAAATAAAGGAATTAAAATATATTTTTTTTAAAAAATGTTCTTAAAATTTATTTTTAAGCAAACTTTTTGCCTTAGAAACTTTAAAATTTTGATATTGTTTATCATGAAGTTTTCAATGAATTTTGATTTTGTGGGGGCTACTTGGGATTAAATCCAGGTGTGCTTTACCATTAAGTTACATCACCAGACCGTTCCATTTTTCTTTTGAGGCAGGGTCTCCCTAAGTTACTTAGGACCTCATTCAGTTGCTGAGGTTGGCCTGGAACTTATGATCCTCTTGCCTCAGCTTCCTGAGTCACTGGGATTACAGGCATGCACTACTGTGTCCAGACAGTTGATTTTTATTTTAAAAAATATTTCATTAGAATATTATCTTGATCTCTGAGGGTTTTTTTGCAGCCCTGAAATAAGTGCTTTTAACGGCAGACACAACATCTTTATATGTGGTGCTGAGGATCGAACCCGGGCCTCACGCATGCCAGGCGAGCACGCTACCGCTTAAGCCACATCCCCAGCCCACTCATATTATTTCTAATGAATGATATTTTATGTTCAGGAATATGGTGTGAATCTTAAAAATTATGGTTCTTTGCAGTCTATGAAATTTGGCCAGGTTTTTAATTTTATGCCATCCAGAAATCTACTACTACCTAAATTTCTCTTTGTTACTTTATGTTCAGTACACTGAACTTTTGGCAGCTATTTCTTTGTTGTTATTATGATTCATTTTCTGTCTAGATCAAGTATCATATATATCAACAAAAGGGTCCTAATTGCATCCTAGACCCTAAATGTTGATTTTAATTTGATAATATATGGTTTTTATGAATCAGAGTTAAGTCACATAAAGAAAATGACTATCACCACGCCAGCTTAATAAGTTGAATATTACTTTTACTTTGTAGGCCCATGGCTTAGTCTGAAATTTGAAGTTGCATTGATATATTATCTCTACTAGTCTCCCAAAGGATGTTGCCAGTCTTTTGAATTAAACTTGAATAAGGTTGATTTGTATTCCCTGTTAATCAAAATTTGAAATGTTGACTTTAGAAAATTTCATTCAGTGCTAATTATATATGACTTTTATGAAAGTTAGGAAGGAAAGAATCCTACATTTTAAAGTTTAGTATCAGCCTAAAACCCTATGAAAACAATAGTGAGTAGCTTAATAAGCCATCTTAATAAGATACCTTAATAAAACTAACCAGTTATTCTAGCTTGCTGCATTTCACTTGGCAGTATAAAATCAGTGATTCACTTTCTCCATCAGTAATTGAAACTTTTCTGGGTTTAAAATGATCTAAAACCTTAGCAACGTCATAGCAACACTTCTCAGCCTATCAACTCTTGAATCTCTCTAATAGCAATATATACTCTCTAGGTAGTGTTTTAAACATTCTTTTGGCATTAGTATAAGAATAGAAGTTAATTTACATCGATTGCCTTATAAACTTTATTTAAACACAGTCTTTAATATTCATAATGTGTAATATCACATGGTGTTTGTCTTCAGCTATGGAAGAAAAAGCATAATTTGTTAAATTTTATAATGGTATATTAAGTTTGATTTAGGGACTGAATATAAATAAGAAAGTAGATTAAAATTTATAACAGGTTATGGCATTAAATAACTCCTTATAAGATGATATTTGGAATTCTTAACATTTTACTTTTAAAATGTAATAATAGAAGTTTTTTAGCCTCCATTTGCTAGAATATTTCTTCAAACAGCACATTATGGGCATTTTGGTCTTTACTCCAATATATGAAAAACTAAATTAAATATTATTATTCCATTATTTTCTCTCTTTAACTTTGTATTTTAAATAACAGCTATTTGATAGGCAATGTGCGTAGTTTGATCTAATGGATACAATTTATAGATCTGGTGAAGAGACTCTTTGGATGAATTTACTGATTTATTTTTATGCCCCTATTGTATTCAACATCAGTGTACTTTCTGCTTCCTCTGAGTGTTCAGTGGTCCATTAGGAATGGAAATTAAGCAATTTACAACTGATAAAGAAAAAATTAGGCTTAAAAAATAACATGTTGGCCAGCTCTGTTTTGCTGAGTAGTAGAGAAACCAGTTGAGAGATAAGATTCATGAATGCTCTGACTTTTGCTTAGGTTCCACTTTGCTCATTTGTGTGCACTCAGAAGTTCTCAAAACCATTCCATTTTCAAAGGAAAACAGATTTAATGATAATTGTATTCTTTCACTTTAAAAATAGAACTCTGAAAAAACAGCATTATCACCTTTGACTATTTGATCTCCTATGAATTTTTAAATTACATACATTTAAAATTTTGCTTTAGAGAAGCATAATTTAGTTTTGCACAATGTTTTCATGTTTTTTGTCAATTTTAACATATTTTTAAAACACATTGATTGAGAGCTGTAGATGTAGCTCAGTAGTAGAGCACTTGCCTAGCATGTGCTAAATCCCTAGTAACAACAACAATAACAACAAAAATTGCTTGAAAATATCATTTTAAAACACTTAAAAATATATTTTGAAATATTTTTATTCATTATTAACAAAAAAGCCCATAAATGCATATGAAAGTCAAATAAATTATCTGAATTTATTAAGATTTGTTAATAAAAGAAATGGTTTGCTGGAAAAAGTATTGCTATATCATACTAAATAAATGTTAAAGATTTCTTTACACATCTCCAAATAAGAAAACATTTTTCAAAAAATTTAATACATTGTTATAGAGTAATTGACTATATGCCTAAAATATGAAGTAAATATTTTTATCATCATGGACAAAGCATACAACTCTAGAACCTATAATTTGATTTCCTGGACTTACTAAATATTAGTCTATCCTAGTCCAATTTACACCATTTGTCTTTTTTATGCCAGCTTTCTGATTTGGCTCTGAAGTATTCTATCATTTGCTGTTATATGATACTAGCTGCAAAGCTAGCTCTTCCAGTTTACTGAATATGCTTAGTATATTCTGTGACTGATAAATCAATAAAACCTTATTGTAATATACAAACTTCCATTTCTGTAAACCAGTTATAAGCATATGTAAGCGAACACATGAGTCCAAAAAACGTATATGTTGTGATTATATTGACTCTGAAAACATTTGACTTTCTTAGAGGATATCAATTATTGTGTAGTTTGGTTGTAGTGCTGCTCATAAGTTTTGGAATGATGAATTCAGTGAATAGAAAACAATAAAAAATGTTTATATTCTACAAATGCATTTTAAGTAGTTATTCTGGAAAGCTACATGTTAGTGGCAAATTAATAGATATGAATCACATTTCTTATTTGGGAATGAAACTGGGGCCTGTTAATAAAATTTTTATTCTCAGTAATTGAATTTGAAATTGGCTTCAGATATTTGCAAAATCATTAGGATAGCAAAAATAACCTTTAAAACTTTTAAATATCATTAAATAAAAAATGTAAACACAATCAACTGTGTGCTGATTAAGTAAATGTGTTTAGAAAGGAGTAAGATGAATGCATCAAAGGATTTGTTTTAGCAGTAATGTCATTTGCTCATTTTAAAAATAATTTGTACTTGGGCTGGGGTTGTGGCTCAGAGGTAGAGTGTTCACCTAGCAATGCGAGGCCCTGGTTCGATTCTCACCACCACATATAAATAAATAAAATAAAGGTATTGTGTCTAACTACAACTAAAGAGTAAATATTAATAATAATAATAATAATTATTATTATTATTTGTACCTAATGAAAATTTTTGTTATTCATTAGAATTTGGCCCAGTCTTAAACAACTAATATGCCTGGCTGATCAGTTCTTTAATGGTATCATTTTTTCTGATAGATTTTATCATTTTCATAAATACCCCCTTTGATTACTACTACAAAGTGATTATTTTATAATTTGTTGCTCTAGGTGTTGTAATTAGTTATTATGAAGTGAAAATCTAAAGAAAAATTTATTGCTTCTAGGAAGCAATAAACATCTTGTTTAAAGAAGTAAGTGTGTTATTATAACTATACCAAATATAAATATTGGAAATTTTTTCAAATCTAAAAAACAAATGTATTTTATTCTAAATATAAAAGAGAGAGAGAGCCAGGCATAGTATCACACGCCTGTAATCCCAGTGGTTTGGGAGGCCAAGGAGGATCATGAGTTCAAAGTTAGCCTCAGCAATTTAGCAAGGCCCTAAATAACTCAGTGAGACCCTGTCTCTAAATAAAATGTAAAAAAGGGCTGGGGATGTGGCTCAGTGGTTAAGCACCTCTGAGGTTCCACAAAAAAAAAAAAAAGTGAAAGAAAATCCCTAGTGGGTGAATGAAGAAAGATTGTTGCACGTTTAACAAAGGCCATGATTTAAGTATTTTCCTAATTATACAATATACAATAGTAGCCTTTTCATCAGTTTTATTCTTGTTTTTACTCAGTAAATACTTTTTAAACATCAACTGTGTCAAGCATGAGGCTAGTCACTGGTGAACAAACTCAAACTCAGAGTACACCTTGACCTCATGAAAAAATAATCTTTTAGGATAGATTAAGTATTAAAAATCCATATAAGACTATATGGATAAATATGTTTATCTTTATACTTATATTGATATCCATATATTATGGATAAGTATGTTTAATGTGATGAGGAAAAATGCCAGAGAAGTCTAATTTACATTTATGGTAGGAGAAGGGGCTTCTACCTTTGCTGGGACCAGTAGTATAAATAGGAATTAATTTAATTAGCAAAAACAGTCTTCCAAATGGAAGCCAAAGCAAAGAACTTGGCTTACTGGAGAAATTACAAGATCTTTACAACTAAGTGAGGGCAGCTCAGAACAATAAGGATGGTATCATATGCAGATCTTGGCAGATCTCTTAGAACACTTTACCCTATGTTAAGTGGATATGTCTGTTAGTTTCTACTATTAACTTTATCTTCCTAAAAGTGGAAGTTTTGATGGATTTTCATCACGGACATGTACTGATTTACATTTTGAAAAGATTAACACCGTGTTGAAGATAATTAGTATAGGACAAGTATACAGGCAAAGAGACTTTCTAGGAAGCAATAGCACTGTTGAGAAATCACGATGACTTAAATTTGTGGTGTCAGTGCAGAGGGAAAGAAGTAGGGAGATTTGAGAATTCTTAGATGGATGTAGGGTGTCAAGGAGAGCTCCCAGATACCTGCTTCATAATCTGATAGATAGAAATACAATTTACTGAGGTGAGGAAGACTACAGGAAGAACAGTAGAAATGGGATAATGTGTTTAACAGGTTGAATTTGAGTGGTATGTGAGACATCCCAGTGGTTATACCCTTTCTGATTTCTTAGTTTCTCAAGGAAACTAAGGATTTAAATTTATAATAGTTAATCATTCAAAATTCTTTCTTTTTTATTATTTTTACTTGCTGCATTATAGTTTATACATAAAAGTAGAATTTATTGTGATATATTCATACATGCACACAGTACAGTTTGGTCTACTTCATTCTGCAATTATTCATTATTCTTTTTTAAAATTAATTCTTAATAGGTCCATTAAGAAAAATATTTGGATTTAGGGTGGGGTTGTAGCTTAGTTGTGGAGCACTTGCCTAGCACATCTGAGGCACTGGGTTTAATCCTTAGCACCACATAAAAATAAATGAATATAATAAAGATATTGTGTCCATCTACAACTAAAATAATTTTTAAAAAGAAAATAAAGTATTTGGATTTGTATTGCTGAATATTTATGATAAAGTTTTCTAATGCAAAGAGGATAATCTGCAGTTCTCTTGCCTGAGAGATAACCTTATCATTAGGTTATGTTAGGAGGTCAGATAACATCCAGTGGTGTATTTGATGTCTAAAGTACCAGGCATGGTCTCAGAACACTATTATTTAATGTATTTTTCCTTCTAATAGATTATTTTTATTCAAAAGGTTTTATTGAACCATTGTGCCGGAAATTGGTTTAGATTTTAAAATTGTCACTCACACTTATATGTCATTTGTTTTATGCCAGAACTCTTCTTTGCTATATGTATTTCCTGCTGATCATGAACTTGTAATAAAACATAGTGGATAGATTTTAACCAGACATGTATATAATTTCAAGTCATAATTCTAGGTTATATTTTATATCAGGGCATTTAAAAATGTTTTGCTTGGAGGTTAATATTGGTTTAACTATTGCTATATAGCACATTATTGTGAAACTTATTGGTTTAAAACAACATGAATTATTTCAGTTTCTGTGGGTTAGGCATCTCAGTGAGCTAGACCCCCTGGCTCTTGAGTCTTTTGCAAGGTTGCATCTATTCTAAAGACCTGCCTGGGGAGGATCTATTTCCTTAAAAAAAAAAACTTATGAAACTGTTGTCAGTATTTGGTTCTTTGTAGACTATTGGATTAAGGCTTTGGTTTCTCATGCACTCGAGGCCTCTTTTGATGATTTTCTGTGTGGTCTTATAACATGGCAACTGGCTTCATCATAATGAACTAGCAAGAGAGTAAGAGAGAAAGAATAAGCAAATAGAATGTTGTCTGTCTTTTGTAACCTAATCAGACATGACATCCCATCAGTTTCACCATGTTTTGATCATTAGAAGCTAGAGTCACTAGGTTCAGTCTACACCAAAGGGAAGGGAGTTACACAATGGTATGACTACCAGGCAACAGTCATTGGATGCCATGTCAGAAACTGCCTCCTATGAAGTTCATAAAAAGTTTAGTTACTTTTATTGGTCCTTGGGTAACTGAAAAATGGTAGTCTGTAAGACATGCAATTAATCATATTGTTTCATGAGCAGTGAAAGTTGTGGGCAAATGCATAATCACAATCTGACCTTGGGATACTATTCCAATCCTCTGAAAGTCTACAACATCCTGTCTAAAGAAACCAAAGGTCATGGCAGAGTCAAAACTTCTAAAGAAAACACAGCTTGAGCCAGAAAGTAAGTACCAAGAATCATGCATATTCAGATACTGATAGATTGTGAACAGGGCAATTAGCAGAGTACCTCTGTGGTGTTGTCAGTCTAGCCAGCCTCCTATTTATATATTTGAATTTTAAGATTAAAAGTGCCACAGGTAGTGTAAAAAAGCAATACAGAAAGAATTAATTCTTATCCCTTTCAAATCAACATTAACACAGAGAAGAATCTGAGTCCAAATTAATCCAACTTTTCTAGTAAAAATTAGAAAAATTAAATAATAGAGAAGGGGCATTTATTAGTGTTGAATGTACAAAGTAAGTCTGTTATTTGAATGCATGCTGAGGTGTGGCAATTTCATTGGTACTTGAGATCTGTTTGTTGTTGATAATTGATGCAAGGCAGTAGAAATGGAAACTCAATAAAAAATTTGAGTAAACAGGGACTGAGGTTATGGCTCAGCCTAGCATGTATAAGGCCCAGGGTTTGATTTTCAGCACCACATATAAATAAATAAAATAAAGGTCCATCAACAACTAAAAAATATATTTTAAAAAATTTTTTTGAGTAATCAAATACAAGTATCTAAACACTGAAGCTTATTTTTAAAAAAAAGTATAATCATTAACATGAAAGGTTACCAAAAAATAATTTGAAATAAGATGAGCATTATTATTGCCACAATAGAAATGTCAGTGCATGGACAGCTGTTAAAATATTTGGTGAAATAAGGAAGAAGAATTTCAAGTAGTAAAAGGATAGAAGTTGAATAAGAATAATGCCTGCCCTTTTCATGTACATTGAATTATTGGAATGGACTTCCAGTAATAGAAAATTCCCATAAGCTTATTTCTTTCACTGTCCAATTTGATTATTAGTCAAGTAGGTACTATATAATATAGCAAGCACTGAGATAGATACCAGGAAGTACAGGTAAATAAAATTCAAGGCAGCAACACCTAGAGTCTAACAAGGGATAACAACAAATAGAGCAATCACACAGAAGTGTGTATACTGAGGAGACACTTAGGAAGGACTCCTATCTCAGACTTGGATGAGTTAGGAAAGGTTTTCTAGTTGTGGAAAACTTTGTTCTATTAAATATCCCAGTTATGTTAATAGAAGTTTTTATTACCTATCAGTGTGTGCAATAGAAAAGGAATATAAGGGCTGAGATTGAGGCTCAGTGGTAGAGCACTTGCCTAGCACATGCAAGGACCTGGGTTTGATCCTCAGTGCCATATAAAAATAAATAAAATAAAGATATTGTGTCTCACAGCAACTAAAAAATAAATATTTTTTTTAAAATGAAGGAATATAAAATTGAAGATTCCACCCCAAAAAAAACATAATTTTAAAATATTGACTTTGCTATGGAATATATGTATGTATGTATATATATATATATATATATATATATATATATATATATAATTATTCAGAAAACCTAAGCAGATCCATATTCTTCATTTGAATCCCTTGGGGTTATCAGTGTTTCAGAATTTTCCAAATCTTACAGAGGAAGTATGGTGTATATTCTCTTTATTGTGTACCTCCATTTGTTCCAGAAAAACATGCCATAATCAAACACATACAGTAACATATATGAATTGTCTCCCTAAATCAGGTCAGATTTTGGTGCTATATGAGTTTGCAGCAAACTTATAAATATGCTTTGGGTTTTTCAGAGTTTTCTGAATGTGGAAACTATACATTAAGGGATTATGAATATAGCATATTTGTCCATAAAAAGATAGTTGGACCTGATAAATTAATAATAAAGACACCCAGTGAAATTTTTATATTGTGCCTATAATACCAATCTGAAATTAAGGTGAAGGGTCTCAATCAGGTCTGTTCCTCTTCGATGTTGTATTGACTATCCCTCAATAATGGAGAGTATCAATGGAAAAAGGTAGAAAGTATTTCTTTTTTTTTTTTTTTATTGGTCGTTCATAACATTACATAGTTCTTAATACATCATATTACACAGTTTGATTCACGTGGATTATGAACTCCCCCTTTTACCCCATATACAAATTGCTGTATCATATCAGTTTCCCTTCCATTGCTTGACATATTGCCTTTCTAGTGTCTGATGTATTCTGCTGTCTGTCCTATTCTCTACTATCCCCCCTCCCCTCCCCTCCCCTCCCCTCCCCTTTTCTTTCTCTACCCCTTCTACTGTAAATCATTTCTTCCATTTGTATTATCTTGTCTTGCCCCTCCTTTCCTCTTATATGACATTTTGTATAACCCTGAGGATCGCCTTCCATTTCCATGCAATTTCCCTTCTCACTCCCTTTCCCTCCCACCTCTCATCCCTGTTTAATGTAAATCTTCTTCTCAAGCTCTTCTTCCCTACCCTGTCCTTGTTTACTCCCCTTATATCAAAGGAGTCATTTGGTATTTGTTTTTTAAAGATTGACTAGCTTCACTTAGCATAATCTGCTCTAATGCCATCCATTTTCCTCCAAATTCTATGATTTTGTCATTTTTTAATGCAGAATAATACTCCATAGTATATAAATGCCACATTTTTTTTATCCATTCATCTATTGAAGGGCATCTAGGCTGGTTCCACAGTCTTGCTATCATGAATTGAGCTGCTATGAACATCGATGTAGCAGTGTCCCTGTAGCATGCTCTTGTTAGGGCTTTAGGGAATAGACCGAGAAGGGGAATAGCTGGGTCGAATGGTGGTTCCATTCCCAGCTTTCCAAGAAATCTCCATACTGCTTTCCAAATTGGCTGCACCAATTTGCAGTCCCACCAGCAATGAACAAGAGTGCCCTTTTCCCCACATCCTCTCCAGCACTTATTGTTGTTTGACTTCCTAATGGCTGCCAGTCTTACTGGAGTGAGATGGTATCTTAGGGTAGTTTTGATTTGCATTTCTCTGACTGCTAGCGATGGTGAGCATTTTTTCATGTACTTGTTGATTGATTGTATGTCCTCCTCTGAGAAGTGTCTGTTCAGGTCCTTGGCCCATTTATTGATTGGGTTATTTGTTATCTTATTGTCTGATTTTTTGAGTTCTTTGTATATTCTGGTTATTAGGGCTCTATCTGAAGTGTGTGGAGTAAAGATTTGTTCCCAGGATGTAGGCTCCCTGTTTATCTCTCTTATTGTTTCTTTTGCTGAGAAAAAACTTTTTAGTTTGAGTAAGTCCCATTTGTTGATTCTATTTGTTAACTCTAGCGCTATGGGTGTCCTATTGAGGAATTTGGAGCCCGACCCCACAGCATGTAGGTCGTAGCCAACTTTTTCTTCTATCAGATGCCATGTCTCTGATTTAATATCAAGCTCCTTGATCCATTTTGAGTTAACTTTTGTGCACGGCGAGAGATAGGGATTCAGATTCATTTTGGTGCAAATGGATTTCCAGTTTTCCCAGCACCATTTGTTGAAGATGCTATCTTTCCTCCATTGCATGCTTTTAGCCCCTTTATCAAAAATAAGATAGTTGTAGTTTTGTGGATTGGTTACTGTGTCCTCAATTCTGTACCATTGGTCCACCCGCCTGTTTTGGTACCAGTACCATGCTGTTTTTGTTACTATTGCTCTGTAGTATACTTTGAAGTCTGGTATCGCTATACCGCCTGATTCACACTTCCTGCTTAGTATTGTTTTTGCTATTCTGGGTCTTTTATTATTCCATATGAATTTCATGATTCTTTTATCGATTTCTACAAGATATGCTGTTGGGATTTTGATTGGCATTGCATTGAACTTATATAGGACTTTTGGTAATATCGCCATTTTGATGATGTTAGTTCTGCCTATCCATGAGCAGGGTATATTTTTCCATCTTCTAAGGTCTTCTTCTATGTCTTTCTTTAGGGTTCTGTAATTTTCATTGTATAAATCTTTCACCTCTTTTGTTAGGTTGATTCCCAAGTATTTTATTTTTTGGGGGGATATTGTGAATGGAGTAGTTGTCCTCATTTCCGTTTCAGAGGATTTGTCGCTGATATACAGGAATGCCTTTGATTTATGCGTGTTGATCTTATATCCTGCCACTTTGCTGAATTCATTTATTAGCTCTAATAGCTTCTTTGTAGACCCTTTTGGGTCTGCTAGGTATAGAATCATATCATCTGCAAATAGTGATAATTTAAGTTCTTCTTTTCCTATTTTTATGCCTTTAATTTCTTTCGTCTGCCTTATTGCTCTGGCCAGTGTTTCGAGGACTATGTTGAACAGAAATGGTGAGAGAGGGCATCCCTGTCTTGTACCAGATCTTAGAGGGAATGCCTTCAATTTTTCTCCATTCAGAATGATGCTGGCCTGTGGCTTATCATAGATTGCTTTTACAATGTTGAGGTATGATCCAGTTATCCCTAATATTTCTAGAGTTTTGAACATAAAGGGATGCTGTACTTTGTCGAAAGCTTTTTCTGCATCTATCGAGATGATCATTTGGTTCTTATTTTTAAGTCTATTGATGTGGTGGATAACATTTATTGATTTCCGTATATTGAACCAACCTTGCATACCAGGGATGAATCCTACTTGATCATGATGTATAATTTTTTTGATATGTATTTGAATCCGATTCGCCAGAATTTTATTGAGGATTTTTGCATCAAGGTTCATTAGAGATATTGGTCTGTAGTTTTCTTTCTTTGAAGTGTCTTTGTCTGGTTTTGGAATCAGGGTGATGTTGGCCTCGTAGAATGAATTTGGAAGTTCTCCCTCTTTTTCTATTTCCTGAAATAGCTTGAAAAGTATTGGTGTTAGTTCCTCTTTAAAGGTTTTGTAAAACTCTGCTGTATACCCATCCGGTCCTGGGCTTTTCTTAGTTGGTAGTCTTTTGATGGTTTCTTCTATTTCCTCTATTGTTATTGGTCTGTTTAGGTTGTCTATATCCTCCTGGCTCAATCTGGGCAGATCATAAGACTCAAGGAATTTATCTATGCCTTCACTATCTTCTATTTTATTGGAGTATAAGGATTCAAAGTAATTTCTGATTATCTTCTGTATTTCTGTAGTGTCTGTTGTGATATTGCCTTTTTCATCCCGTATGCTAGTAATTTGGGTTCTCTCTCTTCTTCTCTTCGTTAGCATGGCTAAGGGTCTGTCAATTTTATTTATTTTTTCAAAGAACCAGCTTTTAGTTTTGTCAATTTTTTCAATTGTTTCTTTTGTTTCAATTTCATTAATTTCAGCTCTGATTTTAATTATTTCTTGCCTTCTACTACTTTTGCTGTTGTTTTGCTCTTCTTTTTCTAGGATTTTGAGATGAAGTATGAGATCATTTATTTGTTGGTTTTTTCTTTTTTTGAGGAATGAACTCCAAGCAATGAATTTTCCTCTTAGAACTGCTTTCAATGTGTCCCAAAGATTCCGATATGTTGTGTCTGTGTTTTCATTTAACTCTAGGAATTTTTTAATTTCCTCCTTGATGTCTTCTAATACCCATTGATCACTCAGCAACCTATTGTTCATTCTCCAGGTGATGCTTGATTTTTCCTTTCTTCTTTTATCATTGATTTTCAGTTTCATTCCATTATGATCAGACAAGATGCATGGTATTATCTCTACCTCTTTGTATTGTCTAAGAGTTGCCCTGTGACATAGTATATGGTCTATTTTTGAGAAGGTTCCATGTGCTGCTGAGAAAAAAGTGTAGCAACTTGATGTTGGGTGGTATAGTCTATATATGTCAATTAAGTCTAGGTTGTTAATTGTGTTATTGAGTTCTATAGTTTCCTTATTTAACTTTTGTTTGGAAGATCTGTCCAGTGGTGAGAGAGGTGTGTTGAAGTCTCCCATGATTATTGTATGGTGGTCTATTAGACTCTTGAACTTGAGAAGAGTTTGCTTGATGAACACGGCTGCACCATTATTTGGGGCATATATATTTATGATTGTTATGTCTTGTTGGTGTATGGTTCCCTTGAGCAGTATGAAGTGTCCTTCTTTATCCCTTTTGATTAGCTTTGGCTTGAAATCTATTTTATTAGATATGAGTATGGACACTCCTGCTTGTTTCCGTGGTCCATATGAGTGATATGATTTTTCCCAACCTTTCACCTTCAGTCTATGTACATCTTTTCCTATCAAATGCGTCTCCTGTAGACAGCATATTGTTGGGTCTTGTTTTGTGATCCATTCTACTAGCCTGTGTCTCTTAATTGGTGAGTTTAAGCCATTAACATTTAGGGTTATTATTGAGATATGGTTTGTTCTTCTATCCATATTTGTTTCTTGATGTTACTAAACCTGATTTGTTATCCTCTTTGACTACTTTCCCCCCTTTACTGTCCAACCTCCCATTGTTGGTTATCAATGTTATTTTCCATTTCCTCTTCCTGTAATGTTTTGCCAAGGATTTTTTGAAGACATGGTTTTCTAGCTGCGAATTCTTTTAACTTTTGTTTATTGTGGAAGGTTTTAATTTCATCTTCTAACCTGAAGCTTAATTTCGCCGGATACACGATTCTTGGTTGGAATCCATTTTCTTTAAGCGTTTGAAATATGTTATTCCAGGATCTTCTAGCTTTTAGAGTCTGTGTTGAGAGATCAGCTGTTATCCTGATTGGTTTACCCCTAAATGTAATCTGCTTCCTTTCCCTTGTAGCTTTTAAAATTCTCTCCTTATTCTGTATGTTGGACATCTTCATTATAATGTGTCTAGGTGTGGATCTCTTATGATTTTGCACATTCGGCGTCCTGTAGGCTTCTAGGATTTGGGATTCTGTCTCATTCTTCAAGTCTGGGAAGTTTTCTTGTATTATTTCACTGAATAGATTGCTTAATCCTTTGGTTTGGAGCTCTGTGCCTTCCTGTATCCCAATGACTCTTAAGTTTGGTCTTTTGATATTATCCCATAGCTCTTGAATGTGCTGCTCATGGTTTCTTAGTAGACTTGCTGAGCTATCTATGTTCTTTTCAAGTTGAAATACTCTGTCTTCATTGTCTGATGTTCTATCTTCTAAGTGATCCACTCTGCTGGTAGTATTCTCAATTGAGTTTTTAAGTTGGTTTATTGTTTCCTGCATTTCTAGTATTTCTATTTGTTTGTTTTTTATTACCTCTATCTCCCTGTGAAATTGATCTTTTACTTCCTGGATTTGTTTGTCAATGTGATCTTTCATTGTCTGATTTTGCTGTCTCATGTCTTCCTTGAGACTCCAGATCATCTGAAGTATGTATGTCCTGAGCTCTCTATCTGACATTCCATCTGTTGCAGCTATTACCTCTTCTAAAGTTGAGTTGACCTGCATTGCCTGTGGTCCTTTCTTTCCTTGTCGTTTCATACCGCTGGCGTTTCTTTCTGCTTGGTGAAATTGTTGTGTCTTTGATATTTTCCCTCTATTTATTTATATTGCTCTTGTATAGTTGGAAAATCACTCTTGCAGGGCAGGTAGTGGTTGTGATCCTCCTCCAATTAGTGTGAGCCATCTACCATGCTGGCAGGCCCTAGGTCTGCTTTGCTGGTCGGTCAAAGGTCCACCTACTCAGCAGGCGCCAGGGGCACCTGTATCACTCCGTAGGTTGCTGGGCCTAACCTCCCGATGGGTTGCAGGTTCGCCTCACTTGCAGGCACTGGGGGAGGGGCCGGTTCCGCCCCTCAGCAGGCTTTGGGCCCGCTCTGCTGTTGTTCACAGTCCCCCGCCTACCTGCAGACACTGGGGGAGGGGACGGGCCTAGCCCTCAGCTGTCCGCCGGACCTGTCCTAGTGGGTCCGGTCCGCGATCCCTGCAGGCGCGTGTATCTGCTGTCACTTGGCTGGTTGCTGGGCCTGACCCGCCCGCCCGTGGCTTGCAGGTTCGCCTCGCTTGCAGGCACTGGGGGAGGGGCCGGTTCCGCCCCTCAGCAGGCTTTGGGCCCGCTCTGCTGTTGTTCACAGTCCCCCGCCTACCTGCAGACACTGGGGGAGGGGACGGGCCTTGCCCTCAGCTGTCCACCGGACCTGTCCTAGTGGGTCCGGTCTGCGTTCCCCGCAGGCGCGTGTATCTGCTGTCTCTTGACTGGTTGCTGGGCCTGACCCGCCCGCCCGTGGCTTGCAGGTTCGCCTCGCTTGCAGGCACTGGGGGAGGGGCCGGTTCCGCCCCTCAGCAGGCTTTGGGCCTGCTCTGCTGTTGTTCACAGTCCCCCGCCTACCTGCAGACACTGGGGGAGGGGACGGGCCTAGCCCTCAGCCGTCCGCCGGACCTGTCCTAGTGGGTCCGGTCCGCGATCCCTGCAGGCGCGTGTATCTGCTGTCACTTGGCTGGTTGCTGGGCCTGACCCGCCCGCCCGTAGAAAGTATTTCTAATGGTTTATTTGTTGCAGGCGAGATAAGGGCATATCAAAAGTTGTTTATGACAAAAGAGTCACAAAAAACTTGATAAGTATTTTTAAGTATGGTTTTTAATAACTCTTGGTCTCTCTAAGCCTCTAATTGGGCTTAGTTGTTTAAATGCTACTTTCTACTGCTGGTCAGTATAGTAACTCTATAGATCAAACCAAGTTTATTATGAGGAATTTGTCACAACTGGAAGTGTTTGATATTTCAACATTTTTCCAAAATTTTATTCCAGTATAGTTAAATTGTTTTCCAGAATCATACAAGACAGTTAAGTTTTATTTTTACTGAACTATATAACTACCTATTTATTGGGATAAGTAAAACAAAAAAGTCAAATACCAACACATTAAAGGTTTTTGAAAGAAGGATTTGTGATTTTCTCTGCAAAGATGTCCTTTCATTATAGTCCCCATTAGCTTTTTTTAATAAAGTCTTTTATATATATATATAACTTTGTTTAAAATTTATTTATTTTTTATGTGATGCTGGGAATCAAACCCAGTGCTTCACATTTGCTATGCGAGCGCTCTACCACTGAGCCACAACCTGAGCACCACCACTCCCATTAGCTTTTGAAGGATATGTCACTAAAGGATAGGACAAGATATAGACATAGTTAATATTACTTATAGCCTCAATTTCTCATTGGAAACTATTTTGACTTCTCCCCCACAACTTTCTTCATAGTTTGGTAAATGTAATCATGATTTCAAGTGAAGCATTTTGCCTATTCATAACTAAAAATTTGTACTGGCGTGTCTAAGAAAGGTGAAAGCAACTGTGTATATCTTGATAGTGCTATAAAATAATATAACTTTGGAATTTCAGTCTCTTCAAAACTATCAACTCTCTAGAGACTTTCATAATTATAATTATTAATTTTCTGTGGATATAAAACATTATAAGAGTTTACTATGAAGGGCTGGGGGTATTACTCAGTTATAGAGTACATGGTGAGCATGTGATAGGTCCTGTGTTCAATCCCCAGCACCAAAAAAAAAACCCCAAAACTGAATAATTTGAATCTTAAAAAAATTAATCCATGTGTATACCCTTTTTAGACTAGAGTGAAAGCTCTGAAAAAGGAATTTGGGATTTTTAAAATTTCTAATACAAGGAATGCTGTCAGTGAATAGCCTTCTCCAAACTTGTGTTTATGTAGTTCCTTTCATCTGTAGGGTTAAGAAATGAAATGAAGTGAAATTTTAAGTTTTGAAAAATAACAAAAATTTTGTTAAATATTGCTGTTTGAGTCAATATTTTCACTACTGTGACTGAAAGACCTGAAAAGAAAACAGAGGAGGAACTATTAATTTGGAACTCAAGGTTTCAGAGGTCTCAGTCTGTAGGCAGCCAACTTCTTTGCTCTAAGCCAAGGATGAGGCAGAACATCATGGTGGAAGGATGTGGACGAGGAAAGCAGCTCAGGACATGGCAACAAGAACAAGGAAGCAGAGAAAGAAAGAGAGTTTCACTCACCAGGGACAAAGGCATATCCCCAGCGACCCACTTCCTCCAGCCACACCCTACCAGCCTGTAGTTACTGTCCAGTTAACCCATTCAAGTGTATTAGTGCATTGATTAGGTTAGGGCTATCCTAACCCAATCATTACCTCTAAGCTATCTTGCATTTCCTCACACATGAGCTTTTGGAGGACACCTAATATCTAAACCATCACAATTGCCAAATATTGTTCTTTTAAAAACTTGTACTCAAACTATTACTATTTGCTGATGGCATGATTCTACATTTAGAAGATCAAAAAAATTCCACCAGAACACTTCTAGAACTAATAAATGAATTCAGCAAAGTAACAGGATATAAAATCGATACCCATAAATCAAATGCATTTCTTTTTTTAAATATATTTTAATCAATGACTATAGTTAATAATGACATATTACACATTTGAAAATTGCTGAGAGTGTAGATTTTAAGTATTCTCACTACAAAAGATGATAAGTATGTGAGGTAGTATATATTTTAATTAGTTAAATTAATTAAAATTTTAATTAATCAAATGCATTTCTATACATAAGTGGTGAATCCACTTTAAGAGAAATTACGAAAACGACCCCATTCAAAATAGCCTCTAAAATTCATAAAATACTTGGGAATCAATCTAACCAAAGAGGTGGAAGACCTCTACAATGAGAACTACAGAACACTAAAGAAGAAAATTGAAGAAGACCTTAGAAGATGGAAAGATCACCCATGCCCTTGGATAGGCAGAATTAGCATTGTCAAAATGGGCATACCACCAAAAGCATTAAGTAGATTTAATGCAATTCCTATTAAAATCCCAATGACATTCTTCACAGAACTAGAAAAAGCAGTCATGAAATTCATCTGGAAAAGTGAGACCCAGAATAGCCAAAGCAATCCTTAGCAAGAGTGAAGTAGGAGGCATCACAATACCAGACCTTAAACTATACTACAGAGTATACATAGTAACAAAGACTGCATGGTATTGGCACCAAAACAGACGTGTAACCCATCGTACAGAATAGAAGACACAGAGATAAACCACATAAATACAGTTATCTCATACTAGACAAAGGTACCAAAAACATTCACTGGAGAAAAGATAGCCTCTTCAACAAATGGTCCTGGGAAAACTGAAAATCCATATATAACAAAATGAAGTTAAACCCTATTTCTCATCATGCAAGAAACTCAACTCAAAGTAGATCAAAGACTTGGGCACTAGAACAGAGACCGTGCACTAACAGAAGTAAAACTAGGCCCAAATCTTTACCATGTCAACTTAAGATTTAACAAGACTCCTAAAGTGCAAGAAGTAAACTCAAGAATCAATAAATGAGATGGATTCAAACTAAAAAGCTTCTCAGCAAAGGAAACAATAACATGAAGAGAGTGCCTACAGAGTGGGAGAAAATCTTTAGCACATGCATATCAGATAGAGTACTAATCTCCAGGATATATAAAGAACTCAAAAAACTTAACCCAATCAATAAATGGACTAAGGAACTTAACAGACACTTCACAGAATAAGGAATACAATCAATCAATAAGTATATGAAAAAATGTTCAACATCTCTAACAGTTAAAGAAATGCAGATCAAAACTACTATAAGATCTCATCTCCTGTCAGAATGGCAATTATCAAGAATACAAACAACAATAAATGTTGTTTATTTTTTTTTAAACTGTTTAAATTTGGGGGGAAAAGTACACCCATACATTGTTGGTAGGGCTGCAAATTGGTACTACAACCATTATGGAAAGTGGTATAGATTCCTCAGAAAATCTGGAATGGAACCACCATTTGACCCAGCTATCCCACTCCTCAGTTTATATCCAGATGACTTAAAATCAGCAGACTACAGTTGTGACCTCTTCAATGTTTATAGCAGCTCAACTCATAATAGCTAAACTATGGAACCAACCTAGGTGTCCTTCAGCTAATGAGTGTATAAGAGAATGTGGTATATATACATAATGTAATATTATTTGACCTCAAAGAAGAATGAAATTATGACATTTGTAAGTAGAGAATATCATGCTAAGTGAAATAAGCCAAGCCCAAGAAAACAAAGGCCAAATGTTTTCTATGATATGCAGATGCCAAGTCACAATAAGTTGTGTGTGGTGAGGACATAGGGAAGAATAGAATTACTTTGGATTAGGCAGAGGGGAGTGTAGGGAGGGGAAGAGGTGTGGGAGGTAGGAAAGATAGTAGAATGAATTGGACTTTATTATCCTATGTGCATATATGACTACATAACCAGTGTGATTCTACATCATGTACAACCAGAAGAATGAGAAATAACTACATTTATGTATGATGTGTCAAAATACATTCTACTGTCATGTATAACTAATCAAAACAAATTTAAACAGTTAAAAAAAACTCATACACAGTAAGCAATCTATGAGAATGCTCACTTCCCCAAGTCTTCACTGTATAGTAATTTGTTAACCTTCCCATTTGAGAGGTAAAAAAAATTGTGCCTTATTTTAACATGCATTTCTTCATGAATAGGGTTAAAGATTTTTATATTAACAATATATTTTTCTTTTGATATGAACTGCCCATTAATGACCTGTTTGTATTTTCATATTGGACAGTGAATCAGTTTTTATTTATTTCTAAGGACACTTTGACTAGTAGGTAAATTAGTTTTTTATTGTATATACTGTAAGCATTTTTCCATGCTTAAATTCGCATAGGTTACTTTTGTTTTTCAACAGAGAATTTCTATTTTTCTTTTACTCTGTCAGGTTTATTTGATAGATTGTGGTGTTTTATGACAACTGAGGCAGCTGGCCTTCTTTTGAGTTGCTTATTTAAGGTTTATTTTTATAACTATTTATGATTACCACAAAAAAAAAGCATTAGAAGGCTGAGGGTGTGGCTCTGTGGTAGGACACCTGTCTGGCATGCACAGGCCCTGGATTCAACCCCCAGCAAAACACACACACACACACTCACACGCACACACACACACACACACACACACATCTACATATGAAAAAAAAACAACACTAGAATCATTTGTCAATGTGATCTTTGTGTACTTTTTGTTTTCTTTTAGTAAGGAGTTTTTATTAATTAGTTCAGTAGATAATAGTTTTAATACTTTAATGACAATTCAGATTGGTTTATCTTAGCAAATAAACTATTTAGTCATAGTCCTTCAGCCATAAATCTCTTCTTCCAAAACAAATATCCTTCAAGGATAAAACAAACAGGATCAAAACGTAATGAGAGGTCTGAACTCTTAGATGCTAGATTGACATCATTTGGGTGTGGGAGATTAAAGGAAAGCACCTGAGATAGCCCTGACTGTAAAGGAAATCTTTCTTTAGGTTCAAATAGTCTTTTTAAATATTGTAAATACTTAATTAGGAAAATTGTAGGGCCTTGATTTATGTTGTTTAAAAACAATGAAGTAAGTAGTTCTTCCATCTTTGTGAACCATGGGTCCCTTAGTTTATCTTTCTGGGAAACTTATAGCTATTATGAAGTAAAATTATAAAATATACATAGTATATATTTCTGAATATAAATATTACAGTTACTTTTAAGCTTCATTCTCTCTGTCAGGCTTATAAATATCCAAACCTGTGGAAAGTTCAGCAAAAATTGAGAATGAGAAAAAAAAATAGGTTACATTTTTCTCTCTTAAATACCCACTTGTAATCTTTAGTAGTTATGTTCATGTATTTATCTTGGTTTAAAGAAATATTAAATATCTTGATAGGCTAAACATTTGGAGAATGCTTACTTACCCATAATATTCATAACTTGGCATTTTTACAAAATGTTTTATATAATACTTACAATTTTATAAACTAAATGTATCACTTAACATTTTGACACATTTATGAAATGACATCTTTCATTCATATATAATCTTAAGTGCCTTTAAATCTCTTGTATGGTTGTACCATAAATCATTTAAGTAGACATCTGTAGATATACCATTGAAGAAGTACAGATTTTAACTCCCTTTTAATTGAATGGAAAAGAAAAATAGGGCGCAGGTTTTTCATAACCTTCAAAGACACTGATACATAACAAAGCAAAATTAGGCTTTGGAAGATGGAAAAGGCAGAATGTCCCATCAAAGATCTGCCTGCCATCATTTGAGTATATTGAGAGAAAAGTTTAGAAAAGGGTAATAGTTTGTTTTAAAGATATAAGTCAATCTCTGTTCTCAGTAAGCACATCAACATAGTGGACCAGCACTTTTGACAGGTTAAAGTGAATGATTAAAGTCTTTGTGTGTATGAACTTAATGTTACAAGCACTACACATTTGGAAATTTTTGGCACAAAGGTGACAATTAAGCATAAGAAAGCCAGGCATGATGGCACATGCTTGTAATTGTGGTAGCTTGGGAGGCTGAGGCAAGAGAATCACAAATTCAAGACCAGCCTTGGCAACTTAGGGAGACTCTCAGCAATTTAGCAAAATAAAATAAAAATATCTCAAAATAAAAAGGACTGGATATTGGATATGTAATTGAATGGTAGAACACCCCTGGGTTCAATCTCCAGTACCAAAAAAATTAAATAAACTCCTTCCACGTGTTCTTTCAAGTTTCCATCATCTTTTTTTCTTGCCATTTCATGGTAAACATAAAAATTGTTTTTTATTACTCAATTTGGTGTTCAAATTTTATCTTATCACATTTTGGAAAGAGATAGAATTTTAGTGAAAAACATGGACCAAGTTGAGGGAAAAGAAAAGCAGTAAATTGGGGTTTATTTTTATCTCTTACTGTTACTACAAGATAAAGAGAAAGACAACTAATCAAAAAACTGTGTCATGTATTAGCACTGTTTTGAATTTGGTGAGATATATTGAAAGTGTGTCATTCATCTATTGTCCACAAGATGTTTATAGCATTAGTAGTTAGTTTCAGTTTTTGTTTTTTCTTTTTCAAAATAATGCTACATTTAAAGTACTTATAGCTAAATAATTTGAAGAATGCACAGATTTGTACAAGTGACATCATTGAGTTAAAAACAATCTTGTCATAATATATTTTCTGCATCAGTTATTTTTTATTTCATAGGATAGACTGGTACTAAGTAATCTGTTCATTTTTCAGTGCAGGTAATACCATTTGAGAAGGAAGGTTTCAGCCATGGAGAATGGGTGGGATATGAATAAGCAGAAAGGAAAGAGAGGTTAACAGAGAGGAGAAAAGCAGCATAAATAAAGCACAGAGAGGTCCAGAAGTCAGTCTTGCAGGAATAGAAGTTCCTGTAGGATGACATCAGATAGGTGATGCAAGTTTGAATTACTGAGAGCCCTCAAGATATGCAAAGACATCTAGATTCCATGTGATAGGGAATTAGAACCCATTATAGAGTTTTTAACATCAGCAATGATAACTGGATGAAAATATCATGTTAGGAACATCAGTTTCTGTCTCAGCTTTGGAGGATTAATTGAAGTAGTTGGTGTTAGAAACCAAAGTACCAGCTAAGTAACAATCATAATAACATAGTATAATAATAAGACAAATGGTGTGCTGGTGTGGACTGGTAGCAGTTAGAACAGAATGAAGAGATTCATGTCAGAAACACTATTGAGAAAATAAGATTTGGTGAAGAGATATGAAAGGTAAAGAAGTCAGTGTTTTAAGGTTTTCTGCCTGATAGGGACAACACAGTGCCATTAATAGAATGTCTTTAGTTCAATACTAAGAACTAATTTCACTTTCTTTTTGTGTATCCCTAACTTATAAACTTATGAGAAAAAATATTAAGTTGAGTTTGGGAACAGTACTGCCAGGTGGCAGATATAAAACTCATCAAAATTGGCTTCCAGAAACTGAACAGCCAAAGAAGGGGAAGGCTTCTTCGGATTCTTCTCTGAGAGTAATAGAAATACCCATGAGAATTTCTCTGGAACGATGGCAATTTAGATTCTATAACCCCATTTCCTACATAATTAAACTCTTTCTGCAGAGTTTAGTACTAAAAGTCAGAATGTCCAAAGTTAGTCTGAATCATAAAGATTATCTTAAGAGCTGTATCTCAAGCCATTCAAAGATAGGCCAAATGTCAAGGCTGCGGCTTGAGGTGTCACTCTTCAAAAGGCAATATGTAACTCTTCTGCTGGGCAAACAGCAGATCAGTTCCTGAACTGATGTCATTCAGGTTGGGAAGAATTATCTGAACCAGCCTGGTGTGTGAATATTTAAAAGTCCAGATATAAGCAGCTGAAAGCAGCATGTAGAGAGGGTTGTACTGATTATTTTGTTTAAAAAACGCACAGGAAGAGAATGAGCTGTTAGCAAAGATTTATAGCAATTATTCATTAATGTTACCAGGCAATTTGCTCCAAAGTTTAGGTAACAAAACACATACCAGAGGAGGTCGACAGTACACATTGCCTAAACCTAAACTAATCTAAAGAAAAGCACCATCCGTTGTAATATTCATATATCATGTTTTATTGAGTCTTGGAAAATCCTTAGGGATTTTATCAGGAGGAAAGCTTGAGGCTATTGTCTGCCAATTAAGATAAAAGAATAGTTGTCATTGGCTTTTCAGCATATACTCTAGTACTCTATAAATCATAATCATTGTAAATGAGTCTATATTATCTGTGTTGCCAATTTCAAGTAGTTTCTGGAATATAAAGATCTATATTATTAACAGTACAAATGATGTAAGTCTAAAAGAAACCACATGAAAAAAATCCACCTTTGCTAATAAATTACTCACTATAAATAAATTGAATATAAATATAATTCATATTCAAGACTCTTAGTCTTTGATGCAGTTTAGTGAAGAGTGTTCTGTAATTCAAAAGTTAATGTGTCCCTGTGTCACTAACTTGCTACCAAGGAATAATCTAGATACTAAAAAGAAAGCCTATTAATCCCTAATACTACACTTTAACACATAAAGGAAAGATGTATGTGATTTAATTTCAAGTCATCTATGGTGCTCAAAAAGTATTAACTGTGAAGTGAATGGATATTAAAGAATGGAAATTACATTTACAAGTGGCATATAAAATCAGAAATCAGGAAAAAAATGAAACTTGGTCAGAAACTCTAGTCTTTGTATGCATCCAGAACTCTTTGTCTACAAAGTACAAACAAATATATAGTACATATTTGTAATACAAACTATTTCAGATAAATGAATATGTAAACCTGTTCCATTCTTCAACATAAGTGGCATAGGCCTTTATAACATTTTCATATTCTATGTTGTTGTGATGGCATGACTATTTAAATGAAGTATATTCTGTGTTAAGTATGCATCATAAAAATTTCAAAATAATCTGCCTTTTCATGGTTATGTTACTTAACTAAATTTTGATGTTTTACAAAGATGGATCTCAGTGCAAAAAAAAATAGGACTCTATAAAATATCTAAGTCTTGTAACATACAACTTTCAACTGCCAAGAAGAAGCAGTGACTACCTAAATGTTTAGAAATATCATGAATGAGATTATACTTCATGCTTCTATTTATAGAAGCCTATTTTGCTATTTAAATTACATATAAGAGGATGTGAGGGGAAAGGGGAAAAAAACAAGTGAGAGAAATGAATTACAGTAGATGGGGTAGAGAGAGAAGTTGGGAGGGAAGGGGAAGGGAGGGGGGATAGGAAGGGGATAGAAAAGGCAGTAAAATACAACAGACACTAGTATGGCAGTGTGTATGAACGTGGATGTGTAACCAATGTGATTCTGCAATCTGTACATGTGGTAAAAATGGGAGTTGATAACCCACTTGAATCAAATATATGAAATATGATATGTCAAGAGCATTGTAATGTTTTGAACAACCAATAAAAAAAAGAAAATATACAATGATGAACAAAATATATGTTGTCCCTACCCATGTTATGAGGCCTCATGGGGCTCCTTCCTCCTTCCCTTCTTTCTTCCTACCTTTCTTTTTTCAGTACTGGGGAATGAATCCAGGACCTCACACATCCTAAGCAAGCACTCTATCATTCATTATTTCTTTTTATCCTTTATTCCAATAATTCTATACATCTTTTTACACAGCAAAGTAGTTTGGGAGAAAGGATCATATTAGATTTGATTAATTTGGCAGTTATGATAGAAATCAACATACACTAATTATTAAGTAGGTTTAGCTTTAAAACTAAATATTGTTGGCTGTATTTCCCAATGGGGGGCCCCCACTTTCTTTTTAACACATTAGATCCAGCCAATAATGCCAAATGATAAATTGTTACTTGGTGTTGAGTTTTTCTGGGCATTTTATATATGATTTAAATATCCTTTTATATGCAAAGTAAAAGAACCCTATAAAATTATCACTTAATTCATTCTGTTACCAAGATCACTTTCTAATGTTAAGTTAGAGGCTTAAGAAAAATAGCTCTATTATCTTCTGTTAATACTTTCCTCATAGTGTCATCTACTGCACTGCTGCTGCCATGGACTAACTGGAATTCAGTGGACGGACAATCTAGACATCTAATTTGTGAAGTACTAATTAAACCAGGCAAGGTAGTGTACTCCTGTAATCTGAGCTACTTGGAAGGCTGAGGCAGGAAGATAGCAAGTTCACCACCAACCTGGGAAATTTAATAAGACTCTGTCTCAAAAAAAAAAAAAAAGTGGTTTTGATTATTTGTTTTAAGAGCTAGGATGTGGCTTACTGGTAGAGCACCACTGGATTCAATTCCCAGTACTGCAAAAAAAAAAAAAATGTACATATGCAAAATCTTAATCCCTGTGCAAAATTATAGGAAGTTACTATCTTAAAATATGAGAATTAAAATAAAACTACCTTAGAGATACTACAAAGAAGGAAATGTCACTTTAATACTTCTTCATGTTCTGATTTTTTAAAAATTTTTTTAGTTGTTAATGGACCTTTATTTTATTTATTTATTTATTTGCATGCTGAAAATTAAACCCAGTGCCTTGCACATGCTATGCAAGTGCTGTACCACTGAGCCACCACCCCAGCTCTCATGTTCTAATTTTTAAATGGGCTAAAATGAAAGAATGCAGCTTTACAAATTGTTATGTTTTATGTCTGATATTATCTTTATTATTAATCCAAATACTGATTGATTAGTGAGCCTTATTTTTCCAAGTTTACCTAAGAGTAAATATTAGTCTATGTATAAAATACAAGTAACTTTTCTGTGCCTTGTCTACTTTGGGTCTTAGTGCCATTGAATAAGGAATGTATGTAATCTAAGTGTTATTGAATATACATGTACCAAGATTTTTCTATAATCCATTTAATCTGAAAGATAAATCTATGTTCCTTGCTTAATTTCAAGGTGCAAAGCAATTCCTTAGTGTTAATATGAATCTAAAAGTGATGCTAAATAAAGCACGATAAATAAAATAATCCAGAAATTGTGAGGTCTGAATATAGCTTATTCCCACATTCTCACTATTTTCCTGTGTCCTCACTCTCTTTCCACAATATTTAAAATCTTAGAACCACTTGAGAAGGAATCTTAGGAATCTTATTATTTCATAGCTCAATATGGCTAAGAACCCCTTCCCATGATCTATGTTTACAATTTTGTTTCAGTAAAAAGACTTCATATGACATGTATCTACAATAGATACCCCCTAAAAACCTGTGTAGAATGACTGTTTAAAAGGTGCCATTCACAGTATGTCTGGAATCTCAGCAGCTTGGAAGGCTGAGACATGGGTTTAAAACCAGCCTCAAGAACAGCAGGGTGCTAAGCAACTCAGTGAGATCCTGTCTCTAAATAAAATACAGAAAAGAGCTGGGGATGTGGTTGAGTGTCCCTGAGTTCAATCCCTGGTACCAAAAGAAAAAAAAAAAAGTTCCCAGGATGTAGGCTCCCTATTTACCTCTCTTATTGTTTCTTTTGCTGAGAAAAAACTTTTTAGTTTGAGTAAGTCCCATTTGTTGATTCTAGTTATTAACTCTTGTGCTATGGGTGTCCTATTGAGGAATTTGGAGCCCGACCCCACAGTATGTAGACCGTAGCCAACTTTTTCTTCTATCAGACGCCTTGTCTCTGATTTGATATCAAGCTCCTTGATCCATTTTGAGTTAACTTTTGTGCATGGAGAGAGAAAGGGATTCAGTTTCATTTTGTTGCATATGGATTTCCAGTTTTCCCAGCACCATTTGTTGAAGATGCTATCCTTCCTCCATTGCATGCTTTTAGCCCCTTTATCAAATATAAGATAGTTGTAGTTTTGTGGATTGGTTTCTGTGTTCTCTATTCTGTACCATTGGTCCACCCCCCTGTTTTGGTACCAGTACCATGCTGTTTTTGTTACTATTGCTCTGTAGTATAGTTTGAAGTCTGGTATCGGTATACCACCTGATTCACACTTCCTGCTTAGCATTGTTTTTGCTATTCTGGGTCTTTTATTTTTCCATATGAATTTCATAATTGCTTTATCTATTTCTACAAGAAATGCCGTTGGGATTTTGATTGGCATTGCATTAAACCTATAGAGAACTTTTGGTAATATCGCCATTTTGATGATGTTAGTTCTGCCTATCCATGAACAGGGTATATTTTTCCATCTTCTAAGATCTTCTTCTATTTCTCTCTTTAGGGTTCTGTAGTTTTCATTGTATAAGTCTTTTCACCTCTTTTGTTAGGTTGATTCCCAAGTATTTTTTTTTTTGAGGATATTGTGAATGGAATGGTTGTCCTCATTTCCATTTCAGAGGATTTGTCTCTGATATACAGGAATGCCTTTGATTTATGCATGTTGATTTTACATCCTGCCACTTTGCTGAATTCATTTATTAGCTCTAATAGTTTCTTTGTAGACCCTTTGGGGTCTGCTAGGTATAGAATCATGTCATCTGCAAATAGTGATAATTTAAGTTCTCCTCACACTTCAGATAGAGCCCTAATATCCAGAGTATACAAAGAACTCAAAAAATTAGACAATAAGATAACAAATAACCCAATCAACAAATGGGCCAAGGACCTGAACAGACACTTCTCAGAGGAGGACATACAATCAATCAACAAGTACATGAAAAAATGCTCACCATCTCTAGCAGTCAGAGAAATGCAAATCAAAACCACCCTAAGATACCATCTCACTCCAGTAAGATTGGCAGCCATTATGAAGTCAAACAACAAGTGCTGGCGAGGATGTGGGGAAAAGGGTACACTTGTTCATTGTTGGTGGGACTGCAAATTGGTGCAGCCAATTTGGAAAGCAGTATGGAGATTCTTGGAAAGCTGGGAATGGAACCACCATTTGACCCACCTATTCCCCTTCTGGGTCTATTCCCTAAAGACCTAAAAAGAGCATGCTACAGGGACACTGCTACATCGATGTTCATAGCAGCACAATTCACAATAGCAAGACTGTGGAACCAACCTAGATGCCCTTCAATAGACGAATGCATAAAAAAATGTGGCATTTATACACAATGGAGTATTACTCTGCATTAAAAAATGACAAAATCATAGAATTTGGAGGGAAATGGATGGCATTAGAGCAGATTATGCTAAGTGAAGCTAGCCAATCCCTAAAAAACAAATGCCAAATGTCTTCTTTGATATAAGGAGAGTAACTAAGAACAGAGTAGGGAAGAAGAGCATGAGAAGAAGATTAACATTAAACAGGGATGAGAGGTGGGAGGGAAAGGGAGAGAGAAGGGAAATTGCATGGAAATGGAAGGAGACCCTCAGGGTTATACAAAATTACATACAAGAGGAAGTGAGGGGAAAGGGAAAAATAATACAAGGGGGAGAAATGAATTACAGTAGAGGGGGTAGAGAGAGAAGAGGGGAGGGGAGGGGAGGGGGATAGTAGAGGATAGGAAAGGCAGCAGAATATAACAGACACTAGTATAGCAACATGTAAATCAATGGAAGGGAAACTGATATGATACAGCAATTTGTATATGGGGTAAAAATGGGAGTTCATAACCCACTTGAATCAACGTGTGAAATATGATATATCAAGAACTATGTAATGTTTTGTACAACCAACAATAAAAAAAAAGAAAAAAATATTTTGGAATCCTATGAATAAAATAAAATTACCCTTAAAAAAGTGTCATTCACAAAATATTGGTTAAATATTTCTGAATGAATGAATGATAATGATTTATGTAACCGTATATGAGGAGCTAAATTAACCTAACCATATCATTTCTTTTTATGCTTCATTCCAGTAATTCTAGATACCTTTTTATGTAGTAAAATAGTTGGGGGAAAGAATTGAATTAGATTTGATAATCTGAAAATTATGGTAGAAATCAACATACTAATTATTAAGTAGTAATGATGCTTTAAAAGTAAATGGCTTTATTTCCCAGTTTTTCTGGGTATTTTTCTGTTTTTTTATACATGTTAGATATGGCCAATAGTGTCAATTGATGACATATAGTGACAATCTTATATGTAGACAGAGACGATAGTCACATTTAAGAAAAAAAGAAATCCCAAAATATATCTAGCTTGCTATCTATCATTGACACTTGAAATTCCTCCAACAGAGATTCACGTATTTAAGTTAAATAAAATATATAAATGCAGATGCCCTTTTTTGTGAATAACATTGTCAAAACGTTAGGGAATGTGTTAAGGATTATTGAGAGGATAATATGAGGAAACTAGATTATTCAATGTGAAGAAGAAATGTGTCATTGGTAAATTTCTGTTTTTTAGTCTCTCTCTCTCTCTCTCTCTCTCTCTCTCTCTCTCTCTGATTCTCTAATGCTTAATGCTATTGGAATTCCATTTTAATCATTATTATTACCAAGTTCTTTTAGCCTTCACTCTGAGAAATAAAGGAAAACTTCCATTTTCAAAGTTCTATACCATGACTAGCCTAAATAAAAGTTACTTTGACCATTTGATAAGAGGTGTAGAGAAGACATGACCCAAAATCATTTTGAGAACCATGATAATTTTATAAGCTTTACATTATAAGTATTGTCTTGTGTTTGAGATAGTGAAGGGTGTGAAAAACATGTTTATTTGTTTACAATATTGATTTGGGACTCATCATTTTTAGGTCAAAAACTAGAGCCAAGAATACAATGCTTCTGATGAAGACTGGCTTTTTAAATAAAACACAGGTATATACTCTGCTTCAACCTACATAGTCTCACTCCAAGTGTTCTAGCATTTTAGTACTGATAAAAAAATTATGTCCAATAACATTAACAAGATACTGAAGAGACCCGAACACAGTAAATAAAGTAGGTAGAGGACCTTTTTTAAATACATTCTTTGTTTTCTACTTAATCTCAAACATCTTGATAGGAGGATTAACAGAGAAGCCACCTTTATTCTGTTATAGCATATCCATGTAGACTTTCAATGACACATTAACTAGGCTAAGATTTTTAATGCAGTCTTTTGTTAAGGAAGATTTTAAAACATTGGTAATATTTTCCAAGAATTAAACAATAGTTTTTCAATTTGTTTGAGATAAAACTCTTTAAGGTAATATTCATTTAGGGTCTCTTTTTATTATCTATTTATGATAAAATATTTGTAATGTCCTTTTAAAAATATTTTGACATGAATTTATGTAGTAAATAATTGCCCTCTATCCTCTTTTATTTTTTTTTAGTAAATTGGCCTTTTATAATCATTTTGGCTTTCTACATTTCTGCTAGTATCAATTTTCTCACTTTTCCTAGTATAATTACTGTTGGAATTTCATCTTAACTTGGTATAATATTCAATTCTAAATGAATAAATTATGTTCATGTTGAAAATAACCACAACCCATTATTTACAGTGACATTGCTAGGGCAGGAATGGTGGCATACACCTGTAATCCCAGATACAGGAGATTTAAGAGGAGGAATCCAAGTTTAAGGTCAGCAAGGCAATTTAGCAAGACCCTGTCTCAAAATAAAAATTCTAAAAAGGGCTAAAGATTTAGCTCAGTGGTTGCCTAGCATACACAAGGCCCTGTGTTTGATTCCCAAAACCCAAAAATAAAAAGCACTGAGATTGCTAACAGATACAAAAATGTTTTAGGCTTAAAATTTTATAAAACAAGATCACTTTATAAATCCTTTTAATTTAATAGTAAACTTGTCTTTTTTGGTAAGGCAGAATCACAATAATCACAATGTCATCACAGTACTGTCAAACTGTAATATTTTAAAATTTATGATTTCATTTTTATAAAGTCAAAACCAGTTTTGAAGTGAATATATTTTGAACCTTCAAATATATTTGAAGTTTTGAAGTGAGTTTATCTCAGATGTTGAGAAGAAGGGACACTAGTCATTAAAATTTAATTTAAATGCTATGTACTGTGAATCATAATAGGAATAATATCAACTTTAGTAAGCAGTGACCTACTAACACTACATTTGCCAAATATCATCACAGCTCAGAAACTCTTGATCCCATGTCACAGATCATGGAACTGTATGATTATGGTTTTGGATATATGTAAAAGCTCAAATTAAGTCCTTTAGGTACCCTAACTCAAATAATTGCCAATGGCTCAGGATAACATCTTGCATCCAGTCCAGTTAGTTTAGCTAGACCCACCTGGTCATTCACTAATCTGCTCACTAAGAACTTAATAGGTTGTGGCAGCCAAGCTGATTCTAGTTATTATCTAATGGGCCTAGCTACATCTTAGGAATCAACCTCTATAGCTAGTTGGTAAAGAGAAATAATACAACTCTAATATATCTTGATTTCAGCAGTATTTGACAAACTGTCTTAAAATATTTTTGTGGACAAGACCAAAAATTATTGCACAGTTCAGTCATAACTAATTGAATATTTATACATATTATATTCTATAAGGTTCTAAGAGTTTTCCTCCTTATACTTGATTTTTCCTGTTCAACATTTTTCTCATTTCCTATGTTAAAAGCAATAACAGTGGTATTATTAAAAGTACAAGAAGTGATAGGCGATTTAAGGATACACGACATAATAGTTGCTGGGAAAATAAGTTAGAATTACCAACTAGCTCTTACAGGGAAAATGTAAAGTCTTACATTTAAGATCATCACCACAGTGAAATAAAGTGTGGTCACAAATTTTGGGGGACGGCTGCTCCTGTTAAGAGGAAGAATCCATTTCCCCATCATTTGAATCTATGCAAGCTGTGATTTTTTTTTATTTTTTTGGTAGTTGTAGACAGACAGCATGCCTTTATTTATTTTTGTATGCGGTGCTAAGGATCAAACCCTGTGCCTCACACATGTTAAGCAAGTGCTCTGCCTCGGAGCCCCAGCCCCATCCCCAGCCCCACTATGATTTATTTTGACCAACAAAATAAACAAGTGATGTTTTACAACTTCAGAACAATGCCTTAAGAGCCTCACTGATTCCAGTTATTATGTATCACTAACTTCCACTCACTAGGTTAGTAAATCTGGGCTTGTTTACTTGAGAATAAGGTACCACATAAAGAGAAAGTCCTAGCAAGAAGTCAGGAGTAACTGTGAGGCATATGCCACCTAGCCACAGCTGACTACAACTGCATGAATGATTTTAAGCAAGACTAGCAGATGAGCAGCCCAGCTGAACCAAGCCCAAATTGACACGATTAAATAAATTAGCTATTGTTTCAAGTCACTAATGTGTAGGTGGTTTATTATATAGCAATAAATAACTGAAATAGTGATTGTATGTGACAAAAAGAAAGACTTGGCTTGGCTTTGCCAACAAAGCAGGCTGGAGTATTAGTGTGTGAATCATTTGCCCCAAAGCTCAATGTAAGCCAGTGGTGAAACATGGCATCATTACAGTAGAAGTGAATGTCCTTCCTGATCAAGAGAGAGATAAGTTCTGCTTACCTTGGTAATGACCAGACTGGATTACTACATAAGGCTCAATATTTTAAAGATGTGGCATGCTACAGAGATACACAAAGAACAGCAAGTAATGGTAAGCAGTCTGTTAACTTTAATTTACAAAGCCATTTGAAAATTAGAAGCATTCTCCTGGAAAAATACATACACACACACTCAGAAAAAAATATGCTAACTCTTTCAACATTTTGACAGTTCCTCAAATAGGAAGTCAATGAGGTAATGATTAATCTTCCAAATAGTGGAATAGAAAACAAATTTTCTATTGAAAGAAGGAATAATTTTCTGAGAAGCTAATTAATATTCAACTTGACATTCTTTTCATTTTCTACTAATTTTTGTTTCTACTTTATTCACCATGACTTCTTAACCTACTCTCCCATCTACTTCTACTGTCACCTTTTCACTTACCAACTTTCTCCCAGTCTGTTTCAAATGTGACTAGTCTTCCTTTTTTTTCTTCTCAACTACATCCTTTGATATTTCCTTTTTTCTTATGTATGCTTTTGTAAGCATATGTGTTCATATGTCTTTACATATACCTAAATATGTATATATGCACATTTTATATGAATCTTCTGTGTATCTGAGTCTGTATTTTTATCTTTTAAGCTATGGCTAAAACTGAGCAAGTTTTGTATTTCATTAGTCACAACTTCTGCAAGGGAGAGTGGGTAAGCCCCATCAATTACCTGTCCTCTCACACAATTCTTTGCTTCTTCTTTCCTAGTATTCTCTCCTCCTTTTTTGCTCTATTCTTAGCTCTTTTCCATCTTCCTTCTGGGACCTTCTTTCCATTGTACTTCCTCATGTCTGTCCATAACTTCTGCACTGAAGGCGACACACTCACTTTGTGCCTGAAACTTGACCTGGCCAAGGACATTTCTTCTTAAGCCACTCAGTACACACTAGTCTTTCTCCCATACCCTACATAATAAGAAGTAGAGCTCTTCTGGCTCCCTGTTATAACTTCATATCTTCTTCATCCATGTAAAAACACTTCCTTCATTAAGGTTTACATCATCTAATCAGATCATCCCTATTCCTCTTCTTTAATGATTTCTACTGATCTCCTGTCAATGCTATTCATTTAGTGTAGGTCTCAGGCACCTGATTCAATTCCTTCCTCTCTACCCCAAGTTCTGCATTCATGCTAAGAAACTTCACTATCAGTGTCAACAACCTGTGTTGTTGTTTTGCTTCCTGAATGTTAATGACCTTTATCTCTTCTCCACTTAAACTGCACCCCAGTCCTTGTCATCAGTCACAATTTTTTTACATCTGAAATCTTAAGACCCAAATTGCCTCTCTGATAATAACCACGATATTATTCCAACTACTCTTGCATTTTAGCCTCAACACAGATTAAAACATGCAGTCCATTGCTCCCTCCATTTTTTCCCTAGACTTACAGTCTTTTCTAGACTTGCTTTCTTCTCTACATAATCTGTAATCTAGGTTTGATCTGTCTCCCCAGGATACTCAGTCTCTTTATCCCCTTATTTTTCTCAGCCCATTTGTTATACAAGTCATAAACTCTGAATTTCTTATATAATTTGCCCTCTCCATATCTACCCCCAATATATAGAGCTAATGAGGAAATAAAGTGATATTACTGTGATGATCAATGTCTTCTACAAAATGGTAATTCTAGCTATAGGTAGTCTGACAATACCACCTAATAATCATCTTACATAGCCTGATACCTCTCTTTCTTTTCTTACTAAACCCTCGCTATTCCCTTCTACCCTTTTTCCTCACCCTATACTTTCGGCAGAGATCTGTGTCTCCTACTCCATGGGAAGAACAGAATCTTGCAGGCCTAATTTCTGTCATTTTCCTTCCTCCACACCTACAAAATTATCCACAGCTATAATATCCCACGTCTTTCCTTTTGGTCTCTGAGGAAAAGTTGTCCAGTCATATTTTAAAGGATTATCCTACAAATCATGCCTATGGCTCCATCCTCTGTGACCCTACTTTAAAAATATCATCTTTCTCCCTTATGTTATAGTATCTTTCCATAGTCTTCTTTTCCATAATCCACAAATATATTCACATCTTCCATTTTTTAAAAAAATTCCTTAGCCAAACATTTCCTATAACTATAATCCTCTTTACTTTCTAGCCAAGTTCCTATAGAATGGTTTATCCTTCACCTTTCCTTTTTCACATTCCACTCATGCTTCATCCCACTTCTATTGAATCATTAAAATTGCACTAAAAAGGTTATCCTTTCCTGTTTAATCAAATAGGTATTTTTCACTTGGATCTTATTTAAGCACTCATTTAACCTTATTGACCATTCCCTTCTTGAAGTTCTCATCTTTCCATTCTGTACTTCTACTCTCTGTCCATCTTTTACTTCTCTGACTATTCTTTCTCAAATTCTTTCCCTAATTTCTTTCTCTTACATATTTGATTCATTTTGGTTCTATCCTCTTTCACTGTCTTCTTCTGTTTTATTTCCCTCTCTAAACATTTCCATTCCCATGGCTTTAATTGTGAGCAAAGTAAGACCTATTCTTGACCTACCCACCTGCCATCTTGCACCTATTATTTCACCATCCTGAGAAATTATGCCATTGGTTGTGCTTGATACACATCAAGTTTTCCCCACCTCTGAACCGTCACAAATTATTTCCTCTGCCTGAAACTGCTCATCCTAGCCACGCCTTCACACCACCTTTTTTTGAGGTGATAATTTTCTTCCTTTCCTTTAAAACTTAACAGTCATTATCAGGAAACCTTTACAGTCCTCTCCTCTCCTTTCCAAGCTAGGTTCTATTTAATACCTGTGTTTATTCTTTTATTACAGCATTTACCAATAATGTATTGGTGTTAACCATATAAAGATCTATTTTCCCACCTTGCTAATCCTTATAAGCAAGGACCATGACCTGTTCTTTGAATAATCAAAGCCTAAAACAATGTCTCTTCCATAAGAATTATCCACTAAACACTTATTGACTCAGCTGAAATCTACATAAAATTCTTTCATTAACAGAACTCTTATATCCAACCACCTATTTAACATCCTCACTTACATGTTTCATCAGTACTTAAAATGTAAGTAACAGAATGAACTCATCCTCACACACATGTTCTCCCCAGCAGAAATCTGCTTTTCCTCTCCATTGCCTTGGTTAGGGTACTACTGTTTACCTAGAACAGACACCAGGGAGTCAGCCTTCATGTCTTTTTAATCCTATAATCTAGATATCTTTTATCCCTTTCTTCCCATTCACATTGCTGCTCTGCTCTTCAAGTCTATAATATTTTGTGGTAAAATATTTGTAACATAAAATTTACCATTTTAACTAAGTGGCACTAAGTACATTCACATTGTTGTACCCCAGGATTTTTTTTAATAAGGAGCCATCTGGTGTTCTTACCTCTAGGCTAAGATAAGTTTCCATTGCATCTATACATTCTTCCCAGTGTAATCTTTCTAAAATTCACATGAGTGCTGGGGGTATAGCTCAATAACAAAGTGCTCAACTAGCACATACAAGGCTCTGGATTAAATCCCCAGTACCTGAACAATATATATATATATATATATATATATATATATATATATATATATATATATATATATATATAATGAAAATGATATTTCTAGATGAACTGGAATGTTTTCATTATTTCTTCTGAGTTTTCATAGGTTCAAGTTGAAATGAGTGAAAAAAAATTTTAAAAATACCAAGTTTTTCTAAAAATTTTCCCGTGTAAAGGTTGAGTAAATGAATGATCACAGTAATCAAGATAAGAAAGACAGAAATATGTGTGGGAGGTAAAGTATTAAGTTTTAGTTTAGATAATGCTGAGTATCATAGTTTAGATAATGCTGGTATTAGCCAGAGGAGATATACTGAAAACAGTTGCATATGTGAGTCTGAAACTCAAGAGAATTTTGGAATAGGGGGCTCTGGATTTGGAAGTCATGATCATTTAAGTGACATCAAAGGAGCAAATATCTCCTGAGGCATGCATGAAAAAACATAAAGAAGAATGATAAAGTACATCAACATAAAAAAGACCAACAGAAGAGCCATAGCGATAAAAGAAAAAAAAATATATCACACTTTAAGTCTTCTTATCCTTCTGCCATAATTGAAAGAGAACAAGACCTTTGATACTAATGACATTCCTGAGGTGGAGCATTTTTAGTGATTTTGTCTTCTCTGCTGGAAAGATGATTGTTATCCATCTCACTTGGATATTTCCGGTTCCTTCTGCTGAAGAAGGATTTTAAAAAGTTAAACATGTTTGATGGAATAACTAAATAATAGGAATGCTTTTGCTGGAGAGAAAGTTGTCTAGCCAATAATTCTCTTATGCAATTGTACCAAAACTAGTGCTCTTAGCCCTAACTCTAGCCTTTTTTCTATTTCATGAAGCTCTTTGGAAGAGATCATTCAGTAGTGTGTAAAGAACTTGGAACCTATTTTAGTGAACTATATTATTTTGTTAAAGATATTGTTGATTTGGACAGTGAAGAATAGCCTGCAGGCAAATCCTGCAAGGTGCTCCAGCAGACACACACACCTACCTTCCTGTTGGCAGAGTCTCTGTTTGGCAAATGTATTCCATTCCTTACAGGAAGGAATAGGTGCTTTATTGTATTTCAGAAGTCAGTAAGCTTTTGCAAAACTAAGTAATTGACATTTTTCTCATTTCTGAGATCAAATTTTCATAAATCGTTCAACCTGGATAAACTGAGAATGTGGTTGATCTAGTAATTGTTGAAATAGAGTGGAGACATTGCAAAGCATGATATTTAAGTATTTCCTCCTAGTTTCTTACCTTAGAGAGATATAAGACTTCTAAATGGAAAAATGCCCTAATGTATAAAAAGGAAACGAAAGACAAGCCTATCTATGAAGAAGCCAAAACAAGCACAATGCAGATTCATCTCAGTAATTTGGTATTCCAATGATTCTGAATTTGTAGTAATAATAATCACAAGTAGAACTTATTTTTATATTATGAGGAAGTGGGTTTTTTTAGCTAGTTAGTAGCTTCAGTGTTATTATAAGGATGGGATATATTTAACCAACTTGAAAGCAATATTTTCTGACTCTTACACACACACAAAAAAAATGGTATTAATAATAGCTTGTCAAGATTTCTACCAGGAACCTGTGTTAACAGTTCATTCAAGTTACTATCAGAGTTTAGCAATAAACTTACAGTGTAGTTTTGTGATTTATACTAAAATTTTTATCCCCCACATCCACAATTTAAAGTTTATAAAAATTTGCCTAAAAGGATTCATTGCAGTCCCATGAAACATAATATTCAGAGTGTATAATATTCAAGTAGCAAATAGCACTAGTTTTTGCCATGAGGAAAAGCTCAACTAATATAGACTCATCTATGAAGGCAGTGAATTTTTCCATGAATCTTCTAGTGGTACCTCTAGACGGTCTTAGTAGATATACAATATTTATGTATAATTTATAGTCAAGAAATATATAATAATAGACAGGCAAGATTTGTATTTTATTCTAAGATCACTACTTTATTTAAGACAAAAGATTTTGATGCACTGAAATATTCCTGTTTTCTGTTAACAGAATTTTGCTATATGCAGAATCATCTAATAAATTTGAACTAGTTTTCTGAATTATATGCCGTTGATTTGTTCATTCCTTACTGAAAGTCTTCAAATAGTCTAAACAAGTATGTTTGACACCAAGAATACCCTCATTCCTTTAGTGTCTAGCTCTGTACTGTGTTTATTTGCAAAGGACCCTCATGCATGGATCCATATAAATGAGGCAAACTGTGGAGTAAACTAGACTATGTCGCTCACCAAGCTTTGAGGATTGTGTATCCGAAACTGCTGGGCATGATTTTCACTTATAAGGAAGATTACTTGTGTGTAATATCAAGTGAGATTTTTGGTTGAGGTTTTATGCTTTCAGTGAAGAAAATAAAAGAAGAAACCAATTAATGGTCTGTTTCCATGATCTTTTGTTAAGCAAAACTCTCACTGATCCACATGAATGTATTCTGTCACCCACAGAGTAGCCTAAGAGCACTGCAGAATAGACTTCTAAACTTTTGACTCTATTTTCAGTTTAATTGGTAGGTTTTAATCAGCTAAAAATGTTATACTTCTTTGATTAAAAAGCTATATAGGTAATTTCTAGACTGATTACTCAGGAATAGAAACTTTTTTTAAAATGTAGTACAGAAAATCTGGTTGTACTAGTGTCAAATCATTTGTAAATATTTTGGGACATGAAAGTTTCCCTACCTAACCACCTAATTTCTATCTATATTTTCATCGGCTGACTCTAGGGGAAAGAAAGAAATTTAATGTATAAGAATTGTTCAGTAGGTTCAGGGGTATAGCTCAGTGGAAGAGAGATTGCCTAGTATGCATGAGGCCTGGGTTCAAAAAAAAAAATCATACAGTATGCCAACCAATGTACTGCTTATTTAGCTAAGTAACAGGGATAAGCTTGCTAGTATTTCTATATGAAATATGTTTCTGAGGCTGGGGATGTAGTTCAGTGATGGAGTACCTGTTTAGCCAGCCAGGTTCTATCCCCAGCATCACCAAAAGAAAGAGAAAAAGAAAAGATATATATATTTCTCTTAGGTAAAAGTCAGTTTGAAGCTGGTTCTACACTTAATATGCCATGCTTTCATTGCATAGTAAATGATTCATTCACAACCTTAGTGCAAGTAAGCAAATGTCTTGAAATGAATATCCTATATATTTTGAAGCATTTAACACTGGCATAATCTGAAGATCTGACTTAAAGTAAATCCTTGGCACTCTGCAAGAGAGCCTCTCATTTACAGTGATGCTTTGTTTCTTAACATGACTACCAGGACTGCTTGGTCACAGGCAAATACTATTCTTTTTCAGCCAAATCATTCCTGACAATAATTGTACTTTTTATTTTCTTTTTTTCTTCCTCCTGTTTCCCCTGCCCCCAACTTAGGTTAGAAAGGCTGGTGGACGTCCTGAGGAAGAAGGTTGGAACAGGGACCATGAGGACAGTGATCTGACAGAAAAAAAAACGACAGTCTGGGGGAAGCGATCACATCTGGTGACCAGGCTGCTTCATTCAACACTGTGTAAACACTAAAAGCCTTAACTTAGCAAACAGTTGTTAGAAGTGGGACACTCCAACCACATTCCAAGCTGAGAAAAAAAATCAAATCACAAATGTTTAACCACTTTGCTGCTGACTTGAGTTTTTTATCCAAATATATTAAACTATAGACTTTTACCAATGGGTAGCTATAAGGTTGCAGCTTATTTTGTGACTATTTTATATCTCAACTTTTTATTTAGAGATATAAATTGTTTTACCAAGAGACCACTATAGAAACATGGTAAAGTTGGTCAGGATCATATCTTCACATATGGCCCTCTCTGAATCAAAGTGCAGCAAAGTAAATATTGTCTAAGCCTTAATCCACTGTGTTAGGTCAAAACTTCAAATAAATGCATTTTCCAATATAGAGTATATTTCGTAACTGAAGAAGGATGTTCAGACATGAGTTTGTAATCTTCCTTTAGTGTACGTATTTAATCTTTGTTAATATTAAAGAATATTACAAATAGATGCCACAAATTAAGTGTATAATTTGATTTAATGAGAGTTTAGTACATTAAAATTACATTCATCAGGACATGATTTTTATTTTACTAAAAATAAATACAGACTGTATTCAATAAAATGGAAGATTATTAATGTGTATTTATAAATTCATACTGTCAGTATTTTTAATGTTAAGACTGGATAATTATCTAAGCTCCACCTAAACTGTAGAAATTGCCAAGTTTCTGTCTATTGGTCTGGTACACTTTTGTCTTGAAAATTAGCTTGTGCCAGCATGTCTCTATCTGAAAAGGCAAGAAGCCATCAAGTCTACTAAGTATTCTTATTGATTATCTTTTTTTATAGATTATTGTTTGAATTTTGTTGTAAAGAAGGGGAATTCAGTTTATAATATACCATAAAATTATAATGTGCAAATAGTAGGACTTAGACAAAAGTAAACCTGCATTTGGTTTAGGTTGCCTTTATTTCATATAAGAGGTAAGAATTAACTTAATTAACATTTAAGAGGTAACTTAAAAGTTAAAGCATAGCCATCACTTCTACTCATATGATGTCATGAATAAAACTGAAACTTTATATATTTGGCTATACAAAAAAATCAATTGTTTTAGAGTGAAAAGTTGAAAGGGCAATAGGAAATGACTATGCCAGGAACAGATTGAAGTAGTGAAAGGTTTGTAGACAAATAAAAATTTATGTGCATTTTTAATTTAAGATTGTGCTAAACTAGATACTGTTGCCTGTTTTCAGGATAAGTATATTCAAGGCATTGTATTGTGTCATTTTCAAGATACCATTAGAGATTATCCATTATTTAATTTACTTTGCAGGAAATTTTAAAGTGCTTGTCATAGATGACAGAAGAATCATAATGCTAAATACACCCCATTCCTTCCTTAGTAAAGCTGTAGCTATTAAATTAACTGACAAAATTATCCCATTGCATTAAAATTTGGAATTTACTCATGTTTCCTGCTTGTAATGATTTTTTTAAATGATGGTAATTTGAAAATAAGGCACAACAGGGGTTAAAAATAAACTAACTGGATTTGCCCTATAGTTCTAAAAAGAATCATAACTTTTCATAGGCCAGTGACTATATAAACATAGACATGTGCAATACTTTGGTCATACATGGAGTCTTGTCTCTGGGCTCTAATTTAAACCCCTAAAACCCCCTTGTTTAAATAAACAGCACCCTTTAAATCATCCAAGAAATGCAGGTAAGTAGAGAACAGTTCTTGTCACAAAATAGTTTGTTCCTAAACCCTCTTAAAAGAAATCACAAGTAAACTTGAATTTTCAGTTTAGTCTTGAAGAACAGACTAACTTTCCTTGGATTACTTTGGAATTTTAAAGTACATGAAGGGCCATATCAAGATATCTTTCAGTTTCCAAACATCTCCTCCTATACCTAAATGATATAATTAGAGCAACCAATTCCTATAATCAATATTGTGAAGTTTTACAGAATATGATTATAAAGTGAAATTTACAAAACAATTCTAATATCTACTTTTGTTCAACCTAGATAATCTCCCAAAAATAACCCATCCCTTTGAAAATGAGTTTCATTCCCTTGAAAATGACTTAGTTATCTGCAAAATTAACACATGCAAAGTATTACAGCCAAATATTGTCAACTGATTTCTTAAGTTAAAAATGTTGACCAACACAATATTTCAAATAGTCAAAATTTGTTTTGTATGAAAAATAGCCTTACTCACTGAAAATCAGGTAGCCACATATTCAATCCTAGCACAAATCCAGAAGTGTTTCATTCTGCTCAGCAATGTTGCTGTGAGTTTGCTTTAAACGTCATCAAGTGTAATTCCTATAGTAACATGAGAATTCACTTCTTGTAAAAATAAGTAGTCCTGAGGAAAGGCAGAAAAATGCTAAATTTGTTAACACTTGATGATTTATGAAATCCTTCACATCTTTGTTCTTATTTGCTCCTGTCAACAACCATATAATAATAATAAATTATTTATGTCAACTATATAATAATGATTATAGGGCTTTAGTATTAGTGTTATTGTTGTTGTCTTATAACTATACTCCATGCAACTATAGGTCTTCAAACCTTTCTGTTAGAAAAAAAATGTAGTAAAGATTTTTACTCTAGTAATTTTTGTTATTATTCTACCATTTATTTTATACACATATATATGAATTCCCTAACCGTCTAAAGACTGTATGCATTTCTTTCTATGAAGTACAATAATGTGAACTGTATGCATAGATAACATCATATTATGACCACCCCTCTATCATATGATAGTAGCAGCATGCTGTACTTCAGGTATCACTAAAATATAACCTTGAGGTGCTTTGGACTATTTTCAATTTGGCCTGATGATAAATTCTAACACCGTACTTTATATAGTAGTATAAACTTCTTCAAGACTTGCTTTAATTCCTAGGACAACTATTAGAGATAAAACTATATATAAGCAAAGTTATTGGTTATAAGCAATGTGTAGACAGTTGTAGCAAAATTATTAATCATTAATATAAATATTTTTATTCTACTTTTATAAATAAACCATTATATTTAAAGGTAACTAAAACAGTTTACATATTTTATAGAAGAAATATTTTGTATTATTTTCAGTGATAAGATTGATCCTTTGTATATTTTCTTATTCAATTAAACTTAAGAGGGCTGGAGATTTAGCTCAGTGGCAGAATACAGACTTAGCATGCATGATTCATGCCCAAGGTTCAATCCCCAGAACCCTCCCCCCCAAAAAAAATTAAGAAATCTTTTTATAATCACATCACTTATTGATATAATTAGTTTATTTCACAAGAAAGAATATTAAAGATTTGTAGTTTTAATATTGAATAGTGTCACATTGTATATGTAGAAAAATATTTTATATGTAGTATTTTTTAAGATCATAATTATTTTTTAAAGTTACCATTTTCAAATAGTCATGATTAATAAGGCATTAAATGATAAAATAGCCATGACACATTTTGTCTTCTCACATATGGCTTGGAAGGAAGTCAGATTTTCACAGATATTATTGTTCTTGGTTACTGTTATGTACCGTTCACATATCTATTCATATATACAGATATACCCATTCAGACTGAAAATCACATTTGCCTTTTTAAAAAATTGATTTATAAGTCAACTGTTGAGCTCCAGTGATTTCAGCATTTTGTTCGTGTTTTATTAGAAATGCACGTGGTTTCTGAGGCTTTTAAACAAATACATGAAATGGTTGAAAGATTTATATTGCTTGTGCTTAGCTAAATATGTCATCTCTAGAAAAGCTGTGGTTTATTTTGGCACTGTTTTAAAAACTCAAATATTTTAAACATTTGTTAAGTTGGAGCTTGTACATTTCAACTAGTAGCATACGTTCCAGAATAGCATCTCCAGTTACCAAACTTTTTATAATCCTTTTACTATAATAACCTTTTTTGAAATGGTTTCTTTTCTTTTTTGTTATGTACTTTAGTGTAAGTTAGGTTAAAGTTATTACCTTTTGATGTAGGACTTCATAATAGAACTTGGCAATGATAAATGTGTATTTTTGAGGACCATTAAAATGTTGTATGCTATTCATCTTCTTTGCAGAAGTATTAATATGCCTACTTTTAAGTTTATTTTCTAAATATAGTTTTGGAGTATACTAATACTTTGGAATTCACCAGTTTCTTGATTATATATTCATTAACCAAGCTGTATTTTAATGTACTCTCATATAGAAGATATGTATTTACTTTTTATTCACATAAAATCCCATATTGCAAATCCTACATGTTTTATTGCAATTTTTATACATTGATCTTGATTAGATTTGTAGATGTACAGTCCTGAAGACACTGTACTGGATATACACCATAAATACATATTGTAGTAGGGAAACATTAAATTTCCTATCAAACTGTGTGTGACTTCCTTATTAAAGACAAAAGTCAACACGAATACATTTGTTAGTTGCATTAAGAACCTTTCAAAATTATTTAAATATAAAATTATAGTAAAAAGTATTATAAATATTATCTTTGGTAAATATGATTAGAAAAAATGAAGGAGATCAAATTATTTTAACTTAAAAATAATAGATTGGTTCAAATATATTACAAAGCACCTCTAATAATTTTGGAATATGTGTAGAACTTTATTGTAATCAAGAGCTGAAATCTGCTGGGTGTAGTGGCACATCCCTGTAACCTTAGCTCCTAGTAGAGAACCTTTGGGTTCAATCCCCAGTACCAAAAAAAAAAAAAAAAAGAGCTGAAATAACAATACTGCTTCTGTTGTATTTGATTATTGAATTATAATGAGATTAATATAAACAAATACGTAACTCTATATTGTGAATTTTGAACTTAAAGTTTAAGGTATGTGACAAAGAGGACTGAAATGAGAGTGGAAAGTAGGAGTCTTCAGGACAAAGATTTTGAAACTGGTGATATGTAAAAGGTCATGGTACTATGTAAACACAAGTTGTGTCTCACCATGTTTGAGACACCATGTTGTCCCACCAAGTTCTTCCTGATGTTGTTGTGATATATTTTACTTCTGCATCTGTATACAATGATCATGTTCTTAACTATTTTTACTTTGAACAGTCAATTATTTTAAGGAAATATTAAAACTAAGATGTTTACCATGTCTTTATCATTTACAGTGTTCTTTTCTTTGTGTAGATTTCCACCAGTTATTTACCATCTGCCTGAAGTATTTATCATCCAATCTAATGTAGGACTGTTGTGTCAGCTTTTGAATGTCTGAAAATGTTTTTCTGCATTCAATTTTTTAAATTGCTAGACATTAAATTTTAGGTCTCTGAACTTCGTTTTGCTGTTTGTTAAAAATGTTAACTCTAGTATCTCTAGCTTGTTTTATTCCTGTTAGCATTCTTATTGTTGTTCTCTGTAAATAGTATGTCTTCTGGATGCTTTAAAGATTCTCCCTATTTCACTTATTTTAACTAATTTGAATATAATGTGTTGTGGTGTAGATTTCTGCATTTTTCTGTGCTTATGATTTGATGAACTTCATTCTGTGAGTTTGTGGTTCATTAGAAAAATCTCAATCATTATTTTTCCAATGTTTTTGTTCAGCACTTTTCCTCCCCCTCTGAAAGTACATTAAGCCACTTAAAATTGTCTACAGTTCATTCATATTTCTTTTGTTTTTCTTTTGGCATTCTATTTTTCCCCTATGTGTTCATTCTGAATAATTTTTTTGCTTTGTCTTCTGATTTAATTGTCTTTTCTTTTGTAGTATCTAGTGTACTGTTAATCCCATCCAGGACCTTTTCTTTTTTAATTATTTATTTATTCTAATTTGTTATATATGATGGCAGAATGCAATTCATTTCATATTACACATATAAAGCACAATTTTTTCAAGTCACTGGTTGTACACAAAGTATTTTCATACCATTCTTGTCTTTATACATGTACTTAGGGCAATGATGTCTAACTCATTCACTGTCATTCCTACCCCCTTGTCCTTTCCCTTCCCCTCGCTTGCCTTTGCCCTATCTAAAGTTCCTCCATTCTACCCATGCCCCTTCCTCGCCAATGGCCATCATGAGTCAGCATCCTCATATCAAAGAAAACATTCAATCTTTGGTTTTGGGGGATTGGTTTACTTCATTTAGCAGTGTATTCTCCAACTCCATCCATTTACCTGCAAATTACATGATTTTATTCTCTTTTAATGCTAAGTAGTGTTCCATGATGTATATATACCTAAGTTGCCCTACTCATTCATCTACTGAAGGGCATCTGAGTTGGTTCCACAATTTAGCTATTGTGAATTGGGCTTCTATAAACATTGATATGGCTGTGTCAGGGCTTTTTTCTTTACAAACATTGTATTTCTTGTCTCTAACAGTTAGAGTTGGGTCTTTCTAACTTTTTTTCATTTCTTTTCTTGTTCATGTTTTGCCTTATCTTTGGGAACATTAAAAAAAATGGTTGTCAGTGTCCTTGTCTGTTAATACTTTAATCTGTTCAATTTCTGAGTCTGTTTCAGTTGAGTTTTGTTCCATTATAAGGAGTTACATTTTTTACTTTGAATGTCTTCTAACTTTTTGTCAGATGCCAATCATTATGGACTTTGTCTTATTGGGTATTGGATATTTTTATACTTCTTTAGGATGTTTTGAGCTTTGTTAGGGATGCACTTACATTAACTTGGATACAGTTTGTTACTTTTAAGTCTACAAGTTTTGTTAAACAGATGAGAATAACCATTAGTCCAGAGCAGATTTTTCTCCACAATCAAGGCCATTCCCTTCTGAGTATACTACCTTATGCATAAGACATTTCTACTCCACCTGGTCACATCAGAAACTATTTCTAGTCATATATGAATCTAGGTCGCTGTTCTACCTACTCTTTTATATTGATTTTTGCCTTGGCCTTAGTAGTTTTTTACATACATGTGCTGATCAGTAAGTACTCAGAGGAAGATGCAGGGAATGCTAAGCAGCCCTTCAGAGCTTGCTCACTCTCTGCAGTCCTCTGTTTTCCCTTCACTCTGCTCTGTAAACTCTCCAAACCATAAGCTGGGGCAATAGTAGGGCTAGCTTTGGGCCCTTGTTTCATGAGTCACTGTTCTGTGCTGCCTTTTGTCTAAAGTCCACAAACATTGTTACATTGTTTAATACATTTTCACCATTGTTTTTTATTTGTTTGGTTTTTGTTTTTATTTTGTTAGTTTGTTTTTCAGTCTTTTAATTTGTTAAAATAAATCCAGTCCTGTTACTCCAAAATAGTAAAAAATGTAAGTCCTCCTGTAACTCTTAAAATTATTCCTTTGGGGGGGTGGGAGGTAACCAAGGATTGAAACCAAGGGTACTTAACCACTGAGCTACATCCCCAGCCTTTATTTTACTTAGAAACAGGGTCTCACTGAGTTACTTAGTGCTTTGATAAGTTGCTAAAGCTGGCTATGATCTCACAATCCTGCTTCCTCTTTATGTCTAGCTTTCTTCTTCTGTATTGAGAAATCAGTTGCCAGTCTTATTGTTCTTCTCCTAAAATTAAAGTCTTTGTTTTCCCTGATTCCTTTTTACATATTATTTATTTACTTTGTTTTTTGTCATTGTTATTTGTTTTATTGAGTGGGTGCCAGTTTTATTTTGTGCCTAGATGTGGTCTTTGTGTATTTCTTGAGTTCAGAGATCTTATTAAACCTCTGGCTTAAAAAAAGAAAAAACTGACTTGACAGTTTTAGAAAACTCTTAATTGATATCTTTCTCCTCTTCTGAGGTCTAATTATATCTATAATTGTTAACCATTTCACTTTCTTCCCAAATATCTCTCTCATCCTCTCTGTGTTTTCCATTTTTTTTAATTCTTTGCATCTCTTTAAAGTTTTTTAAACTACTTGGCTTTTATTTCCTTACTTCTGTCTTCTGCTATGAAACCATCTGAGGAGTTCTTAATTTTAGATTGTATATATTTTTCAATTCCATAATTTTCTGTTGATTTTTGCACATTCTAATGTTGTGGTGAAATACTCATCTTTCTAATTCTATTTTCGACCCCCTTAGCCTCTGTTTTCCTGAAAATACTAGTCAGAGTCACTTTCAAATCCAAGTCTATTAACTCCAATAGCTGAGTCACCTATGAGTCTTTTTCTATTCTCTGTTTTTTCTCTTGGCATGCCTATTAATTTTTGGTTGAATGTAAGACATCCTGAACCTCCAGATGATTTTGTCTTCCTCTAGAGAGAATATATCCTCTACTCTGCTGAGAAGATTGAGTGGAAGCTAATTGCCATAATCCAGTCAAGTACTGTACTGACTTGAAACTGGGTTGCAGTTTGAGTAAGGTTTTATTATTTCTGATTTGCCTCTTTTCTGGTAGAATAGTTCATTAGGGGTCCCCATGATAAAAGTGATATCTTCAGTGGGACCTTTTTAGATATTCTCATTTTTACTTTTTTTAACCTCATACTTAGGACAGCTCAGAATTTACTAGATTTCTTGAAGGGAAAACTAGGCATGCATTTCAGGCTTTTTGGTTCTCCACTTTGGTCATATGAGCCATGCAAGATTGCCCAAAACTGATGGATTCTATGTTCTTAGTAGCACATTATCAGTTTTCTCATATTCACCCAGAACCAGCAAATCCATCCAGGGGAAAAGCAGCTACAGATCATCAGTTTACCGCTGTTGTTTTCTCCTTTATAGGATCTTAGTCCCTTCCAGTATCTTTGCTTTCTCTCCCCTCTTATGCTTTTAAGCAAATGGGTTCTTTTGGTTTTGTTTTGGTTTTTTTTTGTTTTGTTTTGTTTTTGTTTTTGTTTTGTAATTTTTCCAGCTTTGCTAGTTGTTCTTGGCATGAGTTCTATTCTGTCTGGAAGCAGAAATCCAGTAAGTTTTTCATTTCTGTTATTGTAGTTTTTCTTTCTAGAGGTAATACTCTGATCAGTCTCAAATGAATTTTTATAGTGTTCATTTCTATTTTATATTTTTAATTCCTGTCTCATTTCCTTATTTATTTTAAACATACTTATTTTCTGATAATTTTAATATCTCAAGTATTTATGTTCTGATTTTGTTATTATTTCTGCCTGCTATATTTGTGTTGCCTTATTTCTTTGGATGTTTGGAGATTCATTAATTTGAGCTTATATTTCATAAAATTATTCTCTATGGAATGTTTCAAGACCTGGATTAAAGGTGAGTTCCTCCATGGATTCTCTGCATTTGCTTCTGCTAACTACTTGGAAGCATGTATAGGCCTTGGATCACTTTTAGTCTTAATTTGAATTTTATGGGACACTTAAGTCTTGTTAATTTGGTTTGAATTCTCACATGAGGGCTGAATTGTGGTTACAAAATTTATAGGGGAAATATTCTTTGATCCTCCACTCAAGGCCTGAATTAAAGATTTGTAAATACTTGGGTCGTTCTTGGTCTGTGTCCTCTGTTGCCTGTTACATTAGAAGGCCATGAAAACCAAAGCTCAACTTTACACTATCATAAGGCCAATGCTTTCAGAATTGCTTTTTGTGCATCACTTACCACCGAGGTTCCTAGTTTTTCTTGGATTTGAGCCTCTGAATATCCCTTACTGAATACCAACATATTGATGCATTTGAGAAGATATTCATCATTTGCTCTCCAACATCTTTAGTTGCTTACTGCAGTTGCTTACTCCATCATAGCAAAAAACACAATGGGTGAATGTTATCCAATTTATACACCCAGAGAAAATTGTACTGCTAATAAAATGTTTTGAATTTAGTATCACTTGTATACATGAGTAAAACGAGCAGATAATAAACTTACCTTCCAAGAATGATGATTGCAGCTCTTTGTCCCCACCAGTAACTACAAACAATTTTTCATTAAAGATGCTAAAATTATTGAATGATCCAAATTAGCCTGGGCATGAAAACTAACAGCTGCCTAAAATGAAATGTTTGAGTTATGAGCCATGTGCCACTTTGGTTTATCTGCAGCCAAAAGGTTCAGAATCAGTATTCAATTAACCATGTTGCTTGGAAGGGTCTGGTTACCCTGAATAAGAGCTGCTTGGTGATGAGTAAGAGGTATCCGTGACACACAAGTTCAGACCTTGCAACTCTGTTTTGTTGTTTGAACTTTCTCTGTTGTAGCTAGGGATCCAGCGTGGAATTTAAACACTTGTGTGGTAACTCCATTCCTTTAGCCATTGTGTTGTTAAGCTCTAGCTAACGAACTTTGAACACTGGCTTCAGAAAGGCAAGACTTAGAAAACAGCAGCAATCAACATTTCAGGTTTTATAATGAAAACTATATGATTTATATGTCTTTATGCAGTTTAGAAGTTTTTGTCTGTCTTGTAAAATTGTTCTGTTAAAAGTATGTTTCATATGTGAAAAATAAAGAACTAAACCAAACACACCTAGAAAAGCTTAAATTAAGAACTAACTTGTTTTAAAAAATCACACCTACTGTAACAGAAACTTCCAAACATGTACCTGTTTTAAAACTTAGAAACTGTTGAAATAAAGGAACCCAAATTGCACAATATTTGAAAGGTAAAAACCGCCAGATGCATCAGTCATGTATACTTTATCTCATGTGGCCCCTTTCTTTCATGCCAATGTTTTTTGTTGCTTAGGGAGATCCTCCTGATAATGTCACAAAGAATGTCTCTCAGACCCATATAGACTATGTACACAGTGGCTTGCTAAGGAAACTTTTGCTTTAAAATCTCTAAGCTTCGTTTTGCTTCTAAACATAGCTTTGAATCAAAAAACCAAATGATTAAAAGGGAGAAGACCAAATTTCTTCTCTAACTCCTAAGCCAGTTCTAAAGATAATTCTTGAGAAAATTCAAGTGTGCTTAAAATATTTATAGAATAATTTGACATAAAACATCTCAGTGTTATTGCTTTGAAGAATTGTAATTTACTCAAAAGGTGCACATTAATTTCTTACTGGTTACTGATTACTAATGTCTTGTTTCATCATAACCTTATCCCTTTGTAAAATTAGGCTTGCTTTTTGTATCTTTTTATAAACTGGTCATATTGTAAAGAATAGCTGCTTTTTTTTTAGGTGACTTAGAGGAATGTGAAGATGCAATCTTGTTGTTTGTCAAATAGAAGTGAAGAAAAACTTTGAAATCAGACATCTCCTTCCATTCAAAACCTCAGTAATAATCACCTAGTTTATTGTAAAAGCTGCAACATAGTTGTACTATGGGCTGAAAGTTTAAATATTACAGATACCATTGTCTTTAAATTTTAGGAAAATTATTTGTGTCTTTATTGAAATTTGTAAGAGCTAATTGCCCTAATCATATAAAGAGTTTATATACCACATTATTTTACTTTATTTTGGATGGCAAGAAAATCAACAAAAGTTAGACCCTATACTCTTAAGCATACACTCCATTTTAGTTTCTACCTTGTATCTTCATTATTTAATTCATTTGCCATGTTTAATCCTCTACTCAATCAAGTCTACCTTCACTTGTTTAAATCCAATTCATCCTTCAAGAACACTTATATGTCACCTCCTACGTGAAGCATTCCCTAATTCCTCATCCCCTCCCCACAACCAAGTTGTAGTTAATCTCTTTTCTGTGTGCCTTATAGCTCTTTCTGCAGCTCTCTATTAGAGCAGTTATTAAGTCTTCTCTTGTTTCAGTATTCCAGTACCATCTTCCATTAGAATGCAAGCTTCTGGAGATCAGATTCAGTTTTGTCCATATTTCTTTGCCCAGGTAAATACTTGATAAATACCCACTATTCAATGATGAAACCAAAATTTCAAAATATGTTGAATATCTAAACATTTGTATGATGTGTTTGTCTTAAATAAATCACATTAAGATTTTAATATGCTTTCCCACAAAATAGAGTTATGTCAAGTTATCTAGCACCTGGCACATTACCAGATCTGATATTGTACTTGCTTGAAGACTATAACTTTTTAAACATAATCTATTTAAAGTAAAGGGTTGTTATGGAGTTTCATTCATCGTTTTTATTTGTTTTTTTGGTTTGGCTTGGGTTTAAAATCAGAATTTCTTAACTGTTCAGTTGTGGTTCCATACAATCCAAAGTTTGAAATTTCACTCTGTGATCAAGTGAAGATATTTTGTTGACTACAAAGTTTATACAGATTTTTCAGGATAACCAAATCTTTACTGAACAAACAGTAACAACTAAATTACCTTCTGGAACCAATGAGAATGCTAGCCATTTATTTATAAACCAGCACGTTACATTTGGATGCCCTCCGACATTGTAGCATCTACTTTACATTTAATTCCAAATTCAGTATCCACTCAATTTCCAAAAAGTCACAGAAGTTTTCTGAATTCTAATTACTTTGAAAATCTTTCTTAAGGTTCTTATCTTCTAGTTATGTATTATTTTTTCAAAATACAAACTATATTTTATAATACTTGAGAGCAAAAATAAATCATGCATGAACATTACCTACTAAACTACCTCAAAAATTCATATTTAGTTACTGATTTTGTTTTGTCTCTACTATGGTCTCCACCAGTTTTCAACATGTAACTTGTTGTATGAAGATCCTAAAGCTTCAGAAATGCATATCATTCTTCAAGAAATCAGTTGTATCAAAAAATCAGTTGTATCAAAGGCTTTCTGAAACATCAAAGCCTAGAATATTCACTGAATTTTCCTTGTGTGACCATGACATTAACACCCTGAAAATCTTTTAAGTTTCTTAAAGAGATTTTCTTCTCAAAAATCTGTTCTGGCTGTGTTTCACCAAATTACATTTTATATTTTTCAATATAGTTTGTCCTTCTTTGAAATTGTTTCTGGTATGTACCTCACAAAGTTAACTATCTTGATTATAATTGACCGCCAGCAGAGTGATTCCTTTTCAATAAGTGTTTTGTTTGTAATTTTCTAGGAAATATTGCTTCTTTACTCATCAAGGAACAGTAAACCAAAAATGCCTGCATTGTTTACCATATTGAAATTTTTAAATTATCTTAATGAATAGTGCTGCAATTCTGGCACATGGCCAAATGAAACATTTATCTTCAAGTAGCACAAAGGTTAAAGCACTAGTTATGTTTATATTTAATTTTTCTTGAAATTAATCAGACAAGAAATGAAAATGCTATGGAGTCTTAGCTTTTTACCTTGAATATCTAAAATTCTCTTTGCTGGTAATTTTTTACTTAGAATTCTGTCTTTAAATCTATGGTCTTTCTTTAAACCACTGAATTAAAACATGTAGACCTCTTTTAGAATGTTCAAATTTGAATGAAATGAGAAAGAAGGGATTAAAAAATTTTAAATTGTGCATCAGCAGACATTTTATGAGCCAGAAATAAAAAAGCTCTACAGTTTGTCAGCCATACTGTTTCCTTCCTTCTCTGCTGCTGTTAAGAGCTGAAACCTGTGCCATCATGGTTAATGTTTTGACAGATTTTATCATAAACCCTCCTGTTGTAAATTCACCTTGCACCAAAATTTAACATGTTGTAAGCTCAGAAATGTTTTTACTGTTGATGATCCAGAAAAGGAAATAAATCAAATATGCTCTTTTAAATGATAGCAGAATAGTGTTTAACTGCTTAAAAGTTATACATTACTTGAAATTTGGGAGAAATTCTCATTCTCTGTGTTCAAGGTCTCTAAAATGTCAGTAAAAACCATACATGAATACTTTCATAACCATTGCCAGGGAAGAAGATACTAAAGAAAATATTATGTGGCTTATATATGCTCATTAAATTTTGTAATAAAAATATACCATTCTTTAAAATCAATAGACACTTTGCCTTAGTAATGGAAAAAAATGTAGACCCTCAACATGTGATTGATTAAAAAATCATGGAATAGTCACTTTGTTTCTAAATAACTTTAAGAATGGTCTTTAGTGTCTTTCATCTATTATTTTATAACTTCTTAGAGTATTTTATTTTACTTAGATTCTACCAATGATTGCTATTCCTAACAACCTGTAGATTTTTTCTCTCTCTAAAACATCTTCAATGACCATGACCATTAATATTTACTCATAAATGCATTTGTACACAGGCTCAACCATTGCACATCAGTGAAGACAAAAAGAGTTGTTACTCAGTTCTTTACCCTAGAATAAATCAAATCAACAAATATTTATTGAATGTCTACTATGTGCAAATAGCCCTGACTGGTTAGCTTTTAAAAGCCATCCAACGTTTCACATTAACAAATCAAAGCATTATTATTTCAAGCATTGCTGAAGCTGCTCCCATGTCTTTAAGGTGACAAAGCATATGAGGACCCTGCAGTTACCTGAGGTACAGAAAAACAAGGAGGAGAAGGCAAATTCACAGAGTGAAAAGAGGAGACAAAGTGCACTATGATGCCATGGATGGACTACACCATGTATGTATGTGTGTGTGAATTTATGTGTATTAAGTGTAATTTACTTTGTATCAGTTTGTATGTGCCTAATCCACACACAGAGAGGAAGGAATTTGAGAGATATAGCCTTTGTCAAGGTAACATAGAAATAGGCATTCACATTCGAGTCCAGAACTTTGCTTTAAAAATAGGCTTAATAGTTTGGCTAGTGTTAAGCCCTATATATCAAAATGAAAACACATCATGTTATATAATAGGAGAATTACTCAACTCGGAGTTCCCTGTCCTACATCCTGACTTTCCATAACGTATATTGTGAGATTCTCTCACCTATCAATGAAACAAGTGGTTTCTACTTTGTTGCTATAGAAAATTATTAAAGAGGCCTGAAGTTAATTTTATCATAAGTAAGAGAAACGAATATTCATTTTAAAAATTCTAGTTGCTGTTAGAAACTAATAAAAACTACCAGTAAGAGGCAAAATTTGTGCACTTTACCTATTGTTTCTTTCATTTTGTTAATCTGTAAAAGGTAAAGTCTTGTACTACTTACTCACATCAAGTAATTAAATGTATTTTCTTAGTACAATATAAAAGGGAAGGTGGCGATAATTTCTGATTTTAACAAATGGAATTAATCCTGGTTTCTTTACATAGAAGGGATGTATATATGTTGGCCATAGAAGATATTATCATTGACATTCTCACAGAAGATATCTGATGTCAACTGAAAAATATTTAAGAGAAGCTAATTTTTAAATGTCAGTTTTTGCTTCATATTGGTAGGCTAAGTTTGAGTTCTGATGAATTTTAAAAATAAGACTTTAAATAACCTTTTTAAGCAGTAGTTTTTATCTTTTCTAAAATTAATTTTCAGGTTTTTTATGGGGAAAAATACTGCTATACCTCTATTCAAAACTTATGTTTCTGTTATGAAATTTTTATTATTAAGATCACCTTGAAGCAAAAATATCTTCTCATTTTTTAAAATTATTTGATCCTTTGTCTATCTGGTTGTAATTTGTTTCCAAAGCATAACCTGATTATTCTGTAGTAAGTTTTTAATTTCTTTTCATGTAAGGTCCTTCTCTTCTGGTAAAACCATTTATTGGCCTTCTTAAACATAGTAAGTGCATTCAATGTGGGGTTACTTACATTGGTTTGGTGTTTTTCATATATTTTCTTGATACATTGTAATTAATATCTTTGGGCATCTGAATAAAATTTCACATGGATGATGTAGGTCTAATGATTATGTTCATGAAGAAATATTATCTTTAGAGTTGTTTCTAATTTTCATTTGATCTGTCCCCCTCTTTTGACAAGAATTCCTAATACCAAGACCCTCTTCCCTTGGACCTAGCCTGGATTCACCTGCCCCCTGGTGGTGTTCCTATCCAAAAATTTAATTAATTTTTGAAATCTGAATTTGGTATTAACACCCTGAGAAGCTCCATTACCCTATTTAGCACTTGAAAGTCAGAAAAGTTCTTTTCTATTAGTCACTGTCTAATAAAAGAAGACAGAAGACATTGTTTTAAAAAATTTAATTCAGAGCACAAGAAGGAAATTGGACACTCTAAAGAGTAGCTTATGATAAATGATGATGCTTGATTTTGTCTATGATCAGTATTAGTGACCTACCGATTGATAAACTAAATGTGTGTTTCAAAAGTTCTCACAAAGTAACTGGAAATCAAGTTTATTCTATGTCACTGTCAGCTTTTTTAGTGAAAGAGGGAGGAAGGCAGACTGCTATTCTATTTTATTTAAATTGGAAATAGATTTCCTAAGCCTTTCACCAAGAACAAATTTTAAGATATAAAAAAATGTTGTATAATGTATAGTCAGATGTGTTTGATATGCTTGATCTAATAGATTTTTGTTGCCCTCTCAAAAAGGAATTTCTTCTTCACATGCCACAGACTAATTTTATCCCTTCAATTGAAGTCAATAGGATCTGCATATGGGAAGGGGATGTATATGTTCATCAGAGAATTTACCTAACCATAAATTCAGAAACATTTTGCAAGCTTAAATACTTAAGAATTAGGTCTCTAGTTAATAGTGAATAATGTAAAAGCAAAAGAAAGGGAAAGGGGAAAGAAAAGTACTGTTTACATAAAGAAACTATTTGTTTTTCTTAGAATGAAAAGGTAAATTAATAAATTTATTATTGTTAGCAAGACCCCAAGTAAAAATTTAAAGATTTCTTTTTTTTTTTTTTTGGTTAACTGTAGACTATTTTGAGCAGAAAAGAACTGCCTCTTTCCATGCTCTTCCACTTCCCACCCCCAAACTCACCCAAGCCTGGTTAGAGTGAGTAGTAAAAATACTCTGTGAAGTTTTAACATCATGTCGCCTCACCTGAGACGTGGAAGAAGAAACAGGATACAGGCTTTAATACAGTTCTTTGTAGGCCAACTCCCAAATTTCTAGTATGTACCGCTGCTTTGCAGTTTCTCTTCGGTTTATAACAGTTGACCTCCTAACAGGTTCCCAGAAACAGGTTCAAATTTTGGCAGGCTAACCTTACCTCTTTGTCCTTCCAAAGTACATAAATGCTAAACTGTGTTCATAGTGGGGAAGGGAACATCATTGCAAGGAGACTTTAAAAACCAAGACTCATTCTGCTCCCTACCAAGTTGCTGCCATGCTTTCCAAAGGCATAAAGTATGTCCATGAGCCCTGGGCATAATTTCTTCAGCCTGGATTATCTACAGGTGACTGAGAGTCTGCCTTATCTCCACAGGGCATTAGTCACTCTATAAAAGTTAAATTTATTATGAAATGCTTTGTGTGTGTTAACATATATCTTCTCTGGGAAGTTGGAAACAAAGGCATGTCCTTTAAGACTCCATATGAGGAAAACACATCCTTCGTTGGAATTTAACCTTAATTTGAACCAAGATCTGTGAAAGAAAAGCACTTTAGTGTATTGTTCCCTTGCTCCACCCTTCTATCCCCTTATCTAAATGGAGTTACTGTTGCTTCATGCTTTCTTAACTCTTTCAATTCCAAATCTTGTTTTCCAGAGTTTAAAATTTATCTTAGAAAAGAAACATATTAAAGTCATTATGGCAAATGACTATACTTTGCTTTAAGAATAGGTAATCTTATGTAATATATTAATTTGGATATCCTTAAAGTTAAAAATGCACAGCCAGTTTATGTTTATACATCTTCATTGTTAATTTTGTTATTTTAAGGTACACTATAAAGAGTATTTTATTTCTTAAAAATTATTATTTTCTAAGAATCTACATAGTTTACACTATAATGCATTGTCATATTTGCATAGTTTACACTATATTAGAAGTTTAGGTTAGGAATAAAAAGTTTAGGTTAGGAATGGTGATGAGATACTATTTGAAAGTCCAATTTTTAATCTGTTTTCTTTCAGACCATTTGCAAAGTCTTTGTAATGCTTCATATGCATCTAAAATCTATAGATGTTACAATAGTTCCTTTTCAGAGGCAAAAGCAAATACTCCCACCATAATAGCCTATTTGTTTATAAATTTCAAGGAAAGTATTTCAAAGGTAAAATATTTTAATTTGCCCTTTAATAAATATTTCTTAGGAGAACAGGTTTTAATAGCATCTTTCATAAAACTTGTATCATACTAATGATCTTCCTTTCATGACTTTTGTTAGCTAGGGAAAAATCACAAATTAAACTATAATAATCTTAGATGTTCTAAACAAAAACAAAACAAAAAAATAACACATCCAGGCACATTAGTGCACACCGTTAGTCCCAGTGACTCAGAAGACTGAGACAGAAGGATCACAAGTTCAAAGCCAGCCTCAGCATCTCAAAATTTTAAATCTTTTTAAAGGAGTAGGAATGTCACTCAGTGACATTCAGCAAAAATGGATTTAATCCCCAGTACTGAAAAAAAAAAAAAAAAAAGAGGGAGAGGGAGTGGGGGGGGGAGAGAGAGAGAGAGAGAGAGAAGAAAAAGAAAAAAAGAGTATGTTTTTAAAATATATCTATCTGTATTCTATATTAAACCCCTCTCAAAAATAATTATCCTCAGAATTATTAAATTGAAATTTCTTAGCCAAAAAAGGGAAAATCAAAGCAAAACAAAAACATTTACAGGCTCCATTGATTGCATATTTTGTTATCTCACGGTATGTTTTATTTAAATGATAATATTGAAATTACTTGGATAGATCTTAAAATATAGATATGGAATACATATCTAATATACTTAGGACACCAGAACATTAATAACACAAGTTTGAAAACACAAGTAATATCAAATCCGAGTATCCTTGTTCCCAACCTCAGCCCCACATATAAACATTGGTTCCATTCTAGCCTACTCTCATGTGAGGATCAGTGAAGCTTAATCGCTACCACTTGTTAGCACTTGGTTATATAATGCCATCATCCTTTAAATTCACAATATATATTAGATTTCCTCATGGAAATTATAAATTAATGTGGGACCACAATGAGTTGACTCTAAGTTCTTTGTTTTGTTGGACTTTGCACTGTGTTAGATGTGATTTTGATACAAACTTTTTAAAAAGATAACAGCCTTAGGGCTAGAGATGTAGCTCAGTTATAGAGTACTTTAAATTTTTTGGATGAATATCTTCATGGCATATGTAGATGATTATATAGTTCTATCATTCATTGATAATCCTACCATAAGATAATCAAAGAAATATCCTCCACAAGAGTAAAATGATCAAAATAATATATAAACAAGAAGATAGCAAAGTATGAGGGTGAAAGGTAGGTGTTAAACATGACTAAAGAGAAGAATGAAAAGTGTGGGCTTTGTAGATGATGGGAAGAAACAACTTGACAATAGCTAAAGAGAGAGAAAGAACTAAAGGTAACTCCAAGCAGCCATGTACATCATTGTTGGTAAATCCTAAAGTATTTACAAAATTGGTTTTTTAAAAAAAGAGATTAAAGTTATATGTATGTATTTGTGTGTGTTTAGACAAGAGTGAAGATGTGAGAATGTGACAAAATAGTTACAATAACAAAATATCAAGTTTCTTCATTGACCGTGAGCAATATTACTTAACCATGAGCTATATTACTAAACAAAACCACAAAATTATAAATAATGTTTGTTCATATACGGTATTTATTTCAATTGAGTTCTGTGTGTCTTTGAATCTCATTGGAGACACTTTTAAAATGTTAATACAGTCCTTACCTAATGAAATAACAATATCACAGAGTCACAAGAAGTATGGATAATGCAGCTGGGATGTAACTTAGAAGGAGAGCCTTCTCCTTGCATAGGTGAGGCTCTGAGTTTGATCACAATCACCTAAAAAAATGAATAATGAACTACAATGGGTAAGGGTTAGGGGATAAGAGGACCTATTATAAAATATCTAAGCCTTAATTACATATTAATCATTTACTGATTTACAAATACAGACAATGTATAGTATAAGGACAGATGAAAGTGATGTTCTCAGAAGAAATAGTCCTATTCTACATATATTTGGAAGTTCTCAAGACAGCTTTTATTTTGATTATGTTTAGAAGTTGTTGATATTTTTTCAAAGTAAAAACAAAATATTCAACAAGAATATTTTGCAGAAGTTTGAAAGGGATAATGGGGGGATGTTACCATTTATTTTATTAATGATTTGGCCAATACCATACTGGGTGATGGGGATACAAAGTTGAATAAGACAGTCTCTGACTTCATAAAAATTACAATCCAGAAGGAATAACATAGCTGTAAATAATTATAAAACAGTATGGTATGTGCCATAATAGAGGCTCAGAATGTTTTAGAACAGGTAAAAGAAGATCTTGCCTTTTCTATGAAATTAAGGAAGACTTCCCAAAGGAGATGGTGTTTGAGCTAAGTGCCATTGGGATTGGCAATTAAGGAATCCTTGGTGACTTTAATCAGAGTGATTTCTACCAAAATGAGAGACAAAATCCAGATTGCAGTGAACCAAAAGGTGAATATAGAAATGGAAACAGTGGAAGTAAACTACTTTTCCTAAGAAAAGTAGTTTTACCCTCTGCCTCTATAAATATTTAATAAGGAAGTTCATATTTTACCGCACAGTTACTTAGTGATAGATGATAGCAATGAATTTTTTCCCCTGGATCTTAGTGAATAATCACTTTCCACTTGTACACTGTCAGTGAAATAAATCCTTCCAGCAAGAGCCTTAGCACTTGAAGAAGGCTTACATCTACACATTTTCATTACCAATGTCTTTGATTCCTAGTTCTTCTAGTCCTTGCTTCCTGTTCTGAAGCTTCAGTCTCAGTTGCCAAGGATGCATTACTAACTCACTTAGCTGGTGACCTACTACAACTTCCTTCTAAAAAAGCCCACTTCACCCCAGTGACTTCCTTCTTCCAATCTACCACATGTGTTACCTTTGAACAGAAATTCAGATTATATTCCTTTCCAATTTTCTCCTTTTCTGGTAGACATTATACAGTTGTTTCATACTAACACTTACAGATCTTCCCTGATCTTCCAAATTCTTATCATTTGCCAACAATCTTTAGCTTAAAATGTTCTTCACTTCTAGAATATTCTACCTCTTCACTTCCACTAGCATGGTTGACAATCACTCCAATTCTCTGGAACCCAGCTTCAAATCCATTTCCAGGGGTGTTTTTTGAATTGTTCAACTATTATATTAGCTGGAATTAAATATTTAATTATGCAACTTTCCTCACTAGGAGGGTTGGCCTTTTTGGACATAATCTAATCCAAACTGTATAACATCCAATTGGAATCCTGTCCACTGAGCTGTATTATAAGTGTGAAGGTTTGCTCTTCATGAAGATATTGATCTGTGGCTTTCTGCCCTTCAGGTAAAACAAACATACTAGATTAAATAGTTTCAAGATCTTCAAGTCTTCTAGAATTATAGTATATAACTAGATGATCTTTATTGACTAATCAACTAAAGTTTACAGAAAAATTAATGCTACCATAACTCCTAAAATATATGCGAAACCATAAATCCATAAAATAGGGATAAGAATGTAAACTGAGGCCTTGAACACAAAGTAATTAAAAGGACTGCATAGAAATCACTAAGAATAACTATAAAACCGGGACAAAATACAAAGTAAAAACAAAATCTGAAAGCTCTGGAGAACAACCAGTGCAGCCAAGCCCTGAGGGCCAAGATCCTGGGGGAGATGAAAAACATGTTGGAATGAGCCCTGCATTCATGGCTGTTTTCCCTCTGGAGCATTTACTGATTCAACTCTCCGGTGGAATCTGACCCTGCTTTGAGGCAATAGCTGTCTGCCACTGGGAGAGGAGCAGGAACCATCCCATCCCTAGGCCCAAAGGTTGGTTGATACTTGGTAAGACACAAAAAATTCACCCACAATTATGATAGCCAGCCAATATAAGGAACAATTTGGAGGAAGAGCAGGGAATCCACCTGTGCTCTAGACCCTGTGCTGTCTAGGAAGGCCAGACTGTCTGCTATTGGAGGAGGCTCAGGTGCACAGCACTTGCCTAAGACTGAGATGGAACAGGAGAGATGAGAAACCCTCCTATTTCTCCCCAGGAAGCTTTCATCTAGAAATAGGTAACTATCCTCCAATATCCTCCCATCTACTGGTGGAAGAGAAACACAAACATGGAAAAAGACTCCTATTCTGCAGGTGTAGAGAACCTGCTGATACCTGAAGGAGGAGCATGGGAATTGAAGGAAAAACCCTCCAGCTCCTGGCTCTTGCACCAGAAACGTGGCAGTCCAATGGAAGAATTTCAAGTCTGTTGTTCACTGAAGATATAACTATGGCAACAACAAAATCCATCTTACCTTAAATGCTGACCAAATTTATGTAAATCTCACACTAATAACCTAACAGAAGAGGGATTACTATGTTGGTCATTTACTTCAGTCTCTATTGTTGTTTACATATAATATCTGGCATTTAGTTCTTTAGAAAATAGAATACACCTTAAAAAGAAAAAAAATCTATGTGAAAAGATAAAATAGCCAACAGGACTGGATCTAGAGATGTATCTCAACATTGGAACCACTGGAGACTTCAGAAAATATATGGAATAAAAAGACTTGTTACTATTAAAATAAGAATATAACTAACAGCTGACTTCTCAGAGAAAAAAAATTAAACATCTTTAAAGCTCTGAAAATTACAAAATCAACAACCTAGACATAAGTGTTGAGCAAAAGATGAAAGAATATCACCCACAGGACTTGACTGAAAGAAATCCTAAAGAAAGTTGAAGAGGTAAAAGGAAAGTGATCACAGAATCATGATGATTTAGGAAGAAATAAGAATAATGGGAGGAATAAATATGTGAGATAAGACAAATTAATATTGACTGTTTTCCAAAAATAGAATACATGACATAAAAAGTGCATTTTGTTCAAAACAAACATACCTACTGTAATTAAAATTCATATGACCACACCTAAGTAAATAAAGCACAAACCCGAGGGAAATGTTTATCCAAATGGGTCATCTAATATACACACAACATTCAATCTTGAGAAGCTCACCATTTCCTGAGGTAGACTACTCAATCTATTTTGTAATCCTCTGATTTCTACCATATGGCCCTTATGCTGTCCTCTGTGATCACATGTAATAAATAGTGCTAGTATCTCTCATACATGCTAGAAGTAAGTATAGCATCCTCTAATTGTAACAGAATGGTTTTATTCTTTGGCCAAATATCCTCAATTTAAACCATTCTTCACATGGAATGTTTTAGTTCTCATCCATATCCAGAATTTTCTTTACACACCTTACTTTTTCAAACATATCCCAATACATAAGCCTATAGAGACCAATCAGTGCATCCTTACTTTCTACCATTAGGTGTGCAACCTAAGATGGCATTGTATTTTTAGGGGAGGAAATATTGATATTTATTCATATATAATCCCTGATATTTACCTCTGTGAAAACTCTAGCCTCACAATGTTCAGAATCATCTGCATTCAATGAAAGTGAATATTAGGCTATAAATGGTCTACAGATAAGAATTAGCCAAGGAAAGTGTGGAGGCTATTTCAACATTGCATGGACTAACACCATGACCTTCAAATGGTAAGGAAGAGGAGGTTGTGGTAATGGGAAATATTGACAAGATGTATTAATTGATTGCAGATGTATGCACAATAGGAAGGATGAATCAGTGGCTACTATGGCTTTTCAAGTCTGAATGACTAAGAGAATGAGGAAAAATCTGGAAGTTAGGAGGGGTGCCTTATTACTGAGAGAATGTCTTGCTTTAATTTAAGTACATTGAATATTCATGAAATACCTTGTGGACAGGTATAGATAGGAGGGCTTTTTGTTTGTTTGTTTTGTTCTTTTATCTTATATTATTTGTTTTTAAGACAGAAATTAACTTTTATCTGGTTACATGGGAGTTCAAGCCATGAAACAAAGAAACAAAGAGACAATCAATGAATGTCTAGCCAAAGACCATGGAGCACCTATAGTTGAACAAGTTGGGTTTATTACTTGGTGCAAATAAGGAAGACCACACACCATGGGGAACTGTGTGGCATTTCAGTAAGTGGGTGTTAGAAGGGACTTATCACAGGATTGGGGCTTGTGTTAGATAACTTTGTGGGAGGATTCAGAAAGTAGAACTTTCGACTGGAAGCTGTCAGGATGCAGGGATAATTTGATGATGGGAATCTTCATAAATTTTAAGTAGAAAAATAAAAGACTAAAACAAAACTGTAATTTGCAAAGAAGTCTGTTAATTTTGAAGGGGGAAATGTTTGCTGTTATTGTGGTTTACACAGATACATTGTTTTTCTGTGCTTAGACAAAATTACAAAGAGGTCTTGTTTTTAATCTCACTTCTTCATGATTATAAAGTGGCCTCATCTAATGCTGGTGTTTAATAAAATTGTTCAGTGGCTACTTTTGTCCTAGAGAAAAGACCAGTATCCTTTTTCTTCCAGACCTAATGGAGTATGTATTGGTATGGAAATAGAAATGATGAGCTGGAATATAAGATATTAGAAGGAATGGATGACAGGTAAAATCATCTTTTTTAAAAAAAATCTTTTTTAGTAAAGTTAGAAACAAGATCATCTGCTAAGAATCAGGAGAAAGGGAGATGAACAGGTTTAAGTCATCTAAGAATTTCTTTGGCGAATCAACAAAAGATGCTGTATATTTTTTAATTAAGTCACCTATTATTAAAGAACAAAATTCAACATTTGCTGTATATCATGAATTTACAGAGGATTTAGAAGTGAGAGTTCTTTTAGTCCCTAAAACAAATAAACAACAACAACAAAAAAAAAAAAAATTAGCAGTGTGGCCTGCCATCTTTTTATGAGTGCTACAAACAAACATTTTTCTTGGAATACCCAGGCTATATTAAATACTATTTGATACAAATATTTTGTGACTCTTAATTTTAGCTTTTGGATTGCACCTCCCAAAGGGAAGAAAAGTCTTGCCATTTTTCCAAAACTAAAAAGAACATCCACCAGAAACAATAGCCACCCAGAAGACAGAGTTCCTTGGTATCCAAAGCAAAGAAAATTAAGGCTTCCATCCACCATCATAAAAGTGGGCTCCCCACTCCCACTTCAGTTTTGTGTTTACGTGTATCTAAATAACTAGATGCCTTGCACATTCCCGGTATTAGGTGTGATTGAGAGATAACTCACTTAGCGGCAGCCGCAGCCGCGGCAGTTTCTATGCATGCTGTAGCCCATGCTCTTGTGAGCATCAAAAGGAGATGAAGCCTGATTAACCATTTTGAAATCTATCGGATGAGGAGAAGTCCTTACAAAACAACTTTTATACGCTTTAATTAAAAACGTGTTCCGGCAGCTCAGAGCTGAATGGGCTTCAGGGGGAGCAGGGCTGAGCTCGTTGCTATGACGACACCAAATCTTTTCACGCCTGGCCCTTCCTCAGCACAACGTCTAGCTCTCCCCAGCCATTCATTTGCCTCTGCCCCATCTCTCACTCCCTCAGTGCCCTGGTCCAGGAGTCCTTGGCCCAACAACTTTTACCGCTCCTGCTGTGGAATTCCTTCCTCCCTCCAGCTTCCTCATCTTTTTATCCTTTACATTTCCCTGTCAATCTGTTTTCCATTCTTCTTGAAATTAAGTTACCTTCCTGAGCTAAAAATACCTTTCGCAGGGCGGGGTGGGGGTAATGGGAAGCTCTGTAGTTCACTACTCCTCTTGGTAAATCCTATCATAAAGGCCTTCTACAATATATTTATGTTTCAGATCGACACTGGCTACAAGAACAATCCTTCTGTTGCTGAGGATGACTAAAATAGAAAAGGTTCCGTTTTACTCTGTTAAAGTTGGTTTGTGTTTATTCTTAAAATCTCAGGCTATTCCACTTACAGCATCATCTAGTAACAGTTTTAAGTGAATACAAGGCTTTAAAATACAAATGCTTCATGCAAATGTAGAAAACAAATCAGAACTTTCAATATTTTTAAAGTTGTACTCATTATGTAGCAAATTAAATAAAATTTAACACTATAAGTTGTTACATCATGTGAATCAGAATTGGGTAGCACTTGCTCTTCTCAAGACTCAACAGCCAACCTGAAGAAAGCTAATATCTTTGAAATCTTATGTTCAATGGATTCATATAGATTGTGGTATTATTGTACAACTTCTTAATGTTGCCCTGAATTATCTGAGGCCTTACAACCTTTCATTTTGATTACAATTCCAATCTTCCCTTTCACTTACTCTGTTTTATTAGATGAACTAGACGAATGGAATGCAGTGTCATTTATCAATACTTCTTATTTCCTCTTCCAACTTAACTCACAATTTGTTCTCCCTATGACTATATTTCCAAAGTGAATTATTTGACAAATGGAATCAGCATTTCCTTTCTAAGTGTCTGACTCAGTAGAGATGTTGTAACTTAAGAGACAGGTGTAATCTGAGGGGGTTAATCATTCACATGGCATGGCCCAGTGATCCCTATACAGAGAATGGCCAAAGCATTCTGAGTTTTTGGAGCTCAGAGTCTGGTTCTGAGTATGAGACTCCAAGTTATAATGCAGCTTTCCAGCTGTAGCTGGTGAATCTCTAGAATTGAAATGCAAACGTTTTATAATAGACTGTCTTGATCTAGTTACCACATAAAACTCTCATAAAACTCTTCCTTATAGGTCAGCTGTAACAATTACTGTGAAATCTCTCCGGCATAGGAAACAGTTTTCCTTTTTTTTTTCCTTCTAGTGGTATTAAGGATTAAACTCAGGGCCTCACACATGCTAGACAACTGCTCTACTGCTTAACTACATTCCAAGACCTTTTTCTTCTTGTTGTTGTTATTTTTATTATTATTATTATTAGACAGGGTCTCATGAAATTGCTGAGACTGACCTTAAACTTGTGATCCTCCTGCCTCAGTTTTCCAAGCAGTTGGGATTATAGGTGTGCACCACCTCACTTGACTGAGAAACAGTATGTCTTCTAAATGAACCAATACCCCAATTGGCTTCTACGTCTTTTTTTAAAATTATTTAAGACCCACTACATTTTAAGAAGTTGAAATCCTATGATTTCTTACCATAAGTCATACTTAACAGGTAAGACTACATGACCTGGTATTTGGGTGACATCTTACAAAGGGACAAACATTTGTCTCTTGTTATAATAATGGTATCATTTACAGGTTCAACTTTATTTTTCCTCTCCTATATAAATAATAGAAAATCAACTGCTTATACATGTTAAAGGTGTTTTCCCACCTGGGGCACTTTATTTGGATCAATCCTATGTAGGCACTAAAGTGTGTATAGATTGGTTGAATAAAGTGTTGAAGAGACTAGTATCCAGCCATCTGGAACAAGTTTGAGACAATAAAAATGGATCCTTAGAGAGGCATTCTTGAAATATGAGACAATTTTACTTTAATATCAGAAAAACTTCAGTTGAAAAACATTTTGCACCATTAATATAGAGCTTATCCATTATATGGATAAACTCAAGAAGTGGCAATCCTTCAGTTCTTGACAATAAAATCTATTCTGAACCTTGTTTGGGAATATTTCAAGGGGAATAATCTTGCACATGAGTGAACTAGAAGTTATAATGGGTCTTTTCTGTCACTAATTTTTGTGGCCACATGATTCAATAATACCAAGGCTAAAAGTGTGCTTTGTGATTGCACTTGGGATAACACTGAATTCCCATTTCTTTTGAAATGGTTTTCATCTCCTTCTCTCCTGATTCTGTTCCATGGCCAAAGACATCTACATGAAAATTGTACTGTCTTTTGCTTAATAATTCATTCATCCATCCTTTGGTGCCCTGTTCACATGAATTCACATAATCCTGTATGTGTACTCTGGCACTAGACAAATATTTATGTGATAAACCACAGAACTTCCCTGTAGCTTCTGTGGGCTGGTGGATATATATCAAGAATTATAGCTTTTTTGATAGTTTTAGACTTGCTGTTTTTCAGAGAATGATTCTTTACTGGGTCTAAAGTGTGATTATTCTGAAGTCCTCAAAACATCATAAAAATTAATTCCCAAATAACTTACTCCAATTTTATTATTACATTGAACTCTTATTCAAATTGCTAATATGTAAAATTTAAATCACTACTATCACATATATATACATATATATGCTATATCATATATGTGATATATCTTATATATATGGTATATATTATATATTAATTGTATATCTTATAGGTATATCTTATATATATGGTATATCTTACATATGGTATATCATATATATGGTATATCACATATATATGGTATATCATATATATATATATATATATATATATATATATATATATATATACACCTTTCTGTCCCCAATCGTTCTAAGCATGTGATAAAGAATATACAAAGGAAGTATGGTAGTCCACCAGGTATGGAATATGTGTGCCACAATTAAAGACAAATCTTAAATCTCCTCTTGATGTTACAAAAGACATTTTGTGGAAGTGACCGAAGCAAATTACTGTAAGTGAATCAGTCACCATGAGTCAAACTTACTTTTAAATAAGTTAATAAAAAGTACATAAGGACACAGAAGAAAAATCATACACACACATACAGACACACACACACACACTGGGGACTGAAACTAGGGATGCTTTAGCATTGAGCTATACTGCAGCCCTTTTAATTTTTTATTTTGAGACAAGTTCCCAGAGAGGCTGGCCTGGAACTTGCAATCCTCCTTCCCCAGGCCCCACCATCACTACCAATTAGCAAGTCACTCATCTTTTGATGATCTGTGGTATCTAGAGTTTAAAACTCATTTAAAGAATAGAATTTCCCATAGACTTCTTTACAAGACACTCAAAACATCTTCAAGGTAAATGCTTTACATCTTTTTTGAGGAAAATGAAAACTATGCAGATGTCACAAAAGTAGATATAAGGTTAAATGTAAATTATGTAAATTTTAATCAGAATGTTGCTCTGAGACAAGGAGAAGAAGAAGAACAACAACTACTACTACTACTATTACTGAAGCCTTTCTCTATAATCCTTACCTACCACAGTGGAATTTTCTTCTCCCCTCCTCCCAGTGCTTAGGCCTAAAATTTGAGGGTGAGGTCAAAGCTCCATGATGTGAATTTGTAAAGGTTACACTTCTTCTTCTTTTCTTTTTTTTTAAAAATATTTTTAGTTGTAGACAAACACAATACCTTTATTTTATTTATTTTTTTAATGTGGTGCTGAGGTTCTAACCCAGTGCCTCACATGTACTACACAAGTGCTCTACCATGGGGATACAATGCCAGTCCAAGTTTACTCTTCTTAATGGAGAAGGGAATTAGCAAAATTTTCTAAATCTCCTAATGAGAACAATGCCTAGCTCAACGTTTTAAATCTGAAACACTCTTCTCAGTTTATCCCAAGTCAGCAGATCAATTTATTGCTTCCTTGCTGTGGAGGACTGGTCTATACATGGAAAGGTTTTGTGGATGTTCCTCTAAGTCAGTATGTCTATTTGTGTGTTTGGGTGGATGTGTATGAATAGATGATAGACAGATACAGATATTTCACTGTAATGTGTATGTGCTACTCTTAGTTCTATTAAGAGAAAGGTGAAGAGTCCATTGCTTGAAGTTGTGTTAGCCTAATGGTGAGGAATGAATGATCCAGTTATTACCATAGAGCACTCCTTATAAGTGCTCTTGTTTTAAAAAGAAGTACTTAAATTCTGTTTTTATTATCATTATTTATCTTACTGAAATAAAGCTGCAGTACATACTTTCCCCAATCACAGATGAGGGGGAAAGTGGGGGGTCACGTAGGAATCAAGCTTAGTAAAAACCTAAACTGGTATTTTAGACACTAAGCTATACAGAAATTTGTGATCAGGTCTCTCTCTCCCTCTGTCACTCTCCACCCCCCCCCCACCCACACACACTCACAGTCACATACACCGAGGTCAATTATAAAGCACGTTATAATGACTGCTTTAGTTAGTTTTCACCTCCTTGCACTCATGAGTGTAGAGAAGCAGGGGCTGGAGGTAGCGGAAAGGGGAGGGATGGCAGTGGAGCCCGGGCAGAGACACTTGTGCGGGGTCGTGGTCTCAGCAGTGTTCAAGGGATGGAGAAGGTGGTGCATCACTCCCAGAATCCAGATTTCTATAGCCAGATGCGGGATGTGGTGTCTGATGTCCGGACCCAGGCTCCTGGGTCATCTTTCCAGGATAGCTGGCGTGGAAGCGAATGGGGAGAGCCTCACCAGAGGGTCAGGTTTATCAGGGCTAGGTTGGGAGGAGACCTGGCTCCCAGCCCAGGGCGCTGGGGTTGGGCGTCGTGGCCGCGAGGTTGAGAGCCCAGAGCGCTCAGCCTGGGGCCCAGGGCGGCTCTTCTGCCCAGCGCTCTCAGGCGCCTGGGACTGCCTCACAGCTGGAGGCCGGGAAGGAGGAGAGTAAACACCCAGTCTGCGGGGGCCGCCCTCAGGGGATGGTTGCAAAGGGGGAAACGAAAAATAAATCAAACCGCAGTGCCGCCCCGCCCCCTCCCCGTGCGGCCTTAGCGGGAGGCGCCACCCGTCTCGAAGCCTTAGGGCCGGTCTGCACCCCCAGCGCCCCGGACGCCGCTACCGGGTTGGGACTGCGACTGGTGCGGGTCCCCAGGAGCACGTCTGGCCCTCCCGCCCTGCCTGGCCGGGCCCCTCGGGCTGGATAGAGCCCTGCTTTGCTCTTTTCGTTGGCCAAGCACAATTGTGTTATTGGAGATAATGAATTCAATCCCCATCAAAGGGCATTAGGCTCGCTCGGGCCCTGGAGTTGCTGATGCCTTTTTTTTTTTTTTTTCAAACTAGAAATGAAAGGCTGAGGAGAAAAAAAAAAAAATTCTCTGGGGGAGCCTTTCCCCTGATCGCAGCTTTTGAAGTGAAGGGGCCTGGGCATTGTTGTTCACCTCGCGGCCCATAAGGCTGAAGAAAGCCCGGGCTTTTGAAGGGCTGAGAACCGCCTCGGCAATGAGCACCACGTCGGGCCTCGCGGCCTGCGGGCAGCATATGTCTCAGGGCGCCCGGGCACCGTCTGGTGGGAGGGGTGGCTGGCCTGGCGGGGTGGGGGCTCCGCCCGGGAGGCAGGGACAGGACACACGGCCTGCACGCTGGGTGCGACGGGCGCCCTGGGGAGCCGAGGGACGCGCGGGGAGCTTGGGGCTGGGGCTCTGGGCTCGGACTGGGATCTGCAGTTCCTCGGGCTAACTTGTGGAAGTAGCTCAAAGGTTCCATCTGTGCTTGGTCAGTTAAGACCTCCGACTGGGAGACATAACTTTTGGGGCCGAGGTGGAAAAATCTGGGGTTTCGCTGAAGGTCCCGGGCCGGGTTGCTTGAAAGTCTGTCTTTACAGCCACTGAGACCCAGCGTCGAAGGTGTCTGGCTGAGCTAGAGTTTGATGAATCTGTGAAGCGGGCACCTGTAACCGTGCAGTTACTTTTTTGTTATTGTTGTTGTTGTTGTTGTTGTTAAATACCTGTGACTGGGACACTGCTCAAAGCAGCGGGGCTTCTGGCCAGGGTGCGGAGGGCGTGGAAGGCGGTCACTCAGCAGCCTACGCGCAGCCAGAGTGCTTAAGGATCAGATTTTCCAGCGTTGGGGCCACTCCGTTCTGAGGCAAGGACACCTGTTTAGCATCGGGTCACCCTTTCTAAAACCTGTTGCAGAATTTACCTTTACTTTCTGTGCCCTAACGTGAACTTTCCTCAAGCTCGATTCACTCCTTCCTGGCCGGCGGTCCGCCACTGGGCTCTTTGGCCCAAGAGTCAGCAACCAGAATAATTCCGTTCCCTTCCCCATCCTCTCCATCTCCAACCCCCTCCTCCTCTCCTCTAAGGATCCGGGTTATCCGCCCCATTAATATATTAGCCAGGCATAACACAAAGGAAGCGCGTGTCGGCAGAAGGCAGTGTGACTCCAGGGAAAGGCAGAAAACCTGGACAATGCTCTGCGCTACCACACGGTTCATTGCAGTTTGAGCTGGTGAATTGGCCTCCACCTAGGAAAAGCCGTGGAGGACACTGCGGGAGTTGGTGCTCGGCAGCACTGAGAGGTTATTGGGTTGGGCGTTTATAACTGTACTGCAGGAAGAAGCCCAGATGGGGCCCAGAGCTAATATTCCAAAAAATACCCCATCACCTGAGTCATGCAAAGAAACCAGCTGTCCAGGAGCACACAGTAAACGGGCACCTACTTCCTTCCTCGTACACAATAGGCCCTTAAAATTAAATATGTAAACGAAATAAACCACTGCAAAGCCCCTTACTTTCTTTTCCTTAAATTGTTCGTGTTTTAAAATAACATCTCCTTGATGTAAAGTCGGGGGTTGGTGGGGACTGACACGAGAACATGATTAGACAGGCAAAGGCATAACAAATTTTATAGGAGAGGGGGGAAAGAAACTATGGAGGTTTGCAATTTAATTCATGGTTCCCTGTTTCCCGTCAACGCTTTGGGGGGAATTTCCAGGTTGTTTCTTGGTTTGGGGGGGGGCATTTGACATGTCATCTTCAAGAGGTGTTGAGAAAAGTAGAAAGGGAACTTCACTCTTAGAACTCTAGAGTCAGGTCGGACCCTGGGTGTGACTGACTGGGTTTTGAACTTTATTTCCCCAGTGACTTGACCAGCATCCTACCTGCATTCTGAAGTCCACAAGCAGGATTCCATTTAAGCCCCTTCCTTCCTGAATTTTGATGAATAGTATCCTGTCCCTATAACTCTAGGTTGACTAGAATATAGAGAACCCCCAAATATTCTGAAATGGCATCTAGAAGGAGAACTCCTCACTTCCCAGAGGGGCAAGGAGGAGGGGAGCTCACTCTTGCCATGCCATTTGCTCTTAAAATGTGTAGTAGCCATAACTATCATAATTGTCTTGAGGAAGTTAGAAAAAGAAAGGTAGCAAGTGAGAATTTCCCCCTGGTCAGGTTTAAAAACACGCATGCAGTTTACAAGTTATAATGGAACAGCATGGGTATTCTCCGCCCCCTGAAAGCTTGCTAGAAGGCCGGCTGGGTGTGTGTGGGGTGGGGGAGAAGGTGAGGGCTGCAGTCCCAGCTGTGCAAAGTTCAATGAACCAAGCTGGGCTGGGAGCTAAAAAGAGAAAACACCAATGGAACCATTATGTCCCAAATTTAACTATTCGGGAAGAAGAAGAAGAGAGGGAGGAAATTTTAATTTGTTGTTAAATGTTATTTGAATACGCTAAATAGCACCATAGTAGCTGCTTTTTAAAAACCTTATATCTCTCCAAATGGATTCTATTTATAAACAGGAAGGTTGTAAGATCTTCCAAGTGATTTAATTTTATAACATTCTCAATCTTATGAGTATCTATAGATATTACAATTCTTTTATTTTGGGAACTTTTTATTTCTAAATTTAGGCATAATTTGATTACCTATTTAGCTCAAGGTAGCTTAAAAATAATCACCTTTCGCATGTAATTATCCTGAAGTAATTAAGCTTTCTCCTAACTGTATTAGTTGTAAAACACATTGCACCATCATTCGAATAAACAGTGTTTAATTTTGAAGATAATTTTTTACAAATTTATTAAATATTAAATAATTTAAGCAATTTTATTTTTCAACAAGTTTTTCCTCTTGACATATTGAGGTATCACATTAAAATACATTATAGCTAAATGTTCTACAATATTACTGCTAAATCAACAGAAAACCAATTGATCTTGAGGAAAGGTTAATTAATTTGAGTTACAGGTCTCCTACTTTGTCCGCATTGACAGGAATTTGTATCGATCGCAGGTTTTTTTTTTTTTTGCAAAGAAATTTAATAAGCATTTTCATGTGACTGAGATCAATTTTTAAAATGCCAAAACAACAAGGTTTTAACATTTTATCACTAGGGGAATTATTGTCTGTTATGGATCCTGAGGAAAAAAAAAATTTATACTTTCAGTAAAATCTGTCAGGTATCCATAGTCTTCTGAAAAATGAAAACAGAAAGTTAAAAACCTTAATAGGATTCTGTTGGTTTTCATCTCTTAACAATTCTCGCCAGTTTATTCTGCTATGCCGGGGATCACCGAAGGGACAATGGAAATACAATTTTATCTTTGATTTAAACACTGTGTTAACTCTCTTGTGGAAAACGAACTGAGCTGCCTCCTACTTGCGTACACTTCTGAGCTGTTTCGTTTCTGCTGAATAGAACTGGTGAGTTTCTCTTCTTCCCTAGCTTTGGTTTTTCTCTCCCCCCCCCCCTTTGGCTTTTTAAAATCACTTTGAAAAATGTTCCAAACCTGCCGCTTCCAAATGCAAAGTGGAAGTAACAATTGCAGGGTCCCTCCCCAGCACTTACTCCCCAAACATTTTTTCCTCCTTTTAAAAAATATGTTTGCTCGTGGCGTTGGCAGTGGATCCGAGGGCCTCCGGAGCTTTACACTAGGGTCAGGAGGAAGACTTTCTATCCACGAGCCCTCCCTCCGCCTCTGGAGACCCCTCCCCCACCTCGGGCGAAATTCCTAAGTAGAACAAGCAGGGGGCACCGCCACTGAGCCCTGAGCATCCCCTTTCCGGCCTTGGGCCGCCGGAGCATCCGAGGTGAAGAAACCCTGGAACTCCTCGACGAAAATCGGGGGCGGGGGAAACCGGAGTGGCGCGGAGGCGGCACGCTCGGGGAGGGTCCCCGCGCTCCCTCGGAACCACAGACGTTTTCCTCCTGGCCCAGGGGCGCCGCGCCCCAGCCCCGGGCGTTCAGGCATTTGTGTGTCCCGGTTTCCGAGGAAGGGATTACGCAGCGGGAGCGGCCGCGGCAACGCAGGCCGCTGGGGCCGCAGGACGGTGACGAGAAGCCCGGACTTCTTTGTTGACTTTTAGGTCTCTGGCTCAACAGAAGATTTATTCGCTAGGCAGGGAAAATGCCCAAACAATGAAGAACTAACTGCACTTGTCATCCTGAGACGCTTGCGGTCTTGCTCTTCCCCCCTTCCCCAGAAACCTGCTGCCCGAGTCCCGACGCACGGGTCACAGATCGCGTCGCCCAAAGGCGGCGGAGAGCGCAGTCTGACAAGCCTGTGGGAAGCCCACCGGGCGGGCAGGAGCTGGGCCTGCAGGCACCTCTGTTCCCAGGCCAGACCCGCTCCTCAGGACCCTGGCGCTGGCTTCCCAGGAGGTCTCCAAAGGCTCTGGGCACCTTCCACCCGCAAACCCAGAAAGAAAAAAAAAAATCTGCTAAGTAAATGATCAAGAGCTAAGGGCGACTGGAACCTGGTGGGGCGAAGACTATACTGCTAGTGTGTTGAAGGGGAAGAAGGGAACGTCACCAAGGGGATGGCACAAAACTCAGACGCTTTAGGTTCAAGGGAACTGGGGGACATGCCAAATGCCACGGCCCAAGCTCACGCATGTATGTTACATTTGGAATTTGAATTTTCCATGACTTGTTTACTCGCCATATAACTATGAATAACTTAAGATTCAAAGCTTTTTTTCCTCTCTTGGGTTTTCAACGTCCTTCCGAGGCCTCCAAATTAAGTTTCGAAATGACTTAAACCAGTAATTTATTTTTTCCCTTCCTCCTTTCATTAGTTGAAGAGAGCGGAGATTTCTGGATTTTTCTCAAGTGCTATGTGGCGTCCCTCTCTCATCTGGGGAGGCCATTAGGCGATAATTAAGCTACTCGCCACAGCTCTTTTTATCTTGTCTGCGGTTATGGAGTGGTGCGATCAAAGTAAAGGCTGTCCAAGTTCAAGCCCTGGTGAGGATGGAGTTCATACACAAGCGCTCAGGCAGGCCAGCCTCTACTTGGGCCGGTGGTGTTATTGTTGATGTCAATCTGAACAAGACTTACAAAGAAATAGGTGGACTGGAAAGTGAGCCTACTATCAAAGGAGATTAATGATTTTGTGATCCCAAGCAACTAGGGGTGTGAAGTTGCATTTCAAATCTTCTTAGAAGGCAAACAAATCATCAGATTTAAGATTCTGAGGAGCGATATTTTTACAAACGGTATTTTTTTAAAAAAAAATATCTTCACAAAAACAAAATAGCTACCCTGAAATATCCTGGTGGCTCAAAACTTACCCTACAGAAGCGAATTAACTCCCCTCCTCTCTCCAAAGCTGCCAGGATGGCTAAGTTTTGTTTCTCTTTTAATGAGAACAGGGTTGAAGAGTTCCTGTTGCAGACAACTTAATTTTATCAGACACAGCTGATATATTATTCTCACTTGAATATTCTCTGATAAGGGGAAAAGTATACATTGGGGAAGGTGGAAAATTAGCAATATTTGATTTCACAGTGCAAAAACTCAAATAAAACACACACACACACACACACACACACACAAAGGCCGTGCAAGAAAATTGGAGTAAACCTTAATGGAAATAAAGAATTTTAAAAATCTCAAATTTTGGACTATTTAAATCAGTCTGCCTGCCCACTTTAATTTCTTTCACTGCCTTTTAATGACCGACCGTTCATTTAAATCATAGATGAAACAATTTTTGTTTTACATAATTTTCCTGTTTGTCATTCATATTGTTTCAAAGTTTGAAAAGTATTATATTCAGAAGATCCGCTGTGGATTTAGTCAAGTGAAGGAAAATGAGAGAAATCCTTTTTTTGTTAACATTTGATTTATTTAAAGTCCTTAACTGCAAATGATCAAGAACATATTCCACGGCTTAAAATCTGGTATTATTTTTTGTTATTTAAATCAAAATATTTTAATTACAATCACATTGATAAAAATTAACATTTTAATTGTAATTTTAACCATCATTTAAAGCAATTTCGGCTGTAAAGAAAAAGAATAAACCATGCAATAAATTAACATTGAGAAGGCAAAAAGGAATAATAATGAAAACCCGTCTGGCTATACTAACACCATATCCAACTGTGGAAAGTGCATTAACACTGGATGAAACAAGCACACGATGGCAATAATTAAAATGGCCACAATCAATACGATTTTGGAATCTTGGACCAATTTTTGAAATACAGCTCCCTATTAACTTCTCTCTTTTCCAACATTGTGATATTCTGTTTTGGTGGGAAAATATCCTTTAAATGGTGTACATACACATAAGATAATTTTATACGTTATGTGACCTCAGAATGACATGACCATGGCACCCTGCAAATCAAGGAGTAGAGTTCTTGACAAGGGCAATTCCTGAGGAATTGATTCCTAGGCCCCAGATATGGGGAGAGAACAAGAAGGGTAGGGTCCTTATAACTTCTTGGTCAGGCAACTCTTAACAATGTAGAATGTATATTACCTACCTATTAACTTCTATATGTTATGTAAATATATGGAGAATGTCTACATATCTGAGCATAATTAAGTCCATAGACAGTATATATGTATTTCATTTAAAGTCAACTGCTTTCTGGATCAGAAATGTAAGCTGAAAAACAAATGGCTCTGATGTTTATATTCTGTTTATGTTTTGTTGCATAACTGCTGTAGTCTTTCAATACTTTCTAGAGCCCCTGGTGTCTACTTGTTTCTTCACCATTTCAATTCTTATGGTTAAGAGTATTGCCACGGACCTGTAAACTCGTGCGCTGGGGTCAGATAAGGAGGGGAGAAAAAGCACAAACAAATATTTTACAAACTTGACCATCTTTCTTTGTTTTTGTTTAAATATACCCTGCACAGACTAGAATGTGTCTGGAAGGGAAAGAGGGAAGAAAGGGAAGAGGGCAAGGAAGAAGGAAAATTTTATATATACACTTGTGGATCATTAAACTTCGAAGGAAAAATTTTTGTTGGTTCGGGGTTGGTAATAATATACACAACGAGTTTTGAATACAATAATAAAGTAACAGTCCTTTCCACTGGGGGAAAATTGTGCACGAAAAATTAAAATAGTTGGGATTTTATTATGCTGTTGTTGGTGTGTGTGGTTTTGTTTGCTGTTGTTTTTTGTTTTTGTTTTCTCTCACTGCTACCAGCATGGCCATGCAGACAAACCCCCAGTCCCGGAAGCTAGGAAGTGTTTAGGACGGGTCTGGAATACACACCTTGGTAGTAGGCCGGCTCCAGGGCTGAGGGCTCGATGGGGCTCCTCGTGGCCACAGAGGCGCTGCCAAGGGGCAGGCTGGCGGGCAAGGTGGCGCCGTAGGGTGAGTATTGCAGTGCCTGCTCATATGCCTTGAAGTCCAGCTTGTGCTGCTGCTCCGAGGAGGACATGAGGTTGTTGATGGAGAAGGGGTGGTTGAAGGAGTAGTGGGGATCCCCTTTCAGGTGCATCTGAGACTCGTGGGGTGCCAGGCCATGCGCTGGATGAGAGGGGGGCACAGATGCCAGGGCCCCAGGCCCGGAGCTTATGGGGGGAGCCGACGAGGAGGCTGGAGTCTTCAACTCCGAGGCGCCCCCTGTCGCCGTCGCCCCGCTGTGGTCCAGAGTCTGGGGGCTGGCGGCGGGCCCAGGGGCCGGCGCGCCCTCTAGCTGGCCGGCCTTCCCGTGCACACCCCGATGAAGAGGGGAGTCGGCGCTGGGGTTACCTGCGCCAGAGGGGTCCTTGCGGCTTTCAGGGCCGCTCTTGGAGCCGCTGGCCCCACTCCCTCCACCGGCGCCTGGCTGCTTCTCGCACTTGAAGCGCTTCTGACGGCGCAGGTAGCAGCCGTTCTCGAACATGTTGCCGGAGTCCGGATGCAGCGTCCAGTAAGAGCCCTTGCCTGGCTTGTCCGGGGATCGAGCCACTTTGACGAAGCAGTCGTTGAAAGAGAGAGAGTGGCGGATGGAGTTCTGCCAGCGCTGCTGGTTCTGCCGGTAATAGGGGAAGAGGTCCATGATCCACTGGTAGATCTCGCTCAGCGTGAGCATCTTGCTGGGCGCCTGCTGGATGGCCATCGTGATGAGCGAGATGTAGGAGTAGGGCGGCTTGGCGTGTGGGTAGCTGCGCTTGAACGTCTTGGCGTCGCCGCCTCCGCCCGCGCGGCTGCGGCCCAGGTTGGACGGAGCGTACGCCATCGGGCTCATGCACGGGTTCATGGCGGCCGAATAGGGGCCCAGGCCATTCATGGAGGCCGCCGGCTGCGCGCCCATGGCGCTCATGCCACCTGGACTCAGCGCCGTCCCCATGGCAGTCACTCCTGCTGCCGTCATGCTGTTCATGGCGCCCGCTGAGCCCCCTGGCATGCCGGTCACAGCGCCGGGACTCAGACCGGCTCCCAGGCCCGGGTTAGCGTAGGACATATTGAAGGAAGCCGGGGTCATGTTGCCGCTCGTGGTCATGGTGTTCATGGTCATGTAGGTGTTCATGGAGTTCATGGAACCTAGGCCTGAGTTCATGTTGCTGACTGGGACGGAGGAGTAGGCCTGGAGCAGAGACAGCGAGTGAAGAGGCCCCGAAGGGCGGGGTTAGTGATAGGCTGGGGGCAGAGGGGGGGCAGCAGGCCAGGGGCAAACTCCTGGTGGCGGGGGTGGAGAGCATTTCTAAAAAGTATGGGAGCCCCCCACCCTGGGCAAACTGTTAGGCGCCCTTCCCAGACTGAGCAAAGATGTCTTGCGCGGCAGGAGGAAAATCCTAACGCAGCAGGCATGAAAGACCAGCGCTCACAGAAAATATGTCCCCGGGAAGATGTGTAATCGCCTTACACACCAGACTCAGGGGTTGGCTTCCAGGGCTGCTTCACTGCCGCCTCTATCCACACCAGGCAGTATACCAAGTCTCCACCCCACACCAGCCTCTGGCCTTTGAGGCAAATGGTCTTTAAAAACTCCGAAAATAGAATTAATCTCTGACCCTCCGCTTCTTCACGTCATCCCAAGGATCCAGTGGGTTCCCGGCCCAGCCCCCGCTGGGCGAGCAACAGGGCGCCAACTCTGTGCCCACCTCACCCAAGGCTAGCAGGCTCCGCTTGACTACATAGCAGTCTTGATTGTGCTAGATGGCTGTTAATGAAACTCTTCTTAAAATACAGCAAATCATCCAGGGCCATATACCCCTACCATCATTCATTTCCCTAAAAGAAATGGCTTTATTGTTTTAGGAGTTTTTGCCAAAATGATGCATTCCTTTTTTAAAAAAAATTATATCTAGAAGCAGTGTTTACCATCTACTTGTAGCAACTCTAATATTTAAAAAAGGAAGCATACTCAGAAATTATATAGGCTTTGGCAAATAAAAGTGAAATCAGATTAACAGGAGGGTATTGCAGGGGTGCATCATAGTATCAACCTTCTACATACGTTTGACATGAGTTTACGTGTATACCTCTGCAAACCATTTAAAAACTTACATTGTTACCTATTTCTAGCCCTTTAAAGTGTGAAAATGTTGGTGACAATTTGTTGTAATAATCATCTAGGTTTTTTTCACAAACCAATATGCTGCTGATGACCATTTCAAAAGCCTTGCCTTTGAAACTTCATGAGTAGTTTTGAAAATTTTCCAAAATTAAACTCTACCTACTTTCTCTTAATGCTCTTCTACTTCCTAATTCTCAGTTTCAACATGTAGGAAAGCTCTTTTACTAGAGGGCTTAACTGGTGGATTGAGATGACTGCATCAGAATTAAACCTCTGGAAGAGTTCTGAGCTCCTTTTAAAAACTCTTTATCAATAGTAATTTGGGAATGAAGTGGGTATTTTAAAATACATAACCCAGAAATACTAAAACCACTTATCTGATAATTTAATAAAGAACAATAAATTCCTCAAATTTATGTTCATCTGCAAATATAACTCCATTTGAAAACGTAAGAGATGAATAAATAGATTTAAATAGGAATACCCTGTAAACTATGGTATTCAAATAAACTTGAATGAATGTGAAAATATATCTATATATATAGAAACTAATTGCTATGAAAATGTTTTCTGATTATATATATGTATATATACATATACACACACATAAATATATATTTTGTCCACCGCCGTCATGTGGTGGGGTTTATTTACTTGGGAGTTTATTTTCTTTTCCTTTTCCCAAGATAATCCAAGGCCCAATCCAGTAAGCGTTTTTAAGAATGGTAAATAAACTTTTGGGGGGCAACTGCAAACTGTTTTCCGAAAAATACTTTTAATAGGAGGTGATCCTGCCTGTACCTGGTTTTCCTCTCAATCCTTTTGTGCACATTGTAAAATAAAGCCCATGAACGGGCCACCAAGGGGACAATGAAGAGAAACAGGTTCTTGGCCCCGAGTTCTGGAAAAGGATTTGGCTCGCACTAGCGCCACCCAGCGGTTCTAGAGTAGAATGAGCTCACTTCTCCCCCAAACAGGGCTTTTGAAGAAGTTTTACAAAATGTAGGAATCGTTTCATTATTAAGACGCCCAACTTTGCTGCACAGCGCCTTTATCAGAATATGTCCGCAAATCAAACGGTGGGACGCAGAGACTGCCCTGAAGGCAAGCTCTGGATTTCTCAGAGTTACTTCCAACTAGTGCCGGCGGCACCCGAGGCGCCCAGGGCCGGGCTCCAGCTCCCGCTCTCTACAGGGCAGAGGCAAGCGCTTCCCAGAGCGGATGTTTTCAAAGCCCGGACTTTCCTAAAACTCTTTTGCCCGCTGCGAGAGCAAGGACCCAACAGGGCAACTGGACCGACTCTGAGGCCCGTCCAAAGCTGGGCCCGGACCACACCAAGCAGACGGGCAGCCGTGGCACCGATTAGGCGCCACCAGCCCGCCAGCCACACTGCCCGTCCCGCGCCCACCTCGCCCCGGCCTCTGGGCTCCGGAGACGCCCTGCCGGCCACCAGTCTCTCACCTCCTGTGTGTCCGCGTAATAGCTGTTCCAGTCGCTGCTCTCATGCCCTTCCATCTTCACAGTCCCTAACATCCTGGAGCAACCCTGCCCGATGCAACCATCCAGCCCAGTGCGAAGCGACGGGCAACCGCGCGGCGCGGGGCGGGGGGAGGGGAGCCGAAGCAGCTGCAGTCACCGGAGCGCCCGCGCGGGCCCAAAGCCACCCCGGAGAGGAGGAAGCTTGGCGCTGCGGGGCGCGGCGTGCGTGGCGGCGGCACGGCGGGCGGGGGCAGCGCCGGGGGCAGGCGGCTGCCGCGGAGCGCGGCGCCGGGGAGCGCCTCCGCGGAAAGTGAGCGGGCGGCCTCTGTGAGGCGAGTGCAGTTGAGCTGATGTGGATCTTACGTCGCTCGAGTGCCCACCTCCTCGTCCTCTCCCCATTTGTCCGCGGCACAAAGACGCTCGCACCTACAAAGCCCGAGGTGCACCTGCGAGGCGGCCGCCCGCCAGTCCAGCCGCCGCTCCTCCCGCCCTGCCGCGCCACCGCCGCGCGCGCCCCCCGCGCCCCCTCCCATTGAGTCCCCTCCCCCCCCAAACCTGGCCCTCACTTTGTTTGCAAAGCAGTGTAATTGGTTTAAGCCCCGAGGCTAGGGAAAGAGTGAAATGGGGCGGGGGAGTGTATGTAACCCCCTTTGGAAAAGGGAAAAAGAAAAATAGGCGGGACCATGAAGGGCAGGCCAAGATTCTAGATGGGAACCCGGTAGCTGGAGAAGGGCTGGGGCGGTGGCGTCGGAGCCCAGGCTCTGGGACCTTGTGCGCGAGATGACCAAGGGGTTCCTCCCTAGAGGCACTCACCACCCTCTGTACCTGAACTGCGACTGCGTCCGGAGCTCCTCATGCCCTTTTACCTGTTCCTTGCCTCTACCCTCATGATTCCAGACCCAAAGTTCAACCCCGCGAGACTGGTGAATACAGACTTTATTTTATTTTATTTTTCCCCTCACCTGGGCTTCAGACTAGAAAAGGGAAAAAGCCTCGTCACTAGAAACCCAGCCATCTGAGTCAGCCGAGCCAAGTGACGTTAGGTTGACCCGGGCTCCTGGCTAGCAGAGCGGAGGCGCAGCCACGAAACTCGTACCTGCGGCTAAGAGCAGGTGAGTCACAGCACCGTTTTATATCTTTATGACATAACTTTTTTTTTTTCCGCCTCAGTCCTCTCCACTCCCCTTGTCATCTGTAGTGAACATAAAGAGGAAGAAACTGAGAGCAGATGTCTGTGTGGTAGAGCAGGCGGATCCAAGTTGGCCGTCCTCCCTCAATCGAGCTCCTCCTCCCACCCCCCTTCGGCAGCCTAGGGGACTGAGCTGGAAGGTACCGTCTGGTTTCTGATAGGGAAAGGTCAAGGGGAGGGGACATCTCCCTAAACACGGGCGTTAGCTGGGAAAGCTAGGACTCCTACTTGGGGACACATCTGCGCTGCTGAAGAGGTGCCAGGCCAAAGCCAGAGGCAGCCCATAAAGACTGTGTCTCTGACCTGGAGGTGTGGGACTAGCATTTCAAGCTCTCGCTTGGTTCCTAATGGGTCCTGGGCTTCTATGGGAAATTCTCCCCCACGGAAAGCCTTTTGACTCTCTCGAAGCTCTTTGTAGTGGATTGCTCACAAGTCCTGGAGAAAGACCAACCAAAGAGACTGGATGATAGGCACTAAATTGGTGATAGGTTGGGAGATGGTGCACGGGTGTTTCTGAGTAGGGTGTATATGTGTTCTGAGTATGAGTGATGGAGTGTGTGAGTGACCATGTATATGTTGTACCTGCCTGCAGAACCACCAGGTTTCCTTAAGTAGCAATAAAATAAAATCTTAACTAAGACTGCAAAATTCTTGTTTTGCAAAGTTAAAAAATGTAATTAATCTCATTTTAAGAAATGTGTTTTAACTTGCCTTTCAAATAGATATCTTATCACACCCCCCACCCCGTTCTTTGTTCTCTTAAATCTTTCTTCCTTGAAATCTGGCAAGAGAATCACGTTAAGTCCTTGAACCAAACAAATCTCTTAAATCAGCAGGGGAGCAGAGAGGGTGAAGATGTACAGTTAAGGAAATAAAAAAGATAAAAGCATTGGATTACAATTCCTTTTTGAACAGAAGGGGGGCATCATTTGTGAGGGAAGGAATGAGAATGAAATTAAATCCACCTGGAACTCAGCAGACCAAGAACCCACCCCAATGCAGTCTATGGAGGTGGACCCTTGAGTTTATGTAAATGTATCTGCAAGTGTGTGTCTGAAGCTAATTCTTTGGTGCAAAGTTCCCATCAGCAGCAGGACCTCAGTTCCAATTGTAAAGTACACTGATGCTTAGCTCCCTCAGTCTGATGGAGACTTTCAGTGTTAATGAGCTTCCTTGTTCCTTCCAGCGTGTGACTCTCAACGCCCTCTTGGCTCTTCTACAACATCAAGCTTGACTACAGTATTTTCTTTATGGGTGGTTACAACTTAGTAATAGCTTAGTGATAGCTTTTACAGTGCACAAAAACACTTCACTTTAAGAGAAAAAAACGTAGTCACTGTAACGGGAATTAATTTTAAAATGTCAAATGTTTATTTGGCTTATTTTCCTAAACTATAGTTTTTTTCATCAATGTATAATAATAATATCTTCTGTTCATAATGTTATGGCCAAAGTAAAGTTTCTCCCAAGCTTCTTCAAAGCCTAAGACTGATGGTGCAGAATGGACTCTGTCAGCTTTAGAGCCTTGATCCAGCTCCGAGGTTCCCAGGTCCGCAGACCAAGGGATTCCCCGGAACACAGCGCCTCCTGTCTTACAGACCGAGTGCTAGATTTTCCAGCAGGTGCCCACAGCGATAACCCCTGGAGAGACTGGGTTGAACCTCGCACGTGTCTTTCAGGCAGGGATTTTGGTCTGCGGCAGCATTCCTAGACACCTAACAAATTTAGAAGGTGAAGTTCTAATGTACTCCACATGCTACCCAGTCAGTTTCCCTGAGGGTTAAAAGAGAATCAGCAGGGCCACGCAGTGTCCTTGACTAGGAAACACACACACACACACACACACACACACACACACACACTAATGCTGCTGTCTCTCAGGGTTGATGGCCAGTTGGCAGCCAGGTAAAGAGTCCAGCTGCCTAACCCTGCTTGTTTCCAACCACTTTCCCCAATTAGGTCCTTACAGTGTTGCACAACTGCTTTGCAAAGACTGCTGCTTTCTGAAGTCCCGAGCCAAACTCGCAGGGGTGAGGACTGGTCTTCGGCAGCCGGGGGCAGCCGAGGTAGCAGGGAGAGCGGGCTCTTCAAGTGGAGGACGCTGGGGCAGTCAGGACCTTGGGGTGCCCTAGTACATAAGGCAGCCGCGGATCCAGAAAGCCGCTCCGCCTTTCCCGGAAGCTGCTCCTGCCACGCGTTTGGGGCCTGCTCCCTCCCTGCACAGACCCTCTGTAGGAGGTCCGTTGACTGAACCCGTGTGCCTCCGCTCATCCTCCCCGCAGATATTGACCAGGCAGGGAGAAGCAGAGGGTATGACGACTAAAGACTAAAGATGTCTCCAAGCCAAGGCTCCTGTCGTGGACCCAGCTGGTGGCCTCCCCAAGCCTGGGCCCTACCTATTTAGCGATCGAAGGGTGGGGACGAAAGCAGGGTCTGGGGTGGCTGGCCTCTGCGATGCGATGCGATGCCCCTGGATTCTCTCCAGGGCTTCCCTCTATGGCTTTTCCTAGTCTGCCTCCTTTCCCCGACGACTCTCGTTGGTGCTGTGATCAGGTCAAGACCTCCGTGGGCCCAGCCACGCTTGGTGCGGGGTGGTCCGAATTTATCCTCGGTCCCCCACCTCCTACCCAGATAAGAAGCTTAAGTCTTCCTCCTGCAAGAGAGAGAATCAGACTCAATGAAAGACCTGTGGTCTTTAACTCTGTTCAAAGCCGACCCCAACTGGGACCTGGCTCAGCTGAGGAATGAGGAAGGCCGGAACGCGGAAAGCCTCTGCTTGCCCTGGCGATTTGTAGTGTGCCTGGAGAAGGGACCTGAGTGCCTCCGGAGCGCCTGTCTTAAGCGTCCGGCCCACGACCGCAGGGGGCGCTGCGGTCGGCTCTGAGGGGCCCACTCTCGCCCAGACCAGCCAGAGGCGCAGGGCCAGCATTCGAGCTCCTTTTCTTTGACCGCCTCTCCCTTCTTTGCCTTTTCTTTCCTCATACTTTCGCTCCTCTCTTCCTTCTGACACTAAATCATTAATTAAGGAATTAACTCCCCACTTATAAGACGTCCCACTCCCAGTAGGTAGGCCCCCTACAACCACCTGAAGGACGTCGTGGGGCCACTTCTGTGCGGAGTCCTTTTGCTGTTCTCGCTGCATCCCTGGCCAGGTGGTGTGTGCGCCCGTGTGTGTCTCCAATACTCAACACTCGGGCTTTCTGTTATTCTATTGTAAACAAACCAACATCAGCCATTAGGTTTGTCCCTTCTCCTACTGATCTCTGTCGGAGTCGCCGATGGGTGATGGGTTTCAGAACCGCCCCAGAGTTCGTGGACCTGGCTCGCCAACAGCCGGATGTCAGAGCCGGAGCTGCTCCCCACCTGGCTTCTCCCGCGGGCGACAAAACCGTCTCTGGCCGTGAGCGAGCTTCGCCTTGCCAAAACCAACTCACATTTTCATGTATTCAAATGAGAAATGTTAGAAAGGGCGACTGGCTCTTCTGGGCAATCAAAGTCCCATCCGTTCCCACAGCGAATGGGAGCCTTCCTCCCTCGAGGCCAGGGAGTGGATAAGGCACCCCTGCCCCGACAGTCGCGCATCTTCCAGTTGCGTTTTCCCCCAAGTTACTGACTTCTTTATTCCGACTGGTCGAAGCCAGCTAGCTGGAGGACTTCTCCAGCCCCAGCCAGTCAGTCCCTCGTTACCCCGCGCAGTCTTCACTCCGTGGCGCCCACACTGTCCTTTGGCTTTTTCTGTTTACTTAAAACCCGCTTGGGTTGTCATTGTGGGGAAAGGACTGGAAATACACTCTTCACACAAAGGGTTGGACAATTAGGGGAAAACGTGACACCGGTTAGGTCTAAGGTTGAACAGAAAGGAACTAGTGCGGCTGAAGTCCTACTGTGTACCACAGATTGGGCGGGGCGCTTGGAGATCCCAGCATTTCCTCTTCACCTGCTTTTCTGGTGCCCAAGAGCTGGGAAATTGGAAGCCTGGGTGACAGTAGGTCAGGACCTTGATCCCTCACCACAGAAGAAGCCCTCACTAATAGGAAACTGTAATGGAAGTCAAGGAGTTGGAAAAGTCAACGAATTTCATCTCTTGCAGCTGAAACATTAAATCCGTCCTGAAGGTTAGGCAAGTGTTCAGCTTCCTCATCCCCTCAGATCCATTAGAACCTCCTCCCTTCCACACACCGAGGAGCTTTAATCATCATGGTGACTTAACTTTGGCTATTCAAGTGTGATTGCCCTCAAATTTATGTAGTTCTATTTAAAAGATGCTTTTGTAACAACTACATAAAACATATTCTACATTTGGAAGAATTAACTACAAAAATGCAGTATTTTTTTATTGTTTCCAGATTATTCCCCCCACCCGCCATTTTGAAATCATGCTTTGGACTGGTAAAGACACAAATTTACTGACCTGACATGTAGAGGGAAATTACATTCATAATCTAAATTTAAAATTTTATTGGAGGGCACTGTTGGGGGGCTGCTTCTGGGTCTTAGCAGCTATTCCAGAGAAAACATTAGAGGACAGTTTTGTTTTAAAAGTGGCACATTTATTTGCAATTTAAAAAATCTCTGTAGACCACAGAACAAAACTAGCTTAGCTCACCTTGCAGTGAGCTTACTTCTAAACAAGACATACTGTGAAGAAGCTTCCATGGCAGCACTTGCTTTGCTGGAACACCAGTGAGATTTGCAGAACTTGGATCATTTTCTTTCTTTCGTTTTTTAAAATTCTAATTTGTTATACATAATGGCAGAATGCAATTCATTTCACATTACACATATAGAGTACAATTTTTCAAGACACTTTACACAAAGTATTTTCACACCATTCTTGTCTTATATGTGTACTTAGGTTAATGATTTCTAACTCGCTCCACCATCATTCCTACCCCCTTCCCTCCTCCTTTCCCCTCTCTCCCTTTTGCCCTTTCTAAAAGTTCCTCCATTTCTCCCATGCTCCCCTCCAACCCCCATCCCCCAATCGCCATTATGTGTCAGCACAGAACTTGGATCACTTTCTAAATGTTTTGTTCTGATTTTCTACAGGGATCAAGGTAAGGAAATGCAGGGCCACCATGAGGCATGGCCTGTGGTAGCAAGTTCAGAGCAGACTCCTGGGGTCCTTGGTGAGAACTTTGCACATCTTTCCCGAACCAATTGAATTCTGCTCTCCTTAGGTCCACATCCTGCTCTAGATTTCTGCCAAATTCTTTTCAGTCTTCTACAGCAAATTGCATTTGTTTCTTGTCGCTCTCTGAGTGCAGGAACCACTGTTATTTCCCAAGCTAGAGCAGAGCAGAGTAGACTTCAAAGATTTATTCAAATAATCAATGACCTTAGCTCAGAGATGGCCAGGCTAGCCTTAGGCAGGAGGGATTCATGAGTATCAAAATTATATCCACTTGCTTTTTAAGACTTCATGTGAGAGGACCTCAGTCCTGTGCACTGGGAAAACAAAGGGCTTGTGGAATGAATGGAAGAGGGAAGGAATGGATGGACAGATGCCTTTAGCAGAATGGACAGGATGTCTGAACCTGAAACTCCTAGGCTTCCAAGTCCCATAGGCCTGACTCTTTCCTTGACATTGATGCCTGCTTTTAACCAAAACCATTAGGTCACATTATGAAATTGGAATTTCTCCCCTTCTTAGATACTTGGACATGGGTGGGATCACCAGCCAAGCCTTGCCCATATATGGCTACTGATGTATGACCCAAGGCAAATATTTCATTTCCCTCATTGTGAAAAGGCAGCAGCCACACCTATCATTAGCAGATATCAATTAAAAGTTAAAGAACCCCATCAATTTTCCATCAAGAAAATGTTTTACTCAGAGCTGTAAAGGAAACATCCATGTTTAAACAATATGTTTAAATTGGCAAACAAATAAAGCCCAGCTCTTGCAGTGAGAAGGAAAAGACTTGCCACAGAGCTCTGTTGGTGCAAGGTTGAATTCAGGGGTTTAGAGCAAGTTGCCTTCTGCCCTGCTCTGGGGTTGCGGGGAGGATGTGAGGGGCCTGGGACCCCCAGAGCTGGCTGGTACAGGTGCTAGGTTTGCTCTGTGGCTGCCAAAGTTATGATCCTCCCTAGTGCCTCCTTCTTAGCAGAAAGAGGGGTGCTAGAAATTACCAGATCCTAAACTTAATTGCCTTTCAGCACAAAGTATTTCATTCTATGTATATTCCTTGTGTAATGTAATAGTTTTCTTAAATGACTGCCAATCCCTCCCAGAATACATGCGTTGTTGCAAGGTATTAGCTGGAGACTCCTTGTGTCATCCCCCCCCCCCCTGAAATTTTATTTGCCACAAAAGCAGGCATTTGGGAAGTCCTTGAGAGAGGAAGCAGGTCTGCCTCCTTCTTTGGGTTGCTGTCACTCGGGAAGCCACAGGGTTGTGTAATCCTCCAGCTGCATCTGGTGTTTCCAATATCCCCTTATTCCCTACCTGGAGGGTGTGGGTTTCAGCAATCGCTGGAATCCTATCTTGAACCTGCACCGCAACCTCCGCCGTGCTTTCAGATCACCTTCTCTTCCAGTGTGCCGGTATGCATCCCATCTCATTCCGGACTACTGTCACCCCATGGGGTGGGGGGACTGGGGTAGGGAGCTTTGAACTCTGGTCCAGCAGATTGGCCTTGAAGGCTCAGGATCTGGTTCTAGCAGATCTGGTGTACATTTCAAATGCTTTTGAGGATGTAGTTGGTGGGGTGGAGACCATTTTCCTTATCCACTGGCTTCCTCCTACCAAAAATACCTTTCATTGTGAATCATTGGTCCCCTCAGACTTCATGACCCTCTCCCCCACACCCCATGCTGAGAGAAATGGTTTCAATAAATAAAGCCCAGTGCTGGGGTTGAAGGTCAGTTTACACTGGAGCAGGAGATTCTAAAACTCCGGCAGGTGCTGGAATGGGAATAAACCAGGCCATGAGTCCAAGGATGAGATGGAGAAACTGAGAACCAGAGAGTGTATATGGCAATGCCATTAGTGATGGGAGGGTCCATAAAGAGGTGTGTGTGTGTGTGTGTGTGTGTGTGTGTGTGTGTGTGTGTGTTGGGGTTGCAGCATGGCTAGAAGCTAGGACCTCGAACTTTTGCTGGGGAACTCAGGCAGACCCTAGGTACCACATAATGAGCTTGGACCTGATGTTCTGGTTTTGGCAATGTTGATGGTAGGGACAAAACCTGGAGTGGCTAGTGGCTCAGGTTTGAACTTGATGTTCCTCCCCAAGGGAATGAGGACCTGTGTGAACCTAGGGAAAAGAACTGTTTTGGAGGTAAGGTGTGTGTGTGTGTGTGTGTGTGTGTGTGTGTGTGTGTGTGTGTGTGTGGAGGGGTGTTCAGCTCCTGGAAGTGTCTGGTGAAGTCTCTTAGAGAACTGTCACTAAGATTTCCTTTCCTTTTGCTGAATATCTAGTTTTATAGTCTATAGTTCCTGGTCAAATTTGGGCAAAAGCCTTTCTGCTTTTTACTGCACAGCATCTCCAAGAACAGCAACAGCAGGAGAGAGAGCATAACCTGTCCTTCCTACTTCCAAGTGCAGCAGAGCCTCTTCAGTGCACAGCTGCCCAGTGCTCTCATACTCCCCTTGCCAGGGCTGGTGTTCTCAGGCCCCTGTGTCTGAGTCTGAGATTTCTGAGAATTTCTATCACACAAATTCCAAGGGGCTCCTTCAATGTAACTGACAAAAACAAATGGGTGTTGGCAAACCAGGTGTTTGGAATCAGACCCAGATTCTGCAGGAGACTAGCTCTCTCTGAGCCTCAGTTTTCTCAATTGTAAAATGAGCATGTTAGAACTCATCTCCACACCAATGAGGACAGAATAAGTACACAATAAATGATAACTTAAAGAGCCATCACAGAATTCTGGGAGCCTGGGTGGTGCTGGATGATGCTGGGACACAAAAAAGATTCAGGCCTACAATCCAGGTGTGCTTTCCCTTCCCCTTCCAGGTCTCTGCTTGGGACCTCTGGCCTGGCTTTCTAGATGTTGCAATGTCTCCCTGGTATAATTAGCAAGGAGGAAGGAGCTTTAGAGTGGGAACTGGGCATTCAGTGGGGATGGGTCTCAATGTCCTATCTGGAATTCTCTCCCCATCTTCCAGAAGGGTGAGGCTGCTCTCCATAGAGTCTGGATGGGTGGCAGAGGGAAAGTGCCACTAGAAGGGATCAGGAGACTACATTGAGGAACTTCTAGGGGAAAGGAGGCTCAAGGGGGAAAGAGATGAGCAGGCCCATACTTGCCATCATACATAACCCACACAGGCTAGCAGGATGAATTGTTCTTCCTTCCACCCCTATAATAGAAAGGGAAGATACTGTCCAAAGATCCTGCCTGTGGCTTCCCTGGGCTCCTGAGATGGTTGTCTAGGCCCAGGTTGACTAGCTCCACCTGCAGTCTTTGGCAGTCTCAGGCATCTTCTCTTTCAGATTTCTACCATCACTTGGGTTATGGTAAGCCCAGGGAAACTGAGTTTTAGCCTAAGAGGGGAGGGAAGCGGGAGAAAAAAAAGAATGCTGAGTTTGGGCTCCTTAGAGGCCACTGTAAGCCTCAGCATTGGAAATTGGGGAGAGCTGATATGAGAAAACCTCTGATTTCTTCCAGATACTTTCTCCTCCTAGTTCCTTTCTCACGCACAGAGTTGAAAGGAGCCATTCACTATCATTTGGAGAAGTATCACCTAGACATCGTCTAAAATTATGAAAATGTGATTAGAGCAAGGAAAATGTGATTAGAGCAAGGAAACATTAGTTGCTGTCTTTGAGAATTATGTGATTTGAATTCCCTAACAAAAGTTTCTTCCTGGGGTGCAAGTCCATCTGAAATGAAGCAAGCATGCTGTGCTTTGGGTGGATTCTTCAAATATGAAAGACCTGAAATATTACCTTGCATGTGCAAGAAATCTTGATGGGGTGCCAAAGCTTAATTATGAAAAACAGTGTTTAAGAACACGAAATCACAAAAGGGTTTCACAGATGTAGAGCCATCTGCTGAGATGAAGATTCATGAGTTGTTCACCCCCTCCTACTGAGGAAGTTTGGAATTGTTGAGGTTCAGCTGTGGGTGAGGGACTCTTTGTCTCATAAATTTTAGACAAAGTTCGGGTGGGCTAAGTGGATGCTGTGTAGAAGTGCTATGAAGTTTTGAATTCTGTTTCATGAAGCAATCAGAATGCAGGTGGGTAAAACAAAATGTTTTTTCACTGGAGAACAGACAAACAACACATCTTTAAGGCTTACTGATCTTCTTTGGGTTGGTATTGGGGGAAGTGAGCACAGGGAAAGTGGGCTGGTGCACAGAAGCCTCAGGCAGCGATCTCTGGCTAAATGTGGTTTCTGTTTTTACAGCTTACTTACGGAGAGATGTTAGTTTTTCTAAGCATAAACCGGCATTGCTTCTCTAAGCTCAGTGTTTAGGCTACAAAGCTCATACAACCATCTTACATACCTACCATTAGAAAAGGAATGGTTCTGACCCCAAACGCAGCAAACTCTCTAGTGCATTACCATACTTGGAGAACACCTCTGTGAAAACCTTTGGAGGTGTAAAGTGTCACTGGAATGTTAAACTCCAACCACTACCTCCAAGAAAAATAAATCCTTAATTCTCGGCCAACTACACCTGTTTTGGACCAGGCATATTAGTGTTATTTATATCTTTTCTTTGTAAATGGGTAATTTTACTGCTCAGGGCTTGCTAACCCTCCCCACCCCCACCCCTCCTCCAGTGCTAGGGATTGAACCAGCTAGACAAATGCTTGGACTTGCTAGACAAATGTTTTACTACTGAGCTACATCTCCAGCCTCTGTGCCTGGTATTTTTAATCTTACCTTAAATACCCTGGGATCAGGCAGGAGCCAGACTTTTGAGGCATCTCAGGATAGAGGTGGTTGGCTTCCCAGGGGGGTCCATTACTGAACTTCATAAGCTTAGATGTTAGAACCATTTCAGAATTTAAGGTCTGGAGAAAGGCTAGCATATGGTCATTAGGTTACAATGGGAAATGTGGGGTGAACAGGGTGGTTGGAGAGGTTGGATGCAGTCAGTACTAGGGCAGGACCACAATGCGGGGCAACCTATCTCAATACACTAGTTTCTGTGGATTAATGGCAGTATAGGCAGCTTTTGGAGGGAGACTTTGCTGGTTATTCTCTTTTATACTCCCCAGGTTCCTGCTTTTGGCCCCAGGAGGCCAACATCTATGAGCTATAGTACTTAGATTTTCTTACCTTTGTTTGGGCTTCAATCTAGTTTAGCCAGTGGGTAGCAATGATCAGGAATGAAGGGCAGAGGACAATGAGTGGGAGGAGTACTGATTCTTGCTTTCTCCCTGCAGTCCTGTGGCTTGTTCTTTTACGTCCTCTCTCCATTTTTAAAGGCCCTACTAGGCAGCGCTTCTTTTGCAGGTTTAGCTTTCACCAGCTCTGCTAACCGCCCCACCCCACCACCCCCCCCCCCCCCCCCGCCCGCACCTTTCCCCTTCAGATCAAGGCGTAACACCTGCTGTTGCTAGATTTTGGGTGACTCTTGAACTCTTGTAGTTGTCTCTCACCCACCCTCTTATAAATAGTTCCTTCAGTTCCCTCTTCCTCCTCTTCCACCTTCCAGTTAAACTCTTTAGAGTCTGCCATCTGTTTTCTGTGGGGAACTAACTGATGAGGAGAAGAGTGAACACTCATGGAAGTGAAATATGATGGTTTCAGTCATCTTCAGTGTCATCCTCATATTGTAACTCACCAAAAAAAGGCTTTACTCCTTCTCCATTACCATCTTGCATGGAAGTTCCAGGAATCTCTCTGGTGACAGTTTTCTTCAGGCTCATCTGCCTCTGGGTCTAGCAGGAGAGCAAACTTGGAATTTATTTTCTTTACATTCAACACTTTGATTTTGCATTTGATTTCATTGTTAAGGTAATTGACAAATATTGATAGCTAAAACCAAATATTGATAGCATTTAAGTTTTTTTTTCTTTTTAAACCTTCAGTGAACTAATCTGTGCTATAAACTAAAGACTGAGACTTATGTTAGTGGTAAGTTGTATTAATATTGAACTAGGTCCAGTGACTATGAGACTCACTGGTAATGTTCATGTATGTTCCTAAAGGCCTGTGCACATTTGGCCTTTTCATCTCTAGAACATTAAGTCTAGAGCTCTGTTCTCTTCAGTGTCCTGGCAACAACTCATTCTTGATTAATGCCAAATTAATGACATTACTTAGGTAATGGGAACTCTTTGTGCTAGGCACTATATTGAATATTAGGGATAATAAATTTAAGACAAGATTCTTGCCTTCAAATGATTAAAACAATGCTTCAATGCCATTATTTAGAAATCTTGCAAATTTCTATGTAGGAAAAGTTTAAAAGCAAAATTTCTATTCAAAAGACACAAAAGTAGTATGGCTTTTGGAATGTTTTGCTACCTGACATCTACTCATAGACATCTATGTCACAGTGAGCCTGTTCCTTTACTCCTTTGCAGATACTTGATTACTAATTTGGTAATTCGATTGATAAAAATTACAATTCTCAGTTTTGATTTGTATTTCTGAGATTATTGATGGAGTTAAATATTTTTATATTTCTATTTCCTATAAGATTTCTTCTTTTAGAAACTGCCTGTTCATGTCCCTTTAACTGAAGATTTTGAGTAACTGTCCATTCTTATCTATAGAATATTAATATCATGACACAATGTTACAAAGCTTTGTTTTACAAGATTTTTAAATATTATATAATTTTGTTCATTTAATGCCTAGATTAAAAAATTAACAATTTAAATTTTATGGCTTAGTTCTTACAAATCTTATCTACACAAAATCAAAATCTTTTATCCAGTTGGAATTTATATGGGTGTATAATATGAAGAAATGACTATTTTCCAATTATTCAAAACTTTGGGCAGGCTCTAATTGTGAGGAGCTTTGAATTCTTTTTGGAGAAATGTGTTTGGAGAACTGTGTTCCATCGAGATATTTGGAGGTGTGGAAGCTGGAAAGTCACATTGGATCTACCTTTACTTGCAGTGAGGTAAACTGGAGAGGGCTCCTGAACTAGATGACAAGAGGACTGGTAGGTGAAATTGTAGTGTTTTCATGACTGCATGAGTAACTTTGTGCTGCTCTTCCAGTCTAAATACCATCTCCTTAAAATGACATTAGCATTTTCATATGAAGACCTTAATATCAAGAGTGAATCTGAGGGGCTGGGGTTGTGGCTCAGCGGTAGAGCACTCGAGTAGCATGTGCAAGGCACTGGGTTTGATCCTCAACACCACATAAAAATGGATAAATAAAATAAAGGTGCTGTGTCTAACTACAACTAACAACAACAACAAAAAAGAGTGAATCTGAAATGCCTTTAGACCAATAACTAACCCCTCCCCCTTTCTCCTTCCTTCCTCACCCCTTCTCCTTTCCCTTCCCTTCTCCTTTTTCTCCTCCCCTTTCTCCTTCCTTTCCTTCCTCTTCCTGCCCTCCCCCCTTCTCTGTCTCCATTTTCTTTTTGGTAAATACACCTAGAATAGAGATTCCTAGCACAGGATTACCAGCTAGGGACTTTGGGTGGATTTTTAAAAAATTCTTTTATCTCTTTGAACATCAGTGCCTTATCTACAAAATGAGGATGACACTAACAGTACCTAGCTCATGAAGTGTATTATCCTATGACATGTACACTTGAATACATAGTTACTGTTTTTGATTATACAAAGTATTAATGATTTTTTTTTTTTGAGCTTGGGTTTCACTATGTTGCTCCGGCTGTCCTCCAACTCCTCGAGTGATCTTCCTTCAGTCTCACAGGTAGCTGGGACTGTGGGTATGGGCCACCATGTGGGACTAATGAACAATATTTATCATTTAAATTGTTTCCTGATCATATGGTTAGATATACTTCAAGGTTACATTAATTTAAAATATTTCCTAGTTTGGAAAACTGAACTCACTGTTTTTGTGCAGCATCCTGCAGAGTATCAAGAACAATTATTCACTTAAGAAGCACTTTGGCTATTTGCTTATTATTTTAATTAGGACCGAGAGGCAATTTACTCCTGGCCTGTAGGGGCTACTTCTATGCTTAGAGTGAAGCTGCCTTCTTAGAGCATCCACAGGATAATGGGATATGATGTGAGTGCAATGAAACCTCAAGAGACAGCAAACCCTTTCCTATAGTATGCTTCTCATTTTGTGAACATTCAACCATATTTGAACACATCGTGTTAGGGAGAAAGGTAACAAATCTGGGATATAAGATTTTTATCTCTATTTCACAGATGAAGATGCAGAAACCCAGAGAGGGGGGAAGAATCTTGTCTAGGAGGCCAAGCTGAGTTTCACAGCTTAGTTTTGTTTGCCTTTAAAGTAGAAGTTTCCCTCTCAAAGGCCTGAGCATGGCTGAGTACATATCTCCACAATTGGGCTATTGCAGGACCCACCCAGCTCCAGGGGATTGTGCACTGAAGAACATTCTTCTCTCTTGAATACCCAGGAAACATGCTGCCCCCTTCCAGCACCTGGAGTCTTAAGGAAGATCCCAGAAGATTCTATTTGCCACTATCCTGATGTCACTTTTGAGTTGCCTGAGTATTTGGAGAGGGGGGTTGATAGAGAGTAGAGGGCTAGAAAATAAACGTTTGAGGGCCTGCTAAGTGCCAAATATTGAATAAAGCACTTTCATTTACGTTATTTCATTAAATTGTTTTTTTTTCTTTTTGTCCCTTAAAAAATGGTGAAGCTTGGTGGTGCACATCTGTAATCCCAGTGGCTCAGGAGATCAAGGCAGGAGGATTGCAGGTTTGAAGCCACCCTCAGTGACTTAGCAAGACTGCAAGCAACTCAGCAAGATCCTGTCTCACAATAAAAAAATAAAAAAAGGACTGGGGACATGTTTTAGTGGTTAAGTACCCTTGGGTTCAATCACTGGTAACAGCAACAACAACAACAAAAGTGAAATATTACACATGAAGATGAACAAAACAGAAAATACCAGTTTATCACAAAGAAAAAATCCAAATAGCCATCACCAAGGTTAAAAAGTTTAAAAAGTAGAACATTCCTAGCCCCCTAAGACTCTAGTGCTGACTACCCACTTACAATTAACTTTCCCTCTCTGAAGATGACTACTCTCTGGTTTTTGTGATTATTACTTTCTTTTGTTTATTTGTAACATATCATGCATCCATGCCACTTTGTGCTGATCAGGGTTTGACCCTTGTATGATGGACTCATAGTGTAAGTATCCCTCTATGTCTGGCTCCTTTACTTAACATTATATTTCTGAGAGTTTCATCTTTGCTGTTCCCCAAAGCTAAAATTTGTTCATTTCTTTAATGTATGTTATTGCATTTATAAATATATCACAATTAATTTGTGAATATTAGTTTTGATGACATTTAGGTTGTTTCAGTTTTTAGCTATTATGATTTAGCTATTATGAAACTACTATGAATGCCAATTATTGAGTCTTGGACCACATCAGAAATTCTGAATATGGCTGAATCTGAGATTATAATATGAATTTTCCAGAAATCTGAATCTCATGCCCTCGATTTGAAGGTTCTTTTTACAAATTACCCTCACATTAGACAGCATGGAAGCATACTCCCTGAAATGCACCCTTAACTGACAGTGCATTTTCTTTTAAATAGGCAGAGGAACCGTCTGTCTTGAGGTCCAGCATTATTATGTAACACAGAATAAGAATGCTAAGAAAAACGATTGCTTAAACTGAGCAAAAACAGCCCATGCAGGAGGCTTCAGTCTAGGGGGCTCTTTGGAACCAGCGCCTTCTCCACCGGCGGAGTGCGGGGAATGAGGCATCTCAGTCTGGGTTTAGGCTCCAGGACCTGGAGGGGGTTCCACCAGCGCAAAGAGGATTCTCTGCAGCCAGGGGCGGGGGTGAGGGGTGGGAGTAGGGAGAGCCAGCGCTCGAGGCTTGTTGCCTGGCGACGGAGCGCGCGTCCTTTCCGCATTGAACAGGTTGATCCCACCCGGCCCCTGCGCCCTACCAGGGGCAGTTGCAAATCCCGCCCGCCCCATAGGGTGAATCTTTGACACTTGAATGAGAACACGGACGTCCTCGGAGACAGGTGAGAGTAGACCTCGGATTGGGACCCTGGTGTCTTTGGATTCCGTGGGAAGGAGTGACCGTGATACAGGAGCAGAGCAGTTATCTCTTCTGTTCCGTTGCTCTAATCCACTTTGGCAGGTTCCAGGCCCCGCAGAAATCAGGGCTAAAGACAGGGCCGGATTGAGAAGGGATTGGAGGCTGGAACAGGGGCTGAGCTTCTTGGGTTATGGGCTGAAATTAAAGTCTAACTTTCATGGGAAAATGAGCACGAGTTGAAGAGGTGGTGGGAGTGAAAACCTGGATGGAAGGTATACTGTGACAGACTGGGCTGTGGGGAAAGAAGGAAAAAAAGAAAAAAAGAGGAGGAGGAATCAGAGAAGCTTTGGGGAGAGCAAAAGGTCACAGTGAGGAAACTTAATTTCTATTTCTCTGACTTTCTGTGCTATGCCTTTACAGGGTAGCTTGTTTGAGGTTTAACATCACAGGAGGTGATCACTCCCATTGTGACTGGTGTGTCTTAACTTCAGAATAGAGAAGTTTCGGAGTTTGTATCCTGAGTTTGGTAGGCAGTAGGACATTGTGTGCTTAATGCAAGGATTCTTTGTCCTTGAAGGCCATAGACATTCAATGAATCTATTGTAGACTACCATTAAAGAAGTTTAAAGAAAATCAATAGTTATTTTTAAAGATGCAAATATAAATGTTTAGCAAATTGCTCTTTTCCTATTTAAAATATCATACAAGTATAATTTATAATCAATAAACTACACAAATGTATATTTTGTACAATGTAGAGCTGTGCAATTTATTTTGACAGACATATACATCTTTGAAGCAATTACTGTAATCAAGTAACTGAAACTTTTCCTTTCTCTGCCCACTCTGCTATTCATTTCTGTTCTTACCCCTTATCCCCAAGACATCACCTATCTGCTGTGAGACACTATATCATAGGTTGCATTTTTTTTAAAGGAGCATATAGTATGCCTTCTTTTGTGTCTGGCTTCCTTTACTCAGCATAATGATTTATCAGGAACTTTGCCTTGCTTACTATAACTTACTGTAGTGTAAGTTTTGAAGTTGAACAGTATAAATTCTCCAGATATTTCTTTTAATATATCCCTTTTGTGATTTAAAACCATTTGAATTTCTATACATTTTAGAATCAGCTTGTAATTTCAAAAAACAAACAAATCTGAAATTTTGGTGGGGACTGCATTGAATCTGTAGATCAACTGGGGGAGAACTGCCATTTTAATGATATTAGTATCTAAAATAGGCATAGTATGTCTCCATTTGTGCAGTTTTTAATTTCTATTAACAATGTACTGTAATTTTCATTGTAGAAATTTGGGGCATTTTTTGGTTAGATTAATTCATAAATATTTTATGTTTTGAGGAGGCATCAGTGTAACTGGAATTAGAAAACACTGATTGTTTGCTGCTAGGATATAAAAATACAATTGATTTTATATTTCAGCATCCATTAGTGTTAGTAGTTGTTTTCTAGATTTCATAAGAAAATCATATCAAGGAAATAGGGAATTTCACCTTTTCCTTTTCAAACTTTATTCCTTTTAGTTCTTTTTCTTGCATTGGCTAGGACCTCCAATATAATACTGAAGTTATAGTAAGAGTGAGGCATTTTTGCCTTGTTTTCAGTTTAGGGGGAAAACATAAATATGTTAGTTTTAAATTGTTTTTTAAAAATTCCTTTAATCATATTGAAATGGTTTCTTCATGATTCATAGTTTTATCAGGGTTATTTGTTTATTTATTTTTATCATGAGTGGGTATTGAATTTAACCAAAAGCTTTTCCACTATCTATTGAAATGATCATGTGTTTTTTTCTCCTACACTATGTTAATATTGTGAATTCTAGTGATTTTCAAATAAGTATAATTAAATTTGTAGTCTTAATTTTTCAAGGGGACAAACACTATTAGGTCAGGATATATTATCCTTTTAAAGTTATTATTTCGAATTTGATTTTCTAATATATATACACACATGTGTATATACTGGGGATTGAACCCAGGGGTGCTCAACCACTGAGCCATATACTTAGCCCTTTTATTTTTTATTTTGAGATCTCACTAAGTGCTTAGGGCCTCACTAAGTTGTTGAGCCTCATTTGAACTTGTGATCCTCCTGCCTCAGCTTCCCAAACTACAGTATTACAGGTGGGTGTGCACCTCTGTGCTGGGCTTCATTAGATTCTTGGGGATTCAGATTTCTCTCTGCTATAATTACTTTTTAGCTTGAAGAATTTTATTAAGCATTTCTTATAGTTTGTTTGGACTGGTGAACAATTCTCTTCATTTTCCTCTATCTGAATGTCTTTATTTTGCCCTATTTAAAAAAATGTGACCCATATAAAATTTTGAGATGACAGTTTTGTTTTGTTTTAGTGAGGCTACAGACCTTGTTTCACACTCCTCTGTTCTAAGTGCTGTCCTGTGGGAAGTCTATGATCATTTGAATTGTTTCCTTGTAAATAATGTATTGTTTACTTCTGCCAGCTTTCAAATTTTATCTTTGGCTTTGGTTTTCTGTAGCTTACTTGGAGTTTTATTTAAATTTATCTCACTTGGAGTTGACTGAGCTTCTTAAATCTCTCAATTTATATCTTTCTCCAAATTTGGGAATTTCTCAAAAATATTTTTTTCAAGTGTTTTTTTTCTGCTCCATTTTCTCCTGTCTTTTTGGAATATGGATTATCTTACTTGGTTAGGGTATTGATACTGTCTCTACAGGATTTCGAGGTGCTCTCTTTTTTTCTTAAAGCTTTTTTCTTCTGTTGATTTTCCTTCTAGTTCAGTCTTTTCTCTGACATTTCATTTTGCTAGCCAAATTTTTACTAAAAATATTATGTTTTTAGGTGTAAACTTTCTATATTTAATTTTCTTTCTATACTAATATTTTCTTAGTTATCTCTAGTGTATTTTCCTTTGCTTCAATGAGCATAGTTATAATAACTGCGTTAAAATCCTTGTTTAAGGTGGTCTCAGAGGTATATGTCTATAAACCCAGCTACTTGGGAGGTTGAAGCAGAAAAATTGCAAGATTGAGACCAGCCTGGGAAACAATGAGACCTCAAAATAAAATGAAAAGGGGTGGAGGCTCAAAGCCTCAGGCCTTTGGTTCCATACACTGTACTGAAAAAAAAAATTCTTGTCCAATAATTTCAATATCTGGGTCATTTCTGAATAAGACACTGGATGAATGTCATTAAATGAGTCACATTTTTCTGCCAAGTACTTTTAGACTATATTGTGGACATTGTGAATGTTTTGTTGAGTACACTAAGGATTCTGCTATATTCTCTCTGAAGAATGTTGGCATTTTTCATTTAGCAGATGATTCACCAGGTTGTACTCACCGTAAGCTTGCTCTCACTCTCTGTGGCTGGCAAGTTCAGTCCACACCTTTGTGGTGCTGCTTTGAGTTTGCCCCACATATACATGGTTCAAAGGTGAGTCTGAGACTTGTGTGGGATGTAGACACAGAACTGGAGGAGATCTTCTCTGGCACTCTCTTTTCTGGGACTTCTCTTGTACTCCTCAGTGATGATTGTTGCCTGGGCTCTGTTCCCTGATTCTTCTGACCAGAATAATGAAAGGCATTCTGTTGAAGCTTTTATCACCTGTACTGTGCTATTTTGCAATTACACACTGTATTTAGGAAAAAGCCACAATAAACCCGAAATTCACATCCTCCAGTGTTTTCATAAGTTTTGACTACTACACAATCTTCCTACTTTTGCTTATTCCTAAGAATTCTCAGATTGTTTTAAAATATTTTGTCAGGGGTTTATAAGTTATTAATTGGTGAGGGATTAATCTGTAAGATGTAGCCATGGAAGTCCAACAAATTGCCTTTGAAACAGGGCAGGCAGCATTTAATAAGTCAAAGGCATAATGAAAATTTAAAAACACACAATGTTTCATTTTCCTGTCTTGGTTGTTTGAGCAATTAGACGAAGGAAGGATAGAAAATGGGGAGAAGAAAAGCAGGGAGAGTATTTGTTATTCTACAACTCTTATGTGTATGTATGATATACAGATAGACGTATATTTTTATGTGTACATATATTCACAAGGGATGTGAGCATACTCTAGATTCTGGTGATAAAGATTTGAATAAGTTAAGTTTTATAGTCACTAAAATTTCTTTGGACTTCTGCAGAGTCAGAAAAAAGTCTCTTTTAAGCTTGAGAACAGCCTTTTCTCTATTTTCTATACACTTTTAAATGAGCACATATAAGTGGTAGTTACTATTACTATTATTATTGCTATTAATATTATTAGGATTAAAAGCAGCAAAACAAATATTATGAAAAATTTGGAAAAATAGGAAAAATGATTGTTATCTCACTCTTTAGCAAAGTTATTAATATGTTTGTATGTTTCCTTTTAGACTTTTTCAGAAATTATGATTAGAGCACAAACAGATCTTTTTTTTACCACTGATATTTAAAAAGCAAATATTGTCTCAGAATTTTTAATTTTCCTTGCAGTATTAAAGATTTTACAAGATGAGATAGGCTGTATTTGGACTTAGAAGTTTCTTTTGAAACTTTAGTGATGTGCTTTGGAAGTTAGCATAAACACTAAATTTCAGGAAATAAATTGAGATATTTGACTATGGAACTAAGAGAACACAAATTCTGTTCATTATGGGTCACCCCTCCACCGTATATAAAAAGAGAACAAGGTCAGGTAATCCATGTCACCAGCTGGGGCTTGGGCCCCATTCTCAATGTTATACTGTGATGAGTTCGGCCTAACATAAGCTGGAATTCTTTCCCTGTAACCAGATGGGTTCATGTAGCTTGGAACCAGGTCATCCAATGTCCACTCTATTTATTTCTATTTTAGTTAGCCTCTAGAGAAGAATTTGGATTTGCTGTTCCAATAGGAGAAGCAGCCACACCTACAAGAATCCAATAGCAATTTGCACCCAAGTCTGCTAAGGCCTATTAGCCATTATTTTGGTCAGGAAATGTCTACCTGATGCCTGACCTAACCTTGTGAAAGAGGAGAAAAGGTTGTCCCTTAGCCTTTCTCACTAACCAACCACTTGGCCTTGAACCTCCCAGTAGAAAAGGAAGGAAAAGGGACAGAATTCCAAATTTGAAAACAAAAAATTATTGCTTGAGCTCCTTTCTGTTCTGTTTTGAAGTGCAAGATAAACTTAATTACTTTGGATTTTCAGCAGCAGATTTGGATCTCTTGTAGAGTAATCTTTTGTACTACATTATTTTTCCTGAGTAACTCCAAACCAAAACCAATCTCTGTAAAATGCTCCCAATAAAGAGATAATATACTAGTTTCCCATAAGACTGGATGCTTAAAAATCATTTTACTTATTTTGTAGTGTTGAGGAGTGAGTGGGGGAATAAAGGCACCAAGATTTGATGAGCTAGTCAAGTAAGCATTTGGGATATTACTTACCTTCAATGCATAATAGAAGTTCCTGTCAAGCTCATAAGGTCTATTTCCTATAAGGAACTCATGGGAATGTAGTGAGAAGTGTTAAACAATAGACACTTGTTAAACTTCAATAGCAAATTAAGGGCCTGGGAGAAGTTGGTCATCCAAAGCAGGAACTAAGAAATAAAATGGGAAGTGCAATTGGGAAAGTCAAGTCAGACTCTCATCAGGTATAAAGTACTTCTGGTCTGTGCTCTGTTCCATTAATTTTCAGGCTCTTGCAAGAAGAAATGTAGATGATGTCTGCATGAACATATTGCTACCTGTGCAAAGAGTAACAGCTAAAATAGTAGGAGGAGGATTATATAGTATTTTTAAAATAAGGAAACTTTCTCATAGCCTTTAGAATTCATTTCTGATGTTCATATCCTATGGTCTGGACAACAGGCAATGTATTATTATTTTTTTTCACTATTTAATATGATTCCATAGCATGGACAGAATTAAATTGTCCATGGTCCAGTCAGTGGTAGAGCTGGGTAAAGAAAGAAAGCCTACTGGTTCCAAGATGAGAGCTTTATCATGTAACATAGTTTTCAGTTTGAGAATTACAAGTTCTTATTTTAGAAATTTAAAGCAATATGACTATTTGGAGGACAAACAGAACATTTTCTTCATATTACCAAAACTACATGATAAATAAAGAATTCCCATTGTAACTAAGAACTTTTTCATCAATTGATCTGAATCCAACCACAAAATGTGGATAAGTAATAAGCAAAGAAATGCAGAGCAAAAATAAAATATTTGCCACATGTAAGTTTTAAATCTATCTGGGTTTATTCTGGCACCTAGTAGAAAATGAGGTGTAGTTCTCTTCCAAAATAGTCAACCAATTGCCTCAGCAAAACTTATGAAACAGTTCTTTTATCACCAACTGAATGTGGCCTTAATAATATAACTTATATTATTTTAATTCTTTTTCTCTCAGCTTATTGATTCTAACAGCGGTGTTCTGGTTCTAATTCTTATATCTGCATAAGTTTTAATAATCTGTTGCTCCCTAATTGAGGAACAAGTATTCCGTTATTTCCTTTCTCATATCTTTGGCTAATTTGTCATATTTATTATTTCAAATGAATTCAGAATTACTTTTCAAATTCCAAAATATAATTTTTAGATTTTCATATTGGTAATAAACCAATACAGTATTTTGGGAAGACCTGATATAATTATTTGGTCTTTCCACCAAGGAATATTGTCTATGTAGTTGAGTCTTTTATGTACTTCAATAAAATATTGAATTCAATTTTAAAAGTTATTCATCTAGTTTTAGTACATTTCTTGTTATGTTTATGACCAGATACTTGTCTCTTTGCTCTTTTAAGAAATTTTAAGTGAATTTTACCATATTTTTAATTGGACCATTTGGTATAAAGGAAGCTATTAATTTTTATATAATTTAAAAAATTTTAAATCCCTTACAGTACTCTATTATAGTTCAAAATAGTTTTTAGTACCTGGGTTTTCTAGGTGAATAATCATATCTGCAAGTGATATGATATTCTGAAGGTGTTTATACTTTAATTTTGTGTTTCAAAGGACTTTGGTCTTGGGTTTTTTTTTTTTTTAAAGTTACTGGCTGATTCATTGATTTCTGTTTTTATTTTCATTGTTTTACTCCTATTCCTTGAAACACTCCTCTTCTTGGCTTCTGGGGAATTCTATTCTTTTCATTTTCCTAATTTTCTGATCTTAGCCCTTTCACCTTGAATCTGTCATCGGCTTCTTCTCTTTTTATAGTTCCTGTTAGCCTGGCTTTCAAGATCTCAGAATCCACTTATGATCCTAGATATCTAGTTCTGTTGAATAAGTTGTTTTTTTAAAATAGTAAAATATATAACATAAAATTTACCTTCTTAACCATTTTGAAGTGCACAATTCATGAATAACAAATTTTATTATGTACTTGGTTATGACTAAGACTTCATCATGATGATTCAAAGTCCTTATTATTATTATTATTATTATTATTATTAATATTGTTATTATTTAGTGCTATGGATTTAACCCGGGGCCTCCTGCATAATAGGCAAACACTGGATCACTTAAATACATTCCCAGCCTCTTGAAGTCCCTATATTATGAAGGAGCTTTAGTTATTCCTATTTATTCCTAATCATTGGCAGGCCTTACTAGTTTTACCTTGTAATATTTCTGTTTTCACTCTGCTCCATTTTTAAGCCTAGAAAAGGCTCAAGCTACAGAGGCTGTTAGTGCCCTTCTTGCCTGTATTGTTTCATTTACTCCATATCAATATCCCCAAGCACCAGGTCCTATCAAGTCACTTCTAAAATTTTTGAATGGTTCTCTGTAGCTCACAGAAAAAGTACAAATATTCAGCATCCAAGGCTTATAATTTGTCTGTACTCAACCTTGAGGCTGACCACCTCCCTCTGTATACTCTGCTGTAGCACAGGTGGCACATTGAGGGAATTGGGCTGGGTAAGGGAGGGAGACACCTGGGACCTGCTAGAGAAGAACCTGGGAACAGCTATCAGCCACAAGAGCAGGCATTTGTTTGGCCCTTGTATTGCCAGAACCCTTACCACCACCAGCCCTCCCCAGCCCCCTGAAACTGCAAATCTGGATTTTTATGTAAAAATCTCCCAGTTTAAAATTGTTGGCTATTAATTAACATTTTTAAAAAACGGAACAATTGGAAACCATGTTTGTGGGCTGGACCTAGGCCACAGGTCAGTTGGTGAGGTTTGTTCTCTGTGAGCGGGGCTACTTGAGATTTTCTATGCCTAGCAGGTTCTTCCTTCCCTGGAAGTAGAACTCCACGTTATACTCCAAAGAAATGTTAAAATAGATCCAAGCTTGGGAAACTCCTATTGAAAAACATTACTGCGTTACAGGGTTTTCATGATTCATGTGAAAAGAGGGTAGGTGGATGTAAAATTATTTCATGCAGTTTTGCCTAAGGAGCACAACGAGGCCCTATCATGAGCAGCTTTGCTAAACTGGAATTTTATGTATTAACAAAAATTTGTTTAAAAAATATATAATTTTTTTTTTGGTGTGTGTGTGTGTGTGTGTTTTAATGTGTTGGGGGTATTTTACAGGTCAAATTTGTCAAGATGTCCACCTTCAAAAAGCACTTTGGACTGAAATCCAGAGAAGAATCCCTCCTGTTTAAAGAGCTGGAGAAGGTTCGCCAGGAGGCTAAAAAGGACTTTCTCAAATTCAAGCAGAAGTTGGCGTCTAACCTGATTCCAAATGAAGGACTAGACCACCACCCCCGTCCGGCCCGCCCTGGGGAGAAGAGGAGCGAAGGTTCCTTCACGGCTCTCCGAACCCTTTCCAAAGGGTCCCCTCCCGCCAAAGTCCCTGCGACGGCTGCTGGGGTCTTCCTGCAGGAGGCGCTCCAAGGGCTAGCGCGCCCCTCGAGCCCGAGCGAGGCTTTCGCTGTGCGAAAGACCAGACCATTTCGTCCCCAGGAATTTTACTTGCGGAGCTCCGCGTTCCTGCGGTACAGGATCCAGAAGATACCGCCGATCATCACTCCGGACGTCGGCACTTCTAAACCTGTGGTCCTGCGGCCGCTGCCCTCGTCCCTGGGCAAGTCAAGAGCGCGCCTGAGTCCCGGGAGCCCGCGGGCCGCAGCGGCCAGGCGGGTCGTCGACCTGGCAGAGGAGCAAGAAGCAAACCAGGAGATAACTCAGTTCTCAGAGGCCCAGAGAGCCAAAGACAGGAAGACCAGCTCCATTTCCAGCGAGGACAGCGACTGGGAGGCGGGCTGGTGGCGGAGGAGAGTAAAGATTCGTGCTCACTTCATGAGCCAGGGCTCAGTCCCCAGGGGGTCGGAGGCAGACGGGTCCATTTCCAAAGCAGTGTGGGAGAGTGGCCTGCTTAGGGATGTGCAGGAGGTCGCCCAGCCTGAGCTGCTGCCCACCAGAGTGATCCCCAGAACCATCGAGGAGGTCATCACCTCGCTGCAGTCCGAGGCCCAGCTGGCCTCTGACCAGATCATCAGAGAGCTCATACAGAGCATCCTGGGCCAGAACTACGACATAAAACTGGAAGTAGGTGACCAGAACGGCCGTTATGTTTTTCCTGGGTAAAACAGCTTTTAGTAGAGAGAGATATATGTACTGATCTCTCTTTATAGATAAATCTCTCTATATACCTGTCCCATATATTCTATATAAGCTGTTGATGCATACATTATTTAAGATACATGTTATTTCATTACATATAATATTTCATCATATATGATGTTTTCTAACACGAACACATCATATATGATGATGAGTCATTGATAGAGTCATTGATCTTCTTTGTATTTCATTTAAATTTTGAATTTTCATTCAAGGAGTGTGTCTTCTTTTTGAAGTGAAGGAATATGGGAGATTATTCCAAAATCTGGTTTAAAGATTATTATATTAGCTAAAGTCTGGAATAATAAATCACAGGTTACCTTTACTTTCAAAAACTGTGATTATTTAGTAATGAAATAACAGGCATTTCATATGAAGAACTTGCTCTTTTTCTGTTTGTTTAGCCTTATCAGTAATGAAGTACAATAAAGGTGAGTTTTTGTCCTAAGGAGTTCAGTATGCTACAATTAAGAAATTTAACTGATAAGAATTCTGTATTTTCAGTGAAAATAGTTCTCTTGAAGCAATTAAAAATGTATTTCCTAGGTCTCTCCAATTATAAAGACTTAGACGTGCTTCTTGTGTGCAAAGTACTATGGGACACACTTTATGTGCATCTTTTCTTAATAAAAACAGCATCAGGTAGATAGATACCAGTAAAAGTCCTGTTTTATTTAAGAGGCCTGCTAGCTTTAGTAAGACTGAAGAATTGGCACAAGGATTCTACAGCTAAAGCATGGTAGAGCTGGAATTCCACCTGTTGTCTCCTGGTAAAGACTAGATTGGAATAGTTTCCAGGAAGGCCCATTTGTCAACTATGATATGTCCCTCAGAGGAAGCAAAGTTAGATAGGGTCATATTTAAGTTTAAGATATTTTGTCGATTATATAGACTTTGCTCTGGTGGGGGCATTCAAAGCAAATAATAACAAGGGAACATTAGTCCCACAATAAAGGGAGGTTGGGGGGAAGGAGAGAGAGAGAGAGAGACTCAGAGAGACTATTTGAGAATGACAAAGGGGATGATAGTAAGGGGGAAGAAGATTCTACTGCTGTTTTTGGCTGCAGCCTCAAATCTATTGTTGTACAAAGAATACTGCCACCAAATTATGTCTTTGAAATAGTTTCATCCCCCAAATACACTCTTGGCTGTGATTTGAGGAACATGATCATAAAGAGAAACAAAAACATATATGAGCTAGAGTCTCTAGTGTCATCTTTGACCAGAATATCGCAAGTATTCTGAATTAAGACCCCCCCCCATTTACTGAACAAGATCAGCACGACTTCTTGAGTCATTTTAAATGGAGTATTTCTAGTTAGTTTTTTTTTTGCAAATCTTTTTGGAAAAGGAATTAAGAATGCCCAACTGAAGGGCCTTAGCAAAGAGGAGAAAGGCCTCAGTATTCTTTTAAGATGGGCTATATATTTTATGGCATAGTCAAGCTACTAGACATAAAGAGGGGCTGGTATTAGAAACTTGCTCAGAGGTCCTGTACAGTTGAGGAAAGTTGTATAGCAGGGTAAAGGCCCATAAGAAAGAATACATTTTGGAGGACTCAACTGGAATTGGGGTATATGAAGGAAGAACATCAAATAAATAATGAATATTAGAAAGCAAATTTTATTCTGCTAAAATATTCATTTGTATCCTTTTTTTGTTTTTGGTACTTTGGTGACCCAAATTAAGAAGGGTTGATGTCAGTGGAGGGTCCAAACTTTGAACAATATACAGCAATAAAAAGGCCATTTTTGAATATACTTTGTATACAACTAGAAAAAAAAAAGAGGCCATCATTTCCATATTCCCTGTGGTGTCACTAGAGATGGTAAGGGTAATGAGATAATAATAAGATAATGATAAGGGTAAGTAATGTGGTACTTTTATTCTTTCCAACCAGGATGGTGTCAACAGCAGCCTAATAGGGAATCAGAACTCCTGTTTTCCCATCCAACAGTAACAAAGAGGCCCCCAACCCTGATCCTAGTGGAGGCTGAATGGGGAACCTGAATCATTATCCCTACCTGGCAGTAATGAGGCATTGCCTGCCCTATTCCCAGTGCTTTATTAGAGTAGTGGCAGAGGAAGCCACCTAAAACAGAAAGTTTAAATAAGATCCAGAGTTTTAATCATACCTCAAATGTTCAAGTTTTTATAGAAAAATTGCTTGTCATGCCAAGAATCAAGAACACCTTCATTCAAACAAAACAAAACAAAACAAAACAAAACCAGTAGGTGCCAGTATTGAGATGTTTGGATTATCTGACAAAAACTTTAAAGCAGCCCTCAAAAATGCTTTAGTAAATAATTATGAACATATTTGAAAAAATGAGAAAAAATAGAAAGTCTTAGCAGAGAAGTAAAAAGTCTCAGGAGAACCAAAAGAAAAAATTTCAAGCTGAAAAATACAATAACTGAAATAAAAACTGTGTGGATGGTTTCCCCAGCTTAATGGAGAACCTAGGGGACAGAATCAATGAACTCAAAGATAGAACAATAAGACTGACCTCAAGTGAAAAAGAGAAACTAGACTGACAAAATTCAAAACAAAACAAAAATCTATAGGCTTTTAGAAACTTCTGAAATTAAACAAAAAAATGTAATCTTCATGTCATCACAGTCCTGGAAGGAGAGAAAAGATAAGGCAGGATTGAAAAGTACTCAACCAAATAGTGTCTAAAAAGTCTCCAAATTTGATAAGAAATATAAATGTACAAATTGAAGAAGACGAGTGAATCCCAAACTGAAGAAATCCATGACAAGACATTTAATATTTACACTTCTGAAAACTGAAGTTACAGACAAAAATCTCAAAAGTAGAAAAATAATGTTACCTACAAGGGAAAGCAACTTGAATGACAATAGATTTCTTATCAGAAACCCAGCAGTCAAAAGTTATTGGTACAACATTTTTCAGGTGCTGAAAGAAAAGAATTGTCTGCTCAATTCTGTTTCCATGAAATTATTTCTCAGGAATGAAAGGGCAATCAAGACTGTCTTAGTCAGCTTTTTAATTTCTGCTACCAAAACACTGACAAAAACAAGGTAAAATTTATTTATGGCTTATCGTTTCATAAAGTTTATGAGGTCTCAGTCTATAGATAGCTAACTCCATTGCTCTGGGCCCAAGGTGAGGCAGAAAGTCATGGTGGAAAGATGTGGAGGAGTAAAGCAGATTAGAATATGGCAACAAGGAAGCAGGGAGAGAGAGAGAGAGAGAGAGAGAGAGAGAGAGAGATAGAGAGAGAGAGAGAGAGCGAGCGTGAGCGAGCTCCACTCACCAAGGGCAAAATATAAACTCAAAGGCACATGCCCAGTGACCTACCTCCTCTAGGTTCACTCTACATGCCTACAGTTACCACCCAGTTAATCCGTTCAAGAGGCTTAATATACTGATTAGGTTTAGGCTTTCATCACCCAATCATTTCACCTCTAAACTTTCTTGCATTATCTCACACATGAGCTTTTGGGGAATACTTTATATCTAAACCATAACAAAGATGGTCTCAGATTAAAGAAAACTAAGAGATTTTGTCCTACCCTGAAAGCATGGCCAAAGGAAGAGCTCTAATCAGGAAGGAAAAAAAAAGATTTTTGGAGAACTGGGAAAAAAGAAAGTTTGCAGTAAACAAAACTATGGCTATGTAAATAGACCTTCATTCTTTTGCTTTTTCTAGGTATAACATATCAAATTTGTGGACCACATGTAAAGCAATGCTGAGGAGGACATTTATAGCACTAAATGTATACTTTAGGAAAGAGGAAAAGTATTAGATCAGTAATCAAATATCTAAGTTGGGATAACAGCTGAATTACTGGAATAAGTAAAAGATATCTACTTTTAAGTATGTTCAAAGCCATTTGATCCTAGCAAATTGTATTGTACTTAACAGCAAATATAGCAGTAAGCTAAAATAACTTTGAAAAAGAAGAATAATGTTGAAAGTTATCAGTGTACCTTATTTCAAATTTTATATAGATACAGTAATCAAGACTGTGGGCTGTTAGTGGAGACAGGGACACACTGATCTGGAGCAGAATAGATCACACAGAGATCCACACAAACTGATTTGACGGAGGTGCAAAAGCAATGAAAGACTGAAAATCTTTGTGACAAATGATACTGGAAAAAGTGGATGTCCACAGGAAAAAAAATAAACCTTTTCCTAAGTGTCATGTATTATACAAAAATTAACTTGATTGTAAAGCCATAAAACCTTCAGAAAAAAAATAGGAGAAAAGCTTCTGGATCTATGGTTAGGCAAAGAGAGCTTAGACTTCACACTAAAAGAATGATCCATAAAGAAAATTTGACAATTTAGATCATATCCATATTAAGCCTTTTTTTCTCTGCAAAAGAACCTGTTAAGGAGGATGAAAAAACAAACTGTAGACTGTTAGGAAATATTTGCTAACCACATTTCTAGTAAAGGACCAGTATCTAGAATTATAAAGAATTTTTAAGATTCAACAGTAAAACATCCAATTAGAAAATGGGCAAAACCCCCCATCATTAGACATTTCACCAAATAGAATATGCAGATGGCATGTAAGTATAAGAAAAGATGTTCAACACCATCATTAGGAAAATGTAAGTTAAATCCATAATGAGATATCATCACCTACATATCAGAATGCCTAAGATAAAAAATAGTGATGATGACAAATACTAGCAAGGATGGAGATATACTAGTGTTGGTAGGAAAACAAAATAGTATGTCTACCTTGGAAAATAGTTTGTCAGTTTCTTTAAAAAGTAAGCATGCTAGTACCATGTGACCCAGCAATTACACTCTTGGACAGTTATCACAGAGAAAGGAAAAAGTATTCTTACACAAAAATCTGATATAGTTTCTCATACCTACTTTAATAGAGATAACCCCAAACTGGAAACAATCCACATGTCCTTCAAAAGACAACAATAAAAAGAAATGAAGTGTTAATACCTGCAACAACTTGTATGAATGTCCAGAGAATTATTCTGAAGAAAAATCACCAGTCTACAAAAGTTAGATACTGTATGATTCTATTTATACAGTAGTCTTAAAATGACAAATTTGCTGAAATAGAAAACAGAATTATGACTGCCAGAAATTAAGGATGAATTTTGGTGGAGGAAGGTGAGTGGGAAATATTTGTGGCTTTACAAGGGAAAGATGAAAAAATTGTGGTGATGGAAATGTATTTGTATCCTGACTCTGTCAGCATTGGTATTCTTGCTGTGATATTGAATTAAATTTTGCACAATTTCATCATTGGAAAAAGCTGAGTAAAGTGTATACCAGATCTCTTTGTATTACTATTACTATTACTATTACTATTACTATTATTATTATTGTTATTATTATTATTGAGCTAGGGGTCTTACTATGTTGTCCAGGCTAGTCAAAACATGTGTTTTCCAAATGGGCTAAAGCAATCCTTCTGCCTCAATCTCCCAAGTAGATAGGACTTCAGATGCACAGCATCATACCAGCTTAAAAGGATCTCTCTGTATTGTTTCTTAAAATTGAATGAGAATTTACAGTTGTCTCAAAATGAAAACTTTAATAATTAAAGATATTAGAATATTAATTAAATTTTTTTTGGTTTTACACATGAGAGGCAAACACTCTATTACTGAGTTATACCCCCAGCCCAAACATCTTCACAGATTCTTTAGAAAGTTTACAATTCATTTTATGAGTTGTAAGAAGAGACATAAGGAAATAATAATACAGATTGAACCTCCCTAATCTGAAGTTTTAAATCCCCTGAGGAAACATATTTCAGATTTTGGATTTGGATTTTTAGATTAAGGATGATCAAGGGATAGTTCATGTGAATATTCTGAAAATAAAACAAGCAAAATTCCAATACTGAAACATTCTGGTCTCAAACATTTTGGCTAAAGGATACTCAACTCGTATATATTCTTCTATGCCTTCTTTAACTTTCCCAAATAACCAATACTTGTTTAGCCTCTACAATTCTTAGTACAAGTATGTATACACACAGGCACACACACAGGTTTTTTTTTAAATAAAAATAAATGTCTATACATATTATTTTGTAACTTATTTTTTTGACACACTGATGAATATCAATATGTATTCCTTATAGAGCTATATATTGTTCCATAGTACTTAAACATTTTCTTGGCTCTTTGTTTTTCAAATTTCAGTTTTCCCCATCTTAGGAACAAATTTTTGACTATGGGAGGGTATAAATCAGAGAATCAACTAGAACTGGACAGAGAAAAGCAATTCATATTGCTTAAATGACAAAAGGATAAATGGGAGAGACTAGTTTGGCAAATCTTTTCAATTCAATATGATAGGCAAATTTATTACACTTTGTGCTGTACTTTATTGTCCTCATAGATGTAACAGCTTATGCTAGTACAAATTATGTGATGATTAAGAAGTTATCTGATTATTTCCAAATAAATTTACAGTTTATTTTTTTCTGTGATGTTTTAAAATCTTGCACATGACATTTTGATGCTTTCAGTAAATACAAAATGCTTATGTATTATTTATTTATTTTTTAATGCAAGAGAATTCCTATTCCTTTAGTTGCTTTGATTATAGTAATAATTTTGAAACAAGTCAGAAGTTATTTTTTCAAAATAGACCTATTCTTTTTTGGATACAAGTGCAATTTATTTTTCATAAGAATATCTTTGAAGGATTGAAATATAGTTACTTGACAAGTGAAATTCTATTTTACTACAGAATTCAGATATATGTTTTCTGTTTTTCATAGTACACATACTACTAGCAGTGATTTTTTTCTTTTGCTTGTTTATGTAATTAAGTCCTAAACTACAAAGGACAAAGTTCAGGTGCAAAGTGATGGATTTTCTCATGTGTCAGCATTTGTCTGCACATGAGAGGTAAAGTAGAGAATTTAAAAAGAATTTTAAAATGTTAAAAATTTAATTTTCACTGGCTATTTCAGGTAAAATTATTTGAATATTTAGGATAAAAGCATCTCTTCCCTATTCTATGGATTATTATTTAATACATAGCTCAGTTTCACTTTTATTTGATAATGTAGACCTTTTAAATGCTTTTCAATGTCAAGGATTGACCCAAGGCCTTAGAATCCCCTGGAGTGGGAGGTGAGGTGGACACTAGCTGATACTGCATAGTTAAAATCCATCACTAATTGCCACTGTAACATTGTTGGGTGTTACAAGTCTTCTTTAAGGGTAATTTTTTATACCTTCAAATCATCATTTTCCTTTATTTTGTGTAAAACTAGAGGAAAGAGCATATATAATTTTAAAGTTATAGCAGGCTTAGAATAATAAGGCTACCTGGACAACAGTTTGACTGAACAGAATATCCCAGTTAGATTACACATTCACTTATTGTACATGGAAGCTGTTTATTTTTTTCTTACTGAAAAGCACAGTGTTTGGTTGTGATTGAAGTCAACCATTCTGTAGCTGTAAACAGTCTGAAGCTAGGCAGCTGTATTCTTTACAGTGTTTGTTTTAAAGCAGGATAGGTAAACATATGGGTTTCAAGGATGGGTAGATAAACAGTTTTGGTAATAAAATAAAAATTGAGAACTAGCCAACCACAGGTGTTTTTAAGCATCTTTTATCCCAAATGAAAACAGTAGAAGAGACTGAACAGTACATTTTCTAATTGTGTGAGATATTTGTTTTATTTTAGGGAGAATATTCTTTTATGTCCATTGTAGAGTGTCCTGAATTTTGGTCTCATGATAATGGAGAGAGATGGCTTAACAAAATTTGCCACATATATTTTCTTTATAATCATGGTAGGAAAATTTTGTTTTTAATTTATCGAATGAAGCTAAAAATAGTTTTTTAAAAAAATTCTGGACATACTAGGATTTATTTTATGTATGATTTAGTGGTTATCAGCATTTATTTAGTAAATGTTCCTTGACATCTTTATGTTCTCATATGGAAAAGACATTTCAGAGTTCTTGTGAATTTTCTTTTAGTATTTCCTTACCCCCCCCCTTTTTTTTTACTAAAACAGTATATAGAGCTGAAAGGTCATCTGATTTATGTGTGTTGTGTGTGTGTGTGTGTGTGTGTGTATGTGTGTGTGTGTTTAAATTTATATATACTTTTAAAAAAATTATATATAAATTATATATAAACTTTGTGTTATAGATAACAAAACCAAAATCCATTGAGGGAAAGTCACTTTGCAAGGCCATACAGCAAATTAACATAGTTGGGAGTACAACTATTTAGTTCTTCTGTCAACCAGTCCAGAACTGTTTTTATTTGTATTATATAATGCTGATGGTACTTTCTTTACTCTACAATCCCCATCTTTCCTTTCTTTCCCCTCCTTGTTACCTTACGATGTAGAACCAAACTACCCAGAACTGTTTTTCATTGTGATATCTCTGCTCCTAAATCTCTGCATTAGTGGGAAGACCATTGCATTTCTCTGTGCTGGTGGTGTGTTCCCATAACCTCTTGCTAGTAACTTCTAAGCTGAGCACATCTGGGTGTTGGGAAAAGGCAGCAAGAAATAAGGATTTGCTCTTAGAGCACTGTGATGTTGGTAAAGATGGTGGGCATGGGATGAGATTTGGGCTGGTCTCCCAAGCTATCACATTTTTTCATCAAAGTAAAAGGGTACAGGTGGAACAAATGACAGTGAGAACATTATGAATTTGTTTTGTGACTACTAACCAGTTACATTCAGCCCCAAATCACTGATTCTGCCATCTTAGGTTGATGTTGATATGAATAGAAGATAAAATCTTTATCTTCCATCACTGGTGCAGTAACAGGCTGGCTCACTTTCACTCAATCTGACTAATTTTATTTTTTTGGAAATATTTGAACTACTCTCAAAGTGAATACCCAGAAGTACTTTCTTTCCTTGGTCCAATGGGAATAGGATATGAGTCCCCATCTTTTTTGGGGAAGAAGAGCTACTGTAATATTTGAAATTTTATTACTTACGATGATTTAGGCCCTGTTGAGAATTCTCAACTTGAGAGAATGAGTCATGTCATTGGCCTAACCAGGAATTCCCAGGAGGAAGAGTCAATAATTTAGATATTATTAAAGGAGTGCTACCCGACTGATGACTGTATGGTGAACTGTAAATTGGCATACTGGTCATCAGATTTATTTTGTCTTGGTAATAAGTAACATTCCCTGTACCCTCTACTGCTTCACCCATTTAAAAGAAGTAGCCTATCTTTTCTTTAGACCTCACAGATAATACAATAAAAAAATTCCTGTCCTTTGCTTGGCTTACTATAAATTTATTAGGCACACAGGAGCAGATTATAATAAAGCCAGACCTCATCATTTTAGCAAGATTTCCCCTCAAGAACATCTTGAGTCTCAAGCTCTTCATCTCTTAATCATTGAAAATAGGGTTATGAAGAAATGAAAGATTGAGACAGCTGAGACACTTTTTCATTGTTCTGCTTTCATTATGCTGTTGAGACTTGTCTCATTGTATAGTCTCTGAGAATCAGTTATTACCCTGGAAAGTGATTATCAGTTTACTCAATAATGGCTTTTTATGCATGACTGTTCTATTGCTCTTTAGGGTTAAATGAAAAGGCTTATTAAATATCCATTTACAATGGGATCTTTGAAAACACTAAATGGAATGTATAATTCATATAGACTGTCACTAGTACAAAGCCAAATCAGTTTAACCAAATATCAAGTTACAAGGAAATAAGGAGTAAGTGACAGTCCTTATAGAACTAGTTCTGGTTAGCTAATGGGTCCAGACAATCAGAAAACCCAAAGTAATAGTGGCTTAAACAAGATGGAAGTTTATTTCTCTTTGGTTGGAAAAAAGGATCACGTAAAAAGTTAATGTAGAATAGATATGGTGTGGGGTCAGGGATCCAGAACCTGCCATCTAATCCACTGACTGGAGTCCTCATTCCCAAGGTCACCTCAAGGTCCAGTATGGCTGCACCAGCTGTCATGTGTGTATTCTAGCCAGCAGGAAGGCATTTAATAAGGAATTCACATGCCCAGAGTTGCTTATCACTTTGGCTTATATTTAAGCAGTCCCTAATTAGCCACATCACCACATCTTGCTACAGAGAGAATGAAAAAAGAAGTCACTCTTCTGGAAATTCATGTGCCAAAGTTCATTGTTACGGGGGAAGAAGAGATATTGAGGCAGGGTTTAAAATGTTCTGTATAGGTGAGACCCTCACAGCACAGAGTTATTTACTTTCTGTAAAGATTTATTGAGCACCTGTAACATTTATTTAGTACTGTACTAGGCACTAGGAATTGAAAGATTCTGTATGTGACATAGTTTTTAGCTTTAAAGAATAAGGTTACATATTGAGGAGGTTAGTAGACAGTGGAAAACAATAGAGCCAGACCTGGTTTAGAGTTAGATGACCTAACTTGGGATCCTTGACTTATAATTTATTTATTCCTTAAATTATTGGTGTCTCATTTTCTCATCTGTGCAGCAGAGCTGGTAGGATTTATCATACATGCTGTGAGGGTAAAATGTTCTTAAATAAGATAATACAGGTTAAATGTGCTGCATTGTTTTTAATGTGCATTGGTGCACTGTGTCCTAGTAAAGTGAATGAGCTACATTCCCATTGGTCGTGAGCCCAATCAGTTTCTCTACATCCTCACAAGCTTTCTGTGTTAGTGTGCCTTTGAATCTTTGCTAATTTGAAAGTTCAGTGGTTTCACTAGTGCAAAGCATGTCCTCAGCATCTTGATAAGAAATGTGGAAGCAGGAACCCACCTCTCGATGCAAACTCTCACCAGAACACTCTTTGGTCTTTAAGGCATTTTTCTATCCACTAAATGTTATTGGGTGCCTATCATGACTGGTGTTTATTAGGCACTAAGAAATAGATGTGAACAAATGAAATCCCTCCTCTCTTCGACTTGAAAACTAGATGGAATAGAAAGTAAACAAATCACTAATGTCTTATGTGGCAATATGTAATATAAGGAAGAATAATTCAGAATAAGGTAGAGAATAATGGAGGTGGAGATAAACCTAAATAAGATGGTCAAGATAGGGTCATAAGAGAACATGAGGGTTGAGATGTAACTCAGTGTGGGAGGCCCTGAGTTCACAGTACTGGTGGGAAAAATGACATTTGAGGAGAAGGCTGAAGACAGTAAGGGAGAAACCCATGTAACTTATGTATGGGGGTGTGCATCAATCTAGGCAGAGGGAATACAGTATAAGGTTCCAAGGCAGAATTGTTCCTGTGGTGTTTGAGGCACAAAGTAATGGGAATAGAAAGTGTATTTAGGAGATTATGTCACAGAGGTAGCCAAGAGCTAGATCCATAGTCATCCTCAATACTGTCAGACTGAGTGTTCCTTTCTTTCTGGATATGTTTTTCCCCTTTTAATGTCCTTAAAAAATTCTTAGTTATCTTTTATGTATTTGTGTAGTGTCAAAAGTAAATATAATGCTCTATTTGTAACATACAGGAAAGATGAGAGTACTTCATAATTAAATTATAATTATAAATGACCACATTAGAATACATAATGAAATCATTGGCTGCTTTCATCTAATGATAATGAGGGTGTTTTGAGTATGAATATAAGAAACAATAATGTACAAGAAAGCCCATAAAAATGAAAGAACAATGCAATTGGCTCTAGAAGATGTGTTCTGAAAAATAATAGCAGACTATAATTACATGTATCCAATAAGAGAAAATTGGAAATAACTTTAGGTGAAGTACAGATGTATATTACATTTCAATTAAAGACTTGAAATGAGCTAGGCCTCTTTTTTCAAAATAAGTCTCTAATGTGACATGGGAAAAGGTAAGAATTTATCAAAAAACCAAAACCAAAATAAACAAAACATATTTCCCAATTTGAAATCTCAAAATGCCAGGGCATGTTCAGTCCTGGTACTTAAAAATGAACCCAGATACCATTTGGAGGAGGGATGTGGGCATTTCTTTGTTTTATGGTACTAGCTTGTGATCTGTAGATGATGAGACTGTAGGATGGATTGGAAAAAAGAGTAATACAAGAAGACATGGAGAAAGAGACCTCCATGAAAAGTTTCAAGGTGAAACAATAATAAATCATTTAAAATTAAATAAATAACTTCAATATGCAATTGTTATTACATAAATTTGTTGTCACTTTGCTAAAAATCTTTAAAAATTATATAGTTTAGCGATAACATTTTGAAACCTATTCATCTATTAATGAAACATTCATTATTACTATGTTTCACATCTGCTAATTTTATTATGTTTGGTTCTAGTTTACAAAATGAATTTTATATATCCTCTGTACATATTTGTATGTAACTGTTACCAATGTAGAATGAGGCAGGTGTGTTGTTTTGGTAACTTATTATTACTAGCCTAGTTGCTATATTTGACACAGTAGTTGTGTTACTGGATAATAAAGTATGGGTTATGTTAGGGAAACGCTTTATGTTTAAATACATAAAATGGAATTAGATTCTGGCCTCATGTATTTATAAAACGTTTTCTTTTTTTCCTACACGTAAGCCTTTTAGAACACACAAAAATCATGGAGGAGGGATGTGGGCATTTCTTTGTTTTATGGTACTAGCTTGTGATCTGCAGTATGTCTGCTGTATCTCTGGCTTTCCTTGTCTGTTAAATACATTCACATTTCCTGTAGTACTTCCATTCTTTCCCATTGTGACAATCCAAAATTCTGCCCCCCTGCCAGCATTTCCAAATGTCCTTAGGGAGTAGTACCATCTCTTCTGAGTATCCCTAATGTGAGAATCTTGCCCACAAGTAGAACTTTGGATTTCACTGAGTGACATGGAAAGACATTGAAGGATTTTGAGCAAGGACATGACATTATCTCATCTTGTTTTAAAAAGGATCAGATGACTATTGTGTGGACATTAGATTATAGATGGGAAATGGAGAAGGAAGGAAGAGCCATTGCCTATTGCAATAACACATGTGAAAGATGATAGTGGCCTGAGACAACTGTGGTAAGCGATGGTAGTAGAGAAGGATGTGAGAAATAGTCTGATTCAGCATATACTTTGAAAGTTGCTTACATGTTGAATGTAAGGAGAGAGAGAAAGAAAGAAAAGGGACAAAGTATGGGGGGAGGGAGGGAGAGAAAGGGCAAGGACAAATCCATGTTTTTTAGTGTGTGTAGCTAACAGAATTTCCATTTTAAACAAGGGTGGACCAGGTTTTGGGGTTGATTTTGGGCATCTTAACTTGGAGCTGCCTAATATACTTCCAAGTAAAGGTGATAATACAATACAATATAATTCAATTCTAGGGTTCAGTTGGAAGGTTGGGGCTAGAGAAATTGGGGATCATCAATGATCAGATGCTATTTGAATTCATCAGATTGGAAGAGGTGACCAGGGGAATGAGTGTAGCTATAGAGTAGAGGAGATCTAATCACCTAGAGTTCAGAGGCAGAGAGAAGTAGAATTAGCAAAAAAAACCCTGAGGAGTGCCTTACACAGGAGGAAAACCAGGAAAAGGTGTATAGGGTCTTGAAAGCCAAGTGAAGAAAGTATTTCAGGAAGGATGCAGTAACCGTGTCAAATACTACTACATTGAGTAATGAAAACCACCAAGTTTGACATAGTATTATAACTACAATATTTAACTCTACACACACCTACCCATGTTATAGATTTTATTGCTCTTGCAAATGACTTATAATTTCTATTTACATTTTCAAATTGTTTATTACTGTATTAGTTTTCAATATGTTGGTCATGTATCCAATAATATCTCTGAACTCTTATTGTTCTAAGGTTTGCCTATAGAATTTCTTTTTTTCATAATAGTAATGCTTTATTCATAATAACAAAGTCTAGAACCAACAAGGTGTTCTTCAACACATAAGTAGATATATATATATATATATATATATATATATATATATATTTATTTCACCAAGATTCTAAAATACATTGTAAGTGCCATATAAGAGTCCCTTAGTAAATGCATCATTTTAGATGTTGAGTGTTCTTGATAATTTAGGTTTTAGTCTTTTAAGGACATATGCCTTCTTTCATGCTCACTCTTCTGGGGGAATATTTTCTGGACTCTGTCATAGGCTTTTCCCCTGTACTCCCATTACCTAGTGTGGGTACACCCAGTAGAAGTGCTTAGACAATTCTTTTCTTGAGGACAAAGGGCACCATTTTGGATGCCAGTTCTTTTTTTTTTAAATCCTTTATTTCCTCTTCATTTTTTAAAATTTATTTTATTTTATTTTTTTAGTCTTCGGCGGACACAACATCTTTGTTTGTATGTGGTGCTGAGGATTGAACCCAGGCCGCACTCAACCCAGGCGAGCGCACTACTACTTGAGCCACATCCCCAGCCCCTGGATGCCAGTTCTTTATGCTATTCTATATTAGAGTGATTCCCCAAGGTCTCACTGGGTGAGAGAACTATGCACCCCACACCCTGTATTCAGCTGTGCTTTGAATTCCTTTGTTTTCTTTTTTAAATTTTTGTTTCCTCCTTCCCATTAGGCTGCAGCTGTCTCTGTTTCGTAGTCAGTATTTCGGTATGCTGTAAGGAGCCCCTCTCCGACAGCTCTCTTCCTAATATCTTATTTCTATTCTGCCGCAGGCTTAGAAACTAGATAAATAAGCCTGGTAATATTATTTGTAAAGTGAGAGTAAATAGCCTCCAAGGGAGGGCCTCACAAGCTTTCCTATGGGAAAGTGTGAGCCTCCTCCACACAGGCCTTTGCTGACATCTCTTCTGTGGCTCTCAGGCCCTTTTTGGTTATATCCTGTTTCCCAGCTCTGCTAGGTCCATATGGTTGTTGGATGTCTGCACAGCAAATAGGTGAGGAATAACTGCTCTTTTCTTTCTTTTCTGTTTTTATTGGTTTAGGGATATTATAAAGTATTTTTGCATTTGAATAAGTCATATTCTTCCATGGAGCTATTAACCAGATCCTTTGCAAATCAGAATAAAAAATAACAACCATAGAACCACAGAATACCTTTGGGCAGTTTGATTATTTAAAATGCAAACTATACTGCTGACCTCGGGGGCTTTTTGAACCACAGCTGTCAGTTTAAACAAAACTCCAAACCTAATTAAACTTTTGTTGGATGGGGCACTAGTTTGAGAACTAGTTGGACAGCTTTTAAGACTTAATGACGCAGTTCTTCCCAAGAACACAAATAGAAGCATTGGTACTTGGTATATATATTCTCTAAGGCCAAATGTAAGATCTTAGTTTATGGCTTTTTTTTTGAGGGGGGAATGGAGATTAATTTCTGTCCATGGATGAATTTCAGTTTATGAATTTTCTTCACCTAGTTGTTACATTGTAAAACTGAGATGAAGCTATTCTTCCCAGACCCCCATCTCCTGCCCTGCTTCTCTTTTCTTTTTTTTCTTTGACATCCTTTTGTTCTCTTTCTCTCACTCATGTCAATACAGTTTATAAGTTGTTCTTAGTTTCCTGTCACTGTCCATTTGAATATTTAAGCAAATGTAGCCTTTTCAATTTTTACTTTGCTCTTACAAGAAATGGAATACCTACCTATCTACCTGCCGATCTTTTTTTTTTCATGATTCATTTTTGGATCATTTATGAAAACATTAAATATTCCTTTCATAAATAGTTATAACTGCCCTCAAGGAGCCAGATATTAGGGATGTATAATCTCCCATAAGTATATCTTAGTATATAAAAATGGAACATTTCTGCTTGTGAGTTGTTTGGCATGACTCAAGTACTGTGTGCAATGCCGGGGTCAAGTCAGGTGAGGTACAGAGCCTGCAGGGAGGGGAGCTGGAATGGCAGAGGGTGGTCAGTGCATAGACTGCAGGAAGGAGTTGAGGTTTGATTCTGATGGCAGTGGGATGCTACTGAAGGATTTTAAGCAGGTGAGTGATGTGGTGCAATTAATGTTTTAGAAAGATCATTCTGGAGGCATTGCTACCATGGACTGGTGGGAAGCAAGAATTAGGAGCTGAAGCCTTGACCCAGAAAGAAGTGAAGAGTGTCTAAATTAAGGCAGGGGAAGTGTGGTTGGAGAGCAGGGCCCAAATTAAACTGACAGCGAGACAGTCCGGTGATGGATTCAGAATTTGGTGGTGGTGATGCCAGGGAGCCCGTAAGCTGAACCATACAAAATTGTTATTTTTGTAGGTAAAGAATCATCAAGTCAGAAATTTCATTTGAATCAACTTAATACCTTGTAGCAGGTTAAGGAGTGACAGGATCAGATCACAGAATCATTTGCAGTAAGATAAACTGATAGAAAGAGGTTTTATGAGGGTATTCTTAAAAATAGGATGTTTATATGCTGAGGGGAAAGGCTTACTGGAGATAGGTGCAGGGGAGGGGGTTGAAACTACGAGAAATAGACAATTTTTTTGGTTATTTACTATCTTACTTTTTTGTTATTTTTTCAGTTTTGTGGAAGCAGTATATAAACATAGCTTAAAAAGTCAGTATAGTACTGGGCTTATAATGACAGCTCCTTGTCAAACCTTTCCATTCCTTTCCATTCCTTCTCTAATGAGACACCTGCTTTTCAACCTTTTAGAGGCATATATTTATATTTTAAATAATATTTTAATGCCATTAGTTTCTGATTTTCCCTGATAATTGACAGTATCTATTGATTTCCTGTTATTGAATATGATGATTAATTGCTTTTACTACTACCCATCCTCATGGTACATAGATTTTCTTTCCTATATTCCCAGTATAGTGAATTATAATTTTTGTCATTTGAAATATTTTATTTATTTTATTTATTTATTCATGCTCACTCTTCTGGGAAAATATTTTCTGGAATCTGTCATAGGCGTTTCCCTATGATTTTTTCTGGAGTTAGTGGTTATTCCTTTCCCATTACTTAGATGTACAGCACTAATTTATCATTAAACTATTTATTTATACAAGTAAAAATGTTTTCTTCATATATTCAGACACATCAGGTAATCTCTCCTATTCTTTTTCTGAGATATTCCTCTTGGAGCTTTTGATCTTCTGGTTTAATCAGGATTGATTGCTCTCTAGCCTGCTACTTAGCTGCATCTGGTTTCACCTGTTGATTGGGTTCCACATCTTCTTTTCTTGATTTACTATCAAGAAAGTGGACATGGGAAGATGGGAAGTATGTGTGTGATTTACATTCTATATATGGTGTGTGTGTGTATATAATCTGAAGATTTCATTATTTTGTGCAACCTAAAATAATAGTTTGGGGTGGGGGTTGTGGCTCAGTGATAGAGTGCTTGCCTCACTGGTTTCTATTCTTAGCACCACATATAAATAAGTGAATAAAATAATGCCCATCAACAACTAAAAAAACTATTAAAAATAATAGTTTGGCTGGTGGTAGAATTCTAGGTTGGAAATCATTTTACTCAGGAGTTTAGAAGTGTGGTTCTATCTTCTTCTGAACTTGTATCTGCTGGTAGGAAATTAAATGACGTCTCATTTCTGTTCTGTTTTTGGTAACTTTCCCCCTTCTTTCTTAGAAACTTATTTTGTCTCAGGCTTTATGAAATTTTACAGTAACATAACTTGATATGAGCTTCCCTTTCAACTCATTAGTGTTGGGTCCTCAGTAGTCCTTTTATTCCCATAATTCTTCCTTTAGTTCAAGAAAATTTCTTACTATTTCTTTTAAAGTATCTCCTTTTTTCCCTAAGTTTCTCTTTCTGGAACTTGTATTATTGGTAAATTTGGCCTCTGGAATGATTATTTTTCTCTCGATTTTTTCCTCTTGCTTTTTTCCTCATTGTCTCCCCCGCCCCCAGCCCCCAGGAGTGTTTCCTGAATTTCAGCTTATTTGTGAAGAAGTATTAGTTCCTGCTAGCACATTTTGTTTTAACACTGCTGCCTCCATAGAGTCTCCAGGGTGTCTGTTATCAGTCTTATCTGCACCTTTACTTCCATTCCTAAATCTTTCTGAGGTTTTGTTGTGTGATTTATTTTGCTTCTGGTTCTTCATTTTTGTAAAATGTGGATACATTTCATAGAGAGCTTTTGATAACATAATAAGAAAACATAAACAAGACTTTAGTCTTGTTGACTTATCCATGTTTGTTGTTATTTTTTTCCTTTCCTTTTTTTAATGTCTGGTAACATTATTTTTAATTTTTTTTTTTACTTTTGTAGTTGTAGATGGATAGCATCCATTTATTTTATTTGTTTATTTTTATGTGGTGCCAAGGATCAAACCCAGTGCCTCACACGTGCTAGGCAAATGCTCTGCCATTGAGCTACAGTCTCAGCCCTTGTTGTTATTTCTAATGGGGGCCATTATTTCTTTATTTAAAAAGGCAACTTACAACATGCACTACAATATTGAGCCATAAGAATAAATAATTGTTTTATAGAATAAATTTTGAGGTTCTTACTGTCTATCAGGTCATGGCCAAAGTAAACTTTCTTTTGTATGTTTGTTCCCAATTAGAAGAGTGTTTATTTAAAGCAAGGTATTCTTATATAAGCTTGTCTAAGATAACTGTTTCTATAGATGCTTTTTGAAAGCATCTATAGAAAATATTAAACATGAGTCTAGGAATATAGAAGTTGGCACTGACAGAATTGTCACACACAGGATAAAGCAGCTTTGAATAAATAATTTTTCTCTTTTTTAATTTTGTCTTATGAGTTTAAGAGAACATATGTAGTTGACATTCAGATGAGAGTTAAATTAGTTTAAGCAGTAATCCTCCCAGAAATATAGGTAATCAGGGACTTGAGTCATTGAAAATGTTTTTTCCTAACCCACAGGGAATAATGTCAGATTTTATAGTTGACTATAATCTACTAATGTTAATTGGAGATAATACTTTTCCATTTTTTAATTTGTTCCTTAAATAATTTCTAAATTCATGATTCAAAATAATAAAATGTCTGACTTTATTACCTTGTGAAAGGATTTGGGAATGCTGTGAGTGAGTGATTTTGGCTGTTCTTGGGGTGTACACTATAGGTACTGTCTCTGCAGCCCCGATCCCCCACTAGCTTTTAAACCACTTGCTTGTTCAGTATTAGCAGGCACAGAGGTTTTGACATAGACTGGAAAAGCAAGAATCATATCCAAATACCACAATATTTATCTTTAATGTTTTAAAGATAAATATTTATGATAAAGCATAAATTGCTAAATATATTTATCTAAATAGAGAAGGTGAATGATCCAGAAGAGCAGAGACAAAAAAAAAAAAGATAAAATTCTAAGTACAAAATGGATCCTTTCTCTGCTGTTTCCAGAAGTTTAAAAATAATGCCTGGTGTTTTAGTTTCTGTATTGCTACTTCACTGCTGTTCTAGGAATGAGTCACAATATCTTGAATTTATGGCATATGAGCATCCAAGCAGGCTTGATCTTCCCTTCCAGAACTACCTTTTGTCAATATCAAGTAACCTTTCTTTCTCTTGAACTTTCTGCTATATCTGTAATGAAGACATGTGGTAGCCCTGCTCTTGATTTTTACTTTTCTAACTGCTCCTCCCTCCCAGTTATAGTCAGCATGACTCAGTAGTGTGGAGGGGCCCCAAATACTCTGAACGGAAACCAACAGAGGATAATGAAATGAGACTATGAATTCCCAAGAAATACAAAGGCATTTAGAAACATTCATATGACACTACCACCACCTAATATTTCATTCATGGGCATTGGTAAAGGACTTTGCTACAAAATCACTGCTCTTTTTAGTCCACAATTGAAGGCTGCCCCTTTTCATACTCTTTTTTTTAAAGTTTTAAAAAAAAAATTGTTCTAATTAATTATACATGATAGTAGAATGACACATCATAAATGGAGTATAACTTCTAATTATTCTGGTTGCACATGATGTAGAACCACACATATCATGTAGTTGGGTATGCTCATAGAGTAACAATGTCCAATTCATTCTACCCTCATTCCTACCCCCATGCTTTTTCAAACTCTTAACTACCTTTCCTAGATCCAGTTTGTTTGTTTTTTAAAATTCGTAGAGTTGGAGTAATATAACTACCATGTTGTTTGTTGTGACAACTAAATTGAATTGTTTTAAAGTGTTCACAATGCCTGACACACTGTAAGTGCTCAATATTATTGACTGTCACAGTGCATTCTTTTTTTTGCTTCTGTCTTATCAAGTGTTCAGTCTTTGGAGTGGGTTGGATATTTTTTAGAAACAACCAAATATCACTTAGAGCAATGCCTTATGAATAAAATGATAAAATGGGTGCACAATGATTGGAGTGTAACCAACTTGGGTCAGAAACCCAGGTGTATTAATTAAGAAGAAAGACAGTTTTTCTTTTGTGAATGGCAAACTGTCTCTGAAGGTAATATATTCCAAAACTTACTGAAATAAGTATGGGGTTTCTGAAATGAATCTTTTAAAGTGGCTGGCGACCTTAGGGATACAAAGGTGTTACTCTGTATTAAACCACTCATGAACTGTCTTTGAGAAACCACTGTTTTCCAGGCACGGTGGTACAGTGGTGGGAGAGAGAGAGGCTTTGAACTTTAAATAACTTGGTAAGCTGCATCATGCTATCGTAGTCTGTCCTGTGGGTAGTTAACCTACTCAGGGATATCAGCATAAGTGTGTGTGTCTTGTTCAGGGTTTGATTAGAGATGTTACCCTCACTACAGTGTGAGAAATGAATGAATGTGCTGGGAGATGACTAGACAGAGTGGTTATAATAGCTGAGATACTATCATGGGGTTCCCAGAGATAATTAGGGAGCAATTTTAAGGATTTGTTAATGAATTGGATTTGGGAGGTGAGGGAGAAGAGAGATGTCAAGGTAACTGACTTCTCCTTTCTGGCATTAGCATCTGGCTTCTTGGGATTCCAGAGATGGAAAAACACCAGCATTGAGCCAGCTTCTTGAAATTGGAACAGAGCTGGGTGTGGTTAATCCTAGAAGCACGTTCTAGTAGCACAAGTGCGTAATGGTGAAAGCGCTAAACAGAAGTACAACTAAAGTGCTGTGGGAAGAGTGGATTCCAAGGGAATGTTCCAGGAGTGACATTTCAATCACCTCCTTACTCAGAAGGCCGAGTTTTTCTTATGAGCTTCTTTCATTATGCCTGGCTACATTCTCTGGCATGTTTCTCAAGGAACTTTATATACTTGTACAAATGAGATTTTGGGAGTTCTGTCCCATCATCCGAATTCTATTTAGATATCAGATGGGGATCTCCAGTATTTTAAAAACTGAAGGGTTATTTTTTAAAATTTTATTTTAAAATATATTTTCAGTTGTAGATGGACATAACTTTATTTATTTTATGTGGTGCAGAGGATCAAACCCAGTGCCTTACATGTGCTAGGCAAGTGTTTTACCACTGAGTCACTTGAGGATTATTTTTATTTATCTTTTCCTATTTAAGAAAACCCTTAAGGAGTGGAGAATGAGAATGGATAAGGAACATTCTTTAAAGACTTCTTGTTTCTAGTGTCTATCTTAAGTTAGGCCCTCATCAGCTTTTACCTAGATCCTTATGTCTAAGACCAACTTTTAGTTCTTATTCTTACTAAAATTTATTCATCAGACTCTCATATTGATTTATTTTCTCACCCCAAATTGGAATGGTCTCTGCTGACTATAGGGTAGGATCCTCCTCCAAACTACAGATAGAACAAGGGTAAGGGTTCTTTATAATTTGGCCTTATTAGCCTTACTGTATTATTTTGTCTTCTGCTTTTATTCACCAGTTGTTTCAGTCAGCCAGTATTATGTAACAAAATAACTCCCACAACCTAGTGGTTTCTCTCAATATTATCTCTCTCACATGTATGAGTTAGCTAGAATCAGTTAATCTATATTAGGCTCACTCATGCATCTGTTGGTCATTTGACTTGTCCAGATGTCATCGGATCAGATGAGAACTCTATTCTGGCTGGAGATTTTAGCTGGGCTAGCTAGCTTTTTTCAGTGTGTCTCCCCTCTGGGACCAACATCTAGATCAGACACATTCATGCATATTTCTCCCCTGGAATCAATAATTTGACCAATGATTTCTCATGGTGGCAGCAGAAAGATTAAGAGAACAATATGGAGACTCTTTCAAGCCCTAGACTCAGAATTGGTACATCATTACTTCTGTGTCATTTTACTGGCTAACCCAACCCATGTGGATGCATCCAGAGTCAGGAGACAGAAAAATAAACTTTGTCTCTTGTGGGGGAAACTTGCAAAGTTGCATAGGAAGAGGAGAAGATAGACTGAGAGGAGAAAAATTTAAGCCAGTAATATAATTTACCACAGTAGTCATCCACTGGACCCTTTGCATTTCCTGAACACATCATGCCTGTTTATGAAAGGGACTGTAGGGATTGTTCTGAGCCCTGAGGACTCCTGGCTAATCCAGTTTTGCTAAAAGACTGATGTGATGTTTCCTGCTTCTAGGACCTTTTACTTTGGGTTTTTTTTCCCCACTAATTCCATGAATCCTGATAGCCTTTCAGTGCCTCCTGAATGACAAGAATCTTTCTGATGCTACCAACTGAGAACCTTGACTATATCCCTTGATAATAAATTCATTGCTTTTGTCCAGAGATTAGCTTTCTTGCTTCAGAAATTATTAGCAAGGTGGGAGGAGGGAAATTAAGGGCATAGATAATGCAGTGCAGGTGCCTACAACTTTATGTAAACCCAAATGAACAGAGTTATTTCCCTTTTGAATTAGAATTCTGCTGGGAGCAAAACCATCTTGGAGAACCAAGCACACACAACCATAGGATTCATCATCCCTACCCCTTAGAAGAAGAACCAGGGTAAGGTAGGAGGGAGCCACAATGAAGATACCTTCTCTCTTAATCTTACTTAACTACAGTAAGTGGTATATGTGACCCTGCCCAGGAGAAAGAAAGGATGTGAAATCTGCCCAAGGAGTCTTTCTCCACTTGGAATGCCCTTTCTGCCTCCACTAGACACACTTCATTCTGACCTTTCACTTAAGAACCCTTTTGAAGAAGTGCTACTGTCTATTCTAGCTCTTATTTAATCTGACCTCTCTTCACTCTGACTCCTGGGTACAAATTTACTTTGTTCTTCTCTTATGACATTGTATTTGTCTATTTTGTGTTATTATGATGATAAACTGGAAGGCTGGTAACTTTTAAAGAAAAGAGGTTTATTTTGGCTACACTCTGGAGATCTAAGGTTGAGGGGCTGCATCTGGAGTGTTTGTGTGCTTGTGTGTACTTATCTTTTCTGGTCTCTCTTTATTTTATAAAGCCACCAATATTCAATTATGGGGATTCAACCCTGTGAATTTTTCCTAAACCTAATAATCTCCCAAAGGCCCACTTCTAAACACCATCATTGGATTAAGTTTCCACCCTCTTAATACCTCACAGTGGGATGGAATTTCAACACATGAACCCTTGGAAACACACTCAAATCATATATAAACCATAGTGGACATGGATTATTACTGTTTATATATCCACCAATACATATGTTCATGTAGGTTGTGACTATGTAAGTGACCAAAATGAGTCTTATTTGTCTTTTTATTTTTTGGAAGAATGGATTAAATGAAAGTTGAATTTGTTTCATAAGATCATAAAAAACCTGGTGGCAAGATTATTTCTCTTTCATATTTTTTATCTTTTGATTCATTCATATAATTCCTTGGATTTACTAGTTATTCTATAAATAAATGTTTGTTGAATGATATAAATAAAAATATGCTTACTTGCAGAGCTCTGAGTTTTATTTCTGAAGCATTTATTTACATTATTAAATAATTTGTGAGGGTAAGAGGCCTAAGAGAATATTTTTGTGATTTTTTTTAACAATTTATCATTTATTCTCTTGACCCCATAGGAAAAAAGCTTGGAAAAGATGGAATTTAGTATGGAGAAGTGGTAACTGAAGCCTGATTATTATCTTTTATAGATAATATTAGTTAATTATTTTTCATTTTAACTAATTAAGGTATATACATTGCTTAAAATATAAACATAGGTTGAATGTGTGTGTATATATATATATATATATATATATATATATATATGGAATTAACAGAATCTCCTTCATTGGCTTTGTGTAATAGTAGTACAAAAACCAATAGTAGTACAAAAACCATGTTCTGTGTGGGTTTATAACATATCTTGTTTCTAGTAAGCTTTTTAATTCTCTCTGATTCATAGTTTTTTGCAATTATAACAATGGTGCATTATGGAATGTGTTTTTTAAAGGTGATGATAGCTGTAATGGAATGTTCTTTGATAATATTTCAGGGGTTGGGGGGTATAACTCAGTTGTAAAATGCTTGCTTAGTATGCACTAGGCCCTGGGTTTGAATCTCAGCACTGAAAAAAAAATTCATGATGTATGGGATAATTATGTGGGACAGAGGAGTTTGTATTAAATTTCACCCAGTATATGATGCTAACACAAAAATTGTTTACTTGTTGTTTTCCTTGGGTATCTAGCACAAACCGCTTTTAATGGGTTTTCTAAAGATGTGTGTGTGTGTGTGTGTGTGTGTGTGTGTATGGCTAAGAAAAATGAGGTTATAATAGGTGACAAAGAAGGAAAAATGTTCTTACCTAAAAAAAAATTGTCATGTGATTTTTGAGATCTCTAAGAAGTGCCATAAAATATCTGGAGCTAGAATTTTAATTTTAGAGCCCTTTGTGGTTATGTACTTCTGTGCAACAAATCGCCTCAAAACGTAGCAACTTAAAGCAATGAACATTTATTATTTCACACAATTTCTGTGGATCAAGAGCCCAGGAGCAGCTTAGCTTTATTATCCTGGATCCAGAACTTTCTTGGAATGAGTTAAGGTCTTGTCTGGTTCTATTCTTTGAAAACTTGATTATGGTTGAAGGATTCTCTTCCAGGATGCTTCAGTCACAAGACTGGCAATAATGGTACAAGTTGTTGGAGACCACCAGTTTCTTACCATGTGAATCTGATCACAGGAATGCTTTAGTGTCCTCCTGACATGTGTGGTAGATGGCTTCTCTTAGACCAAGTGATTTAAAAGAGAGCAAGGTGGAGTTGCCGTGTTTTATGACATAGCCACACATGGTCATTTCTATTATATTTTACTGATAACATTGTTCACTAAGGAAGTGACTGAGAGTTGGGAATCATTGGGGATCATCCTGGATGATGAGCTTTTTTTTGTAATAAGATCTGCAGATGGTGCAGGTAAATGGATGGAGTTAGAGAAGAAAATGCTAAGTGAAGTTAACCAATTCCCAAAACACCAAATGCCAAATGTTTTATCTGATATAAGGAGGCTGATTTATAGTGGGGTGGGGAGAGGGAGCATGGAAGGAATAGATGAACTCTATATAGGGCAAAGGTGTGGGAGGGGAAGGGAGGGGGCATGGGGTTAGAAATGATGGTAGAATGTGATGGACATTATTATCCAAAGTACATGTATGAAGACACTAATTGGTGTGAATATACTTTGTATACAACCATAGACATGAAAAATTGGCCTCTATATGTGTGATAAGAATTGTAACGCTGGGGCTGGGGATGTGGCTCAAGCGGTAGTGTGCTTGCCTGGCATGCGTGGGGCGCTGGGTTCGATCCTCAGCACCACATAAAAATTAAAAAAAAAAAAGATGTTGTGTCCATCGAAAACTAAAAAATAAATATTAAAAAGAAAATTAAAAAAAATAATAACACATTCTGCTGTCATATATAAATAAAAAATAATAATTAAAAAAATGAATGAAAGTGAAATGAAAGGGTGGATATTTACATTTTGTATATATATTAAATGAGTCATCAATACACTAAGAAACTTATTCCATTCTAATAATATAAGTTGTCAAGTTATAAAATTTTGACAAATATAATTTGTCAAAAGCAAAAATACCATCTGCAAATGATATTACAAATGTTTTTTGTTGAACATTAGGACAGATTAGCTGTGTTTTAATTTATGAAAATTTTAGTTAACATTTTACAATAGAAGATATTTAAGAAAATGAATTGAATTTATTATTTGGCTTACAAACCCAAACCAGAATTTTCAGACTTAGTATCATTTGAGAAAATAGAAATATGTTTTCATCCTTTCTCAGTTTGTGTCTTGAATACTTCAGTTCTATAGAATCTCACTGACTAAACAATCAATGAATTTTCAGAATTCATTGTTATAAATATTCTTAGATGATCCTTTATTAAAGATATTAAGTAAGAACCATGTTCCCCCCATTCCTATCTTCTTCCCCCTCTCCCTCTCCCAAGAACCCAGCTCTTCCTCCACCTTATTTTTCAATGGTACAATTTGGAACTGGTGCATTTTCTGGTGTTTATACTTTTTTATTTTACAATTCTTTTTTTTATTTGTTTTAATTAGTTACACATGACAGTACAATGACCTTGACATATCATACATTTGAATCAGATGGGTTATAACTTCTCATTTTTCTGAGTGTACAGGTTGCAGAATCACATTGGTATACTCTTAACTTTATCTGGATCCTTATTGAGCTTGGAGCCTGGCATAATAATTATGCTTGATTAAATATACTACTTTGCATTAAGAAAAAATATTTCTAGTTTGTTATTTCCATCTCTGTAATTAGATTAAAAGCCTTTTGAGGGGCTAGGTTGTGGTAGAGTGCTCGCCTAGCACATGTGAGGCCCTGGGTTCGAGCCTCAGCACCACATTAAAATAAATAAATAAAATAGAGGTACTATGTCCAACTACAACTAAAAAATAAATATTTCTTTAAAAAAGCCTTTTGATGGAAAAACTCTTGTCTTATATTCTTATGTTTCTTTTGGATTCGTAGTCCTGAAGTGCTATAGCACAGTGCTGCTCACATAACTAACTGAGTGTAATTCATCTAATAGTTGGTACTTAAATTCTAAGGAGTATCATACCTGATAAGGCAGATGCTATAACCCAGAGGCAGGCCCTTATTCAAACTTCTCTTTAGGTTTATGAAAGAAAATGCCTGGACTTTCCATCTGAGCATGAGGTCAAGGAGTAAAGAATTCTGCATTGGGCTGGGGCTGGGGCTTAGCCATAGCGCACTTGCCTGGCATGCGTAAGGCACTGGGTTAGATTCTTAGCACCATATATAAATAAATAAAATAAAGGTCTACCAACAACTAAAAGAATATTTAAAAAAATTTTAAAAAAGGAATTTTGCATTGCCCTACGATGAGCCGAGCTCATTTTGATTGCTTCTGTTTTAGATGACCTGCTTTAAACAAGCTTTTTCATGAAAACCTCAACATTTTGTTCACTTTTTCTAAAAGCACCATATAGTTTTATGGTTAAAGCACTTGTCAGAGAAGTGATATTATGAAAAGTGAAAATATTACTTGAAACGTAGTGAATCTGTGTTTCTGGAAATACTCTATATTTTGAGTAAGCTAAAGTAATGGACTATATTTTGTGCAAAGTCCTATACATATTTACTTATAGAAAGTGCCTGCAGCAATTTTGATGCTTAAATTTATATGGCAGACATTCAAATTCATTTTTCTTTGAATTCACACTTTTTTTTTCCCCAAAATGGGCAGTTCTACTGAATTTAGGGCCCAGCCATCCAGAACAATTATATAAAATCTTTAGGGGAAAAAAAAATGAAGATAGAAGCATAAATGCAAAGCAGCCTTGGCACATTCTTGTGCCCGTAAGCAGAATTCTATAGGTCAATGCCATCAGGGTTTTGCCTGCAGGAAGCAAGGGAAAGTCAATGCAAATCAGGGCAGTTTCTCTAGAAAGTTAACTTGTGTGGACAAGTTTTTGTTTAAGGCCATAAAATGTCTGTTGCTTCCTTCTTTCTGAAACTTGAACTTCATACTAAGTTACTTAAAGGCAGTGCACCTTGAGTAAGTGCTGTTGAAACCACACAAGGATATGTGTTAGAAATACCCTTCTGGTCTATGTCATCAGGCCAGTATTTCTGGAGATAAGCTGTATTGCATGTCTGGGAGTTGTGGGGAGCTGCTGTCTGTATACCAGGCCTGCCTAACAGGCTGGAGGAACACTGCTGCTTCTGTTGCTGATCTGTCTGCTCCAAGCAGTTTAGGTGAAAGACCATGTGCTATGTTTGTTTTAAATAGTACATGGCACCCTTTGGCTCAAAGCTTTGGTTTCAGTGCCTGTGAAATTTGGGCTTCCTTCAGGTTTTTCTAATCTTTTAAGTGCCTTCCAGTGCTGAAATTTTTGAGTACTAAGATGCCACAAGAGTGTCTGTGAGACACATGAAAAATGTATACAGGACTCTGAAGCTGGGCTGTTCACATCTTTGTATATTTTCAGTTATTTATGTAGTTTTAAAATTTGTTCAACACTTTGTCAGACCCCCTGGAAGATGGGGAAATATACTAGTAATTATACTTTATAACTCAGGGAGATAAGATAGAGTAATGCATGTTAGACAAAAAGTTTTTTTAAACTTTAAAAAAAAACTTTTTTTAAACTTTAAAAAGTTTCATTTTTACTTTCTTTTTAGTCTTAAGTCCAAGACAATTTATTCAATTTTCATGCATGTCTCAGTAATTTTTTTTAGTTTTTCTCTTCTTTCTTTCTTTCTCTCTTTCTTTTCTTACTTTCTTTCCCTTCCTTCCTTCCTTCCTTCCTTCCTTCCTTCCTTCCTTCCTTCCTTTCTTTCTTTCTTTCTTTTCTTTCTTTCACTGGGGATCTAACCCAAGGGTACTTTACCACCAAGCTACATTCCCCAGCCCTCTCACATTTTTTGAAGCTGTGTTTTGGTACTTTTTTTGTGTGTGGGTGGGTGGAGGGTTGCTTTTATAACACTGTAATTTTTCTCATTTTCTGAAGTTCCAAATTTGGCTTTTAGGAATCCATTTTCTGTCTCATATCTGACAATTTTTTATGTATTATTTTGTAGTTTCTAGGCACATTAGTCATAGCTTCTTCAAATAACAGTAGTGGCTTGTACATTTTATTTGTTTAATATCTAGACTCTACATTTAAACATCAAATTATGACAGTGACAATACATACCCTTATTTTGCTTTTTTGTTTTAATGTGAATAATAATAGCTATTATTAGATATGACACTTGCTGCTTGCACATCTTTTCTCATTTAATCCTCATAATAAATATATGAGGTATGTGCTATTATTATCCCTATTTTACAATACTAAGGCCCAGAAAGATTGAAGAATTTGCTTCAGATTGCCCTGAGATTGACTTGAGTCAAGATTTCAACCATTTTGTCATACTTCTTTCAATGTGATTTTCACTTAAAAGTACTATGAAGATGATTATATATTTTAATTTCACTTGTAAATTAATGAATTTATTAATGTTGAATGAAGCATGTTTTTTACTCTCACTTGTTATATTCACATCCATTTGTATGTCTTCATTATTAAAATTTACATCAAACACTAACAAAATTTTTGTTGCCAATAAATCACTATAGTTAGGCACAATGGCACATGCCTAATCCCAGGCACTTGGGAGGCTGAGACAGGAGGATCGTGAGTTCAAAGGCATTAAGCAACTCAGTGAGACCCTGTCTCTAAATAAAATACAAAATAAGGCTGTGGATATGGCTCAGTGGTTGAGTGCTCCTGAGTTCAATCCCTGGTACCAAAACAAACAAACAAACAACCCCCCCCACCACAAAAACTATAACATTATATGCCTTTAAAAAATGTCAATGAATTTTATTTCTCTTATTAGAATACAAAATGAACACAATGAATAAAAATAAATCCTTTTGTCACTGGACAATTTATTCTAACTTTCAAGTATAAATTTTACTGCTATCTTAGTTAAAAATGTCCAAGGAGCAGGGAAATGCCATTTATTGTATTCCTACTATTTCCAAGTCCTCATCACACCCAATCACTTTTTGAACATCGAGGTGAACTTCATATAACATGAAATTAACTATCTTGAAGTGCACAATTCAAGGACATCAGTATTTACAATGTTGAGCAGCCATCACCTTCATCTAGTTCCCAAACCATTTCATCACCCCAAAAGGAAACTCTGCAAACTTTAAGCAGTCATCCTTCCCGTCCCTTCCTCCAAACCCTTCAGCCACTGGATTCATATAAATAGTAACACGTTGACATTTGTGTCTGTCTTCTCTCAAACAGCATAGATTTTTTTGAGGTTCATCCACATTGTAGCATCTATCAGTTCTTTTTTTTGGCTTTAATAATATTCCATTGTATGTATATTCTGCATTTTGTTTAACAATTGATGGACATTTGGGTTGTTTCTACATTTTGACTATTGCGTATGGTGCTGCTATGAATGTTGATGTCCAAAGATCTGTTTGCATATTAGCGATTCTTTGGGGCATATGAATGCTAGATCATATGGTAATTGTATGTTTAAGTTTTTGAGAAACTACCAAAATTTCCACAATGGGTGCATCATTATTTATTCCCACAAGCAGTGTGTGAGGGTTCTGATTTCTCTATATCCTCATCAACTCTTACCTTCTGCTTTTTATTTCTATTTTTATTGTTTATTACAGCCATCCTAGTGGGTATAAAGTGATATCTCATTATGATTTTGATTTCAGTTTTGCTAATGGCTAAAGATATTTTGAACATCTTTTCATGTAATTGTTGACTTTTGTGTATCTTCTTTGGAGAAATGTATGCTCAAATTCTTTGTCCATTTTTTTTTTATTGCACAGGAATCAAGATTTATTGTCTATTCCTCTCCTGTGATTTCTTTCTAATTTTAACCAAATAGGTCCAGGATTTTCTGAAGCAGGGAGTTATACGACCTGCAGAATATTATTATTATTGTTTTATTTTTAAAGAGATTTATAATTTTACATAGTAGTTGGGTCCATTTTGACAAAATCATATATGCATGGAATTTGATTTCAGTCCCTGTTCTACTCTTTTCCATCTTTTCATTTCTTTCTTCTTCTTTCTCTACTGATCTTTCTTTTGCTTATTTATTTATTTTTGATTGGTACTTTCTACATGTACATAAAAGTGATAAGCTGGGTGCAGTGGCGCACACCTGTAATCCCAGTGGCTTGGGAGACTGAGGCAGGAGGATTGCAAGTTCTAAGCCAGCCTCAACAATTAGGTGAGGCCCCAAGCAACTTAGTGAGACCTTGTCTTAAAATAAAAAATTTGAAAAAGAGCTAGGGATGTGACTTAGTGGTAAACCATCTCTGGGTTCAATCCCTGGTATCCCTCCATCACACTCTTCCGCCATGATGTTCATCTTTACCTTGAGCCCCAAGGAATGGAGTGGGCCTTCTATGGACTAAGACCTTAGAAACCATAATCCTCCAAATAAACTTCCTCCTCTACAAAAATTAGAAAGAAAAATTTTGTCTTTTTTTTTTAATTCTAAGAATTCTTTATATATTCTTAATATTAGACCTTTTTAAGGTAAATGATCTGGAAATAACTTTTCCTATTCTGCATTTTTACTTTCTTGGTAATGTCTCTTTATGCACAGAAATTTTAAATTTCAATCACTTAGGGTGGTTTTGATTTGCATTTCTCTGACTGCTAGAGATGGTGAGCATTTTTTCATGTACTTGTTGATTGATTGTATGTCCTCCTCTGAGAAGTGTCTGTTCAGGTCCTTGGCCCATTTGTTGATTGGGTTATTTGTTATCTTATTGTTTAATTTTTTGAGTTCTTTGTACATTCTGGATATTAGGGCTCTATCTGAGGTGTGAGGATGTAGGCTCCCTGTTTACCTCTTTTATTGTTTGTCTTGCTGAGAAAAAACTTTTTAGTTTAAGTAAGTCCCATTTGTTTATTCTTGTTATTAACTCTTGGGCTATGGGCGTCCTATTAAAGAATTTGGAGCCTGACCCCACTATGTGTAGATCAGAGCCAACTTTTTCTTCTATCAGACGCAGTGTCTCTGATTTGATATCTAGCTCCTTGATCCATTTTGAGTTAACTTTTGTGGATGGCAAGAGAAAGGGATTCAATTCCATTTTGTTGCATATCGATTTCCAATTTTCCCAGCACCATTTGTTGAAGATGCTATCCTTCCTCCATTGCATGCTTTTAGCCCCTTTATCAAATATAAGATAGTTGTAACTTTGTGGATTAGTCTCTGTGTCCTCTATTCTGTACCATTGGTCCACCCGCCTGTTTTGGTACCAGTACCATGCTGTTTTTGTTACTATTGCTTTGTAGTACAGTTTGAACTCTGGTATCGCTATACCTCCAGATTCACACTTCCTGCTTAGAATTGCTTTTGCTATTCTGGGTCTTTTGTTTTTCCATATGAATTTCATGATTGCTTTATCTATTTCTACAAGAAATGCCGTTGGGATTTTGATTGGCATTGCATTAAACCTGTAGAGAACTTTGGGTAATATCGCCATTTTGATGATGTTAGTTCTGCCTATCCATGAACAGGGTACATTTTTCTATCTTCTGAGATCTTCTTCTATCTCTCTCTTTAGGGTTCTGTAGTTTTCATTGTATAAATCTTTCACCTCTTTTGTTAGGTTGATTCCCAAGTATCTTATTTTATTTGAGGATATTTTGATACCATCTCACTCCAGTAAGATTGGCAGCCATTATGAAGTCAAACAACAATAAGTGTTGGCGAGGATGTGGGGAAAAGGGTACACTGCTGGTGGGACTGCAAAATGGTGAGGCCAATTTGGAAAGCAGTATGGAGATTCCTGGGAAAGCTGGGAATGGATCCACCATTTGACCCAGCTATCGCCCTTCTCGGACTATTCCCTGAGGACCTTAAAAGAGCGCACTATAGGGATACGGCCACATCAATGATTATAGCAGCACAATTCACAATAGCTAGACTGTGGAACCAACCTAGATGCCCTTCAATAGATGAATGGATAAAAAAAATGTGGCATCTATACACAATGGAGTATTATGCAGCACTAAGAAATGACAAAATCATAGAATTTGCAGGGAAATGGATGGCATTAGAGCAGATAATGCTAAGTGAAGCTAGCCAAGCCCTAAAAAACAAATGCCAAATGTCTTCTTTGATACAAAGAAAGCAACTAAGAACAGAACAGGAAGGAAGAGCATGAGGAAAAGACTAACAGTAAACAAAGACGAATGGGGGGAGAGAAAGGGAGAGAGAAGGGAAAGCATATGGAAATGGTAGGAGACCTTCAATGATACACAAAATTATAAGAGGTTATGAGGGGCAAGGGGGAGGGAAAAAAAGGGGAGAGAATTGAACAACAGCAGAGGAGGTAGAGAGGGAAGATGGGAGGGGAGGGGAGGGGAGGAGGGATAGTAGGGGATAGGAAAGGTAGCAGAATACAACAGTCACTAATATGCCATTATGTAAAAATGTGAGTATGTAACAGATGTGATTCTGCAATCTGTATTTGGGGTAAAAATGGGAGTTCAAAACCCAATTGAGTCAAATGTATGAAAGATGATATATCATGAGCTTTGTAATGTTTTGAACAATCAATACAAAAAATTTCAATCACTTGCAATTTATCTGTTTTTCCTTTATTGCTTATACTTTAGTGTTATTTCTAAGAATTGTTTGCCAAATCCAAGATCATGTTTTCTTTTAAGAATTTTTATAGTTTGTGGCTTTTACATTTAGGAACTTGATCCATTTTGAGTTAATTTTTGTATGTCAAGTTAGGTATTATTCTTTTACATGTTGATATCTAGTTGTCCTGGCACTATTTGGAAAGAATATTACATATTGAATGATCATGCCATCCTTGTCCAACATCAATTGGCCATAGTTGAATGGGTTTACTTCTGGACTCTTAATTTCACTTGCATTGATCTAAATTTCTAACTTTATCCTTGTTCTACACTGTTTTGATTACTGTTGCTTGATAGTAACTTTTGAAATAGGAAAGTGTGATTCCTTCAACTTTATTTTTCCTTTTTCTGATTGTGTTGCCTATTTGGTGTCCCTTTGAATTCCATAGGAATTTTAGGATCAGCTTCTCTGTTTTTACAAACAAGGCCCTTGGGACTTTGATAGATATTGTAAAGTAGATTAGTTTGAGGAGTTTTGCCACCTTAATAATATTAAGTATCATATCCATGGACATCCATGGGATGTCCTTCTTTTAATTTAGGTCTTCTTTAATTTATTTCAGCAATATTTTGTACAAGTTTTGTTCCTCTTAAGTTCAATTTATCCCTAAAGTATTTTATTCTCACTGATGCAATTGTAAGTGAATTGTTTTCTTAATTTCATTTTCAGATATTTCATTGCAAGTTTATTATAGAAATATTATTATATATTATTATAATAAGAATATTATAGAACTGATGTTTATATATTAATCTTATACTCCACAACTTTGGCAAATTAATTTATTATAGCTCTAATAGCTTTGATTTTGGATTTAAGTACTTTATGTTTTTTCTATATGTGATCATGTCATTTTGGGGGAGAGGGGTACTGGAGATTGAGCTCAGGGGCACTTGACCACTGAGCCACATTCCCAGTCCTATTTTGTATTTTATTTAGAGACAGGGTCTCATTGAGTTGCTTAGCACCTTGCTTGTGCTGAGGCTGACTCTGAACTTGCAATCCTTCTGCCTCAGCCTCCCGAGCAGCTGAGATTACAGATGTGTGCCATCGTGCCCGGCTGATCATGTCATTTCTGAATAAAAATAATTTTCTATTTTCCTTTGGATGTTGTTATGGTTTGCATGTAAGGTGTTCCCCCAAAGCCCACATGTGAGACAATGCTAGAAGGTTCAGAGGAGAAATGATTGGGTTGTAAGAGTCTTTTAACCCCTGATGGGGATTAATTGAAGTGGTAGGTTGTGTCTGGAGTGGATGGTAATTGGGGGTGTGGCTATGGAGTATATATTTGTATCTGGTGAGTTCTTTCTGCTATCTGATCATGATGTGAGCTGCTTCCCTTTTGCCACACTCTTCCACCATGATATTCAGCCTTACCTTGAGCCCCAAGGAATGGAGTGGGCCCTCTATGTACTGAGACCTCTGAAACCATAAGCCTCCAAATAAAGTTTTCCTCCTCTACATTTGTTCTGGTCAGATCTTTTAGTCACAGCAGCAAAAAAAGGGTGACTGAAACAGATGCATTTTATTTGTTTTTCTTGCCTAAGTTCTGACTAGAACTTCCAATTCTATGCTGAGTAGAAGTAGCAAATTTGGACATTCTTGTCATGTTCCTGATATTAAGGGAAAAGCTTTCAATTTTGTTCCATTGAATATAATGTTATCGTTGGGTTTTTCATAAATGTCCTTTGTGAGATGAAGAAGGTGTTCTTCTATTCCCAGCTTTTTGAGTAATTTTGTTAAATCCTTTTTCTGAGTCGGTAGAGGTAATCATGTGCTTTTGTTTTTCCTTTATTCTGTTAATGTAATATATTACAATGACTGATTTTTTGTATGTTGAACCATCCTTGCATTACTTGGATAAATCCCGTTTGGTTTCTATTTGCTAGTATTTATTGAGAATTTTTGCATTTATATTCATAGGAGAAATAGTCTGTCACTTTCTTTTCTTCTTCTTCTTTTTTTTTTTTTGTGATGTCTTTCTCTGGCTTTGGCATCACTGTTTTGCTGGCCCCATAGAATAAGTTGGGAAATGTTCCTTCCTGTACTATTTTGTGGTAATATTTGAGAATGTATGTTAATTATTTTTTTAATTGTTTTTATAGTAGTAGATTCATGTTGTATGCAATTTACTTTTTACATTTACTATAATGGATTTGACGTTAATTCTTTAAATGTCTGATGTCTGGTAGAATTCACCAGTAAATCTATCTGGTTCTGGAATTTGCTTTTTGGGAGGTTTTTGATTACTGATTCAATCTCTTGCAATAGGTCTAAAAATTTTTAATTTTTTTGAGCAGTTTTAGTAGTTTCTGTCTTCATGTGTGCTTGTGTGTTGCTGTGAGTTGAACTGAGGGTATCATACATGTTAGGTAATTGCCATCACTGAGTGACATCCTCAGTCCTTTTTAACTGTAGTTCCTGACATTTGTATTCACTTTTACGAATTGTGTAAAAATTATCTAGATGATTACTTTTGTTTATAGTTTAATTTCATACCATCTCTATTTAAATATTGTTAGTTCCATTTTTGAGCCCTTATATCCCCTTTAAATATTTTTTGTGAAGGTCAGTTGTGTTTGTGGATTTTCTGAGCTGAGTATGTTGTGATTCTCATTGCAAAGGAGACAGATAGCATTCTGAGGCAAGTGGAGGGGATGTCCCTGTTCTCTACTTGGTGTAGGCTCATTGTCAAGGACATCTTTTTGTGACTCTCAGCCTCTTGGAGTCCTCTGTGAAAAGTATTCCTTCAGATCTTACTTTTAGAAACTTCTTAGATCCTTAGATCCAGGACCCAGTGTCTGAGACAGATTCTGCTCTCTTTGTATTTCACCTCACCTCTTCACTGTTATGTTCCGGAAACTCTTTGCATTTGCCCAAATAAACCTCTGGGAGCTCTGTCCACCAAGTTATCATTTGCTTCCACAATATTAGTAATTGTGGAAATTAGTAATATTATCTGGGCACAAATCCAGATAACCAGACACCTGCTATATTTCTAATTAAATGTTTTATAAAATATGTTTAGATATGCTTTTAATTTCATTGAATTTTTCGGGAAAACCACAACACAAACCCTTTTAACTTACCTACTCTTTAAAAAACCTATTAGATGTTTTTCTATTAAGTTACTGACCTTTTCCTTTTTTTCATTTACTTTTTAAATCAGAATCATCAAATATCCTGAATATGATCTATCTATTCTCTCACATTGATTTTATCATTATATTCTCATGGCTTCCCTCTGACTCTCATACTTTTCCTTTATTTTATTTTTATATCCTTTAGCACATTTAAAATTTTGGAATAATTTTAGATTTATGGGAAATATATAAATATATTACAGAAAACCCTTATATAAACTTCATCCTTCCCTAAGTTTCCTTTTTATTTTTGGAATATCTTATCATTTTTCATCTACCTCCTGATTTAATTTACCTAATTAATGTATTAAGAGATATTCTTTAAAATATATATTTAATAAGCTACATTCATTGACAAATACATCACAATAAATCCCACATATGTACAATTGATAATGAGGATGGTGATTATAATAATAATACAATAATAATAATATGATGACGATGAAAGGGAGATCAGTAGAGAAAGTGGATCAGGGGAAGGAGAGAGCAGAGGCAAAGGGTAGTACTGGAGAATGACATCAATTAAGTTGTGTGCATGTATGAATACAGCATGCCCAATCCCACTATTCTGTATAATTGTAACACGCCAATAAAAAATTTAAAAAACTTAAAACATTTTAATATAATTATCTTAGTTTTTTTCAAAGTTTCCTGTTTCATTCAGTCTGTTTTATTTTCATCTTCGTTTTTTTCCAGTCTGTTTTGTTTATTTTGCATGGAGTTCAGTATGGTTTTAGCAGAATATCTGCTTGCAACTTTTGAACACATAACACAGTTTGTTTAAAATCTATACCTTTAGATTTCAGGTCATTATCTTTACTCTTTTATTCTTTAGTGGTTTTTCATGGGCCTAAGTTTTGGTTTTCTCTTTACTTATTCATGATCTGAGTACCTTCTGTCTAGTTTAGATATTTGTGAACTGAATGGATTTGTGGATCATCTTTAATCTTGTAATCATTCCCAAAGTCCCATATATTGGGTAGTCTGACTCTCTTTATCGATGTTTTCTATTTTGTGTGACATTATTCTTACAATTTTTTTTGGTTCTTTAGACATGGTCTCCTTTGATTCTTTGAACATACTTAACATAGGTCACTTAAAGAATTTATCTAGTAAATCCTAACATCTTGATTTCTTTAGGGATGGTTTCTATTGATTGCTTTGTTTCCTATGTTGGGCTTTACCCCTTTATTTCTTTGCTTCTCTCATAATTTTTTTGTTGTTGTTGTCGACTGGAAATTTTAAACAATATAATGTGATAACTGTGGAAATCAGATCTCCTTTTACTGCAGGTTTGTTATTGTTGAGTCATGTTGTGTTTTATTCTCATTAAAAATGTAGGGAAAAAGTGATGCTGGATGCATCACAATACTGGACCTCAAATTATACTACAGAGCCATAGTAACAAAAACCACATGGTACCAGAACCAAAACAGACATGGAGACCAACAGAATAGAATAGAAGACACAGAGACAAACCCACACAAATACAGTTATTTTACTAGATAAAGGCACCATAAACACACATTGGAGAAAAGATAGCCTTTTAAACAAATGGTGCTTGGAAAACTAGAAATACATATGGAGAAGAATGAAATTTAACCCCTATCTCTCCCCTTGCACAAAGTGGATCAACTCAAAGTGGATCAATGACCTAGGAATTAGACCAGAAACTCTGCAACATCTAGAAGAAAATATAGGCCCAAAACTCCAACATGTAGGTGCTGGAACTAATTCATTAACAAGGCTCCTAAAGCACAAGAAATAAAACAAAAATCAACAAATACCATGACATCAGATAAAAAAGCTTCTACACAGCAAAGGAAACAAAAGCATAAAAAGAGAGCTTATCGAATGGGAGCTCTTTCCCATTGTTTTCTCAGATAGGGCATAAATATCAAGAATAGATGAGTAACTCAAAAAACTTAATAACCCAATTAATAAATGGCATAAGAACTAAACAGATACTTCTCAAAAGAAGAAATACAGTCAACAAATATGTGAAAAAATACTCAAAGTCTCTAGTAATTAAGGAAATACAAATCAAAACTACATTGAGATTTCATCTTACTCCAGTCAGAATGGCAAGTATCAAGAATACAAATAATATTAAGTGTTGGTGAGGATTGGGGGAAAAGGTACATTCATACATGGCAGATGGACTGCAAATTAGTACAGCCACTCTGTAAAACAGTATGGAGACTTCTTAAAAAAAATCGAATGGAAACATCATATGACCCAGCTGTTCTACTCCTTGGTATATATCCAAAGAATCTAAAATCAGCATACTATAGGGATACAGTTACATCAATATTTATAGCAGCATGATTCATAAAAGTCAACCTAGGTGTCCTTCGATAGATGAATGAATAAAGAAAATTTGGTACATATACACAATGAGCATTACTCAGCTTTAAAGAAGAATGAAATTATGGCACTTGCTATAGTAAATGGATGGAACTGGAGACTATCATTGCTAAGTGAAATAAGGCAGACCTAAGTGTCAAAGGTCAAATATTTTCTCTGATATGCAGAAGCTAGTCCAAAATATGGGGGGTGGGGAGGAGAAAGAAAGAAAGAAAGAGGGGGGATTTCATCAAAACACAGGAAAGATTTATGGACTAGATGAAGGGGGATTGAGGGGGAGGGAAGAGGGATGGGATAAGGGAAGGACATTAGAAGGAGTCTGACTTAACTTTCCTATGTATGTATATGAGTATACCACAGCGACTCTCATCACCATGTGTATCTGCAAGCCATTAACTGAAAAAAAAAAAGTAAATAGCAGAAAGATCAGTAGAGTAAAGAGAATTGGGGGAGAGAGGAGGGGAGGGAAAGGGAAAGTACTGGGGACTGAATTAAAGCAAATTGTATTCCATGTTTTTATAATTATGTCAAAATGAATACAATGTACTGTGTAACTAAAAGGAATCAATAAAAAGAAAAAAACATGTAATGACTTTCTTGAACTGCTTCTGTAAAGTCTGTGTTCTTTGTTGCGTGTGGCCACTGAAGCGTTTTTTTTGGCTAACAGTGGTCAGCTAGTGATTGTGTAGATTTCCTTTAATGCCTTTTAGTTTTTGTCAAAAGGGGTGTGTGTGTGTGTGTGTGTGTGTGTGTGTGTGTTGAGACATACCTTCAACACTCAGGCAGGCAGTTTACAACTCTGCTTTATCCTTCACTTCCAGGTTGCCAAGAGTATCAAGGTCAGCCAGAGATGAAAATTTATGACTCTTGTAGTCTTTTCTAAGTATGTGTACAGTTCTGGGCATGCATATCAATCTGTACATGCTCATGGACTAAAGTCACTAAAATATTTATTTTACTGTTATCATTATTTTTCAAGGATACTATTGAACTGGAGGCAGGGTATGGGAGTAGGGTGAGCAAAAAAAAAAAAGAACTAAAATGTTGACATTCATTAATTTCTTTTGAATAAATGCTCTGTAGGTTGCTACAGACCTTTCAACACTAAATTATGACACATGCAAATAAACAAGAAAGTATGATAAGTATAGCCCATACACAGAAAAAAGCAATGAGCAGAAACTGTCCTTGAAGAAGCCTAAGCATTGGACTTACTAGACCAATACTTGCTTTCATTGCTTTTGTCTTCATATTTATTGGGAAATCAGGAGAGGCTGTTTTTCATTATTCTCAGGCCATTTTACCCTAGTTCAATGTACTGTCTTTGGCCTTTCTTATGTGGGCATATTTATTTATTTACTTTTTTTGGTGGGGCTAGGATCAAACACTGTTCATGCATGTTCTAGGCTAGGCGAGGTGTCCACCACTGAGCTATACCCCTCGACTGCTCATTTTTATTTTGAGAATGGGATCCTAACTAGTTATTGCTTGTGTGAAATTTTATTTGTTGAGTTTGCTTTGTTTGCTCTACTTTGGTCTGATAGTTATTCAGTTGATTTTCTTTTTTCCTTCCAAATATAAGGTCACATAATCTATTAATAGTGACATTTTGTTCTTTGATGTTTTTTATTACCACCTATTATTTTTTTCTTATTGCATTGGATCTCGTCTTACTCATGTCCTATTATGAATTACAATGTTTGGTGCAGAGTTCTATAGATATCTCTTGTGGGATTAGGAAATTTTTCTTCTGTTTCTGGTTTATTTTTATTCAGTAATCAGCATTGAATTTATTGATAATTTTTCTAAGCATTTGTTGAGAAGATTGTATAGCTTTTAATTCATTTTTAATATCAGAAATTATAATGAATTGTCTACATTCTTCTGGGAAAATTTCCCTTTGTCAAAATATATATATATATATATATATATATATATTTTTTAGAGAGAGTGAGAGAGGAGAGAGAGTGAGAGAGAGAGAGAGAGAATTTTTTTTTTTTTAATATTTATTTTTTAGTTCTCGGCGGACACAACATCTTTGTTGGTATGTGGTGCTGAGGATCGAACCCGGGCCGCATGCATGCCAGGCGAGCGCGCTACCGCTTGAGCCACATCCCCAGCCCAAAATATATTATTTCTAAGTAAATGGCTTGGATTTATTTGCAAATATTTTATTTGGAACTTATGCATTTATGTTTACAATGAGGTAAATTGTAGGTTTCTATATTGAGGTATTTTTAGTCTATTCTTGACATTACTATAATATTACCCTCTAAAATGTATTGAAAATTTTCTTTAAAGTATTTTTATTATGAAATATTTCAAATGTTTCAAATTTCAAGGTTTTGGATATTTAATGTTTTATCATATTTATGTCATATTGCTTAAATAAAAAGAAAATTACAAGTAAAATACAGGCCCCCTTTATAGCTCCTCCAATAATTGTTTCCCCTCCTCAGATGTGAGCAGTATTCTAAATTTGGTGTTTATCACTTTTATATTTTTATACTTTAATGATATATTTATGAACCTAAAATGTTTTAAAGAATTACAGATGGGGTTTTACATTTATTATCCAGTTAGCATAGCCATGAAGAATGAGAACTCTTGAGCCAGGTGGTCTCAGCTTGAAGTTTCCAACTATACTAGTATTTTTGTGTGTGTCTGTTTTCATTTTGTGAGTATTGTTAGTCTTCTGAGTTCCTTGACCCTTTTGTTGTTGGGAAATGATCCTCTTTCTCCTGGCTAACATCCCTTGTTTTGAAGACTACTGTGTCTCATGTTAATGTAACCACTCTGTTGCCATCATCACCCCTGATTGGCAATGGATTTTCTTCACTTTTTGCTTGCTGCACAGGTATTTAATTTTGACTTTCGAAAGATATTTTTGCTAGATATAAAATTTTGTATGGACAATCATTTTCTGTCAGTACTGGGGTTTTGAATATGTTGCTTCTTTGTCTTCTGGCTTAGAGTTATGGTAAGAAATCTGGAGTTTGTTGTAATTAATGGCCAATGATTCTTTGTTTCCTTGTACTTCAGCTTTCTTCTTTTCTCTACATGCCTAAAATATTTTTATTCCATGTTTTCATTACTTTTATTTTATGTATCTGATGCAGGGTTCTTTGTGTGCTTTTGCTTGTTAATTATTGACTTTCTTGTATCAGGGGGGTTTATAGTTGTCTTAAAATTTGGAAAAGTTTTGATAATATTTTTTGTGCAAATATTTTCAGATCCCATCCAACACCTTTCTGAGACTCCAATTAAAGTATATATTAGGCTGAGAATTTGTACATTTGATTTTACTTTTATTTCTTTCATGATTGATTTTGCTTCTTTTAAAAATTATTTATTTATTTATTTAAAAAAAATCTATTTATTTTTAAAATTTGTTCTACTTAGTTGTACATGACAGAAGAATGCATTTCAATTCATCATACACAATGGAGCGCAACATTTCAATTCTCTGGTTGTACATGGTATAGAGATGTACCATTCATGCAATCATACGTGTGCCTAGGGTAATGATATCCATCTCATTTCACAATATTTCCTACCCTCATAACCTTTCCTCACCCTCTCCTTTGCCCAATTCAAAGATACTTCATTCTTCCCATGCCCTGCCCCTTCCCATCATAGATTAGCATCCACTAATCAAAGAAAACATTGGGCCTTTAATTTTTTGAGATTGTCTTACTTCACTTGGTATAATATACTCCAACTCCATTTATTTACCTGAAAATGCTACAATTTTATTCTCCTTTAATCTGAGTAATATTCTAGTGTGTATGTGTGTGTGTGTGTATGTGTATATATATCTATTTCTATCTATCTATCTATCTATCTATCTATCTATCATCTATCTATCTATCTCACAGTTTCTTTATCCGTTCATCTATTGATGGACATCTAGGCTGGTTCCACAGTTTAGCTATTGTGAATTCAGCTGCTATCCAAATTTGTGTGGCTATGTCACTATAGTATGCTGATTTTAAGTCCTTTGGGTATAAACTGAGAAATGGGATAGCTGAGTCAAATGGTGGTTCTGTTCCAAGTTTTCTGAGGAATCTTCACATGTGTGTTTTCCAAAGTGGTTGCACTGATTTGCAGTCCCACCAGCAATATATGAGTGTACCTTTTCCCCCACATCCTCTCTAACACTTATTATTGCATGTATTCTTGATAACTGCCATTTTGACTGGGGTGAGATGAAATCTTAGAGTAGTTTTGATTTGCATTTCTCTAATTACTAAAGATGTTGTACACTTTTTCACAAATTTGTTGATTGCATGTGTACCTTCTTCTGAGGAGTGTATGTTCAGTTCCTTAGCCTATTTATTGGTTGGGTTGTTTGTGTTTTGGGTATTAAGTTTTTTTGAGTTCTTTATATATACTGGAGATTCATGCTCGCTCTATCTGATGTGCATGTGGTAAAAATTTGCTCCCATACTGTAGGCTCTCTCTTCACCTCATTGACTTTTTTCTTTTTCTTTCCTTTTTTTTTATGAGAAGAAGCTTTTTAGTTTGAATCCATCAGAAAACTTCTAGAACTAATAAATGAATTCAGCAAAGTAGCAGGATATAAAATAAAATTCCCATAAATCAAATGAATTTTTATACATGTGATGAATACACAGAAAGAGAAATTAGGAAAACCACCCCATTCAAAATAGCCTCAAAAATATAAAATACCTGGGAATCAGTCTAACAAAAGAGGTGAAAGACCTCTACAATGAATACTTCAGAACACTAAAGAAGGAAATTGAAGAAGTCCTTAGAAGATGGAAAGATCACCCTTGTTCTTGGATAGGCAGAATTAATATTGTCAAAATGGCCATACTACCAAAACTGTTATACAGATTTAATGCAATTCCTATTAAAATCCCAATGACATTCTTCATAAAACAAGAAAAAGCAATCAAGAAATTTATTTGGAAAAATAAGAGACCCAGAATAGCCAAAGCAATCCTTAGCAAGAAAAGTGAAGCAGGAGGCATCACCATACCAGACCTTAAACTATACTACAGAGCAATAGTAACAAAAACAGCATGGCATTGGCACCAAAATCCACATATAAACTAATGGTAAAGAATAGAAGACTCAGAGGAAACCTGTATAAATACAGTTATCTCATATTAGACCATGGCACCAAAAACACACATTGGAGAAAGGATAGCCTCTTCAACAAATGGGGAAAACTAGAAATCCATATGTAGCAAAATGAAATTGAACCTCTATCACTCATCATGCACAAAACTCAGCTCCAAGTGGATCAAGGACCTAGGGATGACCCTGTACCTAACAGAAGAAAAAGTAGGCCCAAATCTTATCATGGTTGATTAGGCCCCGACTTACTTAACAAGACTCCTAAAGCACAAGAAATAAAATCAAGAATCAATAAATGAGATTTTGCTCATTTCTGTAAGGCCTTCAAGTTCACTTTCATCTTCTTCTGCAAGCATCTTCTCTGCTGTCCATTCCTAAAAGAGTTATTTTGTCTAGTTTTATAGCTACATATAGTAAAAGGGTAAAAGTAGAAGCCAATGGCCCAAGTTGGATCCTTAAAAATAATAACAAAAAAGAAGAAAAGCAACAGTTTTAAAGCATAATGGATATTCCAGCTTTTCTATTGATATTACTAAAAAGTTAATGGATAAAGGGGGGTCTTAGAAAGTCATAGTTGAATGCCCATTTTAAGGATGATAAATTTGAGGTGATGAGAAGAAAAATAACTTGCCCATTGATGCCTCATCTGTGGATGGATATATGATTTGCAGAGAATCAGCATCTCTTTATTCCTTGTTCATTGTTAATCTTTATATTGTGCTGTATTCTTAGCACTTCAGTTGATTAGAATACTTCATTGCAATTGGCATTAATAGTGGTAAAAGTAACACTAACAGTTATATCCAGTGAAGTTTAAAATATATTCCTTTTTGCTTTTGGTTAGATTAAATTTTAGTTTTGATTTTTAATTTTCTTATTCAGTGTTTTGACTTAATGGGCACATTTTTATAATAGGTGATACATTTTCTAATGATCTTATTAAATCTAATAATATGTCTATTGAGATCAACAAACCAAAAGGCAATAAATTGAAAGAATAGACAAAAAATATTTTTTTCTGTATTTTTCATTTACTGCTTGTTATTGAGTAGTTTGAACTTTCTTCACGCATTTCTCACTTATTATATAACTCAGCTGATATTTTGCTGTATGGAATAATGAATTTCAGTGGTTTTTAAAATTGGCATTGCTTTGTTTCCTCTTCTCCCTTCAAGGATATTTCTTTAATGGGAAAACTGGGCCCCAAAATCACTGAGCTGGAAGCAGAAGCACCTCGGACAGAAGAAGAAACACCTCAGATGGAGGCAGAATCATCTCAGATGGAGACAGAACAAGAGTTACACAGCAGTGTTGAGGAACCTCAAGTGGTAAAGTGTTTAAGAAAAATCCTCCTTGCCCATACTAAAGGAGTAGCTTATCTCTTGTTTTTTTTAATGTATATTTTTATGTGTTCTTATTAGTTAACATGATAGTAGAATGTATTTTGACATGTTATACATATATGGAGCACAACTTTTCATTCTTCTGGTTGATGTGGGGTTACATTGGTTGTGTAATCATATGTACCCATAGGATAGTAATGCCTGATTCATTCTACTGTCTTTCCTATTCCCATTTCCCCCTCCCTTCCCTTCATTCCCCTTTGTCTATTCCAAAGTACTTCTATTCTTCTCTACCTGCCCCTTATTGTGAATTAGCATCTGCATATCAGGGAAAAACATTTGGACTTTTTTTTTTTTGCGGGGGGGATTGGCTTATTTCCCTTAGCCAGATAGTTTCCAATTCCATCCAATTACCAGCAAATGCCATAATTTCATTCTTCTTTGTGGATGAGTAATATTCCATTGTGCATATGTACCATATTTTCTTTATCCATTCATTTGTTGAAGGGCACCTAGGTTGGTTCTATAGTTTAGCTATTGTGAATTGAGCTGCTATACACATTGATGTGGCTGCGTCACTGAAGTATGATGATTTTAAGTCCTTTGGGTATAAACTGAGGAGTGGGATTTGTTTGCTTGATTTTTTTATAGAGAGTTTAAAAAGATTTCCTTCAAAATATTCTAGAGGTGCATTTAAATATAAGCATAACTAATCCAACACTCTGTGAGGAGTGCTGTCCGTGGCTCACTGTGGCTGACTATCATAGAGCTTTGTGCTAAGGCCCAATATTCTTTTAAGAAGGAAAAAAGTTTTTCTGGTTTAAAGCCATTCAGATATAGAATGTAGTTGGAGAATTAATGAAAAGTTTTTAACTTCTAAGAAAGCATTATTTTAATCTGTAGTTGGCTGGAAGAATTGTTAAAAGCATTGACAAGGGGAGAATGTTGTTCTGAATCTGGACTATGGGTGACAAGTTTGTTTCAGAAATACAACTTTCTTTTTGGCCATCATTGACAAAATAATTGTGGGATTCCAAGCAATCTGGAACATATTTCCTGTGAATGAGAAGTGTCTCCTTGTATACAAAAATTCAGAATTAAATAAAAAAGATGGCATGATGATCAGTTCCTTTACACAGGTCTCATAAAATTATATCACTAAATGGCAAGCTCCTTTAGTTTTTGAAACTGTGACCCCATATACATAAAAATTGAGATCACACTTCATTTTATGATAACATATTATGTTCAGGAAGCATGTGAATCTTTTTGCTAAAGCCATGGGTTCTATAATGTAGAGTCACCACAATGATAGAACTACTAGAGTTTGAGATGCTTCTGGTTGAAACCATGTCTTTTCCCCCTGCCTTCAGACTTACCATGTGGCAAAATTAGTAGCTACTCAGCAATTGTAGTCTCTAAACACATAAGACTTTAGATGATATTCCAGTTCTATATCATAATATGTTAACATAAAAGAATAGTTTTTAGGAAAATATAAATAATAGGTTTGAGTGAAAAGAGTAGTATTGTCTTACATTTTCTGCAAATCTAATGTCTGATTGTAACAGAGCTAGATTTTCATATCTGCTCCTGAATTTAATCTTTTGCAATGTGTTATTTTGACTGAAATATATTAAAAAATCTGACCTCATGCAGATTGGAAAGGGAGTCATATTTTAATGGCCTTTAATATTATTGTGGATATTCTCCTTTGTTAATGTACTAAAACTCCATAAGTGCTGGTATCTTAAAGATTAGTTGCAATGTGGGATCAGAAACCAGATATATGAACTTGTTGCATATCCTTACATTAAATCCATTGCTCCATCTTGCTTTTTGAGCTAATCTGTTACTCTGGATGATATTTGTGACCTCATGCATTAATCATTTAATAAGTATTGGTCCACTATTTTATCCAATACTGCTTTACCATTATCTGTGAAAATTTTAACACAGTGAAAAAGGTAAACGACATCTTAATATTTGAATGTCCTTTTGACATTGTAGTCCCCTTGAAAATATCTCAAAGACTGTGAGGAATCTGTGGGCCACATTTTGAGAATGACTAGTCTATTGGGTGAAAGGGAAATAGGCTGAGAAAGTATACTTTGGAATCAGGTTGTCTAGGTTTAAACAAAGCTTTGATACTTAACCCAAAGTATGGCCTTGGGCAAGTTATAAAATTTTTTAAGGCCCATTTTCTCATCTATAAATGGGGTTACCAACAGTTCTTATTTCATGGAGATGCACCGAATATTAAAATTAGATGCTCTAGTACTCACATCTGTTGGTGGCAGGGTTACAGGCATGTGCCACCGAGCTCAACTTATATTTTTAAAGCATAGGAGTAAAATTTTATGGGAAATTTTCAACTGGGTCGATGATGATTGCTAAGGCAATTGTAATACTGTGCGATACATGCTCATACAGAGGAGTTACAGGATCAGGAAAGGCTTTGTAGAGGAGTGAGGCAGGTGGAGTCCTGAAGAGAGGGAACTGCAGTTGGAATCATCCTCCTTTCAAGATGATCTTCTTCCATTTTCTAATTTAGTGAGTGTTACTTTCATTTGTTTCTTCTCCCAAACCATAACCCTGGGAGAGTGTGTGGAGGAAGCCAAGAGGAGATAGATTCAAAAGAAAGGGAATGGTTAACAATGCCCAAAACTATGGTCCATAAAATGAGTGAGTTTATTATGGGTAGTAAATACAGCAGCAGGCCCCTAACATTTGTGACCTCACCGTATCTACTTTGCCTTTGTATGAAAAGAGTCTTATTAATCTTTTTTTTTTTTTTAACCAAAGGGGAAAATAAGGCTGAAAAGGTTTTTTTTTTAAGTCCACTAAGATCAAACATCTTTTCATTGATCCAGGACTTGAATTCAGTCCCATGTGGGTAAAAAGTTCTTAGTCTTTTCATTGCCTGTAACTTTATAAAAACATGAGCTCAGGATTAAAGCTGATTTTACAAAACTGAAACTTCTTGGTCCAGGTACCTCTTCTTGTACAGCAAAGAAATTTATGTACTATTTGTTACTGTGTGGAATCTGTTATCCTTTATTTTCTTATTAACAAATGTATATATCCAAGAAACAAAAAAGATACAGTTGATCTTAAAGTCATTTCTATGTAATTAGGGCTTTTATGTAAGTCAGACTAGTCTTATCATTTGTTAAATCGAGGTAATGAATTTTAACTGCCAGTGTGCTTCATAATCCCAAATAATTTTGATTCAAAGTTAATTATTACCCAAATGTGGCCATATAGATAATTTCCTTTGGATTTGATGAGAAACATCAGGTAGTGGGACTTTTTTTTTTTTTTTTGTACCAGGAATTGAACTCTTGGCACTCGACCACCAAACCACATCCCCAGCCCGTTTTTGTATTTTCTTTATAGAGACAAGGTCTCACTGAGTTGCCTAGCACCTCACTTTTGCTGAGGCTGGCTTTGAACTTAGAATCCTCCTTCCTCAGCCTCCTGAGCGGCAGGAATTTTAGGCACACACCACCACACTCAACTTATATTTTGAAAGAACACAAAGCATAGGAGTAATATTTTATGAGAAATTTTCAACTGGGTGTGGGAGAGATCTATGGTATCTGATAGTCTTCCTGAGGCATCAGGCTCAGGTCTTTTGCTGGAACTTAAGCCAGCTCTGAAAGAGCAGCTGCCTAAGCAGGAAGCCCACTTCTGAGACTCTTAGAACCTCAGGTTTGGGCAGTGGACTCCAGGCTGACCTAAGAGCCAAGTGGGATAATGAATAGATCTGTCTGCAGTGCCTTTTGTGGAAGGTACACTGGCTTGACACTGTGTGAGTGCTAGGTGGTGCCAGGGTAAGATCTGAGTCTTGTTATTTCCTGAGTTTGTGCCTAATAACTGGAGAGTTGGTATATTTTCTGAGATAAGAGCCAGGGAAAACAAGTTTGTAGAGGAAATTGACCACCTCTGCTACATTTCAAACATGCATTTTCATATTCATTTGGTTGTCAGACAGAAAATGTTGCAAAACTGAAGACTTTAGAAGGACTGGTAAAAAAAACAGCATTCTTGTAATTTTACCTTTTTTTCCCCCCCAGCCAATGTTTGAGGAGCCCTTGCAAGATGTGTCAAGTATTTTCCAGATTGAACAGGAAGCTATACCAGAATGGGAAGGCTCAGAAACGGGAAGCATGTTATTTGGAGCACAGGATATGTCACAAATACAGAAAGCAGAGCCATCAAGTAAACCTCTGCAAGGTAGACAGCCTCCAGGAAAATCAAAAGTCCGCAAGCAGGTATCTTCAAAGGGGAAAAACTGTTGTAAATAGAGTTAGAAGAGTTGAGGATGTGCGAGTGTGAAGCAATGGGCCCAGGGTTCACCCTGCAAAAGGGCCTCAATAGTTTTATTCCTTTAAGAAAAGACAGCGTATTTTTTTTGAGGGCTTTATTTATTTGTTTTTCTTTCTGACATTGGGGATTAAACCGAGGGCCTCACATATGCTAGGCAAGTGCTCTGCAACTAAGCTATATCATCAGTTCTCTTGAGAGCTTTTAGTTTCAACCCTAATTGCAATTTTGGGAAGAGAAGACAGATTTTCATGGAAAGAAGGAATCTTGGCTCTTCCAGAAATTGACCAATAGTCTTCAAGGTACCATCTATGTCAAGGAAGTCTACAGTGGTCACTAGAATGACCAGGACTGGGTAAGCAGTTTTTTAACTTTACTCCATTTAAGTTTATGCTAATTCCTGAGTTTTTTCTCACTGTAAAAAATGTTTCCCAGATTTGTTTTACTTATGCATCATTTTCATAATTTTTTTACCATATTTGCATATCACCCTACAATTATTTACTTAATATTCTTTTACTTAAATACATTTATTTTAAAATAAATATGCTATTTTTAATAATAATGTTATTAGGATGAAAAAGAAACAGTTTCTTTTTTTTAGAATACTAGTATATCATCTTGTCACTGACTGATTCAGAGGGATGCCTCTTTTTAAGTAACAGCCTTCTTGGTCATCCCTCTCCTTCTAACTCCCCATAATTATGTTCCTGACTGTGCTTCACCCAAATCAACTGGTCATTACCTTCTTCAACTTTTGCCCAGGACTCTCAAGTTTGAAACCTGGGATTTATCTGTGAACTTCCCTTTCACATATAATCAGTCTCTGAGGCCTAGATTATTCCTAAACATTATTGATTATATGTTTTTTTTCTTATCTTTCCTGGTTACCTCCATTGTAGTCAGTTCTGGTGAAATTATGTCTGGATTAGTGCACTTGTCTCGTAGTTTTTCTTCATCTCTCAAGCTCTGCTTTCTTAGGTTCATCCTGTATGACACTAGCTGGTTGATCCTGGGAATAATAGATAACAAGGAAGATTTAATAAAGTTGACCAGAGAAAACTTCCCACTGCTTTCAATGAGGAAGGACTCATCATGTGTTGGTGATGGACTTCACTAGCAGTCATGCCACCTTTACAGAGCAGGCACTTGGGGTCTGAAGTGAAGCCCGGCAAGGCCAAGTGAACCTGCCCATAGTTCACTGTACAGGTGAATCCTGTGTTTAGGCTGACGTCCTCCAGGTATCTGGAAATGGCGGCATCTTGATGAAGAAGCATTAGGCTGGGGGCCACAGCAGTAGTGTTTTTATCTATTCTACCTGAACACTGGGACTTGGGAAATAAATGTGAGCATAAGTGGTAAGTGGTTAGCTACCAGTATGTCAAAGAATGAGATGAATTTTCTGGACCGTGACTTAACCACCATGGCCCATCAGGAATTGAAGTCCCTCTTTAGAAATGTCCTGTAATATGAACTCTTCTGGCTTATTGTGACTATTATTAAACATTATTAAGAAATTATGTAAAATTATTTGTTTTTGATTAAAAGAAGCTGTTCTTTCCTAAGTCACTAGAATTTATTGACTTTGCTAAATTTTTTACACAATTTTTCTTATTTTTTCCTAATAACACCCTTACTTGTCGTTACCTTTCTATTACTATTGCAAAAATGCATCATGAGAAGATATATAGCTTGCCCAAATGCAAGTTAAGTTGTAGATGCAGGACTCAAGATGAGGTTGCCTGATTCTGGAATCTTAGTTCTTATAATGCTTGGCCACATTGCCTTTTCATAACAACAAGCAATGATATCTGCTTTAGGTACAGAAGCACAGACTCGCAGCTACAGAAATGACAAGGGATGTAATGTGCATCACCAAACTAGGAAGCATGGCTTCACCAGAGGAACTTAAAGAATGTATTAAGAGGACACCAAACTGAAACCAGAAATGTTTCAGAGGGGAAGAGAATGTCTGATAAGATGTTTTGTTATGGTTTATTGTTGTGGGATATCATGGGACACATCAGAAATACCATAAAAATGGCACAGAGGATTTATGTGATTAGTTCCACCAAATCTTCACCAAGAATCTTATGTTTATTTATCGTAACATCTCAAGATCAATTATTATCCATGAACTTTAACCCTGTATATGGACAATTGAGGTCATAAAGTTAGTCTCTAGCATCTTTGGCACAGGAATGAGGAACAATATACTCCAGCAAGCCAGGACAGATTAGGGCACAAGAAGATTTTCTGACACAGCTAATAAATAGATCTAGCAGAGAGTTGATAAAGGAGCAACAAAGGACTTCAAGTGCTTACGTATATGCTGGAAGATCTTGTTCAGCAAAAAAGTAGAGAATTTGAACAATCTCCACCTATTGACCATTTCTACTCTTAGAAGCTCTGGAGTATAAAAAATGTCATTGGTACTCTGGGTTAAGTCATGATCAACAACAGAAAAAATATAGATAAATACAATAGTAATCTTGTGAAGAAATGACTGGCACAATATCCAGTCATAAGATTGGTGAGCATTTTAAAAAGGAAAATGTCAGTATGAGTCTGTAAAAAAAATATAGGTTTGGATCATATGACCTGGGATTCTAAATGGAAGAAAGTTTAAGAATGTGGGTTGCCCTAAATCCCCCTAAATTATCACAGACAATTATAAGTGATCGATCACATTCAGAATTTTAAAAATATCCAAAATATGAAGGAAAAAATATATTTCTACAGATAAACATAAAAGTGGCATGTAGCTATAAAAATTGTACCAAGAAAACTGAGATTCAGAATGGGCTGAAGCCTGTGAATAATGCTAAGAATAACAACAACGAAAGCAATTTTCATGTTAGTTTTAGAGCAAAGGGAAGGAAAAAAAGGAAAGACAGCCCTGTCATTATGGATGAATAGTGTAATGACAACAGATGACAGAGATACCTTAATTTATTTTTAGAAAAAAGGTTGAGGTTTTAAATAAACAAATATGACAGAGAAAAGGAAACCGGCCAACTCACAACTTGGTTCTTAAATCTGTCAAGAATGATCTTTAGAAAGAAGAGAAGAATTGATTTAAAAAAAAAAAAGCCAACAACACAAATCTTTGTAAAAGGTCTTCAGAGTTAGATGCCTGAGCCATTGGCTCCGGTGATCACTCCTCGCCTTTGTGTCCCTGTCACAGCAGCTTTCAGGGGTGGCTGTAGTGGGAGAGGAGCTGGAAGCCAGGAGATTGGCAACTGCAAATATGACTTTTAGTTTTTTAAGGGTAAGGACTGTGAATTTTGCAATCAGTGCATTGGTCTTGGATGAGACTCCACAATGACTAAAAGACTTATTCAAAAAGTTGTGTTTGGACCCTTATAAAAGGAAGAGGTAATCACTGGGAGCATGGGTTCCCTAAGGACAAGCCATGGAAGACCAACCTCATTTCTTCTCCTAGAATATCAGAACAGTTAAGATCTGGTTGCTCAATATAGGAGTGTCACGGGAAGCTCACAGGCTCTGGAGCCAGATCTCCAGCGACCGAATTCTCTTCTCTTTACTAGCAGTGTGATGCAGGGCAAACTACCAAACTACTTTTATGGCTGTATAGTTTGAGGAAAATGACAGTGCCTACCTTAGAATGTTGTTGGAAGGATTCTATGTAGAGGCCACAATAGAGAGCACTCAGAACCATACCCAGCACACAGAAAATGCAATGAACAGTAATTGCTATCATCCTGTGAATTTAAGCAATCCACTTATGAAAGCCTCCTGAGAGTTTTGCAGACAAGATGACAGGTGAATTGCAGGAGGACTTAAAATTAGTTATGCAGAGGATGCATGATTGGTTCATGGAAGATTCCACGGAAATTTCAACATATTTCTCAGTCATTTGGATGAGAATGTGGAAGGCTTATTTACTAGTTGAATTTGCAGATGACGTCCGAGACCTGACTGGTAAAATCTGGTTGGCCAGACCTTAAAAAAACTTAGTTGGGGCAAATGTATTCATGGTTCTGTTTTTTTGTTCCAAACTTGTCGATATGCGATGGTAATTCTTAACAGCAGCAAATGCGAAAGACTTCAGGTTTTAAACTATATTGTCATTTTGTGATAGGAAGACAAATGCAATCATAGTTTACCTTTGTTGACAAATGCCATGAGAAGATCCTCTTTCTCCTGACTGATTCATCTTATCGCACTCACATATGTTCAGATCTCAGTGTCCAACCCCAGGAGGGACTTAGACAAATTAGAGAGAGTTTGGAAGAGAATCTTCAAGGTAACAAAGCATAGTACTTCAAAACCATTTTTTTAAGGTAGAGTTGAAAGGACTGGGGATGTTTTTCTGGGGGAATAGCAGTCCCAAAGGAGTCAACAGGGTTCAAAATATTTGAGGGTCTTTTCAAAGTGGAAGAGAGCTAGGTGGTGTCCGTATGGTTTCTGAGGTTCAAATCGAGACTGGTGGTTGTGAGTTGTTAGGCTCAATCATAAGAAACAAACATGAATTCTCACAAATGGAAAAGTTTCAAAGAGAAAATGGCTGACTTTGAATGTATTTGTGGTCTGTGTTCTTGCCCATGTTCAAGCCAGGTGATGACCACCTGGGAAAGATACTGTGGAGGAAATTCAAACACTAACTGAATGGGAAGATGTAATGCTTTGTCCTCCCTGAATGTTCATTATTTTTCATTACTCCCTTACTCAAGAAGTTGTAATAGTGCTGTCATTTCTACTGAGTCAAGACAAAATCCTATACCTAGTTTATAAGAACTTCTCTTGGTTTGGCCCCCTCCTTCAATCAAATCTCTCTGCTTTTATGAGGGAAGGCCTCTCTTTTTCTTTCTTTCTTAAATCTAATCTCAAAAAAAAAAAAAAAACCAGAGCAACCCAAGGAAAAAAATGTTTACATGAAAAATTATCAGAAATTGTGCAAAACTTCTAGGAAATCTAGGGAATCAATATTTAAAATTATTTATGGCACAGAATGTACTTGATTTTTGCCAAGCAGTAGAAATAGAAAACAGTGCAACCGTAAGAAGTATAAATTGGTAAACATTGCTCAAAATAATAATATAAAACACTTGAGTTCTTTTTAGCTTGTGCTAGTTAACCACAAGTTATGCCAAACCTTAAGGAACTAGCGATAAGTTCTGCTAAAAATACCAGTCTTGAAGAGTAAATCAGGCTGGAGATGTAGTTCTGTGGTAGAGCACTTGCCTAGCATGTGTGAGGCCTTGGGTGCTATGCCCACCCTGGAAGGGTTGGGGGAGAGATAAAAAGTGGATTTGTGAATGAAAAATATTATAAATATATTGTAACAATATCTTTATTGCCATGAAGGTGTATATGTAAAAATCTAGGAATGTATTTAGAGGGAAGTAGCTCACCTTTAGCACTTATATTGTGTTATAAACTATATATAGAAATCAGCAGTTTAAATATAAAAACTATTAAATAAAAAAGATCTAATTCTCATGTTACAACTTCCCCTAACAGTATACTTTTTTTTTAAAGTTGAAATCAGGACAACTCTTGCAAATCAGAGGAAAAGAAGTTAAGAGAAAACCAAAAAGTAAACCAAGAATTCCAGCATGGAGATTAGCAAAGTCTTTAAAATACCGTCGTGATAAAAACCTACCTAAAAAGTAACTTCATTAAATTTACAAATTTTACTATCTGAAGAGCTGTCATTCAGTAGCATTGATGCATGAACATGCTAATGTTTTAGAAATTCATATGTGAGATCTGAGTTAAAACTTCTCAAAGGAAAAGTTGGTGTAGATTTTATAGTCAAGATGTATCTGTGCTTCCTTCTATTCCTGATTTTGACCAATGCACTTACTTTAATAAATGTAATTTACTAGCTGGAATAAAAAAAATAGCTCTTTGGGAAAATAGCAAAATTAAATGTTAGCTGTTAGATTTGATAGTTTTGGTCCCTATAATGCTTGATTTGGATAAACTGCTTATTATACTGCAGGTTGATTTTATGATAAAAGACAATCCACCGCAAAATGTCCACAGGCCAACTCACTTAGCAGTTAATGGATTTATTCTTCTCCTCATGTTTTATCTATGACCCCACCAATATTTTTGATAGAGTTTCTCGTCACACAGGAATACATTCACAATTTTGAACAGCACTATGTAAACACAATTTAGATTATGGCTTACGTTTTGCTGTTCACCTGGTTGAAACTCTGGCTTTCTCTTTATTTCACTACTAGGTTTTATGGGTTGGTTTATTCTAGATTATTCTTCATTTAACTCTTTATGGGGGTTTGAAGAAGCTTTAATTATTAGCTTTTGTTGTTGCTTAGGGCACTGGAAAGTGTGCTGGACTTGGAAGACAACCTTTTTTATGGCCAGCCTCAACTTTGTAAATGGATATTACTCACAATTTAGTAGCTGGGAATAGAGTCATGGGAAAAGAATTCCAAAGTTTATGAAACAGTCAAATTGGCATTTAAGTGACCCCATACATGCCATTGCTTATCTGCATTGCTTTAAGCTCATTTAGTTAGCAAGATTATGTATTAAAACAAATAGTGACAGCAGACAACAAGTATTTTACCTTCAATAAATAGTTACTGTCAGATTATCAATGAAGCAGAAACTTCTTGATTTTTTTCCCCCTAAAAAACCTTGCATTTAGTGCATTAAGCAAAGTAGCATGGCCACACACAGAGTCAGAGGCTTTTCTTTTTTATGTCTCCGTGTTTCAAAGAATGACAAATAGTCCTGCTTAAGGAGAGTGTGCTATAAAAACACAGCCTTTCCTGAGCATGCCAAAAATATTTGTAGATCTTATTGATATATGTAGTGCTCTTTTAATTCATTAAAACAGAAATTAGCACTTTACATTAGAGAGAAACAGGAGAAGAAAAATCTGAAGTTAAAAAAATTATAAAAGAGAATCTTGAAAAAAAATTTCTGAACATCTTTCATTCACGGCTCCTTTTTCTTTAATCAGATATCAACCTATCTTTTCTCACCACTGACTAACTCTCACATTATTTTCTTGGGAATCCAGCCCTTTATGGCAGCATATTGTTATTTAGCACAACAATCGAGGGAGAGTCACTTGCTAATCTATGTTGCTAGACTATAATGGGAACATGGGAATGCAGATCAGTTGTGATGCTTTTCAAAGAAAAAAAATAAGTCAGTAATGTAATCTCAAGCACATTCCACTAGCCAGGACCTGTCCCAGTCAGAATGATGGTGCATTTGAGCTTGACATGGGAGCTTACCTTTTGGTCTTCTCTCTTTTTTTCAAAGCCCTTTTGTAGGACCCCGAGTGCCCGAAGCCCTGGCTTCCTGGACACTCATTCCCCAACCTCGCCTTTAGGTCTCTATTTTTCAGGCATTTCTACATGCTTTAGATTTATCTCTCTTTTTTCTTTTTTTTTTTCCTTCACCACAGGAACATGTACAAATTTTACGTCTTGTTTTTGTTGGGCCCTGTTGTGAAAATGTCATAACCATTCTCTCCTAGTGACTGAATAATGTACACACATACCTACCAACAGGGTAGGTGCTGTGCAATGCAAATAATAATGACAATAAAAATATAACAAGTGTTTCTTAAGAGACTTTCACAGACCTGAAATGATAGGACTATTATTTTTATCATTTCTTACAAAGATAAGAGCTAAGATTTTTTTTTTAATTTTGATTTTTCTGCAGCTGTTCAGAGAAGGCAGTGATCCATTTTGCAAGTATTAGAACTGAGATTCAGATCCAGGCCCAGGTGTGCTGGAGTGTGATGGCAGTGGGTATGAAGAAGGAGCATACCTGAGCAACCCTGCCAGGGGAGAAACGCTGTTTCCCCCCATCCTCCAATACTGGGGATTGAACCCAGGGGTACTCTACCACTGAGCTACATACCCAGCCTGTTTTATGTTTTATTTTGAGACAGGGTCTCACTAAATTTCCCAGGCAGGCCTCAGACCTGAGATCCTTCTGCCTCAGCCTCCCAGGTAGCTTGAATATGCAAGTGGAGAGAGGATTCAAAGATGATTTGTACCTTGAAGATGAGGAAGCTAGGATGGTAATTCCTAGCTGGATAGTAATTCCAGAGATGCGATTTAGGAGCACTGAGCACGGAGAGAATAACTGAAACACTGAAGGTAGTTTTTTTCAGTGTAGAAAGAGGGTTTCAAAATTTAGAAGCCACACCCAGTTTGGGAAGCTGGAGGAGTCAGTGACTAAGACAAATCATGAAGAAGGCAGAACATCACATCTTCATTCCTATTTTTGGAAGGTAGGAGAGAGTCAAGTTCCAGAAGAGTGTGAGGGAGATGGCACACTGACTGAGAGAGGCCTGGGTTTCATCCTGCTAGGTGATGGGTGATGTACCACATATGTTATTCTACCTCTTCAGGGGCATTAGCATTTAAGTAGAATAGGAAGGAGGAGAGCACATTGGCTAGATATGGTGTCTGGGACTAGTTACAAAATTGAGGAGAGAAGAGGCTGGGGGGTGGGATGATAATGAATATGATTTTGAGGTGTCTGTAGGACATTTAGTTGAGATATTCAGCAGATGGTTGGATATGAGCTTGAAGCTCTAAACAGTAGTCTGGGATTGTAATATGAAAATTGTATCTGATCTCCTGTACTCACACGTCCTTTTTAGAGCCTGAACTAAACTGTCAATATAAATGCATTTTGTGTCTGAAGATCACAGGATGATAAAAGCAGCTCATGTCCTTTCCTCTGTTGCAGAAGTCTACAAGCCCCTTCCATTCCTCACATGCATGATCTGTGCACCACCATCCCAGGCCGACAGCTGCCCATCGACTTGCACCTGGCCTCTCGCGTGTACCACACTGTCAGCAAGAAGGGCCACCGTACCCTAGTTGAATTTTTTGGATCATGTTTCTTAGACGATCACTTTCTAGACACAGAAAAAGATAAGTAAGTGTTCTTTGGTAATTTTGTTTCAAACAGTTTGACACTGTCAAGGGCATTCTGCCGTTGAGGTTTAGACTTTAAAGGTATGACTCTGTTTTGGGACAGTAGGGAGGAGCCATTTTTGTTCTTTCCCATGGCTTCCCCAGTCCATACACAGAATCAGTATCTCCATTTCCTGATAATATTAACAAGAGCCATGACTGCCTTAATCTGTTGTGTTGCTATGTATGATAGAATACAACAGACGGGGTAGTTTATAAAGAAAATACATTTATTTCTCATAGTTCTGGAGGCAGTTCTGGTGAGGCTCATTCTAAGGTGGAAGAGTAAAGAGCAAAAAGTAAGAGAGTGTGAGATAGTTGGCAGTAGGGGAAGGGGGAAGAGGGACTGAAGTCATCCTTTTTATATCAGGAACCACTCCTGGGATAACTAGCACACTTCTACAGAAGTGGCCCTAATCTACTCATAAGGGCAGAGCCTTCACGATCTAATTACCTCTTAAAGGTCCCATCTTTTAACACCGTTGCATTGAGAGTTAAGTTCCCAGCACACAAACTTTGAAGGACATATTTAAACCACAGCAGTATACTATCATGAGGTAACTTCAGTAGTCTAATTCCCAAAAGGTGTTACATAATTGTCTTATTAGTTCTCTCCTCCTCCTCTTCCTCTTTCTTCTTCTTTTTTTTTTTTTTAATTTTTGTACTAGGAATTGAATCCAGGGTCCTCTACCACTTAGATATATCCTTAGCCCTTTTAAACTTTTTCTTTTGAGACAGGGTCTTGCTAAGTTGCAGAGCTGGCCCTGAACTTGCAGTCTTCTTATCTCAGCCTCCCCAGTAGCTGGGGATTATAGGTGTGTACCACCATAACCGGCTTTATTTCTCCTTCTCCTTCTCCTTCTCCTTCTCCTTCTCCTTCTCCTTCTCCTTCTCCTCCTTCTCCTTCTCCTTCTTCTCCTTCTCCTTCTCCTTCTCCTTCTCCTTCTCCTTCTCCTTCTCCTTCTTCTTCTTCTTCTTCTTCTTCTTCTTCTCCTTCTCCTTCTCCTTCTTCTTGTACCAGAGACTGAACTCAGTGGTGCTTTTCTACCTGGCCTCATTTATTCTTAATAAGAACTCTGAGATACCAATGTGGGAATTGAGGCTCATAAAAGTTAATCAGTTCAGCACTATTTATACAATTAACAAAATTACAGATTTGGCACTTGAGTCCAGTCTTTTGAACTTAATCTCACCATCTTTAGATGTACTTGGGGTCTAGGATCATATTCAAAAGTCATTGCCTCTTGGAGTTCATTCCATTTCTCCTTGTGTCTCAATTCCCCTTGGAATCTGCCTAGTCTTTTGTGAAGAGTATATTACAGCATCTCCAAACGAGGAGAAAAGGAAAGGGAGCTAACCCTGACTGAGTGGTAACAGCTTCTGGAGCACTGTGATATGTGCTTTTGCATATGCTTTCTTTCAAAATCTTCAACTTAAGAAAGAAGTCACAATTTCCATATGGTTAATGAAGAAATTTAGGCTCCAAGGTATTAGGTTACTTGCCTAAGTTCTTATCTTGGAATAGTGATTAGAATCCAGATTTGTCTGAATTTTTCTTAACCACCCCCCCCCATTTTTTTCATTTGTAAACTTTTAAAGAGGCTTTCAAGACTTTTTGTTCTCCTAACCACCCCTCCCAATTAAATTATAATACACTATACATACTGTGTATCTTTTTATAGTACTGAATGTGTGTCTGTGCTTTCTACATAAAAATAAGAAGCTTTCATTATCCCACCCTCCCCATGCTCAAAGCATCAGTTCTCATCCCCATGGGGGGCAATATTACTTGCCCAGAAAGACGCATGCTCCAAAAGCTCCTGCCTTTTAGAAGAGCTAGTGGAAATCCTGAAAAACCACCTATTACATGTTCTAAGAATATTAAAATATTAAATATTATATGAAATAGAGCCTTTTCCAGTACATTGTAATATTCTAGTGAAAATGATATTCAAAAGATTTTAATTATACAATCACAAATTGAGTGACTTACCTACATTTTTCATGGTATACCCTGAACCCATTTCCTTAAACCTTACTTTCAGTGAAAATTGAAGCACTCCAGTGCATTCTTTAACGGTTTAAAATCACCGGTTTCCCTGTGTTTTGGAACCACAATGAGTTTCATTTTGAATTCTTGAAGGAAGGTTATTATTATATTTATTTTTTATTTAGGCAAAAATATATTTTTAGGATGTGTTTGCCAATCATTTAGTTTAAATTGATGAAATCAATGCTTGCTAACTTTTTGAAAAAAATTTATATGTGAAGAATTTTGGAAATTCTTGTTTAAGTATCTCTGGTAGGAAATAGTTCAGCAGGACATTCTTTGAAATGTCCTTTAAAAGCCTAAAGCTGGGAATACAAAGTCAAGACATAGCTAGTAGTACTGACTCAAGACTGAAACTAGTCATTTCCATTAGTGCTGTGCAAGCTAAGTATCATTTTGGGGAATAACAGTTTCTATTATTCATGCAAAGTGTTAAAAATACTGGTTTCTTTCAAATTCTAAAATTTTTTTTTTCTTCAAGGAGACCTCACTTTCTTTTTCCAAGAGAGTCAATAGCACTATTTGACAATGATAATTCTTGGCAATTTGTTCCTAAGTACTAAATAAGAAGTTAATTTAAGTACCTAATATTTAATTCTCTGGCATCAATCTCTTGAGGATTATCTGGCTAAACATAGCTTAACCTTTTCAAAATATATCTGTCTGCTGAGTCTACAAGTTCAGAGAAATATATAATTTTTTTCTGCTGTAATAAGTGTCTGGAGAAAGGTAATCATAAACACAAAATAAATACCTTTTTATTTGGTAGCCTTTTGCTTTATCTGTGCAATGAAAAGTTAACTCCAAAGCAGAATAATACTTGTGGTTATATAGCTTTAATGATTTCCCCACTCTGCATATGGTAATTGTTATTTTTTAGGAACACTAATGATATTTTAGTGAAATGGTAAGAGTATATACTTCAGTTTATTTGAAATAGTAAAATGATGTTCAAACTTATGTCTGGTTAAACAGCAATTTTGATGAGAACTATAAAATATTTCATGTTTTGCTTTAAAAATATTTTTGTACTGTCTAGAGAAGTTAATAGCCATTAATTAAAATTCTTAGAATGGAATTGTAGATTTAAAGTTTTAAAGTAGGGCAAATCATTAAAGATGTTTAACACTTAGGTTAATGTTGCTTTGATGAATAGTCTTCCAGACAGTTCTTATAAATCATGTTTATATCATACAAGACATTCTATAGCTCTAGTTGTTTTTCACTCAAGTTTATGTGTGAACATTTCAATTATTTCATGATATTTACTAATTTAACCAAAATGCAGTGACTATTTTTACAATACTCTTGACACTATTCATTTCCTTGATTTCTTGCCAAATAACTAATTGTCAGTTTTTAATATTTTTTTCTAATCTGGTAAGGAAAAGTGTTTTTAAGATTATTTTTATATTTTATTTGTTATGGTTTGAGTGTGAGGTGTACTCCAAAAGCTCATGTGTGAGACAATGAAAGAAGGTTTGGAGGAGAAATGATTGGGTTATAGCTTTAATCTAATCAGTGAATTAATCCCTGGTGGGATTAATTGAGTGGTAACTGGAGGCAGGTGGGCTGTGGCTGGAGGAAGTGACTCATTGGGGGTGTGGCTACGGGGTATGTATTTTGTATCTGGAGAGTGGAGACTCTGTGCTTTCTGATTATCACATGAACTTTTTCTGTCTGCCGCACTCTTCTGCTGTGATGTCTTGCCTCACCTCAAGCCCCAAGGAGTGGAGCTTGATGTCTGTGGATTGAGACCTCTGAAACTGTGAGCCCCTAAATAAACCTTTCTTCCTCTACAGTTGTTCTGGTGGTGTCATTGAGTCACAGCAGCGAAAAAGCTGACTAAAACATTATTCATTTTCTCCTTCTTCCTTCCTTCCTTCTTTCCTTCGCTGAGGATCTAATCTAGGTCTGCCTATATATTATAATTGCTTTTTACCAATTAGCCACACACCCCTACCAAAAACAGTCTTTCTCTCTCTCTTTGTGGAGTTTACTATCCATCTCTTTCTTCTGGATTTTTAAGTGATCTTTTAATATTAAAGATCCTAATCATTTGGCATCCATACTATTGCCTTTTTTTTCATTTTATTTTTCAGTTTTATTTATGGTGTTTTATACTAGACAGAGTTTTAATTTTTATGTGGTAAAAACTAGAAATTGTTTCCTTTATGTGTTTTAGTTTTGGTACATTCTTACAAGGCCATTTCACACTTAAATTTAAATATATTCTGTTATATTTTCTCCCAAGTTATTTTGTGACTTCCTTTTTAAAAAATATTTTATCCATCTGCAATTTATTTGGTTAAGAAGAATAAACATTATTATTTTTCCCCACTGACTAGCCAATTGTATGACATAAATTATCTAACAAATTTTCTTTTCCTCAGTGATTTGAAATGCCAGATGTATTAGTCCATTTGTTGTTACTATAATTAAGCACCTGAAACTAAGTACTTTATAAAAAGTGAAGGTTTATTTAGCTCCCAGTTCTGGAGGTTCAAGAGCATGATGCTGGTTCTGTTCAACTCTGCTGAAGGCCTAATGGTGGATGGCATCCCAATGTTGGGAAGCTGAGGGAGTGAGAAATCACATGGTGAGATAGGAAATCAAAGAAACAAAGGTATGAGCAAAAATGACCTCTAGGCTCTGCCTCTTAAAGGTTTTACTACTTCTTAACATCACAATATTGGGGATCCAGCTCTCAGCACAAGACTCTTGGGAAGTAGAGGCAAACCATACCCAAACCATAGCACAGATTTTCATACATTAAATTCCAATATGTTTGTGAACTTGTTATATGGACTTGTGTTCTATTTCACTGATTGTTTATGTAAATCTGCCTGTGTAACTTTTTGACTCATTCTTAACAAAGAAAATTTAAGAGATGGTTAACTGTGGTTCTTTCATTTTCATTGTAGATAGTATACTCAACCCACACAAAGTAAAACCACCTTGTCTCATTTTTTGCTTTACATATATATTATTGTTAGCTCTTTCTTACATTTTAATTTTTCTTAGTCATGCCTCTTCTAGATCACATCAATTTGAATGTTTATAAGCTAATCAGAAATTTATTTTAAAAATATTAATATAATGATTTTATTAGTGCATTAAATGATACATAATAATGGGGCTCACTGTGACATATTCATATATGCACATAACATAACGTGCTCCATGCAGTCTCCATGTCTTCCCCTTTCCCTCCCCTTTTCCCTCCTCCTGATTGCCTTCCCTTAAGTACCTTGCTAGTCATCCATCCTTTATTTATTTATTTATAATTGGTGCATTATAATTATGCATAAAAATAGGATTCATTGTGATATCTTCATACATGCACATCTTATAATTTGGCCAATTTCATTCTGCAGTTCCTCCACTTTCCTTCCCTTCCTCCTAATCCCTCAATCACCCTGTATTCATTTTTTTTGTTATAGAAGAAGTACTTGGTATTATTTTTGTCATTTTGTTCTATATCCTCTTTCTCTTTTTTTTTTGCTTCTTTGCTATTTCCTATAATCTGTAATATTCTCCAATATTTATCTGTGTTTTCGTTTGTATCATTATCTCATATCTGGTGTTGTGAGAGAGAAATCTGCAGCCAGCCTGTTTTTATTTCATTCGCATGTGATCTTGTTTCTCTTCTTCTCCTCCTAGATACTCATAGGATTTTAAATTAAATAATTCCATAAGCACATCTTTGAGAATGCTTTGCTTTCTAATTAATTTTTTCCACTAAATGGAAAGCCCCTCTGATATGCTAATGTATTGCTCCTTGGTTTGGGATTTTTTTTTTTCTATTTTGAGTAATGTTTCCATTATGTTTATTTCATGTATTTCTTCAGGAATAACATTTAGCTATTTGTTAGCGCTTCATTAACTGTTTTTATTATTTTGCTTATATTCACCTTTCAAACTTCTGTTCATCAGTGGCTTCATTTTCTAAGGCTTAAATATTAACAAATATCATAATGACTCCTATTTCAATACTGTTACAGCATTTTTTTTTCTTATTTTTGTTACTACTATTATCTCTTGGGAAAACTATCTTTTGTTTTATCTGAACTTTTCTTACTTGTTTCATGAAAACATTTAAATATTTTCTTAGAGACAGGTTCTATAAGGTAGAACCTTTCTAGATTTTTTTTTTTTGTTTCCTGTATTAAATCTTTTCAAAAGGACATTCTTTCTGGATGTGGTTAACACATGATTGTAATCCCAGTGACTTGGGAGGCTGAGGATCACAAGTTTGAGGCCAGCCTCAGCACTTGAGGCCCTAAGCAACTTAGTCAGACCCTGTCTCAAAATAAAAATATAAAAAGGGCTGGGAATGTGCCTCAGTATTAAGTACCCCTGGAATTCAATTTCTGTTACCAAAAAAAAAAAAAAAAAAAAACCAAAAAAGACATTCTTCATTCAATTCTTTGAATACTTTATTATTTCTTATTCTTTAAGGCTTTCTTCATATAACTAATATTAGATTTTTCTGTGTACTCATCTTTGAATGAAGATAGGTCATCTCTGGCTACCCAAAGTTAATATAGGGTAGATTTCGCTGGCATTTCTTAACTGTTCATCTTGGAGGCATTAGAATATTACTTTTAGGTCTCTGGTAGGAGAATAATCACTCATCCTATTTTTTCTGACCTAAGCTAGGAAGAGTTTGGGAAGCTGTAATTGCAGAGAGAAGCATCCTTTAATTGCCCATGGTAGTCTGCATTTGCTCCATTGTGCCTCAGTTTTGGAATCAGAGCATCTGCTTATATTAGGGTGGGAATGTAATCTTACTATTGCTTGTTCCTTCCTAGAAACTGAGAATCCTGTTTCTGAATCTGAGCCAGGGATGGGGACTTGCTAACTGTGGGAGACTTCCCTGATGTTAATTATGCAACTACTGAAACCTCTGGAGTCTCTGAAAAATTCTTACTTTTATATGTGTTCTTACTTGATCCTCCCCTTCTCCCACTGTGTCATTGTCAAATGATGAACCTTTTCTGATGCCAGACATAGAGGAGCATCTTTACTTACAATTTTGTTTTTTTAAAGAATGATTTTTTTTTTTTAGTTGTCGATAGACTTCTATTTTATTTATTTATATGTGGTGCTGAGATTCGAACCCAGGGCTTCACACATGCCAGGCAAGTGCTCTACTGCTGAGTCCCAGCCCCAGCCCCTTCACCTACAATCTTTATACTTCATTTATAATATTGTATTCTATCATCTGTTTTCTGTTTCTTTCCAGCATGGGTTTCTGGGAGTGACCTAACTCTTACATTCCCCATTCTCCACATCGTCTGCCATGTCTTAGCTGTTAGGCTGATTCTGACACCATCTTCACCTCTTATGTGGCTTTGTTCAGTGCTGCATAATCAAGGCGATGGCCTAAGATATTATACCAAAGAGCACAAGATATAATTCCTGTTTGAGGTCTAGCTGGTGATATGTGCCATAGAAGTACATATATCAGAGATTTGATGTCTTATGTCCTACTCCCCTATACCATTCATGTTATAAACAAGGAGACAAAGTTTTGTACCACACATCATGGCTGGTGGTACAGTTAGAGACAGAATCAACAGTAAACTCATTTAAATTTCTATTTTATTTACTTTGAACAAATAGTCCTATTGGTATGCCTTCAGCATATTTTAAAAATACAGATTGGAGTAAAAAAAAGCCATATCAGGATGGTCTATCAATGTTTGATATTCTATTAGTACATTTTTTTTTTTAAAATGGAAATACCCAAACAGGAAATTATTTGGAAATTTATCTGTTCCCATAACTCCATTATGTAAAAGCTAAATTTTTTTGGAAAGTAAAACAATGTCATTCCACCAGATGTCACTGTTTGCATGTAGCAATGAAGTCACAATGATTTAAAAATACAATGCCCCCCCAATCTTATTGTGTAAAAAAAAAAAATTCTATATAATTATAGGTGTGCTCTTTTTGTAGACTCACCATTTTGAGACTATCATCTTTGATTTTTAAAAAGCATACAGAGTATTCACATTCCTCTCTTGAAGTTTTTAAAGAAAAAAATTATATAAGGCTACAGAAAATGATTTGTAGATTAGCATCTTCAAGAAGATGAATTCCTGAAGATTTTTCCCAGACCTTCGGAGTCTATTTTTTTAAACATTCGCTGATGTAAGCTAATGCTTTCCAGGTTGTGGATTCAGACCCCATAAATAGGTTGTAAAATCAGTTTAGTGCTTTAAAGAAATGGTGTCTAGAATAAAACAGCCCATCATAGCAGAAGGGCGTGGTGGAGAAAAGCAGTTCAGGACATGGCAAGCAGGCAACTGAGAGCTCTACTTGCCCAGGACAAAATATAAATCTCAAAGGCACACTCCCAGTGACCTACTTCCTCCCGGCACACCCTATCTGCATACAGTTCCCCACCCAATTAATCTATATCAGTGGATCAATCCACTGACTTAATCTAACAACTCTTATAATCTAATCATTTCACCTCTGAAAATTGCACACACTTTTTGGGGCCACCTCATATCTAAGCCGTAACACCTGGGACCCATTCTCCTCTCTGCTTCCTGGCCTCCATCTGGGGAGCAGTCCTCCTCTGCCATGCCCTTCTGCTGTAAGGTTTTGCCGCACCTTGGGCCCAGAGCAGTGGAGTGGGCAGACCATGGACTGAATCTCTGAAACCATTAGCCAGAAAAAGTTCCCTTCTTCTAAGTTGTTCTTGCCAGGTATTTTGGTTGTAGTGAGGAAAAGCTAACAAATGAGAAAAAGGGAGAAAAAAATCCCACCCACTATAGTTAACCCATCTCTTCAAGAAAGGTATTAAGCCCTCCATAAGGGCCCTAAATCCATGACCCAAACACTTCCCACTAGGTCCCAGCTCCCAACACTGCTGCTTTGGGGACCAAAGTGCCACCCTTTCCCCACAGCCTAATCTTAGAACTTTCTTATTGGTCTTGATGTATTTATACTCTGGATTTCCTCTCTTAGTCCCTAGTCCTGTTCCTGTTCTTTCATTTTTGTAAATATATCTATCAGTCAAGATTCAGTTGCAGAAAATAGAAACGTCTTTAGTGAAGGTATTGAGTAAGGGCAAGTTCATGCTTATAAAATCAATGGAAAGATCACCATTAGTCAAGGAGGGCTTCAGGAAAAACCCACACAGCGTGCTTAACTGGCTGCTGCTGCTCTTCATCAGGAAGGTGGGAAGCTGAAAGCCACACTGTCAACATACCACCTTAGCTGAGATTCAGGTATTAAGTGGCCTCTACTGTCACCACCTTCGACTCTGGAGCCACACTATGTCTGTTTAATATGCTCACTGGCCCAAACGACAATTTACAAAAAGAGTAACTGGGACACTGCTACCGAAGAACCAGACAACTTTGTTCCAACTGTGCTTGCCAAGAGAAACCCCAGAACTTTCGGCCTTCTGAAGTGGTTAGTGGGACCTACATCATCTCATCTAGAACACTGGCTACAGCAGGGTTTTTACCTCTTTATCTTCAGAGCTCAGGAAAGCACAGTAGAATGGAGTGGGTGTTGGTGGCAGTGACATTTAACAGGCTGGGAGTTGAGATCTAACTTCTCTTTGAATTCAGATATTTGGCAAGGTGAGATAGGTTGCTTATTTTCATGAGTCTACTTTGGAAAATTTCTATCTTCTTTAGTCTGAAGTTGGGCAGACTACCCCTTAGGAGCTGGTAAGATGGAATTTGAGAGTTTTAGCATATTATCAACAAATACAATGTATATATTTATTTTTTTACATCTAGTGACTCATATGGGCTGTTCATATAATAGAAAAGTTAAACCTCTGAATATTTTTATGTGAAATTGATAGAACTATAGTCTGTAGAGGCCCATTTTTTATTCATTATGTATTTTATATTTAATAGTCAGTTACACAATCCAAAAATTAATGTATTTTCAAGCCACCCACAGGTCAGTCATTAATGATACATTCTGCCTGCAAAGTTTGATTTATCTCATATCTTGGGGATAAATTAAGGCTTTTATTGATATTTTTTTAATCTATATATATATTCTTAGATATATGTAGCTGGTAGCCTACCAAGGGAAGATCTGACACCAAAACAGTTTTCTGTACATCTCAGCAAGATGTGGATCAAGAAGACAAAACTGTAATGTGAGAAGGCAGTTCTGCTCAGGCTGGTGTTTTGCCCCAAATCTTTGTTGTGAGTGTGGAGTGTGGAGTAGGTTAGAAGTCAGGTCATAGAGAATTTTGGATCTCTTCTATAATTGGGCTTTCATAGAGTGAATGTATTATTTTTCCAGTATAATAAAACAAAACCATCACAAAGGTTACTATTAAGAGGTACTCAGAGCCAAACAAATTATTTTTTGGGTTCTCCTTTTTGAGTATTTGATCTTTTCACAATTTTTACTTAGTGACAATGTCAAATGACCATATGTTTATTTTAACGGAGGTATGAAAAGAAAGCAAACATTTATTTGCTTTATCAATAATGTAAAGAACACTAATTTTTAAAAATTACATTTTAGAATACTGTATGGAATTCCTGTTAAGAGAGAAAACGAAGACTATGCCTGTGTCCCTCTGGTGCCACCAGGGACACCTTCTGAATTGGCACAAGGAACTATGCAATATGTTCACAACCTGCAACTCTCAGGAGAGGAGGTAAGAACTTTCTTCAGTATTACTTTTATCTACCTCATACATTCTCAAACATTTTGGATTATGACCCTCTTGACACTCTTAAAATTACTGAGGTTGTAATAATGGTTTATTTGAGATACCTATATTGACATTTACAATATTAGAAATTTAAACAAAATGCCAAAATATTTATTTTTAAAATAGTAGTAATAAAGTCATTTGTTAATATAAAAATGTATTTTTTATGAGAAATAATTATGTTTTTAAAAACAAAAAACATAGTGAAAAACTAGGATTATTTACTTACTTCGAAAATTTCTTTGCTGTCTGCCTGTATAGAAGACAGCTGGATTCTCAAGTCTACTTCTGTGTACAATTCTGTGGGTGGTTTGATTGAAATAATATGAGAACAATTCTAGTTTTTAAACAGATATGTAGTTGAAAAAGAAAAAAATACCTTAATGCCATTTTTTACATAATTTTAAGATATTCTTTAATATATCCAAATTTAAGAAGCAGTAGTTATCTTGAGAGTTTGCTGTGAGACTTCCACTTCTGGGTAAGGTAGGGTAGAATCAGTTTTCCCTCTTCTTCCTGCCCATTACAGGTCAAAAACCTGGGCATGACAAAGGTAAGACAACCGTTCATGTGGAGAGAAGGAGGCATACTAGCTAGGAGCTTTAGGACTCAAGGAATGACATGGGTTTTCTCTTTCTCCTTCCCTCCCTCCTTCCCTTTTCCTTCCTTTCTCTCTTTCTCTTTCTCCTTCCTTTCCCCTTCCTTCTTTCCTCCCTCCCTCCCTCCCTCCCTCCCTCCCTCCCTCCCTCCCTCCCTCCTTCCTTCCTTCCTTCCTTCCTTCCTTCCTTCCTTCCTTCCTTCTTTCTTTCTTCTTTCTTTCTTTCTTTCTTTCTTTCTTTCTTTCTTTCTTTCTTTCTTTCTTTCTTCATAAATCCTAGAATTGAGCTGAAAAAGCTGGTAATCTGGAAATGCTAACAGGTAAAGACAAAAAAGAAAACAAAAAAATCCAATACTTGCTATCTCTAGCCAAAGAACCAGGAGAAGTGCAATCCAGCAGAACAGAAAATCAGAAAATTTTTAGGAAAATAACTGTTGTATTCCAGAAAAAACTGTCCCCATCCTACCTCCACCAGTAAAGGGAGTAGAAAGAACACTAACACTTCTGCCAGTATGGTTCCAAAAAGGGCTGCGTGTCCAGCAGTTACTTTGATTCTAATGGAGTGGTAATGAGACACCCCCATGCTGCCAGATGAGACCACAAGGGATTCTATCCCCATCCTAGTTACAAGCCACACCCCTCCCCAGCGGTGGAATCAGAAGAGGTCTAGTAGAGTGTCAGTTAAACAGGAGGTTTAAATAGGATCTAGAGTCTTATGGCTTAAGACCCCAAATATCCAAATTTCAACTGAAATTTATTAATCTTATTCAGCACTAGAAAAATCTCAAACTGAATATCAATAGATACCATCACTGAGATCTCAGAAACATTAAAATTATCCAACAAAATTTTAAAGCTGCAACCATAAAAATGCTCCAATGAGCAATTACGAACAACTTTGCAACATAGTTAAAAAAAAAATAGATTCATAAAGGACAGTGACACAGACTGAAATCCTAAAAATCTAGAGATTGAGGCAGGAGGATTGCAAGTTAGAGGTCAGTCTCAGCAACCTTAGTGGGATCCTCAACAAATTAGCAAGACCCTGTCTCAAAACTAAAATATAAATAAAAAAATTAAAAAGGATGGGGAAGATAGCCCAGAGACAAAGCATACCTGGGTTCAATCTCCAGTACAAAGAAAAAAAGAAAATAAGACTTTGTAAAGAAATAAAAGATGCAGAGAAGAAACAGGCACAATTTAGACTTAAAAAATGACTTAAACCTGAAACATTAGGGAGTGAACTGAAAAGTAAAATTAGTATAGAATCAATGAACTTGAAGACAGAACCTTAGAAGTTACCAAATCTAAACAATAAAAAGAAAATAGACTGGAAAAAAATAGTAATTAGCCTCAGGGATTGTAGGACTATAGCAAAAGATCTAATATTTGTGTTATGATGATCCCCAAGGGGAAGAAAAAGAGAGACTGAAAAAATAACTTAAAGAAAAAATGGCTGAATATTTCACCAGTTTGGCAATTCAAATTTACAGATTCTATGAAAACCCCCAATAGAAAACACCCAAATATATGTTAGTTAAGTAAGTTTATTAGTAAAAATTCTGAAAACCAGACAAGAAAACATCCTGAAAGCAACGAGAGAGGGACACATGTTACCCACAAGGGAACAGCAATGTGATGGAAGTGGATTTCCCCTCAGAGACTATGGTGGCTAGAAGTAAGTGGCAGAATATTTTCTAAAGTGTGAAAAGAAAGGAACTGTGAACCCAGCTCCCTGTATCCAAAGAAATATTCTTCAGGAATAAAGGGGAATAAAGACATTCTCAGGAAATCAAGAGAATTTGTTGCCAACAGACTTACCCTAAAAGAATGGCTAGAGGAAGTTCTCTAAACAGAAAGAAAATGATAAAGAACAACTATCAGAACAATAAGGGGTGGGAGTTAGGGAAGAAAAGAAGTACTTTGGATTAACAAAGGGGAATTGAAGGGAAGGGAGGCAGAATGGGAAAAGGAAAGAGTAGAATGAGTCAGACATTACTATCCTATGTGCATATATGATTCCATGACTAATGTAATTCTACATCATGTACAACCAGAAGAATGAGAAGTTATGCTCCATTATATGTATAATATGTCAAAATACATCCTATTATCATGTATAACTAATTGGAACAACAACAAAAAAGAATATCTGGAAGGAACAAGAACATGTACAGCAAAAATAGGGATAAAAACAATAGTGTTGTTTCTCCTTTTGAGTTTTCCTAAGTATACGTATCAGTCAAAACAAACATTATCACACTAATGTGGTTGTAAATGTGTACAGAGCAAATTCCTAAAGACAATTATAAATGGGGTAAGGTAAAGAGACATAAAGGGAGCTAAGTCTTCTACATTGTCACTTGAATTGGTAAAATGATGACATCAGTAGACTGTGGTAAGTTATGTTTATGTTTCCTAGTATCTACATCAATAAGTAATAAGCTATGTAAAACATTCACTCAAAAACACTATTGTAAAAGTGGAATTTTAAAGTATATTCAAGTAACCCACAGAAATGAACAGAAAGGGAGAAAGAAAACAGATAATCAACAGAAATCAGAAAAACAGAAAACAAAAACTAAAATGGCATACGTCAGCCCTAAATGAAATATAAAATGTTAAATACACAAATTACATGACAGAGTGGCAGAAGGGATTAAAAAACATGATCCAATTGTGTGGTTTCTATCAGAAACGGAGTTAAAATACAATAATAGATTCACATTGAGAATAGGATGGTAAAAATGAATATACAAATGTTAAACAAAGAAAAGTGTGAATGGCTATATTAATATCAGATGAAAGGAATTTCCCGAGTACAGAAAGTTATCAGAGACAGAAAGGGGTGCTGTGTTATAATAAAATTGTGAATACACCAATAAGACAATAATCTGAGAAAGTGCATGCACCAAACAGCAGAACAGCAAAATATGAAGAAAAATTACAGAACTGACAAGAGAAATAGGCAATTCTACTTTTCTAGTTAGAGACTTCAGCATCCCCTTTTCAACAACTAATAGCACACTTTTAGAAAATCAGTAAGGATATTGAACTCAACAGACCCATTGTCTAACAGGACCCAGTTGAAACTTGGAAGTATGCAGAAACCAACAAAAGCAGAATACATATTCTTTTCATTTACCACAACATGTATGCCAGAATAGAGTCCATTGCAGAAGCAAACAAACAAAAAAAATCAATAACAAGAGAATGACAGAAGACACCTCTAGACATTAGGAATCTAAACTATACAGTTATAAATAATCAATGGGCTGAAGGGGGAGTTTCAAGCAATTTCAAAATGCATTGAAATAAATGAAAATATAACACATAAAAAATTGTGGGACACAGCTAAAAGAAGGTTGAGAAGGGAAATTTATGGCATTAAATGCTTACAATAGAAAAAATAAAGTCTCAAAATCAATCATTTTAACTCCCATCTCAAGAACCCAGAAAAAGAAGAGCAAAATAAACCCAAAGCAAGAGGCAGGAATGAATAATGAAGAGCAGAAATCAATGAAATCGAGAGCAGAAAGAAAACTGGTAAAAAAGCCAGTTCTTGAAAGGATCAATAAAATTGATCTCTGGTAAAACTGATGGGAAAAAAATGTCAAGAGAAGACATGAATTAACAATATAGAAATGAAACGAGAAATTATCATGGACCCCAGAAAGCATCAACAGAACACTACTATGAACAACTCTACACACACACAAATTTGACAACTTAGATGAAATGAGAAATTCCTCAAAAACAACAACAACAACAACAACAACAACAACAAAAACAAACTACCACAGCTCATTCAATGGAAATAGATAATTGAGGGGGGATCCAAGATGGCAGGCCAGAGGGAGGAAGCATTCCGTGTTGCTTGTTGACCTGGGTCTCAGCTAATGGGAATACTGTTTTGCTGAGAGTGATAGAGGACCACTCCACAGCTGATCTCTTATAGGAATAATCATGGCCACTGTGTCCTGTGGGGCCCCAGGCCTCAGCTTAGAAAAGGACTCCCGACTCCTGACTACTTGCCCATGCAGGTCTGAGGGTGTCATAAGGGGGACCATTGGGATCAGCGCAGGTGCAGAATTTCCAGACACCGCTCCCATGAAGGACACTGAGTCGCTACCCACATGCAGGAACTCAAGCTGCCATTCCTGTGTGGACCCCCATCTACTAATGTGGGACTCCCTTGGTCCCCTCCATCTTGGGGCTCAGCAGCTACTGCCATAGTCCCCTACTCATGGGGGCCTGCCTGCACCTTGGACATCACAGGCTCTGAAGAAAGCCTACATCTGCAACCCAGTATACCACAGAGCTCATCTCTGAATGCATGGCACAATGTCTTTGCCTGGCTCCCCCCACCCGACCCAACACCCCATCACTGAAAGTAGCAGCCTCCATCTTGGGACACCTTCATCACCATCTTTACTTGGGGAAATTACCAGTTTGGAACACTGGATAACCAGGTACCCATAGTTTTCTAATTTCCCCCAGTCCCCAGCAGCCGCAACCTCAGCAGAGTGACTGCCCAATTCCAAACAGCCCTCCATGACAGGTGTGCAGCCACTAGAGTGCAACACACAAGACCCCCAGAGAGAAAGGTTCCTGACTAGGAAGTAGAAAAGGAGAGGGTGAGGGAGATACACTTTAGGGACTAATTTAGAGGGCAGGAACTGTGAGGCAAGATGAGGAGATAAGACCCGGTGCACACATCACAGGAGCAGAACCCAAAGGAGATTCTTGAGGTACAGACTCCCAATAGGATGGTGGGTGCCATACCCCATTTCCAGGTGCCTTCACCCAAGACCAACTGTCACACTCTGGTAACCCCCACCGTCCTGAGGGTGGAGATACCAACTAAGAACAGACAACCCCACCTATTGGATGATAAGGGAAGCAGGAAAGATAATGATCTCCAACCAAAACAATCCTTTTTTATTCCTTTGAGATTTTTTTCTTCTCTCTCTGTGTTCTCCTTCCCTTACATTCCCAACATATGTGAAACCAAGTACTTTGCATGAATTGGGATATTGAGGACTGAGATAACTGAATAGTATATTACAATTGTTGTATATTCTTTTTCTTCTTCTTTTTTTGTTTTTTTCCTCTCCAATTTTTACAGTTTTAGCATTTTTTCAATTTTTCTTAATATATGTTTGTCTAATGTACTCTACTGTCTTCCTTCTTACTTATCTACCCATAATTACCACCTCTCTATTCTCCTGCTACTAACCTTCTTCTTTAGATTTCTCTTTCACACTTCCTAAGATATAACAATTCCATATCCTCATCTAATTCCTCCTCAGCATGTCTTCCTACACCTCATCCCCAGTTCTTTGTCCACCATCAGAAACTGTAAACCCTTTTACAAACCTATGGATTATATTGTAGATAATAACTGAATTCACCATTTCTGTACATTGGGACCAAACTGTAAATGTCTTAATAACACCTATTTGTTTTTAGGTGGTATTTTGTTTACATTGGGATCTGTTAACATTGTCCTTCCCCTTAAGGAGAGGTATTGGAACCCTGTAGGGGCACTATATGCCAATAGGGTAAAAACAGTAATGCCTCAGACCCACAGAGCAACACGGAAAGACAAGGGAAGAAAGTGCCGCAAACAAATCAAGATACCACATTATTAGAATCCATGGCCAGCACAGCAGATGGAATTACAGAGAAGGAGTTCAGGATGTACATAATTAAAATGTTCTGTGAATTAAAGGATGATATAAGAGAGCACATACAGGCAGCAAAAGATCATTTTGACAAAGAGCTACATGAGCCATTACAGGAAGCAAAAGATTACTTCAATAAGGAGATAGAGGTTCTAAAGAAAAACCAAAGAGAAATCCTTGAAATGAAAGAAACAATAAACCAAATACCCAATACCTCACACATGATAGGCAAGTGTTCTATAACTGAACTGTATCCCTAGCCCAAGTTTTAACTAAAATTCTTTTCCCTATGATAAATTTGCAATGAAACAATATCTATCATGGCATTTTTGACAATCAAGACATAAAGGAAATTTCTAGAAGTGAGTTCATATAATTTTGTATTGAAGATAGATTTCATAGTAAATTCCTTATAAATAATGCAGCACTGTGACAAGGGTGATGTGGCCCCGCTGAGGAGAAAGAAGGACATAAAATTAAAAGCTCAATTGAAAGCATCACCAACAGATTAGACCACTTGGAAGTCAGGACCTCAGACAATGAAGTTAAAATATGTAATCTTGAAAAGAATGTAGACTAGACAGTGAAAATGGTAAGAAACCATGAGCAGAACATTCAAGAAATATGGGATAGTGTAAAAAAAAAAACAAATTTAAGAGTTATTGGGATAGAGGAAGGAATAGAGGTCCAAACCAAAGGAATGAACAATCTACTCAATGAAATAATATCAAAAAATTTCCAAACAGAAATAGATAATTGAATCTATAACTGTTAAGAATTTCTTTTGTCAGCATTTTGTAGTTTTCAGCATCCAGATCCTGTATAGGTTTTGTTAGATTTACAACTAATTATTTCACATTTTGAGCAACTATAAATCATATTATAGTTTTTATTGTAGAATTTATATGTTCATTAACAGATACAGAGGAATAGAAGGGAAATGTTTCTGTTTATATTGCATCATGTGCCTTTACTGAACTCAATTATTTTTGTTCTGTGAGATTTATCTTTTACATATTTCTTGGAATTTTTTCTCAAATATCCTTTTTTCTTAAATATCTTCAGGCCCACATAATTATACTGGAGAGGAATTCACCAGTTACTTAAGGAAGAATTAGCACCACTTCTATATAATTTCTTCCAGAAGAGAAAAGGGAACATGTCTGAAGGTTTTTTTTTTTCTTTAGATACTAGGGCAAGTGCTCTACTAATGGGCCACATCCTCAGCCTGGCCTCCAGATTCATTTTATAGAGCTAGCAATACTGTTACCTAAGCTAGACAAAGATAGTACCTACCCCCACCCCAAAAAAGTATGTACAAATCAATAATGGACCGATATTCTTGCTTTGGTTTGAATGTCCCTTTCTAAACTCAAATTGCCATTAAATTGAAATTAAATCTGGGACTGGGGATGTGGCTCAAGCGGTAGCGCGCTCGCCTGGTATGCGTGCGGCCCGGGTTCGATCCTCAGCACCACATACAAAACAAAGATGTTGTGTCCTCCAATAACTAAAAAATAAATATTAAAAAATTCTCTCTCTCTCTCTAAAAAGAAAGAAATTAAATCTGAATTTAACTGCCATTAAATCTGAAATTAAATTGACATTGTAACAGTATTAACAGGTAGGACATTTAAGAAATGATTAGCACATGAGGATGCTCTCACAGATAGGATTATTGCTGTAATAAAAATATAGGTTCAGCCTCCTTTTTTCCTCTTAGCCCTTCTGCTTTTTGCCATGTGAAGACATAGTAAGAAGTCCCACACAAGATACCAGTGGATCTTGGACCTCCCGGCCTCTCAAACTATGAAAGAATAAATTTCTGTTTTTTTTAAATATATAAATTACCCAGTCTCAGGTGTTCTCTTATAGGAGCACAAGATGAACAAAGATAATTCCTTATGAATATTAGGTATAAAACATTCTTAAAATACTAGGACATGGAGTTGAAACATATAGAATAGGAACTAGGCACCATGGCCTAAGTGGGTTATTCCAGGAATTTTGAAGGCTGGCTCAGTATTTGAAAACAATTTCAATCCCTCATATTATCAGAATAAAGAAGAAAAATGATGTAATTATGTATCAATCAAAGCAGAAAAAGCATGACAGACATCAACACCCATTTTTCTGATAAAAATTCTCAGAAAAATAGGAATAGTGGGAACTATTCCTAGAAAAAGATAGTGGGAACTACAACTAGAAAAAGATCATCTTGCCAAAATCTACAGCTACCATTATATTTAATGGTGAAAGGCAGGATGGGTTCCTTCACCATCTTATTCAACACAGTGCTGGAAATTTTAGTCAGTGCCATAAGGCAGGAAGAAGAATGCAAAGCACACAGAACTGAAAGGAAACAATACAGTTTTACAAATGGTGTGATTGCCTCTATAGAAAATTCCAAGGAATATGTAAAAGATAAATCTCACAGAACTAATAATTGAGTTCAGTAAAGTCGCAAGATACAATATAAACAGAAACAATTCCCTTCTATTCCTGTGTATCTCTTAATGAACATATAAATTCTACAATAAAAACTATTATATGATTTATAGTTGCTCAAAATGTGAAATTAGGTGTAAATCTAACAAAACCTATACAGTATCTGGATGCTGAAAACTCCAAAATGCTGATGAAAGAAATTACAGCATCCTAATTCAATGGAGATATTCTGTGTTCATGGATTAGAAGACTCTACACAGTAAACATGTCATTTGTCTCCAGATCGATATACTGATTAATTTAGTTTTCATCAAATTTCCATTCCGACAAGACTTTTCTTTTGTGGATATAAACAAAAGTATTCTAAAATTTATAAGGAAAGGTGAAGGAACTAGATAGAAAAAACAATTTTAAGAAGGAGGCATAAAATGGGAGGAATCAACTAACTAAATTTAAGACTAATTGTATTAGCTATCGTAATTGATACTGTGTGGTTTTGGTGAAGGGATGAACCCATATTTCAGTGGAATAAAACAGAAAATCCACAGATGGACTGCCCCAGATATGCACAACTGATTTTTGGTAAAGGTACAAAAACGAAATGGATATAGGATAGCCTTTTCAATAACTGCTGTTGAAGCAATTGAACAACAATAGTGGGTGGGGATGAATGCTGACTTAAAGTCTTGCGTCATAAAAAATTTAACTTAAAATGGTTCACAGACTTAAAAGTAAAAATGTAAAACTACAAACTAGGAGAAGATTATTGGGAGTTAAGGCTAGGTAAAGTGATCCATAAAAGAAAAAAATTGATAAATTGGACTTCATCAGAATTAAAAACGTTTGCTCTGCAAAAAGACTTTTTTAAGAGAATTAAGTACAAGCTACAGACTTGGAGAAAATATTTGCAAAATGCATATCCAGCAAAGGCCTAGTGTCTAGAATACATAATGAATTTTCAAAAAACTAACAGTAAAAATACTAAATGATCTAATTGGAAAACAAGCAAAAGACATTAATTGACATTTCACCAATAAGATATGTAGATGGAAATAATGCATATGAAAAGGTGGTCAACAAACATCATTAGCTGTTAGGAAACTGCAAGATGAAAGCACAATGAGATGTCACTACAGAGTGGTTAAAATAAAATAATGGTCGCAACACCAAGTGCTAATAAGGATGTGGAGAACTGGGTCACTTACGTGTTGTTGGTGGGAATGTAAAATGATGCGGCTCTGTGGAAAATAACTTGGCAATTAAAAGGAAGAATAATAGCTAACCAGACAACCCAACAATTGCATGCCTAGGCATTTATCCTAGTGAAATGAAAATTCGTGATTGCCTCACAACTTGTACACAAATGTTTATAGCATCTTTATTTAAAAAAAAAAAAAAACTGGAAGAACTCTGGATATCCTTCAATGGATTAAGCAAACTGTGGTACATCCATACCATGGAATACTACTCAGCTGTAAAAACCAATGAACCATTAATGGACTGCCCCATTAATACATGCAATAACAATGAGGAATCTTTAGAGAATTATATTAAAAAGTCATTTCTAGATTATAGGCTATGTGATTTCATTATATACCATTCTTGCAATAATAACATTGTGTGGGTCCTAGGTTTTCAGGGTAGGGGGCAAGCATGGGTGGGACTAAAAGCCAACAAGAGGGATCTTCATGATGATAGAACTATTCTGTACTTTGTATCAATGTCAACATTTTGTTCAGGATAGTGTATTATATAGTTTTGCAAGGTGGTGCCTTGGGGTAAGTTGAGTAAAACGTAGGTGGGATCTCTATTATTTTTACTTTTATAAACTACATGCAAATCTACAAAATAAAAACCTCAATACAAAATTATGGTCAGTGGACCAGCAAGGGGAAAAAAGAAAACAAAAAGACAAATATTAAGTTTAGCTTAAAATATGATTTATTGAATGATAATTCATAAAACCAAAAAAAATTGTTGCAATTGAACTCTGAAACCATATCAATTACTTTCTCATATCTTATTGCATTAAAATCTATTGGCTTATCTTGTATGTTGAATGGATCTTTTACTCATGGATGATTTTGTAACATCATGCATTGGTCATCTAGAAAATTTGCTCATCAAGTTATGCAGCTCCTGAAAAAGCATTAGTACATTTCCTTAGAAACAAAGTGCTGTTGTTCACTGGTGACCTCTTGTTCAGTGATGACCTCTCCCTACCCAACTTGTCCCTGAAAGCTTGAATGTCACACTTCAAATGTTGATACGTTTTACCATGTATACAATATCTAAATAACTTATTTTTTAATTTTGTCAGACAAATCTTTAGTAATGGGGATCTGGCAAGCACATAATAAGGGCTGTAAATTCTCTGAAGTTTTAATTTTGTTCAAAAGTCCCAAATTTTAAAATTAATTAATTAATAATTATTATTTTTTTTACTTTTAGTTTTAAAAAATCCCCATTTTTTTTTTTTTTTGGCACAAGTACTGTGAAATGTTTGAAGTGACAGATTTGCCTCATTTCTTCTAAGAAAATGCTTGCCACATAACCTAATTCTTAATAACTAGAGTTTGATGTTTTTCCTCTGCAATAAAACTAGTGTCTACTTCAGTTTATATCTCAAACAAGAGCACACATGCTTTTCCTTAAAACTGTTATCATACTTCACTTATGGCCTGTTATGCTCTGGATGTAAGGTGTCCCCAAAAGCTCATCTGTGAGGCAGTATGAAAATGATTCAGAGGTGAAATGATTGGGTTGTGGAGCCTTAACCCAACCAGTGAATTAATCACCTGTTGGGATTTATTGGGTAGTAATTGGAGGCAGGTGGGGTATGGCAAGAGGAGGTGGGTCATTAGGGGCATGACATTGGGGTATATATTTTCTACCTGGGGAGTAGAATTTCTCTCTTTGCTTCTTAACCATCATGTTAGATGCTTCCCTCCACCACACTCTTCCACCATGATGTTCAGCCTCATCTGGAGCCCTGAGGAATGGAGCCCGCTGTCTATGGACTGAGACCTCTGAAACTGTGAGCCCTCAAATAAACATTTCCTCCTTTATAGTTGTTCTGGCCAGATCCTTTAGTCACAGCAGCAAAAAAGCGGACTAAAACATGGCTGCAGATGCATTTTGTGTGTACTTCTCATTTAATCACATTGATCATTAAAAATGTACACTTAAAGGTTGAGATTTAATAACATTAATAATTTTTCCTGCTTCCTGGAGGGTATTTTTAAGGTGCTGTTGCCTTGATTCATGCTAAGGTACTGTCAGTTTTATCACATATATATTTTTCACCATCAGTGCAAATGTCAACACAGTGAAAAAGGCAAGGTAACCTTTTCCAGGGTCTCAGATTACATTTTGAAAACTGGTGTTGTGCCTTATGTTTCATTTATATGAATCTTAACACGTACCTCTGAAATTAATTTACATGTCTCTTTGCTTCACTGAATAGAATATTCTGGCCTTAGGTCATCAATATGAACATGAGTTATTGTACTGGGTTGTAATATATGTAACATAACCTTAGGGCAGTACAGGTGCTGTTAAACACTAAATTAAACTAGGATGCTTTAGCAATTCAGTTTACTATGCATTCTATACCTTCCTTCCGAGTTCTAGCAGCTGCCAATCCCATTGTTTCTAATCATTTTTCTACAATTCAGAATGCTTTAAGTATTGCAGGGTAAACTAATTTACCATGATTAGTGTTTCTTTACCAATTTAATTTGATCAAGTCTCTCCTGTAAAAGCATTAGTACATTTCCTTAAAAACAAAGTGCTGTTGTTCACTGATGACCTCTTGTTCAGTGATGACCTCTCCCTACCCAACTTGCCCCTGAAAGCTTGTATCTCACGCTTTGGGAATTGACTTTATTCTAGATGCTAAAGCTGCTGGAAGTCTAAAATGCTGCACAGGAGGAATTATCATATTGTATGTGACATAGTTGAATACTTGAAATCCTTCAGATTTCTATGTGATCCCTGGAAGACGTGTGGTCAGCTGCTTTTGGAGGCATTTACTCAACCTAAAGCAAGGACTTCTGGGCTGTGGGTCTGCCCACTGTTGGGTGATGCTCTGTGCCTAGCAGAACAGAGGACAAATTAGAAAAGATGCTTAATTTTGAATTTGTTTGTTGGACAAAATTACCTGGCAACTGCAAAATCTGCATTTCTCTAAATATTCTGTTGGTAGAGAGGATAATATGACCAAGTGTATGGGATGGTTGCCGTGTATCTCTAATTAGAAATAAAAGTGCCCCAAATTCATTGTCACATTCTAATTGTGAATTTTTATTTACTGGGTTTGGGTCTTCATATTTTACTCCAGAAATTCTGTGTAACAGCCACACTCCACGAGATGTTACTATTAAGGGTTCATAGAGCAGTGCCTGAAAATTGATGCTTTACATGATTTGAGAGCGCGCGCTCGCTCGCTCTCTTTCTCTCTCTCTCTCTCTCTCTCTCTCTCTCTCTCTCCCTCTCGGCAAAAGAAGTCATTTTGAGGAAAATGCATCATTCAATTAAATATTATTAAAAGTCCATAGAAACATTAAAAATATAATTATCGATAATTCCCTGCTCTTAAGGAGCTATTATTTTAAAATATTACATTTTCTTCAAGCTCTTTTCATGAATGCCTGTCAATTTATTTTGCTTGCAACTATTTTATCAAATTATTTTTCTTTTTATTGTTCATTAATTTACAGATGAAAAATTTTAATTTAAAAAATAGTTTTGGATTTAAAACTTGCAAAGACAGTATGCCCTGTTTCCCCTATTATTAACATAATAATAATAATGGGTTGAATAGTGGTCCCCGAAAATAGGGACAGTGCAGATGTATTTAATAATCCTGTGCTAAGATCATGCTGGATGTACTGTGGTCCTTAAACCTAATAGGACCAGTGTGCTTATGAAAGGAGAATTAGCATGTGAGCACATGGAGGGACCAGGGAGGAAAGCCAGGTGACAAGGGAGACAGAGATGGGAATTATGCATCTGTAAGACAAGGAAGGTCAGGATGGCTGTAACCTCTAAAAGCTAGGGGAGAGGTGAGAAAGAACTCTTTGAAGGGAACACAGCCCTCCCCAGGCCTTGATTGGAGAACTGTGAGAGAATCTGTCATCATTGGGAAACTTATAATATCTACAGAAGTAAGGTATTTTGTTAAAATTAATAAACCAATATTGATACACTATTAAAATTAATAAATCAGGATTAAATAATCGAATAATTAAAATAATTAAATTAAAATTTAAATAATTAAAATTTATAAACCAGTATTGATACCTTTTTTTGCATTTTTAAGAATTTGTTCTAATTAGTTATACACGACAGAATGCATTTTGACACATCAAACATAAATGGAGTATAACTTCTCATTTCTCTGGTTGTACATGATGTAAAATCACACATGTAATCATATATGTAAGTAGGGTAATAATGTCTAATTCATTCTACTATCCTCCCATTCCCACTTTCCTCCTTTCACTTCCCTCTGCCTAATCCAAAGTACCTCTATTTTTTCCTAAGGCTTCCCCCACCTTTGTTGTGATTTAGCATCCACATATCAGAAAAAACATTCAGACTTTGGTTCTTTGGGACTGGTTTATATCACTTAGCTTGATATTCTTCATCTCTGTTTACCTGTAAATGCCATAATTACATTCTTCTTTAAGGCTGAGTAATATTCCATTGTGCATATATATCATATATTCTTTCTCCATTCATCTATTGAAGGGCACCTAGGTTGGTTCCTCAGTTTGGCTCTTGTGAACCGAGCATAAGCATTGTGTGACTGTGTCACTATAGTATGCTGATTTTAAGTCCTTTGGGTATAAACTGAGGAGTGGGATAGCTGGGTCAAATGGTGGTTACATTCCAAGTTTTCTGAGAAATCTCCATATTGTTTTCCATAATGGTTGCACTAATTTGCAGTCCCACATCAGTATATGAGTGTACCCATTTCTACACATCCTTGCCAACATTTATTGTTGCTTATATTCTTGACAATTGCCATTCTGACTGGAGTGAGATTAAATCTTAGATTAGTTTTGATTTGCATTTCTGTAATTGCTAGAAATGTGGAACATTTTTGCATATTTGCTGTTGATCGATTGTGTTTCTTATTCTGTGAAGTGTCTGTTCACTTCCTTAGCCCATTTATTGATAGGGTTATTTGTTTATTTGGTATTGAATAAGATCATTTTGACAATATTAATTCTGCCTATCCAAGAGCATGGGAGATCTTTCCATTTTCTAAGGTCTTTTTCAATTTATTTCTTTAATGTTCTGTAATTTTCATTGTAGAGGTCTTTCACTTCTTTTGAAAGATTGATTCCCAAGTATTACATTTTTTTAAAGAATTTTGTTGTTGTTGTTGTTGTTGATGGACCTTTATTTATTTATATGTGGTGCTGAGAATTGAACCCAGTGCCTCACACATGCTAGGCAAGTGTTCTACCACTGAGCCATAACCCCAGCCTCCAATTATTATATATTTTTTGAGTCTATTGTGAATGGAGTAGTTTTCCTAATTTCTCTTTCATCACTGATGATTCATCACTGATGTATAGGACATATTTGATTTGTGGGTGTTGATTTTATATCCTGCCACTTTGCTGAATTCATTTATTAGTTCTAGAAGTTTTCTGGTGGAGTTTTTTTTTTTTTTTTGGAATCTTTTAAATATAGAATCATGTCATTGGAAGATACAGAGAAATGTAGAAACCAAAATATTAGGAATCTGAGGAACACGCTATCAAGAATTCATAAATATTTACATTTTGTCATACTTACTTTATATTTTTTAAAATAAAAGATTATTAAGTTCTCTCAATTATGTCTTTATTTCTCTTCCTCCATAACCAAGATAAATTATTGTTATAATGGTCGTCTTTCCTGTCCATGATTTCATGTTTTACTAGTTGTAGTTGTGATCCTAAACTATAAATAACATAGTTTTTATGTTCTAGTTGTATTTTATATAAATTATAAATGTGTATGCATCTTTATGAAACTTATGTTATTCTCAATGTTATGCTTCTAAGATCCATCTATGGATCATAATTTTAATGACTTTATAGTGTTTATATGAATATGCCAAGTTTTATTCATCTCTCCAGAAGAGACATTTACTTTGGATTTTATTTTTGCTATTTCATATGCTCTATGAATATTCTGCACATATCTCTCCAAGCATGTGTGTAAGGATTTGCCTACAATATAATATACAGCTGTAAGTGGAATTGCTATAACTTGTGACATGTACTTTTTCTTTTCTTTTCCTGGTTCTTTTTAGTTATATGTGACATTAGAATTCATTTTGATATAATTATGAAAGAATGGAATATCTCTTATCCTAATTAGAACCATTCTTTTTTTAATATTTATTTTTAGGTGTAGTTGGACACAATACCTTTATTTTATTTATTTGTTTTTATGTGGTGCTGAGGATCAAACCCAGGGCCTCGCCTGTGCTGGGCAAGCGCTCTGCCGCTGAGCCATAATCCCAGCCCCTAGAACCGCATTCTTATGGATGTACATGATGGTGGGTGTTTTAATCAGCTTTTTTTGTTGCTGTGACTAAAGGATCTGACCACAATTGTAGAGGAGAAAAGGTTTTTTCAGGGGCTCATGGTTTCAGAGGTCTCCATTCCTAGACAGCAGGCTCCATTCCTTGTGGCTGGAGGTGAGGCTGAACATCATGGTGGAGTGTGTTGCAGGGGGAAGCAGCTCACATGGTGATCTGAAAGCAGGAGGAGAGAGTCTCCATTCTCCAGATACAAAATATATACCTCATAGCCACGCCTATAATGAACCACTTCCTCCAGCCACCACCCTGTTAATCCCATCAGAGATTAGGTCACTGATTGGGTTGAGGCTATGACTCAATCATTTCTCCTCCTATCTTGCATTCATTGTCTCACTGTGAGCTTTTGGGGGACAGTTCATATCCAAACCATAACAGTGGGATTCACTATGTCACGGCATATACTTTTTCTACTTTCAAATGGCCAATTTGCCGGTGTGGTTCTGCTAACTTCCTCACACCCTTAGCATCACTTGGTATTGCTGCCTTTACATTTTTTTTTTTTTTTCTAATTTGGTGGTTATGAAAAGTTATTTTCCCCTCACTCAGAGGCTTTGCAACCAATCAGGTCATTTTCTCAGCAACTGGAAGCAATTTTGACAGAAGTTTGAGTTTTTTTAATCTTAGGGAACATTTGTTACTATTTCTAATAGTTTTTCTATTTTATTTTCTAAGACATCTGCTTATCCAGAAATTACAAAGATGTTTTGGAATCCCACTGCACCCAAATTCTCAGTTCCAGAATGTGTCATGAGGGACATTGTATATCCAAAATATGAGGTAATGTACTGAATAACTTTTATCTATTATTACTGTTATTATTAATATTTAGGTCGTATAATTGCTTATGGCATTAAAGTTTACTGGATAGTTGTTATGTAACTTGTCAGACAACTATTGCCACCGTCAGAATTGATTGGATGTCACTATAGAAACTATTCATATGTAAATAATTTTTATGTGTATATATTATATATATGTATAAAGATATATCTGCATACTTATAAAATTAAAATTATATATATTTCTATAAGATAAAATTATTATAAAATTAAAATTATATATTTCTATAAGATAAAATTAATGTATATATTTATTTAAAGTGTTATACTTATCCATATTACTTTAGCCACTCAAGATGAAGATTCTGTTTTCTTTTTGAAAGAATATTGTATTTGACTGAGAATCAAGATATGTAATATGGGTTGTTTAAAGGATTTTAATGATATTTTCATTTACTTTTATTTTGATCATTGATGAAAATTGAATAACGTTTATTATCTGATATTAGATAGTGATTAAGAATCATTATTAATCTTGTTGGCAATGATAATAGTATTGTTTATATAGATTACAGTTAAGTCCTTATGATGTTGCTGGAAAACCAAATGAAAAACTAACTACATAAAACTTCCATGTTTCCATATTAGTCTTTCATGGAAAAGCAAGCTTCATTTCAAACCAACCTAGAAGAGCTATCAGGGGACCACATTTACAAAGTGGTGGGAAGGAACATACAAATGCATGTTCACTTAGCAAGGTCTCATTGGGTACACCTATTCAGTTTTCTCAGATAAAAACTAAAAAGTAGTCTTAAAAGATGCATGATGTTTTGTGCTGCAGTCTGGCTGGGCACAATTCAGGAGCCACTTGTCAAAAGAAACTAACTTTATTTTTAAAACTACAAACGCCAAGCAAAACAGCTCCTCAGGAAAAACCCTCAGAGCCCAACTGCCACCACCGGCTTCCACAAGCCTCTCACCCCCACACCAATCACCACCTCCCACAATCCTCCTGCTCTTGAGGCCGATTGGCTAGGTCGCGTGGGCGGAGCCAAAGAAGTCCCCCAATGAGCAGTTCCGTAGTCTGAAGGGCAGGGAAACAGCCCAATGAACATGACCGCAGAGGAGCCAATCAGCTAGATGTTGCTGGGGCCACTGTGAGCCAATCATCAGCCGGCAGCTGGAAGTTTGCTGGCAGCTGGAAGTTTGCTGGGGCCCCTTTGGCTGTGGCTCTCAACAGTTTTGGTCATCCAAACATGCCCCCATTTTGGGGTCAATTTATTGAGGAATTCACTGAATTGAAAATACAGTTTAGTAGCCTCCTTCAATTTTCACAATTTTAAAAGAGCCATGGGATTTCATTTATGTTTTGAGCAGCTGAGTAGGTAAATATCCTATCTCCATTTCATAGGCAATATATCATATTCAGTTACGCCTTACAGTAGTGAACTGGAAGATTATTCCATTACTTTTGAAGTATGGGTTAGGCTGGCATCTGGCATTTTGGTGCTGGTAATTGAACCCAGGGATGCTCTACCACTGAGTTACACCCCTAGATTATTTTATTTGCACAATATTTTAGTCAGCTTACTAAAATACACATATTAAAAACAGAAAAAGCAAAAAAATTAAAGAAATCATGAAGAAATAAAACATAACAAGGACAATAGTGTAACAAAGCCAGAGATAAAATCAATACAAAAGAAATTCAATCCACATGTGCTGTCTCTTGAAATGGGGGTCATGAATTTACCTCTTAGTTTTGCTGCAGACAAGGCAGGCACAGAATCATGTTCATATTTGACCTATTGATTCTACATGTTTAGAATATTAGTATTGAAATATCTTTATTTTACAATTACTTGGTCCTGGTATATTGTTATTGAATATTATGTTGAGTTCCACTAGGCCATGTATTTTTTTATTTTTAATATTTATGCACAGGTGAATTATGTGCATGAGAACCAACTGCCAAAGGTAGAATGTGTCACAAGACCAAAAATTTTAAAAAGGCAGACAGATCCAGGACCATACAAAGTGCAATTATTGACAGAAGCCTTCTTAGGTAGCATCAAGTCAAGGAAGTCACTGTACCTCAAAGCAGGGAAAAGGGGTTTATATGATAAGCTAGATAACAGTGGGCTGCGGCCAACCCCAATATACCTGATTTTTCTCAAACACTATTAAAATGTTTAAAGGACAGTTGCGAAACAGTCTAGGCATCAGTGGCCAGCATAGCATGCTAAACTGACTCTTTTACTTTGTCCTGCAGGGCTTGAGATGTGGGCCAGGGTTCCCTGGTGGGCAAAGTGGTAGTTAAGATGAAGATGGCTCTAGTCATACCAATCTGGACCCTTACATGCATTTTTTTTCCTTTGTTGACTTTTGCTATCAGAATTATTCTTGCTTTCATCTTTTAAAACATTCTTAAATTGACATAGCATAGGAATAATCTTCTTAAAAACTTGGAAGGACTCATTTTTTTCTGGGTATACCACTTATGTGGGAAAGTGTTTTAAAAAGTTTTTAAACTTGTTGGATTTATTTTGCTTAAATTTTATTTTTAATTTTTACTAACATAAGAAAATCTATTCTTTAGAATACCTGTTTCTTGGAATTTATTGATATTTGCTTTGTGATTTACTAAACATTCCATTATCTACCAGTTAAGTGGTATTATATATAGTTACCATTTTTACATTGTTCAGGACTAAGCAGAGCACAGGGTTTGGAATCAGATAACATTAGATTTGAATTCATCTTACTTCCTAGGTAAACTTGTACTGTTAGTCTCTTGAAGTCTCCATTTTTTTTAAAATTTATATATGACAGCCGAATGCATTACACTTCTTATTACACATATAGAGCACAATTTTTCATATCTCTGGTTGTATACACAGTATATTTATACCAATTCGTGTCTTCAAACCTGTCCTTTGGATAATAATTTCTTTGTTCAGCTTTTGTTTGGAAGATCTATCTAGTGATGAAAGAGGTATGTTAAAGTCACCCAAAATTATTGTGTTGTGGTCTATTTGACACTTGAACTTGAGAAGAGTTTGTTTGATGAACATAGCTGCTCCATTGTTTGGGGAATATATAATTATCAAGTCTTGTTGGCATATGATTCCTTTGAGCAGTATGTAGTGTCCTTCTTTATCCTTTTTGATTGACTTTAGTTTGAAGTCTACTTTATTTGATATGAAGATGGAAACCTCTGCTTGCTTCTGCAGTCCATGTGGGTGGTATGATTTTTCCCAATCCTTCACCTTCAATCTGTGAATGTCTTTTTCTATGAGATGAGTCTCTTGGAGGTAGCATATTGTTGGGTCTTATTTTGATCCAATCTGCTAGTCTATGTCTTTTGATTAATGAGTTTAGGCCATTAACATTCAGGGTTATTATTGAGACGTGATTTGTATTCCCAGGCATTTTTGTTTATTTTTGGTATTTAATGTGACTTGGTTTCTCCTCTGATTAAATTTTCCTTTAGTGTAATCCCTCCCTCTGCTGATTTTCATCATTGTTTTTCATTTCCTCTTCTTGGAATATTTTGCTGAGGATGTTCTATAGTGCAGGCTTTCTAGTTGTAAATTCTTTTAACTTTTGTTTATCATGGAAGGTTTTTATTTTATCATCAAATCTAAAGCTTAGTTTTGCTGGATATAAGATTGGTATCCATTTTCTTTCAGAGCTTGATCTTTCCATGATCTCCTGGCTTTGAGGGTCTGGGTTAAAAAATCTGAGATACGAATCGGTCTCCCCCTATATGTGATCTGATTCCTCTCTCTTGCCGCTTTTAAGAGTCTATCCTTATTCTGTATGCTAGGCATTTTCATTATAATATTTGCTTGGTGTAGATCTGTTGTAATTTTGTACATTTGGTGTTCTCTTGTATTTGGTTTTCCAATTTGATCTTCATGCTTGGGAAATTTTCTGATATTATCTCATTGAAGAGATTGTGCATTCCTTTGGTTTGAAACTTTGTGCCTTCCTCTATCCCCATAACTCTTAGATTTGGTCTTTTGACCCATAATTCTTGGATGTTCTCTTCATGATTTCTAATTACTTTCACTGTGTGAACAACTTTATTTTCCAGATTGTATACTTTGTCTTCATTATTTGACATTCTTTCTTCCAAGTGATCTAGTCTGTTGGTTATGCTTTCTATTGAGTTTTTTATTTGATTTATTGCATCCTTCATTTCAAGGATTTGTGACTGTTTTTTTTCAGAGTCTCTATCTCTCTCTCTTTTTTTTGTTATTCAGAAATTTATTATTAATTCCAGCATAAACTTTTACACTCCAACAAGCTATAATTTTATCAATTTTTTTATTTTTAAATTTTTTTATTAGCTATACATGACATTACAATGATCTTGGCAATTCATACATTTGAAGTATCTCTCTTGAAGTAATCTTTTGTTACCTGTATTTGCTCTCTTATCTCATAGTTGGAGTGATCAACCTTTGCTTGTATTTGCTCATTTAGGTCATTCTTTAATTCACAGATCATTTTAATTATGAACCTTCTGAACTCCTTCTCTGTCATTTCATCAACTTCACTGTCCATGGGTCCTGTTATTATAGTGTCGTGGTTTGTTTGAGGCACTTTCCTCCCTTGTTTTTTCATGCTGTCTATGCATCTTCCTTTCTTGTACTGTGGATCTGAGATAGTTTCTTCCCTATATTCTTGTAGTACCCGTGCAGATTGTCTGTACCTCACCTTGATGTTGAGCTTCCAGACCTGGCTGGTGTCCCTCAATGAATGCTACTGCATCTTGGATATGGGTCCTGCTTAAGTTGGAATGGGTGGATCTGAGCCACTGGGCTTGACCTCCCACAGTGGTTGAGAGCCTGAATCCCGTGTGGATTGGTGTGGGTGGTCTGGGCTGGATCTTGGCTCCCGCCTAGTCCACTGATCAGAAGGGGCAGTCCTGCACCAGAGGCTAGGATCTGGGGAGTGTGTGCCCCACTGGGAAAGGAGTGGACCAGGCCTACTGTGCGCCTGGGCCCCACAGAGGCTGGTGTGTTGAAGTCTCAGTTTTTTGTATGTAAAGTGGATGTCTTGAGAATTTAATGAGACTGTATAGGGTATTGCCTAATAAATACAAGTGCTGAATTAATAATAGCTTTGACTGTTGTATAATATGAGTCCATTTTAAGTGGCTTATTTCTTCCATTTGATCTTAAAGACTTCGATTAATTGGGGGTTTTGAATGAAGGTGTGTTTTGTCCATTTCTCCATATGTTTACTTAATGTGATAAGAAATCATTTTATCTTTACTATGAATTTTAAGGTTATGAATTTATAGATTTTTGTCTCCTATTAATTTTAAGTGACTCAATTTGGTCTATTTAACGCTTGAATTCTGCTATAATTTTTTAATTCCTATGTTCTTTTTTTGTATCTAGGAATATTTTAATTTTGTTCCTTTCTTTGTTACATTTCTTTGTTTTTGATGTGTCGTATAAATAACATATGGCTAATTTGGCCTTACAAATAATTACTTTGTGATTTCTGTCTAAAAAATTCCATTTTGTCTTTTGTTAAAATGCCACTATTTTCTTTAGCAAAATAATTGTGCCATTTTTAATGGCAAGGGCTGTTAAATACTTAAGTAATTGAACAAGTAGCATATGAATGAAATTAAAAAATAAAGATATATATGGCATAGAACATTTCCCAACTTAAATACCATCTATTAGTTCTTTTTTCCCTGAAGTTAACCACTGGTAAGTGCATTTTTTAAAATTGTATCTATTCAGATGTTTTCGTTGTCATTTATGCTATGCAAATTGATGTTTTTACACATACAGAATTGCAATTTATATTTTTCTGCATCTTGATTTTTTTCTTTTAAAATATACTTGAATATATATATATATATATATATATATATATATATATATATATATATATAAAACACACATATTTTTGTTTGGAATTTCTGGTCCAAGTGTATGTATATTTAAAATCTTGGAAGATTAACGTCTATGTTTGCATTTTCTTTTCTTTTTTCTGCACAGTCTAATGTTTTTATTTACTTAAGTAAAAGATACATATAAAGATGCCATGAGCTAAAAAGGTAAGGTTAAAAATATGAGTATATAAAAAGATTGCTTTAATGCAAAAGATGGATGACTATAAATTTACATCAGTAGGTGTGGCATCAGGAATATGCTGCTCACATCTCTTTCGGAGAATCTGTTAAGAGGAGCATGCTTAACTGCCAGCCTCTAGGTGCTGTCCTGGAGATCTGCCTTGATATTCACTCTAAGAGGAGCATGCTTACTCTCAGCTACTTCTAGCCAACGATGGAGCACAAAGTCGTTTCTAGAACTGATGCATTCTTGCTTGATGTGGGATTGCTTTTGTGAGCGAGTTTGGCTGAGACTTAGATCTTTCTCAGAACTGCTCTGTGGTCTTTCTCTCATCCCTTTTCTCAGATGTCAGAATGGCATCATTGTTGGGAGGGTCCCCCTGCCTATTTCCTTTTTCTTTATTCTTTACTGGTCACACATGCTTTTACTTGAACTGATACCGGAGGGAATGTTAGATTAATACAATGCTTCTTAAACTTATGTTTGCTTACAAAGTATGGGCATGCATTTTATAGGAAAGTGTGGATATAGGGCATTGAGAGTAGGCAAAATTGTCTGGGGAAAAAAGTAGAAATTGTTGCAAGAATGGGATTAGTGTAAACTGGTGATCATGGCATAGCCCATTGGAAAGGTGGTCCAAAAGAAAATCAATACTGGAGGTTGTTCATTCCCCATTTTCAGGAGAAAAATGATCCAACAAGATTTCTGGCACAAGGAGATGGCTCAAACTCACGAGTTCTGTTCACCAGAAAGAAACCAGACCATTCTTCCAAGACTCTTGGTTCCTATGAATAGAAAGTTGTATTTAGCTATAAAAACATATGTACTCTAATTTTTAAAAAGCAAATTTTAACCTATTTATATTTTGAATTTACTGGTATTTTTTTTGTTTTGAAAGTTATGTTATTGATTCTGCCTTTTGTTTTATTTTTTCCTTTTATTCCTTTTCTTAAACTTGTCCTTTTTTTGTATCCCCCCACCACTTTTATTTAAATTCTGTGGCCTGGATATAATATACTCTGATTTTGCTTTTTCATTACTATTTTAAAGAGTCTCACACATATTTAAGCACATCAGGAGTCAGTCAGGGGCTGGGGATGTGGCTCAAGCAGTAACATGCTCGCCTGGCATGCACCGGGCACTGAGTTCGATCCTCAGCACCACATAAAAAAAAAATGAAGATGTTGTGTCTGCTGAAAACTGAAAAATAAATATTAAAAAATTCTCTCTCTCTCTTTAAAAAAAAGAGTCAGTCAGAATCCATCTTTCCTCTCTTAAAGGACATTTAAAAATGTTTACTTCTTCCTGTGATCTGCCACCTGAGTCCATTAAGTATTTCAATTTCTGAAACTTTTACTTACTGCATCATAATAACTCAGATTTAGCTAGAAGCTTTGCTGATTTATTTTCTTACCACTATTTCCTTTACCTTACATTATTCCCTCTCTTCTGTCATTTTTGTTTTGCTTATTATATTTTTTAACTAATTCTTTCTGGGAAGATCTATGGGTAATAAATTTTTAGAATACTTATACTCGTGGATGTGTATTATTTCTTTTGCTCTGCCTCCTGAATTCCAATTGGATTAGGCATAAAATTCTTTTTTAAATCATTTATCATTAATAGAATATACTATTCTATTTCTATTTTTGTCATTATCAGGTACTAGTAATAAGTAGTCAGACACTGTAATTCTTCTCATTCATCCCTCCTGGCACTGCATGAACTTGTTAAAACCAAAGGCTTGTATCTTTTCATATATATATTTAATTTATACACGACAGCAGAATGCATTACAATTCTTATTACACATATAGAGCACAGTTTTTCATATTTCTGGTTGAATACACAGTATATTCATATCAATTCATGTCTTCATACCTGTACTTCACATTTCATGTAAATTTCGTGAGAGCAGCAACTGTGCTCTCATTCATTGTGGCACCCCCAGCCTCTAGAATACCAGCTTACACATAGAGATGATCAGCATGTATTTATCTGATGAATGAAAGAACAAATACAATGAAAAAGACACAAGTCCTCAGTTTCAACACATATGTGAAGTGTCAAGTGTGTTTAAAAACAGTCCTCAGACATGGTGCTGAAGAGCTGGCAAGTGTTCCTAAGTGAAAGAAGGCTGCAGTGTGCTTCAAAAAGAAAAAAAGCATTTTGGATCAGCTTCATTCAGGCATAAGCTCTAGTGCTATAGGTCATGAGTTCATTGGTAATGAGTAGATAATATATAATAAACAAGGTGTATTTAAATAGAAAACTCATAAAATAAGGTAATGTATTGATGAATGAAGAAAACCAGATACTAACTTGCTGACAAGCATTGCTCACTAATTCAGTACTCGAAAGTGTTTTTACAGAAGTTGATTTCTGCAAATAATAAGGATCAACTACACATGTTTATTGTGTCTGTCCTTCATACAGGGTGTAAGCTCTCTGAAAGCAGCACTTTGTTTTTCATGCTGCAGCCTCTAGAATGGTGGCTTGCACATAGAGGTCATGAGCATGCGTTGATCTGATGATAAATTTTTGCATTGCATGTCATGCAAACAAAACTACAATTGCACTCTTGGACAATATTTTAGCAAGTTCCAACGTTCCAACATATGAACTATATTCTCTTTTTAAAATAACCATTAACTGTTAATAAGTTCTGCTATTTTGATGTCATAAAATATGGTGTTAAGCGTTTTGTCTTCATTTCATTAAAAGTATCATTTTAAATGTGTAATACTGGCTATTTCATCATTTTGTAATATCTTGCACAAGCATATGACAACATGTATTTGTCAATGAAGAGTCATGATGAAAGCATCCAAGTCCCTTTCTGTTATGTTTACTAATTCGCTTAACCTTAAATCGTACTATAGCTACTTCCTAAAAATACAACATAAGGTCAGATGCAGTGGCACATACCTGTAATCCCAGTGGCCCGGGATGTTGAGGCAGAAGGACTTCGAATTCAAAGCCAGCTTCAAGAAACTAACTGAGGCCCTAAGCAACATGTAGTTTGCTGTGAGTCCCTGTTTCTAAATAAAATATAAGAAATGGGCTGGAGATGTGGCTCAGTGGTTAAGAGCCTCTGGGTTCAATCCCAGGTACCAAAACAAAAAGCATAAAAGGATGAATAAATATTCAGTGCTGTTGATCCCTAAGTTACCCATAGCCTTATCCATTGTCAGTGATAATTACATGATACTTTTATTTAATTTTAAATGTTTTATGATTATTTTATTTCAATTTGAAATGTTAGATTTTGGGACCTAAGAATTTCAGCAAACAAGTAAAGCAACAGCATGGTTTAATATGAATCCACCTAATTATGAATTTACCAGGCTGTCAGATTTAGACCTTTTAGTGTTTTCAGCGTATTTAAGTCATTATAAGATAGAGAAGCAGCACACTTAATAATCATAATTATTGTAGACATTCCTCTGACTCACTATATGTAGAATGAGTATATATGTATGTGTGTGTGTGTGTGTGTGTGTGTATATATATATATATAATTTAGTCATTGGATAGAATTCAAAGTATAAAACATCGAAGGAAATTTTCATTCTAATTCATGTTTAGAATGCTTTGTGTTTGAAAATGAATAGTCATTTATTGACCATAAATCTAGATAATGTCTTATTCATAATCCTCATGTCAATATGCTAAATAAATTCAGTGCTAACCTATGAAAACATATGATCCTTGATCAATCAAGATAAAGGATGCCAGAAATAATACAGTTGTATCCATTTGGCTAAGGTCCAATGCTGAAGCCAAACTGTGGGTTTTGGCCAAATATTGAGGCCATAGCTGGACATTAATGCATCTTTAGAAAGTGTTTTCTAGAATTCTACCTCTTTTATAGTTTTTAAAATTTTGCTACTAATACTGTTGTACTATGAAGTAACAGTGATCACAGGCATTTAAATGTATTTCACAAGATAATTTAAAACTTATCTTTTAATCACAGAGTGTTCAAAGAAGCAGAATTTTAACTGAGAAAATTTTGTCTGAAAGCAAGGAAAGAATCAGTCTAAGTGGTTACAGAAGAATGAGCTTTAAGGTACGTATGATTTTTGTTCTGAACTATGGATTGGTTACTCTGTCTGCCGATAAGTTCAGAAATTATTCCTAGTAATTCCGGAAGTGATTTCTTGGTACTTCCACATTCCGGGAAATGGCTTATACTAGACAATGGTATCTTTGTAAAGGTTGCATCTTCTCTTTGTCAAAGATGCTGTCTTTATGACACTCCAAAGATGATATTCACTAATCAATAGCAACATATCTGCTGTGAATTTTTCTAAAATTTCCAGTTTTCCTTCTTATTCTTGCCTTAAGACTTGAATGATTAAAGGAACACATTTATAAGCCTTTTTTTTTTAAAAAAAATATTTCTTTCTTTTTTAGTTGTAGATGGACACAATATCTTTATTTATTTATTTTTTATGTGGTGCTGGGGATCAAACCCATTGCCTCTCACAGCCCCAGCCCCTTATGAGTCTTTTGATTGAATCCAGAAGCTTTATGGCCATGAAGCAGAGTAAAACTGATGGCTCTAAATGGTGATTAGATTAGATATATACTCATGACTCCAGTATCTCTATACTGTATCTAGGTAAGCTTATTGAGTAATAAATATAATTGGAAAAAATGAAATGGTGATCGAGGGCAGAGGAGAGGTATGACATTTATATAATGGGCTTAGTAATGCCTGAACTTTATGGGGGACGAACAGGAATGTTTCATTTTTCTTTCACAGTGCCTTCAGCCCTCTACTCCCCTAGATGATATCTTGGGTATGTGCCACATAGTAGAGAATTTGTCCCCTGAAACAACTCAAAACCCCTTTTCTAGTCAGCTAACTAGGTTAAATATGCCTCAATGCTTCCTCCACTGTCCCCCATAATCAGGGAATACTCTTTTCAGAAGGGGATAGTAATGTTTCTCCTATGGATCACTGTTTCTCTGCCTTCCTGATAGCACTCAAGGAACCTTTTCCCCCACGTATGTTTGATCTTTTTCTTCCTCACCAGCCTGAAGTTATATCATTCAAGTTCACTGTTCTATCTACAACACCTAGAGCAGTGACTGTTACTTAAAAAAAATTGAATCAATAAATGACACTTCTCTTCGAAAGCCATTTACGCTTTTTAGAGTGTGGTAGTAGTATCACTTGCATCCACCTATCATATATTCCCATTTTTAGTAGCTGCATTTTTGAGGTATCCTGCTGTAGTCTTAAAATGGGTATCATTATGTCACTCATGACTCAAAAAACTCAACCAATCCACCTAGCAAATAAAATTAAGTCAGAGTGCTTAACGAAGCCTCTTAACTTGGCCTCATCTGTATTTTTGTTACCTCCTACTTTACCTCTACTTCCACATAACCTCCATGTGTGCTGTACTCTGATCACACGAGAATCCTCACGGTCTAATATTTCTGTCACTTGGACATTTCTCTGCTTGCTGAGTCTGTTGCCTTGTCCTGGGATATTCTCTACCCTTTCTCACTACAGAAGTGCTGCTGTCTTCACATAGTAGTTCTGATGCTTCCTGTTTAAGCTGGTCTATCCAGATTTCCACCTGTTCAGAACTGGTTTCTCCCTCTTCTGTGTTCTCTTTACACCTGATCTGTGCCATCTTTACAGTCATTGCCACAGGTGCTTTTGATTACAGCTATATCTCTTGCTGTTTGCACTGTTATCCTGTCTGAAAGCGTGGAACATAACATTTCCTTTATACTTTTCACTCCAGTTTCAGCTCTTTTAATATAATATCCCTATTCTTGGTGCCATTATAATAATATATAATATTTATCTGGTCCCCTGAAGTAAAAAGTTGAGGTTGCTTGTGATTAGAGAATTAATAAGATAATTTTCTTTATTATATACTTTGCTAAGTTAATTAGGATGCACTTTGAATCCTGTTCCTCTTCAAGAAGTCAGCGACTTCAAAGTCAGTAAGAACCTATGTTTTAATTAGTATTTCTACATTTCATTAATTTACCTACACAATTATTATTAGCCAACTATCATATGACATTTTAGTTTATGTCTACGGTTAATATGTATTTCTCATTCAATTATTTTGCAGGTTTTCTTACTAAAAAAATCTGCATCATTTGAAAATATTAAAACATGTTTCAGTACACAGTCTGCACAATTGAAGGTATTGTAATTTCAGTTTTTATTATCCAAAATAGATGTTTATATTTCTACCAATAATAATTGCCTTACATTTTTTCCAAATGCATGCATGTATGTTTCATATTTTAGTCTCTATTCTAATTACATTTTGAGTCAAATATAGTTTCCTGAGATGGAGGAGTATAATATCATGGATGGTCAAGATCTCTATTATTCTTTAGTACGTTTTAGATACATAACTAGCTTGTATGAAATTGTTGTTTGGAATTTGGGTCTAAATTCACTATAAAAAGATCTCTCTATAACAAATTGTTTATTAGCAAAATGAAATGCTATAAATTTGTTGACAGTGCTTCAATAGGCAGAAAATGATATATCAAAGGATTAGAAATTTGTGTTCTTTTATTGAATAATGAGTATTAGAGTTTCAATGATTAATGTATAATTGACCAGATTTTCAGCTCCTGCTGTTGTAGTGTTGCAGCAGACCCCAGCTGCCAGCCGGTGTCTTCTTTCAAGGTTCCTGTCTCATGAATTTAAAGAATGAAATCCACAGACATGGACGAGTAATCGTAAAAGAGTAGGATTTATTCAAGCGAGAAGAAAAGAGACAGAGCTTCTTCAGGGCGAGAAGGGACCCAATTGGGGTCCTGATTGGGGTTGCCACTTAAATGTACTAGTCTAGCGGGTGATGTAGCTACTGGGTAGTAGTGTCCATCAATATTTATGATAATCAATATTTTATCAATGTTTATGATACCAATGTTATTGGGCAAAATCTATGCTAATTAGCTTGAGTCTGTAGCATTCGCTCCGGTCTATCTTACCTTTGCTCACTGCCCTGTGACCAAGGAGTTGGATGGAATGTTTGGAATTTGTTTCTACAGGTTAATCTAATGGAGTGGCCTTTACATGTAGAGAACCCTTTATCGGGCTCATTTTCTTAACTGTTTGCCTGTTTTACTGTATGTCTTTTCTATCTTTTCATTAATACCCAATTTAAAACATTTTCAAAACAGTGCTATAGTTTTAGTAACTATAGCCAAATTAATTTTAATTGATCGTATATATTTTTTACCTCATTTTTTCCTATTAAGAGAGCAAAATCTGCAGTTGAATTGAGAAAGGAGTTCACCACCAAATCATTAGAACTAAAGGATGATATTCAAAGCAACCTGAGACTGTTGATGTACCAGAAAAGAAGGGCGTTGGAGCTCCAGTTTGCTGAGCAAAAGAAGGCCCAGGCCCCTTTCATCAGAGCACATATTACTGAGCTCCTAGAGAGCATTCCGGATAACAGCACTTTTGAAGACATCTCTCTGTCTCTCATTGAAGCATCGAAAAAAGCTGGCATTACTTACATTGTTTTTCCCAAGAGAAAGATGATGAAATGGAAGAAAAGCCTGAAATCGAATAAACTTACGACTGTGTATAAAGAGTTATCCAAGCCTCCAAAACCAATTCAAAGGTCTTGTTCAAGCAATATTACTTTATAATTTAAGAAATGTATTGTGGTTTTGGCCTCAATTTTATAATTTCCCCCAGTGAAGTTTTATTATCTCACTTAGCACTGAAAATATGCTAAAGGTATAGTCCATCAATTTTTAAAAATATATGGATGTTTCATGGTATTAATATGTGTGTGGCTCAAACTATAAAGTGGTTATATGATTTAGGATAACAAATAAAACTAAATCAGTTTGATGACTGAATGAAGTCTCTCAGTGGAAAGAAAAAAAAATTGAACAAATTATTTGTTAGATATGGTTGGGTATGAAAAACGAACCCGTGCTCCCAACAAATACCACTCATTTAAAAATCAAAATAGATTTCTGTATTTAACTGTTTTCAAATTTTAACTTTTTCTTGAATGAGAAGTAGATATATAGAGAAACTGGGCTTTGTATGTTCTGAGCCCTTCTTCAGAGATCAACACACAAAAATAATTGATTTTCTCCTTACTCAGAGGCAATAATAGCTAGTGTATTTAAAAATATGGAGGGACCTGAAATCATAGCCACTGGAACTTGAGATATGTTCATGTTTCAGTGTTCAGAATATCACTTTTTTCTTCTTTTTCTTTTTTTCCATGATACTTCAGACTAATTAAATGAAAAAAAAATTTATGCTTCTATCCAGTGCATTATAGTTATGTATACTAGTTGGGTTCCTTTTGACATAATCATACATGTGTGGAATTTAATTTGCTCCATTTCAGGCTCCAGTGCTTCCTCTTTCCTTCCCCCATTCCCTTTCCTCAACTCTACTGGTCTTCCATTTATTTATTTATTTAATTGTTGATTTATGGATACACAGAAAGGTGGAGTTCACTGTGGCATATTTGTACATGTACATAGCATAATTTTATCAAATTCATTCTGCATTTACTCCTCTTTCTTGTCCCTCCTTCTTCCCCCCTCAATTGCTTTCTTTTACTCCTTTGATCTATGTCTTCTTGTGGGATTGGATCCCCCTATGCTTTTTCTCTTACTGTGCTGTAGCTTCTGCTCTATGAGAGAAAACTTTTGACCTTTGATTTTCTGAGTCTGGCTTATTTCACTTAACATGATATTCTCCAGTTTTGTTCCTTTACTGGCAATTCTATAATTTCATTTATCTTTATGGCCAAGTAAAACTCCATTGAATCACATTCCATAAGCAAAGTGTTGTGCAAAATGGTTTTCTTTCTTCTTTCTTTTGGTACCAGGGAATGAACTCAGGGATCTTTAACTGCTGAGCCATATCCTCAGCCCCTTTCTTATATTTTATTTAGAAGCAGGGTCTTGCTGAGTTGCTTAGGGTCTTCCTAAGTTGCTGAGGCTGGCTTTGAACTTGCAATCCTCCTGTTTCAGCTTCCTGAGCTGCTGGTATTTACAGACTTGTGCCAGTGCCAGTCTTTCAAAAATTCGTGGGATTCATTTCTCTTTAGATGTCCCTGGATGATAGGGCTTATTAAAAACGTCCTTTTGAAAAGTAAAAACTTTCTTGATGATAAAGGAATAAAAAGTTTGTGTTCACTTTATTGTTATAAAGGCTTGCAGGTTCTGTAAAAGTCTTATCTTTTGGTGTGGATCATGACATATTTCTGAAGAGACTGGGGAATAGCACGTAAGTGTGAGTGACAGAGTGGGACAGAGGCCAGCCACAGTGGAGAATGCCATTTGATCCTGAGATCTCCATGTACTTTTGTTTCTCCTCTGTAATGAAACTTTTTTGATTAGGTCATCTTTAGGAGATTTTGGGTAGATTTCTTAAGTTAAAAAATGTTTTAGACCAGAACTAGAAGTTTGCTCATATGTCTTTGGCACATTTACTGATTTCAAAGTATTATGAGTCTTCACCATCCTAGTTAAAGGACAACACAGCACCACCATGACTCAGGTGATTTCCATGGGAAGGATATAATAGTAGATGAAACACTGCTTCTGTGGGATGTTGTTTTGCTTACTGACTCTTCATTCTTTTGGGTATAAAATTTCACCATTTATAAGAGAATTATTTGCCTTTATTAATAGCCTGATTTAAAATTTGTATATGCTGCTAACAAGCATGATAAGAATCACACAATGAGCCTTTTGGTGGTGGCAATAAAATAAACTGTGCAGTGTTTATCCAAGACACATGTTAGTACAGCTTTCTTAACTTTCTTCTTCTTTCTTTCTTTTTTTAAAAGTCTTAAATTAATTTACCACCTAAATGTAGATAGGAGATAATTATTAGTTCACAACAAGTTATCAAATTTCTTTAAAAATAGTTTTATTCCTCTAGCTGGAGATCTTTTTTTTTTAACCAATCTTAACTTGGTAACTCAAAAATATCCTTCTTATTATTTCCTATTCCACCTTTAAGCTTGTTGAATCATAGCTCTTCTTGGTGGGCTCTTTTAATGGTTAGAGGTGGACTACGTGTGTTCTCATGTAACAAGCCAAATCTTGACTGTGGAAAGGAGTTCCTGCAGAAGGCCATTTGAGCAGATTAAAGACCCAGACTCATGCCTTCCTCTTCAGTCTTCTTGCTGTAGGTTGCTGTGTTGCCTCCTTCCTCAGCTAGGTCTTGGCTGGAGGCTATACACCTGTACTAACTTTGTAGCTTCCCTGTTTCTCTTCAAGTGCCCTTCTGCTTTGGTCCTTAAGCCCAATGTTGAGAGACTAACCAGTGAGGTACAAGAGGAAATCTTCCTCAACAGTTGGCTGACAAGGCAGTGAACCATTCCCACCGAAGGCCTGGCTGCCTTGACTTACTGTTACCATTCCTGCTTACCTGGGCTTGTGTGAATTGCTAGTCTCTTGGATCTCTGTCAGTGCTCTGGCTTCCAGGACTGAGGAACATTCTTAGGCCTGTCCTTTTGCTGATGGTTTGCTTATACCCACGAATTCCTCTCTTTGGGCCCCATTCTAGAATAATTGCCTTTAGTCCATTCTTTCATTATCAAAACCTTGTATGACCTGCTCCTGAAAGTGAACCTGTGATCTCAGTCTTGGTTTTCTGGGCCCATCTTGTTGCTGTTAAATCACCAGGAGAGGCAGAGTTTAATCCCTCTCCTCACATTCAGGAGACGACACATTTTCCTTTGTTGTTTTTTTTCTTCCTTTGGGTCAGGAATCTGTATATTTGAATTCTAATTCCCATTCACTAGGTCCTTGGTGACCAGCCTAAACTACTTAATTTCTTCTGATGTCTCCCTAGCTGGAAGATTTAGAGGTTATTCACAGGATTTCTAAAGTAACTTTCAGCTCAAAGATCCCATAATTCATGTAGTAAAATCAACCTTATTCTTGCACAAATGAAAAATTTTGAGCAAATGTTTAAACTATTTAAAAAAATTATTTGTTTCTTCAAATAGTCTTACATCTCCTTACAAACTCATTATGTATACATGGATTCTGACTTGACAGCCTGGTATTTTTAAACTGGCAGGTGAGGTAGCAGGTTGATTTACCTTGGTTCCTCTCAATGAAAAACTATAACCATACTCATGGCTATAAAAACATAGATCTAGACCTGCAATATATAAAGAAATATTTCCCTTCTGGGGTGGAAGTAAACATCAAGTCTCCTTTTCTGATCTTTCTTTTTTGATCTGGACTATTTAACTTCAATGATGTGGGGCTATAACTTTTCCTTGTAAAAGTTCATCCACCATCTGCATTTGCTGTTTATGTTTTTCTAGAGAGTTGTGTAGCAAGTTCTTATTCTTTGTTTTCTTAAAAATGTTATACTTACTTGGTAGTAAAAATAAAACAAATGTATTGTAAAGAAATTTAGAAAGTACAGCAATTCTCTCAAGCCACAACATATTTTGGAATGTTTATATGGGAATACATTTTAACAGTTGTATTTTTAAGTGAGTATGTGTGTAAAATGTGTTCTATATAGAAAGTCTGGAGTTTTATACAGCAAACTGTTGTAGTAACTATTTCTGGGTTATAGGAAATTGATCAGATGGGGCAGGCTGAGACTTTCAGTGTTTTACTTTATGCATATCTGTATTTGTGTGTGTGTGTGTGTGTGTGTGTGTGTGTGTGTGTTACTAGAGATTGAACCCCAGGACACTCTGTCTACATTTGCATCCCTTTTTATCTTTTATTCTGAGAACAGGGTCTTGTTAAATTGCCCAGGATGGACTTCAGCTTGCCATCTTCCTGCCTCAGCTTTCTGACTAGGGATCACAGACTTGTGTCTGTGACCACCACTTCTATATTTCTTGAAAATTCTTCTAAGTAAACATTTATTTGTGATTAAAAAGAACATTTCTTCCTTATTTTCAATTTTAAAAGTCTTTTTGAACAATGCCATGTGGAAGGTGGGGATTCTTAAAGCATATTTTCATTCATGACAGCTGTATTTCTGAGTAGATATACTCTATTTTCCTGGAGTATATCTTAAGAAATGTTTTATATAATGGAATCAAATACATGGTTGTTTTATGGAACTCATTGAGGGTGTTAAAAATGTATTATAACTTCAAGACCTCTGCCATCAAAGTAAGCTTGAATAATCTGATAAGAAATTTACTAAATATTTACATCATTTGCTATTCTAAACTGGTTTCCAATTGCAGCACGTGAAGCCAGCATGGAACTCAATTCCATCCATCATCTATATCCCCTGACCCCCAAAAAATAAATAAATAAAAGGTTAAAAGACATTTTAATTTTTGTCAAGGTTGATTACTTTGAGATCATGAGAACATTCTTTGCTTTTATTAAAACTTGAAGATATTCATGTTACTGTCTTATGTACTTTTATAAGACCATATGTTGCTTTCAGAATTTAGGATCCTAAATGTTTATCTCTCCCTAATAGTTGGCAAGATTTCTTTTTTTTTTCTTTCATTATTTCTTTTTAAAATCAGAATGTGAAAAATGGGTATCTAAGTTATTCTTTTTCTTTCCCATCTTAATTTATGGAACTTGGGACTGAATTTTAACATTTGACCATGGTAACAATATCAGCTTAGGCTTTTGATTGGTTTTAAAAATCTCTTTAAGTGATAAGTGACTCAGTTTCAAGTTATGCTTTTTTTTTTTTTTTTTTTTTTTTTTTTTTAGTTTTAAGTCCTCTAACCTTTGCTACATCATTCCAGTCAGTCTTGAAGCATGTGTGGTTCAGGAGTTGGGCTGAGGTGCATATAGGTTAATATAGAATTAGAAGATTCCTTCAAGGATTCAACTCTCTTTCTTCCGGAGTTTCTTTTTCGTTCTGGCCCTTCTGGACTTCTTTCTAAAATTTCTCTGTCTAGTAAAATTTCCGAGTATCTATTGCTCTTTAAGTACGTGCCACCAGCTGCTCTGAATTGTAGCTCATCTCTGATGTAAAGACACAAAAGGACAAAACCATTGGGAAGTTTATCCCGTAAGGGCTGCTTCACCAAGTTTTGACTCCCATTCAGAGTGCCTGCTTTTGTTTGCTTCTCAGAATCCTCATGCAGTTGATTTTTTAGTAACTTTTCAGTTCGTTATTGTTATTAACAGAAGCGATGTACTATAAGGGGCTTCTACCATCATAACAGAATCACAGCTCTGTATGGATTTTTAGTATATTCTCAGTGGGAGATAATACAGCATGTTTATGTGCTAGTGTGAATGATTCAGTGGAGGGGGAACAGTGGATACAGAAAACCCAGGAGTTATTGAAAGAATGAAACCCTTGGGAAGGCAAAAGTGGATGAAATACAGAACATAAGTGCTACTTAAAATGAACTTAAAGGAGGGCATGTCCACCATTAAAAACAAAGGGAAGACTGGTGTATGTGATTCTATGTATTTGGTTATATGAAAATGAGGGAAGGTTTCAAGTCTTTTCTATTTTCAAAGAAGGTGAAGTTAAGTCCAGAGTGAAGGGGTGAAAGCTCAATTTCTTTAATTGAATTATGACACATAGTAGGAACTGATCCGCAATTTGATGAATAAATGATATAAGCCATTCATTTGTTCAATGTAAATTTATTGGGCAGTTATTACATACCAGACACTATTCTGGATAAGAAATAGAGGGCAGTAAAAAGACTAACAAACTTTCTGTTCTCATAGAGCTTGTATTCTAGTGGGAAAGAAGGGGAGACGGAGAAGGGGTGGAGATGAGATTAACAAATGATGTTAAGAGAGAAATGTTATGAAGAAAATTAAAGCAGTGAAATAGGGGTTACTATTTTAGACAAGAGTGGCCATAGCCTTTATGAGGTAATGATATGCAAGCATAGGATTGAATGGAATGAAATAGTGAGAGGTTTGAACATCTGAAGAAGAGGTAACAGCAAGTGCAAAGGCCCTGAGTTGGGGACATGCTTTTTCTTTTCTTTTCTTTTCTTTTCTTTTCTTTTCTTTTCTTTTCTTTTCTTTTCTTTTCTTTTCTTTTCTTTTCTTTTCTTTTCTTTCCTTCCTTCCTTCCTTCCTTCCTTCCTTCCTTTCTCTCTCTCTCTCTCTCTCTCTCTCTCTCTCTCTCTTTCTCTCTTTCTCTCTTTCTTTCTTTCTTTCTTTCTTTCTTTCTTTCTTTCTTTCTTTCTTTCTTTCTTAGGGACAGCATAGAAATTAGTATGGCAGGAAAAGAGGGAGTCAGAGTAGTGAGAAGTGAAGTCAAGGAAGAGGTCAGATTGATTTCATGCAGTGCCTTGTGGGCCACAGTAAATGATAAGTTTGAAATTATAAAAGTGCCAGGAAGTCATTGTGAACTTGATAACTGGGTAGTGCCATTTACAGATTATGGTAAGGACACTGGATTCTTAAATACAAAAGAAAACATTGGGAGAAGTGAATTGATATGGCATAGTTTATGTTTCCAAAGGCTCACTGTGGTTGCTGTGTGAAAAAATAGATTGATTGTAGTAGAAGCAGCGAGAAGGCTATTGAAATAATCCAGAAGAGAAGTGGTTGCTTGTCTGGGATGATCTAAGTAGTGAAAGGTGCTTGGACTCTAAGATAGATTTGGGGAGTAGAGTCAATAGTATTTACTCCTGGATTTTTTGTGGGATGTGAAAAGAAGCAGATTAAGGATGATTCCAAGGATTTCTCCTGGAGCAACTGGAGAGATGGAGGTTTGCTGAGAAGGGTAAGACTGCTTAGTGAACAGATAGTTATATAAGGCTTTGGTGGTGCAGTGTAGACAAAAATCTAAATGGACTGGACTTCAGCCTAGCTTTTTATATTATGAAGACATTGCAGGACAGCTGACATGCTGGTCAGGATAGTAAAGATAATATTATTGTCCCTGCTGTGAAAATGTAAACTTTACCTGATTCCCCATCTTGCAGAAAAGGAAAAGAAATTATATCAGGACCACAGCTGCAAACCAGGTGTCAGGAGGTATGTTCATTGCTTCAGTAAATATACCTACCACATCTGGAACTAAAGTTGTGGTTGTTATCAACACCTGATTAAATCTGCGATGATTTACAGTAATTTATATACAAGATTTTTTTTTTTTTTTTTTTTTTTTTTTGCTGGAAAACAGGTCCTTGCCTCACTAGATCCACTGTTAGGAGGTCTCAAGCTAAGATTTTTCCTATCACCTGATTTTCATTATTCCTTAATTGGATTGATAGATTTCGGTGGCACCCACAGAGGGTGTTGGTGGATCAGGATAAGTTGAAAGCAAGTATCTGATAACCTCCAGGAAGTCTTAGTATTTCTTCTTCCTCATACCTTTGGAAAGTTTTAGGGGAAATTCACTATGTAAATCTATGCCACATGGCAGGATTCTTTCTCAGTTGGGCCTGGCTTGGCCTTTCTGTCAGGTGAGATATTTTGGATGCAAACTTGCCTAGGTCTGAGAGTTAGGCAAAAAAGTGTCAATCTCCATTATAGTTGGTTAGCTTTATGCCCAGAAGACCTAGAATCTTCTCACCTGTGTAAGTCAAGGAATGCCCATCTATCTCATCTCTGAGTACTTGTGGTCATTTAGTTATGGCCATAGATCCTTGCAAATTAAGATTTGGTTATTATCATTCTATCCCTGTGGTTTATTGATGTAACTGTGCTTACAGGTCTTTGCTGGAATTTACCACATCTGTATCCAACTGTTCCCATTGGGACAATTGAACCAAATCAATTTTCTCATCCTTCTTCTTTATCATTTTTTTTTTCAATTCTAAGGTCAGCACTGACAAAGATTTTCAAGAATACTGTGATCCCTCAATTATGCATTTTCTGGGTTTTTTTTTCCTCCCAGAGGTTAAGACTTGACTAAGAATGTTCCATATTGCAGATCAATTTCCCATTTCTTTGAACCTTAGAGCTTACTCCTGTTTAGAAGTGCTTCTCAAAGTGCATCAATGTATGTTATCTGGGAACTTATTAGGTATGAAAATTCTAGAACTCCACACTAGGTCTACTGAATTAGAGACTTTGGGAGTGAGTCCCAGGAATTTGTGTTTTAACAAGACTTTCAGGTGATTGATGGTAATGTTTGAGCTCATTCTCTTAGAATATGCCAGGGTAGGCTATCCAAGGCTACACCAGCTAGGGCCAGTAGCACCCACCCAAGGCCACCTCCTGAATCTGGGGAGTGTGTAAATCAGGTTCAGTACAGTGCATGAGCAATATGACAGAGTAGTCATTGAAAGATATTTATGCAGGAGGGGAGTGAGTCTCACAAATGGGGGATCTGACAGTCCCTCAGTGTTTATTCTGTCAAAGGAAGGTAAGTGAGATTTGGAGATTCAGAATTCTCACCTTCATTCATGTCTGCTTAGATGTTCACATCTTTTATTTCAGTTTCCTATTCTTTCCCTAGCTTCATTACTTTGGTGCATAGTTTTGAGAGTGTGGGCATTTAATAAGTATTGCAACTATTCTTTTGGTCTGAAAAAAAGTCAGGACTACACAATGTTTATAACCATTATTGTTGTCCTAGTGACTAAGTGATAGCTTACCTGACCTCCTGGTACCTTACCTTTCAGCTGAATATCCTTCCCTCTTAGCAATGGTGATGACTTGAGAGGTGGATTAACTATTCCCTATTTTACCTTGGCAAGAAGGTTATCCTAGAATCCTTTATGTGTGGGTGTGTTTACTGAGTCCCGCTGTGGTACCAATTACTCTATCAGTAATTACAAAGATGCAGGTTCCCAGTAGTAAATGGCATTCTCAGCTAAGGATAATTCTGAGAGGGGCCGATAAAGGGGAAATTTACAAAGATGCAGGGTATAGGGAAACCACAAATAAGAATGCAGTTTCTGGGGCTAGAGATAGTCAAGTCACTCTACCCCTAAGTTTGAAAGGACAAAAAGGTGATTACTAGATCCTGGAAGAGTTATATAGAAACGGCTTCCTTGAAAGAAGTAGTTATCTTTGATCAAAGGTCATAGTCAATTTGAGGTGACCCTTCACGAAGGAGCCTGTGGAATAGATACCTTGATTTCATTTTCCTCTTTCTGAGGTTCCTAATTGGACACACTCAATGAGAACACAGCAAGGGAATATAGTCTGTACACATTAGTCTCCCATGACAGTGAGAAGGATAGGATTGATGTTGGGGTGCAAACAAAACCTCTCACACAGAAGTTCTTTCTAAGGTGACATTTGAACAGAAACATGAATTGAGAAGAATCCAGATAGTCAGAAGGGCTAAAAAGGACAATGTCCTTGAAGCTTGCTCTCAGTGATATGGCTGAAGAATAGGGTGTGAAGGAGGGTGTAGTGGTATCAGAGATCTCTGCTGGGACTTCATCATGTGTGACGTCGCAGGACATGGTGAAGGACTTGGTTGGTATTCCAGGTACCTGGGGAAGATCTTGGAGGAATAACATGATCTCACATACTTTTAACAAAAACATGCTAAATGTCATGTAGAAGATGGATTAGGCAAGAGAAGAATCAGGGGAGCAAGGAGTTATTGTACCCTGAACAGAAGAGATGATGATGTCTTGCACTAGAATGTGAAGAGGAGGGGAGAGAATTGGAAAGGACAGAAAACGGACTTTTCTTACTTTTGTTCTCCCAGTTTCAGCACTAGGTCTTTTTCAGTGTGTAGACTTAGTAAATGCCTGTGAAATGATGGGATTAAAAATGTTTTTTTTTTTCCTCAATAGAATGTTTCTCCTATCTCCGTGGCTAGGGCAGTACCCGTACAGACATACGATAAATGTTACTTGACCTTGAAGCATTGGAAAGCATACTATGCATTATATAATTTGATAGCTTACTGGAGAAGGGTGAAGTCTGGCTGTGTATTCGGTAGTCTGTTTGGAAGTATTTGTTCTTCCTTCCCACTTCCTCAAGTTGGTATCCTCTCCAGCCTCTGGGATGGCATTCCCCTTCTCACCTCATGTTTATGTCTTAATAGCAAGAAAACAAACTGGTTGAAAAATGGCCAAAGAACCTGAATATACATTTCTCAAAAGAAGAATTGCAAATGGCCAATAGATACGTGAAAAAAAATATATCAGGGAAATGTAAATTAAAACCACAATGAGATATCACCTTATTCCTGTTAGAATGGTTATTATTATTCCTTGTAATTCCTCTGGTGGAGGATGAGGTAGTGGTGTAAACTAAGCCTGAAAGGAGCACTGACCACATTATTTTCAATACTCTAGTGAGACTACTTCTTTAACAATAGTCTTTTGCTTTTATAAACTTGAGAGAAATTCTTCATTCTTTGTTGCAATTTTAATGAATTAAAAATCAAGACTTGTGGTGTATAAAATTAGCATGTAATTTTATTTTGATAATAGAAAAATAATAATAATTTGTGGCTGAGTTGATTTGTTAATCAGAAAGATAATTATGTTTCTGTAATTTAAAAAAAATTTATTCTTTTTAAAACTAGATCATTATCTCATGGAATACTTCCTGGAGAAAGGAAATGTTTTCTCAAAGTTCCATTATATGAACATCAAGTACGGTGTCCCAGCTTACCTTTGAAGTTAGATTTTGATAAATTTGTGGAAAGTAGGGGAGGAATACCAAGGAATACTAATCCTCGGATGTGGGCTGCTGAAATATTCATTAAAGATAAGATTCCGAAAGTGCCCCCACCAGTAGTGAAAACTTCTGTTGAAAAGGAGATTTCTGAAAAAGTTGAAGAACCACCAAAACTAGAATTAAGTGATTTTTTGGGGTGTGATCTTCCACCAGAAGTCATTGAGCATTATAAATCTGAAGTGAAAACCTTGACTCAACAAATAAATAATAAGATACTTCCTGAAGTTGCATATTGCAGGCGTGGAGCTATTTATAGGCATCTGGGAAAGTTACAGAGTGCCATGAATGATTTACAGGAAGTAAGTTTTTTTTTTAAAATAAAAAGAACAATACTTACCACTTGCATTGCTTTTGATGATATGGTAATTTTTGCTGGAATTTTCAATAATGGATAATTATATAGTATGTGGGATTGTGAAAATGCAATTACTGGCATTTCCAAATAATTAGCATTAAAACACCAGATTTTTGTTTGTCAGATTGGAATGCTTTATTTTATATTGTATGCACACAAAGCAACTGGGATTGATAGTGCTTGAAAAATTTATTCGATAGGATATCTGCCTTTAGCAAATCAACTTTAGTTAAATTTATGCATATGTTTTCTAGGCTATGATTTTGGAGCCAATGCTTCTCAATGCCTATTGGCACCGACATTTCATTTATCTTTTCCAAGACAGAATTAATGATGCTTTGGATGACTTGAATTATATAAGTAAATATAATAAAAATAATGCAGGTGGGTTGTTAGCTATGTTACCTATATCATTATCTCAGCTTTTGTCATTTATTGTTATTATAAGATACATAAACCAATAGATATACATTTTGCAAAAATGGATGTGATTCTCCTCAATTATTTTTACTCTTAATATTCAAATAATCCTGTATTGTTTTCAAAATGCTCTTCATGGTTTGAAATAGTCATTTCCTTAATATACCTTGATTCCTTACTGCTTATATCACAAGAAGTTTTAGAAGTGATCCACAAACCTTCCAAAAATCTGGTTCATAGTCATAGTATTACTAGGACTTCTTGGTTGGATTGATCTGTATGTGTGCCCTATGTACTCTCTTCTAACCCTCTCAAACCACCAGACATGGAACAGCCTAGAAATGAGAAAGATGTCATACTCTTCTTTGTACCCCAGCACCCAAACATAACTCAAGGTTCAATATACTTAACAATTGTTTAATGGCCTATGTTAATCTCTGCTAAAACCCATTTAAAATTTTGTGCTGTCAAGACCTAGCTTTTTACTATGAGCACTGAAAAAGTATGAAACATTTTAGACATAAAAAAGGTAAAAGGTAATTTGGCAATTTTATCACTTTCAAATTGAGAGTACTTTTAACCACAAATGAATATTTATCCAGCTTTTGAGAGCAATTGGCTTTGTTGAAATTTTTAAAAATTAAATGATTTTAAAAATATAATAGAGAAAATTATTTTAAAAACCACATTTTTGCTGGGTATGGTAGCACATGACTTTAATCCCAGTGACTCAGGAGGCTGAAGCAGGAGGATCATAAGTTTTAGGCCTGCCTCAGAACCTAGTGAGATCCTGTTTCAAAATAAAAAGGGCTTGGGATGTAGCTCAGTGGTCAACCCCCACAACCCCCCTTCTATTTCCAGTACCACCAAAAAAAAAAAAAAGTGTGTGTGTGTGTGTGTGTGTGTACACATATATATAATTATTTTTTAAAATCACATATTTAGAGAGAATAATGTTTTCAAATTTTTATTCTTAAAGAATTGTAACACTAAATTTGACCTTTTTCTCTTCTTTAGAGGCATATTTGTCAAAGGCAGAAATTTTCAAGAACAAAGAAAACACTGCTTTGGCAATTCTAAATTATACCCTGGCAATTAAGTGCAGGCCCACAGAAGCTGATAGCTATTTCAGGAGGGGTGAGATGCATGAAAAAGCAAACAGAGTACTGGCCATTGATGACTATTCTAAAGTAAGCTTTATTACATATAATGCTGCCATTTATATATTTTAGATCATGATATTCTTGTGCTCATGGTATAGCAAGGTTTTGAAAGTCTTTCATATATTTTTTATCATCAAAATTAATTTATTACAGGTTAGGAGCTAGAGCTTTCATTCTTGGTATTGATGTTAACCCTACTTCAATGATTTTTCAAAAAAATATTGGTTAATGGATTTCCCCTCTTGGACTTGAAACAGCAGGTAAAGAAGTTGCTCTTTCCTTCAGATGATAGAGAAAACCATATTCCATTTTTTATAGCTTCTTCTCTTTTGTAGGGAGAATCTACCTGCTCTCAAAGAAGCTATAGTTACTGTTTTATTCATTCATTCATTAACTCACAAATATTTATTGACTAAGGCACCATAATGTAGTGGATAAAAGTTGGTGAATAAAATAGACATTTTCTGCTTATACAGAGTTTATAGTTTCAAGGACATATATTAAGGATAGATTTAAACACATACATGAATACATAATAACAAATTATGATGGATGCTGATGGAAATGAGGACAGTAGGAGAATATTTCCATTTGGTTGAGGATGTTGAACCGTGCTTTGAAGCTACAGAGGCAAGGTAAAGTATTCTCCTAACTACAGAAAAATATGTAACTCTGATCTTCTGACTTTTAGTTTCAAATTCCTAGTCCTTAGTTCAATTGAGAATTTAGAAGAAAGAATTTAAGTAATTTAACTTTCCATATTCCCATCTATGATGGTTTAGTCACTTCCCTGGCACTCTTCTGCGTGAGGAGCATAAGTTTTGTAACTTCTGGTTTAGAAGTGACCAAAAATTCCTTTGAAGATATTGAATTATTAGATTATTTTAAATTAATTTTTTACTTATATATGCCAGCAAAATACATTACAATTCGTATTATGCATACAGAGCACAAAGTTTTCATATCTCTGGTTGTATTCAAAGTATATTCACACCAATTTGTGCCTTCATACATGTACTTTGGATAATGATGTCCATCACATTCCACCATCATTTTGAAATTATTAGATTATTGATTCCATTCCTCTACTGGGCACCATATTTTAAAAATAGATTAATACAGCACCAGAAGGCTTCAAAATCCTTGAAAATACATGATAACCTTTGTGCTTCAATTGTTCCCTAGTAACAATAGGCGAAGAACTTTACAACTGAGCTTATGATTTAGTCTGTCACTGTATGGCTTTTGTATATCTAAGTGAAATGGAAAAACCAAGCCACTACCAATTCATTTCTTTTTATCATGTTAGAGACTAGATTAATCCATAGCATTGATGTAATCTAATCTGTTTCACCTTTAATTAGGATAAAATGCTGTGAGAGATACAATGTAGCCCAATTCTAGTTGAACAATTCATTTATGAATTATTGTCAGTAAAAATTTCAGTGGGCAAAAGACTTGGCTTCTTATACATGCTGTTTCTTTTTTAAAAAAACTATTTTAAAGATATTCCCTTTCAAGATGATGAATGGGTTTCTTAATATAGTCTTTAAATGTAAATGTGAAAATTTTGGTATCTCAAAGTGTGATTTTCTTTTATGTAATATAAATTTGTTATGTGACTATGTATGTAGCTTTTAAAGCATGTAACATGTCTATATACCTCTCCATGCCCCTGTAGTGTATTTTTTATGATCCCCAAAGAGTAGATGCATTATTGAAACGTGGGATGTTTTTCTATGAAAATGAAAATTGGACTTCAGCCATACAGGATTTTACAGCTTTGTTAAATATAGAACCCAAAAATTTGCAAGCAAGGTAAGAATTATTTTGGGTGTGATCTTATTTTTGAAATTATTACTCTTTGAAATACATTTTCAGGAAATAAAATTGCTTGAAATACATCAATAACCCCTTAGAAATAATTAATCAATTTTCAGTGCCACCTAATGGATGGTAGTGAATAACTTAACAGGCATAAATGAAAACTGAGTTATTTTATCTGTATTTCCTAAATACTAGTTACATTGTAAATTTCTAAAGCATTGGCCATCACCTATATTTTTCTTTTTCAAATTTCCTTTTAAAACATATCCTCTGAATACAAAGAATGGTTTTTTATATATATATTTTTAAAATCTTAATGTATCTTGTATATTAAAACTCTTCTTCCAACCTTGTGATGTATAATACACTTCTCATTTTGTTGTTTTCCTTTTAAGCTGAGCTCTACTTTGAAGAAGTATAAATGTGCATATAGTCAGGCCTATTCATCTCTTCCCTTACAATTTTTTAATTGGTGCATTATAATTACACATAATAGTGGAATTCATTATACCCTAGTCATGTAGTAAAGCATGCATCTAGAAAATCAAATGAAAGGGCAAAGTGCATCTTAATGACTAATCATCATGTGAATATCCCTGTAACCATCACTGGGTCAAAAAGACATTTTCAGCACTCTGAAAACCTCTGGATCTTTGTCTCTTCTAGAGAGACAAAGAGACTCCCTTATAGTTTTTTATAGTTGCAGCACACAAGTGTACATCTATAAACATTCTTAGTTGAGGTTTACCTATTTTTGTTTAATGTTACATAAATGGAATTATATGATAGTGTTCATCCAGGTCTAGCTTCTTTCACTGAATATGGTGCACTATACATTACAATTTACTTATCCATTTTATTGTTGATGAATTTTGAGTCCAGCTTTCAATGATGAATATTGATCCCTTGAACATTCTTGTGCATGTCATTGGTACTAATACAACATTTCTGTTGTACATAAAATGTCTGGTTGATAGAGTTTGCAGATGTGCAACTTTGGGGCTCAACTGGTTTCCTAAAATGGTTATACTATCAGAAGTTCAACCCAAGCACTTAGTATTATTATGTTACTTTCATATTTTAGTCATCCTTGTGCATATGTAGTATGACCCTGTTGTATCCGAGTTTTCTTTTTCTTCATTACCAACACGATTGCTTTTTCATATATTTATTAACCATTAGATTTCCACTTTGTCTGCTTATTTCTCATTAATTTCTATAAGCTCTTAAATTTGTTGGTTATTTTTATGGCAAATATTTTTTTCCCATTCCTGATTGTCATTGCATTCTTTAAATATTGTCTTTTGGTAAACAGAGTTCTTAAATGTAATATGGTCTGATATATCATCTTTTCTTCTTTAAGATTCATGCTTTTTATGTTATATAAGAGTTTTTTCCTACCCTGAGTATTCTATTTTTATAATTATTTTAAATTTTAGTTTGATGAATTAAAATGGTTGGCACTATTACATTAAGTTGAATTTTTGTAGGGATGAGCCAAAATGTATCTATTGACCTTTCAATATTTTTTCTTCTATTAGTCTTGTATATTTTTAAAATTTAGATATTATCAATTTTATGTGAGCTCTATGTATATATGTTCATCATGTCTCATTAAAATTTGTGTTAATTTTTAAAAGAAATTTATTCTAATTGTTATATATGACAGCAGAATGCATTTAAATTCATAGTATACATATAGAGCACAATTTTTCATGTCTCTGGTTGTACACAAAGCAGAGTCACACCATTTGTGTCTTCATACATGTACATGGGGGTAATGATGACCATCTCATTCCATCATCTTTTTACCCCCCTGCCCACTCCCTTCCCTTTCCTCCTCTTTGCCCTATCTATAATTTATCTATTACTCCCATGCTTCCCCTCCCCAACCCCATTATGAATCAGCATCCTTATATCAGAGAAAACATTTGTCATTTGTTTTTTTTTGGGGGGGGGTTGGCTTACTTCACTTAGCATCGTATTCTCCAGCTCCATCTCTTTATCTGCAAATGCCATGATTTTATCTCTTTTATTGCTGAGTAATATTGCATTGTGTATATATACCACATTTTCTTTATCCATTCATCTACTGAAGGGCATCTAGGTTGGTTCCACAGTTTAGGTATTGTGAATTGTGCTGCTATTAACATTGATGTGACTGTGTCCCTGTTTTTAATTCCTTATAGAATGAGGAGTGGAATACTGAGGAGTGAAATAGGTGGGTCAAATGGTGGTTCCATTCTCAGTTTCCAATTAATCTCCATACTGCTTTCCAAATTGGCTGAACCGATTTGCAGTCCCACCAGCAATGTATGAGTGTGCCCTTTCCCCCACATCCTCACCAACACTCATTGTTGTTTTTATACTTAATAGCTGCCATTCTGACTGGAGTAAGATGAAATCTTAGAGTAGTTTTGATTTGCATTTCTCTAATTGCTAGAGATGTTGAACATTTTTTTCATATATTTGTTGATTGATTGTATATCCTGAGAAGTGTCTGTTCCATTCCTTGGCCCATTTATTGATTGGGTTATTTGTTTCTTTGGTGTTAAGATTTTTGAATTCTTTATATATCCTATAGAATAGTGCTCTATCTAACCTGCTTCAGTCTTTTTGCTAAGGATTGCTTTAGCTATTCTGGGTCTCTTAATTTTCCAGATGAATTTCATGACTGCCTTTTCTATTTCTATGAGGAATGTCATTGGAATTTTAATTGGAATTGGTAAAAATTTGCCCCCATTCTGTAGGTTCTCTATTCACCTCACTTATTGTTTCTTTTGCTGAGAAGAAGCTTTTTAGTTTGAATCCATCCCATTCATTGATTCTTGATATTAATTCTTGCACTATAGGACTCTTATTAAGAAAATTGGGGAATAATCTGACACGATGAAGATTTGGGCTTACTTTTTTCTTCTCTTAGGTGCAGGGTCTCTGGTTTAATTTCTAGGTCCTTGATCCACTTTGAGTTGAGTTTTGTGCATGGTGAGAGACAGAGCTTAATTTCGTTTTGTTGCATATGGATTTCCAGTTTTCATAGTCCCATTTGTTGAAGAGGCTATCCTTTCTCCAGTATATGTTTTTGGCACCTTTGTCTAATATGAGATAACTGTATTTATGTGGGTTAGTCTCTGTGTCCTCTATTCTGTGCCATTAACCTACAAGTCTATTTTGGTGCCAATACCATGCTGTTTGTTACTATTGCTCTGTAGTATAGTTTAAAGTCTGGTATAGTGATGCCACCTGCTTCACTCTTCTTGCTAAGGATTGCTTTAGCTATTCTGGATCGGTTATTTTTCCAGATGAATTTCATGACTGCTTTTTCTATTTCTATGAGGAATTTCATTGGAATTTTGATTGGAATTGCATTAAATCTGTATAATGCTTTTGGTAGTATGGTCATTTTGACTATATTAATTCTGCCTATCCAAGAACAAGGTAGATCTTTCTATTTTTAAGGTCTTCTTTAGCATTCTGTAATTTTCATTGTGGAATTCTTTCATCTCTTTTTCCTTTAATTCCCAAGTATTTTATTTATTTTGAGGCTATTTAAATGGGAGTAGTTTTCCTAGTTTATCTTTCAGAGGATTTGTCCCTGATGTACAGAAAGAAATGGCTTTGATTTATGGGTGTTGATTTTATGTCTTGCTATTTTGCTGAATTCATTTATTAATTCTAGAAGTTTTCTGGTAGAATTTTTTTGATCTTGTAGGTATAGAAAGATCATATTGTTGGCAAATAGTGATAATTTTAGTTCTTCTTTTCCTATCCATATCCCTTTAATTTCTTTCAACTGTCTAATTGCTCTGGTTAAAGTTTCAAGAAAACTGTGTTAAATAGAAGCAGTGAAAGAGGGCATCCCTGTCTTGTTCCAGGTTTTAGAGGGAATGCTTTCAATTATCTCCATTTAGAATGAAGTTGGTCTTGGGCTTAGCATGTTCCTGTTATTCCTAGTTTTTCTAGTGTTTTGAACATGAGGATGTGGTATATTTTGTCAAATGCTATTTCTGCATCTATTGAGATGATCATATGATTCTTATCTTTAAGTCTATTGATGTGATGAATTACATTTGTTGATTTCCGAATGTTGAACCAAACTGCGTCACTGGGGTGAACCCCACTTGATTGTGGTGCACTATCTTTTTGATACATTTTTTTAAATTTGATTTGCCAGAATTTTATTAAGAATTTTTGCATCTATATTCATTAGAGATATTGGTCTAAAGTTTTCTTTTTTTGATGTCTCTTTGTCTAGTTTTGGAATCAGAGTGATATTGGCCTCATAGAATGAATTTGGAAGTGTTTCCTCTTTTTCTATTTCATGAAATAAATTTGAGGAGTATTGGTATTAGTTTTATTTATTTATTTTTTTGAAGGTCTTGTAGAACTCAGCTGTGTATCCATCTGTTCCTGGGCTTTTCTTGGTTGGTAGGCTTGAAATTGATCTGTTTTACTTGTGTATATCATTCTGTCAGTTTGGGAAAATCATGACTCTAGAAATTTGTTGATGGCTTCAATATTTTCTATTTTATTGGAGTACAAATTTTCAACATAATTTCTAATTATCTTCTATATTTCTGTAATGTCCATTGTGATATTTCCTTTTTCATCACAAATGTTAGTAATTTGAGTTTTCTCTCTCTTTCTCTTTGTTAGCATGGATAATAGTTTATAAATTTTATTTATTTTTTCAAAGAACCAACTTTTTGTTTTCAATTGTTTCGTTTCTTTCAATTTCATTGATTTTAGCTCTGATTTTAAATATTTCCTGTCTTCTACTGTTTTTGGTGTTCATTTGTCCTTCTTTTTCTAGGGCTCTGATATGTAATGTTAGGTCTTTTTATTTGCTGACTTTTTCTTCTTTTAAGGAATGAACTCCATGCAATGAACTTTCCTGTTAGTAGTACTGCCTTCATAGTGTCCCAGAGATTTTGATATATTGTATCAGTGTTCTCACTTATCTCTAAGAATTTCTTAATCTCCTCTTTGATGTCTTTTACAACCCATTATTCATTCGATAGCATATTATTTAGTCTACAGGTGTTGGAGTAGCTTCGAATCTTTATTTTATCATTGATTTCTAATTTCATTCCATTATGATCTGATAGAATGAAAGGTAGTATCTCTTTTTTTTTTTTGATAAGAGTTGTTTTGTGGCATAATATATGGTCTAATTTAGAGAAGGATCCATGTGCTGCTGAGAATAAAATCTATTCACTTGTTGATGGATGAAATATTCTATATATATCTGTTAAGTCTAAATTATTGATTGTATTATTGATTTTTATAGTTTCTTTGTTTAGCTTTTGTTTGGAAGATCTATCCAATGATGAAAGAGGTGTGTTAAAGTCAACCCAGAATTATTGTGTTGTTGTCTATTTGACTCTTGAACTTGAGAAGTGTTTTTGATGAACAAAGATGCTCCATTGTTTGGGGCATATATATGTATAATTGTTATGTCTAGTTGATGTATGGTTCCCTAAGAAGTATGAAATGTTCTTTTTTGACTTTTTTGATTAACTTTGGTTTGAAGTCCATTTTTAAAAAAAATATGAAGATGGAAACCCCTGATATTTTCTGCAGTCCATGTGAGTGAGATGTTTTTTTCCAATATTTCACCTTCAGTCTGTGGATGTATTTTCCTATGAGATGAGTCTTTTGGAGGCAGCATATTTATTTTTTTTTTTTAAATCCAACCTGCCAGTCTGTATCTTTTGCTTGGTGAGTTTAGGCTATTCACATTCAAGGTTATTATTGAAACATGATTCATACTCCCAGTCATATTTCTTTATTTTTGGTATTTAATTTGACTTGGTTTCTCCTTTGATTAATATTTCCTTTATTGTAATACTTCCCTTTCCGATTTTCATTGTTTTTTGTTTCCTCCTCATGGAATATTTTGCTGAGGATGTTCTGTAGTGCTGGCTTTCTAGTTGTAAATTCTTTTAACTTTTGCATATCTTGAAAGGTTTTTATTTTATCATCAAATCTAAAGCTTAATTTTGCTGTATATAAGATTCTTGGTTGGCTTCCATTTTCTTTCAGAGCTCGGTGTATGTTGTTTCAGGATCTTCTAGCTTTCAGGGTCTAGGTTGAAAAGTCTGCAGCTATCCTAATAGGTTTCCCCAAAATGTAATCTGATTTCTTTCTCTTGTAGCTTTTATAATTCTCTCCTTACTCTCTATGCTAGGCATTTTCATTATAATGTGCCTTGGTGTGGATCTATTGTGATTTTGTACATTTGGGGTCCTGTACATTTGATTTTCCAATTCATCCTTCATGTTTGGAAAGTTTTCTGATATTATTGTTCATTCCTTTGGTTTGGAACTCTATGCCTTCCTCTATCCCAATAATTTTTAAGTTTGATCTTTTTATGTTATCCCATAATTCTTGAATGTTATGCTCATGGTTTCTTACCATCTTCACTGTGTGGTCACCATTATTTTCAAGATTACATATTTTGTCTTCATTCATTGTCTGAGGTCCTGTCTTCCAAGTGATCTATTTTGTTAGTGGAGCCTAAAGAAGTTGGTTATTAGCAGGGGAAGAGAGAGAAAGTGGTTTGGGGGAGAGAAGTAAGTGGGAAGATAGTAGAATACAACAAACAAATAAACATAAATATCAAGAAAATTAAAAAAATGTAAAAATAGGAGATAAAAGAATATGCAACACCATTGTAATATACTATTTAGATGTCCCAGTCCTCAGTAGCCTGGTCCATGAAAAGTACTTGATTTCACAAATGTTGGGGATGTGAGGGCAGGAGAAGAGAGAGAAAAAAAAATTTTGAAGGAAGAAACCAGGATTGTTTTGGTTGGAAATCAGTATCTTTCCCGCTTCCCTTCTCATCCAATAGGTGGGGTTGTCTGTTGTTTGCTGGTATTTCCACCTTTAGGATGGTGAAGGTTATATTAGGATGGGAGGGTTGGTCCAAGGATCTCATGTGGGGCCTACTCATGTGACGTGGGCGCCTGGTCTTATCTCTTTATATCTCCTGTAGATCTGGAAATTTCTGGTCTCTAGTCTCTAAACTGTATCTCACTCACCCCTTTTCTTTCTACTTCCCAATCAGGAACCATTCTCTCCAGAGGTCTTATGGGCTGTAATCTGGGGTCTGCACACCTGTTGTGGAGAGCTGTTTTATATTGGGCAGTTCGAAACTCGGTTTTGCAACCCGGTTTTGTGAGCTATGGACCAGCTGCGAAGCAGCAGGCACTGTGCCAGGTTATCAGCTGCTGGGGAGAGGGGGGGAGTTGAGACTTTCAGTACCTTGATATTGGTTCTAAGTCCCAGCCCTTGTTCCAAGCTGGGAGTTGCCCCAACTAAAGATGGTGAGTAAGGTATCCCAAGATGGAGATGACTGCTTTAATTGAGGGGGTATCAGGTTGGGTGGGGCTAGGTAATGGTGTTGAGCTGGGTGTTCAGAGATGCAGCTCTATGGCATGCAGTATTGTGTCTGGTGGCTATTTCCCGAACCAATGCAGTGTCCCCAGGTACAGGCTAGTGCATGTAGGGGACTATGACAGTGGTTGCAGTGACCCAAGATGGAGGTGACCCGAGGAGCCCCACATTGGTGGATGGGGTTCCACATGGGAGTGGCAGCTGGAGTTCCTGCATGTGGGCAGTCGCTGGGTGTCCTGCATAAGAGGGGTGGCTGGAATTCCTGCTGGGTGCTAATGCCTGTGGTCCTACCTACTCAGGCACCTGGAGGACCTGTGTGGACGAGTGGCCAGGAGTCCTGCAAGGCAGCTGTTAGGGGTCCTCTAATCACTCACAGAGAAACAGTATTCCCACTACTTCAATCCCAGGTCCCAGAGTGACACAGAATGCAGCTTTCCTCTAGCCTGCCATCTTGTATCCCCTCCATCTTGGATCACCCCAAAATTTGTTAGGTCTTAAAAAATATTTTAAATTTCAAAATAATACTTGTATACATGTATGGGTACAATGTGATGCAAAGATATACATATTATATATATACATATTATACATATATACATAATATAATATATATAATATATATGTATATACATATTATCCTTATGTATTTATGTATAATATGTATATATAATCTATATATAATATAGATTATGTTTTTATGTCATATACATATATTATATATATTATATACATATAATATATGACACAAATTTCCCAGCACCATTTGTTGAAGAAGCTATCTTTTCTCCAGTGTATGTTTATGGTGCCTTGTCTACTATGAGACAACTGTATTTACGTGGATTTGTCTCTATGTCTTCTATTCAATTCCATTGAATAGAAGACATAGAGACAATTCATGCCTGTTTTGGTGTCAGTACCATGCTGTTTTTGTTATTACAGCTCTGTAGTATAATTTAAAATCTGGTATTGCAATGCCTCTTGCATCACTTTTTTTCACTAAAGATTGCTTTGGCAATTCTGGTCCTTTAATTATTCTAGATTAATTTCATGGCTGCTTTTTCTATTTCTATGAAGAACATCACTGGAATTTTAATAGACTTGCATTAAATCTGATAGCACTTTTGATGGTATAGCCAGATTGATAATATCAATTCTACTTATCCAAGAACATGGGAAATCTTTCCATCTTCTAAGATCTTTACAATTTCTCTCTTTAGTGTTCTGTAGTTTTCATTGTAGAGGCATTTCACCTCTTTTTGTTGGGTTGATTCCCAAGTTGTTTTTTTTTTTTTTTGAGCTTATTATGAATGAGATAGTTTTCCTAATTTCCTGATTTCTCCTTCATCATTGGTGTATAGGAACAAAATTGATTTATGGGTATTAATTTTGTATCCTGCTACTTTGCTGAATTTATTTGTGAGTTCTAGAAGTTTTCTGGTGGATTTTTTGGGTCTTCTAAATATAGAATCATGTTGTTGGCAAATAGAAATAGTTTGAATCCTTCTTTTCCTATTTGTCTTTTTAATTTCTTTCTTTTGCCTAATTGCTCTGGCTAGAGTTTCAAGGGGTATGTTGAATAGAAATGGTGAAAAAAGGGAATCTCTGTCTTGTTCTACTTTTTAGAAGGAATTTTTTGAGTTTTTCTCCATTTAGAATGATATTGGCCTTGTGTTTGTTAGCTTTTTCAATGTTGATGTATGTTGCTACTATCCCTAGTTTTAAACATGAAGGGGGGCTCTATTTTGTCAAATGCCTTTTCTGCATTTATTTTAAGCCTATTTACGTGGTGAATTATATTTATTGATTTCTGTATGTTGAACCAACCTTGTATCCCAGGGATATACTCTAGTTGACCATGGTGCATTTTCTTTTAAATATGTTTTTGTATCAGATTTACTAGTATTTGATTAAGAATTTTTGCATCTGTATTCATCAGGATTATTGGTCTGAAGTTTATTTTCTTTGATGTATCTTTGTCTGGTTTTTGTATCAGGGTGATACTAGCTTCAGAGAATGAGTTTGGAAGGATTCCCTCTTTTCTCTTGTGGAATAATTTGAGGAGGATTGGTGTTAATTTTTCTTTAAGTGTCTGGTAGAATTCTGCTGAAAATACATCTGGTCCTGGGCTTTTCTTTGTTGGTAGGCTTTGGATGACATTTTTAATTTGATGACTTGAAATTGATCTGTTTATATTTCTATGTCCTCCTGGTTCAATTTGTGCAAGTCATGTATCTCTTGAAATTTATTGATGTATCAAGGTCTATTTATATACATATATATTTTATGCATATTTATAAACATATATTTTAAATTTGTTATATATATGATAGTAGAATGTATTACAATTCATATTACACATATAGAGTATGATTTTTCAAGTCTCTGGTTGTACACAAAGTAGAGTCACACCATTTGTGTCTTCATACATATACTTAGAGTAATGATGTCCATCTTATTCCACCATCTTTTCTACCCCATGTCACTTCTCTTCCCTTTGCCATATCTAGAATTCATCTAATCCTCCCATGCCCCCCACCCATAATGTTATGAATCAACATCCTTTAATCAGAGAAAACATTCATCATTGTTTTTTTAGGGGATTGGCTAACTTCACTTAGCATCATATTCTCCAACTCCATCCATTTACCTGCAAATGCCATGATTCTATTCTCTTTTATTGCTGAGTAATATTCCATGGTGTATCTATACCACATTTTCTTTATCCACTCATCTACTGAAGGGCATCTAGGTTGGCTCCACAGCTATTGTGAATTGTGCTGCTATTAACATTGATGTGGCTGTGTTCCTGTAGTATGCTGTTTTTAATTCCTTTAGGTATAGACTGAGGATTCGGATATCTAGGTTAAATTCAAAATTTAATTTATTGGTGCATAAATTTTCATAAATAGTTTCTGATTACCCTCTGTATTTAAGTAATGTCTGTGATGATATTTCCTTTTTAACAACTGACTAATAATTTGAGTTTTTTCCTCTGTTTCTTTTTGTCATCTTGGCTAAGGGTTATCAATTTTGTTTATCTTTTCAAAGAATCAACCTTTAGTTTTGTTGATTTTATTTTGAAAAAAAAATATTTTGGGGGATTTCAATTTCATTGCTTTCAGCTCTGATTTTAATTATTTCCTGTCTTCTAATACTTTTGGGTTTGATTTATTCTTCTTTTTCTAGGGCTTTGAGATGTAAAGTTATGTCATTTATTTGCTGACTTTCTATTCTTTCTACAAATGAGCTCAGTGCAATGAACTTGCCTCAGAACTGCTTTCATAGTGTCCCAGAGATTTTGATATTTTGGGTCACTATTTTCACTTACCTCTAAGTATTTTATTATCTCATTCCTGATTTCTTCAGATATCCATTGGTCATTTAATAGTGTATTATTTAGTCTCCATGTGTTAGAATATGGTATATATTTTAACCATTCAATCCCTGAACCTGAATCATTTAACACACAAACAACAAAGAAAGAGAGAAAGAGGAGAGAAAAAAATATATAAACTAAAATAAAGGTTCTTTTTTCATAAAAGAATATTTATTGCTACATAAATGTTGCCATATATTATATGATACATTAACATATTTGATTAGATATGAAGCATATTTGTGGTACTATATTGTCACATAAAACTTTAAATTAAAAATAGTGATTTTTTTGTATTTTAAATTTTTTATTATTTTTAATATGTTCTTTTTAGATATACATGACAGCTCTAGAGTGTATTTTGACATATTATACATACATGGAATATTTTTCTAATTAGGATCCCATTCTTGTGATTGTACATGATGTGGAGTTTCACTGGTTGTGATTCATATATTAACATAGCAAAGTTATGTCCAATTCATTCTAGTGTCTTTCTTATTTCCATCCTCCATCCCATACCTTCATTTCCCTTGGTCTAATCCAAAGAACTTCTATTCTTCCCTCTATCTCCCTTAATTAGCATTAACATCCACATATCAGTAACAATAAACGTTATTGCAGGGATAAGGGTACACCCATACGTTGATAGTGGGACTACAAACTGGTGTAACCATTATGGAAAATGGTATGGAGATTCCTCAGAAAACTTGAAATGAGACCACCATTTTACCCAGTTATCTCACTCCTCAACATATTCTCAAGGGATTGAAAATCAGCATCCTGAATTGACATGGCCACATCAACATATATAGCAGTTCAATATCCAAACTATGGAACCAACCTAGGGCCCTTCAACAGATGAATGGACAAAGAAAATGTGGCATACACAGTGGAATATTACTCAGCCATAGATAGGAAATTATGGTACTTGCCAATAAAGCATAGAACTGGAGACTATCATGCTAAGTTAAATAAGCCAATCAAAGTAGAGTCACATCCTTTGTGTCTTCATATATGAACTTAGGGTAATGGTGACCATCCCATTCCATTATCTTTCCTACCCCTATGCCCCAGTCCCTCCCCTCCCTCCCCTTTTGCTCTTTGCCCTATCTAGAGTTCGTTTAATCCTCCCATCCTTCCACCACCACCACCCTCGCCCTGCAGCATATTATGAATCATCGTCCTTAAATCAGAGAAATCATTTGGCATTTGTTTTTTTGGGATTGGCTAATTCCACATAGCATTATATTCTCTAGCTCCACCCACTTATCTGCATATGCCATGATTTTATTCTCTTTTAATGCTGAATAATATTCCATTGTGTATATATACCACATTTTCTTTATCCATTCATCTACTGAAGGGCATCTAGGTTGATTCCACAGTTTAGCTATGGTGAATTGTGCTGCTCTAAACATTGATGTGGCTGTGTCCCTGTAGTATGCCTTTTTTAAGTTCTTTGGGTATAGGCTGAGGAGTAGGATAGCTGGGTCAGATGGTGATTCCATTCCCAGTTTTCCAAGAAATCTCCATACTGCTTTCCATAATGGTTGCACCAATTTACAGTCCCACCATCAGTGAATGAGTGTATCCATTTCCACACATCCTTGCCAACATTTATTGTTGCTTGTATTCTTAAAAATTGTCATTCTGACTGGAGTGAAATGAAATCTTAAGAGTAGTTTTGATTTGCATTTCTCTAATTGTTAGAGATGTGGAATATTTTTTTCATATATTTGTTGATTGATTGTATATCTTCTTCTGAGAAGTGTCTGTTTAGTTCCTTGGCCCCTTTATTGATTGGGTTATTGCTTTTTTTTTTTTTGGTGTTAAGATTTTTGAGTTCTTTATATATTTTAGAGATTACTGCTCTATCTGATGTGCGTGTGGTAAGAATCTGTTCCCAATTAGTAGTCTCTCTTTTCACTTCACTGATTGTTTCTTTGGCTGAGAAGGAGCTTTTTAGTTTGAATCTATCCCATTCATTGATTCTTGATATTAATTCTTGCACTATAGGAGTCTTATTAAGAAATTTGGGGCCTAATCTGACATGATGGAGATTTGGGCCTACTTTTTCTTCTATTTGAAGTGGGGTCTCTGGTTTAATTCCTAGGTCCTTGATCCACTTTGACTTAAGTTTTGTGCATGATAAGAGATAGGGGTTTAATTTCATTTTTTTACATAAGGATTTCCAATTTTCCCAGCACCATTTGTTGCAGAGGCTATGTTTTCTCCAATGTACATTTTTGGTACCTTTGTCAAATATAATATAACCGTAATTATGTGGGTAATTTCTGTGTCCTCTATTTTGTACCATTGATCTACACATCTATTTTGGTGCTGGTACCATGCTATTTTGTTATTATTGCTCTGTAGTATAGTTTAAGGTCTGGTATAGTGACACCACCTGCTTCACTCTTCTTGATAAGTATTGCATCTCTTATTTTTCCAAATGAATTTGATGACTGCTTTTTCTATTTTTATGAGAAATGTCATTGGAATTTTGATTGGAATTGGTCATTTTGACGATATTAATTCTGCCTATCCCAGAACAAGGTAGATCTTTCCATCTTCAAAGGTCTTATTTAATTTATTTTTTAGTGTTCTGTAGTTTTCTTTGTAGAGATCTTTGACCTCTTTTGTTGATTCCCAAGTATTTTTTTTTGTATGCTATTGTAAATGGGGTAGTTTTTCTTGTTTCCCTTTCAGAGGATTTGTCACTGATATACAGAAATCCCTTTGATTTATGGGTGTTGATTTGTATCCTGCTACTTTGCTGAATTCATTTACTAGTTCTAGAAGTTTTCTGGTGGACTTTTTGGGTATTCTAGGTATAGAATCCCATCCTTGGCAAATAGTGCTGATTTGAATTCTTCTTTACCTATCCGTATCCCTTTAATTTCTTTCATCTGTCTAATTGCTCTTGCCAGTGTTTCAAGAACTATGTTAAATAAAAGTGGTAAAGAGGGCATCCCTATCTTGTTCCAGTTTGTAGAGGGAATGCTTTCTATTTTTCTCCATTTAGAATGATGTTGGTCTGATTAGGCTATCTTAATTCAAATTCTTACAATGTAAACCTTTTATAATAGTTGCATGCCATTAAGCCATGTTAATTTTTCAAACATACTGACTTTTACATCTTCCTTTTTAAAATTTTTACTGCCTCAGTACTTTAGACCCTCATCAGCTCACACCTGAGATGCTATATTATCCCAAAGTTCTGGAGTGATAAGATTTGATTATCACATAATAAAGACCTATGGTTTCAAAAACTTTCTTTCATTGGCCCCAGATTCTTAAAAATGGCCGAGAAGACAGCAGTATCTATAAGACCTCTAATAAGACAGCAGTATCTTATAATACCTTGAATTAGCTTCCTTGTTCTTCTCCAACCAATTCAATCTCTACCTGCAAGTAATATCCCTTTGACTCAAGAAATAACCAGAATACATCAATAACTAGGAAAGAATTTTTAAAGAATTTCAAAGAAGTTTGCTACCCCCAGCAAATGTAAGAAATGAAATGAAATTAATAAGCATGTATTTAAGATATAGAATGTAATTAGTAAGCATATAATTATTTATACAAAGAGTATACCTTATTATAAAATGTCTATATCTTCTTTGCTATTAACAACATGACTAAACTCCCTTGTAAATCATGGAGATATAAGCACAATTTTTATTCAAATATAAAATTAGTTAAATAGGTTTACCAAAACCAGAAATGTATATTTTGCAATATGTATTAAAATGCTTTTCTTTCTTTTCTAGGATACATCGAGCAAGAGCATATTTTAAAAGGAGTTTTTATAAACAAGCAATTCAGGACTTTTCTATTGCTATTCACTTAGATCCTAATAACTGGTTGTCATTCTATTATCGAGCTTGCTTATTTAGAAAGACTAACCCTCGTAAAGCACTACAGGATTATAGCATTTCAGGTACTTTGCTTTCAACTGCACATACATACGCATCTGATGTGAAGTTCAGCAGCTTAGTCTCATAGAGGGAAATATGGATGTGGGATCACTAATATAATATCTATAATACTATATACTAGTATTCATATACTTACATATTAAATATATTTTAGATTATACTATTGTATATGTATACATACCTCTGTGTGGATATATATATATATATATATATATATCACTTAGGACAGTAATAAAATTGTCCAATAAATGTTAAAGATTATTATTATTATCCTAGAAAATATTTTGAGGATCCTTTTTGGTCACGAATGATAAAACTTTCTAAGCTAGCCTATAGGAAATGATTAAAGCCAAAATCAAGTTGGTCTACTCTGAACAATTAGATAATAGAGATTTTAAATTATCATGATAGTCTAGAAAGGGGAGAACTAAAGAGGCGAAAGTTGGAAAATTGGAAAATGTGAGGAAAAAGCCTTTAGAGAAAGACCAGAGAGAAATAGATTCAGCCAGATGGCAGGGCCGTCTGAGACTGGGTCTCAGTGTGTATTTATATACATATTATATAAATACACTTACAAGCCACATGATTGAGCTACAAGCATTCTAATATGTCCTTTTGGTATGTGTGAGTAAATGTGTGCATATGTTTCTCTGTAATTATGACAAGGGGAAACTGTTGTGTTAAGGAAATCTTTTTGTAAATAGAGTTCTGGAAAACATTCTGGAAACTCCATTCTATTTCCTAGTTAGCTTGCTTAAATGGCATTAAACTGTCCTGGTGGTTTGGATCCTATTCTAAGTCAGCCCATGGATTTGTCAAATTCCATATTTTTGATGCTTAAATTAAAAATAGGCCTTGAGACATCTCAGAAGCTAAAGTATGTTAACAGCCAAAAATGGTAATGTCTTCTTTACCCTCAGTCAATGCATCCCTGGTTTATATGTGTCCAGCACAATTCTTGATCATGAGTAAGTGACCAGTAAATAGTCAACAGTGACATGGATTGAGCCTATCCTAGCAGATGAAATCCAGCCAGAACCCAACTCTCCAATGACTGTGCTCACCCAGGTGCAAAATTGTAGAATCTCATGGTTCTAGATTCTCTTTATCTGGAAATTAAGAAGAGATAGATTTCCTTCTCTGTGGGAGTCTGGCTAAGATGATTGCTGCTAAAATATTTCTAAGTCCTTTTGCCTCCTGAAGTCATCTTGTCCAATAATATTCAGCTAAAATAGCCTTGTTGTCTCCTGAAAGGAGCCTAGTGCTCTGCCTTCTCTTTCTAAGGACTCTTGGGAAGGTATGCTGAAGATTTTCATTCAATGATCTCATCATCTCTGAGTCTAATTTCTGCCCTCAGCTGATTCTACATCGCTAGCCTTCTTACTTCTTGTAGCTGCTGTTCTCTCTGCTTCAAATCTTCCTAGGTCTTTCCCTCAGTCACCAAAGTAGCATCAACAGAAACAATTCATGCATAATACAGAACAGCTTAGAGTTAGGAGGATAAATGTGGCACACACAACTTAAAGGTCTCTATAGGTTTTCCTGGCTCTATCGGCCTGTCTCATACGGCCCCGCCATCTGGCTGAATCTGTTTCTCTCTTGTCTTTCTCTAAAGGCTTTTTCCTCATATTTTCCTCTTTTCCAACTTTCGCCTCTTTAGTTCTCCCCTTTCTAGACTATCAAACGATAATTTAAAATCTCTATTATCTAATTGTTCACAGTAGACCAACTTGATTTTGGCTTTAGTCTTTTCCTATAGGCTAGCTTAGCAAGTTTTATCATTCGTGACCAAAAAGGATCCTCAAAATATTTTATAGGATAATAATAATAATCTCTAACATTTATTGGATATTTTGTTACTGTTCTAAGTGCTATATATGGAATATCTTAATGACAGTTCAAACAATGACATCAGGTAGGTGCTATCTTCATCTAAATTCTATTGATAGTAAAGCCTAAGAATAGAAAGGTTAAGTAACTCTAATACTTTTTCCTTAAGAATTTCCCCATTGTTTTAGAGCAACTTTCCATACTGTAGGGCTTTTTCCCTTGCTAGCCTACCATGCTGTGAACTGAGCAGTCATATGGCATTCAGGTGGTCATTTACTTACTCTAGGATCATTGCAGATGCTGATTACCCTTCCTCAAACTCAGAAGTGAGAATATTTGTGTTCCAGACTAAGAATATTTTTGGCAAAACTTTCTTCCTAACCCAAGAAGGGCTTGAGAAGCTCAGAAGATATATGTCAAACCTTGTATAAAACATATTTAATACACTAACTTATTTTTTAAAGTGAATGGGAGTCAGTAAGCCAGAGACATGAGGTGACTTCTAGGCAGGTTACTGGTAAGAGCTGCACACTGGAACCACCAAGAGGAGGTTCTTTTTATCATGTAAATTGTGATTTCATAGTCAAGTTGCTTGCCTCATTGCTAAGTTTTGCCTGCCTTAGAGGAGCACCTTTGTGGCTACCTTTCCTGGTTTATGAATAAGCCTGACTTCTGCCATATGTCCTGATCTGGGTTGGTACCTGAACCTGTTCTTTGGCCAGAAACAGTGTCTTTGTGATAATAACAGGCTGTCAAGGGTAATGACACCCTTCTGACCGGAGTTATATTCTACGCCCAACTTTGCCAATGCCTTGCATCATGACTCTGGTCAATGTACCTGGCCCCCTTGAACCTTAATCTCCTTCTCTGGAAAGTGAGTGGACTCCATTAGATTACCACCAGGATTTCTTCCAGTTTTAATGGGTTTGTGAGCCTTAATAGCCACATTGTTAACTAATAAACAAATGCATTTTTTATGTTCAATACTGTTTATGCTCACAAAATACATTCATCATAGATATATTTTGTTTTATGTAATGTTAAAAAAGAATAAGCAGTAGAAAGGGTGTAGGCTGAAATCTGACCCAGATATGATTGTTCAAAACCTGAATAAAACATATTCTTTTATTTTAAAGTTCTCCTAAATGACGGCTATGAGAATTTTAGTTGTTTTCTACATCGGGGCATAGTCTATGTAAATCTAAAACTTTGGTGGCTGGCAATTTATGACTTTGAAGCTGTTATTTCTCTAGAAAGGTATGTTTTATTTTCATACTGGTTTTACTTTTGTTTAAAATTAAAAAAAAAATAAAAGAAACAGTTTTTTCCCCTTATCATCGATAACTTAAAATGAGGCAATTATGAAATCATTCTAGAATTAGAATACCACTAAAATTAGACTACTGCTAAAATAAGAATTGTTTGTGTTAGGTGAGAGGTTGAATAGGTTTCAAAGGAGTTATTTCCATAGATAATAAATCAACAAGCTCTTAGGAAGGGTTGGAGGATACCCAGGCTAGAGCTTTTGGAAATTTCTGGAAAATCATTATCAAGTTTTAAAATAATGACAAATATTCTGCTTAATGTATCATTGCTATGCACAAAATACAACTAACTCAGTGGAAAGAAATCCTCTATTTTGAGCTCCTGATTTCATTTTTTTAGTAAAGCAAAGGAAAAATCCAGTAACATTTAGAGCATAGTTTCAGGAAGGAACACAGATTGAAAGTCAAAGAGCCAGCTGTAAAATACAGATTTTAATTAAATAATTCCCTTCTTTCCAATGAAGTGTTCATTAAATGGAAGTTGTCAGAAAGAGTAACAAATCAAGCTAATTTTATGTTGACTAGCAGACTGTTTACTTAGCTATCTAATGTGAACTTTGAACTTGTCTCCAGAAAGTCACGGAGGATAGTTCCATAATGACTGTCGTGATTTTCTTTTGGACCTTTTTGAGCCAGATAGGAAAAGAAAAGACTTTTCTCGTGCAAAGAGTCAGAAAGTAGGTGGTAGGAACTGTGGTGTCTAGGCAAAGGGTTAGGGGTTCCCTGAGATTGGATCATTGAATGTGTAGTTTCCTTATTTTGAAAGAGACATCAAACAAGATAATGTCTAAGGTCATCTCTATACTGAATATTATTTGATTCTAAGAGAGAAAAGCAACAAACATCAATGCGGATATGGTTTTTAACCTCAAGCCACCAAACCGTTTTCCACTGTTATTCATAGCTTAAAGTAGAGACTTTTGATTGAGGAAAACTTGAGCTTGAAATTCAAGGTAACTCAAGATTAAGTCAAGGAGCAATAAAGTATTAGTAAGAGTCTAGGAGACTCCATGAATTCGGTTCCTAGCATAGTCTCTACAATTGTTAACTCCAAGGATTTAATAAAGGGCATTTATAATTTTTTAATAGAGCATAGTAGTTAACTAATTCATATTTCTTTGGTAAAACATTAAAAAACCCTGATGTATATTAATGTATATATTTCATTAGGTTCATCCATAATTGGAGAACATTTTGAATAATTAAAAATGTCTAACGATATTTGATTTTCTTGTTTTCCTAGAACTGTTACTTTGGCTTACATAAACATTGGCCTCATATATCTGCTACACCTGGAAAACTACAATGAAGCTATTTGTTGGTTTTCTGAGGCTATTAAAATTGATCCTTCGTGTATTCAAAGCTATATTTGTAGAGCAGAAGCCTATTATAAGGTATTTAGTGTTTGAGAATTTTGAATACAAATTTTAATTTTATGGCTATCTGTTCAATTAATTTTAAATGTTTTAATGTATTATTTTTCTTAGCTAACTATAGAAACAAATGGGCTTATAAGCTATAAATGTTAAGCACGTGTAGTTAACTATAATTACATACTCACAAAGTCTCTGCTTATGAGATGTGCGGTTTTATTGTCTTTCATTTAAAAAATAATACTGTATGTTTTTTTCCTTATTTTAAAAGCAATATGTATTTATTATAGGTAATGTATTTATCCAAATAAATAAATAAATAAATAATAAGTTTAATGAAAAATAATAAATTAAAAATGATCCATATTCTCTAGGGATAACTACTATTAACATTTTGGAATCTGTTGTTCTAATGTTTTTGCATGGGCATACTGGTGAGTGGGTGGGTTCATAGAATGGGATCTCTATGTAGAATGGTAATCTAAACATTAAAACTTTCCTTTAAATTTTTACAAGTTAAATTTTAAAATAAATGTAATCCTCCTCTTTTCTACAAGTCCTCTGGATAAGCTAGTTCCAGTCTGGATAGGCTAGGTTATGCTGTGGTAAAAAACAACTCCAAAATCACCATTTAAAACAACAAAGGCTTGTTTTTTTCTTCTACTACCTGTCCACTGAGGATTACCTGGAGATTTTGCTGTCTGCTGCCCATGTCTCAGGGTCTCCTGTGACTGGAGTCTCATGCAAAATTCTTACCTTCTGGATGACAGAAGCAGAAGATCCAAGATATGTTCAGTCTGGTCCCTAGGAAAAGTTTGCCTTTGACTCCTATTAGGAAAGATGCGAACATATTTGCAGTGTGTGGGTTTTTACTTAATCTAACCCCATCAATGAAGCTCAGGCCATTTGGGGAAGCTGGTGTTTCCCCTGAACACACACAGAAACCAAAACACCAGCATGGTAGCAGGGGCTATTGTCTGATTGTACTGAGAGCAAAAATCAATCTGTGCACAGTAATGGGTGTATGCACTGTAGTATATGCACACTGAAATAAAACAGTCCCTGAAAAGAGCAGAACCATGACAGCTGACTGATTATTTATATATATATATATATATATATATATATATATATATATATATATATAAATTTTTCCCCCATGAGATATATGTCAGTAAGAAAGGCAAGATTCAGGGGCTGGGGTTGTAGCTCAGAGATATAGCGCTCGCCTAGAATGCTCGAGGCACTGGATTTGATCCTCAGCACCACATAAATATGAAATAAAGATATTGTGTCCACCTATAACTAAAAAATAAATATTAAGAAAAAGGCAAGATTCAGAAGAATATAAAGTGTGTACAATATGATCCCATGTAAATCAAGTAATTATAAATCAAACCCTGTGTATATATGTAGAGGAATACGTTCTCCTACGGTGTTGGTTCAGCTTTTCAGTTTCCTTGGGAATCCAATCTAAGGCTGCCTGGGGGCTTCCTGGAGAGGTCCAAACCCAGGGAAGCTACATCTGTCCCAAAACAAGGTTTTCCCAATGCATAGACATGGACAGTTGGTAGAACAGGTATAGCAGTGTGCATGTTTGGTTGGATGGTATATTAATCGAACCAACCCAAGCAGAGGCTGCTTATGACACAATGGCCAGAAAGTTTCACAGAAATTCTTAAATTTGTTTAAATGAATCTCAGACTTCTTCTCTTTATGGGCTTCCTCTTTTGAACCTACCCACTATTTCTTCCAAATGGTTTATACTGTTTCTGCAGGTCTTGCTTGTTTCCATGTACAAATTAATTTTGGGCATTCTCTTTTTTTCATCAGTCATTATGGTTAGGGGAGTGGTTGGTTGTCCCAGGTTAATTTTCTGTCACCATGTAGTGCTCCTTTAGTGATATCTACAATGATAGTGATTTTGTCCCCAGATATATACAAATTCAGTTTATGTTTGTGAGACCAGTATTAATGAAAGAATCAGTGCTTATTTTTCTTTATACATTGATATTAAATAGATATTTTATACAATTATTATATTTTTATTTATTTATTTAATTTTAATTTTGGTATAAATCTGCTTTTCTAGAGATTGAAACCAGGGGTGCTTAACCACTGAGCAATATTCCCCCCTTTTTATATTTTATTTAGAGATAGGGTCTCACTGAGTTGCTTAGGGCCTCACTAAGTTGCTGAGGCTGGTTTTGAACTTTCGATCCTTCTGTCCCTCATGAGCTGCTGGGATTACAGGAGTGTACCACTGCTTCCAGCATCCTCCCTTATTAAGTGAAATTGACTTTTTATTTTACTTTCTTTTGTATGCTAGTTTATTAACAAGTGAATTTTGGTGTTGTGGTTGAGAAAAAAAACTAAAAAGTTAAATGAAAAAGGAATGAACACACAAACTAGAATGTAAAATTATACATATGTATGTTTATTCTTCAAATTAAAGATAAATAATTTTTAAAAACCAACTTGCACCATAACTGTTTCTTTTTTAACTTTTCTATATCCCATTTGCTTTGATGATTCTTTAGAAAATCATGTGTATTAGGGGATGTCCCTGCAAAATTTCTGCAGTAAAGGGTATGAGGGGATAAACATCAGAAAGGAAATACTCAGTTTTACTAGAACCCAAGTTTCTGTTTATTTATTATTCAACAGCTGCATAAATTGAAAAGGGCAGTCAAGGAGTTATCTCGTGCCATCCACTTTCAGCCAGATGGAGTCCAATTATATATAATGAGGTATGAGCATAGAAATTGAATTCTTAAGATAACTTCAAATCTGAGCAATCTGTTGGGATCTTTAGTTCTCTCTTGATTCTTTAACTTCCTCATTTTACATTTACTCTCTGGGCAATGGCTATCTCCCAGCCAGCAAGCCAGAGGCAATTCTTGTTTTTGCTAAACTTTAAGATAACATTACATAATATAACTGGATCTTCCCTTGCATCAAAACATAACTGCACGTTTAAGATCTTTAGGCCTTTCTAGGTTGATGGTTATGTAGTTAGTACGTATCTCACGAGAGCAAGGTAATACATTTTGAACAGTTGTTTTGAATATGTTAACAGAGGTGCCCCAAATAATTGTTAGCTAATTCCATAAAAAAAAAAGTGGCACAAGAATTGCATTTGAAATGTAGTAGAACTTGGACTAAGGAGTCATTTTACAAATTATTACTTCCAAAAATATAATCTCTAAGGATTAATAGAACTGGGAAAAGAAAGTGGAATTTTTTTTTCAGTACTGGACTTTGAATCCAAGGTTTTATATATGCTAGACAAATGCTCTACCACTGAGTTATATTCCCAGCTAGAACAATTTTTTTTTTCTGAAGAATGCTTGCTTTGTGTTTTAAGCCTTGAACCACATTTTAGCAATTTATGGAAAGTTTTCTTCATTTTATGTCCCTTAAATTTTAATTTTTAAGTAATTTCTCAGCAACAAAGTAAGGCAGTTTAAATGCAGATAATTGCAAAAAGAGATGACTATTTTTCTTGTAGCATCATATTTTCTAAATTGTTTCATCACATATCCATGTAAATTGGTCTATTTAGACTGTAAAATGTCTGTAATGTATTGCCTTTTATGCATGCATATATAAATATAATCAATGTATTGTACCTGTAAAATTTTAAGTAACTGAGTATAAGAAACTTTACTTTAGAAAAATTATTTTTATCAGCTTAGAATAAAAAAAAAATTTTTTTTCCAGAGGACAATATCTTCTTATGATGAAGTGTTATGATCTGGCAAAGTTCACTATTTATCAAGTAGCAGAAATGAACCGTGGTAAATATAATTAATTGAAAATTATAATTGTTTTAATTTAAGAAATATCTTTTTAGAACTTTTGTACTACTTTCAGTAACTACACATAGATGGCATAAAGGTTTTAGTTGAAAGACAAAGATTTGGAAACTTCAGATTATATGTAAATAAATTGGTAAAATGATCCACAATATATTACAATGAACTTTGTGAAAGAGGTTATTTTTATAGGACTTACTAGGCTTACAATTTTGCTGGTTTTTTTGTAATTGGAATGTCTTATGTTTCTTGAAAGTAAATAGATTGTCATATAATATTGAAAATTCATATTATAAAGAGATTTTTTTTAATTGCTTGATTTTGTTAAAATAATTTTATTTGAAATCCTTCATACTTGGCAAAGGTACTGATAAATTTCCCTTTTCTCTTAGGTCTCATTGAGTTGAACCCAATACAACAAGCAATCATTTATTCATTTTGTGAAAACCATGAGAAGGCCATTCAGGTCTTGGAGGAGAGCTTGTGGAGTAAGCCAGAAGTAATCATGTTTATCATAGCAAAAACACTAATGAAGGCCAAGAAATTCAAGGTGAAAGGTCCTCTGAGTAATGTTTACTAAACCTAGTAATGAAATTCATATATCATGCTTAGTATGACATTTAAATATTATTTACAACTCTATATTATTTACATACTATTAATTTTATACTAGTATTTATTATACTATTTATTCAGTCTTTTATTAAACTTTGCAATTACTTTTTCATTTTTCTATTATTATAATTCTTAACATATTAACTGTACAAATTAATGGATTTTACTGTGACATTTCCTATATGTGTAATGCATATATTGTGTATTGACCATATTCATCCTCCCTTCTTTTTCACTCTCTCTTTTCTGTGTTCTTGCTCCCTGGACCCCTTCAGTCCATAATCATCCTTCCTCTACATTTAGGTCATCTTCTCCCCCCCACCCCATTTCCACATATGAGAGAAAGTATGTGGTACTTGTTTATGTCTGGTTTATTTTGCTTAACATGATATACTCCAGTTCTATCCATTTTCCTGCAAATGACATGATTTCATTCTGCTTTATGAATGAATAACACTCCATTGTGTATATATACCATATTTTCTTTATTTGTTAATCTGTTGATGGACAGCTGTATCTTGACTATTGTGAATAGCACTGCAATAAACTTGGGCTTCCAGATATCTCTTTCTGTATGCCAACTTCATTTCCTTCAGGTGTATACCCAGGAGTAGTACAGCTGGGTTGTGTGGGAGTTCTGGGTTTAGTTAGTTAGGTAGTTTGTTTATTTATTGGAAGTTCCATACTGTTTTCCATAGTAGTTGTACTAATTTACATTCCCACCAACAGTGTACATGGATTCCTTTATCTCCATATCTTCCCAATAATTGTTATTTATTTATTTATTTTTTATAGTGGCTATTCTAACTGGGGTGAGAAGGAATCTCTGTGGTTTTGATCTGCACTTCTCTGATGAATAAAAGTATTGAGCTTTTAATTTTATATATTTATTAGCCATTTGTACTTCTTTTGAGAAGTGTCTGTTCAAATCCGTTGTCCATTTTTGATTGAATTACATTTTTTGTTGTTGTTAGATTTTTAAATTTTCTTTATATGTTCTGGATATTAGTCCTCTGTCAGATGAATGGCTAGCAAAGATTCATCTTTGCAGGTGGTCTCTTTACTCTGTTGATTGTGTCCTTTGCTGAGCAGAAACTTTTCAATTTGATGTAATCTCACTTTTTTTTTTTTTTTTTTTTTTGCTTTTGCCTCCTGAGCCATTAGAGTATGATTTAGGAAATTGTTGCTGGTATCAGTATCTTGAAATGTTTTCCCTATATTTTTCTAGTAGTTTCAAAGTTTCAAGTCTTACATTAAGGTCTTGATCCATTTTGAAATGAATTTTTGGACAGGGTGAGAGATAGTTTCAATCTTCTACCTGTGAATATCCAAGTTTCCCCACCACCATTTGTTAAAGAGGCTGTCCTTTTTATGATTTTGTATGATTTTGGCACCTTTGTATGATTAGTTGGCCAAAGAGGCATGGGTTTAGGGCAGTCTGTTACTGGCCTACATGCTAATGCCATGCTGCTAATGTTACTCTGCAGTATGTTTTAAAATTGGGTGTTGTAGTGTGTCTAGCACTGCTGTTTTTGCTCAGGATCGCTTTGGACATTTGGAGTCTTTTGTGCTCCCAAATGAATTTTAGAATTTTTTTTCTAGTTCTGTGAAGAGTGTCATTGGAATTTTGATGTGGATTGCATTGAATCTGTAGATCACTTTGTGTAGTTTGGCAATTTTAACGATAGATATTAATTCTCCCAATCCATAAACATTGGAAATCTTTTTACTTTCTAGTGTCTTCTTCAGTGTCTCTCCACAGTTTGCATTATGTTGAGTTATCTCTTGCTTCCTTGAGATGAAGCCAACTTGATCATGGCATATCATCTTTTTAATGTGCTGTTGAATTTGACCTGTTAGTATTGTGTTGAGGATTTTTGATCTGTGTTCATAAGAAATATTGGTCTGTCATTTTCTTTTTGTTGTTTTGTGTCTTTATCAGATTTGTAGAAGGTTAATACTTACTTGGTTTGTATTATTTTCTGTTTCATTGAAATCTTTTATTAGTCTCTTGTTGCTACTTTTATTGAAAGGGATATTTCCTTGTTATTTGTTTTAAATGTTCCATTGGATACTTATTTCATTAATATTCAAACTTTATTTTTTTATAATATAAGTGTCAGTCTGTTTTGTGCTGCCATAACAGAAAATAACAGATTGGGTAATTCGTAATGATTAGAAATTGATTTCTCTCAGTTCTAGAGGTTGGGAATTTCAAGATGAGGGTTCTGGCATCTTATGGAGATCTTCTTACTGTGTCATTCCATGGTAGAAGGTTGGAGGGCAAAGAGGGGTGTGTGTTGGGAGAGAGAGAGCAAGAGAGGAGGAAAAAAACAATAGGGAGCTGAATTCTAAACTTGTCCTTTATAAAGGCCCAATCCCATGATAATGAACCATTCTAGCAACTAGTGGCATTTAATCCATTGACTATATAGTCCCTTTTTAAACGTTCCATTCTCAATACTGATACATTGGGTGTTAAGTTTCCAGTTTGTGATTTTGGGGGAATACATTCAAATTACAGCAATAAACAGCATTTACAAGTTATGGTCAATTTCATAAATATTTTAAAATTTATGATAGGATTTCATTTAAAAAAAAAACACACACATTTTTGGGTCTGAGGTTGTTGCTCAGTGGTAGAGGACTTGCCTGGCATGTGTGAGGCCCTGGGTTTGATCCTTAGCACCGCATATAAACAAACAAATAAATAAATAAAATAAAAGTCCTTTGACATAAAAAAAATATTTAAAAAAGAACACATTTTAAAAAGTTTCTTTTCTTTTTAATTTGCAAATACAATGTAAAATGAATATTCTGCTGGATATTGATTCTTTGAAATATGCTCAGAATTATTCATGTCTTAGTTTTGTAAATCATCCATGTATGAAAAATATGCATTTTCTCATTTATATGTTTTATATATGCTTAGTAGGTCTCATTTTTAATGTGTTTTTCACATGCTTATTTTTTTTTTCTTAAAGAGAGAGAGGGAGAGAGAGAGAGGGAGAGAGAGAGAGAGAGAGAGAGAGAGAGAGAGAGAGAGAGAGAGAATTTCAATATTTATTTTTCAGTTTTCGGTGGACACAACATCTTTGTTTGTATGTGGTGCTGAGGATCGAACCCGGGCTGCACGCATGCCAGGCGAGCACACTACCACATGAGCCACATCCCCAGCCCCTCACATGCTTGTTTTTAACTAATTGATCTATCAATGACTGAAGTATTTTTAAATCTCCTATAATGATGTGGATACCAAGTTTTCTCTGTGATTCTTTAAGTTTTATTTTATGTAACTTGAGGTTATTTTTAATTTTATACATTTTAAAATTGACATGTTTATTCACACACACATATACATACATATAGAATACAGTACTGAAATTTGATACATGTATTATTAGTATATCATATATAAAATCAGGACAATTAGTATTATCATCTCCTCAAATATTATCATTTCTATGGTTTGGGAACCTTCAAATTTTTCTCTACTTATTTTGAAAGGCATAATTAATTGTCAAAAAATTTATTTTTGTTATATATCCTCAATTTTAGAATTATTATACTTATTTGATGAACTGAACTTCTATCATTACATAGTGACTCCTCTATCACTACTTATAATACTTTCAGTGTTTATGCTATAGCTCTGTTAGTTTTTCATCACTGTGACCAAAATACCTGACATAAACACCTTCATTGCAGAAAAGATTTATTTTGGCTCACAGTTTCAGAGGTTTTATAGTCCATGGTCTGCTGACTCCATTATTTCTGGGTCTGTGGTAAGACAGAATATCATGGTAGAGGGAGCACTTCTCACCACTTAGCAGCTGGGAAGCAGAGAGTGAGCCGGAGGAAGGGGCCAGGGACAAGATCTACCTTCCCTGGATATGTTCCCAGGACCTACTTCCTCCAACTGTGTGCAATCTCCTAAAGCTTCCACCACCTTCTAATAATGCCATCAATTTATGAATCCATCAGTGTAATAGTGCATCAATAAGAGAGCCCTCGTGACCCAATCACTTCCCCAACCCCCACTCCCCCCACCCCCTGCCACCTCTGAACATTGTTACACTGGGAAGTAGTAGTACATTAAGCTCAGGAGTCTTTGAGAGACACTTTATTTCCAAACATAACAACCTACTTTATTTTGAAAAACAGTATTTTAATGTATGTCTTTTTTTCTTTTACTTTTGACTTTTCCATATCCTAGGTTATAGGAATGTCTTAAAAACAGTTTATAAAAGGCTTTTAAAAATTCATTTTGATTATATCTTTGTTTTACATGGAAAATGTTGGTTCCTGTGATTTTTCTTCCATTTGGATTTTTGTCATTTTAATTTTATTCTTTCTCTTTTATTAGGGTGTTTTATATTTGCTATTCTTTTTCAACAATTCTTTTAAAATCTCTACTACTTTTTACTTTTTGTACTGATATTTTTAAATTTAAATTTTTATTTAAATTACTTCCTCTTTAATCTTCTCATTTCACATTTTGTTTGTTACTAGTGAAATGTTGCCAAACATATACAGCTATGTCTGAAGTTAGATAACATTGTTTCCTGAGTACAATATCATTCTCCTGACTAATAAAAAGATCATAGACTCCTCTAACACTAATTATTTCCTTCCAAATTAACATATACTTTTTTCTTGTATTTAAGATCTGCAAGTTATAATACAAAATGACTACCATTATTTTAGAACCAATATTTATATTTACATATCTTTCCATTTTATTTGCTCAGCATTTCTTATGTGTCAGACTGATCTTTTGAGATAATTTTTATTTTTTTCTGAAATAAAAATGAACATCTGTCAATGATAAGGCTTTTTACTATTCTATAACAAAATTTTAGATTGGAAGTTACTTTTTGTCGACATCTTGAAAGTAATATGCTGTCATTCAGCTTCTATTGATATTTCACCTCCTACTGATAATGAGAATTCTACTGTTAGATTATCTCTCCCTTTTTGGTTTATTTTTTCTTGTTTCTGATTATTTTTTAAGATTTTCTCTTTTGTTCTATAAAGTTGTATATATATGATATATGACATATAAATTATATATAATATATTACATAGAATATATTATATAATATGATATACTATATATTTTAAAACATAAAAATAAATAAATGCATATTTATATAATTTATTTAATGATATAATATAAATTACATAAGTATATATAATTATATATATCAAGTTATACATTTAAAATTTTTTGTAGTTGTAAATGGATAGCATGCCTTTATTTAATTTATTTTTATGTGGTGCTGAGGATCAAATCTAGTGCCTTGTGCATGCTAGGCAAGCACTCTGCCACTAAGCTATAGCCCCAGTCCTAAAGTTGTATATTCTTGATTTACTTTTATTTTCCTGATTTTACTAGGTTATGATTCCTCAATTTGTGGATTTCTGTCTTTCCTCAGTTTGGAAAATTTGAATCTATTATTTCTTCAAGTTCTGTCTCCCATTCTATTTACTCTTTTGGGGACTCCAACAGATATGGGTTTGACTTCTCTAATCTTCACTTATCTTATGTTCTCTTATATTTTAATCTCTTGCTTCATTCTGTATAATTTTTTAAAGAAGATTTTCTTCAGGTTCACAAATTCTTCAGCCTGGTCTTCATGTTTTATTTGAATAATACTTTTTACTTGTAGAAGTTCCATTTGATCCTTTTCAAGTCTTCATATTCAATCCTAATTGTCTTCTTTTGCTTCATCATCCTGATTTCAACTTTATAAACATGTATTCTGTAACTGATAATTTCAATACAATTCTCAGATGTCAAAGACTGGTTTATTAGTTTTGCCAATTCCTACTCATACTGTCTTGTCTCATTCTGTGCTTGTTCATTGGCATTTTGCTTAATTTTAATCTGTAGGAATACAATGGCTATATAGGGCCCACTTTCCTCCATATTGGATTTGTCTCAGGAGCAAAGAGTTATTATCATCTTGGCTCTCCTGAGCATTCCAAATCCAGTGAATGCCCTGAACATTCCAATTCAGTGAATGTCCTGACTCATATCTTAATAAATGAGTGCCAAACTCAAATCTTCCTCTTTGTTGTTGACCCACTTCATGGAACCCAGATGGTGATGCTACTGTAGTCATCTACCCTCAACATCACCCCTCCCTCCTGTCTGCTTAGTATATGCCTCACGCCAGGCTTAGGCTCTCATATACAGATCTGTCTATGCTTCCTGAAGACTTCCTTAGAGAGCTTCTCCAAGGAAATTTCTTTAGAAATAGCTCATCTACCATACTGATTCAGAAGTCCTAACTACTGTTTATTGTTCATATTCATTGCTTTATACTGTGCAACTCTAAGTAGCATTATAGGTGAAGTGGGAATCTTTTTTTTTAATGTCTTTTACTTTATTTTTTTATGTGGTACTGAGGATGGAACCCAGAGCCTCATGCATGTGAGGCAAGCGCTCAACCACTGAGCCACAACGCCAGCTCCTGAAGTGGGAATCTTTAACACAGTTGTTGTTACTGTTGTTTTAATAAAACCTTATCTTATTTTTTCACAGAATGGAAGATTTTGTTTGATATTTAGGAGATATGAAAGAGTCTAGTTAGTGGCAGGAGAATTTCCTATATTTAAAATACTTTTCAGATTTTTATATTTAAGGTCCTTTTTATATTTTTTGACATGTCTTCAGTAATGCAAAGTTAGTATAGAGGACTAATAATATGCTACTTATTAAGCACCTAATATTCATATTAGGTGGGTACTTAATCATGAATAATTATATTTAATTTAAAAGACACCTGAAATGTGCCATTTTTTACCCTCTCAACCCCTCTAATTATTTACTTTTCTCTCATTTCTGGCACAACAAATCTTGAATATTTTCTGCATTCATTGGCTTCATTTCCTCACTTTCCACTCATTCTTACACTCAGTACAATCTGGCTAGTTTCTACCCTCTTGTGATGGTTGACGCATCATAAAGTGACCCCCAACAAGCTTTGCCCCCATATGACATTGAGTCTGGCTGGAGCCTGTGACTTGCTTCTAATTAAGAAAATATGGCAAAGTTGATGAAATTTTGCTCCCATTATTATGTTACATTGTATATGATCCTCTTTTGGCAGAATGAATCGATAGATTCTCTTGCTGACCTTGATGGAGCAAAGAGACATACTGTGAACTAGCTGTGGAGAATCCCTTGTTGGGGAACTGCTGTGGCCTGTAGGTTCAGGAAACCTCCCATAGTCAGTATTTTTAGAAACCTGAATCCTCGGTCATACAGCCATGGGGAAATAAAATCTTTCAATAACCTTAGAAACCTGAGAAGATACTTCCCTATTTGCACCTCTAGGTGAGAATGCCGTCTGGTTGGCACTTTGGTTGTAGCTCATGAGACCCCAGTGCAGAGGACTTGGTTAAACTTCGCATAGACTCCTGGCCATGGAAGTTGTGAGATGGTAAATGTGTATTGTTTCAAAGGCAGTAAGTTTGTGGCTTTTTTTTTTTTCCCGGCAGCGGGGAACTAATGCAGTTTTTGGTGCCCAGAAGTATAATGAGTGCTTCTGTAATAAATATCTAAAACTGTGGCAGCAGCTTTGAAACCAACCAATGGGGCAGAGACTAGAAGACTTTTAAGGGGCATGACTAGAAAGCTTTAATCACTTCAGGCAGACTATTGGTGGACATCCGGTCATTAAGATATGCTAGTAAGTTCTCATCAATGAATGAGGAACTAGTGAAAGAAAGATCTTTTTTTTTTTTTTAATTTTTTTTTTATTGGTTGTTCACAACATTACAAAGCTCATGAAAGAAAGATCTTTTTAATGTAGCAAAAAATGTTTCCTGTAGTTATTTGGAAAACAGAACTAAATAGTCAGGATCCTAATATGTAGTTAAGATAATTTTCAAGTAAAATGTTGAAAGTGCTGAGTGTTGTCAGGTTTATTCTTGCTTCTTATAGTGAAGTGTGAGAGGAGAAAGATAAGTTAAGAACTGCTAAACAGAATAAACCAGGACTCTTACCAAATGATAATTCTCTACCTCTCCAGATGGCAAAAGATGACAAAAGCAAGATTGTCAGTGTCAGTAAAGTGTTCTAACTAGTGAGAAGAACAAGGTATAACTGGACAATATTTTGCTCCTATTTCAGAAAGATTGTAAAGCCAGAATATTCAGTATAACACTGCTCCCTTTTGAGGATACACCATACAAATATCTTAACCAGAGGACCTCTAAAGGTTTCAGGATATTGTCCCTCATGCATCTCAGCCAGAGGCCAAAGTAGAGAAGGAATTTTCTTGCAAAAATTAGTGAATATGGCTTTTTTCTAATGGAGAATTGAATGAGTGCCTGTGAAATGCATTAAAGGTCTCCAAATTCTTAAGACAATTATTTCTGTAGAAACCAGTTTAGACCAAGAGAGAGAGAGAGAGAGAGAGAGAGAGAGAGAGAGTATGAAATGAAAGGTTGTCAGACCTCTAAAGCATTCTGACAGGAAGCAGATTAATAGAATAACTCAGCTGCAAACATGTTCAACCTTTTATGAAAAAGCAATAATGACCCAGAGGGCAAGACCAGGAACCTACAGGGCAGAATGAAGAGCCATAGAGAATAATTCTATGCCTTGAAACCTAATCAAGAGACTCTGGATGTCTGCTCAAAAAAGAGCTGCTATGGACCACTGAGGGCTTTTTAGCCTCCATTCCCCCTCCCCTCACCCCCGTTGAACTGGAATGCTGTGAATATTATCCTGTGCTTATCCCACCATTGCACATTGGGTGTTTCAGAGATAAATAGTTTGTGTCTTTTATTTCACAGGCCCTTAGCTGGAAAGGAATTGTGCCCCAGAAGTGGTACTTACGTGAATAATACTCAAAGTCTGCATCCAGACTTGGACATGATTTAAATAATGAGATTTCAGACTTTGATCTGATGGAGTAATGAGATGAGCCTTTTGGAGGCACTGGAATGGAATGTATTTTGCATGTGGCAGGGATACGGAGTCATTGGGGCCCAGAAAGCGGACTGTGACAGACTCACTCTGTAGTTAGTTGCCCTCAGTGAATCATGCCCTGTATAATTTTCTTCCATTTCTTGAGTGTTGACAGGATGTGTGACTTGCCTCTAACCAGTATGCAGGGCACAAATGTCATTCCCTGATTATGTTGCATTTTCTAAGGCTCCCTCTTTAACAGACTGGAAAGAGAGATTCTTAGACTGCTGTAGGGCTAGTCTGTAGGTTGTGACTGCTTCTGCAGAAGGTCATGTGGTGGTAAACTTCAGGTAGCCTCTAGGATCTGAGTGCGGCCAACTGCTAGCAAGAAGCCAGGACTCTGAGTCCTGGAGTATCAAGGAAATTAATTCTGCCAGTGGTGTATTGGAAGCTTGGAAGGTGATTCCCCTAGTAAGGTTTCCAGAGGAGAATGCAGCTCAGCTGACAACCATGATTGCAGCTTTGTGGAATCCTGAGTGGAGGACCCAGTGAGCCATTCTTGATCTCCTGACCTGTGGAAACTGGGAGATAATAAATGTGTTACTTTAATATGCGCAATTTGTGGTAATTTAAAGTAATATAAAATGATTGCAGTGCACTTGCTATTTTCATTGGTGAGTTCCTTACTGCAAATTCAGTGGTCATTCCTCAGATTTGAAGTTGTTCAATTCTTCATTCTTTCAGGAATATCCCTTTATATTTGCTTTGACCTCCCCCAGCTCCTGTTGCTCTGGCAGGAAGCCCAGTATCGTTGCGGATCCTATTCTACCTACCCAATGGTGGTGGTCTTTTGGTTCTATTTTTAAAATAGTCCCTCAAACCTGCTTCTTTTCTCTATTTTTATGGTCATTATCCTGGTTCAGAATATACGTTTAATTTTTTTTTCCCTTGAATGATAGTAACAGCATTGTACCCTTCAAAGCTGTTACCCACAGAAGCCATGGTACTGTTTTCAGAATATCAGTATGCCTTATCGGCCAACCCTCACTCCCCAGATCTCCCTGGTAAGACTTTATAGAGTACTGAGGGAGGGAAAGATGGGGGGAGCAGGAGGAAGTGAAGATGTGGTCATTTTAATTTAAATGGGATGGAAGGCTGGAAGAGATTCAAGTGTTTAGGGACCAAAGGAGACAGTGAAAGGGCAAAGGTTCAAAAAAAGAAGGAAAAAACAAAGTGTGCTCAGCCGGGAGCAGAGGAGATGGTGTTAAGAGTGAGTTCTAAAAAGGAGAAGAAATCCTTCAAAGACAGGAAAGAAAAGAGTGGGAATGGCTGAAGACATAGATACACTAAAAAGCAAAGACAAAGAAAATTGAGAAAGCAATCCAGTTTTCCGTGGTAAAGTCATGTGCTGAGAGTGAGGACAGAAGGATGGATGTTGAGGTGGGTTGTAAACGTGGAGTAGATGTTAAGGGGAACAGCAAAGACACTTAGCACATCCAAGTTAAATCTGACAACTTCTTTAGCAATTTAATGACTCCTTTGATATAAGGGGAGTAAACAAGGACAGGGTAGGGATGAAGAGCTTGAGAAGAAGATTTACATTAAACAGGGATGAGAGGTGGGAGGGAAAGGGAGTGAGAAGGGAAATTGCATGGAAATGGAAGGCGATCCTCAGGGATATACAAAATGTCATACAAGAGGAAAGGAGGGGTAAGACAAGATAATACAAATGGAAGAAATGATTTACAGTAGAAGGGGTAGAGAGAGAAAAGGGGAGGGGAGGGGAGGGGAGGGGAGGGGAGGGGGGATAGTAGAGAATAGGACAGACATCAGAATACATCAGACACTAGAAAGGAAATATGTCAATCAATGGAAGGGAAACTGATGTGATACAGCAATTTGTATACGGGGTAAAAGGGGGAGTTCATAATCCACGTGAATCAAACCGTGTAATATGATGTATTAAGAACTATGTAATGTTATGAACGACCAATAAAAAAAAAATAAAAAAAGGGAAAAGCAATTAGCATTTCTATTAGGAAAATTCTATTTCTTTCATTAATTGGTTTCAACTATTTTGACTAAACAATGAGTAATTTTTGATGGTGGTTTATTTTCTGCTGCTCAGAGAACCCTAGTAAGAGCACAGCATAACCAAATAAAAGTTGATTCAAAGTATATTAGATACTATCAACACCATTACTACCTAGTAGCTTCTCAATTATTTCACACAGGGAAATTGGTCATAAACTGGTCAATAAATGTAAGTCTGATTAAGACCATTAGAAAATAATTATTAGAATTTAAAACATAGTTTCAAAAATTCATGTGTGTGAGCCTAAATCCTGGTTTATAGGGTAGGAACTCAGGAGCTCGCCATGGAACTGAGTCTTCTTCTTGGGTAAGACCTGTGATCTTCATCAGATCCCCGTGAAGTGGGAACACAGCTTCCTTATCTGGGTTCTTTTTAACATTGAAGATTGTAATGTTAAATAAATATCAGAAAGAAACAGTCCCTTCATATATATATATATGTGTGTAATTTTTATTTTTATCATTCTAGGAAGCTCTGAGAATGCTTAAGAAGGCAATGGAAATCTGTTCTTGTTCTCTCAAAGGACAAAATGCTGCAGCTTTTTCATCAGAGTGTCTGTATAACTTGGGTCTTTGTTACATAGAAGAAAACAACTTCCAAATGGTATTTTGTGTACTTAGAAGCATAGATTATGTGATTTTAGAAACTGGTTGCTTGTATTCAGTTTTATTTCTGGAGGCTTATCTAGACAGTACAGGGAGTGACTGGACCAAAAGTTTAAAATGGTTGGCTTATTATATAGTCAGTCTGCACCCTGAAATTCTCATGAATTATTTTATATAATCAATACATTTTATTTGATGTTAGTTTTTGACCATTAATCTAAAGACCAATATGGTTTTCCACCAAAAATATCTAAATATAGGAAATTATTACAGCAAAGCAGTGTTATTTTATTATTAATATGACTGCTTATTAAACTCCAAATAGTTTATATTGAGAGCTTTAACATATTGTAGAATAAAAGAGAAATTATTAGAATACTCTGTAACTTATCTTATTGAGAACTGATTAATTCCAATCAGATTGAAACTGGTTATTAAGATGGCCAGGTTCATTGAAAACCAGTTAATTCAATTATTATGGATTTATCCAGCCTTTAACTACTTTACACACTTCAAAATGGTCACTGATATGAAGAATATGTAAAATAATTGATATTATCTCATGGTTATTGTTGGATATACCACAACTTCATTTTTGCATACACATACACAATCACACAAATACACAATGCATCATTCCAATCCTTCCTTATATATACTGGATGGAGAGTATCTTAAATTTGCATATAAGAAAAAGAATTGTCCACCAAGTTGTTCATTAAATATAAGATTAATTATAATATTTTTTATACTTTTAGTCCTTTTGGACAACAGGGAAAACTTGGCTATGCTTTACAATATTGGGAAAAAATTTAAAGTTCTGTGTTCTGAGTTTTCATAATCATATATCTGCTATGATTCTCAGACTACCATGGATAATAAATGATGCTGGTTGCAATTTATTTGAAGGAATAAAATCCAAAAACTAGTGATAAAAATTATGCCTCTGAAAGCACTGTAATCTAACAGCATGGATTATGTAAACATTAACCTGGAAACAAGGGGATTTTTAAATATAATACAAAATCTAAGTTGTTTCCAAATATTGATTTGCTTGTCCCAAAATTTTCTGTGGGAGAATATATTTTAAATTACTAGAAAATTGAGTGAAACTTTTCAACAAAATTTACATATTGCAATTTGTTAACCTTCTAAACTAATACATTCTGTCGCTAAGTGGTTTGTGCTTCAACAATATGCCCGTCTAGGCTTTTGATTCTTTTACAAAAGCTGTGAAAGCAAATCCTGATTTTGCAGAAGCTTTTTATCAACGAGGGTTTTGTAAAGTAAAACTCCACAAGGAAAGCTCAGTTCTGGACTTCAATCGTGCAATTACGATCAATCCGAAACACTACCAGGTATTTAAATACATAATGATAATGATTTGGAAAATTTGTTAATTTTGGTAAAACCATTAAATCTTTTATATGCTTTTGCTATTAGTTAGCAACAATTGGTTACTTGTACGTACTTTTCCACAAATATATATCTGTATTTTATCTGTACATACTTTTCACAGTCCATATATCTATATTTCTTCTTGAACTAAATATTTTTTCCCAACAGAGATATTATGTTTATTCAAATGCTTTGTGAATTTGAATGTATGTAAATATGCTAATTTATTAATTTTGTGTTAATAATTTTAATTTACATACTGTTATTAATTTTATTTATTTATTATTTTGCTATCACATTTATTTCTGTCTTTTAATAGACTGTGGAGATAACATAAAATTTAATAGGTGCAGTGTGACTGGATCCTGATTTTAGAAGACGATGAAATTAAATTTGAATTGGCTAAATAATGGATACTTTTAGGGAATTACTAGAAATCTTCTTAGAGATATAATGGCAGTGTAGTTACTTAGGGCAATCTCTTTTTTCCATAGTAGATGCATACTGAAGGCCACAAGGTGAAAAATTTTGATGGCTACAACTTATTTTTCCATACTTAAGGAAAAAATAAAATAAATATGGCAAACGAAGTGCTAATAATTATTGAATCCAGGTGATAGATACATGGGTGTTCATTATACTATCATTTCAATTATTCTATATGTTTGAATTTTTTTCTAATAACAGAGTGGGGGAAAAGAGTATATCTTAATACTGTCTTTGGACATATAATTTTTATGATGGAATGATATTCCAACATCATTTATGTCTTTGGGTGGCATAAATTTGTTCATAGATTTTTGGTAGAACTGATGATTACACTAAAACCTCTATTTCTGCTTTCTCTTCTCTTTCTCTGAAAGGCATACTTAGGCCGAGTAGCCTACTATGGTTTAAAAGGCAGATTCTCCAAAGCAATTTTGAACTGTAATGAGGCAATCAGTATTTATCCTGAGAGTGTGCGCGCCTATGTCTGCAGAGGAGCTCTGAAATACTACAGCGGGGTAGGCCACCTCCTGCCTGGTTTACTGAAATTGTAGATACTCAGTAGAGGGACTCACTTCCCCTTTTTTTCCCTCTGTGATAGGAGAATTGCTGTGGTATAAAGAGCAGAACTACATAGAATACTTTTTTCATCGTGCACTAAAGGGGATTTCAGTTCATGATTTTTCACAAAATAGTGATATTTATTTTTGATCTTTACATTTAAAGTAACATCATTATTATTTTATTTTTAAAGAAAGTAGTAACATTTTGTTATGGGGGAGAGGTTCCTCACCTCTTGTGTTCTAGGAAGAAAGATTTCCTTCAAGAGACAGAAGACATAGAGAGGAATCAGCAGGGTTTCCCACGTGGCAGGTTTTTTTTTTTTTTTCTTTTCTTTTTTTTTTTTTAATTTGGTCTGGGAAATTCGTTCCTCAATTTTGAATTTCAGTGGTTACTGAGGTTTTCCATCATGGCAACAATTTCCAAATTCATGTTGAAAAATTTCCCAGTTAGACTGCTCCCTTTTGATTGACAGGAAACTAGCTGTCTGTCTGCAAGAAGTTGGTCCCTGGGCATTGTGAAGCCCAGCAGGGTTCTACCCAGGAGCAGAGCCTGAATTTCTTCTCCCTACCACCTTTATTCATGTCTGTATGGCTACCTAGTCTAACATATTCATTGTAGGCAGTTTGGAAATAAAAGCAATAAAAAAGAAATTAAAAAGAAATAAAAAGAAGGGAATAAAGGATTACTATCCTACCATCAAATTATAATTTTGAGAGCATTTTTCAAGTATTTGCAGTTAGTCTTTTATTTTCCTGAAAATATATGACATGGGTTTATGCTATTTATATAATTTGTGTTGTGTCCTGCTTTTTATACTTTATCTCTGGACATATAATTTTTATGATGGCATGATATTCCAGCATCATTTATTTTTAACGACTTTGATTGTTGGATATTTGGGATGTTTTAAAATTTTTACTATTTTATCATTTTAATAGAGTTTTAGACCTCTGAGAACAAAATCATTACTTGAATTCATGACTGGTTCTTAAACAGAAATTACTGGGTTAGATGCTCAAGCAGTACTGTTGATATCTGAAGCTGTGTTGAGTACTTTGCTTCTCCTTACTTTGCTTTTTTGAACTTTCTTTGTAGCTATTTCATATGAAATATTTTGCAAATGACACCTAAAGCAAAAGTAAGATCTTGCTTTATGTGTTAATTCCATGAAAATTACTACCTATAGTATGCTATAAGTTATAAGAAAAGAATTGGAGAGGAACGAAAGAGAACATGGGAAGAAAACCTGATGATCATGCATAGGGTAGTCTGAGTGACAAAAGTAAGCAACTTCTGGCAAATGTTTGTTAGATGAATATGGGTTGATTTTCTTTTACCCATCAGTATAATTTTTTCCATGCCATTCAGCAACATTGGAAATAAAATAATTGTCTAAATTAAAGTTGTTGATATCTTTAATTTTGTTTTATGGTTGAAAGAAACTAAGAATTCCTACTAGGAGATTCTTAATTAAGTCTGTGGAAGATTAGGTTGATTGTCTTCATTCACAGATGATATACTGAATGGTTAAATGAATGTTCCAGAAACTCCAATAGGATCAAGGATTTATTTTTGCAATTAAACTTCAGTCCATTATTATTTACCCTTTTTGATTATTATTATTACTATTATTATTGCAGAATTACAGGCTAGCTATTGAAGATTTAACTACAGCTATCAACATGGACAGAAAGTGTTATGTAGCATTTTATAACAGAGCATTATGTTATATCAAGACAAATGAACTTCAAATGGTGAGATGATCATTTAGTAAACAATAAGCTTAAACCATTTAAAAAACAATATTTACTTAATGACTTGTTGATACCAATAAATAACAATATGTTAAAGCATTTGTAAACATATTTAAAGCATCTGTAAAGTATTTTCCCATTTTGTCTGTAACTGTGGCAAGTAATTCCTATGGAAATACACCACATAAAACTGAATACCAAAGAACCATTTCAAAGAATATTTCTGTTAGTTTCCTTACACTATTTCTATAATAAGTCAAAAATTAATTTTTTAATGCTAATATAAACATTTAAAGGTTGAATAAATTAAAATACACTACATAAGTATCATGTGAGATGTATCTATGGATACTCTGCCTGTAGAATTTTATAGCAGTGATCACTAGCAATAGTATGGTTTCACTCCTTTGATTTTAGCTAGAGCAGTTCATGGAGGCATTTTTTGGAAGGTCCTGACACTCTACATGCAGTGGGGGCTTGGTGTGATGGTTTTAGTCTCTGGGGACCAGTGAACAAGATGTGCCACTGTGGCTACAATAAATCCTTCTCTCCATTTGTCTTGATCCAGTGTCTACCTGTGTAAACTCTCTTTTATATTTCCCCGTCTTACTCTCATCTTCTCACTCCTTCTCAGTGAGGTCATTTTTCAAGGAGATTTTCTCAGGGTGGAGCAGCTGATCTGTGGGCTCCCAGTGTTCTGTCCTATTCATTTTGCTTCTTTTTCTCTCTTTTACGCTGGTCTCCCCCTCCTTGTTTCTGCTCCTTTCCCAGTAAATGAAGCTTTTCCTTGGAAAGACTTCATCCTATTTTCACTATTCTGTGCAAACACACTCCCCAGTTTCTCTGAAAGTGGGTTGTCTGTTTAAAACACTTAGAAGTTTGCAAGCTTTGAAGAGAAGAAGGGTTGGGAAACATGGGTTCTATTCAAGAGGATGCACAATTCCTGACAAGCAGACTATCAGGTTTCCTCCAGATATGTTGACAAATGAATAACTAATTTTGAACAAGGGAGTGGTTAAGATCCCAGGAGTTAATTAAAGGAGCATTTATCAGTGACCTGCTCAGCAGGTGTTTGTGAGAACTCCCTCTCCACCACTACTCCACCTAGAAAGGTAATCCTGAAGCCCAAACAATAGGCTGGATAGGGAAGGGACCTCCAAGTTTCTGTTATCTCAGATACTTAAAAAAGCCAAGTCCCTGTTAATAAAGAAAATGCAAAACTGCCCGAATAGATTGAGACCAAATTAGAACCACAAAACATTCGTGATTTTAAAGCACCCAGGACTCCAGATCATTTCATCCCTTCATTTTACAGAGAGGAAATGGAAGTTGGGAGAGGCTAGAAAACTCATCTGAGTCACACAGGGAGCCAGAGACCTGTGTGGTGCTCCAGGTTTGTTTGCTTCTGGTTAACAGTGTCTAGGTGGCTTTACAAAGGCATCTCATCTCCAACATGTGGACCAGCTATCATTTAACAGTGTCACCTCCTTCCTTTTGCTGACTTCCATTCTCCACATTCTTGTCATCACTAGACTGATTAAAAAAAAAAAAAGTGTCTTTCCAAAAAAAAAAAAAAAAAAAAGCACTTTCGAGATATGGTGAATTCTGGTTCTACTATACTAATAAAAACAATAGCATTTACTTCTTATTTAGGGCTTGTTGTATGTCAAGTACCGGGTTAAATGATTGATCAATGTAGAAACAAAATGTTTCTAAATGAACTCTTAAAACAATCTATTAAATGTTTAATATACCAATTTGCAGAGGAGGAAACTGAGAAGCAACTTCTAATAGAGCAGGATGATACACATCCAGGAAAGGTCATTCTCTTAAAACCACTGTGCTCCCACTTCCCCACTCCTGCTGACCAAGAAATCTCATTTCCTGGCAGTTGTTTCCCCTTATATCACATATTCAGCTGCTTAGCGGATCTCTAATGCACCTTACTGGTTTTATAGTCTGTGGTTCTGTGAAAGGAAAAGATACGTAATTTTTGGCTAAGCTTCTAGTATTTTTTTTTCAAGCATTATTATTTTTACAGTCCTGTTTATTTTTGTTTATAACTATGCCACAGTATACATATAGAATCCTTTTTAAATTTTTTTTTTTAGTTTTTGATGTACCTTTTTATTTTTTTATATTTATATGTGGTGCTGAGGGTCAAACCCAGTACTTTACACGTGCTAGGCAAGCACTCAGCCACTGAGCCACAACCCCAGCCCCTACATATAGGTTCTTTAACTGAGCAATATTTTTAGACACTTAACTCTGCACAGTCAGGGAATGCTGGAGAAGGGCCAATCAGCACAAAGTGATATGGCACTTATTTTCCATTTTCAGTAGCAGGTGCTACTAGCACATGAGATTTGGCCCTTTTCTGATCAGACCATATGACTTTTTTGGGACAAAATGCTCAGTAGGGAAATAGTTTAGGAGATATCACTCCAATCCAAATTTAGGATGCTTTTAGGACCTGGTGGACAGAGCAGAGGGCAGAAAACAAAAGCAAAAGCAAAAACCTGTTTATTCAGTGAAAGAAAAAAAAGAATAAAAATAAAGGCTACCACTTATTTAAAAAAGTGACCATGTTTATAATACTTAGCTAAGGGAACCCTGTAAATCTAGCATATGATTATTTTGGCCCCAAATGATAAGTCAAACTAAGGAACTAAGGTTGAGACCCCATTTTGTGCATGGACACATTTGCCCATGGCTAATGAACAAGGTATCTACAGAGGTATATTTAAGTTGTGATTATTTTATTTTTAGGCCTTAGCAGATTATGGAATTGTGCTGCTGCTTGAAGCTGTAGAAAGTATAATCTTAAATACTCTCATTAATCGTGGAATCGTCTATGCTGATCAAGAGCAGTATGGCTTTGCCTTAGAGGTGAGCTCTCCTGTGGATGTGTAAAATGAACCCACTTGATTTTATACATTCTCTTTTGAAAACTAGTGAACATGTTTTCATTGCTACCAAATAGCCATACTAATGAGTGATAACTTTAGCCACAATTGTTCTGAAATACTAGGAATGATTAAAAGAACCTTTGCAAGAATGTGTATTTTTACTTCATATTGTTTACAGATAAATAGCCAGTGCAAAAGGAATAAATTCTAAATTGACCCAGACTATTACCTCTGGAAAGAAATATACACAAAATTCTTTTGTGTGGCAAATGAAATGATTTGTGTATCACATACTCTGGTGCTTGGTGCTCTTTCTCCTTGACAATTTTTTATTTTCCTATCGAAAGCATATCAAAATAAATATATTTAAGTGATTCAGGGTGTAGTTGGTCAGAATGGGCTACTGGGAACATACTTTTCAGTTAGTGGGGACAACATGTTCATAATTGTAATAGATGTGAGCGTATGCAGCATATTGAAAAAATAGTTTGATTTTTATTTCATTATAAAATAAAGAAAATTCATAATTGTCATTTAACTTTATTTTTATTGACTATTTTATGGTAACTTTGGAATTAAGAAACACAAGACAAAAATCAAATAGCATTTTGAGGTTTACAGTTAGGTAATAGCAGTTATGCATGTTAGTTTCTAAGGAATTACAACCTAAACATTAGATAGTAGAGTGTTTTCCTATTTTTTTTTCACTTCCCAGGATGGTTTTTATAATTTTTGACATCTGGAGTCATCTTTTGAGATTCTGCCCAACAGAATCACTTGTTTTCTACATTGCTTACTGTATGATAAAATGTAATCTCAACATTTGAATTCCTTTAGGCTTTTTGGTAATTGAAAATATCTTTGAGACATAGGCAGAGGCTGCTAAAGAATTTCTCTGTTTGTGGTAGACAAGAAAACTATGGGAATCTGGGCAATAGTGTTGGATTAGAGAAAGTGAGAAAAAGGGAGGTGGGAAGCAAAGAACTTCAGCTGTTGGGGAATGAAATGCTGGGCCTGTGTTACCTACTGAATGAATATTTATTTTGCACTACACAACTATATTTATCCTATTTATTGCACAGTTGCTAGGTATCAGGTTCAACAATACTGCAGAATTTAAAATCATAACTTTCAGAGGAGGAAACTGGTATTCAAGAGAAATTAAATAAGTTCTTTGATCCAGTAGATACTAGGGCAAGCCTGAACTAGGTCTCACTTGATCTTGAATGCTGTTCCTTCAGCCAAGGTACTGGCACTGGAGGTAAGGATACAAATAAGACTGGGTTCGAGTTCTTGAGGAGATGAAGGCCTGGTGAGAATCATTCTTGACCTCTCTCTTTCCTCTCACCCCACAACAAACCCATTAGCAAGTCCAGTCAGCTTTAACACTAAAACATATTTTGAAATAATTCAAGTCTCCTAATGGCCACTGCCACCTCCCTCTCAACAAGTAGGGACTGAACTCAGATATCAGAGTCCTCTCTCTCCTGGACCATTGCTGTAGCTTTCCAACTGACCTCTCTGCCTCCATGCTTGCCCCTCTGCACACTCTTCTCCATTCAGCAGCCAGAGAAAACTCTTCAAAGCATAAAGCTGAACACATTAACTCCTCTGCTCCAAGCTCTCCAATGGCTTCCCATGACACTTACAATAAAATCTGAACTCTTGACCATGATCGACCATGATCCTACTTGACCTGATTGCTGCTCACCTTTCTGACCTCATTATCAGTCCCCTTTTCTACACCCCAGTTAACTTCTCTCTGGCCTTTAGCTATCCCTTGGCAAAGCCAGGCTCCCTTCCTGCGCAGGGCTTTTGTACAAGCTCTTCCCTGTGCACATGGCACTCTTCTGACCGATCTGTATATGTCTCAGGCCACCCTTCATTTATGTTTCTGTCCACATGTGACCTCCTTAATAAAAGAAAAATGAATAGGTCATCATAGGTATATAGGGGTAACAGGAGAATGGACAGGAGAATGTGTGGAGTGATGGTATGAGATAGCTAAATCCTATTCTATGTATAAAGTGAATTGTGGTAAAGTTAAATGTGATGCAATACTCATGTTATTTAGAAACTTGAGGGTAAATGTCAGAAAAAAATAACAGGTATAAAAACAGTTGCCTTTATGGAGTGGAACTTGGGAGTGGGGGAGAAGAAGTAGAACAGGGGATCATTAGTTAGTACCTACGTTCTTGAGTTTTTTAGAGCCTGAATATTATATACATGGTTTACTTTGATAAGAATAATTGAAGAATGTCTTTTGAGCGAGTTTACAAATTGCAGAATAAAATGGGTCTTATTTGGGGGTGAGGGTTCAGTGAGTGCTGACTAGGGTTCAGGGAGATGGGTGGTGATGGGAACTAGAAAGATGTGGTCATGTGTCATTTCCAGGGCAGGGAGGGTGGAAGAAATGCATGTTAGGTTGGGACAGTGAGACAAGGACAGGGAACAGCATGCATGTATGTGATGGAGCCAGTTTCCAGGGGAAGTGAGATGAATGAATACTCTGACAGAGAATGGAAGATGGCTGGCAGCGTGTTTGATTACATTATATCTGATTAGACAATCTATTTGTTATTTTAATCCAAATGGTTCCATTTAGTATTGAAACATGCCTCATGAATCTAAGCAGAAAATCCACATTTATAGATCAGTCTGTTTTTGATACCTCTTCCTCCTGTTGGATCCCTGAGTGCTCAGCTCAGTCCTGCTGCTTCTCATTCCAATTCCTACCTCCAAAGACAGTCTCCCCTCAAATACAACCAGAGAAAGTTCATGCAAGGAGGAGGGAGGGAGAGAGAGATTGTGCTTTAGAGTTAGCTCTTCTGTAGTTTGGAAATGCCCTTTGGGACTGTGGATTGCTGGTCACCCTCAGGAAGGGAGTCTGGAGGGATTTTGTACTGCAAAGCAGAGTACAGCACTCTCCACTGTTTAGCTTGGTCACCTGAGGTCACAACCGAAATTGCCCATGATGATTCCTGTGGAAGAGGACCTCTGGGGAAAAGAAGAGTCATTTTTATTCCTTCATAGGTTCTGGACTCTTACTTTAGGAGTCATTAAAATCAATCTATATCATATGCGTGTAAGTGTATGCATATGTACCTACAGAATATTTTGATTTGTAGATATTTATTTAAATGTGAATTTTAGTAATCTTATTTTGCTTCAGGTTACAAATGTTTTTGTAGGAGTTTGGAAAGCTATAAGCTTCAGAGACTGTCTCTGGTACCTAATAGAGGAGAGTGTTCTGGGCCACTCTGGCAGGATCCCTTGCAGGCTCAGCACTTTCGATTTTTTTTTTTTTTTTTTTAAACAGCCTGTTCCCAGGGCCACTCAAATCCATACCAACTGACTTCCCAAACTTCAAATCTTAGGGTTAGAGTTTTCATTCCTTCTTGCTCAGGGAAGCTTCCGAATCCCTGAACAAAGCTACCTATTTCTTTCCAGAAGTGTGGATTCCAAAGATGGAAGCAGGCTTAACTAATTCATACACAAGGCTTAGTTGTGTCTTTTTCTGGACTGGAAGTTTGCTCAAAAGTTTTCTCCAGGGGAGTTTCCTTTTCTATCTAGACAGGGAAGTGTCTGATGGTGATCATGGGGTATAAACAATAAAAATAGAACAAGTGAGATAATTCATTACACATGGTAGGGAAACACCACAGAAAAATCCCTTTTCTTAAAGTGGAGGCAAGTAGTACAAGATTCTGAATGATTTATAATGACTGGATTCCTTTGCTCCATCCCTTTGTCCTAGTTGTGATACTGTGAGGGAAAAAAATGAGGTTTTAAGAAGATGTATATTTTAATGCTTATGTTAAGTATATTCGTGTGGAATCAAAGATAAAAGTTTTACAGGGAACTTGCAAAATTAACACAAACTTATAAAACTGTTTCAGGATTTTAAACAAGCTGCGCTGATAAGCCAGACCAACGTGAGTCTTTGTCATGCTACCGCCATGTGCCACCACAGGTATGGAGATCAACTGGTGTCCAAGGGGAGGCAAGTGGGGTTATCACATATGGGGACTTATTATATCCCCATGAAGAAGCCAGGAAGGAATGGAAGAAATTGGGGACAATTTTGTGGATGTGAAAACATTCAAAAGCAGGGAGAAAAATGAGAATTCCCTGAACAGACACAGGAACCACCACATCTAGCATGTCATTGGCACCATTCTGCCTTCCTCACACTCTCTCAGACCAGTCAGGGGGTGAACACCTGCATCATGGTGTTGGGGGTGTCCATTTATGGTTACCAGCCTGGATACTGCAAAGGGTCTTGGTAACATGTACAATAAAATTATACATAGCTTGAAATATCTAAGCACAGAATAAAGTAATGTAATTTGTTCATAAAATGGGACTGTCTTTTAAAAATTCCATTTGCTAGAAGAGAGGCTGGTTTTAAAAAGTAATGTATTTTCAAGAAAATTTTGGCTTTAAAACATAAGTATAAATCTAAAACTAATTAAGAAAATGCCAGCAAATGTCTACAAAATACAATGAAATCTAGAAAAGCACAGTACTTAAAACATTATTACCACTTTCTAAGATGATTGCTCTTTACTTCTATAAGTAAGTTATAGAATGAGAGAACATTTATATAAGGCTAAAATATAAACAATCAATTTAAAATACGTTTATAATATATATATATATGCCTTTGCTAACCATAATGTTTACATTTCTACATGTACATTTGACATGTGAAGATTAAGTTTTGATCATTTTGCTTCAAATGCATAGAGACTCAGCACATGCAGATTTTAATATGGGATAAAATGTACTTGGTTAAGTAATAGTTTATAGCATTACTTTTAATAAGAGAAACAGCATTTAATTTAGAGGAGGAAGTTAGGATAATTCATAAATTATATAGACAAGTCTGTGCAACTATTCAGTTTAAAGAATAGAACATAGTTTGCATTATTTAGGAAATTGACACTCTTTTGTTTTTGATACTGGGGATTGAACTCAGGGGCACTAAGCCATGTCCCCAGCTCTATTTTGTATTTTATTTAGAGACAGGGTCTCATTGAGTTGCTTGGTGTCTCACTTTTTCTGAAGTTGGTTTGAACTCATGATCCTCCTGCCTCAGCTTCCCAAGCTGCTAGGATTACCAACATGCACCCCTGGGGCCTGGCTGAAATCAACTCTTTTTATTTTCCATTTTAGCACATAGTACATATATGTTTCCCTATAAGAATTAGAGGGTTTTTAAAAAATTTATTAACAAAGGAATATAGTGACTGGACCTTCAAAGGTGACTTTGGGTTAAAAGGCCTAAATTGGGATAGTACCTTTTATTTTATACAGACAGTAAAACATTGTAACACTGTTACCTATTTTAACCCAGCAACATTTGTACAATCCATTTCATTAAGTAATTGTCATTCTTTTTTTTCTGTTTTAATAATTTTTATTTGTCTAAAAAGAGCCTTTACTTATCTCCATCCTTCAAAAATTTTAAATTAATTAATGTATTTTAATTAGGTTTATATGACAGCAGAATGCATGTTGATTCATTGTACACAATTGCAGCACAATTTTACATTTCTATGGTTACACCTTATGTACAGTCATACATATACCTAGGTAATGATTTCTATCTCATTCCACCATCTTTCCTGCACCCCCTCCCCCCTCCCCTTTGCCCAAAGTTTCTCCATTTTTCACATGCCTACCCCCTCCCTGTTATGGATCAGCATTCACTTATCAGAGAGAACATTCAGCTTTTGATTTTTTGGGATTGACTTACTTTGCTTAGCATGATATTCTCAAACTCATCCATTTACCTGCAAATGCGTTATTTTTATTCTCTTTTAATGCTGAGTAATATTCCATTGTGTATATATATTACAGTTTCTGTATCCATTTATCTATTGAAGGGCATGTAGGTTGCTTCCAAGTTTAGCTATTGTGAATTGAGCTGCTATAAACATTGATGTGGCTGTGTTACTATAGTATGCTGATTTTAAGTGTTTTGGGTATAGACCGATGAGTGGGATACCTGGGTCAAATGATGGTTCTATTCCAAGTTTTCTAAGGAATCGCCATACTGCTTTCCAAATTGGTTGCACCAATTTGCAGTTCCACCAGCAATGTATGAGTGTGCCTTTCCCCCCACATTCTTGCCAACATTTATTATTGTCTATATTCTTAATAACTGCCATTCTGACTGGACATGAAATTCATTTGGAAAAATAAGAGACCCTGAATAGCCAAAGCAATCTTTAGCAAGAGGAATGAAGCAGGAGGCATCACAATACCAGATTTTAAACTATACTAACAAAAATGGCATGGTATTGGCACCCAAAATAGATATGTAGACCAATGGTACAGAATAGAAGACACAGAGACAAACACACACAAATACAGTTATTTCATATTAGACAAAGGCACCAAAAACATACAGTGGAGAAAAGATAGTCTCTTCAACAAATAGTGTTGGGAGAACTAGAAATCCATATGCAGCAAGATGAGAATAAATACCTGTCTCTCACCATGCACAAAACTCAACTCAAAGTGGATCAAGGACCTAGGAATTAGTCCAGAGAAACTGCACCTAATAGAGGAAAAAGTGGGCCCAAATATTCATCATGTTGGATTAAGCCCCGACTTCCTTAACAAGACTCCTAAAGTGCAAGAAATAAAACCAAGAATAGATGGGATGGACTCAAACTAAAAAGCTTCTTCTCAGCAACAGAAACAATCAATGTGGTGAACAGAGAGCCTACATTTTGGGAGCAAATTTTTGCCTCGCACACATCAGAGCACTAATCTCCAGGATATATAAAGAACTCAAAAAACTTAACACCAAAACAAAACAAAAAAATCCCAAAAAACTAAATACCCCAATCAATAAATGGGCTAAGGAGCTGAACAGACACTTCTCAGAAGAAGAAATACAAGTGGTCAACAAATATATCAAAAAATGTTCAACGTCTCTAATAATTAGAGAAATGCAAATCAAAACTACTGTAAGTAATTGTCATTTTTGAGAAGAGATGGAGTAATGATGACTGCTGGGTTTGTTTTGAGGGGTGTGTGCAGATAAAAAATGTCCAAGGTCATTGCATTCTGTTAAAACTAAAAAGAGTCCAAGTTTCTCTCAACATCTTTCCTATGTTTAGCAACTGTTAAGAGTAAGTTTCTCTGTGTGTCAGTTCACAATCTCTTATGAAATGTAATCACTGGGTATATATGGCAGAGCCTTCCTAAGCTGGTACTGCTTTGCAATTCCAAATAACCAACTGTCATCACCCAGCTAGGATCTGTATTGTTCTTCAATAAAAGTAGAATTTAAATCAACAATAAATCCCTGTTAACTCAGAATCCCAATTCCATGTGTATTGAGTTTTAACAATTTTACTGAACTTAACAACAAACAATGTTTACTCATCAGTTATATTTATTTCAGGAAAACTATTTTTTTGCTTTTCAAGGTGAACTGTAACATACTATGGCAGTATGGTTTGTAACTATGGGGACTTGCTTTTGGTGTCTTATGGTAGGAAAAGCAAACTTTTCTCACTTGGAAAATTTTATAAAAGGAATAAATCTTTAAATTTTAGGGCTTTGATCTTTGAACTTATGGGATTGCAGACTTTTGAAGTATCCTTTGTATATCTCTGGTTCTCACTCGTGTGGTTGCTAGGAGACAAGATTCCTTAGCTTGAATATCCTACTTGTTGCCCAATTTAATCACCAAGAGTGTTATGATGGAGTTAAGTTTTAGATCTCTTTGAGAAAGCCACCTTCAGATTTTAAAAAATAATAATATAGAAGGCAATTACTCCCTTGTATAACCTACACATTTTTTATTCAGCAAATTTATTTTTACTGTTCTTAATATTTGCATAATTTTAAAAAATCTTTAATTCTGAAAGCCACATTCTTTAGTTGGGGAGGTGTTTGTGATTTATTTGTACAACTCAGTAGGGCACATCTGGTCACGTATGTGATTAATGTGGTAAAGGCAGTGGGCCTTTGTGTTTGTGGCCCAGTGGGTAAGTTCAGCGTATGATTTATTGTTAGCAGACACTGACGAGAATCAGGCATCCTTGTGCGTGATCACATTACTGTAGATTAAAAGAAACACATTTTATTTTAGAAAAACTTTTAAAATATACTTTTATATTTATAGTAATAGATGCTTAACAATTTGTATCTCTCTGAGCATGCATCTTGATGCAATGTAGATATTCTGCCACATTTTTCCATTGGCTAATTTTCATGGGATGACTTAACAAGATCTTCTACCTATAGGACACTTTGATTAACACATCTCCAGAAAAATGAAATTGCTGTTTCTTCATGGGTTTTGTATCTTTTTTCTTGTCTGTTGATATGGGAAGCAGGGGAGTCTGTCTTCGTCTTTGTCACCTCCTCTGGACTTGATTTTAGTCATCATCAATTTTGAGGTGATTTCCAAGTGGCTTTCAAGATTCATTTCCAGATTTATGGTTCAATGATTATTTACTTTGTTTGAGCAAACTAGATGCTCATTAAAGTTAATGCCGATTACTAGAGAGGTATGAAAAATAGCATCAGTCATTGCCTTTTGGGAACGCACAACTTAGATGACATGGTGGTTTGCCTCGACTCACTGACTCATAGTTTTTATACTTTTTTGTAATTTGTTAACCTATACAAAAAGACAGATTATAGGGGGCTGGGGTTGTGGCTCAGTGGTAGAGCACTTGCCTAGAACATGTGAGGCACTGGATTTGAACCTCAGCACCACATAAAAACAAACAAACAAATAAAATATAGTTTAACAAAGAAAAGAATGCTTTTCCTTAAAAATAGGAAGACAGATTATGTTTTATAAGCCATATATTAGAATGTGCACTTACACAGGATTTAAAATTTCTTTCTAGGTAAGAGAGGGGGTGTATATGATGCAATTTGAATGTTAATAAACTAGTAATATTTCAGAGATTTACAGGAGGACAGGGATTGCCCTGGAGATTTCAGTACACATCGTCACCATAGGTATGCATCATAAATAATACTTTATTAGCCATTAATAGAATTGCTGAGTATAACACAGCTTACCAGGCAATGATTAGGTACAATGAGAAGGTACCTGGGAAGGCGTTGTGACCCTTCATTAGCAAACTTTTGCTTCTAAAATAGTGCCAGTTGCCAAGAAAGAGGACCACAATTTCATTATAAACTACTGGAGGGAAACCTGTGATTTCTGAGTAATGACCACGAGGTGAACTTAGAAGCTGCCAAGTGGCTCGCATACATGAATGTTAGCTCTGCCTGTCTGGACCATCAAAAGCCAAGCTTTTCTAGTGCTCCAGTGTTGATTCTTGTGTGATCTTCTAGCACAGCACTTGGTGCGGTACTTTTGGATAGTGTTTGCCAAAATGTCACACTTCAGTTGTTTTTCATGGTAAGAACAAACATTAAAAATACTTATTCAAAAATTATGGTAGGTTATTTCTTTGGATTGAACTTCTATACTACCCCACACCCCAACTGAACAAAAATCAAAATGGAGTTACTCCTACTAAATGACACCTAATCATACTAAACTTTGAGGAAATAGATATAAAGGAGACTAGTCTCCCTGCCCAGCCAACACAGAGATTCCAGACTGAGTCATCATAATAATGAAATACCCTCTGCTTTTAACCCTGAGCTCCAAGCTTCAAAAGTAGCCTCAGGTATACTGATGTTAACAAGTTTTTTCCTCACCTATTGTTCTTTTTTCTTTGTTTCTATGTTTTTAACCCCACTATTATTTCCCAGTGGGATTGGAGACCAAATAAGTCCATTTATGATGGTGAGAGTGAGGTCAAGGCACAACATTCTGGTTGGTGGTCAATTTTGAGAGGTTGACCAAAAGGGAATAGGTTGACTAAATGGGAAGAATTATTAAGTTTGGCCTAAAGCTACTTCCCTCCACTGTAACCTAACATGATGTGTAAGCAAGCTGTAACCCATTTTTATAAAAAAATTACCACGTCCCAGCCAATTACAAGCAACCAACTGTTCAAACATCAAATAGGATAGAGTGAGCTGGAACCAACTATGCTGTCTCTACCTCACTTCTCCTTTCTTTATGTCATTTCCTTTTCTCAATTTGTACAATCTGCATATTTTTGGGGTGAAACTTTTTGAGCCATTTTGGGTCTAGACTGCTGCTCAATTCTAGTATCACAAATAACACCAATTAAGACCTGAAAAACTAATTCTTTTGGTAATGTTCTTTTTACAATGTGAGAAACGGATATCACTTTTCACTTTCAAAATGAGCAACTTTCTGAACCTTCCATACATATCAAGGGGGAAAGTCTCAGATAAGAAAGCTAAGAGTTTGCTGAGTGCAATGGTACACGCCTGTAATTCCTGTGGCTTGGGAGGCTGAGGCAGGAGGATTGTGAGTTCATAGCCAGCCAGCAAGGAGCTAAGCAACTCAGTGAGAGAACCCTGTCTCTAAATAAAACAGGGCTGGGGATGTGGCTCAGTGGTCGCGTACCTCTGAGTTTAATTCCCAGTACCAAAAAAAAATAAATAAATAAAAACAAACAAAAAAGAGTCTTTTTTTTTTAAATTGTTCTTTTTAGATACATGATAGTAGAGTATATTCTGACATATTATAAATACATAAAGTATAACTTATTTTAATTAGGATTTCATTCTTGTGGTTATACATGATGTGGTTTCACTGGTGATATACTCTTATATGAACATAAGAAAGTTATGTCTGATTCATTTCACTGTCTTATTCCTACCCTTTTCCCTTCCCTTCATTCCCCTTTGTCTAATCCCTGAACTTCTATTCTCCCCCGCACCCTCATTGTTTGTTAGCATCCACATATCAGAGAGAACATTTGGCCTTTGTTTTTGTGGGATTGGCTTAGTTCACTTAACATGATAGTCTCTAGAGCCATCTATTTACCAGCAAAAGTCATAAAGTCATTCTTTTTTTTTATAGCTGAGTAATATTCTATTGTGTATATATATATATATATATATATATACCATTTTCTTTATCCATTCACCTGTTGAAGGGTACCCAGGTTGGCTCCATAGCTTAGCTATTGTGAATTGAACTGCTATAAACATTGATGTGGCTGTGTCACTATAGTATGCTGATTTTAACTCCTTTGGATATATATACTGATGAGTGGTATTACTGTATCAAATAGTGATTCTATTCCTAGTTTTGTTGAGGAATCTCCAAACTGCTTTCTAAAGTGGTTGAACCAATTTGTAGTCCCACCTACAATTTATGAGTGTACACTTTTCCCCATATCCTCACCATCATTTGTTATTACTTGTATTCTTGATAATTGCCATTCTGACTGGAATGAGATGAAATCTCAGTGTACTTTTCATTTGTATTTCTATAGTTGCTAGACATGTTGAACATTTTTTCATATATTTGTTGACCATTTATATTCTATGAAGTGCCTGTTCAGTTCCTGTGCCTATTTATTGATTGGCTCAAAAAGTAAGATCAAGAATCAATATATGAGACACTATCAAGTTAAGAAGCTTCCTCACATCAAAAGAAACAATCAAGATGTAAAAAAAGAGCCTAGAGAATAGGAGAAAATCTTTGCCACTTGCACCTCAGAGCATTAATCTCCAGGATATATAAAGAACTTTAAAAAAACTTAACACCAAAATACCAAATAACCCAGTCAATAAATAGGCAAAGAGTCAGTCTTTAACAATGTTTTATCTTTATAAGAGATGCCACAGTCCCTAGGTTTGGTGTGCTGTAGACCACAGCATCCATTTCTAATTTTATTTATTTCTAGGAGTACCATCTGTTTGTGGCATTACATACTGATTTTTCTATTTGTGGTATTGAAATTAGATTGTACTTTAAAATACATTCAGTTAAGTGAAAAAGTTGACTTAAAGGAAATATCCAGTAGATGGTAGTGCAGGTGGGAAACAAAGTTGGGTAGCTTTCAGCACAAAAGGACTGAAGTTTGGGGAACACTGTTTTAAGACACTCTGGAGTAATATATAGGATACAATAGTTTCTAGAACAGTTGCCCTGGGTTCCATGTATTAATGTGTGTGTTCAGGCTTGGAGTCCAGATCTAAACCAGAACATGAAAATGAGTACTAATTATCCAAGGTTGTAATGAGGACCCAATAAAAGCCTATGAAGAACACTTACCACAGAGACCTCACCCATCACCACTCAAGTAGATTTCAAGATGCCATAAGACATAGCATCATTTATCCCAAATTTCCTTTATAAAATGCAAGAATCCCAGGGTAACTGTACTAGAAAATACAATATTTTATAAAGAAAAATGGATAAAATAGTGACCCATTTTATTATATTTTGAATACAACAGCGTAGTTGAGATTCAAGCTCACTGGCTCTCCTGCACCCACTATAGTACACTTTAAGTAAAGAATGTGCAGTGGAGGTGGCTGTGTGGAGAAGCACAAATTTTGAAGTAAGCCTTACCTCAGTTTGAGTCGCAGGTATTTACTCCATGCAAAGTTGGTTTGTTACTTATTATGCCATTTCCTATGTGAAACTTTTCTGGGCCATGATTTTCTTTTCATGTGTGAAATGCAGTCATAAGTAGTTTACAGAACCAAGTAGAATAGAACTTTGGAAGGCATTTAGCACAGTGTCTGGTAAATAAATAGTGTCCTCATTTTTTTTAAACCCGGACTCTTTCCATATTGAGACTAAATATAATTATTAGATATGCAGGCTAAATGGAAAAGTGACTTTATGTGTCCCTGAACAAATATTTGATTCCTTCAAAGCCCTCACCCCACCACAAGAGACTAACTAGGGAGGCCAGAGAGAATTATCACTGAGCCATATAAATTCATAAGTTAATAAGTAAAATGCACTTCTTCCTCTCCTTTCCTCTCCTTGTTTCTGAAGTCAAATAGTTCTTTATAAATCTGAAGCAAGAACTCACAGTGATGAAAACCTGGTCCCTTTCATATGTATATTAAACACATTTAAATAAATTTATTCTTAATATAAGTCATGCATCACTTACTGATAGGATAAGTTCTATGAGACACATTGTTAGATAGTTTCATGGTTGTGTGAACACCATAGAGTGTATTTACATCAAGTGAGAGGGTCACGATGTCACTAGGTGATAAAGTCTTAAGGGACCACCATTGCATATATGGTCTATGGTTAACTGAAACTTTGTTAGGTAGTACATGACTGTAATTTACATGGAGTACATTGTCAATAAGAGCACAGGCTTTTTCCCTATTGGTAATTGATAGCTATTAAAACAAGGTTGAAGAATGCCATTCAGACTTTTATCACTTGAAAAAAGAATTCAAGATTATCATCCCCTCACATTTCTGATGTAAAAATGGCTTTTACTTCCCTTTCTTCTTTTACCAAAATCTTTTGAGAACCTGTCACAGTTCCTTAGATCCTATAAACTTATGTACCTCCTTCTTACAATGGATAATAAAAAATGAAAGATTTTCTTTTATAAGGTCCAATGTAATTCTTTTTGTAAAAGTCATGTACAGGAAAATATTGATTCTGTTATTAGAAAGCATCAATTCACCAGAAGGCACCAATATTTTCTTCCTTCCTTCTTTCCTTCCTTCCTTCCTTCCTTCCTTCCTTCCTTCCTTCCTTCCTTCCTTCCTTCCTTCCTTCCTTTTTTCTTTTCTTTTTTTTTTCAGAATTAAAGAGTATGAAGATGCTGTCAGTTTCTTCACCTGGGCTCTTAAACTTAACCCAAATTTTCTGGATGCTCTTGTTGGTCGGGGGAATTCCTACATGGAATATGGAAATGATGAAGCTACCAAGCAAGCACAGAAGGATTTTCTGAAAGCATTGCATTTTAATCCATCATGTATAAAAGCCAGAATTAGTCTATGCTATAATTTGCAGGTAATATTATATAATAACAACTTAACCACCGACAAATTGTTTGGACAGGATAAAGAATATATTTGGCCCATTTACTTGTGATGGGGATAAAGTCGATTTCTTTGGTTATGAACTTTGACCTTTCCCTTACTTTAATATGCAGAACAGCGGTAGGGTGCAGGGGTTTGTTTAGGGTACAGAGGACCTGCCTGGAAGAGCCTTGGAACCTGAAATGCTAGTCAGAAGAGGATCCTTGGAACTTGAGTTTCTTTAATGTTTGAACCCCTCCCTACTCTTATAAATAGCTTTTAAAACTTACCAGATGAATTTCACATATGAAATTCATCTCTAGTTTATATCTTGGTTCCATAGGTTTTGTCCTATTAAATTATTGAAACAATAAATAAGTAAAGGAGATAAACAATGTATGAAAGTTTTGAAGAGGATTCCAGCTGTGTAAGGGATCAGATGATTTATAGGGACTTCTGGAGTCAGTCATCTTCCAAATGGCAGTGGACTAGGCCTTGCTGGGAAGATCTGGACAGGCACTTGTCCCTCCAGCAGGAAGGAAGGGTGCTACACTGTGGGGAGCCATGCAGGTCTCCACATAGTTTCTATGACACTCTGGCCTGTCCTGTGCACTGAAATTTCACAACTCACTAGTGATTTTCAATAATAAGAGATGCAGGGACATTTTTGGAATAGAGTAAAAAATGTGCTATATTTTCCGTAAGAAGGAACTGAGCAATTGTATGTCTTCTTTTTATCTCCTTTAATATTTCAAAAGATTTTAAGTAATGGAAAAAGTCTGTGTTCAAATTATTATAATCTATAGATATCTCTGTTAATAATATGCCCCTAAAGTTTGCTGCCTTTTCATTCATAAACACACAATTTTGACTGATCTAAGGCTGATAACATTGGAGGTGTTTGGGATTGTTGGCTATAGTGAGGTATTCTCCAGAACTTATTAATAGGGAATTAAGATTGCCTTCTGAGAGTTAAACATAAAATTAGCCATTACTAGATCACATTAGAATTTGTAAAGGGATGAGGTGACTGCAAAGCAGATAGAGCTGAAGACATCCAGCGGCATGTGTCAGCATCATGGTTCACTGCATTTAGCAGGTGTTTACTGCATACCTGATACAGGCAGGAACTGCATTAGCCTAGGGATACAGCATCGAGAAAGATATGCTGGTTTCTTCTGAGAGAGTGTACTTCCTATTGGAGAGACAGGCACTAATAATCAATTGTATGAATAATGATTTGATTATAATCATGATAAGTGCTACAAAGACAAGCAACAGTCTTTAGTCCAGGGGAACCTAGGTTTATTTGAGGAGTGTGGAGGCTTTCTGAAGAATTAGCAATTGTGTGCTGAGATGTGAAAGATTAGTAACTATTCAGAAGAAGGGCTTGGGCTAGGGTGTAGTGTTCCAGACTGAGGGAGCAGCCCGTTGGAAAGCTTTGAAAGAAAGAGATGGAGGGTTCAAGGGGTAAGATGTTATGGGCAAAGGGAGAGTGGTTTGAGATGAGGCTAGAAAATTAAATAAGGGCTGGTGGTGAAGATCTTGATGTTCAGTTAAAAACGTGACCAGCACTAATTAGAGAAGTGACATTGAAGATTTGCATTTTATGAAGACCTCACTGCAAAAGGATTGAAAAGCGCATCTGCATAAAGGGTTGAGTCAAGAAATGAAAGACTGATTAGAGAGAATTTTAGGGCCACATGAGTACCATCCAGGGGAAAGAGTAACAATTTGTTCAACAGATACTTACATATTCCTTTAGAGTTTGCCTACCAGGGGGGATATAGAAGGGAGCCCAGCAGTTGCTGTGAGGAACAGATGACAGATAAGTTCTATTAGGAGAGTCTGCAGTTTAATATTCCAATAATCTATTCTCAATTTTCCCACTTCCTTGCTTAGTAAATGAACTTTTGATGACAATAGGGATTTCCAAGTGGTTTACGCAGAGAGAAAAGATTTGCCTATCAAAAAGCAAGGTTGGGCTGGGATGGGGCGCTGGGTTCGATCCTCAGCACCACAAAAAAAAAATAAAATAAAGATGTTGTGTCCACCGAAAACTAAAAATAAATAAATAAATATTAAAAAAAATTCTCTCTCTCTCTCAAAAAAAAAAAAAAAAAAGCAAGGTCTATTTCCTTTAGTAGGGGCATTTCTTCTTAGCTTTCTGTGATAATTGCTGGGCTCAGCTTGGTGTTAGTCTCTGAGATTCGGACAGGTTAGCTTTTTGAGCCCATGAAAAAAATGACAGAACTGGACTATGCCAAATTCATCAACTCGCTTAATGAGGTGTTTGGAAACTGGTCTTCTCTAGGACATACTTTGACATCCTATTTAAGGTGCCTCTCCTGACCATTTTCCTGTTTTTTCCACTTGGTGCTAAGTTTGGTATACACCATACAAGCTTAGTAGATTTATGAACATTTTTCTTGGAATATGTATAATGGTCCTAAAATTCCAGATGCTGTTCAATTTATCAAAATATGTTCTGTTTATGCAACGCATATTGATTTTACTTTATATATCATGCATATGTCATATAACTGGAATTCAGTGCCAAGCAAATAAACATAATCCCTGCCTATGTGTTTGGAACTCAGTGTAAACTGTTCAGCAATTGTTAGACTCATTGGTGTTTCACATGGTAACCATGGTTTAATGTTGCCTCAAATTGGTATAAGAGGTGACTCTGTAATTGAACTTATTTTAATTAATTAAAATTTCACCATAAAATTTCACCGTAAATAGTCTACCTTCTTGTTTAACATATCTTAGATTTGGTACCATATGCCCTTTAGTAGTACCACATGTCATAGATTTTGGGAGAGGTAGAATCATAAGCATTTGTCCTGTTGTAGACTATTTCTTATTTCAAGAAATCAAAAAATTATTTTAGGCCCAAGGAAAATTCCAGAAAGCTTGGAACCATTTTACTATTGCCATAGAAATTGATCCAAAGAGCTACCTGGCCTATGAAGGAAGAGCTGTGGTTTGTCTTCAGATGGGTAATAATTTTGCTGCCATGCAGGATATTAATGCTGCCATAAAGGTAAAAATCTATTTAGATTATGTTATTATTAGCATAAATTAACACCATTAAAGAAACGGTCCAAGAAAGAACTTCTCTGTTATCTTTTTAAAGTGACTTGTGGAAAAAATATTATTTTTGGAGGAAATAATTTTTTTTTCTTGAGTAGTTCCCAGGGTTGAGAGTTATTATGACTTGAGAGTTTGTAATCTAAATGCATTTAAAATGAAAAAATAAACTAATTCCTGAAAAACATTGATTCTTCTTAGTAAGTGCAGCTTGTAAGTTTCATAGGACATGAACATTATCTTGTAATACAAAATGAATGTAAAACATAAAACAATGTTCTAGGTCTGAAGGAACTAAAGAACTAAAGAAAGATTAAGGTAAATCCCCAGATTTTTCTTGTAGAGAAATTTCATATAAAAATCTCCTATTTTGAATGTAGTGACAGAAATTCTTCTTTTCTTCTAGCTTTTGAATTTGGTTTCTGTAGATTTGGGTGGATGTCCTAAGGTTTGAGATGAGAAAAAGGAAAGAATTTAAAGATAAGTACTACTGCAGAGGACAAATAAGTGGGTTAACTATTCAATTTAATTTCTCTCTAGTTCAACATAGGTAAACAGATAAGTTTTCCCTCTGCAGCTATTCCTTGGCAAGAAACTTAGTAAAGCACCAAGATTATTTGCTTTATTGCAACCAAATCAACAAAGTTGACACCGAACCAATTTCATACCAAGTCCTTTCTCAAAATATTTGCTCTAATGGGGTTTTACCTACACTATAAAATTACTTGTTTCCCACAAGTAGATTTCATAATGTTCATTTCTGCGACATGAAATAAGAAATAAATACTATTCCCAGATGCTAAAGACTCTCACTATCATGTTGCAGATCAATACCACAGCAGAGTTCATAACAAATCGTGGTGTGATTCATGAGTTTATGGGCCACAAACAGAATGCAATAAAAGACTACCAAGCAGCAATTGCTTTAGACCCCAAGTACTCACTGGCTTACTTTAATGCCGGAAATATCTACTTTCACCACAGGCAGTTTTCTCAGGTAATGTGAGTTTTCCTGAACATTTTCTTTTGGACAATAAATACTTTCTTTGTTATATATAGTTTGACATTGCAATCTTTACATCTCAAACTAATAAATAATTAGCTTTTCTTTAAAAACATAGTGTTCTCTTCCATAACAATGTTTATAATTATCCATTATATGTTTACACCTATATGGATTTATTCTCCTTATTTCATCAAATATTCGATGCTTGTCCAGAAACATTTTTTTTTTTCCTGTCAGACTTCCTTTGTTATATTCACCGTCACCAGCTTTCAGCCTGGAACCTTCTGTTCTCCTCTATTTCCACCTCCACTTGGATGTCCTTCAAGACCCTCCTGATGGAGCTGCTAACTCAGCTTAGCTTATACCTTACATTTTATCAGTGAGCATATGATTGGGAGGAAGGAGGCTTGGATTGTAGTTCTGGTTTTGTGTGACCCCTTAATCTCTTTTGGCCTCATTTCCTAATGCTTAAAATGAAGGGATTAGGATATTAGATGATGTTTTCTTAAAACTTATTTATTTGAATTATAATGCATTTACATGATTCAAACTCTTGCCTTTCTGATTGTTTATTTTTTAATCTATAATTACTCTTTTATCTAACAAACTGAAGACAAACAGAACAAAAGAGTAAGTTAACTTATTGTCACCCTTTATTTATATTGTGAAAATTTATTTAAATTATGTCTTTTTTTTCCCCCTGAGTATTGTTTTGGCAGTATTTCACATATTTTGGTCTATAATTATTTTTAACTTGAGTAAAGTACACACCACATAAAGTTTACTTTCTTAACTATTTTAAGTTTATAGCTCAGAAGTGTTAAATATATCCTGTAATGCTTTTATTAATTAATGTTTTCCTAAAAATTTGCATCTGCAACTTTTATTTCCTCTTTGACTCAAGAATAAATTAACTGGACATTTATTCACATAGAAGAGTTTTAATAGTCTATATATGTCTTTATGTGTATTTTAAAGGTGTCTTAATCTGTAATATATAATCTATTATCCATGTTTTTTTTTTAATTTTCAGAGTTTTTCTAAAAACAAGAGGGCTTATAGAATATAAAATATAAAAATAACTTTAATACCCTCATTTCTTTACTTATTTAATTCCTGTTCTTGGAACAATAACAAAAACATTACCTTGTAACCTCCTCCTCCTCATTAACGTAAGAGCATAAATCAATAACCCTCATCTTAAAAAAAAAAAAAAAAAAAAGGAAATGAACACAGGCCCTCACAGCCTGCTCAGGCAAGCTCCCCCATTCCTTCATGACCATTCTTAGTTGAAGTCTTTGGTAAGCCATCTGTCTGTCGGGTTCTAATTCACCTCACAGGCTCTAGGCAATCCTCTCCACCTGAGCCTCTGCCCCCACTGCTCCTCTGACAGTGTTCTTGCCTCCACTGTCAGGGACCTCCTCCATCCTCCTCTTACCTGACTTCTCAGCAGCATTTGACCCAGGACACTTTTCCCTTCTTAAAGCTCTTTTGTCTCGGGGGTGACACCATTCTATCCTGTCTTTCTCCCTACCATTTTGGCTGGCTGCTTCCCTTCTCAGTCTGCTTTTCTGGCCCCTCCTCTCTGCCTCTCTTCTGAGTTGGTGATACACCAGGGCTTGCTCCTGCCTCACTTCTCTCTACACTTGTTTTTGCAGATCCATCTCTAATATCCTCACTATAATAATATTCTAAAATCTTTAGGGGTAGGAACCATACTCAGACAGTCCATTTTTTTCCCCATGATTTACGCCTCCACCTTTTTTCTCATATTTATCTCCTGTTGCTAAAAGTGGATATTTTATAAGAGCATTAGGGCCCCAAATGATTTGATTTCTGTGCCCCCTGTCTCCAGTCCATCTTTCTTTGAATAAATCCTCTCTCAATTCAAGATGTCATCTGAGTACAACAAAGTCAACTATCACTGTCTCTTTCTCATCTCATTTCCTTTATCTAGCCAGCCATCTAATCTTTTCCATTTAACTTCTTAATTTATTTTCTTTCCTCCTAAAAATGTCCCCTTTGTTCCATTTCTACTGCCATTGCTCTTACTTTTTCTCAAGTTAGAGGTCATGGCCTTGACAGCTGTTACCCCTGTGATTGGCCAGTTGCCCTCAGTGGGGAAGCTAGATGCTGAGGCAGAGTTATGGAAAGCAGAATTCTGTAAGGTGTGGATGAGGTTGTCCTCACTCAGATTTCAGTGGATAGCTGGGAGACTAGTGTTTCCCAGGCAGAAATACCAAGGTCAATTGCCTTAAACTTTGCTAATCTCATCACCCTCCCGCTGAGTTCTAAAAATGTTCTTTAGCATTGTAAAGTTAGTAAATGAGATTAAGACAAATAAAATGCCCAGGGTGATTTCTGGTTTCTGTATATGCTTCCATTTGCATGAAAGGATGATCATTACCTTTCACATTTATTTCTTTGATAACTCTATGGACCATCCCATACAAAATTATTTGTTTAGATCCAAAGTGTAGCTTGAACTTTAAAAATTTTTAAAAAGTATAACTCGATTTCTCCCACATTGCAGATACACTAACTGGGCAATATTTCATCTAAAATATTTTCCATCCTCTGTCTTGATACATTGGATGTGTGGGTTTAAGAGTGTACACACATCTAGGATCAAGCAGGCTTTGAGAATAGCTATTCAGCTTTGCCCCCATGCTCTGGCCTCTTTGTGGAGAAGAGGGCTTCTATGCCCTTTCCCTCCCAACTGCTCACCCTTGTTTCTGACTGTATTGGAAGGTTTAGGCTCAAAAGAAAGTGTCCCTCAAAAGATCACATAGCGGTGGCGGTGGTGCTGGGGTTATGGTTCAGTGGTAGAGCACTTGCCTTGCACACATAAGGCACTGGGTTCAACCCTCAGCACCACATAAAAATAAATAAATAAAATAAAGATATTGTGTCCATCTACAAATAAAAATATATTTAAAAAGATCATATAGGGGCTGGGGTTGTAGCTCAGTGGTAGACCACTTGCCTAGCATGTGTGAGACACTGGGTTTAATCCTCAGCACCAAATAAAAATAAAAGTATTATGCCCATCTACAACTAAAATAAATATATTTTTTAAAAATCACATAATTTCCAGATGGTTAAAACATGTATGTGAGCTAGCTTCTCTTTTCTTTAACTAGAGTCTTAATGTTTTAAAACCCTATTCAAATGGGCTACTTATATGAATTATGAACTACAGGCGAATTAAAAAATAATCAGATCTGCTTTCTAATTAATTAATTATATACATATGAGGACGTCAGAACATTTGTTAAAAAAAATCAAGGCCTATAATTGCATTAGCCTTTAATTGTTTTATACTCCTATACTTCTAGTAACCTCGTTAAATTTATATGTTTTCGATCTTCTAAGTAATGTGTTTTGGAAGCTATAATAAAAAGTTTGCATTTTTTGAAGTTAAGTACACTGTGGTGTTTTACTGAGTTCTTTCCTTTTAGCCAAGATAGGCATTTACTTCTATATGATTGAAGTCATGATCTTGTGCTGTATTATTGTGCAGCCTTTATTGATCATTTATTGGTGAATTAAAATGAAGCCTAAGTTACTTTATGAAGAAAGTAAAACTTGAAGTCATCCCCTATCTCATTTCTGATGACTGTCAAATGCAGCCAGAGCCTTCTCTTCAGGAATGAATTCTCTTTAACGTCTTCACAGATGGATATCAATTCTGTCCCCATCAAAACAGATCCTTAAATTGCATTTAACTGTAGCATACAATAGCTGCCATCCAGAGCATAGAAATGCCTAGGGAGAAAGTAAGAAAGTAACTACAATTGTGATCCAATTGTCTTTCAAAAGTCAGAGGAAACAACTTTCATGGAGAATTTCTTGAAGACTATTATCTCTTCATTTATAGACATCAGAAGAAAACCGATATATCAGTAATAATTGATTGCAACTTCACTACATTATGGATATTGTTCTCAGTCCATTACATATTAACTCACTTCATCCTTTCAACATCAATGTTGTCAGTGAGTTTTTTTAAAAAAAATTTGTAGTCTTTGTTTTATAGATGAAGAAATTAATGCAAATAGAGCTTTAGTAACTCACCCAAGGTGGAGGCAGAATTTGAATCCAACAATCTGTCTCCCTGGTCTAAGCTGCCACTACCATGTGACTGGTATTTATAGCACCCAAGTTGGAAGTGAATTGAGGATTGGTCCTGGGAAATAGAGGGAAATAGTTCAGTGAGGGAGATGGGAGAAAATGATCAGAGAGGTGGACCAGGGAGAGCCCATCCAAAGGACAGAGAGGATTTTAAGAAGGAAGGAGATATGAAGACTGTTTATGTCACAGAAATGCCTTGGGAGAAAGTAACTGGAAAGTGTCCTTTAGATTTGAGGACATCTATAGCCTCAGGAGGACTACAACATAGGAAATAGGAGGAGGCCAATAGAAGGCTGGTTGTGGTGGGTTGGGAAAAATAGAATGAGAAGTAATTGGAGAGAATAAACTAAGTTATGGAAAGTGATTTTCTCTTAAGGGTGAATTTTAAAGTAGGAACCCAATTTTCATCCATCAGTGAGTTAGAAGAAATTCCTAATTTGAGTAGCAGGGTATCTAGGCAGCATCTCAAGCTATGTATGGTTAAAAAAAATCCCATTTATTATATATCAATACACTATTAAAACAAAATATAAAGAATTACTAGGAATATGATCATATGCTCAGATTCATAGCCATGTCAAAATGCTATGGAAGCTACTTAGTGTTTCAGTTTTGGTTCTTACCTCTTTGCAGGCTTGTAGCAACTAGTTCTTGGACCCCAGACCACGTTTTGAGGGTCCCTTTGTGAACCAAAAAGTCATAATGAGGTTAAAATAAAAGTAATGACAGTTTTTTTTTTTGGGGGGGGGGGGTTGCATAATAGATCTGTAAGTTGGAAGGACACAGTTTAGTAAGAAACGAAACAAGTTCAATCCACAGGAAGAACTGGATTTCTAAAGGGAAAGTTAGGGAGAAATTGGATGAGGGGAAGTGATTTGTTTGAACAATTTTGATTGGAGCTGATAGTTATGCAAGTTGTTTTGAACAAATTTAATGGGAGCTGAAGGTCTGTTCATACATTAAGCTATTCTTGATGGATTGCTAGGGGGCTGTTGGCAGGGTATGATTTGTAAGCAGTAAGTCTTTTAAAGCAGTCAGCAAGTCAACAGACATTCTGTGATTGGGAACTGTTGCAATCTTTGGTCTTGCAAGCTCATTCTTTCCAGACAAAGTTAACTTCCAATAGCTGGAAGTTGAAGATTGAGGAATTTGTATCCATGAGGTAAACCAGAGCCTCCCAAATGAAGTCTCTGAGACTCACCCAGGAAGTTTTGCTGTTTCTTGAGCAAACTGCAGCCTTCTTAATTTTTATTGACCTTCCGAGTCAATGATGAATTGTGAATAATTTAGAGTTTTTTATTCTCTCAACAAGATGTTTTTTTCCTTCTCTTCTTTATAATTTTTCATAGTATAACTGAAATTTTAAATGAAAAGTTTAAACCTTCTTTGAAAATTCATTTGTCTGTTCAGCTCTTACTATGCTTTTATATATAAAATGTTACTGGCTTAATTTGTATTTATTTTATCTTCTTGTTTGGTCTTTTTCAATTTACTTTTTACCATTTGTAGCTGCTGTTGTTTTGTACATGGATATGAGATTTGGGTGCCAGGTAGTGGGGGCATTTCTTCCAGTAAGGAGAAATATTTTATCATTGACATTATTTAGAATTCCCAATATATGGTGTTATGGTTTGGATCTTAAATGTCTCCTACGTCTCAAAGGCTAAAGGCTTTGTCACCATCCTGTGGCACTACTGGGATATGGTGGAATCTTTAGGAGGTGGGGCCTAATGGAAGGAAGTTAGGTCATTGGGGGTGTGTCTTTAAAGGGGATACTGGAACCCCTATCCCTTCCTCTTTCTCTTTCCCAGCTGCCATGAGGTGAGCAGCCTCCTCAGCCATAGGCTCCCACCATGATGTTGTAATGCCACATGCCATCACAGGTCCAGAGCAACAGGGCCAGCAGGGACTGAAACCTTAGAAACTGTGAACCAAAATAAATCCTTCCTCCCTTTGAGTTGATTATCTTAGGTATTTTGTCATAGAGACAGAAAACCACCTTTTGGTTTTGTTATTTATTTTTATGTTCTCTATAGTCAATGCACCAATATATCTGGGATGAAATACTTCTACTGCCTACTTGGTAGATGACTTGTCTTAATTTTAAATTAAAAATAAAAGTGATTCACATTTTTGGATAGCTACCAATTAAAGTACATTCATTATACTTGTTTTTACATTTTATAGGCCAATGACTACTTCTCAAAGGCTTTAAAGTTTGATCCAGAAGATGATCATGCTCTCATGAATCGAGCTATCACAAATACAATATTAAATAAATATGAAGAAGCAGAAGAAGATTTTGCTTGTGCAGTTGAACGTTGTCCATTTTGGGCTGCAGTATATTTCAACAGAGCACATTTATACTGCTGTTTGGAGAAGTATGAGCTAGCTGAGGAAGAACTGAGTAAAGGTATATTTTTTTGTAAGATTATAGCTGTTAATGTGTTTGCTTTTAGACTAAAAAAAATAATCAGGTCTATTTGTCTAGATGAATGTACATAAGAATCAATATGTTTAGATATCATTTTTAATGTAATCAATATAGATTCCTTTTGGTAATAACTTAAAGTTTTGTTAAAGTCACATATAGAGAGTTATTTGGAAACCCATACATAAACAATGCCAACCTTTTGAAGAAAGTCATTGTACTGTGGTCCCCTAAATTTGCTTTCTTATGAAGATTAAAAAATTTTAATTTTTTTTAGTTGTAGATGGACACAAAATCTTTTTATTTATTTATTTATTTATTTATTTATTTATTTTATATGGTGCCGAGGATCAAACCCAGGGCCTCATGCGTGCAAGGCAAGCTCTCTACCACTGAACTACAACCCCAGCCCAAAGATTGAATATTTTTAATTTAACTGAATTTCACATTTAAAGAAAAATGTTATCAAATGAATTATATCAAAGTTCTCATAAAATTTTAGTTTTAAATATGGAGCTAGTTTGAGTGCACAAACATATCTTGAATGTATTTTCTTTTGCAGCTCTGTCTTTGAAGCCTAATGACGCTCTAGCATATCACTTCAGAGCAAAAGTTCGTGGTAAAATAGGTCTGATTGAGCAAGCTATGGCTGACTACAACCAAGCACTTGATCTTGAAGACTGTGCCTTACATACTTGATTACATAGACTACTGTGGTTTCTACAGTCATTTACATAGCAGTTCTTTCTGAAACTGAAATGTATTTGTTGTTTAGAAGTTTAAACTGCCTTTGTTATATATTATTATGCTTACTCTTCTACAAACCTTTAATGCATTTTAGCAAAATGTTCATGCTGTACATTAATTATAAACTTTAAAGCATTTTCTGCATACTCAGAATATCTCAAAAATCAAATTTCTTCTTGGAGTGCAGGATTTAAAGGGGATGTTTCTCAAGGAATATTAATGTGCTCAAATATATATTCTTTAAATAAAATAATTTTCTTTGAAATAATACTGTACTTAATAGAAAAAAAGTCATAGGTCTTTTCATCAATTCCTACTTATAACATATTCACAGTACCTAGATTTTTAAAAAGAATTAGCTGATGACTATAAAAAATTTGGAAGTCAAGTACATTTTCTCTTGTTCTTTAAACAACATCTATTACTAGTCTGGATTCTTCCTGGTACCCATTTTCTTCCAACAGATAAGCTTGTTTCTCTTTTATATGTTGTTTGCCTTCCAGAATAACACCTATAAAGATTTTGAGCATCCTGTTTTCCTGAGATAATCGCTTCTGCTGCTTTAATTCAGATTTCATGAATGTGTAAATAAATGCAGACTTTATAATATATATAAAAATCTTTGTACACTTGTCATTAGTGCTTCATAGGAGTTGATGAGTAAAATATTAAAACAGTTAAAACTATTCTATTAACATGTTAATTGTACAATTTAAAAGGCTTCATTGTGACATTTCCATCCATGCACATGTCAAGCACTGATATAAAAATTCTTTATAGAATGTCTTTGAAGGATCTTTCAATGAATCAGAGGAACCCTCCTTTTACCTCACTGATAATAACAAGGCTTCCTAACAATTTGTTCGAATTTTATTTCACTCAGTTTGTTTTCCTTCTTGCTGTTTTATTATTCCAGTATACCTCCAGCTCCTCAGAGGCCCATTTGCACTGCAATCACACATTTTGGAAAGAACAATTGTGTTCATTCACTTCCCTTTGTTCTTAGTTTGATGTTCCAGAGTTTCACAATAGAAAGTTGACTTTAGTTTGTAAGTTATGATGGGGATGCTTCACACTATTACAGGATAATATTCCTGGCATGGAATGTGGGTACACGTGAGGATGAAATCACCCATCCCTAATGAGTTATTTCAGCTGGTGAATCAAGCACATTTAATAAGTGTTTTTTGGCTCCTCTTGCTCTCACTGATCTCCAGACACTTTTGTCACTGACTTAGCCTCAGCTGAGATTCAGACTGACCTCATGTATCAATTGAGAGCCCCTCTCCTATGGTGACTCACATCTCTCCCAACTGTCCTCCATTCCTGCTGAGGTGGGTTGGATGCTGGTGGGATTCTCTTGGTGCCCACCTGTGCACCACAGATATGCAGAAGTCCCCATCAAATGAACCTTTGATGAACCTTTCATCTCCTGGTGGAATGTCCTGAGACACTGTCTATTTGGCCTCCTTGAGGGTGGTCCTGTGAGGTGAAGCAGTCAGTTGTATTTACTGGCAGCCAGCACCAAAGTGCACCTTATCTTGGTGCTTCTGTCTTCCCTGCCTTGCTACCTATGTCCGTCACCCCTGCTTTCCTGGGATTAAATTTCTTGATAAAGTAGCCATGCAGAAGCATTTGCCACAGGTTCTATTTTCTGGGAAAGCCCAGGGTAAGCAAATTAATAATTGAATTTTTTTTTCTAATTGCACACAAATACTTCTAACAAGAGGCAGGATATGGTAACTGTTGGGGAATGATGCAAACCAAGGGTCATGAAACATAAATGGGGATAATCATGTCTAACTTGTCAAAATGCTATATGTCTCTTGGCACCCATGGTTTCTGTACATACTGCCAGCACCCATGGTGTTCTACTGGAGGCATTTCTCAGACCACACATAGGTCAAGTCAGAACTTCAGGGGGATTAATGATAGTAATGACAGAGGGGTGATGAAGAAAAGCTTTTCATCTCCCTTGCCTGCTGAGAGGATAACTTCCCAACCTCCCCTCTGGGATTGAGCTCCAGTTGCCTACCGTATCCATTAATGGTTTCCTTAAAGTAAACTACTCACACTCAAATATCATCTCAGGATCTGCTTCTGAACTGAGTCTAACATGTTATCTCAGAGGGAGAGGTGATTGAACTGGTCCTGAGCAGGTACTATCTATGGGCAAAGGTGTTGAATAGCAAGGTATTCTATACAGACTGATATCAGGATGGAGACACAAAAGTGGAAAATTGAAAGAGCTTGTCTGGATAATGGCTGGAACCAAAGGGTTTTTTTTTCTTTCTTTTTTTTAAGAGACTGGTGGGAGGTAAATGTCATGTGGTCAGTTATACCTAGAGGATTCTCACTGCTGGATAAAGGAGTTACAGCATGATGCAAAGAAACAAGACATTAAGTGTATGCATGAAGATAGGCAGAGAGAAGGTTTCTCTTCTTTCCCTTTGCCTCCCTTCATCCTTGCATTGGAATTGGGGATATTTTAGCATCACTGATAAAAGTTGGAGGTAGGAAAATTGATCAGTACTCTTCATAAAATGATTTTCTTTGTCCTATATGGGCTCCCACTTACGATTATCCCAGGCATGTAAGTGGCAAAGATAGCAGGATGAAGGCAGGCTGGGGGAGGATGGAGAACAAGGGAAAAAATACTTTAGGAGGCCATGGGAGCTAAGTCAGACCCTGATGCCCCAAGGAAAAAGGAGAGAAATGTCTAGATTCTCTTTTTCCTGATAAATATATATAGTGCTAACCCCTTTAGCAGACAGACTGAGTCTACATCTCATTTTGGCTATTTATTTTTAATACATATAATTTTTTTGGTGGGGGGACTGGGGATTGAACCCAGGGATACTTCACCACTAGCCACATCCCAACCCTTTTTTATTTTTAATTTTGAGACAGGTTTTGGCTAAGTTGCTTAGAGCCTTGCTAAATTGCTGAGACTGGCCTAGAACTTGCATTCCTCCTGCCTCAGCCTCTGGAGTTGCTAGGATTATAGTTGTGTGGCCCCATATTCAGATTCTTTTTTTTCTTTTCTTTATTATTATTATTATTATTTTTTGGTATCAAGGATTGAACCCAGGGTGCTTAACACTGAGTCTTAACCACTGAGTCACACCCCAGCCCTTTTTTATATTTTATTTAAAGACAGCATTTTGCTGAGTTGCTCAGGGCCTTGCTAAGTTGCTGAGGCTGGCTTTGAATTTGCAATCCTCCAGCCCGAGCCTCCCGAGCTGCTGGGATTACAGGTGAGCGGCACTGCAGCTGGCTCATACACTCGTATTCTTAATGATTGTCTTCCAGAGATAAAATTGGAGAAGTAAAGGGAGGAGGAGATTTTACTGTTTTGTTTTTTTTATTGTATTTACTTTTTACTTATCAAGAAGAAAAAATAGTGATAAGATTATAGACGATTACTTTTAATTTTTTGCCATTTTTAAATATACAGATTTATTTTTTGTTGTTTGTTTTTCTCCACTAGAAAATAAGCTCTGTGAGTATAAGGATTTTGTCTTTTTTTTTGTGTGTGTGTGTGTGTGTGTGTATTATCTCTAATGTTTATAGTGCCAATGATTATTTTCATTTATTTAATGAAATATTAAGAAATATTCATTAAATAAAAACAAATTACAAATATATGAATCAATATTATTGTCTAGTGTTGTCTAGGATCACATAGCTAGTGAATGGTGGATTTCAATATAACTCTCCTAGTTTCAAAGCTCACTCTGTTTCTTGCCCCCTTTCACCTAGAAAAAACAAGGTAAGCACATAGTCTATTAAATAAACTTTCTGATAATATTAGAACTCTTTGCTTGCCTTCCTGATGAGTGTTTTTCACAAAAAAAGTATTTTTAGTCTCTAACACTCCATTTTTACTGGCAGATGTGGGTATTTATGACTGTATCTATCCGTTTGTTTATCTGTCTATCCAACCAACCATCTTAACCTTAAGTAAATGCACAATAAAAAGGTTATCTTGGGCTGTTAATTTGAAATAATCGATGTGCAATATCTTATATTTCATCTTTAATAGTAAAGGCCAGAAAGAAATCAACAGCAGAAAGATCAATATGCAGGCAGTCATAAGAAAGGGAAGAAAAAGAAAAGCACAATTTTTTAAAACCAAATGTACCAGACACTCAGTTATGACTGAGTCCTTAAGGATGTTTTCATTTCACCCTTACCAATAAGGCTGCTATTATTTTCAATTTACAGAAGAAAAATACTAACTGCAGAAGGTTAAATAACTAGGTAGAGCACCTCTGGCAGCATAATGTTGTCACTGAAATTTTGTTCCACTTTTACTTATTTCTTAAGTTGATTTGTTAGTATTAATAGGATTTATTTTAAGAAATGGGATTCGTAAAAAATAAATGCATAACTATTAAAAATATTCCTTATCCTATATAAAATCATCTCTTTTTATACCAGAATCACTTGCATTACATCTTGGGAAGCATTTTACGTCACAGTATCATTGATCAATGGGCTCAGTGGAGAGTAACCAGAGTGAGGGAGGGAAAGCATCTAATGCCTGTTGAGATGGGTGAGGAAAGAGAGAGAAGATACACATAAGGTAGGTGCCTGGTGCCTGGAAGGCAGGTCAGCATCATTGTGCTCTGAGAGTCACAGTTCGCATCCTTAGCACGTTGTAACAATGCACTCTCACTTCCAGAGTCCTCCAATGTCGTACAAATTGATTAGTCATTATGTTAGGATCATTGATTTCCCAAAATAACAGGAACTTTAATGACCATCCACTTTGAAATTCCAGAGACATTCAACACCTTCTCCTCTCCTCACCCATCTTTGCCTGCTGGATTTATTCTTAAAAAGAAATTTCTTCTCCTGTCTTGGAGGGGAGATTAGATCTTCTTGTTACACACGTCCATGGTACTGATGCCTACTCTTTTGGAATGCTCTTCATATCTGGATCTCCATGTTTAAAAGCTGTCTTCCTCACTAGCCTGGAAACCAGGAGAGTGACTCTAATGTTAGTCTATTCTCTACTACTTCACTACTGCTGTCAAAGTTCCTGGCACATGGCAGGTATTTATTTTAATAAGAAGCTGGTCTGGACACTCACACAGATAATTATGACCCAAAACACTACAGATATTATTTCCATGATAAAGAAAACATTCTATGATATTGTAGGGAAGTCTAAGCCCTTACAAAGACAAAGTTACTGCATGTTTTTCTTATTTAACTTTTCCTCTGAGTAGAGAGGTCCTTAGCATCTACACAGATCTCTTGGTGCTTAATATGTGCATGTGCACACACACACCCAAACACACACATGCTATACCCTTAGGGTGATAAGATTAAACTTAAAATATGAAATAAAAAAGTGAAGATGTCATGGATGAGATCAACCTGCTGTAAAAGTAACCTGCTCTGAAGATAAGTCAACAAGTAGCTGAAAACAGAATTATGTCAGGGGTGAGGCTGTGATGTCTGAAATAATGATGCATCTGTATCTCAAAACTAACATTGCGAGCTGGGGTTGTGGCTCAACCGTAGAGCACTTGCCTAGCACGTGCAGGGCCCTGGGATTAATCTTTAGCACCACATAAAAATAAATAAATAAAATAAAGGTATTGTGTTCAACTACAACTAAAAAATGTTTAAAAAAACTAATATTGCAATCTTTATAACTGAATGATGATATAATCAAATTTTAACCCAAATAAGTACAGTTCATAAGAGACCATAAGAACTTTTAATTACTAACTTTTCTTAAGAAAAGTTGCACCAACCAAGGAAACATGGTGTGTGCCAAACCTTAAAGGTGAGGAGGAAATGGTCAGAGCATAAACATTTATACGCAATTTCCTGGCTGTCTGCTAAAGGATGCTCTAAACAGTGGATAGGAGCGTTCTGAGCTTTCACCTCATATTAGCTGGTAAATTCCTATGAAGTAAATGGAGCATGTTGTTGTCATGGCTTTAAGCCATTAGGCAATTTAACTACTTCATTTTCTGATTCTATTCTATCCATCTTCTAGTGATAATTTGGGTTTCCATAGGGACATGTAGAACAAAATACATAGTATATACTAAGATTCTATCTTTGCTAAATTGCTAAAGCTGGTTTTGAACCTGTAATTCTCCTGTCTCAGCCTCCTTGAGCCACTTGGATTATAAGTGTGCACCACCATGCCTGGCAAGATTCCATCTTATTCTAAAATAAACTACACATGTACACATCTACAGAATACTATCCATTTTATTTACATAGAAGATCTTTAATGACTTTCATATACCAGCCTTTGCCAGGGAGTATCTGTGGAGAATGGCATTATTTATGATTATTTTATTGGTAGAAGTCACATGCTAGGGTTAAGTAACCCTGTCTTACTCTTTTTTTCTTTTGACACTAATTCTCCAAATTACTTTTTAATAATTAAGCACATCTTGGTTTTATAATAAGAAAAATATGTAATTATCTCCCTTCCCCAAATTCAATAGCTTATTGGAGATAACATTTAAGACTACAACAAAATCCATATTGCCTTTTCCTATGGGTGCCTGAAGTGGACTCAGCTAGTGCTGGCAGGGCAGGGTCCTTCAGAGGTCTCTCTAGTTCACACAGGTTCTGCTCACAAAGACCATGGGTTCATGTTTGCACCAAGGCTATCTTTTAGGAAAAATTTAGCCTTAGTATCTATTTTGATGGAGCTTAAGAAAACCAATTTAAAATAATCAGTCACATTTCCAAGAAAAAAATAAAATTTGCTCTCTAGACCTGTAGGTCAATTGAGGTCTGTAATATTCTCACAACTATAATTTTAACTGATTTTCCAAAGGAAAAGATATTAGTTTGTGGGAGCCCATGTGATATTTTGATTCCCTTTAGAGCTCTTAGTTCTCTGAAAGTATAAAGATCTCCAAAACCTACTATGATAAAAAGAAAAAAAAATATCACTGAAAACATGCTGTCCACCTATCTATCAATTTTATGATACGAACTTTAATACAGGAATCTTGGGAGACCAGTGGTTTATACTGATGATAGTTGTAATTTTATAACCATCAGTTAAAAGTGATAAATCACTGAGCAGAAAAAGCATCATTTAAGCTCCAAATATATACTCCTCGCTCTTACTTCAACTGCATGATAGGTTAGACAATTCCTTGTATTATTAATATAAATATTATCCATGACATTTTGAAGTACATTTTCACTTTTATGGTTCTAAGATGGAAGGGAAAGACCGCTAATTGTCTTGCATAAAGCCGTTCTTTTTTTTTTTCCCCTACAGTCTACCCATAGGAGATATATGTAAGTCTATATATCAACTTATTTTGAAATACATTTAAGGGAAAAAAAAGTGTTTGGAATTTACTTAATATTTTATGGCATTCTGACTGTTACACTGTGGTATTTGATTTTTCTAAAAAGCTTATTATAAATCACAATATTCTGAATTTATTAAGCCACCAGATCATCATTTAAGTACCTTTGTTTTATAATCCAGGAACAAATTTCTCTTTTGAATTTGAAGACCAAGATAATAATTTTGGTGTTTAGGTTGTTGCTTTATTACACAAAAATTAGAGATGAGTTCTTAAAAATGATAATTGATTTTTATGAAAGTCCTGAAGCTCTATTTAGAAAATTTACAAGTTCTATTGTAGAATTATGCCTTTGAAATGGGAGAGACATCTCAGCACAACTTTTCCAGTGTAATTTACCCTGAATAATGTATGAGTTGTGTAATAGCTCTGCAGGGAATTCTCATCTCCACAAAATACAGGCTTCTCTCCTATTGCACCTTCCACTTCCAATTCTTATGCTCTGTGCTTTCTATATTGGATCTTTGATGGTGAATAGACAAGATGGGAGAAGAATGAGAATTGAAAAGCCTTGACAGTTCAGGAAATAGTTCAATATACTAGACCTCTCCTTGCAGCATGATTGGGGAAATGGCGATTTTTGCATAGAACTTTCCATTAGTTTCTGCAACAGGGATTCTTCACCACCCGGGGGGATAAGTGAATTAATTAAGGAGTGTCGATTTTACTTGCAAGTTGGGAGAATTGGTATAGGAGGGTGGGGACTAGAGAAAGGAGAAATATAACTTATCTGGAAAATATTTTAAAACATGTTTACATAAAAAGGATACAGCTATGACATATAGTAAAACTTCAAAAATTCGCATGAATCTTAGTGTCAAAACACAACTTGAGACATTTCTTCTCTTTGGTGGCAGCTTTGGGATGCACCATGGACTCACAGGCCAGCATTCATTCTTGCACTGAGGACCACAAGACCAGGGCAGCCTCACCCCTGCAGCACCGCACCAGATCCTTGAGGTGTTTCAAAAGCAGGGTCACTGGACTCTCAACCAAGTTGCTAACCCATTTTTTAAAAGAGGAAGTTTGAGGCAAGAGAGATTAGGTGACTTATCACATTCAAGGGTGAAGCCAGAATAAAACCCAGATAACCTAAGAAGAAATTTGAGAAATGTTATTTCAGGAATACTTTGGAATGGAAATGCCTACAAAACAGGATGAAAAAGGCCAAAGCTTATCTTCTCCAAGTTTTTAGGATTCTAAACTAATATATTCTTGAATAATGGCAGATGCTTCTTGGTTTATCATGGGGTTATGTCCTGTTAAACCTGTCAGAAGTTGAGAATATCCCAAATTGAAAATATCCTAAGTTGAAAATATATTTAAGACACTACCGACTGCTGGTGTAGCTGGAGTACGTTGTAGAGTACTGGTTTTTACCCTGGTGACCCTGCGGCTGGCTGGGAGCTGAGGCTCACTGTTGCTGCCTGTCATTGAGAGGATCATAGTGCCTATCACTGGTCTGGCAAAAGATCAGAATTCAAAATTTCAAGTACTGTTTCTAATGAATGTGTGTGGTTTTTACACCATTGTAAAGTTGAACAATCGTAATTGGAACCATCAAAACTTGGGACTGTCTGTAAATGTAGAGTAATTCATTTCTCAAAGTACATTCAATGACACATTTTTATTTAATATTCAAAGTGCCACCTTCGTGTCTACTTGAATCCATTCTCTGCCATAAGAAATATGAGAAATAATAAAAACAACTGAGTGCTTGCTGCCAGATCTTTTCTAAATGTTTTATCTTCTCTTTAATTACTGAAACTCCCCATGAAGTTATTGTGATTAATATTCTCATTTTATAAATGAGAATACTGAAATGGAGTGATTGAGTTTTTGGCCTAAGGTCATTTGTAGAAAGAGGTGGAGAATTTGACCCCAGGGCCTCTGCTTTTTACCAGGATCCTCAACTGCACGGATCAAGGCACCAGGCCTGGGTACCACAGAAGGGCTCGTCAGTGGCCTCCAGGCCTCTAGAAGACCTGTGGCCTGGAAAGCCTGGGGTCCTTCAGAAAACATATCTCCTTGAGGGCTTCAGGAGCTTCCTATTTCATCTTGTGTTTGGAATAACCTGCACCGACTGGGTAATTCAATCTCATTTTAAAACGAGAAAGATTAGAGGATAGGACTTAACCTTCAAATCTAATAATTAACCTCACCATGCGGTAGGTAGGGTTATCACTACTCCTGAGCCAGAACTTTGTTCTCTAGATGCTAAGTCACTCTGAGGTTTATCCCTGAAAGTTCACAGGAAAAAGAAAGGGATCTGTGAGGGAACGGCTAGGGCTGACCTAGTGCTCTAAACAGGACAAGGTTTTAAGAGTAATTTCTGCCATTAAGCTCTCCTGGGACCCACAAGCAATAAATGACAGTCTGTTAAAAACAGCAATGGCTTATCGAATTCTTGGGCATCAGGCAGGGAAGAACTCCAGCAATTTCTCTACACTTGTAATGTCAAGAGGAGTCATACTCTGAGACCTCTGTTATAAAAGAGGAATTGTTTATGGCTATTGAAAAATCCTTGTGGAACTGTCCATCAAACTTTATGAAATGTGTGAGTTACTTAGGTATCAGCATTCTGGATCTAATTTTCTTTCAATAGCATTCAGAATCAAACCCTTTCCTTACTGGATGGTTTCATACTGATAAACATGGAACTGTATTTTACTCTTTCTTTCCTTCTCTTATTTTTATTGACACTGTCCAAATCCTTTATTCTTTTCTTCATCTACTATTCTGAGACTGTAACAATGTTTCTCAAAATGGGGTATGTGGTCCACCTGTGTCAGAAGTAGGGGAGAATGCTTTTTAAAAATGTATCAGACCCAGTAGTGACTTTACTAAATCAGATTCTCTGTGGTGAGCCCGGGAATTTGCATTTCAATAAGCTCCCAAGGAGGTTCCTATCCATACTGAAGCACAGAAGGTCTGCTCCTGTGGTTGTCAAATTAGGCAGGGAGAATTTGTATCTCTGTCAAGTTTCTGGGTGATGCTAATGCTGTTGTTGATTTGGAAACCTGGGGCTTTGAAAAACTCTAGTCTCATCTTTGAAGTCCTAAAATTTTTTCATGAAACATATTACATAACGTGTATGTTTATCCATTTGGCTGTAGAAATGAAAATGTGACAGACAAAACATCCAAATGTCTATCTGTGCCTCTGGGTGTGTTGTTCCTCCCTCTCTGCATTTTTAGCCCAGCTCATCCTCCAGCAGGTGACCTCCACCTCCCTCAGGAGGCCAACTCTGATGCAGTTATGGTTTGGATGTGAGGTGACCCCCTCAAAGGCTCCTGTGTGAGACAATGCAAGAGGGTTCAGAGAAGAAACGATTAGGTTGTGAGAGCCTTCACCCAGTTAGTGAATTAAGTCTAGTTAGCTGATGGGATTGAGTGGTAACTGAAGGCAGGTGTGGTATGGCTGGAGGAGGCGGGGCACTGGGGGCCTGGCTTTGGGGTATATATGTTTTATCTGGAGAGTGGAGAATCTGTTTCCTGATCACCTTGTGAGCTGCTTCCCTCTGCCACACTCTTCCTCCATATGTTCAGCTTCACCTGGAGCCCCCCAAAATGGAGTCTGCTATCTGTGGATGGAGACCTCTGAAACTGTGAGCCCCTAACTTAACTTTTCCTCCCCTAAATCGTTCTGATCAGAGCTTTTAGTCGAAGTAGCAAAAAAGCTGATTAAAAACAAATGCACGCCATTGGGAGTCACCTCTCTGCTCAGCCCCCATCCTAGCTTTTCACTTCTCAGAGGCCACTCATTCCTTTCAACATGGCGCTCAGTCGTTTGTGTGTGGAGGAAGAGGTTTCATCTTTTTTATCATACTGCAAGATCCCCAGTCACAAGGTTTGTGCCTTTCAGATTCTGCCTTGTACTGAGAGTACAGTGAGGCGTGTCATCGGTGTGAATGTTTCCATGGGTGAAGGACACATTTAATTCTTTTAAATTAAAGACCACTGGCAACATGTCTTCCACCTGAAGGATCTGCCTTCACAGCCATGATGGTTTCCTTTGGCTGAGAAGGTAGATGGTATTTGGGATGATCCTCTTTAGAGAATATCTCATTAAAATCCAAAGAACACTCCAGTAGGGTGTTGATGATTTTGTTGATTTCATAGGAATATTTTTCTTTAACTCTCTGTCTGTATAAAAGCATTTCCTGGACCAGATCCTGCCTCATTTGGCACCAGGGCAGAATCTCGAGCCCCACTCCAGACCTGGAGAAGTATCTGTAGATGCTTTTCCAGTTTGAGAAGCATTGCACTATTCAAAAGTTTTTTTTTTTTTCTAAAAAAGAGGACTTAAAAATAGTGACAAGTCAATACCAAAATTTTTTTAGTGGTTATCAGTTTGTTAATTCTTTTTACAAGACAATCTTTTACTGGGAATTCTGATGGGAGTTTGTAACTAGGAATTTTACTGGAGTTTGTGAGTATCATCAAAGGCTCTCATTAACTGGGCATCATAACTGTTAGAGAAATGTAATTCATTTGAGTTTTTCCAACATCATTGATGTGGATAAAAACATACCAAGATATAATTAAATAGACGAAGATGCAGTATCCATACAACATGAGCAAATCTGTTTTTGAAGTTTTTCTTATTCATCCCCTGTAATCCATTATCTTTGATTTCAGAGTTTTTAATCCAAGATATATTTATTTATTTGGTTACATAAGTTGGGTATTAAATAGTGACCAGGGATGGTTATATAAGTATTGATATTCCTGAGTGTCTTTCCAACATACTTCAATTTATAATAAAAGGAATAAATGTCAGCTGGGTGTGGTGGTGCACATTCTACCCCAGTGGTTCAGGAGGCTGAGGCAAGAGGATCTCAAGTCAAAGCCAGCCTCAGCAATTTTATGAGGCTCTGAGCAATTCAGCAAGACCCTGTCCCTATATAATGTAAAAAAAGGGCTAGGGATATGGTCAGTGGTTGAGTGCCCCTGGGTTCAATCTCTGATACCAAAAAAAAAAAAAAAAAAGTAAATGTCTTTTGATATGGAAAATTAGTTTTGGTATGCAGCACCCAAATAATGGCACCTCTTCTGTGACTTTAGTTTATAGAATAACTCACATGGAAATGGATCAGGCATCAAAGGCATAATTAATAATTTGAATAAATTGTCAAAAATAAGGGGAAAGATTTATATGCTTTGTATTAAAATGTTTCCCGATAATTTAGGGTTCAGAATATATGATTACTATACAAATATAAAACCAATCATTTAAGCTTATTTGAGATTGCTGTACTTATAATATTGATCCTTCCTGTTCCCTTGTGAATGGATTATACAATATTTAATGTGTGAGGCTTACATAGGATATGAACTTTCTAGGTTAATAAGATCTCTTTCCTCTTATGACCTGGGATTCTTATAAGATGCTCATTAGAAAGGTCAGAGGGGCTATTTTGCACGTGTGTTCAGTAGGGGAATGAGTCTATTGGCAAGACTATAGAAGGAGTTTGGGAACTTTATATGTCTTGTTCATTACTGCAGATTTTTTTTTTTCATTTCTCTGGGAGGTTTTATGTGACATAATTTAACCAAAGAAGAACAGTGTCATTAAAAAACCATTTAGGATATAGATGGTATTACTGGCTGTAAACATTCTGCTCCCTAAGGCCTGAGAAACTTAGAACAAGTGAATATAACAATTATAGGAATATCTTCTTTCCATTTTACATAATATTATGGGATTTGGAAGAATTATTGCTTTATTGTTGAAGACTTAACTTTTAAATGGTCCACTCACTAGATCTATCATTTCTGTTAGGCTCCTAGCACATAATAATTAATATATTATTCATAATAATTTTATTTTCCTGGTATTGCCTTTATTTGAGATTGTGGGGTTGTAAACAACTCATACACGCTACTATTTCAGAACACGATAGAATGTCCGTGTTCATTAGAAGCAAAACCAAACAAAACCTATCTTTTCTTAGTGGGAGTATTAAAATCTCTTCAGATTTGATATGCATCTTTTAAGTTACATGAAGATTAGTAATGTAAATAGTCAGATCTTTTCTAAGCTTTATTTCCCTTTAGGGGATTTCACTGCTTCTTCCTCTCTTTAACACAGAAATCAAGAATCCCTGAATCAGTAAGGGAATGCACAGCCCATATTAGGAATTTGATTAATGTTTATTGAAATTAGTATTTGGAAAAAAACCTAATGAAAAAAAGTAGACTTTGAGCTGTGGCCATGGATTTCAGTAATTCACAATGAAAAGTCAATGGAAACAGCCAGGGAACAGCAAGCAGTCATGTTTGTTTTATATCAGTAATAACCAACTGCATTGTAGTCTTGTATTAATGTGCTTTAATGTTCAGGATAATATATTTCTATCTTACTTTCTGTCAATTTTTTTGTATCAAAGCAATTTAAAAGTAAAATAAGGTTGTTTTAAAAAAATGAAATCGTTCAAAAGACTACAGAACTTTTTTTTTTTTTCTTTCTAAAGGTGCATATCTGGACTTTGGTTTAGAATTGCATGTCTGGAAAAACTATTCATAATCTGCTTTTCTCCCCTTTTCTTTTATTTTTCTAAGTATTTATTTTGGCCAGCTGGCGAGACAGATCTTTTTCAGGGGCTCAGGCTTCCAGTCTGAGTGTGGTTCTCCAAAACCAATCTTTGGATCAAATTCCTGCTTTACTCGCTCCGGTGTCTGAACAGTGTTGATGTTGCAGGGACATGGTGACCCAGTTGTCAGTCCCAAATGGCTGTGGGCTTGCCAAGTAAAGAGCTTAACTAGGCGGCCACATACTACCGCACCCTTCCAGGGGTAGAATCCTTGAGTGACCTGTCTCACCTTTGCATTTCCCATGTCAAGTTTTTTCTTTCTTTTAAACATGTCAAAGTAGACACAAAGGTTTTTTTGATAAAATAAATGGCCCCCTCCTTCTTTCCTTGCTTGTCACCTTGTTTCAACCCTTGTCAACACATCTGGTGGACTCATACAAACATCCTTGGAAGTTGTGGCTAGAGAGTGAACTTTACTCCGGAAATATACTGTGGCTTTGATTTTTGGGGAAAAACTGTCAAATTTTGTTCCATTTTAGGTATAATTTTTTTTTTCTGATGTGTTTTTAAGATTTTGAACTAAGTTTGGGCCCTAAGTATCAGAATCAGTCTGAAAAATGACTTTCTGTGTTAATCAGCTTTCCGTTCCTGTGGCAAAATAACCAATATAAATTATCTTATAAGGTAGAAAGACTCATTTTGGCTCACCCTTTTGAAGGTTTCAGTCCGGGGTCACTTGGCCCTGTCATTTTGGGCCTGGGGTGAGGCAGAATGGTGGGTGCATGGCAGAGACAAACTGCTCACCTCAGGACAGCCAGGAAGCTGTGTGGTGGGGGGTGACTGCGGGTCGGGGGGAGTTGGGGTTGGGGTTCCAATATAGCCTTTAAAGGCATGCCTCCAAAGGCCTACTTCCCCACCACCTGGAGTTACCACCACTTCCCCTAGTGCCATCAAGCCCTCAACACGTGAAGTTTTGGGGGACATTTAAGGTCCAAAGCAACAACACCTTCCTTCTTAAACATTCTAGAATTCCAGACCCAAGCATCTTCTGAGATGGGATACATTGATTGGGAAACCAGTTTCCTTTGGGGTTGGACAGGTTGAGTGAAGGACTGTTTATTTCTCTGTCACCAGTAACAATAGCACATAAACCACAGGAGGTTTAACGGGTTTATATGTCACATTCCTATAACATCGAATGTGAGGGTCTCAGCTGATGTGGTCACAAAACAGACCTTCTACCATAGAAGCCCTTGAGTACTTCTCCTTTCCTACTTGCCTATGGGCATCTACAACAGGGTGGCCACTTTGGGCTTTCCCTGTTGAGATGGGTGAGGCCTTCTGGTATGGAAGAAGACAAGAAGCCGGGAGTCCAATGAGGTTTCTCTAGTCCCCTTTCCAGCTGTGGGGCTTCAATTAACTTCTCTGAACCCAGATACTTATCTGAAGGATAGGTCTTCAAGTCCTTTCCAGCCCTAATTCTATGGATTTGATGGGAATAATATTATCTGCTCAGTCAACCTGACTGGGATGTTGTTAGAATTAAAGGAGATCATATTTATGAAAATGCTCCATAAACCCTCTACAAAAGATTAAGGAATGTGATACTATTAATTCCTTCTTAAGAATCAAAATAGCTTCCAATTTACTTTTAATCTTCCAGACTGTGTATATATCTTTTGTATTTAGATCCTTAACAATGTGCACTGCAAAGCAAAATGAATGAACGACTAATCTCTCCCTCACTGTATGTTACTTCAAGTGTCATTCTAAACAGGGGATTGGAGGAAGGAACATTTTTTTTTTTTTTTTTTTTTTTTTAGACAGAGGTAAAATCAATCCCAGGTACCCAGGGTTCACTGGTACACAAGGTTCTGGACTTTCCCCCGACCTTTTTCAAAGTTTTGAGAAGCAGTTTACTGTTTCACACCAGAGATTACTTAAATGGGGCTGGATACTCAACATCTTTGGGAAGGAAAGAGACTTCCAGTACAACCCACTGCCAGGGAACTGAGTAAAAGTTAAGGAACAGTAAGTAGTGACTGCAGAAGAGATGCACTCAGAGCTCAGAGGCAAATGATGGTATTCTTTGTAGCCAGCCATTACTACTGCAGCACAGTAGCACCATAGCAGGTCTTCTATCCAGGTCTGATAGTGAAGGAGTCCTTCCCATTGCTCCAGTTCACAGTCACACGGAAACTAAACTGTCCCGATGCTTTATAATCAATCAATCAATCAATCTATCTATCTATCTCCTACCATCAATCATCTATAATTTATCATCTGTATTCTATCATCTATTATTGGATATACTTGAGAGTAATATAGAAAAAAATGAGAATACTTTTTAGAGGTACTGGATTGTTCTCTAGTTCTGCAAACTCATTTATTATCTTTCCAAAGAAGTTGTGAACCCCCAGTGGGCAAAAACCATATCTTTGGCTCTTTTCACAATCCTTCCCTTACTTAACAGTTTTGGACCCAGTTCTTAGCTCATGATAGGTGCTTGATAATTCATATTGATGGAGAGATGGCTGCTCACACAGAAAGGGAGAAATCTTTTTCTTCCATTCTCCTGTGTCCTTGGGATTGAGGTCACAGTTCAATGCAAGGGTTAAGAATTGTCCTTAGAACTGCCAGGGAGACTTAGTTAGGTGTTACAAGGTGATGCAAATTGTCCTGGGGAGATGGTCTCAAACTGCCTATTTTTGTCCACTGTTCTTCATGATGAATTCTAGATCACCTCATGGTTACTTTCCTGTTGGGAGGGGCCATTAAAAAGTGACTTTAAAAAATCTGGGACTTCTAGAGAGTGGGGCAGATGAAATGAAGGGGACCAGCAGTGTTTATAAGGGTACTGAAATTTAATTTCAGTGCTGACCTTTTATTTGACATTTTAGATAATGCTATGGATGTGCTCAGCTATTTGTTCTTAACATATTTTCCATCTTTTGGGGGCACTAATCTACTTAAATTCAATGTCAATAAAAGAATAAAGTAAATTTTGGGCTTTAAAAATTACCCTTTTGAAAAAAGGAGTTCACAATAGCAACAAATATGCAATGCATGTGAATTAACTTAAGAAATGTTCAATACCATGAAAAGTTGTAAAATAAGTAGAGGCAAAATGAGAAAAGTCATATTCTGAATTGAGCAAAGTTCATATTACATGGACACTGATTCTTCTAAATGAATATATGAAGTTAAAAACTCTATTAAAAATCTCATAGAATTAACCTTTTTTTAGAACCACAATAGAATTGTAAAGTTTGTGTGGAAAAATGAATTGATCGGATTGGAAAAAGTTTAGAATTTTGACTGCACTAAAAGCTGATGAGGTTTTGGAGAGACAAAGACTTTGGGAAACTAAATGTTCAACTACCCTGAAGAGCAAGTTGAAGATACACATGCATCTTACAACTCAGCAATTTGACTCATTAGGCTATGTGCTCATGGAACGACGCCACATGTTTAGGGAGACAGGGATAAGAATGTTCGCAACAAAGGAAACCACAAAATACCTCGTTTCAGGGTAGTGGATAAGCCATTTAAATGATGCATTTCACATTTCACTTATACAATGGACTATTATGAAGCAATAAAAATGAAGGAACCAGAGCTATGTATATCAATTACATAAGCTTCACAAATATAACGATGAACAACAAAATGAAATAAAGGAGAAACAAGAATATTTGCACTATGACATTCCCAAAAAGTTTTTAAAAACGCTCAACAATTGCATCTATTATTTAGAAACACATGCATATGTAGTCAGGGTATGAATAAACTAGAGAATGAGAGTGGCAAGACAATGATTAGCTCTTTTCTATTGGGGAGGTGACTAGGGAAGGTACACAAAGGCATCAATGGTATCACTAATGCTGAAAAGCCTTAAGCTTATAGATGTACCATAAATATAAGATAAGCATATATAGATATACTTTTTTTGTGTGTACCAGGGATTGAACCAAGGGGCACTTAACCAGTGAGCCACATGTCCAGCCTTTTTATTTTCTATTTTTGAGACAGGTTCTTACTGAGTTGTTGAGGGCCTCGTTGTTGAGGCTGGCTTTGAACTTGTGATTCACCTGCATCAGCCTCCTGAGTATAGGCGAGTGTGCCACTGTGTCCAGCATAAGCTTTTATTTTTCACAATATATTGAAAAATGTTAAAGACAAATGGGTGAAATTAGCACTTCTATTTGAACAAAATGAACTAACCATGAGGACTTCATCCTAACATGACAATTATTGTAGTATTTTTAAAGCTAAAATAATACGCACACTATTTCGGAATGCTGATCAAAAGAAAGGATGGAAAATCCTTAATTTGATCCATTTCATCTGTAAAAGTTTGGCTTGTAATCAGATCGGGTAAATGAGGAAAGGGGGGTAAAATTTTTGCTGGGACAATTGAGATAATTGAGTAGTTACTTATAAAACACACAGGGAAAAAACACTCCTTTATCACCACATACCAAAATAATTAAATCCAAATGCCAAAAATTTAGTATGATAAATTTTGATGAGTAGTTTTATAATCTAGATTTTTAAAAACTTGCCACAAATCTAGAAATGAGAAAAGAGAAATATGGGCAGATTAATTATATACAGATTAAACTTTTTCCATATTAAAATACTACAAAATGTAAAATAAAATTTATTAAAAATACACATTTGTGGCATTTCTATAAAGAGTTGTTAATAATAGAAACATGCAAACATACAGTTTTTATGGGAAAGAACATAAATCAAAAAAGAAGGAATCACACTCATGTATGTTAATATCAATATCAGTGATTAAAGGCAAAGCAATTAAACCATCTTTCACTAGCAAATAAGCAAATAATAAAGTACAATCATAATATCTAATTTTAAAGAAAATGACTGTTGCCATTCAATGCAGGAGAGACTGGAAGATTTGTCAACAATACTCACTGAAAAACATTTAAAAATGCCTGCCCTTTGACCTAGAAATTAGATTTCTATAAATTTGTCCCAAAGAAATGGTCACAAATTTTAACAAATATTTGGATATCAACATCAAATTTCTGCTTTTAAAATTGAGAAATTAAAAGCTATATACATTTTTAAAAGCATTTAGTTGAATGAGTTGTGGTATAGTTATAGAATAAAATGCTATTTCTTTCTGAAAATACATTGTCTTTTAATGATGGAATTCAGGTACTTATTTTTCTTCAATTTGTTTTTATATTTTTTCCTAAAATATGTTGCTAAAATAAAATTTCTATATTTTTGATAAAAGAAAAAACTTTACATTTGTTTTAAGTCCCTATTTTTATTTTTAAACTATAAAGCAATTCTGAAATTAAAAGCAAATATCCATAAACTGTTGTAGGAACTATGTGATCCTTTTCTGTAAATAGAGATTATTATGTTCCAGTACAACTTCCAGTGTTTCATGGAGTGATGACCATTGTTCCTGTTTTATATTCTTAAAATGTGCAAAATATACTATGTTGAGTTTATTGTATGTTTAATGCTACTCCAAATAAGACTGTAGGCTGTTATTTACATGAGTTTTCACTTCCTGAGCACTTAACAAAGTTGGTACCCAACAGAGTATTCTGGGCAGTAGAAAGAAATACATTTGAGATTAAAAACTGAACGATCTTGCTTGTTCATGCTACCAAATATCATCATTTGTAGGAGTTACTATAAAGTTTGGCTGTGAACTTGGTCCTGTAGTCAGAATTTTCCTGATGATTAAACCAAGATTAACCTTCTGAAAGTAATCATTGTACTCAGTCCCTTTTCTGTAAGGGGTTTTTCCTGACTTCCCATGACTTTACAACCTAATGATCAGATTCTCAAACTCACACAGTCGGCCCTCCATTTCCTGACTATCCCACTTTTCTGACACATTTCCTACTACTAATTATAGAGCATTGCCCAGGCAAATGGAACCGTTTACCGTTTTTTAAAGTGAGTCTGATCTTTCCCTCTCCCATACCATGCTCACACTGTTCCTTCCCTCCCTGGGAATACTTCTGTTCCACCTTCGCGTGCACTGATTCTGTCTCGGCTCTGAGTTTTTCAAATCACCAGAAGCAATACAGACTCGATCTGTGACTAAATGATGAAACGTAACTATTTCTAACATCTATTATAGATACTGTTGTACCTTCTAGTGATTAGGATAAGCTTTTAAGTGGCAGGACCTGTATGTGTATTTTTTTGTTTTGCAAAGCACTTAAACCAGTGCCTTGAAACATAAGCATTTGTTGACTGAATGAATGGATGGAAGAATAGGATGCTGATGACCTTTCACCAAATCTCTGAGTTGATCCACTTTTAATTTCTGTTTTCTGGGCCACACTAACAGAGGTAACAGTATAGCACATACTTGTGGTTCTTGTCTCTATCATTCATGTGGGGCTTTAGATTTTCCCAGAGAGTTTTGAGGGTACATGGATGCCATATCATGGTGGGACTTCATGAACAAACCTTGGTGGCTATTATATCAGCAGCTGTCATCCATCTGATCCTTTCAGGTTCTGCCTTCCTTTGGTGCCTTCTCTGTGGCTGACCTCACTAATGCTCTCCCCTCCTAAGGACCCTTTACTGATCTTGTCATGGGTCTGACTCCATGGATGTGTTCTGATGGCACCCAGGGAATTGGGACAGTCAGGAGTGAGGGATTAGATTAGCAACAGCTCTTCTCTACCCCATCAACTATAGTTCCATCTTCTGGCTTCTTTCATTTATCCTTTTATTCTTCAAGGATTTTTGTTATGAGATTTTTGTCCTCACAGTGAGGATTCTAAAAAATAGAAAAGGTATCAAAGTCATCCGTTAAACTAATCCTTGTAACATTACCAAACCAACTGAAGCCTTCTGTGATAAGCATTTTCATTTAAAAACTTCCAATGAGAGAGGTTTGCGATACACTTTACCGAGCGTCATAGTCTTGTAACAGATGAAAGTATTGATCTCCTCATAATCCACCTCCTTTACAGAGGAGCCCAAGGTTTTGTGTCCTTCCTGCACTGGATAGGCGCCATCCTTTGGCACCGCTGAAAACCTGGCTTCAAGGTAGCCAATATGTCTCTCCAAGATCCCACTTGAGCAAGTAAAATACTACTCAGAGGCAGAGGAGTGCCTGCCTAGGGTATGGGAGATGGAGGACTGGGAAAGGGGATTTACCTCTACAGCCAGGTCTGCACAATATTACCTTATTTCCTTTCTTCCATGAGGAAAGTGGATGCCTTACTGTTTTGTACTTCATTTTCTTTGAGCTACTGCCCTGTTGTCTACTCTGGCAAGTGCATGAGTTTGGCAGGGAGGTTGGCAAGCATTTCACAAGACCGTAAAGGTTAAGGTACAGTGGAGGTTGTTTAGTGCAGAATTGTAAATATTTGTTAAAAGGTTTGTGGAGCTGCTTCTTTTGATACCTCTAATCCACCGAGACAGAAATAACTTCAAAGCCATGCCTAGTCTGACTTGGTCCTCAACCAAAGGAAAAGATCAGCTACTGCTAAAATATGTTTTCACTCACAGCCAGGCAGCCTGCCTTAGCAGGCATCCTGCAGGATGAATCATAGTTTAATTGTCTTTGGGCACTTGCACTTTTGCTTAGGAACATTAACAGGGCAGGAGCTGAGCTGCATGAATAAATGTGAAGGAGACTTTAGTTTACATCGTTCCGTGCTGTCAACGGTGGAATGAGAAGTGAGGTTGGTGTCTCTTCAAAGGGAGGGACTGAGCCAGTTCGCCTGGCCTGGAACAGGGAAGCTGACACTTCAAGGTTTATTTAGGGAGAGTTGCAATATCCAAATTGTCCTACAAAACCTGGGCAGCTGAGGTGTTCCTAGGTGGATGGATGAAACGAGGGAATTGGAAGCTACTGTATAATTGCGGGTGGGTTTAAGGAATTTAGGTAGTTTTTTAAAAAAATATTTTAAACTTTTATGAACAATTACTATTGAAACTATTGAATATAGTTACTTTATTTTCTTCCATCTTCAAAGTGTACTTTTATTTTCCCAGTGCAACAAAAAACAGATGTTGCCATCTATAGGGAGAAAATGGATGATAAGTGTTTTACTATGTCTGACTAATGCATATGATAAAAAGTGATCAGAGACTTTTTTTTTTTTACATCTTTTACTATTTCTAACCTTACTATCTAAAATGTTCAATTTGTTATCAATACTCTTTGTACAACAATGCTATCCACCAGTTATCATGGATCATTAGCTACAAACAAGTATAAATTCTACTCTGCTACATTGTTTTATAACTAAATTTTAACATCACATGACTTAAAATTAAAGGAGCCGGAAGATCCCTGGGCAGAGGTTGGCTTTTTTACTATTCAATGCTTCTGGGCTTTGAGGTTGGAGATTCAAGGCCTGACCACAGCCTCTCAGCCCTTTCAGCCAAAATATTCTGGTAAGTATTTTCATAAAAGCAAGACCTACACTGCTTAACATGAAGATTGTTAGTTTCATCCAAACCCTTGAAGCTGACTGCACATCAGTATCACCAGAGAATTTTAAAAAGGTACCAATGTGCGAGCTAATATAATCAGAATTTCTGATTATATTGGTGTGGGATAGGCCAAAAATAATAAAATAATTTTTAAAGCTTCCAGATGATTCTAATGTGCAGCCAGGGTTAGGGACCTCTGTGCTGTGGTTTGATGGTTACATACCAGAAGGGTCAAGAATAGTATACTCCCTATTTTCTGTCCAGTTTCAGATTTTGTCAGTGAAGATGGAAGAAGGAAGAAAACTTTATCATGATATTTGGCCTAAAACTTCATCTTCCCTAAAGGACTGATGATTTTGTGCACCTGTCCTTGTGTAAATATAACAAACAAACAAATGACAGCAGTAACAAAACAGGAAATAGGCTCTCTATTTAAGAAATTTGTAAGGAAGCAGTGTTTGCTGAGTGAAGTAAGTGTTCAGAGCCTGCGTATGTATCCTGATTCTTAAACTCTCAAGCTCTGTGATACCGGATAGGGAATTTGAATTACTCTCAACCTTGGCTTGTTCTTTTTGTCAAAAATGAATTATGATGTATGTCTCATAGTGTTATTATGAGAGTTAAAATGATTATAAATAGAGCATCTAGAACCTATGCATTCAACAATAGCTATTCTCCTCACATGATTGAATTCTCACCAAAAATTAAGATTCCATGAAATATTTTAAAGAAATAAAGTCTATAGTACAAAAGTCATGCAGCTATTCAGTTATTCACTCATAAAGTATTTACTGACTCATTGTTACAAAGAAGCACACGTGCTAAGGATATCGAACACAGTCTCTGGACTGATGGGGCTTACACTCTTGTAAATGAGTTAGAACAGAAAGGAAGGAAAGAAAAATAATGGTGTCCAGATCTTTAGGGGAAAAAGACTGGATTCTTTTCCCTTTGACTATAAGACCTATTAGGGGGCAATCCAAACAGTTAGATACCCCTAGTTACATTATTATGTCTATTTCAGTGTAACAAACCATCCACAAACATACTAGCTTATAACATAAATGTATTATTTCTCATGGGCTGAAGGCTTGATGGGGCTCAGCTGGGCAATTCTCACTCAGAACCAACACTGTCAGTTGGCTGGTGGCTGGAAGATTGCAGATGCTGAACCCAGCTTTAGAAATCTCACAGCAGTTCACTTCTATCCTTTAATTCAGTAACAGGACAGATTGAAAGGGGAAGAGACTACTCAAGGGTGTAGAGTTCAAGGGTGGCTCATTGGAAGAAGGAATGGAGGTATCTTTGGATCTTTGGGGACAGGTTACCACAAAAATCCTGCAGATAGCTGGAATAATGTCTTTAGAGCTAGGATAAGTGACTGAGACAAGATTCAAATTTGGAAGACATCAATGTAGAGGTTACAGTTGAAGCAGGAGGAAGACCCTTTGGAGGAAGGAATTTTCACAATTATTCAGTGGAAGAAAGAAGTGAGCCAACAGGAAGAGTTCATAAAGAGGCATGAGAAAAACGAGGAAGGTCTGAAATTAGGGGCATCAATGTAGGGAAGAAAGATGCTAACAGATTTAAATGTCTCAGCGTTCAAGAAGAAAGATCTGAGAAACATTTTTTGTGACTTAACAAAGAGGAAGCCAATGAGTTAAGGAATAGTATCATCAATATGTGCTAAGAGTTTGAGTTTGGACAATAAGATCATCATCTAGATTGCTCCAAAAATCTTCATGAATAAATTGAATCCTTAGCTAGTCTTTGAAAGATATATATGAGGAACACATCTTGGAAAATATATTCTAGTTGTATGTTTTGGCTATTGGCACAGAGTAGCCAACTGTTCACCAAACCTATGTTCTTGCCATTTTACTACATTTAATGTTATAGAACTAAGCTCTGATATGGGCTCATAACAACCTTTCATATGTGATTGTCCACTATCCAATTCTTTTTGGAGTGACCCTGGAAGCCATATGTTAAGGATGATAGACCCACAAATGGAAGGATCCTGAATCCCTGAATCCACACGAGGAAGAGAGCCCCCTTGTGAAGTAAGAATACTTATGTTGGATTTTAAGTTAGCAAGAAATAAAATTCTCTTGTATTAAGCCCCTGACATTTTGGTTAATCTGTTACAATAAGAAGCATTATCTAGAAGTGAAAGACTCATTTAAAGGGAAAGAAACAAATTGATGAGTCTAGGGAAGAGAGCTAAAAATGAGAGTAAATAGAGAAAAGGTAAGAAACTGGGTAGTGCTGGATTATGGAAGTCTTTAGTTCCAAGAGGAAGTTCTTGAATTTTTATAACATTGTATATTTAAAAATTTTTTAATAACTTTATTTATTCATTTTTTAATAAAATGTGGTGCTGAGAATTGAACCTAGTGTCTCATATTTGCTAGGCAAGCACTCTATCACTGAATCACAATCCCAGCCCTAACATTGAATCTTAAATTTGCGTTTTCATGTTAAAAATTTACTTCATAGTCATTATAACTTTTTTCCTTCCAATAGTTCTATAAGGGAAATATTAATAATGTATTTTTTATAGGTGATGAAATTTAGGCTTAAAGCAAGTAAGTGATTATAACAAAGTCACAAAAGTTATTGGAGCACAGAGCTAAGACTTGACCCAGGTTGACTGATCCCCTGGCTCTCACTCCACAACAATCCTGACTTGTAGGCTTAATGGCAAGTCAGAAACTACAATGAAACATTTGTGTGTTCAGGACAGACACAAGGATTATTATTTTGGTAGCGGCTTTTAGGATGGATTAGCAGAGCAATGACTCTAACTATTGAGCTTCTGAGGTTTAAAGGCAGCTCAAGGAACAAAGAAATAAGAATTAAGATGGTGGCAGACAAGAAGGAAAGGAAGGATCAAAGAAAAGTTCTAAGAATGGAAAATTTGTGGGATCTGGAGCACAAGTGTGAGAGACAAGGGTGATGAAGAATCCGGCAGAACTTACTGTTAAGGGTCAAGAACATACATCTTGGCATGTTTGGCAAAATGGTAGGGAAGGCCCTGGAAAAAGTTTACTTTTGTGGGGACCTCATTTTTTTTTCTTGGAAACAGAACTTCTGTGCTTGTCTGGGTGATGAAAGAAAGATGCTTATTCTACTCCCAGGGCCGTGGTCTAAGTCTGAGATGGATGGAGGAGGAAAGGGTGAAATCAGATAAAGATATTTTTGTGGAGGGCACAAGCCAGACTGTGTCAGGGCTCAAGAAATGGTGTGACATGGCGCTGAAGTGCGGTCCTCCTCTTGTTCTGACTCAGAAAGGGATGTGCATCTTTTGGCACCTGGTGCAGTTTGAAGATTGGAGCCTGGGGAGAGCCCTGGGGCAGGCATGGCATTTGGGAGTGGCTCAGGGAGCCAGCAAGGAGGCAGCACCTGTGTTCATGCAGGACTTCCCATCTGCATGTGGGAGACTCTCCCAGGGAGCCTCAGGAACACCTGGTTGGGGTGAGGGGAGAGCTTTACAGCAGGCTGAGACAATGGGCAAGCAAAATTTGAATTACTGCTATTGATGTAGTTATTTGTCTCTAAAGGTTGGTGAGCCCTGGGGAAATTTTGGTTCCCCATGGGGACCCACACTGAGAACATTAATGTATAATTTAATGAGGAGACACCTTCCACACATGAGATAGGATCATTTAAGGATTGAGACCTGAACAACAAAAGTGAGCTTATTCATACAAATGTAACTTAATCCTAACCCGTTTTAAGCTTCTTATGGTGTCTTGTTACTTGATGGGACTTGGTCTGGCACTGTCTTTGATTTTTAAGAGGTTATATTTTCAGAAAATAAGGACTTTTTTTTTTTTTTTTTTACTCGAATGTTTCAAAATGCTTTCATGGTATGTGAAGAAAGCCACTTGATTAAAGCATTTGTAGTGTACATTAAATCCCTTTCTTCTTTCCAAAGAACTCAAGGTTCTGGCACAAACTAAAAGGGTTAAACTACACCTGCACCCTCTCAATTGTGTCATCTCGAATATTGTGAGTAAAGTCCAAAATATGAGTCTGCATGTGAATATCTGGTAGTTTCTTTCTCCCACCCCTGCCCTTCGTGCTCCACCCCATATATGCAATGATGTAAATATGTTACTCATTTATCAAGTCTTATGTGGTGATGAAGCAGATTGGTGGTTTTGACACCCCTCCATTAGTCAAGAGGGGGAAAACCTGTAGAGACCAAACCTAGGCTCATTCATCTGCTCTTTGCACCACCCTGCTCTTGTCAAACCCACTAAAAACCTCTTGGTAATGGTTCTGCACTTCTCTGCTCCTTCTCACAAGTGGAAAGAGCTGGCTATTTAAACACACAAAACCCATCCACACCTTGAGTTAAGATGAGACCCTCCTAAGCCACATGCTATTATTTTTTCCAGCTTTAAGAGTCACCCAGGCTTTTGCCTCTCTCTCATTTGTTATCCTCCTCAAGTAAACAGCACCCAAGGGAGAGGGGAGCACTGCTGTACCTTATCCACCCGCCCCCCCATCCCAGCAGGCCAGATTATTTGATAGATTGCTCCATTAGAGCTAGTCTATTTACTTAAAAACAGACTGCCAGACTTCTAGAAACACAGCAAGGGACACAGTACTTTTCCTTGTGCCCGGCCCAGCTATTATCCACTTTTTTGCAAGCTGTCTATATTTTGGCCTGGAGGACAGGGACTTGGAGGTCCATGCTGCCACATTTTCTCAGCAGCAGCTGTTTCTAACACTGATTCCCTTCTCTGCAGGAGGGGAGCCACTGCTATTTTTAGGAAAGAATGCAAAGCAAACTGAAATGCTAAGAGAAATAGGTTGGCAGAACATGTTTCACAGGTCCAATCCAACAACCTAATAATTTAATGTTTGCACATGTGTTTTATCCATTGCATAATATGCTTTAAGGCAAAATTAGCACAAACCATTTATGTATCAATCAAGCATTTATTAAGAGCCTACAATGTATCATACAATATACTTCTGTCACTTTCCCTGAATCCGTCCAGTCTTTTCTTCTTAAAGGGAAAAATAAGGGAGAAATCTCTGGAAAGAAATGCAATCATCAGTGTGAAGCCAGAACCACACTTTTCTGGCTTGTTGTGAAATGTGGTGAGAAGAGCACAGGGTCTAGTGTTTGCATACCTGAGTCTGACTGGAACCTGTGACGTGGGCTGGAGATTCCAATTAGTGGAGGAGGGTTTGAGGTAGGCCCAGTTCTAGAATTCCAAAACCAAAAAAGCCAAAGCTCCTTTCAGAAGCAAAGTCCTACACTGAATAGAAATCGCTGAATCCAAATTGAGATTCTGAATAATAATGGCAACAGAATGAGAACTTCCCATGAGAACTGGGAGAGGGGAGTGAAGAGGAGCATCTCGGCAAGTTCCAGGCCATGTACTTAAAGGCGAATTCTAGAGCTATCGACCTAAACAAGCAATCCAGACTCACTCTTACTTCCTGAAAGAAGAGTAGAACCCATCTGTTGCTCATTTTTCAGCAATAGAAAAATGAGCAATAGAAAAGGATTGTGGGTGAGTCACATTCAAAGTTATTCAGGACAGGAAAATAAAAAGCAGAGCAATATCTCTACTCAGTGAGATTCCAGAACAATATAACAATTGTAATGTGGTATTTCGAAATAATCTAAAAGAGACTGAAAAATTGGTAGAAACTCTGAAAGCATGAGAGAAATCAGAAAAAAAAACTACAAAATGAGATAACTGGGCAAAAGAAACATTGAAGTGACAATAAAATGTAATCAGATGTTCAAAGCAAACTAAACAAATAAAAAATAAGAAAATTATTGCAGTATCAACAGAATGTATAAGAAATTAAATATAATCATATTATATTACTTATTGTTGAATAATACATGTCATCATAATATGAAAATAGTGAATGTACATATGATTCCATAATAAGAAATTATATTGGGAGAATAGTGAAGGGGAAGAGGTAGTATACTTGAACTAATACCCTAATCCACCATACTAAAGAGTCAACAGCTGATGCTGTACATCTTCATAAATATGAGGATAAAATGGAGAAGAAACAGTAAGAGTTAAAAAACCATGTTTCTGGGGTGAAAGGAAGACAAAAATAAATGGACAAGGCAGGGATTGTTTATAAGCCTTTTAATTCTTTTGACTTTTTAACCAATTTGCTGATAATATTTGAGAACAAATGAAACAAAAGCCAAAACCCCCGCTGAGCCCTGACTTGGTGACCAAATCTTCACTTCCATTCACATGCCCGGGTGGGCCCCACTTTCCCTGGGGACCGTCCTCTCTCCGTGGATTTGGTCTTCCCTTTGACTCCTTACTCTTTGCCCATAGGATATGGACTCTCAGTTTCCTTAGAGTCTGAACAAGAACTACTAACTCACAGATCACAAAGGTTGGAAACACCCATGTGACATCACCGGTTGCACTTCCTCTTGTTTGACTGACTAGGCTAGTGGTGAGTGAGTAGCTGGCCCAAAGTCCATTGCCCCTTTGTTTTGGTGTCTGAATTGTATCTCCCGCCTTTGATTGATGTCTTTTTCTACTGCTAGCAAGTGCTACCTTTGTTGAGTTATTCTGGTCCATATGAACGTCTCCCTCATGCTGCTGAGTCTTTCCTGCTTTTCTGTTTTCTTACCCATGCTGTTTTGAACTTCATTTGACTGGCCTTTGGGGCAATTGGTCTATGGGAGCTAGTGTAATTTGCCCTTCCCTCTGCTGCCCTCTGCTGTCAGCAGCTGGTCTTTGCTGTCCACCATTGCTATCCTGACCCCTCCAACTAAAACACATCAATTTTGTACTACCTCTCAGTTAAAAGACAAACAAAAAAATCCTTTGTTTTAGGGCATGATTGTGCCCGCTGACCTGTGCCAATACATAGTGACCAGAAATGCAGAATCTTGTACCCCATTCTGTATTTATTGAATAAGAATCTGCATTTTAACTAGATCTCAGGTGATTCATTTGTACATTAAAGTTTGAGAAGATCTGTTCTAAGGTCAACTAAACTTCATCTCAGGGAAAAATTGAGATCAATCTTATCTACTCAGTCATTATCTCTGACAGCTCCAGTTCCTGTTCCACTTCTGCCACCTGGCACTTGGGAATTTTGGCCCACATGCTTTTCAGCTTCCTTTCTCTCAGGATGGCAGCCTGTTATAACAGAGACCAGGAAGTAGCATACACGGAACACCAACTTTTAAAAACCCACTAAATTAAAAGGTTGGAAAGGCAGACACATGGATTTCACTATAATATCTCAGTCCTTCTGCATCTTTTCTCCTTTGCCTCACACAAATAATAGTTATGTCATATTTTGTCTTTCAAGATAGATTAGAATCATGCCATAACATTTTTGAAAGGACTATTTTTTATAATTTATAAAATCTTTATAGAAAACTGCACTGGGGGAGTGCAGTTTTGGGAACCACTTGCCTGGAGAGTTTTAGGCTATAACTCACTGAAGTGCTTCCCATGTTCACTCGTGTTTTTTCCCTTTATCCTCAGGCATTTGTCAGTAAAGGTTTCTTGAGCACCCATTAGACGATGGGCACTGGGTTGGGTGTAGAATTCAGGGCATTTAGAGTTCCTGCTCTCATTGATCTTTAGGTCTCATGTAGAAGACAACCATGAAACAGATTATGAATTTGAAATAAATTAAGAATCTTAACAAATGCTCAAAGGGACTATGATGGAAGCTTAGGTAGATTTTTTAAAAAAGTGTCATTTAAACTGAGGCTTAAAGGGTACTGAAGTTGATGAGAGAGGAGCAGGGGGAAAGGGCATTTCAGGCAGAGAAGGGGTGAGAGGAGCAGGAGCTGAGTGGGTGCACCAGGAAAGCAAGTGTGGCTGGAGCCCAAAGATGGAGAGAGCCTGCAAGGAAAGTCGAGGCCGAATGGAACAAGAGTCAGCAGCACTTGAAACCTAGTTGGTGACCCTGTAGGAGAACAATGGGATCCCTTGGAGACTTAAATGCAAAGGAGTGATGTGACGTGATCTTGTCATTCTTACCAAGCATGCTGCTGTTCATGAAAGGTGAAGGCCCTAAATCTCTGGTCTTGGTCCCACTTGTAGGAGTACCATTTTCTGGGTTGAGTGGGGGGGGGGGAAAAAAAACCAAACAACTCCCATAAGAGACTTCTGCTTTTTTCCCCCCTAGCCAGCTCCCCGTTCTAAAATATCAGTAAATGGATTTGATACACTCTGAAGTTTTTTCCTACCTAGAATGTTTTGGCTCATTCTTTGAAAACTAGCCTCCAACATAAAAAGCTTAAGGATAGTTTTCTCTAAACTGAAAGCAGAGACTACTACCATTTCATGCTTGGATAAGAATTACTGGAAAGGGGAGTTCAAAGAGAGAGAGAGAGTTCTGCTTTGACAAGAAGAATTTCCAAAGTACGATTTTTGCTGAAAGAAAGTTTTACTTCAGGAAGAACATGTCCCAATGTTTCAGAAGGAGTGGGAGAGCTTGTTTAGAAACTCCAAAAGCGGACTGATTCGATAGCTTTCAGCAGAAGGCAAGAAAGATGTCATTTATCCATTATTAGAAATACAATTTGCTTTTAAGATAATTAGGCAAAAACTGTGAAAAAGAGGAGTCCAAATAGGCTTTGGTTAAGTTGGAATGATTTTACTCTGTGACTAAGTTTTGTTTCCTTTGGTTCTTCATTTTACTCTTACTGAAAAAATATTTATTTAGTGAAATGCATTATTTCAGTTTTCTTAGCATACATAAGTATTTATTTTACATGATTAGTATTGACACAGTCGTACTTAACATCTGTATTGGTCATAACCCCATGTGCAGCAAGGTTCAGTCTACAATGGGCCAAACTGACTGGCCATCGGAACTTGTGGTTTGGTGTAGCCGACATGTTTCCCAGAAAAGTATCAAGAAGCCCAGGAGGAGCAGTCTCAGAACATAAGCCAAAGTAGTTGTTAACTCGTGTTTCTCTCACCTCACGGTTAGCACTACCTTAACCATACCACTACCTATTGCTTTGGGGTTGAAGCCAAGAATCTGATGGTGCAAATTTGGTCTGCTACCAGTGTTTTCAAGGATGCGATAAAACCCTCAGACCGGGCTGATTATACACTGATTTATACATTTCTATTTGTACCTGCATAAAAACAAGCTGTACAACTCACTGGGGTTCAACCATGAAATCACTCGGTGACAGGTCATAACTTCAAGACTTCTGGGCAACTAGTGAGGGTCCAGGCTCTTCTAGAACTTGCTGTGAGCCATCAATAGAGCAGATGAAGTTTGGGATGATTTATCCTGCGGCTGAAGCCTATTCAAGTTGCTTTCTAGAAAAGGAAATAAAACAAAAAACCAAAAAACCCCATCAAGTGTTGCTTTCTACCTAGGGAGCTGTCATTTCTCTTCTTATTTCCTTTTTACCCGCCAGTCTTCTCTGAACCAAACCCCCTACTACCAGCGAACACAGGAACAAAAGTGCAGAGTCACATCTGAGGAACAAACACATTTAATAGGTGAAGTTGTTCAAGGGTTTGGGTGCCATCAAGCTCAGTAGGGTACCTCTAGTGGAACAGAAATGTGTTCCCTGCAGGTAGATCTATAAGGGCTCTCTTTCACTTTCACTTCTTGGGAAAGATAAAGAAATACTATAAAAGATGTGATTTTCTTTGGATGTTCTGGATGTTTTTTCCCCATGAGAGTTCTTTGTGCCTTTTTTTTGTGTTTGCTGTTTTGTGTCTGTGTAGGAAAAAAACAAAAAAACAAAAACGTGTTTCTATTGTGATTGGTGGCAAAAGTAGACAGGCAGAGGTCTCTATGTTTGCTGTGAACCATAACTTCCTTAAAGTGAGTGCCCATTGTTGGGGAGGAGAGTTTGCAGAATAATGAAATCAGGTGAGGTTGCAAAGAAAACCAGGGACAAAGTATCTATATTGAGTACACTTGAAATGTCCTATTTCTTGCAGAGGCCTGTACCTAAACTCAGACAGCCATATTCACAAGCTCATTAAAAGTCCAGCCCTGAAAACATACTCCAGAATTTGTGGCCTTTTTCTTACTCTCTTCTCATTGGGTTTAGGAAATTAACTACCCTGGTAAAGAAGGAGAGAAAGCAAAGTGAGAAGGAGAGAACTGCTTATAATGGAAGGCTTAAATTTGAAGCAACAGAGTAAATTTTGTGTAAGGCTCAAGAGTTAAATAACATCAGTTTGGGGAAAATAAAGAAATATCTACTTTTGTGCATCCAGTCTCAGTACATAATTATGGAGTGTACATCTGTGCAGTCGTTAAACAGAACACTGAGCAGGATCTGCACCATAATTCTTCCCAAGAACTTATCTATGTTTGGAACTTAAAAAGATCTGGTGGCGTATGCCTGTAATCCCAGTCTCTCAGGAGGCTGAAGCAGGAGGATCATGAGTTCAAACCCAGCCTTGGCAATGACCAGGTACTAAGCAACTCAGTGAGACCCTGTCTCTAAATAAATAAAATACATAATAGGGCTGGGGATATGGTTCAGTGGTTGAGTGTGCCGGTGTTCAATCCCCATAAAAAAGATCTGGTAAGTTTCCTCAAGCAGAACCATCTCAAAGGTACCTGATTATTTATCTTCACAAATATAAAGGTTAACAAGTCCTCACTGGCTTCTCTTTTGCAAAAAAAAAAAAAAAAAAAAAAAAAAATCCTTTATCTGCTAATGACCAATTTTGTAATGCCCAAATCTGGTGTTTGTTCCATGTTGTTTTAATCAGCTTTTGTGTTTATGTGACCAAAAGACCTGACAAGAACAATTTAGTGGAGGAAAATTTGTTTTGGCTCATGGTTTGACGTTTAAAGCATCATGGTGGAAGGGCATGGTGAAAGAAAGCAGGTCAGGATGTGGCAGGCAGGAAAAAGAGAACTCTGCCCACCAGGTACAAAATATAAACTATAATAAATTGTGTCGCTACATTTTGATTTTTAACCCAGTCTGCCTACTACTGTGTAACTTTGGGGTATAGCTATAATCCTGGAATTGTCCTACCCGTGAAGAACTGACATTTTACTTGAATAAATAAGGAACATATGTAATGAGTAAATGATTCAGGGATAAGACAGGGTATAATGAAGTGATCATTGTGGTGTCACTGAGTACTGTTAACATTTATTAATCACCTGCTGTGTATGAACTTCTGTACTGATCATTCTATTAACTCATTTACCTCACAACAATCCTTTGGTGTAGAGGCATGATTAAGAGGAAATGGAGACACAGAAGGTGAGCACCATCCTCAGATTTGAAGTGGCTGACCTGCTATTCAAAAATATGAGTCTGGTTCAGTGCTGGAGCTCTAACTTCTGAGATATACTGCCTCTAAGTGTCAAAAGAATGGAGGGGAATATAGGCCTAAGTCCCCTCGGTGGTTTTTAGAAAAAGAAGGGCTTGAGAGCTGTGTTGGGAATGTGTGTAGGCAGGTGTGCTTGTTTGTGAGAAGCAGAAGCTGGAAAGGCTTCGGGGTGAGGGAACGGCCCCAACGTGGGAGGGTTGTGGGCAGGAAGAGTGGAGGAACACCCAGGGAGCAACCCCACTCAGAAGTCAGTGTGTTCACATGGAAAGGGGAGAGCTCTGGGGTTATGCCCGTTTTAATTCAAGTCACTTACTTGCAGGGCCCAGGTTTCTTCATCTAGATATTGGAAAGAATTCTATACCCTCTTCTCAGGGTTGTGAGTAGTAGAGCTATTATTTACCTAGTCTCTAGTGTGGAAATGGCCACACAGTTGGTGCCCAATAAAAGGAAGCCCTCACATTATTACTTTAAAGAATTGTGTTAGGAGAAACGGGAACTCATATAGGACAGGGAGATGGGATCAGACTGTGAGAGGATTTTGCAAGGCAAAATAAGGCAGCAGAGTATACACATGTCATGTAGCCACTCAGAAAATGAAATCACAATCTTTAGGCCAATGTATTTCACGACGGGTTATGACCTATGAATGAACAGTGATCAATACTGTGGGTAGCAAATAATTTTTTATAAATAGAACTAGAATATAAATTTCACAGGCCAGTGGTAATAGAGTGTTGTTTCATGCTTCTCTTGATTCAGTTTATGTATATACTTTTATATCTATATACATGTTTTATATGTGTGTGTGCAGGGTTGCTGTAAAAAAACACATATTTCTTACTGTGGGTTGAGGTTAAATGTACTTTAAAAACCACTGCTTCAAGTGGTGTCCTCCTGTACTGATTCTCAATGTCCTGATAAATAACAGCTTTCCAAGAAGACCCAGGTGAATTTTGAAATGCATGATATTGCAGTAAGTATATAGATTTTAAATCATGGCAGAGTAAGACTGTGCAGGAAGTTTTTCTTGGCTTCATACTTCAGAGATGTGGAACAATGCCCCATGCCAAACCACACAAGGGAGGAGGAGTTCTGTTGGAAGAACCACTCTTTATTGATTCTGACTTTCAGAAGCCAAGCAGTGAAACTAGTTCTAGACCTGGCTGGTGACTTTTACAAGTCTTTTGAAAAATTCGTGCCAGTTCAACTTCCTAAAGAAAATAAACATGTAGGAAATAATCATTGTTATAGGAATACTATTTTGAATTCTGTTCAACGAAAGAAAATATTTTTTTTTCTAAATTTTCTTTTCCCCTCTGTCAGCAGCGCCTTCTAATCTAACCATTTGATATGTTGGGTCTGTAGAATTTCCTCATTCTGGAGGCAAAAGCTGGTTCTTCTTGAATTGTTGCCAGTGGCAACCATAAAAGAAACTGAAAAGGGGAAGGGTGGGAAGTTGGAGAGGGAGCAGAGAGAGGTTTTAATCATTACCAGTTAACAATGTCATCTTAAAAATAATTCTGTCCAAAACTGTTTCATAAAAAAAAAAAAAAACTGTTTCATATGTGAGATTCCTCCTTGCTTTGTATCAGACAGAACAGCATTCTGTTTCCCCAGCACCTATACCCCTCCAAACCCCCTTTTTCTTACTCTACGTGGAAGGAGTTAGGCATAGCTCACATCTGACCACCCTAAAGACTGCAGTGACTTTGGCCCAGCTTCTGACTAGTGCATCCCAAAGTGATGTTTCTATTCTTAAAAATGGTTTTCTAACTTATCTTACCTTCCAGGAAGGTACTGTGGTGTCTCCCTCTAGTTTCATTTCTTTCCTTCCTGGTTAGCTTTTCCATCCCCTGATTTGAGAAGTTACCCCCATGTACTTTGTCTTTATTTCATCACATGTTCTTCTCATGTCTCTATAGCCTTTATTTTTGTCTTGTATCTTTCTGGAGGGTAGTGTGTTCTCCAAAGCTCCTCTTCCACCTACCACATTGATTTTTGTTCTCCTTTTGCTCTAGGCCAGGAAATTGACTCCCGACAAGTTGCTCCACCACCTATCCCCAAAGCTATGTGAAGCAGCTGTTCTTCAATTTTGAAGGACGATTTTGCAGGATTACACATTCTAGGTTGGTAGGGTTGTTTTTTTTTTTTTTCCTCTCAACAATTTAAATATTTCCCTCTCCTCTTTTGCTTGCCTGAGAATTTGGGTGCAATGTTTTTCTTTATTAATGTTCTCTGAGCATTAATTTGGGGAAATTCTCAGTCAATAATTTTTCAAGCTTTTCTCCTCTGGCTTTTTTTCTTCTCCTATTGGTGTTCCCATTATGCCTATGTTGTGTACAGTAGTTGTTCCACAGTTCTTAGATATTTTGTTCTGGGTTGTTTTATTTTTTCAGTCTTTTTTTTTTTTTTCTCTTTGGCTTTTGGTATTGTAGGTTTCTACTTTTTTTTTTTTTTTTTAAAGAGAGAGTGAGAGAGGAGAGAGAGAGAGAGAGAGAATTTTTTAATATTTATTTTTTAGTTCTCGGTGGACACAACATCTTTGTTGGTATGTGGTGCTGAGGATTGAACCCGGGCCGCATGCATGCCAGGCGAGCGCGCTACCGCTGAGCCACATCTCCAGCCCAAAGTTTTCTACTTTTAAATCCTCAAGATCAGAGATTCTTTTCTACATTATCCAGTGCACTAAACCCCAAAAGGCATGCTTCATTTGAGTCACATTGTTTTTTTAAATTGAAAAAAAAATTGTGTGTGTGTGGTGCTGAGGATGGAACCCCTTGCCTCACATGTGCTAGGCAAGTACTCTACCACTGATCTACCGCCCCAGCCCTCATTACAGTCACATTGTTTTTAATTGTAGCATTTCTTTTGGTTTGTTTCACAGAATTTTTGTTTATCTACTTGTATTATTCATCTTTTTTTTTTCAACACTTTTTTCCCTTAAATCCTTTAGCACATTAACTGTAATTTTGTTAAAAGTTTCTGGTCAGATAACCCCAACCTCCTTGCCTTTTTGGACTCTGGTTTTGATGCTTACTTACTCTCTTCAAATAGCGTGCGTATATACCTTTTAATATGCCTTGAAATTTTTTGTTGATTGATAGGTGAACATGATGTTCTGTGTAAAAGGAACGGCCAATAGATTTTTTTAGTAACATGGTGATAAGGTGTGGGGAGATGGGTGTATTTTTTGGTCCTATGATTGATTACCTCTCAGACTTTTGGCAAGCCTGTGCACCTGGATGGTGAACTTCACCACTGGTTCTTGGTCTACCCATTCTCCCCACTTAGGATGACTAGAGGGGATGGAGTTGAGTATTCACCTTTTCCAGGTGTGTTAGGAGGCTGTGCTATCAGCAGGCTTTGGTGAAATAGTTTCTCTTGAAGGCAAACCTTTTTAGGAAGAGAGAGTTCTGGCATATTTCAAATGACTTCTTTTCTCCTCATCCTTCTGGAAGTGTAAGGAAATTTTTATCTAAACTCAGAGTTAGGATCTGGTAGAGCTCATGGAGGTAAAACTTACAGATGTGATGGCCCTCCGTCACTGATTCTCCTGGGAGTGTCTATCTCTTAGATTTGTCCACTCTAAACCTTCAGCAATGACTATTACAATTAAGATTCTGGTTTTTCTACCTCTGTCCGGGCTCTTTCTCTGTTGGGTTAGATGTATTTCTCTATTTTTGAGGGCAGAAGTTTGTACTATGGTCTTCATTTATTTTTTAAGAAGTTGGTTTTTTCAGTTTGTTTATCTTTTTACTTGTTATGAAGACAGAGTGAAGACTTTCAAGCTTTAAACAAAACAAGAAGTTCATTTAAAATTAAAAAAAAATTTAGATGTTGATGGACCTTTATTTTATTCATTTATTTGTGTGTGGTGCTGAGAATCGAACCCAGTGCCTCACACATGCTAGGCAAATGCTCTACCACCGAGCCACAACCCCAGCCCTCCATTCAAAAATTTTTGATTCCTTAAATTGAAGATGATAAATGTTTTTCATTGGCTTTTCTTCTCTGTGACTGAAAGACCCAACATGACCAATTTAGAGAAGAAATAGTTTATTTTGGCTCATGGTTTCACACGTTCAGTTCATTGTTGCCCAACTCTATTCCTCTGGGACCTCAGATGAGGCAGAACATCATGGCAGAAGGATGGGATAGAGTAAAACAGCTTAAGACATAGCAATCAGGAAGCAGAGAAAGAGTTCTGTCCACCAGGGACAAAATATAAACCCCAAAGGCCTACCTCCTCTGACCACATCCTACCTGCCTATCGTTACCACTCAGTTAAACTATTCAAGTGGATCAATCCACTAATTAGATTCCAGCTTTCCATAATCTAATCATATCACCTCTGAACATTTTTGCTTTATCTCTCACATGAGTTTTTTTGGGACACCACATATCATAACTATCACAATAACAACATATATATTCCTTCAGTCTATATATTTTCATAAAGGGAATGCAAACTAATGGAACAACAATACACTGTAAAGTCAGAAAAAATTTATAATTTATTTATTTAGCAGTACTTGGGATTAATCCCTTCCCTTTCTAGTTTGAATTGGTCTCACTAAATTGTTGAGGCTGGCCTCAAACTTGTAATCCTCTTGTCTCACCTTTCCAAGTTGCTAGGATTATAGGCGTAGTGCCACCACAGGCTTATTATTGTGATTTTAAACAAGGAAAAAGGAAAGTATCTAATTCCCTTCAAAGATTCTTATGCATACTGCAGCTATTGCTAGAGTTCTTCCTCCATGTGGATTTGTTAATCAGAACATTATTACTTGTTGAGTGTTCTGTGGGGGCTTGGGCATGTGCTAGTACTCTGCCAGTGTTCATCTGAGCACACTTGAAAGTTTACTTAGCAAACTTTTCCTTGTGAGGAGAGGCTCAGTGAAGTTAGATAGCCTTTCTAGTAGCAACAATCAGTAAGCCAAGAAATACAAGAAATACAAGCTAGATGCCTTGATTTGCAAAACCAGGACCTTTGCTATTATTAACAGATAATTCACACATACTTTTTTCATTTTCTAAAGTCTGTACTGTTTAATCTTGTAGCTGCCAGTCACATGTGGCTCTTGGGAACTTGAAATGTGGGTAGTCCTAATTGAGATGTGAATTTCAAGGATTTAGTATGCTAAATGGACGTCATGTATCCTAACAATTTAACATATACTGATTAAATGTTAAAATGTTAACATTTTAGGTATATTGCATTAAAATATACTATTAAAATTAATTGGGGCTGGGGTTGTGGCTCAGTGGTAAGCACTCGCCTAGCACTTGCGAGGTGCTGGGTTCTATCCTCAGCACCACATAAAAATAAATAAATAAAATAAAGATATTGTGTCCAACTACAACCAAAATAATAATAATAATTGTACCTCTTTTTACTTTCTTATGTGTGTTCTAGAAAATTTAAAATTACATTTTTAGCTTGCATTCTGTTTATGTCCAATTGCACTGATCAAAATAGAAGGTAAGAGTTAATAAATGTCATTGTCTTCTGTGTCCCCTAATTAACAAAAATGGCTGTGCTAATTAATGCCACATTTTAGGCAGATGACCACATCTTGGGCTGCTCCTCTGTGCTTGCACATAAAGTTTGCTCTCTGTGTAGGGAGGCTGAACTTTTTACTGGTGCTTGTCAGCAGCTCAATCCTGCAGCTCGAGGTCAGCAGGACATTTTGGCTCTCACACATGTGTCCCATTTTCCTGGCTGGCTGTGTGCCAGTCTGTCTGACTGCTGCTGTGCAGCACTGTCTCTCAGCTACCAAAGTCAATGTTACCTTGTTCCCCTGCAGGTCCTTGTGAGAGAGTCTATGGGGAACTTTTGGCCCTGAAAGGCTTAACTAAAGGACTGTGACTATTTAGAAACAGTGCCAGAAACCCTCACCCAGAACAGCATGATCCTGGTGAAACGGATTGATCTTCTACACATAGATATCTTACCCACCCTATACTCCCTTGGCTTTACTTAAAGGTCACATCATCTATTTGTGTTGTCTATTTTGAGTAAACTCTGCAGATGTCCAACTGAACGGTAGAGTTGCTTTTAATGATAAGTGAAGCAGAAAAATTACAAATAATGGGTTATTTTACTTAACTATATTGGTTGTCTGTGTTCAATCTTTTTTTTTAAAGTTACACAAAATTAAGTTCTCAATATACATATTTAATTCATTCTATTACATATTTCTTCATTAACTAACAAAGGTGGCTGTGTTAATCAATGCCACATCTTGGGGTGTGGGCTCCTTCCCTGAACTTACATATGAAGTTCACTCTGAACAGTAGGCACTGCAGGTGACCCAAATAATGCATTCCCCCTTCCCTCAAAGTGCTTCTGTGAGCCATGAGTGCAAATGGACACTGTATGAGACCAAATGAGAACTTATCTTTGGGAGGTCCAAACAGAGTGTCTTTGTGAGGTTCAAAGAGGAAAGAATCTTTGCTCCAGCATGACCAGGGGAAATGTCCAAAATGGAGCTATAATTTGTACTGAACTTTGAGATATAAAGGGACTGAATTAAAAAAAGAAGAAGACGACAAAGAATGTTTAAGTAATGGTAAGGAATCAATAACCTGGAAAGAACATGATATTCTTGTACCGGGTTAGGAAGGTGGCAGGAGATCAGATTAAAGATAGCCTTTCCATTCTAGGCTGAGGACAGTCTATTTATTTCTCTCTCTATACTTCTAGTATAACAGCAATTTTGATCACATAATCTGCCCAAAACAATCAGCTAAATTTTCACAGAGAAGTCTATTTCTTTTCTCCATAAATGATGTTAGGGAAAACAAAAAGCAAATTGATTTCAAGAAACAAATACAATGAAATAATAAAATAAAATGAAAAGACTAGGGAACATACATATAGAAATAGGAAGATAAGAATAGATGACAGATATGAGTAAAAACTCTGCTTATGAGTTCTCTTGTGGTCAAAGCAAAAAGGAAGGTAATACTGACATAATAATAACCACTGTCAAAAAGGAAAATACTTTAGTCCTATAGAAGAAGCAAAGCATTTCCTAGCATTAAATTTAAAAGAAATCTCTGACATGGGCTGGATAATTTGTAGATAATTCCTTAACCACACATATTTATTTTAATGTCCTTTTATACAATCCGAGAAAAATACTCTGTAGATTGGTATTCTCTAAGGATAAGGTGCAGACAACTATTTGGGATCTCCTTAAAATTCAGATCCTGAATCAGTTGGTCTGGGGTGGACCTTATATCTTGCATTTCTATCACGCTACCTGCTATAGTTTGAATGCTTGTCTTCTTTAAACACTCCTGTTGATTTAATTTCCATTGTAACAGTATTATGGCTAGACCATAAGGGCTTAGCACATCATATGTATTTAATTCATTCATAGGTGGTGTTAATGCTATTATAGAAAGAGCAAGTTGAACTTCCTTTTTTCCTCTTGATCTTGCTGTCTTCTGCCATGTGAAGACTCAGGCTTCCTCCCTTTTGGAGGAGACCATGTGCAAGGTACCATCTTGGAAGTAGAGAATGGCCTCACTAGACATCAAACCTGCCAATGCCTTGAACTTCCCAGCCTACAGAACTGTAAGCCAATGAGCTCCTGTTCTTTATAAAATACCCAGTCTGAGGTATTATGTTATAGTAGCACAAAATAAACTAAGATATTACCACCGATGCTGCTGCTTGTCTGCAGAGTACACTTTGAGTAGAAAGGGTCAGCTATTAAAAAGTCTAGTAAAGCAGAAAATCATGAAAAAAATATGCATATGATAGTCCTTATAAACATTTAACAGTCTTTTTTCTTTGTTATTGGTATATTATAACTATATGTAACAGTGGGATTCATTGTTACATATTCATACATGCACACAATGTAACAGTATAATAGTCTTAATAATTAGCCAGGACTTTTTCTTTCTAATGCAATGTAAATGAAGTATGCTTCTGAATTTCTACACATTTAGGAATTTCCCAGGTTTTTTTTATAGTAGTCTTATGTACTTCTAATATAACAGCAATGTTGATCACATAATCTGTCCAAAACAATCAACTAAATTTTCACAGAGACAACTAATCTCTTTCTACCCACATTTTGATCCCTTATTTAATACTTATCCAAATTATAAAATTATCATAATAAAATTAACTGGCATAATTAGATTTGAGGAAAAACATAATTGGTTCTTGGCAAGCAAATAACTGGGGAGGCAGTAATGCCCAGATTTGCTAGCTGCAAGCATTCAGCTGGCCCTGGGTTTCCTTGGTGCTTTTTCAGAGGAAGCATCTGTTAACTAGCAGGTCAGATCAGAGGAGATCAGCTAGTGTGACTCCTAGAGAGCAGAGGCCAAGAATTCAGCTTTCAGAGCATTAGGCTGCATGAAATACATGAAGGCCCAAGGCACAGGGTATCCTCCAGCAGTATCCCTTAGATGTTGTACCTTGACTTTTGATGAGAGCTAGATGGTAGCTAACTCTACACTGTGTTCTCTGGCAAGGCATTTGTGGAAGCACAGTCCTTGACATCTCCTGGGACGATTCCATATTCAGGGTATAAGTTCACTAGAGTGAATGTGGCTGCAGACAGAAGGTTCCAGAAGGCTCAACTGATCTGGAACAAGGTAGGTCATGGTGATATTAAATCTACAGAATTCTGGTCTTTACCAAGGGCCAGGCTCCCCGAGGATCAGCCTAAGATTCCATGTCTCACAAGTGATACACAAATGGCAGAATAGGTAAATTATTTTCAGCCCATAATACATAAAGGATAAATACCCAGACTAAATAAAGAGCTCCCACATATAGGTAAGAAGAAAACAAACCTGATGGCCAAGGGAGTAAGAATCTGAACTGAAAATTTACCCCAGAGGTTCTCAGAGAATGTAGAAAAATTTGTCATGAGATTAACAAAAGATACAGAAGGCTTTATAAAATCCCATAGTGACAAAGATGTGGGTCAATAGAAGCACACACACACTATTGTGATTGTGGAAACTGATGGTCTTTTTAAAGGGCTATTTCTTAAAAAGTATGTCTTGAGTGCCTGCTAGGTGCCAGCACTGATTAATGGGCTAGAGGATAGAATGGTAAAAACCAAATTTCTCTTCTCTCAAAATTTCCCTTTTAGTGGAGGAATGTGGATAATAGGAAAATGTTATGGGTATATATAAAGAACTCAAAAATGAATGCCAAAAGAATCCAATAAAAAAATGAGCAAACGATTTGAACAGATGCCTCTCAAAAGAAGTGTAAACCACCAATAAATAAGTGAAAAAAAAATGCTCAACATCTTTAGCCATTGGGAAAGTGCAAAGACAACTACCTTGAGATTCCATCTCACCCCAGTCAGAATAGCTTTTATCAAGAAAACAAAACAAAAGGTCTGGCTAAGATGCAAGGAAAAAAGGAATGCCCATTCACTGTTGGGAATATAATTAGTACAGCCATTATGGAAATTCCTCCACAAACTAAAAATAGAACCAGTATATTATCCAGGTCTACCTCTCATGAGTATATGCCCAAAGGAATCAAAGTTAGCATACAAAAGAGATAACTGCACACTCAGGTTTATTATAATATTCCCAATAGTCAAATTACCAGCCCAGATGCCCATCGATTGAGGAATGAATAAAGAAAATGAGGTATACATAAACAATGGAGTACTGGTCAGTATAATTAAGAATGAAATAATGTCACTTGTAGGACAATGGATAGAACTAGAGATATCATCTTAAATAAGGATGAATCACAAAGACAAGTATCACATATTTTCTCTCATATAAGAAATCTTTTTAAAAAAGCCAATATGGAAGTCAAGGGGGAACACTTTTAGGGAAGGGGATGAAAGGGAGTGGAGAAGGAGTATAAAAAGGGTAGTAGAGAGGGGGAATAAAATCAAAGCATGTTATATGTGTGAATGAAAATGTCACAATGAAACCCATTAATTTGTACAATAAATATGTGATAATAATTATATCAAAAAGAAAATATTTTCTGGGTAGATAAAAATCTCACAATAAAATAGAACAAGACAGGGATAAGAATAACAGAGGTGGGTGGTTTATATAGAATGGTCAAGGACAACTTCAGACAAGGTGATGTTTCATTATGGGTGTGGTCCCTTCATGTTAAAAAGGTGTCAGAGGGTTTTATTTTTTTATTTTTTATACCATAGATTTAACCCAAGGTTGTTTTTTTTTTTTAACCACTGATCCACATTAACAGAACTTTTGTTTATTTTTTGAGACAGGGTCTTGCTAAGTTGCTTAGGGCCTTGCTAAGTTGCTGAGGCTAGCCTCCAACTTGCGATCCTCCTGCCTCAGCCTGGGATTATGGGTTGGCACCACAATATCCAGCTATGGGTGTGTTTTTAAATAAATAAATACATGTAACACATGGATGCACACAACCAACATACAGAGGTACACACATACACTCATATCACACTTACACACACACACTCACACAAACACGCACACAACACAAAGCCTGGTTGTTTCTGGAGTTAAGTTAGATTTCATAGGTAGTGGTAGGAAGGAGGGAGATAGTATGCTATACTGTGTAATTTTCTTAAAAAAAAAGGAAAAGAAAAAAGCAGAGTAAAATACTGGGAAGACCTAATAAGTTTTGGAAATAAATGACAAAAGCAGTAGAAGTCAACCATGACAAAACACATCAAAACATATTTTTGAAACCAAGAATTTGGGTGCCATAACCTGAAAGAAAAATATCATCAGGTTTAAAAAAGCTGAAGAGAAACCAGACAAATGATGGCTTGATTTTGTCCAGGATGGCAGAGTTCGGAGCCCCAGTTCACATTCAGGCACCCTCCACTGACCCACGCTTGTGTTTCAATAGCCTCATCTGTCAAATGGAAATAACTGCTTCCCAAAGAAGCTGTGAATAATAAAAGGGTTTATTCCTGTTCGATGTTCAGAACACTGACACATAGTTAAACCCTCAGTCAACCTTATCTACTAAAAACGTCCTCGGCTCTGCTGAGCTGTGGGTCTACAAAGGTGGGCAGCCCACCAGCAGAAGGTGGACCTTTCCACTGTCTCTTTAGCATCTTGGCACTTCTCAAATATCCGTGAAGGTTGACAATCAAGCGTTCAGTAATGAATCAGAGTATAAATGCCTGGCTGATGTGTGATGCAGAGGCCAGGGAACAATCATGGGACACAAAGGCGCTCAGGTTCTGACTCCACTACTTAATCGCTGTCACTTTTGTTAGATGAAAAATAAACAGGTCTCCAGACTCCCACTGGGGTGCTATTTGCACTCATATATGGGGAGAGGAAAAATAAGAGCTACGCTGACATTTGCCTTAATAAGCTCTACCACTGGTTCTCAGAAAGTCAAGGGGTTTGGTTGTTTTCCTAGATTTCTAGGAAAGGTAAGTTTGCACATCCCAAGTGAGTAATTAATTTTAAAATAAATTAGTAGACGTTTCTAAGGTTTCACAAAGCAACTTTCTATCTCTATTCATTGTACACTCATTGCACATGGCAGGAGTGAGTGACACATTTAATTTTACTCAAGACAAATGTAAAGAGACCTTGCTTGAACTTCTGTTGAGGGAGAGGAGCAGAGAATTTCCCAATATTCCCAATTTTCTTATTTTTAAAAACTTCTTATTGCTTCCAAATGTCATTTCTCCTTTTCTTTTAGGAATAGTGTTGCCAAGTAAGGCAAAGTATAGGATGAACGGTTGGAGAACAGGTGGTCATGCCAGAGTGGCTGTACATTAAGAGCTTTGGCACAAAGCCAAGTACATTCACAAGACACCTAGTTAATCGCCCAGAGTCCAAAGTCTTGCCCTGCCAAATTGCCTTGTGGAGTATGTGAGTGGTCACATGCCACTTGTCAGGTCAGCCAGCAGGGTTTCTCTCATCACTCTGAGCTTCTTCTTCCTTTCTGTCTTCTTTTGATTCACCTTCTCTCCTTTGCATTCAGTTCTTTTTGCCATTCTATTTCCTGTCCTGCGTATTTATTATTTCCCATCTTGTTTCCTTTATATTACACTCACCAACATTGAATCCACAATTTTACCTTCATTTTAAGATCACGGTGTGCTCTTGAGACAGACACATCTACAGGGGTCTCAGATTAAAAGAGTTGTCAAATACCAAGCTACAGAAGACAGAACCAGACTGTCATTCCTCATGAAATCTTATTGACCGTCTCTTAAAATGCTTTCTGACGTCTTTGAGAAATAACATCTTCAGGAAATGAGCCATAATTTATTGGGAGAAATTAGCTTTAGTAAATACTTAAGTGCTCTCACGATAAAGAGACCAAGCAACATTTTCTCTGTCCCTGAGTGTTTAAGAATTCAAGCATAAAAGCAATAGCAATGTTCCCAGTGGATGGTGGCTCCAGAGTTAAAGTGCTTCTGAAGATTCAGGGTCAGTCTTTGGAAATTTCTTGGCTAATGACTGTTATGATAGATATTTAAATATTTTGTTCTTTTTTAAACTTTTATTATTTGTTGTTCAAAACATTACATAGTTCTTGACAAATCATATTTCATACATTTGATTCAAGTGGGTTATGAACTCCCATTTTTACCCCATATACAGATTGCAGAATCACATCAGTTACACATCCACTGATTTACATATTGCCATACTAGTGTCTGTTGTATTTTGCTGCCTTTCCTATCCTCTACTATCCCCCCTCCCCTCCCCTCCCCTCCCATCTTCTCTCTCTACCCCATCTACTGTAATTCATTTCTCTCCCTTGTTTTTTTTTCTCTTTCCCCTTACTTCCTCTTATGTGTAAGTTTGTATAACAATGAGGGTCTCCTTCCATTTCCATGCAATTTCCCTTCTCTCTCCCTTTCCCTCCCACCTCTTATCCCTGTTTAATGTTAATCATCTTCTCATGCTCTTCCTCCCTGCTCTGTTCTTAGTTGCTCTCCTTATATCAAAGAAGACATTTGGCATTTGTTTTTTAGGGATTGGCTAGCTTCACTTAGCATAAACTGCTCTAATGCCATCCATTTCCCTGCAAATGCCATGATTTTGTCATTTTTTAGTGCAGAGTAATACTCCAATGTGTATAAATACCACATTTTTTTTTATCCATTCATTCCACAGTCTAGCTATTGTGAATTGTGCTGCTATGAACATCGATGTAGCAGTATCCCTATAGTACGCTCTTTTAAGGTCTTTAGGGAATAGTCCGAGAAGGGGAATAGCTGGGTCAAATGGTGGTTCCATTCCCAGCTTTCCAAGGAATCTTCATACTGCTTTCCAAATTGGCTGCACCAATTTTCAGTCCCACCAGCAATGTACAAGAGTACCCTTTTCCCCACATCCTCGCCAGCACTTGTTGTTGTTTGACTTCATAATGGCTGCCAATCTTACTGGAGTGAGATGCTATCTTAGGGTGGTTTTGATTTACATTTCTCTGACTGCTAGAGATGGTGAGCATTTTTTCATGTACTTATTGATTGATTGTATGTCCTCCTCTGAGAAGTGTCTGTTCAGGTCCTTGGCCCATTTGTTGATTGGGTTATTTGTTATCTTATTGTCTAATTTTTGAGTTCTTTGTATACTCTGGATATTAGGGCTCTATCTGAAGTGTGAGGAGTAAAAATTTTTTCCTAGGATGTAGGCTCCCTATTTACCTCTCTTATTGTTTCTCTTGATGAAAAAAATTTTTTAGTTTGAGTAAGTCCCATTTGTTGATTCTTGTTTTTAACTCTTGCGCTATGGGTGTCCTATTAAGGAATTTGGAGCCCGACCCCACAATATGTAGATTGGAGCCAACTTTTTCTTCTATCAGACTCAGAGTCTCTGATTTGATATCAAGTTCCTTGATCCACTTTGAGTTAACTTTTGTGCATGGCGAGAGAAAGGGATTCAGTTTCATTTTGTTGCATATGGATTTCCAGTTTTCCCAACACCATTTGTAGAACATGCTATCCTTCCTCCATTGCATGCTTTTAGCCCCTTTATCAAACTTGCACATGGGGTCAGGTTATTGAAGAGGGAGCAAAAGAGCAGTAGCTTTATGAAACTCATTTGTTCTCTTTATCAGGATTGCTTCATTGTTTGTCAACTCAAAATATTAGTGAGGATTTAGGAAAATAATCTTGCTCTCTAATTAGATGAAATTGGAGGCTTACTGCTACAGCCATAAATGATCTTTGAGGTGTTACTAATTCAACTAAATCTCAGAAGCCCGATTTATGCAGACTGTTGATAACATTATTCAGTGAAGAAGGGTTGGGGAGATTGGGGATGATGAAGACAATTGGTTTTGCTCACAAGCTAATGATAACATTTGAGTGCAACTTCAAAAGTCAAAATGGGTCATCCAACAGTGAGCTTTTAGTCAGCCTAGTTCCAAGACTTGGATCATTAAGTATTCAGCCACATGAGGAAGAAATGAATTACTAATTTGTGCTATTAGGGCTAATGTTCTTGTCAGTGTTTAGACTGACATACAGATTCCTGCTCTGTACAAAACCCTATAAAATTCAGTATAGCAACTCTTCCTGTTGTGCCGCCCCCACAGGAGTCCCAGATGAACTCTCTCTAGGGAGCAGTGGGAGGAAAGAAGCAAACATAATCTCCAAGTGGTGTCACTGAATCTCTGAGATTAATAACCCAAGATGCAAGGTCTTGTTATTCTTTATCTCCATTCACACTGTGCCTACGTGGATTTTCTTAATCTTCCTTCAATGGAATTGGACAGCCAAAGAAGTACTGTGAGAACCATGAGGATGCATATCCCTAGTTCTGTTTCTCTGCTGTGTATGATGTTACCAGTATTTACAGGCGAGTTGGCCTTCTCAGAGAGGAAGTCTGTTAAAATAATTAATAGGGAGACCATTAGACTGATGGCTCCATCACCTTGGGGGGATGAAACCCAACTCAGGGTGAACAGGAAAATGGAGCTTAAACTTAACCAATAGGAAATTTTCCTTCAACTACAGATTCTCCCCTTTTACCAATCAGATGTTTTCTTTGTTTCACTTCCACAAATATTTTACAAAGACCGTCTTCTCCCTGGGTGGAGAGCTCACCACTTGTGCTATGGTGTTGCCCTGTACATGAGCAGCTAAGTGCTTAGACAAACTCACCAAAATTTTGAGGTACCTGAATTGCCTTTTTATAGACTGTTCCTTATTATTAATGGAACTTAAAGGAACTGAAAGAAGCAAAAGTGATTTGGTTAAAAAGTGAAGGTAAGAAAGATCAGAAATTACAAAGATGCTGCACAGATCAAAGACCCCACCCTTTTCTCTGATAGAACAGGCGAGCTCACTCAAGGCAATTGACAGAACAGCATAGGTCAACACTTCAGGGTCCATTTAATCAGAGCCCAGCCTAGAGGGTCAATCCTGGGGCAGCTGCAGATCCCGTCTCTACTAGGGCTCTAAGAGTCAGAGCAGCCCTGGCCTTTTAGGAGTGAAATTGTCAGTAGTTTTAGGAGCAGATGTGTATCTGCTAATAACCCTGGTCAGCCCTTAAAATTAATTCTGAAGCCTTCCAGATCATATGTGGTAACTCCAAAACACTGAACTCCTGTCAATGACATTATGATACTTTATGTGTGTCTCCACTTTTAAAAATATTCCTCAAAACATTTAATGTAGCCATCTTAATACATTTTATTTTTTTTAAATAAAAATGTGGGCTATATCATGTGTTGGATAATGAAAAACCTGACCTATCTTGTGAGGAAGATCATGAATGATCTTTAAATATATGCAAAAAAGGACCATGTAGGTGTTAATTGCCCCAAATAGTGGCATCAAATCTCAGGACAAGAAGAGGGCTTAAGAAGGCATGTCTTATAGACGTGGTCTTACTGGAATGACCCAAATGTCAAAGACAACCTGATCATGTACTGCTAAAAGATGAGACTGTCCATTTCCAGGATCTATTGTTAAATTAAAAACAAAAACAAAAACAAAAAACAACAATGTACTAAAGTTGTATATAATATGTTTCTTTTTGTGTATAACCAGGACACATTTTTTATTTGCTTGTATTTGCACAAAGAAACCCTGGAAGAATAAATAAGAAGCTAATTAAAAAGAGTAGAGCAATGGAGTGGATGGGAAAGAGGTGGAAACAGAACTTCTCAGAGTTCATCTTTATGTTTCTTTGACTTTGAATTATGTTTTACTTATTAAATTATGTTTTACTAAATTACTTGAATTATATTTTACTTATTACTTTGAAAATGTTTTTCTTACTAAACATGAAAAACGTTAAAATGCAACAGCACAAGATGTTTCTTAGAAAACTTTTCCTAAATAGGATGTTTATAGAAAGTGTGGCATTTGAACTTAAGAGTAGTTGCCATAGATGTAGAAAGGCCAGTACCTAAAAATGGAGGATGTGGTTTCAGGTCCCAGTTTGGCCACAAAATACTTTGACATTATTAACACTGGATTGGTGAGTGCACTTACTGTGCAATATCAGTCATGTTTCCAGTAAATATGAAGAGACTGTCTGGAGCATTTTGATGAGAAATATTTTGAAGCCATATCCAGGTACAGTAGAGAAGTTTGCTTTAATATATTAGCTGTTCCTGTCATTGTCATGGGTAAGGATGGGAGAGTGACAGCATATATGCTTTTTCCTATTCTTCCTGTGATTCTTTGTCATCAGCTATAAGATTAGGGGATTGGACCAGATGATCTTTAGGGCACCGTGTAGTTCTAGAAGGTTAATAACAGACAGAGTACATTCAAAATGAGAATGAGGGAGGAGGGCGAGAAGGGAGCTGCCACAGAGCTCAGAGTGTGGCTCTTAAATGCTGTATTTAGTGGTGAAATGTGAAAGAGCTATGTTCAAATGAGTTTCATCCAACTGTGGGTAAACAGGTATCTGGGCCCAGAGTATCTTTCAGGACTCCATAGTCATTCAGTGCAATTAATTCTACACTTTCTCAGAGAACTTACTGGAGGTGATTCTTGGAATATGGATAGATGTCCTTCATTCCCACTCCTCTTTCTGTAAAATTATAAAAGGGAAACTTCTAGAGGAAATTTGGAAAAGCCTTTGAGGCTGCTAATACCCTGTAATGCTGAAGAAGAGTTAAGAGGTTGTTTTTCCTTAAAGCTGGGATGAAATGGATTTTTTTGTTTTGCTTCTTTAGGACTCAGCTAATAGAATCGTACGAGTCCTCTTGAAAAAGAGCTTCTTATGAACTGCACAATCCTACGTTTTCTGAAGTTTAAGAGCCTGGTTTTAAGTTGGTAGGAAGCCACATTCACATGGGGAAGGGGACTAGCTCCCCATGATCTGAACAGGATGTCAGGCAGTGGTCCTCCAAATCCTGAGCTCATTGTGGGCGAGGAGGCATTTCAGGGAGGAGTCTGCAGAGAGGAAAAGTCACATGAAGAGCTGACCTCAAGCCCACTTGAGATGGCAGCTCCCTTCTCCCCCCTGCAGCCTGGAACCTCCTGGGTGCTAGAGCTGCTGGAATAGCAGGATGGACCCAGCCATGTCATTTGCAGACTGCTGGCTCTGCTTCACACTCCTCCCCCAGTACCCAAGTCTGATAAATTCTTCTAGACTATACCGTCCAATATGGCAACCTTTGGTTACATGTGATCTTTAAATTCAAAGTAGTTAAACTTAAAAAAAATTCAGTTCCTCAGTTGCACTAGCCACATTTCAACTACTCTATAGCCATTTGTGACTAGTGGCTACTGAATTGGATAGCACAGATACAGAACATTTCCACCTTCACCAAATGTTCTATAGGATGCTGCTGCTTAAAGTTGGGATGAAATGTATATCTAGAAGTCACCACAGACAGATGGATCTACCAGTGAGAAGGTTCTGGCTTGTTAAACACAAGCAAGAGCCTCTGTAACTTATCTTGCCCCAAAGCTCCCCAGATGGTGGTCCTTCCAGCCTTGCTCCATTGCTTAAAAGGGGAAAACCAGAGTTTCCCTCTAGTATCTAACAGTGCCTTCTAGGTTATTTGCACTCAGAGTCTGGTCTGTGGACCAGTGCTGATCTATGAACTGCTGATATAGAAACAGAAATGTAACAGTGCCATGATGACCAAGCATGCACTCAGGGGACTTGTCTTGTGGAAAAGGGGGTCTAGACCAGTTCAGAGCCAAAAACTCATACGGTTGATTCTATATATAAAAGAGACGAACTAGCATGTCTAATAGAGTCAAACTATACAGGGTTATATTTTAAAGTTAGTATTTAGATTTAAGCCCAAATTTATATAGAATCTGAAATATGCTACTCTCATTAAGATAATTTAAATTTAATTATAATTTTATAAGATGCATCATTATGACTTGCTATAAGGACAGAAGAGTAGAAATATGAATAAGGATTAGAAGTAAAATTTGGTAAAGTTATTGTCACTTGCTGTATTTTGGATAAAAGTTGAGAATGGATATTCTGAACTTGATAAAATACTTAAAAAAAATCTCTTATTCCATTCTGCCAATATACTCTATCTTGCTTTCCTACTATCAATATTATTAAAAGAAAACATACAAACTGTATTGATATTCATCTTACCAGTGAGTAGCATCATCATTGATAATTCATTTTGATTTAGGTATGTTAACAAGAAGTAAGTTCTTCTGTAACATTAAAAACTTCAAATTTTGATGTGCTTATTTGTTCAAAATATCTATGGAGCACTGCTATTTCATTCATAACTGCCCATTCATAACTTTTTATTTTAGTCACAGAATGAATAAAGGCAGCAAATATAATAAAGATTCACTATATTTATCTCTTATATGCACGTTTTGAATGACATTCATGATTTGGTAATTTATTTTTTCTTATTTGTTTTTATTGCGTGTATTAAAATTTACTTTTACATCTATTGAATCTAATAACAAGATTTTGTGCTTGTATTTTGTATGTTTTTGCTTTATTTCCTTTATTTTTAGAAACTCGTTTATATTGTATGTATGGTATGAATATAGTTTGTCCCTCTAAAACGCATGTTGGAGTTTAATCTCCACTGCAAGGTATTAAGAGGATGAAAACTTAATCTGACTGTGTTGTATGAAAATGGGATATTTGAAAGGTGATTAGGATTAGATAAGGTCATCAGGGTGGGCTTCCATGATTGAATATTGGTGGCTTTAGGAGAAAGATCTGGAAAACATACACACATGCACACACACACACACACACACACACACATGCGCGTGCGCACACACACACATACACAAATAACTTATATATACATCTTGACCTTGGACTTTTCAGCTTCTAGAACTGTGAGAAATAAATTTCTTTTATTTATAAGTTATCCAGGTTGTAAATTTTTTTGTTATAGCATAAGAAATGGACTAAGATTGTAATATATCTTTTTGTGTAAATTTTTAAAAAATCATTTTTGTAGTTGCAAATGGACAGCATGGCTTTATTTGTTTATCTTTATGTGGTACTAAGAATTGAACCCAGTGCCTTAAACGTGCTAGGCAAGTGCTCTGCCACTGAGCTACAACCCCAGCCTGTTGAGTAACTTTTGAGTGGGCTCAATTCATTAGTCAAGAGGAAAGAATACTTCAGAATGAATTTTAAAAATATTATACTGTATGTTATACATAGGAAATTCACCATCCTCCCAGGTGGCCAGAAAGGGTTGAAAAGTTCTTGTAGACGCTGGATAGTCATGAAGTATGGACCATGTCCCATTTTATGTGGGAGGTTATCCAGCTGTGGTTTTAGAGGAGAATGCAAATTAGGTTCCATGCTAAAGAAAATAACAAACTTGTGTCCCAAAAGGTATTACTGTCTTTTTGTGATTCTTCCTGGGAATATTATTCTTCTAGAGGAGGGGGAAGCAAGACAGCTGGGTGGAGAATAAGTCCCTTTAGACTATGTCTTGCCAAGAAAGCAGGTTTCCAAGCACCACTGCCTGTAGTGGCAGTGGCTGATTGGCAGCTTCCTGGGAGCACTTTTTCTGCCTGCTATTCACTCCACGATCCATGAAGGAACCTGTCCTGGCAGGCCCATTCGCAGTCAGGCCCACTTGGGAAGCATCAGGTGTTCCACCCACACTAGCTCCCTTCTGGGAAGCAAGAAGGCCACTGAGGCCCATATACCCCCATTCCTCACCCACACCAACAGTACAACTGTAACTTAATTTGCATTGGCTACATGCCTGTGGATAATCCCTGCCTATTTGACCATCCTTTCATCCTCTGATGTTTCCTTCAACTTCCATATGTTCTTGGGACATCAGAAGACAGATGAGAATAGGACTTGAAAATATTGGCAATATATTTTATCCATTATATAATATAAATCTAGCATAAGTCAAAGTAGGAGATTTGACTAAACCTGATGTGCACAAGAATACTTTTTTTGGATGCAAATGTACAGGAAAAACACACACTGTTGGAAACAAAGTGTGCTTGTTTCTGTCAGTCTTTTCTTTGTTCCCAGTTCTATGATGAGTGTATAATGGATCTTCAATCTATGGTATGAAGTTAGTGTCATTTAGAAAAGTGAATTATATCCACAAACTTGAAGCATAATAGAGATATAATTCAAAATCGTTGTGTGACCTGATCTACAAAGAGAGCTGAAATTACAAGGCTGAGCTAAAAGCAGAAATGAAGAATACCCAATTAGAATCCTACCAGCAAATAGGATTATTTTGCTTTTCCTTTTTCATGCTACTTGAAGATGCGAGCAGAAGGCTGTTGTTGATGAACTGATAACTTAAAATGACTGAGTTAGTCAGTCAGGGTTAGTCAGGGTTCTCTAGAGTTACTGAACTTGTTAGATTGGTACACAATCAGAAGCTAGATAGGCCACAATCAGAAGCTGGATAGTCATCTATAGGCTGGAGACCCAGAGGAACCAGTAGTTGCTTAGTCCAAGAAGCTAGATCCTTAAAACAAGAGGAACCAATGATGTTGCCCCAGTCTGAAACTGAAGGCATGGAATCTCCCTGGAGAATCGCAGTGGATCAGCATCTACTTTAGAGGAATGAAAGCACAGGGGTCTATTGTCCTCAAGTGATAATATCAGTAATAAAGCTGCATTGGTTAAACAAACAAATGAAAACAAAGTCAAAAAACAAAACAAACAAAACAAAAAACAGGAGCCTGAGGAAGCCTGAGAGTATATCATCGTCTCTGGAAGCACCCTCATGGTCATACTGAGAAGTCTCTTAATCTTAGGCATCTCTCAAGTTAGTCAAGTTGATAATACAGATTAATATCACCCCTAGGTATTTTTGCATTAACTTTTGCTTTTCAAGTTCAGGATCCATCGGGTTATAGAGTGGCATCCCATGTGATGAGAATGATGACAGGTCTTAATTTTAAACACACAGAGGAAGTGAGAACTTTGTTTCCTGTTCATTGAAACAACTGAACGTTTTCTTTCTGAGTTTGCCAATATTAGATGGTGAGCAAGAGAATGAATGCTTTTAATGTTGTTGTAGTTATTCGGTGAGTGTGAGAGAGGTTTTTTAAAAAAAATTTTAACAGGATAGGTTTGTCTCCCACATGTGTTGGGGGAATTTATTCTCTCCTTGACCACCCTCCACCCTATTCTTAGGATGTAATTAAAAGAGTAAGTCCCTGCACAAAGCCACAGCCATCTGTAGGTGATGCTACAATGGCCTTTGAACAGGAAGTGGCCTAACAGAAGCATCAGGGAACTAAAGAAAAGTGACACTCGGCCGTATTATCTCTTTTTCAGAATGGCACCTAGAATAGAATGTAAGTGCTTATAAATTTTCATCATTCACATTGTTTTCTTGGTATGCTTGCCTTAATACCTAGGATCTGAAAGAAGCAAATATTAGGTGAGCACTTTTTGCTTGTGTACTAGAAATCGAGATACTTTAAGCTTGCCATCATCTGGCAGATACAGAGAACATGGCACAGACAGTCCCAAACACTGATTTTGATGCTTTGTTGGAACTTAGAAATTCTCTCAGGATCCTTCCCAAACCCCTGCAGTTTGTTCTACCACTCTTAGCCAGGGCATCATGCCTCTTACTGTAATCATGGCAGTTGGCCTGTTGGGAGGACTCTCCTCACACCATTCATTTGTCTGTGATCTTCCCAAAGCCTAGAATTGTCTGCAAAATAATGTAGAACCATTAGGTGTCGCTGTCTAACATGTAATGTACTCAACGAAAATGAACCGATTTCAATTTAATATTTTAAAAATCACCTAGTTGCTATTGCGAGACATTAGATCTGTAAATTTTGAAAACATTTTTTTAACCTGTAGATAAGAAATTCAGCTGGAATAATTGGGAAATATTCAGTCAGAATTTTTTTAAGTGAACAGAATTTCAAAATTTATTTTACTTGCTGGAGAGTTCACAAAAAATATCTTCTAAGCTGGCATTCAGTGTTTATCTTGATTTATTTCAAACTTATATTTTAAAAATTATGTTTTCTGCTGTGTGTTTTTAGTACCCCCACACCTCAATCAAACTGTGCTACTTGCCATTTGTTGCATATTCATATTTGTTGTGCTGTTTTATTTACTAGGAAGGTCCTTCTTTTATCCCTTCATTTCATCTGTTCAAAATCTACTTAATCCTCCAGATAACAGTAAGTCCTCTCTGAAATCTTCCTTAATATTCTCATATAGAAGCACTTATTCCTATTCCTCATTGCCCAATTTATTGTATTTCTTCTGCAGAAGGTAGTAAACATTAGCTCAACTAATATTTATTCTTGTTTTATCATGAAAGCAAGGACTGTAATATCGTAACCAAAGAGCCTAGAACAGTGCAGAGAATAAAGGCTGGTAGATGTTAATGATGTTAGTAAAGCAAATGAATAAATGATATAAAATTGATAAAGAAGATTTGGTTCAAGTTGACTTTTGAAGCAGGGTTAATTTATTGGGTAATGGAAACAGGCGATACAATGATAATGAAAGAGTAATGATAAATGACAGTATATCAATGTATGAAGAAATGCATCCTACACAGTGCTGTAGGGAGCCAATCAGTGCAATTGATTTATTTGCCATGATAATTGATGACATGAGAAAGTAAACAGCTCATCAATGCAGCAGCATCTCACTTTTAGGGCTTGTTGCTTTTTAGCCTTGCTGGTTTGCATAAGTAAGAATACAATTAGAAATACAATATATCCTGTCTGTTTTTCATTCAGGAACTTGTTTCACTTTACTCACCATATTGGTGATGATAATCATGAGAAACAGAGAGTGCTTTGAGGACAGGATGGAAAGGAAAATGTTAAGAAGTTGAATTCATCCTTTCCTATCACTCTTGATGCTTGTGATCAGTACTGGTAACCTTACTCACTGTATGGAAATTATCTCAGTCACCCTCAGAAGGGACTAGCCCAGAGGCTGATTAGCTGTCCCAGCAAGCAGAGAGTCTACAAATACTGATTCTCTAAATGCTCAAGAACTGTCCATGCTCACTGGCACTAGAATCTGGTACAGCATTCGGTGAACTTTCTATTATTTTAATTTTAAAAGTTGGAAGAAACCATTTGCAGAAATTGAAGCAGCTATACATTTTGTTTTACGAAGTTATGCAGGAAATTTAACTTATGTATGCATTTGACATTATTCTCATCTTATTTTTATGCTCTTCTATTTTAAAGATGTTCCTTAAAAAAAAAAAAATCTAAAGCAACCTTAAGAAAACCAGAGAGAGAGATTTCTAATGTGTTATGATGACTAACCAGCGACAGCCAATTCATCTTCTGACCTTCCTGTTGTGATACTCTTGGAAGTACATGGCGCTACAGAGGTATGGTGTCATAGAAAGCACAGAAATAATTTTATGATTGAGCAACATGGAGGGGAATGACCTCTAATTGTCATGTGGATAATCAATGGCCTTGATTTGTGCATCCCCAACAAGGAAGTAGTAGGAAAAGATGACAACTCACTCCTTGCTGTGTCTTTCCCAATCTGTGCCCCAGTTGCTTTTTAATGGAGGATAAAGCTACTCTGTTATCCCTAAGCAGAACCTTGAGAAAATCTATAGAATGTACATAAACTATTAGCCGAGAGCTTTTAAACCTCTATTTGAGCACAGACAATAATGGTTAGTGCAAACAGAGCCTCTTCAGAGGCAGATTTAAGAGAAAGTGAATCTAAGAAGGTGTTCCACATCGCCTGTGCTCCTCAGAGGATTTTTGCGAGGGGATTTGTGAAGAGTTTTCTTTGAACTCTGAGAATGGAATAAATTCCTCTCCCAGTCTAGGGATAAAGGGTGGAGTTTGCTACTTCTAACCCCACACCTAGAAAGGGAGCTTTTAGGAGTCACTCAAGGAGTTTGAAATGGCCAAAGACAGACGGGATGGTGTCACATGCCTATTTGAGCGTATATATAGTTGGACAAAGACAGAAATATAGATGTGTGAGTATGTGTATGTATGAATATTTCCTACCTTTATTTTTCTTCAGAGATGGCCTAGAACCAAAGCTACTTCAGTAGCAACAAACACAGCTACGACCCAGGTCTTGATTTCTAAATACCATTATCTACCACAAAACTAATTGAGATTTTTGAAGAAATAATTGGTTATGAGTTTAAGGCAGGAAAAACACAATAAGAGCCTGGAACTTCTTGTGGCATCAGAAGTAAAAAATGAAGTGTTAAAAGAAAAAAAGATAAGACTGTGTGAAAAGGGTCTCCCAGATGGCCAAATCTGGAACCCGTTGAGGAACAGAATATACAATGATGGTAATGAATTGTAACCCATACAACAAAATACACACTTAGGATTAATATTTATATAAAGAAATAAATGAGGCAGTAATAAAGCTTTTCATTATTGTAGAAATTTAGAAATAGTGACTTAAGAGGAATGATGGAAACAGAAAATCACTGTTAGGCACACATCAAAGTAATAATTGTTGTAGACATTGATGAAAGCTAAAATTAGGGGATAAAAGTAAGATGAAAAGGAGAATCTTTGCATAGTTTCAAAGTGTCTCTCCAGAATATATTCATTCATTACAATGTAGAAAGTAGTAAGTTTATAAGAAGGGTAAACTAACAGGCCAAGTGATCAAAGCTACCATTATTGATATCAACATTCTGTACCTCCTGATATGATGCACTGAGGCCATAAAATAATTTCTGTGGTCTTCTTATCAAAAATGTACATGTTCAATCTAATCATGAGAAAACATCAGACATATGAAAATTGAGAAATATTCTAATTACAGGCAGCCCTTCCCAGAAATTTCAAAGTTACAAAAGTAAAGATAGACTGAGGAACTGTCACCAATTGAAGGAGGCTGAGGAGATAAGACAACTAAATGCAATGTTGGTTCCTACAAAGGATCCTAGTGCAGTAAAGGACATAGAACAATTGGCAAATTTCTACAAAGGGAGTATGGATTAATTAACAGTAGCCTATTAATATTAATTTCCTTGTTTCAATAACTGAACTATTTAAGTGTTAATGTTAACATTAAGGAATGCTGGGTGAAGAGTATACAGGAAATCTCTACCCATTTTAGGAAGTTTTTAAAAGTATGAGATTATTTTAATATAAAAAATTAAAAAAATACCAGTGATAGAGTAGAAAGGTAAGTCACAGAGTTGGAGAAGATATTTTACAATATATATATTTGATGTGACTAGCATCTATAATATACAAAGAGCTTATACAAATAAATGAGAAAAAAGGCAGACAATCCAATTGAAAAATAGGAAATTCCTTGAACAGATACTTCACAGAAAACAATATTTAAATGGAAATATTATTATATTTTATAAAAATAGATTAATTAAAATAAATTAATAATAAAAGGTAGGATTTGGAGCAACTAGAACTCTCATGCATAGCTTTAAAAGTGTTTGGTGGAAGCTGTCAAAGTGTATATACACATAAGTTATGATTCACACATAATTATGGCTCTAAAATGTAAACAATGGAAACATATATCAATAGGAGGAGGGGTAAATAGATTGTAGTATATTCAAACAATGGGAATACTATACAGCAATGAGAATTAACATGTTCTAGCTATTTACAACCTGAATGGGTCTTAGAAAACATAATCTTGAACAAAGGAAAATAGACAAAAGAGTACATATGGTATAATTTTATTTGTAAAGTTCAAAATGTAAAACTGATCAGTGATGATATGAATAAGAGTACTAATCTCCTTTGGGAAGGATTAATAGTTGGAGGGTGCCTAAGGGAGGTGTCTGGGCTGCTAGTAACTTATTAATTTTTCATTTTCATTGATGGGTACATGGGTATGTATGCTGCATGGGTATGTATGCTAAAAATCCATGAAGTCGCATCTTTAAGATTTGTAAACTTTTCACTAGTTAAATCACATCTCAGTTTAGAAGTTTACATTAATCAGGAAAAAACAAAACGCCAAAGTAAAGCAAATAATATAGGACTGTGGCCTCCTTAATATATCATGAGCATGCTTGTTCAATGTGCAAGTTTGATACTCATATGTATCACACAGAGAGAGTACATGCAAATAAAAAGACCTGTACAGAGTCATATTGTGCAGGAATTAATATACTTATAGTAGGGAGTCTGACATTAAGACTAGATCCTCCAGGGTCTCCCAGGAAACACCTAGTGGGGCTACGCTTACCCACCTTCAGTCAAGGCCTGAGAGGAGGAAGCCGCCAGAACTGGGCAACACTGAATAGGAACAAAGGAGAGACTGTCTCTGTCATTTGGCAATTAGCAGATCTCCTCAAGATTTCTCCCTGTCCAAATATGTGTAAACAAGGGGAGGCTTTTTAAAAGTCCCTTATAACATAAAAGACACCATAAAAAAAAAAAGAGTGAAAGGTTAACATGGTAAAAAAGAAACATTTACAATGCACCTGCTTTGAGCTTTTAAAAAACAAAATAGGAGATCTGTGGAAGAGCATTTAAAAGAAGAGTTCATCAAGATTTTTTTTTTTTTTTTAAAAAGAACTACCAACGCCAAGAAAAGAAACCACAGAAATTAAACTCCATCCAAAATTAAAATCCACATTGAAAAGAGTGTGGAATGTTTTATATAATGAAGGGGGAAGAGAGAAAATAATAAGAAAGAAAATGATAGATTTTGGGGAAAGGAATATGAAGCTATGAATAATTGGCACTTTTGAGAATGAGAGTAAATGAATAGAGTAGAAACTATAATTAAGTGTATAATCAAAGACATGGAAAGAAGGGTTGCTGGATCTGAAAAAAAAATGCCCAAGACTATAGATTGTTTTGTGGAAAAAAAATGAAGAGAATGAGGAGCCTTAGGCATATGCTAGCAAAAATTTGAATTTCTAGTATAAAAATAATTTAAGGTTTTTGAGTAAGAAAAACAATTGGTTTACTTGACAGGGTATAAAGATCAAATTGGTCCTTAAGGTACCATAGATAGAATACAGATGTGTGTGTAGAGGGAAGCTCAAGAAATTGTTTTAAGTGGGGTGCCCAAATGAAATGTAAGAATCAAAAGAGAAGACAGAATGAAAAATACATCAATGATATTTTAAGTGGGTATTCTTAGGTTGTACTGGCAAGGATTCGGAAATAAAACACTATTAAACTAATATTCCTAGTACTATTGGATTTGTAATTTCAAAAACATATAAGTTCAAATAGGATTTTGAAAAAAAACCCTTTATTATGTCCATTAAGACCCTAGCTTTATATTACCCAAATCACTGAATAAAACAGAGATATGACTGAACTCACTAAGTATATGTATATATAAGACTGAAAGTCAATTCAGCAGAATGCTAATAGTGGTTATCTCTAGTTACTGAGATTAGGGGTCGATTTATATATTCTTTCTTATCTTTTTGCATTTTATAAATAGAAAAAAATTAAAGATGAAAATCAATAAAAATAAAAACAACAAATGTTTTCTGTTCATAGAAGGAAAAAAGCAGAATCAGGCTATTATTGAAGTATTCAGCTAGATTTATTTTCTTACTGCACCTGTGAATAATTATGGTCATCAAATAGGAGCAAAGCAGGAAAATCTCTGAATCCATTTCAAGGTTCTAATAATATTGACAACGCATCGAGTCTGTATCTTGTTTATGAAGCCATAAAATCCTTTTTGGGCCATTAGAGCTGTCTTATGTAATGCTAACAGATGTATCATTCTCCACCTTTACAAAGCTAGGCCCATTATCTTGAGTAGAGTATCATTAGTGATCAGTCTCTTAACTTTGCATTGGATTGTGAGCTCGATAAGTAAGAGATTCAGGTAAAGATAGATTCTAATGGCCAGATGTTTAATTCCAAACTTAAATTTAATCTCCTTGTGAGCTGAGCTGTACCACAGAAAGACCTAAGTGGTTGAGAAAAACAAAAATAAACACACTAACCATCATAACTACCTAACCAGGTTAAAAGGCCTCTTTGGTGTCTGTTCCCTGAGTCCACACAGTACCAGCTGTCTAGATTTTACTACACAGTGGATAAGAGAAAGTCAACCCAAGTATGAATGTGCTAATGTCAGAGAAGTTTTCCTGCAAGGCCTAGAGAAATGCAGGTCTAAGGCAGCCATACCTGGGCCATCCTGAGATTGGGGGAAACTGTCTTGAATCTATTTTAGTGTAGCAATTTCAGCATGAGAAAAAAAAAAAGACAAAAACAATTCCAAAGAATTCTAAGAGAACAAACACAAATAATCTCTCCATTTTGAGGAAGCTGGAGTTTTAATCTTTCACCAAGATCTCTCTTCTGGCTCAATATAGCTTTAGACTTGACCCATTCCTTAAATATCCAATGCTCTGAAGTCTTTGAGTTTAGGAAAAATTAAGAACCCAGATAAACAGGTTAACTGAATGAAAAACAACTGGTAAAGAAGTAACTCAGTGCTACCGTAAGCCTTAGTTTGGCAGCATGGGGAATCTAGACGTGAGAACTTTCCTTCATCAAGCTGAATGAAGACACATTTTAACCTTCCTAGTTAAAGAGTTTAATTTTCACATACTTCCCCCTTGCTTTAGGAGCAGCTTCCTGTTTCAGGTCCCCACCTCCTAAGCCACAACATCTTGGACTAATAGAAGCAACAATCAGTGTGCTTCCATCCACATGGACTAAAGGAGAAGAATCTGAAGTCATACCTGGTTGGAGAATTCTGAAAGATGGTTATTTCCTTTGCCTCTAACTCCCATCTAACTGCCTTGGCTGAGTCATATGGCTATGAAACTGATAGGCAGCTGGACCCAAGAATGGCCTTGGGCTATGTAGGAATTCTGGTGAGCAGAGTTAGTGGGAATTTTCTTCTTTGTGGGCTTGGTAAGAACTTGAGAGACAGCACTATCATATCCCTGTGGAAAAGACCAGGAGGAAGAGGCACTTGGGAAGAACTTGGCCTGAAGAGATCTATGCCCACCATATTTTCCCCAGAGTGGCAGAAGTGGGAGCAACATTAGGATTGGATAAATATATCAGAGATTCCAAGGCCCAACTGGCCAAAAGTGAGCTGAGTATGAGTGGACTGAGTCTGTCCAGTTAGGAGGCTGAGAGATGGTCAGACATGAACTCAAAAGAGTTATCATCATTGACAACAACTTATCTAAAGGACCCAGCAGTAGAAAGGTGAGTAGTCAATACAAACAAAACACTTGCTTGGCAAAAAAAAGTTATAGGAAGAGAGAGAAGATCATTGAAGTGCTGTTCTCTCTCTCTCTCTCTCTCTCTCTCTCTCTCTCTCTCTCTCTCTCTCTCTCTCTCACACACACACACACACACACACACTCACAAATCAATAGTATTGAAGGAGATTTAAGGATAGCACAAACAAGACTTTCTGTAATTAAAAAGTCATTATTCTTTAACTAATGAAATCAGTGGCTCGTTTGAAGGATAGGAAGATCACTTTTGAGTTAGAAATTTGTGGAAAATTATCAAAATTGGAAATCAGGAAAATAGATGGTTGCTTTCATAAGCCCACTGTGTTTATTGCAGGAATTCTAGAAGGAGAAAGAGGAATGGCACAAGGAGAATAAATAATCAAATAGAAGCAGGATATGCCCTTGATTTGAAGATTTAAAGCTAAATCTACACTCTGAAAGTGCTCACCATGTTCCAGTAGATTGCCAGAACAGACATATTGTGCCAGAGTAAAAATTCTTGAGCTCCATCAGGAAAAAAAAAATCCCCAAATTGGATACAGATTGAAGAGATTGTTAGGTGCTTTTTCTCAGCAGGTCTGGCTTGACTTTCTATTGACTAAATTATTTTACAAGTTTGTAGTGGCAGAGGTTAACATGTATATTTTTGTCTGGCAAAGATGAAAATTTCTGTTTGATGGAACAGATAACCCCAAAGGATGCAGCTCATGGCCCTTAAGACATCAAATAATTTTATAGCTAAGCCAGCAATTTTGTCTTAATATTCTTTTATTAAAATATATATCTACCTTCCAGAATCCTCTTAAAATCTATTAAAAAGCATTTTATTGGTTATCTAATCATTTAATAGGTTAAAGGGAAACTGACATGTGTTCATTTTATATTGTATGAGAATTATGGTTTTACCTTTTTGAAAACGATTCTTGTAATAGTTTTGGAGAAAATCCACTAAATACCCTAGTGCACTCACGAGAAGAAGCTACATTGGAGCTGTGGACCTCATGGGATTCAAATGCTCAAGCGTGTCCTTCCCTGACCGCTGGAGTAAATCCCAAGCAGCAACAGAAGTTTAACTTTGCTGATGCTCTGTTTTTTGCTTTTCCCCTCTGTATTGATTTTTTTGTGCTTTTGCTTTTTCTGTTTCCTGTATGGTCGATAAAGTCATTCCCAGTGGTGGCAGCAATGGTTGGGAATTTGGTTTTATGGTCTGACCATTGGTGATTTCTGTCAAATGGATGATGGAAATCCAGTCTCTGAAGGGTAAGAAATAACAGCATTTGATTTGTTAATCTTTGACTTTTCAACTACTTGCAAACTCCAATCAATTGAAAAATATTTTCTGACCATTGGGAAGGGCAACAGCTCTTGAAGTCCAGACTATCAAGTTTTTATGATTCTGGGTTTGCTTTTGATCTGCAGTTGGAGTCGTACAAGTGACCTAAAAGCTATGTGCTTGTAATTCAGAGAAGCCTTTGCCTTTCCTGAGTGAATGTGAAATATGTTTACTTCTGGAAGGTCTTACTGTTAGATACAATTAAAGGAGTTCTGCTCTGACCAGGTTTTAGAGACAAACAAATGCTTATATAAATCAAAATAATAAAGAATCTAATCTTTTATGCTTTAAATATACTAGATTTTTGAGGAAAAATTTTTTCTTACAGAATCACTATATAATAGAAACATTTTAGGAATCTAAGCTCACATAATTAAGATGAATCTTTGCACAGACTAGAGTGGATTAATAATTCACTTTTTTGATCTGTTAATTTTTGAAGTAATACAGAATATTGTTTTAAAAATATAATTTGGATGTTTTCTCATGAGATTAGTTAATGAATGCCTTAAAATTTTTTACATTGTCTTACTGATGAAATAAACTACTATTTCAGATATGTAAAACTTAAAATTAAAAAAATGTTAATTTTGTTATTCTTACATTTTATGTTAGAAATTATGTTTTGTAGTATGTTAGTTTGAATACAATTTCTAAATCCTTAGATAATTTAAAACCTTGAAATTTTTCAAATTACATTAATCACAGAAAAATCTATAGGTAGAAAATTTATAAGTAGTATTGATTCTGAAACATTGATTACTTAGCATAATTTTAAGTTCATAAGCTTTTGTGTCTGATTTGGATGCACTATATTTTTGGAATATTCATGTTAATGAATGCTTTATTTTAAAGTGGTGCATGGGGGGCTGGGGATGTGGCTCAAGCGGTAGCGCACTCACCTGGCATGCGTGCAGCCTGGGTTCGATCCTCAGCACCACATACAAACAAAGGTGTTGTGTCCACCGAAAACTAAAAAAAAATAAATATTAAAAAATTCTCTCTCTCTCTCTCTCTTTTAAAAAAAGTGGTGCATGGGCTTTTGTTTTTGTTTTTCAAGGAAAACGGAGAGTGATTTGTATGAAATTGAATATAGATAGCATAGTGAAGAACAAAATGTGAATATGTATAGAAAGTTATAGAGGCTTATGAGCAAAATGAATTTTATTTGATTTGAATTATAATAACTGAATCTGAAAAGAAATTACAAAAAGTATTAAAATTTTGGCAAAATTGTTTAGTTTTGATTTTTTTTAAACCAGATAATGTAGGGAACAAAAGAAGTTTGTGAATCTTTTTCTGTCAAATATCACTAATGATAAACTAGAATTTAAAAATTTCTTCATTAAAATGACAAATTAATCTTAGAATTTGAATAAATTACATATGATATTATGCACCTCCTATAAAATCTATTCATAGTAACGACTGCATATCTCAGCAGAATAATTTTATCTGCTTTTTGTAACTTTCATAGTATCCTTGTTATTTTTTAGAGAGAAAGAAAGAAAAAAAGCACAAAACCCCTGAAAGCCCTCAAAAACTAACCAACTACATAAAGCACACAAACACACACACACACACAGAAACCCCAACCCCCCAAACAAAAACCCCACAAGTTTCCTTATTTGTAAAAGAGCTACAGTTCCTTACAGTCATTTTACCTTGTTAAGTGTTATTTTGAAATATCTTGTCACTTTTATTAAATAGATAACCATGTACTATTTCTCTACATCCAAGGTGCTATCTTAAGCAATTTGCCAAATCTCTTTCAATAACTCTTGATTTTTGTCTTTCCAAATTCAGACCCTAAAATTGTATTTAATAAAAACAGTATATCTTTTATACCTAAAACTTTCTTTGTGAGTTCTTAGAGAGTTCCTGAAAAATTCAAAAGGGTTTATTATTTCACCTTATGAAGAGGAATACTAGAAATAAATGTTTGGAATGCTCCATATTTCACAATTAGCTTAACAGTGGTTGTAAGAACTATATGGGAGCAATTGTCAAATGAAAAACATGCTTAATCTTTCCTTGTTAAGTTTGAATAGGCAAAAATGTTATTAATATAAATATTTCAGAAACCATACACTTTATGGGAAGGCTATGGAGATTTATCAACATTCTCATTAGTCTTATCATCAGAGAAAACATTGATCACACCTTCATGAAATAGTGATGCCCTGTACTCCAATAGAGGGTATTATTTTCTTTTATTCTGATAGCATTGGTCATTGTAATAAACTGATGGCAGTCATTGTTTCATTATTAAACAACTTTCAGTTTATCTTAGATATTTACATAAATGCTCTTTTCCATGCTTTAGATTAGCATAATGTATTTTTGGAGACTCAGGAGAAGAACCAAATCAGGTGCTCTATTGTTGACACTTTCAAAGAACAGACACTGGATATTTACTTCTGAGTTCTCATTCCTTAGACAACTTTTAGATTGTACCAATGGATTGAGTTAGGAATTTTAGTACTCTTTTCAGGACTGAAGCAGATGAAGGCAGAGGGCAAATTCTTGGGCTAAAGACCCAGTGGAACAAGAGTGAATTATAGTCATATCTTAATGAAGGAAGTATATTCCGAGAAATGTGTTCTTAGGTGATTTCATCATTGTATGAATGTCAGAATGCACAAACTAATTGGGCAATGAGGTCACTAGGCAAAATAATCTGAGAGGACCACTGCTAAATATGTGATCAGTGTTGACCAAAGTGGTTATATGCCGCAGTCTGTCTGGGCACAAATCACGAGCCACTGAAGCAGGAACAAACTTTATTTCTGAACTCCACCAGCACACTCCACACACGCTCTCCGGGAACTCTCCCGAACGCCAAACGCTCCTCCAGGAACCACCAACCGGAAAATCCCTCCTCCGGCACTTCCCCAACCAATTCGAACTCTTTGGGAATCCCCGAGAGAGCTCAACCGGAATTCAACCGGAACTCCGCAAGAACTTAAAAGTCATTATCTTAATGGCTCGCTGGCATCACCTCTCAACCACTACTTCTGGCAAAAATGCCATGTGTCATCCTGACTCGGCTGTGGCCCTCAACAGTTATACAGCTCACACCTGTACACAGGACTAAATGAACTGATAAGAGAAATTAAATTTTGGTTATTAGTTTTAAATATTGTTTTTTTTGGGGGGGGAGGGGTACCAGGGATTGAACTCAGGGGCACCTGACCCTGAGCCACATTCCCAGCCCTATTTTGTATTTTATTTAGAGACAGTCTCATTGAGTTGCTTAGCACCTTGCTGTTGCTGAGGCTGGCTTTGAACTCGCGATCCTTCTGCCTCAGTCTCCAGAGACCCTGAGATTATAGGCATGCACCAGTATGCCTGGCAGTTTGAAATATTGTTGATGTTATTTATTTATTTATTAAATGAGGTAACTTTTTTCCCATAGCTTTATTTTATTCATTTTTTTTATATGATGCAGAGGATTGAACCCAGGGCTTCACATTTGCTAGGCAAGTGCTCTCCCACTGAGCCACAACCCCAGTCCTTGTTGATGTTATTTTTAGTGTGCTGTTTGTTAGTGGCTATATGAGGAAACCTATTTCTTCTTCAGCTATGTATCACTAGCTCTCAAAATTATTTGATTAAATATTTACTAAATAATTTCTTTAAATTATTAAATTTTAAAGCTGATCGAGTATTTTAATGATACTCAATTCTCATTGACCCTTCAGAATTCAGAAATACCTCTACTGAGTGTTCTTCCCTCAACAGCAATAAATCTATTTGCATAAATTCAGTAAAACTCTGTTCTCATTTTTTACTACACTATAGTTGAACAAGTTGAATGTGCAGCAGAGTTCATACCTGGAATGCCATATTTGAGAATACATTCATTTGGTCAAGTATGACAAGCCCCACTGTTAACAAGCAAGATTTGGCCTACCTATTTATTATGTATTACTTCTCAGAAAAAATTACTTGTTAAAAAATTAGTCAAATAAGAAATGAATAATATCAGGCACTAAAATAAGGGAAGACAAAGAAGAGAGAGAACAGTGACAGTTTAATTGTTCATTTTATAGAAAATGATAGGTTGGCTGAAAATTGCATAAGGGTTTAACTGGGCCTTGTGAAATATGGAGAACCTACCACAAGGAAAATTCCAAAGACAACAGATGATAAAAAGTACTACAATATCTGTCATGTATACCTAATTAGAACAAATTAAAAATTAAAAATATGTACTACAATGTACCTAGTATGTCTCTTCTGATATTCAAACATCTTAACATTCTCTGCTTATTCTTTGAGAGAAGGTTGTAACACTAGAAAAATTAAAAATAAAAGCTGCTTTTGAGTATCAAATGGCTACCTCTGAAGTAGTATTTGGGGCTATGACTCTGAACATGAAAAGCAAATTGGAGCAAGGAGAGAGAGGGGGGGTTGAGGGAGGGAGGGAGATGTACCACAATGTGACAAACTATCTCAGTAAAGCTTAGAATTGGGTAGAGAAAAATGTTCTAACAGTCTTATGGGCAGGTGTGTGTGTTAAGGGGTGGAGACTGTATGAAGAGATCCAAAAGTATTACTGGGATGAGGGGAAAGGACAGGGAATAGAACATTTGTAGAAGAGTGACAGCTATTTTGCTTCAAATATCAGGAGAGAAAAATGCATCTGGTTATGAGAGCAGCTAAGTGGAATATATTCCTTAAAAGAAGAAAATATTCTAAATAAGGGGAAAAAGTGGATTGAATGGCAATTTCATTTGATTAGAAAAAAAGACTGGGAAAATAGGCAACTGAAACAAAAATTGATAATAAGCATAAAAAAGATTGGAAGCAACAAACTCAAATATATCAGTCATTTTGCTAAATGTAAATGCTCTTCATTCCATTATTGAAAGATAGACTTTCAGACTGGGTTAAAAATCAAAATGTAGCTAGGCAATTTATTGTGGTTTAGATACTAGGTGTCCCTCAAAAGCTCATGTGTGAGACAACGCAAGATAGGTTAGAGGTGAAATGATTGGATTATGAGAGCCTTAACCTAATCAGTACATTAGTCCTCTGATGGGGATTAACTGGGCAGTATCTGTAGACACAGGTGGGGTGTGGCTGGAGGAGGTAGATCATTGGTGTGTGCCTTTGGGGTGTATATTTTGTCAATGGTGGGGTGTTGAGAGCCACAGCGGAAGTTGCCCCAGCAAACGTCCAGCTGATTGGCTCACTGCAGCCCCAGCAAACTTCCAGCTGATTGGCTCCTCTGCGGTGATGCTCATTGGGCTGTTTCCTCGCCCTTTCAGACCACAGAGATGCTCATTGGGGGACTCTTTTGGCTCCGCCCATGCGACCCAGCCAATCGGCCTCAAGAGTGGGAGGAGTGGGGGGGGGTTGAGAGGCTCGCTGGAAGCCGGTGGTGGCAGTTGGGCTCTGAGGGAATTCCTGAAGAGCTCCTGTGGTGTGGCCTGTGTATTCTAAAAATAAAGTTTGTTTCTGCTTGACAAGTGGCTTGTGAATTGTGCCCAGCCAGACTGCGGCAGTGGGGGAGTATCTCTCTTTCTGTTTCCTGAGCTGCTTTATTCCATCTTTCTGCCAGGATGTTCTGCCTCACCTCAAGCCAAATGGAGTTGGCTACCTATGGACTGAGACCCCTGAAAACATGAGTCCCAAAATAAATTTTTCGTTCTCTAATTGTTCTTTTCAGGTATTTTTGTTCACAACAACAACAACAACAACAACAAAACCTGACTAAAACAATTCTTATAAGGAATTCCCTTAAAGCAAAATGAGTTACTGAACATAAAAGAATAAACAAAGGAAGAATTAGCTAATGCAAAGAAAAAAGGAGTCAAACTGGGATATAAATAACAAAAAGTAGAATTTAATGATAAAAGCACTAAATCTTTATTATTTTTCACAGGAAATAGGAAATTATCTTGTCAAGACACAATTTATGAGGAATATATAGCTATCAAAACATTTTATTATCAACTGATACAGGAGATAAATAAAAATACTTGAAATTCAAGTAGAAGTAGAAAATACAAACTCTGTTTTAGTGGAAGACTTTATTATGTCCATTTCAGAAAGAAAGACATAAAGAAAAAATATAATTATTAAGCATCTTTGTATCAGAAAAAATATTTTGTATGTAACAATTATAAAAATTGGCCATGCATTTGGCTATGAGAAAAATATTTTAAAATGCAAAAAGTAGAGATTAAAAAGACATCTTAGAAGTTACATTCTCTGTAATTCTATAAAAATAGAAAAAAATTAAAAAGTTGCCTGGTAAAACCTTAGCAATTTGCAAATCAAAAATTATATTCATATATAATCCCACTCATCAAAAAAGTAAATAAAAAGGAAGTAATTTCAGAAAGATCCTAAATCTTTCTGAAATTATTTCTAATCTTATTTCTAAATCTAGCAGGATGCAGGATAAATTGTATTTTATTATTTTGTAGTGTCAGTTTTCTAGCTATAAATTCTTTAAACTTTTGTGTATCATGGAAGGTTTATATTTCATCTTCAAATATAAAACTTAATTTTGCTGGATATAAGATTCTTGGTTGGCACTCATTTTCTTTCAGAGCTTGATATATGTTGTTCTAGGATCTTCTAGCTTTCAGGGTCTGTGTTGAAAAATCTTCTGCTATCCTAATTGGCTTTCTCCTATATGTAATCTGATTCCTTTCTCTTGTGGCTTTTAAAATTCTCCCCTTATTCTGTATGTTGGGCATTTTCATTATAATGTGCCTCGGTGTGGATCTGTTGTGATTTTGTACATTTGGCGTCCTGTAGGCTTCTTGAATTTGGATTTCCAATTCATTCTTCATGTTTTTAAAGTTTTCTGATATTATTTCATTGAATAGATTTTTTTATTCCTTTGGTTTGGACGTTTATGCCTTCCTCTATTCCAATAACTCTTAAATTTGGTCTTTTTTATGTTATCCCATATTTCTTGAATGTTCTGCTTGTGGTTTCTTATCATTATCACTGTGTGGTCTATGTTCTTTAAAAGATTATATATTTTTGTCTTCATTTTCTGATGGCCTGTCTTCCAAGTGGTCTACTCTGTTGGTGATGCTTTCATTTGAGCTTTTAATTTGGTTTATTGTTTCTTTCATTTCAAGGACTTCTGTTTTTTTTTTTTTTTTTTTTTTTTAGAACCTCTATCTACCTGTTGAGGTGATCTTTTGCTTCCTGCATTTGTTTATGTAGCTCCTTGTCGAAGTGATCTTTCACTGCCTGTATTTGCTCTCTTATATCTTCCTTGAGTTCACAGAACATTTTAATCATGTACATCATAAACCCCTTCTCTGTGATTTCTTCTGCTGTGGCTGCCAATGATTCTAATGAAGAGATGTCTTCATTTGTTTGGGGCACTTTCTTCCCTTGTCTTTTCATGTTGCTCATGTGTCTTCCTTTCCAGCTCTGTGGGTCCAGATTGTTATTGTTTTTACCCTATAAGTTTGTAGTGCTCTCATAGGGTTCCAAAACCTCTCCTTTGTGGAGAAGGACAATGTTAACAGATCCCAATATCAACAATGTATTACCTATACCATTTTGTTATTAAGATGTTTACAGTTTAGTTTCAATGTATTGGATTCAATTATTATCTAAAATATAATCAGTAATTTTGTAAAAAGGTTTATAGTTTCTGATGGTGGACAATAAACTGAGGGTAGGGCATAGGATGATATGCTGAGGAGGTAGGATGTGAGGATATAGAGTTAATGTATCTTAGGAAGTGTGAAGGAGAAATCTAATGATGAGGGTTAGTAGCAAGAAAATAGACAGGAAGGAATTTAGGGTAGGCACGTACATGGGATGACGGTAGAGTACATAAAACAAACACACATGTATTTAGAAAAATGCAGATGTTAAAACAGTAAAATTTGGAGGGGGAAAGAAAAATGAAAGAATAAAAAGGAAAAGAAAAAAAAATGGCATATACAACACCTCTATATTATAGTTTTCAGATAACTCAGTTCTCAAAGTCCTATTTCATGCAAAGTTTTTGGTTTCACATATGTTGGGGATGTGAGGGCCAGAGAATAAAGGTGTAGAAGAGAAAAAACAAACAAACAAACAACAAACAAACAAAAAAAAACTCAAAAGAAGAAACCAGGGTTGTAGTTAGCTTTAGAGATCCATATCTTTCCTGCTTCTCTTCTCATCCAATAGGTGGGGTCGTCTTTTATAAGCTGGTGTCTCTGCCCTCTGGATGGTGGAGGTAACCAGGGTGGGAAGCCTGGATGCAGGGAATGGCACCAACAGTCCCTGTGGGGAGACTGCACCTCACGAGTCTCTTTTTGGGACCACTTGTATGACTTGAGCGCCTGGTACTATCTCCCTCTCTTGCCTGGAGATTTCCCAGTTCCTGATCTCTCTGTTAGGCTCCAAACTTTAGCCCTATCTCCCTCTCCTCTAGCAGTTCCCAATTGAGGAACCTTCACCCCTGGGGCTCCCGTGGGAGGCTCCCTGGTTACACTTCATGCCTGTGTTGGGCAGCTACTGTGTTGGGTTACCACAGCTGGGGAGGGGGGAAGGTTGGAAACCTGGTGCCTGGCTGCTGGAGATCTTATCTGGGAACTTCCCCCAGCTAATATGGAGAGAATGTTGAGCCAAGATGGCGCTGGAGTGTCTGGTGAGGTGGGAGGAGCCAGGCGATGGTGTTGTGCTGTGGGTAGGTAGCAGCTGAGTGATCTGAGTGGGAATGGAGCAAAGTCTTGATGAACTGCAGATGTGTTGATAGGTTATTCTGCTAAGGTCCTCGCTGAGTCATGTATGGGCTATAACTTCAGGCTTTGGGTCTTGCTCGAACACTGGGTGTCCTACTCAAATGCTGAGGCCCAGAGCCCCGTGTGGGGTCACAGCACTGGTGATTTCTGTGGATAGCAGCTGGATAGAGGTCCTCTAACACTCTCATAGATGGAGTATTCCGACTTGGTGAGATCTGCTGACAGGGTGGTGTAGTGCAGGGGGCAGCTCACGCCCTTCCCGCCACCATGTTTTCAAATTGTATTTTATTATTAAGGACCAAATAATACTTGAACAAAAAGTATAATATTGATCCACATACTACTAAAGAGATCATGGGTGGAAACAGAAATAAAAGCCAGGCAACAAACACAAATACATATAGAAATTTAGTAAAATAAAAGCTATATTTCACAGTTATTACAATAGGATAAATTGTTCAATAATTTTTCGGGGGGGAAGTGCAACCAGTTATCTGTTACTTGGAAACAAATTAGCTCTTATAACTTTCACTATATATCAGAATAATTCCTTGGGTGAAGTAAATACTTAGATGTATTGAGGGAAATTATATGTCTTAAAAAGATAAGTGAATATTTATAAAATGTATTTGTCTATGGGGAAATTATCTAAGCAGAGTTTCAAATGTAGAAATAAAAATGGCCAACAAATTTGATGGTTTTCAACTCCTAAACATTTAAAACTTTCATACTTCAAAATTACAAGAGCAAACTAGAAAAAAGGTAATCGTGGAGAGTTCATAGGCAAGGACATAAATTCTTTAACATATAATTCAACTTAGAATTCAGTAGAAGAAAGTAAAAAAGCAATTCTCAAATGGAGAAATGGAAATAATAAACATAAAATTATATTGCATTAGTAATGAGCAAAGAAATGTTTCAAAGAAATATATCTATGCATGTTTATGTATATCCACAGACACAAAACAATAATTAGACATCATTTTTTAACCTATCAAATTACTTACAAAGATTATTATTTTGCTGTTCAAAACTGATGAAGAATTTGGAAAGAAAAACTTTTATGTTTTTGCTATTGAGAGCATATAATATTTGCGGGGCATAATTTAGAAACACATTTTGGCTTGTGAAATATTTTACTTAGAAGATAATAATTCATGATATTCATAATGAACTCAATAATATAAAATAATTTAAATAATCCAATTTTTATTGATAAAAGTTGAGTTAAATAAAGGACATGTACTCATATATTGAGATGAGCATTAGTTATTTCTGATAACATTATAGGAAATATAGGATACTTAGTTGCATAGCTCAACATTTATGATCTAGGATTCGGTCAAAATTGTAACACAATAAGGTATAAAACAATTTTTAAAATATACTTAACTTTTGGGAAAAAAAATGTTCCAAGTGATTTCACCTCTCACTAAGACTCATTTTCTAAAGATCAAAATGTGAAATCAAGCGTGAAAGCAGCACTCCCTACTCACTGAAGCTCTGTGGTCCTGCAGTCACTTGTCTGATCCTGGGTGGGGCCCTGAAAAGCCTGAAGGTAGAGAAGGAAACCAGTAGAGTATGTTGGGATCTAGAGGCTATTCTACACCCACAGTTCATAGTGCACAGTGATGCAGGGGGATTTCAACTCACCAGAGAGTTAAACAAGAAATCTTTAAGAATAAGGGAAATTCTCCAACTTCTTGGAAACTTTACCATAGATCAGTTTTAATCACAATGGAAGCTCATCCAGGCAACCCAAGCCCACTGACTCCACCCCTCCCACCTCACCACCACTGCAACCTAGGAAGTATTTTGGAACACTCCTTTGCAGCCACACTGTTTGCAGGTGGGAACCTCATTATTCCTTTGATGAGGTACAGGTTTTTAAGAGTCTCCAATCTATGGAAATCCAGTGGGATAGGCTTTATTGCAGGACTTAGCAATGTTTACCTTGAATTTTTTGAACTAACCCTGAATATTTAAAGACACTGGAATTGACACAGATGCTTTAACTACATATTGCCCCCACCCCTCACAACACCATACAAACAGTTTCTTAGTCACTTTCCCTCCTCTTCACAACTTCCACAGGTTGAATGTCTTATTCCTTTCATCAGAGAACTTGGCTTTTGTAGAGTAAATTGGTCTAAGTTTTGGTTTGATAATCTTATTTTTATATCACATTCTATTGGAAAGGGACTACACATGCACACACATATACACACAGGCATATACATCCATATATGTGCATCTTCTTATTTCTATTTAAACTATTAAAATCATATTTTTGCTATTTATTTGAATATAGGGATAATAATATTCTTAAATGCTACAACATTAACAGTATACCTAGAAATACATGTTAAGCTAATGAATAATGCAATGTTCAATTCTGAAATGAATGCACTAACCACTATTGGGGAAGGCAAGTTTAACATGCATTTGCTCCTTGCATACATATAAAAATGTTTTAAAATGGAAAGCTCATAAATAGTAGAGGTTCTGTAACCAATGACAATAATATTCTGCACTGATTGTTTTTTTTCTTTTAGTTCACAACATTGTGAATATACTTTAAAAATAATGTGTCCATCTTGGTGGCTTTGTGCTCATTACAATCTGAAAGTTAACCAGCATTTTATACTTATTTGATTGATAAATGATTGGTAGATTGAACCAAATCATTCATTTGTACTAAAATTTTAGAGACAATGTGTTAGTGAGACTCTGTATTATCTGCATTTTAAAGGAGATCAGTATGTAGCCCAAGAAAGGGCAGTGGCAGATATTTTGCAACATTTCTGTGGAAGTTCCATGTGAATCCTCTGATTACAACTGGGCAGACAAATACCTAAACTATACCTACGATTCTTTCTCTATTTTTGGTCATCAGAATACTTGTTGGGCCTTTGTAGATATCTTTAAATGATTGTAACTACAAATATCCTCAAGACTTAGGGGAAAACAATGAATGGCCCCTTCTTAGAGTTCAGTGAAACATTACCAGTTATATTGAAGGAAGTTGAAGGTGTCAGTTTCATGGATCTTTGGTTCTGCAAACCAAATACCAGGCACAACTATGCAGAACTTTATTATTTTTACTTTCTTCCTTCTGAGATGCTACTAAGAATCTTCCAAGGTAGCGATGACCTTTACTGCAGGGAACAATAAACTCAACTCTTGCTTTTTCAAGAAAGGACACTTTGAGGACATTTTCAGGCAGTCAGTATGTGACCATCTAGAGGGAAGAAATTATGGACTTGAATTGACTTATTAAGGTTATTTAAATAAAGGAGTTTACTGTCTGAAAATAATTCTTGGGTAGTTTAATTATGTGGAGCTGATGTGCTGGAATCCACTCATATTGGTTCAAACTGGCATGCAGAGCCAATTGTTAAATTATTAGCTATTGTGCCAGCTGGTTGTTATGCAATTGGTAGCTTGAAATTGGCCATGGTAGGAGTATTTATAGCATCGCAATTGACAAATAGTACAAATGAAGAATTTTTTTAATCCTGACTTTTTGCTGAATTAATTTCATGGTGAAATGGTCAAGGGATTCTTTGCTCTCATTGGGAAATAAGAGTGAAAAATATCCCCCTTTTAAGGATAAATGAAAAGTTTAAAATAAGATTACTATCAGAGATGTATGTCTACTTTTACAGTTAAAATATTATTACAAGAGGCCTGAGAGTATAATTCAATGAAGAGTATGTACCTAGCATGCATGAGGCCTGGATTCCATCTGTATTATCCCACCATTTTTTTTAGAGTGATATATGTACCAGTGGGAATATTAAATGTCATATCTCGTTTGATAGTTTCCTAATTTCATTACTTTCTAGTATATTAATAAAATTTTAAATAGAGTGAACTGAATGGAATGCAAAAAAATGGTTTACATTTAGGGGATTCAAGTTACTTAATATAATTGCTGAAAGTCTACATAGAAGGAGCAAATATACAAGGAACACCCAAGTGGGAAGGAAACAGTGAACATGTTTTCTAATCAGTCCTATTGCAGGAGGCTAGCTTCCCACACTGGTCAAGAGCCACAGGTAGTAGCCAGGCTTCCTGAACCACTCCTTCTATGTCTGATACACTGCTGGTCCTGGCTCGACTTGTGGGGCAATAAGGTCTGTCAACTAAAACAGCCTAGAACTTTAAAAAGTATGTGTTATCAATAATATTAGCTAGAAAAGCAAAACCATAATAAGCAAAGAAAACACTAAATCATGGTAGTCTGGTGTACATAATTCTTAATCTAAAAAGCAAAATCAACCTTTGCTTTCCTGTTTGCCACATTTCTGCTGATGTTCCTCCTATATCTTCTTTGCTGTGAGGTGGGGGAATGGTAAATGTGGGAATTGGGTAGATTTTCCCTCCTTGGTGAATGCTGGATGATAAATACATGAATTGGTTATTCCTGGACCATACTTATTCCTTCTCTGAGGATATACTAAGGTAATAAGTGACAGCAATAGCCACAGAAATCCATGAAAACCTGTTTGTCTTAATTTTGCTGTAAGATGTTGAATTATTAGAATAAGATCAATATTCAATTCTGGGGGAATTTGATTGATAAAGACTTTAAAATTTAAACATAGGTATTATACCTATAACTTTCCTTGAGTCTGCATTAGAATAAAGCAACTTCTCTTTCACTGTGAAAAATTTTTAAAAATGCTCCTGAGATCCCTGGGTAGATGCTAATTTGTAGTGCTGTCTTCCTTGATATGGACTCTGGTTTTTTAATTGAGACAGAGGCAGATTTGTGAGAAAACAAGAAACAATGGCAAAATTACAGAACATGAAGGGATCTTGGGGTAAATAACACAGCCCCCTAAACTTAGAGAAAAGGTTCCAGAAGGTTGAAGATATTAGGAGCAGATAAAAAGAGTGAGTTTCATGTTACTAGAAGTTACAGAATTCAAAGTTACTTTGATTTTGGGAAATAATGACTGATGATGTTGGTCACATAAATAAACATTTCAAAACTCTTTACTATTTTTTTCTCTTTCTGCATCTTCCCTTTTCTTGTTTCTTCTATTTTCCTTAAAATATATTGAAGTCTCACAAAAAAATAAGAAAGAAAGAATGAAAGGAAGAAAGGAAGGAAGGAAGGAAGAAATGAACAAAATAACTCTGGAGTTTTGCCCTGTATTGTTCAAGGATTGTTTGTGAGCAATTTGACAATTCATGTTAGAGTTATATATGAATTTCCATACATATAAATTCCATCTAAGTCATGAATAAAGGCAATGAGAGAATGAGATTTCTTTTTTAATTAAATCATTTATTCTAATTTGTTATATATGACAATTCATTTCATATTACACATATAGAGCACAATTTTTCAAGTCTCTGGTTGTACACAAAGTATTTTAACACCATTTGTGTCTTCACACATGTATATAGGGTAATGATGTTTAACTCATTCCACTGTCTCCCTACCCCCATGCCTCCTCCTTTCCTCTCCTTCCCCTTTGCCCTATCTAAAGTTCCTGCATTCCTCCATGCTTCCCCCATTGCCATTATGAGTCAGCATCCTCATATCAAAGAAAATATTCGCCCTTTGGATTTTTGGAATTGGCTTACTTCACTAAGCATTATATTCTCCCATTCCAGAATTTCCTGCAAATACCATGATTTTCTTCTCTTTTAATGCTGAGTAATATTCCATTGTGTATCTATACCAAACTCTCCCTATCCATTCATCCACTGAAGGGCATCTGGGTTAGTTCCATAATTTAGCTTTCGTGAATTGTGCTGCTATTAATATTGATGTGGCTGTGTCCCTGTAGTAGGCTGTTTTTAAGTCCTTTGGGTATAAACTGAGGAGTGGGATGGCTGGGTCAAATGGTGGTTCCATTACTGCTTTCCATATTGGCTACACCAACACCAATTTGCAGTCCCACCAGCAATATATGAATGTACCTTTTTCCCCATATCCTCACCAGCACTTACTGTTGTTGTTTGTGTTGATAATAGCTGCCATTCTGACTGGAGTGAGATGAAATCTTAGAGTAGCTTTGATCTGCATTTCATTTGATTGCTAGAGATGTTAAACATTTTTTCATATATTTGTTGATTGATTGTATATCCTCTTCTGAAATGTGTCTGTTCAGTTCCTTGGCTTATTTATTGATTGGGTTATTTGTTTTTTAGTAGTAAGGTTTTTGAGTGCTTTATATATCCTAGAGATTAGTGCTCTGACAAGATTTGTTCCCATTCTGTAGGCTCTCTATTCACCTCATTGATTATTTCTTTTTCGAGAAGCTTTTTAGTTTGAATCTATCCCATTTATTGATTCTTTGTTTTATTTCTTGTGCTTATAGGAGTCTCATTAAGAAAGTTGGGGCCTAATCCAACATGATGGAGATTTGGGCCTACTTTTTCTTCCATTTGGAGCAAGGTCTTTGGTTTAATTCCTAGGTCCTTGATCCACTTTGAGTTGAGTTTTGTGCATGGTGAGAGTTAGAGGTTTAATTTCATTTTGTTACATGTGGAATTCCAGTTTTCCCAGCATCATTTGTTGAAGAGGCTATCTTTTCTCCAACATATGTATTTGGCGCCTATGTCCAATATGAGATAATGTTATTATGTGGGTTAGTCTCTGTGTCCTCTATTTTTTTATCATTGGTCTACAGGTCTATTTTGGTACCAATACTATGCTGTTTTAGTCACTATTGATTGCTCTGTAGTATAGTTTTAGGTTTGGTATAATAGTGCCACCAGCTTCACTCTTCTTGCTAAGGATTGATTTGGCTATTCTGGGTCTCTTATTTTTCCAGATGAATTTCATGATTGCTTTTTCTGTTTCTGTGAGGAATGTCATTGGGATTTTGATTGGGATTGCATTGAATCTGTAGAGTGCTTTTGGTAGTATGATCATTTTGACAATAATAATTCCGCCTATTCCAGAACAAGGTAGATCTTTCCATCTTCTAAGGTCTTCTTTAATTTCTTTCTTTAGTGTTCTGTAGTTTTCATTGTAGAAGGATTTCACCTCTTTCATTAAGTTGATTCCTGAGTATTTTATTCTTTTTTTTTTGAGGCTACTGTAAATGGGGTGGTTTTCCTAGTTTTTCTTTCTGAGGATTTGTTACTGATGTACAGAAATGCCTTTGATTTATGGGTGTTGATATTATATCCTGCTGTTTTGCTGAATTTATTTATTAGTTCTAGAAGATTTCTGGTGGAATTTTTTGATCTTCCAGGTATAGAATCATACCGTCAGCAAATAGTGATGGTATGCATTCTTCTTTTCCTATCCATATCCCTTTAATTTCTTTTATCTAATTGCTCTGGCTAGAGTTTCAAGAACTAGGTTAAATAGAAGTGGTGAAGGAGGGCATCCCTGTCTTTTTCCAGTTTTTAGAGGGAATGCTTTCAATTTTTCTCCATTTAGAATGATGTTGGCCTGGGGCTTAGCATAGATAGTGCAATATGTTCCAGATATCCCTAGTTTTTCTAGTGTTTTGAATATGAAGCTGTGCTATATCTTGTCAGATGATTTTTTGGCATCTATTGAGATGATCATATGATTTTTATCTTTCAGTCTATTGAGGTGATGAATTACATTTTTTGATTTCCGTATGTTGACCCAAACTCATATCCCTGTGATGAACCCTATTTGATCGTGGTGCACTATCTTTTTGATATGTTTTGTATTTGATTTTCCAGAATTTTATTGAGAATTTTTACATCTATATTCAGTAGAGATATTGGTCTGAAGTTTTCTTTATTTGATGTGTCTTTGTCTGGTTTTGGAATCAGGGTGATGTTGGCCTCATAGAATGTGTTTGGGAGTGTTCCCTCTTTTGCTATTTCATGAAATAGTTTGAGGAGTACTGTTGGTTCTTCTTTAAAGGTCTTATAGAACTCAGTTGTGTATCCATGCAGTCCTGGACTTTTTTTGATTGGTAGGCTTCTGATGGCTTCTTCTATTTCCTTGCTTGAAAATGATCTGTTTTACTTGTGTATATCATCCTGATTAATCTGAGCATATCATATGCCTCTAGAAATTTGTCAAAGGCTTTGATATTTTCTATTTTATTGGAGTACAAATTTTCAAGATAATTCTTAATTATTTTCTGTATTTCTGTAGTGTCCATTCTGATATTTCCTTTTTCATCACAGAGGTTAGTAATTTGAGTTTTCTCTCTCCTTCTCTTTGTTAGTATGGCTAATAAAATTTATCAATTTTATTTATTTTTTCAAAGAACCACGTTTTTGTTTTGTCAATTTTTTTCAATTGTTTCTTTTGTTTCAATTTTATTGATTTCAGCTCTGATTTTAAATATTTCCTGTCTTCTACTGTTTTTGGTGTTGATTTATTTTTCTTTTTCTAGAGCTTTGAGATGTAATGTTAGGTCATTTGCTTGTTGACTTTTTCTTCTTGACAGAATCAACTCCATGCAATGAACTTTCCTCTTAGCATTGCTTTCATAGTGTCCCAGAGATTTTGATATGTTGTATCAGTGTTCTCATTTACCTATACAAATTTTTTAATCTTCTCTTTGATATCTTTTGCAACCCGTTGTTCATTCAATAACATATTATTTAGTCTGCAGGTGTTGGAGTAGCTTTTATTTTTTTATTTTATCATTGATTTGTAATTTCATTCCATTGTGGTCTGATATGATGCAGGGTAGTATCCCTACTTTTGTATTTACTAAAAGTTGCTTTGTGGCATAATATATAGTCTATTTTAGAGAAAGATCAAGCACTGATGAGAAGAAAGTGTATTTTCTTGTTGATGAATAAAATATTCTATATATGTCAGTTAAGTCTAAGTTATTGATTGTATTATTGAGTTCTACAGTTTCTTTGTTTAGCTTTTGTTTGGAAGATCTATCCAGTAGTGAAAGAGGTCTGTTAAAGTCACACAGAATTATTGTGTTGTGGTGTATTTGATTCTTGAACTTGATAAGAGTTTGATGATGAACATAGATGCTCCATTGTTTGGGGCATATATATTTATAACTGTTATATCTTGTTGATGTATGGTTTCCTAAGCAGTATGAAATATCCTTCTTTATCCCTTTTGATTAACTTTGGCTTAAAATCTACTTTGTTTGATATTGAGAATGGAAACCCCTGCTTGTTTATGCAGACCATATGAGTGGTCTATTTTATCCCAACCATTCACTTTCAATCTGTGAATGTCTTTTCCTGTAAGATAGTCTCTTGAAGGCAGTATATTGTTGGGTCTGTTTTTTTAACCCAAACTACTACTCTATGCCTTTTGATTGGTGAGTTTAGGCCATTTACATTGAAGGTTGTTATTGAGAGATGATTTGTATTTCTGGTTATTTTTGTTTATTTTTGGTATTTAACTTGACCTGATTTCTCCTTTGGTTGGATTTTCCTTTATTATAGCTCTTCTCTTTGCAGATTTTCATTGTTGTTTTTCATTTCCTCCTCATGGAATATTTTGTGAAGAATATTCTCTAGTGTAGACTTTCTTGTTATAAATTCTTTTAGTTTTTATTTATCATGGAAGGTTTTTATTTCATCATCAAATCTGAAGCTTAATTTTGCTGGATATAAGATTCTTGGTTGACATCCATTATCTTTTAGAGCTTGCTATATGTTGTTCCAGAATCTCCTGGCTTTGAGGGTCTGGGTTGAAAAATCTGCTGAGATCCGAATTGGTCTTATATGTAACCTGATTTCTCTTTCGCATGGCCTTTAAATTCTATCCTTGTTCTGTATTTTAGGAATTTTCACTATAATGTGTTTTGGTGTAGATCTGGTGTAATTTTGTACATTTGATGTCCTATAGGCCTCTTGTATTTGATGTTCCAATTCATTTTTCATGCTTGGGAAATTTTCTGATATTATTTCATTGAAGAGATTGTGAATTCCTTTGGTTTAAATCTCTGAACCTTCCTTTATCCCAATAAATCTTAAATTTGGTCTTTTGATGTTATCTCATAATTCTTGGATGTTCTGTTTATGGTTTCTTACCAACTTCACTGTGAGGTCAACTTTATTTTCATGATTGTATATTTTGTCTTCATTGTCTGAGGTCCTGTCTTCCAAGAGATCTAGTCTGTTGGTGATGCTTTCTATTGAGTTTTTGATTTGGTTTATTGTTTCTTTCATTTTAAGGATTTCTGTTTTTTTTTTTTTTCAGAATCTCTGTCTCTTTCTTGAAGCAAACTCTTGCTACCAGTATTTCCTCTGTTATCTCTTTGTTGGTGTGATCCATGGTCACTTGCATTTGTTCTCTTTTCTCTTTGTTGGTGTGATCTATGGTTGCCTGTATTTGTTCTCTTATCTCTTTGTTAGAGTGATTGATTTTTGCCTGTATCTGCTCACTTAGGTCGTTCTTTAATTCCCAGATCATTTTAATTATCTATATTCTGAACTCCTTCTCTGACATTTCATCTATTGCACTATCTATGAATTCTATTATTGTAGTGTCTTGGTTTGTTTGGGGCACTTTCCTCCCTTGTTTTTTCATGATGTCCATGTGTTTTCCTCTCTTGCAGTGTAGATCTGAGGTGTTACAGCTTCTGTCCTATTGTCTTATAGTGTTCCTACAGGTTACCAATACCTCACCTTTAAGGAGGAGATCAATATTACATCACTCAATGTACCCAACATGTAGCCATAGATCAGTTAGCTTCTATTTTTACATTTACAGTTTTGTCGCTATAATCAGAAATGATGAGTTTGGTTATCTTCTACCATGTAGTCAATAGATTTCTGTAATGGTTTACAGTTTCTAATGGTAGAAGAGGGAGCTGGAGGGGTGGCTGATTTGTTTATGAGGTAGGATATGAGAATAATTAGGTATCAGATTATATGACTAGGGAGAAGGTAATCATAAGAAGTTGGATGTTAGTAGGAGAAACAAGAGAGAGTCAATCCCATGCAAGACTCCCTGTTACCTCAGCAACAGGATGACTGTTTGTACCCCTGGTAGAGATACCTCTGGTGCAGCCAGGCCCACAGGGACCTTGGTGATGTCTTACCAGGTCCTTATTGTTGTTCCTCGATAGAAGCAGGGATGTTCCAGTTTTGTGGCAGCAGCAGCCTAAAGCTTATATGTACCTTGATGTTGGGCCACGGAGCCACACTTTGGTGAATAAAGAACCCCAGCGGAACCCCAGTGCAACCCCAGTGCGGGCACAGGATGCCTCCCCGCATGAGTGTGGTGTGCCTCTCTCTGGGTCACTGGGCTGTACGGAGCTGGGGCAGGCCTCTCTCTGGGTCTCTGGGTGAGAATGAGATTTCTTTATGATGCATTTTCAATACTGACTTCCTACATGTGACATCCACCATATATTGATTTCCAAGTCTGGGAAGACACAGCCCATTGACTTAATTTACTGCTTTCTATCCTGAGGTCTTAGGAAATACTAAGCCATATTTTTCCTGTGAGTAACTCTGCCTGGAAATTACTTTTGAAATTAACCTCATTAACTCTTTCTGGTCACTAGGGTGTCATTGAGTAAATTGCTCTTTTAGTATTCCTTAGAAACTGAAAAGAATGAAGTCGAGAACAGTAGTAAGTTGTTAAAAGAGAAGACAATATTGCAAACTTTTCTGAGAAGTGATTTTATTTTTAGGCATATTCATTTATTTAGCACACATCTGTTGAGCACATATTACAGGGGAGACTCTTTACTGGGCAATGGAGAAAGAAGATTCACAAATGTTGTTGCTGACTCCAGAAATTAAGTCCATTGAGAGAGTAGTGACAACTAAATAGGGTGTGGTATCGTCTTGAAAGAGGCATGTGGTGTGTTATCTAATTATATGAGATGTAGTGGTGGCTGTGGGTGGCAAAGGCAAGAATGATAGTGGTGGGATAGGGTGAAGGAGACTTAAGTGGTGGTCGAAGTAAAAAATTGATGAGAAGAGGTGGAGGTGGAGGTGGTTGAGTGGTGGAAGTCGGTGGTGATTGGAGTAGAAATCACAGAAGTTTTCTGAAGAAGATAATTGCTGAGTTGACCTCTGAATGTTGAATGGGAACCAGCCCAAAGAGGGAAAAACATATTCTCTTTTCTTGCGTTTTGTGCGTTTTGTGCAATGTATTTTAGTTCAAAATTCCAATTTGGTTAACATGAGAGCAATTCAGAGAGACTCTCTATCTTCTCATGTTACATACTCAGCTTGGCTTTCTGGATGGGTGATGTGCATCTTATGCATGCATTCACACATCTGCCTGCACATTGGTAACCTATTCCACTGGAGAATGATTTTTGGCCTCGTGTCAGTGTATGATTCAAGGCAATACCTTCTCCATTGCCTTTCTTTAGCAAGAAGTATGCCATGTATCATCAGACCGCCCGGTAACATTGACACTTTTATGTATCCCTGAGAAATAACTTTTGTAGCTGAAAGGCCAAAAAGTTTGTAGAGCAGGATTTTGGAGAAATAAGCAAAATAAAGACAACCCGTTAAATTCTCCAGTGTTGATGCACATAACAAAAAAATGGCATTCTGGGGACTAAGTTCACTGAGGTGAGAAAAATGATGCATGAGGCTGTCATATAAATCTCATCTGTGTCCTATAACTTTTAATCTGCTCCAAATCCATGGGGATTTAAAATGCCTGGCCAACAGGAATAGGGTAGTCAGGATATTCCTCAGGAGATCCTCAGAAGAAATGTAGATTTTATATATATTTCTTGTCACAAAACCAAGAAACCATAAGGCCACTCAATTTTTAATTTTTAAAAAATTTTACCTGTAAACAAAAACATGCAAATTATACATATCATTGGCATTCCATGTAAATTGTACATACATTGAGTACTGCTTAAATCATTTAAACATATCTATCTTCTCAAACATTTATGATTTACTTTTGGTGAAAATTTTCAAGGTTTTTTCTTTTAGCCTTTTAGGCTATAGAGTACTTATCATGACCTGTAGTCCATGTGGTCATTCTTAATACCTAAGCAGGGTTGGATTTGCCCACCCACACATCCGCTTGTACTCTCCTGAGCAGTTGTGTTCGTTTTAGTTCTTACCAACATGCTCTGTTTTGCTAATAAGTATTATTCTCTTTAATATTTTTTCCTAGGCATCAAAAACTACATATATGATTTTTAGCAGAAGACATTATTTGTAGTAGTTACTTTAATTGAAATGATATATAATTGAGCAAGGGATGATGGAGTGTATCCCTAGATTGATAGCTATTATTTAGTGAGTAATTATATTCTGTACAGGTATTGTACTAGTTGATTATCATACAATAAAGGAGAATTTTACACTTATAATGAAATTACTCAATATACATTATTATTTCACAAATGAACCCTCATGTTTGTAAAGGGAAAAGGATTTTCAAAGATGTATTAGAAAGGAGGGAAATCAGGATTTGAACTCAGAGTCAATGTTCTTTCTGTCAGATTGAACCTATTGCAGCCTTTTATAGATGAGCATGACTGGAAGTTTTCTGAACCACCTTCACTGTACTTGAACTATGGAAGCTTTCTAAATGTGAAGCAGGTAAGTCAGATCTCATTAAGACATTTAGATATATGGCCTTAGAATGGTAAATTTCAAAACATTAACACAGAAGGCTTTACAGTGGAAAGGATGTATTTCAGAAAGTGGGATATTAGTTTGAGTAAGTGCCAAACAGAGAAGGATATCAATAAAAAGTGATAATCTGATTTTTCAGTAATTGTAGTCTAAAACCATGACAAGACCAGGATGGAAATTAAGGAGAAGGTGCGGAAACTGAGATTATACTTAACCTTCTACTGGAGGGTGAGCTCTGCAAGGAATGGTTTTTCCTCACTTCGGAAAGAAAGAGAATCAGAGAATTTTCTCTTTAGGATTGCATTTCAATAGAAATTCCTCAAATAAAAATGTGAAAGAACAACACCAGCAATCCATACCTTTGGAAGGCAAAGCTCTGAGGATTAATCATAAGACTAAAGTATGAACAACTTTGTACCTCTTAGTCCCTTTTCTTGCCTTTATTTATTTTTAAAAATGTTATGTATTTTTTAATACCTTTAATTTATTTGTTTATATTTATGTGTGCTGGGGAATGAACCCAGTGTTTCCTTGCCTTTAAACAAGCATCTGCTACATATGGTTCTTCAACCAGCAATCCTACAAAGCATGAAATTAAAGAATGAAAACATAATAGTTCCGACAATGTCTCTACAGAAAATAGTAAATCAGCTAATGAATTTCATGACTTTTATAAAGTTCTCATAGACTTTTCACTTTAAGCTTTCCTTGGAAATTGTGAAGTTTTACTTTATTTTATTTTTTCAAGTGCGGAACAGGAAGTGAACAGAGATGATTTGGCATAGCTGGTGTTTTGGAGCCCCTGAGCTGGGCAGAGGGGAGTGTAACAGACAGTGGTCCAGGCCTGAAGCTGGTTGGCCTGTGTCAAGGGATTGCAGGACATCACAGCCTTCACAGTATTCTGTGTCAATGGCAGGCCACTGTTCTCCTGGCTGTTCTATGTTTTGGGTACCAATTTCCACCTGGTTAGGTGGGGCCCATGTTATAGTTGTTCAATATTTTGTATACCCACCCTGGAAATAGGGTGTTGTGGTTTGGATGTGAGGATGTGTCCACCAAAAGCTCATGTGTGAGACAATGGAAAAACATTCAGAGGTGAAATGATTAGGTTATGAGAACCTTCACTCAATCAGTAAATTAATCTCTTGATAGGTTTTAACTGAAGAGAGGAGGGTGTGGCTGGAAGAAGTGGGTCATTGGGGGGTATGCCTTTGGGGTATATATTTCATATCTGGTGAGTGGAGTCTCTCTCTTTCTGCTTCCTAATCATTAAGTTGTCCTTCTACCACAACTTCTGCCGTCATGTTCTGCCTTACCTCCAACCTGAAGGTATGGAGTGGGTGGCTGTCTATAAACTGAGAGCTCCCAAATGAACTTTTTTCCTTAAAATTGTTCTTGTCAGGTCTTTTAGTGATGGCAGCAAAAAAGCTGGTTAAAACACAGGGCCAACTACATTATTTGTGGGTCTCAGTGCAAAATGAAAACGTGGGATCTCTTTTTAAATAACAGGAAAAAATTTGCCAGTAGAGATCCTAAAATAGAGCTTTTCCCTTCTTCTGTAGTTTCTTCTATCTTGACTTGTCCAGTACTTTTTATTTACTGCTTAATGTCATTCTACACTCAGATCAATTAAAAATTAAATATACAAACAAATAAAATTGTTAAAATTTTTAAAAATGGTGACAATATAGAGCCCATCTGAGCATGGGCACTATATATGCAGATTGTACATCTGTGATGCTGACTGTGTGTGGGAAGCCGTAAAGTCATAAACTTCAGCAGCTCCAAGATGAGCATTTAGCTGGAGCAATTCTTTCCAGTAAAGAAAGAAAACAGTAAAGAAACCTGAGACTTTGTCCTGTTTCAGCAGATGGCAAGAAGCCCCTGGTTCCTAGGGATGTGGGGCACCAAAAGATAAGGAATGTTTGGATAACTGCAAAGTTCATGTTCTGGTGTCTCCCAGAGTCCTGGAGCAGTCATGGGAGTATGTGGGCTGGAGTCTAGGACCACTGCGTGAATTCCCAATTCAACTTTTGGGTGAAATTGACACTATCAGCTGCTAATGTGCAAAGGGAAGTCAACCTCAGAAGAAGCCTACCGATCAAGAGGTGGAATTTCTGATTCTATTCTCTGCCCTGATTTGTCACTATTTTCACTCAGTGACCAAGGAGGACACTGGAGCTGTGGATGGAATAGAACTGTGAAGGAGAGGCATCCATTGACAGACAAAGTGTTGTTCATACGCTTCAGCCTTCCCAATCTAAGGGGTGTAGCTTAACATGGAAAAAAAGTCATGTAAACAAGGCACAGGAATAGGATGTTGAACATGTGGATTTATTGTAGCACATTTTAAAAAGACCTAGAGGCTTTATTGTAATTATATCAAAAACTATGTGAGTCAGCAGCGTGAAATATCCAGGATAAAATAGCTAATTTGCTATTGAGCTGCATAAATAGAAATATAATATCTAGGACAAAGATGGTGATAATGATATTCAACTCTGTATTCTTCAGACCACACCTGTGGTATTGTATTTAGTTCTTTTAAAAATGATGCCAGCAAATAAATAAGACTGTGACTATTGGAACTGAGTAGGAAGTGCATAGGGCTTTGAAAATGTAATTTGAAGAATAGTAGAAAAATGGGATTATTTTGTTTACAGAAAGGAACACTGGGTGGATAGGGAGAATGGGACAAATGAAAGGTGTATCTGAATATTTAAAGAGCTTGCATGCAGAAGAGGAATTAGATTAATTTAACAAAAGCATGAAAATAGAGTGAATGATGACTACTGTACAAGGGTCAATTTTTGCTCAATGTTAGGAGGAACTCTGTGAAATGAAATTGCTTTTAAAAGAAGAAATGAGATGCTCAAGGAGTGGTGAATTTCCTGTTGCTAGAGCATGTACATGGTATTGTCAAAAAGGTTAAGTTGTGGTTAGACACCTGAGGTTTACTTTCAGGACTCGACACTTACTAGTATAACTTGGTAAGCTGGTTAGTGTCTCCCAGCTTCAGTTTCCAATGAGGAATGCCTCACTATACTTACAAGGAACACTTGGAATATTAGGAAAAATCTATATAAGTCACTTTTTATGTGCCAAAACATTACGCTTATAAAATATAGAATGCATTGCATGAAATATATATATTTGGTATAGTGCATGAACATATTTTTGGTCAAAGAGGGAGGTTACTTTACTTAGATCTGAAGGTATCTATCTTCAAGCCTTTAAAAAGTAGAAACTTGCTTTTATTAAATTCTTAAATCATGGAAGCTAAGATCATAAGAATTTGCCTACATAAATATTCTCAGAGCTTTCCTAGTAAATTATCAATTTTTACATGGGAGTATTAAATATAATTTTTAAAAATCAAAACAAAAAAATTGATCAGTAAATGAACTTTAATCTATTATAAGCTTATAGGAAAATATCTGAATTCTTATCTTATCCTCTGTATCCTGTTCTCTGAAGTATTTCTTATGAACCAGAGTATTTTCTGCTGGGCTTGATGAACCATTAGAGGATCACAAAAGGCAATACTTTTGCACTCAGCCAAGTAGAATAAGATAAATTCCATTTTATAGCTGGAAAGACTGAGATTAAACCAGTGCCTAAATGTGCTGGATGCTTCTGGGTGGCAGCTTCTATATTCTTTCACACAGTTCTTCAACAACATCAAAGTGTTTCTGTCCTTGTTCGTGGTTGAGCCACTGAGCTCTGTCACTCATACCCAGAGCCTAGCAAGATGTTGAATTAGTGCATAGAAGAATGAACAAATGATACTGTGGAATCTCAGAACAAGAAAACTGAGGCCATAAAGTTCTACCAGTGGTGGAGCTTGGCTTGGGCTCAGATCCATGGATTGGCCCTACTTCCCATGAATTGCCCTGGTTTCCAGGAACTGTGTGTATATACTGTGCTGTGGCTGGTAAGTTTTCGTATCAAAAGGCCATTGAAAAGCTAGTAACTGAGATCAAATATTTTTACAGGTTTTTTTCTCTCCAGATATATTATTTTTACTTGCATTTTAGGGAGCTCATTTCACACAAGATGATTTCATTTTTAAAGTACATCTCAGATACTAATTTTAGAATAGCCTTTTTTATTATGAAAATAATATACAGAAGAGAGAATAAAAATTTGTAGACTTGGTTTTGAATTCTGACTTCTGTAAATCAGATGAGCAACCTTAATTTAGCTAATGAGAAAAATACTACCTACACAGGCTTTTTTCCCTTTTGGTCATAATTAATTGAGATAATATAGATAGTTTTGATTAATAGAGTCATGTACATTATAAACATTCAATAAAAATTAAACTGCTAATGAGAAATTACTAAAAATATATGCTCATTGTAGAAAGTGCAAAAAACATACAGGTATTGAAAAGAAAGTAATAAAACACAATTTCCTTCTTGAAGATTACTAAAGTGAAAAATTTGTTGTGTTTTCTTCCTTTTTCTCCCTGCTTTGTACATTTTTAAAAAAATATAGATTCTTTTTGTTTTGTTTTGTTTGTGGTGCTGGGAGTTGAACCCAGGGCAATGTGCATTCGAGGCAAGCACTCTACCAGCTGAGCTATAGCCCAGCCCCTGCTTTGTACATTTTTAAGTAGTTGAGATAGTATTTCATACATTATTTTGTAAGCTGTTCTTTTTGTTTTTATCTCAGCAAGAGACTAATTTGATTAAGAGGAAAAAGCTGCAAAGATTCAGAAGTGCCTTCCGTATAAGAGCATTTTTGATTCTGTTCATAAACCCTAAGTGGGTACTTCTTTGTCTTTTAAATTACTTTTGTGCTCAAGGAGAGATGAGGTTGAAGAGTTGGTCCCTAGTACATCTCAAAGTCAGTAATCATTCTGCTCTCTAATTGAAGAATAAATGCCCAGTTTTACTTTGTGCTTTTTCCAGGTCTGTGTTAATCAGGATGCTGGATCTTTGGGCTTTCAGATAATTAGAGGCGGACATTTTGCTCCTGTTGTTCAATAACCTTTCCTTTTCCTTTTCAATGCTTTCTTATTTGTTATCAAAAGAGAAATTACATCAAAGAAGCAGGGTATACATTTATGTGGCTCAAATACCATGACCTGTTTGTATATTACTCGAGAACTGGGAGTATTTAACTTGGAAACCAGGTATGCAAGTAGAGATGAGAGCAGTATTTCCTTTTAACAAGAGACACACCCAGATCCAGGAGACCAATAGTGAAAAATGTCATGTGGCTGTTCTTCCTAGCTGGCTGCATTTCTTAGACCAAAGCAAAATTCAGCTAATATCAGGGACTGTGAGGGTTTTTGAGCTGATGCTTTTGGCTATCATTCAGTCTAAGGAAGATACTGTCTTGTTAAAATTACTCTTACTATTCTCAGGAGAGAGGGCAATAGAAATCCACCGCAGTCACCAAATTCTCAAAAGTACCTTGAGTTATGGTCATTCTAGAATGATAAATAAAAAGCACGTGTAAGTAGGAAACAGGATACTTCGGCTATCGTTTTCTGTAATCCTAACCATGCTAAGAGCTTATTCCTGGCAGGAATGGATTTTTAAAACCCTCGTCCTCACTGTCATTATCATCCTGGTTGTCGTCATCGTGGTCCTAGTCATCATCATCATCATCATCATCATACCTGGTATATATGAATCAGGAGCCAAAGAGGGCTACTTGATTGGACTCAACTGTCCATTTGGGGGATGTAGTGAGTTGTGGGCCAGATTGTGTCCCCCAAAATGTTCAAGTTCACAGCCCGGGTTCTACAAATGTGATTTTATTTGGAAATAGAGACTTCACAGATATAAACAAATTAAGATAAGCTCCAACTGGATTGTGGGGGTGTGTCTCTAAATCCATGAATAGTGTGCTTTGAAGGAGACCATGAGACACACAAGAAAGGGCAGCATGTGAAGATGGAGCAGAAGCTAGAGAGGTGCAGCCACAAATCAAGGAGCACCAAGCTTTGCAGAAACCATCAGAAACCAGAAGAGGCTGGGACGGATGCTTCCTTCCTAACAGAGGGAGTGGCTCTGCTGACACCTAGATTCTAGACATTGAGTTTCCAGAACTGCGAGAAAATAAATTCCTGATGATTTAAGCTTCCAAGTTTGTGGTTATTTTTCGTGGCCCTTGGGAAATGAACACATAACACAGATGGCATTGATTTCTATCTACTCTAAGTACACCCTTTTTTAGGAGGATTAGAGATGTTTTATGTTCTCAGACTGAGTGATAAACTGTTTCTTATTCATCATTGCTTCCCATGGATGGAAATGCAGAGGAGCTGCTGTAGTTCAGAGAAACTCATGTTCCTCTGTCTTAGGCTGGGTTTCCTCAGAAGCAGACACTGACACAAGGACCTGTGTACAGTAGTTTCTTGGGAGATGATCCAAGGAAGCAGTAAAAAAGGAGTGGGGGGCTGGGATAGGGAAGGGAAGGAAGCAAATAAAGCACACGTGACCTATGAGTTCTTTACTGTGGGCAACTGGGACTCAATCCCACTGGGAAGCTCTGGGAAATGATGTTGATAAGCCTCAGCCCTTTCTCTGAGACAGGAATTAGAGTCTTTTTTTTTTTTTTTGCCATAAATGCTCAGTGTCTTACCCCCAAACATGCTATCCTTGCTTATGCCAATGGAGTGAAGGTTTGCAATTCTAAAACTCACTTTGTTCCCATAATTTCCACCTCTTAATCTTTGCATTTGATCTCCAAAATCCTAACAGGGAGGGCTTTCCATGAATAGAACCAAATAGAATTATGTGTACTCTTTTACTTGTTTCCAGTATTATTACTGATTTCTTCTAGTCTTTCAAAATTTATTCATCATTCTGGAGGAAGCCCTCCTCCTGGATTTATTTCTTCATACCTATTTTCTAGATTAGAACTCTTAGTCTAGCTCTTGTCTATGTGTGCTATGCAAAATACCGGGTACTAGTCAAGAGACTAGATCTTCAAAGGGTAGATTTAAGGTCAAATTCCCATGTCTGATTCTGCTTAAAGCACAGTAAAATAATTCTTTTGAGGATCTGAATTGAGAAACAGCTTTCTAGGCATTAATGTCTACTCAATTGATATTTTTTAAAATAAAAATTTCAGTCTCTTAGCTGCTGAGTCAGAAGATTTACTTTAGAAATGTACTTCTAGGTCTTGGATTTGATCAGGCAAAGAACATCTATTAAAAAGTTAGCAAAATTATTTAATTGCTTCACAGAAGAATTGATGAGTGGGATATATTTTGGTTCACACAGAAATACTTGCTCTAGAAGAACATGCTTTCTCCCCATCCACTCAGAGAGCCTTTTGGATGTTGCAAGTTTTTTACAAAAATTCAAGGCATGCAGAAAAGAAAAGTTCTATATCGCCTCGAACAATACCAAGTGGCAATGGAACACCTGCCAAATGAACCTGGGTTTTGTTTCAGCAGCAACAGCAGCAGCATTGAAACTTTCAAGGTGTGATGAATTGTTATCCACCATCTGTTTTACAGAATGTTAATTCTTCTTGAACCAAAATTACAGTCCAGCAAATGAGCTCTGAGCAAAGCAAAAAGTCATCATTCATATGATGCTATAGAGAAAACTTGAGCCGGAAATTATTAGCACAAATGATTTGCCAGAAACAGAGTGGAATCTTATTAAAGACCAGAGAAAATGGTGAATTAGATAATGAGGAGCAAAACAAGCAGTCAGCTATAGGGAAAGAGAAAAATAATATTTCCAGAGGTTAAACCAGAGGATGTTTTTTATGCAGTTCTGTTCTTTATGAAAAAATTATCGACCATCTCTAAAAAATCTACAACATGGTGTCTGTTTAGGGTTGTGAGTGTTGACTTATAAAACATTGTTGTCCTGGGCTCCTCTTTTCCCTGTTATTGTGGTGATATACTGTATAGAGGGCATATATCTCTACTTTCTTTTGAACCTTCCTAAACTCTACATATTACTATTACATCATGAATATATCAACAACGCAGGAACATTTCCTAGAGAATGAACTATAAAGATTTCCTCCCTGGAAATTAGAATTAGATTCTTGAAAACCTTTGTGATAGGAAGACTTTTAGTTGAAAAACTAAAGGATATATACAGGAGGATATAGGAATGGATCTCAAGGATGACTCTGAAAGCTCTAATAAATATACACTTACTCCTATGTCTATGTCCATCTTGTGTCTGTGCTTTGCTTTACCTATATCTATTTTCCTATGTATCTGTCTGTACCCACCTATTTATAGTCATTCACACATCAGGCAGCATATCAAATGAAATATAAATACTTTTCCCATATCTAAGTTTTAAAAAACTGAGAAGGCGATGCAATGACTTCCAATTTCTTTAATCTTCAGATATCTTTCTGAGATGATGTTTCTTGATGATTTTGGTGATAAACAAAGAAGTGAAGTGGATTTCCCTGAAGTGGAGTCCTCTAACTCTTGGGTCTCCAAAATCTTAGATTTTCTTCTTTTCTACATTCTCTTATGAGCACAAAGTTATGAGATTATTTCTTGAGGAGATTTATCAGCTCTTGGGATCCCTTTGAATGGTACCCTATGAAGGTCTAGGAATATCTTTATTTCAATACAAAATGATTGTGTGGTTTTTTTTTTTTTTGCTTATCACATTATAATATGTAATTTAAGAATTTTTGGAGTAATTCAGAAAAGGTCAAAGAAGAAAAATAAGTCATTCATAATTCTAGCATCCCAATGCAGCTATTATTAATATTCTGATACATATTCTTCCAAGTATATGCTTAAAAACTTTCCAGATAATAGTCTCATGACACAATGAGGTTAAAGTAACAGTAATTATCTTAAACTCCACTGACTGGTACTACCTTTGTTTGGTTGTAAAAGTCTGAGCCCTCCCTCAATTCCACACCACATTATTTTGGGCAGGTCTAAGTTGTCTCCTGCAGTCTCTCACATAAGCCTGTCTTTAGCAATTCACTTTCACTCCATGAAATCTCTTCAAGAAGTAGGCATGGTGGCATGGGTAGCCTAAGTTCCCACTCTAAAATCTTAGCAATTACTGTAAAAGAGAGACACTTTTCCCATTGATTGTGACTAAAAGTATCAGTGAAAATTATGAAGATCCTGTGCTTCTTAAGTCACTCCAGATGGGGAATGGGCTTCTCTGACTGGCAGCTGCATTAGACCCTGAGTGACAGCTTTGTTTTCTTCTCACCCCAGAACCTAGAGAGGAGAGAGGGGGAGACTAGACTAATCAGCAAGTAAGCCAGGACTGAGGGAAATTATGCAATCAGGGTGGAGAGGACTGGTTCCTAAAAAGACACTAGACAGACTAGAGCAAACATCTAGTACAATGTACATATTTCTAAATTTTGTTGTGATCATAGAATTTTATGCAGGGTATTTATTTTGCAAAGTCTCCTTGCACCACTTATAAAATTGTATGAAATAAACTCCACCAAATGCTCAACCGTGGTTTATGTAGTTTATGGACTAAATTGTTCTGTGTCTCTATTCCTGAGATGTAAAATAAGGATGATAGTAACTCGCCCCACAGGCTATAAGTATACAATATTGTTTGGCACATACTAGATGCTTAGTAAATCTCAGCTAAAATAATCATTACTATTACTACACTGCCTTTTTCTAAAAGCAGGTTTTGTGTCAGTATGAGGCCACTGGGCTCAATAAATGGGAGGGGGCAGGCACCAGGAAATTAGAGCCTTCAGGATATCAATTACAAATTACTGGTTTTTGTAATATAGTTAACTTATATATGTAATTTGATTTGCTTCAAAATGCTTTGCCAAACACTGGTTCTTGTTTTCATGATGCTGTGTTCCTCTGTCTCCTGACTGTTTTGTGTTTGTAGTCCTGTATCTGGGCCCATTCTCCCTTTTAGTCATACTTGGTATTTGGGTTTTCCTGTGAGTGGGAGGAACATTTTAAAATCCTTTCTGGAAGTCCTGGATGGAAAACGATTCCCTATTGTGTTGCACCATAAGGTTTCCTGTGTAAGACTATTAACCCCAAGAGCTGGAGCTGATGAGCTCTGTTGTCTAAATACTTGATGCTCAGAGTCATTTGCCTTCTCAAGCACCGCATGGTACCAATATGTTCTTACCTGGTTAGAAGCTGACACTTCCTGTGCAGTTGGCAGGAGGCAGAACAAGCCTGGATCCAGACTTCTATCCCATTTTATTAGCTAGTCACAAAGCAGAGCAGTGGTCACTCAAAGTGGTGGACCCAATAGGCACACAGCTGTGGAAATGGGGAGAGACAATTTCATGTGTTTTCAGTGAAGAATTTACACATGCAGAAGAAATGCTGCAGACTCTCTTCTCCTCCCAGAGGTTTCCAAGTGCCTGTCTAACCAAAACCCAATGCCTCCTGTTGGCCTTGACCTATGGCAAGGAACTTACCTGCTCTCCTTGAATTCCTATTACAGACTAGGCTATAGGTGACTCATTTAAGAGTCAGGGTCGGAAGAGCTCTGGGTGGTTAAATTGAGAGTTGGCGGAATGAGGAGCCAGGTTCAGGCCTGTCTGACCATGAAGCCCATGTTTGAGAGGCATGATGTGGGAGTTAGGATGTGGGTTCTAAACATAGAGTCCCAGCTCTGTCATGCATTGGCTGTGTGATCATTGGTTAGTAACTTAATCTGTGTTTCCATTCCTAAGATATAAAGTGGGAATGATAAAAATATTTTGTTCATAGTGCTGTCATTGCCTTAAATAATTTACAGCCTGGTACATATTAAGTGCTTAATAAATATCTGTTGAAATGACCATTATTATTATTGCTACTCTGCTCTAATCTAGGAGAGGGTTTTCAATTTTAGTGTGAGGGCATAGTAAATGGGAGGGGCAGGCACTCTGAAGATAGAATCCACAGGATTTCAAAGATGAGTTATTACTGAACCCCCCCTCAGTACCTCAATATCTTTTCTTCATTATGTCTGGGTCTTGCTCAGGCTCAGTTTGAGCCATTTTCTAAAAAGAGACAGAATGTACTAAAATTCTAGCTGGGCAACAATTCCAACATTAAAAAGTGTGTCTGCCCCTAGGAAGTCATAAAAATTCATGGAACATTTCATCTTAAGAGTATAACTGATACAACAACAGAAAAAACACAACAGTGATACCCATTTACTAACTAACATTTTTGGTATTTCTCAAGATAAATATATAATGCTGAATATTTTAATCCATTAAGATTTTCCATTTTATCTATGTTTAACAAATTAGATATTGCTATAAAGAGATTATGGAATCTAATACATCTAATTTAATTTTTCCTTAAATAATGGTTGGATAAATATTAAAATGAAAAATTACTTTTCTTTTAAGCAAGGGAGTTTTTTTTTTAGTTGATTTTGCTTGGGATCTTATAATGTGTTGCAAAGCCTAAGGAACCCTGAAATGATGGAACAATCTTTCCAGTTACAGTAAAATAACTTGGAGTTCTTAAAAAAGAAATTGTGACATCTTGGCCCTTCTCAACTGTTCTGATACAGTTGGTGTGGAAGGTGTCTAGGTATGAAAAGCTTCCCAGGTGTGTCTGATGCCAGCCAAGACCCAAGACCCCAGACTCCAAGCCAGCTAGAGGAGTGGTTTGTCATTAGCAAGATAGAAATTGACACTTATTGCATTTCTTGGTTGACCAAATTAATTTTGTGGAGACTTGCAGTTCACTGTTGCAAAAGACACATGGTGCTGAACATTTCTTTTAGTGTGTGCAACTATGGCTGTGGTTGGGTGTTAAGAGGATGTGGGAGCAGTGGGAGTTGCTAATGTTTTGCTTATTTTGTTTCATTAGAAAAGCATTTTTAGAAATGCACAGACATTTTGTATTTTTCAAAGACATGAAAAGTAATCTTTGTAACCAGAAAAAGAATGTTGGGAAAAATCATAGCCAGCTGTTGCTTTTTAAAATGAGCTTTAAAAATTCCTTGTGGAGCCCAAGAAATATTATATTGTGTGGATGATCTTTTTTCTCACTCAGCAAACCTGAAGTTCTATTAATTTAACTATTAACTGTATATTCACTTTTTTTGCATTTTTAGCCATACACATATACTATACTACATATTTTTACTATAACCAACCCATATTTGCAATGTTTGATCTGATAAATTTGACATGTATAGGTGCTCATAAAACCACCATAATTGAGATAGTGAATACAACCATCATGATCACACCAAAATTTGCTCTTAACCTTTTATAAACCTTTTCTCCTAATCCATATATGTATATATATAAGCAACAGGGAAGAATGACTACAAATTGAAACCTCCAAAACTCTGAGCTAAAAAATACACACACACACACACACACACACACACACATATCTATACATTTAGTTGTAGTTGGACACAATACCTTAATTTTATTTATTTATCTTTCATGCGGTGCTGAGGATTGAACCCAGAGCTTCGCATGTGCTAGGTGAGTGCTCTACTGCTGCCACAATCCTAGCCCCTGACGTTTTTCTTATACTTGGGTTGAGTATATGTTTGGGAGGAAGACCACTGAGATAAAGTAACATTGCATCATACATACTATTGACAAACCTTATCAATATTGATGTTAACCTTGGTCATCAGACTATGTAGTATTTGCCAGGTTGTTGATTTTAAATCCACCACCCTTTTCATAATGCACCTTTTGGAATGAAGTCACTATGCATAGTTACATTTAAGGAATAAATAATTACATTCTACTGCCTTAAGTGTGGAGTATTTCATAAATTATTTGGACTTTTTTCATGGAAAATTTGTCTATTATATCTAACTTTTCATTCAATGGCTTTACATTAGTATAGATTCATGGGTATTCACGGGCATTTATTTTATACTTTGGATTTTTACCTAGTATTACTTTATTAATTTTGTTGCCCAAGATATTCCAGATTTGTTCCAGTTATGATGCTCAGCATTTTACTGGAAGCTCTTACAGTTGGTTCCAGAATCCCTGTGACATATGCCCATCATTGTGGGTTTTCTTTTTTTAAAAACAAAAATTTCTTATTTTATATGTTAGATGTTCCTGGCTTGTTTTGTATATTTTCTGCCCTAGTTTTAGTATCAGCAACTTATCCTAAGAGCTCTTATTCCTTTTATTGGAGGATAGTACTTAAGTCCAAGATCTCGGCATTAGATATGTTCCTTGCTGCTGGGCCTTCTCAGGTGTCAGAGCTAGAAGATGTATGTGTATATTTTAAACTTTGTATACACACTTATCTAAAGTATTTCCAAATAACCAACTTTATCTATATTAAACTAGAGTTCATAAAAACGTGTTACAGTTTGGATCTAGAATATTGCCCAAAGCCTCAGTCCCCAGCTTAGCCATATTTGATGGTAGAGGAACCTTTAAGTAGTGTGGCCTAGTGGGAGGTCTTAGGTCTCTGGGGACATGGCCTAAAAGGAGTTGGTGGGAATCTAGCTCCTTTCTATTTTTCTTACTTTCAGGCAGCATAAGGTGAGCAGCTTGTTCCAACACATCATATACTCCCCACCATGATGGGCTTCACTACAGGCTCAAAAGCAACAAGGAGGAATGACTACAAATTGAAATCTCCAAAACTCTGAGGTAAAATAAACCTTTCCTATTTTTCAGTTGATCTATCTCAAGTATTTGTTATAATAGTGGAAAGTTGACTAGCATAAGACATTTTCAACTCTAATCCCATACCACATGAATCTTTTTAGCATCCTCACCTTGTTTAGCTATAAGTTTATACCATCTGCCATTCATTTGCTTCATTGTTCTGCTCCAATATAAACATATAGTGCTTTCAGAATTGTTAACCCAACAGGAATATTTTTTTCTCAACTAGATTATCTTGCTTATGTGAAGTTCCTATTTCCATTTATTTCCAAAATTTCTTAGATCAGCATTTCATTACCCCATTCACTTCTGTGAGATTGTTTTATGCATTTGTAATACACTTAGATTCTTTTTACATCTCACATTCTCTGCTGGAACCTGCTGACCTCCTAAAAGATTTTTAAAAAAATTTGCATGTGTTGAAGTTTGCTTTTTGTGCTATAGAATTCTATGGGTTTTGAAAAATGATTAATGTCTTGTGTTTACCATTAAAGTATTACATAGAATAGTTTCACTGCCCTAAAATATCCTCTGTTCCTCACCTATCCAACCTCCCTCTCCACTTCCTGAGACCCTGGCAACTCCCTGTTTAATGTTTCTATGGTGTTGCCTTTTTCAGGATGTGTTGAATTGAGATCATACAGCATAGAGCTAATTCAGACTGGCTTCTTTCTTTAGCAATATGTATTTAAGATTCATCATTTTTGTGGTTTCATAGCTCATCTCTTTTATCACTGAAGAGCATGCCTCTGTATGCATGAACTGCAGTTTGTTTATGTATTTAGCTATGGAAGGACATCCTGGTTGCTTCTGGTTTTTGATGATTACAAATAAAATTGTCATAAACATTCATAAGCAGTTTGGGCATGAACATAGTTTTTAAATCAGTTGGTAAACACCTAGAAGTGTGATTACTAAATTGTAAGGAGATGTATGTGTGTATTCTGAATTGTAGGGAATGACTGTGTTTAGTTTCATAAAACTGCCAAACTATCTTCCAAAGTAGCTGTCCCATTGAGTTGCCTGAGTCAGAGTGCCTGTTGCATCAGATCCTAGCAGCCTAGTCAATCCTTGATATTGTCAGTTTTTGGTTTTAGACTTTCTGTAGGTATTTAGGGGCACCACATTTTTTTTTTAATTTGCAATTCCCTAATGAATAGTCACGTTGAGAACCTTTTCATATATATATTTGCCATCTGTAAATTTTCTCTGAGGATGTGTCTGTTCAGAACTTTTGTTTATGTTTTCACTGGGCTGTTCATTTTATATAGCTGAGTTTTAAAAATCCTTTGTTTAATCTGAAAACAAATCCTTAATCCCACATGTGCATTGCAAATATTTCCTCTTTGTAGCTTACCTTTTCATTCACTTAAGAATGTTTTTCTCAGAGAAGTTTTTCATCTCAACAAAGTCTGATTTATCAGCTTTTTCTTTTGTGGATCGTTATTGGTTTTGTGTTAAGACTCCCACCAATTCTAAAGTTAACTAGAGTTTCTCCTATGTTGTCTTCAGGATAAATGTATGGTATATTTTGAGTTAGTTTTTATGTTAGTTGTGAGATCTTTGTCTAGATTCATCTCTTCCACCTTCCCCTCCTCCTTTTTCTTCTTTTTGTACAGGAACATCCAATTGTTCTGGCACTATTTTTTGAAAAGCCTAAACTTTCTCTATTTAATTAATCATTTTTTCTTCTTTTCAAAATTCAAAAGACTATATTTATGTGAGTGTATTTTGGGATGTTTATTTGATTCCATTGTTCTTTTAACAAGATCACAGTGTCTTAATTACTCTAGCCTTATAATAAGTTTTGAAATAGGGAAGTACTAGTCTTCCAACATTGTTCTTTTTCAGCATATATGTTGGCTGTACTATCTTTAGCACTCCCATACAATCTCAAATCAAAATGTCAATATCTGCAAAATAGCTTGCTGGTATTTTCATTGTGATCACGTGTTAAGGAGCTTTCTATCATTGTGACAAAATAAATAAGAAAAATAACTTATAAGGAAAAAAGATTTATTTTGACTCACAGGTTTGGGGTTTTTCAGTCCCTATTGCTTTGGGCCTGTGGTAACATGGTATATCATGGCCAGAGCACATGGTGGAGGAGGCATATTCACTTTCTGGTAACTAGGAAGGATGGAGAGGGAGACAAGAGAGAAAGAAAGAAAGGGCCAGGGTTCCAGTATTATCTCCCAGTGCCATGCCCCCATGATCTAACTTCCTCCCACAATGTGCTGGAGACCAAGTCTTTCACACATTTGCCTTTAGAGGACACTCCATGTCTAAACTATAGCACATCACATTAAATCTTTTTAAAAATTTTACTGGAAGTTCTTGGAATTGATGCAGGGTTTCATGCATCCTAGGCAAGTGTTCTACTGCTGACTTATATCCATCCTATGTCCTGCATTAGATCTTTAGATCAAGTTAACAAAAATTGACATCTTAATTAAATTAAATATAGAGTCTGATTTGGACATGGAATATTACTCCATTTATTTAGATCTTTCATTTTTCTCATACTGTTTTATAGTTTTCTGTATATGGGGTCCTGTACATATTTTGTCAGATTCATACCTAAATGATTCATTTTGGGGGATGATATATTAAAGGTATTGCATTTTAAATTTCAAATTGCAATTGTGCATAGAATTTAATTAATTGAGTATTAGTTCTATAAGTTTTTTGTCAATTCTTTGAGGTTTTATATATAGGCAATCATTTCATCTATGAGTGCAGACAGTTTTTCCCCCAATCTATATACTCTTATATTTCTTTTACTTATTTTATTGCACTAGTGAGTACTTACAATATGACATTGAATTGGAGTGATGAGAGAAGAAACTCTACGTTATTTTTGGAATTTGGGAGCAAATAATAATTATTTAATTTACTATTAAAATTTGTGTTAATGTAGGTTTATAGATAAAGATGTCCTTTAACAAGTTAAAGAAGTATAAGTTGTAGATGTTTGTCTAGGTTCTATTCTTTCTCCTCTTCCTTTTTGTATAGGGATATCCAATTGTTTTTGTACTACCTCTTTTAAGAGACTACCCTGTCTCGATTTCTTTTGTTGTTTGGAACTGCAGCAATTCCTGGTTTGTTGAATTTGTTTTTATTATGCATGTGTGTTAGGATTTTGTCAAGTGCTTTGTCCTGTATCAACTGGCATGATCAGATAATTTACCTCTCCGTCTATTGAATTGTGGATTATTAGGATTGATTTTCAAGCATTAAACTAACCTGCCAACTTGGAAAAAAATCCCAGTTATTTTTATATATTGTCAGATTTGATTTAATGATATTTTGTTAAGGATCTTCCCATCTCTATTCATGAGAGATGTTGGTTTTCAGTTTTCATTTCTTATAATATCTTGATCTGATTTTGATTTTAGGGTAATGCTGGCTTTATAGGATAAGTTAAGTTTTCCTTCTGTTTCTATTTTTCTGAGGAGATGAGTGCCATAGCTGAGTCTAGTTCTGATGCTTTATTTCTTTTGGCTTCCCACCTCCCACATCTTTGCTGTACTTTGTGAGTTTTTGGTTGAAATCTGTACCTATTATATTGGATCCTAGGAACCCAAGTAAAAAGGCCTGCATTGCGAGGATGTTCATGTGGCTTCAGACTCTGTTCTGTTTGCTCTGTGTGTTCACACCTTCTCGTTCCTTTAAGTGCCTTTGTTTTATTCTTCCTCTTGATTTAAATTATATCTCAAATTATCCTCTTCCACCTTATACTGGAGCCCCAATGATGTGGTGATGAGTGGAGAGGGGAAGGAATCCCATAGTCCTGCAAGTAAACGTCAGGCTTTCGGTAGATCTGTGTCCATGGCCAGGACCTTCACAAGTGTTTCTTTTGTACAGCTTCTACTCCCTCTTCTACCCACTTAGGTGATACAATGGGGCAAATGGTGGTTGGAGTTCCAGGGCTCTGCCCCAAATATCCTAGAGCTTGCTGTTCTGGAGTAGGCCCTGGTTATAGACAGGGAGGCTCTGAGTACACTTCAGAAGAACTTTTCTTCTTTTTCCGCTGGAGACAACAAAGGATCTTTCCAGTTTGACAAAATTACCACTTCAGTGTTTCTACAGGTTTATGGCTCCAGTGGTTTCTGCTGCAGGTAGGCAGATTTAAGACACATTTACTTTATTACTGTTGCTTCTTTATGCTTCACCTGTTCTTTCTCTCCTTCACCACTCCATCACCACATGCACACACACTCTCCTTGCCTCACAGACCTCTGTGAGAATGTTTCTATCTTTGTTTATGTGATTTCGAAGTTTTGTAGTTTTATTCATTAAATATTTGATTCCTCTTGAAAATTTTGGTAGATATGAGTCAGTATTTTTTTTAATTTATCTTTTGTCCAAATGCCAGGCTGGTTTTTTTTTTTAAATGATCTTTTCCCTATTTACTTGAAATATCATTGCTCTCTGATATGAGTTGAAAAATATATATTCAGTTGAAAAATACATTCAATCTATTTCTGAACTCTCAAATTTGTTGCATTGATCTGGAATTTTTTTTTCCTGTGCCAGGACCAATTTTTAAATGTGTATTTCACAATTTGGCAAGTTATTTATAAACATGTATTATAATAACACATTAATTGTATAGATTGTTTTAAGGCTAATTAGTATCTTCACAACATTTATTTAGAATTTTCAATAATAGGTATATGTTTTTATTTATCATTTTGTATTCTAAGTAGAATTTAAAAACTTTTCTTTGTGTCCGTCCTATACACTTCTAGTGTTAATTTTTAGCTATTTTGTCTCTTCATTGTATCTTCTTACCAGATATTTGCATATAGGAAAGCAATCTATTTTGGGAAATTAATTTTGTAACCACATATTTTGTTGAGTTATTTCCTTGTGTCTAATAGTTTTCTAGTTGTTTTTCTTGGGTTTATGATTATATAACCATATCATTTTCAAATGATGATAATTTTGTCTTTTCTGTTTTTCATCTCATTTATTTTTCTTGCCTAATGACAGTGGCCAATCATTTTTTACAACAATGTTATCTAATAGAGCATATTTTATTATAATAAGTATTTCTTTAAACCATAATTATCTCATTGTTTTTTTAGATTACAAAGTCATAGTGGTAGAGACTTTTGTTCTTAATGTATAAAAAATGTAAGCATATGATAGGTAATTAACAGTTTAAGTTAATCAATGATTTAGGCAGAACAAAATAAACTAGGTTGAGCTAAGATCAGTAGAGAAATATTTCAACTAGGTAAATTAACTTAGGCAACATGCTAATCCTTAAACTTTACAGGGACAGTAAAAGAGTCTCTGAAAGACTGGTGAGTCTCATAGTTGAAACTTGTGATTGTTGATCACCAATACCCTCAAGGAACTGTGTCCTTTAGGCCTATCTTAGGACAGATGAAATAAGGGAACAAGGTGACTAGAGCTTTAATCTTTTAAAAATACTAATGGAGCAGAATGAAATGCAAAAAATTCAACTCATGCATCCACGGGCAACTGATTTTTGACAAAGTTGCTAAGAATATACACTGATGTAAGGACAGTCTTAACAATAAATGATGTTGGAGAATTTAGATAGCTTCATGCAGAAGAATGAAACTAGACTCTTATCTCTCATCAGCTACAAAAATCAACTCAAAAAGGATTAAAGACTTAAATATAAGACCTAAAACTGTAAAACTACTAGAATAAATCATGGGGAAAATGCTTCAGAACATTGGAATGAACAAGGATTTTTGTACAACAGCCCCAAAGTACATGACACAAAAGAAAATACAGACATATGGGTTTTAATCAAACCAAAATGCTCCAGCAAAGCAAAGCAAATAATCACGAGAGTGAAGAAATACCCCAAAGAGTGGGAGAAAATATTTCAAATTATACATATGACAAGGGCTTAATATTAATTCAGAACACATATGGAACTCCAAAAACTTAAGAGTAAAAAATTAGATAACTCAATTAAAAATAAGCAGTAGACCTAAATAGACATTTTTAAAAAGAAGACACATAACTGGTCAAAAAGGATATGAAAAGTGTTCAGTAACAGAGAAATGCAGATCAAAAACACAATGAGATATTATCTCACTCAAGCAATAATGGCTATTACAAAAAAAAGATAACAAGTGCTGGTGAAAATGTGGAGAAAAATAAACACTTGCACACACTTGGTTGGTGGGGATGTCAATTAGTGTAGCCATTCTTGGAAACTGTATGGGGATTCCAAAAACATTAAAAACAGAATTACCATGTGGTCTCACAATCCCACTCTTGGCTATATATCTAAAGGAAATGAAATCAAAATGTCACAGTGACATCTGTTTTCCCATTTATTGCAGCACTATTCACAGTAGTCAAGCAATGGAAACATCCTAAGTGTCCATCAACTGATGAATGGATAAAAGAAATATAATACATATACATAGTGAAATACTACTCAGCCATAAAAAGAATTAATACTTCCATTTGCAACAACGTGGATGGCACTAGAGGTCATTATATTAAGTGACATAAGCCAGACTCAGGAAGATAAGTATCATATGATCTCACTCATATGTGGAATCTAAAACGTAGTTGATCTCAGAGATTAAGAATAAAACAGATTTTATCATTAAAATAAGGCTGGGGAGTGTAGGGGGAAAGATGAGGGAAGGTTAATTAATAGGTACTAAATTGTGGTTAGACAGAGTAAGAATTTCTAGTGCACTATTGCAAAGTAGGGTGACTATAATAGCAATTTTTTTTTACTGTACATCTCAAAAAGGTAGAAGAAAGGATTTTGAATGTTTTTGCCATAAAGACGTGATAAGTGTTTGAGGAGAGAGATTTTTAAAAATTCTTATGCAATATATACAGTATGAAAACATCACATGGTACCCATAATATGTACAATTTCTGTGTTGTTGTTAAAAATAAACAGTTTAAAAAGTAAAGTGTGTTTCTGGAGGAGAAACAAGGGACGAGAAGTAGAGGTGTTCTGGGTTTTCTGCAGCCACGCTGCAGCCTCAGAGCAGCAACTAGAAATATCCCCAGCTCCTGGATGAAATGCAACAGTGGTTCTGTGGGTGAACAGAAGATTGGCTCTCCTGTGTATAACAAGCATCAGGAGCCTTTGAAGAGTGTGGAGAGGCAGACATACATCAAAGGCAGTTCTGAGAACCCTCGCAGTGAGGCCTCCTAGAACATGGCGAAGGATAAAGCATCAGCACCAGCAGCATGAAAAAGACGGCTTCTGGTTGGAAAGCACCCAGAGTGAGAATTGCAACTGCAATAAATATACCAAAGACACCTGTGTTCTCGAGTTCTGAGCAGGGGCCAAAGTCTCACTATTTAATAGACTTAAAAATATGGGCAAACCCGAGACTAAAGGCCTTGGCTTGTGGCCTGATGGACAAGTGTCTCTGGCTTGGTAATGGTTCCTGCAACCAAAATATGGTGCTCAAAAATAGTACTCTCCTTTTCAACTCTATTCCAGTAAGTCCTTTATCATGCATCTTTATTTCAGAGAAGATTGCTTCTAACTTTTCCATTAGAAAAATGAATATTATGATGGATTTCCTTTTTCCATTGAAGTTAATTGACCATGGGCAATACTAATAAGCACTGTGTCTAGTAGAAAGAAAAGCAGAGGGATGTTCACAAATTGCTATGGGCAAGCAGAGATTGTGGCTCATTTGAGGAACTGAGGCTTCTGATGAGTTGTGTTACTCAAGGCAGTCTCAGAATCCAGCAATTTATTTCCAAATGGAATTCATGCCTTCATTCTTTTTTGTCATTAATCCATTATTTGATTCATGAAACCCTTTGATATAGCATGTGGACAGTACTGTGGATTTGAAAATGAACAGACTTTCGTCCAGCTGGTATGGGAAATGGATCACTTTACTTTCTCTATATAGAACCTTTTAATTTCTTTTGGTCATAAATCTTTATGGAAATACTGAGTAGCAATAGACTCTCTTCCCAGGAAAAGTCATTTGAGCCTGATTTTACTTCATCTAGTTTCAGGGATGCACAGCTACCTGATGGTGGTGTACCACCAGGAAGGCAATCAGCCTCAGGATTGATGATAGAAGGTGGTGAGTTTTATGCATCATAATAGTGAATTTTGTGTCTCTGACTAAAACTTTCTTGGATATTTCATTCTTATAATTCACCTTTCTCTTTTAATTCAAGCTTTTAAATATTTTCCTCTGTAGAATAGTATAGAAAAATTACTGCACAAAGGGATTGGTTGAGGATGGAGATCAAGCATTTTGTAATATTGGCAATTGGCTGAAGGTTTTTCTACAACAGCATTCCATCCCTGGAGAGCTGGAAGACACTTTGGTTGGACTGGTGTTAAGCCTTGCCTAGGATCACATGCTGGTTAATAGTGGGTTGGGATACAGTGTTCCTGATTTGACTTTTCATACCCTGATTCTGTCTCTAGCTCTATCTTTAGGCTGAAAACTCCAGGAAAGTCTAACACATAACTTTTTCTGAAGAAGCTAAGAATTTGTTTACCAGAATTGTTAGGAAAAAAAGAGGGAATTAGTGAGGTGTTTTCCTGCTTAAAATGAATGTGTTAAATATGCACCTGCCTCCACATAACGCAATTTTATTTAAAGGTGGATAAAAATTTAAAAGAAGCAATTTATTTGACTTAAGACATAAAACAAATATTTTGTCCAGAGGAATATGATTTTTATTTTATTTTGTTTTAAGATTCTTTGAACAGAAGTTTTCTTTCCATGATGTTGGGACACTAGCATTGCCCATTTAGGGTTAAAAATTGCTAAAGTCAGGAATTGAAATGCTGACAGCCTCATAACCTCAGAGGCCAAATGGTACCACAAGTTCTCACATTTTTTAACTTTAGAAGACCCTAGAGACTACTTTTATTGTATATTTTATGAAGCCATCTGTCTTTTTTTTTTTTACCAGAGCTAGTATATGTTCAAAACTTTAAATAAATTTTTTTTTTGTGTGTGTATGTGTGGCAATGGACCAACACTTCACCCTGTGTAGTGGCCAGCAGAAAATTTACAGCAGGAGACTTGGGCGCAGCTGAATCTAGCAGCTGCAAGGGTAGTCATGGCAATTGCAGTAGGTGGGCATTCCATGCTAGGTGCATTTTCCTAACTCAGCCAGGAATGATCAATGCCATCAGTCATTTTAATTGACACATTCTTTTTAGGGATCTTTCTTTGGATTTGCTAACATGCTATCATTTAAAATTCTTCACATTTCAAATGAGACTCCATAAAGTGAAAGGCTCCCTTCCAATCCATATTTTGCTGCCTGGGAGTGAGTGAGGGGCAAGTTATGAAAGACCAGTGCTTTGCTGGTGGTAAAGCACTAGAGTAGCCATGCAAAAAAAAAAAAAAAGTGGTTTTAGCTTCCATGGAACTTAAATATAACTCCCAGTCCAGATGTTTACAATGCAAGTCCTAGCATATTTGAGTATAAGGTACAAAGGGCTTGGTATAGGAAAAGTATTCAGTGCAGTCAGTTATCTACATGTAGGCTACCTCCTACTGCTACTTTACACTTTTAAATTCAATGTAAAAATCATCAATCATAATTTATATCCATGTGAATGGAGATGTTCCAAAGGCCATTTCATATTGATTGTGAAAGATGCTGTAATCTCTAAAAGAATATAGGTCATCCTAGTAAGAATACAAGAATAGAGGAACTTGTAATTTTAATCAAAGCTGCCAGCAGCATTTCCCCCTTTTTTTAGGAACATATTAACAGTGCCTTTTGAGAGGATTGTGAATGTTCAGGGTTAAAAGTGAATGTACTTTTTTTGTCAGAAGTTGATATAAAGAAATAAGTTTGGAATAGAACATGTGCTGTTGGTGTTTTGGGATGAGAATAATAGTGCTGGTAGGCAGCAGGAGAATGCCTAGGAATGAGTGGTAAAAGCCTCTCAGAAGTTTAGGTCAGTGGTTGTCAAATCCATGTGCCTAAGAATCACTTGGTGGACTTGTAATAAAAATAGGGTTCTAACACCTGCTCCCAAGTGAACCAATGGACACTGCACTCTGACCTTGCCTTGTGTGCTAATATTCCTAGATGCATCTGAATAATAATAACAACCTACAAAATACACGAATTCTGCAACTTGTTTTTAAGTCACAATATAGGAACACATTTTGTTTCAAAGCAGGTAAAAACAATACATGAATTATGTTTTAAAAATTTAAATGGCATAGCAGTAGCATGATGATGTAGATTACAATAAATATTTTATTTTTACAGAAAATATAGAAAGTATTTTTATTAAAATTTGATATAAGTGAACAACTGCCCTCTACATAAAAATGATCGATTCTCTAAACATAGCTCATTAGTATCCAATTATTCTTAATTTTCAGGTTATTTATGGGCTACAGCCAGCAATCTCCCTACTTCATATCATCATCTTCTTAACTATATTAGTGTGTATTACAAACCAGCCTCAAAATCAACACAGTTTTATTAAAACATAGAACGTAATACTTTTGATTAATATATACCTTTGATCAATAATAGGCTGACAGAAAAATAAAGGTTGTTTTTACATGAAAGTCACAGAATATATTGACAGAAAAACTGCTATATTTAATACATCATTTATCTATTACCCCAGACTCCAAAGATGACAAATACCTTCCCTTCCACACAGAGGCAGACATCCTTCTTGATTATCTCTTTCCCCAGTTAAATCAGATGCTACCTCAGAATCCTTCTCAACAAAGACATACGCCACCAAGCTCTCAGAGTTGTCCTGAGAGTGAAATTGTATTTGTCATACCCGCCCCACCCCAAACAAAAAGCATTCCTCTCTTTTTCTCTTTCTTTCAACTTTTCAGAAACAATGGTCCATATAATTCATATTGAAGTAAAATCTTGGTAGAAGACCCTGTTCTGCCAAATCAAGAGCAAAGTTCCTTGCCCTTGAAAGGAAGAATGAAACCCCAGGTCACTTCTTAGAGATTGTCCCAGTAGGGGCACATTTGTTCATAAATATGCAACAGATATTTTGTATGTGTCCATTGTTAAGAGCACAGTGATCTCAACCCAATGCAACTGAAACTTTTCAACTGAAAAGTCAAGGCTTAACATTTCTCTCTGAAGTTCCAATTTGAAATAAACCAACAAACAAAATGTCCCAAATTATTTTAGGAAAGTACCATGTGTCTCAATTTGACTTCTCTTTTTAAGGCTTAGCCAAATTGTATTTTGTCTACTTTTCTATAAATTTATATTTTGTTACATTATGATGTTTGTATTGTCCTTTAAATTATAAAATAAAAATAATCTCATTTTAGGAAACTTAACGTACTCAGAAAAAAATATAAAAGTAAGATCACAATGCAAAAAACAGACAAAAATCCCCCAAACCAAAAAACCAACCACTTATAACATTTTTGTCTATTTTGATTTATCACCCAAACATATTGATATAAAGTGTCTTTTTAATTTTATTTTTCCCACAATATCTAGTTTGTTTTCAGCATATGGTTTGCATCATGCTTTTTAAACATGTAATATTTCTTGAGCATTTAATTTAAAATTGGAGCATAAAATTAAATTATCTTTTCAAAACATGTTTTTATGTGTCTTAGTCTGGGTCCTCTGAGGAGCAGATTGCAAAATGGGATTAAACCTGCAAAACTTTTATTAGAAGTGCCTGTGTGAGATAAAATAGGAAGGGAGCCAGATATGGTTTGCCTGGCCATCATACTGTCATTTAAATCTAACCAGGAATGGGTCTGCCTTAAGATCTTGTCTCTGGGGTCATCAGCTGGCAGAAGGCTGGGGAGATGTGGCCTTGGCAGAAATGTAATAATGGATTTTAAAGAGCAGCAGCCAGGTGGGCCTTGGTCTAGTTTTATTTTCTGTGGTTGGAGATCTATTTGGTACATTCTCATAGCCACATGTGTTAAGATTTCTGATAGCCAATCAAATGGATATATTTTTTCCAGTTCTTTCCAATAACTATGATGCATCAATGATTATTTTCTTAGGCTTTTAGACACGAAATTGTTGCATCATGGATGAAACCTGTTTCTGAAGATATTATGCAGTAGTATTAATATTTCTAAATATTTTTGCCAAAAGAATTTCTATATCAACTATGATTTATTTTTAATCTGTCGAGTTATTTGAAAGGTATGCATCATTCTGCTAGTGGCTATCTTCAGGTTTTTCAAAGTAAATTTTTCAGTCTGCATTTGATGGTAGTCTACAAAATAGTTATTTACAACATTCTTAAACCCTCCTCCTCTTCAATTTCTTATTTTCATAATTGTCATATAGCATTCAAGATAATGACTATTATTATTATTGTTTTGGTGGAGAGGGTTACCGGGGATTGAACTCAGGGGCATTTGACTACTGAGCCACATCCTCCGCCCTATCTTGTATTTTATTTAGAGACAGGATCTCACCAAGTTGCTTAGTGTCTTGCTTTTGCTTAGGCTGGCTTTAAACTTATGATTCACCTACCTCAGCCTCCACAGCCACTAGGATGACAGGTGTGCACCACCACACTTGGCCAAGACTATTATTATTTAATAACAATCTTATTAAATTTCAAAAAAACTTTCAAGCATATATTGTTACATTAATAATTACTATAAAATTGGGGGGGGGGAAGAGTACTATCATAAATAAATCCAAGTAAACACAAAGTCCTTTTTTAAAGAGACAGTAAGATTCGGTAGGGGCATTTTAGCATCTTCTTCTATTTGTTGAGATTGAGTCTGTCATAAATATGAAAAAAAATAAAGTGAGAAGGATATGTTTGAACATAATCATTCAGCATCATGATGAAATATGACATGACAGGAAACACCCATATTTTCCTCATAGCTCTTTCACCTTACTCATTAGAGAATGCAAGTCTTTTCTTTTGTTTCCTGACTTGGAGCCAGATGATCTAAGTTAAAGATCACAATAAAACTTTAGGCATTGGACAAACCACATTTATTTCTTCGTACTTGAGCTTCCTCATATGTAGAATGTGACAAAACCTTCTCTACTATGACACAGAATTTTTATGATAACCAAAATGTGCTATTTCCATGTATCATGCCAAGACATAGTGTTTGTACATATGCATAATTTGAAAAGGAATCACCAATTAGGATTATCTGAATGTGTCTTTTCATATTTGATTTTATGTTAGCAGCAACATCTCGGGGGAATAGATAGAGCTACCTTCACTGAAATGGAATTTTCCTTAAAATTGATTTTGAGGCAAGGAAATTTGAAACTGATTTGATTATACTGCCATGTGCTGTGAGTGGACCACCAAAAGCTTCTTCCTTTCACTCATCAATGAAGCTCACTATGGGGTGTAAGGTTAAGGTTGCTTTCTGTCTTTAATCATAGGGCGACACCGTCATTTTAATGAGGGTCAAGTTTTAAGTCTCTTACCTCTGTGCTGTATAATGTTTCATAGAAGAAATATATGCTTTCTATTATAACATAATTCTTTTGACCATGTCACTTATAAAATGTTGACTCTAGGTTGAAAATGTAATTCCATATCCATCCATCTCTATCGTGAGAAGAAAGTTTTAATCACCTAGTACAAATGCATTAACAGTGAATAGATGATAAATCTATGCCAATTTGAATATGGATTGGGAAATGAACTCTTTCATGAAATATAATTTTTAAATTTACTTACTGCTGATTTTCATTTCTGTGAGGGAATCTATATGCAAGGTTCAAACCTACAAAATAGTGAAGAAGGGTGGAACAGGGGATCTCAAGGGTGGGGTGGGATGGCAGCTGAGTTGTATCCTGTTAAAGGGATCACAGAATTTCCTGTGAAATATTAACCATCTATAACACCATTTAGTCTGATAAAGGTCAGCCCTGTGAATATTTAACTTTCACCTTGTTTGCTTTTACGATAGTGGATCACGTTCATATAGGAAATATAGCCTATTGCTTATTATTAATTAGACCTTAGTTGATCTTCAGAATTTAATTTTTCAACATTGATATGTGTAATTTCATGGTAATCTACATTGAAAATATGAGAATTTTAGGATTTAAAATATCAAAGTCTTGGAAACAATCTTGATCTGCCATCTATCTTGCTTATTCAAATTGTCTACTGCAAATCTTTTGCACACTAGGTCCTGAAGGATTATGTGAGATATAAAATGCCTTTTATCCTTTAGATACTCAGGCTCCACTCTCAGGGGAAAGTGGAATGACTGTGCAAGTAGATAAGGCAGTGCTGGCTGATAGACGTTGAGCCTCTTTCAAATTCATAGCAGAGAAAGAACGATGTGGTCAGCAGGCAGAGACCTAACAGAGGAAGAAACAGTTGGAATGGTCCTGGAAGAAGGGTAGGAGTGTGCAGACAGAGGGGCTGGAGAGCCAGGGAACAGGAGGAAGCCAGACAACACCTGCTCTTGAGTATAAGGACTCGGTCAGCAAGTTTGTAGGTCAGCCTGCTTCCCAGCTGGTTCATGCCATTCCTGACAGTGTGTGAGGTTAAAAGTCCTGAATGCCTTTTCAAAAATGTTGATGGCTGAGGCAGGTGGATGACTCTTGGGGGGGGGGGATATATAGCTTCTTTGATCCAGTGCTTTTTCAAAGACCTCTGTGATGTGAAGCCAGGCTTATCTTCTGTGACTTTCCTGAAAGCACTCCACGTTTTAATCATCAAACACCCTGCTTCCTGTTCCTAGTGGCTCAAGTTTATGAGCTAATATGTGAGTACAGGTGGAAAAAGATAAGCTAGAAAGGGAATCCGAGGGCAGTAAATGACGTAGTGTCTTGACACACTTAAAAGTGAAGACTTTAATCATGAAAGTGTTAGGCAAATATTGATGGACTTGGAATTTAATCAGGGAAATGACATAATTGCATTTGCATTTTAAACAGATGAATGAGTACAATGGTGGTATCAAATGGTTTTTAAGCACCAGAGTTGTGGGGTCAGACTGTATGGGTTTGGATTCCTTCCCTTGTCTTATAAGTAATGACTTTATTAAATCCTGTAAGCCTCTGTAATCTCACCTATAGGGTGGGGGATAAAAATTATTATCTGTCTTAAAAATTTGTTGTGAGGATTAAATAAGATAATTCAGGTAGTACCCTTAGTCCAGTGCCTGGTACAGAAAAAGAGAACATTCCGCCCATTGGTTGTTATTATTCCTATTACCTTTCTGGGGTAGTATCAAAGATGGATGACTGCTGGCCAAGAGACCAGATAGGAATCCTTCGGAGAGGCATTAAAGCACTGAATCAAGGCAATGGCAAAAGGTTTGAGATGGGCAAATAAAGCTAACATCACGATGGGCATAAACTCTGTGGGTTTTGGGGAGTGAAGTAGAGAGTGGGAGAAGTCACTAATGGTTCTGAGGTTTCTAGCTGTGGGCATCAGGATTGTTGTTCCCACTGATCATCATGGAGAAGAGTGGAGCCGCTGTTGCTGAGACCTCACTGCAACCTGTTGTGTGCAGCTGTAAGGCTGCCCTTCCCAGAGGAGATGGGAAGACAACTGATGTCCTGGCAACAGCCCTCAACCAGTGTTGACAGGAGTTGAGGGTAAACACCTCAGTTCCTTTGCATGTAGGTGGGATAACTCAGTTCCCCAGGAAGACTCGGTGCTAGGTTTCCATAGTGATAATTGTTTGATAACTCACGTCTTTTGGGATGCCTTCCCTTTCTGGGTCTCACTGCTCCAATCCCCTAGTAGTTTCTCCTGGATCATTTTTCAAATGAATATTTGCACCAGATTTCTTGTCTCAGGACTTTGGTCCAGAAGAAATGAAACTAAGTAAGTAGGGAAGGTAAAAGAAAAAGGAAGAACTGGAAAATAATTTTTATTTTAAGCATTGCAAGGGAAGGGTAACTTTGAAACATTCTAGTAGAGATGGTCTGGAAGTTACTGGAAGAGAGATGCAAAGGTATTACACAGGAATATAATAAATTGATGGGCTCCAGCATTCTAGACCTCGGAGTAAATTGCAAAAAGGTGTGATAGCTGAACTCTTAGAAGAAGACATTCCCTCAAGGATAGCTTAAAATGTAAGGTTTGCAAAAGTCAAAGAAAGGCATTTAAAGGTTGTATTTAGATGCAACCTTTAAATGTTATGGAGACAAAATTTTTCGGGAAGGACACTGATTTTTCTTATTAAAGTATAAATCCTTTCAGAGGAGACAACTTTTTATCTTTGTTAGGGGCCAGTATCATCTCACACATAATAATAAACAAATATTTATTGAATGAATATAACTTCTCAACATCCTGCTATAAAGATAAAGCAGCTGAGGTGGTGAAATTAAGAATAAAGGGTAACAGTAATTATTCCCATCTTATACCATCTTTTCTGTTCTCTTATTTGTTAATTCTCTAAATTTGCCAGAAATGGACTCAAATTGTGAAGCTATGAGCCCTGCCATCTTCCTTTCATAAGAAATGGGTATTCTATATGAATTTATTCCCAATACAACCAATACCAGTTAATTATGGCATAAAGTTAAAGAAAAAAAAAAAGTAGAGTCTTGAAAGAAGTAGAAGGAGAAAGGTCAGGGAACCCCATAGACACAGTTCCAATCTTTGCCCAGTCCCTTTTGTCACTTCTGAGCCTCCAAAACTACCTTTTATTACTTTCTTACTGCTTAGGTTGGAATGGAAAGTTGTAGCATGATATCATTATGATGCAATTACTTCCTGGCCCCGGGTTTTGATTTCACTTCATTTTTTCCCTTCTCCACAGTTTGAGATAGTTCAGAAAAACCAAAACTTTACATTCTTCTACATTGTGACACATTCCCAACCTGTAATTAGCCCAAAATTCATTTCATTGCATCTAACTAGATAGACTTCCTGAACTTCTTAGAAACTTTGCACTGTTCTTTAGAGGTAAAATGGGTTTTAATTTATAGATCCAAGCAGCATTTAGGTTAAGTTTGTGAAGAGAGAGTTATCAAACACTGGTCTCAGTTTTAAGGCCTTTCCTTATTTCTTGATTGCCTTCACACATTGCATCTGGTTTTACAAGTTTGTTCAGAAACACTTGCTTTAAGCTTTTCTAGACTGAAGGGGAAAGAAAAGGCTTCTTGTTGAAAATAGAAAAGATGAACTTAGTTATTTATAATCAGATCAGCCGATTTTATAATATCTGAAAAATCACTGTTGTTTTTAAATACACTTATTACTTCAATAATGATTTCTGATCAACCCTATGCATTTTCTTTCAGTGTTTAGCATTTAGCATCCCAAGATTATACTCAATGCCCTGCTGCTTCCAGAAGTATCTTTTTTTTTACATTGTCTACTGTTGTACTAAGTCAATTACCAAGTTGTCTTTTCTCATTTATATTAAGCCATTAAACCAGTGTCCTGTCCTGTGCAGATACAATAAGCAATCACTGACAGCTTTCCACTTAATTACATGCTTCACTGGGTGCTCCTTGATTGAAAATATTCTATCATAATTTCCTTTGTTTTATGCTCATGATCTCATCCCTGGAACATAAGGAATGATAAAGAAAGATCTGATTTAACAAGATGGCTTCTGTGGGTTGAAGCTGTACCTGCCATTCCAGTGACATAGGAATAACCTTGCTCTTTACCGCCAGGCCAGGATGTTGGAACTGGGTTCTCCCTTGTGGGTGACTGACACTTGCATTTTCTAGAAGAGATTACTCAGCCCTTGTGTTATGACTTCTCCTGAAGATGACCTGCTTTTACTGGTCTTTTCTGATGTTTAGGAGAAGCAAAGTGCTTTGACATTTCTATTGAGTTTTTTTTTTTTTTTTTTTTCAAATTCTTGACCTCCTTGTCCTTGGACCAATAATTAAGGAACTCCTACAACTTCCATGACAGGTCAGAAAGCTCTCAAATAGTTTTTTTAAAAAAAATCACAGAAATATCTTTGCTCAACAACAGTGCTATTTATTGGACCCAGAAACAACATTGAACTATAGTTGGATCAAGGGATGCTTGTAAAAAAGGTTTTCTTTGAGCTCTTGTTCTTATATGACTGAGTTTTAACCCTTGACTTTATTATTATTATTTTTAAACCTGATAGTCATGTTATTACTGTGGAGTGACCTCATCAGTAAGAAATTCTTTCTCTGGAAGAGCTTGCTAAAACGCCAGAGTCATTTGCTTTGTTTAATGTGCTAGGTCTGTTAAAATTAAGAAGAAATAACTTAGGATTAATTTATTAATTGCTGATTTATTGCCATCTTGTGTATAGTGCTACCTATGTAAACATTAGAACTTAAAGGAAACTTAGAAAATTATCTTGTTCAATTTTCTTATTTTGCAGACAAAGACAATGAGGCTGAGGGCTGAGATGATTTCTTCTATGAGAACTGACATCAGATCACAGGTCTCAATAATTTTTGTACAGTATTCCTCTATTATCCTACTCATAAAGCCAGTTCTTAAGAGTAAATTTTAGAAAAAAAGGTCCTAGGAAAGAAAAGTCAGGCTGGGGGGCTAGTAAAGGAGACTGGGGAAGATAATGCTACGATTATTACTATAATCCTTTTTCTGGGGGCTGAGTCAGTAGGGCAGAATGTTCTTGCTTCCATTTGTAACCTTGGAGGTACTTAATGCTATCTCAAAAACCTTAAGCTTAAAAGTATTTGGTTGTGTTTTAAGACGGAGGCATTTCATTTTATTATCTTTTTTTTTTTTACTCAATTGAATATCCAAGATTTGCTGAAAGAATGTTTTATTTTTTTTAAAAAAAGATAAAAGGACACTTGTTATCTTTCATATCTCTACAGCATAGAAGACTGAACTATATCTCATCAAATAGTGAACCTGGGGTGATCTGGGAATATGGAGTAGCTCTGGATAAAGTCAGAGGTTAGGTTTATTTACAGTAGTCAGTAAATGGAGAGGGACCTGAACTTGTCTTTAAAACCTGAGCAGAGTTTGCATAGACTAAGAAAAGCTGTCAGGATGAGGGTTCTCATTAAAGGACACATGTGGAAATGAGTTCTGGCCCTCACTACTCAGTAGAGTCTTGGGCCTTGACCAAGATCCCTTGAAGAAGATGAATAGGATCAATTCCTCAGTAGGTTTCTGAGCTGGGGAGAGGCTTTGGGAATGCAGCATATAGGAAATTCATTCTGGTGCCCTAGATGAATTGAAATGAGTGGAAGCAATGAGAGGAGGGTGCTAGAATACCCAAGAGAGGAGGTGATTACCTGTAGTCCCATGAAGAGGAAGAATGAATCTGTGAAACAAAACCAAAGAAGCCTGGATTGTATTAAGACTATGCTGGAGAACTTGGAAACACAACTTTAAGATTTTAAATTTTGGGGAGAAGTCTACAAAGAGTCTTATAAACATTAGATTAAAATATAACAGCACTTGGTGAAAAGTTGAAAATCAAAAAGATGAAAGGCAAGGAAAAGTAAACTGTCACCACAGTGTGACCCTTTCCAGATTTTGGTGCCCATCATCTATTTATGTGTCATCATTTCTGGTTGGGCTCTAAAAATGCTGGGAGTGAGGATGATTAGGTTCCATTTCTTTGTTTTCAGCACATGTTGCAAAGGTACATATTCGGTGCTTAGTAAAAATACCTAGAACTTGGGTATTGGAGAGAATGTTACTTTTATAAAATTTAAAACATCTATGCTTATGGAAATGGCAAGAAGTTCATATATAAATGTCTTAACTGTGGTTGCAAATAGTGGATCTCAAATGATATCAGACCCAATGTGGAGAGTTGTTTGGATGGAATTTAGAGTTGAAGTTTTGAGGTTGAACAAAGCCTGTGAGAATGGATAATTAGGGAGAGGAAGGTGTAAGGTTTGAATAAAAACTATCAGCTTTTACAAAAGTGCCATCTGAGAAAAAGAAACCATATATAAATACATCGTTCACTATTGAGTTTAGGAACTTCTATTTGCTCAACAATTTTGAGTGATTACTTAATTTTATTAGACACTTTTTTTCTTATTTTTTTTTCTTGTTAAAGAGCAAAGAATAGCATGTCAAAGAGGTCAACAGGAAGAGGACAAAGGCCAAGAAGCACAATTGCCTTGCTGTCCTCAGTGAAACACATTAACCTTGAAACATCAGTGCTCAGGGGAGGATTTGGAGACTAATGGAAAGATAATGAAAGAGGAAAAAAAAAACAAAAAACAAAAACCTAAGGAAATAAGACAAACTTGCAAAAAGAACCTTCTAAGTCACAGTAATGTAGAGTTGAACATATGGGAGGGAATTTTTATTACTATTTTTTATTAATAATATATGAGCGAGCAAGGCCAATAGAGAACATGAGAGAGTAGATTATGGAAAAAATGTGATTGGAATGTCTGGAAGATCAAATTATCTTTTCATTACTGCATTTTAAAAAGATGAACATTTCAAAGACTGAAATATGTTCTGTTTTTCTGGGGACTCATATTGTTAAAAGCCTATTATAGCTTTTTTCTTGATATTAATGTACTTGCTAGGCTGGTGAATCATGGCTGAGGACTTTGCAGCACAAATCAAAAAGCATTTAATGAATATTAGAGCTGAGTTGTGCAAGAGGGTAGAAGAGAAATAGCCTTGAGCTGTAAGAATGTCTCAAAACCAGGAACTCTTGATTCACCTGGACCCAGACCTGGTCTTAGCATCCATGGAATGACTGGGCCAGAATGAGAAGTGAGGACGGTGGGGGTGGGGGTGGGGGTGGTGAGAAATGTGCCTGGATATTAATACTAACTGGTTTATCTGGCTAAGCCTTGTTTCAGGTGTTGGGACTTTTCTAAGAACACTGTGTATAACATTCCGTCTCTCTGAAGTGTGGTGATTGAATCAGAACAAATATTGGTGGAAAGCAGACAAGTAATGAAGGGAAGAAAACTAAGATTAAGGCCAGGGGGATGAAATGAAGAGGGCAGATTTGGAGTTATCTGATGTGAAATAGGAGAGTCAAGTGTGACTCCTACACTCCTCCCAGGTTTTAGCTGCTGGGTGCTGCTCATTGAGAAATGGAATGTAGAGGAAACACCACCTCTGGATGTTAATTTTTTAAATAATAAAATTGTGGTTAAATATACATAACATAAAATCTACCATCTTAACCATTTCTTTTTAAAAAATATTTATTAGTTATTGATGGACCTTTATTTTTTTCATTTATTTATATGTGGTGTTGAGAATCGAGCCCAGTGCCTCACACATGCTAGGCAAGCGCTCTACCCCTGAGCCACAACCCCAGCCCATCTTAACCATTTCTAAGTGTATAGATTCTGTAGCTTAAGTATATCCATGTGGGTGTGCAATCAGTCTCCAGAACTCTTTGTTTTCCAAGTCTAAACTCCGCCATTCTGCTGTCTCTGTGAATTTGGATACTCTAAGGAAGCTCAGATAAATATTTGTCTTTTGTGATTGGTTTATTTCACCTTGCACCATATCCCCAAGGTTTTTTCATGTTGCAGCATGTGTCAAAATTTCCTTCCTTTTTAAGACTCAGTAATATCACATTGTATGTGTATACAACATTTTATTTATACATTCACTCATCAATGGACAGTTGGCTTGCCTCCACCTTTTGGCTATTGTGACTAGTAGTGCTATGAACACGAGTATATAAATATGTCTTTGAGACACTGCTTTCAATTCCCAGAAGTGGAATTACTGAATTGTACGGTAATTCTACTTTAACATTTTTTGAGGAACCACCATACCATTTTCCAGTGGCACCAAGTAATAGTCCCACCAACAGTAAACAAGTTTTATAATTTTTTACATCCTTGTTCTAACACTTGTTATTTTCTTCCTCCCCACCCCTTCCTTTATTTTAAACAGAAGCCATTGTGGTGGAAGGGCATGACAAAAGGAAACTGCCCACATTGCAAAGGGCATGAACCATACCACTGTTACTGGCAGGAGTCCGGATCCAGTTCATGTTCCACAGAGTTGAAGAATGAAACCAGGAATTCTAAGGTAAGCAAGCGAGCAGGAATTTTGTTAAAAAGAAAAGTGAAATGAAAAAACTCAGAACTCTTGGCTAGAGTGTCATTTAAGTCTTACTGCATTGTTTCAAAGAAGCATAAGGAGAAGTTGGTAAGCTCCTCCTGATTGGTTCTTCACTGTTACTAGGGATGTGCATTTTGTTGATTGATTCTTTGGTATTTCAATTGTCCTGCACATGGGGCATGGTCCAGATTACACAGTTGCTTCCTGTGAGATGGAGACTTCTGCTCTTTCTGAGAAATCGGAACTGTTTTGTAACATGTCGGGTGTGTTAAAATGCCTATTCTTGTGCTTGCTGTCTTGTTAACCTTTACTGTCGCTCCTCTGCTCTCAACTGCCTATCCTTTTCTATTCACCAGCTGAGACAGCCATGGCAGACTTTTCTCACCCAGATTTTTGTGATTGCTCCAGAAAAGTTTCAGACATGTCACTCAGAATAGTAGAAACAAGTTTATTGAAGGGATAGGAAAAGGGAAAAGGGGACACTCAAGGGAGAGTGTGGGTCCTCTCAGAAAAAAAGGATGCTGTGCTCCCCCTGTTTTCAATTTTATTGGGGATACCAGGGAAGTTTCTATCTAGAGAGCCCCACTCAGGTCCACCTCTTGACTTTTGACAGACATCAAAATGACATCAGACTTTCAAGTCCCCACTATGCATGTCAACTCTAGGTCACTTTGACCATGCTGACTGGTTCTAATTGAAACCTATTCTTATAGATTTTATGGCTAGGGGGAATTATTCTTATCTCCCTGAGATCTGGGATCCATTCTGTGTGAGGTCACAAAAGTCACCCTCTTCAGGGTAACTTGTATTTTTCTTATCAGCATTTCACCTGCAGATAGTAGTTATTTCCTGAGGAATGTAACATATCCGATTGACTTAAGCCAGACAGAGATGCAGTTAAACTGCTTTCTTTTTTTTTTTTTTTTTTCGAAGAAAGTCTGTGTGGTCAGCCCTGTTGGCCAAGTTTGTAGAATTATTTCTTTAACCTCATGTTCCCTCTCATCACCATGGCAACAAGGAAGGAGAGAGAGAGAGAGAGATATGAGAAGGGAGGCAGGGGAAAGGTGCCACAGAAAGAACAACCCCTCCAGGGTACAACCAGTGACCAACCTCATCTGTTATGTCCTACCTGCCTATAGTTACCACCCCGTCAGTCCAAACTAGGATGGACTGATGAGGTTTCAGCTCCCATAATCTAATCACTTCACCTCTGAATATTCCTGCATTAACACAGAAGGTTGGGACACCTCATATCCAAACCAAGCAGGAAGGAATTGGATCATCCATTAGAGCCTCCGGGTAAGAATGCAGCTGACAACATTTTGATTTTAGCTCACTAAGAGTCATTTTGGATTCCTTAACTTCAGTACAGTAACACAGTATATGTGTTTTTTTTTTTAAGCCATGAAATGTGAGGATTTGTCACAGCAGCCATAGAAAACTGATACAGTTAGTTTAGATATAATCTCATCTTCAAAGGATTAATGTTGAATATTTATAGGTTGGTGTTCGAAATCCATTTACCTTCCATGCAGTGCAGTGGATAAAAAAGTTTGGTCCTAGACCATAAGGTCTATATGATCGTTTTGTGTATACGTAAAGTAAAATAAATAAAATAAAAAATAAATTAACTAAAAGGCTTTACTAAACATTTTTCCTTTATGTCATAGTATACCATAATATATTTTTATTTCCTGGATTCCCTTGATCTAAGAAAAAGTCCTGCACTGATTGGATTTGGCCAGTCAATTGCACTCGCATGAAATTAGAGATCATATTTCTGTATTTTTCTCTCTGTTACTTCTGGAAAACTGTAGTGGAGACATCATGTTTATCCTCCTTTTTAAAAATTTACTGGTGGAATTCTTGTAGCTAATCACTAGTTTTATAGCTGTTGAAAGGTAGTGACTGAGTTCCTGAAGTAAAATTTCCAGTGGCAGCTTCCCAATTGCCTTGTTTCTTAACTGTCAAGGGAAGCAGCTGCCTTCGCAGGGATGACTTGAAGTGGCTCCATGAGAGTGGTTACTCAAAGCCCCGCCTACAGCTCGACTGTAGCTGTATCAATGATATTAGAAGCTCTTTTTCAAAACTTTCAAGTTTCTTTTTCAAAACTTTCCTTTTGCAAATAGCGTCTCTCTTCTGCAAATCAGCCCTGATTGGATAATATTATAATCCTATAAGTATAACCATGTAAGAAAATCAAAGGAAATAATTAACAAAAAAGCAACTTGGAGACTGGAAGAAAATATGTATCAGATAAGGGTTAAAATCCAAAATATATAAGGAATTCATACCAATCAATAGTAAACAACAATGACAACAAAAACAGAAATTAAAGAAACATAGGCTTTAAAAATGCACAAAGGACCTGATATACATATCTGTAAGGAAGACATACTAATGACCAACAGATACATAAAAAAGGGTGTTCAACATCATTATCACTAATCATCATCTCACACCTGTTAGGATGAGTATCAAATAAAAAAAATTTTGTGAGAATGTGGAGAAAAGGGAACCCTGATACACAGTTGGTGTAGTTATTATGGAAGCAGTAGGGGGCTCTTCAAGAAATTAAAAATATACTATATAATCTATCAATCCCACTTCTGAGTATATATATAAAGGAAATGAGATCTAGGTTGAAGCAATATCTACACTTCCATGTTTATTGTGTCCTTATTCACAATAGCCACAGATGGAATCCACCTAAGTGTGCATCAACAGATGATGAATAATACATAAAGAAAATATGGTGCACACATACAATGAAATTTTGGCCTTAAAAAAAATAAAGAATACTGCCATTTTCAAAAACATGGGTGAAATTAGAGGACATTATGCAAAATTTAAAAATCCAGAAACAGAAAGACAAATACTGCATGATTCCACTGACATATGGAGTATGAAAAAATTTGAACTCATAAGAACAGAGAGTAAAAAAAAAAGGTAGTTACTAGAGGTTAGGGGTAGTGGAGTTGGGGTGATATGGGTCAGAGGATACAAACAGTTATAATATGCATTCTATTGCAGAACTTATATGAATAAGTTCTGGAGTTCTGTACATACTGTACAGCATGTTGACCATAGCTAATAATAATGTATTCTGTAATTGAATTTACTGGAAGAAGAACTTAAGTGTTCCTACTAACACACACACACACACACACACACACACACACACACGTCCTTAGAAAACAGAGTTTTAAAAGCATAGATAGCTCTAAGTGAAGAATACATTCATACATAATTTTATATATAGGGTATATCTGAAAAATATTTACTGGTATATGGGGATACTAGATATGTTAATTAGCTTGACTGGAAATTATTTCACATTGTATGCATATATAAAAAGCACATTGTTCACATGGGAAATACTCAATTCTAATTTGTCAGTTATATTTCCATAATGCTGAAAAAAATTGCATCTACACATCCTGGATGGTATTGGGCCTGAGGTAACTATCGGCTGTGGTCCTTCTCAGAGATGCAAAATCTTGGAAAACTCTGAGTTGACTACAGAGTTTGTGGAGGTAACACTGAACCTTTATTGGTATTTATTCCTTTGTTGAGTATCTAAAACCACAACTGTTAGTTACAAGCTGTTAAAAATGGGTACTCTGTATGATATATTTGTTTGACTATAGTTGGAATATATATTTGCAATTTTGAAGTGATAATCTTTGTTTTTTTTTGACTAGAACCTTAAAAAGCAGAGTTTTAAAAGTACAGATGGCTCTAAGTATAATTTCATATATAGGGAAAATATGAAAAATATTTAACATCTGGTATGACCGAGGCACTGACTGGAACAGAGAGAATGGATGATGACCATAAATACCCCGGGCAGCCAGGCTGGCACTTCTAAGCTGGCCATCAGCCTATTTTTATTATATGTTGCTTTCTCAGAAAGAATTGTTTGCTTTACAAAAATACAAAAAGGTAAAATAAATATAAATTTAAAAACCTAAAGTATTTTGGCTACCTGAAATCAAAAAGTGGGAAAGATAAGATGAAGCCAAGGGGCCAAAGGGCTGTGTGACAGGCACATCTAAGGTCTTAGGTACCTTTAAAGGGACAAAGGCAAAGCAGATGCCTTCCATCATCCGCCACCAGGGGACATTGAACTTATGATTGTTAACTTCTCTTTTTTTAATTTTTTAGTTGTAGTTGGACACAATACCTTTATTTTATTTATTTTTATGTGGTGCTGGGGATCGAACCCAGGACCTCACACTTGCTGAGTGCTGTACCGCTGAGCCATAACCCCAACCCATTAACTTCTCTTTTTGCTGCATTTCAGGGCACTCCCATTTGTCGTTATCCAGATTGACCATCTGTATGTTAACCACGTGTTGGTTAAATAAATACCTTCAATCTTTAGGAAAATTCAGAGCATTTTTCATTTCCTGACACAGAATGTCCCCTGTTCCCTTTCCTTTTCCAGAGGGCAGAGGGAACAATAAATGAGAAATGGCTCCTATGACAGGAAAAAAATGTGTTTGAGCTTAGTTTCATTATGGCAGATGAGAGCCAAGTCACAGTGACCATTTGACATATCATGCAATTTAGTGATAAAAGCAGGGCCTGTTTTTCAGCTTTGGTCTCTTAATTAGCTGCAAAACAATCTGCAATAATCATCAGGCTCACCACGTCACACATCTTTTTCTTATCAGCCAAGTATACAGATTTGATTTGTGGAGTTGTGTTTAATCTCTACATTCTATAAAATACTTGGCCTGAAATTCTTTCTGAGGGGAAAAATTTCTAACAATAAGTGAATCAAGCCTTCGTCATCTAATGTTAGTACCTTTGAATCATCAGCACTGAAAAATGCTTAAACGAGTTAATATATGTATGAAGAACAGTGCCTGGCATATTAGTGTTATGATAATAGTTTCTACTATGCTGTTAAAAAATGACTATCAGAAACACTTCTCATTCCTCATTTTAGTCTTGAATCCAAGGGCCATGGTTAAAGAGATACAATCCCAGGAAAATCTCTTAAACTTGTTTTTGCTGCTCTTGAAAGAAATATCAAAACCCACCAAGATTTGTCTGTTAACTGCTAATCTCTCAAGTAGTTGAAACAAGAGAATTTGTACAACCTTAGGGTTTAAACCTAAAGACAGAGATTAATGCCAAATGCTTTTTTTTTTTTTTAAATCTAGGTATTTTCCCTGAGGCTAAATCATCAGCCTTGGAGCTGTTAGAAAGCAATTACAATATAGAAAAGTATATTTAAGAGTTTCTCAAATAGAAGAATATAATTAATTTTGATAAATGATTACTTCAACTCCCTTGAGAACATCTGAGTAAAATGACATTCATAAACTGTTTTTACTAAGTGATAGTAACAGTAATAGCAACGGCCAACATTTACTAAACACTTAATTTTGTGTCAGGTGCTATGCTAAGTAATTTAAATCTGTTGTATTACGTAAGCCCCACAACTACCTCCTGAGGTAGGGACAGGTTTTTATAGGTGACAAAACTAAATACAGAGAGGTCAAGTAATTAACTAGAAATGTCACTTATGGCATGTTGATAGAGCAGGTTTCAAACCCAGGCCATCTGACAGGGTCCCTTAGAATTTCTGTATGTCCCATCTTCCTGCACCCATAGAGATCAAGCAACTCCCTACTTTGGCAGTGTTAGTGACTCAGTGGCTCATATAACCAGATTGTACGTGAAACCTGCATACTAGAATCAGAATTGGTAGTTGGTAGGTTAATATCAGAATCCATGGTTAAGGCAGAATCATGGAAAATGATAATACAACCAATCAGATTCTTTTGGTGTCCTTGAGGATGAGTTACACTGGATTTTAAAATTAATCTTTGATCTAGTAAAGTAATAACTATCAGTAGTATAGTTTTTCCTTAAGTGTTTTCATAAAATTTAAAGTATTATACTCCTACATATAAGTCAAAGAAATTTCAATAATTACTTCTAAAGGAGGTTACAACTTCCTTTATAACATATGTTAAATTATCCTAAGCATTTAAAAACATTATTAATAAACTCCTTTTTAAGAATTTTGACAAAACCCTAGTCCTTAAATAACTCTCAAAGTCTAATTAAATAAAATATAAATGTAGCAAATTTTAAGTTCTTTCCATACAGCAGTAGTATTCATAAAGTTAAATTTTTTACATATTTCTACTAAATATTAGACAGATCAATTAATTGTATATTTTAAAAATTAGAATATTCAAGTAAATCAAGTATTTTTTTAAAATTATAATCCACAAGATGGAGACTAATAGTCTAAATGCAATATTCATAAATATATATATATATATTTATGAATATATATATATATATAAACTATACACAGATTATTCTCACTGAAGATATCATAACAATATCTAACTTTAATACCTAACTTTAACACCTCTGGTCTTAATTCTAAATTTTCCCAATATTAAAAGCACTTATTCAGGGTAAAAAATTTTACCATTCCAAGAATTTAGAATTTTACCTTCTAGAAGGGACTTGGGATTATTTTCTCAGCCAGATGAGGTTCATATTTATCCAAGATTTTGGAGAGCTATAAAATCCAGATCTAAAGAAACCTAGATGTTTTTGTTTGTTTTGTTTTGTGTGATATGTTTCCAGGTGATCAATACTCTATCAATGCTGGGCAGCAGCAGTGAGCTGTAGCTCCCAGTGAGCCATCTAGTCCCTGGAATAAGCAGCCAGCTCTGCAGAGAGACACAGCAGGTGGGTTAGCCTAAAGTATCAAATGCATTTTCTACTTATGATATTTTCCTTTCATTGGGTTTATCATATCATAATCCTAATGTAAGTTAAGGAGCTTTTGTGTAACTATAATCTGAGAAGCCAGACCAAGAAGCCATGAGAAATGAAACCACATAGCAATATGAACACAGGCACAAATATTGTGAATAAATAATTAGGAAACTGAATTTAGCAATATATAAAAGGCTAATCCATTATGGCCAAGTGGATTTATTCTAGGAATTCAGGATTAGTTTACTATCTAAAAAATCACTTAATTTTATACACTATTTTAGAGGACTAAAGGACAAAAAATAAATTTAAAAAAGACATAATGTTCTCAACAAACATAGAAAATGCATTTGATAAAACCCAACAGCATTCATAATAAAAACTCATAATAAGCTAGAATACACAGAATCTTTTAACACTTGATAACAGGAATTTATCAAAAACCTACAACTACCATCACTTTTTATAGTGAAGAACTGAGACACACAGATTGATGAGAAGGTAAAATAGTCTTTATTACAAGATATTGAGCTACTGCTCTAAGGTGTGGTCTTATATGTACAAATCCTAATGAAGCTGAAAGAAAGCTGCCAGAACTAAGAAATAAGTGTAAAATGTCCAATAAAAAGTCTAGAACTAATAAACAAGATTAATACACAAAATCAATTATATTTTTGCACGTTAGCAACAAAAATTTCTGAAAATAAAATTAGAAAATTTAATTCACAGTAGCATCAAAAAGAATAAAATAATGAGAAGCAAATTACAGTGTAAGTTTTATGTACTGTAAAGTATTATTGTTGCTGATGGGAATTTACGATCTAAACAAATGGAGAGAAACTTCATGTTCCTGTATTAGAAGAATCCTAATTGTTAAGATGGAAATACTTCCTAAATTAATCTAAATATTGGAAGCAATCCTTATCAAAACCCCAACAGTTTTGTTCAAATAAATTAAAAATTTATTTGAAAATGCGAAGTACCTTTGTAATGAAAAACACCTTTGTAAAAGAAGAAAAAAAAGGTGTTGGATTTTAACAACACCTATTTATTTAGTACAAATAATTTAACAATTTCAAAACTTACTGTAAAGTTATATCCATCAGGGACAATTTGGTATTATCATAAATATAGACATATGGGGCTGGGGATGTGGCTCAAGCGGTAGCGCGCTTGCCTGGCCTGCGCGGGGCGCTGGGTTCGATCCTCAGCACCAAATAAAAATAAAATAAAAATATTGTGTCCACCAAAAACTAAAAGTAAATATTAAAAAAAAATTTCTCTCTCTCTCTTAAAAATATATATATATAGACATATGGATCAATGAAACAAAGTTCAGAAATAAACTCTCACAAGTATAATCTGTTGATTTTTGCAAAAGGTACTGAGCTATTCATGGAGAAACAAGTCTTTTCAGCGAGTGATCTTGGAACACATGGATATCCATATGCAAATGAGAACAATATAATACCGAACCAAAACAAAAAACTCTTAGATCTGTGCTTCACAGCATAGACAAAAATTAACTCAAAATATATCATTGAGCTAAATATAAAAGTTAGAACAAAAATTTTCTAGAAGAAAACATAGAAGAAAAATCTTTGTGATCTTGGGTTAGGCAAAAAGAATTCTTACATACAAGAACAACAAAAAAAGGAAGATCTATTAAAAGGAAGAAATCGTTCAACTGGATTACATTAAAATAGAACCTCCTAGGCTTCAAAAACTCCCACTAAGAAATTGAAAAGATCAGTCATACCCTGGGAAAAATATTTGCCAGTTATATTTCAGATAAAGGGCTTGTAAATAGACTAAATAAAAAACTCTTACAACTCAATAAAAGTAAATTTACAAATGGTCAAGTTTAGAAGAGGTTGTAGTAAGTGCCATGTAAAGGAGTTGTCATCACCAAGATATCAATTACCAGGACCAACAGACACTGGTGGGAACACCTCTAGGAGCTTCATAGGGATCTGCTGTTATTGTAAGGAGCCACCAAATGGGGAGTGTCTTCAGAGTTTGGTGGGAGAGGCGGAGTGGCCAGTGCACATTATCTTTGGGATCAGCAGCAGTTGAGAAAAGCAGATGGTATTAGCTATACATATGTGCATTCGAATACTTTATTGCTCAGACCACCCCACCCTTCTGTCATCTCCACCATGAGTCATCCACAAGGGAAAAGGGTTATGTGTGGTGTTGTGGAAAGAGGAATGTTGGTATTTTAGTATACATTTCACTGGATGTAAAGAATAGCAACTTCCTGCCTTGATACCAAATATGATTTCAAGCCCAGAACCTCTGAATAGATATATTAAGATATATTAAAACAACAAACTCAAAATGCAAAACCAAAATCCCTACAAATTTATGAGAAAAGTCTAGAATCTGTATAAAGTCAGCAAAAATTTAGAATAAATAAATAAATCCTAATTTTTAAAATTTCCATTTACTCTTTATAATAATCTTATTGGATAGGTATTATTCTGCAAATTAGAAAATTAAGACTCAAGTGCATAGATTAATGTATCCAGAATTCTACAGGAAGCAAAACAGTAACTCAGACTTGGTTCCCTGACTTCAAATCCATTGCTTCCATGTGTCAAGATCTCATGGTTTTCTGGCAGGTGGGAGTCAAGAAAAGATTTTTATGTTACATAAAAATAGTGCTCTGAATCCTGGTATGACATGCAGTGTCACCTGGTGGGAATGGACCATATGGGACTCTTTACTGTGCACATAGCTATTTATGTTTTGGACTAGCTTTTTTCTGGGTACCAACTGTTCATCCTTACCTCTCTCCTAACCCCAGGAGACCTTTGATATTTTTACTGTTTTCATAGTTTTGACTTTCCAGAATATAGTATGGTTGGAATTTACAGTATGCAGCTTTCTCTGACTTCATTCACTTTGTAATATACATTTAAGTTTCTCTGCTTTGTTTTTTTTTTCATGGTCTGATACCTCATTTCTTTTTAGTGGTGAATAATATTCCATTGACTGGGTACACCCTAGTTTGCTTATCTATTTATCTACTGAAGAACATCTTGGCTGTGTCTAAGTTTTGGCAATTATAAATAAAGCTGCCATAAATACCCATGTGTAGATTTTTGTGTGAACATAGGACTTAAGTTCTTTGGGTAAGGGGTTGAGGATGTATGTCAGTTGGTAGAGTGCTTGCCTTGCATGCACAAGGCCCTGGGTTCAATACCCAGAACCACCACCAAAAAAAAAAAAAAAAAACAAGTTCTTTGGGTAAATATCAAAGAGCTGGATTACTGGGTCATATAATAAGCATATGTTTTGGTTTGTGAGAAACCACCAAACTGTCTTCCAAAGCTTCTGTGTCAGTTTGCATTCCCACCACTTGCTGGCTCGTGTTGTTTCCTGGGTTCTGTATTTTGGCCCTTCTAATAGGTATTCAGGGCTACCTTACTGTTTTAATTTTCATTTCCATGATGACCTGTAGCGTGGAACATCTTTTCATGTGTTTATTTGCTATCTGTTTATCTTTGGTGAGACATTTGTCAAGTTCTGTGACTCATTTTAAATCAGATTGTTTCCATTATTGTTGAGTCATAAGAGTTCTTTGTATATTTTGGACAATAGTCCCTTTTCACAAGAGTCTTTTGAAAAGATGTTCTCCCCGTCTGTGGCTTATCTTGTTAGAGAACTTTTGAGTTAAACAATTTATAGAGTTTTTTCATTTTAGGACTTCCTAACTCTTCAGACTGTGACTTACTGTGTATTTCACCAGTCTGTGTCTGCTGAGGCTCCCATAACAAAATATGTTAGACAAGGTAATTTACAGCAATAGAAGCTTATTGCTCACAGTTTAGGAGCCTGGAAAGTCCAAACTCAATGCACCAGCAAATGAGTCGTGTGTGGGGGCTACTGTCTGCTTTTAGGATGGCATTTTCCTGCTGCCCATTCACCTGGTAGCTTCATCCCATTTGTGAGGGTGGAGACCTTAAGATTTAATTACTTCCCCAAAGGCCTCACCTTTTAATACTGTCACTTTGGGTATTAGGTTACAACATGCTAATTTCAGGGAACACCAACATTCAGATCATAGTAACACTTTTTTTTTCAGAGAAGATCAATGCTGGTAGAACAGAAAAAAAAAGTTGCTTTGAGAATTAGGAAGTCAATCTTAGAAAATATTTGATATTGGCCTCTCAGCTTCTTTATTTGATAAAGTGAGCCAACCATCCACATAAAATTCCACTGAGGTTGTTGCAGGGTCAAATAGGACCAAGTTTGTAAAAGAATTTAAAATTAGTAGAGATTTATAACTATTTAGGGCATTGCACTTAAATCCCAATAAGCAGTGGGCCACGTGAATCAGGTAGACAATAGCTTTAGTGTTTAGATTTAGAAATTGGTATAGCCAGAAATGAACAGATGTCCCTTAGTTGCTAAGTTGGAATCAAAATATAGCTGTTCTAAATCTTTGCTTATCTGTTATGTTTTGCTTCCTTGGAATGCAAGTATGGACTCCCATAACTTTTCTTCTTTGTGGTTGCAGCAAGGGATGACATAATTTGTATATTGGCTTCACAACCATGTATTATAGTAGATGCAGCCATTGTTATATTGTAGCCAATTCAGCAAAAGTCCCTGAACTTTTGTGGTGAGGAACAGAATGCAAAGGCGGACAGCAGTTTATTGTCACCAGCTGGGAGGGAAACCCCTAATTTAGCTCACCACTGTGTTCTGATCTGCTAGACTTAATGTCCCTGAAGGGCAAAGATTTATTCAGATATCCCAGAGCCAGGAGGAAGCCAGCCAGTTTTATTGTCTATCATCATGCCTGGTATGACTGGCTGTGTGTGTGTGTATGTGTGTGTGTGTGTGTGTGTGTGTGTGTGTGTGTATGTGTGTCCCCAAATTGTTAATCATTCCTAAGACACAAGAGTTTTAAAGTGTTTTGGTTTTTAGGCTTCAGAAGAGTAAAGCAAGTGACATATTGTGAAGTTAAAAAGTACATAAGTGCCTATTTTGAGAATGGACATTGTTGGGTTAAAAAATGAAATACGTGCTCGGGAGGGGGGAATGCTCTTCAGTTCCTTTTCCTTAACAAAAGAGAGATGGCATCTAATCCAAATAGATACAATTTCAGAAATAACCATGGTTACTGAAATGGATGCACTTTATACTCATCAAGAGAGCATTATGACAACAGTTGCTCTTTTCACAATAGCAAACCTCTTCATGGCAGCTAAAAATGGGAGCGTGAGCCCATGTTTGTAAGCAACAAATTTCAGCCTCAGACTAACCATTTAAATTAAATGACAAGAGAGATGTTGAGATCTGGGGAACACGAGCTTGAATGAGGACACAATCTGATGAAATTGTGGTACGGGTGGTCTGAGAACTAGATGACCCACTTTTTGTTAGTGCTTTTACTAGGTCCAAATTGGATTTAAGTAATGGGGCAATAGCACTAATTCCAGATGTAAAGATAGTAACAGAAATCTGAAGTTTTATTAACTGAGTTGATATTCACCCTGGCTACAAAATTTTGATTTTGGAGATGTCCACAAGGCACAAAAACATTTTATGAAAACAGATTGATGTTTAAATTCATTCCACATTTTGGCAATAGGATGGTTGATTTGTACATTTGTCCTACCTCAGAAGAGGAGTAAATATTCACCACATCATACTTGAGTTTGATATAACTAGAGCGATGTTTCTAGAAGTCATCAGAAACAGAATACCTGGGTTTTGGGAAGGTTATCTGCTATTGACCATATCTTGCTCGAAAATTCATAACCTATCTGCCCATTTTTCTTCACACACATCACTTTTCTTATAGAATCAGAATGGTTGAAAATAATATATAATATTGACTGTGACTGAAGTGTGAATAAATAAAATAATTCATGTAGCACTCAAATAATTCCTTTCAATAAGATGTAAGTAGCATGCAATGCTTTTTTTTTTGTCTTTACTTCATAACTTTTCAGCAGATATTTATCAACTACCAACTATGGGCCAGGTAATTTGAAAATCCCTTCCTATTTCCTTTTAGGGAGATCTTTTAACAGATTATAAGTGAATATATTTTGAATAGTGGTCACAATGCATATGTGTGTGTGTGTGTGTGTGTGTGTGTGTGTGTGTGTGTGTGTTTGGTACTGGGGATTGAACCCAGGGCCCTGTGCTTATGAGGCAAGCACTCTACCAGCTGAGCTATATCCCCAGTGGAACTGCTGTATTTGATCACTTTTTATACTATTTTAGCAATATTACAAGTTTTGGCCATGTACATGTATACATACAATTGAAGCTAAATAAAATCTTGCATTTATAGGTATGGCTTTATTCTATATTGTGTTCATTGCTTACTTCTATTATTTTCATGGTGATATGGAATAATACTGAGTTAGCTATCCCTATACAGACAATTAGAGAATCTCAGTGACATATAACAATGAGCACATGCATATGCTCCAGGTGGTCTGGCCTGCTTCATGTGTCTTCCTCTCCTTGGGCAGCAGACTCCCTGATGCATGTTCTTGTCATAGCAGTATTAGAGTGACCAGAGGGCAAACAAAACAGGCAAGGCTTCTTAAGGCCTGGATATGGAGCTGGCACCATATCACTCCCACACCCATTCATTAGCTGAAACAAGCCAGACACAGATACAGAGAGGAAGTAGAAAATGAGGCCAATAACACAACTTACATAATGGCCAAATAGTAGTAAGTAATGTCTTATCTCTATCACTGAAGGTTGTGAGAAAAGTGATTTTCTGTGAGGAAAGGGAATCATCATCATTGTTACCATTTCCATAAAATCAAACCCATGTCAAACTTGCTACATTCCATACACTCTTCTAAAAGGTTTATATTTGCTTTTTTTTTTTTTCAATAGCTCTACAAGGTAGTCATTATCACTATGCCTATTTGTGGCTAAAGAAACTAAAACAGAGACTTTAGTTAAATGCTAATTGATTTATAGGAAATCAAGATGGCCGGCTGAGCTTCAGACAGATACACTGGCACAGACTCATGTATTGGAGGATGTGGCCTTGAATGATTTCCTATCATGACACTTGTGTACCTTCTAAGTCACAGAGAGATGGGAAAAAACTCTACAATGGGTTGGCTATTCTAGTGAGGTTCTGCTGGTTACCGCTCCATTTCAGTGCCTTAATTGATCAGGTATTGTTCTAGAATGTTTAGCTTATTTTTCTGCCTGGAATTGAAGGAGTCAGAACCACCATTCACTACGTTTTTTTTTTCTTCTTAGTGATTGTTTTGTTCATTCAGTATATTTTTACTTTTATCGTACTGGTAGGCTTTCAATTAAATAACTTGTCAAAAGATTTTGTATGTCTTTTATATCTAATAAATAAAAAAAACCTGCTGATCATATATGCAATAGAACCCCCCCCCCATTTTTTTTCTCTATAGAAAATGCTTAATTACTCCTTGGCTGAAGGAATACACTGGTCCAGAGGGGCCCAGAGCCTAAAGAGTCAGGGAAGAGTATTAAAGAGGTTACATTCCTAAATCAAGTATTTCCATTTTGATCTAGGTAAGAAACCACAGATTAAGCTTGGTCTAGCATGAGAAATTACTCTCAATAGTTCATTAAATGAAAAATCTAGGCTTCAAAGGACTATGGTATAATTCATTTATTCACATATTTTATTTTTGGTAAATCTTTATGTATTATTAATACCTAAAGGATTTGAAAATTCTTTAAATTTAGTGCTGGATATGTTCCCCAAGTTTTTGACTAAATTATTTTCTTTCTTCACATCCCATGTATTAAAAGTTTCTTGCAACATTTATTAAAGCATAGCTTTCACCTACACTGTATTCATTTCTAGGAATTTAAGAATTGCTTATATATTCAAGAATAAGGAAAACACTCCCTGAGTGTTCGGTAGTAGGCAAGTTGTCCAGCAAGCACTGTGTGCCATGCACTGAGCTGGCTGCCAGCGCTACTGAGGAACAAGCCTCAGAGCTCCTCATTTCCAGGGCAGCATTTAGGAATGTAAAGGTTAATTTGAATTGTCAACTTGATTGGATGAAGAGATGCCAAAGATTAAGAGGCTTCTGGGTGTGTTGATGAGGGTGGGTCTAGGAATGATTGGCATGTGGGACAGCCAATTGAATTGGAGACCCTCTTTATGAATGGGCAGCACTGTCTTAATAGGATGGTGACTTGGATGGAATAAAAGTTGAAAAAACAAAGAAACAGCAGCAGATGCAAGCTCCAATCTACTTGACAGGATTCTTGATTGCTGCTGAGATTGCCTTAGTATATTAGACTCTTGCTCCTTTACTCTTCCAAAGCAGACTCTGACAGAGATTCTACAGGGAGTTTCCAGAAGCCTTTGGTCTTAGACTGGTGTAGCATCATTGATCCCTCTTGTTCTGAGACTTTATCCTCTTGGACTGCACAGCTACTGGTTCCTCCAGCTCTCTAGCCTGCAGACAGCTGTTGTGAACTATCCAGCTTCTAATTGTGTAAGCCAATCTAATAAATCCCTTTTTATAATCATATTTCCTATTGATTCAGTTTCTGTAGAGAACCCTCACTAATACAAGGGTTTAACTTGGAAATCTGAAGGAGTACACTGGTCCAGACAGGCCCAGAGCCTAAAGAGTCAGGGAAGAATATTAAAGAGGTTACATTCCTAAAACAAGTATTGCCATTTTAATCTAGGTAAGATGTTCCTATTGTTTTCAGGGTGGATGGCATGGATCCACTTTAAAAGGAAGGCCATAAACCTAGGCATTAGATCAGAGATCCTACACCTACTAGAAGAAAATGTAGGCCTAACTTTCTATCAGGTCAGCTTAGAAACTAAATTCTTCAACAAGACTCCTAAAGCACTCCTAAGTAAATAAAATCAAGAATTAATAAATGGGATGGTATCAAACTAAAAAGCTTCTTCACAGCAATGGAAACAATCAACAGCATGAAAAGAGAGCCTACAGAATGGGAGAAAATCTTTACCACCAGTATCTCAGATAGAGCATTTATCTCTAGGATATACAAAGAACTCAAAAACAAAAACAAAACACCAAAAAACAACCCAATTAATAAGTAGGCAAAAAGAACTGAACAGGGACTTCACAGAAGAAATACAAATAACCAACAAATTCATAAAAAAAATTTTTACTTTCTCTAGCAATTAGAGAAATTTAAATTAAGACCACATTGAGGTTCCATCTCACTCCAATCAGAATGGCAATTATCAAGAATACAAGTAAAATAAATGTCAGTGAGGATGTGGGGGGAAAAGGTTCACTCATACATTGTTGGTGGGAAAGCAAATTGGTGCAACCACTATGGAAAGCAATATGGAGGTTTCTCAGGAAACTTGAATCACAATTCCATCATTTGACCCAGTAATACCACTCCTCAGTTTACCCAAAGGACTTAAAACCAGCATACTACAGTGATGCAGCCACATTAATGTTTATAGCAGCTAAGCTATGGAACCAACCTAGATGCCCTTCAACATATGAGTGGATTAAGAAAATGTGGTATATATACACAATGGACTATTACTCATCTATAAAGAAGAATAAAATTATGGCATTTGCCAGTAAATGGATGGAACTGGAGAATATCATGCTAAGTGAAATAAGCCAATCCCCCAAAACCAAAGGCCGAATGTTCTCTGATATATGGATGCTGACAAACAATAAGGATGTGTGTGTGTGTGTGTGTGTGTGTGTGTATGTATAAAAACACAAGTTCATTGGAGTAGACAAAGGAGAAGGAAGGGAAGGGTAAGGGGATAGGAACTGGAAAGACAGTAGAATGAATTTGACAGAATTTTCCTATGTGCATATATGAATACATGACCAGTGAAACTCCTCATCATGTACAACTGCAAGAATGAATCCTAATTAGAATAAGTTATACTCCATGCATGTGTAGTATGTCAAAGTATACTCTGCTGTCATGTATATCTGAAAAGAACAAATTAAATTAAAAAATGAAGACTATGACATTTTAGAATAGTCATATAGCTCAAGACCTTTTATATTTTTATTTTTTCAGGCTTTTTCCAAACTATAAAGGTGTACATCTCACTAGACATGTTTTTAAAATGCTATGTTTTTGGGAAGTTGTTCCTGTCTAGATTTTTTTCTCTCTCTCAGCTATAACAGCAGTGATATTAACTGAATAACAAGCTAGTGTTTGCTGGGCATGGTGGCACACATCTGTAATCCCAGTGGCTTGGGAGGCTGAGGCAAGTAGATTGTGAGTTCAAAGCCAGCTTTAGCAAAAGTGAGGCAACTAAGCAACTCAGTGAGACCCTGTCTCTAAATAAAATACAAAATAGGGCTGGGGATGTGGCTAGGTGGTCGAGTGCCCCTGAGTTCAATCCCCAGTACCAAAAACACAACAACAACAACAACAACAACAAACATAAGCTAGTGTTTGGCTAGAGGGTGGGGATGGTATCTGCCTCATTCATCAAAGACCACTGACACTTAGCTGGGGGGTCTGGACAGCAGAAGGAACAAGTGAAAGACTGAGTGTAGCTGGGTACAACCTACCCTTCTCCTCAGATCTGGTTTGCTTTGGCAGAACATCCACTTTTTAAAAAATCAGAGCTATTTATTGAGCTCCTATTGTAGGCTTGGCCATGTTCTAGGTATTGGAGATGAAACAGGGAGAAAAAGGCATGATTTCTGACTTCTTGGAGCTTTTCCTGTGGAGTGAGGAGGAGGGGAAGGCAACTATCACTAGTGAGTAAAGTAGACATAAATAAAATAGTTTTCTATTCTGATTTGTGCTGAGGAGAAACTAAAGGGACTGAGAATGGAATCCTGGGCAGGGGAGAATTGAGGGTCATTGTTGCTGGTGATTCCCTGTCAGGAGTCTGTGAATGAGGCCACCTCCTCGTCTTCAGATAGGAACTCCTATAAAAGATTTGCTTTAAAAAATGATGAATGAAGCAATGGATCATGCACAGGGAGGTTCTCCAGGGACCTTGACATTCTTTTCTATCTCCCAGGCAGAGCGCTGGTTTTCCTATGAGGGAGCAATGTATTCTGAGGCCTTGTTGAGCTGACAGAAAGCCTTTCTTCAATTTAAATGAGTTATGGTACAGAGTTAATGCCTTGTGTGGAACTGTTCCTGAAGGTTCAATTATTAAAAGAAAAATTACTTTCAGCTGTAACATGTTATGTTTTTAGTTTTTAATATTGTTTGTGTTTTGTATTAAACCAGTATTACATAGATACTCTTGTAAGGATCATATAAAAACAGAATTAACATGGGTAATTAATTCTTTTTTCCTAGGGTTATGGGCAAGTTGGTTTAGGTCAACTAGTGTGGTGCTGGATGCAGAGAAAGTATTTAAAAATATTTTGTTGTTGTTGTTGTTGTTTGCTATGATGCCTGAGGACCTTGAACAATAAAACCAAAGTGCTGTAGCCCAGACACAGCACGGCTGGATGAACTCCTAGTAAGGTACATTTTTACAAATACTCTAAGAGATTTCTTCAAACAAGCATGTGTGCATTCACATGCTGTTTTTCAGAAATATCTATATCACTTGAAAAAGCAGAAAATTTAGAGCACAGTTTAAGACTTTAAAAAAATAGAAGAGCTGATTTTATAGACTATTTTCTTCTAGAAGGATTTCAGCATTTTCCTTAGAGTGACTGTCACTGGGTTATGCTAATGGATGATCGCCTGGTGTCCTGTCTACTGGGAGTGTCCACTGACATTCAGCCTTGCTGACAGGACAGTGCAAGATGAGTCAGGGAGTAGAAACCATCCTACACCCATCCTTCTCTTGCTTTAAAACCAAGGAAGGAAGTGGATAGTCTTAGTAAATTCATAGAGCTTAACCGTCTGGGTGTCTAAACAAGGTAGAGGGATGCGTCTTGCAGGATTTTCCCACAGATCATAAAGCCTGAGGTTCCTCCTCACCTCTCTCTTAAGAGGTTCACTGATTGGCTGCCTCTCTCCTGCTATCGATCAGCCCAGGGTAGTCTAAAAATGTGTTGGCTTTTCCATAGCTTGAAAAAGGGAAGGATAGCAATGGGGATACAAGTAAACATCCTGACAATGGTTTTTATTTTCTTACTCCTACCCTTCTCCTTCCCTCTTTCTCATTTTTTCCTCTATTCATTCCTCTCTTCAGTTCTACAAAACTAAGGCTTACCTATCTACTTCTGCCATCACTTGGAATAGGAGAGGCTGTCAATGATGAGACAGCCAACTGGCCTTAGCAACTTGCTTTGATTTTTTTCACCCCACCAACAAGGCAATGTCCTCACTGGTTCTTTTTGAAGGGAGAGCAGTAGGTCTCAGCAGCCAGGCTGCCGGACACCAACCCTCTGGCCAGTCTCAGCTTAAAGCAGCTCTCAGCAAACTGGTCCTGAGTCCATGAACAATTTTATGTTTCTTTGGAAACAGAAAGTCAAGGACTGGATATTCTGAAAAATAATTTTTTTTCCTGAAAATTTTTATTTCTCAAGGGGGTTATTACATAGTAAAAGCCTTTCCTATATTATCTAAAGCAACTTCTTCCTAGCCCTTTCCCTGATCAGACATAAAATCCAGGAAATTGTAGGGATATGTTGGCTAATAGTTTCTCAAACTGTAAAGCAGATGTGGTACCTGGTGGTGAATATTCCACTTCAGGAAGTCTGCAGTGAGGCCCAAGGTTCTGCAGTTCTAACAAGCTCCACAGTAATGCTGAGGCTACCAGCTCAGGACCACACTCTGAAAACAAGGGACTGTCATATTTGAATACTGACTTGAGAAAAGACTCTGGGTTGTGTATTTCTGTTTTTTAAGGAAGTTTACTTTTGCCAGATCCAATTTGAAAATATGTCCTTAAGTGATGCTGAGTAGGATGCCTAGTAGAGCTTGTGTATTCATTTGAAAGATAACAAACTGAATACAAATGGATAGTCTACTCAGAAGTAAAGTCTTCCTTCAGGCTGAAGTGGCTCACTGCCTGATAAACCTTGCCTCTTTGACACAGTTAAAGCATGTAGAAACATGAGCAAAACAATGACCACAGAAGGTAATTGCAGAGGCCATTCCAATTAATGGGCTACCCAGGGCTGAGAGAAGGAGATGCTTCTGGTGTCTGCCAAAGATATTTTGTAAACCTAAACAGCAAATTGACTCATTTCACCTTCAGTTTCTACAATCACAAATTGCCAATGTGAGAGGATGGTGCTTTTCCAACGTGATTTGAACAATTGGTGAGGTTCTTCATTGAGATTATACAATCAAACATGGAAATTATGGCTTACAAGTAACATTCATTATGGTCATGTTGCAGTTAGATGGATCCAGGCAAAAGTGTAAAAATTGGACCGTGAATAATAATAGTAGTACTTACTATGTGACAAATAATTCACATTCTTATTATGTAGTAATATTTTTACTTTTCCAAACAATAGTAGAAGAAAGTATTGTAGTTATCCCCATTTCATGGTTAGAAAAATAAACATGATAAGTAACTTCCTCCTGCATTGAACCAAGCACAGGGACCTTGTGTGGTAAGAGGTTGCAAGTTGGGGACCCGCAGATGTGTTTTACTTAAACTCCCTGGAGATTTTTAGAAAGTCAAGTTAGTTTTTAACAAGTATACCTGTTCCCCCACTTCTTTTGAACAGAAAAACCAGATCAGTCGGGGCTTTAGTCTTGCATTTCCTCATAGCCAGCATGAGCCTGACCAGAATTTCAACCATGCCCTTGGAAGGGATCTAAGCGTTTCATCTCAACAAGGTCCTTTCCCTTATGTTTATTATTTCCTGGATCTTGTAACATTTGAGTTTGACACCCGGTGCCTTGTTGTCATCAAGGATATAACTAGAAGCCACCACCCTTAGCCAGTATTTTATTGAATGTTCATAGGACTGGAAAGTGAATGTGCTGGGTTCTGTAGGGCCTCAAGTCTAATGACAAATAGTTCAGCTCTCAAGATTTATTTCTGCTGCCATCACAGGCAGAAATATTTTCAGAGTTTTAGAAGTATGGTATTTACTGTGCATACCATCAAAGAACACGGGAAAGTAACGTTACTGGCCAATGCGCAGAACTCCACACTGGTATGGCGGCAATACTTCTTCAGTGGTGCCCTCTCTGGCCTCTCCTTTTCTTCTCAGATTTACCATTTTGTCTGCATCTCGATTTTTGCAATAATTCATGCAAAAATGAGATGCAGAAGTGCTGAGTGAATTTCAAGCATAATGTATTTTCAAAGTCTCTGATTCTACATATAGAGAGTGAGATATGTAGGGTTGTTTTACTTTCCAGATGTTTTATGTTTTAAATAAGAACTGGGTTCATTCCTTAAAGAGTTATTTGAATAAAGACATTTTTTCAAACTCACTTGAGGCATGGCTGACTCTTTCTACAATCTGGGTCATTAAAGATGGGGTTCCTTTAGAGAGAATGGCTGGGGGCCTGGGGACAATCAGGTGTGACTGTGTGAGTGTGTGAGTGTGTGTGTCTGTGTGTAGGATGATCTATTGCGAGGAACTGGGATCTGACTCAAAGGAAAACTTTATTTTTTTGGCCTGGGTGAGCAAGAGAGGCCAAGTGAATATGGATAAGGTGGGTGAACATGTTTTTAATTAGCCTGAAACACTAGCTGGCATAGATTTCATCCTCATCCAAGCAATCATGTAAGAATGGGAGCTTAGGAGAAAGCTGGTTATTATTCCTGAGACATCGCAGGGTCCTCAGTCTCTAAGGAGGCGGCATCTGCTATAAATCTTTGTGTTCTCTGACTTCTGTAATCTCTTAGCAAAGCCCTCCTGCTCTCTACTGTGAAACAGTTTCATAGAATGTGATTCTGAACTATCTATCCCCAAGAAGTGTCAAGGCCTTGACCAGTCTGCTCTGCCTCCTCAGGAGCAGGGCAGGAGGCTGGGTTTGTCCTAGACACTAATAGCAGAGGTGGTGGAAGCATCTACCATGGGCAGACAGCACAGAAGGAATGGAGTGAGAAAGAAGACAGTAGGGTGCTGGTGGGGGAAACGTGGGTGGGGAGATTTGGGGAGAAGTAGTTGAGGCAGAAGAAGTAAGAAAAGGAGGGCTGAGCTAGTCAATAGGGGCTGTGAAGTGTGATGGAGAAAGAAATATGATGATAAGAGCAAACTTGACTGAGATATTACTGCAGGGCAGGTGCTATGATTTACTATTTTTATTCTCATTCTCCAGGGAAGGGAGTATAAAGAAGCCCCGTAAGGTTAAATAATTTGCCTAATGTCACAGTTAGCAATTTGTAGAGCTAGGATTTAAACCCAGGCAGTCTGATTCTACTGCCCACACTTCTAAATTCCTCTCATAGGGTGGTTACAAAACAGGGGGGAATAAAACCACAAGGCCGAGGATGAGCTAGCTGGTAAGAAGAGAGGAAAACTGAGAAGAAAAATGGAGAGGTCACCAGCCTGTTGAATCACACCCCAGGTGTAGGCCCTCTGACACTTGAAGTCACAGAACCTTGGGACTCTGCTTTTGCTTCTTTGTAGTTAATATGACTTTTGGTCTCAGATTTCTTCTCTACAAAATTTGGGAGATAACCTGACTATGTCCTTGTAAGGATGAAGTGACATCAGTTAGGAAACACTGTGGGCATTATTGGATACTTCTTTTGTGACAGGGCTCCAGCTGTTGAGGCTCATTTTCTATTAACACATCGGGTAGGAAGCTGAATTCAGCCATTGAACCTGTGTGCACAGTAAGCCACCTTCCTTCTGCAATGTGATTTCCTTTATGTCCCTACACTGCTGTTGTTGGGAAGAGCTGTCATCTTCTTTATCTGACTCTTGCTTCTCTGTTAATTTTTCCAAGTGTCTAAAGGATCAGCACATTTTCTTCTTTTCCCAGGATCAGTGATCTTGGCCTCCTGAGTCTATAATATTGACCTATCTGTTAGTTACTGCCACTGCGAAGCCTTATCAGTGGCAAAGTCACTGCAGTGAACCCAACAGCCACTTGAACTCTCAAGGACCACATTTTCTTTATCTTGTCATAGCAGGGTCATTTGCTCAAAATCAAACAGAATTGATTCTTTTATTTTCTTTCCAGTGACTGATACAGCACCTCGGAGTTTAATGATCCTGGTTTTCATTGTCCCTGTTGCTACTTAGATATGCTTTCTAATTGGGTGAAGTGGGTAGAGTAGTGTGCTAGTTATCTTTTCTTCTCTGTAACCAAAAAGCTGACAAGAATAACTTAGAGGAGGAAAAGTTTATTTGGGGATCATTATTTCAGAGGGTCAGTCCATGGTCTGGGCCCAATTTCATTGCTCTGGGTCAGAGTTGAGACAGACTGTTGAGGCAGAAAGTTCTCATAATATAACCATTTCACCTCTGAATGTTCTTGAACTGCCTCATGAACTCACACTCAAACCATAATAAGGAGAGTGTATGTGTATGATTGGGGAAAGAGGAGGCAGTAATACTGCCTTCGTACCCATCTTGCCTTTACCTGGGCTACCTCGATACACTGCTCTCAATAGCCTCCATCCAGAACATGGGTAGCTCTAGCACTAATGGCTTAGTGCCTTCTGGTCTTCCCTTTTGGGGACTTTCTCTGCAATTCTCTTCACCCACCTACTCTTATTTCATTCTCTGCAGGTTGTTATTAATCCTTATTTGAAATGTCACTGCTTCTAACAGTGTTTGACTTTTAATGGAAAAATGGTGAAAGAAGAAAAGCCCTGGGATCCCAAGAATACATTTTTTTCTGGAGGTATATTTTTAGGTTTTGTCACAGAAATTCCTAGCATCCCCAATTTCAGATTCTGGGCCTTCTCACTTTTGATTTCTTCTGCTCCCATTGTTCTTCCTCTTGATTGTCCACTAGTTTAGTTTCCACTCTTTGCTCAAATCTCCCCAGAGAAGTTTCCACTTACCTCTTGTGTAGTCTATCATCCCCACCAAATCTAATCTTGCCTTAATTTTTCATAATACTTATCACTACTCAACACTACAAATACCATATTTGTTATCTGTCTACACGAAATAGGCTGTTAAGAGTAGGATTGTAGAAGCATTGTTTATTTCAGTCACCACTGTATCCCCTAAAGAAGTGTCTTATCAGGCTCCATAATTTTTTCTTAAATCAAGGAGGTCATTTGGAGGAGTTTTCCTGATGCTTTTTCATCTTATTGGATATGATGTGCCTTTACCATTTTGTTTATATTTTTTTTCATTGATTGACTCAATAACAATTTTTAAATCTACTAAGTTGCAGTCCTTGGACTGGTGTTGAGACTAGAAAGATAAACAAGGCACAGTCCCAGCTTTCAAGCTGCTCACAGTCTAGCAGAGGAGGCAAATGAGTAACAGAAAAGTGCAGCACAGTGAGGGGGCCGGCCAGATAGTCCACATTCTGCTGTATTTTTGTACAGTAATAAAATGAACAAGAACTAACCAGAAGATCTGGGGGTAGGGATGTCTTTCTAGGAAGAGGAGATTGGTTATCATTAAGGTCAGGAAAGTGCAAAGGTTCATGGTAACTTATTTGAGATACAAGTAGTTCAAAATGCCCATCTTAGATGATATGAGCACATATTGAGTGAGGTAAAGCTGGAAATGAGTGAGATAAGGGAGGAAGTTAAGAGAAGTTCTGAAGCCTATTTTTAAAAGTTTGATCTATTTCCTTAAAGCCATCAAGGAATTTTAAACAAGTGCGAACTATAATTAGATAAGTATTTATCCACTCTGTTTCCTGGAGGATTTTCTCCTATAACCAGAATTAGCATCAGTCACAATAAATGGGCAGTGGAGGTGTGAAAAAAAGTCATATTTATTGACTTTCAAGATGCCAGTCAGTGAGAGAGGGAGGAAATCTGTAGTATATAAATAGTTTTCTAGTTGTGTATCTGTTTTGTGAAATTTTTTAGATGGGGAAATTTTTAAGGATTTTCTAAATAATCAAACAGTATAAATGACCTCCATGAGCACATCATCCAGCTCCTGAGCCGATTACATTGACCATGAGTAGTTCACCCAGCTGCTACTCGCATTCCATCATTCTCTGTACCTCTACCAACTGATCACTACTAACCTACCTCAGTTTTCATCTTGAATGTTTCTTTTAAAGACATAATTTATATATATTGAAATGCACACATCCAGGCTGTGGAGTTTTGACTCATGCCTGTTCCTCTCAGGAGTTTGATCATCAGCCTTCTAAGAGCAGTAATGGGACACCAGATGACCACCTATAAGTAGAAGCAGGGAGGTGGGTAAAATAATGAGAAGGACCAGGGAGGATGGAGAGTGCTGTAAGCAAATGGTATGTTTTCTTATATTTTCCTCTTGTTGAAACTCCTAGTCCTTCAGTTCTCCTATGCCAACTAAAAGTCACATGGGAAGGATGAAATTAATTCACATCAGAGAGTACCATTTCTTTCTGAATGATGTACCTGGCAACATCTTCTGATATTTCTTAACTGAGAATAGTTTTGCATGTTCTAAAACTTCCTAGAAGTGAAATTGTTCAGTATGTGTTCTTGTGTGTCCAGTGTCCTTGGCAAGCATACTGTCTGTGATATTAACTCTTTTGTTACAACAATAGTTCATTCCTTTCTATTGCTGAGTAGTATTCTATCACAAGGATATACCACAATTTGATCAACTATTTTCCTATTGATGGACAGTTGGGTTTCTAATTTTAGGGCTATTATGAATAAAGCTGCAGTGAACATTTTTTTAATATTTATTTTTTAGTTGTACACAATAACTTTATTTTGTTCATTTATTTTTATGTGTGCTGAGGATCAAACCCAGGGCCTTGCACGTGCTAGGTGAGCGCTTTACCACTGAGCCACAACCCCAACCCCTGCTGTGCACATTTGTATGTAAGTCTTTGTATGGAATATATGTTTTTATTTTTCTTAGTAGATATGAAGTCATGAACTACTAGGTCAAAGGGCAGAGATGCCTTTAACTCTTAAAGATGCTTTCAAATAATTTTACGAATTGATTGTACCATTTTATATTTCTATGTGCAATGTATGTGAGTTCTGGGTGCTCTGCATTTTAGCTTACTTTGATGTTGTAGTCTTTTCTTTTAATCAGTTAAGTGGGTATGCAGTACCATCTCATGAATTTTGATTTTGCCTCTAGATGGCTAATGATGTTGAACAATTTTTCATGTGCTTAATGGTTATTTGTGTATCTTCTTTTTTGAAGTTCCTGTTTAAGTCTGGCTCAACTATTTTCTGTCTCTCTTTAACTGAATTACATAGATTCTTTCTGTATGGTTTTTGTAAGTCTTTGTCAGCTATATGTTTCATGATTTATTTTCTTCTAGCGTATGGGAGAGATTTCAATTCATTTTTCCATTCATTTCCTTAATTCTATCTTTGTATAAGTAGAAGTATACTCTTGATGAAGTCTAATTTTTTAGTTTTCTAAATTATTATTGATTTCTATGTTCTGTCAAAAAATATCATCTTTCAAGATCCTGAGGATATTCTCCAATGTTTTATCTTATACTTGTGGTTTTATATTTAGATCTAATTCCATCCTCAATTATTTTTATGTTTTTTTGTGAATTATAATTCTATATTAAAGTGGGATTCATTGTGATATTTATAGATGGATATAACATAAATTGCTTAATTTTTGAACAGTGTGAGGTAGGGATCAAGGTAGGCTTTTTGAGGTACATCTGGACAATTAGGTTGAGGTGTATGAGGGAATCAAGGACAGTACAATTAGGATTATAAACATAAACTCAGGGATGATTAGCACCTAATTACACAAGCAGTTGTTGACTTAACATTAAACAGGGATCAGACTTAGCAATAAGAAAGTAAAGGAAAAGAGAGGAGTACTTGGAGTTACTTCCATTTATGGGGTCAATGGAGGAGAAAAGGAAGGACCAAGAAGATGGAAATGATTTGAGAGAAAATTTCATAAAGGAGATACATGTTCAATCACATTGAATGTTTTAAAGTAGGTTAAACATGGAAGATCTGTTATGATTTAGATATGAGGTGTCCCCCAAAAGTTCATGTGTGAGACAATACAAGAATTTTCAGAGGTGAAATGGTTATAAGATGTGTAACTTAATCAGTGACTTAATCCACTGATGCATTAAGAGGGTGGTAACTAGAGCCAGCTAATGTGTGGCTGGAGAAAGTAGGTCCCAGGGGTATGAATTTGGGGTTTACATCTTGTCTCTGGTGAGCAGAGCTCTCTGTTTATGGTTGCCATGTACTGAGCTGTTTCCCTCTGCCATGCCCTTCTCCATGATATTCTTCTTCACCTTGATTGAACCCAGAGCTATGGGGTCAGCTGACCATGGACTGAACTTCTGAAATTGTGAGCCAAAATAAACTTTGGGTCATTAGGTCACAGTGATAAAAAAGCTGACTAAAACAAGGTCAGTATTAAACACGATTGTTTTCGTTGCAAGTGACAAATCCAACTGACACCAGCTTTGGAATAAGAGGAAAAATGAGTCATGTAGTCCACCAAAAGCAAGGATAAAGGTTGGTCTTCAGAAAAATTTTACCAGGGATGGGAAGCCTCCTGAACTCTTTGTTTCTTTTGTAGGCTTCATATTCTTCTGTTGTCATTCAGATAACAGAAGGGATAATACCGTAAACATTTCTTGGCCTAAAATCTTACTGTTTTCATTATAGACTAATCAAACTCTTTCCCACACTTTTTCTCTCATCCCTGGTAAAAACAAAATCTCAGGAAGTCTCCTCTCATTGTCTGGATAAGTGGTATGTGGAGATACCCAAGATGGCATCTCCCATTGGAACTATAGTATAATGTGGTGATTAAGATGAACTCTGAAGCTGCCTTCCTGGGCTCAAAGTCCCACTTACTCACCACTGACTAGATGAGAAAGTGGGAGGTAATTGTCTTCCATGTGAACTAAAGGACTTTAGGAGGATATGGCACTGTGTGTTAATAGTGATTTTCAGTGCAATTGTGAATATGGAACCCATATAGTTTTTGGTTTGTGGCATGAGTAGAGATGGAGAATAGACAATGAACAAAGATGATTTTAGAAGCTTAGTTAAAATGAGGGAAAGAAGATGAGTGCTTACAATTTTTAAAATTCTGGGGCAAAATTTTTAGCATGATTCCTACAGTAAGAGGGCAGAGTTAATAAGTTAATAATAGAGGTGAAATCTGATGGAGTGACAAAAGCAAGGCACATGAGTGAGGGAAGGATATAATTAAGAACTCTGTTTGAAAAGATTAGTCTCATGCAAACTATGACTGAAAGAAAGAAAAAAGAAAGGCATGGGTGGGGTAAATATGTAGGTAATGGAAGAACAGCGGTAAAAACCAAACTTCTGGAGAGCAGAGACTGTCCTATCTTTGGATTGCTAGTATTCAAAGATCTCATGCAGTAGACAGGAAGTAAACATTTGTTCAATTGACTGAGCTCATGTCCAGTGGCCTCTGCTTTCTCCATGAAGTTCAGGTTGGGTCATTGAAGGAAGTAAGAAGAATCTAAAGTAAGCAAAAGAAGGAAGAATAAAGCTATGGACTAGCTTTGTGGTGCATAGAACAGATGCCATTGGCATACACAAAGATGCTTCTTTTTTATGTACTTTGTAAAATATGTACAATATTGAGAGACGATGGATTCTTTTTCAGTATTTAAAATTTAGAGTATCTACTAAGCTAGCAAACAGGCTGTTTTGGTTTCTGTATCCTTTGTACTTGACATCTTTGGATTCAGTTATAGACAGACCCTTAGAGGTCTGTTGGGGTTCAAAAAGTTTGAAGAGAAGATTTTGGACTTCAACTATGATTTTCTTCTCTACTTTTTCTTTATTTTCTATATCTTACAATATATAATCAATGCATACAGTTCTTCTCTAATCTGACAGTATCACCTTTACCCAAAGTTTTCAGAACTGGCTAAAACTGAAACTTAATGAGCTAGAGGAGTTACTTTAAGTGGCATTTTTGTTTTGAAGACTGGAAAAGAAACTGAGATAAAGCACAGGTTTAACTTGAAGCTTGTGAAGCATGATTGAGAGGAGCAAATGGATGACATTCAGTTCAAGAGTTGCCAATGGTCTTTAATGACCTGCTAGATAAAGCAGAAGATTGGGTAAAATGCATGGTTCATCCTGTATATTTGTAATTATTCACCTAAAATTATTCTGAAATGCAATAACCTTTCAGACATATTAATTTGAATATCAAGTATGATATGCAGATGTTCCAGTTATTGCTTTCTGTCATTTTGTATAAAAGAAATGAGGGGAAAAAAGGTCATTAAACTTACCAAGGTTGTTTTATATGTGTTTCTATCACCATCATTCCAACAAAGTTTAAAATTCTTAGGATTCAAAGTTTTACTATAAAAATAGTTTATATTCTTCACATGCTGGTAAATTTTATGGTCTAGAATTTATTTATTAAATACCACACATCAGTCATGAGAGAGTGTGATCAATATCCTTAGTGAACTTGTGGATCAGTTAACAACCACCAATTTAAACAATATCTAGTATATGAAGGTTCTCCCAGCCTTAACCAGTTATTGATTTCTTCCTCAATTGGTTCTTATAGCTTCTTGGTCTTATCCATCTTACACAAAATCACATAGTGTTTTATAATTATATTTTTGGTTTTTCTTTCTCTCTCTAGATTGATGAAGAATAGAAATCATGTTATTTTCTTTGTTTCTTTTGGGAGATACTTTTCTGTGTCATTTCTTTTCTGTATCAAATCTGTATGGACTATCTTTCAAGGATGTTATCAAACAACCTTGGAAGATGTGTTATCTAACTATATAACAAAGAATGTAGGCCTTTTTCCCCCCTGATAATAAAAACATCTCCTTTGGAGCAAAGGTTGAGGTTTTCTAATAAACCCTTTTAAAGATAACCTCCCCTAAGCTCCAGATTCCTCTTCTGTGACACAAATCCACTGTCACCCTGGAAGGAAAATGGTAGACATAGAAGATTGGTGTAAACACGAAGCTCAAGCTGCCTGTTGTGAAAGGAACAACCAAGTCCTTTCTTCTGATCCCAGGATCAAATGTCTTCTGCCAATGTCCATGAAATGGGGCAGGATAACTTTTAGTTTTCAAATAGAGCAAAATCTCAGATCCTCATGGTTCTTGACAGTACATAGTATGTTGCCTAGAATGATGTAGGGGAAGTACCTAGATTTCTGGTTTTAATTACAATTTTATTTTAGTTACAGAATGAATGTTTTCATCAAATTTTCTCAGTTACTAGCCAAAAATATGGTTTAAATGTCTTAATCTGTTTAAATCTCAGTTTCCTTGTATGTTCAATTGAAAGAATAAAATATATGCCTTATAGGCTTATGGTAGAAATAGAGAATCATGGATCATACCCCTCTTGTAAGAAAGACTAGTTACTCACAGCAGTCAGCAGCTAGCTGACAGCCTCCAGCAGTCTGCCTTTAAGGTCAGTCTCAGCCATAGAGACACATCACCAACGACTCCACGCTTTTCTGGGAAGTCTGCATCCAGTGACTGCACAGTGTGTGTGTGGGTTGCATAAAGAACTAGCCATTTGGGCCCCCAAATAGACAACTTTGTTGGATGATACTTGTTATTGAGCTTACTGCTAGTTTAGCTGAGGTTTTTGTTAAGCCTGCATTACAATTTGAGTGACCTCTACATGTAATTGTGTTTCTTTTTAGAGATCCCTTCCTTTTACATAATTTGATTCCTAATAAATATCTCAATCATCCTCCAAGACCCAAACTCCATTTGAACATCTGCTCCTTAAGAATTCAACCTGTATCAAGATTATTGTAGGTATTACTAGTAAGGATATGTCAATTACTCGGAGCAGTCATTTCATATAGTTAGTAGGCTTTAAGTACTAGCTTATTGAGATCCAACATGGTGGCCGGCGAGGAAGCAGCACTTTCAGTATCTCCACATTAATGGGATCAGAAAGACCCATTAAAACAGCTACATTCTACCTACTGAGGAACTTCTAGCAAAATTCCGCTGAAAGGAGACCTGCCGGGAATTAGTAAATTTATTAGAGGTGACAGTTTGTCCCAGACAGGTGAATCTTGGCCGGCCACGTGGGCGCAGAGGTCCAATCCCGCAGCCACCGCCTGCCCGGCTTTTAGCCACGCAGCCGCCGCCTGCTTGGCTCTGCAGGCGGCCCCTGGCGGACTGACACAGCAAGAAGGGTCCCCGCCCACCCGGCAAACAGCCTCCCGCCCTCCTGGCTCTGCTGGCGGCCCCGCCCACCCGGCAAACAGCTCTCCCCCCCAGACGACGTGAAGGGAATCTAACTAAGCCTTTATGAAATAGCGAACTGGGAACTAAAACCAGAGATTGTGTCAGACCAGAGACAAGCCAGTTCCACCCCTCCCTTCGGACACTGGCAAGGAGCCAGGGGCCCGCCATAGCAGAAAGGGGAAGTCACTAAAGTTCGGCCAAAGAGATTCCTTCCCAGCGGAATCTACTTTAGCAGGTGTGTGACTCCCACCCACATCAGATACAAACAACCGGGAAACTTCAAAATCTCTCTGTGGGCGTGACCCTAAGGGCCAAAGGACTCTTGACCCCCAACTGCTCCTACTGCCAGTGACGTGGGCGTGACTGTAGGGGCGGAGGGAAGCAGAGGGGATCCTCGACCCCCAACTCCCATTACCACCAGCGGCGACACCAATGTTCTTAGCCGCCAGATTCCAAAGGTGTGCCCACCAAAGGGGTCCGGAAAAATTAAACTATTGACTCCCAGACCACAGTTCCACAGCACTGGGGTTTAGATGAATGACAGAGAGAGTACTCAGTCGTTCGGGAAATAGAGCACTTGGTGGGGCTGAAAGTGTAACCAAATCCTTGGGGAACCGCCTCTGGTGAGCAGGACCTGGCTGGCTGGCAGGAGGAAGGGGAGGAGGGGCTGTAGAAGTGAAACGGCTCTGGACCAACAGGATTGAGAGACTCCCAGGAGCCGCCTTACAGGGATTGCTGTTGACACATTGAGGGCAAAACTCAGCCCGGCGGGCACAGCTTTGCCTACGGGAAGAGAAGAAAATGGATCTCTAAGACCTAATTTTATTTCTTATTTTATTTTTTCTCTCCCTTTTTCCCTCTTTCTCTCCCCTTCCAAGTTTTATTGTTCTTTCCATTCTCCTCTATGCTATCTATCTCCCTCTCCTTCTTTCTTTTCAAGAGCACCTTTCTTCCCCTTCCCCCCAACTTTCATCCCAAGCAGTACGTCCTCCATTTTGTGTAACTTTCTAAATGCAAATAGGTGAATGTTTCAAGGCCATCTATAGTGCTCCTAAATACCTAGCTACTACCAACACTCTGATCCAATCGACGGTTAGTATCCCCCTTCAGTAGAGCAATCTTCTAAAGTAGCCAAGACATACTAACCCTTATACCTTCATAGCACCTAACCTAAACATAAAGTCCTAAGAACAAACAACAAATCACTATATGCATACAGAATCCAGAAGCCCTTTATAAATTGAATGAATCAGCTCTAAAGTACAATAAAGCCCAACATCTATAGGCATAATCTCCCACCACAAAGGAGAGACAACAGAGATAAACAAACCCAAAACAAATGTATAGGAGAAGGCAGTTACAAAGCAGTCAAACAGAGCTGGAAAGTAACGTGAACAACAAGAAAAAACAAGGGAAAAAAGGATTACAGATAATGCAGGACAACTTAAATCTACAGGAGGACCTAGAAGCATCAGAAACATGGACAGGGAAAGAAATCAAGGCATACCTAACTCAGATGGAATGGAATTTTAGAGAAGACATGAGACAGCAAGTCCAAGAATTGAAAGTATATTTTGAAAATGAACTAAACAAACAAATTCAAACTGCAAAGAACGAGCTTTACCAGGAGATAGAGATCTTAAAAAAAACCCAAACAGTAATTTTACAAATGCAAGAAACCATAAACCAGATTAAAAACGCTAACGAGAATATTACAAATAGACTAGATCAAGTAGAAGTCAGAACATCAGATAATGAAGACAAAGTTTATCAACTTGAAAAGAATATAGTCAACACTGAAAAGATGCTTAAATCTCACGAGAAATCTATCCAAGAGATATGGGATCTCATCAAAAAACCAAATTTGAGAGTCATTGGGATAGAAGGCACAGAGGTTCAAACCAAAGGAATGGACAACCTATTAAATGAAATAATCCTAGAAAACTTCCCAGAGATGAAAGATGGAATGGATTGCCAAATCCTGGAAGCCTACAGGACCCCAAACATCCAAAACTGTAATAGACCAACTCCAAGACATATAATTATGAAGATAGCCAACATACAGAACAAGGAGAGAATATTAAAAGCTACGAGGGAAAGGAGGCAGATTACATTCAGGGGTAAACCAATTAGGTTAACGACTGATTTTTCATCACAGACTTTGAAAGTGAGAAGATCCTGGAACAATGTATTTCAAACGCTGAAAAATAATGGATTCCAACTAAGAATACTGTATCCAGCAAAATTAAGCTTCAGACTGGACAATGAAATTAAAATCTTTCACTATAAACAAAAACTAAAAGTATTCACAGCCAGAAAACCAGCACTGCAAAGCATTTTGGGCAAAATTCTACAAGAAGAGGAATGGAAAAATAGTGCCCAAAACCAACAGTGGGAGGTATCTCAGTAAAGGTGGAGGAAAACAACCAAAAATTAAAAACTAGCCAAACTAAAATAAATAAATAAATAAACATGACTGGAAGTACAAATCATATTTCAATTGTAACCTTAAATGTTAATGGACTAAACTCACCAATCAAGAGACACAGGCTAGTAACCTAGATCAAAAAAACAAATCCAACAATATGTTGCCTTCAGGAGACTCATATGATAGGAAAAGACATACAAAGGCTGAAGGTGAAAGGTTGGGAAAAATCATACCACTCACATGGCCCTCGGAAGCAAGCAGGAGTGGCCATACTCATATCGAATAAAATCAACTTCAAACCTAAGTTAATCAAAAGGGATAATGAAGGACACTATATCCTGTTAAAAGGAACTATCCACCAACAAGACATAACAATTATCAATTTATATGCACCAAATAATGGTGCAGCAACGTTCATAAAACAAACTCTCCTCAAGTTCAAGAGTCAAATTGACCACAACACAATAATTATGGGTGACTTCGACACACTGCTCTCGCCATTAGACAGATCCTCCAGACAAAAACTGAATAAAGAAACTATAGAACTCAATGACACAATCAATAACCTAGACTTAACCGACATATATAGAATATATCAACCATCATCAAGTGGATACACGTTCTCAGCAGCACATGGATCTTACTCAAAGATAGATCATATATTATGCCATAGGGCAACTCTTAGTAAATATAAAGGTGTGGAGACAATACCATGCACCATATCTGATCATAATGGAATGAAACTGGATATCAATGATAAAAGAAGGAAGGAAAAATCCTGCATCACATGAAAAATAAACAATATGTTATTGAATGATCAATGGGTTACAGAAGACATAAAGGAGGAAATCAAAAAATTCTTAGAGATAAACGACAATTCAGACACAACATACCGGAATCTATGGGACACAATGAAAGAAGTTTTAAGAGGGAAATTCATTTCCTGGAGTTCATTCCTCAAAAAAAGAAAAAACCAACAAATAAACAAACTCACACTACATCTCAAAACCCTAGAAAAGGAAGAGCAAAACAACAGCAAATATAGCAGAAGACAAGAAATAATTAAAATCAGAGCAGAAATCAACGAAATTGAAACAAAAAAAACCATTGAAAAAATTGATAAAACTAAAAGTTGGTTCTTTGAAAAAATAAATAAGATCGATGGACCCTTAGCCATGCTAACGAAGAGAAGAAGAGAGAAAACTCAAATTACTAACATACAGGATGAAAAAGGCAATATCACAACAGACACTACAGAAATACAGAAGATAATTAGAAAGTATTTTGAAACCCTATATTCTAATAAAATAGAAGACAGTGAAGACATCGATAAATTTCTTAACTCATATGAGCTGCCCAGATTGAGTCAGGAAGACACACACAATTTAAACAGACAAATAACAAAGGAAGAAATAGAAGAAGCCATCAAAAGACTACCAACCAAGAAAAGCCCTGGACCGGATGGGTATACAGCAGAGTTTTACAAAACCTTCAAAGAAGAATTAATACCAATACTTTTCAAGCTATTTCAAGAAATAGAAAAAGAAGGAGTTCTTCCAAATTCATTCTATGAGGCCAACATCACCCTGATCCCGAAACCAGACAAAGACACTTCAAAGAAAGAAAACTATAGACCAATATCTCTAATGAATATAGATGCAAAAATTCTCAATAAAATCCTGGCGAATCGAATACAAAAGCATATTAAAAAAATTGTGCACCATGATCAAGTAGGATTCATCCCTGGGATGCAAGGTTGGTTCAATATACGGAAATCAATAAATATTATTCACCACATCAATAGACTTAAAGATAAGAACCATATGATTATCTCGATAGATGCAGAAAAAGCATTCGACAAAGTACAGCATCCTTTTATGTTCAAAACACTAGAAAAACTGGGGATAATAGGAACTTACCTCAACATTGTAAAAGCTACATATGCTAAGCCTCAGGCTAGCATCATTCTAAATGGAGAAAAAATGAAGGCATTCCCGATAAAATCTGGAACAAGACAGGGATGCCCTCTCTCACCACTTCTATTTAATTTAGTCCTTGAAATACTAGCCAGAGCCATTAGACAGACAAAAGAAATTAAAGGCATAAAAATAGGAAAAGAAGAACTTAAATTATCACTATTTGCGGACGATATGATCCTATACCTAGAAAACCCAAAAGGGTCTACAAAGAAACTACTAGAACTAATTAATCAATTCAGCAAAGTGGCAGGATATAAATCAACACGCATAAATCAAAGGCATTCCTGTATATCAGCAACAAAACTTCTGAAATGGAAATGAGGAAAACCACCCCATTCACAATATCCTCAAAAAAAATACAATACTTGGGAATCAACCTAACAAAAGAGGTGAAAGATTTATACAATGAAAACTACAGAACCCTAAAGAGAGAGATAAAAGAAGATCTTAGAAGATAGAAAAATGTACCCTGTTCATGGATAGGCAGAACCAACATCATCAAAATGGCGATATTACCCAAAGTTCTCTACAGGTTCAACGCAATGCCAATCAAAATCCCAACGGCATTTCTTGTAGAAATAGATAAAACTATCATGAAATTCATATGGAAAAACAAAAGACCCAGAATAGCAAAAGCAATTCTAAGCAGGAAGTGTGAATCGGGAGGTATAGCGATACCAGATTTCAAACTGTACTACAGTGCAATAGTAAAAAAAACAGCGTGGTACTGGTATCAAAACAGGCAGGTGGACCAATGGTACAGAATAGAGGACACAGAAACCAATCCACAAAATTACAACTTTCTTATATTTGATAAAGGCGCTAAAAGCATGCAATGGAGAAAGGATAGCATCTTCAACAAATGGTGCTGGGAAAACTGGAAATCCATATGCAACAAAATGAAGCTGAATCCCTTTCTCTTGCCATGCACAAAAGTTAATTCAAAATGGATCAAGGAGCTAGATATCAAATCAGAGACTCTGCACCTGATAGAAGAAAAAGTTGGCTCCAATCTACATGTTGTGGGGTCGGGCTCCAAATTCCTTAATAGGACGCCCATAGCCCAAGAGTTAAATACAAGAATAAACAAATGGGACTTACTTAAACTAAAAAGTTTTTTCTCAGCAAGAGAAACAATAAGAGAGGTAAATAGGGAACCTACATCCTGGGAACAAATTTTTACTCCTCACACTTCAGATAGAGCCCTAATATCCAAAATATACAAAGAACTCAAAAAATTAAACAATAAGATAACAAACAACCCTATCAACAAATGGGCCAAGGACCTGAACAGACACTTCTCAGAGGAGGACATACAATCAATCAATAAGTACATGAAAAAATGCTCACCATCTCTAGCAGTCAGAGAAATGCAAATCAAAACCACCCTAAGATACCATCTCACTCCAGTAAGATTGGCAGCCATTATGAAGTCAAGCAACAATAAGTGCTGGTGAGGATGTGGGGAAAAAGGTAAACTTATACATTGCTGGTGGAACTGCAAATTGGTGCGGCCAATATGGAAAGCAGTATGGAGATTCCTAGGAAAGCTAGGAATGGAACCACCATTTGACCCAGCTATTGCCCTTCTTGGTCTATTCCCTGAGGACCTTAAAAGAGCATACTATAGGGATACTGCTACATCAATGATCATAGCAGCACAATTCATGATAGCTAGACTTTGGAATCAACCTAGATGCCCTTCAATAGATGAATGGATTAAGAAACTGTGGCATTTATACACAATGGAGTATTACATAGCACTAAAAAACGACAAAATCATGGATTTTGCAGGGAAATGGATGGCATTAGAGCAGATTATGCTAATGAAGCTAGCCAATCCTTAAAAAACAAATGCCAAATGTCTTCTTTGATATAAAGAGAGCAACTAAGATCAGAACAGGGAAGAAGAGCATGAGGAAAAGACTAACATTATACAGAGACGAGTGGTGGGAGGGAAAGGGAGAGAGATGGGAAACTGTATGGAAATGGAAGGAGACCCTCATTGTTACACATAATTACATATAAGAGATGGTGAGGGGAAAGGGGAAAAAGACAAGGGAGAGATTTGAACAACAGCTGATGGGGTAGAGAGGGAAGATGGGAGGGAAGGGGAGGGGGGATAGTAGGGGATAGGAAAGGTAGCAGAATACAACAGTCACTAATATGGCATTATGTAAAAATGTGGATGTGTAACTGATGTGATTCTGCAACTTGTATTTGGGGTAAAAAATGGGAGTTCATAACCCACTTGAATCAAATGTATGGAAGATGATATGTCATGGGCTTTGTAATGTTTTGAACAACCAATAAAAAAAAAAAGAAGCAGTCCCAAATAAGGACCCAGTTCTGTTTGAAAATATGCATGGAATTTGAAAAAATAAAATTGAAAAAGCAAAAAAAAATTCAATAAAAAGTTATTAGCATTATTTTCTACAAAAAAATTCTAGCTTATTTTTGTTATCAACATTTTTATGATAATCATCTGTAAGGAACATCCTCGGAGCATGACCCTTGCAACTCAGGATGTTTGTGTTCTCCTGTAGTGTATCTGGGAAAGTGCAAAAAGGATGTGGAGTTACTAAAAACTGAACCATAAGGCGATTAGTTGAAACATTTAGATATTCAACCTGGAGAATGAAAGCTTTGAAAAGAACTTGGAAATCTGCGTACTAATACTCAAATGGCTTTGATCCCAAAGTTCATTTACAAAGACAAATGTAGATGTCACAAAGAGGCAAAGAAAATAAGGAAAGCTTTTGAATAAAATGGTCCAGGCTCTCACTGGAAGGTCCCTTGTCAGAGACACTGTGGAGGACCCTCAAGGTCTTGGTGAGGATGAGAGAGAGAGGGTTATAGATGAGGTAACCTCTGAGATTACTGGTTGAAAAAAATTTAGAAATCCAGTGGTTCAGCTTTTTTTGAAAACAGGAAACTCATATTTACTTTCTTGAGATTTCCCAAACAAAATACCAGCTTTGTTAGACATACTGTTGAGTCAATGTGAATGAGAAATCAATTCTTAGAAAGATGCTAATTTCTGCTCCACTACTTCACTCATTTATTGGAAAATATGTGCTCAATAGGAAGCTAAATATACACAGCCACATTGTGTAATGGGATGCCTGGGAAAGTAGAACTTTAAAAATATATGTGTGTATTTAGTGAGAGATGCTGTCATAAGATTTCCTAGGGTTCAGTGGCTCAGGACACTCCACAGAAACCTTTTTGTTTTTAAGTCCACTTGACGAACTCCTTTTGGCAATTCGACATTAGAATGCCATCCATGACTGTTCTAGACTTTTAGTTCCTGTCCCCCATTTAAAAAGTTGCTGGGGAAGAGATGGACAACTTTGCCAAGGAGTTTGATATTGAGCTTGATATTGAGCTGCTAGAGTAAATTAGATTTAGGGGGTGGGGCTTGTGCTGTAGCCCTTGATAATTTGCCTTTAAGTTTGAAAGCCATTGAATTTGATCAGATGTGCTGGGGAAGTCCTTCTTGGGGGTCTGGTGTATATTGGGGGAAAGGAGAGCAGGCAAAATAAAATTCTTTTACCTTAGGCTAACTTAGTTACACATTTGTCTTCCTTCAGGCCCTGGTAATGCACTTGAACCCCACAGTCCTAGGGTGATATGCTGTTGTTCACACTTCGTTACAGGCTTCTCTCTGGTAGTAGGGAAGGCTTTGTGGACAGCTGCTAGACAGGGTGGTTTCATTTTCTGCAACCTGTTTCAGTTGCTATCAGGGTCAGACACTTCATGTCAGTGTGGGTGCAGAGTAATACATAATATAGATGGGAGTTTCTCTCTCTGTGTGTGTGTGTGTGTGTGTGTGTGTGTGTGTGTGTCTGTGTGTGTGTGTGTAGTTCTTTGTCAAAATAAATGTTTTGGTCTGTATCCAAAACTGACTCCTTGAGTCAACATGGGGCCTAATCACGTAGTGCTTTTTTTAGTTTCTCAACAAATGCATGTGTGTTTTCACCTGAAGACACCATGAGCTGAGACCCCAGAAGTATGTGTAGAGCAGGGGACCAACTTCAGCCTCCCCAAACTGGCTGCACTCTTTTTGGTCATATTAATTTAATAGACATACTTCAGTTTCCCCCTACAGGCTTGGTTTCTCTTGGGCAACCATTGCAAGGCTGTAACCTAAAGGGTTCATTCTCCTGGGAAACATTCCTCCAGTCTCCTCAGGGAGACCAAAGGTGGTTATGAGAGCAAGGAGAGAAACTTTGCCTTCTTTGCTCCTTCCTGAGAAACTACCAGGTTTGGGTGGGAGCGCAGGCACAGGTCACTATAGTTGCTAGACTCTGATTTTGGCAGCAACCACAGCAAATAAGATTAACCATGATGCATTTCAGGGGATTGTTGAATAAACATCCCTGGTCTTCAGACACTTATGAAAAGAGAATGAGACACAGGAAAGAAAGACATTTTCCAGATATATAGGAGGTCCTCAAAGCGGGTTCATTTGAATGTTAAAGAGAATATTACCCTATTTGATGAGATGAGAGATGTCTGTCATGTTGGTTAGGATAAGCTAACTCATGAAAAAGCTACAACCACATATACCTTAATAGACAGAATCCAGTGAGCCTGATTAGATTTCAGTCAAGCTAAATTTCAGATCCAGATTAATATTAACTTCCATATCAGTAATTCTTCATAGGTTTATAGCTCTTTTGTTAGTTTGGGACTCTCATCCAGGTGATGAGTGTTCCCCTCTGAAGGCAAGACATTCAATCATAAAATCAATAAATTTTAAGCAGAAAGGTATTTGTTAAAAACCTCAGCCTAAAAGTCTTCTGGGATGATGGTGAATCAAAATAAAAAACACAGAACTTTATTTTTATAAGCACTTGTTAAAAAAAAAAAAAACCAATGAAGGTCCCCTAGGTAGTAATGACATCCCCAATGAGCACTTTAGCTATAAAGGAAGAAAAAATGCGTTGAAATTCATACATCCACAGGGGCTGATCTTGAGACCATTTGTAGAGGAGCTAGAACAGAGAATCCTGCTTAGCTTTATCTGTCAGTGTCTGGCCAGACATTGTACATGCGATTAACTTGAGGGGGAAGAGGAAGTTGTGCCATGAGCCTGTGTGATAACACACCATTGATCTGATGACCTTATATTTTCTAAAATACACTGTAGTTGAGAGTGTTGCCTCTGCTCTCCGTGGAAGTGGCTGATAACAATGTCTTTGCCTGAATGCTAAAAGCAGACCCTAGAAACTTCCTATTGTCTGGTACTATTCTGATTACAAGGTAAACTTGCCACAAAAAGTGTCAGAGAAAAAAAAAAGTAAGAAAATTAAAAGAAAAGCAGATTTTTAAAAAAAGGAAAAGGGTATTTCTTTTCATTTGATTCAGCTTGTATCAAGGTGTCTCCTTTGAGTTAGATGGTTCCTCTCCCATAGGATGAAACTTTCTTGTCACTGACCCTTAGATAACACAAATCTGGGGAGCTAGGAAATTGATATGATAATAGACTTGAGTTACTGAATTTTTCACTTAGCCAATATTAGGGTAGGAAAAGGGCTAGATAAAAACAGTAAAAGAGCTCAGACAGAACATACTCATTAGTCCGCAAAGAGAACATAAGAACCAACATTTCAAATACTCTGTAGTGAATTCATTCTATCTTGATGTAGCAAGTATACATAATTATAAAGTTTCATAGTAGCACTGGTTTTTTTAGTAGCAATAGACAGGAAATAACCCAAGTTTCCAGTCAGTGACTGATTACATGGATCAGGGCTCAATAAGTGATGATGGGGGGTGAAATCCAGCCTGAGGCTTGTTTCTGTCATGTTTTATTGCAGTATAGCCACACCTAGCAGTTATGTATTGTCTATGGCAGAGTGACCATATAATTCACAAAGCCTACATTTGCCATATGACCCTTCACTGAAAAAATTACCAACCCAACATAAATGGTTGCACCTACATCCATGGAACATTCTTCTACTATTAAAAGAATGCAGAGATGGGTATATGATGACATGGAGAGATCTGATATCAAGAAAAAAAATGACTCAAAATAGTGGGAATATGTGTCTTGGTATTATATTTGCCTAAAGATGAAGGACATACATATACATCAAACTCTTCTGAAAGAGTATATATACATGAATATTTTAGCAGTTATTTTTTTGTGGTGAGTGAAATTAGGAGGTGAGAATGAGGAGAGGGAGGATGAAGGGAAAGAAGGAGAAATATCTATTCCTTCTACATTATTTCAAGTAGAAAAATGTTTATATGGTAAATTTATCATTAATAATAAATTAGATTTATAGATGCAATGGGCATTGAAAGCATTTTTATTTATAACATGAATTAGGTTAATGTACAATGGTATCATAATAAATAATAATTTCAATTTTCTTATTGATATTTTTGTTGAATGTTCAGAAAATATCTCCTAATTCTTTGACTAGAAAATCAAATGAATGTTGTCTCATGTTTAAATATCTATCTTTAATCTATTTTTAGTGTTTGCTTTAGTTGATTACGATTTACCTCTGTTAATTTAGTTAAAAATCGTAAAGCATTTTATCCTAATTAAAATTATATATTTTTAAACATATTTTTACTTTGGCAAATTTTATGTAATACTGTTTTCCACTGTGATTTATAAAGCACTATTTTAAACTCCTCTTAATTTTTTTGAAAAATAATTAGCTTGGTGTTTCTAATTTGACAGAAAAATGTTCTCTATGTGACAAATTATTTAAATAGTTCCTAATTTTTAAAAATCTGCAAAATAGGAAGAAAAATACTACCTGCCTTACTAAATAAATTTTTCTGTGTTGCGAAGAGTTTTTTAGGGTTCGATAAATTATCACTTACTTCAACTATATTAATTTGGGTCAGTTTGAGTGCCGTGAAAATGTGACAGTCACAAGGAGGATCCTCAATGCTGAGCATGGAGTCAACTGAAAGAGGCAAAGTTCTGGAAGATCTGAAGTCTGGACTCTTAGACCACTAATGATTTTGGGAAAATCATATATAAACTATAAAATTATTTTTAAAATATGGGCCTCAAGGGCAAACAACAGCAAAGTCTCTTTCAGCACAAAGACCTCCCTTTTTTTTTTGAGCCAATGACTGTTTTCTCACCTCTAAAATGGAAATGGTTAGATCTGCTTTTCCAATTTCATAGATTTTTTGTGAAAATTAAGTGAATTAATGCATATTAGAGAAGTCTAAATTACAAGCCTCTATACAGGAATTTTTCAAAATGTGGTCTGTGCCACTGTTGGTTTGCAAGATGATTTTTCAGGAGTGGTGAAAATTTTTGTGTTTTTATGATTGTTTATTTTGTGTTTACTTTTTATTTATGGTGAGTGATACACTACATTTATAGGAGATCCCTTTGAAATAAATTTATAATAGTAAAACTGAGTCAACCTAAAGAAAGCTATTAAATAACTAATACTATGAGTGGAATGCAGATAAGAGAAAAAATGTAATGATACATGAATGACAACTTCAAGAATCGCTGCATTACGGAGATATGAATTTGACTTGGATTTTCATATGATAGGATTCTCAATTGACATTGTTTAAACTGCTGTGCCTACAAACCTACTGGTATAAAACAAGATATATAGGACCTTTTTGCAGCAAAGGAGGAAAGAAAAGAGGGTGCAGATATCTGAGGATTTGGGGAAAGGAACCCCACTGTGGCTGAGCTATTGCCAAGGGTAGCTGTCCATAGTTCTAGGCTGGTGTAGGCTTTGCTGATTGCATTGAAAGAAGAAAAGCAATAGGCAGAGGATTTTAAAGTACAGTTGTTCCTCATTTGGTTCCAGGAACTCCTTGCCCCAAATACTCAAACTGGTGAATGCTTAAATCTCTTATATAAAATTATGTAGTATTTGCAATACAGTCAATGTGCATCCCTATGGATATGTTAAATCATCTATAGATTACTTGTAATAACTGGTACAATGTAAATGCTATGTGAACAGTTGTTATAGTGCATTGTTATGGAATAAGGACAAGAAAAAAGTCTGTACATGTTCAGTCTAGATGCAATTAAAAATATATTTTCAATCTGCACTTGGTTGAATCCATGGATGCAGAAACTGTGGACATGGTGGCGAACTCTACACTACTAAAAAGGACTTGAGACATATCTGTGACATTAACTGTAAGCATATTACAGTAAAGAATGTTCTGGAGAAGTGTGGTTCCTATAAGAGAATCCAACTTTATGTCTGATTTATTCCCACAGGGTGGCTAACCTAGCCCTCATTAAAGCTTCTCAAATTTAAGGGCAATAACTAGGAGAAAGAAGTGTTCCTAGGAAACCTATCCCTGTGTTCATCACCTAACACTACCAGAATTCTTCCTGTATATGCTTTCATGACTTCAGATGACAGGTGTACCATAAATAAGCAGGGAGGAAGAAAGAGTAGGGCCAGTGGTGCCTATCTTCCTTAGTGACCTGGAAAGCAAAAATGTCACATCACAATAAAATGTGCTAATTTGGGCCTATAGAACAGTATTTTTATTATATGCTAAAAGAGAGCAAACAGAGTTCTGCAAGGTAATCAAAAGCAAATATGCTAATTTGGGCCTATAGGACAGTATTTTAACAGCAGCATGCTCACCTATGTCTGTTCTCCAGGACTTTCCTATCTTGTTCCATAGACTATTTCAGGGACAGAGGGCCCTTCTCCAGGGGCTCTCATATTTTTCCCTCTTCTTCTTAAATGGATTCTACCTGAGAACATATTTTGTTCCCTCATCTGATTTCATGCCACCAATTTATGAGTGCAAAAGCCAGATACCGCATTGAACGTTGAGGAGTCCCAGTCTCACAAAGCCCAGCTGCAGAGCAGTTCCAATCTCTGCACTTCTAGGATATGAGAGCTTCTTAGTCTATAGTACTTGCCTGTAGGACTACCAGTTTTTTACACCTCTGCAGATTCAGATGGCTAAGGAACTGCTTATGCAGCAGTTCAGAAGCAAAATGAAGCATCTCTCTCGATTATTTATTTAAACAATTCTTTGAAGCCTGCCGTTTAACCTTAGCGTGAAGGTTGGGATTTTTCAGCCACACATAGTGATTTTATTCCTCTGGAGCCTTATATGAATTATTAAGCTTTTAAGAAAAGAGAGCAAACAGAGTTCTGCAAGGTAATCAAAAGCAAATATGCTAATTTGGACCTATAGGACAGTATTTTTATCAGAAAGAACATTAATCTTAGATCAGTTATTCATCTAAATTAAGGAAATCTAGGAAGAGAGCAAGACTAGCAAATTATCTTTGCGGATGGTCAGAGCCAGCCCTATTTTGGCCTCTTTCTTAATCGTGATTCTTGGTGTAAAACCTAGTTACTAGGATACAGCCGTGTGGCAGCATCTTTATTAGAAATTGTGTGGGAGAAAAAAAAAGGTCAGAGGCTCATTTCCAATAACGGTTTGACAAGTGACACAGAGAAAAGGGCAGGAAGGAACTGAGGTTTGTGGTGTTTCCTTATATCAAGATTTTGAGATAATAGGATTGATGTGATTGGGAACTCTCCAGAACTATGTTCTATTAATCTCATAGTTCAAAAAAAAATAAGACATGCTATCATATTATCATCAAAATTAAAATCAGGAAGACTAAAAAGATACATAAATATCAGGTAAAGAACAAAAATCCCATCATCTGCCCCTGATGAAAATTTTTTTTATCTTATCTCTGGCTACATCTAAGATCCCTATAAGCAAATAGATAAAAGTCACACTTCTAATTAGCCTGCAAACAATAGCAGAAGGGCTTAAGCACTGAAGAAAACTTTAGATCTAGGTAGCTCTCCTTGAACAAATGTCCACAGAGAGGTCATTTTTCCTCTCTGTATTAGTAAATCATCACTCCTGGGAGGAGTGAGCCCAGGATTGAGAGGAGCTGAAATCCCTCCAAGCGGAAACACTGAAAGAAACACTGGAAGAATCCTCCATGTCATTATAAAGTGGATGCCTGTGAGTTAGAAAAATGTGTTTTTCCATCTTAAAACATTTTTATTTCAATCTTTTAAAATTTATATATATATATAATATTAAATATAATACATATTTTATATATATTATATATATACATATATATACACACATAAACTTGTAGTAATATCAAAATAGAGCTATATTTGTAAAGTTTACACTAATAAACATTTCTTTGAATTAAACCCTATCTTACCACTCTCTCCTTACAAAATTATAGATATACCAGTAAATTAGTACATTTTACTATTCAGAGGTATACTAATTCAGAGGTATACTAATCAGAGTTACCCTAATTATTGACATTCACATAAAGATGCAAAAGTTCTATGGCTTACAATTTGGAAAGCAGTATGGAGATTTCTTGGAAAGCTGGGAATGGAACCACCATTTGATCCAGCTATTCCCCTTCTCGGTCTATTCCCTAAAGACCTAATAAGAGCATGCTACAGGGACACTGCTACATCGATGTTCATAGCAGCACAATTCACGATAGCAAGATTGTGGAATCAGCCTAGATGCCCTTCAATAGATGAATGGATTAAAAAAATGTGGCATTTATACACAATGGAGTATTACTCTGCATTTAAAAATGATAAAATCATAGAATTTGGAGGGAAATGGATGGCATTAGAGCAGATTATGCTAAGTGAAGCTAGTCAATCTTTAAAAAACAAATACCAAATGACTCCTCTGATATAAGGGGAGGAAACAAGGACAGGGTAGGGACGAAGAGCTTGAGACGAAGATTTTCATTAACAGGGTTGAGAGGTGGGAGGGAAAGGAAACGAGAAGGGGAATCGCATGGAAATGGAAGGCGATCCTCAGGGTTATACAAAATGACATATAAGAGGAAAGGAGGGGTAAGACAAGATAATTCAAATGGAAGAAGTGATTTACAGTAGAAGGGGTAGAGAGAGAAAAGGGGAGGGGAGGGGAGGGGGGATAGTAGAGAATAATACAGACAGCAGAATACATCAGACACTAGAAAGGCAATATGTCAATCAATGGAAGGGTAACTGATGTGATACAGCAATCTGTATACGGGATAAAATTGGGAGTTCATAACTCATTTGAATCAAACTGTGAAATATGATGTATGAGGAACTATGTAATGTTTTGAATGACCAACAATAAAAAAAAAAGAGGTAAAAAAAGAAAAAAAAAAAAAAAGTTCTATGGCTTAGAAAAAAGATAGATAAATTTTTAATAATACAATTTGCTGAGAGAGAAAGTAACCAAGACAATAAAAATATCTACTATCTGGGGCCCTCTGCCTTGTCTTTTCTTCTTTGCACCCTCCCTAACCTCAGTACCCTTATTGCACACACAGTTGTTGTGGGCCAGGACAGAGCTTGGACATTTTGGCTTCCAATAAACCTAGCACTTAAACTCAGATCCACCAATTGATTAGCTGTGTGATACTCAGGGGAATCATAGCTCTTCTTGGGCTCAGTTTCTTCAAAAATAAAAAGGACTTAACTTTCAGGTTTATTGTGATCATTGAGATCCTATATTTAAGCTGCCAGCTATTTAATAAATACTAGCTGCCATTATTATTACTATTACTAGAGTTTTGAGAGGGAACCAGTGGAAACACTCCTCTTCCCTACTTGAGAGTGGAACCAACTGAGAAATAGACTTCTATATCTGTACTTCTTCACCTCTAAATGGAGTTTACCCACCCAGCCACTGAACCAGCTAGACTAGAACATAATATTGTACTAGGCAAGGCTGCTTCCAAAGGAAGAGACCAAAGGACTGAGAATACTCCTAAACTCATTTATTATCTCTCCTCTCCTGAGAGGAGTGAACAAGGGGCCCAGAGAAGCTGAAATTCCTCCAAGTGCAAACAATAACAATAGACTTTCTCCTACATATTATTACACTCTTGATGCCTATAATTTTAGAAATTTGATGTTTTTCAGTTTAAAAATTTACTACTTCAATACTTTTAAGTTTATATGCACCCACACATGCACAAACATGCACACACACTTATTTTCTTCCCCCATTCCTTTTCCTTTCATATTTTTGTTTCTACTATGGTAAATTGTACTATTTTGCTCCTACTTATTGTCTTCTTCTCACTAAAGAATCTTACATATTTTTCATTTGCTATGGATTTTGTGGCACCTTGCCTATAAATGGAGTGTGCTTCTCTGTCCCACTGACTTTGGCCATGGTTGTGTGACATGCTTTGGTCAATGGCTCTGCATGTGAGGTGAGCTGCAACTCAGCAGAAGCTTTCAGTGAGCTTGTGTGATTGGTCTCTGCCTGTTCTTGAAGATTACCATCCACCATGGAACAACATGCACAGGCTACATGGAATTCCCCGCAAGGGCCTAGTACAGGCTATAGAAGCACATAACCTGGCCACCTGTGTAAGCAAAGTATCCTCAGCTGACCTGAGGCAGTTTTAGAGTTGTTAGTTCCACAACACAGTTGACTGCACAGTATGTTGCTGCCGCCGTTGCTGCTGCTTTTTTCCAGTGCTGGGAACTGAACCCAGGGGTGCTCCACCACTGAGCTATATCCACTCTTTTTTATTTATTTTGTATTTTGAGACAGGGTCTTGCTAAATTGCCAGGGCTAGCCTTGAACTTGTGATCTTCCTTCCTCAACCTCCCAAGCCACTGAGATTATAGGTGTGTATCACTATACTCAGTTACCAATTGTTCTTACAAGAGTCTTGACCAGTCATCTGGCAGGGTTATTATCCTAGATGAGAGGAAAAGACAGCAGTGAAAGCTCAGGATGAACAAAAGCTGTGGAATTGTGCTGGGTTAGCCTGAAACCTGTTTACCTGGTACTAACATAAAGGTTTCTCACTGCAACTTAGTACAACAGGGTAAGGTCTGCCACTGGCCAGGTGCCTAAGTGTTAACATGTACTGCCAGAGCCAGAATCATCCACGTGGGAAGACCCTAGATCTCCCTATCTATAGGTCCTGTGCATTCAGGAGTCTTCCTGTGTGTGAGGTGTGTGTGTGTGTGTGTGTGTGTGTGTGTGTGTGTGTGTGTGTTTTCCTGTGCTGGGAATCAAACACAGGGCTTCACACATGTTAGGTGAGCATTCAACCACTGAGCCGCATCCTCAGGTCTCAGAATGATTGTTTTCTTAGAGCAAATTTTGCTTTATGACCTATTAAATGAATGCTGGGCTGGACTGTATTAAATTGCCTTAGGACTCTTTGCATAGTATAACATGTGGACATTCTCAATGTGTAAGGGAAACTGAAAGTGGATTATGGCAAATAGATCAAATCTTGTTACAATAAAGTGTTTTAAAATGGAGTGTTTATGACTGAAAAGATTTCCAAAATATATGAATGGCAATTTATTTTGATAAATAGTAAAATAAATTGTGATGCTTTGCTTTGTATATGGAATTTAACTTAGAATTTTTTTTTTCTTTTCGGGACATTGTACTGCAGAGTTGACTAAAGGCAAAGGCTTTTAATGACCTAATAAGACTCATTTCAAAGCTACTCATGTCTTACCTTTCTTTTTACTTCTCTCTCTCTCTCTCTCTCTCTCTCTCTCTCTCTCTCTCTAGTACTGATGATGAAACTTAGGGCCCATGTGCTGGGTGTTATGATTTGGATATGAGACACCCCCCCAAAGCTCCTGGGTTAATGCAGGGGTATTCAGAGATGAAATGATTGGAATGTGAGAGCTGTGACCTAATCAGTCCATCCTGCATTGATTGCACTGGGTGGTAACTGTAGGTAAGTGGGGTGTAGCTAGAAGAGGTGGGTCGTTGGAGGTGTGCCCTGGAAGGGTATGTCTTCCCCCCTCCCCCTCCCTGCTTCCTAGCCAGAATGAGGTGAGCAGTACTTCTCTTCCACACCCTTCATCCATGATGTGCTGCTTTAGCTTGGGACCAGAGCACAGAGTCAGCCTATCATGGACTAAATCTCTGAAACCAAGAGCCCAAATAACTTTCCTTCCTCTAAGTTTTTCTTGTCAGCTATTCTGGTTACAGCAACCAAAATCTACTAACACACTGGGTAAGTGCTCTATCAGTGAGCTACACCACAGCGCTCTTCATGTCCTACCTTTATATTCTTGAGTGAGTCACTTCCACCCTTCATATCAGGGTTGCAATAAGAATTCAATGAATTTTTTTTTTTTATTTTAAGCACTTAGCCCAATGCTGGAATGCTGTAAGCACTTGATTTTTTTTGGACATATTTTTACTGTCAGTCTTGGCATAAACAACTATGTGCAAAGTACAAGCACTATTTGCTATTTTTAAAAGTGTCAGCTTTAGCTACTTGCACATGATTAAAATGTGCATTAAATTTCATCAACAACCAGAATCCTACTTATCATGACAGAACAGGAAAAAGAAGAAAAAAGAACTTCTGTTTTGTTTATACAAAAAGAAGAGCAATAATTTCCATATATATTCAATAACTAACATCAAATATTTGAACATTTCAAAATGTCACTGCACTTTTGTAATAATTATACTGTATGTAATTATACTGTTTGTATTGTATAATGCGTATTCTTTTCAAGGTACTTGGCCAGCTGTTTTCTTTAATCCTTACAGCTATATTATCATAGTTATTTTTTGTATTTCAGATCCATACAATTCTTTTCTACCAAAGTCTATGACATTTCTTTACATACTGAATAGTGAAAATTTCTATGTCAAATATTCTCAAGGCATTATTTTTTTCTGTATAGCTACTTCACTTCTTTCTAGAAGTTAAGTCCTTTGACAATACCAACCCAGGTTTACAGACTGAGTCATTTCTTTAAAGCCTTTTGAAATGAATTTTCAAACACAGAAAGGTAAATATAAAATATTAAAATGAATATTCAAGAATTTACACCCGAACTTTTCATTCTTTTAAAATAAAACATTATAGATAGTGATAAAGCTGAAGTTCTGTGTAGAACTTTCATTTTTTTCCCCTCCCCATTCTCCAAATATGCCTACTATTCCTGAATATGCTAGTACTTTTGCATCTTTTAAATTGTAGGAAAATGTTGCATATTGCAATAATGATGGTACAATTTTTACTTTTTCTCACTATATTTTCTAATACATTGAAATATATCCGTAGATCTACAGCAGTCATTTGAACTGTTGTATAATATTTCCATGGGCACATACAACATATCCGTTTTCAGGTTCACATTTATAACTGTTTGCTATTTAGCTGATGCTATCATTTTTGCTCTTACACCCTAAAAACTCACTTCTCTAAGCTTGAGGAGGCTTTCTGTGGACAACATGTGACTCTGTACTGGAGGGTTTTTGTTCTGGGATTCTCTGGGTCCATATATAGTGCAAATCAAAATGCTAGTGAGCCTGAAACATCTTCATTTGGAGTTGGTGGGTAAGTGCCCCAGTTACATCTCTTGTAAGAGAATGCTAAGTTCTGTTTGCCACTAGTGGTTGCCTCTGATTCCATGGTGGTAATTTGTTGATCATGCCCCCGGGGCTTCCTGCCTTTCCCTGTCTAACTTCTTCATTTTTCCCACTCCTCTCATTGAGATGAACTACATGCACTCAGATCTTTGTTTCAGAATTCATTCTTGGGAATCCAACTGATGCTGCTGTGAAAAAGATGCCTCAATGACCATATTGCAGGTGCGACTTTCTTCTTATTCATATTAAACTGAATTTTTCTGGGGCAGGGTCAACAAACTTTGGAGCCCAGGGGTCCAGACCCCATCTTCCATTTGTTTTATATAGCCATTGAACTGAGAATGAATTTTTAAAAATTGATAAACAAATCAAGACTAGTATTTCATGAAACATAAAATTGCATGAAATTCAAATTTTACTGTCCATAAATAAAGTTTTGTTGGAATACAGACATGGTCATTTGCTTACTTATTGTCTATGTTCATTTTTGCACTGCCACACCACATGTATCCTGCTCTAGGGTATATACTTAGAAGAAGAATTTCTATGATTAAGATGTTTATAAATAAATAAACATTTAAAAATTGAATATATAATCTGTAAACAATTATGTCTATTTATATTACATTTATTTGTACTATAATATGTGTATTATGTACTTACATACATATATAGTAAACATTATCAAATCACTCTCCAAAATACTCATTTCAACTTATAGTCCCACCTAACAAGCATACCTATGAATGTTTACATTTTTCCATATCCTCAGCAGTATGTATTTTAACACATTTTCAATACAGGTCAAAGAAATGTTAGGCTTTATTCAGAAAACTTTTGTTTCAGGAATGTTGATTTGCATAGTTAACTGACAGACGATGTTTTTTCTTCATTTATAAGACTGATATAAAATTTCCTTTCAAGATTTTTGAGGAAAAGAAATAAGTTGATTAAAAGGAAGACTTTAAGTATGTGAGGGTGAAGTGATATGTATACATGGCAAGTTCATAGACCTGGGTTCCAAATGACTGAAATTTGTAAATCGGCAAGATAGCAGGAACTTGTAATCTGTTTTAATCCCAGTTGTATGTTCTTGACCAAATTATTTATCCTCTGTAGGTCAGTATTGCTAAGACTTTCTTACTTTTCTCATGGTATGATTTTAAAGATCATAAATTAACCGGTGGTGAGAGTGCAGATAAAAGTATGATGCTGCTGTGTTGGCTGTCTTTGTGCATTACCTGTATCACAGCCTAACTTGAGTTTCTGCTGTCTCCCCCAAAATGATGGTCAGAATACACTTTTGGTGCTTAATTTTTGCTTTCATTGATAACTCAATAATACCAACTCCATACCATCTATTACTATTGGTAAAAATTCTATTTTGACCATTCATTTGCCTTTTTCTATTAATTTTTTCCCTAGATTTCATTCCTTCTTGTCATCTTACATATCATTCTCTAGTAAATCTCTGTTATTTAGAGATTTCCTTTCTCAACCTGAAATATATTTCACTGTCCATTAGTTGGACTGCTTATGTATCTTGGACATAGATGTGATAGTCCTTTGGCCTCTTCAGAACATAGCATGGGTCCTTGCACATGATATTAACAAATCAAAATATATTATTGACTTTTGTTTCTTTTATAAGCATCCCTATTACCTCCTTTAAAAGTATGTTTGGCTCAATTTTCTCTTCATGGCCAAAATATAAACCCCTTAGATGGTGTTATGAGCCCTGTGTTGTGGGCCTTTTCCTAATTCAGATTCATTCTGTAATAACCTGTCCTTACTCTGTCTGCTTCAGCCACACTGACCTCCAGCCTCTAGAGGGTCCTTTGCATATATTATTCTGAGTATGTAGATTGATATCCTTTTTCCCTTTACTTGAAAATTTTTACTCATTTCTCAGATTTGATTTCAATTGTCTCTGCTCCAGAGAAGCCCTGACTTATTTCCTGGACTCTGCTGAATTTTTTTTTTTTTTTTTTTTTGTGTGTGTGTGTACCCTGATAGCACAATAGATTTTCATTGGCAGCATTTATCATGGTGACAATATTACATTTATTCATGTGATTATCTGATTAATGTCATTCTTACTCATTAAGCCTTAAACATCCTGAAGACATGGGATTATTTGTTTTCCTTTGCCATTGTATCTCTAGCATCTAATACAATGCTGGGTACATTGTAAATGCTCAATGGATATTTGTTGGATGCCTGGCTGAATGAATAAAATATTATTATGTTGCCTGAAAATCAAATCAAACATATTGTCCTCCCTTGCTCCCATCTTCCATGATAGCAAGGAGATACATATGAGCAAGGACATAAACTGTGCCAGCTGAGTAGTCTGGGAAAACTTCCAGGGTGTCAAGACACCAACCATTGGTTCCAGGACTCATAGGTTTCCTGCAGCAGTGCTTAGGGACATGTTATTGCTGACCTCCTGTCCTTTGAAAGCTCTATCTTCCCCAATCAAATGCCATAACGCTGTCTGTGATAGTTGGACTCCAGCTGTAAGCCACTCTAAATATACCCAGGTGCATTTTTACCTTAAATTTATATCTAAAAATAATCAGGTTGTTGAACCAAGAAGAATAATATACAATTTAAATTCAGGTGCCAAGTGGCACATTTATGTTTAAGAATTGGCAATCTCACATTTGGCTTCTGACATTAAAATACCTGTCTTGCTGTGAGGCATGACTTACAGAAAACCTTATAATATTACATACCAAACTTGACTCTAAGAGCAGTCCCCATGTATATTAACATATGTGTGTAATTATTTAACTCTTATTTATAAAGTTTATTGAATGGCTCATAAAACTAGACTTTTCACCATTTATTGGTTTTAATAACATGACAATAGATTATCACAAAAAGAATTTTTAAAAGTACTTATATTTTTGCCACTTCAGTAAAGTTCTTCTAACTTTGCCTGTTCCCTTCACCCTCACCCCACTCCTCTGTCTCTCTTTTTTTCTCTCTCTCTTTTTCCCTCTATCACTCTCTTTTAGAATTTTCAAAATGATCCAGGTTGTGTTTGAGTGAAGATAGGATGTATTGACTCCAGGGTGCAGTGTTTGCATATCTTTATTTTAAATGTCCTCACAGTGTAGCTCTGACAAGGACATGGTCTGTGAACACATGTCAGCAGTTGGCAGGACATATTCAATGGCACCACTTCTCATGTTGTAACTGGGCCAAGGCCTTTTTCAGCAGCATTATCAACTGTCTCTCCACAATCCCCTTATCACACTGTGTTACTTAGGGCTACACAATTGACCACGGGGAATTGTCTTTTCCTAGATTTCAGTGTGGACTGAGCATTACTTGTCTTGATCTAAGTTTCTCTTTAACTTTTAGAGCCTGAGAGTGAAAGAATAAACGATCACTTTTAACCAGAGGAAATGATGATAGCAAATGGCCCGAATAATATGGTGATGAATACTTGTTTAGCCATTTACTTAATCAGGGAGTGAAATTATTGCAGAAAATGTTAATATGTAGTCCTGGATTTTCTAAATTAATGAAGACTCTCATTTCCATTTTCAGAGCGCTGTTGGGTATCATTCCTGTTTAATGCCACAGCACTGCTGGATTGAGAGTGGATTGGCACTAAAATGGTTTGGAGAAAAAGTGCCAGTCAATTCCAGAGTGGCCCAGGAAGAACAAATGCCAGTAGAACATCTGGGTTAAAGATACAGCTGCTCTGGGGAAGGCTGTTATCTTTGTAGATTGGGTGATAAAATTTGTGAGTCAGAACTTATATTGTGGTGTATTTCATAATAACTTTCTAGCTCAGTGTTCGAGGAAGGGATGCCAGGATTGCTGTTTACAGTGGGGAACATTTGTGTTCCATTTGAGTTAGTTTGATTTTTCCATTGCATTGTGATGAAACTTGTGCAGAAGTTTTGATAAAGAAGATACTTTAACATTTTTAATAGTGAACCTTAAGACTGGTATTGAAAACTGAGTCACTGAGGCAATGTAAAACCTGTGTTATGATTTTGCTTACTGGAATAAATAAGTATTGATGTGAAAAGGAGTTTTTAACTAGAAAATGATAGAATCCTTTGTCAACAGTGGTTATTTCTGGCTTGAAGAATTTGCGGTGATTTAAAAATCTTTTTGTCTGTCTATATTTTCCAAGTGCTTTGTAATATAAAAGTTGCAAACATACATGCAGATACACATCTGTGTGCATGTATGAATACATACATATGTTTGGCTTTGAGTAGATACATCGTTAGGCAGGGCTGCTATTTCAAAGAGGCATGATATTTTCATTCTTCAAGATTATTTTTCAGAAGTAAGTGCACATGAGGTAGGAGAAATAAAAAGGAAGATGAGAAGGAGTGGGATAGAGAAAAGGGAGAAACTTCATCTCTTGTCTGGAGCTGCTGTCTGGAGGTGGGTTTTTATCTCCCCATTTTCCTCCTAGGTCACATGTGGCTTGATTCTAGAAACATCACTTTCACATAGATTTGCAACCATGAAACTGAGAACAGGAGAAATTAATTACTTGCGATTCTAGTGACTCTCTGGAGCCATGTGCTCCATGGCTGGAGACTTCTGTAAGAGACTTCCAATAGAGAATGCCAGGAATTTTCTGAGTGTTGTGGCATTGTCCTTTGTTCAGTTCCTATATTTCACCTGCTTTCTTGCTGTGAAACCTAGTGTTTGATCGAGTGTTGGGTGTCCTTATGTTTTAGAGGCTCTTCTCTGACTGTGAGAGGTGGGGATTGTGCAGGTTTTCTAGTCCAAGACAGTTGTGGCTAGCCTGTCCTCTTACCATTGATTGGTGTGAGGCGAATATGTGACACTAGGATGGCCAATTAAGAAGTGAGAGGTCATGAGGGGACTCTTTAGAAAATTTTTCTTAATCCTAAAAAGAGGGATAGGTAAAACAGTGACTTGAGCTTTTCTTCTTGATTCAATTGTTGTGTGAGGAAGAAAACAATGGAACTGCTGCAGCCATCTTGTTACCAGGGCAGAACAAAGGGCCAAGTGGACTGCTGAGCAGGGCACGTGAGTTGAGAAACCCCTGGGTTTTGATATTGCCCTGCTTCTGAAACCTTCTACCTCTGAATTTCTTTCTTTCTTTTCTTCTTTTTTTTTTGGGGGGGGGGGTACTAGGAATTGAACCCAGGGGCACTTAAACACTGAGCTACATCCCCAGCCCTTTTCAATTTTTACATTTAGAGACAGGATCTTGCTGAGTTCCTTAGGGCCCCGCCAAGTTGCTGAGGGTGGCTTTGAACTTGTGTTCCTCCTGCCTCAGCCTGCTGAGCCACTGGGATTACCATGCCTGGCTACCTCTTGATTTTCTTGTTGTCAGGCAATGAATTCCCTAAATGTTTTGTGTGCTTTGCTGTTGTTGTTGGATTTTTTTACAGCAAAAATCACCCAAATGTGTTCAACCTATAATCAGATTTCAGAATGAGGGATTTTTCCCCCTCTTTTGTAGGAAATAAATAACTCAGAAAAGTAATGACTATGCTACTGAGAAAAATATAATTTGGGCACTACCCACCCCATATAATGTCTCATTTTCAGGGAGGGGATAAAAAAAGACACTGCCAAATACTTTAAAATAGTATAGTTCTTTGCTCAGATTTGAATTAAGACTGTGGAATCAATTTAAATATCTACAAATATAGGAATAGTTGAATATGGTATGTAATAGATAATAGAATGCTAGATAATGGTTAAAAGGTGGTGCATTTATATGGATTTAAATGTGGAAATCTTCAATATATATTTTTTGTGAAAAAGCAAACAAACCAAATAGTCTACCTACATATACAATATGTTATTTCACATTGTGCATACATATAAGTGTATAGATGTATATAAATAGCATTTTCTTTTATAAATTGATTAATATATATGATATTTTTAATTACCTAGATTTTTTAATAGATAGTGAAATTCAACAAATATATGGTGGTGGTCACCTTTGGGAAAGAGATCAAGATTGGGAATGTAAAGGGGCATTTTAAATTTTTATTCTATGTATTTAAATAAAATTCGACTTTTTACTTAAAGAATTTATTCAGCTGGTTACCTATATAATGAAAACAAAATTCAAGGTCATGTTAAAATATTTATAATTCCTTTGAAACTTGTGATGATCACTTCCCACCTAATGCATTAAACAAACATATTAATAAATAATTTGCTTTCTTACATTAATATTTTGAACAATATATAATCTGCTGCTCCTGGTTTTCGTTTTTTGCTGCTGAGTACGCACCACACCCCTGTACCTCTCCTTCCTGTGAAACTTTGCTGGTGTGTAGAATCTAGGAATGATGTGTGTTCCCTGACTTCCACTCCCACATCTGGTCTCTAATCTGAGGGTCTGGATTCCTGGTTCAGCTAGGAGTGAGAGGTTCTGGGACTCTTATGTGATTGGTCGTGTGGAAAAGAGTGTTCTGGGGTCAGACTGGTTACAGAGCAGGTCTCAAGGACCAGATTTTTCCTGTGACAGGATGTGGATTCTGCTTGTGTTGTGCAGACCGGAGACTTCTTTGTATTTTTACCTGCTCTTCAAGCTTGATCCTATGAGAACCCCTGAATATACTTCCAAATTATTCCCTTTTTTGTTTTTCATAGCTGACTGCTTACTGTCAGGGACTGACTGATACAACTAATATTAACTAAAACAGGCATGTCTTTTTTTTCTACATAAGGTGATCAATAATCACTAGGACCATCCTATGGGAAATGGCTATGGAATATGAATGTCCACAAAAAAGTTTTAATTTGTGATTTCCACAGTAGCAAAGTCAGCTCTGGGCTTTTCTCTATTTAATCATGATACTGATGATGCATTGTCCTTTTTATGTCCTTCAGGCTGCTTTCAATTTTGATTACATGGAGAAAGAACAGAATTCCTAGAGATGAATGAATTGAAGTAATTTTGACCTGTGTCAAATAAAAGACTTTATTTGTAATTTTCTTTACAAATATATTATGAACCTATAAAATGATTGTTATTGAATATAGTCCCTGAAGGGAATTCAGTAATTATGTGAGATCATACTCCCATTTTATATCTAAGGCACGAAAAGTATAAACAAGAGACCTTAAGTCACACAGCTGTTTAAAGCGAGAATTGGGCTTAAAATTCAAGACTTCTGAATCCTAGTTAAAAGTTCTTTCCAGTCCAAAGATTTCATAACTGAAAAAGGGAAAGATGTAGGATTGACAACAACAAAAAAAAAACCCTTTGTTTTAAAAAAATTGCAAACAAAATCACAATAACACTTCTTAGATTATGGCTAAATATCATCTCGGTATTTGCCTCACTTGCTACCTATGATTTCCTTAGTTTTATTTCATTTTAATTAACAAATAATAATTATATGTATATATTTGTATACAATGTTATGGCAGGAACATCTGAAAACCTCTTCTTTGGCTGTTTTGAAATATGCAATACATTATTATTAACTATAATAACCTTGCTGTATGATAGAATACTGGACCTTACACCTTCTATCTAACTATAACTTTTTACCCATTGACCAGCATTTCCCTTTTCCCCATCCATTACCTCAACTCAGCCTCTGGTAACCACCATTCTACTCTCTATTTTTAATTTAACTTTTTTATTTCCACAACTCATTGAGACCGTATGATATTTGTCTCTCCATTTCTGGATTATTTCACTTAACGTAACATCCTCTAGGTTATACACTAGGTGTATACACTCCATTTAAAAAAATCTACTTATCTGTTTATGGAGACAGGTTGTTTACAGGTCTTAACTATTGTGACTAATGCTGCAACAGCATGATATTGCAGATATCTCTTTAGTATATACTGATTTCAACTCCTTTGGGTATGTATCCAGTAGTGTGATTGCTACATTGTGTTAATTCTATTTTTAGTTTTTTGAAGCACCTCCATACTGTTTTTCAAAATGGCTGTACTAGTACATGATGCCACCAACAGTATGTATATGTTCTCTTTTCTCTACATACCCCTAACACTTATCTTTCATAGTTAATGGCCATTCTAACAGGTGTGAGGTGATATCTCAATATAGTTGTAATTTGCGCTTTTCTATGATTAATAATGTTGAACACTTTTTTCATATCCCTGTTGGTTATTTGTATGTCTTCTTTTGAGAAATATTTATTCAAGTTCTCTGTCCATTTTTATATAATTATTGGCTTTCTTGTTATTGAGTAGTATGAGTTCCTTGCATATTTTGGATATTAGTCCCTTATCTGACATATATAATTTGCAAGCATTTTCTCCTACTTCATGTGTTATCTCCTCACTCTGTTTACTTTCCTGTGCAGAAGCTTTTTAATTTGATGAAATTCCATTATCTATCTTTGCTTTGGTTGTCTACACTTTAGAGGTTGTATCCAGGAAATCTTTGCCCAGATCAAAGTTATGGAGTTTTCTCTGTTTTTGTTTAATCATTTATATTTTCAGGTTTTATGTTAAAATTTTTAACTCATTTTGGGTTGATTCTTGTATAAGGACTGACATAATGATCCATTGTCATCCTTCTGTATGTGGATATCTAGTTTTCTCAATACCGTTTACTGAAGAGACTATCCTTTCTCCATTGTGTGTTCTTGGCATATCGATAAGAAAAACAATCAACCAACTATAGATGTATGGCCTTATTTCTGGGGACTCTATCTTATTCTATTGATAGATGTGTCTGTTTTTATGCCAGAGCCAGCCTATTTAGATTACCATATCTTTGTAATACATTTTGAAATCTAGTATTATACCTACAGCTTTGTTCTGTTTAAGACTACTTTGCTATTTGGGATCTTTTTGTGGTTCCCTACAAATTTTATAATTACTTTTTCTAATTTTGTGAAAAATGCAACTGAAATTTAAATAGGAGTTACATTAAATCTGTAAATTGTTTTGGGTAGTGTGGATATTTCAACAATATTAATTCTCCCAGTCCACAGCATAGGTTTTATGATTTGGATATGAGGTATTCTCCCATCAAAAGCTTGTGTATTAATGTAGGAGGAAAAATGATTTGATTATGAGAGCTATAAACTAATCAGTGGATTAATTCATATGATGGATTAATAATTTTAATGGATTACTAGGTAATAATTGTAGGGAGGTGGAACATGACTAGAGGAAATGAGTTGCTGAGGGCATGCCTTGGGTATTATATATCTTATCCCTGGCTACTTGTATTATTTGGCTGCCAGAAGCGGCTGTATATCTTTCCTTCACCACATCCTACTACTACAATATTCTGCCCCACTTGGACCCGGAGTAATGATGTTGCCCAACCATGGACTGAGATCTCTGAAACCATTATTAGCTCAACACAAACTTTTTCTCCTGTACGTTGTTCTCGTCAGGTATTTTGATCATAGTAAGAGAAAGCTAACTAACACAACAGGTATCTTTCCATTAATTTGTGTCATCTTCAATTTTTTTCAGCAATGTTTTGTGTTCATTATATAAATCTATCACTCTCTTGACTAAATTTACCCCTACAGATTTTATTTTATTTTATTGCTATTTTAAATAGATTGTCTTTTTAATTTCTTTTTTCATACAATTTATTTTTAGTGTATAGAAATGCCATTGATTTTTTTTAAATGATGGCTTGCATCCTGCAAATTTACAGAATTCATTATCAGTTCTAATAGGTTTTTTTTATGGAATATTTAGGGTTTTCTATATATAAGATTATATCATCTGAAAACAGAGACAATTTTACTTCATATTTTCCTGTTTGGATGCTTTTTCTTTATCTTGTATAGTTACCATAGCTAGGACTTCCAGTACTGTGTTGAATAGAAGTGGTATAGGTGTGCATCTTTGTCTTGTTTCTGGTCTTGGAGGAAAAACATTCGACTTTTCACCACTGAGCATGATGCTAGCAGAGGGCTTGTCCTACATGGTGCTTATCTTGTTGAGTTGCATTCCTTCCCTATCTGATTTGCTGAGAGGCTTTTTTTTTATCATAATAGGATGTTAAATTTGTCTGATACTTTTTTTCATCTATTGATAATACAGGAGACAACAAAACTATGGTGAACATGTAAATACTATAAATATTGAAGGAATGTAAGAACTAGAAAAGAAAAAAAAATGAGACATAGTAAGGAGGGAGTAGAGAGTTTTTAAAAGGGTTCAAAATAGGCCTCATTGAGAAAATGACATTTGAGCACAGAATTAAAAAAAAAAGTGAAGGAGTTACTATACAGAGACAGAGCATTCCAGGAAGACACAAAAAGTTCTTAAAAAAAAAAAAAGCATAAAAATGACATACTGGCTGAAATGTAGGCATGAGAGGTAGTGTGGTTAGAGGTAAGTTCAAGTTGAATGGCATCTTTTAGTATTTAGGTAGGATTTTGGCTTTTATTATAAGTGAAATGATGAATCACTAGAGGGATTTGAGCAGAGGTGTTACATGATTTGATTGACACTTAAGAGGATTTCTCTGTTGACTGTGCTGTATAGAGAAATATTAGAGTGGAGGGAGGAGAGGTGGCTAGATCTGGTATTGGGGAGCAAGGGAAAAGAGGGAGGGAATGTGCAAGGAAGGACTGGGGACCAGAGATACACTTCCAAGGAACCAGTCTTTTCAAACAGGCCCCTCTTCCTGAGTTTCCATCACCTCCCAATAGTCCATCAAATTATGACTCCATCAATGGATTAACCCATTGATGAGGTTAGAGCCCTCCTGATCCATTCTCCTTTGAAAGGCCTTCCTTTGAGTGTTGCTGCCTTGGTGGGCCAAGCCTTCGGCACATGAACTTTTGGGGGATAATTTAGATCCAAATCAATACCAACTGAAATGTAGATGGGGTTGACATCCTCAATGTTGCATCCAGTATCTTTTGTTTTTGTATTCAGGACTTAAAAATCCAACTGAATGTCACTACTGAGTCATGGCATTGATCTCTAAGCCAGTTCAGTTCCTTCTTTCCCTGAATAATGTTCCTGAGTTGGGTAGGAATGACACGCACCAGAATCTAGTGGAAGAAAACCTCTGGGGACTGTACTCTTAGAAAATTCTACCTATTAGAAAGCTAAGCATCCCTTAGGTTGTGTTTTAAAACTATGTTCCTCAAAGGTAGAGGTGAGTGAATGACAGGAAGCAGAGAAGGGAAAGTGTTTTAAAATACAGCCGCATCCCTAAAACAGAACAAGATAAAATATAGTCAATGTTTTTTTTTCATACTCCAGAACAGGTCAATATTTGTTTTAATAAGTGACCAATGCATTAATTGTCTTCCAAAGGATAAAACTGACCCTTCTGTAAGGTAGAGCTTTTGTAACCTGGACACGGGGAATCTTACCTTAAACAGTAGAATGCTTGAACAAGATCACTATCAGGTAAGGAAGACAATCTGCATACAACTGACCACCTCTTTTCTAAACAACTAGGAAACCAGAACAAATACATGCAACAACTGTTTTTAAACATCTGCCATCAGGCAGTGTAGTCCCTTGATCCCTAAGAGAAGGGAGACAGATGAAGTGAGCTGTTGGCTTTCTACCCGGAGGCATTTCTGGATCACAGTACAGATGAGGGACCCAGTGAGAATACAGTGGTCTCAGTTGGTTGAGAAAAGATTAGAGTGGAAGGAGGATGAGGTGGCTAGATTTGGCAGGATACATAGCAGAAAAATAACTCTAGAAATTTGTTCAGTGATTTTATTTCTGTTCTATTAAGCCACAAATAAGGCTGAAAAGGAAAAACAAAAATGTGGAAGAATTCTCATAGCTCATGCCAGCCAGCTTGAGAGACACTCAGATTTCAACCAACCAGAGTGAAGAGGCCTGTCCTCACTAAATATTCAGGGCATTCAAAAGAGACTCAGTAAGGGTCATGTCATAGTCACAGGTCTCAACAAGAACCACCCTGGAAGAACTTAAAAACAAACTTCAAAATGATCAAGGTGATTTGAAAGTCATTTAACTACCAGACAGAAAAATGTTCAGTACTTTTTAGGGAACAAAATAAAACCTGGAACTCAACTACAAAAAATTCAAAATGTCTAGAATATGATTTAGAAAAACCCATAAATACAAGGAAGCAAGAAAATGTGACCCACTACCAGGAGAAAAAAGTAAGCTACTACAAATAGTCACATAAATAACAGAGATGGAAAATTAAAAGACTAAGACTTTATAGGTAGATGGACTCAAGGCTTTGAAGAAAAAGATGAAATAATGATGGGAAAATGGTAAAAAGACCCAAATGGAAGATATAGAGCTAAAAAGTACAGTGTCAGAAGTAAAAAAAAATATATCACTGGATGGAATTAATGTAAGAGAGTATAGCAGGAAAATAAGACCAGTGAACTTGACGATTTAGCGATATGTATTATCCAAAATGAAGCACAGAGGCCAAAACCAACTGAAAAACAATAGCAGAATCTCAGTGACCTATGGAACAATATTTATTTTAAAAACCCTAAAATAGGGCTGGGGATGTGGCTCAAGCAGTAACGTGCTCGCCTGGCATGCGCGGGGTGCTAGGTTCGATCCTCAGCACCACATAAAATAAAATGAAGATGTTGTGTCTACCAAAAACTGAAAAATAAATATTTTAAAAAATTCTCTCTCTCTCTCTTTAAAAAAATAAATAAAACCCCTAAAATATGTCAGTGTCAGTAGAGTCACCGAAGGAAAGGAGAGAGAGGAAAAATTAAAACCTCTGAATAAGCAAAAACTTAAAATTTTCTAAGTTGGATGCAAATTATAAAAAGAGCCAGCAAACCCAATGAACTACAAAGAGGATGATCACAAAGAGACTCACACCAAGGCATGTGGAAATCAGATGGTTGGAAATCAGGATAGAAGATAAGGAAACAAAAACAAAAACACACAGTAAGTTCAGAAAACAATGAATTTCTGTCAACTTCTCACCAGAAATAATGGAAACCATAGGAAACTAGTATGACTTCTTTAAAATTTAACAGTAAAATTTGCTCAATCTAGAACTCTACACACAGTTAGGAGATCATCTTTAGGTAATATTATATTCAGATGAAAGTTGAAATAAGTTGGTCCCCAACAGATCTGTTTGAAAACACAATGTTGTGGTTTGAATATGAAATATCCTCCCAAAGCTCTTGTGTTAATGCAGAAGTGGAATGATTGGATTATGAGAGCTGTGACCTAATCAGTGGGTGGGTCAAAAACTTGAATGGACTGGACTACTGGGTGGTAACTGTTGGTAGGTGGAGTGTGGATGGAGGAAGTAGGTCACTGGGGGGTGCACCTTTGGAGTTTATATTTTATCTCTCTTTCTGCTGCCATCACAGAGGAGCTTCCTTTATCCACATGTGCCCTGATGCTCCACTTCATCTCAGGATAGAGCCATAGAATTGGTCAAACTATGGACTGAACCTCTGGAAATATGAACTCAAAATAAACTTCTCCTCCTCTAAGTTGTTCTGGTATTTTGGTCACAGCAATAAATACCCAATTAACACAGAATGGTAGAAAAAATTTTCAGGCAGTGCATGTGATTATAATGATTGGTTGAAATGATTATAATGATTGGTTATGGAATATAAATTGAGTAAGGGGAGAAGAGAAGATATCAAAGGACCAGAATAAAAGTGGAAGGATCAATAGATTGTCTAGATGGTATTATGGGAATGTTGAAATTGAGGCTTTAAGAGGGAATAAGATGGAAAAATAGGGTTGTCAGAAAACAATGCATGAAACTAAGACTATTGAAGTTATTAGTAATGATGATGTCCATCGTAAGGACCACAGGAGCGAAATTTCCATTATAAGTGGGTAATTACAGAAATGATACATAACTGAGAGCCATATATCCACAAACATGAAATTTTAACTATCATCAGAGAAGAGGTACCAAATACCCCTTTTCACCTACATGACTGCTGATGATCTTACAGGTGCTTCTTTCTGACAGTGATTCCAACTTGACTTCTACTTTCTGTCTTAGCCTCCAGGTCAGCGGTGGGCCATCTTCCAATTTTGACTACCTTGTAATGATTTTCTCACGAGTGATGATCTTGAGAAAGAAATGTAAGAACAGAATTCTACTAACAAAATTTTTAACTGAGGTATTGGTAAAATAACATTATTTTCAGAAAGAGAAAAGATAGAAATGGAGGCAGCTTTTGAAAGCTCTTTGGGGGCAATCAGCTCCAATTAGATCCACAGGCTCTCACCCCAACAAACATGTAACCAACCATTCAAACACTGTTTCACCAAGGACATGCACATCATTTTGGCTAAGTGGCACAGAGTGACTCCTCTCCAACTGCAGGTCACTGTGACTTTTTGTCTGAGAAATTGATGGATTGCTAACATCAGCTGAAACGGGCAAACGCTGGTGTCACATACACCTTTGTCAAGCATTGCTGACATTCTCCACTTTCGGAATTTTTATCCTTAGACTTCCTCAGAGTGTGTGTGTGTGTGTGTGTGTGTGTGTGTGTATTTGTGTGTATGCTAAGTGAAATGACAACATAATATGATGGAATCCTATGACAGGATGAGAAGAGAGCAGAATTAATTTACTTGAGAATTTAACAAAGAATGGATTTCAAATTAATCAAGGTAATCCATGTCCTAAAGATTATGATTCCATTGCCTCTAAAAAATTTTTCTTTTTTCTTTTTGGTAATCCACCAACATAGTGTAAGCTGAATAAAGTGACAGATGGGCCTCTTTTTAGTAGCCTATGGGTAGTTTCTTCAAATGTGAACCATATAAAGCCTACTTCCCTTATGAAATTGCTTAAATTTAATGTTCTCAGTGAATTCTTCTGTGACTATTCCGGTTTTCAGTGTTCTCTCATCTGAGCATCAATAATGCTGTCACACAGTTATTTTTAGTTTCATTCTACATTGCTTTTTATCTGTCTAGTTTTCAAACTTGCACTCTAGTTGTTTTAGTTTTATATCTCTAACTTGAAGCTGGTCTCCCTAAAGTCACAGCAGTATCTAATTCGAACTGGGCACAAGATTGCAATTCAAAATGTATTTAATTCACTGATTAGAAATCTAAGACTGAATTCTACATCATGTACAATCAGAAGAATGAGAAGTTATACTCCATTTATGTATGATGTGTCAAAATGCATTACTGTCATGTATAATCATTTAGAACAAATAAAAATGTTTTTTAAAAAAGTTGATCTCATAGAAGTTGAAAATAGAATAGTAGTTACCAGAAGCAGAGGAGAATAGGAGGTTAGGGAGAGATGGAGATCGAGGCTGATCAATGTGTAATAAATTAGAGTTAGAAGCAAGAAGATCTGGTGTGATATTCACTGTAGGGTGATTATAGATAACAATATTGCATTGCATATTTCAAAAAGCCAGAAGAATTTTGGAAGATTTTTACCACAAAGAAATTATGTGTTTTGAGACAGATGCTTAACATGATTTAAACATTATGCAGTGTATACACATATCAAAACATTTCATATTATCCTGTTAATGTGGAAAATTTTACATTTTATGTTCAGTTAAAAACAAATTTTTAAAAATATATCCTTTTTTTCTTCCAGCCACATATATTCACCACTTTGACTTTATATCATAAAGTAATTTTTAAAATACCTTTCCCCCATCCTGTAACTACATGAAGGCAAAGTGTTTATCTGTTTTATTCATCCCTACATATTCAGCATCTAAAATGCTGCATAAATAATTCTTTATACTTACTGAGTGAAAAAATGAAATGTATGACAGAAATTTGGCATTTGATCTAAGTAATAGATAGTTAACAATTATGAATTCTTTTAGGAAAAAAAATGCTATGACTTACATAATTATTGACTGGTAAGCTGTCATTTGTTCCTCATGTATTGTCAATTTTAAACAAATCTTTAGTTGTCAGGTTCTATATGAGGCACTTGTATATGATGGTATAGATACATACTCCTAACCTCAAGGACGCTCTGGCCTGGAGGGAGAGATCAGCAGATGAAGAAGGAATTTTTGTAGAGTGTGATGTGTGCTAAAGCATAGGATGTTCTGGGAACCCAGAAGAGATATAGACCTGGTCTGGAACTCAGGAAAAACCTCTGGAGGATATGAAAATTTGAGCTGGCTGAGACCTGAAGATTGAGTAGGGGTTTAGAAGGAACAGAGTTGAAGAGAAAAAGAGTATGTGCAAAACTCCCAGGTTTGAACAGAACTGTTTTCTTTCTTCTTCCACTTGGAGGTGACTTTTCCATGGTGGGAACTTAGAGTAAGAGAAAAAGAAGTCAAGAACTGGAGAAACTAGAAGGGCCGTGTATGTTGTGCACATAATGTTGGATTTTATCCTGAACATATGGAGAATAATTTGAAAAACCTCAAACAAGAAAAACTGTAATATGATCCTATTATAGAAAGAATATTCTAAATGCAATGTGGATGGACTGGAAATGGACAGGAATAGGTGCAGGAAAAATAGGAGGGTGAAAGTTACTACACTGCATTAAGTTTACCTCCCCTCAACACACACACACATTTTATTATTTGGGAAGTCTAGATTCATACAAAGAGTATCATATAACACAGGTTAACTGGTAGCATTTTTTTTTCTTTCCAGTGATTCAAAACCTAATAGTGCAGTTTACAAAGAATGGCAACTTAGATTCTAGTCCACAAAGTCAGGAATGATTATATCCTTAATTACAATAGTAGCTGAAGAGAAGTGTTGAGAAGTAGATGTGAAGTCAAAATGTACTCTGGAGGTAGTCATCAGAATCTGATGACATAGAATTTGGAATATGAGTTTGAGGAAAATGATGATCCTTGTTTTTCTTTGTGTGTTTTTTTTTTCATTTTGACAGCTGACAGTGTGGTGGTTCCATTCACTGATATAACAACTCTATAGAGGAGATATATATATTGTATTATATATATAATAGAGGTTCTGTAGAGGTGAGAAGGGGAAGGTATGGGGTGGTAGGGAAGATAAAGAGTGCAGTTCTGCATGGCTTGGGGAACCGTTCAGTGTAGAACTCTGTAACAATAATTATTTCAACACCTCTCTTTATGAAAGAAATTTGAAGGAGAGATGCAGGCTCTTCACAGATATTTCTTGGCCAAGCCCATAAAGTACTTGGCTTGGGCTGCCAGGGAGAAATTTCCATTCAAAGGATAATCTATTTTTAGGACTCATTTCTGTCATATTAGAGCTCTACTATTGAACCTTTCATCCCCTTCAGGCCTGGTAGATTTCCCTTAAGAAAAGAATAATCTCCCCTTTTCTGGATCCCATATGTATTCTAGATTGTGTTTATTTGAAGAGTAATCTCACCATATTGTGAGATATACTCATCCTATTTGGGTTCCAGAATCCAGATTTAAGAGAAATCAGCTGCAAAGCCTTACCTTAAAAACTTCAAAGATGAGGATGGAGTTATATAATTGCCTGCAAGAATAGTGGAAAGATAAGACTAAGAGTAAAACATTCTCATCAACATCCTGTCAACTCTCTCCATAAAACTCTCCTGCAGCAACAGCATCAGACACCTGCTGATCAGGCACGGCTGGCCCTCATTTCCATGTGCTGGGTCTCAGATCTTCTGAAGGTGTTTTTGGGATGCATACACATGCTCAGTGGAGTGATGCCAAGGAGGCTCTGAGCTGGTGTCCTGGGTTTTGAGGGCTTTATGACTTTGCAGTGAAGATTGGAAAATATGACATGGTGTTTAATGCTGAGAGCCACAGCCGAGTCCGAATGGCCCCTGGCATTTTGCCAATAGTATTGGTTGAGAGGCGAGCCATTGAGATGATGCTGGATTGATTCGGTTGTACATTAGACCTTTACTGTCTGCCTCCGGCCTGCTACTTTGGAGTTCTCTTGGGGATTCCCGGAGAGTTCCCATTGGTTGGGGAAGTGCTGGAGGAGGGATTTCCGGTTGGTGGTTGCTGGAGGAGCCGTGTGGCGTTTGGAAGGGTTCCCAGGGAGCGTGTGTGGAGTGTGCTGGTGGAGTTCAGAAATAAAGTTTATTCCTGCTTCAGTGGCCCGTGATTTGTGCCTAGCCAGACTGCAGCAGTTTAAGTCAGCTTTTCACTGCTGTGACTAAATGACCTGTTCAGCACAATTATACAGGAAGAAGAGTTTATTTGAAGGTTCACAGTTTCTGAGGTCTTAGTCCATAGAAGGCAGGCTCCATTCCTCCGGGCTTTGGGTGAGGGAGAACATCATAGTGGAGTGTGTGGCAGAGGGAAATAGCTTACATCATGGTGATCAAGAAGCAGAGAGAGAAACTCTTCCAGCCACACCCTACCGTTTCAGCGCTGGTTAGGCTAAGGCTATAACCCAATAATTTCTCCTCCAAACCTTCTTGCATACTCTCACAGGTGAGCCTTAGGGGACATCACATCTAACACACAGCTATAATAATTGCTGAGAGCCATAGCCAAGTAGGAATGACTCATGGCATTTTGGGTTGAAAGGTGATGCCAACAAGCCATTGACATGATAATGATTATGTTAAGATCTGCATTCAATTGGATATTAGACCCCTGCTGTCCCCCCCTCCTACTTTGGAGCTCTAGGACTCCCGGAGAGTTCCCATTGGTTGGGGAAGTGCGTTAGGAGGGATTTCCAGAGGAGGGATTTCCTGTAGTGTGTCCTGCTAGAAGGCCGCGTGTGTGGCATTCGTGGGAGTTTTGGAAATAAAGTTTGTTCCTGCTTGAGTGGCTTGTGATTTTGTGCCCAGCCAGACTGCGGCAATAATAAAGTGTTACTATTTCATTTATACTCATTTGGCATTTGTTTCATCAGAAGTTTTCTCATACATTATCTTATTTGTTTTTCATAAGTACTATTCAATAGGTTGGGTATTATTATGCCATTATTTCTCACCAAGGACCTTGAGTTTCAGAAGAGGGCGAGTTCAAAGACAGACATGGATCCAACAATATTAGAACTTGAGTTGCTAAATCTTTTCACTAAACCAGAGAGGCTACTGAAATAGGAAAGGTTTTTTTTTTCTTTTTTTCTTAATGCTAATACATTCTGTTTTTTTAATTAATGATGCATTATAATTATACATAACAGTGGGATTTATTAAGTCATATTTATACATGCATCTTTCCTTGTACCTTCCCTTTGAGATGAGAAAGATTTCTTAAGGTGTTCTAAGATATCTTAGCTGATGTGGAATGGAATTCCTGAGATTGGCGTAAAATCTAGGGGTATCCCAGAAGCCCATGACTATTTTTACAAGCCCCAACACACCTTAAATTAGTGATAATACTGAGGGCACTAGCTTTAACCACTATTTAACTCAGTCCAATAGAGCAGGAAGGTCTTCAGAAGAAGTCTGTGGAGGTTCCTGGAAGGTGAGAAGCCATGCACACAGATTAATTCGTTCCCAGAAGCTAGCAAATTTACCTTGTGGTTTGGCCCTTTGGTTTCCAGCCTAGCACGTGGTTTGCCCATTCTTTCCTAGGTTCAGAAAAATATCCAGCTGAAAGAAGAACAGTATTACACATTAACCCTGTGCATTATATATTAAGTGGTCTGGTCCTCAAGAACTGTAACTCCAAGGTGCCAAGATTTCAGATCTGGAGTTTTGAGCAGAGAGCATGTTGAGTTCCTTATTATGGTCATTCTGTGGTGTGAGATCACAGAGTTCAAGGGTGGAATATGTTAGAAAAGGAAACACTTTCTGGTGTGTAGAAACATGCCCTTCAGCAAATCTGTTAACTTCATTTTAACCTGGACCCTGTTCTTCTTGAATGTAATAAAGCCTTCGAAATGACTCCACTTGGTGAGAGGGTCTCTTCTGTCATTTACAGAGGTGGAAAATTCACAGAGTAAGTGAATTACTTCGGTTTTCAATAAAAATGTTAATATTTCCCTTAGATGTGAACAGAGGACACTGACTGTCAATGAGATGATCAAATCCACAGAGGCTGAGCAGGACTGTGTGGAGCTGCTGCCACTGAGTGAGAGAAGGAGCAGGGGGGAAAAGAGAGAGAGGGAGAGAGGGAGGGAGAAAGGGGGAGAGAGAAGGAGAGAGAAAAGGAACATGAATAGAGGGAAGCAAGACTTGGGGATATGCAGCACTTTAGAGGAATTCAAAGTATGCAAAACGGGATTAAGAAGCCAACAAATCAACAATAACAGGTAATGATGTGCTAGTAGTTTTCTCCCCAGGAGTAAGATGTGGCTGTCAGGCAGTTTTCTTTGTGATTTAGATACATGCTCCTCTTTGGCCCTTCTCTCAGTCATGATGAGAGGAATTTTAGAAAAATCACTTTATTTTTCCAATTACATAAAATACAGGTAGCCTTTAGAGAAGAGCAGTGTAATTTTAACATGTAGAGAACTGTTCACACTTATCAGCGTTCTATTATTTTGTGTTTCAAGACTCAAAATGCTCACCACCAAAACCCACAAAAGATGATATATATCACTAATAAGAGAGCACAGAGACTTGTCTGTACAGGATTCTGACTGAATTACTTTTTTCAATACATTGTTATTAATGATCTGATTTAACGAACACTTGGTAGGAACAAGGCACAGAGTTAAAAACGGTTGCCTGCATTCTCTCTTTAACTTTGAACAACTTTATAGGTTGTGGAATTACCCCTATTTTACAGATGTGTAAATTGAGAGTCCAAAAAATTAAGTAACTTACTCAAAGTCAAAAGACTATTGGAGACCAGTGGAAATTTTAACTCAGGTGGTGTGAAGAGGAATCTATGGAGTAAAGTCACATTAAATGACATTTTCAGGAAGCATGCTTCCACTTGTCCAAGGTCCAGGAATAAGCAATCTTAGTACTTAAATTCTACTTAAGGATTATTTTTATTTATTTATTTATTTAGGTACCAGGGGTTAAACTCAGAGGCTCTCGACCACTGACCACTGAGCCACAGCCACAGCCCTATTTTCTATTTTATTTAGAGACAGGGTCTCACTGAGTTGCTTAGCACCTTGCTTTTGCTGAAGCTGGCTTTGAAATTGTGTTACTTCTGTCTCAGCCTCGTGAGCTGCTGGGATTACAGACATGTGCCACCACGTCTGGCTTTAAGGATTGTTTTATTTTAAAATAACCCTGCAGCTGATGTGTTAGCTGTATCTTGGAGTTTCACTCAAATGCAACTTCTAAGTAGTGCATTCTTTGTTTTGTGTAAGGGATGGATCTGAATAACTGAACTGTAATCTGCATTCATAAAGAGTCTTCAGATTGCAGATGTAGGGTCTTTAAATATTCCTTTCTGCTGGGAAGTGATTCAGTGGTAGAGCACTTGCCTAGCAGCATGAGGCCCTGGGTTCAATTCCCAGCACTGACCCTCCCTGCCCCCCCCCAAAAAGGAAAACAAACAAACAAACCCACCTATGGAAATGGTCTCATTTGTTGAAATCTATGTGTATTTTCTTATCTCTGTAGTTCTCAAGGGAACCTATGTAGTATTGTAGTATTTAAATTATGCTTATAAATATATACAGATTATTAGCCAACCCATAACAATTTCCCATAGAAAGTGTGACTTTTAAAAATGGTGAAATTAATCATTATTTGTAAAAGCAATTTAAAAGCAAAATCTGATACTTATTCTGGGAAGGTGACTAATGAGGTACTTCAAGGCTCAGTTGAATTTGATAATTCTAATCTCTCCCAAATAAATTCAGTGACTGCAGAAAGGATATCTCTGGGGTGACTGCAGAGGAAATGAGGAAGAGATAAGGAGACTCAGCCTCCTGTAAGCACCGGTGCCCCTGGATCTTATCTCTCTGACCTGCTTCTAAACAGGTCTTCTTCTTGAATGTCAGGATTTGAAGAAGTAATATTTAAAACAAAACAACAACAACAAGAATTTCTCTGAGGTTTATATCCAAATGTCAGATTTGAATTTTGATAGAAAATAGATAGTTTCTGGAAGTATGGCCTGTGTGTGTGTGTGTGTGTGTGTGTGTGTATGTTTGAAAAATGTCCCTGGTAATTTAGGTTAGAATGCAAAAATCAAATCAGGTGATGGAACTTATTACGTGGTCATCTAAGTATTTCTCATTTATAAAAGCATTTTACTTATTTATCCCTAACCACCAAGTAGCATCTCAACCAATACCACCCCCTGTAGCCTTGGCCAGATGTTGATGTTGCCCATATCTGGAAGCACTTCATGTTAAATTATTTTATTTTAACCTTTAGAGCTTCTCCAGTGGGCAATAATTCTCACTTTCCTGCCAGATCGCTTTGATGGTGTTATGGTTTGGATGTGAGGTGTACTCCAAAAGCTCACATGTGAGACTATGCAAGAAGGTTCAGGAGGGAAATGATTGGGTTGGTTGTAAGAGTCTTTACCCAATCAGTGAATTAATACCCTGATAGAGATCAACTGAGTGGTAACTGAATGGGTAGGGTATGGCTGGAGGAGGTGGGAATTATGATGTGGCCTTAGGTATATATTTATATCTAATAAGTTGAGTTTCTCTCTCTGCTTCTTGATCACCATGTAAGCTGCTTCCCTCTGCCACACACTCCACCATGATGTTCAGCCTCATTTTGAACCCTGAGAAATGGAGCTGGCCTTCTATGGACTAAGACCTCTGAAACCATGCGCCCTCAAATAAACTTTTCCTCCTCTATAGTTGTTCTGGTTAGATCTTTTAGTGACAGCAGCAAAAAAAGGTGATTAAAACAGATGGATACTGTGGCAGATAAACCCTATGTGACCCCAGTGAGTCATGCCCTGGATACTCCTTTCCCTCCCCTGTGGGACAGACCTGCAGTTGCTTTCAGGTAATAGAATATGGCAAGAAATGAGGTGTCATTCCTTTGATTAGGTTTCATTCAAAATATGACAGAAGTGATGGGATTGCCCTCCTATGGTATTGTGATGTTCTCTACGGCTCCTCCTAAGTGAGTTAGTGTCCAGGTGACCTGGAAGAAGTAGAATATGGTGGAATGGAGGGGGTCATGTGGCAAGGACCTGGGCATCCTCTAGGTCTACAGCAGAGATGAATTTATGACTATTCCTGGATAAAATTGAGAACCACAGTTTAATGTGAAGACCTCTTTGATTTTCTGCTTGCTGCAGTTTCTTAAAATGACTACTTTGTTTCATAATTAAAAATTAATATATTCCCAAGGTAATCACGTCAAGCCATACAAAAATATAGAATAAACTATTTTCCTCTGACCTCTGGTCTTGGACCCTTTTCCCATGGACAACCACTATCGGTGGTTTCTTTGAATTCTATAGGAAAGTTGGGCATTTAGATGCTCTGATATCATCTTAAAACTTTATGTGAACACAAACCTTTTTGGACACTCAGTTGTTTATCTTGCTTTTTATTCCTTATCTTACTTTTTAAATGTAATAATACATTTTAGAGATATTTCCATGTTAACAATAGACTTTTACTCCTTTAAAATAATTTCAAATATTACAGAAGGGTATATATCCATATATGTAGATGCATATTTAAGTATATATGATGTACATTGTGTTGCCTCATTTCTTAATAAACCTGTGGATAGATACTTCTTTAGACCTGCTTTCCAGATGCAGATGCTGAAGTACAGAAAGTTAGAGGGGCTTGTTCAGGGTCGCAGAGCTAGTAAGTGCTGTAATAACCTAGTCCAGGGCTCCTCTTAACTCCCTATATTGATACTTGGGTTGCTCCCAGTGGGTATGCATGTATGTGCAAACTAGGCTTTAAAACATTTTTTTTTGTACATTCACAGTTGCACATGTGATTCTATCTGTAGGATATATTTCTCAAGATTAAATTCTGAGTTGGAGGATATGAACATTTTTAGTTTTCATAGATACTCTCAAATTGCCTTTCAAAGAAGTTGTCACAATGTGTAGAGTCAATGCCAATATGTGATAGTTTCATTTTCCTTACAACCTTGTCAAGACTGTATATTATCAGACTATCAAATTTGGCAGCTAAAAAAATGCTATCTTTATTTTCCTTTAATTTTTGTTTATTTATGAGAAGGATTGGGCATTCTTCCATGAAAGCCATATGTGCTTATATTTTCCTGTGAAATGCCTATAATATTTTTTCTAAAAGGTTTGAATATGTTTCTTATTGATTTTAGGAAGAGTTTTATATTTTAAAGAAAATTGCCTTTTACTGCAGTCTGTGTTGCAAATATTCTCCTCTTATAAAATGTTAGCATTGTTTTTACTGTACTATTTGGTTTTAAAAACACAAGTTTTAAATGTTCATGGAGAATTATCATCATTTTCATTGTTTCTGGAACTCCTGGTTTTCGTTTAAAAAGCTGTTCCATTTCAGGATTTCAAAAATTGATACATAATCTTTATTATGTTTATAGTTTCATTATTACTTCTTTAAAGTTTAATCCATTAGAATTTATTTTGGTGTAAAGAGTAAGGGTCTAAGAATTCAGCTTCAGTTTTAGTTTAGATGGATAACTGATTGTATCATCAAAGTTTATTGAATAATTTCTCCTACCCCCTCCCTTTTTCATATGTGAAGTTCTTGTATCTACTTGTAAATATTTCTAGACTGTAGTTATCCCATATCCTGGACATCAAGGCCTCTCTCTGCTCCTCCTCTTCCATTTCTATTCTGCTTCAGAATTTTCTGAAAAGTATATTCTCATGTATTTGTTTTTCTAAGAACATTTAAAAAATTAGTTTGTCTCCTAAAAGTTTGTGATTCATAAAAATATCTCACTAAGTATTTGGGTTAGTATATGGGAAACTGAAATATTATTATGAATATTCTTAAGCAAGAAAAAGCCATGCATTTCTATGAATTTATATTTTTCACATGCTAAGAAGTATGAGCTTGTTCTTCCTACGATTTCTCATTTATCATGTGTTTGTGTGTGTATTTCTGTGTTGATATTAGTAAATAGGACTTTTTCTTATGTTATTTTGAATTGGTTATGGTCTTTGTATAGAAAAGCTACTAGATTTTAGGGTACCAATTTTATAACAGTTGGATGGTTAAATTATTTTATGGTTTCTTCTTTTGCTGATTTCCCAGGGTTTTTCCATTGCACAATCATATCATCTATAGACAAATTGTCCAACTCCTTTCCTCTAAAACTCTTTATTTTTTTCTCTTAGATAAATGAATTGATTGGCACTTCCAGAACAATATTGATAAAAACTTTTTTTTTTTAAAAAAAATCTTTTTCTCATTCTTGACTTTAATGGGTAAGCTGTTAAAGTTTAATCATTAAGAATGTTTGGCTGGGTGCAGTGGCACACGCCTGGGAGACTGAGGCTCGAGTTCAAAGCCAGCCTCAGCAACGGCGATGCACTAAGCAACTTAATGAGACCCTGTCTCTAAATAAAATATAAAATAGGACTGGGGATGTGGCTCAGTGTTCAAGTGCTCTTGAGTTCAATCCCAGGTACCTTGCCCAAAAAAGAATGTTTGTGGTAGACTTTTATTAAACATCCTTTATCAAACATATACCAATAGAGGATATCTTCCACAGTCAAGAACTTTTAAATTTTACTAGATGACATTTTTTCACCTTCTTCTTTTAAAAAAATGTTTTAATTAATTATAGTAAAATGTACTATGATACAATATACATAAATGCAGTGTAATTTCTCATTTTTCTGGTTGTACATGATGTAGAATCCCACTGGTCATGTAGTTGTATATGTACATAGGCTAATAATATCTGATTCATTCTACTACCCTTCCTACCCCCATAACCACTCCCAACCCTTTACTCCTCTCTACCTAATTTAAAGTAACTCTTTTCTTCCCTAGCCTCTCTCCCCACCCCTACCCTATTCCTTCCTTATTGTGCCTTAGAATCTGCAAATCAGAGAAAACATTCAGCCTTTGGTATTTTGGGATTGGTTTACTTCACTTAGTATGATATTCTCCAGCTCCATCCATTGAACAGCAAATGACATAATTTTATTCTTTTTTTAAGGCTGAGTAATATATATACCATAATTTCTTTATCCATTCTAGATGACATTCTTATCTGCAGAAGTGTTCTCTTTTTGTGTTCTCTCTCCATTATTATTGTGAATTATGCTAATTGATTTCCTATTATTGGTTTCTATAGAGCATGCTTCTATTTATAAATGAACTTGACTCTTGTATGTTTAAGTGTGCTACTGAAATGTATTTATAAGCTTTTCTTAGAAATTTTTGTTGTTCTTCATTATGAATGACATTGGTCTGTAGTCTTTTTTATGGGCTCTTTGTTGACTGTAAATATCATGCTGCTCTAAGAAGTCAGAGGCTTTCTCTTCCTGTGAATGTTCTAGAACAATTTCAGCTATCATTGAGATGATCATTCCATCTGCAGATATATTCAACTTTTTAATTTTAAGAATATTCTGGGATTTCTTCATTAAAAGGCAAGTCCTTATCAAATTCTTATCAAATTTGACCAGATTCTTAAGTATAACTTGATGATTTTAGATTTCTGGGAGCAACTTTAGTAGTATCTTTTCTTAAAATATCATTTACTTCATCCAGATATTTCAGACTTATATGAAAAGCTTTATTAATTTTTGATTATTATTAATTATTATTCTTCCACTTATTATTTCTAATTAGAAATTAATTATTTCTAGTGTTTCCAATTTTTGACAATTTATTTTTGTGTGTGCTTCTTCATTGGCTCAAAGAACCCTTCCTGTCTTTGTTCATTCATTCTACTTTATGAAAAATCCTTTATTTTATAAATAAAATAATTTCTTCTTTTCTTTTCACATGATTCTTGCTTTGCATTCACCTTTCCCCACTTTATTCATTTATTTTAAGTGTTTATTGTTGAATAACAGGCAATAAACTTATGCTGAGACTTGTTTTAGCTATACTATATTCAAAAAATATGATTTATACTGATTAATAATTGCCTTAGCTTTCTACATAATTTGAGGATATTAACTCTTTCCTGATCCTCCATATTTTTATGGTTTTACTTTTTCTGGGATATATTCATACTTCAAATATCCCTAAGTTCCTATCACTTTATTTCTCATGCTTAGAAGCTATTGAACTTCCCCATGAAAGATGAGGAAATTTCACTTTTTTCTGTCTTCCAGATCACTTCCTAAATTCTATTAAAGTATATTTAAAAATTTTTTGCATGACACTGATGTTATCTGTAATTTATTTAACAATATATCTGTTTTTCAAAAGAATTCAATGTCTTCTATCACTTATTTTTAAATGGCTTCTCCAATTTCTTCTTACATTGTCGAATTTTAAAATTCTACTTTAAAAAATGTCTATTGCATTTAAATCAAACTATTTTATTCATAACATTTTCATTTATCTAAAGCTTTCTTTCCTTTAGAGTGTACTCTACTGTCTTCCTCTTATTTATTTTTTATGCTTTTGATGTTTTATTTTTAATAACATTTTATCACAACGAAACAATTCATGTTACAGAAAATTAAAAAATAAAGAGGCAAAAAACAAAATCAAAATATCAAAATCTTACCCCAAAAGATCGCAAGTACAATGCTACTAAAAGGCTGCAGTACATATACCTTAGATATTTCCTGTGTATTATAAATACACATGCACATACATTATATTTTCATCTAATAACCCCAGACCAGCTATTTATATTCTTTGTTAGGCAGCTCTCTTTTTGACCTGGCTGGGAGTACATTCTCCAACTTGAAGGCTATGATTTTACCAAATTGTGTTATATCTTTAGTCATTCTATATGGATTTTCCACCAGGACATGTGTGCTCTTCTACTTTGCAGTATCTGTTGAATATCAGTGTTCTGATATTCAGTTAAAAATTCAGCAGTTTCTAGGCTTCAAATATATCCTTAAACTGTCTCGGATCATAGGAGGAGGACATACTGAGAACCTCTATAGTGCCATTTCAGAACATATGCACAGGCTAGCTCAGTCTCTGCATTCATAGAATCCATGGAATTTCCTTTATTGGTAGTGTTACAACTATTTTCATGGTTGAGAAGAACTATCAATTCTTATTCAGTTCTGTTCATTTATTTTAAGAGTCATTTCCAGTTCTGAAATTCCCTTTTCACCTCACAAATTCTACCATAAACTTTAGTTGCTACATACTAATTTGTGATAGATTTTTGTTGTTGTTTTAGTTCAAATTGTTTCCCCTCTTGTCTTTTCATATTGATCTTTGTTTCTCACTCTTCCTTTTCTTTCTCTCTCTACGTGCATGCATACACAAAAACATGGACATGCACATAGACATTCATACACATGCATGCATGTACACACACATAAACTTTCAACTTTCCATTATTTATGTCATGAGTGATGAGCTATTTTGAGACTAAATACCATTGTATAAGTTACTGCAGTGAACTCAGCCAAAATTGATCTAAAGCTAATTTTTCCTCTTGAAAACTGAGCTTTCTAGACTTAGTGGTATTTTCTCTGACTTGAAAAATACACTTTCATGTAATTTTAACAAAATGTAACAAAAAGGTGTTTGTGAGTTAAATGGGGGTTTGGGTTTCTGTTGGAATTTCCCAGAAGAATAAAGTGAAGGGTCAAATATAATCCATCATGTGTAACAATATTCCAAAAACAGTTTTAGGTTTTTCTTCTTCCCTTTTCTCGTAAGATTTCAAGATAATCACAGAATGCTTGTGACAACATGAGGATGGATATATGACAGAGGGTGGAGGAAATGGATTAAAGCAAGCAAAACTGGTTTTATAACCTAACTGTCCTTAGAAAACCAGGCTAATGAAATGCATTTTTCCCCTAATGGCTTTCATTTCAGGGTACTGTGTGGTTTTCCCTGAAAATGTGATGAATTCTTGCTGTATAAATCATTTTGATTTCCTCTTGCTGTCACACTCTGTCTAATTTTCCTGAGTTACTGGCAGCACACTGCATACAGTGATGGAGAGTTATCACCACCAGTATTACCAGGGATCAGATTTTCTGATTTTATGACTTTAAATCACACCTTTCACTAAGAATTCTACGACTTAATTTTCCTGCCGCTTAATTGATAAGAAAAACAGGAAATGATGTGCTGCTGTATAATACCATAGGCTTGACTATAATAAAATGCCTCGTATAGAATCGTCTCAGGGCAGGGGCTCAGTAATTGCTGATTTGTTATTGAATGAATAAATGATGGATAAGCAGAAGAAAGTGATTTATAGAATAATCATGAGGGTTTGGGCTCATTAAAATGGACAATTTATGACTAAAATGATTTAATAATTTCTTCCCTGATAAACCTCTGCTACTGAATGAGCAATTCTGAGCCCAAAGGAGAAATCGATTTTGGACAAAGGAACACACACTCACACACCACAAACACAGTCATTTGCACGTACTCATTCACACCCAGTGCAAAGACGTGCAGCTTAAATGAGTGTTGTTCTCGATACGACAACAGTTTTCAGAGTTAATAATTGAGAAACGGATCAGCTTTCCATTGCATTGTTTGTTGTTGGCTGACCCCAGCTGAAAACTGGAAAGATGAGCTCTCAGGCAGTCTCTTCAAAGTGTGGAGAGTTATTCAGGATTTATTCAGGATAAGCATCTGGAAGATTGGATGCTTATCTGTACTATTCAGTTCCATCCAACCCAAAATGTGGTTAGAAATATAACAAGATTAGAACTTCCCCATGAGAGCAAGTTGGACCTATCTCTTGTCAGCAAAATGAGAATTATTGGAGTTTTTAAAAAAATTACAGCAATTTCACAGCTTCTGGTAATCCAACCATGTCCAGAAAGTGACAGTTATAATCAAGTGCAGCTTATATGGAGTTTTATTCTCCAAAGCTCTCTTTTGGAAATCAGGAATGATAGAAATTTTTGAGTAATTTTTCATTCAAAATAAATTTAAATGTGATTGAATTGGTTTTTTGGGAGAGAGGGAATTGAATATCTTGAACTTACCTCTTTTGAAACGGACTTTTTATTCTATCAATTTGTTTGACATCATAGAAACTCTCAGTATATTGCTTAGATTAGAATCATTTTGGTTCTTTCAAGGAGAGATATATAAATGGTTTGAGTAGTATTTTCCAGAATGGAGATATACTTATTTTGATAAACAGAAAGATGAACATAGGGTGGCCTGACATCTCCCACGGCCATGTGTATCAGCTGGTCCTAATCCAAGTAATATAGTTTTGATAATTCATATACAAAATTCATCAAGGAGGAGATGTTAATGTAGGTTCATTATAAAAGCTCAGTCACCTGTGAATCAGTCACTATATTTAGGGATTATCCTTCTCTTCATGAGGATCATATATTTTAGTATAATAAAAACTCGAGATAATCAATTATGGTGATTTTATCTTAAAGTTTTAGTGTTCAACTTTGAAATTCTCCAACACATTAAAGAGAATGGAAAATAACAATAACATATAATCACTAGCAAAATTAAGCACATAGTAACTTTATGCTACTTCTGCTTCAGATTTTTCTTTTTTAAAAATCAAAAATTCAATTCCTTATACCCTTATTCCATATCCTAATCTTTATGCTTACTTTTTTTCCTCAGAAGTAATCTTGACTGTGAAATGCATGCAGGTTTTTTTTTATCTTTTCCACAAATATATTTATTTGATAATACTAAATGATTTGTTTTAAAATTTACATAAATGAAATCATAAATATCAATTTTCAAATTACTTTCTTATTCATTATTATTATTTTTCTTTTTTAGTAGGGATTTATGATTACATATAATAGTTGGGTTCTTCCCAACTCATACATGCATAGAAATCGATTTCAGTTATGACCCTCCTTCTACTCATTATTGATTACCTATTAGTAAATGTAGATCTAGTTCTTTTATTTTTATTTTTTTTATTTTGAGAGAGAGAGAGAGAGAAACAGAGAGAGAGAGAGAGAGAGAGAGAGAGAGAGAGAGAGAGAGAGAGAATTTTTTAATATTTATTTTTTAGTTTTCGGCGGACACAACATCTTTGGTTGTATGTGGTGCTGAGGATCGAACCCGGGCCGCACGCATGCCAGGCGAGTGTGCTGCCACATCCCCAGCCCTAGTTCTTTTATTTTAACTGTTATATGTTTTCCCATTGTATGAATTAACTACATTTTGAGAGATGGTAGCTTCCATGTTCTCATTATTTTAAACAGTACTGTTGTGAGCATTCTTCTTCATGTCTCCTTATGTACCTATCCCTGTGATTCTCCTTGAAGTGGAATTACTGGATCATACACTATTTACATCTTTGTTTTATTGGCTTGTATAAATTTACACACCAGTAACTGCTAACTGATTAAGAGTTTGTGCTCCTCTCAGACTTTATTATGGTTATTATTATTATCATTATTATTACTGCTAATTTGATGAGTGGGATATTGTATCTCATTTCATTTTATATTTTTGTGTCTTTTTAGGAAATTCTCACCTTCATCAGGTTCATGAAATCCATATTCTCCTGGAAATTTTTCATTGCTATTTTTTCTTCTTTACTTCTTTAATTCATTTGTATAGTATTTTTGTAAATGGCAAATAGTCAATTTTCCAGAAATATATTAAGTAATTTACCTACAACTCTTGGCCAAACGTAGTCACGTGGTTCCATCTGAATAGGAAAGGGTAAGGAAGTATCTAAAGCTGAGCATATTGATGAACAGCAATCATAATGACTATAATAATTACAATTATAATGGGTGTGCAGTTTTAAAATATGTTTACAGATTCTTTGATTCTCCTCTTTTCAAAAGATAGTCTCCTGTCTCTTCTGAAGTGTCAGGTGGACTTGGTGATTAATTTCTAAGAGCAAAAGTGCTAGTGTATGACTCCCAGGAAGACATCGTAAAAGGCACCATGGCTTTCTCCTTGCTTTCCTTTTGGGCCCAGCTCTCTGGGGGAAGCCAGTTGTCAGGTTATGAGGACACTCAGGCAGCCCTGTGGCAAAACATGTGGTAAGGAACTGAGGTTTGTCTTCAAGAGACTACATTAACTTGATGATTATTTAAATGAGCCACCTGAAAGCTGTGGTGGAGCCTGAATAAGATGTAGCCTTGGCCACTGGGATCCTGACTGCAAACTGATAAGAAGTCCTGCGCCAGAATCCCTCAGCGAAGATGTTTGTGGATTCCTGATCCACTAAAATCACAAGATAATAAATGTTCATTTTTATTCCAAACTAATATGTTTTGGAGTAATTTGTTAAAAACAGTAGAGAATTAATAAATTGTTTCATCAAATGTGAAGGTTATGTTTGATTCAGTATGGTATAAAATATAACCTACATGGCATAAGCTGTATCTAATTTGATGGTCCCATGAGATCGCCCCAAAGAAACTGTTATCTCCCAAAACAGATTCACTGATGTACAAATGGAAGCCCAGAAAGACATCTATGCCTCTTAAAATGCCATCTATAGGAAAATAGAACGAAAAAGTGATCACTGATAAGAATCTCAAATAGAAAGTTTTAACTGTGAGTACTCCAAATTAAAGTGGCTTATTGCTGTTCATCTGGTTCTTTCATGGGGAACTCCATGGGTCATGCTTCTGATTGAGCAGAGATTTACTTATTTATTTAATGTCATATAATATTGAGGAACAAGACAAGGCTCCAGGTAGAATTTAGCATAGAAATATCATTAGCCTCCATATTTCATAATTTTGGAAAAGTCAGAGTAAATAATTTGAGAAAAGATTTTAGGAGCACAAAAGACCTATGTAAATATATCAGTGGGATTATGTATGTCACTAGTTTTTGCTATGGTAATGGAAACTCCAAAATCTTAAAGGCTCACAATCTCAAAATTTTGTATTTTGCTTATGTTAGTTGGATATGGGTTGGCTGTGGCTCTGTTATGTCATCTTCTCACTGAGAACCACAAGGCAGGGTAACCTGTAGCTGGAGCAGTGACACTTGTGATTATAGAGGAGAATCATGGAGTACTTCTGGAAATGAAGTACTAATGTGTCAGGTATCCTCAACATCATCCCTGGTGTTAGTGATTGGCAAGATGGGCTCACAGAAATCAACAGCATAGAGTCACACCCTGATGATTCATTGTAACAAAAGGGTACAAAGCAAAATCACTGAAAGGAAAAGGTGTACGGGGCAAGGTCTGGAGGAAACCAGGTGCAGGTTTCCAAGAGTCCTCTCCAAGCAGAGTTACACAGGATGTTCTTGATTCCTTTAATATCAAATTGTGACAACATGTGTGAAGTGTTACCAGGAAAACTCATAAGACAATCAGTGTCCAGGGTTTTTAATTGGTCACATAGGCCTTTCTGTCTAATGTGTACCAAAATTCTGGACTTCCAGAAAGGAAGTGTGTGCTCAGCTCAGTAGAAGTCACATTGTTTGCACAGTTTAGGTACTGTGAACCTTTCTTCTATAACTCTAAGCTCACTAATTCCAGCTGAGGGCCAGCCTTGCACAAAGGCCTTTGGAAGGCTGGAAGCCTCAAGCCTGCTGTGCCAACTCCTTTCTGCACAGACACAGAGCACTTTTGCTCATGCCTCATAGAGGAGAGCAGGCTGCATGGCCAAAGCTGACATCAAAGCCCTGAGAGAATATAATCCCGCTGCAGGGAGTGGCAGCCCATAGTTTTGAACTTATAATAAAATCTACTACAAATTAGTACTTATAGATCCTCTGCATGAAAAAAAAGTCAAAGGAAAGGGAGAAAGAAGGAATCAATACCTTCTATACATGTGTATATGTCTCTCTTCTACATTTAAATTGTTTTATCAAAATGAACCGAATGACATATTGACATGAAATACAGCCACAAGCACTAGACAGACATTGAGTATGGATTAATAAAAAAGTAATGATTATTTTTTCTACATTATAATTACTTTTTGCACATCAAGTGGGTCTCTAACTCCTTTGTGGAGGCAATAGATTTCATTCTGCTTTAGACTTTCTCTAAAGCAGTGCTGTATTTGTTAAAGCTCTAATCCTCTCAGGCACTTGTGATTAGACCCCTGAAGAGCTGTTTCATGGCCTTTGCTATGTTTTCTTATCACTGTACCTTTTAAGCTTTCAACTGTATTTCAAGTTCTGGCCTGCTTATGGCCCTTGGCATAAATTCCATCTGCAAAGTGGTTTGCTTCAGTGCTTTCCCCATCTCTCTCAATTGTTTTTATGCTTCTTTTTTATTATCTTTCCTCAGTTCTTTGACCTTTTTATTCATTAGCTCAAACTTCATGGAATACATTTTGGGGCTAAAGGTTAAATCAGAAAAATGGGAAAGGTGGTTGGTGTCTTTGCATACATACTTACATATTGACGTTTCTATTTTTGTATTTCTTGCATAGCTCCCCCTCCTTTAAAAATAAACTCACTCCCCCCCAAAAAAATGCCCAAAGTTAATTGCTTAAAATAGAAATAAAAATCTTTTCTCTGTAAAAATATCAGCTTTTAACCTCTACTTTACCCACCAAAAGATAGTTATTTAGTAGGAATTTGCAATGTACAGGAGAGAACTATATTTGTAGCACAGTTTTAGCAGATAATATCTACATTTTCAATGTAGGGAGGACTTTACATGGATTCTTATGATTACAAGGCAGAATGTTTTATTGCTATTTATAAAAGCCAGCATTAAAAGAATGCAATATTGGTTCTTTCAGAGTAGGATCTATTTGTAAAACTAATTATCTCCAAATGGCTGCAAATTTTTAAGAATCTGTCAAGAAGATAAATCAGGAATACCATCTAAATGACTTATTGCCGTAAGGAACACTTTGGAGCTCTTGAGACTTCCCCCAATAGTTATTTAAAACCATGGTCACTTAATGCTAGCTCCCTTCCTCCCCTTCAATCTCTGCAGGTGACCAGAGTTCATATTTCACAGAAAAAATAATAATAATAAGGACCATTGCCCATACCTTGAACTGCTTTCACAGCTTACTAATGCCCTTTCCTTCCACCTCAGTGGAGGATCTTGCTCTGCTCCATCCCAGACTGGTCTGCAAGGTTCTCCTTCAGGCACTTTTCCTTCCCCTGCAGAGGGACCCCTCCTTCATTGACTCCTTCCTTTCAGTCTTTAGATCTAATCAAATTTCTTCAGTCTACACCATAGCAATAGCAACAGCAGAGACACTTACTACAGCTTCTCTCTCTCTTTTTTATAATTCAAATGCCACTTACTGCAAAGCTCTCTCACATATGGTACCCATCTGAGTGAGATGTCTTGCTGCAACCCCATGCAACAGGGATAGGGCCTCCATTTTCAGGGAACCCCTTCTTCTTACTTTGCACTCATTCTCCATCTAGTAAAATGTTCAACACGGGTCTTTTGAGTTTTTTCCTTTCCTTCTTCTGGTAAACACCTCTGTAAGTGCCTAAAAGGCAAAGAAATGCTCGTATGACTTTTTCCCAAAGAAGTGATCAGATAACATGTACTGAGATCTTAACTGTGCATCCCCATTCAACAGATGAAGAATAACTTGCTGTTGAGGAACTGGCTCAAGCATACACAACAAGCAGGAGGCATTGCCGATGACTTCTTTGTCAAGACTCCAATAGCATCTGTCTTTGGGGGCAGCAGAGTTCATACCTAGGATTCCAGCCTTCAGCTTACAGGGGTGTCCATTCTCTGCAGGCTCCTGAGTCCAATGAGATAATTCATCTACTCTCATGTGGTTCCGTTCATTCTCTTATCATAGTGGTTTTCAATCTAGACTGATTGAAATCATGCCTGGTCTCCATCCAGACCAGCTGAATCACAATCTCAGGGTTGGACTATGGGCACCTGCATTTTTAATCTCCCTGAGTGATTCTGATGTACCATTTCTCTCTTCCCTCTAACATCATACTGCTTTTCTTCAGAAAAGCATTATTTCATTTTGAATTAATGAAATGAATAGTTGATAATTAGTTTCTTATGGATAGTGTTACTGAGAAAAATTCTTAAAATTGTATTTAATTTTTTTATTGAAAGGTAAGTACAGCTCATACTTGATTGAATAAATACTTAGGGAATTTTGAGATGATTTTTAAGGGCACCTTATTCCTATGAACACTAGAAAAAAGCATGAATCAAATGTCTTCAAAATGTTCTAGTCAAATGTTCACCTGAGTCTTGGAAGCATGCAGTGAACCATTGTTAGAACCTCTTAGTTTCTCTACTAATAACCATAGTTTTTGTTGTGTATTCTACAAAATAGGCAGTTTAACAGAATAATTATGAATTTACTTGGTATCTTTAACACATTGTTTATTGACTTCAATTTCCTTTTTTATCTTAAAGTGTGTTTGAAATCACCCAAGTTCCTGAAAGTGCTATTTTGCAAAAAGGTAGAAAAGGATTTTGAATGGTTTCTCTCTCATTTTCAATTTAATTAATACATGCTGAGAAACTAAATGCCCAAACTAATTTTGGGGATATATATATATATATATATATATATATATATATATATATATTCTTCTAAAAGTATCTCTCGCTTTGCTAATGTTAAGAGTAATCGACAATCTGTGGTTCATTCCTGAAGACCTTTAATTTTTTTCCTCCCCTGGTGGGGTTAACTATCAGTAAAAATTACTCTACTGCTTTCTGAATATCAGGTTTCATCCTCAGAAAAAATGTAGTGTTTCTAAGATTTATGACAGTAATGGGAGTCCCTGGCAGCCGTGTGATCCATTTTGCTGATATACAGGAAGCAGGCACAACTCCAATCTCCTGTTGCATAAACCTAAAACCTGAAGAAACCAACATCTTAATTAGCATAGAAATGAGAGATGTGGAAGGCTTCAGTCCCTGAATGAACTAAGTCCTGTAATAGAATCATATATTAAAGAATTAGGCTTGATCATGCTTTAAAAAAAGATTGAAACAAACATTGGCCATTTATGTGCAACATCACTTTATCAAAGGGCATTGGAAAATAAATCTGATTGGGATTTTAAAGGGCAACTTCATTTTGTAAAAGTTTGTGACCTGAGAAATAAACATAGTTATAGATTTAGCCTTAGGAAGAAATAATTCATACTTTTAAAAATATAACTCTGAAATATGAGTCCTTCAAAATTAAAGAGCACAGGGCTCAAATCAAATTGAATTTCAATCCCAGTTTTCCCATTAACTAACTGTGTGAACTTGGACCAATTATTTGATCTTTCAGGGCTTTGCTTTTTTGCTAGACTAGATAATCCCCAAAGACTTTTCCAAGTAAATCATTTTATGATTTCATTAGGTTTTCCACAGTCAAAGGAATAAGTAAGTTGGAATTGTAAAAAATAGTCTCTTCTATTTGAGTGAAAAGAACCTCATTGGGAATCAACAATTGCATTCCACTCCTGCCTCACCACCTAAAATCCATGTTGGAATCAACCTAGATGCCCATCAGTTGATGAATGGATTAAAAAATGTAGTCTATATACACAATGGAATATTATTCATCATTGAAAGAGAATAAAATCATGGCATCTGCAGGTAAATGGATGGAGCTAGAGAAGATAATGCTAAGTGAAGTTTGCCAACCCCCCCAAAAACAAATGCCGAATGTTTTCTCTAATATAAGGATGCTGATTCATAATGGAGTTGGGAGGGGGACATGGAAGGATTAGAGGAACTCTAGATAGAGCAAAGGGGAGGGAGGGGAAGGGAGAGGGCATGGGGGTAAGAAAGACAATGGAATGAGATGAACATCATTACCCTAAGTACCTATATGAAGACACCAATGGTGTGATTCTACTTTGTGTACAACCAGAGATATGAAAAATTATGCTGTCTGTCTATATAATATGAATTGTAATGCATTCTGTCATATAGTAACAAATTAGAATTTAAAAAAATAAAGATTAAAAAATCCATGTCATCTGAATAAGTTCTTAGTGCTTTTATTTCCTTGTCTGTTGATTGGAAATGGTGGTACCTCCCTGCAGTGATGTAGAATGTGTATTAGTTTACTTGGAGTGCTATAACAAACTACTATAGACTGTATGGATTAAATGAAAGTTTCTTCTTATAATTCTGGAAATTAGGTGTTCCAAATCAAGTTCTGTCGGTTTTTCTGGTTAGGGCTCTCTTCTTGGCTTGGAAATAGCCCTCCTTTCTCTGTGTTCTCACATAAGGGGAAAACAGAGAACTCCTTTCTCTTTCTGCTCCTCTCTTCTCTTATCCTTCTCCTTTTCCTTTATTCTTTTGCATTTTAATAACTTACTAAAAGTTGAATCCCTTAGTACCAAACATAATGGTAGTTGGTTAGGTTATCTTGACCAACTCAAAATTAACCCTATGTATTCAAAATAGCAAATGTAACAACTATTTAGGGAAACTGAAAAGTTATCCATAACATATGGTTATAAAAAGTTAAGAATATGATATACTGTAGTTCTTTGTTTTATTTTTCAGTGCTTACTTTCACAAGAATTCTACCTGCCCTATGGGATTAAGACCCCAGTTTCATAACCTCATTTAACCTTTGAAACCTCCTCACAGGTCTTGTCTCCCAGTACAGATGCATTGGGCTTGGGCTTGGGCTTCAGCATATGAATTTGGGGGAGACAAAACTGGGTCACAACATAGTATGAAAATTCTTTGTAAATACCTAATTTTCTACTAATTTCTGGATAACAGCTAGTGGCATAAGTATATTAGGCACTCATATCCAATGTTGGGGGGACTACCCAAAACCACAATGTTTTAGACTATTTAGCAATATTCACTAAAATATAAAGGACTCATACTTTTTCAGGCAGTATTTGCACTTTGAAAATTCATGCTGCTGAAGCACTCTTAGAATTGCACACATATATACATGTAGAATAGTTGTAGAAGTACTGTTGGAAAATTGGCAAATAATCAGCAAAGAGAAAATTGAATAATCATGCAGTAGAATATTTTATATCCTATATTGTATATATATATATATCTATACACTGAAATAAATGCCCAATAAAGTTTGATTCATCTACACATATGGACATAAAAAGATGTTCAGGACCTATTTTAGGAAAAAGTGCAAGTTGCAAAATAGTTTTTTGGTATGACTGCATTTTTGGTAAATAGATAAGTTTTGAAGAAATTATACATTAAATTGTCTGCAAAGGTTTTCTCTGAGTGGTGAAATCTCAGAGGCTTTAATTTTCTAAGTTTTACTTTTCTCTAATTTTGATTTTTCATTTTAAGAATATATATTGCATTTGTTTAAAGAAAGCAGAAGATTAAGAGACTGCAAACTATCATGCAGTTTCTACCAATTGTCCAGTTGACATTTGAAATATTTTATAAATTAATTTTTATTTTCATGGAGGAATAATTGTGCATAGTTTAAGAAATTTCAAAATTTAATATAAAAATGAAGTACCTGGACTCATGCCTCCCCCTTCCTGGGTCCCCCGGGCAACCTCATCCCACTCTTAGAACTTTCACCTGTGACTTACCTATATGTTGGGAAGTAATATGCATATATTGACAGTTCTCAATTCTTTCATTTAGATAGTATCTCTTGATGTTCATCTGTAGGATGTTTATACTTTTTCCTCCTCACTTCTGGTTTACCCCTTCACCAACAAATGCCCCTGTTACTTTATGTATATTATAATTTGGCTTAACTGATACTCAGGGTTTACATTAATATTTCTATGTAATGAGTGTTCTTGGCTGAGCTATGTAGAATATTATGAAGATATTTCCTGCCTTATGCAACATGTTTTTTGTACTAAAGTAGTATTTTATTATTTTTTCTCTTTTGTTTTAATTAGTTATACATGACAGTAGAATGCACTATGATACATCATATATAAATGGAGTATAATTTCTCATTTTTCTCATTATACCTGATATAGAATCCCACTGGTCATGTAGTCATATATGTATATAGGGTAATAATTTCTGATTCATCCTAGTATCATATCATTCCTATCCCTATACCCCCTTCCTTCCCTTACTCTCCTATACCTAACATAACTCTCTTCTTCGCTAGCAGCCCCCCACCCTGCCCTTATTGTGAGTTATCATCTGCATATCAGAGAAAACATTCAGCCTTTGGTTTTTGGGATTGGCTTATTTCCCTTAGCATGATATTCTCCAGCTCCATTTATTTACTGGCAAATGCCATAATTTTAGTCTTTTTAAAGGCTGAGTAATAGAGTGTGTGTGTGTGTGTGTGTGTGTGTGTGTGTGTGTGTGTATGACATTTTCTTTAACAGTTCATCTGTTGAAGGGCACCTAGGTTGGTTTCATAGTTTAGCTATTGTGAGTTGAGCTGCAACTTTTTAATTAACATAGTTATGAATTACCTTATATTTTATTTGCTTTGTTTTCTATGAACATATAATTATCTATTCCCCAAACCTTCCCTTCAATGTTGTTAAAGTCCTTTCAGTGCAGTCAAACACAATAGGTAGGGAATTTATTCTATGTTTTTTGTTGTTGTCATTTTGTCTGGATCACCGTTCAAAAAACTAATAGAAAGTATTGTGCAGAAAATGAATGCTTTTGAAATATTAACACCCCCCCCTTTTTAAAGTTTGTCCTTTCCTCTGAGCAGCTAGGTCATTCTGTGCTCATTTCCTTAGATTAAAAAATATGACAGCAGAAATTGAACAGGGAGGAGGAGAAAGGACTCTTCTCCTAACTTTGAATTTCAAGGCTTACATTTTGAAGGAAAAGACAAGACTTGTGGTAAATAAAGATATTTTAGACAAAAACCCCATAGTAATAGACAAATGTTCTTTAATCCCATCTTCTGCTACAGTAAAAGTCAGATGGGAAATGGAGAAGGAGAGGAGACTGGGATGACTGGGGTTGAGGATGAGCATTGACTGATGGCCAATTGTTCATGCCTGTCAGCACTTCAGAATCCCACCGCTCAGGACTAAGCTAACAATTTTCTCTTTAGTTCCCAGTGAGGATAACTTTTAAAAGCAGCCAGCATACCATCCACACTCCACATAAAAGATATGTCTGCTGAGCATGTACCTGATAACAGTAGTGACAAAAGGCTCTGGTAAACCTCAGAAGACGCTGATCTTCTGAATCTCTGGCACCAGATGGCATCAAATAGAACCATCTGAACCTTCTTCATGACATGGGTCAGTAACAAAGCACAGTTCTATTATAGGCACTAATGCTTGAGGACCTATGGAGGTGTCATGGAGGCTGTCCATTAAAACTGTTCAATCAATGAGTTAGAGAATAAAAGTAATAGAGTATTCACATAATGACCCCATGGAAGGAACAATGAGCTAAATTCAGGTAAGTCAGTAAATTACTATACCCGATTTCCATCTGCAAAATGAGAACAACAATAACTTTCTACTCCTCAGAAATATTGTTTGGTGATGGTGTTGGTAAAGGTATATTGAAAATTTAAATGCTACATAATCTTAGCTATCATTTTATAGAGAGATCAAATATTTGATCTATTCATTTATTTTGTAATTCAACAAACATAAATATGGTATAGACACCAAATTTGAGGAAAAGATCAAAAGCATATTTTCAGAAGTAAGCCCATTATTAGAATTGTAGCAGGAGGGAAATTATATCATTTGCCTCTCCAAATGATTACACCTGAGAAAGGTCACTGAAATGTTACATATTAATTCTAAATACTTCCTTGCTATTTAATTTGCATTTCAAGCTCAGTGCCTACTTGTCAGATATCATCTGTAAACACTGATTAAGCCCCTGTGAGCATCACAGCATGCTTGTCACCCACAAAGCAAGTTAAGAGACCTTGCCCTGTCATCTCAGTGTATTCAATCTGACCATAACTGAGTGCTGATTTGAGTAGTGGAGAATTTCTAAGAGTCTAAAATTTAACCAATATCAAGATTCCTTATGAAAAATCAGACTATAAGTTTTCAGAAATAATGGTTCTCTTTGAACCTTCTTTCTTTGACAACGAGAAAGAGAATGAGAGAAGAGGGAAACCTCTCCTTACAGAAGAATTCCAATTAATGAATAGAGAATGAATGAGAAAAATAGAAAATCATCAGTAGAAATATAGAATTGTTGCAGGCAAAGTCCAAGATGTAAGCTAAAATTGGTAAAAGTTCGAGGCAAAGCCAGATATATGTATAATCTCAAATGGCAAACTGCGTGAAGGGTAAATGGGGACCCTCTGACACACACCCCCAACTTTCTTGAAAGTCAACTTTCTTTGAAAGTCATTTCAAAATATGGATGAAATTTGTATGTTAACCCTTCTTACTCAAAATACCTTCTTTGATCTTGCTTTAGTCAGATTTTTTGCTACTGTGACCAGACAACATGACAAGAACAATTTTAAAGAGGAAGAGTTTATTTTGGAGCTTACCATTTCAGAGGTCACAGTCCAGAGAAAGCTGGCTCCATTCCTTGGAGCTTGAGGTGAGGCTGGACATCATGGTGGAAGAGTGTGGCAGAGGAAAGAGTATGATGATCAGGAAGCACAGAGAGAGACTCCATTCACCAGATACAAAATATATACCCCAAAATTATGACCCCAATGACCCACCTTCTCTAGCCACACCCTACCTGCCTTCAGTTACCACTAAGTTCATCCCCACCAGGACCATCTCACAATGCAAAACACATTTACTCTACTTCCAAGAGTCCCATAGTCTCAAGAGTTCCAAGATTGCCCAGAAGTTCAAGTCAAAAGTCTCCTCTGAGACTCAGGGCAAACTTACACCCTGAACTCCTGTAAAAATCAAAAGCAATTTTTCAAGCATCCAATATACAAAGGTACAGAGTACACATTTACATTCAGAAAAATAGGTGCATAGAAATAAGGGATGGGACCAAAGCAAGCCTGAAATTCAGCTGGGAAATAAGTTCTGTAGTTCTGTTTCTGACATCTGGGGCACATGGCATGGTGATGTTTTGTCCAAAGGGCTTGTGTAGCTCTGCCCCTGTGGCTTTGCTGGCTGCAGGCCACATGGCTTTTCTGTTGGCTTGTCTCTACTTAATTCCTGCAGTTTTCCTCAGCAGACATCCCAAGTTACTGGCATTTTCTAATCATGGGGGTCTCCATTGCAGTTATGGCTTCCTTTTCACATCTCCATACATTCCCCTCTCCGGGGCTGCCTGCAGGGGCTCCAACCCTGATGCACTTTGCCTAGTCTACCAGACCTTCCTTTGAAATCTTGGTGGAAGTCTCCATGAACCCCTAACTCCAGCATCATGCATTCCTGCAGAACCAGCACCACATGCTTGCCACCAATGCTTTCCACTATCTCGAGCAGTAGCCAAGCATCCAGGAACCACAGCTGCAGAGTATCTGAGCACCTGGGTGGCTGAGCACGGTGAAACCATTTCCTAGGCTGCCATGTGCAAACAGAGTGCCCCACGGGTCTCTTCTCAAAGAAATTTTTACTTTTACTCCCTTTAGCCTGAGTTGGGTGTGGTCTTGCCAATTCCCGAGATACTTTCAAACCATCTTTGTTTTCATCCCTTACAAAGTCTTTAGTATCTCTTTAATGGCAGTAGGGTCTTCAACAACAACTTCCTTAGTCCCATTTTTACTTCCACCATTCTAGTCCAAAATTTTCAAATCTTTCTGCTCCTGATTATCACACTAAATTTGGCTAAAACCCACCAGCAATTTCCATGCCACCACCTGAATGCTATGCTACCTAGAAATTTCTTCCATCAGATTACAAAGTCCATTGCTTTTTAAATCACCCTCACAGAAAGTCTCAGGACATGGGCAAAATGTAGACAACTTCTTAGCCAGAAATTAACACAAATGGCTCTAGTCCAATTTCCAACAGAGTCCTCCTCTGAAACTTCAGGAGCCCACTCTTTATTCTCCACAGTCAGATAAACATCCTGATCTTTTGAGCTCCCACCAGAATTGCCCATTAAACTCTGCTGATGACAATCTAAAACTTTTCCAGCCTGTGTTGCTACACTGTCCAAAATTCCTCCCACAAATTCCAAAAAGTTCCACAAGTTTCTGAACCACATGGTCAGGTTAGTCACAGCAATGACCCCACTTCTGGCACAAATTTCTGTTTTGGATAGCTTTTTTTTTTCTGCTGTGACCAAAAGATCTGACACGAGCAATTTTCAGGAGGAAAAATTTATTTGGAGGTTCACAGTTTCAGAAGTCTCAGTCCATAGACAGCCAGCTCAATTCTTTGGGACTTGAAGTATGGCAGAACATTAATTCACTGATTGGGTTAAGGCTCTCATAACCCAATCATTTCACCTCTGAATGTTCTTGTATTGTCTCACACATGAGATTTTGAGGGACACTTTATATTTAAACCATAATAGGTTTCTTAATGCTACTCTTAGACTTATGCTTTATCCCATGTTTACCATCATCACTTTACATAATTCCCAATTAATTCCATCTTTGCCCCTAAGTCCTTCACAACTACCTTCTAGACCTAGTAGAGAATAGTCTAGGAGTGGATCTTAAGAACCTACTATTTTATAGACATGGGATAACAACTGTAACACGCTGAAAAGCTTTCCATGATCCAGTTCCTTCCTTGAGGAGATGAGCATGTTGGAATGACAGCAGGTATGCACATGGAAGCATGAAATAGCAACATGAGATTATGTGATGGCATTCTTTATTTTCCTTGTGTTAGTTATGGGCATTGATGGAGAAAAGTGAAACATGAAAAATTAACAGTAAACTGGACCTTAAAAGATACATAGATCTTGGATGGCAAATGATGCATGGAGAGCCTGTGCAGGCTTTGTGGGGAATCCAGGAGCATGGGAAGCAGTTGTAAAATGCAATGAGTTGGGTGAATTTTCAGTAATGAGGACAGTGGGCCTATGTAGATCTGGGCCACATGATGGAGGGCTTGAAGGCTAGGCTTCAAGGGCTCATCTTTGATCTGAGTAGAAAAAGGAGGCAGATAGCCTATTTCAGATAGAAAGAATTTGTTAAGGGAAAATTACTTTTCTGGTACCAATATAAACATGTTTAATGAATGTAAGCCAGCACCGGCTCCATTTTTAAAAATCGAATGGTAGAACTTTCAGAGTTATTTTCCAAAATGCAAATTGGATTGTTTCCACCTTCTCCACCCAGTGCAACCTCTTTCCACTTAAAGTATCCTAAAGGTCTCCTTTTGCTGATAGAATAAATACCAAAATAAAGGGCCTCAAGGTCATCCAAGATCAGGTGCCTCTCCATCTCCTGTTCTTCCCTATACCCTGTTCTCCTGGAGTCTTTCTGTTTCTGTCAGAGTTCTCTTTCATAACCAGATGTTTGCATATGTTTTTCCCTCTGACTTAGACATATCTCATTATCTTTGACTAATATGCTCATATTTATCTTTCTGAAGTCAGCTTTATTCCCCAATTATTACCTCTATAATCTTTGCTTCACTCTGAATGAATCTACTCACAACACCCAAAATCTCAGCTTGTAAAACTTTTCATATTTGCTTATTCATACTATTTGATTATATCTTTGTTTTTATACCACAGATTTCTGAGGGCAGAGACTATATTTGTTTGTGTTTCATGTTGCATTTCCCATTCCTAGTATATAGTAGTTAATCAGAATTTGTTAAATAAACAATTATAATAATAAAACACATTTATTTTCTTCTTTCCCAAGATACTTTTTTATCCTAATTATATGATATTCCAAATCATGAGAAAAAAATGTCCTTTCTTAGCTCTGAAATTATAGTTTTTCTAGCCCAGTATTTTATAAGTTTTGAAATGAGAGCTCTAAAACTATTGTTTAGTTTAAGTTTTAAAATTTTTGTGACTTTACTAATAAATCAATTTATTTTGATTTTTATACTTTTTTAAAAAGCCAGGATGGTACTAGAACATATGTGTTAGAATCTATTTGTATTTGGGGTGATAAGACTGGGTTTCTGAAAAACATATCAGATAATTAGGTTGAACTGAATTATGGGAGCTTAAATAGAACTTGTTGATCAAAAGATCAATATCCATGTACAAGGCACTTTACTCAGCACTGTGAATTATTCTAAGCTAAGTAATAAGTATTTCCTGCCTGGCTTGTAATCAAGTAGGGGATCTAAATGTACCCAGAACTACCTATATTATTTGGTGGACTATGGGTCCTCTAAGAGCCACAGAAATATAGAAGGGAGAAATTTATTTTAACTGAAGGAATCTAGCAAGGTGATAGGGGCAATAACATTTGAGCCAAAAGGGGAGAGAATGTGCTTTTGATACCTAGACCTAGGGAAGACATAAATTCTAAGCAGAAGAAAAATAATAACTAAAATTATAAGGCACAATAAGGTAAAACACAGTGGTAGAAAGGCAAGTGGTTCAGCCAGGCTAGGATGTTACTTTGATTGCATTTATCTCGTGGAGAATGAGCACTTGCAAAAGATGATGAACAGAGCAGTGCTAAAATCAAATATGTGGGTTTTAATGGGAGCATGAGAGGACAGGATGGGAGGGTGACCTAGAGATTACAGTGGGTGGAAGAAAAGAGCCCTGAGGAGGAAAGCTTGCCAAAGCCTAAGGAAGCCAAAGAGGGCCTGCCTGGATTACTGGCAGTGAAACGAAGAGCAGAAAGTATCAAGAACAAGACTTAACAAGCACTTAATGCAGAAATTAAAGAATAAAAAGCTGAAAAGCTTTGATCTCATGGCAACTGAGGATGAGTTAACTAAGAGCAAAAACGGTCATGGGAGCAGGTTAGTAACAGTTACCTGTTGTTTTAAGTTGTCTGGTGATGGTGATCTTGTTCATAACATACAAATCTTTTGATGAAGAATTTCTTCCGTTGCATTTGATGATCTGATTTTATCATTTTCATTTTATAGGATTTAGTATGCGTTTCTACTTGCCAGCTGTTGAGCATTTTCTTATTTGAAATACTGCAGGATTTATGACCCTCTTGCCTCCATTATTCTTTGTGCAGATCAACCTAACAGATGCTAAAAAATAAATGCCCAATAATACCCTGTGAGTCTCTGATGAGTCAGGCGCTGTCTCTGGCTTCAAGGAGCTCATAGAAGTGTGGGAAGAACTTCAAGCCCAGTAGCATAAAAAGGGGAGTGCCACAGTAGGAGCAAAACCTAGGACTTAAGCCTCCTGACCTTGTCTTCCTTATTTCCTTAATAGATATTTTGAAAGCCTCTGCCAGGTCCTTGGCCAGGAACAAGGTTTTCAATGGTGAATAAAGTTGATTTAGGATGTGCCCTTTGGGTACTTATTATATAGAGAAAGCTGACACTAAACAGATAAAAAACAAACAAACAAACAAACAAATTAGTATGTAAATAGAAGTAATGATATTATGAAACATTGACAATGATAATAGCAATATGAGGACTTAATATATATTTTAGTCAGGCACTATGGTTCCAGAGCAAATTGCTTGATTTTACATGGTGTTAGAATGATAGAAGATCAATTTTCTCAGGCCAGGGTACCTACTTATGTATTGTGGTAAGCAAAGAATTGCCTAAGAAGGTAATGCTTAGGTTGAGATGGGAAGGACACACAGCTTTGTGGGCTGAGCATTTCAGGCAGATGAAATAGCATGGGTAATGGTTCTAAGATGGGAGAGAACTTGACATTTTCTAGGAATAAAAAAAAGGCTAGTTTGAATTAACAACAGTCAACTATGAGATAAAAGGATTTGGATGGGATTGGGAAAAATAAGCAAGAATTGGGTCATACAAACTTGTAAAGCACAGAAAAAAATTAGCTTTTGTTTTAGAAGTGAGGAAGCCCCAAGACTATATAACCAGGATGAATGATATTGTCCTGTTTATGTTTTAAAATGATCAATCCGGCTTCTATATGGAAAATACATTTGAAAGTACAAAAAAAAAAAAAAAGACATTTAAAGGCTGGATAGTGGCAAAATCAGAATTTGAACTCAAATCCCTGTGCCTATAAAGTCAGGACCTTTCCTACCTGTTTTCTGTCCCCTATGCTTTAGTAGGTTTGCAGCCTGGTAGAGAGTATCTTCCTACCAGTCATCTGCAATCCATAAAGTATATCCTTTCTTGTCCTAGCCCTTCCTAGACTCTCACTTGACCCTCAACTTGCTCTTTTGATAGGCCATAGGTCAGTAACATGGTCAACAATTTTCAAAAGAAGAGAGTAATGATGGACATGAATGCCATTTTGTGTCCATCTTTACTTGCTTCTCCCATGAACAAAACTACTGTCCAGCGCTTCTATATCAACTTATGGATTTTAAAAATTTGATTAGTCCTTCTTAGTTACACATGAAAGTAGAATCCATTTTGATAAAATTGTACAAGCATGGGATATATCTTATTCTAATTAGGACCCTATTTTTGTGGGTGGGCACAATGGTGAGATTCACTTAGGTATTGTTATATGTGTACATAGTAAAACTGTTAAGAGTTATTCTACTGTCCTTCCTATTCTTATCCCCCCTTCCTTCCTTTCATTTCCCTTTTTCTAGTCTACTGAACTTCTCTTCTCCTCCCCCCACCCTTTATTGTAGTTTAGCTTTGACATATCAGTGAAAACATTCAACCTTTGAATTTTTGTGATTGACTTTTTTTCACTTAGCATGATATTCTCCTAGTCCATCCATTTACTGGCAAATGTCACAAAATCATTCTTCTTTATGGCTGAGTAATATTCCATTGTGTGTATATTCTATAATTTCTTTATCCATTTACCTGTTGAGCATCTAGGTTGGTTCTATAGCTTAGCTAGTGTGAATCATGCTGCTATAGACGAGGATTTGTCAACTCTATTTTGCTGATTTTATATATATATATATATATATATATATATATATATATATATATATAATTTAAGTTATATATAAAATAATGATTATAATTATGATTTTAAATATGCATTATGCTGATTTTAAATATATCCTTTGGATATATGCCAAGGAGTGAGATAACTGGATCACATGGTGGTTCCAGTCCTTGTTTTTTGAGGAACCTCCACACTGCTTTCCAGAGGCGTTGCACCATTTTGTAGTCCCACCAACAATGTATGAGCATTCCTTTTTCCCCACATCCTCACCAACATTTGTTGGTATTTGTACTCTTTTTAAAAAATATATTTTTTAAAATTCTTAGTTGTAGATAGACACAATGACCTTATTTATTTATGTGGTGCTGAGGACCAAACCCAGTGCCACACGCATGCAAGGCAAGTGCTCTACCACTGAGCTAAAACCCCAAACCTGTTACTTGTATTCTTGATTATTGTCATTCTGACTGGAATGAGATGGAATCTCAGTATAGTTTTAATTTGTATTTCTCTAATTGCTAGAGATGTTGAACATTTTTCATATATTTATTGGCCATTCATATTTCTTCTTTTGAGAAGAAATCTGTTCATTTATTGTCCATTTATTGATTGGCTTATTTGTTTTTGGTGTAAAGTTCTTTGAGTTCTTTGTGTATAGGATGGGGTTTTAAAGTACGTCATTTAAAGTGGCTTTTACTGTACATAATTAACTGCTGTGTGGAAAGATGTCTGATTATTATGCAAATGCTCGGGTCTCACTCCAGAGTTTCTGACTCAGTATATCTGAGTTGGGGGTGTTTAAATAAAGCACAGCAGGTAATTTGAAGCAGGTGATGCAAAAATTATGCTATGTAAGACACTGGTTTGTAGTGGAAACAACGTTTCCATTGTTGTTTAGATTGTGTCCCAACAATGGTAAGATGACTTGGACATATCTATACTGTTAAAATTATCAGCATTAGAAAACACCAAGTGCAAGTTACCTCAGAATTTAATAGCCTATATATTTTTGGTAGACTCTTTCCCCAGTGCAATATAATGTCATGTGTAGACAATCAATTTGGTCTCTTTCTTCGGGCAAGAGACAATAGAATTTATATATACAATTTCCCGACTGGTCAGTCTGGATGTGGACTAAATATATCATGCAGATTAATGGTAGAGGGTTCCCCAAGCTGGATAGAAACAGAATATTGACTTCCCAATATTAATACAAGGTTATATATAAGACTCAAATAATTATTACCCAATAACTCTTTTGGAGGTGGTTTTATAATACAGAAAACACTTACAAAGAAGTAAATAATAAATGAAAGTGAATCATACTTCTTTACTATAGGTCTCTCACAAAATAATTACTAGCCTATGTAAGTGGTTATCAGAAAGGCAATAGTAATAGCCAATGAGAAAAGTCATGGTTATAAATCATTCTAAAAATCAGCACTCTAATTATATTTGGGGATCATATTCTGGGGAACATTCTTCACTGTAGCAGTAATCACCTCGCTGGCTTCTTATAACTCTGCCTTTGGTAAGACAGACTCATACCATTAGTGATTTTCCTGCCATATCAAGCCCTTCTCTTGGTTAATACCATGCATAATCAGGCCCCAAGATATCCAGCCTTCTAAAATATATTGAATTTTACTCTTTTACATTTGTCTTAATTAGTTTGCCTCTTGTGTTCTCTGAAAATTAGTTTGTACCTTGCCTTCCTTGAATGAACTAGGTAAAGAGTCAAGACACATGATGTACTTGCTCAGAACCACTTTTGAATTTCTGTCAGTTCTAGTCAACCTCTTGAGAAGGCAATATTATTCCAAAATGTTAATAGTGTCAGGTACAATAAATATATAAAAACTGAAATACACTGAAGTATATTCCTCTATAGAGGAAAGATTTTACTGATCAACTTCACAGATGGTTTTGAGAATTATTCACTTATTTAATGAAACAAGGATTCATTTAGCATCTAGTAAATAATGGTCAGTATTCTAGGCTTCAGAGCTATAGAGGTAAGAAAAGAAAATGTTTCTATACTTGGATCTTCCACTGTAGGGAACAAGACATACAATATACAGAAAAACAAAAAAATACTATGATAGACAAGTTCAAGGCAGAGAAATTAAGAAGAGTAAGGGAATGAAGGGGGATAACAGTGGTCAAGAATGACTCTCTGAAGGTGACAACATATACGTGGACCCTTGGATGAAACAGGGTACGTTGTCCAATTGTCTGGGGGTAAATGGTTCCAGACTGAGGAAAGAAAAAATTAAAAAGAGCCCAGATAGAAACATTTCTGGTATATTTGAGGAACAGAAAGGAGGACAAGAAAAAAATTAAGAAAAGATAGTATTGAGAAATATCAGAGAAGAAGACATACAGGGCCTCTTGCAGTGTGGGTCAGTAAGTACTCTGAATAATGCAAGAAGTGTGAGAGATTAAAAGTGCCTCCCAAATTACTTGTTACTCTTTCCATCAAGAGATGGCGTCCAATTCTCCTCCCATTGATTCTAGTTTGGCTGAAGTGACTTATTGAGCTGGTTGAATGTGCAAACATGATGTTCTGGGATGAGAAAAAGTCATACAAAGTCCTCTGTCCAAACACATGGAAACTTCCAGTTGCCAAATAAGAAATCTGACCACCCTGACACCACCATTCTATGTGCCAGTCCAAGATAGTCATGCAAAGAGCTGTGTAGGGAGATGTTTAGCCAGTGCCAGCTCTTCCAACCATTTCATTCTAGCCGCCAAACATAAGAGAGGAAGTCATCTTGAGCAATCCAGCCTGAGCAGACGTCCTATGACATAGACATGTGGCCCTCGTAGAGCTGTCCCACCCACCTATAGTCATTCAAATGACTCCAGCTTAGGTTTACTGAAAACAGAGATAGATAATCTTCTCTGTGCCTTTTATGTTTCTAGACCCACAAACTCTTGAGCATAGTCAAAAAGTTGCTATTTTATACCTCTAAGTTTTGAGGAATGCATGGGTGGATGACTTGCACAGGAAATAATTGGACAATTGAGAGCACATGAATTTAAAACTGACTTATATTCGAAAAGGTAATTCCAACCACTGATCAGGTCAAGATTGGTAGGGGAATAAGAACAAAAGGAGGGGGATCACTTAATTCAGTTGAAGTTCCAAGCAAGAGAAAATAGTGGCTTGGATTAAAGTAGGGATATAGGAGGAAGTGAGAAGAGGCTATATTTGAGATGTATTTTAAAGATAAGTTGACAATACTTCCTCAAAATCATCACCAATATCTTCATCTCGATTTCAGTTTTTAAAGTATTTTGAAAATTTTTAACAGGTCATGTGCTACACATACTCAGATAGGCCAGGAACATATAAACTACAAAGATCTGTTAGATTCATGAAGGCACACTAAATCTTTTCTTTGTGTGTGTGTTCTTTTTTTTTTTTTCTTTTCTTTTCTCTTTCCTTCCTTCCTTCCTTTTTCAGACAGGGGTTTCCTTTTTCATTGTCAGGCTGGCCTCAAGCAAGCTTCCTGACTCGAGATCTCCTGAGTAGCCAGGACCAATGACATGAGCCACCATGCCCAGCTCTAGTGCTCTTTCTTTGATTTGGTATCAATTTCTATGTCGGTCAATCATTATAAACATAAAATGAATATCATGTTTTCATTATAGAAATTTATATTGATCTAGGGCATGCCTAGAAACTTTCAGTATTCTGCTTTTCCAGAGAACTCATTAATACTTTTAGTTCTTTCAATGAATATTCATGAAGAATCTTCTGTGTATATGTTGCTAGATGCTTAGTATAGGACTGTGAAGGGGAAAAAAAACCGGCATAGTTTTTTTTTTTTTTTTTTTTTGTGGAAGGCAGAGTTTTCTTTTTGAAGATAGACAATTAACAAATAATTATGATGAAGGCTATAACAACAGACAGTGGTATGAGAGGAGGATTTGACTTAGCAAGGTTGAAAAAGGTTATTCTCAAGAAATTGAAAAATAAGTAGAGATCTGGAGGTAGAATCAGAGTTAATTATTGTAAAGAGAATTGCAAGACTACTCTAGGCAGACAGAAAAGCAAGTGCCAATGCTCTGTAAAGTCTCCAGCAGGATATGCTAGTGAAACTTGAAGAAGACCTCTCCCAATATTCAGTCTGTGTCACCACACTGAAACTGCCATAATCGTCTTGAGATCTAAATCTGATAACACTCTCCTGCTTTATAAATTCAAGGACTGCTTGTCTTTTGAAAGTGCAACACAGTATCATCGGAAGAGGACTGGGTTTGGGGAGCAGAAAACGAATGTATCTCAATACAAAAGCAGGTCATCCCTACAGAACAAATCCATAGCTAACATCCTGTTCAATGGTGAAAAGCTGAAAATGATTCCTCTAAGATCAAGAATATGATGAAGATGCCCATCCTCACCGTTTCTGTTTAACACAGTACAGGAAGTCCTAGCCACCATAAGTAGGCAAAAGAAAGAAACAAAAGCCTTCCAAATTGGAAAGGAAAACATTAAACTGTTTCTGTAGTTAACATGATCATATATAGAGAAAACCCTAAGGGGTCAAACAAATAACAGAACTGATGAAACAAATTCAGTAAAGTTGTAGAATACAAAAATCAACATACAAAAATCAATTGCTTCTGCACGCTAAAATAAGCTCTCTGAAAAATGAATTAAAAAAAAAACACTCCTGTCAGGTGCAGGGTACACACCTCTAATCCCAGCAGCTCAGGAGGCTGACACAGGAGGATCACAAGTTCAAAACCAGCCTAAGCAACTTAGAAAGGTCCTAAGCAATGTGAGATCCTGTCTCAAAATGAAAAAAACCAGAATGGATGAAAGAACCAAAGACATAAGTGTAAGACCTGAAACCGAAAACATCCTGAGAAGAATACAGGAGAAAATAACCATGACGTTGATCTTGACAATGACTATTTTGTCTGTGACACCAAAATCAAGGCTATAAAAATAAAGGTGAAAAGTGGGACAACATCAAACTACAGATCTTCCACAATGCAAAAGAAATTCTCAACAACATGAGACAACAAACTGGCAATTCAGTCTGCCAAGGGCCTGATTCTTATAGATGGCACCTTCTAACTGTGTCCCCACATGGTGGAAAGTGGAAAGTAGGGCCTCTTTTTAAGGGTACTATCCCATTGATGAGGGCTCTACCTTCATGATTTAATCATCTCCCAGTGGTCCACCTTCTGACACCATCTCTTTGTGAGGGAGGTGGAACTCCAAAACATGAATTTTGAGGGGATAAAAACATTCAGACCATAGCAATCACACACATTTTGAATGGCTAAAATAAAAAATAGCAATAGTTCCAAATACCAGTGAGGATACAGAGAGATTGGGTCACTTGTACAAACTGGTGGCAATGTAAAGAGGTGTAGGCACTCTAAAAAAAATAAGTTATTTCCTAAAAACCATGCTACTACCTTAAGGTTCATAAATTGTATAGTGGCCATTTATCCCACAGAAATGGTGACCTACATTTGCACAAAAATCTGTACATGTATTTCCATAGCAGCTTTTTTTCATATTAATAAAAAATTGAAACAATGCCTTTATTTCAATGAGTGGATGAGTACATAACCTGTGGCACATGCTGTGGGAGTAGCAATCAATAAAAAGCAATTGTTGATATGTGCAACAATTTGAATGAATACCAATAGAATTATACTGCATCAAAAACTCCCATTCTAAACATACATATTGCATGATTCCAACGTTCTTGAAAATTATAGCAATGGAGAACAATTTAGTTGTTGACAGGGTGATGATTGTGAGGATGAAAGGGAAGAGTGTGGCTCTAAAAGGGCAACCTGAAGGATCTGTGTGGTGATGGAAATGTTCTGTGTCTTGACTATTTCAATGTCAACCTCCTTTTTATGATATTGCACTATAGTTTTGAAAGATGCTACCATTGAGAAAACTGCGTAAAAGGTCAACAGAATCATTTTACGTTATTTCTTACAACTACATGTGAAACTACAATTACCTGTAAAATCAAAAGTTCAAATGAAAGAAACCTAAGTTCAAGAAAGAAATTGAAACATGTACAAACATGATTATAGAAGAGAAACATATCTGCCTCATTGTAGTTTAGAAAGGAAAACTTACATAAAGATGAGGAAATTGAAAAGTATTTCATGCAACAGATGCGTAGGATTTAGATTTTCATATTTAGGCAAGGGAATTCCAAGCAGAGAAAAAGAATAAAAGATATGAGGTCACAAAGCTTGTGAAATACTTGGAGGCCTTGTTCAATCTCACTGGAGTCCCATATTCTTGTAGGACTGTAATGAAATATGATTAGACAAGCAGAATAGAGAGTTTTGTATGTTTTTTGTAGGTTTTTTTTGTTTTGTATAGAGAATTTGTAGGGTTTTTGTTTGTTTGTTTGTTTGTTTTTTGTATAGAGAGACTCACCAAAGCTAGGGATGGATATGTGTAGCATTTTGTTTTGACATCAAAGTGTTAAAAATGTTTGTAGGGGAGAGGAAAAAATATCAAAGCCAGGAAAACTAGTATGTTATCTTTTGTTACTGTGACAAATACCTGAGAAAAACAGATTAAAGAAAGAAAAATTTATTTTGGCTCAGGGTTTCAGAGGTTTTAGTCCATGGTCTGTAGGCTTCATTGCTTTGGGCCTTTGGACCTATGGTAAGAACATCATAGCAGAAGAGCATGGTGGGGAGGAGAGATGTTTCGCTCATGTTAATGGGGAAGGTATAGGGAGAGAAGGGGGAAAGAAAAGTGCCGAGAACAAGATATACCCTTCCTTCCAGGACACACCTCCAAGTGACCTACTTCCTCCAACCATGTCCCACATGTCCTACCTCACAGTTTACACTGACTCCAGGAACTCCACTCAGCTATTAATGAAGTAATTCACTGATGAAATCAGAGTCGCCATGATCCAATCACTCTCCAGAAGCTGCACCTCTGAACATCACTGCATTAGCCTTCAACATATTGAGGCTTTGGGGACACACTTCACAGGTAAACCATACCAACCAGTTATAAAAGCATCTAGATTAGTAAGGGGTATAGCAGTGGTGGGAATGAAGAGGTGGTTCATAGCTGCATCTTTTTACCTGTGCCAAGCACAGCATCTGACACACAATAGGGGCCTAACAAATATTTGTTAAACACAAACACAAGTGGATGAATGATTAAACAAACTTATATTCAATCTTCATGACACTGTGATGTAAAAATGACTGAATTTAAAGATGAGAATCCCATGGACTTTAGAGGCAAATGACCAAGGATCTAATTCATTTCAACAATGTTTTTTACATGCTTCTGTTCTATTTCCTGTCCTTTCCTGCCCTGTCCTTTGTCTCTTTAGTATTAACTGATAAGCTGGTTCCCAAGTAAGACAAACATTGATTTTCATCACAATTGGCAAATTAACTACTTATTGCTATGATCTGAATGTGCGTGGGTCTCCTCAAAATGCCTATGTTGAAACTTCATTCCCAGTACTATAGTGTTACAAGGCGGGGTAATGCTAGGAAGGATTAGGTTGTGAGGGTAGAACCCTTATAATGGGCTTAAGTTATTTTTAAAAAAAGGTCCACAGGAACTTATTTGCCCCTTCCACTCTCCAAGGATGCAACTAAAAAATGTTTCCTGTGAGGAAGAGGTAACAAATACCAACTGTTGCTGCTTTGATCCTGGACCCCACACCCACACTAATGCAGCCTCTGTGACATGAACGATTCCTGTTATTAATAAACAATCCAATTTATGGCATTTTCGTTGTAGCAGCCTAAACACTCTATGACACTTGCTTCTGATCACTTGCTGTTATGGTTTTAGATCTGAGGTGTCTCCAAAAAGCTTGTGTGTGAGATAATGCAAGAAAGCTTAGAAGTGAAACAATTGGTTTATGAGAGCCTTAACCCATCAAAAGGGATTAACTGAGTGATAACTAAAGGCAGGTAGGGTGTCCCTGGAGAAGGTAGGTCACTGTTGGTGTGCCTTTGGGATATATTTTGTGAGCTGAACGTAGCTTTGTCCGCTTCCTGATCATCATGGGAGCCACTTCTCTCTACCACACTCTTCTGCCTTGTTACTCTGCCTCACCTTGAGCCCCAGTGAATGGAGATGGCTGTCTATGGATGGAGACTTCTGGAACCATGAGCCCCCCAAATAAACTTCCTCCTCTAAAATTGTTCTTGTCAGGTCTTTTAGTCACAGCAGTGAAAAATCTGACTAAAACACTTGCCTTTAGCTCTCAGCAGACCCAGAAGCTCTTGTCCTTCTTGGGCTTCTGTGGATGTCATTTGTACTACCTGGGATACTTGCTGTTTGAGGTTTCCAGCGCAGGTAATCCAAGTGTCACCTCTTCCCATACTCTCCCCTCTGCTGTTTAGAGAGTCACCTCAGAGCTAGCCCACATGCCCTGTGGAAGTCCATGGTGTATAATTTCTAAATGTGGATTATACACCCATTCTGTCATTTATACCTTCATCCTGTCATGCATCTCATGCCTCCATAATTGTTAAGCTAATTATCACTAACTAAAAATTCAGATTAATTATTCCAGCAGTAAGGGAAACTCTATGGAGTGCCTCCGTAAAAGGGTTAAAAAAGACTTACTGGATTTGAAGGGATGACTGAGTGTCTTAATAAATATTATGTAGGAGGAAGGCACACTAGATCCAAGCTAGCTCTGTAGTTGGCAGAGCAGCAGCTGTCACTCTTTTGAAAATTTTCTCTTAGTGCACTATCTTTATACACAATAGTGACATTTGTTGTTACATATGTGTACGTGCTCACAACAGCTGTCACTCTACATAGAGCCAGTAGAAAGAGACAAACAGCCTATTTTCTTTAATAAATAAATTCCCAAAGAAAAGAGTTAAAGGGGGAAGCAATGGGCACTCACAGGCCAGGATGGGGCACGTTCGATCATTCTGTGGTTTGAATAATGCTCATGTCTTCATCTTTGTTCAAACATGCTTATGGAGTGCTTGTTTTTCTGTCTTGATATCTGTCCCAGCCATGGAGTGGCCTTGTTTGATGATAATGTCCTAAGAAATTATTTATGCTTAGTAGGTGCTAGGGTTTAGATGTGGAGTTTCCCAGAAGCTCGTGTGTGAGACAATGCAAGAAGGTTTGGAGGAGAAATGATAGGGTTACAGCCTTAACCTAATCAGTGAGTTCATCCCTGAAGGGGTTAACTGAGTGGTAACTGGGTATGCCTGGAGGAAGGGGTTCATTGGGGCTGTGGCTATGGGGTATATATTTTGTGTCTGGAGAGTGCAGTCCCTCTCTCTCTGCTTCCTGATCACCATGTGAGCTGCTCCCCTCTGCCACACTCTTCCACCATGATGTTCAGCCTCACCTTGAACCCCAAGTAATGGACCTGGCCTTCTATGGACTAAGCCCCCTGAAACTGTGAGCCCTCAAGTAAACTTTTCTTCCTCTACAATTGTTCTGACTGGGTCTTCTAGTCACAGCAGCAAAAAAACCTGCATAATACAGTAGGGAAACAGCAGGGTCTGACTGTGAATGTAACAACACCAAAGCCTAACCATTCCCACTGGCCAGCTCCTGGGTGTCAGGGACACTGTTCCCACACCAAACACACATTAATTTCTTCTCTGAGTTACTGAAGTGCTTATTAACACTATCTCTTAACATGGTGTTTAATTTAAATGTGGCTTTCTTATTATTGAACCGTGTGTGCATTGTCTCCTTAACCAGACAGTAAGCACCTATAGGGTAGTGACCAAAGCTTAGAGCTTTTAAACACCCTGAATGTTTAAAATTCTCTTGATTTAATTCATACAGTCGAAACTTAATATTATTAAGCTTTTAAATGAGTGAGTGAGCATATGAATGAATAATTTGAGCACAGATAAAGCTCATTTCAGTTTTTCAGTTCTAGAGAATTGAAGAAAAAAGGAATCAATTCTTGTTTAAATCAAATAAAAATAATGTTTTCCTTTCATATGCCAAATCAAAGAAGAACTGAGCTGAAAGGAAAGTTGATCGAGTTGATGTAAATATTTGAGTGAAGAAAAGGCTTGCTGGTGCATTTGAGACATCAGTAATTTAAATTGTCAGCTAGATATGAGGTATTATTCAATAAAAAATGGAAATTGCCTGTATTTCAAAACTTTATGGAATATTTTTCTTGCTGAAAAGAAAGAAAATTTATTCATCATTTGCATATTATCTTCTAATACATGACTAAATCTACAACCTCCTTCTTTCCTACTTGATAAAATATTCACTCTTTTAATAAGTTTTTGTGACTTTCAATTTTGATTAATTCATAGGTGAATAAATTTGATGTTCTATTTTGATCTACAAATTCTTATTTACTTTCTTTTGAATGAGGTATCATCTTAACAACAGTTCATCGCTGAAATAAGTAAATGTCGTAAGTAGAGCATTTAAAATCAGGAGGAAAAGATATTACGCATTTTAGAAGAGCATGGGTAGAAAACCTATTTGCAAAGAATTAAGAAGGATAATATCCATAGGAGATTATTTATCTATCTCTCTGTCTATCTATCTATCAAGAAATTGACTCACAAGATTATGGGAGCTGGCAAGTCTGAAATCCACAGAGCAAATCACAGACTGGAAACTGAAGTAAAGGTTGATGATGCCATCTTGAATCCAAAGGCTGGAAACTCAGGCAGTCTGGAAACAATTCTTTCTCCTTTAGGAAACCTCCTGCTTCTAAGACTTTCTACTGATTGAATGATGCCCACTCACATGAGTGAAGGTAATTTGCTTCATTGCAACTTATTGCAAATGTTAATCACATCTAAAAAAAAAAAAAATACCCTTATAGCAACATCTAGACTACTGTTTGATCACCTGGTCACCTTAGTCTAGCCAAACTGACACAAAAAATTTACCATTGCAATATACTTTTGACTAGTTATTAATGTGATACAAAAGTGTAAAAATTTTCCTCCATATTAATATTCCATAAAACAGTTGATACTTTAAAAAAATCAACTTCTCAATGATATATTAGTGACAGAAAGTCATTCTGATAAGGACATAATACTTTGGGGTTTGAAAGATTGACCTGAAATCTGTGATTCTGCTTGTTACTAATGAGCACAACCTTTTCCTCCTGATCCTGAGTATCAAGGTCACCCTGTTTCTGTGAGATCTCAGTGTGCTTGGCCATTTTTTTAGAATGCCCACTTAGGTTACTCACTGGGGCCATAGCCCATAGCCATCCCTTGAATTTTCATAATAATTCCTAACTAATGACAGCTTCTTTTCAAGCTAAAAAATACTATTCTAATTACATCCCCATTTCCCTCCCACTAGAACAATAAACCATTATCCCTGCTTCCTACCTCTACTCTTGACTCCTTTGATCTACTGTTCTCACAAAGCTAGTTTTCAAAAAGATTCAGAGAACTAAATGGAGGCCTCTGTGTTTCCTTCTCAACTTCTACCTGCTTAGATTCAATACTGTGTTCTCCAAGATTTGCAGCCAGAAATGCTGTTATATCCAACATCCTTCACTTTTGGACTTGCTATTCTTTCACTGATCCATTGCACTTAAATCCCGAATCGGCCATTTAGTTGCTTAGTGAATTTCTGAGATTCAGTTTTCATGTTCTATTAAAATACAGACATCAATTTTAATCTCACAAGATTCTTTAATGATGTGTTCTATTTACATACTTGCGCACAGACTCTGGCACCTATTTGCCGTTTGATAAATGCTAACGACCTTACCATCCATTTGTGCTGCTCCAAATCTGCTTATGTGTACCTTAATCTGCCTCTAGCTCCATATTTCACTCCTCTGATCAAATTGGGAAATGCCATTTTCTACAATTGTTAGGATCAAGATAATGGAGGGTGACAGGGAGAGAATTGGAACACTTTTCACTCCATTGTAAAAACATCCAAACTAATCCTGAGTGACAATGACAGGTACTGAAAGGTTCCCCAATCAAATACTACCACTTGGAGGTATAGCAGCAGGTTGCTGTTGGGAAGTAGAGGGTCAACTTGAAAGAAAAATGAAATAATGAGAAATCTAAAAATAAACCCTGAAAACTTGAGTCAAAGTAGAATCAAGCTTGCTCAAGGGCAATTACTTGTAATTTTAAATTTTCATTTGCTAGAAATTTAGTATCTGAGGTGATAGGTGAATATTTTATGCACTATTCTTGTGAGTAAAGCACAAAATGAAGAGTAGTCATAATTTTTTCAGTCTGTAAGGATGTTCTGTGAAATGGTGAATTGTTTAGAGTACATTTGCCATCATGAAATTAGAGCGTTAAGCAGTGCCCTAGTCACCTAACTTGCTAACAGATGTCAAGACCACAGCATCCACAAATGACATTAATAGGTCAAGAAGTGCATGAGAGAGTGTTCAGGCCCATAGACAGTATAACACAAACTGGTACATTCGAATATGCCTGTAGACCATCATATTATAAATATTGGCAAAACTTAAATGTCACATTCTAATTTTATAATATTTCAGGTAGCTTTTATTTTTAAATGTAGAGGATGGATAGTGATAATGATGAAATCCATGGCTATGTTAGCTGGGTACCTATAGCAACTTTTACATCCTTAGGGCATGCATGCACTGTTTGTAGTTAATTTATGTGCTTGTGTCTCTTACTAAATGTGAGCCCTTCAATTGTACATTTACATCATTCTTGTTTTGGTGTCTGGCATCAAGTGAACACTTACTATAGATTTGATGGATTGAATTTTATTAAATAATAAAAAGAAATACCTCCATCCTATCATGTTTTTAATGTTCCTGGGGCCAAGGCTCTATACTAAATCCTATGTTTGGTTAAAATAGTTTGGCCATAGGCCCTGTCCTCATGTTTCTTGGAGCAGGAGCAGGTTGACTTAGAGAATTCCAGTGTTTACTCCACATCATTGTCATCTCCCCTATCCAGTTGACCCAGGTGTTTAAGGCTTATTTCCCATTAGGCATGTTCTGGAAGGCTCATAATTTAGTCATCTAGCCAACTCTGGTACCCAGATTACATCTAAAACACATATCAGCTTGAGTACATTCTCATGAGAATTTTGTTTCTAGGCATACTTTTATAGAGCACATGTCCACCACACTAAAGAATTTAGTCGCTCAATTTGATATTCCAGAGAGGAAAAGAGGAACATCATTAAATTGTGCACAAGATCTACACTTAATTACACAAGCAAAGAAAAAGTTTTACAGTATCTTCACATATTTATAAAGTCAGGTTCCTTAAATGTTAGAAAAGAGTGTGGTATACCACAGAGAATTCTCAAATCATTTTAGTCCTTTTTTGCTATTCACTTAAAAAAAAAATCACAAGCAAGTCAATTAAGTGACAGATTGCTAGGATTTTAAAAGGACATATGCTTTAATTTTATATGGCTTTTGAAATTTCATGCATCAAAAGTGGTTTTAAAATATCACTAACTATAAAAAAGTAATTGATTTTTTTTTCAATTTCAAGTGCCAAATTATAGGCAGTGATAAGATATTCATGAATTGTGGTCATTCTGCAGCAAATATGCATAGTTGGCGTCATTTTTACCCATGACAACTCTACTAATGACCTCTATGTTAATCAACAAAAGACTATTTGAAATGGTATTTAATTTTCTAGAAGTAGTCTTGCATTTAAAAATTTTAATAGCTTTGGTTATATGTGTATTATAAAGGAAATATATAAAACATACCTAAAAGCAATTGTAAATTTCAAGATATTTTGTATTTTTACACGTGTTCTCATTTTTAGTTGGACACTAACAATAATATCAACAAAAAAGACTAACCTAAATTCCAAGACCACCAGAATATCAACTTCTCAAGAAAGAAAAATTAAATCACATACAAAATCAAATATAGTCTTTTATTAGGATTTTTAAACAGCTGCTGATTAGTTTCAAAATAAGATTTCCTGAGGTAGAGTCAATAAACCACTGGCGACAGGGATCAAGTTGAATAAAGACAATTGACTTGTGGTTATCTCTGTGCTTTCTGGAGTCATTGTTATTGAAACTTGTTATTGCTTAAATACAAACAAGCCTCTAAATTATGCTTAATCTCCTTTCTTCAAGTTTAGACCAGAAATTTTTGAAAGGAAAGACTTTCTGCCTACAGTTATTTTAAAATATACAGGGTTATTTTACTGCAGTCTTAGGGTTATTTGCTGAACTGAACTGGGGTTACAGCAAGGCTTCTGTAGTTTTCATAATAAAAGACACTGGCTTCAAAGCAACACCTTCAGTTTCATTCACATACTAAAATTAAACTTTATCAGTTATATTTCAAGGTGAAAGACCATGGCAAAATGAAGAGTGTTAAAACCGTTTTCGGATGTTTGTAAGAAAAAATTATTCTATGTCCATTAGCATGCTAGTGCTCACTTATTCATTCATTTGCTTTTCTGTATTCACTGAACTAATATGCAGTATAGCAGATCCTATGTTTTCTGGAACAAGATCTTCAAAGAAATATTTGCTTTTCAGTGGCTAATGAATCATTCATTTTATCTGCATGTAAACAAAGTCACAAATATATGGAAAGGTATCCCATGTTCACAGGTTGGAAGATTATATTGTTAAATGTCATTAATGCCCAATCATCTGCAGATTCAATGTATATTAAAATTCCAATGACAATTTTATTTTTTAAAAAATAAAATTAAAATTCTATTAAAATTAAAATTCCAATGCAGTTTTTTTTTGCAGATAGAAAAGTCCATTCTAAAATTAATTTAGAACCTGAATAGCCAAAACAATCTACAAAAGAGAACAAAGTTGAAAAATCTTATATTTCCTGATTTTAAAACATACTACAAAACCATAGTGATCAAAAGTGTAGTAACACTGGGTGTGGTGGTGCACACCTATAATCCTAGCAACTCCAGAGCCTGAGGCAATGGGATGAGAATACCAGACCTGGTTGTAAAATGAAATTACAAGAAAGATTTCTTGAGAAACTACTGCCTGGGGAAAGGGTGGGTTTCCCTGGATTCTGAGGCCCTTTCTTTAGGAAACCTAATTAACCATGGGTCCCTACCTTTTGGATTGTAAATAACTTTCTCTAAGAGTCTGACTTCATCCTTCTGAAATGTAAACACCCCTGTGCAGGCTTTCAGGCAGGAAGGTTAGAGATTTATCAGATGATTGTGAAAAGAGCTGGGTTTTCTTCTCTCTCTCTCTTTTTCTGTAAACCTGCTTCCTGCTAGATAGACACCCTGTGCAAGGCCTTCCATCAAAGGTTAGAAATTTTATGACATCAAATAGCCTATGAATATTGTGAGAAATTGTGGATTGGGCTCAGAATTTGGAACAGAGACTCCTCTAGGCCAACAGCACACTAAACATGAGTTCTCCCACTTTTCTGAACATCTAATGTCACTTGGTGCTTCCCTACAGGTCTGGGTCCCAGCTGGAGGATGGGAAGTTCAAAGCTAGCCTCAGCAACTTAGCAAGGTCCTAAGCAACTTAGCAAGAACCTGTCTCTAAATAAAATACAAAAAGGGGCTAGGGATGTGGACCAGTGGTTAAGTGTCCCTGGGTTCAATCCCTGGTATTAAAAAAAAAAAAATCACATAGAGCTGCTCAGAATAAAAAGTTTCCACAATAGTAAGTGAAAAGGCAAGTCCTTGTTAAAACTATGTTTACCAACAAAGAAGGTGGAGTAATCACTGAGGACAGTGCTTCCCAGGTTTGGCTTGAAAACATTAGGATTGTCAATTTACATGCAAAAGCCTCATTCTATTGTAATGCTGCTGAAGAGGAATAAGAGAAATTCATTATTTTCCTTCCTATTCCAGTTGCATGCAATTTTCTGAGTGCTTATATATTCTCATGAGAAATGGCTTTTGAATTTATGGATTTATATGTATATTCTTTTTGTATGCTAAAGAAAACAACCAAAGCTGTTGATATCTGAGAAGAAATGACAGCTGGGCACGGTGCCTCACACCTGTAATCCCAACTGCTCAGGAGGCTGAGGCAGGAGGATCACATGTTCAAAGGCAGTTTCAGCAAGTTAGTGAGGCCCTATGCAACTTAGTGAGACCCTGTCTCTAAAATACAAAAAAGGGGGAGGGGGACTGGGGATGTGGTTCAGTGGTTAAATACCTCTGGTTCAATCCCTGGTATCAAAAAAAAAAAAAAAAAAAAAAAAAAGAATTGACAGACGCCAACAGGAGAGGTTTTTTTTTTTTTTTTTTAAGGAAAGAAAACAAACTGGTTATTATTGAAAGGTAATTTGTGCACATAACCCAAAACACAGGTGGAAATCTTTGGGTACCATGAATCTTAAACTACTAATCCATGGTAGGTTCCTGATATATGAATTTACTAACTGCGAACTCAGGGGTGGCTTAATTAAAGAGAATAGAATGCTTGTGTGGGCTGTGTTACAAAATTAGGTCTTAATAAACCTTTGTAATGGCATCCACTTCTGCAGAAGTATAAACACAACTTTAGAAAGGTCAGGCAATTAGCACAAATAGCTTTTCTTAGCAATTCAGCATTGAACTAGAAGGCAAAAAGAGCTTTGCCTGAAATGAAGACAGAGAGGAACTTTTCCTATGGAGAGGGCCTGGGACTTCATTCCACTGGAACAAACCACCATAGTTTGGCCACCATATGCCAAACTAATACCAATCTAATGCCATTCTAGCTTAGTTTTCCTTCTACTTGCAATACCACTGTTGCTGCTTTTTGGGAGAATAAACCATAGGAAAGGTGAATTAACTTTATTTTTCTTTTCCTCTCTTTGATTTTTCATTTAAATTAATTGTTGCATAATTTTATGTAGATGCGTATTTATTTTGCTCTTTATTTTCTTTCTGTCATTCCTAGCTATTTGTAAATTCAATTAAGTGATGAGTAGAATACAGACTACAAAATCTCACACTCTCTCTAAATATATATATATATATATATATATATATATATATATATATATATCCCCCCGCTTATTGTGGAGGGCAAGGGAAGATGCTGGAGTTAAATAGGACTTTTATTAAATTTTTTGTGGGCCAAGTGTTTTGTTTTTAAGTGCAATATTGAAAATCCCTCAGATTCTGAGGAAAAATACTGAAAACAGTTTATTGCTTGGAAAGAAATTCACAGTATAAATCATTTCCTCCCATTTAGCATAATACTTCTCAATTTTTCTTAATGTAATAGAATCACCTAGGAAACTTGATAAATATTGGTATCCTGTCCCCACCCTTGATTTGAATCAGTATCTATAGGCCACTGACATTCATAGTTTTAAAATTTCCCAAGTGATTCTAATGCACACCAGATTCAGGATATCTTCAATACCCTAAAGCACTGGTAGCTAAGATTATTATGCAATTACTCCATGCTGGGTAGAGTGTATCTGTCCCCACTGCTTTTGTTGACATTAGATTTTGTCACCTGAATTGACCAAAGTTCACGATTGTGTAAAAATACCAACTAGTTTGTTATTGAAACTACCCTAAAGAAACTATAATGGTATACTTTTAATTAGAAGTGTGGACCACTCTGTGCCTTAGTAATGAGAAGAAAGAAGTAGATAAAACTATTTATAATGATAGTAGAAAAACTCTTGACATTTTATGATCAATGGAGAACTTTCCATATGCAATTTCCATATGTAGATACTAAGGTCTCTTTGATGAGCCTGAGTCAAAGATAGGATCTCTTGATTATGAATGTTTTTGAAGGAGGCTTAAAATTTCTGCAAACATCTAAACTTCTCATTTTCTTAAGATTAATTAGGAGTTTTGAGGAAATTGGAAAGCATAGGACCTAAACTTTATCTTATGTTCTTCATCATGAAGACAGAGCTTTTTCTTCAAACTAATAACATTTTTACCTGACTACATATGAAATTAAACCTATTTCAAATTTCATCCTCCCTGTTTCCTTAAATCTTGCTCTTGAGGTTGTTATTATGTTATTTTCGGAACCATAAATATCTCCACCATTACAGACTTATAATAGAGAAATACTGTGTTAGTATATGAAACTCAACCTAAAAGAAAGTAAAACAAATTTATTTTCCATTTTCCAGCAAGGCTTATGGCAAAGTCTTAGTGTAAACAAAGAAAACCTAGAAAGTCTTACAGAAAAAAATTATTTTTCCAAATGTCAGAAATCATAAGATCAAAGTAATTGCATTCCATTACATTTGCTTCTCTGGTTATCAAATATTTGCAAAATGTTAAATTTGGACTCATGTTTTTCAGTGGAGATTTTTTGTACAGTACTTGGGCTGAATTCAACCATCATGGTGCTTCTGAGACAGCAGTGTTAATTTTACAGTGGTGATAACAACAGCTGGAGTCTCTAGAAGCTGCTTTCAATGTTAATTCCTTCTTTACTGCTTTAGTTAGCATTCTGATTCTGTCTTTAATGAATCCAGGTCTCTGACAGTAGCAGAGTCAGCACACATTGCCAACTCCACCCAACAGAGCAGATTAGGACTATAAATCTCTCAGAATAAACTGCTCTCAGATATCTTTTGTTTAGATATTCGATTTGTTGTAATTACAGATGAGGATGCATTCTGGCTCCTTCATGCTCTAGGGAAATCACTGTTGTCTTTGAGAGGCACTGTCACTCTGCATTAATGGTCACTTCCTTATAAATCTCTCTCCCCTCCCCAAGATTTTAATAAATTCTTCAACTCTTTATTAGAGAAATTCAGTAGTTTAATGAAGTCAGACGGCAAGTGTGACATATCATCCACACTTTCTAGCTAGCAAAAAGCAAGAAATCAGGAAGCAATCAGTCAGAAAGGCTTCCTAATATGACTAGCCTCATAGATAAAGCTGGTGTCACATTAACATGGAATCTAACTCTTCTCTTTTTAGATTAGGCAGTTAAATTCAGATTATTGTAAACTTCTTTGTTTAGCAGTGCATTATTTTATTATATGTACATGAAGAGTAATCTTTTTATTGGTTCATTTTATATAATGTTGGGATATTTTCTTAAAATTTATTTTTTCTTGTACTTTTCTTTCTTTTGTTCCTTGTTTCACATCTCAATGTCAAGGACTCTTGCTCTGTGTGTGTGTGTGACTCTGACTTCCAGAATTAATGGAAAGAGGTTTTCTCCAATTTAGGGATACTGTCAGAGTCAACATTTATCTAACATCAAATTTAAATTCAGATATATAATAGTTTGGAAAAACTTAGCTCAATTGAATGGTAGGTAAGAAAACAGCAACAACAACAACACAAAACACAAAACAAAAACAAGTTTCCTAAAAGTATTAAAGAGAACGGAAATTGAAGAATTTAGTAAGTTCTCCTTAAATGTTTTTGACATTATTATTTCTTATACTACGGGTTACTTATTTTTTGATTTGCAAATGTTACTTATCTTCAATTTTTTCAAACTTGGAAACTTTCATTCATAAGGTGTGGCTGAATCTTTTGTCTTCAGATATCAGTTGTTTTTGTCAGCTTTTTCACTGTTGTGACCAGAAGACATGACAAAAACAATTAGAGAAGGAAAAATTTATTTGGGGGCTCATGGTTTCAGAGGTCTTAGTCCACAGACTGCTGACTCTATTCCTTGGGGTTTAAGGTGAAGCTGACCATCATGGTGGAAGAGTGTGGTGGAGGAAATCTCCTTCAGACAGGGCCACCAAGATGCAGAGAGAGAGAGTGAAGCATAGAGAATGAGCTCCGTTCAACAAGTACAGAATATGTACCCCAAAGGCACACCCCCAGAGACCCCCTCCTCCCGCCACATTCTACCAGCCTTCAGTAACCACTTAGTTAATCCCTATCAGTGGATTAATTCACTGATTAGGTTAAGGCTTTCATAACCCAATCATTTTCCCTCTAAACTCTCATGCATTATCTCACACATGAGCTTTTGGGGGACACTTAATACCCAAATCATAACATCAGTGAATAGGCACAGGCCCATTCATAAGCAAAATAAAAAACATTCCACATGTGTGGAGTTGAGAAGTGTTATGATTTTGGTGTTACAAAATAAAAAATTATATGTTGAGGCAGATAGGTAAAGTCACAACTCTGGCATGGCTCAGATCTTTGCTGACTATACCAGGAATTTTCCCACTCATATTCTCTTCTACAAGGTTTTTAGGGTTTTGTGGGACATTATTTGGGGGAACAAACTGGAATTGAAAAGTTTTCCTTTTCTAAGTAAGTTCATTAGAAAATGCCATCTGCTGTCACCTTCTTTCATTAAAGCAAGTCAATTTAGTGCCAAAAACCCAGGAAGGACATAATCTCAAAATAAATGGTAGTTCTTAAACTGAATAAATTCAGTGCTATGAAAAACACGCTTCATGGCTTTTACTCTTTTGCTATCTTGGAACAGTACTGCTGCTTTATCCTCTGAAATCTACTGTCAGCTCTGAGATTTGGTATGATTGTGGAAGGAATATAATATTGGAAATCTCCTGTTGAATCTTTGTACTTCTAATTAGTAGCTAAATAGCCTGGTGCAAATCACCTTAACCATTCTTAATGTCTGCTTCTAAAAATGGAAATAATAAAATCTAGCTCTCAGTTTAGCAGTGCTGAATAAAATGGAATCTTTAAAATAGGACTGGAAAACTTTACAACACTGCTTGTTTTTTTGCAAAGAGAATAAAAAGAATGGGAAAACTGCAAATAACTTGAATTCCATTAATGAAGGAACATTTGTGTGAATTATGGTACAACTGATCTATGAAAAATTATGCAGCTATTTAAAACAAAGAATGAGATCTATAAATATTGACCCTAGAGATGTCAATGATTTACTTTTCAGTGGAAAAAGCAAGTTGCAAAGTAATGTATATAATTCCACTATGTAAAATATATTAAAATAATACCATGTACATATATTTATATTGAGAATACTTGAGCATGGAGAAAATCAGAGAAAAAAATGTTCACTCTCTTCATCAACTTCTGGTATTCACTCAGATGCCACCTTGTTACCACAGTGCCCTCCAAGGCCACTGCACAAAGTCACTCACCTGCCCACATCTTTGTGCTAACCCCTTTTCTGCTCTATTTTTCTCCAAAGTTCTTATTATCTCTGATTTAATATTAATTTTACTTATGAAGTTAAGAGATTATTATTGACATATAATAATTATACATATTTATGAGGCACTATGTAATGATTTGATACATTTATACATTAAGTAATAATGAAATCAGGGTAGTTAATTGTTTGTCTTCCCCCTCTAGAATGTCAGGTCCAGGAAAGTAGGTGGTTTTCTCTGTTTTGTTCACTATTGAGTCTAGAACAGGGCCTGGCAAACTATGAGCAGTCCTAAATATTTATTGACTCAACAAGGTACAAAAATCTTCAAGTTTCTGATCTTAGCAGAAGAGAGTGGTGAGGGGGAGAATAAGAATTCAGTTGGCTTCATTTTTCTACCACTGGTTGTGTTTGCAATGTGTGAGATGTACAAATTACTTTTTAAATCTAAAAAGCAATAAATAGCAACTTATTAAAAAACAAAACACCTAGTTTACTTGTGGGCCCTATCTGCTGCCCAATAAGTGATCGTTCCTTCTTCCCTCACAAACTCTTTCTCATCCCCCCAACTCTGTAACAGATATGCTTTCCCCTCTGTTCTCAGAAAAGTGCTTTCTGTGCCCTTATTTAGTGTGAATTTAAAAGGACCTTTTAACTTTCTCAAGGTTTTTTGTATTTAGCTGTATAACAAATTTGTTTTGTTTTCCTCTGGCAAAGAAGATAGAAAGCAAGGATAAAGTGGGTCTCTGAGGTAGACTGGGATAAATTTAATTTACAGGGTAGTGAAGTAATGAGAGAAGAAAACAGGCAGAGAAGAGGAAGATTAAGAAGAAATGAAGGCAGCTGTGGGTTGGAGAATGCAAATACCCAGAGGCCAGATGACAAACCAGTGGACAAGGGGCTGGACACTCAACATGGCTTTATCCAGGGCAAGGAGGAGGTTGACCTGGTGCAGTGGGAAAAATTATGGGCTTTTGTTGGCTGTTCTTAAGACCTCCTGGTTATCACAGAATCCTGGTCTCCAGATCTAGAAAGGTCCATGATCTCACTTCGTCAACTGCCCTCAATTTACAAATGAGGGCATTGAGGTCTTTAGTGGAGAACACAGCCTCTGGTGCTTACACAGATAATCCAAATATTGATATGTATAATGGGAGTGTCCCTCACTATACTTTCTTCCCAGAGGAATAGGCATATGGGTGAGTGCAGAACTCTAAGCCCCTGGGCAGCAGTGGATGTAACTGATCCCCTGGGGTGACTGGACTTTGAGTCTGAGCCCACCACTGCCATGTGGGTGCTACATGAAATTCCCTTTTCTGATAAAAGAACTGAACCATGATCTCAGAAGCCAGGAGATGTTCTGGGTTTGAATGGAGAGATCCCACAAGATAATAGATCAGAAAGCAAAGTTTATGAACTTGAATCTCGAGTCAAGTGGTTAGTAGGGAATAATCTGAGCATAGCATTGAAAAGACTTTCCCAGGTCCCCATTTCTTTTTCCACTTGGTAAGACTGCCTTGCAACCAAATCTTACTGACAACTCTGTTTCTCACCAATGTCAATGGCTGCAGCTTTTTGTGTTCTATTTAAACCTACTTGTGTTTCTTGTAGGCCCTATGAATGCTAAGCCAGAGAGAACAGGTAGCTTGGAAATTATATTCTTTCAACGTTCACCACCAGGCTGAACAGGAAACGAATGTCAAGTTCTGCTGTATAGGATAATAAATTTGATTAGAAGAAAATGCTGGTGGGTGAGAACATTGGGACAGAAAGCAGCAATACACCGTGGCTGGTGAAGCACAGCTGAATGCCAGTGCTTAATTGCAAACCAGGAGGCCATTATCCACTGGCAGCAATTCCCCTGGTGACTTTGTTTGTTTTATAACAAATTATTAAAGCAGTGGGAGAGCAGTGTGCTAGGTAGCAACAAGCTGCCTCTGATAGGGGCTTTCTCCTGCTCTCTAGGGTGCTTGGCTTCAGCTCACTGGCCATTGTGGGCTGGGCTGCTGGACGCAAAATGGAGAAGGTGTGAGGTTCCAGTGTCCAGTGTTTGGCATCTGTGGACTTCTGGTCACACATCACTGAATGTCTGGGGATAGGGCTGGGACCAAGAAGTATTATCATTTTCCCCCAAACTAGCTGTGGGACTGGAAGCAAATTAAGTAGCTAAACTTACTGAATAAGCTTGAGACCTCCTACTTCAGGGAGGATGATTGACTCAAGGTTCCAGCTACTGAAATCATCACAGGGATGATCACATTCCTGGAAGGCAAGGTATACTCTGGTCAGTGACCTTGACTCAAGGACTTCCTAATGACATGGCAGAATATTTCCTGGACTCCAGGGTACTCTGGGATACTTTCTCCCCTCTCCTTCACCCAAAGCTAGACCTGACTGGTGCTCTGATGGTTCTTCAAACCTTTCAACTCCCTTCCTATTCTTTTTTGCTAAAGCATCTCCCCTAATAAGACCTCAGCAGTTTTAATCCCACCTAGGTGTCTGCTTTGTGGAGGACCCAGATTAACACAGCTCATCTTCTTCATTGGTAAAACAGGAACTATTTCCTCATGCCTTCCTTACAGAAGTATTATTTAAAGATTGAATAAGATTATGAGGAAGACTAAAAACAAAACCTGGCAAATAGAAGATGATCATATAAATAAATAGTAGCTGTTGCTTACTCTTGTTCTGTTTTGACACACGTGAGCTAAGCCACAGCCCAGAAATTGACTGGAACCTCTATTCCCAAGAGGTATAGGAGCTGAGATGGGGCAGAGGCATCTTCCCACCTACCCCACAGGCTTTGAGAGAGCTAGAAGTAAAATATGAATCTGACACATTTCTGGTATTCTGGGAAATTCAGCTCCACTCCCACCCAGCCACAGGATGATACAGAAATAGCTAAGAAAGGTTCAAATCTCTTTTTCGAAGAAGTATAGGAGAAGAAATTTAATTCTCTGGTCCTTCTAACCTTTGAATTCTAGTGAACACATCGCCTCTCTAATGATTCCTGAATTTCAGTTCTATTTCTATTTGCCAAATGACACACTGTGTTCCCTGTTAAAGGAATCAGCCAACAAGTGGATGGCATTGGGGAAGGTGGTTTTCCTGTGAATGGCCTGAGTGTGAGGCAGCGTAATCCACCGACCCAGGGACTGTCCTACTGACAAGTAATACAGAACAGCCTCATGCGCAGCCTGGCACAGGAGGTGGTAATCTTATTTTTATCAAATTTATTCCAGACATTTAGGAGCCATAGCAATCTGTATTTAATTAAGGAAATATAATCAAACATAAAGGTATGCGTTATCTCTGAAGCACAAATATATGATGAACATATATCACGGACTGCATTTTTCTAGGCAAACACATTTTTGAAAGGTCAACTGGCAGCAAATGGAATCAGGTGAGGGTGACAAGCACTGTTAACACGATCAAGTCAGGTATGGGGAACATTTTCAGCTGTCTCTTTCCAGCAAATCTGAAGGAGAAGGGATTCATAAATAAAAGCCCAGATAAGCCTTTAGCAGAGTAGTGCTCGGAAGCCTAAGCGACAGGCCTACACCTTATGCCTTCCTCTGCTAGCAGCTTGCTTTTTCTTTACTTTGAGTTTTCTGCTTCACTTAGTTCTCATCAGAGACAAGATTCATTCAGGTGTTCTCACAAGCCAACTGTTTTTCAAACCTTTTTAGCTTTTGACCTTGCACAGTCTCTGTTTCTGCATGTGCCTCCCTGGCAGGATGTTAATATGAATGCCCTTCGCATAACTGTCCTAGAGCCAGATGGTCCGGTGACTTAGCACTCAGTCTAAATGTGTCAGAAACTTTAAACCAAGCTATGCATTTATTAGGAAAAGACTCACAGATGCTGGTTCTTAATATTCATTTTTATTCGAATTTGGAAGTTCTATGTAGAACTTACCTGCAATTTTTCCAAAAGCAAAAGCTTTGGCTGTTCAGATGGAATGCAAGGACCCACAGAAACCCTGGAAGGGAATTTAGTCCAGTCCCTTTCACCTTATCAATGAGTCAGTCAAGGTACAGGAAATATAGGCAGGCGGGGTTCAGAACTGGCTGGTTTCCTCAATGCTCATTCTACTTAACCTATAATCTGATTTGCTGGGGTTGCCAAACTTTGGGGGAGACTTTCCACCCAGAATTGTGTAATGCAGCATGCCCCTTCACAACGTGGAGTCAGATAATATTAGAATTGTTAGTATTTTAGCCTAACCTGTCTAATCCATGGAGGTGGAAACTAAGAGCCAAAGAAGTAGAAGAATTTCCCAGGATCTTACAGCTGGGTTAAGAAGTATTCCTAAAAATATTCCCAAACCTCAAAAAGGTGAAGCCAAGAATAAGCCCTACCACTTCCAAGAATGGCAATGACACTTGGTAAGATTGGAACACCAGCTGCTGTCCTAGTCTGTCTTCAGTAAAATTAATTTGAGAATCATTTTTGATCAATGTTTAATCTGATTAATACTTAATTTAATAACACTCAGTTTGATCAGTTGGTATTTAACCTGATCGGTACTTAATTTTTAATTTTGAATATGACAATATTTAACTTGGGGGATGGATAGAGTATTTGTTGAATTCCTCTCTCATCCTGTGTGCTTTTTCTCATGACAAAGATTTATAATTAGTTTATATAAGCCAGAAAGAAGTCAAACCCTTCTACAAGGAACACTTTTGTACTGTAAAGGTGACTGTTCACAGGGGAGAATGTGACCTTTAGCAAATTTTCATAAAGGAGTCATGAAACTTTCTCCATAGCACTGCTTGTCCAAAAGAGGCTGGATTTTCTGGATTATCTGAATTTTACAATTCATTCTGTGCCTCAGAGAACTTACGTAACTGTATTCTTGGAACTAGAGGACTCAAAAATTATTTCTGGTTGTTTGTCACAGCTTTATAAATATTTTGTTATGTTTTCATGTGTGGATATATATAATATATTCAACTAACATTTATGATTTTACTATGTACCAGGTAGTGAACTAATCACTTTACGTAATTTACTTTACCCTGGGAAGGTGAGCACTATACACATTTTACAGATGAGGAAACTGAGGCCATGGGAACATTAAGTGACTTACCTAAAATTGCATAGTTAGCTGATGGCAGAACTGGTCTTCTGAGGTTCAAAACCCATATTTTTAAACTGAATGCTATGCTTTTCTCTGTGAAGAAGCTATACCTTGTTTTACACTAGATATGGCTTCTCACAAAAAGCTTTCCAACTTCTAAATTATAAAAGTCACAATTTCTACCCAGAAAGCAAGTACCCACATTTTGTTGTTTATTGTGTCCAGGCTCTGGCAATTATAAAAGAAAGATATAAAAGATAAGAATTCAGTTCTTGCCTAGGACCCATTGCTTTAGTGTTTTTTTTTTTTTCATCTATTTTTCCAGGATCAAAAGAGACCTATAATAAAAGAATTAACCTATCAAACATGTAAAGATCTAAAACTAAGCCTTCTCAATCTCTTCCAAAAAACTGAAGAGGGAATACTTCTAAATACACTTTATAACCAAAGCCTGATAAGAACAGAAGAAAAAAATTGTACCCAATGTCTTTGATAACCATAGATGCAAAATCTTTAATAAAATCCTAGAAAATTGAATACAGCAGTGCATTAAAAGGATCGTTGACCCTGATCAAGTAGGATTTATCCCAGAGACACAAAAATAGTTCAACATACACAAATCAATAACTGTGGTACACCATATTAACAAAATGAAGGATAAAAAAATCATATGATCATCTCAGCAGATGCAGGAAAAGCATTTGACAGAATTTAACATTCTTTTGTGATGAAAATCTCCCAACAAATTAGGTATAGATGAAATGTGTATCCAAATACAACAAAAGCCATTTTTTCTTTTCTTTCTTTTTTTTTTTTTTTTGGTGCTGGGGATGAACCCAGGGTCCTATGCATGCGAGGCAAGCACTCTATCAACTGAGCTATATCCCCAGCCCCAATAAAAGCCATTTATGACAGCCCACAGATAACATTATACTCAAAATAGTTTAAAGCTTTTGTACTATGGTCATGTACAAGACAAGTTGCCATTCTTATGATTTCAGGTCAACATAATACTGAAAATTCTAGGCACAATAATTACACAAGAGAAAGAAAAAATCAGCATCTAAACTGGAAAGGAAAAAGTTTTAATTGTCTCTGCAGCCAACATGAGTTTACATATAGAATAGTCTACGAACTCCGACAAAACAAAATGTTAAAACTAATAAATAAATTCAGCAACGTTGTAGGATAAAAAAATCAACATACAAAAATCAGTGGTATTTCAATATAATCACAATGAACTATCTTAAAAGAAATTGATAACATTTCAATTAATGAAACATCCAGGAATAATTTTAACCAAGGAAGTGAAAGGCCTATGTGGACTGAAAATTATAAAACATGTGTAAAAGGAATTGAAGATGAAACAAAAAATAGAAAGAGAGAAAATTATTACAAACTATAAATCTGCTAAGGGGTTAATATCCAAAATGTAAGAAAACAAATAGTAAAACAACAACAACAACAAAAAAAAAAAAAAAAAAAAAAAACTCAATAGTAAAGAAAACAAAAACCTGATTTTAAAAATTGGGCAGAATTTTGTATTAGTTATGTTTTTGTCACTGTGACCAAAATTCCTCATCAGAGCAACTTAGAGGAGGAAAAGTTTATTTGGGCTTATGGTTTCAGAGGTTCAGCTCATGACCAGCTGGCTCCATTGCTCAGGGCCTGAGATGAGGCAGAACAGCTTGGTGAAAGGGCATTGCTTAGGAAAACTGGTCTGCTTGTGACAGCCAGGGAGCCGAAGGGGCTGGTGGGGAGGAGGGAGAGAGGCGAATAGGAATGTAATTTCCAAGGGTGTGTTTCCAGTAATCTACTTCCTCTTGTCATGCCCCACCTGCCTACAGTTACCACTGGTTCTTTCAAATTATTAACCAATAGAACAGATTAATTTACTGATTAGGTTATGGCTCTCCTAATCTAATCTCTCCATCTCTGAACATTCCCACATTGTATCACATGAGCTTGTGGGGAACAGCTCATATCTGAAACATAACAAGTACTAAATAGATATTTCTCAAAAGAAATACAAATGGCCAAGAGTAACATGAAAAGGTGCTCAAAATCACTAGTCATCAGGGAAATATGAATTAAAACCACAGGGAAATGTCACCTCATACCTTTACAAATGGCTCTCATAAAAATGTCAATTCATAATGATTGTTGTTGAGGATGTGGAGAAAAGTAATCCCTTACACACTGTATAAAATGGTACAGTCATTATGAAACATAGTGTAGAGGCCCCTCAAATATTATAATTAGAGCTTTCATATGATCCACCTATCCTACCTATTATTATTCACAACAGACAAGATAGGGAAAGCAATTTTAGTGTTGACAAATTAATAGATAAATAAATTATGTTATATGTACAAAGAAATGTTATTCAGCCCCAGAAAGAAGGAAATCCTGCCATTTTCAGCAACACGAATGACCTTGGAGTACTTTATGTTAAGTGAAGTAATTAAAATAAGCCAGGCACCAAAAGGCACTTACATATACGATCTAAACAAATCCTACATGAGTAGAATGGTGATTTCCAGGGAATGGGAGTGGAGAATATAGGGAGACAAACTTTCAATTATAAGATGAATAAATTTTAGAGATGTAATGTGCAGCATGGTAACTATGCTTAATAATAATGCATTATATACTGGAAATTTGCTAAGAGAGATACTGGAAATTTGCTGAGAGAGAAGATCTTAAGTGCTATTACCCTTCCCCAAGAAAAGATAATATTGTTAGGCAATATGTTAATAAGCTTGATTGTGAGAATCATTACACAAGGTATACCTACATAAAAAAATATTCTGTTTTATATTTTAACATACACAATTTTAAATTTTTCTAATAAAAATTTAAAAATCACTTTCACAGAAAGCAACTCTGAACTTAGGGGGAACTAAGTTTTTTCCTTTACTCTTAATATATCATCTCTTGAAAAGTGATGGATCAGTCTTTCTAGTCATGAGCTGCCCCTCTCACATCTTGAATTTTCTAGCACAGAGAGGCAACATTGTAAGCTGGTGTTCTATTGGTTAAGACCTCCTAAGAGAAAAATTCTTATGGAGTCGGTCTGCTTCATTTTATTCTGTTTTATGAATTTAGATATTATTAGTGATTAGAGACATAATTTAATGAGAAAAGAACCTCTAAAAGATAACAGGAAAGGGGAACGTGATGGTATTCCTTTTACGAATGGCCTAAAATTGCCTCCCTGTTTTCTGCTGCATTCCACTTTTATACAACTGTTTCCACAGTATTAAGCTTAATTTTTTTGTATTTACAAAATTCAATAGTATTCCACAATGTATACTAATAATAGCCCAATATGATCTATTGTGAAATGTGTCTGTAGTTCAATTACAAAAAATTTTCCTTAAATATTATTATTATTAAGGTTTTAAAAAAACACATAGTGGTAACTACCAAAAAGCAATTGGTAAAATTCAATAATTCCTAATACAGATTCTTGAAAAAAGGAGAGAAAGAAATAACCTTAGCATTAAACACATACATACATACATACACACACACACACACACACACACACACACACACACACCTCAAGCATACATGCACATTTCAGAAATTAATATCCAATATATTTAACAAGGGAACATGAAATAATTCAATTAAAATGAGACCAATAGTAGGTTAACAAAATCAATGCTGCTATTTAACTTAACCTGAATTATGAAAAAAAGTTACACTATCATAGATAAGGTATTTGGTTTATAAGCATCTTTGTTGGGCTAGGTATTTTTTTAATAAGTGTGGCAGTTTATTAAGAACTAATAAGCTAGATATTAAAATTGGAGGCATCATCAGATTTGGATGTGGAGATGAATCCTTTAGTATCCTCTCTCTTGATTAGGTCCTTGACCGCTCTTTGGCAGCAAATATTTCTGTGCATTTCTATACATGATAGAATTGTAATTTCGATTTTCTGAAACTGACTTTCATTTCTGCTTCTCCAGATAAAATTAGTAGCCCTGGATTTTCTTCTTCTCCTTCTCCTTCTCCTTCTTCTTCGGTGGGGTACCAGAGATTGAACTCAGGGGCACTCCACCACTGAGCCACATCTGCATCCCTATTTTATATTTTATTTAGAGACTGGCTTTGAACTCATGATCCTACTGTCTCAGCCTCCAGAGCTGCTGAGATTATAGGCCTGTGCCACCTCACCCAGCTGAATGTTCTTCTTAGTAAAATTATTGACCCCATATAAATGTTGTAGCCAGTCCTAGCCTCAGCACATTCACAGTACAGCTTCAGCAATGAGATCTAAACTTGTCCTACACAATGTAGCAGAGCAGTGAATCTGCATAGTTATCAAGCACACACATGTACTCTAGAACCCAAGAGCTTGGATTCAAATTTTGACTTTGCTGATTATTAGCTGGGAGACTGGGGGTTTGTTCCTTAACTTTTTTGCACTTCAGAATCCCAGGCTATAAAATGGTAACACTCATAATTGACAGAATCGACTTCGTAGTTTTGGCCGGTAAGTTAAATAAGTTCATGTTAAGTAGAGTGCTATCAAGTGTTTGCCACTCTTCTATTAAAGCTTTCAAGAATGGTGACCTAGCAGGGTACACAGTACATTTGTGTGTGATCCATAAATAGATCTTCATAAAACTTCTATAAACCACTCTCACTGCTGACCTGCAGGGCTGCACCAGGAGCCTGGTGAGCCATCCCCCACTAGCTCACAACCACAAAGGACACTGAGTTTTGTCTATTCCAATTCTCACTTTACAGATGAGGAAACTTTGATCTCATCTACAGAAATGAAATTACTTCCCCAAAATAAAAAAAAAATAATTGGTGGCCAGTTCAAAGTTGGATATGTCCTTTTATAATTTAAAGATACATAGACAATTAAAATGTTTCTTTCTTCTTTTAATGAAGTTTACACTCAACAAATAGCAATAAAAAAGAAAAACAAAACCACTAGGCTATTTTCCTTGTGGGAGAGTTGAACATGACATATTTTCTAATGCTAAATATCTTGAAATAGGTAAATGAATGAAATATTCACATGTAAATTTTAGATTTTCTTTACCACTCAAAAAAAATTGATACCATGATACAGTAAAATAACCCTCAAACCCACATCTCCCTGGGTCTGACACAAGGTCAATTTCATTTAATATTACATGAAAGTGGAAGAGGAAAGCAGTTCTGTAGCTCACAGTTCATGACAAAAAGGTTAAATCTAGTGTCCTAAGCTTCAGGACAGGAAATTTCTAATAATAATTCTGGCCAACCCTTCTTCCCAAGAGACTCTTTGTGGTTCCAGGTCACACTCAATTTATCTCCATAATCATCACTTTTATTTCCATTTTTATTCTCCATTTTGAAAATTAAGATACTACTTATCAGCACAGGTTCCTTTTAAAGGTCTTATTAAACTCTAGAGGCTATCTTCTAACTGATTTGTAAAATGGTCTTCAATAGAGATTATTTTAATGTTCATAAGCCACATTTAATTTTAAGGGGAAGTAAATTCCAGCTCCTGTGAGAGGTCCTTCACTTATTATTTGTTAGTTATAAACCTGGATAAAGAAGGAAATGGAAAATTCAAATCTTAAAGAAAAGCAATTGCAATTATTTTGTATTGAAACTTCAAGGCACACCAGCCTAAAAGTTCCCCAGTACCCTGGAGTAAACAATTTTGAACCCATGACCATACCTCCATGACAGCCTTGTTAGGAAGTATCTGTGATTTATTCATTGATGGCTGAAATATACAATCTAAGAGTCATTTTTCAGGTTGGTATTTTCTAAGGTTGGTTGAGTTTCAGTCACTGGATTCTTCAATCCCACCAGAGATGGGCTGAATCTAAAACAACAGGAAAAGGATTTAGGAATATACTTCCCTCATAAGAACTCCAGCTATTTTGGGCAGTTCACCAAATTTGAGAATCCCTGATTTGACTTAACATTTATATTCTGTTATTAGGAAGCACAACTTTGTAAAACTGAAGATATTTAATCTCTTTAATGAGTTGTAAATAAAATAGAGGCATGCAGTCCATCTGCAATTATAATTTTTTTAAAGAAAATCTTATTTTTTGAATACATTATACTTGAAAGATTATTTTTTCCTTCATTTAAAAAAAATATCATAATGCAGAATTTTTCTAGTATATCATTTTCTATGTTTATATTGCATTGTAAATTGAAGTTCAAAACCTATGTTTTCCTTTAGTGATTGTGGCAATCCAGGATCTTGGGTTTTTTAGGCTGGGTCTAGAAACTTCTCAATATTACAATAAGAGGGTAAAGATCATATTACAGAAATCCAGTAGTCTTTTCCAGTAACAAACAAATGCATGAACAAAGAAATAAGCCTTAAACAAGCCATGCACAGGTCTACACTACTGTGAGAGCCTATCCATCAAATTTGATGATAAAACATGATAAAACCAGAATTACTTGTACATGATATGTAAAAGCTTCATTTTGAAATAATTTATTATGCTATACTTCTAAAAATGATTATGCAAAAATCATATGTAAAGCATATGTTGTTTAATTTAACCTAATTTTATTTGCAAATTAAGAACTTGAATAGATAACAATAATTAATGCAAGTTTAAGCCGCATAGTTCAAGATAATTTTTCTTTAAATTATCTATTCCATTCTTTATATTTTTGTTTTTAATTTTCTACTTTATGATTTGTATTGGCCTTCAAACCATAAAAGCTATTAAATAATATAAAATTATAGAATTGTTGAATTATAAGTCAATACTATTGAGAAAATCTGAGACAATATGATGAAGAATAAATAGAAAACTGGATGACTAGATAGTTGGATGGACGGTAGGCAGGAGAGGGATATAGTCTATTTTATATCTCATAAACACCACTATATAGTTTTGTGGAAAATCGACCAAAAAAGAGGTAAGAAGACCAATAACAAGACTAGCCTCAGCAACTTAGCAAGGCCCTAAGCAAATTAGCAAGACCTTGTCTCAAAATAAAAAATAGAATGGGCTGAGGATGTGTCCTCAGTGGTTAAGTGCTGCTAGGTTCAATCTCTGGGAAGAAGGAGGAGGAGGAGGAGGAAGAGCAGAAGGAGGAGGAGAAGGGGAGAAGGAGTAGCAGTGAAGCAGTGACCCCTAAAATTCACAGCACAAAGAGTCTCGAGGCAGAGGACCTTGTCCTTGGTGATCTTGCTGCCAGGTGACCTCTTTCTGTGCTCTAGAGCGGTAAGGACAAGTACCTGTATTTTACAGTAATTGTTAGATTCCACAGACTCACACAGCTAATTAGTGATGTATACAAGATTTTAATATAGGTTTCTCCAGCTCTAAAATTACGGTACTATATGTATGATCTATTACATCATTTAATATTTTAATTCAACCCTGAGAATTGGTAAAGCTATCAATATCAGCAACAAATAAATTATTACATGAACGCATTGCAAAAAAGAATGATGTGGCCACATCTTATAAAATTTGAAAAAAAGTATGACTCATTAACATGAACAATGAAAATCCTAATATCAAATTCTGATGTTAACCTGAGCTTGGCAGCTATTTGTATGAAAAACATAGTTAATATTAAATAAAACTACATCTGAAGGTTTAATGTAAAATACATAATACTTGTGAAGAGATTTTTCTCTTGGAGCAAAATTAAAAGTGAAAGGCTCTCACTAGGTGTGAATTTTTTAATGCTTGAGATATTAAAGAAAAATTATGTTCCTGTCTGAAGTAGCTGAGAAGTACCTATTGCACCATTGATTTCTTTGCTCTATAAAGTTATGTGAGTAATGCCCTTTGCTGAGCAGATTTATGTTATGGTAATATCATTATTTTTAATCATGAATGTAATTATTCAAAGTTAGTCTTTCAGTCATGACTAATTTTGTACTATGGTGACTCATATGTCTCACAGTTAAATAAGGAAACATGTACTTTAAAATTTTTAAAAGATAACTAAAGCTAAAGATTTGCATAGTTAACCTTTGGTTATGTTTCTGTTTACTTACGTTTGTTGAACTAATATTATGAGTGTGATAGTTGAACTATTTTGTCATTATTTAAAAGGAAAATTATGAGCATTGATAGTGACAGAGGTCTCTGCGCTATTTACTCTCAGTTTCACAATTTGAAGCTTTGTTTTTGTTGCTAAGTTACCAATGTCATGAATCAAAATCACAAAGACTGACCTCAAAACCAGGTCATACCTTCGGAGCTCTAACATAAGTGAGCACTATGGACTGGTCTTTACTGCTATAAAATATAAAGTTGTCCGCAAACAGAAAAACGGAGACACTGATTTCCACCTTAGTGGAAATTGCCTCAGGTGAGATTAGTTTCTCACAAATCCGTGATGATGGAAGGATATTAATTTCTCATAGTCTTGCTGAAAAGTAGAGTAAATGTCACTGGCTTTTAAACCCCTCAAATTAAGGGAGAGAGGGGGGAGACAGATTTTCAAGGAACCTATACCCATTAATGACTGCCTATTGTTTAGGGGCATCTCAAATCTGTAATCAGAGGACATACTCAGTCCCTAGAGTCAGGCAGTAAGGGCATTGATGCCTATGCCCATCAAGGAGTATCAATATGCAAATGAGGACCTGAACTGAAAAATCTTAAACCACAGAAAATGAACAGCGTTTCTTCCCTCTGATGAATATAATCATGCGTGGCATAATGAAGTTTCCATCAATGATGAACCACACATATTATGGTAGTTTCATAAAATTATAATGGAGATGCAATCCTGTCACTTAGTAACATAGCTGTCCTACATTTAGATACACAGATATGGCTGTGTTACAATTGCCTATGATAGTCACCACGATAACATGCTGTACTATTTTGTATCCACAGAGCAATACCCTACACTATACAGCCTAAATATATGAGATACTATACCATCCTAGCTCTGTGAAAGTGCACTCTGTGATATTTGAACAATGACAAAATCTCTTAACTCATTTCCCCAGAATGTATTCCTGTCGTAAAGGGAAGCCTGTCTGTAATTCTATTTTAACCAGATGGATTTGGGTAAAATCCCAGTTCTGTCACTTACTCGATATTTGTCTTATAACAAGTGATTCGAGTTCTCTTGTATAACATAGAGGTACTTATACCTGCCTGCCTTACTTGGTCCACTAGATTCTGGCTGGTGTAGAACCTACATGAAACAAAATGTTCGGCAAATGTTAGCTTCTGTTTTAGCACAGAGATAACATTTCACTAGAAAAACCATTCTCATATCTCATTTTGGTTCAAATTTCAGAAGGATTTGTGATTCACGAAAGATGATGAGATTATAATAAGTATTTTAGGATATTTCTTGCAATGGATGAAAGTCACTTTGATAATATTGGAGTTATGGAGTGACTTCCATATGGGAAACATTTTTAAAAATGGGTGTAAAGCACTTAGCAAACTGACTTCTTCTGGTCTAGTGAACAACTCTATCAGCAAAATGATGAGCATTCAGACTATTTGCTGAAGTCTATTTTGAATAATATGGCATCATTATACTAATACTAGTATTTGGAAGAGGGTTAAGACTTCACATCTAGAAATTTTTAGAGAGAAAAATAGCAATTTTACATCTACAGTGACTCCATGGTTACAGGAGTTTCCTTGCTTTCAAAGACTCATTAATGGGATCTATTGCTCAATGAGTCAGTCAATTCCATTCTTTCCTGGAATAATTTCTATGGACTGCTTAATAATCCAGTAAAACTCTGTTTGCTCGGGCAAGAAATAGGAAATCTGCTTGTGGAAGAGTGGTAAAGCCTTCTATAGATCATGTGACTTTTGCCCAGTCCTCCGATGCACTGATAATGAAGTCCAGAGAGTTGCAAAAAGAATCACACAGAGAGTTGGTGGGGCAAAGCGTAGGCTAACTCTCAGATTTCTAGACTATTAGTTCACTGAAGTCTGCCACGGTGCCATTACTTCTTGTTTGGTGTGGCCAGGTTAAAGTATTCCAAGTGTGGCAATCTTTGCCTGGCTGTGTAATCCTGCATTGAATTTAATTGTGAATATGTCCCTCAAATCCCTAATGCTCCCAAAATAGAGGTAGTTACTCTGCCAGTATTTGGAGAAGTAATCTCTAATGCTGACCTGACTTCCCTTTCTCCTACACATCATCCTCAAACTCCTTCTCCTTGCTCAGCCCATTCCTTTTCCTTTCCACTATAGACTCGGCCTTTGGTCTGACTTTCTCTCCCAATTTCAGCTTCTTCTTTCACTTTATCTAAAGTCCAGTTTTCTCCATGTTTGAGTCGATATTTCTCCACTTTGTTTAAAGGCCTGTTTGTGGCCAAGGCAAATTATATGATTTAAAACAACACTGAGCACTGAGATGGATAATGGTGTGGAACTGGAAAAAATAAAGAGAAAACCTTTCTAATATCTTACCTTCAGAAAATACCCACAAAGGAGCACAAGGATGTCTATATTTCCGTATGAAATAGGTGATCTCATCTCTCTGCTCTTGGTCATTCCCTGAGCCCAGACCCAGAGTCTGTTCCCTCCACAGAGCTTCTTCCCTCCTCTCTTATATCCCACTGTGATTCTTCACTGCTAATGGGTAACTTTGCCCCAGGACAATGGAACAGGTGCAAGACCCAACATAGACCAGGACCTCATCTCCCATTGTGGAATAGACATGTTCCTGGCATCTTAATATGGAATTGAGGACCCCTTTGTATCTAAAGCATTATTATCTACAAGTGCTCAGCCTATGATCATGCAACAAACTATGTTCCTACTAAGGACACCAGCACAGCTGTGGCACAGGAGGGAAAAGAATCTCTCTCCTATCAGGAGACATTTATCCCAAATGTTTACACTCAGAGAACTTAAAGGATCTGACACTTTGGTGATGTAGATAAATTTTGCATCATTTAAAAAAGCATCTTGTTATCTTGAAATGTGCATAAGAGCATCCATCATAATTTCTGCATAATCTTTGCAGTACTTAGGTTTTAATACAACTTAGTAGTATTTAATGTATATTACCACTTGAAAATGTTGCTGTGGGAAGACCTGCACGCCAACTTCATGTAGAACATTATCTACTTTGAAAAGATTCATTCTGAGCTTTAATTGATTGCCGAGTTTATCAAATTCTTAAAAAGTTAAAGACTACCTATAATCTATAAGACATTTAATCTTTTCAATGCAAATGACTTGACATTGCTACAAAAATCAACTTATAACTTAGTTTTCAAAACCTTAAGTGAAAAATTTAGTCAGAAGAATAAACATCTATTTAAAGTCAATGGTCAAAACACTCTTTTACTTATATGAAGTCAATTGTTCCTGGACAAGTGTATTATATATCTTTAGAATTGTATTATCATTATCAAAGTCACTATTCTCTTTTGCAAACAGTACTTTAAAGCCTCATTTTGAAAATCACTAAATTTTAATGGCTTTTGTTTTGAAACTATTTATGTAAAAAATTGTATTATAATTAATGTAATTAATTAGTAGAACTTTTTTTTTTTAAGATTTAGGCTTCAGGTCACCTTTCACAATTTTCTTTTCATAGTAAAGATGTATAGATGTAATCAAACTAATAATTGTTTTTTAACAATTGAGAGATAAGCTGTTCTTTGAGCAAAATGTTTGCAATGATTTAGTGAAAGATGGTGGGAAGAAGTCATGTTTGTGTCCCTGACTGCAGTGCTCAAGGGGCCCATATCTGATGAATATATTAATGGTTCTAACAACTTATCATACAGATAATGGATAAATTTCCTTCATATTTAATTCAATTAGTTTGAATTTAGGGCCTAAAGTTCTCTGTTTTACTTTACCCTATATAATTCTGTGGTCAGTTTAAATCTAATAATAGAATTGGCCTCAATATAACACATTTATCTCAAAAAATATGATTCTCAAAAAATATGATCTTAAATGTGATAACAAATGATTTTCTCAAAATCTTTCAAAAGAGAAAATGTTTAAAGCATAAAAGAGATATTTGAGTGTGTATGTATTGTGCCTTCAGTAAATCTCATTCCAGTAAGTAATTTGGATGTCAGAGTTTTAGATCTAGAACAAAGTTGAGAATTCCAAAGTGGGCAAAAGTACACCATGAGATGGATGCCTTACAGCCACATGCTTTTCTTTGTCAGAAGAGACACATTAATTATCTCAGTCACTCAGCTACCCAGGATTGTACTGGGGCTGAGCTCTTCTGTCCTCAGGAAGTCTCAGAGTTAACTGGGGAAATAAATGTAGATAATTATGCTCAAGGAAAGCTTCACAGAGAATAAATTTAAATGGAGGTTTAACTGATAAGTAAGCATTCAGAACTCAGGGAAGAAGCAGTTGAAATTTCAAGCCACAGGAAGAATGTAGCAAGGTGCTATGCTCAGAGAAGGGCAAAGAATCTATGTGACTTAGGTTTCGGGTGAATGCATGGAACTACAGCAAGGAAGAGATGCATTCCCTCCTAAGAAATCACTCATCATTCTTTTACCAAGTTGTCCTGGAGTGTCACACTTAAGACATTCTTAAAAAAAACAAACCTGTCTTATGAATAGAAATAGGTTTGCTTCCTGTCCTCCAAGGATTTTCATTCAGATGAGGAGACAATCCGTAATGTGTCTAGTGATTAGCCTGGGCTGAGGGATGTACAGGACTCGGGTAGAAGGATACAGCCTAGCAGCAAAGCACCAGTCCCTGGAGCAAAGCCTTATTGAAAATACAGAGGAATTCACTGACCCTCAGGACTTCACTGCTTCACTGTGCACTGTAGTCATTCATATTCATCATGTTCCTCTGAGTCATCAAGACAAATGACGTCATAGAACTTCCTAATCAGAGTAGAGCTTAGAGGTCATCAGGTCTCCTCCACTCCAAATCTCAGAGATGTAGCTTTTCCTCTTTTGTTGAAAATGAAGTAATTTTCAGTATTTGTGAGGCAGTTAGTTTACTCTTATTCTAGGTAGCTCCAAGGGTGTAAAAATCTCCATATGTTGCAGGGAAGTCTGCCTCCTGTTAATTTCCTACCACAGTGAGTTCTTGAGAAAATGGGAAAAAGTACTATCTTCTACTCTTCAGACCTTGGAGTTCTATTTAACATTGGAGAAAGGACTAGAAAAAAATGTGCCTGTACATACTGCCACCCCTTTATGATCTCTGATGTTTCAAGAATGCCCCCTACAGGTCCCATGTCACTTGTTTCACACCTGATGGTATATGCCAGGCTGCAGCAGTGGCAGGTTCCATGTAATGGTCTCTGGGCATATTTATGAGCAGAGTTCACAGACCGGTGTTTTCTCCCCTTGGCAATGCCAGTGTTGTCTTAGGCCCATCCTAAGTTTCATCTTGTATAATTTATAAACATAAACAGAAAATTGCAAAGCTCTTGCTTGGATAGGAGTGGAGCTCACCTAAAACCAGAATCTCCTTGTGTGATGGTGAGAGGGGCTAAAACTTCCCTTAAATTCTACCCTCAAGAAAAGAATTGGCATTAACTATGAAAAGTAGTTAGTTACTGGAGCTCAATATTTCCTAATTTTTTTCTGACTCTAACCAACTTGAATATTCCTTTTATGTGTGTGTATTGTGTTCATAGAACTTCTGACTATGTTTGTGACATGTTGTATTCCATTCTTTGAAAACCCATCACTGTTCCTTTTAGAACTCTATTCTCTCTTCCATGGATCTTGGGGCCTTTCGTTGTCTTCTTCTAGTGGGTAGGCTAGTTCCTCAGTTGATTATTTGTCAGTTAATTTGGGTCTGTATAACTTGTTAAGCATTGAGCTAGGTTACAAGAGCAAATAAGAAAACTCAAATCTCTCTTCATTCAGGACTTAATAGTTTAATGAAAGAAACAGATAAATAAGCAAGTGATTTTAAGGGACCATGATGAATATTGAGTAAGAGTATGGGATGCTATAAGGACCTATAGAAGGAGAAATTACCTGCTTTCTAGAGGAAAAATCTGAGACCCAAGGATTGGCAGAAGTCATCTACATGAAGGGATGAATAAAGAGGGAGATACACAGACATTGTGGTTCATAAGGCCTGGAGATGACACAGCAGGATATGTTCAGAGAACTGATAGAAGTCCATTCCGAGTGGAATATGAAAAGGCAGGGGTCAAACACTGAGAGATGAAGCAGCCCAGGTAAGCAGAAGCACAAAGAACTCTGTGAGCCGTGGGTGCCATATTAAAGAGGGAGTCTGAAAAAGAAAAAATAAAAAGAGTCTGGATGTTTCAATAGAAGCCATGTGATTTTATTAAATGATTTTGAGCAAATGGTAGCATGATCAGATATGGTGACATGACACCTACTTTGAGATAAAAGTATTTCAAAATCAAGATTGGAAACTGGAATACTAGTGACCTAAACATGTTTGTAGTATTAGAAATGGAAAGAAGGGAGTGGACCAGAGATGCATGTAAGGGATATACTCAGGAGAACCTCCTGTTTCACTTAATATTGAAAGTGGTGCAGAAGAAGGAACTTAGGATGACTGACAGGTTTCCAGCTTGATCAAGTGGGTGGATGGCAGAAAGGAAATTGAAAAGTCAGGAGAAGGAGCACAGTTTGGGAAATGTTAGACTTGAGATGTCTAAGAAAAATATTCAGTAGGCAGTTGGATATATAGATGTGGAGTTTAATAGTTCAAGGCTTGAGATTAATATCTCACAATCTTAGTCATAATTGAAGCTTTGGGGTTGATTGAGATCACAAGAGATTCTGTGGAGTAAGAAGAGAGCTGAGTGTGAAAGAGCAGCAGTTAAACAATAAGAGAAGGACTTCCAAACAGAGATAAGCTAGACTTAGCAAATGACAAAGGAAACATCAGATGAATGAGGTCATGCAGAGCAAAGACAGTATTTTTAAGGAGAACATTCAACAGAGTCTGCACTTGCAGTAGAAGAACATTACAATAAAAACTCAAAAGTATCATTTTGTTTTGTTTCATTCACTGGGGAGATGGACTTCAAATTAAAAGGATGGAGAATCATAGGGCAGAAATATGTAAAGAAATATGGGGTTGAAGGAAGCTGTCTTACACCATTTCGTGCTGCTGGAACATAATATCTGGGATCAGGTAATTTATAGTGGACAGAAATTTATTTATCACAGTTTGGCATACTGGAAAGTTCAAGATCAAGATGCCAAGCAGGTTTGATGTGTGCTAAGGGCCTGGTCTTCTCTTCCAAGAAGGCACTGAGGGGCTGCATCTTCTGTAATGGAAAAACAGTATTCCTCAAATGGCAGCAGAACAAAAGAGCAAAGAAGAAGAACCCACTTCTGAAAGGCCTTTGTTTAAAAAGCATTAAACTGCTGGGTGTGGTGACACACGCCTGTAATCTCAGCAGCTCAGGAACATCATGGATTCAAAGCCAGCCTCAGCAACAGCAAAGCACTAAGCAACTCAGTGAGACCCTGTCTCTAAATAAAATATAAAATAGGACTGGGGATGTGGCTCAGTGGTTGAGTGCCCCTGGGTCCAATCCCTAGTACTTGCCCCTTCCTCCCCCAAAAAAGTATTAAACCACCAGTAGTGTGAACCCCTCATGGATTACTCACATTCCTTAGATCTTACCTCTTACTATTATAACAGTAAGAACATTTCAACATGTTTTAAATAAAACAAACATTCAAATCATAGCAGAGGATTTTTGTTATATCTTTAATTTTTGCTTAATGGGAGCATATTTAAATGCTCCTAGGAAATAACTAGTAGAAGATATTAAAAATACAAGGGAGAGAATCAAGCAATATAAATTGATATGGGAAGAGGAAGACAAATAGAACATAAATAATTGGTGGAGGAATTGGAAAGTAGGAGAAACATTTCATCTGTCTTAAAAATATTGTAGATAAAGTGGTTTGGATGATTAAGACTCTTGAGAGTCTTGTGAATAACACACGCACAATAGTTTCCATTACATTTTACTATCAAAAAATTTGCTTATTATGATACTAAGATGTTTAACCAAGACCAACAATTGGAGAATAGGATTATGATACAATATGGATCCATATGTTGAGCACCTGTGGTCATACTTTCTTCATCAGTGGAATGGCAATATCTGCAGCCAACAAATCAATCAATTAGTTAACAACATAAGCTTTAGGAAAGCAAAAAATGCCTGAATGTTATTTTGGGGGCATTTTCCAAAGATAAACTCAAGAAGCTCTTAGACAACAGTATTTATCAAAGCAATGTGTTGACCTAAATAAATTAAATGTATAAATAGGAAAACTAAATAATGAAACAAATTCTTATTTTTACCAAACTGATGTGCAGTTTTGGAGAACATTTATTTTTAAAGTGACACAATAGCCATGTAGAAATAACTAAAGGCTTTTTAAGACTAACTATAAAGCAGTATGATCCACAGAGCCTAATATGTAACAGAGTCCACCATATATGTATACATGTCTTAGATATACATAACAGTGATAATGTTTGCAATAATAAGATTTGACAGTTGTTTCATTCTTTCTCTGTTCCAGGTAAAACTCTCAGTGTTAGACATGTGTTAACTAATTTAATCCTTATAAGAATGTCAAGAGGTAGATAAAAAACACTGCTGTTGATGTTTTACATATTATGTTCACTTCATGCCAAAAGCTGCATTGCAAATAAATGAAGGAAGGAAGAAGGAGGCTGAATACCCCATTACAACTGGAATATCCTGTGACAGACTGATTCCATTAATCATTTAGTTCAACTGACTGCTTGTTCAGATAACCACTCTCTGGGAGAGACTGCTAATTGTCTTCTGCTAACTCACCTCTGTGCCCAGATGAGGTTTAGCAGGACACATATCTGTCTCCCTAAAGACTACATATTTCAGCCTACCTTGTGGCCAGAGTGTAACCATATTACAATGTTCAGGGCGATAGTATATGAGATGAATATTTTGTGATATTCCTGATAATAGCTTTGAAATAAAGATGTGTCCCTTCTCTCACCTTATTCCCATAGTCTCTTTCTAGACTCAAGCTAGAAGATGTTCGACAACTCCAATCTGGTAGAAAAGGGAAACTCTGAAAAATAATGCAAAGCCACACAGCAGAAATCTAGGTCCCTTAAATGGCTTTCCTTGGTCAGGGAAGCCCATGCAGAACTATTAGGTAAAAATCTTGGTATTCTGGGGTCTCTATAACATGAAATATTAGCCTGTACCCTAGGGAATACAAATAATTAATAGTCAACCTTCTAATAATTAGTTGGCCTCCAATATTATTCCAGTAGAGTAAGAATTAACATTTTTAAGGGTGGCTGTCTCTATAACAGCTACTAATCATTATTAATTAGTAACTTGACATTATAATTTTATCTCCCATTTGGTTGCACTTCTAGAGAAGGATAAACTGGTCTTACAAATGCAATTGTTCCAGGTTCAGACAATCATCTACAAACTTGGTTACTATCAGTCAAGCCATGAGTATTTCAAAAGGTAAGTACAAATAAGAGGTAGAAACACAATTTAGTTTCTCTTCCTGCAAGACTGTGGGCCAAACTGGACCATAATGAAAAACAAATCACTAGGAGTTTTTAAGAGACAGGAAACTCTGTTTTTCTTAATTCACCAGTTCAGCTTCTCAGAGGATTGCGTACATTGAATAGCCAATCACAAGGGCAGTGCTTGCAATTTATGTGAGTTTCTAAATTAAAAATAATAAATAAATTGAAATGCATTCTGCTGTCATGCACAACTAAGTAGAAAAAATAAAAATATATAATAATAAACAAATAATGATAAATAAAAATAAACAAATAAATAAAGATAATATTGTATTATTTAAAAACATACCTGTCTCCCATCTCAGCACTCTGGAGGTTGAGATGGAACCATCACTTAAATCTAGGAGGTTAAGGTCAGCCTGGAAAACAGAACAAGACCCTGTCTCACAAAACAATTCCAAAACCCCTCCATTATAAATCATTACTTGACAACAAAAGCAAAGTTGAATTTGTCCTGATTCTCTAAATGCAAATTATTATTTTCAGTACCCTGTATTTTGTACTATATTGTGAACTTATTTCCTGTCTCTTTTGAATTTTTACTTTAACTTGTTCTTCTTAGGTATTTCCTCATTTGGTAGGCTACATTGGAGAGGGAGAAGTTATTTGTATCAATTTTTAGTTATAATAAAGCAATGTGCTTTATTTGGCAATAAAAGCTGGACAGCAGCTGGCGGTATAAATTCATTTTAAAATAGTCTTGGCAAACAATTGAATTCAACCTCCACAACAAAACTTGAGCAGACCTCAAATGACTGCTCTGGGGCCCTGTGAAAATTTTGATGTTCTAAATTACTCTTCTTAGGGTTCACATGCTGTGAGACTTTAATTTCATTTTACAGTGAAATAATATACAGAAGGTATTTTGGAGTGTGGTGGTTCTGACTATGTAAGGGACTCAAACATATGGCAAACTAAGATTTCTTCCGACTCATACTACACTTAAAAACAAGACTTTTGATGAAATGATTGCATAACTAAAGAAGTGCCATCAATCACTGTTCAGATGTTTAAATATCACAAATGAAGGCATTGCAGCTTGCATTGAATAGTTTTACCATCTGTCTCAACAAAGATCATTTGGGAATTTTTTAGATGCTGTGTAATCTTCTATTATGTGGGGTTTCCCACAAAGGACTCTTATTTGCCTCTCAACTGAACTACATTAGATAATTTTAATGATCCAGGAAAAGGATCTAGCAAAAGAAATTGCATTGCTAATTTTCTCAAATCAAAGGAACAGTTTTCAATATATAGTAGTGCTTTTACCATTTGGGTAAGCAAAGCAGAGATGTATTCATTTGAGAAAAGCAACAGTTCATTCAGTCATACCAAACCATGATCACTTTGTAGAAAATTGTGTTGGTGTTCTGCTTGAAGAGTTGTGGAAGCAGAATAAAATGATGCTTGCAGAGTATGCCATTCAAAATCCAGTAGAATGAACAGTAGTGCCCAAACCTTTATAGTTATTATTTATATTATAATAAAAAGCAATAGATTCCCATACGAGGCTTTGGTATTCTGCAGCAGTGCTCAGTGATGGCTCTGAACCTAAAATAGACTTTAGTCAGCTCCCCATTATTGATGAAGATAGCCTTTATAGTTTTACTTTCAAAACATTAGTTGTTAAATTACAAAAACAAATGTTTAAGATTAAAATCTTAAGGAAGTTGCTGAGAGCTTCACTGTGAACATACAATGTTTTCTTCACAAGGAAGCTTCAGTTAGAACAAGAACATAATACAAAAAGCCTTTTGGAAATAACAATGATTTCCCAGATCATTGAGAGGCATTTACACCAAACAACAGGTCTGGAGGAAATCCTCAAAATATTTCCCAAGGGATTCTTTGAAACACTAGAAACCTTTTACAAAAGTGAACCAGTATCATGATAGTCATGTATTCAGTCTACTACCAATTTGAATGATAGAAATCAGTATTTATAAAAAAAGGGAAAAAAGCATAAATATTGGAGCTAACTTATTCTCAAATTAGTCACATTTATCTGGTAAATGCACCCATTGTTTTCGAGTTAAAATTTTTCTGAATGCAGAGTTCAAAGAGAAGTTCAAATAAGTTTTCCTGCATTCAAGAAAATAACTTTACAGGGAAAACGTGGATCTTGACTTACAATCAAAATTCAGAGTTTCTAAAATATGACAGCTTACCAACTCAACCAGCAAGCTCGCATGATTCCAAGCAAGAAAGTGTGTGCCTGTTGTATGCCAGGCCATGTGCTATGTAGAAACTTTCCACAATTACTACATTTAATCTGCAGAACAATTCTCTGAGGTAGAAATTATTATTGCCATCTTTTACTAATATACCACAAATGGAATGTCAGTAAATATTGGCTAGGCAGTAAAAATGTCTTCATATAATTTTATCTAAAAGTTAATATTGCAGAACCCTATACAACCACCCATTTTAGCAGACTGGAGGCTAAAAACAATTTATCACTGAATTTGCAACTATACTCACTGAGTTTTGTTTGATCTCCAATCCTTTTTTGCTCCCAAACCAGATGTTCTGATGAGTGTGGGATCATTCCTAGAATTATTTCTGTGTTTATTTGGACAGGTAACAGGAAAGTGGCCATAAATCTGAGTGTGGTAGACAGAAAAATTGTAACCCCATCCCCCGCTTGCATTACATTCAAATCCTAATCTCCAGAACCTGAGAATATGTTACTTTATGTGGCAAAAGGGACTTACAGATGTGATTATGGATTGTAGGTTCAGTACATCATTCTGTGTTACTCTTGTGGGCCCAATATAATCACAAGGATCTGAACAGAAATTGGAAAAGTCAAAGAAATGGATTCTCCCCTATCACCCACAGAAGGAATGCATTCTTCTAACACCTTAATTTTAGAACTTCTGACTTCCATAGTTGTGAGATAATACATTTGTGTGGTTTCAAGCTACCAAATTTGGGTGACTTGTTACTGAAGCCATGAGGCTGGTTCTCTGGTCCTTGAATCCCCCTTACCTTTTGCCCATCTTGACTCTGATTTTGTGATCTATATCTAGTAAATAAGTCTTCATTTTCATTCCAGTCTCTGAATCTGTCTGCTATCCTATCTTAGATCTTAAGTCTTTCCAGAAGTTTCTTTTTGCCCAAATGACTTGAAAAAGAAGTCTGGCAGGAAAGAGGGAGGTAGTTTTCATTACATACCTTACAATATGAGAGGTGGAAAGGAATCATTATACTAAAGATTTTGTTGAAGACACCCTTGCAATCTTACATAAAATGGGGCTTTGTTTCCCTAAAATGCATCAAATTGCTATTACCATTATTTAGGTGAATGTGTAGTTGTAGTGTGCATAAAATAAACATGAGTATGGAGTAAGGGCTGAAACACAAAGGTCCACCTGATACCAGTAACCTTTTTGGACAGAGGTCCTGCATGATTTTTGACCAGGCCTTCATATAAAGGGCTGGAGTCTGAGCTAAAGCTTTTTCTTCCAAAAATATTTCTCAGGCCAATTGCTTGACTCTGAGTTACTTGTATTTTTAAAATCAATGTGAAGTATTACACCAGATTGCCTAGCTACTATTCTCCCACACGTAGACAATGTCTACTCTACATGCTACCATACACCGCACACCCACCTCCTAACTCTACACCAACATTCTATTTTCTTTCATAGAATGGTGAGTATATTCTTTAATTTACTACTCTATAAGTCACAATCTTATTCTATGTGAAGTCAGGAGAGAAAGTACGAATTATTCGTAATTTTTGTAGACCCTGACTGATGATAATTCATGTACAGTTTTTGTAAAATGCATTTTTATCTTAGGAAGCTATTTATTTACAACCAGCATATATTGCAATTTGGTCTTCTGTCTTGGCTGCTTGAACAGAGTGGCAAATGCCCTTCTGAGGATTACTTTTGTCCTAGAAATAGATTTCAAGTATATGCAGATACAATTTTTTCACTCACTAACCCAGAATGTCCATTTAAATATCACTGAAACCAAGGACTCAAACCAAACTGTCAGACCTCTTTCTCACTCCTCTTAGGTCTCCTTCCACTGTGTGCCAATATTGTTCTTTTTCCCTGAAGATGAACATCCTCTGGGGAAAATGATTACTGATAGCCTCAAATTCAACCCCCAACCTCCCGACCTCTTCCTCTATTTTTAGCAATCTAAGGGAACGGGAAATTCTTTCAATATCTTTCTACCAGCATCTATATATCAACCCCAAAGAACTCTGGCTGGTCCCACTGGACTACATGCTCATTTCTGGACCAGTTACTGGTTCTAGAAGAATGTACCTGTACTGCTTGGAAAGAACCTTAAAATGAAATTTCTATCTTTTGGCTAAATGATGATCGATCTTAGAAAAAAATCTTATCAATTTTTGTGTTCCCAAACCAAATAGTGGAATGTGCAATAAATCAATAGTGATATGCAATAAATGTTTGGTGGATTGAAATGAACTGAATTGCATTATGGCCTTCATCTTCATCTTAAAATTATAATAGAATAGTATATTGATCAAGAGCATTGCTCTGGAGCAAACTCACAGGGATAACATCTTGGCTCTGTCTTTCCTCATTTACAAACTGAAATAATAGTAGTACCTGCTCTTTAGGGTGCTTAGCCTAGAGGAGTGATACAAATAAAGGGCTTAACATAGTCTGCCACATAGCAAGCACTCAATAGAATGTCAGCTATGATATTTGTGTACTTTCATTGTGTGTATATATATGGTCTCTGTGTGTAAACGTATATGCAAGAATTTTTTAAATGTATGTGTATGTATACAGCTCTGTGGATGCACATACATATTCTGACATACATATATTTTAATGAATGAAATATGTACGTTATCCAAAGTTATATTTGCCTACTAGTAAGTGTCAGACACTTTGCTAGATTCTATTAACACAAAGATGAGAAAGATATGGCTCTTGCTGTCAAATAGCTCATGAATATATGCATTCTGAATGTGTATTGGAATTCATACACATGCCTACCCCCACACTCTCCCTAATTAAGCTGGAAATCTACCCCAGGAAATCTGTGTTTATCATAAGATAAAAAAATGGTAAAAATATCAAAAAAATTGGCTTCTAGTCCTAGCTCTTTTGTACTCCTTTAAAGTTTCATATTCTGTGACTTCTCTGGCTAGTCAGTAACACCAATTGCACTTAGTTAAGCAACTAAGAAAATATATCCAATATGAAACAAACACAAGCATTGCTACAAGGGAGTTATTTGTAAAGAGTTCCCGGGAGAGATCAGTGGAATAGAGAAAGAGGATTGAGGGCTGGGAAGGCACAGGATGCAGGAAGAACAGTGGAGTGAATCTGACCTAACTTTCCTATGTACATATATGAATATAGCACCTTTATGTACATCTACAAGGCATTAATTAAAAACAAACTATAACTAAATAGCAGATATATCAGTAGAGGGAAAGGAACCAAGGAGGGAGGAGGAAAGGGAAAGGGGAAGTACTAAGGACTGAATTAGAGCAAATTATATTCCATGCTTTTATAATTATGTCAAAATTAATCCAAATGTTATTTTTTAACTGAAAAAACTAATAAAAAAAAAACAAAGAGGAAAAAAAAAAGAATTTCCAGGACTAGCTGATTATCAAAAGTCAGACATTTAAACTCCTAAAAGAGATAGTCATGTGGCACATGCCTGTATTCCTAGTGACTTTGGAGGCAGAAGGATGGCAAATTCAAAGCCAGCCTGGGCAACTTAGCAAGGCCCTAAGCTAATTAATGAGAACCTGTCTCAAAATAAAAAGGGTTGGGGATATGCCTCAGCAGTTAAACACCCCTGGGTGCAATCCCTCGTATCAAAAATTAATTAATTAAAAAATGAACTCCCTGAAAGAAGGATCAAGGCTTGCCATCGGAGAAAATGCCCATTTATTGAAGAACATCTTTGCATATTTATAGAGCCAGGGGTGGTGGACAGTTAGCATGGGGTGCTTTTTGATTGGTGGGTAAGGATCAGGTGAGCCAGCAGGGCTAGTCTGATTGGTGGATAAGGATTAGGTGAGCCAGCAGGGCTAGTCTGATTGGTGGGTAAGGATCATGTGAGCCAGCAGGGCTCACCATTGGACAGCTCTTCTTAGGGGATGGGGAAGTTAGTCTTTGGAGCTGGGTGGGGGGGACTCCCAACATTCCCAATAGAGCCTTTTCCCCATGCCATCTTAGAGATTATCTTTTCAATTAAATGATTTGCTTACTTATTTTCCAAAGCTACAGAAAATGAGACATTATAAATTTGAATAAAAGTAATTTATCTTCCTCTTAGAGAAGTTTATTCACTCTAAGTAGGAACATTAATAAAGAGAGCACACATATGCTGTCCATCCAGGGTAAGAAACAGCCCCTCACAAAGGTGTCCCTGCATGCTCCTCCCCAATCACATTCCTCCTTGGTCTTTCACTATTCCACCATTTCATAAACATCCTCCTTGGCTCTTTACAGCATTATTGTCTAATCATGGATTAGCTTTACCTCTTGTGAACATTGTGTAAATTGAAAACTACAAGTTTTAGATGTAACTCACTCATCTAAAACTTGCTTTTTGCTTCATAGATTTGTTTGTGTTATGTATAAAGCTCCAGCTCATTTTCACCTCTATTTTGTTGTGTGAATATATGTCAGTCTCGTCTATTGGAGTGTCAATGGTTGTTTCCAAATTGGGGCTGTTACATAAAGTGCTTCCTTGAACATCCTTTAATTTGTATCATCATGTGCATACATAAAGTTTTATGCCAGAGAGATATTAGGGAGTGGAATCTCTGATCATAGATCATTTGTATTTTAACTTTATTAAAGGAGAGAAAATTGTTTTTCAAAGTGGTTCAACAAAGTTCAGCAACAAGAAGAAAAAGTCCACATCTTCTGCAAACATTTGATGTAGTCAGACCTTTTGGTTTCTCTGGTTTTATGGTTATAAAAGGCAATCTCTCTTTGCTTTAATTTAAATTTTCTTCATTAATAATGAGACAGACACCTTTCAATATGTTTATTAACCATCTTAATTTATTTCTTGTTTCTTGAAGCACCTGTCAAGACTCTGCCTTTTTTTAGTTATCTTTTTAATTCTCATTATTTGGGGTGGAGAACAGGAGATAGGAGTTCTTGATATAGTCTCAGCACTTGCCTTTTATCAAATATATTAATTGAAAATATCTTCTTCCTACTCTATGTTTTGTATTTTCATTCTCTTCATATGCTTTTTAATGAAGAGAAGTTTGATTTTAGTGTAGTTGAATTGATCAGTGATTTGGCCTATGGTTTAAGAATTTGATGTGCTATTAAAATTTCTTACCCCAATTTCTTCAAAAATTTTCTTATGTTTTCTTCTAAGGGATTTGCCTTTTGCTTTAGGCTCTGAATCTATGTTAAACTGAGTTTACTCTCTGCTTGTAGGACACTAGGAAAGAGACGGATCCACTTGCTTCTTCTCCCATCACTTCCTCAAAGGGACAATCAATTGTCCCACCACAATGTATAAGAAAATCTATCCTTTACCCATTGGTCTGGAATGTGATCTCATTTATACTCAATCATTGATATATGTTTGAGTTTACTTCTGGGCTCTATTTTAAAATCCTTTTTTTCCCTATTTATTCCCCAATTCTAAAACCTTATTGCCTTAAATACCACAGCTTTATACTAAGACTAGATATGGAGGAGAACAAATTTGTTAACTTATCCTTTCTCAAGAACATCTTGGCTTTTTTAACATTTGCTCATCCTTCTAAGTTTACAAATCAGTTTTTCAAGCAACACACACATACTTATTGGAATTAACATTTTCATGATGCTAAGATTTCCAATACATGGACTTTTGGTTTATCATAAAATTTATTTAGGTCTTCTTTGATCATTCTTGATAAGTTTTTGTGAAATGGTTTTCAACATAGATGTCTCACAGTTCTTAAATTTGTTCCCAGGTGTTTGATATTTTTTTGCTATATTCAAATTTTATTTTGTATTTGATTCTGACTTATAGAAATGTAATAATTGATTTTTATATATTATGTGTCTGGTAACTTTGATAAACCTATCAATAATTTTTAATAATTTACTATAGGTTATTTTTGGTATTTTTTATACACAATAATATAGTCTATAAACAATTTTTTCCTGCCTCTATTGAGTGTATCACATTTGTTCTTTAATCTGTGAAAATAGTGGATCATTTCAACTGATTTTATTATGTAGAAATATTCCTGCATTGTTGAGATAAATCCAAGTTATTTCTTTTATGTTATTATTTTTGTATGTCAATGGTTATGGTTGTGATAATATTTTGTTTGGATGTGGCATCTATTTGCATGACAGAGATTCACCTAAAGATTTTATTTCTTTTACTGTCTGACAGATTTTTATATCAATGTTATACATATCTTATAAAGTGAATTAGGGAGTTTTCTTTCTTTTAATTAGTGCAGTTTATGTAGGATTGTAATTATTTGTACTTTCACTTTTATTAAAACTCACTATAAAAACCATAAAAGCCCACTTATGGGTTATTTTGTGAGCAGATTTTTAAATATGTTTCTAATTTTTATAAATTTTAAAGGAGCAATCAGATTTTCAATTTTTCAAACGTTTTAGCTTTCTACTGGAAAATTTCATTTATCATCTGAAATTTCAAATGTATTTACATAGAATTATTTATTACTTATGTGATATTTTTATTTACCCTTTACAAATGTTTCCTTGGTGGTCTACCAATTTAATTAGTAGTTTCAGAAAATCAACCTTTCTCTTTGCTCTTCTTTTATCTGTGTAGCTGTTTTCTATTATTTTCTGCTCTTTTCATTGCTAGGTACTGTCTTCTACATTTTGAAGTTTCTAATTTCTTAAGAATTATTTAAAGAATCAACTCATTAATTTCTACTCTTTTTTCCTTTATGTTAAATACATTTAGAGCTATAAATTTTCTTCTAAGTACTGTTTTTCCTCAAAATTGGCTTCATTCTAAAAGATGATTATATAGTATTTTCATTTCTAAGGACTTATAATTTTGTATGATCATTTCTTTGAACCATGAGTTATTAGAAATGTTTTCCTCTATTTCCAGAGTTTGACTCATGGTTTCAGAGGTCTCAGTCCATAGTTGACCAACTCCATTACTCTGGTTCAGAGATGAGGCAGAACATCATAGCAGAAGGGTATGGTGGAGGAAAGCTGCTCTCTTCATGGCAACCAGCAAGCAGAGAGTATGAGGAATAAGAGGCAAGATATAATCCTCAGATTCATGCCCTAGAAAGGTAACTGTAGGCAGGTAGGAGGTAGCTGAAAGAACTATGCCCTTACCTGCCTACAGTTACCACCCAGTACACTAGTCCTTTCAAGTTATCAGTCCATCAAATGAATTAATCCATCACATAGAGCTCTCATAATCTAATCATTTCAGCTCTGAAAAATACTGCATGAACATATAGCTTTTTGAGGGGGGGACTGCATATCTAAACCATAACATTCTGCCTCTCCACCTTCTACAAAACTCATGCTTATATCACAATGCAAAATATATTTAGTTCACATCCAAGAGTCCCCAGAGTTTTATCAGTTATAGCATTGCTCAAAAGTCCAAGTCAAAGTCTCCTTTGAAATTCAACGCCATCTCTTGGCTGTGAGTTCTTATGAAGATCAAAAGCAAGCTACATATATCCAATATACAAATGTTTCTATTCCAAATATAGAGGAATAGGAGGATAGAAATAAGGGATGGGATGAAAACAAGACTGATGTTTAGTCAGGCAAATTTTAGGTCTTGTAGTTCCATTTCCAGCATCTGAGACACATGGTGAAATGTGATCTCCAAGAGGCTTGGGAAGGCCTGTCCTTTTGTCTTGCCAATGTCACTCACTTGACTTCTCTCTTAATCTAACTCTGTTTGTATTTAGCAGCTTTCCTTGGCAGATGTCCCATGTTACTGGCATTTCTTAATTCCTTGGTCTCTGTTCCAGCTTTGGCTACTTCTTCAGATCTATGCATCACCTCTAAGTGGTGGCCCGCAGGGATTCTGACCTGGTAACACTTTGAATGGCCTCTCAGGCTTTCCTTTGCAATCTTGGTGGAAGCTTCCATGACCCCTTAACTTTAGCATCCTGTATTTCTGCAGAACCAGCACAACATGGATGATACCATCTGCTGACAACTCAAGCAGTAATTGGGCTGTCTTGGACCACTGATGCAGTGGCCTCTGGGTGCCTGGGTGACTGAGTATGGGGAAATAAATCTTGGATAAACAGCTTTTTAAGGCATCTTTGTGCAAGCACTGTGCCCCCATGATATCTTCTCAAAAGAGTTTTTACTTTTACACCTTTAAGTCTATGATAGGTGTGGTCTTGCTGATTCCCAAAATGCCCTACAAGTATCTTTCCTATTGTCTCTTTGCAAAGTACTTAGAGTCTCTTCAATGATGGCAATCTCCTAAACAACTCTACCTTCTTTGGCCCCAATTTTACATGTGCTTCTTCTTTGGCCAAACTTCAAATTTTTCAAATCTTTTCTCCTTGCTTTCTGTTTCTAATTCTTAAAGTAAAGTTGGCTAAAAGTAGCCCGCAATACCCATGCCACCACATGAATGCTATACCGCTTTGAAACTTACTCACCTTTAAATTCAGCCACACAGAACGTCTTGGGACATAGGGAAAATGTGGATTATTTCTTTGCCAGAATATAGCATGTATGACCTCTTGACAATTCCCAATAGTCCTCCTTCTCCTCTGAAACCTCATGAGCACAATAATCTTAACAGCATTCTGGTCTGAGCTCCAGTTAGAATCACTAAACTCCATTTAACTCCATTTAAAATCTTTTAAGTCTTCTCCATTTTGAATCTCCAAACTTCTCCAAACTCCTCCTGCAAACCAATTCCAAAGTCTTCTGAGACACAAGGTCATGTTAGTCACAGCAACAACCCCACTTGTCAGCACTAATTTCTGTGTTAGTCAGTGTTCACCACTGTAACTGAGATACCTGAAAAAAAAAAAAAAAAAACTTAGAGAAAGAGAAGTTTATTTTGGTTCATGGTTTCAGGAGTTTCAGTTTATGTTCAGCGAACTGTAACACTCTATGCCTGAGATGGGTCACAATATCATGTTGGAAGGATATGGCACAGGGAAGCTGCTCACCTCCTATCAGCCAAGAAATAGAGAAAAGAACCAGACAAAATATATAATCCCAAGGACACACCTCTGGTGACCGACTTCCTTCAGCCACTCCCCATTTGCCTTCAGTTACCACCCAGTATAGTACAGTCTTTTCAAATTATTAATTCATCAAGTGGATTAATCCACTTATTAGGTTATAGCACTCATATAATTTCGGCTCAGAAAGTGTGTTTTTGTGGGGTATACTCATATCTAAACCATAGTAGGGCATGAAGTGAGACAAAACATCATGGTGGAAGAGTACATTGGAGGAAAGCTGCTCAGCACACGGAAGCCAGGGAGCAGAACAAGAGAGTAAAAGGGCCAGGGGCAGACATAATCCTCAAGGTTATGCCTCCAGTGACCTATTTCCTCCAACCTGCCTATAATTACCACCCAGGGATCCTTTCAAATTATTAATCCCTCCAATAGATTAACCCTCTGATGAAATCAGGATTATCTTAATCCAATCTTTTCACCTCTGGACATCATTACCATTGCCAAACACATAAGCTTCTGGGGAGAGAGTCCAGATCCCAACCATAGCATTTATTAATTGTACTGGTGAAATGACTAGTACCCATACATATTTTTATCTGCATATTCTTTCCTTCTCTGAGACATATTTAAATTTTCTATCACTATTAAAATAGTAATGTATTATTAAGTGTATGCAAATTTAAAATAGTACATTTATGGTAGGAAGTGCTTCTCTTTACTTGGTAGTATAGGTTGAGCATTCCTAATCCAAAACTCCAAAATCTGAAAATTTTGAGCACTGATGTGATGCCACAAGTGAAAAATTTCACAAATGACCTCACATGTGATGGATTGTAGCAAAAATGATGGTGCATTGAAATATCGTATGAAATGACCTTCAGACTATGTGAATAAATTGTATATGAAAAAATAAACAGATTTCATGTTTAGACTTGAGTCTCTCAGCAAGATATCTCCTTATGTATGTATAAGTATCATAAAATATGAACAAATCTGAGTGATAAAACACTTTTATTTTCAAATATACACATACAGGAACACCCAACCTGTAAATTTTCTTTTTTGCCAAATAACTACTTTGTCTCCCATTAATATAACTTCAAAAACACTCTTTTGATTATTACTGCTTTGACTTGACTTTTCCTTTCTATTACTTTGAATATTTCTGTTTTTTAATGATTTTAGATGTCTCATAAACAAAATATATTTACATTTTATAATTTAACAATATTTGCTTTTTAACCAAGTTATTTAGTTTGTTTGCTTTTACTGTAAAATTATGTACAAATTGGCTTTAAATCTGTCATATATTTCCCACTTTTCTTATTTATTATTGTGCTTTTTCTTCTTTTCTTTCATATTAAATAAGTATTATAAACATTTTTGCTTCACCTACTAGTTCAGAAACTATACATTATAATTTTCTATTTTCAGTGCTCACCCTTATAATTATGACATGTTTAATTTATCAAGCTATAAAATAATAAATATTTACCCTCCTTAAACCTTAAAAATATTTATAGCATTTGTTACATGAATTTGTTCCAATGAACACATTAATTATTTTTCTTTAATTCCAAAGACATTATTATTATTATTTATGAGCTTGCTATTTGCTATTGAGCTATTATTATTTATTGAGCTTGATATTTATGTCTACCTTTATTACTATCTTTTTTAAAAAAATTATCCATATGTTTTTAATCTGAGGTGATTTCTTCTGCTTTAGAAATTCATTTAGTGAGGTTCTACTGGTGAAGCATTCTTGGTGTGTGTTTGCCTGAAAGTGGTTTTCTTTTGCTTTCATTTTTGAAGTATTTTTCACTTGTCATGGAACTATAGGATGACACTGATTTATTTAAGTTTACTTACTATGTTGTAACACTTCTCTGGCTTCCAGTATTGTGGTATAGAATTGGTCTCCCTGCTGTTTCTTTGAGGTTAGTTCTTTTCTCTATGAATACTGTTAAGAACTTTTCTCTCTCATTCAAATTTTGTAGTTTTGTTGATGTGTGGATTCATTTTTATTTACCCTTCATAAGATTTATTTGGATTCTTGAATCTGCCCATAGCAGCCAAACTCTAAGATGTTCATTCCTCAAGGTCCCCACCCTCTGAGATACATGCCTTATGTAATCCTCTCCTCTAGAGGGTGGAAATATCCTGTGAATCTAGTGGAATTTCACCCCTGCAGTGAGGTTATATCATATGGCACAGATACAGGGATTTTGAAAATGTAAGGTCTCTAATCCATTGACTAGATTAATCAAAAGGGAGATTGTCCTAGGTGGGTCTAATTCAATAATCACGTGAGCACTTTAAAAGTGATCCCAAGCTATACTTGGAAAAAAATATTCAGAATAAGAGAAATTCTCCTGCTTGCCTAAAAGAAGACAACGACCAACGACCATGATGTGAATTTCCAAAGGAGGAATCATGTGGCAAGGACCTGAGGCTGGTCTCTAGCAGTTAAAAAATATTTCAAGTATATATGAGAGAAAGAGAACTTTAGTCCTACAGCTGCAAGGAAATGAATTCTGCCAACAACACTGAGCTTAAGCAAAGGATCTAAACAACTTGTGCCCAGATTCCTGATATACAGTGAGAAAAAAAATATGTTGTTTAAGCTGCTAAATTTTTGAAAAATGTTTATATAGCAACAGAAAATAATATTGCAGATTGATATTTTTCATCCCTTCTGGAAAACTCTAAGCTGTTTTCTTTTCAACTGTTGGCTCCACTCTCTTCTCTTTTAGAAACCTTGATTAAACATATTTTAGATCTTTTCACTATTCTCTGCCTCTGAACCTCTCTTGTTTCCCATCTCTTAGTCTTCCTTAATGTATTCAGGGTAATTTATTCAGGTGCCTCTTCTAGTTTGCTAATTACCTGTGCATGTTATAATGTTGATCTGACATTCAGTCTTTCATTTTAATGATTATATTTTTCCTGTCCAGTAGTTCTGTTTACATCATTTTCAAAACTGCATGTTTGAAGCCAGCAGAATAGAGAAGGTTGCTTTCCTGGCTGCTCCAGGAGGTTGGATATAATAAAATAAGGAAGAAATTTCCAGTGCTACTTCTGCTGCTGCCACTGGAGTCACCAGCCAGAGCAGTCCCTCTGTCAGCAAAGTGGAAGGATAAGGGAATTAAAGAACCCGTATATTTAGAAAGCCTGAAGTGTGTCTGGGTACAGAGAGTTCAGAGATGGAATTCATTGCCCGACTAAACTGAAAGGTATGCAGCACAATATCCTTGTGTGGAGAAGAAGCTGCTATTCTGCTGGATACGTGTGGAGGACAGAGAAAGGAACAATTTTGCAAGGGGTCGGCAGCTGGGGGAGCCAATTCCTGGCACACCAGAGTTTGGCCCAAAGTACAGGCCTGGAAAACCCTCACTGCATGACATAGAGTGTGCCCAAAAGACCAGAAGAAATCCAAAAGCAGAGAGGAGTTTACACAGGGGAATAGTGGTCATGGAAAACCACTCAGCTTTCCCTCTCCCCCTCTAATTCTGCCATTTGCAAGACTGGCTGGGAGAGATGGGCCTGACCAGAAATTCAAAAGGGTAGGGGCAGAGAGATTGAGTTTGGAGACTGATACTGAGACCAGAAAACATGGGGTCAGCAGGTGACAGAGGGGACTAAGAATTTGTTCCTCCACTGCATAAGTGGAACCCAGGGGAAATCCTAGTCTTCCTGTGTGGACCAGCAACTGCTGAGCCATGGAGGTATGCTGCTTTAAAATCTCCAGACCAATGGCCATTCAAGGAAGAACCTGGAGCATACCTAAGGCTAAACCCTATCAGATTTTCTCTCTCACTCCAGGAACCCCTCCCTGAGGGTAGAGCAGGCATCACACTTCAGCCTCTTTGACCTAACAGTCTTAGAAAGGAAGTTGAGAATCTTTTGAATTCCCATAGAAACAATTCTTTAGCTTTTCACTGCGGTCTTTTTTTTTATTTTTATTTTTTTATTTTTTCTTTTCTCTGTTAATTGTGACCTTAATGGTTCATAAACATTTATACATATTCATATTTTTCTCATTTCTAGCTTTTTTTAATTTGTTCTAATTTGTTATACATAACAGTAGCATGCATTTTGACACATCATACATAAATTGGGTATATTTTTTAATTCTTCTGGTTATACATGATGTAGGATCATACTGGTCATACAGGCATATATCCACATAGGTCATAAGGTCTGACTCATTCTACTATCCTTCCTACTCCCATACTTCTCCCCTCACTTCATTTCCCTCTATCTAGCATTTTTGAAGCCAGATATTTTTCACGGATCAATATTTTGAAGACTAGGATATTTGATTAATATATTTCAGGGTTTTTGGTATTCTTTTATTTTTACTTTTAAAATTTTTTTACTTTATATATTTTTCTTTTATGTATCAGTTTCCCTTGATTATCTTTCTCTCTTTTTTCTGCTAACACCCAATCTCTATTGTTCTGTCTTTCACTCTTGATTTTTTACTTCTATTTTCTCTCCTCCTTTATCATAATCATCACATCTTGTATCACTTCTGTTCTCTCCTGTCCACCATTTGAAATTATAAGCCCTTTTGCAAACTTGCTGTTTCTACTGTTGGCAATAAATGATCTCATATATATTGTGACAACTAACAATTGTAGATGTCATAGCAGGAACTATTTGGGTTAATGCTATATATTGTTTGCAGTGGTTATTCTTATTATTTGTCTCCCCCTAAACAGTAAGGAACTGAAAACCTTCAGGGACCCTATAAGTCCACAGGGTAGAAACTCTACTGCCTCCCATCCATAGTGTTAGATGGGTAGACACACAAACAACGTAAAAAAACAAGGGAACAAATCACTCTAAACAAACCAAGATACTTCAATAACAATCCATTCACACCACAGTGGAAGAAACATCAGAGAAGGAGTTTAGAATGTACATAGTTAAACCGATCTGCAAGATAAAGAATGAAGTAAGGAATGAGAAAAACATCAGAGAGAAAATATAGGAAATAAAATATCACTTCAACAAAGAGATACCGATTCTGAAAAAAAAAAATCAAGCAAACGGCATGTTCATTTTTAGGCGAAATATTTCTGAAGTGATTTTCATTTCTATTCTCATTAGAGGTGCAATGTGTAACATAAAGAACCATTTTCCAATTTATTCATATATAATATTATTTCCTCCTGCTTCCAATAAAAAAATGACATTAGCCTTGACTATACCCTTAACATACACGTAGCAAGCAAGCTCACGCGTGCTCGCACACACACACACACACACACACACACACACACAAAATTTGGTAACTTTTCTACCGTGAAAATCATCATTTTCAGAAATTTGGTTATGTCCTTGTTAAGGCACTATACATAGGTCTAGTGAAAGCTAAGGAAATCTTAGGCATAGAAAAAGAAAACCCACACAGTGTCATATTGAATATTTAAAATTACAGGTCATTAAATGTGTGTGTGCCAGCCTCTGCTAAGGCTGTAGCCTCTTCAACATAAGGTGGGAACTTCATATTGGACAGGATGGAGCTACAGAGCTGGCTCAGAATGCCTTTCTCCTCTGCACGTCCTTGTTCTTGCTTTCTCCTAGTTTTTACAATGTATTTCTCTAGTCTTTATGAGCTCATTCATGAATGAGCTTTATAGCGTTTCACAGATAGAGAGAAGTTGAAAGAAATTACTTCTAACAATGAAAGACAATGAAAGAGAATCAACTGGAAGGTTTTATTTATAGAAACTAATATTGACCTGACTCTTAAAATATTATTCTGGATCTGTAGGTAAACTCACTTTTTATGTACCCCTGCACCCCAGTTTGGGGTTCTTCATGGTAGACAGTGTCTATTCTATCCATCAGAACTAAGCTCAGTCAGGCTGATCAGAAAGAGAGAGAGAGGAGTAGGGTGTGGAGAAGAGCAGCAGTCGGGAAGTACAGTCACCACCCTCCCTTGACCTGGAGGGGTGTGTTGGTCTCCACACCATTTTTAAGGGATTTGAATAGTCTAAATCCTGTCATTCAAGATATAGCTGTGAAATTTCGAGAGCTATAGCAAAAAGTAATGTTTATTTTTCAATATACTTAAAGTCTGTTATTTTCTTCCCTCTTTGCCTTCAATTATTTTTTTAAAAAATTAAATTATGAGGCCAGAACTCTTACACATTTTTAAAATTTCCCCCCTAGTTTTTTCCTGGCTTTCTACAAAATACTTGTTAAATAATTCTGGGCATAGTTTGCAAACTTTTTATTACCTTTTCTATTTGACACTGCCAAGAGACATTTCAAACCACACTGTAAAGAACTGAGCATTACAGCTGAGGATTTCACTAAAACAATTTTAATAAAATAAATTGTTTCTCTCTCTCTCTCTGGATGTTAATGCGAGTAGCTGGACCTGTCTTGTACAATGCTGGTAACAAAAGCACATGCCCCTTTCAAAACTGTTCAGAAAACCAGCTACAAGAGTCCAGGGGAATGAGCAGTCACATGTGATGGGTGTGGAAGCTAAATCTCAGAATACCAGATTGCATGGGGCTCATCACCACCTACCTCCAGCAGGGATGGTTGCCAAGTCCATATCCTTTTCTGCTCTCAGAGTACTTAGCACAAAAGGCACTGGAGTCCTTGACATGATGCAGTGTTCAAGAATGACCCATTCTTGGACTGTGCAACCCACAGAACTCTAGAGTAAATTTTGCCTCCAGAGTTTTGAGTTCTACTCTACCTCATTTTGGCATATAGGGCAGCTGAGAGATATGGCAATTGGGTCTAGCTACAACCCACTGCTGCTGCTTACCTGGTGAGCACAACATAATAAAGAAGGGGGGAAATAACCTCTGGGTCTTTGCTGTCTCCAAAGGGCACAAGACCCAAGAAGACACAGATAGAAGCTGATCAGCATAGGTGGATATCATCCACTATCGCCTGCACAATGAAGCACATTAGCAGAGGGAAATATTAATACTGTTTGCTATCGTTTCTGCTTTTCATTTATATGTCTATCTTTTTTATTCTTTTTCTTTGAATATTTATTTTTCAAATTTCTTCTTTTTTCCTTTTTTTCAACTTTTTAACTTTTCTTTTGTCTTCCTTTTTTAATTAAAATTTTTTTCTTTATTATTTTACTTTATTTTTTAAAATTTTTTATATAGTAACAAAAACTGCAAAATACTGGAGTGAAAACAGCACACAGACCAATGGAACAGAATGGAAGACACAGAAATAAACCTACACCTCTTCAGCCAACTGATTCTCAACAAAGTTGCCAAAAACATACCCTGGAGAAAAGACAGCCTCTTCAACAAATGGTGCTGGGAAAACGGAATGTCCATATGTAAAAGATTGAAACTATATCCCTATTCTTTCACCCTGTGCAAAAATTAATTTAAAAAATGAATTTAAAAAGCCAGGTGCATTGGTGCATGCCTGTAATCCCAGCGGCTCAGGAGGCAGAGATAGGAGGATTGCGAGTTCAAAGCTGGCCTCAGCAAAAGCAAGGTGCAAAGCAACTCAGTGAGAGCCTGTCTTTAAATAAAATACAAAATAGGGCTGGGATGTGGCTCAGTGGTCAAGTGCCCCTGAGTTCAATCCCGGGTACCCTCCTTCCAAAAATGGATTAAACACCTTCGTATGAAATCCAAAACTACTATAAAAAACACGGGGGAAACACTTCAAGATACTGGCACAGCTAATAACTTTCTAAATAGGACTCCAATAGTTCAGGAAAGAAAAGCAAGAACTGAAAAATTAGATCGCATCAAATTAAAAAGCTCTGCTCAATAGAGGAAACAATCAAAAAAGTGAAGAAACAATCTACAGAAGGGGAAAAAATTGCCAGCTATTCATCTGACAGAGACTTAATATTCAGAATATATAAAGAACTCAAAACATTTAATGAAAGTCCAAGTAATCCAATAAAAAATGGGCAAATTATCTGAACAGATAGTTCTCAAAAGAAGGAGTGCAAATGGTCGATAAATAAATGAAAAAAGGTGCTGAGCATCTTGAACCAGCAGGGAAATGCAAATCAAAACTACATTGAGATTTCATCTTACTCCAGTCAGAATGACTATTGTCAAAGTAATAATAATAATAAATGCTGTTGAGGATATGGAGAGAAGGAACAATTATTCACTGTTGGGGGGAATGTAAATTAGTGCAACCATTACAGAATAGAATGGCGTTTCCTTAAAAACTAAAAGTAGAGCTACTACATGATCCAGCTATGCCATTCCTGAGTATTTATTCAAAGGAAATGAAGTCAGCATTTAAAAGAGTTACCTGCATACCAATGCTTATTGTGGCACTATTCCCAATAGCTAGGATATGGAATCAGCCTAGGTTTGGGTCAACAAACAAAGAGATAAAGAAAATATAGGATATGTCCAGAATGGAGTGTTACATGGCAATAAAGAAGAAAATGGATGAAACTGGAAGACTCATGTTAAACAAAGTAAGTCAGACACATACAGACAAATGTCACATGTTTTATCTCATATATAGAATCCTTACCCCAAAAAAGAGATAACCTGGGAGCAGAAGAGGAACTATGAGGGAAAGGGGCCTGAGTGGAGGGGAAAGAGAAGGGAAGATTAGAGAGGGTCAAAGGGAGGGTGGACAAGATCAAAGTACAATATATGTACTTTATGGAAATGGAAATGTCACTGTGAAACACATCAGTGTGTACAATTAGTATGGATTAATTAATTAGTATGCATGAATAATCATAATAAAAATGATTTAGTAAATATTTTCATTATAGAATTGTATTTTATAGAATAATTGTTCCTTCTCTCCATATCCTCAACAGCATTTATTATTATTATTACTTTCTAGTCATTCTGACTAGAGTAAGATGAAATCTCAATGTAGATTTGATTTGCATTTCCCTTCTGGCTAAAGATGTTAAACACTTTTTTCATGTATTTATCAACCATTTGTACTCCTTCTTTTGAGAACTATCTGTTTAGATAATTTGCCCATTTTTATTGGATTATTGATCTTTTTGAATAATTCACTTGATATTTAAATTCTTAAGTTATTTCATTACCAATAGCAAAAACACAAAACTAATTTTCAGAGTGCCTGTGCTTCAGCTTTGTTCACTTTTCATTTATAGTTTGATTTAATAAAATCTCAAAAAGGGTAGTTTTCATACAGAGGAAAATGGTAGTATAATCATTACAACTTTCAAATTTGTTCTGGCTTCAACTTTCTTCACCTTTCTAATACAGCATTTTCAAATGAATTTTCAATTATGCATTAAATTAATAAAGGGCAATTTATATTATTTTTGTGTGTCGACCAGTTATCCAGTGATAAATCATAGGCTAGATCCTTGATGGATTTTTTAACAGGAAAAATAATTAAATGACCATGTCATCATTACCTAAGAGGAGTTATTGAAATACTGCCTATTACAAAAAAAGCACTTCATTCAGCTATTTAGAAATGGAAAGCAGAAAGAATTGGGCATTAGGAATTGGGTGCCTAGGTTTTATGTACTCAACATGCAGTCAAACAACCTTTGTATTTAGGTATAGGATTTAAAATATGATGGAAAAGCTATCATACAAGAAAAAGTTGGACATGCACAGCTCATCAGGAGACTATGCATGAATGCTGAAATGCCATCTACACACACATGTCAGGCAGACAGCTGTTAGTCTGCATTAGGTTAAAAAATAGTCTATTTTTCTAGGATTCCAGACTGGGATGAAAAATGGACCATGATCATAGAGCTATATATGACTTGGTGAGCATCAAGTGGAATTGGTATTTACATTTATCCATACCCAGAGGCAAGTTTTTTAAAAAATTTCTTATTATGGTTCTTCAAAGCATAGAATGTGAAACTTTAAAAAAGCACAAATTAGAAGGATCCAATTTCAATTTTAAACATTTTGCCATATGTGCAAGCATATGTATTACCCATTATGTTTTAACCTCTTTAAAGAAAAAGATAATTTTATAAACACAATATTAAATCAATAGGTCACCAATAGTTCTAAATTTTGGTATCTAGTCCAGAGTGTCATTTATTTAGTCACTCATGCAATCCATATATATTGATCACTTACTAAATACCAGGTGCAAATAGTAGGTTTAGATTTATTTCATTCGACTTAAGTAAGAATGAGCCAGCTAGCTAGGGACTTGTGTTTGAGTGTTAACTGAGCATAGAAAATCTTAGCTCATCTGTGACAGCATAAAAACTTGAAAGCATAGTTGGCATTTATCTTTCACTTGGAGAAAAGTATTGGAGAGTTCAGAATATTTTTTCCAGTTTTTGAATTATGTCAAAGAAAGAACATCTCAATGAAAAACTACAATATTTATAGAGGGGAATAAAGTAAACATATTTGATTTTTTAAAAAAGCATTCTCCAACAGATAAGAAAGAATCTACTAAAACTTTGCTTCCTGCAAATCATTAATTCTCAAGTTGCTCCTATGCTGGGTGGTTTTCTATCCTGGATGTACTCAGACTTACCTGATTGGTTGGCAGGGCTGGAGGAGAGAGCCCTTAGGCTGTAAGGGGAAAAATGACTCATTCCTCCAATTGCTTCTAGAGTAGACCTGAGACTGTCACCTAATAATCCTCAATCCCTTCCCTCAGTCTCTTCCATCTTACACCCCAAAGAAGCAGGACTCAGCATAGGAGCCTCCATTGCCTTCTCAGAGCCCCCATGGCTCTGAGAATAGACTTTGAGTTTATTCTAGAATTTGCTACTAGCCTAATCATACTTGAATTAAAATGTTAATGGGGTAGAGAGACAAGATGTTATCTTCCTTTCTTTTTTTCTGTTTAGTTTTTTTTTTTACTTGTTCTTTTTAGATAAACTTGACTGTAGAGTGCATTTTGACATATTATAAGTACTCGGAGTATAGCTTATTCTAATTAGGATCCCATTCTTGTGGTTGTACATGATGTGAAGTTTTGCTGGTCATGTATTCATATATGAACATAGGAAAGTTCTGTCTGATTCATTTTACTGTCTTTCCTATTCCTATCCTTCCTTCATTCCCCTTTGTCTAATTAAATGAATGTCTATTCTTCCCTGCCCCACCCTTATTATGTGTTAGCATCCACATATCAGAAAGAACATTCATTTTTGTTTTTGGGGGATTGGCTTATTTCACTTAGCTTCATAGTCTCCAGTTCCATCCATTTAGCTGCAAATGTCATAATTTCATTCTTCTTTATGGCTGAGTAATAGTCCATGGTGTATATATACCACATCTTCTTTATCCATTCACCTGTTGTAGGGCATATAGATTATTTCCATTGCTTAGCTATTGTAAATGAGCTGCTATAAACATTGATATGGCTATGTCACTGTAGTATGTTGATTTTAAGTCCTTTGGGTATAAACTGAAGATATTGTCTTTCTAACACATTTTCCCAGAGAGTTTCAATTCTTTCTTCCCATCTTCCAGCAGGAAGGGGAGTGCTAGACATACATCACACATCACTTCATTTGTTTTGTTATATTTTGTTTTGTTTCTGCTTTTCTGGTCCAGGCAAAAACTCGCTTTTTCTTTGCTAAGCAGTATTGTATTACATAGGGGAATTTTTGACCTCAGTATGTATTTAGTGCTTTTCATTTTTGATATGACACCTGGGCTTCCTCAGTTCATGCTTTAGATCTTTTACCAATAATTGATTAGGAGTTTTTTTTTCCCTTTACCTATTTCAAATGCTTTTTTTACTGACTTTATTGTAAAGAATTCATCAAGAGAAAGTTATCTTTGATATGCTCAATGAATTATGTAAAAGAATATGCTATGCAGACACACACACACACACACACATACACACAAATCTAATGGCAAAGTATAAGGTGGTATCTTAAAAACCATGTCACGACTTCCTTTTCCATTTGGAATAAAATCAAGGCAAGCCCCTACATGATCCAGGGCTGCCTTTCTTTCATATTTTATCTTGCTCCTGTCTTTTCTTCCTCTCTCCCCATTCCAGCCTCACTAGCCTTTGTTACATTCCTTTGTTACATAGTTTGTCTGGACTCTAGGGTCTGTGGAATTTCTTCCACTTGGAATGCTCTGCCCAATTGTCATGTGGCATTCTTCTTTTCACTAATATTTATTATTATTATTTTTTAAAATTTTAGTGCATTATAGTTATACCGAATGGTGAGGTTAATTTTGACATATTCATAAATGCATATAATATTGCTTTGTCAATTTTCATTTCCTAGTACCTTTCTCTCCCTCTTACCTCACCAATTTCCTTACTCTACTGGGCTTCCTTTTATCTAACTATCTATCTATCATTTATTTTTAATTGATTTGGGAGGGGTCTTAAAAGAAAAAAAAAGAGCCAGAGAAATGAGTAGGTAACACACACACACACACACACACACACACACACCCCACCATGTGTGATAGATGCAATAAAATAACAAAAGAAAAAAAATTGAATAAAGTAAAAAAGTAGAGAACACATACTTCATGTGTACTGAAGTCTAGATTAGCTCTATTCTTGGAGTTGGGGTGGAGTGAGGTAAAGTCTTTGGGAAAAGAGGAGATTGAGGAGTATATGTGTTTTATTGGTGAGTTCTTTATTAGCAACCTGTTATGAATCAGCTCATGGTGATGGAGAAAACACTGCTCTAGTCTCAGTTTTCTTGTTTTTAAAAAGATGAGGCGATCTTTGAGTATTTCTTAGCCTCCGTTATATTGACAACAACAACATGACAGCAGTTTTTATTTTCTGAGACCCTACTCTGAATTCTCTGAAATAATTCTCCCAAGCAACCAAGATCTCCCAATGCACACACAAGGAGAGTGTGGCTCAGAGAGGTCCAGTGCTTATCCACAGTTCTAAGTTTAATATGCAAAATATTTTATCAAGACACAAAAAGTTAAGAGATATGCCTAACAGCTAACAATTAACAACACATGGATTATTTCTATATTTCTATATGTTGCCTAGGATTATCATGGTGTTTATTTATGGGCTTATTATAGAGCAAATGATAAAGTAGTATAGCACAAAGCACTAGACCAGTAATGAGGAAGCAGTTCAGGAATTCAAGTCAGATCATTCTACTCATTCCAGAACTAGCCCAAAGTTTCTGAATACAGAAACAAGGATGGGGTCTAGTGAATCTAGATATGATATGAAAATTTAAAAAAAAATCTATGGATGCTCTGTGCAGATATATCCAACATTCTGGGGATGGGACCTGAAACTTTCATCCATGTTTAGAAAAGTGGATTTTAACCAATAAAGGTTGAGTGTCAGTGTTCTGGATGGTCCTGATGGACCTTTTCTACTCTGCCTTGGATGTCTAGATACACAGAGTGAGTATCTTGGTGCCCCATGCTTTGCTTTCTATTTGTGAGTTTTACTTTTTTTTCACCCCTTCTATGGGCCACCTGAGCCAGCACTATTATCTGGATTTCAAATACATTTTTCTATGTCATTCAATAACATTCTTTAAAGCTTCATCTGAACTGGAGTATTTGACAAATAAAGAAGACCATTTTTCAAAAAGTCCTCTCTTTGACAAAGTGATTTTTCAGTAAAAATTGTGAACTGAAATCAATATTAACAATAAGAGCCAGAAAGATATTTGGATGTATAATCACAAAAAAATAATAAAATGTTAAGTCCATAGTAGAAAAAAAGTGATGTATTAATTCATTTTAATCACATTAGTGTCTCTTCTTGAAAGAGAAAAGAGAGGTAAAAGAAAAAAAATGCTTCCAGAATGAAATGCATAAGGCTCCATGAATGATTTGAAAGCAGAATGACAGAAATGAAGAAACACACCTTCTATTCCTTGCTTTGCAATCACCATAATATCATCATTCATTTCAAAACTACTGTACAAATGCAGAAATATGTAGTACCCCAGGGGAGGAAATGCAAACCAATTCTGAAGCAAGTTTGAATAATTCTGACCCCTGACAAACTTACTCTTGAATCAGAGGCATGTAGCTAAGTCTTGGAAGAAAATTATATAAATTGGAAGTCTTCTAAATTAAATTCCATGTATAGAATAGTTTTTCATTAAATAAGTAATAAAAATGTGTGTATTTGAACTTTACAGATATATTAGTAAACCCAATTGCAGTTGTAACAATTATTTGAAAATAAACTAACAAAATACATTGTTGCAGTTATTTTATCCCTGACAATACTTAACATTGATGTTGCATGGTGATAATAAAAGCAAACCAACTTTTTGATGGTTTTAAAATTCCCTACTCTCACTGTGCCCCCTTAAGTGCCTATACTCAATAATGACTGTTGCCTGTCTTTAATACGCCCGATGGGATAAGAGAAAGGAATTTCTATTTTATTAAAACAAAGTCTCTCTTATTTTCAAAACTAATTTATTATCAGTCATGTCCCTAGACTTCCTTTTATGCTGTCCAGGATGCTGGCTTTTTAAAGATTTTTATAAAGCAAAATTTATGAAAATGTGAAAAGGATTCAACCAGTTTCCAATGAATGTATCATGAATGTCCAATAAAATGCTAAATTGGCTGATTTTATACCAACCAATTCCTTCTGCTTAAGAAGGTGTCACATAGAACCAAACACTCACCCTGTAGCCTCTCTAAGCCATAATCTCTGCAGCAGTTGACATAACACTAGGCTCTCATTTCCTTCTAGGAGCAAAGTTAACATGTTTTTAAAAATGCATCCTGTGTTGAACACTCTCTCTGGTTCCATTCAAATGGTTAGATGGGACAGGTTTGGTGAGATGGTGAGGGGGTGGTTGAATAATCCGAACAGCAGTTTAAAGACAGCAAAGAACAGCTGTTTTAATGGAAATGGTACAATCAAACATTAGTTATGTTTTTATTAAGTTGGTGCTAAGTGATTTAGTTTTGTTCTAGCATTTTAGCCAAAAGGTGCTACCATGATTTGTGCTAGGATAGTTTGCCTCTGTCCAAGTTTTCCTGCAAAACCATAGCTTTTACCATTACTTTAGAGACCTGAATATAGCTCTTATTCTGACACATAAAAAAAAAAAAAATCTCTTCAAGGTTTTTCTTCCAGTAGGTTAATAACCAAATAATTTGTGTGTTTGGAGACTAATTTATTTAGCTGTTTATTTTTAGTGATGGACATCTAGCAGAAACACTTTAAGTTATTGGAATGTTTTAATAGCTTCAATTAATCAGGCTTTATATAGTTAAGAGGTAAATACTGTGAATATTTTTCTACATGTGAATTTCAAGCATAAAATGCATCAAACTTCCTTTTTTTGTGAGACATTTTACTGCAGAATGGTCTATTTTATCTGCAGAAGATATCAGTTACTTACAAAAAGGTTTTCAAAAGCAAGCAGTTTAGGGAAAATTGAATCTCAGGTTTACAGGGTTCCCCATCCTCCAGTGCTACTCAAAGACTGTCGTTTGCTAATTTGCATTCAGTACATTATTTGAATCCAGGAAAGGAAATGGTGTGACCTCTTTCCACTGTTACTACAGAGTTCATTTTCTTTTCTTTTCTTTTTTCTTTTTTAATTTATATATGACAGAGTTCATTTTCCGAAGGAGTATCTTTTGGAACTTAGCCTTCCATAGAACCTACTTTAACAAATTCCTTTCTCTCTTCATTAGGTCTCCGATGGAACCCAAGGGAAAACTCGTGTTTCTGCCCCTAAGGTTTCCCCTCTATCAGATTCCAAATATTCTACTTGGAAACCTCAACTCCACACTTTTGGCCTCCCACCAGTCAGATCAGAGTCTCTAGGAGGTTCTCTGAGGGAATGTGATGCTGGGAAGCATGGAGGTTGAAATAAGATCTGAATGCCTTGGTTGGTGCTTATCATCTCATACACGCCTGGTAATTGTCAGTTGGGTAGCTTTGCCAGTTTTCTGTTTGAACAATAAAAATGCTATAACGTTGAATTTGCTTCAGAGTAGATACTGAGTACTAAAAGTTGTTATTCACTAATGGTTGTGACTCAGTGAATATGAGGTACTGAATATCTGATAGGAATACACTTTAGATAAAGTAGTATTAAAGTGATTTGGTAATAACATTCCAGGACTGAGGTCTTCTGGGAAACTGAGGCAGCATGAAGACCCCCTGAAACCCTGATTCTTGCCATCAAGTCAGAAATATTTCAGACATGTTGCTCAGAGTAGCAGGCATGAGTTTATTGAAGGGATAGGACAGGGAGAGTGTGGATCTTCTAAGAGAGGAAAGGACAGTATGCCTCTCCTGCACTCCAGTTTTATTGAGGATACCAGAGAAGTTTCCAGAGAGTCCCACCAAGTCCACCTCTTGACATGTAACTGACAGCAGGGTGACATCTGACTTGCAATTCCCCACTACTGTGACAACTGTCGGTCACTTTTGCCAGTGCTGATTGGTTGTAATTGGATTCTCAACCATAACTTCTTACAGATTTTATGATTAGAAGAAATTATCCTTATCTCCTGAGTTTCAGGACCTGGTCTGTGAAAATGGTCACAAAAATCCTCCCTGTCCAGGGTAACTTGGGTTCTCCTTATTGATATTATTTTGAGCCTGCATTTCTCCTGTCAATAACAGGTAGTTTGCTGAGGAAGGTGTCCACTTAAGCCACCAGGATTGCAGATAAATTGCTTCCTGGAAAACGAAGCATATGGGGAGGTCAACACAGTAGGCCCACTTTATAGAATTATTCCTTTAACCTCATGTTTCCACCAGTTCCATCTGTCTGTCCCTTATCAATAAGAAACTCTTTATCTACAAGACAAAAGCCATCAATGGGTACATTAGCCAAAATACCCATGAATTTGCAAGAGAGTTTGAATTCGTTAATGATTTTATTTGATTTAGACCTTGCTATGATTTGAATGTGTTCCTTAGAGAGCATGTATTGGAAACTTAACCCCCAATTGTTTTATTTAGCTTTTTCCTGACAAGAAAAGCATAGAGGAGGAAATTTATTTTGGCTCCACCATTTCAGAGGTTCAGTCCATGGTCCACTGACTCCATAGCTCTGGGCTCAAGGTGAGGCAGAATACCATGGCTAAAAGGTGTGGCAGAGGAAAGCAACTGAGGACAAGGCAATCAGGAAGGAAAGAGAGAGGGATGGGGGAGAGAACTGCTCCCCGGGGTCAAAATGTAAATCCCAAAGGAATAATTTAGATCCTTTCCATTCCCTTCTCTGCCCTCACTGCCCACCTGCTGTCCTCTCTCAATCGTGATCACTCATGGACTCTTCCCCTTCTACCTCCCACCATGAGATGACCCAGCAAGGAGGTCTCTGCCAGATGAAGGTCCCTTGATCTCAGACTTGTCAGCCTGTAGAACTGTAAAACATAAATCTCTGCTTTTTTTTTTTTATAAATTGTCCAATCTCAGCTATTTTGTTATAGTAAAGTGGACTAAGACTTCATTGCCTGGTGTTGTACAATTAAACAAAGTTAATTTGAAGTCAAGACACAAGAAAAAAACCATATAATTCAAAATTTATGAGTGACTTACTTTAATGCCATAGCATTCTGTTTCCTGCTTCTACTCAAAATCTAAGCTAAGGAATTTTGATGTATGTGGCATTTAAAATTGTTCCAAACTTCAAGAAGTGTGCTTTATAATTACCAGCAGAGGACAGAGGGTAAGGACTTTTGAATCATGGTTTACCTCCTATGTACAAGGAACATAAATGCACTCTCACTTAATTTTATCCGTGATCCTATGGAGAGTTTGTTATTTCCTCGAGTTTACAAAGAAAATCGATCCCATATACATTAAGTAAAATGCCTAATGTCACATACTTATTAAGATGGGGCAGAGTCGAGATTGTGAACCTAGAACCCTTAGGCTTCAATGTTCATATCCTTTCTATCAGTAAGTGGTCCTGATGTTAAAAAAAAAAAGATTTTATATTACAGGATATTTTTCAATATTTTACATATAAAAGTTAAATAAACATAAAACTTAAAAATGTAAGTGGATTTAAAACAAGTCAATTAGCAAAAATGCAATTTTCCGTCTAATCCTTAAGTAGCACTTGCATACTAAAAAGACATTCAGGTTTTCTTCTTAAGTGTGCTGGTTTATTTTATGTATCCTCTTGGCTGGGCCATGAAGCAGCCAGAACTTTGGTCAAACATTTTTCTGCCAGTGTCTATGGGGTGCTTCCGAATGAGATTGACATTTGAATCAATAGATTAAGTAAAGTGGATTTCTCTTCCTACTGTGGGTGGTTCTCATCCAATCAATAAAAATCCTTATTAGAACAAAAAGGCAAAAGAATTCTCATAATTGTAACCATCTGAGCAGGAAGATCAGTCTTTTATTGTCTTTGGACTCCAGCTGAAACATGGCTCCTCTTGTGTCTTTACTGTACTGGCTTTTGAATGCAAACTTGGACCACTGGTTCTCTTGATTCCTGGCTCTTTTAACTCAGATGGAAACTGAACCATTGGCTCTCCTGGTTTCTGGCTTGTCAACTTTAGATCCTGGAACTTCTCAGCTCCATAATCCTGTGGGCCAATTTCTTATCATAAATCTCTTTATATGTCTGTCTGTCTATTGGTTCTGTTTCTCTGGAGAATACTGGATTACATTTTAAATAAGGCAATTTCCCTGAAAAATGAAAATAATATTAGTGTTGTCAGCAACTTAGGGTTATCACTATGTGACCATTTAAAATTATTTTCATTATCATCTATCTCACAGAGAAGTTTCCTATCATGATTTTCATGTAATTTCCTGTATGGAAAATATTCATTTCCAGCCTGTATCTAAGGTGTGTATGTAGGGGCAGAGTTCAGGGAGCATTTGCATCCCTGAAAAGGCACATGTGGCCTGCACCCAAAACTTGAAGTCTCTTAGAGCAGTGGTTCCAAGATGCTGAAATCCCAGTCTCTGTTGATAGCTCTGGAACATCTTCCCATGAGCACACATGTGCGCACACTCACACACACACACACACACACACACACACACACTTTTGCACCATTTTTACTCTTAAAGCCCTGATTCTTGAGTCTCTATTTAAATCACTGATGAGGAACTTCAGGAACATTGGCACTTTCACTGGAGAAGAAGTACCAATACAGAGAATAAAACTGACATCTCATCAATTTGCTGTCACTGACTAGTTGCGGTGACCTATTTCACAGGAAAGAGCTGAACATCTTGACTGAAATGAAGGGTCTACATTATTTGACTGTTTTATGCATTTGTCCAATCTTAGTCTCTCAGTACTACAGATGAGCAAGAAATTAACTCTGTATCTGATCTGTTCAGATAGTTTGGGGCATTAAATCTTGACTTCAGAGATGTGGAAAATTTGTAAGCTAGAATTGAGAAAATATGGCAGGGTATGGTCCCATTTTAATTTAATCCCATAGTATATTTTATTCTCTATGAATTATACACGTCATAACTTCATATCTAAGTGTTTGAGTTAGCATTTTATGACTAACAACACATGTTTTTAAATTTTTATTTAAAGATATTGTAAACCAATTCCTTTCAGGTCAGGCTGTTAAGGAGTAGACACGTATTTTTTTCCTGGTCATTCCCTGTATGTCAGCAGGTCTGATCTGCATTGCTTCTGCTTTCCTTTCTTGCATCAAGAAAGCATTGCAAAATGAGAAAAAAATTTATGACTTGCCTACTAAATTATAATCAATTTAACAATTTGGAAACACTATTAGCAAAACTTAAAAGCCATTATTCAAAGTGACAGAAATATGTGCGATATTACACACTCTATGAAAATGTTGATTTATTTTCCATGTTCTCTGTTTACCTCAGTTTCGTTTCAGATCCATTAAACAAACATTCCTTTTTTTTGTTCTTGTATATGATTCTTGTGTTTCCTTTTTATTTCATATAATAAAATTTTCAGGTCTCTGGAAGTAGGTCTTTAAGTTTGGAGAAATATGTTTTTCTAAGACTTAAAAATATGATGAAAGAAAGTGAAATACCATGTGAAGTCCAGGGAAAAAAAGTGAAGATGAATATTAAGCAAATTTAAATCTGTGTGACTCTTCATTAACAAGTCCTTTATGTAACAAGCTAAAAATAACTGATACTTTCGTCACCTTCAATCAGCAAATGTAAAATATGTGCGATAATGAAATTACAGATCAGCCAGAGGAAAAGGATGCTCAAACAGAGCACTAGGGTCCAGTCTTGTGAGCAGCATTTGTGGATTGCTTTATAAAACCTGTGTTGTGTGGGACAATAAAGAACATGGGCAGCACAATTTTGGCACCTAAAGCCTCTGTTCACACACATATATCGTCTTATGTTCCATCTTGGTTACCAGGAACACTTCTCTGCAGTTTCTAACAATTCCAGTCTCTCTTTGCTTCAATCAGCCTCTATTATCACCAGATTACTCTTTTGAAGGGACATAACCCCTCTGCTCTAAATCTTTCTAAGGCTCAAGATGATTAAAGGGAAAAAAATTTTTTTGCTTTATTTTCTTTCGCTATTTATTTATTTATTTAAGTTATAGATGGACAAAATATCTTTATTTATTTATTTTTATATGGTGTTGAGGATCGAACCCAGTACCTCACACATGCAAGGCAGGTGCTCTACCACTGAGCCACAGTGCCACCAGTTTTGTTTTTAATTGAGACATAATTGTACACGTCTGTGAGGCACAATGCAATGTTTCATTGCATGTATACGTTGTATAATAATCAAATCAAGGTATTTAAAGTCTCCATCATGTTATACTTTCTTTGTGGTGAGAACATTCAAAATTCTCTCTTCTAGCTATTTCAAAATATCAAATTCAATGTTGTTAATGGTTGTCACCCTGCTATGCACTGGAACCCCGGAACGTATTCCTCCTATCAAACTATAACTTCTGACCAAGGCTCCCCACCATAATCCCCATCAATCTCCATGCCTGATCCTTTGTCCAGTCATGCTGTCACACATGTGCCTATGCTTCGGTCCTCCTTGACTTTGTTTACCCTGTTCCCTACCTGGAACACCTACCTCGTGTCTCCAATTGCCAATGTCTACTCGTCCTTCAACATCACCTTCCAGGGTCATCACTTCCACAAAGGTTTTCCTGATCTCAGTTGCAATATTTTCTCCATGCCTTACATCATTTTACTAAGACCTCTGTTATAATGTTTATTACATGTTAGTTCATGTGTACATGGAATAACATATTTGTTTGTTGTGGTGCTGGGGAAAAATCCAGAGCCTCATGCATTTCTAGGCAAGTACCCTACCACTACACTACATCTCCAGCCCAAGAAGCATTTTATTATAAGAGATAAAATGAGCCAGGTGTGACAGCACAGGCTTGTAATCCCAGCAACTGGGAAGACCAAAATAGGAGGACCACAAGTTTGAATCAACCTCAGCAACTTAGTGATGCTCTGTCTCAACATAAAAAAATTAAAAGGGGTAAGAACTTAACTCAGAGGTAGAACTCCCTTGAGTTGAAATTCCACTACCAAATAAATAAATAAAATCAAAACAAACATGAGTTTGTATAAATTAAATAAATCTGCTTCTGGAACTGAAGGTCAGCCATCACAATATCGCTCTGTAATAAATTAACCAAAATTCATGTAGTCATTTGAAAATTCTTTATTCGAGTATTGAACAAACCAAAAACCTCAGAACTTAGCAAGGAAGAGTCGTAGAGATAAAGAGTGAAGCCCACAGGTGTTGGCTTACTCTCTTTCTCCCAGTGAAACGTCATGACATCCCATCCCAAAGCTTCTTCCCTCTCATCATATACACTTCCCATAATACCATGGAACCAAGACACAAGGATCTTGGGCTCTGTTGCAATTTCCATGGCAGCACACCTCATCTCCAAGCAATATTTAGGAGCTAACAAGGGAAATCTGGAGTCAATTAATTCCTATTCTCTTACATTCAAGGTTTAAAACAAAACGAAAGATACATTAGCTACTTTCCCCCAGTGTATCAGAAGAGAAACGCTGTCCTTTGCATTTATTGTTTTGCTGATACTACTAAATTGTTTGGCACTAAAATAATTTGAGGACATGGTGCTAAAAGGATGCACTCTGCTATGAAACATTAAAGTACCATGTAGTTTCAATTGACCTGAATTGGCATGAGCTTAGCAAAGATATTAAGAAAATTCAACCCAACTATCCACCATGCTGGGCATGAATAATATCTATCCTATATTGTAGGGACTTTTCTTATTCCCTTTCTTATGCTTTCTTGTAATTGTGTAAAATCATTAATATTTTAGATGTTGTTCCCAAATGTGATTTTTTTCATAAGAAACCATTTATGTTTTCTTTGCTGCATTAATATTTTGAGTACTATTATTATTTCTTGAGAATTACTCTTTTGCATTTTAGCTGCACTGATTCATTCCCTTAACACAAAAGTAGCACTTTCAAGATCTCAGAACAAAGACTAAGACTTGGAGATGAGGTTTGAGGAAAAGAATTCATCCATGGCCTGTGTTACTCCAGCCTGGATCAAGGGGTCCTCCTAAACCCTGCAGTTAATAGCACATGATTCATATCTTGAAAAGTACTATGCACTTTCAGGAATTTTTAGTCTATAATATTCACTTTACAAATATTCTCTTCTTGGTTAATTTCCTCTCCACTGCTATCCATTTGAAATAAATTGAAGTCTAAATTATTAGGGCCCAAAATAATCATGATAACCTTAGATTTTTATTTATCACAAGACCACAATCTTTTTTATAAAATTTTTTTATCATTTTATTGGTAATGCAAAAGTTTATGGGTTTACTCTAAATGATTACATATTAGTAGTAGCAGTAAATGCTTATCATAATCACTTCTAGATTGTAAACTCTTTGAAGATAAGGGTTGCTTCATTGACATTGATATTTACATGTAGTATAGTGCCTACTCCCAATTCTATAGTGATATAGTATTATTTGTCTCTTATATCACTTATTATAATCTTCTATTAAGATTAAGTTTCTTCTAATATAAGCAGGAATTGGGCAGTCACTTCCAGTTGGACAGAAAAGACTGAGCAAGGGGAAGTGAGGAAGAGCACAACACAGAGAAACTGACTTGGCCAGAGTTGTGAGACACTTTGGAGGAAGGGACCAATACCTCAAGAGAACTTCTGTGACTATGACTTATTAGCATCCTGTGTGAACTCCTTAGGTTTGAACAACTACAGAAAATATTTACACTGTGGTTTAGAACTTCTATGGTAAACTCTATCATCTATGGGACCCCAAGATCAATGCAGGCTACATATAATTACCTGTTTACATGCCTATATTTCCCCTAGATTATATGTTCCTTGTGGTTAGGTAATAACTGTATCTTTTCATCTATACATCCTCTGTACTTACTCCAAGGGCCTGACTCCCCCTGCCTTTTTACAAATGTCATTTGAAGTTAAGCAGATTTTTAGAATGCTTATCCTTTTACGTGGGCCCTTTCCTTCGTATAGCCATAGATGTTAATGTGTGCATGTGCCTGCTTGGACATGTATGACCAAAGCATCCATGGAAATGCCAAAGATGTACACCATCTTCCACCCTTACCAGAACCTGCAATTGATGAATGCTACCCCCTTTTCTCTCTTCTTCCTTCTCATCATGGACTTTGTACCTACTTTTTGAGCTTGAATACCATTATCAATAGTTATGATCACATCCTTTCAAACTCCCTCAATTTCATTGCCTCACTTGGTTTTGCTTAATTGAATAAAACACAAACCTGGTTGAATCCATCTCCCTGCCCACTCCATGCCACCACCTACATGTTTAAATATGGTTGGAACAAAATACATAATTAGACAAATTAATTTTTCCAGTAGTCAGGATTGAACCCAGGAATGCTCTACCACTACAGTATCTGCATTACTTTATATTTTATATTTTAATTATGAGACAGAATTTTGCTGTTACCCAGGCTGCCTTGAACTTGTGATCCTATTGTCTCGGCCTCCTGAGTAGCTGGGATTACAGGTGTGTGTCATTATTTGTCTTTTGGTTCATCATCCTTACATTCAGTAGGGTCCTTCAAATTACTGAGCATTCATACTCTAAGTTCCTCACTGCATTCACTTTTCCTTTCTTCCGAGGTAACTATTTCACATCTTCTCTCTCCTAAAACTCCAAACACTTCTACCACATTTTGACCCTCAACTGAAGGCTAAATTATCAATTTTCTTAGGAAACTGAAGCACTGGGAAGAGAATTTCCACAAACTGTCACCCATCTATTCTCTTCCAACATCCATTATGTATTCTTCCTCCTATTACTATGGATGCACTGTTCATCCCCCTTGCTAAAGCACGGAGCCTTCTTTTATCATTTATTCAAGACAATTGTTTTATGAGTCTTCCATTCTGTTTTCTCTCTCAATGATCATTTTTTTTTCAGCATACAAATAAGCTGTTATTGTTTCCATCTTTAAAAAAAGACATTTCTCTCTCCTGCTCTTCTCTTTAACCACCAGCCTATTTCTCTGCTCCATTATACAAAACAAAACAAAAAAAATTCTTGAAGTATTAGTGACTTGATGTCTCTAATTTAATTCCTCCCCTACTCTTTTAAACCACACCAAACAGATTTTGCTTCTACCTCTCCAATGAAAATAACCTTTTCAAGATCACAGGAGAAATGATAAATCCAGTGAGTTCTTAGTCCCCATTTTATTTGATCTATCAACAGCATTTTCCTTGAAACCATTTTTCTCTTAACTTCAAAGACTGAACCAATTCTGAGTTTTCCTCCTCTAACTCAGGTTGTTCCCTTTGGGTCTGCTTTCCTGGCTTCTCCTCATCTCTGATGTTTAAGATTACTCATTTCCTCAGTGATCTCATCTGCTCTCCTGGCTTTAAACATTTTATATGCTGATGAGACCCAAATTCATAACTCAACCCCGCCTCTCTCCTCTGAACAACAAACTTCTATTTACAATTCCTACTGATGTCTCAAATTGCCCAGCGAACGGCATAAAAATAACACGTCTAAAATAGAATTTCTGATCTTCCTCCAACCAAAGGTGTTCAAACAATGGCCTTCACCGTCTCAATTAATAGAGACACTTTTTTTTCAAATTTCTCAAATACAGGATGTTGAAATCATTCCAACTCTTCTCTTTTTCTCACACTGTGCTTCAAATTTGTCAGCACATCCTGTCAACTATACCTTCAAAAAATATTTGCAATGCAACCACTTATTGACAGCTCCCCTCTTACCACTTGGGTCCAAGCTGCAGTAATGGATTACTGGGATTACTGAAGTAGCTTCCTGTCTGCTTCTGTTCTTGCCCCTTGTCAGACAATTTTCAGACAGTACAGCATCTAAAGTGATCCTTTTAAAATTGTGCTATGACTTAAATTTGGAATGTCCCCAAAAGGCTCATGAGTTTAAGCCAGGTGACCAAAGCAGCAATGTTTATAGGTGGAGCTTTGGGGAAATAATTGGATCACAATTGGTTATTGGAATACGGTGGGAACTATAGGAGACAGGGCCTAATTCGAGGAAGTAGGTCACCGGTGGTATGTCTTTGAAGATATAACTTGCCCCTGGTCCCTTCCTTCCTATGTATCTATCTATATCTATCTACCTATCTACCTACCTACATATCATCCTCATCATCTATCTTTTACCTTCCTGACTTAGGTAAGCTGAATATCTTCCCTCCATCATATCTTTCTACTGATTCATTCCAGGCTCAAAATAATGGAGCCAGCTGACCATAGACTGAAACCTCTGAAATCATGAGCCAAAATAAATCTTTCCTCCTTTCAGTTGTTTTTCTCAGGTACTTTGTCACAGCAACAAAAAGCTGATCAACATAAATGTCACATCAATTGTTTGTTCAAAAGACTTCCAGTGGCTTCATACATCTGAGTAAAAGCCAAAACCCATATGCTACCCCCCAGGACTCTACACCACCTGTCCATAGAATTTCCTCTGGTGGACCTAATATATTACATTCTTTCATGTTCTCTTCCCTCCAGCCACAAAGACCTCTGTGTTCTTCCTGGAACACAGCAACTTCTGTCTCAGAATCTTTTCATGTAGAGTTTCTACTTCCAAGAATACTCTTCTCCATATAGCTCTACATGTTTTACTCCTTTGTGTCTTCCAGGTAAACTTCTCATTGAGTTCTGACCTGGGTCCCTTATATGATTTGCAGTTTCCATACTTCCTTCTCCTCTTTCCTTTATATTATTTATTATCTTCTAAGATAGCACATAATTTTCTCACTCACTTTGTTTTTGCCTCTCCTCCCACCCCAAAATGTAAGTTCCATGAGAGCATGTATGTTTTAAGTAACTTGGAGAGTGACTGGATTATTGTAGGTGCTTAATAAATATTCATTGTATGAAAAATTAAAGGAAAAATGGCAGTCAACAGCAACAATAAAGAAAGGAAAACTGAGAGATTACCTAAACACTTAAAATATAAGAATGAAAGGGGAAAATTTGTGGTAGAGAACTTGTCTTAACCAACAGAAAGTTCATTTTGGTTGGAGAAGTAAACAGTACTCAATATGTAATTTTGCCCTTCAGTGGGAAAGATTAAGCAAATGGAGTTAATTACAAGGCCAGTGCTACTCGAAAAGAGCAGATCATTGCCTCTTTACCACTCTTTATGACTGACATAGAGAACAGAGTGAACCACACCTGGCTCATATTATAGGTGTGCAATAAATGTTGGCAAACTGAGTAAAGGTTAATGAATAATCAGTGAAAGAGTTAATTTGTATTACTTCCCTGACACAGGAGAAATACGATCAGTAACTAAGATATACAATGTCTTATATGCCAACAAATTTCCAAACATAACTCTACTTGCAAACTCTGAGTTTTAAATTTTCTTTTAAAAGCAAAGAATCCAAATTCAATCACAAATAGCAGGATTTGGGGGTAACTTCATCCTCCTTCACCACAGTCTTACCCTAGTATTCGATAGGAGAAATCTTCCCTTTCTTTGATGCATACATAAAGCTATAAATAACTACTCACAAAGCATCCATTGTAAGGTTTATAAAAGTAAAATTTCAACAAAACTCAAATATGCATTAAAATGTTTCAAACTAGATCAATAGAAATGTTATCAAGGCCTCAATATCCTAAATTACACAAAAGCATGATGACTTCACTTCATCTCAGTTTGACAGCTAATATGTCTATATTAGTGGAAGATTTTTCCCCCAGGTATCCTCCTGTAAGAACAAAAATTTTCCTTTAACGAATGGTCTGTCCAAAGAAGTATTGCAACTTTAGCGATTTTCATAAAGCCCATATATAAAAGTGAAAAATTGGGTATTTAGGGCATTGGGTAGACTGAGATTTACTTGAATGATTAAATTTTTTTGTGTTTTATCCATAAATATTGATGATAGAAAACTCAGCCTAAGAACTCTTCAGATAATAATGAATTTTTGCTTTTAATTGAATCATATGTAATATTTCTTCTCCTGAGATCAATGCACTTTAGCCATGATACCATACTGGATCTATTCTAGTAAGGAAGAAGAGACTTCAGAGGTCTTAGCAATAGAAAGTTTGATCCTATCATATAATTTCAGTTCAATTTAATAAAATACATTTTGTTTGTATTCACTGAGCAATGATTATGTGCTGATATGTTCCAGGAAATATATGACAGAATCTCTAATGTTTTAGAACTTAGTCTTTTTTGACCTGTATCTGCATGCATAAAAGAAAACCAGAATTCTACCTCAAACCATGATGAAATAAATCATGCCATACCTGTCCTCCTGCCAACAGAAACTCTAAAGCTGAACCAAACACATGAAACCACTGTCTTCAGACATTGAACACCCACAGTTTAGGACTGCAGGCACTGAGAGAACAACATAAGATGATCACCAAAGCTGAATGGCTTCCTCTTAGGGTACATTTTCCAGCCACATTTCGGAGAGTGTTTAGAACCCAACAAAAGCTAGCAGTCTTACTAATCCAAGTAAGTTTGAAACTACAAACACAGCTGGAATTTCTGTGATAGGGTGCTGGAGAGGAAGGAGCTAGTGTAAATGGAGCCCCATAAATCCACACATGAGCTCTTAAGGGACCTTAGCACATGTGTCAGGAGAGATAACTCAAAGCCTAATAGAGGGTGGTTGTTATGGGACTCAGAGTTGTCCCACCATGGAGATGCAAAAAGTTTTACAATGCTGGGAGTTGTTTAAATACTACTTCAGCTTCCTAGTCATTTAGTTGGGAGCCCAGAAGATCATGTCCAAGGAGTAAGAACCACTTTAAAGTAAGGGACATGTTTAAGACTAATAAAAAAAAAAATAAAACAATCGTTAACAAAAAAAAAAAAACCAAGTCTGAAACAAAATGATTTCCCAGTAATGAAACTCCCTGAAAGAACAAAATTCAATCCCTATTAGAAAGAGACAACATGATAAAGACAAAATAATGTTTTCAATTTCCAGAATAAAATTTTAAAATTACTAGATTTATAAAGTAGCAGACTAAATGTTTACCAAAATCATGAAAATGTCAATCAATAGAAACAGATCCCCAAATAACCCAGAGATTGAAATTAGCAGGTAAAAACTTTAAAAGAACATAAAAGTATTCAAACACACAGAAAAAAAAGAATATAAAAAAGATGAGAAATGTCACCAAAGAAATAGAAATTCTAAAGAATCAACTTCCAGAGTTTGTAAACATATACCTTCAATGAGTAATTTACTGAATTGGCTTAATAGCAGATTGAGGATGGTAAAGAATAGGTCAGTGAACATAAAGACAGATCAATAGAAATTATCCACTGTGAAAAATATGGAGACAAAAGACTTATAATAAAAGTAAAGGAGTAAAGGAGTCCTAGGGATTTGTGGGAACATGAGCAAACACTCTGACAAATGTGTAACTGGAGAAAGTTAATGGAGCGTAAAAAAATGAATAATGACCAAATATTTTCTAAATCTGGTGAAGTTAGTTATTCATATATCTGAGAAACTTGGGAATTCTCAAGCAACAAAAACAAGACTAACCATATCCAGGCACATCAGAATCAAACTGCTGGATAACAAAAGACAAAGGAAAAATATGCAGAAAGTTGATACAGAAAAAAATATTACATAAGAAGATAAAAATGATGGCCAAGTTCTCATAAAAATTCAAAACCCCCCCACAAAATGAAATGCATTTAAGAATAAAAGAAAAAAACATTAACCAAACTTTTCTGCACAGAGAAAAATGTCCTTCACAATGACAGTAAAATGAAGATATTTTCAGATGAGTAAAAACTAAAAATTCATCTGTAGCACAATTGCACTACAAGAAATGCTAAGGCTAATTGAAAACTATACCATATGGAAACATAAATCAACAAGACAGAATGAAGAGTACCCAAAATGGTAAAAATGTAGATACATACAAATGGTTCTCTCTCTTCCTCCTCTTAATACCTTTAAAAGATTAACAAAAATAAAACTGTTTATTTGGTGAGTTTCCTAATATATGAAGTAGTAACATATATGACAGCAATTGCATTAAGAGGTGTGCAGTTAATGGAATTGTCCCCTGGTAAGATTCTCATGTATTATATGAAGTGGGACAATGAGAGTTCTAACAGAACCTTCATAAATTAAGAAGGCATAATCTCCAGTGAAATGACTTAAACTCAATAATAACAGGAGCATCATTAAGGGTCAGATTCCAGACCTAACAAAGTGACCTCAAGGTGCTCTTAAGGATATACTCTGGCAGGTCAAGTTAATCAGCCTCAACGACATGTCAGCGTGACACAGGTGCCATCACAGTAGAACTTGAAATAGTTGACAGGGCTCCTGGCCAACTCCCATGAAAAAAGTAGTTGTGTGCTGTTCTTAATTATTTCTATTAAGTGCTCTTCTTCTTGCTTCCATAGAGTGGGTACTAGATCCAAAACAACTTACAATGAGAGCTACAGGACTTTTTCTTTGGAGGAAGAAAATATTGACAAATTATGTAATCCTTATGCTGCGTTCTTAAGGAAGAAGACTAAAGAATAACTCCAGATACAGAGTGAATAAAGGCTGAATGCTATGTTGTAGGTGACCCCATGGACTTAACACTGTTGTTAGAGGAATTAGTGGAATGACAGTCCTTTGTCTTTCTAAAGTATTTTTTTCTAATACCTTGAAATATCATAACATTCTGGTTGCACAATGGTACTTAACATTAACAGCAGCAAGGGTTGTGAAGTGCTGTGTTTGTTGTCATAATCAAGCATGGGTACTTATAACATCAAAAGAAGTTCTGATACATCTATTTAGTTCTGGCCTTTTATTTGCATTCTTTTATGTTTTCATTTTTAGCTCTTCTTTAATTTTTCCAGGGATAATGAGAAAGATGAATAGTTAAAAGAAGTCTGTTAGTCAAACAAGATGATGTCTGCCTAGGCGGGCAGCACAGTATTCCTTTGTGCTGAGGTTAATAAGAAGCCTGTCAAGCCATGAAATGCTTGAAAATTCATTTATTTTCTCCACTAGTAGAATATGCATTGTTTTAGGCAATAAGCCCTCACTTTGGAGAACTATGTCCTCCTAAAACCCAATAAATCCTTGAATGCATTTGTCACCTAAGTCAGAGAATAGGAATTCTTCAGAGTAATATTCTTCTAGGGACTTCCCTGCAGATGAAATGAAAGCTTTTGTTCATTGTAGGAACAAATGAAGTTCAGAGACACATTCACACTCATCCAAAAGAACAAATAAAACCACATTTCCCGGACCAAGTTATCTGTGTCTACTATATTGTGCAAAACTACATCAAACACAGAGGGATTCAATTATTTTTTGTCCACTGGCATGCAGGAATCACTTTTCTTATGAACTCTGAAATATCATAACATTCTGGTTGCACAATGGGACTTAACATTCTCTGTTGTAGGACTTAACCTCTGTTGTAGGACACACACACACACACGTGGACAGATACCTAAAATCCAACATGAAGAATAAATCATCAGTATAAATTCCCAATATAGAGAATTTATCTGCCTGAGAGAGAGCTGGCCTTTGTTCTTGGCTTCTGGATGCAATCTCAAAACCCTTGCATACCATGCCTGATAAGAGTGTCTTGTTTCCCTGCTGGTCTTAGGTAAGCCAGATAAAAAGCAGTGTGATTTAGGGAGTCACACAGTGTCAGATCTCTTGAGGAGCTGGAGACTGAGATCAGATATGGGGGCATTCTACCATGCTTACATGATGGAGCCCCAATAAAAACTCTGGACACTTAGACTCCAGTGAGCTCTCTGGTAGGCAGTACTATGCGTATATCATCAGACATCCATGCTGTAACACTGCCCATGACTGAAGTGGGAGAAGACAACTAGCAGGTCCAAGTTTAGTTCTTTCAGTTTAGTTCTTTGCATTAAGTGCTTCTTCCCCCTTACTGCTTTGTATTCTCTCTCTGTAACAAACCACAACTGTGATTATGGTATCTTTCAATGATATTTATGAGTACTTTTAGTAAATTATCAAACTTAGGGTGGTTTGGGAAATTCCCTGAACTTGGGATTGATTTCAGAAGTGAAGATAGTCCTGTAGCCTGTGCTGCCTCTAACAGTGCATCTTCTATGTCTTCAGTGCCTTCTACGATCTTCACTTGGTCAGACTTTATCCTGGATTTCTCCTAAGAATGCATTTTTCTTGAGAGTACTTTTAAATGGTGGATATTTCTCTTCCACATACCTTAGGCCTCTATACCTGGAGGCAGATTGTTGTTCTTCATTCTCTTTCTTGTCATTCTAGACCATGTTATTAGTAGTTTCAAGAAAACTGCAACCATTTATTGATGCAAGCTTGCTGGGGATCAAACTCAGTACCCATCACGTGCAATTGTTAAAATCATCTACCTCCTCAAGCTCTAAGTTACCATCCCTCTCAGAGTTAACACCTGACTCCAAAATTAATTATGTTCCCTGCCCTGTAAATGTGACTTTTGTTAGAAAATCACCACCCTGAACAAAATTCCAAATCCTAATCTGCACCAATTTAGACTCCTGGGCAATCCAGAGTCCCCTGATGCCTCATCATTCCATTTTCTTCTGGTCTCTTTTTTTTTTTCCCTGTTGAAACAGTCTTTTGGTGGTGGGGCCTAAAGCCTGCTTTCTCTTGAAAGATTTTTATTGAATCTTTTGAAGTCATTTGACCACACAAGTCATGAAAGTTTTGTTTTTAATATAACCTTGCATTCTTTTTGGCTCTTTAATCATTTGGGGGGATACATTGGGGTCTTAGACCTCTCATGGAAAAATTTTATGATCCATTAATTTTCTTGATGATATTTCAGATATAAAAACTTGTCATTAAAACTTGCTCTGTGCCCAGAGCTTTTTTCTTTGGATTTAAATATAAAACACATCCCTTCATCCTCAATATGATCACTGTTTTCAACTGGGAATACAGCAGAAACTTAGATACATATTCAGCCCTCCACATCTGCAGGTTCCATATCTGAGGATTGAGACAACCACAAATTGAAAATATCTGGAAAAAAATTTTCAAAAAAAAAGAGTCTATACTGAACATTCACAGAGATTCTTTTTATTGTCACTATTCCCTAAACAACATAGGACAACAGTCATTTACATAGCATTTACATTGTATTTGGTATCATGAGTAAACTAGAGATGACTTAAAGTTTATGGGAAGATACGTATATACTATATACAGATACTATGCCGTTCTCCATAGGGGACTCTAGCAATCTCAGATGTTGCAGGGGATACTAGAACAAATACTTAGAGAATACTGAGGGATGACTGTATTCTGTGGCACAATATGCGATATGCTAAATGGAAGCAGAGCCTTTGGATGGTGGGGCAGATATAATCTTGCAGGAAGTCACCATGGGAAATCAACGAAGGAAAAGGGTAAGGTAACACTTAAAGAGAACACTTTGTCTCACCAATCGGAGCACAGCCAGAGGAGGCAAATGCAAAAGATCTGGGACATGAAATGAAATCAGTCAGTCAAAGAAAACAGAGACTTAAACGTGAAATAGGAGATAACATGCAGCAGACATGATACCCAGATTCGAGCATGAGAAGTGCCATCACTCAGGAAGATGGATGTGGTTCTTAGTGGCTCCAGGCTGCAAAATTCAAAAATTATCAAAAGCTACATCCTTTAGAGTGTCCTAAAATGCATCGGCTGTTTCAAGAAATAATGAGTCTTCTGCCACTGGAGAGAATTTGGGAGGGAGAACTTGAACATGTCTTTCCAAGGGTGATATACAGAGTACCAAAGATTATTTGGTGACTGGGGGACATGGTTTTTAAATCACCTTCTCTTTCTGAGGCTCTATATACTTCTATGCCTCCCCTGGCTCTCTCTCTCTCATCTGGCAAAATGCAAGAAATAAATGAGGTGGGAAATACTGCCCTTCCAGAGGTTATATACTTGGTGTGCATGGCCTTTCTTATTTGTCTTTCCTCTGTAGCATTTCTTCCCTTATATACACAGAGCATGTGCAATCAGTGAATTTAAGATGTAGAGTTATTTTAGTACAGTGGAAGAAAATGTCAGCATAAGTAACATAGAGTAGGTAGGTTTTAAGTTCATAGTCAGACATTATTTAATTAGCATGGCAGGGATTTAAAGAATTAAACAATTTCTTACAGACTGTCCCTTGCTGCCCTTTTCTATTCACTTGGCACCTCTTCTGCATTACCAGTTCCGAGTGCTGACAACAGAATCCTCTCTTGCTAGTCTAAGGAGAAAATGGATTTCTTAAAAATAGTATAAGTAGATTTTTATATACAATAGAAAATACAAGAATTTTTTTAAAAAAAAATTCACCCTTTCTTCAGAGGTGCAATATGTTTGCAGAATATTCTTACCTTATTAGTTTCCTGTGACTGCTGTAACAAATTAACACAAACATAGTGGCTTAAGACAACAAAAATTTATTCTCTCACAGTCTGGAAGGTAGAAGTTCAAACTCAAGGTGCTTCTGAGCCCTGCTCCTTCTGAAGGCTGTAGAGGAGAATTCTTCCTTATCTCTTTCGGCCTCCAGTGGTTCCTTGTGTTCCTTTTACAATTCCTACCTCTGACTTCACGTGGCCTTTTGGTCTGTGTTTCTTTGTGTCCTTTTCTCATGTTATAAGGATACCAGCTATAGGACTTAGGGCCCACCTAACTCTTGGAGGATTTCATCTTGAAATTTTTGATTAATTAGATCAACCAAGACCCTATTTCCAAATAAGGTCATATTTTAAGATTCCAGGTGGACATGGATTTTGTGGGGCCCCATTCAACCCCTTCCTCTTGACATAACTAAAACAAGACTCCATGCTGATAAAGATCGTAAATCTCTCTCTTGATATATCCTGCTCTCCACCACCACCATCATGCTGAAATCTTCATTACTGCATCTATAGTGAAAACCTCCCCTTTTTCAGATGTGTATTCTGGATATTTCATCCTCTCTGCTTGCTCGTCTGTTAAGTGACATATCTGGTGTAGATTTAAGACACCAAAGACAAAATCAGATAAATGTATTTATATGGACTGTGGTGGTTTGGCACTGTGTCAACTAGATGAGCTGGGACCATTGCATAAATTCTGAGGTTAAAGTGAACAAAAGTGAAGCAGTAATTATTATTCTCTGAGAGGCTGGGGAGCTAGATGCAGAGAAGGATGAGAAAACTGATGGCCCTTCTCATCCCCATTAGTTCTCCTCCTGATTCAACACTGGAAGTTTCACAGGTTGCTTGGGGAGTCTTACTATTAATTTTTCTGTGGTCTTCCAGCTTCCTCTTTCAGAATTCTGTTTTCCCAACTTCTTTCATCATTGTGTAAGATATGATTCCTTTCATAAGCTCGTTAGTCCATGATACTTATGAAGGTTTCTATTTCCATGATTAAATCCTTACTGATACAGATAACATATATAGATAAAATATACAGATAACATAAAAGATAACATATTTCCCACTAAAATGTAAATGTCATAGGGCATTTTTTTAAAAAAATCTATTTCATTCATTGTTGTGACCCTAGAATAGTAATATATAGTATATATTGAATAAATAAATTAATAAGGAAAGCAATTTTAAGAAGGACTGATGCAGCTTTGAAAATGTCAACTTGGGGTCCATTTAGACCATCTGAAGTGTGGCTGTCTTGTAAGTAGCAGTTAGGAGAAACCAGGGAGGACAGATGTGTGGATCACCAGCCTAAAGGTAGAGTTGCAGCTGTGATACTGCATGAGATTTCACCTGTAGAGTGAACAGTGAGATTGGAATCCTGGGGATACAGAAAGACAATGTCAACTGTAGAAGAGGGAAGAGGACTAACTGGTGAAGGAAAGCACCTGAGAAAGTTGAAGGTCAAGAAATCCAGAGCAAAGTGTGGGGGGATGTATTTTCCATCAAGATGAGAGAGAAAAAGAGAAAGAATTTGGATACTAATAAGTTTGGGGAGTGGAGGAAGTCAGAGTGAAGGAGTTCCTGCCTCACAGATGAACTCCATTTCTTTCTCCAAAATAAGATAGGAGGTTCAACCATAGTTAAGGAAAGAGAATGAAGTAGGGTACTTGAAAAGAGTAGCACTGATTTGTAAAAGCCTTTTGGGGAATGGGCAAGGGAATTGTATGGGGACAGGTCAAAAGCTTGTGAGGCAAGGTAATAGTCCCAATCTGAGATGAGAAATGCTGATTCATAGCAGTAACACTCTCATGCTGTTGTGGAATTTCACGAGCTGCCACTCAGCGGCTTGGATTCAGAGATGGAGAAGTGGATGCTGGGTTGGTCAGTGGTCAGGATTTTCTGAACGACTATAGAAAGTCAACAGGGAAATGAAGAAGCTTCAGGCACTAACAAAAATGCATTTGAAGCCTTGAGTCCTCAGTATAGTCAGAAGAGGAAACCATGAAGACACGAAGGGGCTGATGTTTGGCTTCTCTGAAGCCTGAAGAGCATATGTGGTAGAATAAAGTAATGTGCTATTTGGAGAACGGATGCTTGTGTTTAAGGCATAGATTTTCTAAAGTTAGAAATTCCTCCTGCCGTTTCTCATGATCCCTTTCCTATCGAGCTTCAAGGGCACTTCTTACCCAATGCCAAAGTATCTGGAGACCCTTTTGAGTACTGGTCATTTGTCTACTTTGATCTAAGCTAAAACATCCACGTGTAAGCTTTCATGTCCACCACTCTGCTAAATCCACAGCCTGTTTCAGATACAAAACTCTCCTGGTACCTTTGGTCTAAAATGAATCCTCTCTGGCCATTAATTTCAATATTCTGTTATACTCTTAGAGCTCTGGCAGGAAGCAATGCACAGATACCCTCTAGTCCTGGGACCCACAAATTTCTCCTTTATCCCAACCTCATCATATTTCTAGGCATCTCTTTCATTCTGGGTTGGCTATTTATTTTCCAACCTTATTCTCTCACTGGACTGAAGCCCTAAAGAACAAAAGCCAAAAAGTTAGTCACACACCTCACCAAAGTAAGGAATAAATCAGTTGAATACACAAGCTGGGGAGGAGAAAGGGGAGAAATAAAGGAAGAAAACACCAACTTTCATCCAAAAGAAAATATTCCTACATGGTATCTTAAAGGGTCTGCTTAGTTCATATGCTATACTGTATAGGACCAAGGACAGAAAGAGGATGAAAAAATTTCCTATATTGGCAGAAAATACTGAATCATTTATACGCAAAAATCAACTCTTGGCTTGGCAGAAAGGAAAGTAGTTGTGTTAGAATTGGCACCAATGATTTTTATCCTGTTTCTCAGTTCTAGGGGGGAAATCCATGAAAATGCAAGTGTTTTGCCTGGTATTAGAAAAACTTCTGTATGTTAACAGGGACTAATCAAACCCTGGACAAGACATTGCATTTCAAATTTGATTACAAGACCTTTCTACAGATTACCTCATTTTAAAATTTTGCTGGTATCCGATTCTTATTGCCTGATGCAAACAGATAATTTGATGGAATACAGTGGTGTTGGTTATCCACAGATTTTTGTAATAATGTATCTTACCAAATAAAGCAGGTTGGCTCAATAATATCCTTTATATAGATTTTTTTCATTTCTTCTTTCATCACTCTTATAGGGAATTTCAGTAGAATTCTAAGTCTTAAAGCCTCCCCAAGGAATCAAATCAAGCTTTTATGCATCAGTCAAAACTAGGAATTACTAACAGTGTACATAGTCACAATGACCTGAAATTACTCTTTCATTTGATTCTCCCCCTGGAGACACAAGGTCTCATCCCTTCCACACCTAAATTCCCTTCTTCCCCCCGACACACAATCACCACGCATTCTCTGAAAACACTAAGCAATATTTTACCAACTTTCCTTATCCATGGAGTCCAGGTTTAATATAGCTGGAATAACTTGGGTAGCTTTATCAAGATGTAAACCTTACATCTTGATACAAAGGCTTAGTTTAAAATATAAGTTGTTTCAACTGTCAACTGAAATACAACTGTATAAAATCCAAAACTTTCCCTGTTGAAGTTCTCAATATCAAAATCTCCCCCTGGTGGATTTTAAGAGTATATATTTTCATAGATTTGGACACGATTTTACAAGAAAATAAATAGACACTAAAATTTTGCAGATGTGAAAATCATATTTGTTAATCTCTAAGTTCAGAGAGGGAAACAGCAATTATTTAAAAGCTTGCCACCAAAAAAAAAAAAAAAATTCTAAGCCTGAAGTAGAATAGTTTTGGTTTATTCTAGTGTGAATAGTAAATTCTACCATCTTCCTTCCTGTCTTACTACCCTCTGGTGAGTTAGGACATTTTTATTGACTAAACATGATAATTTCACTTAATTGTTTAGTGCATAGAGGCATAATGTTTCAATTAGGGAGGAATGTGCCCCCCTCCAATGAATCTGGCATCTGTGTACTGTCACTCTGATGCAGCTGTCAGTCAAATCAATGAAAGTCCAAGTGCAAAGCCCCTAGGCCACTTGAAATGTGCACATGCTTGCTCTAGGGAAGGGGAATTTATTTTTTTAATTGATTTTGTTTGAGATGCAATCCCTTTGCCTTTCCTGGGAATACATTTTGGCTGTGGTTTTGTGGAGTCAGTACAAATCATTTCAAAGCAGCTTTTGCTCATTTACCCTCTCTCTGGTGGCTCTGCTGTCCCACTATTTGGATATACATTTGTCTAAGGTAGAGCAGAAGGTGAATGATGGCAAGGATACAAGAGTTAAGTAAAAAAACACTACACAGAAATACACTAAAGATAATCCACAGCTGCTTACAAGGTTGTCCAATGGTCATATTACATATTTAATACTGAGGAATGGTGGACAGTGATTAGTGGAAAATGTGTTTTCTTTTGCACAGATCAGTTTTGTTTTACGTGTGTTTGTTTTTGCTTTTTGAGGTGCTGGGAATCGAATCTAGAACCTTTCCCATGCTAGGCCAGCACTCTACCACTAAGCTACATTCCCAGCCTCATGGCCTATCAGTCTCATATATTTCTCATAATAATATTTTATTATGGTTAATTTTTCCAAATGCTTTAATCTAAATTCTGAATTAAGAGATAATTTGTTACTTTCAAATGAATAGGCAACTTAAGTAAAGGAGAAAATTGAGGCAATTGTTGGATTCGTTGAGGAATATGAGAAACACAAAAATGACTTAGATTTGCTCTTTATGTAATTTCCTGTCGTCAAAACCATCCTTTATTGAGTTCAAGGAGAGATAAGACTATAGAAGTGTGGCATGATGATTAAGAGCACAAGTCTTAGGGTTGATTGCTAGAGTCAAATCTGAGCTCTAATTATTTTAGCTGTGTGATTTGAGTGTTATTTAACCTCTCTATGCCTTCGTTTCTTCATATAAAAAAATGGGAGTAGTCAATTAAAGCTTCCTCACTGTGTAGTTGAGAGGGTTAAAAATGCCAAAGCTATAAGTGGAAAGTACTTAGGACACACAGGGCATAGCTTTTTTGTTCACTTTCTAATGGCAAGAGTCTCATTTTCAGACATTGTGAAAAACACTTTTAAAATTGAAACTAATTTCTCACTCAACTTAAAGCCATTTGTCCCTGTACAGTAAAGAAAAGGGTTGTGGTTCTTTTTATTTATTTTTCTTGTTTTGTTTGTGAGAAAGATTCTTGATACCAGGCTGGTCTCAAACCCCTGGGCCCAAGGGATTCTCCCACCTCAAGCTCCAGAGTATCTGGGACTACAAGCATCTTTATTCTTTCTTTACATTATTTGTTTACTTCTCCCTTTATTTTTTTTTCTCAGTCTTTGGCTCCTGCAGAGGAAAGGGAAGAGCTTTTGCAGACAGTCTGGTTTGAGTCAGCCAGTACAGTATCAGCCAGAATCCTTATGATGTGGATGAAATAGACGACTTTGGAATGATTTCAATAGAAGTGATTAACACCATAAAGTTACTTTTGCTGGAGATGTGACATGTACCAAACATCTGTGAATGGAATATTGTTTACCATGCTAAATCACAGACTCAACCATATAGGCAGGAAGAAAATTATTATGGTTTGAACGTGAGGTGTCCCCCCAAAGAAGGCAGGTAGGGTGTGGCTAGAGGAGGTGGGTCATTGAGGACATGCCTTTGGAGTGTATATTCTGTCCACGGTGAGGGGAGTCTTGCTCTCTGCTTTCTGACACCATGCACCCTTCTGTTTTCCTCCACTACACTCTTCTGCTATGATGTTCTAACTCACCTTGGGCCCTGAGGAAGAGAGCTGGCTGTCTATGAACCTCTGAAACCGTGAGCCCCCAAATAAACTTTTCCTCCTAAAATTGTTCTTGCCAGGTCTTTTGGTCACAGCAACAACAACAAAAAAAAAACCTTAAAGATAAGTAATAAAAATTACGGATAAGTAACATACACACAACAACGTCTCAGTAAATACTTCTTAGAGTGAATAATTGAATGCCAGATCTATTGTATTAAACTCTTGAGCAAGAGGGAAAAAAACAGATTTCTTAAATTCCTCTGGCTAACTCAAACAATGTCACATTGTCATCTATACCTTATAAGTAATTTTATAACTGTTTAATACTAATATAGAGTTTACTATGTGCCAGCATCCTAAATGCTTTTAATACATTTATTCTTTTTAAAACCCTGTAGCATAGATGTTACTATTTTTGTCATTTTTATGATTGAGAAAACTGAGGCACAGAGAGATCAAACACTTTATAAAGTTAAGTACATGGAAAATATGAGATTTAAATCCAGAAGTTTGGTACTTGATTGTAACACTATGCTTTTGCAAACAGCAGCATGTGATTTATATAACTATAGCAATCCCAAGAGGAGGGCATCACAGACACAAGCATACCCTAGGAATCTCCTGGTCATGGGGATCTAGGGGTTGCCTAGAAGGTAACAGATTACCACTTATTTCAATTATTTTACTGTCTTCTTTTGGGCACATTTTTTTGCTATGTATTTAATACTGTTAATTTTCAGAATAAATTTATTAGTGTTTTTCTGACAGTACAAATAATTATGAAGGAAATAAATCAGCAAATGCAAATGCCTCATTAAATAGAGCAGACACTTATAGCCTGGAGTCGTTTCCTTAAAAATTCTAAAAGCTTTTATTGCCTTTACCTTATTTAAAAAGCAATACATACTCATGGCTTAAAAAATTTTTTTAAATTTTCAGCAGAAAGGAGAAGAAAGCATCCAAGACCCCACTACCTGATAGGTTAATAATGTCTTAGCGATCCATCTTTCAGGTATATGCAAACATATGTTCATTTGGTGTGTGTGTGTGTATGCTTGTACCAATTGTTATTTATATAATATTTTGCTTTTTACTGGAAGAAGAGCAAAATTTTGTTTTGTAATGAGAAGGGCTACACACATGTCAGAAAATGATGCAGTGTCTGGTATGGGATCTTCCCTCCATCTTCTCACAGGCCTGGCTTAAGTACTGGTGTTTGAAGTTCTCCCAAAGACCCTACTGTTTTCTTTGGGTTGCTTACCTTGCAAGTTATATATCAAGTTCATAATCTGTTAAATAAAATGTGTCCTATCATCCTGTTTTCATTATGACCTGGGAAGACAAAGTCCGGTTTAGATTTCTAGCACTCTTCAGGAGCTCTGCCCTACAATCTGCACCTCCCCTGCCCCCAGAAGCCCATCTCACTTCAATTTGTTCCCCTGGCTTTGGCTCCACAGTGAATATCCTCATGTACATTTGGATTCTCCAGTTCCCCTGGTCAAGTTCATGCCTCAAATGCCTCATCCTCCCTTAGATGGTTACCTCTTGGCCTCCTGGCAGGCCTACAGGTATTGGTACCAGCCATGTAATCAGCTCCCACTGGCCTTGAAATGCAGGCTTGGGCCTCCAGGCAGGGAGTTCCAGGTCTATAAGAATGTGGTCTAGAGTAGATCACATAGTCTAGATGGGGGACAGCTAACGGACATCTTCCATTAGTTCCAAGAACTACTTGTCTTGTAGGGAAGAATGTTGCTACAGGACAGAGAGATTAAGACTTTTGTGTACCATCTAGAGGAGGTGCTGATCAAAAATAATCATTAATGATTAATGTCTCGTGGCTTTCTCTAAATTGTGACTTTAACAAGACCATATTAATAATTATGAAGGAAATAAATCAGCAAATGCAAATACCTCATTAAATAGAGCAGAGCCAAAAAAAAAAAAAAATGGGGGTTGGGGAGGGAAGGGAGACAGAGATGGGATGTAACTTTAGTGTTCCTGACATCTGTATCTGCCGAATCATGGAGCCTTTACACTTGCTCTTGCTTCTATTTGAAGCAATCCTCACCAGATATGTGCACTTTCACCTTCCTATCACTGGGGTCACTCAGATATCAACCTCCTGTCCCCCAACTCTATCTAACCCCTGACAAATGTGCCCACCTCTCCAGAAGTCTATGGTGGCACATCTCTGCTACTCATCTTAGATATACCACTAAATACAATCAACACTACTTGAGTATCTACCTGTTTGCTCTCTTTCTGCCTCACTACAATGCTGTAAGAAACTGGTTACTCTTCTAGCCACTAACATCACTTCCTAAAATAGTGCCTGTCACTGGAGGGCATTCAGTAAGTATTTGTTGAATTAATGAATAAACTATATTAAGTCATAACCCAAAATACATATTATTCACACATAGCAGGATTCAAATATTAATTTACAGTTCTTTCTAACGAAGAAAACAGAGGCAAAAGGGTGACCATGTATAGTATAATTTAAGGAACTCAGTCTGTTCTAATATAGTCTGATTTTTTTTCTGTAAATATTAATAAAATAAAATAATGTCAGGAATCAAGTCATTGGCCAATGACATCAGCAGTGAACTCTTGGCTGACTCAGGAAGTCAATGAAATTTAGTGACTTTCGAATCTAAGCCAAGTGTCACCACCTAGATTGTGCTACCTTCTGACCTCTCTCTTCTGACAGGAAAGTCAGGCTATCACACAGGCTGCTGCTCCCTTAAGGCCAAAGAATAGTGTCATTCCATGCTGTATGGAGAAAGTAAAGCAGGACCTGGCCCTGGTCAGCCTGAGACAGCCCAGCCTCAGGAGGAGGGAGTAAGCCAGTGTCCCAGGCCTTCTCTTCCACAACCACTTGAGTGGTTCTGAGCCCGCCTTCTGATGGCTCAGACACTGCCCCATTCTTCCTATACCCAACTGTCAAAGAAAAGAAGATGAAGATGTTCTCAGTACACAACCCCTACCAGACCAGCCCCAACTTAACTTGGAAAAGGAGAAAAGCATTGAAATGGCTTCATGCCATCAAAACAAAACCATGATTTGGCTGATGAAACATGTGCCTAGAAACCTGCCTCTGCATATTTAAAATGAGAAAAAAAAGTGACAGCACCTTAATGGTGAGTGTTAAGATGTGTACAAAGTTTTCATCTACAATACTGGTTTTCCTTCACCCACCCACCCTCATCCCCCAGTCCTTTGCTGGGCTTCATTAAAGCTCCTTACCTTGAGAAGCTGCTGATAGACCTAGTCTACCCCAAAGAACAGCTGTTTATTAAGGAATAGGTGATTTGCTGTAAGTGTTCAATAGTTCTGCTCAAGAACAATCATCGATTGAGTCACTGAAAAAAAAGTATGGTTTCATGACTGTGAAAGAAAGCATTTTTAAATACTTCTGCTCAAAAATGACAAAAATTAAGAAAAAAGATTTTGACAGAATTATTTGAAACGAATGCAATCCACTTTAAAAACTTTAACTAACAGAGACGTTATCACAGGAAAAAAATTGCATTGCTGGTAAGGACCATTCAACATAATATAGGTAATAACATGTGGTGACTTTTGTTCTGTTTTCACTTATCTGTTAGTAATAATAAATACTTTCCTGCATGTGCCGAATTCTTTTTCTTAGAAATCTTACTTAGTCATAGAGAATCTATGGGAAAGAAAGTAAGTTGTTGCACCATACGTGTCTCTTTTCTGAAAGCACAAAAAGACCATTATGCTCTTTCACAGAAGAGGTTAGAGGGAAATCAGCAGGCCAGGGCCAGTTTCCTGAGATTGGTGATGAACTGAACCACAGGCTACCAAAGCTGCTGAGAAGTGATTAGGCATCCCTGGGAAATGAATTCAGGATTGTTCCTAAGTCCTATGGTCACTTTGAACCCTAGTAACCTTCTTATTAGATCGCCATCATGTTAACAGCCTGGTGGCAGATGGCTCTTAGATGACGCATCCTCTACTTTGGGCCATATTACTGAGTGGTACTTGCTCCTTATTCTCAGCTTGGTCCCATCTGCCTGGACAGGTGTTTGTAAACACAACTATGACAATGCCAGTGCAGAGTATGTTCCAGGAAGTTTTTCCTTTAATCCCTGGTCCCAGCCAACCCTTTACCACATGCATGGGTTATAAGAGCTCATTCAAGATTCACCATAGGTTCCAAATGGAAAAACCACATTAGTAATGATCTTGACAGAAGCAGAGTTAGAGCTCCTGATAATTACTGTTTCACCAAACCAACTGAGACTCAGGACTGCAATTAAAAAGAAACGATCTTCCATGTATAATGGCTTTCTCACTGCATGCTACTATTAAATAACCATCATTAGCTACTAAAGCATGTACTACCCATTTTCCAGAGCCCTTTCTCTGCCAAGAAATTTAAGACCAAGAATGATCAATGAATGAATCATCAGCATAATAATTGTTGATATAGAATGTGCAAATTGAAATTATTCAGAATAATATAAATGTATGAGGAATTATTACAGATGATGATGTTACCCACATATTAAAGTTCTTGTAAGAGGCCTGCAGTTTATGTCTTTTCATCTACAATTTATGAGCTAGAAAAAAGTAACCTTGAAAAAAAAAGCAAGGAGATTTGGGGTGATTTTCTAGCTATTGTGCTGGGTTCTGGAGATAGAAAGATAAATAAAACATAGATGCTATGCCCCCAAAGCTTATAGATTTCCAAGAGAGGACAAAATGCACATGTGCATTCAGACACACACACACACACACATACACACACACACACACACACACACACACACACATACACACACACACATGCATGCATACAGCACAGGGTAAAAAATACAATAATGTGTGCCTCTGGTTCAGGGTGGCACAGGGGAGTGCAGCTTATAGGAGAAAAATCACAATATGGGAAGAAGATAAGTCTGTTCAAGTATCTGCAGCCTCCTAAATTAGGACTTTTCATTTGTCCCTTCCTGGAAAACATCCCTTTCTCTTTTCCTTTATAGAAATACATATCATGGATGCACAGAATAAACAGTCACCAAAGAAGGGAGAGGTGGAGGACTGGTAACTTACATAGAGAGCACAAGCTCTTTCTAAGGATTTAGACTTATGAGTTTAAAAAAAATAAAAAGCTTTTTAACAAAACAAGAAGGTTGTTGAGTCCTGACTTTTCACAGGCTGTGATCTTAGATCATCATAACAATACCATACCTATAGCAATTCTCTGTTTCTGTAGGAAATATTTACTTTACATTGAGGTATGAGTGAGAGACAGATTCCTGCTTTTAATCTGATTTTAAAACAACTGTAACCCTAATCCCTAATATGTTGCTTAGCTCAGGAATGCCACCTTTTTAAAAATTTGTTTTTGCTTGCTCCTAGGTTGATTCTCAAATACAATAATAAAAAACAAATAACTGAAGAGATTTGGTAACATTGTTTAACTTACTTAATCTCAGTTGCTCTCTTTTTTTATTGAAATAAAATTCACATACATTCATATTTCTTAGTTATTTTGAAGTGTACAATGTGGTGATTCTTAGTATATTCACAAGTCCTGCAATCATTATCACTAATTCCAGAATATTTTCTTTATCCAAAAAAGGAATCCTCGTGCCCATCAAGTATTTTTTCTCCATTTACTTCTTCCCCAACCCCTGGCAACCACTAATCTGCTTTCTGTCACTATGTGCTTGTCTATCCTTGTCAGGTCACATAAATGGAATAATGCAATATGTGACCTTTTGTGTTTGTTTTCTTTCACTTTGTATAATGTTTTCAAGGTTCATCTATATGGTAACATGTATCAGTACTTTATTCCTTTTTAGGGGTGAATAATGTTCAATTCTGTGGTTATACCATATTTTGTTTATTTATTCATTGACTGATGGATATTTTATTTGCTACTTGTTGTTGTTGCTGCTGCTAGTAGAACATCCATGTATGTACAAGTTATTATTCCAGAACCTGTTTTCAATTTTCAAATTTTTAGGGGTAAAAAACAGAATTGCTGAGTCGTATGGTAGGTCTATTTTAGACCTTTTGAGGAATCACCAAGCTATTTTTTTTTAAGTTGCTACATCCTTTTTTAAATTCCTACCAGCAACATATGAGTGTTCCAATTTCTCCACATTCTTGCCAACAATTTTAAAAATATATTATAGCCATCTAGTGGGTGTAAAATGTTATCTCATTGTCAATTGTTTTTTATGGATAAATGGTCCATCATTGAAATCATTTCACAAGTGAAGAAAGCATGCTTATGTCAGGTCTTAAGTTTTCTTCTTTTTATGTGAGGCCACAATTTAATTGAGAGAAGTTTTTTCCTAAGATGAATTGCAAAGTGAATTTAATGAAATTCTAACAATAAAGCTGTCTTTTATCAACTCCCATCACCGACTCCCCCTGGAGCCACCATGATCAAAGTCAATGCCTCTAAAAGATGTCTGTTGAATGCCAGTTCCCAGAAATACAGCCAAGTGAGTAATGGGCAGAGCCATCTAAAACATTATGAGGCTTGGGTAGTAAACTGCTCTTCTGGGACAAAACCTATTCCTTTTATTTTGTTTTAAACATGATAAACACTCATTTTTTCTTTCTTCCAAGTGTTGTATTTTTAAGAGAGAAAGAAACATAACTGAACACTAATTTCCCATTCCACTTGATATAAGGCAAGTTGTTTAAGTAAAGCAATGGGTTAAACAGCATCAACCCCATGAAATTTTGAATTCCACCATAGCACTTTTCTCATTTATAAGGCAGTCTCCTTTGCACACATGAGTCTGTTGTCACTTAATTAATCTCTGATTGCTATCACCAATACACTACAAGCTATTCTTTCCCTCCCAAGAGCACTGAGTTTTGAGAACTAACAAATATATATATGTGAATGATTACCCAGTGAGTTTGCCTCACGTTGGTGTAAATGTACTGAGGGGAGAAAAAAACTGAGACTCACTGCACAGTGGGTGCCTTTTAGTTGAGCATAAGGAGAAACTGGAGACTGCAAAGCTCCAAGGAGATTGAGCACTGGACAGCCATAGGTCCCTCTTCCTGAGAGCTGGCACCTTTCAGAGACTTGCAGGAATCTTGCAAGGGAAGGATTTATGAAAAGGAATGAGGGAATTGAATGGACTGTGATGCTTCCACTGAAAAGCCAAAGAAAGCCTAGTCTCAGAATGGTGGGAAGTCCCACGGGTCATTTAAAAATCATGGTAATTGAACACCCATTCTTTCTTACACGGAAATCTTTCAATTGCTAAATGAAGTCAGTGAGCTTCAGGCGTGCCTTTATCAATGCCCAGGTCTTAAAGGTTTAGCCACATGAAATACACTAGTATTTCCTAATACTTCCTGGGAAAAACCGGCTGCTGTCCCGCGGATCTTGGGACGAAGATAGTCTGGTCAGCTGCTCAGACGGCCCCTCGTGGATTTAATGGAGCTGGGTTCCCTCAGACCCAGGCCTTTCCGCTCTCTTTCTCCCAGCCCCGCCCGCCAACTCTCCAGGGTACAAAGTACAACCCGGACGCGGGCGGAGCGGCTCTGAGCAGCACAGGCTTATCTTTCTCCTGTGAACACCTAGATGGATTTCCAATACCATGCCTGGCACGTTCCGGAGGGAGCCTCAGGCTCCTCCTGAGCTCCCTGGCGCGTCCCAGTTTCTGCAGTCGATATTCCTATGGGAAACGCAGGGAGCTCTGGGCACTATAACATTTACTAAATGATTCGCCGTGTTTCACTCGGACCCCTTACACTCCTGCCCACGAGGAATTGCCTGCTGTGTTATAAATCAGAATCCCCTAACACACCAATTGTGATTCTTCCTGCTCTTAATGCTCGCGGCTCAGAGTCAGTTTCTACCACTCTAAGAATATTTGCGTGGGCTCTTGTGCGGGGTTGGGCCCAAAGGGAGTTGGACTGCGCAAAAAACGTCTGCGCGCTACCGGACCACACGTGCACTTTGCACCGGGCGTCTTCGCGTCGGTCTGGAGAGAGAGCGCTCTGGGACGGAGACTGGGAGCTTAAGCTGCAGGTCTGAAGGGCAGGGCAAGCGGTGGAGGGAGGTGAGGGCTTAGGGTCCCGGGCCCCGCGACATTAAGGGAGTTGGTGTTCCCCCAGGAGATGTCAGCAACTGAAGGAAACTGAGATGAAATCCAGACATCCCTGTTTGGGGTTCGCTTTAGTCTTTGCTTTGGGTAGGAGTGGGGTGGGATGGGACCAACACTATACCTTTGGCTCCCACTTGCCCTCTAGGAAGGCGGAGACACTTCCCAAGTCGTTCTGAGGGATGGGTAAAGGTGTTGCGAGGAAACCCCAAAGCAACAGCTCGAGTTGAACCTGAGAAACACTGGGAAGGGAAAAAAACTGGGGGAGGGGGAACAAACCACCTAACTGCCCTCCTCCCTCCCTCCTCCCTTTTCGTAGCTGCTGACGCGCTGGTGGTGCCTATTAATCATTCACCAGCCCAGAGCCGCGCCAGTTAATGGCTGTGAAGCCTCTTGGCCTCTGTTCTCCACACTCTGGTGTGCTCAGGCGCCCAGAAGCAGCAAGAGGCAGCGCTCAGGCAGGCAACCGCTAGGCGATGCGCCGAGCAGGCGCTGGTAGGAGCCGCGCTCCCCGCAGCTGCTGCGCTCTACCCTGAGGTTCCCGGTGACAGTAGGCTGCTGGAAAGCTATCGGGTACCGAGGGAGGGCGCAGGCGGCGGGGACTCCAGCAGAGCGCCCCAGCGCCGGCAGCCCCAGCGGCCCCCCTCAGCTGGCATGTTCCCCAATGGCACCGCCTCCTCTTCTTCCTCTTCTCCTAGCCCCAGCCCGGGCAGCTGCAGCGCAGGCGGCTGCGGCAGGGGCCCCGGGGCTGGCTCTGCGGACGGCATGGAGGAGCCAGGGCGAAACGCGTCCCAGAATGGGACCTTAAGCGAGGGCCAGGGGAGCGCAATTCTCATCTCTTTCATCTACTCCGTGGTGTGCCTGGTGGGGCTGTGTGGGAACTCCATGGTCATCTACGTGATCCTGCGCTACGCCAAAATGAAGACGGCCACCAACATCTACATCCTAAACCTGGCCATTGCTGATGAGCTGCTCATGCTCAGCGTGCCCTTTTTGGTCACCTCCACGTTGTTGCGCCACTGGCCTTTCGGCGCGCTGCTCTGCCGCCTCGTGCTCAGCGTGGATGCGGTCAACATGTTCACCAGCATCTACTGTCTGACTGTACTCAGTGTGGACCGCTATGTAGCCGTGGTGCACCCCATCAAAGCAGCCCGCTATCGCCGCCCCACAGTGGCCAAAGTGGTGAACCTGGGCGTGTGGGTACTATCTCTGCTTGTCATCTTGCCCATTGTGGTCTTCTCACGCACCGCGGCCAACAGCGATGGTACGGTGGCCTGCAACATGCTCATGCCTGAGCCTGCCCAGCGCTGGTTGGTGGGCTTCGTGTTGTATACATTTCTTATGGGCTTCCTGCTGCCCGTCGGGGCTATCTGCCTGTGCTATGTGCTCATTATCGCCAAGATGCGCATGGTGGCCCTCAAGGCCGGCTGGCAGCAGCGCAAACGCTCTGAGCGCAAGATCACTTTAATGGTGATGATGGTCGTGATGGTGTTTGTCATATGCTGGATGCCTTTCTACGTGGTGCAGCTGGTCAACGTGTTCGCTGAGCAGGACGACGCCACGGTGAGCCAGTTGTCGGTCATCCTTGGCTACGCCAACAGCTGCGCCAATCCCATACTTTATGGTTTCCTCTCGGACAACTTCAAGCGCTCTTTCCAGCGCATCTTGTGCCTCAGCTGGATGGACAACGCAGCCGAGGAGCCAGTCGACTACTATGCCACTGCCCTCAAAAGCAGAGCCTACAGCGTCGAGGACTTTCAGCCTGAGAACCTGGAGTCCGGTGGTGTCTTTCGTAATGGCACCTGCACTTCCCGGATCACGACTCTTTGAGCTGGGGCCACTCAGGGGCCCTCGCCAAAGGGGGGTGGGGAAGGACCAGTAGGGGAGACTGGGTATGAGGGGATGTCATGTAGGGCGCCAAGGTGCACTGGGAGTAACTTGGGGGTAGTGGAAGGAACCAGGAAAGCTGTGCAAATAAGGTTGCATTCAGAGTTTAGCTTAGAAACTGAGAAAGCTTTCAGATGCTCTTCTCCGTCTCCCACTTTTGGCCCTTTGCTCCACTATATTTGCTGCTCCGTGTCCTTCTGTTCTCCACACCCTATAACTTAAATCCTTCCTCTCCGTCTGGCTCGCGCAGATCACGAACTCATTAATGTCGCCAATTCAGTCTATTCCTCAGCCCCTCTAGCCATTATTTGGTTAAGGAGCCACGGTTACTACCACGGATTTCCCTAGGGGTGAGTTCCCAGTTCGCTTTCAGCCCTTTCCTGCCGCGCGGGTCAGCTGGGCAGTCTGCCGGGTGCAGCTAGCAAAATGTCCGAAATTACCACCGCTCTTCCTTTGCGCAACCTTACTTTAAGGGTCCTAGGACTTGGGAATGAACTAAATTGATAGTCTTTCCACCTACTTTTCGGTGAAGGCTCATACTTGCTTTGGCCCCTCCACCACTCCCACTTCATCCAGAGCGGAGCCCGGTGCTTAGTGAAATAGATCCTGTGCTTGAAACCCAGCGTTCACGCATCCACATCCAAACCCCTCTGGAGCAAAATGGAGCTGGGAAGTAAAGGAAGAGAGGAATTTGTCGAAGCTTCCTAACCTAGGGATAGGGTGGGGGTGTCACAGAAGCCACCCTCACGCCAGACTCAGAACCGGTTTCTAAGAGCTAACGCTGGGCGCCCCTGGGCTACACGCATCTGCGTTAGGCTGAGCAGAGCCAGCGCACTTTCTAAGGGACTGCTTGAAAGCGCAGCAGCAAACTTCACTTTTCTTTCTTCCTTGCTCAAGTTTCTGGAGTAGCCTACCTAAAATAATATCAGATTCGGTTTCCTACTCTAGTTTACGTAGAAGATCCAGATCCGGCACTGGGGCCAAGACCTAGGGTGGCAACTTAAGAGCCTTGTTCACAAAGCTGGCCACGCTGCAGTTGCGTGCAGGCTCTCTGCAGAGTAACCCCCTCACCCCCACCCCACCCCCGCAGCCCCTCAGGGCTGCTGCTTTTCAGGCGGTGCCTAATAAGTTATTTTCCTGTTTAACGGGATTATTTATTTATTTATTTATTCTCGGTGTTGGAAAATGTGTTTCTGCTTTCCCTTTCTTCCCTATCGGGAGGCTCTTCTTGAGAACCCTAAGATTTGAAGTGGAGCGGGAGTGGAGGAAAGCTCCCTCCCTTCTCCAGGGCCCTCTCAACATCTCCTCTCTGAAGGGCGCTCTTTTCTTTTCTGGTAGCCTTTCGACTTTTGCCTGCGTCCGGTGGAGTTTGGAGATTTTTCATATTTTTCTTATTGTGGTATCTTGTTTTATCATAATAATTTTTTTTTAAAAAAATGACAAAGTGAGTTAGTCTCTTCTCCATTCAGATTCAAATGACCTGAACTCCTAGCTTTCCGGGAAATATATATATATATATAAGGGAAACATCACCCTACTGTATGTGATTCCAGTGTATGTATGTGTGTATGTATGTGTATGCACATAATATATGTGTATATTTGTTCATCTTGCTCCTCTGTCGGAGTCCAAGAAACAATTTCAAGTACAGCCACCGAACAGTGACAGGTGTGAGACTGGCTGGAACACTTTCAGTTTCAGGGGTCCAAGAAGCCCTCAAGCCTGAAGCTGAGAAATCTAATTCAGAGACTTTCATCACTGCTGGGGATGTCTCTGCTTCTTCTAGGTTCCCTCAGAGGAGATTCTGAGATACAGTTCAGTTAAAATAATCACTACTTTTGAGGACATTGGAAGTGGAATAATTTGTGTCTATGTTTAATCTTACCAACTGCATTGGAAAGAGCAGGGCAAGGACCAATAGTTTTACTTCTTTGTATTTCTTGTACTCCTTTATTATTCAGGCTTGTACATAGTAGGCACTAAATACATGTGTTTGTTTTTTTTTCTCTTGATTGTTTAAGTAAACCAGAGTGTGATGCAATGATCCGGAGATAATAAATCTGGGATTCTCAGGTTCTGTCATTGACATAATACACAATGGTTGAACTCACTACTGAAAAAGATATGTCATGTATATTTGCTTCAAGAACATTGTGCTTTTCTGAAAGCAGTAACCAAGAGTTAAAATGTCTCTGTTTTGTTTAAACTAATGAACAAATATGCTTTTTGATCATAAATCAGAGTTTAAATTTGTCCCTTAATAATAACATATATTATCATTCTTTTGGAAAATGGATTTTTAATGGCTAAGAAGAGTTAAATTTACAAATCAAAATTTTGATCATAATCCTATTAACGGGTTACACATCTAGTGCTCTTAACCTGTTATTGTTGTAATATTTAACTAAATAAACAAATGTATTATGCTGTTGCAAATAGTCTGGCTGCCCTCTGAATTTTACTGTTTCAGTGGATTATTATTATTTTTACATAAGCACAGCCTTGATTACCTTATGCTTCACTTAGATTTTCATATCATCTTTGAAAATTTTACCAAGATAGTAATTATACTTTTAATTATTTTTCTAAAAAGAAAACCCTGTTAGTACAGAAAGGGGGAGAGAGGGTGGGGGGAGAGAGAAGGGGAAGGAAGAAGGAGGAGGACGAGAAAGAGGAAGAGGAAACACTCATGTAAGTATGAATAGGGAGCAATGCTACCCTGGTTTGCACTGTTGCCAACAAAATAGACAATACCTAAATCTTTCATAGATCAAAGTACTGTCTGCTCTCGTTTATGACCTTAACATTTATTGTGGGAACTGAGTAATTGTTGATTTATATCCCAAGAAAAGATGGGAGGTGGTATCTCTTAAAACTGTTGCAGAGGACAATGTGTAAAAGAAATACAAAAATCAGATTTCAGCATAAGAGAAAACATATGCTTTGTTCAATAGTGGACATTTCCATCCTGGAAGGCTGTATGTTTTGTTTTACTAGACTTTATTTTCCCAGCAAGATAAGCAGAAAAAAGTATTTTCCAAGACAAAATTTGCAGTAATTCCAGGACCAGAGTTGGGGGCAGGGTTCAGAGGCCTTCAAATGCCCTGTAACACTTGAAAGATAAAGTGTATCTGTTTAGTGTCTATGAACTATTATAAGTTTGCTTACAAGTGACCTCTGTGTTCCCAGATAGTATTTCCCAGGCCATCTTTTCACACAATATCCATAGAAAAGGATTATGTTAAAAAAAACCTTTAATGTCTCATCCATTTTAACCCTGCTATTATACAAAATGTTCATTGTGTAGTTTTTACCTGAAAAGAAAAAGCAAGAGGTTCTCTTGGATAAAAACTTTAAAATTGTAATATATTTCTAACCTATTTAGAACAAATAATGGAAATACTATATCAGTCTTCTGAAAAGCTCTTGCCTGTGGGATTATGTTTTGCACATCTGGCTCAATCCTTTTTCTATTCCAAGGCACCAATCAGAGATGTTAGGTACTCAGCTGAGATGGCTGAGAGGTGTTCATTGTTCACGGTTACAGTGTTGAGTTCTTACAGATTCGAAAGAACCTAGCTTCTGAGTTCAACTACAAAGAAAAGCAAGATGTTTCTGCAAAATGAAAAGGTCGAGGAGGTGGTGTACCCAAGAAACCAGTTCAAACAAAAGTAGCAAATGTCTACTTGTCAAACTATTGTGGAGAGAGGAGATGGGATTTTTAAAGAAATGTCCATTAGTAAAATGTTCACTTTCATAATAAACTGAATTATTATCAAATCATACATTAAGCTCAATGTTAGTCCAAAGCTAGAAACATTACAGCCATTTGGGACCACAGACAAACTCTCTGGAGTAATTTTAAACTTAAATTAACATTACCTCTTCAGGAAATTTAACTCTAGCCCATACACAGTGATTATGTGATTGGAACTATTACAGATAAAGACTCAAGTAATACAGCTTTTAATAATTTAAGGAAGACTCAATATGTATTAGGTTCCACTTGAAGGACACCATCTTATGCAGACTATTATGTACATAAATAGTTATGAATTTTGCAAGAATAGTATGTATTTCAAAGGACAAGTTATATTCCACTTAAATTTAAAAAAGAGGAATTGAAGACATGATAGGCAAGCAAGCTAATATTATAAAATAGTACATGTAACTTACTATGACTATTCTGCAAAAAAGAATGTCCAAATATTGATGGAAAGTAGGTCTCACTGTGTTCTCTTTGTCTCTATAACCATTGAACAATTAATTAATCTAGCTATAATATCAGTGGCAACATGTCTATTCAAAGTCAATAATTAAATTAAACATTCTCCTTTACGTCCAATGAGCTGCTGTAATTAGCAAACCAAGCAGATGTCTGTATTTTTTTTTTCAAAAGATTCTCAAATCTCCTTATACATATGAACACTGGTACCTAAAATTAAAACACACACACACACACACACACACACACACACAGAGTATTTAATGAAGAAAAACTTCTTGGATGCTGATTGGTAAACTAGTACTTCAAGATTTTTCTTTTCTCCCCCTTTACCTTTTAAGGTTTCATTTCTACTTTTTCTTTCCCCAGCTCAGGAATTTGTGCTTTCTAGCTTTTCCCACCTCTCTTATAAAGGTCTTCTCAGAAGAGAATTTTCTTTGATTTTACAGTTTACATAACTGACAAGGCTTCAAGTAGTATTCTTCCAGAAGCAAGATTTTTTAATAAGGACATTGTATCAGAACTTTTGACAGCAGTGTCCTTGAAATCACACTTTCTAAGGCAAATGTTTCATAAGTGATTAATAAGTCCTACATCAAAATCATCCAAGAACTTATAAAAATGCATATTCTCTATGCTCTGTTATAGATAGAGATTGTGATTCTGGGTGAATTTTGATGATTCTAACACTAAAGTGAAAACTAATGTTTTAAATGTTAAGAGCATGGAGTTTGTTATCAGCAGACATGGTTCTGCTCTTTTTGTTGTGTAATATGGAGTAAGTCAATCCTCTGATGCACATGATTCTCATGAAGAATGTCAGGATAATGGTTAGGAAAGCCTCTTCTACAGGGCTGTCCTGATGAGACAGTGTATGTCAAATGCCAAATAAGTCAGAGCTCTTTTAGTTGAGAATGAATGAAAATTCAATAAGTGAAAAAAACTTGAGAAGATCTGGCTTCAGGGTGTACTTGATCTGCAATTCACTAGAAACTTTTTTTTGTTCGGTCTTCATTTCTCATCTCTGACTTTTGCTGTGTTGGCTCTCCTTTTGGACTGGATATTCCTTTGCAATTACAAGAGAGCTGCAGAAATTGCAACATGACATCTTTCCAGGTCCAAATTTAAGAGGAAAGAAGACATACCAGGCTGTCTAATTGGACTGTCTGAGATCATTTGGTGAGAGGCACTCCTCCACAGGCCTCTTACCTTCCTTACATTTTGCTGAGTATGTCAAGAAGGTGAAGCCCTGACTGACGACCATTCTTTACCTGGAAGACTTCTCAAGGTTGTGTTCACAGCAAACAATCTTACAAATAAGCCCTGTCTCTTTCAAGGACAGAAAGAGGTCTTGCTCACTCCTTATTATAAAATGGTGATTTTCTCTAAGTCAGTGTCCCTTAAATGGGACACAAACTCATTGCTGCATAGAATCTCTCTACATGAGAATTGGGGGCAAATGAGACAAACACAAATCATGTTGCTTTTTGATTGTTCCATTAGTAATAAAGGTGTTTTTTTTTTTTTTTTTGTCTCTAACCCAGGAATCTTGTATCTTTTAGCATCTACAAAATAGCAGTAGACTAACTTATTAGTTTGTAAGTAGAATAAGCCAAATTCTAGACTTCAACAGCATTTACTATGAAGGCCTGGGAAATGCAGGTGGTTGGGCCTGAATGCTATAATTCACCCTTGAAACTGAGAGGGTCATCCTCACTCAGAAGTGGGAAGGGGCAGGGTATTTCCTTAGAAGAAAAGTGAATACAGTTACCCAAAGTAACTGATATGTTGTGTGACAAGAATAAAATAAAATGAGCACTGTCTACAACCATCAGGTATATGTATACCAAGAACTCAATAAATGGAAGATATTATTATTATTATTATCATCATCATTATTATTATTACTCATTATTGATATTCATAAGAGGAAGTAGAGAGGTAAGGTGATTCAGGTTTTAAAGTTCTTCTACTTAATCTAGTCACAAATAATTAAGTCAGGTTACCTTAAATATATAGGATTTTGCTTCATTTCTTTGCTTATAAGTTATCTGAAAATCAAACAAATACATTTTTTTTTTTTAATTCTCTTTCTCTCTCTTTTTTTTTTTTTTTTGAAGAGAGAGTGAGAGAGGAGAGAGAGAGAGAGAGGAGAGAGAATTTTTTTAATATTTATTTTTTAGTTCTTGGCGGACACAACATCTTTGTTGGTATGTGGTACTGAGGATCGAACCCGGGCCGCACGCATGCCAGACGAGCGCGCTACCGCTGAGCCACATCCCCAGCCCCACAAATACATTTTTATAGACATATTTTTTCTATCATAAAGAATTTGGGAAATTCAAAATGTATCACAAATGTTAAAAGTATTTTGATCTAGAGACTGACAATTTCACATGACCTCATGAAACTTAATCACTCTGTGGTTCAGGTTCTATATCTTCATGATATAATAATTAGACATCAATCTAGATTAGTAACAACTTATTACATTCTCATAAGACTCATGGCATTATATAACTAAATTTTTAAAAGACGGTGATAAAGTCATTTTAATGGGCATCTTAATGGGTTTGGTATTAAGCATATAGAAGATGGCAGTGAGGTTAGAAACATATATGAACAAAGTATGAAGTGATATGCAAAAGTTCAGCCGGACCAGGTGTGAAATCACACTTTATCATCAGCAATCAGGGGGAGGTTTAAGTATGGTTCTAAAAAATAGAAATAAGGTAGCCCACTACAGCAGAGATAGGTACCAATAATTAGCAAAACAATATCCAAATAAGGTTACTTGCATTTTACTATAGTTTATACCTATGTCTGTGCCACATGGTTGGGGCTTAAAATACGTGACGAAGAAAAGATATTCTCATGAATTAGACTGACAGTGTAGTTCCCCTCAGATTTCATAGAAGTTATAAAAAAAAAAAACTGTCAGTAACCAGGGTTTAAAATATAGCAACAGGGCAGGCAGGGAAGGAAAGAGAATTAACACTTATTCAATATCAACTTTGTAATATATTTGCTAGGTAGGTGCTTTACATGTTATCTCATTTAGCTTTCCCCCAAATTCCTATGAACTAGAAATCTTTATTTTTCTTATGAGAGAGAGAGAGAGAGAGAGAGAGAGACAGAGAGAGACAGAGAGAGACAGAGAGAGACAGAGATACACAGAGGTCCAGTATGTAGAGCTATGGGCAGCAGAACCAGGGCTGGTTTGGAAAACACACTTGTTTGCTTCCAAGAACCATGAACCTTCTAGCATATCAGTTAATGTCTTTTTAAAAGGCACACAGACTTCATCCCACAAACTGCATAATGTGGTAAAAGTTGTGGTAAAGTTTAAAGTTTTACAAATCGCAGTGATCAAAAACAAAACAAACCACCCTGCTCATGGTCTCTATACCTAAAGGAGAATAACCGGTTACAGATTAAAGAAGCAGCAATATATCTTATGCAAACAAGATGGCCAAAGAGAACATGAGTTTCACCTCTAAGTCAAATGTACCCTTTTCTCAAGAACTGTATATGACCCATTTAAGGTGATACCATACATGTACCTCCCTCTAAAGAGGGAGGTGCCATGTGCAGTAATTAAGTGCGTTGGACCAGGAATGAGAATGTGTGGTTTGGAATCCTGGCTCTGAAAATTATGGGCTGTGTCCCTGTGGGCAGGTTATTTTTTCACTCAGGCAACATCCCATTTAGTTGACAAAGAGAATAAAAATAATTTCTGCTCCATAAGAGCAAAATGATATATAGGTCCTTTCAGTGTTTTTACACACTTTAGTGCTTCTTTTCATTTATATAAGTATCATACAGAGGGCAACAGTTCTTGAACTCTGAAATCCAGAAACACAGTTCTCTTTCCACATAAGATATAATAAACATATTCTAATTATTAAGAATTAAATAATTAAGAAACTTAAAATAATTGTCAGATACTGTTACTTAGATGGTCATTCAAAAGGACAAAACTTTGGAGTCTAAAAATATAATTTTAGATGAGCAACATTGATTCAGTCCTATAGACTACTATAAACAGAGTTTGGACATTGGGAATAAGTTTGAATTTCTTCCTCTCTATTTAAACTAATAAATTGTTCTGCTGTAATAGTTGTGTGCGTAGAGTACTCGAAGAGCATTAAACTAAATCTTTTTGTCTGGCACTATTCCCAAATAAGAAAGAGGTCATCTCATTTATCGGAATGCAAATTAAATAGAATCTACTGAATTATTTTAGTGAACAGAGTCTGCTGAAAGAAAGAGGAGAAACTAAAAAAATACTTCTCAAAGATTGAAAACCTATATTATAAACTGTAAAAAAAATGTATATTCTTGTAAATTATCTCATTGAATCCACAAGCGGATGGAGGCGAATGTAAAACAAAGAGGTAAATATGCAAAACACAATTTCAAACAGCTGTGGACACTTTAAAGCTGGGGTCTGCCAAGTTCTTCTCTTAAATGAGTGCTGTCTCACCTGCAGCTGCATTGCTCATCTCGTTTGCAAACCAAGGATGGATCTATGAGAATAAAGTTGATGACTGCATTGATTCCTCTGCAAGTTTTAATCCTTTCACTATGATAGCATCTTCTCCAAAGTGAGAATCTCTAGAATCATCACAACCAACATTTAGTTACATCCAATTTCAAAATGAAATAGAACTGACTCCACTCCAAATTGAACATGTACTCAAATATCCTTTCATATTTTTTTCTCACAAAAGCCCAGGAGAGATCAAAGGCAAGGTTGTAGCAGGCAAAGTAGTTTCTTACAAAGATGGGGAGCTATGAGGAGGGTGAAATTTTGAGCAGGATTTGCTTGGGCAAGACCTAGTTCTGACTCCAAAGCACAGATGCAGAAACCTGATTTCCCAGTTGTTTTCCAAGTAGTGTATAAATTCTCCAGGGGCTATTGTCTCACTGTCCAGCCCCCAGCTAACACAACTGAAAGGGAGCAGTATTCAGCAGTGAGAAGTGGGATCTGTGGATTTCAGTTGTTCAATATCTAGCTGACTCTGGCTTCAAATCTTCATCTTAGTATTAGTTTATCCATCTGTTAAATGGGGGGAATAATAGTACTTTCATGGAAGGGTTGTTATGAAGATTAAATAAGTTAACATTTGTCAAGTACTCAGAACAATATTTGGCAAATGGTGCATGTTCTAAGTACTCAGCAAAATGTAGTTACATTAAATTTATAGACTCGCTAGGAGTTTTTCCCCCGTGAGCATTTCACATGCATATGTAAACTAATTTTTCTAAAGTTATTAATGACTTAAAGGATTTTTTTATTCCTTGGCGAGTGGGCTCTTTAACAGGAGATAGCAACAGTTCCCTAACCTGGAGGCACATCAATCATACCTGGGGAATGTTTTAAAAGCATATATTTCTAATGCCTAACTTCAGAAACTCTTGAATATGAAGTCCAGTCATGGATATTTCCACAGGATTCTGAACAGGCACTTCCACTCATTGGCATTTGGAGGACCTCTATTATGGCTGATTTAAAAGGCTTCCCAAAGGGAAATACTCCATTTTTAGTGAAGGAATACTAGGTGCTGTGATTTGTCTATTGGTTGTGAAGGTTTTTGTTTTGTTTTGTTTTGTTTTTCAATACCAGATCTCCCTCAGCCCTTCAAATTATACCATGCCATAGTCATCTATGACAGCACTTCTAGGCAGGAATATTGTCTCTAAGCCCTCTTTTACTGGTATCATTTTCAAGGGCAATCAAAAAAATACACATTCTCAAATGCTTTCTTTTTTATATTCTTCCTGCGTACACATCTCTTTAAGGGAATCAGACTTCTTCAGTGGGTAAGTTTCTGTGACTTTCCTTTTTCACATCCTCACAACTCCCTCAGGTCTTGGCTCATGCTCCACCAGTTATTTAAAGTTAAATAAAGAGTATATGACATGCTTATCCTGAACCTCTTCCTCTGCATCTTTTTCTTGTCTTCTCATGTGATTATCATATGCAATTTAAAAGTCAAATTTACAGATGATATCCCGGAGCAGTAAGGGATTTTATTTCTTGGATATGTTAGTTTATCACTGTTATGAGGCCTGAGGAATTTGATTATGACCAGTGGGATTAGTATGGTGGTGATGAAAGGACTATTATTATTTCCATCATCCTTATTATGACCTCCTAGCTGTGCAGCTTCAGTCGAAGCAACTTCAAAGGAGTGGTTTACTAATGTTCAGATGAGAAACCATAGGGTCTCAGTGGATATTTAAGGCCATGATAAAAAGAATGAAGTGGAGGGCTAATGACTTGGAAAAAAAATCAAATGACAGATATGACTATAAAGGGAAAGTGTAGGGCCTATATCTAATATATCAGGATAATATTTAGCTTAGGCATAAAAGGAGAGTAGCTCAAAAGCAAATACTAGCTCAAATAAATGTAGTGTCTCATTTCTTTCTTATAAGCTGCATAAAACTAGAAAAAGAAACATCAACCAATAATATGAAATAAAACACATTTTGCAAAGAACTCCTCAGGAATAGGAAAACTCTTTTTGTGTTCAAACACTAGAAAAAGAAAACCAATGCTTATGAGCCCAATTTCATTTAATAAATCTTATAGGTTTTAGTAACACACATAAAATATTTTTAGTACTGGGAACAGTTTCTCTTTTTCTAAAAGTTGCACATCTTTACTACCATTTACTATTATGTTTCTCACCATTTGAAAGTTACTTCCAGGTCAGGAACCATATATTTTAGTATTTTATGCATCAGATGAAAAACTTTAAAAAATAATCTTAAGGATAAAAGATTAGCAATTATAACTCTATAAAAAATAATCTTAAGGATAAAAGATTAGCAATTATAACTCTATAACTATCTTGATTCTGAATCTCTATTTCAATTGCTTCTCACACACTATATTTATTTTACAAACTTCAAATACTTTAGATAGCAAATTTGTAATTGTGGATTCCTCCTATTCTTGCTTGAAAGGATTGTACCCTTTGATTTCATCATTGGAGTGATGTACTATTTGTGGATTAAAGTTAAATGAGTAATATTGGTCAAGAAAATTTTTCACAACAGAAGGGTCATGAGATTTTCCTTAAAAATCTGTTTTGCTTGTTCCTTGAGACTTGCCTTTTGTGAATCCATCATGAGTCCTTATCCATATTGGCCAGGAAAAGCCCAGTCTTTGTTCTCAGGGGTGGAATATCATTTGTTCTTGTTTATAGTATAGATAAACCACCTCACAGTCAGCAATTTTTGGCATGAAAACCAGAAGACATGGAGAAATATTAATTTATTTCTCATGCTTAGATTTTGCAGCACTGGGTGATATTACATGTCTTAAGCAAACTCCTTACATGATCTGATTTTTATAAGTTCAGAGGAGTTGTCATATTATTATAAAAATTCCTTAAATTTTAATTGGACAACCAATGATTCAGAACTGCTTTTTCACTTGACTTACTCTTTGGTTAAAAAACAACTGAATTAAAAATCTACCTAAATTTCCTAAGTTATCGCTTTTAGAATTTATTTTCTGCCTCACTATCCAAAGATAAAGAAAAAGATTAATCAAAATTATAGATGAAATAACTAGCATAATTTATGGAAAATATGGTGATTCTTTCTTGTGCTAAAATGTCATAAAGTGTAATTTAGAATCGCATTTAAATGTCTTAATACATTTAAGTTTAAATGTTAACATTTAAGTTTAAATCTGAGGTAGAAAAAAATCATTCTTGTGGCAAATTTGTCTATTTTTTAGACAAATTTAATTAGGGAACTCCCACTTTTAAATAAGCTATCATAATTGACTTTGAAAAGATCTTTTTAAAGGATGCATCTTGACCTATACAGAATAAGTACTATAGTTCCTAAGTTAATATTTTATTTTTTTTAAATTGGTAATATTATTTATTTATTAGTGCATTATACTTACATATAATATTGGAGTTCCTAGGTTAATGTTTTGCATTAGAAGTTGAAATAAATTCAATGGTTTCTAAAAGTTTATTTAGATAATTTCTAGATACTTGAGTTCCAATTTAAAAGAAAATCTGATTTTGTGAATAAGTGGAAAAATTTTTATGCACATGATATCAATATGAAGATACAATGAAGATAGTTGTTAGTGATCAAATAATAAGTGTTAATACGTGAATCAATATTAATTATCTCACGCACGAAATAGTTTGAATTGCCAACATCCCAGAACAAGACAGACAAATTCCCTACTTTCATGAAGTTTATATTGTAGTGGGGTAAGGCAGAAAATAAACAAGTAAATTCAAATATATTAACAGCTATAATGACAATAAAACAAGATGATGTGAAATGGTGCTTCCAGGAGACTAAGGATAAGCTGTTAGAAAATGCCTTCTGAGAAGGTGATGTTTGTTGGACTTGAATGACACATAGGAGATCACCCTGATAACATGGGAGGGCAAGGACATTCCCAGGTGAGGATCCAACATGAGCATGATGTAGTTCTGAGACTGAGCAGAAGAGGATGAGCCAGGAAAAGAGAAATGTCCAGCAAGGAAGGAGAAAATCAAGAGAGGAAAGTGTGTGTGTGTGTGTGTGTATATATATATATGTGTGTATATGTATGTGTGTGTATATATATACACACACATACATATATATATGTGTGTGTGTATATATATACACACACATACATATATATATGTGTGTGTATATATATATATATATATATATATATATATATATATATATATACATACATATACATTCCTATAAAACTATGTCAAATGCAAATGAGAAATCTGGCAAGTGAAGCGCAGTCAAGTGACCAGTAAATTTTAAGAATGCAGATTATGCTCACCTAATGCTGCACAGTTTCAGAAGAGCAGAAGGGCAAAGAGGGGATGAAATGATCTGAGAGAAGAGCAGATGGAGATAATGGAGATAGCAATATTGTCAACACTTTTGAGAAGTTTTTCTCCAAAAGAAGCTGAGAGGCAGCAGAATACAGCAGACACTAGTATGGCAATATGTAAATCAATGGAAGTATAACTGATGTGATTCTGCAATCTGTATAAGGGGTAAAAATGGGAGTTCATAACCCACTTGAATCAAAGTGTGAAATATGATATGTCAAGAACTATGTAATGTTTTGAACAACCAACAATAAAAAAATAAAAAAAAAAGAAGCTGAGAAAACAGGCAGGAGCCAAAGGAAGAAATAAGAGAATATGTTTATGTTGGTGGAAATAATTCAGTAGAGAGGGGTATCTAGCTGATGAGAAGGAATATTCCAGGATGAGCATGCTAAAGTAGGAAAGGCATAGGTTCCAGAGCATGCGTCCAGGTGCTGGCTTTGGTTGGAGCAGGGATGCATCATTTCCTATAGTGGAAAGGGTGAGACAATGAGGGCCCAGAGGGTTATTTGCATCTTGGGATGAAGGTTGGCAGTTTGAAGAGATGAAAATTGTGACATAATCTCATTTTGGAGAGTAGGAGTAGGAAGTGAGCGTTTATATTAAAGTATAATGATGACTGAGCAGTACTGAATACTCAGGTAGGATTTGTGACTGAGTTTAATGTGGTTCAGTGAAGAGAAGTTCCTGCTTTTCTCCAAGACTTATCCTGCTCTCCATGTGGAATAAGTAACCATGGGAAAATCAGAGTTTTGGGTGGTAGGGAGAATAAAGAAAAGCAAGAGAGTTAACTATTTTTTTTCTTTCTTTTTGAAGTATGTAGTTGTAATGATGTAATATGCAAATGTTCCAGCTAAATAAGGAAAAATTGAGGAGAACATGAATAATGTGCAAGAGTAAAGATTGATGATTTTGAGTACTTGAGGAGATAAAAGCACAGCTGGTATGGGAATGAGACAGAAAGATGGGCAGTTAGGCTGAACAATCAGACCTCAAAATTGGAAGAACAGTAGGGTTCTCAGTGATACCAAGATTAAGGATGCACCCTGGGAGTGGGTAGCTGTTGTAGGATGGGAAAAGCGATTCTAAAGAACTATGGTGTGAACATTTTTCCCCATATCCTCACCTCATACATTGCTGGTGGGACTGCAAATTGGTGAAACCACTATGGAAAGCAGTATGGAGATTCTTTTGAAAACTTGGAATGGAACCACCATTTGACCCAGTTATCCCACTCCTCTGTTTATACCCAAAGAACTTCAAATGAGCATATTATAATGATGCAGCCACATCAATGTTTATAGCAGCTCAATTTAAAGTAGTCAAGCTATGGAAACAACCTACGTGCCCTTCAATAGATGAATGGATAAAGAAAATTCGATATATATCCACAATTGAATATCACTCAACTATAAAGAAGAATGAAATTATAGTATTTGCCAGAGAAAGTCATGCTAAGTGAAATAAGCCAATTGCCAAAAACCAAAGGCCAAATATTTCTGATACGTGGATGCTAACACACAGCAAGGAAGGGTTTGGAGGGGAAGAATAGAAATACTTTGGATTAGATAAAGGGGAATAAAGGGAAGGGAGGGGGATGGGAATAGGAAAGACAGTAGAATGAATTGAACATTACTTTCCTATGCTCATATACGAATACACGACCAGCAAAACTCCATATCATGTACAACCACAAGAATGGGAGCCTAATTAAAATAAGTTATACTCCATGTATGTATAATATGTCAAAATACATTCAGCTGTCACATATATCTAAAAAGAACAAATTAAAAAGAACATTACATTTAAGAGTTTGCTAATCTGATTTATACCTATTAAATATTTCAGGTATGTGGTATATAGACTTCATGCTTTAGATCTTATGCATACTAGAGAAAGTCTAATTTTGTTGGAGAAAGTCTAATATTTGTGAGTAATATGGAGTCGCTGATGCCAACTTTTAGCACTGACTATCCTGAATTTTCTTATTGTTATTTTAAATAACAAATTCATTAACATTGTGTTTTGTATTTGTTGATGATCTCTATACACACATCATATATAAGAGCTTTTATATAATAAACTTGCACATTGGTCTCAAAGAAAGAATGAACTGTGGGACCAGGGCATTGGAAGAGTTCTTCATAAGAAAGACAGAAATAGTGCAGCAAAGACAATAGAGATTTATATACTGAAATCTTCTGTGAACAGTGAAGGAACTAGTAGCTTATTAGATGCTAGTTACAAAAAGGTAGTATATTCTGATATGAACTTCAAAGAAATCTGAGCATTTTAAGGAGATATGATACAGATTCACAAAGACAACAGACTCCAGCATCACTTTCAAAACCTGAGGACAAAATGGTTCTCTTTTCATCCAAACAAATGGTATTTCATGTACGCCCCAAAATCTATTCCACTGACTACCATAGCTAGACAGGGATAGCATTTCATTTGAATTTTACCACTTGTCTCATTTTTATTCTATTACATAAAGATATTTAACCTTACTCAGAGATATTTCTCCTTACTCTGGAGAACAATTAACTATTATATATAAAGTATTTGAGATTATAATACATTCAAATCCATTATTCTTTTTAAGATTTGCCTTGCATGAAATAAACTTTGACATCTTAGAGTAATGCATTGTAGGGATAAAGAATTGTGACATAATGACAAGAAAAGATAAGACTAGAAAGAAACTATGGTATATTCTCATAGGTAATAAGAATTCATGCTTACAGTTTTTCTTCTCAAACTGCAAACATAACAATTTAACTCTAAAGAACTGATCTTCACTTTGGCTGAGTGAAGAAAGTAATGCAAAATAATCAGCATTTCTCGGGTACAATTTATAGGAGCAACTCATAAGACACACTTTTTCCAGGTCTTTTGACAAATATGTTGGCTCTGTTGACATCCATGATAGATCCGTCTCCATCTGTCTTTTTTTAATAGTGTATCTCATAAGCAGGATGAGCAGAAAACATATTATACAACACAACTGTTTGTTTTTTCATTTTGTGTTCATGATGACTTGAGTCACAGATGACATATGATCCAAACCAGTGATATATGTCTGTACCTGACAGAGGGAATTTTTCATCTTGGGAGTCTGGGTTGCAGCTTTAGCAGCAGGTGCTGTGAATCTCAGTGAAGCAAAACAAGCTCCTAAACTCACTTCTCAGCTCAGACATAGGGCAATGTGTTTCATAGGACCAGAAATAAAGGGGGAAAGTTTGCTTTTTTCTATTTTCTAAAATAAATCTCTAAATCATGGAAGTCTTCAGCTTAGTTTTAGACTCTACAAGCTTGGTTACACCTTTCAATGTGGTGTTTTTGTTTTGATTGGAGCCCATCTTTCTCACCCTGGGTCCCTTCCCTTTTCTCAGCATACCATTGATTCTACCATATACCAGCCTTGTGGGAGCAATTCCTGTGCACACTTCTACACTGTTCCTGCTGCTTCTAATTTTACCTTCTTCAGTCACCTGAAACCTTCCAAGGCCTCCTTCAAGATTAACTAAAGCACCGGCTTCTTTGTGAATTTTTTTTACTCCACCCTATTTCCCCACAGTTTGTCGTTATCTCTCCTTACTTTCTCTGTGTGTCTGAATATACATTTTTTTTTTTTACTGTTCAGATGGCCATACAATGTACTGTCCCAATCAGGGCATTTTTGAGGCTAAAGAGGTACAATGTTAATAATTATGCTCAGACACCAGACATAAACAATGACAGTTCTAGCTAACCAAGATGTATGGTCATTCTAATTATAATATTTATGGGATCACATTACAGAAGCATCCCCCTCCTGCAACCAGGCTGGGAGGAACAAGACTGAGTTTTATAGCTCAGGAAGTGGCCATTGGTATCTAAATATTTAGTTTACAGTTTCCGCTTTGCTATTCCTGCCTTCTCCTAAAGATTTCTTCAGGGAATCACCCTACTTTGCTCGTTGCTTCAAATCTCTGTGCATGTGTTCTGGATGGAATTAAATCTACTCCCTTTTATCTGATTTAAGTACGACTCAGGTTCCACTGGTCAAAGCACCACAATTCCTTGGCCAAATCCTTGGTTCAAATCTGCCCATGTTGGTTTAACCACAGCCAATCTTGTGGATTTTGTCCAAACCATGGAGGAATAGCCCAGTTTTAATTTTAGTTGCTATACTGTAAACCTGAAACTGCCAGGGAACCTCTCACCTCCAAGAAGAGATGTTCTGTATTGAAAAATACAGAGCCAAGACATGGATACACCAAAAGGTCACTGGAATCCACCCCGACCCTCTCACCCCTCCACACTTGCCTGTATCGAGAACTTTTTTTTTAAAACTGTGCATTTCTGAGGTGCATGAACTCAAAAATTATGTTTTTTGTAAGGTCAGTTTGAGTTGTGTTTCTTTCCTTTATAAGAAAATAATTTCCTGGCTGATGAGTCCTGGGTCACAGAAGTTACTGGATAAAGAATGGTCGAAAAAGTTAAGTCAATGGAGCAAGAAGTTACCCCTGAGAAGCCTAAGGTCTGTGGCTGATGGCAGTAGCTCTCCCACCTGCAGTTCTCTAAAGCCCATGTCCAAGTTGCCTCCAGTCATTCAAGAATGCTCTGCCCTATCACTGGTTTCCTTCAAGGTGAGCTACTGGGGCAATCGGCACAGGCCCTGGTTTCCATTTGCTTCTTTGCTTTTCTATTTCTTGTTAGTGACTGGGTAGTAATTTATGAAAAGCTAGTGAGGTAATAGGAGGTGTTACTTTCAACTGATGCCTACAGAAGTTATTGGAGGTGTGAAATGTGCCATCTAGACAAAAGCCATCTTGTTCACTTCCCATTACCAAGATTGAGGGACTTTGACTCGAAGGAACTGAGACCAACAAGCAATTTACACTGCAAATTAGATCTAAATTACCCAATAACTATTTCCTCTAAGAGTTCTTCTATAAACATATACAGAAAGAAAAAAAATATTTTAGGGGTCTCAGACACCAAAGCCTATGAAACACTTTTAGGTTAGGGAGGGGTAGATATTGTCATAATTACTAATAGTCCCTGCCTGGGGTAAAATCTCACCAAAGAGGCCTCGCTGTGCTTAATACCTGGGGGAGCACAAATCAGTTCACTTGTTAGTCCATCATTCCTCTTTAGATTCTGGGAGAAATGAACTGGAGTGGAACTTCCTGCCAAAATGACTTAAGAGTATAGATTTCAAACTATTCTTTTGAAGGCAGGAAGGGAGTGGAGCATAAAGAATGCAATTTTGATGAAACAAGTGTATATTTGGAATCATTGTATTTGGGGAATTGGATTAAAATTCACCTTTTCTATTCCCCTGAACTAAATAGTAAATGGTATTAATATTAATTAATATGTAAAATGATAGCTTAATATTATCCCACCCAACCACCCATTATTTAATGAGTAATTGGACCCACTTTGGCATATCTCAGGAATCACATTACCCAGGACTTAAGGACTCTTCTTCCCCCTTCTTCCACCTGAATAGCTTAACTTACTTCATAGAGTATTGATTCTCTATTCCACAGACCCATTCTCTGTGTAGCTGAGTAATTTTTAACATCATAAATTAGACCATGTAATTCCTTAGGTTAAAATTCCTTACTGAATTTTCATTAACTTAAAACAAAAAATTTAAATAGAACTACCATCAGATCCAATGACAATAATTTTTGCATATTTATTTAAAAGAATTGAAATCACAATCTCCAAGATATATTGGCATTCCCATGTTCATTGTAGAACTGTTCATAATAGCTAAGATGTGATAACAATCTGAATGTCCATCTCCGATGAATACACTTAAATATGTGGCAGATACATACAGTAAAATACCATTCAGCCATATAAAAGAAGTTCTGCAATATGTGACATGGGTGAACCTGAAAACATTATGCCAAGTGAAATTAGCCAGTCACTGAAGGATAGATAACTGCTTGATACTACTTATATGATATATCTGAAAAAGTCAAATTCATAGAAACAAAGAGTAAAGGGACCAGAGATAGAAAGTTAAGAATCAATGGGCTTCAAGTTTCAGTTAAAAAGATAAATATGTGCTAGGGATCTGCTGTACAACATTGTACATACAGCCAACAGTAATATATTGTGCACTTTAAAATGAATTAAGAGGATAGAGCTCATGTTTATAAGCTCTTACCACAGTAAAACAAAATTAAGAAAAAATTTCACACTTGTGGAACATTCTATAATGCCCTGTCTGGTCCCTCTATGTTCAGCTCATATTAACCTTATCCTCAATCACTAAATTCCAGCTAGTTTTTTTTTTTTTTTAAGGTCTCAGATATTCTGTGTTTATTTCAACCTCAGGGCATTGGAACATGTTATTCCTTTGTCTGAAGGGCTATTCCCTCCTCTCCACCCAACTTTCCTATACAATTTTCTTGCTTTAAAGCATTGGGTAACAGCAGATTAGTGCACTTGTTTATTGTGTCTCTCCTCAGTAGAGTGCAAGATATAGGAAGAAAGGTGGGGATCTGATCTATATCATAGGCCCCTCTGACCCCTGTCACAGGGGTGATACTGGATGAATATTTGTGGCGATAGAAGAGAATCCCATGGATGGCACAGAGTTCACACCCCACTTCACTGAAGACCACTTTCCCTATTCCCAGTGACTGTCATGTGACCCTTAAGAGTGGCATCCTCTCTTCACCAGTCCTGGGCACTGGATATTCAGAAGCCCCCCCCCCAAAAAAAAAAAGCTCTTTAAAAATCATAAATATTAGGTCTAGCATGTACACTGGAGATACAAGTTTACAGACGGCAGAGCCCAAGGCTCATGAAGCTTAAGTGGCTTGTATCTGGAAAGATGGCTTCTTCCCTCCTGCTCTAAGTTCCCTGATGACAGAATGTTCTCAGAGCCATCAAGGACTTTTCTCCTTTATTTACCCCTTGGAGTTAGAATGAATGAGATGATTAATGAGTCAGGGAGATGAGCTAGGTATGTGGGTTCTGCTCTCAGTCACTCTTTGTATTTGGGATCTGCCACAGGACATATACATTTGGCACTGCTCTTTCTTGCCCTAAGCCTTACCATGTTAGGCTAATTGTCCAACTGGGGGAGTGTGGTAGGTTTCCACATCTGGATTTAGGTACATGCTGGGCCAGGATGTCTGCACACATGTTTTGCTTTTTCTGCTTTTACCAGTTTAAAAGGAAATAATTTTCTAATTCCTTTGCCTGTGTTCCTTGGTTTCATAACCTGTTGAAGTTAGTTCCCCTGTATCCCAACACCAAAGCCCCACAGTTGACCCATGGCAGAATTAGGGAGTAGGATGCAAGTTTTCCCAAGCTCTAGCTCTGATTTCCAGTGAGTGATACTCATACCTCAGGCAGATCCATGACAGCTCCCTTCTCAGCATCCCATGAAGTCTCCACTACCCTCGGCACCCCACAACCCAGCCCTCAAAGGAAAAGACTGCCCCAATCCATGATTTTCCCAGGCTGATTTTAGTTAAAGACATATTTGTAATGATTTCACCATGAACATGTCTTGAAGCTAATGAGGTAAATGTTTATAGAGTCAATTTAATAGGAAAACTTGTATAATGATCAGACTAATGAGATAAATGTAGATGTCTCATCATAAGTTAGTCAGGTTATGAATATATATTTTATCATCAACATGTTTAACTTTGCTTTTCCAAAATTGTCTTGTCAATTCTATATTTTTTGTTTTATATTACTTTGCCTTATGCAGCCTCTTTAAGCTATTATTTCATTTGATATTTATCTGAACATGAGATTTGAATATTAACCTTCTTCTAGTTGATACATATTTCAGTTAATTATTGACATACATAAGAATTATACTCTGCTCTATTATTGCTCCAACTTAATTCTTATAATATTTGGAATGAACTAGTAAGTGGGCTTTTCTATGTTTAAGTAAAACATTTTAAAAAATTATCGGGTATGAGTATGACCTTGCTCGTTGGAACCAATGCCTTTCCTGGTTGTTCTGGAAACAGGAGGAGAAAATCATTTAACAATGAAAAACTAATGAACACATTTCTTTATCAAGAAGCTTGACAGTTTTCTTGTTACAACTTAAGAGCAAAAAAAAAAAAACAATAATAAAAATATAAATAAACTTAAGGAGCAAGCAAACAAAAATATCTCTTCTGTAGTCATGCTCTTTTTCTCTGCGAAGTCCTACATCTGGAAGAACAGTGGATCAATGGACATTTTAGCTGAAGTATCATCTCCTCTTCCATTTGGAGACTGGGCTTCTAAATGTGTGTGTGTGCGTGAGAGAGAGAGAGAGAGAGAGAGAGAGAGAGAGAGAGAAAGAAGTGGTTTATGAACTCAGGCTTGAGACTGTGTGCTATATTATAGAGGTTCTTGAGTCTCCGGTATAGTCAGACATAGAATTTGATTTCTTATATTTTTGTTTTTTCTATTATCAACCAGCCAATAAGAATATACAAAGAACACCCTTGAGATGTAGGAATGTGCTAAATCTTAAAGAAACTACAAAAAAAATGGTTTCTGTCTTACTTCTTACTAGTTCAAAGTCTATCAGTGTATTGGAGATGAACAGATCTGTCTTTTTATCTATCTATCTATCTATCTATCTATCTATCTATCTATCTATTTAGTCTGGTTTGTGCCACAGCACCATTCGCTCACCTAAGCCCTAACTCCAGTCAAGATCATTGTCTCTGTTGATTCTTTCTGTCTTGGTTGGAGCATAGGCTAAGCTACTGAAGGAGACATCTAGACACAGAGAGAAATAAACGTTTGTTTCTTTCACATCCAATAACCTGGAGGTGGGAGTTGCAGGCTCAAGCCTTGGCTGTGCTCCACAAAAATCATTCAGGGACTCAGACTCCTTTCATCTCATGCTTCTACTGTCCCCAGTTGGTGGAGCAGTCTCATTTTTATAGTCAAAGTTGGATCAAAGCAGCTCATATATTTTGGCCTTCATAAAGTAGTGATTGCATCTATGATATGCAATTCCATTTTGTATAATGGTATTTACCAATATCCAGTTATTTCCCATTGATGAGCACACAGAGGGTTATGCTTCATCATACTCATGGTTAGGCATGGCTATGTGATGAATTTTGAGCCAACGGCCCTTGATTCACTTCTGTGCTGAAGTTTTAGTTGCTGAGACTTGACTTTCTAGTTCTTGCTTTCCTTGCCATGGTAACTACAAAACACAGGTTGACAGTGAGGTGCTATAAGATCTAAAACTACATCTAACAATACATAGAAGACAGCTACCACAGAAAGTCACCCAGGCTTGCAGGAGACTTTTATGAGCAAGAAATACATTTTTTTCCTGTTTATTCCACAACATAAGCTAGCCTACCTTATTACAGCAAACAAATGTGAAAGTTCTAAACATTAGTTCTACCCATGTTTTAGCCCCAAGAACAATCATCTGGATACTCCTGGTTCAAGGGCTGGCTGGGCTGTTTTTACTCCATTACAATGGAAACAGAGGAGGTCAGATAGTGGCAGCTGGGGAACCTGCCCCACTTCCTTGCTCAGTGTTGCACTTGCTTGCTCTTATCCATTTTTCAGTCTGTGCACATCTCACTCATCCTTTGAAGTACAGCCTTTTGTAAACTCCTTAACTCACTCCTAAGTTCTGATTGTTCAATATTTATAACTATTTATTATGTGTATTCATTTGAAAGGGTTATGGACTACCCACTCACATGCAGGCATTGTGCTAGACAGCATGTATACAGCAATGACATGATTTCCAACCTCTACACCTTGCAGCTTCCATCTGCCTAACATAATGTCCTACCCAGATTACCTAGCTGATGAAAAATGCTTGATTGGATATATGGAAGTCAGCAATGTGTCAGCAAATAAATAAATATTAAGTGTCAAGGCACTATTGGCAGATAATGGTAGGGAAAAATCTGAAGATATAAATGCTTGAGGGCAAGGATCATATTTGTCTTTGGCCCTGTCTTATCTCCTGTACTGATCTTTGAGCATAGCACAAAGTATATGCTTAATAATATTTGCTGTTTGGCTGAGGATGGTCAGATTAACCAGGTAAGTCCTCATAAAATATCTGAATAGTCAAGAGAAGACAGAGGACTTCTAGGGTAAAGAATCATGAGGCAGGGAACTGGACAGAAGGGATAGTGTACTACAAGGAATCTTGGAACATAAGTTTGAACAAGTATATAGGGTGGGATTCGATTTTTCATAGATTTCCAGGTCTTCATTTTCTGAAAAGGAGAAGTGTAAAGCTACTTTGAAAAAAAAATGGTGGTACTGAGATTAAAACAGTTTTCCAAGTAGATTGGGGTATAAATATTGGAGTATAGAAAATTACTAAGTGAATATGATAGTAATGAAAGCCTAGAAGGGGTTGTAATGGTGCACCTGGGTAGAAAAGGGACAATCTAATGAACATTTCCAAAAGAGGATTAATAGGAATTAGTGATTTAGAGTATAAAGATTAAAGGGAAAAATTGGTTGGAAAAGAGCAATTGTGGAATCCAGCTTGGAATTGTGAAATGAGAGTTGTATCAATAAAGTGATAAGCATGCTTTACAAGAGGAATCTGTGACGAGTTTAATTTGAGTCATGTCCTATTTGCCAGGCAGGAGGATGCCCATATAGGGATGCTGAGCAGGCAGCTAAGCCCTGGAGAGTTGATACTGAAGATATGAAGCAGATATGAAGATAGAGCCTTGGAAGTCACATTCTATGGACATACAAGCCCTCCATAAACTTCTGCTCAACTTTAATGTTTTCCAGCACATGCAAAGGTAAATACAACCAGTCATCAATACAATTGTGAAGGGTTTTTACCTTTTTTGTGCTTTCTCTTTGTTGGCAGAGCCCCTGGACCACCAACAAAGGAAGAGGAAGATACCAGATCATCTGGAGGAAGAATAGGGTAGACGGTGGCTGAGAGAAAGAGAGTGATAGAAAAAGTGCATCCCAGAAAAAATGGCATGGCTAGGAGGCATAGAGTCCTAGAGCAGAGGCACACAGGCAACTTCTTTAGCAATAAGGAAGTAAAAGATGAATGTGTGTGTGTGTGTGTGTGTGTGTATCTTTGTGTACACATGTGTATATACACAATCAAATGCATATAAATTCAGAAAAAGAGCAAAACATGTTTTTCCTCAACCAGCTCTGCCCCTTAAGTTTCCAATCATCTGCTATTCCTGTATTTATTTAATAAGGACTGTCTGAGTACCACTTATGTGTCAGACACAGGAAAAGTCCTAGGGTGACCATGGTCTCTGCCCTTACAGGATCCATGTTTTAAAGTAGATACATACAAAGTAATTATCAAATTATGTGAAGTATAATGTGTAGGACTATGTGCTTGGGTTCTCCTCAAAGTAAGACGGTTTAGGTAGAGATCTGCAGAACAAGAAGTATTTTAGATCAGTTATACTTTGACAGTAGCTCATTTGGGAAGATACTAGCCTGATAGCCTGAAGACATGGGCCTGACCATGAATGACCAATGTTCATAGTAATTTCCATTTCACCTGCCACCCAGTTCTGTCACTAGTTCAAATGTCAAACTAGATGGGAATAGATGACTATTTTCAGCTTTGGAGACTTGAAATTGCCCAGCCTGCATTCTCATTTACTTTCAATGTTACTCTGTAGGTCTGTCCTTGGGTTTAAGAAATGGGGGAAATAAGGATGGCAGAAAGATGTTTTTACAAGTGGGATGTCAAGAAGAAAATGATAGTGGAAGTTTGGGGTAAGGGCAAAAGATGATGCATAAGTAAATTGTTTTTATTCAATTTGTATTTTTTTTTCTTTTTCCTATTCATTGGATTAAAACTTAATCCAGTGGTAGAGCCAGGATTGGTGTTGTAGAATCCTAGTTCTACAGATTCTCAAGTAGAGAAGCCAGTGTGCCCAGGGATCCTTGTTCTCCTTAAGATTGTTAGAGGATTGAGATTTTCCTGTGGGTTAAGCACCACTAGGAACAATTTTATCCCCAAAACAGAGTCTGCTTCCATATGTCCTTCTATTTAGGATTCATTCACTATCAGCCTTGTATTTATCCCACCTTTACTTCCCCAAGCAATATCTCCTAACAAATCCTTTTTTTTTTTTTAAATTGTAGAATTTCTGCTGCTTTGAGCTGTGAGTATATATGACACTGGTCTTTAGAGGGGAGGATGTGGGGCAGGGCGGGTGGAGGGGGTTGTGTGGGAAGGATATTGGGAGAAAAAGAATCCATCTGTATTTCTTTTTTATAGATGTCTTTATAAGAAAAAAGATAATCTGAGGAGAAAGAATATCTCAGTTTTTAACCATGTGGGAGGGTAGGTGTGGGTGCACAGAAAGTTAGACATTCAGGAATATAAAGAAATAACTTTGTTTCATACTTTTTCATACTATATATACACACATATACATATATTATATGTATACATATTAACACTTATTTGTCAATTAAAATTAAATTCTCTGATTAAAGTTTTAAAAGGTAGTATGATGGTGTACAAATGAAGGCTTTAATATCTGATAACTATATATATATATATATATATGTGTATATATATGTATATATATATATACACACACACACACACATATATGTATATATTATGAAGGGAAAAACCACATAGGGTATCCAAGAGAACTTTTAGTAATAATATATAATATAGTTACTACATTATTTTAAAGATTTAAAATAATTAAAACTTTTTTCAGTGTAAATATTAATAGTCATTTCAACAAATTAATTTTCATTTCTAATTATAATTTAGTTGGAAAACATTTGTTGATAGCACGTGATATGAAAGTAATTTATTTTTTACAAAATGTGTATGGCATAGTCCCTGACTTCAACAGTACAAATATGGTAGAGAGAATTAAATAAAGTTAACATGGATTTTGAAGAATTGGTTTGGGTTTAAGGTAACTAGGAATAATGTCCTGAAAAAGGTAGCCTTTAAACTGAGATTTTTTTTTTTGTGGGGGTGGGGGGTACTAGGGATTAAACTCAGGAGCACTCAACCATGAGCCACACTCCCAGCCCTATTTTGTATTTTATTTAGAGACAGGGTCTCACTGAGTTGCTTAGTGCCTCACTGTTGCTGAGGCTAGTTTTGAACCAGGGATCCTCCTGCCTCAGCCTCCTGAGTTGCTGGGATTGCAAGTGTGCACCACCAAACCTGGCTGAGTTGGGATTTTTAGTGTGGGCAAATTACAGCATGCAAGCTGGTTATGACTGGTATTTCAGGTATAAGGAATATGTGATAAAATCATGAAACTCCCATAAACCCAAATAGTGGGTAGTTGTTGGCAAAAAGACAGTGAGATGACAGGATTATGGACTAAAGCTGGTAGAACCTTGCAGGGAGGAAGGGCATAAGCCATGCTCAGGAAGCTGGGATTCATATCCTGGGGAGGCCCAGGAACCTTTTGGGCCTCAAGGTTGAACATTCCAGTGGTACATTAGGAAAGTTAACCTGATACCAGACTGGGGAAGAGAGGTGGAGAATATATGGAAGGAGGGAGGTAATGAGATTTCTCTCTGTACTTGTGGTTTAGGGTAGGACAAACTTCATGGGTGTATAATTCAAAGGGAAGACCAGAGCAGAGAGGAAAACTGAAGGTAAAAATAATATGTCTCAAATGATGGAGGTAAGTGGGAAGACCATAAATGGATGTGTTAGCCAACACACCCCTGCCCACTCTGAGAACTAAAATAGGCGGAAAAAAAGAAGAAATATAAACTATGTTTCAAAATTTCTAAAGAAGTAGAATTTAAACACTCTCATCGCAAAAGCATAAGTGGGATGATGGGTATGTTACTTAGTTTGATTTAATCATTCTATAATGTACTCATATATCAAAACATAACATTTTAAACCATAAACATACAGACTTATTATTTGTCAGTTAAAAATAAATTCACTGATTAAAATTTTAAAAGGTGGTGTGATGGTGTTCAAATGAAGGCTTTAATGTCTGATAGCAATTTGTTGGCATTGGTCCATATCTCCTGAGTCACTGGTCTAATATAGTAGAAATGTGAATATAGTTTTTACTCTGACATGGCTTTCACATAAACTTGAAAAGTTCAGTCAAATGTGGCTCAGCCATAGGCAATGGAAATTTTAATCCCTATAAAACTTATTAGTTTCATACCTTTTCAAGGAGGAGGACATCTTGTTAAAACGAAGAAAAACCTTGCTGATCTGCCTATGTCTATGACTACAGCCTTTAATAATTCTGAAGGCCCCAGCTTGGGAAGAACTGTCATCGGTATTGTAACTATCTATAGTCTATCCCTCTCCCAATTTCACAGGGATTTTGTGAAGATAAATAAAACAAGATAATACATGTAAAATATTTTGTCTATAAAAAGTTGCTATGTGAATATTATAGGTCTATAAAATAGTGCTATGTGGTTATTATAACACGTCAGAATAATCTGTGGTTGCTTTGTTGTTTGTCATTTGTATTCAGTCAGGTTACAAAAAGAATTTAAAGCGATTTCATGTGGTTTAATATTTCTAAGAACTCCCTACATATGTTGATGAAGGGAGGAGTGGTAAAGAGGATACTTTAAACCAATCAGGTGCACTGGAAATAATGGCATCTGCCAAAGTGACACTCCTTACACTGGTGATGTACCCACAATTACAGCTCTGGGGCTTGTCCAGGGAATAAACCTCAATCACTGACCCCTAGGACATAGTAATTCTGGGAGATTGTTCCTATCCAGGTAGATCATTTAGAGGACATGCTCCTTTCACAGATTTTTGAGAAAGAGGCTTTCTGGCCACATTTAAGTATCCATCAATCTTGTATCCTTTGACTCTATACTATATGCACTTAGTCCTGCCATTTGAAAAAGGAAGAAATGTGGAAATTGAAAGGGATGGCTTTTTCAAATAATGAATAACACTACCAACTCCCATCTCACCTCATATCACATGACAGGTTAGTGGGCTTGGAGGTAAAAATAAAAATGTGTTCAGTTTAGAAACGTTTGCTATCCCTGCATTCATTTAAATGATCTGTTCTTCAAAGTTGTAAGCTAGTAGACTTATTTTCTTACAAAATAACAGTGAATTATATTCACTAGTTTATGACATTAACAAGACTTCCTAAAACTGGAAACGAGTGTGGTCTGAGTGGTACCATAATCGGACATCCCATCGCTTCCTCCCTCAATTTGCCACTGAAATTGTTGGTGAGTGGTTATTTCTACTCCAGAATACTGGAATAAGTCTGTATATTCATTTTCTCATAGCATTCTTATGAGTCAGTATTTTACAGATGAAACTAAAAGCACACATAGTATTTTCTAAGTGAGTATGTTACTCAGGGTCTCTAGAGGAAAAGAACCATGACTATAAAAAGGGAATTTATTAGATTGGCTTGCACAACCAGAAGCTGGAGAGTATGGAGGAACCAAGAACTGCTCAGTCTAAGAAGCAGAAGCACAGTCCAGCTCTCTTATTGGGTGAAATCTTCTTTGGAAAAGTAAAAGAGCTGAAGTCTGATGTCCTCAGGTGATCACAGTAGCAATCAAGAATGGGGCTCAAAAAACAAGCCTATGTCTGCTGCTACTTCCTTGTTCTTACAACTTTTGTTCTACCCAAGCCTTGAACCTATTGGACAGTTCTGTCCATATTTAGGGTGATTCTCTGCTTCCATTCACTGTCCCACATGCCAATTATTCATAGCAACACCCTCATTGACATACCCAGAAGCCTCTTAATTTAAGGCATCTCTTAATCCAATCATGTTTTCAATTCAGATTAACCATTACAGTGAGCCACTAATACAACCCAAGTATGCACAAACAGAAATTTCTTTATTTTTCAGCAATAGGTCTCAGGTCTTGCATTCTGATGATATCCTGCTGATGACAGAAAACTCAATCTTGTCATATCAAGGTAAACTCATTTCCTTCTGATTTTTCTTAATGCTGCCTAATTGAGAGGTCTCTGGGATTCTCTTCCTCTCAATTCTTCAATTATCCATAGGGATAATTAAGTTCTAGGAAATTTATTTACCTGGGGGATAGATGTCAAGTCCCATGATCTGTGGTCCAACCTGGCTGACTATAGAAAATCTGATCTCCAGCATCTTTTGACTAGCTACATCAGTGGCTTCAGGAAATGAGTTCCCTTTTGATTTCTGTATGTTGGGTCTCCATTCGGGTAATTCTGTAGCATGATAAGTTCAACTCTAAGGGTTTTCTAAATCCCAAAGTCACCTTCAAAAGAAATTTTAGCCTCTCTTCCACACTAATTGGTAAAGCTTCCCTCAGTTTCATCCAACTAGAGGCATCCCTCACACACCACCACTCTATACTATCAGCGCCATGTTATGCTACAGTTGCTCTAAGAAATTTACAGTCTTCCTGAGCCATGCCTGGAGAAGCAACATGTCAATCCCCTTTATGTTCATCATCCCCTAATCTGAAAATAGTTTTATTACCATTTTCTCCACCCTATGAAGGGATCAAGCTCAGGGAGAAGGCAAGCAAGGGTAAATGCCCTCTTAGGAACACTCAATGTTTACTTCTATTGCACTTCTACACATTTTTCTCTTGTAAGTAGAATTATATTTTATTTTAGGAATTATTATATTTTTCAAGGGTGTCCTTGGAAAAGGCCTAGAAACAATTTCCATTCTTATGGTAATAGAATTCTTTGAGTCTACCCTGCAGCCTTGAAATACCATCTTCTATTAAAATAAACCAAGGCTACTTGGAGAGCTACTAACTGTAGATCTGGGGCAGTAAAGAACTGGAACAAGCCTGAAGCATTTCATAATGCCAGATGCAAAGAAATTATCAAAGAACACTAAAGTCACGTCAAAAAGACTCACGGGGTCTACTTAGGAAGGTCCCACTGGCCAAAGGTGGGATAGTTTGAGACTCAACAGGATCAAAACTGGCAATGGAGTGAAACTGATCAAATATGCTTAATTTTATGAATTAACATTTATGTTTTAAGAAGATAATTTATTACCATATAAGGATGATGGAGTACACATTTATTACTATGAAAATAGGAAAAATGTAAGAGAATAATCAAGCATATATACTATAAATGAAATGTACGGTTTGATAACAAACTAGTAGATGAAGAGAAGTGTCTCTTTATAAAATCTTCCAGTTAACAAATAAAAACAAAGTATTATGAGAAAATGACAATTTTATGGCCCCAGTGTATTTAAACTATGTAACATCAATTGTATCTCACAGTCAGGGAACAAGGAAGGAAGGAAAAATTTAATACCTACCAATGAAAAACTTACCACCACTTATACACTTGTCAGAGATATAGTAAATAACCCAGTTTATACTTCTGACTATAATTGCCAGATTGCAAAATATACAGGAAATGGAGAAAAATATTGAACTGCGCCAAGAGTATGAAACTGGCAAAATACGTACTGTGGAAATCTCTTCATGAAACATGCCCCCAAGTTCTTCAATATACAAACTGTAAGAAAACCAAAGATATGAAAGCAGCTGTATTTATAGACTAAGAGATAACATCAAGTTAACATCAAGTTAACAAAATATATTGAGTGTACTTAAAACACAATACATCTGGACTACTGAAATATCCTGTAGCTGTAGAGAAAAATGAGGAGTATCTCTATGAACTGATGCTCTAAAATGTTTTCCAAATGTATCTTTAAGTAAACAAGCAAAGAACAGGAAAGTATCCACAGTATGCCACATTTCATAAAAGAAACAAGGAGTGAATAAGAAAATACTTATTAGTCTTATTTGGGGGAAAAATACTCCACATGACTGATAAACTAGAAATCAATGAAATTGTTTAGGTTGGAAGTATGTGGGAATGGGAATGAGGCAGAGGAAAGGAGGAGCAAGTGACACTTCTTCCTACATATTTTTTTTTGTATAATTAACTATTAATGCTTTATATGCTCAAAAATAGATAATTAAAACCAATAAGGATGGAGGTGCCAAAATGGAATATAATCAAGTGAAGCTAACTTCACTACAGATGAAATGAAAATAATGAAGCAGCAGAGGGGAAGAATTACCGAAGTAACTTCGGAATATGATATGTTGCCATAAAATTCAAAAGAATTGAATTCAAAAGAATTGTACAAACTCCACAAATGTGAAGTCTGAAACTACTTTTTATGAATTCTAGAATTTAACAAATAAGTAAATATATAGTATACAATTCATTATATATATATATATATATATATATATATATATATATATACACCACACACACACATATAACATTATACATGCATGACATGTTTTTATTGTTGGAAGAAGGAGTTACACATAAGGAAAGAGGGGAAAGGGCTGGAATGAATTCTAAATGTAAGATTGAGATTGTGACTCTCAGTGTGAATTCATGGAATATGTAGAGATTGATATGGATGTGTGTTAGCAATGTACTATGTAACATGTTAAAATTATATTCTGTATCATATATTATAATTATATGATATTATGTGCATAATTATTTATGCAATATATCTTACTTATATATAATCATATATATATATATGTATATACACACACATTTCAGCTTGTCTGCAGAAATGGCATATATATACACACACAAACATACATATGTGTACATATATATATCTATCTCTACATATTTCATGAGTTCATATTAATACTCACAATCTCAAACCTGCAGTCAGAATTCATTACAGCCTTCCTCTCCACTTCTTATTTGCAACTCTTTTCCAACAATGAAAAACAAGGTATTTATGAATGCATGCATATATAAAATGATATTCTAGATTTACTTGTTTGCTCAATTCTACAATACACAGAAAGTTAAGAATAATGTATAATATTATGTTATAATATACCATACATGTCTATATCTTCATCTCTGTCAACTGAAAATGCCTAGAAGTAATGACATCCTAATGCTACTGAGCACATCCAATACACATATACTGGTTTTTGAATATTATTCTCCTACTAAAATTCCTGGGGATCCTTAGAAGAACAGCTTATGCTCTATAGGGACAGGGAACGTGCAATATGAGTTTGGGATATCTTGCACCAAAAAGAAAAGAGTGCTCAAAAAATTATGTGGATATTTCAGAAGGAAATAGGAGATGACAAGAACTTCCATTAGACAAATCTGAAACTCTCTAGGCAATAAAATAAATAATCATTGCTATGCTCTGGTTGTGATCTGTCCCTCAAGGCTCCTGCTTTGGAATCTTATACCCAGTGTGTCAGTGCCAGAAGTGATGAAACTTTTAAGAGGAGGTGACTACTGGAAGGGGTCAGGTCACTGTGGTTCTGCCTTTTAAAGGGATGAATGTTGGTCTCATTTTGTGACATGAGTTGTTTCTCACAAGAGTGGGTTATTTTAAAGGAGAAAACCCGGTCCCTGAATCACTCTCTGGATTCCTGTCTTGCACATAATCTCTCCCTCTTACATATGTACCTGCCATGATGCCATTTGCCACATTGTCTCAATATGTCGGTCAAGGGGGTCCTCATCAGAGGCTGAACTGATAAGGACACATGATTTCAGAATTTTAACCTCTAAAACTGAACTGAATAGTCTTCTTTTCTTTATAAAGCCTCAAATAATTCAACACAGCAGCAGAAAATGAGTTAATATGTTTGTTGTGGGTAGATCCCACAAAATAGGAATCTATAAATCCATAGTGATAGAAATTAATAAAGGAGTAAATGAAATACAAGGAAAGATTTTTTTTACATAGAAATCCAAGTAACTAACATAGAAATAATGATGTAAAATAGAAACTCTTCTCTTTCCCCCTTAGTTTTCTTTGGGGTACTGGGAATTAACCCAGGAGTGCTTTATCTCTGATCTACATTCCTAGTCCTCTTTTATTTTTTTATTTTGAGACAAGGTCTTGCTAAATTTCTGAGGTTGGCCTTGAACTTGCAATCCTCCTACCTCAACATCCTAAATTGCTGGGATTACAGGCATATGTCATTGCTCCCAGATTTCCCTACCAGTTTTAATAAGGAATGATTGGTATGAAAGTCACATATAACTAATGTATACAATTTGGTGAGCTTGTATGTATTAATATACTCATGTTACAATCCTCATCATCCAGGTAATACATATATCTATCATTCCACTAAAGTTTTTTGTTTGTTTATTGGGCTTTTTTGTTTGTTTGTTTTGGTGTGTGGTAAGAACAATTAGCATGAAATCTACTCTGTTAATAAATTTTTAAGCATATAATATATTATTGTTAACTATAAAAGCATACAGCAAATCTCTGAAACTTACTCATCTTGTATAACTATAATTCTATACCTATTGAACAATACCCCTATTCCTTGGAAGCCACCATTGTATTGTCTTCTATACCTTGGATTCTTTCCGATGCCACTTCTAAGAGTAAACATTCAATATTTGTCTTTCTGTTTCTAAGTTATTTCATTTATCATGTTTTCTAAGTCCATCCACATTATCTCAAATTGTGCAATTTCCTTCTTTGTTAAAGCACAATAATATTCCATTGCATGTATATAAGCAATTGGGATGTTTCTATATTTTGACTCAAGTAAATAATGCTGCAATCAACATGATAATTCAGATAACGGAAGGTCCTATTTTTAATTCTGTTGGGTGTATACCCAGAAGTGAGATAGGTTCACATGGTACTACTTTTTTTTTAAAGAGAGAGAGAGAGAGGAGAGGGAGAGAGAGAGAGAGAGAATTTTTTTAATATTTATTTTTTAGTTCTCGGCGGACACAACATCTTTGTTGGTATGTGGTGCTGAGGATCGAACCCAGGCCGCACGCATGCCAGGCGAGCGCGCTACCGCTTGAGCCACATCCCCAGCCCTGGTACTACTTTTTTAAAAAATTTTTTGAGGAATTCCCACATTGTTTTCCATAATGGTTGTAACCCTTTACATTCCCATCAACAGTGTACAAAGAGTTCCAGTTTTTCCATAGCCTTACCAACATTTACCTTTTTATCAATAACAGCCATCATAACAGATGTGGGTGATATTTTATTGTGGATTTCATTGGCATTGTTTTATTGAATAGTGATGGTAAATATTTATTTTTCATATCCTTGTTGATCATTTATATATCTTCATTGGAAGAATGTCTATTCTCATCCTTTGTTCAGTTTTTAATCTGTGCATTTGTTGAGTTTTAAGAGTTCCATTGTGTGTGTGAGTGTGTGTGTGTGTGTGTGTGTGTGTATGAAATTAATGCCTTCCAGATATAAGGTTTGCAATTTTTTTTTTCCTATTCTGTAGGTTGCCTTTTCACTCTGATGGTTTTCTTTGCTCTGTACAAATTGCTAGTTTGATATAGTCCCACTTAGCCATTTATTGTGATTTTGGTGTCATGTCCAAGAACACTGCCAAGACTGAGATCAAGAATCCTTTCCCATATGTTTTCTTCTAGGAATTATATGGCTTCAGATCTTATTTTCAGTTTTTAAATCCATTTTGAGTTATTCTTTATATATGGTGGGACAAAAGGCTCCAATTTCATTCTTTTGGTTGTGAAAATGAATATCCAAACACCATAAATTGAATAAGCTACCCTTTCCCATTGTATGATCTTGGCACCCTTGTGGAACTGCCCTTAATGGGAAATTGAGAAAATTTACATATTATGTATTTGGTCATAGTGTTATATACATGTTAACTTCCTGATTTGATAATAGTACTGTGGTTATCTGGTACTATGTTAACATTTATGAAGCTTGTAGGTATTGGGCATTTAGGCATCCTTCTACTTTCTTAAACATTTTTATATGTTTGAAATGATTTCAAAATCAAAATTTTAAAATTAAAAATAAAAAGAGCAAAAATTTTATAAGATTGAACTATAGTATAAGGCAGTGTGTGCTTGGGATATATAACTGTAAATAATACAAGGGAATAACTCTTACAAATATCAAGATGGAATCTACTTTTGGAGAGATGGAAGGGTCTATGATTAGGATGGGATTCAGGGAAAGCCTTCAGGGGCAGCTGGCAAAGGTTCATTTCTTGACTCAGATGATGATTATAAAGGTATTCCTTGACAATAATTCACTAAGCTATGTATTTGTTCTGTGCAACTTTCTGTATCTGTGTTTTATTTTATGGAGAAAGAAAAAAAATGGGCCTTGGCTTTCAGGATTTTGTCTTATACTATGAATAGAAAAAATATATTTTGTAATTCAAGACCAACAATTTCACTCTTTGCTGCTGCACCCCTCCCCTGACTCAGGCAATGGCAAGGCCCTACTGAGGTGGATAGCGCAAGTTGTCCATCCTCTGGAGGAGCGCAGTTTATTTCTGGGAATGGGCTGATTTATTTTTGTATTCCTTTAATAAGTATAGTTGCAATTTCTCATATGACCATTAAGTATGAAGGAAAAAACATGACTTTCCTAATTAATGCAACTACTTCTAAAGCATAGATCTGTTTGCTCTAAATGCAATGATTCAGCTGTGGAGCGTAAATTGTTAATGTCTAATGAAAAACTCCCTGTATTCCTGTCAAGGAAGTTTTCGAGAAATTAAATTAAAATCTAGAGAAGAAAAATTAATGTTAAGAAGACAGATTAGTGCTTAGTACTGGGCAACTTGTTCTTGTTCCTGTGCACAATGGTTTGTGCTCTTACTCTTGTTTGATTAAAAGTAATAACAAGTCAACCACTTGCCGTAACCATGGCACCGGTTCCAGTCAGTAAGTCAAGAAAGAATAGTCAAGGTATAGGCCAATAGTTTGGGACATTTGTAACTATTATTAAAAGTTAACTAAGCAGAAACAGCTCAAAACAAAACTTGAACTGAAAGTACAAATGCTTGCTTATGCATAAGCCAAGATACATTCTTCTATTCTAATTGTAGCTACATAATATTTTGTTTCTTTGAATAATGATTCCTGTTTTGTAACCACAAAGTACTGTGAGCCTGCCAAAATGAAAAGTATACATGATCAACTTCACAAGTAAAGATTGGGATCAACACCTTCACTTTAGTGTCTGTGTTGTTTCTCCACCCCCCTTTCGCCTACTCCTCACCATCCGTTCGTCTCCTGAGACCCCCTGTTGGAGCTGGTCTCCGACACTTTGCTCTTACATAAATAGACTCTTTGGGGGATATAAATATAATTGACTCAGTGAAGGAAAGAGGTCCCCAGAGAAATGGTTAGTAAAGAGAAAATTCCTACTAATATCTCAAAATTTCTCCCAGCAGAGAGAGAACTTAACCAATGCAATATACTTTTTACTGAGTCCCATGTCATTATCACCTCTCTGACCACCAGTTTACATAGCTTTATAGGATTAATAGGCATAAAAAAACACAAAATTTTCATACTTCCTCATCCTACTCTTGATAAACAAAAGTGACAAAGGAGTGGAAAAATAAAAGACTACAGTCACATTGCTAAAGGACATGGCTATGGTAAGGACGCTCAACACTCCCAGACTTGCTAAAATGGAACTGTTTCTACACATTGAGTAAGCAATGCTGTGCTACAGACACTGCGGATCTAGAGAACAGAGAGAATATCAGACTTTTGTCTTTAGGTATATGTAATTGCATGAAATAATTGTGAAATCTTGTTTATCATCAGAATTACCTAGGGGTAGAGGTTAAAACATATCTATAAAGCGAGATTACAAAGCCCAACCCGCAAAGACAAATTTAGTAGCTCTAAAGGTAGGTTTATTAATAACACACACACACACACACAGGAAAATCCCTTTTAGTCTTTTAGGAATGCTAACTTAAAATTGAAATCTGTCTGACAAGAGTAAAACCTTCACACCTACCAGCTTATAATTATGTAGATGATTATCCACAATGCAGTTCTGCAGTTAAGATGTTTAAAAGCAAGAGGTCCAAAAGCTAACTTTATCACATTGTAGAATGAATAACAATGAGAAAAATCACTAGTTTGAAAATGTTACTAACAAATACAGGCAAGGATCACAGTAGGTACCAAGTCCTTTGAGCCAAAGTTTGTTAGAATTCAGCATATCCACAAGCCTCAGGATGTCATTCTAACAAATTGCTTACCAACAGAAAACAAAAATGTTCTTTCACAGTGGAGATGCCTGGTGACCAAGTGCTCAAATTTGTGACTTTGAGCACTGGTGTGAGTAATTCAACATAGGTAAACTTCATACTATAAAAACCATTCAGGGCTGGGATTATGGCTCAGTGGTGGAGCGCTCTCCTAGCATGTGCAAGGCCATGGGTTCAATCCTCAGCACCACATAAAAATAAATAAATAAAATAAAGGTATTGTGTCCAACTAAAAAATAAATATTAAAAAAACTGTTCAGAACATAAAGTTCTCTTGCTAAAGATATCGAACCCAAATCTAAACATAAAGGAATCCTCAGACACATCCAGAATAGGACATTCTTTAAGTCAGTTGTCCTGGACTCTGTATAAATAATCAATATCATATAAAACAAACAAACCTAAGAGGCTAAAAGATTATGCTGAATTAAAAGAAACTAAAGATTTTTAATAACCACATAGAAATCATGAAACTTGACTGCATATTGGATTGGGGAAAATAGCCACAAAATATATTTTGGGGGACCATTTTCTACTGGAGAAATTTCATATAATGAACATATTAGATGATATTATTGACATATTGTTATTTGTCTTAGCTGTGATAATAATATTGTACTTCTGTAGAATAATAACACTATTACCAAGAAATGCTTTCTAATAAATTTAGGGATGAAAAGTCATAATGTCTGTACCAACTGGCAAAGGTAGATGATGGTTCTTCCAACTTTTTTTATAGTTTTTAAAACTTTCACAATAAAATGCTGGAAAGTACTCTTGCCAATATCTAGGATTATATAGGGTGCTATACAGGGCAGGACTATGTAACAATCCAAGTAACTCCTAGTAACATATGTTTCTGTAATATCCATTGTCAGCAAATAAAACATGAATCACTTCTTATATATAATTCAAAAAAGGTTATTTCTCTAATAAATGAAAAGGGACTAATAGAAAATAGAGATTCTTGAAAGAATTAATAAACTACTTAAGGAAACCTAAACTACACTTGCAACTCCCAATATATTTAATATTTAAATTATTAAGTTCTAAGAGTTGCTTTATATATTCATTTATCATAAGTCAATAATGAAATAATTAATGAGCAACTACTGTGGGCCAGGCACAATTCTGGATATTGGGGTTTGAAAAGCAAATCTGTAAACATGTTTTTGATTTGCAGCAGACAGAGTGGTCCCTTCAGGGACCCAAATCCTTACTAATAACTCTGGTAACATAAAAAAAAAATTGCCCTCAGAATCCTATTCACAGATTAGCAGGAAGATACTAAAAGTTTTCAGGTACATAACAGTTGGTGTTATTATGTGTTTTAATATTCTCTCTACCACCCAGCAAAAGCAAGAAAACGGAGTGAAGAAGAAGAAGAAAAAAATATAGTTCTAAGAAATGTGTTTTTAGGGCCATTGACTGCTTTTCTCTGTTATTTTATTTCATTTTTGCTAGGAAAATGGCTAATACAATCTTTTAAACTATTATACAGATGAAGGTTTATTTCATAATTAAATTATTAGCTATAAAATAATTGAACAAACAGAGACTTTTGGTTTTCTTAGGAATAATTCTTAGTGTATTTTAGGTCATTAAAATTGTTGCCTATCTTAAGAATTATTCTTATAGAAGATATGTTTAAAGTATAATTTAAAACTCCAAACTCTTTTAACTAGAACTTTGTAAAACACAAGTTATATGTTTTAAAATTTATTTTCATCTGTTTTGATGTTCACCAGCATAATAATACAGTTTTTATATTTATATTCTAGTTTTTTAGAATACTATCTGTTAAATGATTATGAAACTGTCTAGTGGTAAAATATGGATTGTTGTGGTGCTTGCCTCAGAGTTATTGGGAGGATAAACTAAGATACAGCATATAAGGTCCCCAAATGAGTACCCTGTACAACATAACTGCTCACTATTATTAGCAAGTTTTGTTATTAAGTTGTATTATTATTTTAAATATAATGAAACAAACTCCCATTGTTTACCAAGTTGAAATAATGGACCTGGTATACTTTCTGCCAAAAACAAATAAAAAACTGGATAAAATATATGAATCAATAAGATATTGGATATAAGGAAATGAGGAACAGTAATCCCTAAGAGATGGGAAACAAATAACATGACTATGACTATTCAGTTGCTGGTTGATTAGTTCATGGGCTCGAGGAGACTATCTGAATTTGGGGAAAAAACACCCAAAAGGATGAGAAATAAAAGTGCTCAGATTACATGCAATGCTAGGAATGGTATTTATGCCTCAATTAAACATTAGAGAGTAAGAGTAGATAAAAAAGCCAAACTCGACTACACGCTGCCTTCAATAAATCTACTTTAAATAAAGAGACACAAATAGTTAAAGGATGAAAAAAGACTTACTATGCTGACACTTAAAGATAGACCAGTACTTTCAGAACCAGGTATGTTACCAAGGACAAAAAGTCATCTCAAAATAATAAAGAATCTAATCTTAAAAGAACATAGTGTCTTGATTGTTTATAAGCTTAATAACAGAGCTTCAAAATAAGTAGAAAAAAAACCTACAGAAATACAAGAAGAAATAGACTAAATAGTTTACACTTCTGGTCAACATCCCTCTCTCAACAAGAAAATACAAAATTTGAACCATACTATCCACCAACTCATCCTAGTCAACATTTGTAAAACATACCCAACCCCATAAAATAAACCTTTTCAGGTGTACACAGAACATTTACAAGATAGATTATATTCTGGGAATCTAAAGCAAGTTTCAATAACTGTACAAGAATTCAAGTCATATAGTGTATATTCCCGGACCACAAGAGAATTAAATTAGTAATTAACCTAGATAACCTTAATAATGGATGATATCTTGAAAATCCTCAAGTACTTCAAAATTAACCAATATACTTTTAAATAACCCATGGGTTAAAAGAGAAAGTATTTTGAATAAAAATGTAAGTGAACATGTAAAATATATAGTTACAATTAAGCAAGTACTTGGAAAATTGTAGCATCAAATGTTTGTATTAGAAAAGAGGGAAGATCTAAAATCAAAGACCATAGCTTCTTCCACCAGAAAGTAGAAAAGGGGTAGCAGATGAAGTATATAGAAGAAAAAGAATCAAACATAAATCAATGAAATATAACACTGAAAAAAAAAAAAGAGAAGACCAGTGAAACCCAAAGCTAATTCTTGGAGATAAATAATCTTCATAAATCCCTAGCCCTGCTGATCAGAAAGAAAACACACATTACCAATAGCAAGAAAGAAAAAAAAAAAGATTTTGCTACAGAGTCTACAGATTTTAAAAGGGACAATGAAGGAATATTCTGAACAACTTCATGTCTGTAAATTCAACAACCTGATTGAGATGGACTTGAGTAAAACACACTATCAAAACTCTGTCTAAAAAAAATAGATAACCTGAGAAAGAATTCAGGCTTTTTTTTTTTTTTTTTTTTTTTTTTTTTTAAGAAACTGGATATGTAGATCAAAGAAAACGTTAGGCCCTGATAGTTTCACTAGTGAATATCACATCATACAAAGTTATAATAACATCAATTTTATGCAAGATCTTCCAGAAACTGAAAAGAAGGGAATATTCACTTCTCATTTTAGGAGGCCAATACTACTTTTATATCAAAACCAAGCAAAGGCATTATAAGAAAGAAGAATTATAAAATAGCATCCCTCATAAATACAGAAGTGAACATTCTTACCAACATTTAAAAATCATATGTCCAATAAAAGGAATGGACATAAAGCATAAGTAAATCTCAAAATCATCATGCTGAGTGGAAGAAACTAGACAGAAAATGAATACATACTGTATGATTTGATTTACATAAAATTCCAGAAAATGCTAATAATGGTACAAAACATACCAGTGGTTGCTTAATGATATGGGAGTGCTGAAGCTGGAAGAAAGACTTTGTTTTTTTTTTGTTTATTTATTTATTTTTTTTTACTAATGAGGAAGCTTCTAAGCACCATACATCTATCCTCTTGATTATAACGATGGTTTCACATGTTTATAAATAAGTAAAAAATGTCAAATAGTGACTTCACAGTTGCATACTTCATTTATCTCAAATTAGCCTCAGTAAAGCTGCTAAAAAAGGTATTGAACTATTTTTAATCATAGTGAATAAAATAGTATTATAGTGAAAAATATATTGTGCTTAAATGAAACAAAATATTTTAGTTATTTTTATTTTTATTCTATGAATGTTCTAATATCTATAACTTATCAATATATTGCATATATATGAATTAAGAGTAGTTATGTATGCTATATATCAGCACACTCAAAGACATTTTATACTTCTGGTCTGATAATTTCTTGTTATGAATTAATAAACACTCAGTTTGGCTGGGAAGAAATATCAGTAATGTTCCTATAAAATATGAACTGAGTAGTACAACCTCACATCATGTCATCTTATGTGAATTAGTTGCTAAATATACCTCTAGGCAACTAAAAGAAGTTCACACGTAAGTGGAGCTATTTCATCTAATAAGTTACATTTTGACAAATATCCACCCAAAACAAGATTTTATTTTTAACTTAATATTGATGAGATTTTTTTCTTTTGTCAGTAGACAGATACTAGGATCATTAATTTTAAAAAACTTCTTCCAGTTGCTATGACAAAAAACAAACCATTAACCTATAGTAAGACATGTTGTATTTTCCATTATATTTAAGGTGGAAAAGGATATGCATTTAATCTTTTAAAATAAATATTAGAAATATGAGATAAAAGTTAAGAAGTAGGATGATTAAAACATCCATTTAAAAATGACAACAACATTTGTGTGCTGAGCACTGGGGTGATCCGATGTAAATGTGAGACCATTAGGTCCTATCCTGGAGTTGAGTCTTTGGAGACTCCTTTGAGGTAAAAATGATGTTCTTTTTGGTCCTGAAAGATGAATGAGGATTTAGCAGATGAAAAGAAGGAAGAAGGTTGTAGTAAACAGAGTTTAACAAGAGACCTTTTTTTTTTAAGTAGATGAATATATATATATATATATATACATATATATATATATATATATATATATATGTACATATATATATATATATATATATATGGCACAAGGATAAGTTTTGGTAAGCGAGGTCTTTTATGTAGGCGATACTAGAGACCACAGACTCTAATGTGGGATCAGAACTCAAGTGGTAGGAAGATGATATCTTCAAGAGAAGGCAGCCAAACAGAGAGAAAAGAGACCAAGTGGGATAGGAAATCTGAACCCTGTGGTGTTAGATTTGAGTTAGAGATATTAGTAATAGTATGGTTTTCAGTATGTGTAGACAGCTAAGTATATAAGTAAATATAGATGTTAGTGAATGTGTGTGTGTGTGTATATACACACACACACATACATATACATATATAAATAGGTATGTACCTATGTGTATTTATGCACACACATACAGACATACATACATGAACACATACATACATCCTGAAATCCACTTTCTAAGGATACTCTTGGGAACAATAATCTAGAAACAATGAATATACCTAGTACCCAAATCATATTTTCTGATTACCATTTTCTTCTGAAATTAACTAGAGCTTCTTAAACTTGAGCAGGGAAGGTACAAAATAAGTCTTTCTTTTTGTTTTAGAAAACAAAAAAGTACTCAAAGAATGTTCGGGACCTGTTAGGACACAGGAGAGAACCTGAAGAGGATCACCCTGCCCAAATCTGAGGAAACTGAACATTAACATAAATATTATAGTAGTTTATTGAATAAAGTAGAAATGTATGAATATAATGATAAAAATAAGCAAAAATATTGAAAGTTTCAGGAGGAGCAGGAAATTTATGTACTCAAAAATTGTCTCCCTACAAAATAATTACAAAGAAAGAATTTACAGTGAAATCTGATAGACACCACCTTAATTCAGTGATGAAAGTTAACATAAATAATGTAAAATTTGAATCACATGTCAACTTCTAAGAAGCAGGGGAATAAAGTACCACCTCTATAAGATTCCAGTCAAAGATGCATAACATGAATGAAGAAACAAACACTTCTTTAGGAACTTTCTACAGAAATAGCTAGCATATAGTCTTTAAAACTGTTGATTTCATAAAAGACAAGGAAAGATGAGGAAACTCATCCAGATTAAAGAACACTAAAGAGATATGACACCTAAAAGCAACACATGGGTGAAACTTTCAGGAGGTAAAATGTTTTTCTGAAAATTTGCTTCTCCTTAAAAACAATGTGGAACCAGGGAGTTGGATGCCAAAAATGATATTTTGGGAGAAGTCTTGAAGTTAACCAATGGTTCACCCTAGCCTGAGAAGTGTTTATTAAAAATAGCTGGATCTTGGTAAGAAGAGTGAGCTTTGTGACATTTTAATATGCTCTATTCTTAATCTCCACTCTCCAGGACTGCAGAAAGCCTTAAAATCAGCAGCTTTGCAAATAAAGTAGCTGGGGAAACCACTGCCTGTCAGTCAGTGGAAGGGGCAGAATAGTTTAGAGCTTTCAAAGAGTCCCATCCATCCAGAATTATCACCTTCTGACCTGTCTCTTAAGATGCCCATTCACAGGGATCATTATTTGATATGCCTCACAGTTTACTCAGTGGGAAAAACTCTATTCTCAAGGTATTTGTTCAAAATAGTAAGTGGCAATTGATTAACATAGCAGCTGACCAAAAGAAAAGAGAAACTCATCACAGTGGCTTGAGATGTAAGAATGGATTAGGGAAGCATAAGGAGAAAAATATAATAGTGTACATGTGCGTTGAATTGATAACCCAAAACATATGTTTAAATTCTAGCCCTCAGTATCTGATTGTGACCTTATTTGGAAATAGGTCTTTACAGGCATAATCAAGTTTAAAAAAATAACATCATACTGAATTGGGATGGAGCTTAAATCAAATTATTGACGTCCTTATAAAAAGAGAGAAATTTGGACACAGGTGCATACATAGAAGTAAAGTTTTGTGACAACACAGGAAGAAATAACAGTAATACAGCTGCAAGCTGAGGAGCACCAATGATTGCCTTTGCCCACCAGATGCTATCAGGAAACAATGATTATTTCTTAAGAGATTTGCAAGGGAACATGGCTGTGCTGATAGCTTGGTTACTGATTTCTACCCCTTAGAATTGTGAGAGAATAAGTTTGATTATTTTAAACAGAATTAAAACAACAGCTCCTGCCGGTTTGTTACAGCAGCCATAGGAAAACATTTGTAGCAAACAAGAGGCTGGACAAAACTAAAGATCTGAAGAAAGAGATGTCTATAAGGGGCTTTGGAAAGTCTCAACATATTCCTGGGACTCTCATAAGGCACATGAAAAACTTTGAAATGCCCAGGAAAGATCTAAGAAGGCCCAAATTTCTCAACTCTGGGTGGGATTAAGGCCCTACAAAATTATGAAGTGAAGTCCAGGACAGGATTGTAAATCTCCTGAGTATTGAAGTCCTGCTCCAACGTACACTTAGAGTCCCTCCATAAAAGATGGGGAAGTTATTGATCTAATAATTAAGAGAAGTTTCTATTTAGTGGTAAGCTTATCACTAAGCTACTTGAACATAGTTAGAAGGTAATTCAGGGATTGATGGAAAATATGGATATTTTAGAATCAATCAAAGAAAGTAATTGAACAAACAGCAGGAACAATACACTACATGTGGCTATCAAGAAACAGATTTACATAGATGCCATACATCATTGAAAACAGCTAGATTTTGACATAACCATATGATCCTTGCAGAGAAACAAGAAAGCAATCATAGGAAAAAGTTTAAAACAGTAACAGAGAAAGAATCCTCAATAAAATGAATAGCTGACATTTATTAGGAACTATGATGCAGTGAGATGACATAGGAAAAGTGTAAAGAGGAAAAGATTATGAAGCAGAAGTTCTAATTCTACACTTCTAAATTAAAAAAGAAATTAAGACATTTAAAAGTTAAGATATTTTAAAAATTTAAGACATTTAAAGAATTGAATTATCACTAGTAGATATGACCTACAGAAATATTAACACATGTCCTTTGGAGTGATATGAAAGGACACTAGGCAGTAACAAATGTGCACAAAGAAATATAGAGCATTGGTTAAGGTACAAATGAATATAAAAGACATTATGAATTTTTTTTGCTTGCAACACCATTTCTTCTCTTACCTGATTTAAAAGATATTTGCATAATACAACAGCCCCAAAACTATGATAATGACATTATGTTGTATAAATACATAACTTCATTGCCTATAACAACACAATGAAGAAGATTATATGAGCAAAAATTATATATAATAATTGATAATATTTAATATATAAAATATATAATATCTATTTTATAAAATATATAAACTATATAACATTTAATGTGTAGAACATATAATAAATATATCGTATATATTTGATTTCTGTAAAACACTCTACCAAACAATATCAGAACACAAAATTCTTCTTGATCACTTATATATTTTTCATACTACACAAGTTAGGGGAAGACCAGAAAACAAGACTCAATAAATGTAAAAGGATTGGAACCATATAAATTATGTTTTCTAACTCATGATGGAATTATATTAAAATAATACAGCAGGAATTTAGGGAAATTTGTAAATATGTGAAAATTAAGCAACATCATCCTAAATAACCAGGAAAAAAACACAAGGGAAAATTAAAAAATACTTTGAGATGAATGAAAAATGATAACATGATGTGATCAAACTTGTTGAATGTCACTGAAGAAGTGCCCAGAGAGATATACTGAAAATTCATATATTGGAACAGAAAGATCTCAAATCAATAACCCAATTTTCTACTCTCAAGAAACTAGTAAAAGAAGGACAAAGTAAATCCAAAACAAGGATAAGAAACAAAGTAATAAAAATATTTGAAATATAGAGTAGAAATATAAGGGAAATCAATGAACCCAAGATTTATTTTTCAAAAAGATCAACAGAATGAATGGACTTTTAGTTAGATTGACTACTAATGCCTCCCCTTCAAAAAGAAAAAAAAAGGAAAAACGAAAATCCAAAATGGAAGAGAGAATATCACTAGCTATGAATACTATGAATGATTACATGCCAACAAATTAGATAACCTAGAAGTAAATATTAAAATATTCAGGGGCTATGAGTCATGGGTTTGAAAATTTACTCTTAAATGATTCAGGAAAAAAAGAGTTATTTTTATGGTACTTTTAGCTTCTGTAAATACAAAATTATTTCAAAAAGAAATAAAGGAAAAAATGATATCATGCCAGGCTACTATTCCCTGTAAGCTTATTACTGTAAGAAAGAAAGAATATCAAAGTTCAAACAATAATGGTTTACCTCTAATCAGTGGCAAACATTCATTACATACATGTGTTTCAACACGTATGCACATATGTGTCATGATTTCAGATGTGGAGTAGTTTCACAACCATCCAAATTTGTGAGGCAGTTCAAGCACATGGCAAAAATTAAGTGTGAGTTACTGGAAATGATGAAGTCAAGGAATTGAAATTCATTATCATGGAAGGAGTCACACAAAAGGATTTAAATTGTGTAAGATGATGACAGGTTTTAGGATAGAGAGAAAGGTCATCAGTTAGGTTCCAATCTTCATTGTAAGGAAATGAGTGGACAGGAAGCTAAATGATGAGTGTGGGAGTAGAAGTTTTTAAGCAAGAAAGGCAGGAACCTCAAAGATATTGATAAATAATAAAAAAGTGATAGTAGAGAAGGAATACAGAGGATGAATACTGACCCTAACTTCAAATAGGCTCAGGAGACCATATTTGGCTGGCTGTATTCTACCACAGAATCAACATTTTAAGGGAAGACTTCAGAGCCAGAAATAAAAGGATATTCAGTGCCACTTGGTCTGCAATTGCCATCTGTCAAGAAATCAAAGAAGAAAACAAATAGTTTTCTTGATATACTAATAAGAGGAATAATAAAGAACAATAACCAAATAATTGACTGATGCCCATTTATTCTTCACAAAGAATATTTAGAGCCCAAGACCTATAATACCATATGTTGCCTTATAAAATAATGACACATTCTCTGTTGTATTAAATAATAATACAAAAGCATCCAGCTTTAAGATAGTGTGTGCATGTGTGTGTGTGTGTGTGTGTGTGTGTGTGTGTGTGTTATAGGTCAGTTAAGTTACAGATGAAGGTATTTTTTCAATCACTATATGCTCTATTCAATAGTTACCTTCTCTACTGAGAGTTCATGTAGTAAAGAGGAAAACTATAACACTAAAACAGAGGTGAGCTGAGACATACTCTGATGAGTTGGGGAACATTTGGCAAGCCATTATTGATCTAATTTTTAGTTTCACTTAAGAAATTATAATTTTTAAAGTTCCTTCAAATGTTGCTAATTCTATTTCATTTATGATTTTACTTAAATGTAATTACTTATAAACATATTTAGCATATGAAGCAAATTATCTATTACTTTATTCCTTTAATGTTAAAATACCAAATATAGAGACTTATATTTAGAATAATGGGCTTATACATTAAGCTGTTTTAATTTTCTAGTAGATTATTTTATTTTTTGGTAATTTACTAACTTTGGTCCATCCTCCTTTGTATACATTATACACTCAAGTATATCAAAATAATTCTGTGAAAATACAGCATAAGCTTTTTCCTATTTTTGTTTTTCCCCATTACTGAACTTGTTTCTCTAGCTCTCTCCATGAGCTAACCCTTTTGCACTTTTAAATTCTTAGCACTTTAAAACTAGAATCAGAAATCTTGATACATCTACATAGTAATTTTTATTATGTCTTAATTTTTGTCACAGAAATGCTTCATTTTGATTACTCCCTAATAATACCAAATCATAACTTATTGACAGATTTTTTTTATTTATCATTTCTTCTTTCTATTCTTAATTCTGTGGAAAGCTGTTTACCATGCCTTTGTCAAGGGAGACTCTTGTTAAATTGTAATCATTCCAAGATGAACATGTATTGTGACTGCACATGCTTATTCAGAAGAAAAGGAAATGAATTGACAATGAAGTTTATCCATGAATTAAAAAGTGCACAAGCATCTACCAACTTTGAAAGAAACCCAGTTTACTTTTGCTTTAATGCACCCAGAAGATTTCAAATCAATACTTAGCATTAACGTTTTAATTGAGAATTAACATCACCATAATTGGAAATGAGGATCAGCATCCTAATATTTAGGATAAGGTGATTTGGTTGCAGAGGTCATTACACTGGAGAGCACACACATTGAAAAGGGAAAACACAAATCATTTGTTTCCTTGGGCAAAGGCACACAGAAAACACTTGAATTGGTGGTCAACTATAATTTGCTTCCAGAGCCAGAAACTCTGGAAACACTCCACTGTGGATTTATAGCAGAGCACACAAGTAGCAGTGACTTTGAAATCAAAGGATAAAAGAACAAAGGGAAAAGTTACCAGCTCTGAAAGATCTGTTCTATCACAGGGCTTAAGGACTTTCCCATCAATCTAAAAGGAATAGGTACCTTGTGGCTATTCCCAGCAGACCCCAAATTTTGTTACAATTCCCAACATGCTCCTAAATTATTCCTAAATAGTTACTTCTTGTGGAAGCCAAACATATTTGAATCTGGGTTATCAACAATCTTTTATTTTTTATTTTTGACTGGGAATTTCAAATCAGTATGTTCTCAGCTGCACAATATAGACAGGTTTCCTTCCTATTTTGATAAAAAATAACCTTTAAAAATGTATTGTTTTCTATTTGCTTCCAGTGTCTTGAAATGTTCTGTTACTTCTCTAAATTCTCCAGAACATAAGAAAATACTGTCCTCCCCCTCACCCCCTACCACCCTGCCCACCAGAACCACACTAAGGCACTTCCACCTCATCCACCTTCTGGGAATGGGTGTGCTGTTCAGATTGAGTTCCTTGGTGGCACAGAGGAAATTTAAAGGGGGAATTTCTGTAGAACTCGCCATCCCACAAGTAAGTTCATCTTTTCCCTTTTCCTTGAAACGGCGAAAGGATGTTCACAAGGAGTGTCCATGACTTGTTTCCCTACGTGTTGCTAGAGCCAAGGGAGGACCCTGCCAGCGAGGGGCCCTCTGCTCTGTCCAGCACACCAGAGTTCCTGACCTTCACCCCATTGTCTGTGCAATGTGCAGAACTGGAACGCAAAGTAGCGGTCTCAGCATCAGTCTCCTTGCCCCCCGGGGCCAAAGGCCCCTTCCTTGATGAGGACTGAGGGCTCTTGTGAAAGCAGAGTTTGAAAAGCCCCAGCACTGTCATAGTCAAGATCACCAATACTACTACTGCTATGCTCACGAGTATGAAGACCACGGTGGATGAGGAGTCCAAAGAATGTGGAATGAGAGAGGAAGATGTGGAATTAAACGTGGGGGTCACGCTTCCTGATGGGGTGATGGTGGCCTTTGACTTGATTCCAGGGGACATTTGAAGGGTCGATATGGTGCTCTCTGTTCCCCACTGAAGAATCTCAGAAACAGATGTTGCAGAACTGTCTTTTCCAGTGACATGGGGTATCTCTCCTGGCTTCTCAAGGACTGGAGGTGACGATGGTCTCTTTGGCACTGGGCTGGCTTCAGTGAACAGCTGGAACCTGGTGAGCCCCGTGGTTCCCCCAGAGGTCGGCTGTCCTTCCCACTTTGTCACACAAGAGCGTCTGTCTTTCCCCAACTGGAAGCCTGCAGCACATTCACAGGCAAAGTTTCCCAAGTCATCTAGGCAGTTAGGGAGCTCTGAGCATCTGCCGGCACGGAGATACCTCCCGGGACAGGGACAGAGCACCGCCCCAGTGGGGAGCCCTTCCCAATGAGCGCCATTCTCTTCCTCGACGCAGGTGGCTGAGATGGAGAGCTCCCCCGGGCAGCGTGCACTCACCTTGGTCCCAGGAGGACTGAAGTCCAAAGAGGAGCTGTACATCTGGAAGGGAGCACGATAGCTCAAGTTAGACGCAGCCCCGGGGCGCGGCGCAGGGCACAAACTCTCAAACTTGTACTTGCACAGGTAGCCGTTGGCGCGCGAGTGGCAACGCATCTCCTTCCAGCCCGCGGGCTCCACCCCACCGGTGGCCTGGAGTCCCGCGCAACTCCGCACAGTACAAGAAAGTTGTGGCTCCTTCACCCACGGCAGCGTGTCATTTTCGGACTCTCCGGAGTCAGGGGACAACCAGGAGAAACCCCGCAATGGCTCGTTCTCCAGGGTGCAGTTGGAACGTCTGCGCTCCAAGGCGACCCAGAACAGAAGGTCTTTGGAGCCTCCTCCAGGCCCGGGGCCTGCCCTTAGGAGCGCGAGCACTGCACGCAGCTCAGCACCACCATGCACTGTGCTGAGAGACCCGCCGCGCAGGCTGCAGGCCTCCTCGGCCGCCAGCCGCTTGATGGTAGCGTGGTGTAGACTGTAGCAAGCCCCAGAGGCTGAGCAACCCGCGCGGTCGGCGGTAGGGTGCTCGCCACCACCAGGCCTGGGCCAGAACGCCTGACAGAGGAGACACAAGGCGAGAGCCGGCCTCATCGTGGAGACCCCTGCCCACCGCTGCTCCCAATTTAGATCTGCCCTGCCCCAGAGCGCCGAGAGTCTCTGGAGCGCGGTCACCGCCCTAGTCAGCTGGCTCCCCCCACCGGGTGACCCCTCCCCTCTCTTCTCCTCCGCCCCCGTGCCCCAAATGCCAGAATCCCCACCAGAGTCCTTGAGGCCAACAGCTTCCCCTGGGCCGCGACAGGAAATGTGTCCATAGCTTAGCCAAGCCCGGTGCGGTCTGATTTATTCTGGGGTCAGGAACACAGCTGGCGCCTAAACCCTGGGAACACAGACCAGAAGGTCAAATGCCCTGTTTAGAGCAGGAGAAAAAGTTAAGTTGCTACTAGGATGAAGTGTATCGCTTTCCTTGCTCAGGGAATTTCTGGACCTGGATCCCAGAAAACATTGGTGAACTTTGGCAGGAAGGACTGGAAAAAAGGCCCACGCCCGCGCATTGTGTTTCTGTCGGGGTTGGTGGAATTGGCGTCACAGTAATTTGCAGACGGCTCCAGTCCTCAGGTTTCCTGCTCGTGTAGGGAGATAAAAATCATGTGAGAAATCTTAGCATCTCCCCTCTACACCAGAGGCAGCACTATTTAACCGCAGATCTCTTCCAGGGGCTCTGCTTCTCTATTCTGTCAAAGGAAATCCAGTCGTCCTAATAGCTAGTCAAAGAATTTAAAAATCCTTCGGGGGCTGGGGATGTGGCTCAAGCGGTAGCGCGCTCACCTGGCATGCGTGCGGCCCGGTTGGATCCTCAGCACCACATACCAACAAAGATGTTGTGTCTGCCGAGAACTAAAAAATAAATATTAAAAAAAAATTCTCTCTCTCTCCTCTCTCACTCTCTCTTTAAAAAGAAAAAAAAAATCCTTCGGGTATTTTAAATGGGAAACACTTGCTTCTTAGGTCAGCACTGGCCTTAAAAGTTTATTTTCACCCCCACCTCCTTTGAAATAGCCCATATTGGTTTATTCAGGAAAGGAAATCTATTTCTACACTTAAATGAAATATTAGGGCTATATATCTTAACTGTTAGGTGGGTTTTCTTCAAGCTTATAGGTCAGGTACAAATGAGTTCGTGGACTTATTAATATTAGAAACAACTGCCCTATGTATGATTTTATTCTTGGAACTATTTTAATATCATTTTCTCCCATGACTAAGTATCAATATTTATAGCAGTAAGTTGTAAAAGTCTCCTTTCAGAACATTAGCGTTCAACATCCTTAAAAATTTAAAATATGTACTACATGGGCTGGGGATGTGGCTCAAGCGGTAGCGCGCTCGCCTGGCATGCGTGCGGCCCAGGTTCGATCCTCAGCACCACATACCAACAAGGATGTTGTGTCCGCCGAGAACTAAAAAATAAATATTAAAAAAATATAAAAAAAATATGTACTACATTATGATGCATATTGTATGCTGTAAAATGATACTTTGTAATTTGAAAGATTATTGAATCAATTTTTTCAGAGTACCAAGAGGTGTCCTATTTTAATATAAATACCAATATTCACTTGGAAGAGGGGAAGAAAAGATATAGGAAGGAAAGTTTCAGAATCTATATTGTCTGAATTTCTTGTTAGTAAACTTAAACAATTCAACATCATTTTAGAAAATATATCATTTTATCTTGACTAACAGTGACCAAATGTGTTGTAATCAGAAATCAGAGAGAGTTTCAACTAAGCACTCATAATGATGTATGATGGTTTTAAATATCCTTCAGAATGACAGTTCCCATTCCATGAACAATGAATACCACCACACACTTAGGCTCATTTTGTTAAACTGCTCTGGTTAATGATTGTTGAGAAAGGAGGTATCAGGCTCACATCTGCATGCTCCCATCTTATGTATTTATATATATATTTTATCATTCTTCTCACTTTCTGTTTGTCCTGGACATTCCATGTATTTTAACAAGCCATAGTAAACATCATGAATCATCATCCCACTTACCTTGCTCTTGCTGACTGTGGAGTTTCACAGCAGGATTTCTCTCCTACCCTTTTTGTTTCCCAATTTAAAGGACATTCATTAGTGCTTCACTTCAAATGTCTGAGACATCCAAACATGGTTTTGCATTTAAATTAAGTAACTTAGTGTCTTATGAGAAAGAAACATGATAATCCCCAAATCAAATTGAATGAATTTTGAAAATACTTGATCACTTGGGTTATCTCTATATGCCTGTGCAATCTATGACAGACAGTGCTTGGGTAAATGTGTCACTGCGGTGTGGCATATTTCAATAAAACCTTTTTCAAACTTAAGTAGTTCGTGGAAATTCTTAGATATTTTAAAAATCACTTGGGATGAGATGAGGTTTTAAGAGTAAAAAGGATTGAATAACTGAAAAGTTTATAATAAATACATGATCTCACTCCCTGGCATTCTGCCTAGGTAGTGGCATATTACAAGAGAGGAACATATTGACCATAATGATTATACATCATAGTCTTGGCCATGCCTGAAATGATGTGAGAGAAGAGTTTGAAAAAAAAAATTACTTTGAAATAAGACACATAACATTTCCTAATTAATTAGTTTGTATTGATTCACATGCTACTAACATTTTGAAAAGTACAGTATCTGAAAATTTAGAAATGGAGAAAAGCTTTTATTTTTGAATAATACATTTATTAAGATTACAATAGGTTACCATTTTACTTTCATTCATGTCCAAATACTTCAAAATCTGATAATAAGAAGTGTGAATCTATAGGTTTTTCTTGTTATAGATGAGAGCAACTATATTGGAAAAATCTTGCCAGTTTTTCTTCTAATTGAATATTTGCATACTCCGTACCTCACCACTTGCATGACCAAGTGTGAGTGTGCATGTGTGTCTGTTTGTGTGGATGTTTATAGCAGTTCTGTTCATGTTAATGACTATCAGAATCTCTCAAATGCTCAGAAACAATAGAGAATAGACTGTGATATATTCATTCAATGAATATGACATAACCATCAAAATTAATGAAATGTAACCACAAGTAACAATATGAATTAATGTTAGCAACACAATGTTAAGTGACAAATTTCCAAAAGATCATATAGGCCATTCTTTTTTACAACATTAAAAATGCTAAATACTTATGTATAAAATATATATACTTTTTAAGAAAATAAAGTTGTACAATGAGATAAAAGGAATAATGAAGATAGGGTGATGGATGCTTTGGGCAGGAGACAAATGAGGGCAGATCAGTGAAATTTAAGCCAGTTGTTAATCTGAAAGAGCACAATAAATAAAATATTTCCTTACACTTCTAGAATTTTTAAATAATACAAATTATGTCTGATACTTATTTGTTCATACACTAGTACAAAGTCACTCAAAGAACTAGAGAGAATGTATAAGGAAAGCAGGTTCAGCCCAACATTTCAATTTAATTATTAATTTAGAATATCTGAGCAATTCAAGATGGAGAAAGAAATAATTTTCACAAATCACATGTAACCTGACAAATTTATAAAGTTTTTGATCCCCAATGAATAAACTCTATTATTGTTGAAAGGGAACAACATCTGGGTCTTAGTACATTTCTGAGTTCACTTAAGATATATAAAAATACTTGAGGAAATTGAAATGCAGGCAGCATTCCAGCAGAGGAACATGGCATTCAGAAGTTAATCTGTAGAGACTAAGAATTGTGAGAGTCCATAGCCTTTTAGAACTGGACTGGACCTTAGCAAAATGACCTTTTTAACTGGTGAGTTACAAGTGTTCATCTTGGTTTGCTTGACTTTTTTTTTTTTTAAGTAGGTCCATAGAACTTTGAGTTCTTCAGGACCTAGTACTGGTTCTTTTTCTCTTTTAATGAATATTCTCTCTCCCAGGTAATTTCATTTCATGTCTTATGAAAAAGAAACATGAAAATCCCAAAATCAAATTGAATGCCATGGTTTTGGGTATCTTCTCTAGGTCAGCAATGCCCAAACTTATACCTACTCCATTCTTCTTGGATGAGCTCTAAATTCATGTATCCATCATCTACTTAGTATTTTCATTTGTATGTGAGACAGAAAAGAGAAAAGAGCCAAAGTTACTATAAGAATCACAGCTGTGGGTGACTAGTATTCAATCCCACTGATAACTATCCAAGATTTATGCTAAATCCCAATTTAGCATGTCCTCCTAGAGGCGAAGAAGCTGGGGTATTTATTTACCTAATATTGTCCCTCAAACAAGGAGCTCAACGTCACATGGCCTTAGCTCTTTCCAGCAATCCCACAACACGGGGCCAGTCCACTGTGGTGTTCAGAAAACACCTGGAAGCATAGGATGCCCTGAGGATACCTGTGAGCAGAGAGGTATAACAGCATTCAAGATGGTTGGTTTCATAAACTTAGCCTTGCTTTATTCCCACCATCCTTTTGCTTTCGGTTTAAACATCCCCTCTCATAGCCCTGAGGTTTAGATCAGGTTTGTTGCTTTACTTGGTCTCTTTGTCTTCTGTACTTTTCTCCCTCACAGTAATAACACAAATGTAAGTATACAGCTATTTGTGTGATTTAATACCAAGGTCATCAGACATCTTGCTACTCAAATACCAGCAACATTGGCAATAAAAGGCATATGTTAGAAATGCTGAATCTCAGCCCTACCCAGACACACTGAAGCAGAATTTGCTTATTAACAAATTCCTCCTTGATTTGTGTGCACATTGGTAGTTTGAGGAACACTGCTCCACTAGATTGTATTTTTTTGAGAGCAGTGATTGTCTTCTTTGGCGTTTTTTCTAGGTCCCTAATGATGAATGTATTTGGAATACAGTTAGCACTCAGGAAATAACAGTTGATTGGACACATGATGCACATGCATGCAGGCACACACATATAAAGTACACACACTATAATAAAGTGCCATTTAAAACAATGCAATAATTAAATACATAGAATTTTCTAGCTTTTTGTCAAGAATCAGATCATAATTCCATGGGGTCAACAATGATCTAGGCCCATTGGCTAGTATGTCTTCTAATAAATTGACCTGAAGTACTACTTCAAGACCTGTTGTGGAGAAACTTCCATTATAACAAAGTGTGCAGCATTTTTATTTAGGTTTTTGGACAGCTTGCCATGGCTGATCCAGCAGTAGCTTCATGTTATGATCTGTTTGGGGAGGATTTGTATTGTGTGTTTGGTCATGCCATAAGTTCAGATGTGTGCTTTTTTTGTTGGTGTCTGTAGAATTTCCACCTCACAGAACTGGAAAAAGAAGAGAAAAAAATTATAGCTACTTCAATTCAAATCCTATTAGGCTTATCTGTTATCACTTTGTAAGTACTAGGGATAATCAGCAGTTACCTCAGCATTTACCTTGTAGAGTCATGGAACCTCGCAATTATTGTTAGCTACACTTAATAGCTGGCTCATTTTAAGTTCTATGTATGTGACAAATTCATACACCTGTGTAACAGATTCTATCTTGGTTTGTTTATTCCACATATATATATATATGAGTTATTCTTACGATTATAAGGCATTTCAAATCTGATACATTGAAAGGATTTTTGTTTGACCTTCAGATTTAGCATCAAGAATTTTTGTTTTAAACCATCAGTGATTTACGTACATATAATCAACAAAATTGGAGGCTAGATATGTTCTCAGCATACTACCTCCTCATTTTGTACTAAAGCCACATAATGTGAAATGATTTACTAGACGGAAATGAACTGTTTTCTAAACCGACTATGGTTCTACCCATCTATAAGTAAAAACTGAAGATTATTATTATAATTTTGCTAAATTATATTTTTGGTGAATGGTCTTGCTGTGAGCTTGACTTTACAGTTTATTAATACTTTTGACCAATTTTCTTTCAGTTGCCTCATATTTCATGTAGGAATTCACAACCTTAGATGTATTGGTATATCATGGTTTAATGATACCTTTTCTTTGAATACTCTATACACTACTAGTTAGGTGCTAATGGGACATTTGACTGGGAAATCCTTTTGAACGTTGTAGTTATTTTTTTTTCTTTTAGGTCACCCTGAGTCATAGGAGATGAAGGTGCAGAGCCTGGTGCCTGAGTGACTGCAGCCTTCTTGACTGATATCTAAATGAACATTCAGGATGAGGTGAGAGAGACGTGGCAAATGATGCAATGGCTTCTTGTGCTTTGGGTGGTTCTTCCCACAAACACACTCAGCCAGAGAAAGGACTGCACAAATCTCTGTTCACTCATTCCTGGATCATTTTTGGGAAAGTGGGGAAAACAGAGTTTTCAGAGAAGGCTTCACCAGCAGAGCAGAAAATCCTCTTCCTTTTTTTTTTTTTTGTAATTGAGAGAATTCAGCAAGGGCTTTATTTGATCCCTTTGCTAACGGACAGACACAACGTAACTCTGTTATACCTCTAAGGGGTAGGAATCTCAAGTCCGTGGTGAAGAAATTTCTCTGATGCTTCCCTTCCTTTGCCTTTATATTGTAGATATGCTATGTCTTTGGGAATTATTCAAATGAAGAATAATAACTCAATTTCCTTTACTCTTAGAATAAATAAACTGTAATATTCTATTTCTCAGTATTTAATGCACTGTCCTTTAGTCTTCCCTCTCCAACTTTTTCTCACCTGGAACAACAGACATAATTTATCTAGATAAAAAACTCAGGATAGCAATAAAGTTGTAATGAGTTTATTACCCAACCCTCATCTTTTCCTTTCCAGCTTCTCACTGGAACATTTGGCTTTAGATGTGCCAGTATCCCAAGGAATCTGTCTGCTGAGATGCTTCTACTATGCTTAGCAGAACCTAGTAGACACTCAATGATCATATCACATTTTTTTTCATAGTGGTTAAAAAAAACCCACAAATTTACTATCTCAACCATTTTAAGTGTATGGCTCAGTTTTGTTAAGTATATTCAAGTGTTGTGTACTGTTAGCCATAAAGTAAATGGGGCAGCTACTATGAAAATCAGTATGGTGGTTCCTCAAAAAAATTAAAAATGTAATTATATTGTAAGATTGAGCACATGACAATTTGAGTAGAATATAAATCTATCTTAACTGCCTGGATAGAGCAGTGTGTCTATCCTGAGGGCACAGCATGAGAGAGAAAGCATGTAGTCATGTCACCCGGGTTTGAGACCGATATTGCCCTCCTCCCTCTCCTATATCTAGTTAGACATTAGATTCCATTAGATTTTTTCATAATTTTTTTCTTTCATCTTTCATGTCCTTTCCAATCACATAAAGATTGTCAAGTTCCTGCTCATTAAGAAGGTGTCTATGAAGTACTCAAATTATCAAAGGCAATGGAATTGAATGGAGAATTCATCCATTCATTCAACACATGTTATTGAGCACCTACCGTATCCTGGCACTGAGCCACACACTCAGAGTACAGTGATAAATAAAACAGAAACATCTTGCTTTAAAGAGACTACAAGTAAATTAACAGAATAACTACAAAGAGTGACAAGGCTGTGAAGAAAAGCGGGAGGGAGCTATCCAAGAGGATTATGGAGGATATTTACTTAGACACACTGTTCCTGGAAGAGAGAGGATATGTCTTTGAAGCTGAGATCTCAAGGTGAAAGCTAGGGTCCTGAGAGTAGAAACAGGATCAAATTCTCCTGGAGGAGTAGTGAGTGGGAACCTGTGAACTATAGTTTAGCATCTAGTCTGTGAACACAAGAGCTCCCTTTTCAAGGGTATGGGTTGCGAGAATACTCCAGGAAGCACTTTTGACTTTGATATGGTATATCATTGTAGACAGTTGATCCTGAATTCTGTTAGAAATCTGACCCATAGTCAGAGCATTACATGTTTTTATTTTTAAACATCAAAAGCATCCTGCTTAAAATTTCATTTCATGATGAAATTACATGAACTGCTTACTTCAGGTTTAGATTGTACTTCAAGGGAGAAATCACAGATATCCTTAAATCTCTTTCTTCCTCCCTTTTCAGCCAGTCTATCCTGTGATTCCATCTTAGACACATCTCAGATCTACCCAGTGTGCTCTTTCTGTAATCATCATCTCAGCCCAAGCCACCTAGACTCTTAGAATAGTCTTCTAACCAGGTTCCTTGCGCCCACTCCTTCAGCCATCCCCCACCCCTCCCACTCCACTACCCTCTGCCCTCAGCAGTTATTGTAAGATGCACAGACACTCATATTGCACCTACTCCTCCCACATACCCTCTTAAAAACTCTCCATGGCTTCTTGTTGCCTTTAGCAGAACCAGAAGCTTCTGCTCTGGGAACATACTGACTTGTTTATTTTCTATTGTTTCCTATGTATTCATCCTGGTTTCCCAATGACATTTCTTGAAGTTATTAATACTTGACAATGGGACTACATCTGTACCCTCTAGAGCAACTAGAATAGCAATGAGCACATTGTTTGATTAGTATTAACAGCATTAAACTCGTGGGTGTCCTGCTTTATCACTGGAGCTTGGTCAGAACCCTGATTTCCCTTTTCATATTTAAAATAATTAAACACCCGCTCTACTTGACCAATCAATGGCCTGTGGCTTTTTTGACCAATCAGTGGCCTAAGGGAAGTTTTTCTTGTTCTGAGCTCTTGGTCAGGACACACAGGGAATCACTTGTGAGGGTGAGAACTAACCCAACAAGCACCATACACTTGTAGCTGACTCCGCTCACAGAGGCCAGCACACCACTGTGTTCTTTCAAAGCAGTTGGACCAAAGGTAGCCTTAAGGTGTAATTCTTTTAGTTCTTTAGATACAAAGTGAACAATTTACATATGATACCAGAATTAAACTGTGTATGCTGTCAAAGGAATTCAAATGGAGTTATCTCTTATTAGTTACAGAACACAAGTTGAGTTGGGAAAATATACCCTCCATTGACACAGTGAGAGGTAGAACTGCATTCTTTCCTCTTTTTATTAATATCCTCTGAGGGCTTAATTTCATGTCTGTAAGGATCTTGGTGAATTTTTAGGCTGTATCCTGAATAGTTATTGGGGGTTATATTTGTATGTATACCTTTAATTAATTGCAAATATTCTGCAGTCTTATTCCAAAAATGAATAAGTATTACAAACAAAGGAATTCAGCAACAACCAACTCCAATTGAGACCCTTTAGGATAACAACCAAAATGTCTTTTAGCAAAGATTTGGATTGGTTTGGATTTCACCACCAGGAAATTCCCCTTGATTTATAGAGATTCTACTTCCTCTCAAGAAATTGTTTCAGTTCTCCCCATCCAGAATGTAAAAGAAGTAATTTTTTTTTCTTTTGCAGTATGTTTAAATCTTGCCTCTCAACTGATTTTTAACTTTCAAATTGCAAGCACCAGGGGATTATAATGCCTTGGATAATAAGAAAAAGAAACAGTCATTACAGGTTAGGAATTAAATTCAACTAATATTTTAAAAATCCACTTGGAAAAAAACAGTTAATAAGATAAATTATTTTAATATCTTCACATTTACAGTGAAATAACCCACTCATCTCCCTTACCGGAAAACTAGATGCATAGCAGAGAATTGTTTCATCCCATGTCACCGTTGTGCCTCAGGTCCCTTGGTGCCTATTGATATCAGTTTTCCTGATATATACCCTTCAGCTGGCTTCCACCTACCAACATTACCTCTCCAAAAGGAATTACTTCATTGATTTTTAGCTGTAATATTTACTCACTTTTAATAGAAAACGCCAGGACAGCAGAAGGATTTGTCTGATATTTAGAATTTTTATAAGAACCCCTAAGTCATTTTCTCTGAATTAAAAAAAGATGCATGTTCCTTTGAAATCTCAGAGTACATCTGTTACTCAACATAGACTGAGGCTAAATCAGTACGTTTATTCTTGCATACTGTATTTATGATCTCATAAGGCCAGATTTTTAAAAATGCCTCCTAGTGTGTCTCCTGCTAATTGTGCTTGTCTCCTTTATCCATGTACAAATGACTCCTCATTGTTTTAAATTAGATCCCCTAATAAAGTTAAAATACAAAGGGAGGCTGGGAGAAATGAAACCTATTATACCCATGTAGACTGTTTTTTTTTTTTTTAACGACACTTGTTCAAAAATCCTGAGCTTTTTTTTTTTTTGAACGGTTCTTACAAGAACATTGTCTAAATCCTTCTTTGCTATACTTTTATTAAACTCAGAGTGTATTATATCCATTTAGATTCTTCTCCAATGTTATTTTGTTCATGATTACTAATCACCAGTTATTTAAAGGGCATCTTATCAGGATTTCCTGACCATCCTCCTGGAAGGCATCCTGGAAAAGTGTGCCTTTGGCATCAGCCAGCATGCATGTGTTATTCCTTTGGGTTTGGTGGCAAGGCTGTTGAAGAGAGGTAAATTCTCCTTCCTTCTTATTTCAGAAAACAGTTAAGTCATTTTTTGCCTGGGGTAGAAAAATAAAAGAGAGAAAATTCTTTTTAGCATATAGCATGCTACAATTCATTTCATGTTCCTATTGCAAAACAAGCAGCAGTTTGACTAAACAAAATCTGGGACTGAAGTAGCTTATGATTGTGTTTCTCCCCCCCCACACACACCCCTCCTTATATTGACAGAAAGCTATTTTGGAAACATTGAGAATCTAAAGATTGCTTTTGTCTGAATTAGCAAATTATTGTTCAAATGTTTAAAAATGGCATTTTTATTACATTCGTAGATGCCTCGAACAGGTAGGAGATTTTTCCAAATGAACAGGGAAATAAACACAAAGAATGTTACATGGACCATTTATTTTCTAATAGTTGTATCTGAGAAATGAAATTTGACTGTTGACTGTGGGTGGTGAATGTTGCCATAGCAACCTATTCCTTAGGCAAAACCAGAGGGTGGTCATGGTGATGAGGGTAAAAGTCAGAAAACAGACTTGTCAAGATATATTTTTGGGCAATCTTATGAGATCATGAATATTTTCATTTGAGGTAGGTGAGGGAGAGTGGCTCTGGGAGAACCAAAGGTCTGAGGTGAGAGGTGCAACATGATGCTTTGGTTTCAGCAGCTGGTTTTCAAGGTCTAGTTGTGTGGTTCACAGAGTGATGGGTCTTGCATATGCCAGCTGCAGCAATGCCAGCCAAAATTTGGGAGAATTAAACCATTTTCTCATGCATATAATAACAACAGGAGCTCACACCTACTTCACCAGGGTCTCTTTTGAATATCTTACATGCTATTATTTCTTGTAATCTTCACAAGAACTCTCTGAAGTATTATTGCTGTCCCCATTTCACAGATGGAAACTGAAGCACATGGAAGTTCATTAGCTATCTTAAGATAATGCAGCTGAGGGCTGGGGATGTGGCTCAAGCAGTAGCGCGCTCACCTGGCATGCGTGGCCCGGTTCGATCCTCAGCAACGCATACAAACAAAGATGTTGTGTCTGCCAAAAACTAAAAAATAAATATTAAGAAAATTCTCTCTCTCTCTCTCTCTCTTTAAAAAAAAATGCAGCTGATAAGCAACTAAACTAAACTTAACAGGAACTAAACTCAGACAATCGTGTCTCTGAGTCAGTGCTGCCTTAACTTAGTTACCTTGGGGTTCAATCTGACAAAGAGCAGGAGTGAATGAGGGACATAACTGTTGAGAAGGTGCTACTTTTATTTCCTCAGAATTTAAAATTATCTTAAATGAAGGGAGGATCCTAGCAGCAAAATACTTGAGTAGAATAAACAATAAGTTACTTTAACCTACTGAGAATTAAAAAATAAAATAAAATAAAACAAAAAACACAGGGGAGGGCAAGTCAGACACTGTTGGCATGAAGCTCCACCAGCTCTTGATGTCTGTCAGCAGTACCTGCTCTACCAGTGTTGGGTACAAAGTCAATGGCCAGGGATTATAGTGTCCTGAGTTCATGGTCCCTCCAGGTGACCAGGGCAAGCAATTTTAACCCCTTTGTGCTTTGGTTTCTTTGTCTTCCAAAAATGAGAATAGCTGGCTGTTTGTGTTGCAGAGGTGAGTGAAAATTAAATGATGTGATGAATGTGAAATGGTTCGTAAACCCAACAGGACAAAACAAACATAAAGGGAGTATTATTAGAGTTAATGACCAACAGAATTATTTTCAGCTTTTCCAGGCCTTCATAATGAACTGGTATGTATTTGCTTATCTAGGGAGGATGTGGGACAGGAGTCTGGCTTTAAATGGCAAACAGTTCTGGCTGGAAGGTTATTCAGACAGGGGATAGGAAAGGAAATCTGTTTAAAATGGATTTGTACGACCATAATAGGAGCTAACAGGTATTGACAGCTTACCATATGCCAGGCACCATTAGAAGCACTTTTGCCTGCTTTAACTCATTTATTCTATACAAGAACCCCATGTGTGAGGAACCATTTCCATTTTATTTTCCCAACATTTATAGAGGAGGACCTGGAGAAAGTAGATATAAAATGAACTTATCCAAGGTCACAGAGCTAGTAAATCACAAGTCCAGATCTGAAACCTGTCACCGAACACCAGAGTTGATGCTTTCAACTTCTATACTGCACTGCTTCTATATTACATGTAATTATTATATTGAAAATTATAGATTTAGTACATCAGTATAGGTGTGTGAATTTTTTTCAATTCGTTTTCAGTGAAAGAAAAGAAACTAGTTTAAACTGAGTGATACACATGCTTAAGTACTGAGAGAACTGGAAAACATTAACTCTTGAAAAAATGCCTAAATATTTTTAATATCAGTTATTTCACAGATGAACAATTTTATGAATGTGATAATAAAAGAGAAGCAGTAAACTTCCAGCTGAGATGCCCAGGTTATGCTGTTATGCATTCAAATGTATTAGGTAGTGGTTCTAGATGCAAAATTCTCCTGGGAATATAGGATATATGTGTCATGTCTATTTCTTTGGGACTTTCAATGTAGATGTGGAGGTGGGAGTTTTTCTTGGTGGGAAAAGGTAGCAAACAAGAAGTTCAAATAACAGGCTGAAGGACTTCAAAGAAATGCAGATACTTCTGGTGGCTTGGGGTGGGACATAACTATGACTTGGTTTCCTCATCTCTTTTTGTCTGTAAGTAACATTGTTATTTGTTCTGTTACATACTTCATTTTGAGGGGGTTACTGGGGCCAACCACTGAGCTACATCTCTCGCCCTATTTTGTATTTTATTTAGACACTGGGTCTCACTGAGTTGCTTAGCGCCTCACCATTGCTGAGACTGGCTTTGAAATTGGGATCCTACTGCCTCAGCCTCCAGATCCACTGGAATTACAGGTGTGTGCCACCGTGCCTGGCTATATATCTCATTCTTGACCTGTTGGCAATACATATTACTAGTTACTAACTTACTTGTTATCTTATGCATTCTGCCTTCTCACAAACTGCTTGTTTACCTGTTGTCCCTACTTAGCATATGACATGAGTTTTGCTTACATACCTAATATGATCTGAATGTTTGTGTCCCTCCAAAATTCATTTGCTGAAACTTAATCACCAAGGTAATGGTATTAGAATGTGGGAACTTTGGTGAAGGCTCTGCTCATATAAATAAGCCCCAGAGAGCTGCCCTGACCCTTCTACCTTGTGTGGATACAGCAACCAGGGACCATATTAAAGCCAGGAAATAGGTCCTCACCATCACCTTGATCTTGGGTTTTCTAGCTTCCAGGACTGTGAGAAATAAACCTGGGTTGTTGATAAGCCATCTAGTTTATGGGGTTATGTAATAGCTGTCTGGATGGATAAAAACAATGTCATAAGTTACTAACTCAGTCACTGTTTGTATATATTTAACATTTTTTAGGTATCTCAGTCATCTAGTTTGTTTTATAGTTTTTTTTTAAGAAAAAATTATTATTCTCAAATAATATAGCAAACTCGTATAGAAGGTAATATGATGTTCATCTGGAAGTAACAAAATGTAAAGACTGAAGAGAAGGGAGCTAAGGATGGAGTCTCTGGGAATGCCCACATATAGCAAAAGGAAAGAAGGAAATCCAGGCCAGGAAGTTTCAATAAGGTAGGAAAGCCAAAATTTTGTATTGTTGTTGTTGTTGTTTAAGTATCATAGACACAAAAGGAAGAGTTTTAAGTAGAGGAGATACAGAAAAATATAAGATTAAGGAAACAAACCAAAAGACTCCCTGGGAAAAATCTTTCCCAGAAGAGAAAAATCTCTTCAGAAGTTTGACCACAGCCTGGTTCTCAGGGAACAATGGCAATAAGCAAAGAAGAGTATTCATGAGGTATATGGACTAGGGAGGGCCTGTGACACCGAGGCTAAGTGCCAGGCATTACACTCATTGAATCAGACCTCAGCATTTAATTTGAGGCAATTTAACCTCTAAATCTAAAGACTCAATTCCTGAACTGTAAAAAGGGATACTAAGAGCACCTGTAGGGTTATGAGACAGTGCATACAAGTGAAAACCTACTAAATTACAGCTTTTATTTTTGATTACCACTTTTGATGGTTATTAGTAAGAAATGGTAAGAACATGGGAGAATTCACCAGAACAACAGGAGGGTTCCTTCACAGGATACAACAAGATGTGCACAGAGTATAAAAAGGGGGCATGGAGGGTGGACAGGCTCATTATCTGAAGCTGTCTTAGGGTATGCTCATCTTAGCTGTCTCCCACTTTGATTTCATTATTCTGTAGGTCTAGAAAAATATGAGTACATTCAATGCCTTTGTTATGCTTACCCATAGCTGTATTTTGGGGACAGTTTCAAGCATTGCTTTTAATGGGATCCAGACTCATAACAAATTTTTCCTTGAACAACAAAAGGATTGTAAAGGGAAGCAGCAAACATTTGGGCATTATTTTATTACTAGGAGGTCTGTCAAGGAGTCCAGACACAGTCCTTTTCAGGCATTGTATAATTTCTTATTAAAGGGAAAAATTAAAAAATATAAACTCATCCACAAAATTCTCTTATTAGTTATGACATAAATAAAAATCTAATTTGGGCTGGAGTTGTGTAGCTCAGTGGTAGAGCACTTGCCTAGCACATGTGAGGCACTGGGTTCAAATCTCAATACCACATAATAAATAAATAAATAAATAGATAGATAAATAAATAAAGGTATCATTTCTATCTACAACTAAAAATATGTTTTTTTAAAAAACATATAATTTTAAAAATTATCCACAAGTTTTACACACACAGTTAAATGGGTACTAAATTAAAGTTAGATGTGAGCAAGAAATTCTCGTGTATGATTGTTCTATAGGGTAACTATAAGTAATGTTAGTGTATTACCTAGTTGAAAAAGTTAGAAGAAAGGATTTTTGATGTTTTCAAAAAAGAAACAATAAATGTATGAAAAAATAGACATACTTATCCTGCTGTACAGAGCATGCCAGATATATCTGCATCAAAATATCACATGGTACCCCATAAATATGTTAAAAATATGTAGACCATTCATTTATGGATGCTTAAAAAATATCTTAAAAGTCCCAGATACATTGATTCCTTTGGAATCGCAGAATGAAATTTAACCTTGACTTAAAATTCACTTCTATTCCCTCCCACCAGGCTTCTAACACAATTCAGTCTTGCTGGTTTAGTCATGTGAAGAGGATGAGTAACAACAAGATATCAAGGCAGACTCAGTGTAAACTGAAGGAGGATAGTCATGTTTGAGATAATACAAAAACAATACTGGGGCACAGTTATGGAAACACAGTTGAATCAATGTAAGAGATTAGCATATACTTACCAGATCCTGGATATAAGGCAAGGGACCAGTTGACAAACAGTACAATTATATTTTATTTTCTGAGAGAACAATGGCTTACACAAAGCATACTCACCAAGAAAAGGCTTTAAGTGCAACTCACATAGATAAGAACTTGATTATTTTAAAATGCAACATAGGTAAAGTAATTTAAAGACGAGAAATTTAATTATAGGCCCAGCTGTTTATGAGTGAGAAATGGCAAAAATAGATCTCCACTTTCACAAATGTGCAAATAATGTAATGATAGTCAAAATATGAATAAAGAGTCACACAGTGAGGACTTTTACAGTGTGTCTTTATTCATTTTCAAAATATTTATATTTGAAAGTGTTCAGGAAAGAAGAAATTTAAGTTTTGGCATATATATTGGAATGCCATGCTAAATAAAGATTGTACATTAAAACTCCTTTAATTCACACTTTGCCTTGTTTTTACAAAATGGGAGGTGGTATAACATGCACTTGTGGGAAAAAGAAGTAAGTCATACACGTAAATAATAAATTATTTCCTTTAATCTAAGAATGAAGAATAATATGTTTAGATATAATTTGAGCACTATCATTTATATCCAGACCACAGATATGCAAATCACATAGACTCTTTTTTAAAAAAAATATTTTTAGTTACAGATAAACACAGTGACTTTATTTATTTTTATGTGGTGCTGAAAATAGAACCCAGTGCTTCATGCATGCTAGGCAAGCGCTCCACACTGAGCCTCAACCCTGGCCTCCACATAGACTATTACTGGTAGTAGTTTGCTCTTCCTGGAGTGGCTAAATTTTCCAAGCCAACTTATTTCTTGAAACATTGTAGATGTGGCTTAGCAAGGTAAATGAAGAGGGGACAATGGGAAATACTGTTTGACATTAAAATTTCCCTGAAAAATATGGATGATATATTAGAACTGCATCTTTTCATTTTAAATATGATCTATACCATCAAATTATACATACATCTGACTTAGAGTTAAAAAGCACAAGGAAGTATGTCACTAAACGAGTTTTCCTCTGACCACTGCTACCTATTTCCTACTACCCCTTTCCTCAAGTTTGTATTTTGATATTGACATCCACTTCTTCAAATCACATGTTTATATTTTAACCTCTTGATTTTCTCATTTTAGATGAAAGGAGAACGAGGGTCATTTTGTACCCTCTACGTACTTTACATATGCACATCTCCCCAACTTTCATTTCCCAAATTTGTTCTATGGGTTTTTTTTCAATAAATGTAGTAGTTTAGAACAGTATTAGATGCACAAAAAGGTTGCAAGAATGATACAGAGAGTTCATGTATGTTCTGATCCCAGTTTTCCACATGGTTAAATCTCTTCTTAGTTCAATAAATATACTGGTTCATATCCTTTCTATTTTGGAGAGGTCACTTGGAGACTAATAACTTGCCCCTGCTTGGGTTGGTTCATCTCAGAGCATACTAGAGCTCTGCATTCTGGGACCTACATTCACATTTGACTCTTCCTGGTGGTGCTTCCTTGCTTCCTGGATGGATCTCTCTCTCTCTCTCTCTCTCTCTCTCTCTCTCTCTCTCTCTCTCTCTCTTTCTCTCTCTCTCTCTCTCTTTCCTGTTTAGTTCTTCATTTTTCTTGAAGCACTTTGAAAAACAACTTTATCTCACTCTTATCTCATTCTTACATTTCATTGATATGTGTCAGGTAAGAAAATTTAAGAAGAAAGTGATTTCCTGGTAGTATTGTGAGGCATTGTGGAATTGTCTTCTACATTCCAGTGTTGTTCCTGTGGTGTCCCAAACTATTCTACATCATGTCCAGGCCAGTCTTCTTAATCCTTCTTATGAAACCTGTTTTTTCTTCCTTGACACTTTTAGAATCTTCTTTGTCCCTGATTTTACTGACCAGTCTTCATTGAGCCTTTTAAAAATGATCTTGTTTCTAATTTCTAAAGCCTCTGCTCTCCTCTCTGGAGCTTGTCTGCTGTCTTGGATTTAGAAGCAATGAACAAAGCAGTCTATTGAAGGCTCTGTGTGCAGACTCTTGGCTTCTTGTCTAAGAGCTTTTCTTCAGGGCAGTCTCTAAAACAGAATCTACAATGTCAGTCAGTATTTATTGCTCTTTCCTCTTGACTAGTTAGACTATTTAGAGTTCTTAGAAAAGGTGCTTCTAATCTCCCATCTGAAGGGCAAAAGGCTGGCTGCTCACCCCCTATTTTATGGTATGGTCCTTCAGGCTAGAGACAGTGTATTTTATATTCTGCAGAGATTAAAACTCCTGGGGTGATGAAGGAGCTGTTGTCTAGCTGCACAGAAGGCAGAGAAGATCTGAGGATCTTACTCCTTTTTTAAAAGATGTTCAGCTACAATTTAATTTTCAGTTCCAATCTTCCCCCACCTCCAGTCTGCAGAGGTTAGTGGTAACATTAATTTGGATCTTTTGAGAGTTCTCATTGCCAATTTAGGGTTTAGTTTTCTAGTCCATCTGCTTTCCAGTTTTCAAAAATGTATTACAATTTTTATTCTCTCCTAATATTTTTGTCCTTGTTATGCTATCAAAAAAAATAATCCCTTTGTTATTGTCTTACTGGGGTTTGAGAAAGAAATGGCGATAATGCAAATCTCCAACTCATCATTTTAATAAGTGTAACCCTATTGTTAGCCAATGAGAACAAACATAAGAGGAAAAATATATTTCTATAGCCATTTCCTCTCATTTGATGGGGAATTAGGGAAGGAATTAAATAGAAGCATAATGCTTGATGATCTTAGATTTGGATCAGACCTTTAACTGGATGGATGCTAAATTCATAAACCTTTCCTAACTGTTTAAATTTATTTCAGTGCTATGAGTCATTAAAGCAAAGAGAAGAAAGCAGTTACACAGTACTTCAAAACAACACTGAGCATGTACTGGAAAATATTTTTTTCCTTAAAGAGAAAAGGTTAAGACATCAGGAAGCTTATCTTTATACCCTTACATTAAAGTTATTCATACAATGACTGAGTAAACATATTGGGTAAGAATGATGACAAAGATTCTGATATGATATATTGGAACGAGATAGGTTTGGAAACGGTTGAGCATTTCCTTAAGAGATAAACCTCACTGCACAATACAATCATGCTCACTTGCTGATCAGAGCATGCACTGGTGTGAATGGCATGACTGCAACTCCTTCTAGGCAGTGTTGAATAAGCCTTCCAGGATATTCCCTTAGACTATCATGGAGCTTTTAAAGTAAATTATATTCAACATCATTAGAGTACATACTTATTTATGACATGAAGTCCAAACTGACACTAGTATCAAGGCAGGCAGTGTTAATTTTTTTTTCTTTATACCAAAACGATGTACAACAAAGAGATGAAAAAGAGTAGCTTCCATTTTCTGAGTTGGAGATTTTTCTTTGCAGGATTCTTTTTTCTTATTATTCTCCTTGAAAAACACAGAAGCATGGCCCATCTTAAAATGATTATGCTGTCCTCTAACCACCTCTCTCTGGGAAAATTACACTTACAGGTAAGGATTAAAATAGAAGCAGCTCTTTAGAAGGGCCATTTACAAGAGATCCCAAAATGTTCATATCCCTTAATTATTTATTTCAAGAGACATTTCTTTGCCTTGGATGAGAACTATTGTAAGTATATTCCCCAAAAAAGAGAGATTACACTCTTAGTTAGAGGAATATGGGATCAGAAAGCTCCCAAATGAAGCCTGCTTCCCTTCACAATTTCTAAAGTAGATACTGCCCTTTAACATTCTTCTAGAGATGAGAAACCAAAACAGAAAGGGATGGGGACAATGAGAATGACGTTTGTGACAAATATTAAGTGGAGGGTCTTTCTTAGAAGTCAAGAGCCAGAGAACTGGATTGAGTCAGGGAATGGAGAGAAATCAGGAACCCCAGCGCCCTGGTAGATGGCACTAATGCTAGAAGCTTTGAGTCGAATACCCTGGGTTCTGATGTGACTCCTGGGGCAAATGGCTACAGTTTTTATTGATTGTTTTTTACTGGCAATGAAGATAAATCTTAAATTGCCATAGAGATTGGATATGGGGAAATGATCTCAAGCTACAAAACATACAGCTGCTAAACTTGAAATCATCTTCTATTAGAGGAAATTCTTTAAGGAAACATTCAGATGACAGTAACTCTACCTACTGAGTCACCCGTGTCATTAACTCTTCCTGGAGGAGGCCTTAGGCATTGTGGAAGAGACAAGCACTCCTGTGAATAAGATGAAATCATGGTTGAAGACACCAAGACTGGAGAAACTTGCTGCACAGCAATAGCGGCTGGAGCAACGTCCCTGTTCTTATTCCCATTGGTAGCCTGTCCCCACTTTCCAACAAACAAGGGAAGGCTTCAGCCATGCTACCCATTTTTACTTAGCCACACAAGTCATAAAACATCACTTCTGCTACATTCCTTTAGGAATATATGGTTCCAAACCTGGCTCAGTAGAAAATACAGACCTCACCTCTTATGTGAGACGGGAGATGGAGTGTGACCATCTCTGGAAAATAAAATCTACCGCTTGACTTATTAAATAGATCATGTGCATCCAACTGTTGGAATACTGGAAGACCGGAAAAAAAAAAAGAAACACTAGAAAAGCACTTCATGAAAAGGGCTGCTCATGCGCAACTATAAGTAAGGTAACATGGGTTATAAATAGAATTTTGAAAGTATAGTTAAATAGAAAAAGAAAGGAATGTGGTGTAATGCTATAACTCAGTAAAAAATGGAAAAATAGAGTGAATAAATTTCTGAATAGTATAAAATGCCAAAATGAGCAAGAGAATAAATTATGGAAGTTGAATAGATTATTACTCTTTCAAGATATTGAAATAATATTTGGAGATTTTGCCAACACTTAAAAAAAAGAAAGGAAATAAAAAGATGTGCTGAACCAAGAAAGTTTTATAGGAATTTCTATTGAGGATTCAAGGCTAGATAATTTCTATGTATTTTTCTTCTTCTTCTTCTTTTGATACTGAGAATTGAACCCATGGGCCCTCAACAACTAAATTACATCCCCAATCTTTTTTTTTTTTTTTGAGACAGGTTGCTTAGGACCTCACTGGCCTCAAACTTGCAGTCCTCCTTCCTCAGCCTCCCAAATCACTGGGACTACAGGTGTGAGCCACCATGCCCAGCAATTACTATATTTTAAAAGTTATATCAAGTAACTTTTTTTAAATGTAAAGCTAAGCAAATGTTTTATAAAGTTGTATAACCTTGATTTCTGAACTACATAAGGATAGTAGAAAAAAAATCTCTAAACCTAGTTCATGTATTAACACAAATGGAGAATTCTAAAGTAAATTTGTTAACTAAATTTGGCAGATGTTAAAAATAACCCAATGTGATTATTAGGTGTTAACTCAGTAATTCAAGAATTAGTCAAAATCAGGGAAATGCATCACTATCATTTACCAAATATATTTTAAGGCAAAAATACAATGCAGAAAAGACATTTGATAAAGTTTAATACTTAAGATTAAAAGTTTCAAAAACAAGAGCTTGAAGGAAACTTCCTTAGCAAAATCACTAAAGCAAATCCTACTGCAAATTTTACAATTAACAACAACAAAATGACCAATTTCTTTTTTGTTTGGTAAAAAGATAAAGGTAACTACTGTGTCCACAAAGCCACAACATAATATAGCCTTAACAAATTACGAAGAATACCATAAGCAGAATATAAACTAGAAATCAATACAGAAAGATAACTGGAAAATTCCTAACATATTTTGAGATTAAACAAAACACTTTTCAACAATGCATGGGTCAAAGAAGAAATCTCAAGAGAAATTAAAAAACACTTTGAACTAAATGAAATGAAAATGCAATTCATCAAAATGTGTGTAATGCCATGAAATCAATGTGCAGAAGAAAACTTATAGCATTGAATGCCTGTGTTAGGAAAGAAGAATCTAAAATCAATAATCTAAGCTTCCACTTTTGGGAACTAGAAAAAGAAGAACGAATTAAATCTAATGTAAGCAGAAGAAAAGAAATAATAAAAAAGAGTAGTAATCAATGAAACTGAGAACAGTAAATAGAAGAAACTAATAAAACCAAAAGCCAGTTTTTGAAAAGATCAATAACATTGATAAGCTTCTAACCAAGTTAAAAGAAAAAGAAGGAGGAAGAGAAGGAGGAGGAAGAGGAGGAGGAGGAGGAGGAGGAGGAGGAGGAGGAGGAGGAGGAGAGGAGGTTATGTTATGCTACCTTTCACATCTAACCATATGATATACTTCAAAGTGATTTTTCACATATTCTGAGGTAGGATTCAAGACTAATTGTTTCTATGTAGACATTCCAATTCACTTGGCATATTTATTGAAAAGTCTATTTCCCCACTGAATTTTGATGGTGTCTTTGTGATCAATCAAGGGGGCTTGTATGTTTGGATCTGTTTCTGTACTCTATTCTGCTTCATTGACAGGTTTATCTATTCTTGTATCTGTGTTCTGTCCTTTTTACTGTAGTTTTATGGTATTTTAATACCTGGAACTATCAGTACCCAACTTTGTTTATTCTTATTTAAGATTATTATAGCTACTCTAGTTTATTTGCACAGTATTAAAATTTTAAGAACCAGCTTGTAAATTTCTGTAAAAATTGCTTTTTGGAACCTGATTAGGAATGTGATTTTCTATGAGAAAAGAGGAAGAATTTTTCAGATCTTAAAATAATTCTTTATTTTGTCATTCACTAAGCTAGCATAAACTGGGATGCAATAATTTAGGGCCAGTTTTGTTGAATGAATAAATGAATAAGTCAAAACTGATTTTTGCCAGGTCCTAGGGAGAGGGAAAAATAAAATATTGTTTCAACATTACAGGACCTGACAAAATAATTAGACTTAGACCTTCTCAATTAAGTAGACAAAGTACATTCAATTCTTTTTCTATTGTCCAACAATTCTACATTTACAAAATAAAATAACCTGGGACATTATATTTTGCCTAATGGCAGCCATTTCTAGATAATTTGAGAATCATGAGTTTCAAAATATCTAAGACATATTGATACCTAATCTCATATTTAGCAATGTTCATATTTTTCTATCTTGTCTCAGAAAATGTTTTTTTAGAATAAAACAAAAACAAAATACACACTTAAACATTTGCATATTTGTTTTGTATTTTGACCATTATACCATGCTTTCAATAATTCCCAAGACATGGAAAGGAAATTTTGTTTAAAAATTATTTTCATTTATACACAACCCTCCTTGACACTGGACAGGTAGATTTTGGAAAAGGACTGGAAATGGAGTAGGTTCCTAAACTGTTATGGATTGATTAACTCCTCAGCATTTGTTCCTTTCTGCATTCTGCATTTCTCCCATCCTCCCTTTTTTTAAACATTAAATTTACTTTTAACTGATATATAAAAACATAAAATTATACATTTCCAAGTGGTACCATGTGATAATTCAATACATGTATACACTGTACAATGTTTAAACCAGGTTAAACATATCATATCTATCATTTCTTTTTAGAAAAGACTTACAAAATTCTTTCTTTTTGCTTTTTGAAATGTACATTATTGTTGTCAATAAGGTACTATTATTGTTAATATGGTACTGTACACATTTTCAATCCTTCTAAGCCTTTACTTTTGTTTTATTTTCATCTACCACTTCTCTTACTAAAACATCTGCTTCTCCATTCAGAGAGGAAAGGTTTTCTTTAAGAACTGTTCCTTATCATGGAGTGAACACGCTTGAGATTCCTTTTCTTTGTTATCCCATGAGGTCTCCAGGATGTTGTGAGATAGGTGTTTCCATAAGAGCAGGCTGAGCACTGTGGTAATCAGCAGCAAGAAGTTGTGTCTCTAATAGTATACAAGGACAAACCATCTAATCTCTGCTTCCAGAATATATGGAGGAGGTTACTGAGGAGCTGTGGGGGAGGGAGGAGTTGAGAACCAGGAAGAAAGGGGGACAGTGGGCTGCTGCCCTAGACTTAACAGCAAGGCATCTTTCAGAAGTGTCCAGCTTGATTAAAAAGCAAGAAAGGTCCATTTTGAAACCCCAGTGTCAAAATAAATAGTGCTATTTTTGTTATCTGAACTGTTAGTGTTGTAGAAAAATTACAAATCTTAAGACCTTCAGAGGTTTTTGCATAAAATGCAAAATCTCTCAGTGATCAGAAGAGCACAGGGCATTAGAGAATAACCAGATACCAAATCTTGAAGAATAATTAGACATTGTAAAATGGCAGGAGAAAACAAGTTCTCAAATTGCTCTGTTGTTCACAGTGCTTAATTGGGTATTGAAATTCAGTTTTTTTTTTCCCTTGGATTTGAAGCTGAATTTTATCTTCAGGAAATATCCTAGAAGGCCATTCTTCTTCATTTCCTGCTTTGAATATATCAAGTTTCAAACAGGAAAATGAAAAGGGAGGAAAAGAATGAAGTCGAAGGAAAGATGATTGAAAACAACTCTCCTAACATGGTTGGGGGAGGACGCTAAAATCAGAACATGCTGAAAAATTAAGCAAGTAGCAAAACCAAAGCAAAAATTCCTATTCTTTAATATGCAAAATATTTCTCAGGCTTTAGTTATGAGAAATGGCAGAAATTAGTGCTTTCTAGCTACAACTTTAAGAATAATATTTTTTTATAGTAATGCTAATTTTACAATATTACTCTACCATGGTAAGGTTTTCCTTTTACCATTTGACATTAGATATGAAGTTTATTTGTTTATGCAATAGGAAATGTTATTAAGAATATTAGAAGTAAGTGTTAAGCATTTGAACCTTGAAGCTGCCTCTTGCATGTCAAGCACTGACTTCCTTAAACAATAAGCCTGTTTTGTTGACAATGAATAAGACAGCAAAGTAAATAGGATATGGAGAGGAACTGAGCATTTTTTGCACACAACAGAAGGACACACTGCTGAATAAGTGGAATGAAGAAAAGATGAAGATACCTGTACTTCAAATGTATAAAGCTAAAAATATAAACAAACAAATGGAGTAATGCTGACTAGATTGGAATTTACATGGCTTACACTCACTGGTCATTTGCATTAATTTCAAGATGGACCATAGCGTCAGTTGCCTACAAAATGTGCCATTAAAGAAATTTGACTAATTATGAGAAAATATTCCTTTTTCTCAGGGAACTGGGGTCATCTATACTTTAAAAAGAGTCCATCATAGTAGTTTTTTTTCTTTCTTTTTTTTAGCAATATATTAAATATGACTTGGTTTTACAAATAAAATAAAAAAGATGGGATTTCCAAGTTCATCCAAGAACTAGTTCTGTTATTACTGCTTATCTAATAGAAAAGAAAGCAGAAAGAGTACCACTGCCTTCAGAGAAGAAAGTATGAACTCTTCCATTTTTTTAAATTCAAATTGGATGCTACCAAAAGACTAACTGCTTCAATACAAGGCTCTCTTTGTTTTTTCTCAGTTGCTATGGAATAATCCTGCAGTGTTTGGTGCTATGTCATCTTTCAGTAAACGCCTGCCTCTTTCCCCTTCCCATTTCACATACACACAAAATGTCACTTTCAACTGTTGTTGCCCTTGGTGGGTTCTCCTAGCAGATCTGGACTTCATGAGCTAGCTCTCTGAAGATGGCTAGTCCCCTAAGCATTGTGCAACACACTGAAAACCTCAAGTAAAGGAGTAAACAGCTTCCTATGGCTTACTGATTTTACTGCAACAGTGCTCAAATCTGTTCCTTGCCAAAATAAATAACCCCAACACGATCATAAATGCTGAAAATTTCATGAACATATTAAAAGTATCTCATTATTATAAATGTTTTCTTTCTACATTTAACTCTCTGATGCTAATTATTCCCAGAATATTTCTGGTTTGTTTTTTAATTCACTCTTTAGAAAAGTGGTCTGTAACTGCATTCTAATTGCTTAGAATATTTTGCTCTATTTTTGTGATTGTGTGTGTCCAATTCTTTCAACATTGGTGACTGCCGTCTTTCTATAATCAGTTCAGCAGAAGGAGAGACTCAAAACTACCTTGATTCTGCATCTATGCATAGAATTTGGAGTATAACTATTTTTTTTCATAGGGAAGCTTGATAGATTATTCTGGAGTCTTCTGTCTCCTAACTGTACACTGAGAAAATTAGGTTCTGGGATATCTGTACTATTTTTCACAGGCTTTGAGCAATGTCTGAGTAAATGATATTCAGTATCCCAAATACCTCAAAGAGGAAAGGATTCTGTGGAAGAATTTTTCTTTTCCTCCATTGGCTGGTATTTTACCTCCCTTGGGTTTTACTCATTTACAAATTTATGTTGCAAGTCACCAACTTTTCGGGTCTCATTTCTGTTTGTGGGACCATGAACAAATTAAACACTCACAGTCCTTATGTAGCTGACATTCAGAGAAGGGGAGACAGATGATAAACACATAAATCAATCTGCTACATGATTCTGTAATGATGAATGTTGTGAAAGAAAGTGACTATGAAAGAGCAATTTCAGATGGGCTGGTCAGGAGGGGATTCTTGAAGAGGGTGGCATTTGAACAGAGATTATTTTGCACTTCAATTGACCTATGGCTCTTTCTAGAAGGACACATGGCCTCCTGCAGCTCCTAGTTGGTTTAGCTGATATTCTTGAGCTCGGCTAATGCTTCCTGTACTTTGAAGTTTCATCAGAGTAGTGAACATAAGCCCTAAATCTTTATAGGAGTCTATCATATTACCTAATAAAAGGCTTTCTATTACTGAAGCCATTTCAGGTTTGTAGCACTTTTAGGTGAATTGAGAGAGCAACCTTAGGTTCCATGATAATATAATAGTCTATGATGATTATGATGATAGTAAGAGTCACACTTAAGATAAATTTTCAAAATCTACAAGTACACCATTTCTTGTTTTAGTTATTTCCCTAGGCCCTAACATTCTACATAGTTTCCTGTTGTTATTGTTTCTACAAAAGTAAATATTGATGGTTTCCCCCAGAGTTTATAACAAGTTGATTATAACAGAACAGGGTGAACCATTGCTCAGTGGTAGCCTGTGATATGGTGATGGAAAATTTTAAGGTTGAGTCATTTAAGTACAATCTTTTCGCTTTTTAATAAATGTATCTTTCCCTACTGGTACTATTGAAAGCAGAAATAATATTGTAAGTGTTCTTAGAAAGGGTAATGACAGTTTTAGCTGCAAAGAATAAATTTCCAGGTGTAATCTAGAGGTCAGTTATATTCATGCTTACAAGTCTCCTCTTTAGATTTCAGTGAAACAATAGGGCAAATCCTAGTTTCCGAAAGATAAGCCTATTATAAATGTCATGATAGCACTGTTGCCTTTTCCTTCTCATCCCTTTCACAATGGTTGTTAGACTTACTTGATTGTTTTCTGAACATAGTTATTGATTCCTCATCTTGATTATTGTTTTGCCTTTTTCCATGTCTATTCATAATATTTAAATAGCTTCAACTAATCAATAGAAGTTTTTTTCTCTCTTTTAATTGTGATGCCTATATTGAAGAATTAATTAGTCTGTTTTATATTAAATCTAAATTTGGTCATCTGTTCTTTGCTATTTTATGAAAGAATGCTTGGATAATAGTAATTCCTCATTAATCTTGTTATCACATTTGCTAATAAATGCCCTTTTACTTATTGACCTTTAAGACAATTAACCAGTTGCTATGAGTCACCATAACACAAGACCTCAATTTCTTTTTACTGTGAAAATTTCACTCATATATCAAACAGAGAACTAATGCTTAAAAGAATATTTTCTAATATAACTATTTGGGCAAAATAGAGCTGATATTATAATTTATTTATATGAATTTAATAGTTACTTGACTAAGAACTTTGGTGAGAATGATTACATAGTATTTTTTTTCAAGAAAATGGGGCTGAAAAATCTAGAATTATCAAGTTACAGTTTTTCATCTGCATGGACCTTGCACCATGGATACATCATCTTAATTTTGTGAAGAACTCCTTCAAACCCCCGTATTTATCCTAAAAACTATATTTCTTAAGATTTATGACAAACTGAATTTTGCTTGAACAGAAGAATGAACAATAGATGAGTTTCAATAAGAATTTATCTTTTGGATCCATGAAATGATACTGAAAACACAGAAAGGATCATTCCCTAGATGGCTGCCAGTTGAATTAAGAGGTAAAAGAACAACTCAGGAGGAGTTGGACCAACAGCCTAGAAATGAAATAAAAATCATCAAGGAGTTATAGGGTAATCATATCTTGAAAATGCTGTTATAAATGACATCTTAAAGCCATGAAATAACCAAGTACATAATGCTTTAGTTTCCCCTACAAAATGTTAGTAAATGGTCAATTATTCCAGTCAATAATTGAACACATACAGCGAGCAGCTCAATATCACATTTCCATCTGTTATATTTGTATTAAAAATTCTGGTAACGAAATCAAACCAGCTGATACTCAACCTAGCTTTATCTTTGGGGCTTAAGTAGAGCCATTCTTAGATAGAACATATCAACAGCCCATTGCTTGAGATTGCAAGGAGCATTGGGGATCCAAATGAGGCTATCACTCCCACTTTGTTCTATAGTCTGGAAAGCATTTCTATCAACATGGCTTAGGATGGCATTAGCCTTTGTGGATGATCATCACACAGTTGCACAAAGTGAACTCAAGGGCAACAGGAAACACAAAGTCAGTTTTAGTCAGGTGGTTGCCAAGTCATATCTCCTAATTAAAATAGATTAAAATCTACTTCTGCCTCCTTTTCAGTTTTTAGTTTATCCTCTGGCTTTCTCAAAATCACATCACATATGTAAATGTGTTGAGCATATGCTTATAATTTGGTTCAAATCATTAACAAGCATATTGAAAAGAAGAGGGATAAAAATCTAAGCATTTGACATACCCCTAGGAACTTCCAGACTCATGTTAACCCTTTAACCAGTGTCATTTGGTGCAGTCATTGAAGCAGTTTGTGATCTATTTAATTATGGAAATGTTTAGCTATTTTTCCACTTTGGCAAAAAGTGCATCATTGAGATGCAGTCATATGCCAGTTGATATCAGGATATTCTGTCTCCTACACATGACTTATCTTTGAACCTGATAATGTCATCAGAGAAAGAAATAAGGTTATTCATTTTGCAGTTCCTTCCTTCGCCTTCTATAATATACTCAATCACCAAGAACCACTGAATTTCTTTCTAAAACATATTTATTAAATCTTCACCCTGTTCATTCTCTCCCTAGCAACTTTGTTATTTCACCACAATTTATTGCATATTAACCAAAGGTGGATCCATTTTTGGTGAGATCTGAAGCTTATTCAATTGGAGGGTGTCCTCTTTAAGAAAAATAATACAAAAATGAAGTTATGCATATTGAAAGTGGGCCATGCAAAGGAGGAGCTTCAGGCTTAGCTTCATAGTTAAGCTGCTGCTGTGCCTAAATGATGGATCAAGTGTACAACTGACTGAAGCTCCTGTTCCCAAGATGGTTATGTTCTAACCACAGGAAACAGTTCTACTGCATTAAGGCCAACAAGTCATGGTCTTCAGGTGCCGATTTATCATAAGCTTAACATTAGAACTACCGATGTAAAGTTAGCTGTTAGAGCAAACTGTGATCGACAGCTCATTTCTTCCCTCCCTTCCTTCCTTTTTTTTTTCTTTCTTCTTGTTCTTATTGTGTTTTTGGATTCAGATACGAATTCCTCTTCATTGTTTTCCATACCCCATATGCTTGAGCTATCCTTCCCAATGTGACCTCGATTTCTGCCTTACTATTTTAATTTGAGGAGTCTGTTTTCTTTAGGAAGCTTCTAGGTTCTGATCTCCTATCTTCCTTGTTTAGGACACCAGAAACAGGATAAACCACAGGGGAAATGTGAGGGTGTGAAAAGCAGGGACTGGAGTTTCACTCTTTGTCTTCTTTATAGTGACCTTGGGTCCTTGCTGTAGTTTTCAGGAGATGCTGTGCTATTGTATTTGTAGATTTTCTCTTTTTTAAAAGCCAATATTGAATACAATAATGAGTATTTGAATGCTTATTTATTACTTCAAATTACATGTATAGGAAACTCTTGATATTGCTGTATATCAAGCTCTTTCTGAATGCCCACTTTTATATTGTGGAAGCTATATTCTGAATAGCACCATTGTATTATCTCTTACAATGTAAACCAGTGGAAATGAACTGCCTGCATCAGGAATAATGAAGACTTTTTAAAAATGCAGGTTTCCAGTTCCTGTGCCTCTATGTGGTATAGAAAACAGCGAATACCTTCATGGAAAATGGCAAGATGGGTGGTGCTCAGATTTTAACAAGCACCAGAACTATGGGAGGGCTCATTAAAATGGACGGCTGGGCCCCAACCCAAGAGTTTCTGAGGCAGTCAGTTTAGGATAAAGCCAGAGAATTTCCATTTCTAACAAGGACCCACATTATACTAATGCCGCTGGTCCATGGACTATCCTTTGAGAAGCATGAGACAGGGGCTTCCCAGAGCTCAGTGACATGCACAGTGTTAAACCCTTACAATAGAATCACCGAGAATACCACTTGAATTGATGCTTTAGCAAAACTACAACCTACTACACATAACAAATTTAGCAATCACTTGTACATGGTCAATTTTAAATCCAGAAATTCTAGGATCCTATTGAACTTGATCTGCATTTTTACAGTTGAGTGCTAAACTGAAGTTTCACCTTTGTCTCTTTCATAAGGGACACACATATTCTTTTATTCAAGTACCTGAACAATATTGTAATCAAGAGGATGAAAATCCAATGACAATGAACCAAATGTTTTCAAGCTTTTATCTCAACATCTAGCTGAATGCTTGCTTCCATGCACTAGAATTAAAATAGTCATTTATTTTAAATCTATCACAGTGTGGCAAGGACTGTGCACTAGCAACTTTTGTAAGGTAATTTGCATTAGAAACAACTTCAAAATCTCAGTGGCTTACAGCATTAAACATTAATTTCTTATTTATGCTACAAGTCATCTGTGGATCAGCTACAGCTCTGCCATACCTATCCTATTATTCCAGTATCCAAGTGAAAAAGAAACATTTACCATCTGAACATCCCACTGTCTTAGAAAAGGGAGAAAGAAATGGCTGTTCTTCACTGTGGCTCCTAGGGCTTCGACTTGGCATTCTGCTTTACATTTCATCGGGCAGTAGTCTCACAGCCTAGCCAGGGGTCAGTATGTCATACAATCACACATGCAGATATAGAATACTACAGGTTGGGTATCAAATAATTGGACAAAAAAGTACAATATTATCTACTCAAAACTAAAATTTCACTTAGCTCTAAATAGTCCAAAGAATATGCCTAGAAACTTCAGTCATTGATATAAGACTCTAAAATAAAGGAAAAGTCATTTCTGATCTGATAGGGAAAAAAAAGACAAGATTGAGAGATGGACAAACTGAAAAGGCAGAGGCATTACTGTGATCTCAGTCTGTCTGTGATTGAACAACAGAAAATATTGGCCAGGTTCTTTGCCATCTGTGATGAAGAATTAGAAAGGAATTTAGAACTCTGAGATACTATATGGATTCATTAATTTTCAGAGAGGTTAAGTAATTTCCCCCAAGGTACTTTCAAGGTTCTGTGTTCCCTCAGGGGAAAAAAAATTGCTCAAAAGTCTAAATTTATTTTTAGTTGTTATTAATGTCATGACATTGTACTTACTCTGGAAAGAATACCTGAAAACTTAATTTCTGACCTTGTTAAAATGATTTTAAATTGCTTTTAAATTTTTTTTTTACTTTGATAGATTATGCATCTCCTACTATTAAATGAGTAGGGCCAAGGGCACTTGGTAATAAAATTAACTTTGATCTCTTTTCTAAATTTAATAGAATTATTTTACATACTAGTTAATACATATAACTGAGGCTCGGAATAACATTTCACTCCTCTGGCAGTTTTCTACTAACCTATTTTCTACACATACTTGAAAAATATTTACTTATTGAAATTCTTGTCCTTTAAAGAAAAAATTGTTTTTTTTAAAAAAACTTTTTAGCTTTATCAAGATATAATTGACAAATAGGAATTGTTTATATTTAAAGTATACATCTCCATGTTTTGGCATAAGTATACATTGTAAAATGGTTACCCAAATCAAGCTAATTAACATATTTATCATCTCACATAGTTACCATGTTCTTTCTTGTGAGTGGATTGTTGGGGGAGTGTGGGAAGCCATTCTCGCATGTGATTGGGCACCTCCTGGATTGGGTGTGAGGCTTTCTGGCCAAACTGTGTCGGAGCTATCCCCACCCTCTCCAGGTGCGAGAGCCTGTCTGTGTGTGTGTGTTGGGGGGTGACTGACCACTGACCCTGAGACCAATCACTGACCCTGACCTTGGAATGCTGTCCCCCTCGACCTTCAATGGATGGAATTTTCCCCTGAATTTCTTGTCCCCAATAAAAGACCACTCCCTGGCGTGCTCTCTCTCTCTCCTGCTAGTCCTTAGTAAGCCTTGCTGCCCCACCGGGTGGTTCAAGGTGAGAGCCAGAGAGGGGAGAGCTGTCTTGGACCTGGCCATAGAAAAAGGTAATTGAGTCTGTGTGTTTTATTTTGATCTCACTAGTTAACTTCTATGCCACGAACCTCTTTAATGAAACCAGCGTGCTGGTCGCCTGGTGGAGGGGAGGAGAACACTTGAGGTCTACTCTCTAAGTAAATTCAAGTAAACAATTCAGTATTGATAACCACAGTCACCATGCTATCAATTCCATATCCAGAAATCATTCATCTTGCATAAGTGAAACTTTACACCCTTTGACCAACATCTTTTCATTCCTCACTCCACTCCCCATCCCTGACAATCACCATTTTACTTTGTGTTTCTTTGTTTTTGGCAATGGACTGCTGGGGGGGGGTGTGAAATACAATTTATCTTCTATGCTATGCAGCGACTGAACTATCAAGAGTATAGCTAGCTTTATGCCCAATTCCTCTGATGCCATCAAAGTGGCTTCCTGGACCTTTCACAGGAGATTTGCTATTAAGAAAATGCAGAGAATTATGCTATTGAGTTTTTTTTTAATCCAGCAATTCCCAAGTAACTAAGAGTAATGACATAAAATTAAGGGTGCTGTTTACCAGCTGCCATGACAAACAGAATGATTTGTACTTTCTGAGACTACTGAAATCCAACACTAATGGAGGGGTGCCCAAATGAATCCCAGTGACAATTCAGAACAGTTCTCTGAGTCTGAGACAAAAACCATGACAACCATTGCTGATGTAAAAGGAGAGAGCCAGAAAGGGATCGTTTCTTTGAGAGCTGTAGAAAAGAGTAGTAATACAACATGACTCTGATTTACAGGATCCGCACATACATTTTTCTCCTTTCTTAAATTACATTTTGCTACTCTGATATTAATAGATTCTACTAATACCCTCGAAGATCTTCCCTTCCACTATCTTATTCTCTCCTCACAGCCTTATCGGTCACATCTGGTATGTTAGTCAGCTTTACATTGCTGTGACCAAAAAACTGACAAGGACAACTCTGAGAGGAAAAATTCGTTTTGGCTCCCAGTTTCAGAGGTTCTACCCAAAGTGGGCCAACGCCGTTGCTCCAGGCCCAAAATAAGGGCATGAAGGGTGTGGTGAAGGAGTACTGTTCTGTTCACAGCAGCTAGAAACAGACAGCTAGGGGAAGGGGCTTCAGGAAGATGAACCCTTCCAGGGCAGGGCCCCGGTGACCCACCTCCTCCAGTCATGATCCTCCTGCTTACAGTTAGCACCCAATTAGTCCATCAGACTAGGATGGACTGACCATGTTACAGCTCTCATAATCTAATCATTTCACTTATGACTCGTCTTGCATGAACATAGGAGCTTTGGGGGGACACTTCATATCCAAACCATAATATTTACCTTGTAGATAGAAAAAATCACATTTCAGAGAATAGAAGTGAATTTCACAAAGTCACACATCCAATTGACAGAAGAATTAGCACTTGAGCTCGAGTCCTGCAGTTCGTACTTGGATACACTTATTCTAATGATGGCTGCCTAATGTTGATTTTCAAAAACTGTGATCAAACTGGCCTTTCAGTCAATCCAGTTCCCTTATTGAAATTGGTGAGAACACTGGATTTTTTTTTTTTGTTGATTTCATGCTCTTTATAACATAAGAACATCTCTATGTCTATCATATGCCTATTTATTATAAATATTTACAACCAAATATTTCTCCTAGACACAGGACCTATTTGTCAGGACAGGTTTGGTAAATTTCCATAAAGTTTATTTACATACAGCCAAGAAGATACATTTTAGAAACATAGGAATTGTTAACTTTTTAGATTATCATTTTCTATAGGTCATCCAGCTAGATATTATGAATGACATAATGAAAAATATAACACTTTTGTCCTGGCGATAGAGAATATAAATTCCAGATGGGGAGATGGGACATATACACAAAAGAAGACAACTAACCATACATTCCCCCTGCCCCCCAGCTGTGCTGGGGATTGAACCCAGCACCTCACGTGTGCTAGGCAAGTGCTCTACCACTGAGCTACATTTTTTATTGTAAATTCAACAAATATCTGTTGAGCACCAAATTTGTGCCAGGTGCTCTGCTAGAAATGACAGATATACAAAGAAACAACAGAAGTTTCTGCACCATAGATATGAAAGCAAAACAAATGCCACATATTTTCAAAGAACAAAATATAATACTTTTTAGTCTTTTTTGGCTGCTATTTAAAAATGAAATAAGCTGATGACTTAAAGATGACAGAAACTTATTTCTAACTGTTCTGGAGGGTATGAAATTCAAGATGAAGTTTCCAGTAGATTGTCTGATGAGGACCCATCTTCTTGTATAACCTTAGGTGTCAGAAGGGGCGAATTCTTGTCTCCTCAGCACTTTAGTAGGGTACCAATTCTATTGTTGAGGGCTCTACCTTCATGCCCTAATCACCTACAAAGGCTTTACCTCCTAATAATAGTTTTCATATATGAATTTAGGGAGAGACACAAATATTTAGAACATAGCAAATAGACAGTGAAGCCCTAAAGAATAGATAGAATCAAGAAAAAGTGTTTTAGATCAGTTTCATGTAAAGTTGAAGATGAAGATGAGCAAGTCACCTGGAATAGTAAAAGATTCTCTTTATGACAAGGGAAGAAGTGGGAGAAAGGGATTGGGATGATTCAATGGGAAAACAAGTTAATAAATTTAGATAGTTTGTTGCAATGATTCTTAATCAAACTCTTCAAAGAGGAACAGAATGAACAAAGCTTCAGTCTGAAAAGATGAATCTGGATACAGTGTATAAAATGGATTGTGGTCAAGGGGTTGAGAAAAATACCAAGAGTGGATAAGGATCAAGATTACTAACTGGGAGGGGCCTTGAGGGAGCCTTCTGGGTTGCAGAAAATTATGTCTGTTTTGATCTAATGGTTGGTTACATAGGTATATACATATACAAAATATCAAGAAAACTTAGTAGTTGATATGTTTTTACTTTACTGAATGCATGTTTTATTTCAATGCCCAAACAAACAAACCAAAAAAACACCAAAAACAAGCTGACTAACTAATAAAAATAAATCAAAAAGAACTTTTGGAGGGTGGAAAGGATTAGCGATTGACTCTCTTTCCATTTCTCATGTTCATTTATTTAGTAAATGTAAATAACTCTACTTTCCAAGTATATCCTGAATCTCACCACTTTCCTCTTTCTCATGCAAGTCAACCAGAATATCAGAGTGCCTTCCAAACTGTCCTTTGCATCTATTCCTGGCCTACCTGCTTCTCTCACTTTGTTACAGGGGCCAAAGTCAGATCCTACACAACAGAGCATGTTACTCCAACTGAAAACCCCTCTAGGCTTCTGTCTCAGCCTCCTAACTGATTTACCAAAATTCCCTGCCACCTAGCCTTTGTCTACCTCCAAAACATTGTTCCAGACTATTGTACTTCACTATACTCCTAAATCCCACTCTTTTACTTTTCAAACAGGGTAAATTCATTTTCAGTCTTGGATCTTTAAGTTAACTAATCTTATTCTGGCTGCAGTGCTTTTTCCTGGACTCTTTATTATCACCTAAACCTCTATTTAAATATCACCTTCTCAGAAAATAACCATATTTTACATCCTAGTAACAGGAGAAAGACAATAAATAAACAAATAGATTACTTTAATAAGAAAAATAGCAACAGTGGAAAATGCTAGACAGAGAATTGGATTTAGAATTCTTTCAAAAGACCTGTTAAATTTTCCCTCCACCAAGTTATCATATCTCACTGTGGTTATTACAATAAAAACCTGGCATTGGAGCAAACAGCACTGGATTCAAATTCCACTTTTTACTACTTCATCGCTATGTAATTATTTACATAGCAGTTAGCTCCTAAGAATTTCAGGTCTGCATCTTTAAAATGGAGATATCAATAGTTCCTTTTTGTGGATCTTTTTTGAGGTTTACGTGAGATCCACTTTGTGACTAGAACTTATCAGCAATTGTTTTTAACCTAAATGAAATAAATTTTAATAAATATTAACTACTAGGATTTATTAAAAGCACTAATGAGTGAATGTAAAGTATTAACATTTTTAGGGTACCAACTCAACTCACAAAGGTAGCAAGAATTTTGTCCATATCAAAGGTACTATATATCCAAAGATATATGGTATCACGGGACCAACCTTATTGTTACGTCTCAAAAATGTTGGATATAGCATCTCTGAGTCTTAGATGTGGTGCCAACTCTTTGCAAAATGATACTGTTTTTAGCTTCTCTGAAGAAGTTTGCTAGGTCGCCCAAATTACCTTGAAGGAGGTTTCATTAAACACAGCTGTATTTGTTCACAGGAGTCTGAGAGATTACACTCCATTTTAAATTGCAAATGTGATTCTGTTAGACAAATCGCAAACCATTATATCAACTTGAAGACAGTAAAAAACAGCAAACAGCTCCTTCCACTTTTTCTCCATCTGTGGAATGAGGTTAATGAGACTCCAACTTATCGCAAAACTGTCTTAGTCTGAGTGGGTTTGGATATAAATAGAAAAATGCAACTCCTTTGTCTTAAATGTGTGTCACATTTATGCATTTGAATCATCAAAAGCTCATGGATTTCCTGGGAAAGTTCTATAGGTTTATGATGATTCTAGTAAATAAAAGCATCTACCATTGGCTTGATCTAGAAACATGGACACCAAAATTCAAGACATTGCCCTTGACATGAATCTCAGAGTCAGCCTGGATTGTTTGAACTATTTTAAAACAAATTTAAACTTACATAGAGAAAGGGCATCTCTAATAAAAGTGTTATTTGGAAGTCAAAAGGAGCATCACATAGGAATAGAAATCTTGATTTCTTATGATCAATTTTCTACATTCTATTCATTTAAAAAGAAGACATTTTAAGGAAATCCTACCAGTTCTAAACAACATTAACTCTTATTTCATAGGGTTATAATTTATCTGATCAAGAAACCCTTTCATTGATTCTTAATATTACAGTTGATTTTTTACTTATTTAATGTTAATTGTCTCCTGTCATATGATTTTGCTCTTAGGCTGAATTACAGTGGAAATACTATGATCTTTAGAGAAAAATTGTTTGAGTTCTATTGGGCTTTTTATTTTTTTTTTAAATTTGATAATGCTAATTTTCATGACTCCTTCAACTCCTTTACCTGTTCTTTGAAATTCCATTAAGGCTTTATTTATATGATAAAGAATAGTGTTTTATTGTATCACTGAGGATATTAATATAAGGCAAGTTGATTATTACTTAGTCAAATTATTTTTAAAAATGTAACTCTGTTCAATTTTACAGCTGTTAGATAGCTTCTATTTCTTGAGATCAAAAGAAAATTGAATACTTGATTTTTGACAGAATCTCATTTGCAGCAAAAAATTAAAAGCATTACTTAAATGATTGAGGCATTTCTTAAATAATGGAAAATTAAAGTTTCCTTTTTCCAAGCATCTTAAAATATTTTACAGAATGCTTTTTAATAGATGTGTGTCTCTTTCCAGGAAATATAATGTGCCCTTGGGATGAAATCTCAGCATTATTCTAAAATATGAAAAAGCATTTATAACAGAAATAATATTTAAATTTTGGAAATTATACTAGGATTAAGTTAATACTCAAACTAGAATATTACTGTGAAAATCAGAATATCAACAGTGAAATTAATGTCATTTTACAACTGACTCTGAGGATAGATTTGGCATGTTTTGATTTAGAACATGTCAATCTTACTCCTTGATTTTTACAAGATTCAGCACAGCAATTATAAATGATGATTTAATTAAACTCTATCTGGAATATTTCCATTTACCCTATTTTCTATTAAAGATAAAATGCAGATTATGTAATTTTTATGTGATACGCACTATGACAAATGTGTTATATATTCCAATCGCTTCAACAACCCTCTATGAGGATACATAGTTTGTTTTGTTCACTGATCCATATCCAGTGCTTGGTACTGCGTCTGCTGCACAGTAGAAGTTCAATAAATATTTGTTAGAATGAATGAATTTTCCAGTGAGGTCAAGTGAAAGTGCTATGTACATAAATATAAAGTTGTGTTCTTGTTTGGCTAAATCTTTACTTTTAACCTGTGGTACTGGAGCAAAATGTCCAGGAAAACCTCTATTTCTTCTAGATGGAGAAAGAGTAATCCATAATCTTGCCTACTTTTGAGCTTTTCTCTGTGAGTTGACAATAGCCAGGCCTATAAAATGCTGGTCAAATAGACAGAATTAGTAAAGGATCAATGATACTAAAGGCAAGGAACTGTAGAGACCACAAAAGGATAGTTTAGAAGACTCTAAACTGCTAAACTGGGGTCCTCTTGGGGCCTCCATGTGCACGAGACGTGGGCTGGACTTAGGACTGACATCTCCTCCCTCTGGATGACAGTAGTACTATCCCCAGAAGCTCAGGAAAGATGGTTGAGAGGTATTCTTGAGTAGACTCCAATCAACAGTGTTTACTCACAGATCACTAAAACACATTGATCCTTTTTCAGTAAAGTCAGGATATTGCTCTCCACCATCCAGGACAGAAGGGAGGCGGAATGTCTATAGAAACCAAATTTGAAACTGGTGTGGTCAAGAGGTCAGTGAAGTCCGTGCAAAACCCTAATTTGGCATTTGGAGGTCTTTGGACAATTTTATTTAAGAGACCTTTTAAAAATGCAAGTGCATATTGGATTAAGCAGAACAAAAGGTAGCAATACTGATGATTCCAAAGAGTGAGGACCCTCAAATCATGCCAACCCAGGTCTGTCTTTTCACCCTTTTTCTCCCGGCCCACCCACTGCCCCTTCCTTAGCCGAGGTATCACATGTTTCTGAATCATTTTAAAAACTAAATAGCTGATTTCTGACAGAATGACTATCATCAAGCTTGAGTTAGTGACATGCCTTCATACTGAAAGCTGCTCTCCTGAAAGTATAATTCCATAAGGTACTATTAGGCTGGGGTTTAAGTTTTTGTAGATAATTTCCAGGTCAGAATGTGCTTCTTAACTTACTTTAGAAATGATTTTATCTTATTTTAGTAATAACACTTAACATGAAATCTACCATATTAAACTTTTAATATGTATAGTATTTTAATATGCACAGTGTACAGTATAGTATTGTAAACTATAAGTACAATATTACACAGTGGATCTAGAACTTAAGTATCTTGTTTAATGGAAACTTTATATCCGTTGTCTAGTTACTTTCCATTTCTCCACCAGCCCAGCCCCAGATAACCATTATTCCATTCTGGTTCTATGAATTTGAATATTTTAAATATTTTATATAAATGAAATCATGTAGTATTTGTCTTTCTGTTACTGGTTTATTTCTCTTTGCATCATGTGTTACAGATTCATACATGTTATTGCACATTGCAGAATGTCCTGGCTTTTCAAGGCTGAATCATATTTTATTGTGTGTGTACTCCACATTCTCTTTGTACATTCATCTGTTGATGGACATGTAGGTTGTTTCCACACTTAGTTGTCCTGAATAATGTCTACAATGAACATGGGAATGTTAATATTTCTTTAACATCATAATTTCTACTCTTTTGAGTAAATTCCACCAAATAGGATTTCTGGATCACATGGTAGTTCCATTTTTAAAAAGTTTTTTTTTTTTGGAACCTCCATACTATTTTCCATTGCATCTGCACCATTTTGAATTCCTAGCAAGAGTGTGCAAGGTTTAAATTTCTCTATACCCTTAACCAACATTTGTCATCTTTTGCTTTTTTGGTAATAGCCATCTTAAGAGATGTGAGGGAATATCATTGTGGCTTCAATTTGAATTTCCTCAATGATTAGTGACAGTGAACATTTTTTCAGATACCTGTAGGCTTTTCGTAGTAGAGCTCAAGAAAGGAATTTTAACACATTGAAAAAAAAAAAAACATGCAAGAAACTTCCAAGGTGATAGAGCTACAAAGGCTGTCAGTTAAAAAAAAAGTTGTTCTTAAAACTAGCTATATTAATATTAAAACCTATATATTTTTTAATCTTGGATCACTGAAAGGGAAAGGCAGAAAGTCTTGAATGTTGGCAATAACTTGAAATAATTCACAAAGACCTTGGATGAAAAAATCAAGAAGCTATAAATTTATTCTTACAGCTGTTTAATATGATTTATTTTAAGTTCTTTGGCTTTCTGTTAGACTGTTGACTGGTTAATGCACACACACACTATCATATCATTAGAATTTTTACAGGTCACTTAAAACAGCCACATGCTGCCCTTCCAACCTCATGGTTCCCTTTCAAGACTGATGACAAATAACCCTTGCAGCTGGCACAAAGCTGAAGGGAAACTGCAAAAATTATTACATGACCTTGGGATCAATCAATGATCTGAAAAACATGCTGGAAAAGAAATCATTAACTTTTTAGAGCTTTAACAATAGACTCTGACTCAGACTCTTCTGTCCTGACCTTCCTATTTGAACTTGAGTCTAGAGCAAGTAACCATCCCTTTCTCATTTCTGAAACTGGCTAACTTTTAACTTACTCCCCCCCTTCCTTCCTTCCTTCCTTCCTTCCTTCCTTCCTTCCTTCCTTCCTTCCTTCATCTCCTCCTTTCTCCCTTTCTTCCTTTTATTAAAGGAATTTTTTAAGGAGAAGTTTTAGATTCACAGAAGAGTTCAGAAGAAAGCATGCAGTTTCCTTATTCCTCCTGCATGTACACCAGCATCGCCTCCCCCATTTTCAACATCCCTCACCAATGTGATGCTTCTAGTGAACTGACGTTGATACATAACTGCCACCTAAAGTCCCTCTTATTTATATAAGGGTCCATTACTGGTGTTATATATTCTAGGAGTTTGGACAATTATGTAATGATGCCTATCCACCATTATAGAGTACAAAATTAAGCATACTCAAATGATTCAGCAATTACAAGGAACAAATTTAAAGTAGTAAATACCAAGTAAATTCTTATATAGAATATTTTCATTGCCCTAAACATCCTCTGTACTCCACTGTACATTGTACATTGTACTTCTTCCTGAGCCTCACAACCCCTAGCAACCCCTGGTCTTTTTTACTGTGTCTGTAATTTTACGTTTTCCAGAATGTCACTCAGATGGAATCATGTGGTATTAAGCGCTTTCTATTCGGCTTCTTTCACTTAATTACACACACTTAATATTCTTCCATGTCTTTTCATGAATAGATAGCTCATTTCCTCTTAGGGTTGAATAGTATTCCATGGTGCAGATACATCCCAGTAAATTTATACATTCTAGACCTACTAAAGGACACATTGGTTGCTTCTAAATGTTGGCAATTTTTCATAGAGCTGTTCTAAACATGCGCAGTCAGGTTTTTGTTTGTGCATACATTTTCAACTCATTTGGATAAATACCAGGGAACAGGATTGCTGTATTATAGGATAAGAATGTGTTTAATTTTGTAAGTAACTGGCAAAAACTGTTCCTAAAGTGGCTGGACCATTTTTTTTTTTTGTTCCCCCTAGCAATGAATGCAAGTCTCTGTTGCTCCATACTCTTCTGTCAGTGTCATTGAGCAACTTTAACATGTTTATTTGCCATCTACAGAATTTCTTTGCTAAGGCATCTCTCAAGGTCTTTCGTACATCAAATGGTCTTTTTTGGTACTACCCTTTATTTTGCTTCTAGGGTTTTCCCAAGGAGTCATTAGACTAGTATTAAAGGAAAAATTGGAGGAGTATCCAGAAAGACTTTCATATAACTATTATGTTCTGAGAAATCTTGTGCTTGTTACATGAAAAAAAATACAAACTCAGATAAGTTCTAAAATAGAGCTTTCTGACTTTTGAAAGTAGGAAAACATTTCTGTATCTAATATATGCCATAATATTTTATAAATAGTGATCCTCTGCAGGTAGTTCTTAAAAACATACTTTGAGACTACTAGCTGAAGAAGAATTTCAATTAAATAGAGCTTTCTAATAAATACAGGTCTTTACAACTAAAATTCTTAAAATGTAATGTAGTTTTAGAGCCCAGAACTGATTCTGTCACATTGATAGGGATCAATAGGTATAAACAATTGAATGAATTTTACAGATGGGGAAAATGCTAGGTGTACTAACTGAAAGTAGTATCCTTATTAGAGGAAATGCTATTTCTCATCCTTCTCAGGAAAACTACCTTATGTGTTGAACTATTACAATTTCTTCATTTACTCCTGAAACATTGCAATAATATAACTATATAAGCAATACGCTAAGTAAGTTTTGAAGTTGGCACAGTATTTCTTCAAACTAAGAGTTTTATTTGAAAATTTCAAAAGTACAAGTGAGGAGAAAATCAAAATATACACAAAACTTAAATATAAGTTTTAAAATCCAGGATACCCATTAAGGAAATCTGTTTTAATTAAAAAGTCTATGAATAAGGCATCTACTACTTTCATTACTTTTTTATGTACTAAAAGCTTGAAACAAGTTATTGGACCTAAAATCATAATGATTCCAATGCCAGAGTAAGGTTTGGGCTAAAATTTCATATGACATCCTGCTGCTTAATTTATTTCAATTGATTATTCAGATAATATATAAGAATGATATTTAAGCACACCTAATATTTTCTGTTAACAACAAACTTTAGAATTGGATGGATTATTTCTTTTTTGCCATAGACGTTAGTAGAATTCTACTATAATAAGGATAATTCTGATAACATTAGCTAACGTTAAATTAGGAAAGTGTTTTGTTATTCTACTCTCACTGTTTTTTATTTCTATTTCAGTATTTCTTTGTGTCCCTATCTTTAAAAAAAATAAAATAGGGAAAGGTGATAAAATTAAGAGAAATAATTATGATTAATTGCCCAAAAGTGATGGAAGATAAGAATTAAAATGGAAGACTGACGACAGTTCTTAAACAAGAACCCTTGGAATCTGAATTTTTAAGTACATAAATGCCTTGACATATTGGGTCTTTGCATAATACTGCTTTTAGCACTGGATTTCTCTCTGCATTCTCTGAAGAGATTCCTTGGTCCAGGTCTGAAGATCATGGAAGGGTAATCTGACAATATCAATTTACATTTAAGAATAGATCATGCAGGTACAATTTCTCAACACTCAGATTTTTTTATTCAGATTTAGTTTTAGAATCATTTTTTAAACAAGAAAAAATGTACTTTTTTGTATTTTAAATGTGTGCAAATGTAGAATTTAACGTGAGTGAAACCCAGAAAACTGCTGCCCTTTTGGTTTCAAGTCCTGCTAGTGTGTAAATATCTTCTTGTTTTAGTGTTATTCCCTGGCAGCAACCTAGAAGCAATTTCTTTGCGATTCAACTTTTTGGCTGGAGTGTGGAATATTGAGACTTACTACAAGGGCATTATCCTAAGAGTTGATAGCAAGCACTAAACCTAAACTTCTCTGGCAAATAAAAGCCTATAAAATTTAATAAAGTGTTGGTGTGCGAGGCAAGTGAAGTGGAAAATTCCCAGAATTGTACTGACTTAAGTGGGTTTCTGATTTGGATATGAAGTTGATGATTTGTCATTGATTTTTAAATCAGTGGTTACACAGCTAGATAGGCATAAATAATAGATTTGTCTTGGTTTGTTTCAGATATTAAAACTCTATCTCAAAAGTTACTCTCATAAAATATACTAATATCCTACTGTGAATATATATTTTATGATGCATATATGAATCTTCATGTTAAGCTTGAATATTTTAATAATTTAAAGACCACTTGGTACCATTAATTCAAATTAAATGATAATGCTAGAAGCCTAATGTCGCAAGCAGGAATCTTATAAGGTACAATTCTCCTCACATTATGTGTCATCCTTTCCAATGGTTGACAACTGAATGCTTTATCTTGGATATTTCCCAAAAGTCTTGCTGATCACAAAGGATTGGCATAAGAAAGTGTAGAAATTTGCAGTCATGTAAAATACAACCAGTCAGCGTGTTACCGGGCAAATAGTAAGTATTCCATACATATTAGCATTATTACTCTTACTACTACACAATAGCACCACTTTAAAGAAATCAGGAGATCAGCCCCTACTAACAGTAAGGAATATCAAATTCATAAATAAAGGACTACAATTGTGTAGGTATGATAAATGTTTGCAGATAAGTACATGTGTTCATTATTTCCCCTAAAAAAAAAAAGTTGATCTTCTATTGGATAATGTTACTTTGAAGTGATATATTTCATATATAATTTCTTAAAGATATATTTTGAACAACAGAGAGAAAAAAATAGACTTCATTGTTTTCAGTTTTCCTAGTAAATGTGCCCAATATCTAGCATGCAATGATGGTACTCTTAATTCAAATCACATTTTTCAATATACATTTCTTTCGATGAAGTTACTGTGATTGCAGTTATTGCTACAATTTTAACATTAAAATTTTACAAAGGAATGTAAGTTCAATGAGTTATATTCTACTAGACAATTAATTAAAGTGTGTGTCTATTCAGAACAATAGGTGAAGACAATTCCAGTTCGTGAAGATCATCTTGTAGGACAGACGACATAGCTCACATTATCCTTTCACTAGAATAAAGATGGAATAATGAGAGTTTTCAGGTCAATAGATTGGTACACATCAAAAGTTGAAAAGGTTTTTAACTAATCACTGTGAAATGTTAGGTTGTAACATTTACCCCCCAAAAGATATAATCCAAATTTTAAAATGGCAGTTGTGCTAAGAACCATGGTCCCCACAACTGACCTTGAATCTCGTGGATTTTAATGCAATTCCTTATAAATTTGCATAAAATATGATTTCTTGCTTGTTTAATTATCTCTTTTCCACAATATCTCAGTCTGTTCACTCACTGGTACTAACTTCCAAGGACCAATGTTACTAATTTTACTAAAATTAAGAATTTTTTTTTCTTTTTTTGGTACTATGGATTGAACCCAGGGGCAATTAACTACTGAGCCACATTCCCAAACTTTTTGATTTTTTTTTGAGGCAAGGTCTTGCTAAGCTCTTAGGCCTTACTAAGTTACTGAGGTTGGTCTCAAACTCAAACTCCTGCTTCACTCTCCTCAGGCACTGGGATAATAGGCATGTGGCACTGTGCCCAGTTAAAACTAAGAAATCTTACAGTTTTTTATATTTCTTCTATAAATAATCACTTCATCTTTCTTTTCTGGGATTTAAAACTTTTTTATAGAGATTTATAGTTATACATAGTAGTTGGGTTCATCCCAACAAACTCATATACGCATGGAAATTAACTTCAGTTCAAGATCCCTTCCCCTTTTCCTTCTTGTCCTCCCTCCCCCCTCTCATTCTCCTTCCTCTACTCTACTTGACTTCCTTTTGCTCATCTATTAATTTATACTTTAATGGTTCTTTGTATTACCCTATCCTTCCCTCCACCTTGCCTTTATTTTATCCTAGCTTTGGCTAGAATTGTGCTTTATAAACACCAAGGTAGCTATATCACTGTCCTATGCCAATTTTAGGTCTTTTGGGAAAATAACAAGGAGTGGAATAGCTGGGTCATATATAGTTTCCATCTCTAATTCTCTAAGAAATCTCCATGCTGTTTTCCAGAGTGGCTGTAATAGTCTGCAGTTCCACCAACAATGTACAAGTGTTCCTTTTCCCCCCAACAACCTCATCAGCATTTACTGTTTTTTGTATTCTTGCCATTGCCATTCTGACTGGAGTGAGATGAAACCTTAGTTGATTTGCATTTCACTGATTGCTAGAGATGTTGAACATTTTTTTCATATACTTGTGTTTCTTCTTTTGAGAAGTTTTTGTTTCATTCTTTTGCCATTTATTGATTTGTGTGTGTGTGTGTGTGTGTGTGTGTGTGTGTGTTAATATTCTGGATATTCATTCCCTATTGGAGTAGTAGCTGGCCAAGATTTTCTCCAATTCTGTAGGTTCACTTTTAATTGTTTTCTTTGCTGTACAGAAACTTTTTAGATTAGTCCTTTGATTTCCTTGTCTTGCCAGATCATTCTGTCTACTGTTTTGAGGACTATATTGAATAGGTATAGTGAGAGTGGACAGCCTTGTCTTGTCCCCGATTTTAGAGGAAATGTTTTAGTCTTTCTCCATTTAGTATGACATTGGCTTTGGGTTTGTCATAAATGGCCTTTGCAAAGTTGAGGTTCATTTGAGCCTGAGCTTCTTCAGCATTGCTAACATGAATGGGGGTTGGATTTATCAAAAGCATTTTCTGTATCTATTGAGATGATAATGTAGCTCTTTCAATTAATTCTGTTTAAGTGATGAATTACATTTATTGATTTACATATGTTGAATCAACCTGGCAATTCTAGAATGAAACCCACTTGATCATAGTGTATTACTTTCTCGTGTGTTTGTGAATGCAGGTTGCTAATATTTTATTAAAGAATTTTGCAACTATGTTATCAGGAATATTGTTCTGTAGTTTTCTTTCCTTAATGTATCTTTGTCTAGTTTTTGTATCAGGGTTATGCTTGTTTTGGCATCAGGATTATACTGGCTTCAAAAAATATATTTGGGAGTGTTCCCTTTCTTTCAATTTCATGGACTAATTTGAGAAGGACTGGTGTTAGTTCTTCTGTAAAGGTCTGGTAGAACTCAGCTGAGAATCCATAAAGTCTTAGGATTTTCTTTTGGGAAGTCTTTTAATTGCTATTTCAATTTCATTACTTAATACTGGCCTGTTTAGGTTTTCTATGGCTTCCCAATTCAATTTGGGCAGGTCATATGTGTCTAGCAATTTATCAATGTCTTCTAGATTTTGAAGTTTATTGGAGTATAAATTTTCAAAGCAGGTTTTGATAATCCTCTGGATCTCATAAGGGTCTATGATGGTGTCTACTTTTTTTCCCTCAGATCTTGTTTATTTGCTTCTTCTCACTCTTTCTTTTAGTAAGTTTGGCCGTAAGTGTGTCAATCTTTATCTTCTGTATTATTTCATTTTTCTCAATTTTATTGATTTTTGGCTCTGATCTTAATCATTTCCTATTTTCTACAGGTTTGTGGGTGAGTTTATTCTTTTGCTAACTCCCTCTGATGGAGCATAAGCTTATTTATTTGGGATCTCTCTAGTTTTTTAGTGTAGACACTCACGCTATAAATTTTCCTCTTAGAACTGCTTTCATCTGTCCCAGATATTTTGATATTGCATCTCCATCCTTGTTTACTTCTTAGAATGTCATGATTTATATTCTCATTTCTTCTTTTATTCATTCTCCATATGTTTTTGTGGTTTCTATTATTTTTCTTGAAATTGATTTCTAACTTCATTCCATTATAATGTAATAGGATACATGGGATTACGTTGATCTTTTTGTATTTGATAATATTTATTTTGTGGTCTAGAATATTATAGACCACAGAAGGTAAATTCATCTGTTTTGGGTAAAATATTCTGTAGATGTCTATGAGGTCCATTTGATTTATAGTGTTGCTTAGGTTGGAGATATCTTTATTAATTTTTTTGTTTTGATGACCTGGCTATTGGTGATAAGGTTGTATTGAAATCCCCCAATATTATTGTGATGGGGTCTATGTGGTATTTAATGTTAAGGAATATTTTTCCATGTAATTATGTGCATTGACATTTGGGGAATAAATGTTTATTATCATTATATCTTCTTGTTGAATTGTTCCCTTTACTAGGATGTAGTGGCCTTCTTCATCTTTTCTGATTAATTTTTGCTTGAAATATGCTTCATCAGATATGAGAATAGCTGCTCCTGCTTGTTTTATTGGACCATATTCCTGTAATATTTTTTTTGCCATTATTTTACCTTCTCTTATAAAGGATATATGGTTGGATCTTGTTTTTTGATTTATCCTGCTAATCTGTGTCTTAATTTGGGAGTTGAGATTGTTAATATTACTGTTAATATGGATATATGTTTGTAGTTTTTGCCACTTTTTTTTTCCTTTATGTTCCCCTGTCTTGATTCTCACTTAGTGAATTATTCTTCTATTGAACTTTCTCTTGTTTGGGAGCTTTGGAATTACTTTTTAGTTCCCCTGTGTACAGATTACCTTTATTGTACTCTTTGTAGTGCTGGGTTGGTGCTCATGAATTTTTAAAGTTCATTCTTGTTGTGGAAAGTTTTTATTTCCCCCTTGAATTTGAAAGTGAGGTCCATTGGGTATAAAAAGCTTGGCTGGCAGTTGTTTTGTTTTAGAGTGTGGAATATGTCACTCCAGGCCCTCCTTGGTTTTAGGGTCTGAGCTGATACATCAGAAGTGAACCTTATTGGTTTGCCTCCAAATGTAACCTTGTATTTCTCTCTCGCAGCTTTTAATATTCTTTTCTTATTTTCTTAGTTTCTATGTTAAGCATTTTGATTATGATATATCTTGGCAAGCTTGTTATTTGACTAGGTCTATTTGGAGTTCTTTAAGCCTCCTGTATGTGGATATCTATCATTTCTAATATGAAAAAAAGTTTTCTGTAATTATCTCTTCGAAATATTCTTTATGCTTTTAGTATGTATCTCCATGTTCTCTTCTATTCCAATGAGTCTCAGATTTGGTCTTTTAAAGATCTCCCAGAATTCTTGTATATTCTGGTCCTGTTCTACAATTTTTCGCTTTATTGCCTTCTGTATACTCAAGAAGTTCTCTCTTCAAGGGCTGAAGTTTTGTTTCTGTACAGTTTAATCTGTTACTGATGCCTTCAATTGAGTTTTTAATTTGATCAATTGTGTCTTTCATTTCTACGAATTCTGCTTGCTTTCTTTCCACTTTTTCTATTTCTTTATTAAAGTGTTCTTTCATCTCCTCTCATTGCCCTCTTAATTTCTTCCTTAGATATTTTTGAACATCTTAATAATCAATTTTTTTTCTAATATTTCTCTGGGCTTTCATCCACTTCACTATCATTGGGATTCTTTGTTTGGAGATTGTGAATTTTGGAGGGAGATTTCTTTGTCTATTTTCTCACATTTTCAGAGTTCTTGAACTTATGTTGTGTATCATTTGAGGTGTATTCCCCTACATTTTTTTGCAAGTCCTTTTGTATGTACTTATTTGTTATGGGACTTCCTTCTGCTGTTGATTTATGCATAGATGCCAAGCTATCAAGGACCTGAGTTCCCTGTTTGATTATTCCTCCTTGGGTCCTTGTTGTCAGTTTGGGGCTTTTGTCTCCATACTTCTTTGTGTTGGAGTAATGTCAGAGAATACATAGTTCAACAGCACAGTGTCTAACCTGTAAATTTTTAATGTCTCCATAGGGTCCCAGTATCTCACAGAATGAGGCGAAATAAACAATAGTAACAACTGCTGCAAGCAATAAACAATACACAGTGTTAAAGTAAATGCCTAGTTCCTACTATGACATCTTCAACATTAAGTGCCACCAATAAAGAGGAATGGTGAGTCCAGCAATTGTTAACAGTAAGAATAATAACCATGAACTAGATCTCGCTTTAAAGCAAGCAGCATATGTCAAGTATATCATCCACAGTAGTAATGATTGTATTGGCATTAATGGTGGAGGCAGGAGTTATATAGGACAATTAGTTCTGAAAGATGGTAAAAATACAGCTATTGGGGGTAAAGGAAGTATGTAATGAAGTTAGAAATGATTTTACAATTTAAAAAAGTGAACAGAGAGAATGCAGAAGAGATGTAGCAAATGATGTTTACATGGAAGTTGGAGGAATAGGTATTGGAAGAGAGGGAGTGAGAGCAATAGAATTCAGTCATTAGCAGGAAAAGATAAGAAAGAGAAACAATAGAAATAAACAAATGAAAATAATACAAAACCAAACCAAAATATATAACCCAAAAAATCTGAACCCTCACAACACAATGCTAGGAAAAAATAATTACATTTAAAAATGCTAAAAATAAGAGAAAAAGAAACAAGTACATGTATATATGTCCCTGAAATAATCAACACAGCCAAAATTCTCTCCTTTCTCTCTCTCTCTCTCTCTCTCTCTCTCTCTCTCTCTCTCTCTCTCTTCTCTCTCTCTCTCTCTCTCTCTCTCTCTCTCTCTCTCACACACACACACACACACACTCGCACAGAAGAAAAAATAAAGTAAGTTAAAAAAATTAATTCAAAATTTTGGTGAAGAATGAAGGAAACTTCTCCACTGAGGTGGTCAAAATACTTGACCAGATTTGGTGGTCACTGTCTAAGTCAAAAAGTCTTTCTAATTCTCCTTGAGTTATGTACTTAATGAGAGCAAGGGATGGAGGTTGTCAACTTCTTCCTGTTTTTGTACTGCTCCCTGAGCTGCTAATTGCAGTAGCCTAAGTTTGAACTTGTTTGATATTAGATTCAGCTTCCTTTCTTATCAGTATGAAGTGGGATGGGATAGGAAGTACTGTCAGTTGGAATTTTGTTCATTCAGATCAGTTCAGTACAAGGGGAGCTCTAGCAGGTAGGGCTTAGATATGTAATTAAGACTCATGGGCTTTGTTGGTACTGTCTCCTCTGAAGAGAGTAGATCAGCCCACCCCTAGGGCTTGGCAGTGGTAGATCTCTGATGCAGGTCTGTTTCTCAGTAGCATCTCAAGAATTCTAATTGTGGGGCAGGGGGGCCAATTCTCCACTCACTGCTGCCCACAAGCTTGGCCTTCCCAGGCTGGGTCCCCAGTGTATTCACCCTGCCCACTCAGAGTCATGGCCTGCTTCAGCTGGTCACATGAGCTTTCAGACTCAAAGCAGATGCTAGTGGAGCTCCCCTTCACACTTCCAACTGAAATCTCCCTGGGTTCAGTCTTCCTGTGTCTGTTTTGTTCCTGTTCTGTCAGGTCCTGCCTAGGTCCCCTGATAGGCACCAGCTGGGACAGTGAGTTGTGCTTTTTGTTTTCTTCTGATCTCCTGGGTCCCATGGTCAGGGACAGTGCACTTGTCCCAAGATGACTCTATTTCTTGTTTCTTTAGGGGACTTGTCTTAGATGGATATCAGAATCATTAATCTATTATTAAAATATATAAATCAGAAGAACTCTGCTTAGGTAAGGTAGCTTTCAAAATGGGTGAGACTTCTGGTATTTCCATACTAAAATGGTAAAAACATGTCATTATGCTAAGGTAAAAGAAGAAACTCTACTGAAAAGGAAATACGTCATTATTTAGAATTCTCACTAAATAGTATTAAAACTAATCTAAAACTGGGAGCAAAAGTATACAAATACCCACAGTATAGACAGCAAATAATATGATCTAAAACGTGTTTTATAGGCCATTCTCTATGTGTGCCATTTTAGTAGGGGCACTTTATCCATGTCATCGTTATATATCTCTCTGACAGTTGGTGGAATCCATTAAAAAACTAATAACTTTCAGAATGAAATGTTAAGGAAAACTTGGTGCTCTCATTTGGACAACTATGTGGTCTCTAAGTAAAGTTACCAGGAAAATGGAATGGCTTATTAACATTGATAGAAATGATAGCCGGGAGTCTGATGGTGAAATTTAATTCATTAGTACCAGACTTTAAAATTCGTCAAACACATGATGTTTTAAATTGCATGATTCAGACACTTCATTTATCAGAGCACACTGCTTCCTGTCTCTGTATGTCTCAGAAATAAAGAGCAGTTTGTCAGTATACAATCCTAAAACCTGCTACTTAATTGGACCCTAAATAACCTGACCCAACTGTACCCTATAACATGAACATAAAAGCTAAATCCAAAGATAGACTTTCCTTTGCTATGGCATGCTTGAGTAATTGGTCTAATCAGGCTCTTGGACAGTGATCCTATTTCTGAGCCATGGTTTCTTTTATTGAGCACATAAAGTCTTCTTTAAGCATATGACCTTAAATGTATGGCTGATTTCCTTAGCACCTGCTAGGAATTAAGGGATTACATCTAACTAAGGTCAGATTGGGTGAAAAGAATCTACATTGGCTAAACAATTTCATTATGGATATTTGCTGCTTCAGTACAAGGGAAATACAAGTACTGTAGACACCAAATGAGTTCCAAGTATAGATAGCAGCCAGAGTAAATTTCATTTTCAAAATGAAAGTCGGGGCATTTTAGTCCTGTACTCAAAACCCTGCCTATCTGAACACAAGATGGTATCCTAGATTAGATCATAATCTAGAGAACAATAAAAGAACATTAGTGGAAAAACTGAAAAACATAAATGATGTCCAGTTTACCCATTAGCATTACATCAGTGTCCTTTCCTTCCTTTTGAATAATTTATTATGGTTATGCAAGACATTAACATTAGAAGAAGTCAGGTGACAGGTGTATAGGACCTCTATAGTATCTCAGCAACTTTTATATATATTAGAAGAATAAAAAAAAACTTCAAAGTAAAAAGTCTATTCAGAACCAAACGAACCACCATTTGGTTCCCACATCACTCCAAAAGCTGAAGCCCTACAGTGTCCTCCAAGGCCCTCCATGTTCTCTGATCTCAACTTCTGTTAAACTCCCCATGCCTAGCCCTCTCCAGCCTCACTGGCCTCCTCTCCATCTCCCCAGTATACCAGGTGTGATCCCATCCCAGCATTTCCCCCTGGGTACACAGAAGGCCTACCCTCTCAATCCTTCTCAGGCTTTTTTATAAGACCTCAGGGAGAGCACTGGGGCCTTGCCCATTTTCCCTGCTAGAAAGTTCACTCCAGTGATCAGGGACTTTGTATTTTTTTTTTTTTTACTTTGATTTATTCTCTGTGTCTATAATAGTGCTTAAAATATTGTGGACCCTTAACCAAGACTTTCTGAATGAATCAATGGATAAATGAAAATAGAAAAAAAAAGAAAACATGGAAGGTAGATGTATCTTATAATGTCTTAGGGACACTGAATTCTTAAAATTTATAACCATTTAATGTCATAAAATATAAATTTTTAATAAAGAAAATTCCTCTTTTCACTATTCCATCACCCAACATGTTATTTCTTCAAGGATTTATAATTGTTGTTATTTTTTTTTAATTTTTTTTTCATTGTTGATGGACTTTTGTTTTCACTTATTTGTATGCGGTGCTGAGTCAAACCCAGTGCCTCACACATGCTAGGCAAGTGCGCTACCGCTGAGCCACAACCCCAACTCTTATAAATTGTTGTTATTGATAACAAAAATGGAAGCAGAAATTAGAGCTTAATTTCTAAATCGTGGACAGTTTCCTATAAGAGTAATTTTTTTCCCTCATACTAATTAATTGATGTTATAATCTTTGCCAGTGTAGTACAGAAAAAAAATTTTAACCTTTGCCCCAAACTTTTACTTGTTTTCATCATACCTATAAATACTTCCTCCTTTTGTCTCCTTTTAACTATATCCACCATTCCTCCTTGATTCTGTCTGTAGCCATTGACTTCACAAGCAAAAGTTTATTTGGATTTCCAGTTAAGACAAACATTTCAGCGTGGACTAAACAATGAGATCCCAGAGAAGTAACAGAGTGCTTTATATATATGTGTATATATATATTCCTTGACACTCCACCCTAATCCCTACATACTGATATTATAGATCTTAGCACAAAGACATTCCAAATCTAGCCCTAATTTTTCAAAGCTATTTCTTTTTCTTTTTCTTTTTTTTTACTTCCTATGAAATTTTATTATAAAATTGAAATTATAAATAATGGGTGAATAACAATAATTTCAGAATTATAAAATTATAACTGAAAAAGAAGCATTATTTTAATATCTAATATTGTAAATATTATTGATTATGTTTATTCTTATAACTGTCATTATCTTTCAGAGGGAATAAAAACTATTTAATATTCAGTTTTTCATTTCTTTTTATTCTAATTTGTTGCATATGACTGCAGAATACATTTACAATTCATATTACATATACAATTCATATTACACATATAGAGCACAAATTTTCATATCTCTGGTTGTATACAAAGTATATTCACACCATTTGTGTCTTCATACCCGTACTTAGGGTAATGACATCCATTTCATTCCACCATCTTTTCCATCCCATACCTCCTCCCTTCCACTGCCACCCCTTTGCCCTATCTAGAGTTCATCTAATCCTCCCATGCTCCCTCTCCCAACCCCACTATGAACCAGCCTCATTACCTCAGAGAAAACATTCAGCATTTGGTTTCTTGAGATTGGCTAACTTCAATTAGCATTATACTCTCCAACTCCATCCATTTACCTGCAAATGCCATGATTTTATTCTCTTTTATTGCTGAGTAATGTTCCATTATGTAAAAATTTGCACATCAGAAAAACATTTATTATTTTAAAAGGATACATATCCATGATAAAATCACAAATTTTATCCAGATCCTACATGAACAAATGTTAAATGCATCATAATGGGAATGATGGGCTTCACTCTATCAAACCAGAGGAGTGGGTGTTACCACAACCCCCTCAGAAAAGTCCACAAATAAATGTCTAAATGTAAATGTTATAATACTCTGTACTTGTTTATTCTATAAAGAAAAACAAAACCTTTTACTTTCCTTCTTTGCCATCACCCCTAGTGATAACACTTATCACATTATCTATTTATTTATGGAAACTCACAGCTCTGATGCAGACACTCTCATGTACATTATCTCTGCAAAGAGATATTTTGGAAGTCCTGTCCCTAAGGCAGACCACCTTTAATTTTCCACTCTTTGACTTTATCTTGTGCTTTTTACGTTTCCTCAGTAATTCCTCATGGAGGTGTCATTTGTCTGTTGTTCTCCACTCTCTAGGATATGACTCACCCCAGCCAGGAAACTTGGAACACATTTAGAACTGCCAGGTGTTTTCTTAGATTGTTCTACCCAATCTTGGACATCCTTTCCCTCTTAGCAATATTATTTTACACTTTTTAGTGCCAATATTATTCTTGATATGGAAGGGAAATTAGGGGGCTAACTAAAAAGACATTTTAGAAGTAAAAAACCAAAAGCAGCAGGTTTTAGAAACAAATTATTTTCAAATATTCAGGGAAGCATGGAGCTGGAGACAGATTCCAGGATTTTAGTTAGGGTGGCATAATAGAGTTCTCCAGAGAAACACAATATATGAGTGGATGGATGAGTAGATGATTGATTAGATAGATAGATAGATAGATAGATAGATAGATAGATAGACTGATAAAGACAGATTTACCATAAGGAATTGATTCACATGATTTCAGAGACAGAGAAGTCCCCAAATCTGCAGTCAAGTAGTCAGAGATCTAGAAAAACTGATGATATAGTTACAGTTGAAGAACCAATCTTAAGAACCTGGAGAGGGTCTGGGGATGTGGCTCAAGTGGTAGCGCACTTGTCTAGCATGCGTGAGGCACTGGGTTCGATTCTCAGCACCACATAAAAATAAAGTAGAGATATTGTGTCCACCTAAAACTAAAAAATAAAATATTAAAAAAAAGAACCAGGAGAGCCAATAATCTATGTTCCAGTCCAAGAATAAGTCCAAAGGCAGAAAACTGAGGTTTCATCTCAAAAACAGTCAGGAGTAGAGAGCAAATTCTCCCTTGCTCAACTTTCTTGTTCTATATAGGCTTTCAACAGATTGGATGAGGCCCCACCCACACCAATAGGGCAAACTAGCTTATTCAGTCTAAAGACTAAAATATTAATCTCATCCAGAGACACCCTCACTGACACACCCAGAATAATGTTTACCCAAATATCTTGACACCACATGTCACAGTTAAGTTGGCACATAAAATTATCATAGGCAGTTAGATGAATCATGGTGTTTTCATAAGCACGAGAAGAAAGATTTGACTTCTGTACATGTGCAATGTGAGGCTGTCATGAAATATTCTATTGGAAATATTGACCGGAACCCAGGAAAGACTTTGAGATTCTAGATTTAAATTTGGTGAGAACTAAAGTCATAAATGTATGAAATTTCCCTGGGAAAGCACATAGATTCCTTAGTTCCATTATTTATTGGACATTTATTTTATTAAGGATAAATAGTAATGGGGAGAATGATAGCTTAAAAAAATAAAGAATTCTTTTCACAAAGAAAATTGAATTCTAGGGATGGAAAGATACTAGATTAAAAACAAATATACAAACAAAAATTTCTATCAAAAGTATAAGTACAAAGAAATTTGTAGCAATCTGTAAGGAGATAAAACAAGGGAATCAGGAATGATTGGGAAAAGCTTTCTGGGAGGGTGAAATTTGCACAAAAACCTGAAGTTCATGTAGATAGGCTGAGCAAAAGGAACATAGCAACAGAGAAAATGAAATTCCTCTTTATGTCTGCAACATTGCAAAAAAGAGGAAAAGTGTCCATAAACAAGGCTGTAAAAGTATTGAAGGGCAAGATCAGATCACATAGGACCTTCTAGTTAATGAGAAGGTTTAGTACATTAAATTATTGGTCACAGTCCCTCACTCACCTGCAGTAATGCTATGCATCCCTCCATCACCATGTCTTCATGGTAGGTGTAGGATTTTGAACTTTGATCATCTTTGGAAGGTGAACTGTTGGTAGATTTAGTGTAAGCAGAAGTTGGAAATGGCACATATATATAATTTGGCTTGCCCTCTTGAATTTTTGCTACTACCATGAAAAGACCATGCCTCAGCCAAGCTACTGGTCAATGGGAAAGGAGAGAAATGAAACAGACCTAGAACCAACCTGCATTTGGAACTAAACTCTGTGGGTAAGGCAGGACTTTCATCCAACTTGTAGACATGACAATAGAATTAACTTTTGTTGTTCTATATGGCTGAGCATTGGGGTTTTTTTACTACAAAAAAAAAGGAGGAGGAAGAAGATGAGGAGGAGGAAGAAGAGGATGAGGAGGAAGAAGAAGAAGAAAGAGCAGGGATGACTAAAAAGTGTTGAAGAAACCAGAATTAGGGAAATTTTCAAAATTTCAATTAAAAAATGGTCATATTCCACAGACAGATCATGTAGGAAGCAAAGTAAAAATAAACCACTGGTTTCTTAAATTGGGTGTCTATTTTTCTATTGACCTTTGTCAAAGAAGCTTCAGTTCATTTGATCACCTTGAAGTGAATTAAAGAGCACCCAAGGGAGAAATTGCAGGCAGCACACATACAAGGTGCTTGAGCCTTGCAATGAAATGGAGAATGGCAGGCATCAAAGGATAGCAAAAAGACCACTAGGGTAGAGTCACAGTTGAACTTGTTTCCTTGCCAGTCAGAGGTGAACTAAATCTCTCAGGAAGAGTTCAGTGGATTTCCAAAGCTGAAAGAAGTTAAACTAGCTATGAGGCCAAAAAGGGAGTTTATTCCATATGAGAAAGGATTCTATGCATTAAATTCTAATTTATTAAGGAAAGGATCATAACTTGTGTTTTGGAATTGATCATTGCTCTGTTTTATGTAACAAGATATTTTAGAGTCCCCAACTTGCTCTTCCAGGCTTAGAATTGTATGATGGGCCTTACATGTGCACTTCCATTTTGGGACTTGGCACATTTTTCTTTTGCTCTAGAGGAAGACTTCAAGAGAAGTCACAGGGAAGCAGTCAAGGATGCTTCAATGACAATTTTTGAACAGGTTTCCAGATTTATGAGAAGCACATGATAGAGAATGAGAGAGCAGCAGATCTGTGAGCCTGAGTGAGACGTCCTCTGATACCATGGGTAACACAGAATGGAGGTAAGTTAGAGTTGCAGAAACTGAAAGCTAAAAGCTGTCACTCATGTGGACTTCTGAGAAATTGAGGGTGGGTCACCTGCCAATAGTACAGTGACTATTGCCCTTCTGAAATCATCTTCTTATTCCAAATACAATTTTAAGAACAAAGTTTTCCAACAACAACTGTTACATGTCTCTATTTGTTTTGTATTTTAATTCTCCTAAGAGTTCCTCTTAATTTAATAAAAAAAATCTGTGAATGTACATGGGAATGTACATTGATAAAAAAAAATTTAGAAGGCACTATGGTGATTGGTATAAAAAATGTTAAATGTGCATACATGTTGATTCAGTGCTCCAACTTCTAGAAATTTGAGGAAATTAGAAAATAAGGCACATAATTAGTAATTGAAGACTTATTTATATTAGTAAAAAATGTATAAAACCTAAATATCCACCAATAAGAATTTTAAAATAAATAATAATATAAACATACCCATTATAAAATTCTATGCAAAAATAAAAATTATAGATATAACAACAATGTGCTTATATTGATGAGTGTGTGTGTGTGTGTGTGTGTGTGTGTGTGTGTAGAATCATGAAAACAACCAAAATGTTAACAGTCCTTATATATTGGTTGAAGGATATGAAGTAGTTTTATGTTTTTTTTCTCCTTTTTCATATAGTTTGACATTTTTATAATAAGCACTTATTATAGGTATTAAAGAATCCAGCCAAAGATGGCCTGTCTATATAGTCCAGGCAGTTTATTTCTTCACTGCAAGCTGAGACCCATTCACTCAAAAACCCCACCAGTGCCAGCTCAAATTTTGACCCATATGTTGTTTTAAGAATAGCCCAAGCAAGCAAATTTTTAGCTGTTCAGAGCCTGCCTGTTCACATAACTCTGTGAAACCTTACTTGACAGCTGCTACCCCTTGATAAGATACAGCCTTGTGGTTATCAGACCCCAAGCTGCTATAGCCCTTTGGAGCGCTCCCTGGCTGTGCTGCTGATTGATGTCACCTAGGTAAATAACCCCTGCTTCTGATTTTACTCTCACCCCGGAGTTCCCTGCTCCTCCTTCCCTCAATGGGATGGTCTGTGTCTGTAAGGAATTTTTTTTTCCTCTCCTCTTCTGCAGTCTATAGGTGCCACTCAGCAAAACTGGCTGTGTTACTGCTTCTCAGAGTCATATCTTATACCTTGACAGAACCCCAAGTCCAAATACCCCCTACACTAGGTATTTGTAATAGCACATAAAACTAACAACCAAGTTTCTTAAACCAGTGTTAAAAAATAATTTAATAATAATTAAAATAGGCCCCTAGCTATGTTTTCAAGCTTTCAAGTAAAAGCGTCTTGCATAGCCTGAACCCAGGGAGGTGCAAGCCTGCAGTTAGAGGGCCTCAGCATGGACACGAAGGTCAGACAAAGACTACCCTGCCAAGATTCAGCCATAATCATGGAATTACACTATCCTGGGTTTTGATCTCAAATGCTCTTTGTTTTGAATATCACCCAGGTTCCGTGATTGGTACGTAGGCAGCGGATATTCCAAACTTTATTTTAGGCCAATTTTCCTGTTCTGTACACCGATGAGTCATCGGGGACCTCCCACAACATCCTCTCTCCTCTCCTGTAATGCTTGCTCCTTCTGTAGAAGCTGGTTTCATGGACTCTTCCGGGTGCTGATCTCCTTAGTCCTTTCTAGTCAGATTACAGGCCAGCAAGCTTCTGGGCCTTTCCCCTCACTGGAATGGGCTGGGAAAGAGGTCTCCTCAGTATCTTCAACTGTGTCTCTAAATCCAAATGCAGTTTATTGATCCTGAGTCTTACTTTTTTTTTTTTTCCAGGTTAGAGAACTGCTGTTTGACTATTTACCCTATCTTCACTCTGCAGATTAGGTAAAAGCTTGCTTATTACCTAGGAAGTGATCATCAATTACCACTGTATTTTAAGCATATTAAATTTACATACCTATATTCCTATCTTCTAGATGGTGATGCAAATTCAGCAGACTACTGTTTACTTGACATACTAACAAAATGCACAACTACTATATATTGAAGCTTTATTTGATTTGAATAGATGAGACAAGTGATAAGAATTATTCTTATTTGTTATTGGGTAATCTGAAACATCTATGAGAAAGCAGAAGAGTTGTGGCCACAGAGTTAGCAGGAAGGCAATTATGTATGGACAAGACAATTAATATCTCAAATGCCATCTTTATGTTCCTTGGAGACCTTCCTTAGCAATCTTAGCTCCTTTCTTTTATATTAAAAAGTAGTTAGCATTTCCTCACATGAGACAATTTGTGATTTAACCAATGATGAAGAGTGGAAAACAATAATCAAAGATCTATTTTTGCACACTTCCAAGCAAACTACAGATACGAGGGAGGATCCAAAGAGGTGCCTACAGTGAATTTTGGTCCATGAAAGATTTGTAATTTCTCTGTCCTGGACTTGTTGCAAAAGTGATTGCCAGGTGAATGTGCCTTTGTAGCATGTCAGTGTAAACCATTTTGATAGAATTATATGCTTCTTTTTTACCTAGGATCCTCTGTTCCCTTAAACCATTTGTTCCTGTCCTTATCTCAAATTCTCACTGTTCATTGGAAGTGATTTACTCAGGATACAGAAAGTCACTCTGCTTCTTCCAAATGTCAATCCTCAGGCCTTTCTCACACACTCTTGGAACTATTTCAAGGGTGAAAAGACTTCCAAATCAGGCTTTAATAATAATCACTTTCGAGGGCACATCAGCCTTTCAGTAAATGACTGAGTTAACAGTGTTCAAAGTATAGTTCTGACTCCACAGTGCTGCATATTTCTTAAACACCGAGTGATTTCATCATTTCCTTAGTTTCATCTTATTTTTTTTATGAACTAGGAATATGCTTCAAAGAATAAATTTAAAGACTCTGGTTTTAACACTTGGTTCACTGCTGCATATAATTAACATATTCTTGTTCTCCACTTAATTTAGAACAGCACTAAATTTCCATGCAGCTCATAAAAGTATGTGTGGATTATTGGAATGTGGCTAAGAAACTCAGTCAGTTGGGTAAAAGCTTCATCCAGAAACATCTGATACACAATTTACCAGGGATAGCTCTACACACACTTGTGAGGAAGGCTACAAGCCTGTCTCCTTCCTTTGTCTACTGGTTTCCCTTTAAGCATTCTCTTAGCCATCCCATCATCATCCTTGGCTCAGGAAGCTCTCCAAGGATGGGAGATTTCCCTTCTAGGAAGCATGTCTCCCAATGCTAACACTGCAACAACAGCTTTTCCAAGGAACTTGATACACTATTCGCCTCATAGCCAGTTGAGCAATGGCTTTCTGAACAAAATGCCTCTCCCTTGCCATCTAGATCCACTAGCGATTTACCTGGGAGTGATTTCAGTTCTAGAGACAAAGATATCTTTATCCTAGCTACCAATTAATTATTCCTCAGTATAAAAAAATTCATGTGGTGATAATATGAAAAATAGCGATGATAATAATGAAGATAACAAGACACAGTGGTAGCAGAGGCAGTGGGAACAAGCTTCAGTATTTCCAAGACCCTTAGGTTCCAATCTGCAACAAAGTTTGGGAACTACTGTTTTGGTGAAAACCATTTGCATTGCTGGCACTTCCCACTGTGAAGCCTCTCACACATGGTAGATCTTCCGAGATTGAGCAGGGACATTACCAGGTACCTTGGGTCTTTATTGGTAAAGACTGTATGGGTGAATACAATGATCTAATAACTATGCAAAAGATTGAGAAACTGTTGACATGGCTGAAGAAGATTGGAGTTCTGCAGTAATTACAGTGGAGCAGACCCCATGCTAATGGCCCCCTGCAGAGCTGGATGGCAGCGCACAGAAGTTGACAGCATTCCCTGGTAGACAGAATTTTGAGCACAAATGGCTTTTTTTTCTTCTTTTGCCTCAGTATTAAAAAGTGGACCAACTTGCCCCAAACCACAGGGCCAAGAAGATTGATGGACCATCCTGGTTTTATTCTGCATTGGTCCTTTGGATTCCAGAAAACCATAATAAGTTCTGGTTTCATATTCACTCATCCAAAAGATGTTCCTTCTTTTTCTCAACTTGAGCATGTGTTTCGTATGAACTGTTCTCCATGTGCCAGCATACCTCCACCTCGAAGCCAGTGTTTCTCAACCATGTTTATCCAGAGGCCCCAAGAATGAATCCACAGTTGGTTTTCTGCCATTTCCCATCAGCCAAAATTATTTTGCTGAACATAATTTTATGCAGTTTGAATTATGAAATCGGTGGATATTTAAGCACTTTTTTCAATCTATGTAAGTGTCTCTCCCTACCCCACCCCATCCCACCTTGGGAGTCACTGCTCTGAACCAGTGTTCTCAGCCTTGCCATCTCACAGATCTCATAGGAAACATCCCACAATTCTGTGAAGGGAGTGAGGACCTAATTTGAGAACGTATAAGGAAAAGTTCCGCATCGTTGGTCTTCACCAGTGTCATGTGGATAGAGGCAGCAGGGCAGAGATGCAAACATGTGGTGACCCTTAGATAAGATGGTTCCGCATCATCCCGAACAACTGGGTTATGATTTGATTTAGATTAACAGCAAAATTAAAACTTGAAAGATGAAACATTAGCATAGAAAACCTGTATTCCAAGTTTGTTCCAAGAAATCCCAAGAGTATGTCTGAAAGGATCCAAATTTTGAGAAACAATGTCTCAAATAATGTCCCCCCCACCTCCGCAACATACACACACACAGACACAGAGCTTTGGAAACTTAAGACTCCCTTACTGTGAAGTTTGTCTGTTCTGGAATTGCAAGATTAACTTAATATCCTTCTGTGGCATCTAATGGGAATGATTGATTTATTTTCTAATAAATATGCACCTGTAGCTGAAAAAATTAAAAGAATAATAATAAAAATTTATGATTTATTTTGTTCCAAAACAGTGTCCCAAGCATTTTGTGCAAGTTTTAACATATTTAGTCATCATTAAAGTCCCAAGACTAATACTATAATTGCCATTTTATGGATGATCTTTTACTGAGGTGTTGAGGCTGCCTTACCACCAACTTGGGAGTCTCTTTCTCCTACTTAGGTTTCTGTAATGACACACAAAGACTTTTTCATAGTGAGTAGAGAATCTCTTGGGTATGCATTTTGATCTCAGTATGCACTACAGCAAAATCTCTGACAAGCGAGGACAAAAGGACTCAGCTCTTAGTCAGTGGAAACAAGAACCCGGCAGAGGTTCAGGTACACATCGTATCTAACAGGAAAAATGAGACAACTCAAAAGGATTTCTTTGGCCCTTACATTTGTTGTCTAATTATGGGAATATTCTAATATATTCACTAAAAAATCCCCTAAGGAAAATACTAGTGACAAAAATTCTAGAAGAGCATGGCATTGACTTCTTGCCATCACAATATTCATTTATCTTTTATTAGTAGGAGTCCCCAAATATTATTCAGGGTGGTAATGTGCCCCAGTAAAACAATACATTTCCCAGATTCCCTTGGTATTGGAGTGCCTATTTAACTGATCTATGATCAGTGAGATGTAAACAAAAGTGATTAAGTGGAGAAAACAGATAGCTAGGGAGTGCCATTTTTGCCCCTTCACCCTTCCTACATCCTGTTTCCTGGAATGCAGATTTGATGGATGGAGCTTCAGATGCCACTTTGGACTATTGTGCTGACCTTGCAGATGAAAGCCAGATTCTAAGAGTAGGAGATCCGGAGATGGAGTGTAGGTCCCTCACAAGGATTAAGCCATCACATTTGCACTGAACTGAACACCATCAGATATATTTTACATTGGAAAATACAACCTCACAACTCTAAGCCAGTGTTATCTTTGGCCTTTTGTTCCATGAAGGTAAACATGATTCCAACTAAATACATAAAGTTAGCTGGAGGTTTTATGTGGAACAGAACCCTTCAACTTTTGTCAGAGAAGAAAACTCAAAAGACTGGTCCTATGGACAGAAGCCAAGTGAAGATATCCAAGTGAGAAATTTCCCAAGTCCTTAAATATGAGAATTAACCTCTGCCTCTCCATTCACTCATTTATGAAACAAAAAGAATGGATTTTAACATTCAGGCACCTTTTCAGATAAAAAATTCTGCAAATTTACAGTTATGGGAGAGTAAGACATACACCAATGTTGCTCAAGCCCTGCCAAAAAGATATCACAAAGAACATGTGATTTTTTTTTCCTGGCAGAAACAGATAACTCTCACTCAGATTCTCTTGAAACTGCTCGAGGCTTCATGGCCCTTAGAGATTTCCCTTGGCTTGTTCTTGCTACTACTTCTGGATCAGGTCATGGTTGACATTATCAGGGACAATTTAATTGAAACAAATAGAGTTTTATTTAAATAGGCTTCAGCATTCTTTATCCAAGTAACCAAGGGATATCCTGTTGAATTAGAGAGAACACCCAGGGCACAAGATCTAAACAGGAAAATAGAACTGTGGAGAACATCCTTTCTTGAAATCTCTGGTCAAAGTGGCCTATAATCTTGGCTTTCCTCTCCTGCTTCTCATTGCTGTCCTGCATAAAATGATGAAATAAAATATCAAGAGAACACACTAATGTAGAAATAATAAGATCCACAATAAATTTACTGTGCTTCCACTGTAAAATCATTTAATCCTTGGAATTTCAATTTTCATTATATTAGAGTGGCCAAGACAGTATCTGAGGCTTCTACTCTGTGGATTTTTTTTTAAGTTTACCAAATAGATGATAGTTTTAAAAAATAATTTGTAAAATGCAAAGATGTGCAGCATTCATAGATGCTATCAACAGGAAGCTTACCCGCCCTTCTATTGCTTGCAGCATGATTTATTGCCATTGTCAGAGTCAAAATAGATGAAGCACAAATAAACCAGGTCACTGGGTGCATACTGGTGAGAAGCACAAGAGTAAACACACCTCTCTATGTTAAATATGAGTGAGACATCATGATTAGGGGCAAATTGATATACTGTCCCATCAAAGTGGCAGGCATGTCTATGCAACCAAAGGGCTTTTACCAGACCCTCTATATTTAAATGTGATGTTTGCTAATCAATCATCTTTTTTCTTTGTCATGTAAACTGCCAGACCACTGATTTGATGAGATCTCATGAATTGGTTTAAATATATACCTGATGTTTAATCAATATCTTCAGCAGACTTCAAGAATTCATTTCAGTGTACGACATCCTTCTTAGACATCTTAAAATGAGACTCACCTAAAGCTAATATCATCAAATCACTCAAGAGCTTAATTCTGGCTCAATAATTGACTTCTATACAATCGTCACTAGAGAGGCTAAAGGGACAATCTAATAGAGTATAAAATTGGAAGCTTGCTTTTCTCATTCTTTCTCAGACTGTATTAGAACAGATCTATTTAGACACACAAAAATATGATGACTATTATGTGACTTCTCTAAACGAATTTCATATTCTGGTCTCAGAAAGTGTTCAATGATGTCTAGCTCAGGAATCACATAATATTTGACTCACTAGTCTTGAAGTTACCCTGTTAGTGTTTGACCCTATGTCCCAGGGATAGTTTGTTGTAGCTGTCTGCTTCTAGCAAGTCCCTTTTCCAGCTATCCAGAGGAATATACAGAAGCTATCTCCACACTCATTGCCGTGAGGAGGTGAATTTTTTAAAAGTACAAGTTGAAGACTGTAGACTATAGCTCTAAGGAAAAACTATATGCTATTCTCCTCCTAAATGCAACTGGTTTTTTTTTTTTTTTCCTGCTGTGACTAAAAGACCCGACCAGAACAACTGTAGAGGAGGAAAAGTTTATTTGCGAGCTCATGGTTTCAGAGGTCTTAGTCTGTAGAAGGCTGGCTCCATTCCTTGGGCTTGAGGTGAGGCAGCACACCATGGTGGGAGAGTGTGGCAACTCACATAATGATCAGAAAGTAGAGAGAGTGGTCTCCACTTGCCAGATACAAATATACACCCCAAAGCCATGCCCACTATTCTCTCCTCCTCCAGCCACACCCCACCACTTCAGTTACCACTCAGATAATTCCTATCTGAGGACTGATTCACTGATTGAGTTAAGGCTATAACCCAATCATTTTTCTTCCAAATCTTTTTGTATTGTCTCCCACAAGAGCGTTTGGGGAAAACCACATCTAAATCATAACAGCAACACTGATGTTTTTCAGGAGTCCATCTGAATGGTGATTTGGACTGTTCCCTCTTTATGAGAGCTCCAACCTTCTACCCCAGAAAGTAAGGCAGTAAGGTCAGACCAGAAGAGGGTTACAATGAGTGATTTTACAGTTGAGAATTAAAGAGAAGGAAGGGTCCCTGATCCTGACTCTACCTATGGAAGACAGGACCACATAATATTCTCAAGGAACTACCTGGGACAAAAGTTTTGGAAAAGCCCAGTCTAACACACTCAGCTTTGATGACATGTGGTTAAATGGTGCCTGGGGGAGTAACCGACATGCATAAACTCAGGAAGAAGCTTAGAGAGACATGCATGCAAAAATTAACATTGGCAACTCCTACATGCTGGAAAGGGGTGACCTATTTATCTACTTGTTCTAACTTTTTTGCTTATCTATACATTCACAAGTCTCTATGATGAATATATACTCCTTTTATAATAGGAAAAAATGCAAAAAGAAAAGGCCTCTACTATAGTTATGATAGTTTTTAAAGAAAGGTTTCTGTTTGGATTATTCACACAGTCAAGCCTTGTGGTCATTTTCATGTCAAAGGCAAGGACCAGATATAATGAAGGAAGACATTGGATTTTAAGACTCCAGGGCAGTATTGTTTTGTCCTTTCAAAATTTGATAATCCCTTTGAATCACTTTGTATTTATTAGCATTTACCATGAATGTTACTAAAACAAGTTTCTCCAAATCTGGTGAGCGAATAAGTTGCTAATTAGCTTCACACTGAGAAATCTTTCCCCTTAACCTGACAGATTCCAGTTTTTATGGCTTGATGATCAAATGAGAAAAATAAGGAAAATGTGAAGAGCTTTACATGAATGCAAATTCACTGAACTGTTCAAACTTTCCTCTTTTTTAAAGAATAACGAGATAACACACACACACACACACGCACACACACACATACACACGCACAGAGTCAGTCCTCATTGTTCATGGATTTAGTGTTTATGGATCCACCCACTCATAAACTTACTTGTAACTCCAAAACCAATAAATCAGAGCTCGTCACACTCAGGCGGTTCCTTTGCGGATGTGCAACACTTGAACCACCCAGTGAACACGTCCTCAACCAGAATGGAACAAGGCCTTCTTGTTTCAGTTCTCATACTGTCAACAAGAATCTTTGGGGCAGTCCACTGAGTGCCTCATGCTTTGCATTTTCTGTGTTTTTCGTTGATGATTTTGCTATTTAAAATGACCTTGAAGCAGAGCATTGAAGTGCTGTCTAGAGTTCTAAAGTATAAGAAGGCTGTGCTGTGCCTCATGGAGAAAGTTCATGTGTTAGATAAGCTTTGTTAAATCAGGTGTCTATAACACAACACACATAAAACAAGGTTAGGTGGGTGTTCCGTTGTTGTTATTGTTCATTTGGTTTTGGAAATGTTAGTCCAAGGGTACAGAATTTCAGTTTTGCAAGATGAAAAATTCTGGAAATCTCACCTATAGGATGATGCCTGTAGTTAAAAATACTATAATGTATACTTAAAACTTGGCAAAAGAATAGATCCTATGTATCCTTATCAAAACAAAAAAGAAAGAAGATGGCAACAAGATTATATATGATGAAAATATTGTGACCAGAGGTCAATAGAAACCTACTCCTGTAATTCCCCTGGGAGCAAAGTTTCAATATTTGTTAATTTATGTTCAAGGAAAGTTTATAGGACTTAATCATTACAAACAAAACTCTTTTTCTCCATATATACGTAAGTATACATACATGTATGCATATATATGCTATACACACACACACACAATTTTAATGTTATTATTTTGTAAAAAAGCATAGTCAAGACTACTATGTTCATTCCCACTAATTCCGGTGTCAAGTACGACATTTATGAAAATGAAAGCTTCAGTCTGGAAACAACTTACCTTTATCATTCCAAATTATTAATTGAATACATTTTATAGTCTACTACCTTTTGCTGAGGGAACAATAGTGAAGAAGACAATGATAGTACCTGACCTTTTGGAACATGAATTTTAGGGGAAGAACAGTCTCCCCAGCTAAAAAAGACAAGTAAGTATATGAATGAATTTATGTTATGAAAGGAACAAGGAAGGGACTGAGATCATGGATGGGAGTGGAAACACTTGCTCTAGGTAGTTCAGTCAGAACAGGTCTCCATGGGGAGATCATATTTAAGACTGCGACACAGAGGATAGAAGGAATGAGCCACGACAAGCAGGGAGAACACCTCACCCAAAGGGAGAATGTAAGCTGCCAGAATGCACTTGGCACAAAGAACTGAAAGGTGACCAGTGTGATTGCAGGATGTCGGGATGGGAATGAAGCCAAAGTAGAGATATCACCAGGACCAACTGGTGCAGGAATTGTAGGTCCTGCTACGGGTATGGATTTTATTTCACTGTTACGGAAAGTCACAAAAAGATTTTACACAAAGTTTTGATGTTAATTCCTTTTGCATTTTAAGATTTCTTATGCTGCTGGTGGAGAATAGATTGGAATGAAACAGACACTGAACTGAGGAGAACCAGTGAGCAGTCTGTTCCCAGGATGAGGGTACGAGATAGTGATGATTTAAGAAAGCGGAAGCGAAGAAGCTGAAGCCAAGAAGTGTGCTGGATTAAAACTCACTGACATATGACAGATGGGAAGCGTGCAGGGGGAGGAAAGTGAATATTTGAAGATGGCCCTAGATTTCTGATTTGAACAACTGGATGCCAAATGGTATCATGTACAGAGACAGAGACATCTTGGCAGATACCTTCATAAGCCATAGTTTCCTCATCAATAAATTAGGTAAAATACTGTTTCTATCACAGGGTTGTTCTGAGGATCAAATAAGCTATTACATGTCAAATACCTAGAGTACTTAAAATATGGTAAGGACTATAAGAACTTCAGTTATTCCTATTAGTTATGGCATAGAAATGAGAAATGTTTAAAAACTGTTTCTCAAGTAGTCACATATCCCTGTCAATTTGTTATTATAGGGAACGATGGTGAATTAAATGTGAAATTAGAATGTCATTTGATCAAAAGGGCCAAGAATACTGAAATCCTGACTTTTGGTCCCATGATCCTGCCTTGAAGTCTCCAGATGAAAATGACATCTTGTTTACAATAGGAATTGTGGCCTGGAAACCCTGTAAAACTTAGGCTAAATCATGAGGATGACCTTTTACTATACCTAGTGAACCTATAGCAACTTCTAACTAAAGTAGACTCACTGATCCTGGGTCACTTCCTGCTACCATGGAGCGAATAACTGAGCCTGGGTTCTGTAACTAAGAGCTACAGTGGCTGTCTCAGAAAACTCCACCTACTGTATTGAAACACAATCAGTGGTATGGACTCTTCTTCCGGGTAGCAAAAGGCTGAAGCCAGGTGAGGCAGCAAGACAGGTTTCTCAGTTCACCCCAGAAGACAAAAGGTAAACTTTAAATTGACTTGGAAAATTCCTTTTCCCCTAGTTCCAAACAAAAAATGGGTTTGTTTCACTTCCTGACCCAAACAGGGTAAGTCATAAAATTATAAGGGAGTAATATAATACAACAATTAAATTAGCTACAGTAGAAACTACCTCCCCTGGAGAACATAAGGAAGTCCAGGACCTGTGGGTCTGGCATCTTCCAGACAACCTTAGCAACAGCTGAGTAAGCCTAGTGGTCCCAGGTGTGCTTATTCAAGCGCTAGGTATATTTATTGAACACCTGGGCGTTAGGCACATCACATGATAATCTTATTATGTTGAGTCTTGATAATAAAGAAAACTGGAAAATATTACTCTTCTGGTAAAGCCAAATATGTTGTTGATTTTTTTTCTTTTTTCTTTTTTTTAAAAAAGCAAATTTAATCAAATACAGTTGAATGTTTCTAAAAGTTTGGGAAAATAGAACAAAATAAGTAATCTTTCTTCCTTCCTAAAATAAAGTTCTTATCTAATCACATCAACATAAAATTCCCATTTGCCACTCAGTAAATTTGTAGAAAGAATAATTAATTTTTTGCTGCCTGAGTCTGATTAACGCATCACTTCCCCTTAAGGAAGCCACTTCTTACAGTAGTGGTGCACCATTTATCATTTATTCATTAGAGTTCTGAATTGTGCCTGTGTTTAAAGATCAGTTACATAATAGTCCCCTCCTATTTCAATGAGTTTGGCTGATATTCATCAGCATTTAAAATATATAGTATTAGTAATAATTGTTCCAGTTACTGAGGTGTCAGTATATAATAAACTGGAATTTACTTTAGGTTTCATTGGCTGTAGTTCAAAATTTGTAGAACATAGATTTAGAAATATTCATTATAGCAAACTAACTTTTCCCAATAGATAATCATTATATAAGAACTGGTATATAAAACATGTCGAATGTGTATATGTAAACATAATGGATGATTCATTTGTTATTTTATGAAACAAATAATAATAAATCCCTTAAAATAAAATAATTCCTTAAAATTCTTTTAAAAATTTTATTTATTTATATTTTAGTTGTAGTTGTATTTTATTTATTTTATTTTTATGTGGTACTGAGGATCAAACCCAGGGCCTTGCGCGTGCTAGGCGAGCGCTCTACCGCTGAGCCACAACCCCAGCCCCTAAAACTTTTTTGAAAAGTTAAAATTTCATGAAAAATAGTTGCATTTTTCTTTGCCATTTCCAAGAACATTTGAACTATTTCAAGGATATCCTTTCAAACATCAATATCTGTATACAATATAGCAAAAAAAGTTCTGCACTGATTGGTGAATATAGACAAAAGTTCTTTCCTTGTATTCTGGGACAACCCAGTATGGTAACCTAGACCTTGAAGACCCATCTGTTACTCAGGCCTATTGTATAACAATGATATTTTTGATTCCCTTGGATTTTCACAAGTTCATTTACCAGCTGTCTCACAGCTTTTTCTCAAGGTAGAACGACTCATATCTAGTATTTTCACCCACTAAAAAAAAAAAAAAAAACTAAGCAGAAAAACAACATTACAAGTTACATTAAAATGTAATCTTTAGACTGTACAATAACCAGGAATACAATTTCCACTCAATTAAGTAGCACAGAATACATTCTAATGACTGCATTTACAGAAGATGCCAGCAATACTTAGTGAAAAAAACTGCATGCTAATTCACTAGGTAACTGAGACACCAGGACAATAAAGTTCCCTTTAAGTGCATGGGATATAAAAACAAACAACAAAGTATACAGCAATCCAACAAAGCCTGTCTTCTTTGTAATGAACTGTGTAATTACTAAAAAGGCTAAGATTACTGGTGATAAAACAGACATCTTCTAACTAAAATGTTCATGGAGTTGAAATCTGGTTAAGTTTTGTTAAAACAGTAATGCTATGGAGATTAAGCAGAAAAACAAAAGAACAAATTGCTCTACCTCCTGAGAGGACAATACGGAGCGTCCTAACGGTGGATAAAGAAGCGACTGATTTAGGTGGCAGAAAAAAATCAACAAACAATTGAGTCCACCAGTTAGCATCCCAAATGTCAATACCAATTCCAACCAGTCTAATTAAAAAAGTAACTGCAATGGAAATGCACTTTGAAACAGGCCATCAATCTCCCCTGCCATAAAAAAAAAACACCATGGTCTGTATAAGAGAGGAAAATACTTTCATAATGAGGGAAATTTTCAAAGTATTCTCATTTAACAGCTTCAGCCCATAACATAACTAAACAAAAATGAGCAGCAGGAAAGGTATTCAGCTGGCCTTCTAGGAGTTTATTTCAACATTTGTGCAAAAATAATGACGCAGAAGCATGTCTAACAGTAGCCCTCCTTGAGCTGGACCTGTCTCAGCAATGGTGAGCCATGTGTGAACTGGGTATGGCTTTAAAAACCTTCTTAAATACGTAGTTCTTTGTTCAGTGTATCATTAAATCAGAAATCTGTTGGCCAACAGATTTCTTGTATATAATTCAATTCTGTGCATTAGATATCTTCCTATAGACTTGGCATTTAGAATGAGAACAGAATAGGTAGAATCCACTGATTCTGTCCTCCATCAAAGAGGAAATATGTATGAAATGTCAAGATCATTGTACTGTCATGTGTAACTAATTAAAACAAATTAAAAAATGAAAAAAAGAGGAAATATGAAGGGAAAAAAATCCCTGTGGTTGATTCAGGCCTCCCCCTGCTACCACTTGGAAAAAATTCCCCACCAAACTCAAATCTAGTTTCCTAGCCTTCCTGTTCATCTCTTCCTCTAAGGGAGAGGGATTTTCATGGAGAAAGTTGGAGGTCAGATTGATCTTCCATATGAAAAGATCAAGAAGAGGCTGGAGGAGAGGGAGAGAAGACTCCTGGGGCAGGCAAGCACAGACCCTGTGAGAATTACACCTGTACAAAGCTCTGAGGCTCCTCCTGTGTGCAAGAAAAATTGAGGAACGGAGAAATCCAAGTTGAAAGGTGGCAGTACAGGTTTTGAATTGGGTCGTTCTTAATGCCAGTAAGAAATGGATTGCTTTTAAAATCACTTTTGACCGTAGCACTGAGCCTCTTCAAAAACAATTTCATCTAGAACTCAGACACCTTAAGGATTCATTTAGATTATCTATGTCATGTCTCCATCACCTGGGTCTTATGACCTAGAACCAATTCCAAAAATGAGAAAAGTCTATATACCTTTTGATTTGTCAGACTATAAAGCCTTGTAGGCAGAATGGTGACATTTTAAAATCACTGACATTATCACACACACAATAGGAGAAAAAGTTTGAAATAGTAATCCTTTCTTTTAAGGAATGGCTCAATAATACCACTTCATGAAGAGTAGGTAGGATTTTTTTTTTCTGGTTGTAGTTGTAATAATCTTAAAGAAAGTATTAGAAAGGCATATAACTCTTTTGGTGTAAGTTCCCAAAGCTACATTTAATCAAATGTCCAAGGTCATCTTTCAGATTTAAAAAAAAAAATCTGTGTGTTCAGGTTTATTTTTTACCCTTGTTTGTGAATGGTCATGAATGGTTTCCCTATGTTCACGTTTTAAATTTCGAATTTAGCTATAAAATCAATTCAAAGATATTTTGGGAGGCCACAGAGATCTTATACATTTTGCATTTTCTCAGTGGAACCATAATAATCCTTTTTCACTCTCCTGTGAAAATCATCATGAGTTGCAATTTCCTCTTATCAGCCTCTTTATTTTATATTCATCTAAAAAGTCAAAGAAAAGTCCTGAGATATTTTAGATATGGCTGAATCTCTCTCATTTTATATCTTCTCAAGAGGACTATGACAATCCATTTATCTCACAAATGAATAATGTGAATGAATCCGTCACAGTTAAAGTACTACCTCCTTTTAACAAAGGGGAAATGTCTCCTTGCATTAAAGCACCAATATTTAGCCAAGAGTAATTTGAACTGAAAGGTGGGTAACTATTTAGATTGAAGTAGGCAAAGAAAAGAGTAATGACCTCTGACACCAGCCACCCAGGGCTGAGCTAAAGTTCGCAGGTTAGGAGCACAGTCTACCAGGGGGTTGCTCTAACTTTGAATCCCTTCAGATAGATAATTTACAAGAATGACTTGTGGAACTCCAGGTTTGCCCGATGCTTATAGTTACATTGTAGCAGGATACAAATCAGAACAAGCCAGAGGGAGAAATGAGCAGAGTAAGGTCTTCCATACTTGAAGCCTACTCTGTAAAGGACATTTTACTCTACTGACACATGGTTGTCTGACAGTAAACAGAGTACTGCCAACCAAGGAAGCTCACCTGTGATGTCTAGAGTTCCTCCTGGGGTTTTATCATTGAATCATTGACTCTGAGGTTGAACTCAATCTCCAGTGCCTCGCTCCACTCTAGGGATCAGGTTGATATTATATGGATCAAAGCCTCAACCATCTAATTGATCTTTCTGACTTGACCTGCCCCCATCTTAAGTCATCTCCTTAACATAAACTATTTAGGGATCTACTATGAATAACAAATGAATTACCTATTTTCCTAAATTTCCTATTACTGAGGAAATTTCAAGGGTTTAGAGTTTGTCTCCCAGGAATGAGGAACAAAAGCCACCAATAATTTATTACACCAAGCCTATGGTATCCTTTTTTAAATTAACTTTTTTATTTGTATTTGACAGCAGAATGCATTACAATTTTTATTACACATATAGAGCACATTTTGTCATATCTCTGGTTGTACACAAAGTATATTCACACCAATTCGTGTCTTCATACATGTACTTTGGATACTAATGTCCATCACATTCCACCATCACTTCTAACCCCATACCCCCTCCCTTTCCCTCCAACTCCTCTGCCCTATCTAGAGTTCCTCTATTCCTCCCATGTCCCCCTCCCTACCCCACTATGAATCAGCCTCCTTATATCACACAAAACATTTGGCATTTGGTTTTTTGGGATTGGCTGACTTCACTTAGCAAACTTCACTTATCTTCTCTAACTCCATCCATTTACCTGCAAACACCATGATTTTATTCTCTTTTATTGCTGAGTGATATTCCATTGTGTATATATGCTACATTTTTTTATCCATTCATCTATCGTAGGGCATCTAGGTTGGTCCCACAGTTTAGCTATTGTGAAAATCGTGCTGCTATGAACATTGATGTGACTGTGTTCCTGTGTATGCTATTTTTAAGTTCTTTGGGTATAGACTAAGGAGAGGGATAGCTGGGTAAAATGTTGATTCCATTCCCAATTTTCCAAGAAATCTCCATACTGCTTTCCATATTGGCTGTAGTAATTTGTAGTCCCACCAGCCGTGTATGAGTGTACCTTTTTCCCCACATCCTCTCCAACACTTATTGTTGTTTGTCTTCATAATAGCTGCCATTGTGACTGGAGTGAGATGAAATCTTAGAGTAGATTTGATTTGTATTTCTCTAATTGCTAGCGATGATGAACATTTTTTTCAAATATTTGTTGACTGATTGTATATCATCTTCTGAGAAGTATTTCTTCAGGTCCTTGGCCCATTTGTTGATTGGGTTATTTGTTTTTTCAGTGCTTAGCTTTTTGAGTTCTTTATATATCCTAGAGATTAGTGCTCTATCTGATGTGTGAGGGGTAAAAATTTGCTCCCAGGATGTAGGCTCTCTGTTCACCTCACAGTCAGTTTCTTTTGCTGAAAAGAAACTTTTTAGTTTGAATCCATTCCATTTATTGATTCTTGATTTTAATTCTCATGCCAAAGGAGTCATATTAAGGAAGTTGGGGCCTAATCCCATATGATGGAGATTAGGGCCTACTTTTCCTTCTATTAGACGCAGAGTCTCTAATTTTATTTCTAGGTCCTTGATCCATTTTGAGTTGAATTTTGTACATGGTGAGAGATAGTTTTGTTGCATATGGATTTCTAGTTTTCCACGAACTATTTTTTGCAGAGGCTATCTTTTCTCCAATGCATGTTTTTGGCACATTTGTCTAATATAAGATAATTGTACTTTTGTGGTTTAGTCTCTGTGTACTCTATTCTGTACCACTGGTTTATCAGTCTGTTTTGGTGCTAATACCAGGCTGTGTTTGTTACTGTTGCTCTGCAGTATAGTTTAAAGTCTGGTATAACGAACGATGCCACCTGCTTCACTCTACCTGCTAAGGATTGCTTTAGCTATTCTGGGTCTCTTATTTCTATTTCTATGAGGAATGCCATTGGGATTTTGATTGGAATTGCATTAAATCTGTATAGTGCTTTTGGTAGTATGGTTATTTTGATAATATTAATTCTGCCTATCCAAGAGCAAGGTAGATCTTGCCATTTTCTAAGGTCTTCTTTGTCTTCTTACTTTAGGCTTCTGTAGTTTTCATTGCATAGATCTTTCACCTCTTTCATTGGTTCCCAAGTATTTTTTTTTAGGTATTGTAAATGGGGTAGTTTTCCTTGCTCCCTTTTCAGAGGATTTATCACTGACATACAGAAATGTCTTTGATTTATGGGTGTTGGTTTTATATCCTGCTACTTTTCTAAATTCATTTATTAGTTTTAGAAGTTTTCTGATGGAACTTTTAAGGTCTTCTAGGTATAGAATCTTGTCATCCGAAAAAATGTACAAATTTCAGTTCTTCTTTTCCTATGTGTACCCCTTTAATTTCTTTCATCTGTCTAATTGCTCTGGCCAGTGTTTCAAGAACTATGTTAAATAGAAGTGGTGAAAGAGGGCATCCCTGTCTTGTTTCAGTTTTTAGAGAGAATGCCTTCAATTTTTCTCCATTTAGAATGATATTAGCCTAGAGCTTAGCATAAATAGCCTTTATGATGTTGAGATATGTTCCTATTATTCCTAATTTTTCTAGTGTTTTGAACATGAAGGGATGCTGTATTTTGTGAAGTGCTTTTTCTGCATCTATTAAGATGATCATATGATTCTTATCTTTAATTCTATTGATGTGATGAATTACATTTATTGATTTCCATATGTTGAACCAAACTTGCATCCCTGGCATGAATCCCACTTGATCATGGTGCATGATCTTTTTGACATGTTTTTGTATTCGATTTGCCAGAATTTTATTGAGAATTTTTGCATCTATGTTCATTACACATATTGGTCTGAAATTTTCTTTCTTTGATGTATCTTTGCCTGGTTTTGGAATCAGGTGAAATTGGCCTCATAGAATAAGTTTGGAAGTGCTACCTCTTTTTCTATTTCCTGAAATAAATTGAAAAGTATTGGTATCAGTTCTTCTTTTAAAAAAAAATATTTGTTTTTTAGTTGTAGTTGGACACAATACCTTTATTTATTTTTATGTAGTGCTGAGGATAAAACCCAGGGTCTTGCACGTGCAAGGCAAGCATTCTACTGCTGAGCCAGAGCCACAGCCACAGCCCCGGTATTAATTCTTCTTTAAAGGTTTTGTAGAACTCAGCAGTGTATCCGTTCAGTCCTGGGCTTTTCTTGGTTGGTAGACTTTTGATGGTATCTTCCATTTCATTGCTTGAAATTGATCTTTTTAAATTGTTTATATCATCCTGATTCAATTTGGGCTATCTAGATGACTCTAGAAATTTGTTGATGCCTTTCATATTTTTTTATTTTATTGGAGTACATGTTTTCAAAATAATTTCTAATTATCTTCTGTATTTCTGTAGTGACTGTCATGATATTTCCTTTTTCATCACATATGCTAGTAATTTGAGTTTTCTCTCTCCTTCTCTTCATTGGCATGGCTAAGAGTCTGTCAATTTTATTTATTTTTTCAAAGAAGCAACTTTTTTTTGACGATCTTTTTGATTGTTTCTTTTGTCTCAATTTCATTGATTTCAGCTCTGATTTTAATCATTTCCTGTCTTCTATTGCTTTTGGTGTTGGCTTGTTCTTCTTTTTCTAGGGTTTTGAGATGTAATGTTAAGTCATTTATTTGTTGACTTTTTCTTTTAAGGAATGAACTCCATGCAATGAACTTTTCTCTTAGAACTGCTTTCATAGTGTCCCAGAGATTTCAATATGTTGTATCTGTGCTCTCATTCACCTCTAAATTTTTTTCATCTTTTCCTTGATGTCTTCTTAACCCTCTGTGCATTCAGTAGCATATTATTTAGTCTACATGTGTTGGAGTGGATTTTATTTCTTTTTTATCATTGATTTCTAATTTCATTCCATTATGATCTGATAGAATACAGGGTAGTATCTCTACTTTTTTATATTTGCTAAGAGTTGCTTTGTGGCATAGAATATGTTCTATTTTAGAGAAGGATCCATGTGCTGCTGAGAAGAAAGTATATTCTCTTGTTGAAGGATGGAATATTTTATATATGTCAGTTAAGTCTAAGTTATTGATTGTATTATTGAGTTCTATAGTTTCATTTTTCAGCTTTTGTTTGGAAAATCTATCTAGTGATGAAAGAGGTGTGTTAAAGTCACCCAAAATTATTGTGTTGTGTTCTATTTGACTCTTGAGAAGAGTTTGTTTGATGAACATAGCTGCTCCATTGTTTGGGGCATATAGATTTATAATTCTTTTTTTTTAAAGAGAGAGAGAGAGAGAAGAGAGAGAGAGAGAATTTTTTAATATTTATTTTTCAGTTTTTGGTGGACACAACATCTTTATTTTATTTTTATGTGGTGCTGAGGATCGAACCCAGCACCCTGCACATGCCAGGCAAGCGCGTTACCACTTGAGCCACATCCCCAGCCCAATATTTATAATTCTGAAGTCTTGTTGGTTCCCTTGAGCAGTATGTAGTGTCCTTCTTGATTGACTTTAGTTTGAAGTCTACTTTATTTGATATGAAGGTGGAAACCTCTGCTTGCTTCCACAGTCCATGTGAATGGTATGATTTTTCCCAATCCTTCACATTCATTCTGTGGATGTCTTTTCCTATGAGATGAGTCTCTTGGAGGCAATGTATTGTTGGGTCTCTGTCTTTGATCCAATATCCTAGTCTATGTCTTTTGATTGGTGAGTTTAGGCCATTAACATTCAGGGTTATTATTAAGACATGATATGTATTCCCAGCCATTTTTGTTTATTTTTGGTATTTAATGTGACTTGTTTTCTCCTCTGATTAGATTTTCCTTTAGTGTAATACCTCCCTCTGCTGATTTTCATCATTGTTTTTTATTTCCTCTTTGTGGAATATTTTGCTGAGGATGTTCTGTAGTGTAGGCTTTCTAGTCATAAATTCTTTTAACTTTCAATTATCATGAAAGTTTTTTATTTAATCATCAAATCTAAATCTCCATTTTGCTGGGTATAATATTCTTGGTTGACATCCATTTTCTTTCAGAGATTGTTATATGTTGTTCCATGATCTCCTGGCTTTGAGGGTCTGGATTGAAAAATCTGCTGAGGTACGAATTGGTCTCCCCCTATGTGTGATCTGATTCCTGTCTCTTGTGGCTTTTAAGATTTTATTCTTATCTTGTATGCTAGGCATTTTCATTATAATGTGCCTTGGTGTAGATCTGTTGTAATTTTATACATTTGGTGTCTTGTAAGCCTCTTGTATTTGGTTTTCCAATTCATTCTTCATACTTGGGAAATTTTCTGATATTATCTCACTGAAGAGATTGTACATTCCTTTAGTTTGAAACTCTGTGTCTTCCTCTATCTCAATAATTCTTAGATGCTGCCCATAATTCTTGGATTTCTGATCATGGTTTCTTACCATCTTCATTGTGTAATCAACTTTATTTTCCAGAGTGTATACTTTGTCTTCATTATCTGACATTCTTTCTTCCAAGTGATCTAGTCTGTTGGTGATGCTTTCTATTGAGTTTTTTAATTTGGTTTATTGTAGCTTTCATTTCCTGGTTTTTTTGGTTCCTTCCTTGTTTTTTCATGTTGTCTATGTGTCTTCCTTTCTTACAGTGTGGATCTGAGATATTACAGTTTCTACCCTATATTCTTGTAGTACCTGTGCAGATTATCTGTACCTCACCTTGATATTGGGCTTCCAGATCCTGCTGGTGTCCCTCAATGTATGCTACTGCTACTAAATGTGTGTGGCAGCAATATCCAAGGTAACTTGAGATAATAGTTGAGGTGTCTCAAGATGGATACAATGTCTTACAGAAATGGGGCTGAAAGGGTGGGCCTTGCACTCTCTTTGGGATGCCTGCTCTGAGATGTAGCTGCTTCTAGGCCCTGTCTGTTGCCAAAAAGTTAGGGGCTACTGCGTGGAAAAGGCTATGGAGATGACTGTAGTGTCCCAAGATGGAAGTGGGTTAGGCTTAGGCTTCCAGGTGTGGTGGAGGGTGAACTCAGATGTACCCTGGACCTGGGTCCCTCACAAGTCTGGGCCAGGCCTGAACTTCTGCAGTAGTAGTCTGCTGGTTGGAAGGGGTGGTCCTGTGCTGGAGACTGGGCTCTGGCAGGTGCCTGCAGGTGGAGGGATAGACCTGGGCCTACTGCGAGTCTGGGTGTCCCACAGACCCATGTGAGCTGGTCTCCTTCAGTATCATTTGTTTTATTAAATTATTTCACAATCAATTTTGAAAATTTGGGGGAAAGTAGTAATGTAATTTTAAATAAAAAAATACAATTGGTCCTTTTAAATTTTTTTTTATTCAAATAGGCAAGAGACAGTTAACTGTTTCCAAAAAATAAGTACAATCCTTTCTATTTAGGAAATTCTTGCTGTAAAATTCTTTACCACCAGCACCTCAAACAGAGTATTAATGTCCAGGATATACAAAGAACTCAAAAATTTAACACCAAAAGAACCAAATAACCCAATCAATAAATGGGCTAAGGAACTGAACAAGCACTTCCCAGAAGACAAAATACAAATCATTATATAATATATATGAAAAAAATGTTCAATATCACCAGCAATTGGAGAAACTCAAATCAAAACTACACTGAGGGACTGGGGCTGTGACTCAGCAGAAGTGCTCATCTAGCATATGTGAGGCACTGGGTTCAATCCTCTGCACGATATAAAAATAAATAAATAAAAATAAAGGTATTGTGTCCACTTACAACTAAAATTAAAAATTAAAAATCAAACTACACCGAGATTCCATCTCACCCAATTAGAATGGCAATTATCAAGAATATAAGCAATAGTAAATGGTGGCGAAGATGTGGGGGGAAAGGCACACTCATATGCTGCTGGTGGGAATACAAATTGGTGCAACCACTCTGGAAAGCAATATGGACATTCCTTAGAAAACTTAGAATGAAACCACCATTTGACCCTGTTACCCAATCCTTATTTTATACCAACATTCATTTCTGAAATGATAAATACATTTTTAAGCATTTTTGCATGGTCAGATAAGATAGTATAATTCTTAAATATATCAAATGTTCAGTATACACATTCTACCATGATTTATTATTGCTATTCATATATGTAAGGTGAATTGTATATGTATGTATATGTGTGGGTATATATAAACATACACACAAAAAAACCCCAGAAAATCTCATATGATCTCCATATGTTTACACACACACACACACACACACACATATTCATGAATTTCCTGAGGGATAAAAGAACCAAATAACTTATTAAACCACAAGACTTTTATACATTGGCATTTCGGAATAGTTCATAAAAGCCCATTGGAATGCTGGAATGTGTCAGAATGTGTGAAAATATTCAAATCCTCATGCTAAGTTTTAAACTTCTTAAATTTCCTAAAATTCTCTTCTTGTCCACCCTTTAATCCTTTCTTTTATGTGTATTCACTTTATTGGTATTAAACATGAAAAGATGGCATTTTATCTCAGATAACCTTTCTATTCCTTTATTAAACATATTTATGGGATACCTATGATAAGCCAGATGCTAGGAATGTTCCAAACACAGACAATGCATTAGTTAACACAAGGGATAAAAGTTCTTTTCCTTAAGGAAATTATCTTCTAGTGAGGAAAGAGAGTTAATAAGATAAAAAATAAAAACAGCGTGCTTAAATGTTAGATCTATGAAAAAAAAATCTAGGAAGATGGAGATAAAAATATTTGAGTAGAAGGTGTAAATTTAAATAAGGCTCCCAGTGAAACTACAAACCAAGAGTGGTGAAGCTCATCTGGGAGAAAAACATTTCAGGCAAAGGAAACAGCAAGTACAATGGCTCTGAGGCAGGAGCCTGCCTGGTGAGTTCAAAGAGCAAGGAGGTCAGTGTTAATGAGGTCAGTGTTGCCTGAAAGGAGCATCTGAAAGAGGGAGGGGAAGAAAGGAAGTCAGAGAGGCCACTTAGTGAATGGGGCATACATATTATATGGAGCCTAGTAAGTCATTCATCATAAGTCTGGTTGGTTCTTTAGGAATTCATTGGAGGATTTGAGCAGAGGAGTGTCTTACATTTTCAAAGGATTCTGGCTGCCATGTTCAGAGCAAACAAGGGAATTGGCCAAGAACTTGGAAGGCAATTTAGGATGCTATTGAAATAAAATGAAAGATGAGAATGGTTAACCTTGGTGGTCATAGGTGTCTAGGGTATGAAAGTCCATTAGGTTCCAGACATATTTTGAAGGTAAAATCAACAAAAATTTATGACAGATTGATTGTGAGGTTTGCAAGAAAAAAAATAAATCAAAGTTGAGACATTTAGTTGAGGAACAGGAAGGATGGAGTTGCCATTAACTGAGGTGGAAAGACTCAGTAAGAGAAGTAGACTTTAGGAAAGAAAGGGAAGGAGGATGGAAACACATCAGAATTTTCTTTCTAATATTCATAACGATCATAGGGTTAAGTATCATTATTATCTACGTTTTGCTAATGGGAAAAGAGAGGTTAGCCTTGCTTACTTAGTAAAGTTACATAGCAATGATTTTCAACCATTCAGTTTAGTTCCCAAGTCAGTTGTATTGTCATCTGGGAGAGATGTAAGGAGAAGACTAAGAGTCAAAGGGCTTGTTACTTCCTAGAGATCATATGGTAAGTACTGGTTTTACTATTGATTCTTTCAACAGCCTTTTGGTGAATGGTTTGTATAGAATAGCACCTTTCAACTTTTGGTGTGAAAAGTGCCATGGAGCCCATACCAACCATGCCCATAGATTTAATGACAGTGGCATGCTATTTTGGGCAATGCTTATTGATTCTATAGTAATTTGTTAACAAAGAGCCACAGACTATGGTAGCTTGAACAACAGACATTTATTTTCTCACAATTGTGATCCTAGAGATCCAAAACCATGTATCAGCAGAGATGATCTCTTCTAAGGCCTCTCTCCATCATGTAGGTGGTGACTTTTCCTTGTGTGTGTTTGTGTCCTAATGGCTTCTGCTTATGAGGGCACCATCCTGTTGGATTAGGTCCAATTGTAATGAACTCATTTTCACTTAATTGCTTCTGCCCTCTCTCCAAACACCAGAGACACTGGAGTTTAGGACTTTAGAATATGCTGGGGAGGGTAGCACAATTCAATTCATAATTCTTACCCAGTGTTGTTGCTTAAAATCCCCTTCATGCAGAAGTTGGAAGAGTTCTTCCCCACTGAATCTTAATGGGAGATAGTAAACTTATGTCAACTGAAGGATTCACAGAGACTGCCATTTGATGGCACCTGGCATTCTTTTACTTTGATGGCCTTTCCTCGTCCATGGCACTCTGTGTCAGACACAAGAAGAGCAAGAGCCTGTTGCAACCATGCCCAGACCACTCTCCCATATTTCAATAGATGTGAAGTACAGAAAGTTTTTAAGATAACCAGTTAGTCAATTTCATTAGCAGTTCATGAAGATTTCTACCATTGCTCTCTACTGTATGATGGAAAAGGAAAACAAATGCTTTTGAAAGCATAGAGATATTTTCCATTCAATTTTCTAAACTGAGACTAATTTAAGTTGACAGACATCTGTCAGTGTTGAGTTGTTATGTCTTTAATGTGACTTCATAAGATTTCTTTTAAAGTGAGTTAGCTATTTCAATTTTGTCTATAGGAAATATATTGAGAATTTATTCGGGAACCCTATTGATGAGAAGATACAGGAGATTGTTATTCAACATCTATATGTAAATATATTCCCCAAGACTGTAAAATTTTTCATCTTCTCAAATACAAAGATGATTAAATTCACCTAGGAAATAATCTAGATTCTTTCCATAAGTGAAATGAATGACTATGGTTTTATCTAAAGGGGAAAGAAGCATTGTCGGGTTTCCAGGAATTCTGTAAAACAGTAACCTCAAGAAAGTTCACTGAAACAATGATGTTAAAGAGACCTGCAAGTCCCTTTCAGAATTGCTTTAATGCTGAATAGTTGGTGTGGGTGTTTGGGGTCACCCTGGATGGTGGAAGAACAATGAATACAGAGCAAGATATCTCTAACACAAGGCCGAATGGAGTGCAGCCATGTGGAAGCCAGCGTCATAAAATTCTACTCTAAACAGGAGGCATTAGGGCAAAAACACTTTGTGATCCATATGATTCCAGTATCTAATTCTAACCAAACTTTAATGAGTAAAATGAATTTTCTCTTTGCAAAGATTTTTGGAGATTTGGTCCTGGGTAACCTGCTTCCTGAAAGAAACCCAGAAGATCTTGAAGGAAAACTCTCTTCTCATCCTCTCTTACTTACTCAGACCTAGGGGAGAGGCTGATATTTATTTAGAATAAAAATTGAGATTACAGTCGTTTGATAAGAGCTCAACCTTCTGAAGCTTTTGGTAGTGGGATTAAATGCTGTGGTTTGAAGAATAGTGGCAAGTTTCAGTTTCTAGGATTTATTAGGTTGCCTAGTACAAGATAAGAACAATCATAGCAACTACTTATATTTTTCACAACGCTTTATAACTTATGAAGCTTCCTAAAGTCATTATTTCATTGAATCAATTTTTATAGTATAAAGGGAAAAGCCCAGGATTCAGATTTGTTCATGTGACTGAACCTGGGTTTCCTCTCCCATTCTGCAGTTAATTACCAAAACTCTTCTTACAGCAAGGCACTGTTGTGACCGTTAAGGGATACAGTGTTACACAAAAACAATTCTGATTCCATTTTTAGGTGTTATTTTTAGCAGATTCTATTAAAGTGCAATCTCTGAATTTATTTCCTGATTTTTGCTGGTGACTAGTGATCAGGATAATGACCTTTTTTTTTTTTGATCATATTGGAACTTTCAAAATTAAATGTTTTATTAAGTTGATGGAATGAAGTTGTGACAGTCCTTTTATCTATGAAATCTGAGAACTCAATATATTAATGATTATCTGGGAATATATTTATCCAGCAGTGAAGGGAAAAGGTAAAAAGTTGACAGAAGAGAGAAACAGTAATTTCTAGAAAATATGGAGATAGAAATCAACCACTCATTGAGCACTTCCTTGCAATTTATCAGAGATTTACTTTACTAGGAAGTGGGGGTGCTGCGATTTGAGCCCAGATATTTAGAGCTCTAATGTCTTTTGCTGAATTTCTAATCAAGATTTTACCACATAAATATTAAAGTCCTCAATTATCAAGCATTAAAGTACCTGAATGTATGGAGATCTGACAGCACTGAGAGGAAGGTACTTACCCAGGTATGTTAGAACGCCCACTAAAACAGACATCTCTGCTACAGGCACCACTCAGTTGGAACTTGACTCATTCAGACCTTCCCCTCTCACTTGCTTCCCAAAAAATCCTTCATGCTAATGTAAGAAGAAGGGGATAAAAGCAATGATTCATCAAAACATTTCTTAGGTATGTAATCCCAGCAACTCAGGTGGTTGAGGTAGGAGGATCACAAGTGCAGGCCAGCTTCCACAGCTTAATAAGACCCTGTCTCAAAATAAAGCAAAAAAGGGCCAAGGATGGAGCTCAGTGGTGAAGAGACGTTGGGATAAGTCTCTAGTACCACACACACACACACACACACACACACACACACACACAGTTTTCCTCTTTAAGGGATACCATTGTTTATGTTAAGGAGAAATACTTCAAGAAGTCATTAGAGGACAGGATAAAGCTTCAAGGATGGGGAACTGTAGCAAAAAAGGATTGATAATATCCAATGTGTAAATCAAAGAGGAAATTTTGTTCCTTAGAAGGAGAAAGGTAAGCAAACAAAACTGAAATAGAGGAGGTGGGAATACTAGAAAGCTAAAAATCCTGGGTTCTGATTCAATAAAAGAGCTAACTAGAGGGCCCTGGATATAGGAGGAAATCAAAGGAATCTTGGGAGAAAACAAATGCCTGTTAGGTGTTGTCCAACTATTTGGCTGAGAAGTATAAAGTTAACATACTCTTCTGCCTCCCTAGTAAATCTTCTGAGAGGTTTGCTATTAAACTCAATATTGTGAGTTAGGGTCAGCATTGAATAAAGCAGACACATGTGGATGGAGAAGCTGGAGGATGAGGAACAGCCAACATCTGCATTAGATAGTCTTTTTTCTGATACTAGCAGTACTCAGTTATGAAAAAACGTACTAGTAAAATGAACATGCTACATTGCGGGTGACTCTAAGAAAACATTAGGATAAGTGAAAGAAATCAGTTGAAAAGAACACATGTCATATGACTGTGTTTATAGAAAATGTCCATAAAGAGCCAATGTAAAAGACAAAAAAATAAGTTAGAGGTTTTCTGGTGCTGGGTTGGGAACAGGGAGTCATCACAAATGGTCACCGGTAATATTTCTGGAGTGATATAATGTTCTAAATTTGTACTGTGGCAATGGTCACATGACTCTAAACTCACTAACAAGCATGGAATATTTCCTTAAGACAGGCTAATTGTTTATGTAAACTATACTCGATAAAGCTGTTGATTTTTTAAAAACGCATTGCACGGTGATCATGTTTGAAAGACCTGGGCTCAGAGGAAAGAGCAGAATACCTCTGGAAATGCACACACAGGAAACTGGCAATCGTGGGTGCCTCTTTGAAGGTAAACAGTGCACAGGACCTCAGTGGAGAAGAAGAGTTCCTCTCAATCTATAATGTTTTGTGCTCCTTGAATTTTATACCAACTGCGTGTCATCGATATTCAAAAAGAACCTTAAGCCTTTTGCATCTTTTAGTTATGAGAAGATACTTGGCTGCTATTGATAGTGAAGTCATTCATGGTAATGGGGTCACTGGAAAAGACAGTTTAACAGAAAAGTGCTGCATTATCTGTTTTCAGAAACAACCAGTTTTATATCGTGGAATGATATCGATTCACATGGCAATAACCTAGAGTCTAGGGACCTGAAAGAACAGTATGCAGAGCCTGAGATAAAGGTAACTGCATATTTCATTGTAGTGATACAGGTGAAATCCAAAGGTAGAAAATCTGAGGCCTTTATTTTTTTAGATAAGGGAGTGATCATTCAGAAGGTTTTTGGAAAATAACCTATTCCCAAATTTTATTATATTTCAGTCATTTTTATTATTATCCTTTTTTCTAGTAGTTACCACAGATGAAACAGTTCAAGAGCAAGCTATTGAAAAACATGCTCTACTCACCTTCCTCGGTGTTTTATTTCTTCAAATTCTCTAATTTACTACGCTCTTTGGAATCTAAGTAGATTTTGTAAAATATGCATGGCTTTCCATACAACTGAAATTGCCAAAAAACTGTTAAGCTTCGGCTCTATTAGAAAACTAGCACTAATTAGTTGCAACAGGTTAAATCCCACTATAATCAATTCCCTAATAATGAATATCTTTGTAATCTCAAAGATTTTTAAGTCTTAATCCATGGCTCACTTATGTCTGGTATCCAATGCAGCAATCTTTCAAGCAAATGAAAGTATTTGAGTACCCCTTAAAACTTGTGGTAATAAAATTTCAAAATGCTCGGTGAAGGAAGCATCCAGTAAATTGCTGATACTTGGAAATCTGTAAGAATATGTCACTGAGAAATGAATGTGTAGTGGTTAATGTGACTCTCTTCTTTCTATTGCCTGGAATATGTGAATAAAAGCAGAATCCTAAGATTTCTTTTCTTTGTGATTAATAACTGTTTAAACTCCTAATGATCCGTGATGACTGAATCTCCTTGATGGCCAGGAGATAAATATGATATCATGGTCTGAGAATATGTTAGATGATGTTTTCTAAATGAAAGTCTTCATTTAACCTTGGAGACCTAATAAAAATTTTATGCCCACATGATAATTCTTACTTAAGGCTGAGGATGGAAAGTCAAAGAAGCAGATCTTGTACACACAGGTATCTAAGGGAAAGCAGTACCAGCATAGACAGGGCTGGCTTTTAGAAATACTGTGATGTCTAGTGGATGAGTGAAGAGTATGGGCTCTGATTTAAACCATATGAGTTTAAATTCCAGTTTGGCACTAAGTAGGTTATGTAATTAGAATGGGCAAGTTACTAAAATTAAATTTCTTATGGGAATAATAATCCTATCGACTTCAAATGTTGCTTAGGAGGATAATATAAAATAATACATATGAAATACATAGTAAGACCCTCACTCGTTATTGGACAAAGTCATGGCTTTGAGAGAAGCTTCAAATTTTACAGCAAGATGAGGATAATTTTGCTCACCAATTAGATACTCTCATTTAAACTGGATCAAAAATTCAAAAGCTGTCCAGAGAGCCAGAAGGTGCTAGAGAGATGTGACTCCAGATTTATCTGCATGCTAACTAAAGGACTCAGAATTCTATCAAGGATTTTAAAATTAAATGAGCAAACTTATAAGTTAGTTAACCTTCCAAGCCTTGGTTTCTTGCTTATAAAATGGGTATTATACTGAAATGTCATAAGAATTCGGTGGGTCCCTAAATATAAATTATCTAGTACAGCACTTAGCAGAGTCCAAACACTTAATGAAGGACAGTAATTTTGACTAGAGAAATTATAAAAGTATTGTTTACAGATTTTGCAGTATGGTTAACAAGAACATAACTAAATTGTGTATAAACTTCATAGAAAAAGAAGGTGTTTCTGAAACCTGAAATAGTAGAGTAAGAGGGAGACAGACAGCTCACAAGGACCAGGTCACCATGAGTAAAGATGATGCTCAACAACTGAGCAGGCAGGTAACATGCACCCACGTGGATTCAAGGAGACCCCTTGGGGAAGAGTAAAGAAAAAGAGGAAGAAGAAGAAAATAAATACACTGATTTGCAGATGGTCAAGTGGGTGGAAATGGGAAGGAAAACAGAGGAGTTGGAGATAAACAACAGCTGTAGCAAAAGAAAAAAAAAAACAGCATAACAGTGTTAGGTGAGCGTTGCGAAAAGAGACTATTCCATCTGGGGCTAAAATCCTCAGATTAGGAACAGTCCAAGCCAGAAAAGTAGCTGTAGATATTCTGTTGATAAAGAGAAAGCAGAGAGCAGCCCTAGAGAAGAGACAGAGGTAGCCGCCCCACAGAGATACAGCACAGACATTAAGTGGGGCCCTGAGAGTAGTGAAAGAGATGTGTCAAAAGGGAAAGGAATACAGTTCCAAAGAAGCCATAAAGCACTAATTAAAAACACACATGGAATAAGCACAATCAACAGGAAGAAAATAATAAGAAAACAAGAAACTGGAGATTTGGCCTAAGGGATTCTCAGAGAAGAGAAGCCGGGTATATTCTTAGAGCAAAAATAAGGCTGATGAGACAAAGGAGAAATATTCCTTTCAGAAGAATTCTAAATAATATCTGTGAACACTCTCCCTTCCTGAAGGAGGACCTAAATTCCTACCCTTCTGCCCTCAAGGGTGGGCTGTACTTAGTAACTTGCTCCATAGAATACACGAGGACAAACCTGGCACACACTGCCGGAGCCCAGTACTGGTAGCTAACACCACCAGAGACTTCACGTGGCTCTCCTGTGGCCCTAACTAGCCATGAAGCTGCCTCACTCAGCTCCTTAGTATGCTTTCTAAAACCCATAACTCTGTTCTAATCATGAGAAAAGCATCGATCAATTATAATTCTTCTGCAAGGAATATTTTTTTTCTCCTCCCAAGTAATTTATTCTATAGGACACCTGACCAGTATTCCTCAAGATTGTTAAGGTCATGAAAAACATGGAAAGACTAAAAAACCATCCCAGACCAGAGACTGGGAGGACATGAAAACTGAATGTAATGTGCTACAACAGACTAGATCCTGAAAGAGAAAGAAGGCATTCATGATACAACTGGTCAAATCCAAAATTTGGAATTAATGAAGGACAGTAATTTTGACTAGAGAAGTACTTTGCTAGTAATGTTGGTTTCATAGTTTTGACAAATGTACCATGGTAGGATAAGATGCTAAAAATAGGGGAAATAAAGTAAAACATGTCTATATGGGAACTTGCTTTACTATCTGCAATTGTTTTTAAAGTCTAAAATTATTCAGAATTAAAACTTTATTTTAAAAAAGATGATATCATATTTAAAAGGACACAGGAGCCAGCAGAAATTATTTCTAGTAGCAAAGCGAGGACAGAGTTGGATTATATCTTAAGAGTAAAATAAATGTCCATGATCCCATCCTGATGTGAATAAATTATTGGGTAAATGAATTACTTGGGAGGAGGAAAACTATTCCTTACAGAAGATTTGTAATTAATATATGCAGAAGAAACAAGAAATAGGAACACCAAAATAATAATTGCTACAGGCATGATCAATCAATGAATGCTAAATAGATGAAGTTTATGGAGAAGCAGGATATTCACATAGCCCTGGCATATGTTTACCCAAATATTTATTAATTACAAAAATACATAACTTTACAGTGTATAAAAACTGCCAGACCATATAAACCAAGTGATCAAGCTTAACATTACATCATGTCATAAGACAGAGGCAAACATCAGACAAAATGAGAAACATTCTACAAAATGCCTGGACAATACCTTTTAAAGTGTTATGTCATGAAAGAAAAAGAAAAAGAATGTTGTCACAGATCAGAGGCAACTAAAGACATTACAACTAAATGTAATGTGAATGCTAGAGTTTGGATTTGGAATGTCCTCCAAAGGCCTGTGTGTTAAAGGTTTAGTTCCCAGCTTGGTAATACTGGGAATTGGTAGAAACTTTAAGAGGTGGAGCTTCATGGGAGGTCTTTAGGTCTTTGGAGGCTTAACATCAAAGGGGATTGTGGGACCATGCTCTCTTCTTCACTTTCTCTTTTGTTTCCCAGCCATGAGATAAGAAGTTTTGCTTCTCCATGTGCCCCCAGCCTTTGGTGTACTGCCACAGGTCCAGAGCAAAAAGAACAACTGATCATGGTGTAAAAAACTCCTAAACTCTGAACCAAAATAAACCTTTTATCTTTGTAAGTAGATTATCTCAGGTATTTGTTATAATAATGGAAAGCTGACTAACAATAGAATCCTGGATTTGGCACTGGAACATAAGGCATTAGTAGAAATTAAGTCTGTAACGTAGTTAATAGTATTGTACCAATGTTTCTTAGTTTTCATAAATATAACACAGTTATGGAAAATGTTCATATTAAGGAAATTTGGGAGAAAGATTCATGGCAGTGCTTTGTATTATCTCTGCAACTCTTCTGCAAGTCTAAAATAATTTCAAAATTAAAAAACATGCAAATCACACATGCTTGCATGAACACATGCACACACATGCAAAACATATAAAAAGGCTCATTTGGGTTCAATGTCCTAAAACCACCTATGCACCCCAAAATTCTGGGTAATAGTATATACTCACAAACAACTGAAATAACTGATTAATCTAAAACCTTTATTCAGAACAATGTTGTTCAAAGAAATAAAAAATAGGTTGGGAAGCACAAAGCTAAATATTTTAAACATGGCCATTCTAATATAATTCCAAATGCAAATGCAAAAGATGTCCTTATAAATGAGCAACATTTAACTATGAGGGACCATAAAAGATAGGTGAGCCTCAGTCTATTTTCAAGATGTCCAGGGCAGTGTGGAAGCTTATAAAACTTTAAATTTCATGAAGATATAAAAAGAAAAAAAGATGTTCCCAATCAGATATAATTAATGAAGATAGTAAGGGAAAAATTGAATAAGTTAAAGCAGAAAGTAAAGATGACTCAGCAAATGGGTGGCACCAATATAAACATGGTCAGAACTATAAAAATACAACAACAACAAAGGTGAAAAGAGATGTGTCATAGTCTTGACAATGAAAGAAGATAACAAGATGAATGTTGGCAGCAAAACTGACTCTAATGAGCATCTGTGGGAACATGAAAGTGTTTTCCACAAAATGATTTTAAGAAAAGTAAGATTTAGGAAGCAGTGTTACCAATGAAAAATTATGGGATTTAACTACAGCATCGCAGTTCATAAAGTGAATACAGTTTGTTGATCTAAAGAAGAAACGTGCAAATGTATTGAATGATCTCAGAACTGATTTCTTCAAAGATTCTGAGCCCAGCCTGGACAAACATTTGGTGGTCTTCAGCCATCACCAAATGATACATTTGACACATAACACGGTGACTGACAAGTGGTAAGTGCTCAAAACCCATTGGCTATTATTATTATTTCATTGCAAAATCATTCACTGTGACCTGCATTCTTGTGATTGAGAGTCCTTAAACACATTGGGATAACGTGTCTAATGGACAGACTTCAAGATCTATGTATGAGAGAATTTGGTGGTGTTTAGTCACTGTGAAAAAAAGATAGAAGTGACCATTGTTATGAAATATAGATTACCAGCCATGGAGTGCTTATAAGGACAAAAGGGATAGCAGGATTTAGATGATGCCAACATCTACAAAATTGTAGAAATCTTATTGCACAGGCTGAAGAATGAGGGCCCAGTGCTCTTCAATGAACTGCAAAGAGACAGAAATTCAGGAAGAAATGGAGGAAGGGAGGGAAGCCTTCTCTTAATTAGATCAAGAATAAAATCTTTCAACGGACAAATTATTCTTTTCATAAAAATATACAAAGATATTCCTGATGAACACTGAAAACCTTATGTACCAAGGTGACCAGCAAAGAGAAAGAAAAAAATTAAAATTAATGGAGCTCTTTAATATATATAACTTGAAGATCTAACCATTAGAGAAAGCCCAAGTCAACAAGAAGTTTAGTGTAGAGATAAAAGCAGGGCCCATGACACAGAGAACCCATGGTAGCTCTAAATGAAGGCGATCCTGGTGAAAACTACACATGAGGCAAGGTGAATTTTTCTAAAGTTGCATGTTGTTGTTTGGAAAATCAACAATCTTTGCCCTTTTGTTTGCCTTCTCTGCCTTCTCTTCCACTATTTTTTTGCATTGATATAACCTTATTAATTTATTCCTAATACTAATTAGTAATTACTTCCTAGCCATGGCCAAATTGCCTTTTTAATTGATTAATGTGTCTATAAAGTGCCTCATCAATTATTACTACGGCATAGTTGGCAAGGACAATCAAGTCAGGTACATACTTAGATTGACCGGGACTTTGCAGAGTTCCTGTTAGTTAAATTTTTCTTGACCAATGTGTCCCAACATGGCTCAAGAATTCTCAATTACAAAAACATATGTCACAGTAAATGATTTTGCAGTGAAGTAATAATAATAACTAATGAGTTTTGAGCACTTACCATGTGCCAAGCACTGTGTGAAGTTTCGAGTGTATCATCTGACTGTCTCTTCAATGCAAAAATATGACATACAGAATAGCATTAATTTTACAATAAAATTAAGTCTCAAAAGTTCAACAATCCATTGAAGGTCACTACGTCAGTCTGATAGGCTGCTATAACAAGATATCACAGACAGGGTGGCTTAAACAACAGAAACTCATTTTCTCTCAATTCTGGAGGCTAAAAGTCCATGATGAAGGTGCAGGTAATGTTGGTATCTAGTGTGATGTCTCTTCTTGGCTTGCCAATGGCTGCCTTCTCTGTATGTTCTTACAGAGAAAGATCTTAGTGACTCTTTAACTTCTTATAAAAATACGAGTCACCAGATTAGGACTTTACCTTCATAACATCTTTTAATGTTAATTACCTCCTAGAAGGCCCTATCTCCATATACAGTCACTTTGGGGATTAATGCTTGAACATATTAATTTTCAGGGAACATAATTCCATCCATAATGGTTGCATAGCCAATAAAGGAAGGACTGAGAATTTGAAATTTGAAGTCCAAGTCTGACCCTCTCATGTTACTAGGATGACTGTACTGAGTGAAATGAGTCCACAAAATGTGTGTGGTTCAAATAAAATATGAATGGACAGTTATAGAGGGGTAAGGTGCACACCATGAAATCTAGACAGAAGACAATAAAGTAAAAAATAAGTGCAGGAGGAGGAACCAAGGGAAGTTCTATTGTACTAATAATTTTAAAATAAAAGATGAAGTTATCAGATATTTTAACATCTTTTAGTGGGAAAGGAGAAATTATGATACGCAAAAACTAAACCTCTCCAAATTATGTACAATGGATTGAACTAGTAGTGATTGCTATCAGTTTTCTTATTTTATATATCTCAATTATAGGTGTAGGGACCAGCATCATGTACTCCAGAGTCAATACCCCAGGAGGACCTATCAATAGAATGTCCTTAAGATAACAGTGTGGAGGATGTGGTCAAAAAGAAGTGCACAGAAGCAGGATACAGTCAACTTGAGGAGAAATATTTTTGTTTTGCTTGGTTTTTTTTTTGTAAAGAAAATAGAAGAATCAAGATAAAATAGAGTCACATCAACACTTGATTTATACCACAAAGAGCCAGCTAAAATGAATATAAACTCTAGGTTCAAAAGTGACTGATGTCACCAGCACCAGAGAACAGGGGAGAGAAGAGGGGACAACAACGGATCTGTGAATGCTACTGAGACAGTAAAGTTACATAAAACACATTCTCTGGTGTTTCAGTGAAACGCTTCTTGAAAAAGGATATGGTTGTTCAAATCTGGCTCTATCATCAGAGAGCTGATTCCAAAAAGAGAGCTTGTTATTCAGTGCTTAAATATTTTGTATGTATTCTTTTTCCAGCTAGTGTTCAGTCAGGAGAAAAGAGACCTAACATTGTTTTTTCCTAGTTCCCAGGATGTTTTCCTAGTTTCTCATGAATTTAAATCTAGAGGGGGAGACAAAATGTTCACAACCACATGCAACAATTTTTAAAGTATTTTTTAAAATAGGAATTTCTCATTTCCACTGGTTATGTGGTAATACAAGCCAGATTCATTGTTCATCTACTGAGGTGGCTGACCCACTATCCAATTAATTTTGGTTCTTCTTAATTGCCACATGCCTGGAAAACTTAAATAAACCAAGATGTCTCCGTAGTAATTTGTTGTTAGAGATACAGACGCACTTAATGAATTTAGGATAAATAGTCCATGTTAAAAAAATTGTTCCTACCTTTATTCATCATTCTTTCTAAAGATTTTCCAATCATTCCTTATCGAAAAATTAACTTCATTTGACAAGGGACCAACTATTCTATAATTATACCAATTGAGCAAAGTTACATATAAGAGAGATGTCTTTTGAATTTGCTTTTACCTTGGGGTGGTTTAGTTGCCAGAGTTGGCTTAGTTCTGGTTTCTCACCTTAATGTGTAAGGCTTCTTAGAAGCAGAACTTGGCTCTTGCATCAAGACCGAGAGTTTGCAGAGCCTGGCGGTTCACACCTGTAATCCCAGCAGCTGGGAAGGCTGAAGCAGGAGGATCTCAAATTCAAAGCCAACCTCAACAATTTAACAAGGCCCTGACAATTTAGTGAGAATCTGCCTCAAGATAAAAAAATAAAAATTAAAAAAGGGCTGAGGATACAGCTCAATGGTTAAGCACCCCTAGATTCAATCCCTAGGAGAGAGAGAGAGAGAGAGAGAGAGAGAGAGAGAGAGAGAGAGAGCTCCTTCTAGACGGTTCTCTGTTTTTGACTCTGACAGTGCACTCTATCTACCTGAAATAATGCCTCCCTTACAGTTTTGTATTTTCAGCCTTTGTAGTCAGAAGTCACTTTTCTTCTCCTTGTTCTTCCTCTCCTTCTTGTTATTCTTGCCTTCACCCTTTCCATTTCTTGACCCATACAATAGCACTAATGATGAGTAAGTTTCATAGTCCTTTGACTGAAGGACTGGTTCTCACTCACAAAAGCACTGACTGATGTACATCTGGAGTGACTCTCAATTGCAGTTTGCTGGGTGCTCTTCATTCAGTGACTCCTGAAAGACCATCCCAGCATCATTCCCACTCTCTCTGCCTTCTTGTGTCCTGTACTGCAGCCCCATTGAACTGATTCACAGTTCTTCAAATTCCATCCTCCTTGCTTCCCTCTTTACTGTCCACAGTGCACCCCTGCTCGAAGCACTTGAAGCCCTCTCCCCACTATAGCATGTATCTCAGGACAAAGAAGTCTCCACTCTATGTCGCATCTCCATCCCCCCACCCCAGTTAGGCATCACCCTCTCCGTGCTCCCCTCCATCCCTGTGTGTCTTTCCTTGATGGCATTGACACTGTGGCTTTTCCAGTAACTGGCCTGATAGTGCCTCCCCTACCTGCCTAATCACGACACCTGGCCAAGAGCAGAAGCTTAATAAATTCTGTTGGATGAATGAGGACAAAGAGGGCATGCAGATAACATTTACAGAAGATGCAGGATTGGACTTGAGAGTGGTCATGCTGAATGATGAAAGCAGTTTCCAAAAGAACAGTGAGACACGTTTGACAGGAGGAATTTCATAAGAGAAAAATGTCAAGTTTTGCACTTAGCTTCTAAACAATCAACTGCAGATGTGTAGGGTTGTGGAATATTAGTTTAGGTAAATATGACTTGAGAGTTTGTTTGACTCCAGCTCAAGCTTATAGAATCCAAAAGTTTAAAAGCACATTACAGATGACCATGTTTAACTCTCTCCTCGACTTGTGGGTCCCCTCAGCAATGTGCCTGCCAAGAAACATGCTTTCTTCTGTGTGAACACTTCCATGATGTCATCTACCAGGTGCTAGCTGGCAAGAGAAAAAAATCTTCAACTGCCTGGGTTAAAAGTAGTGTGCCCAGAGGGATAATAGTGTGACCCCTCTCACTTCTATTATGACAATTCCCACATTGTATTTTTGCAGTGATTTTTTTGACAAGTATTGATTTCCTTAAGTAACTTCTCTATTATACAGTGAGTTCTATGAAGACAGAATTTTATGTCCCTGATATCTAATACAATATACTCAATATTAACAAATGCCGGGTGATTCCACAAGGGCTGGAGAGTACAGGTTCTGGTGGTAGAGTTAGACTATTGGCCCCATCCTGAAGCACTGTGTGACTGTTGGGATGTCATCTATCCTCTCTGAGAGCCTCCTGGTTTCATTGTCTGAAACGATAATGGTTTTTTTTTTTAATTTTTTTATTGGTTGTTCAGAACTTTACAAAGCTCTTGACATATCATATTTCATACATTAGATTGAAGTGGGTTATGAACTCCCAATTTTACCCCGAATGCAGATTTCAGAATCACGTCGGTTACACATCCACAATTTTAAATAATGCCCAATTAGTAATTGTTGTATTCTGAAACTATAATGTTTTGAGAATTATTTGAGAAAATAAATGTAGGCATCCATCTCTGACATTCTTCTGGAGATCATCTCTCATGCAAGTACTAACCAGGCCAGGACCCTGCTTATCTACCCAAGATCAGATAAGTTTGGGTGTGTTCAAGGTGGTATGGCTGTAGACAATGGAGATCATCTCAGTAGAAATGCTGACAAGCCAAAGAGAACCGAGAATGATGACCTAAATCCATACCACAGAGTGACTGGTTAAGGTATTTGGAATGTCTTGCCTTAAAGAAAGGAAGACTCAAAAGGAACAAGACAGCTAAGTGATTAGTCATGAGAGAAAAATAATCACCTATTGGCTTGACAGTTTCTATTTCAGAAAGAGTTTCCACGTGCTATTTTGGTTGATTGTTACAAGAGCTGTATGACCCAGGAAGGAAGGTGGGCATGACTCCTTGCTCTCAGTCTACAGAGGAAGTCACCACTTCCACAGCTGACTATGACGACAATGGGCTTGACCCAAGTGTGCTGGGTGACATGGGGTTCATTTCTTTTTCCACCAGAGCACACAACCTCCGGAGGGGCATGGAGGGTGAACCTTATTTGTGTGGAAGTCAAAGTTGAGATTAATGGGTGAAAAATCATAAGTAGATCATGTCTCGGTAGAGAGAAGAGTCTTTAAGATCATTTAAATTGCCTCAAATCACAACTGAATGAACAGTCTCACAAAGAAGTAAGTTCCCTGTTATTCTTCTTCATATTTAAGTGGAGAATGAGTGCCTACCATCGGTGATGATGGGTGAAGGAGAGGATTGGACACTATGTCTAAGCCTCCTTCAAATACTAGCTATGATTCAAAGTCTCTTATCCACAAAACATTGAATTCTAAATATCAAAAACTTTCCTAACCACTCCTTGCAAGAATATTATCAAACAATAGCAATGGAGAATATGAGTTCTTAAAAAGAAAAATGTCATATTAATTCAACATGGTTTTAGCTTTATCAGTGGAAAAAGAAAATCTACCATATCAGTATACTAAGAAGTGATATTTTGCTAATATCCAGGAAAATGTTTTAATCCTCACAATGTTTATTGATTTTCTGATTATTTCTATATTTCCTCTCTAAACAAGTCTACGTAGTAAACATGGTCCATATAACAAAAATTATTATAGCCTAAAATTTTTAAAAATATTTTTAGATGTGATGGACTTTTTTATTCATTTATTTATATGCAGTGCTTAGAATCAAACCCAGTGTCTCATCCATGTGAGGCAAGTGCTCTACCACTGAGCCACAACCCCAATCCCTATAGCCTAAAATTTTTGAGATTATAATTTACTATTTTAAATATGTGTTATTCCATCCCAATTGAGATCATCTCAACAATGTTTATAGGAAACATACAAATCAGATATAATTAAAGATGATGCATTCACATGTTTTAATTACTCCTCACTTATGCAGTAGTTTGACTGCAAAAATTATTTTAGGGCACAGTTTTTCAAGAGATGCACAGCAACAAAACAAGTTCTGCAGTTTTAATTTGTTCCACTACTCAACTATGTGGATATAATTTACTTATTTCTGAATTATTTTAAACATAATTAACTGTATTTATTCTAAAGTCTGTTTCACAAAATGCCACAAGAAAGAAAATCCATAAGATAGACAGATAAATTGATATTTTGATACAATACTAGCATGAAATATTAATTAACCCATAATAACAGAGGTTCATTATAATTTCTTTCTAAGAAAATTTTAAACCATTTTTTAATCTTCCTCCAGTTTATAAACAGAGAAAAAGATACTGATGAATAAAAAATTACATTAACTAAGATTCACTAGCATCAAAAAGACAGTAATATCTTCTAACAGTACATGTATGTGTGTATATGTATTTGAACACAAACATTTCAGAGCTAATAAGAGATTATCTAAATTACTTCCTAAAATTAATGTAAATTTCCTACCAAAAAGATACTAAAGAAATCAAAGTAAGTACTACATCATGTAAGCTTTTCAAAAGATATATACCCATATAGTTAGTAACATGGAAAAACTTGGTTACTGATGGAAATTGATCATTTACTATTTAATGTTTAAATAGTCAAAGTGAAGTCATTTGTATTCAGATAAGTTAAATGCTCTTCACCTTTTATTTAACCTTTAATGGGTGAATGTTCTCATAAAAGGGAATAGATTTCTTTTCACTTTAAACTGCATTTCACTCAATTATGTTCTGAATATAGAATGAAAAGCTGAGGTGATAAAACATTCTGACAAATGAAACAAAAAACGTGGCAGTATTCTATGTCAGTTTTCAGTGATTATCTGGCAAAACTCAATCACGGATTTTGTGCTTTTAGAATGGAACATCTATTTAAACGGTAATTATTGTATTTATGCATTTCCATAATGCTTTGAAAGCACCAAGGCAAATAATAGAGGCCTTTCTCCTGAATTGCATTAGCTCAAATATAAGATCAGGGCTGATTTTTCTGGGATTTTATTGATTGTACAACATAATGTATTCTGTAATTGCCTTGGGTAAAGTGCAAGATATTTCAGCTTACAGTTGGATGATCTGCAGGATAATTTAGAAAGCAAGTAACTGAACACATTTTTTAAAACAATAATGACTTAAAAATCCTGCAATCCCATGAAATAAGAGGTCTGAGGTGGCCATGGGAAATCTCAAAATGACAGGGAAGGAACAAAACTGTTAAAAGTACTGTAGAAGGCAGTAAGGGAAAATCACTGCCCCAAGGGTGACTAGAAATAGACACATTTGTGGAATTGGTTTTGACTTTTTAAGAATCAGCTAAAATATGGCCCTGAAAATTGTCCAACCAGGCAGTTAAATGAGGTGTTATCAGTAAGTTCTGGGAGTTGTTAGAAAATTTTGTTGTGCATGTGACTGTGGTAGATGTGGAATATCGATATCTAGCTTTATTTACTACATAGTTCATAAGCCGGTTCTCACTGACCCCATTTTCAACAACATGACATTTTGACAACCCTGCTTCTACAACAAAAAGGGATTCAGAAGTTCCTTTCCACTGAGATTGTATTTTTCCATTGAGGTTATTTCTAATCATAGAGAAACAAAACTATGCTGAGTTAATATTTAGGAGTTTACAACAGCCTTCTGTGAAATTTCTCAAAAGAGTGTTTGGTGAGAACAGTGCGTTCTGTTCCTGATTTACATATATAAGGAATTAATGTAATTTTGAAATTTCTAAGCACACTTGTCAATATTACATAATTTGAATCTTTCTAAGGAGAACACTAATTTGCAGTTACTCATTATTCATGTTTTTGTCTTGAGATGAAGATGAGACTGACTTTTTGCACTGGGAAGAAATTAATAGATGAATATGGGAGACACCCACTGGGTCTTTCAGAGATTATTATCACTCTTATTTTAAGAACATTGCATTCTGTTAACTATATTATATACAATACAATTTCTTCTTTAAATACGACCAACATGACCATTTTGTCAGATGTGAAGTCTTGAGAAAAATGGAAATATATCTGAGTTTACCTTACATAAAGACAGTTTGAACGCAAAAGGAGAAAAAGTTTTTTTTTTGTTTGTTTTAAGAATAAAGCAGACAAATTAGAAACTTTGGTATTGTGTGAAGCAACTGAATTAAGGAGTGGAAGAACGATTTAACCATTTACTGTTTAATATCATACAGATTCTCTCTCTCTCTCTCTCTCTCTCTCACACACACACACACACACACACACACACACACACGCACGCATTCTCTCTCCTTTTCACCTTATTCTTTAAAAAGAGTTTTAAGGAAGTTCTTTCCCAGCTGTACATGTTATTTTCAAGTATTAAATGACTATTAAATTTCTAGTCATATGATATTTAAAAATAGCTTAAGCTCCAGCAAGAAAAAATAATGATGGTTTTTTTTTATCAAGTATTTTTATTTTATTGGTTGCTCAAAACATTACAAAGCTGATGGTTTTACATGCAGGTATCTGCAAATATTACAAGGTAATGTGGAGAAAACAGGCACAAAGAAGCTTTGGATTGGTTTGTATTGAACATGACTGCAAAATGTAACCAGAAGTAATAAAGCTATTCTTGTTCAATTACATATCCTACTTAACAAACAGCCTTCATCTTGCTTTGGTGATGAAACATTCATGACTCCCAAAAGTCACTTTCCCTGGGCAACAGAGGGAGAAAAGCTCACCTGAAGAGCTGACCTAGCCTCTTAGACTACATGGAATGTGGACTCCCTTTGTGTTAAGGTCAGTAGACCAGCCTGGCCAAACAATGCTGACCATCCAGGGAAGGGAATGGAGATAGAAGCTTAAATGCACCCCAGGAGAGAAACTACTTTGAGACAGTAAATATTGAATTCTTGATAGTAAATTCTTGATAGTAAATATTGAATTTGGATTCTTGGATTTTATTCTTTCTTGATGTTAAAAAAAAAGTTTCAGAATGTGTTCAACTCAACTTGTTAAAGGAATCCTGGAAGCCCTATAAAATCTCACTGGGAGTATATTGCTCAGAAAAGTATTGTGAAAGCTTTATATAAAGGTTATCTGCAAGAGGAAGGTGGAGGGAAGGGAGGGAGAGGAGCATACTAGTAGATGTTTAATTAACTTTTTGGTACTTTGGTCTGGATGGTGCACTTTTGGGTAGTCATTTAATTATTGTGCTTTATAATTCATATGTGTAATGTTTGTGGACACACAAATCCTATTGAATGTAATAGTTTTTGTATTAAAACAATAATGATGTGGAAAATCAGGGAAAAAAGAAATGTGTGACTACACTTTGGGAGAACACATAGAACTTAATTTTTTCTGGGGAAAAGAGAATTCAAATTTGCTATTATATTTTTTATTGCTTCTGATAATAACAAATTTCTGCTTTTTTTCCTCTTGCCTTTTTTAATTCAATATTTTTTTTCTGCATTCTTAACAATTTTGAGTAGCTTTTCAAGCCTTGCTGCTTTCTCTTTGGCCTCTCTCACCTAATTCCATTAAGTCTTCTGTTATTTTTCCTTGCCTGAAGGACTCTATAACTTTCCTTGACTTTATAAGCAATACTATCCTTATTGCTAAAATAGAGGTTACCACTATCTCCTGCACCCTTCCCTCTACACTTCCCTCTTCATCAGTTTACCCTTCATGGCTCTCCAAGTCTCTGCTCCATCCTGTTTCACCTTATCTTCTCCTGCATTTCTTCTCTCAAGGGACAACAGAGCACATTTTGACCCTTTTGATGTTTTTCTTCTGCACTGACAAGCTGTTTTGCTGTCTGCTTTTGGCCTTGAGTGAATGAAAGCTTGTGTATCAGCTGTGTCTTAGCCTAAAAGTCAAGTACTTGCAATATCATCTTTTTCTTCCTCTCCTACCTATTATTGATCGTCAAAAGTTTCATTTCTATTTATTCTACATTCCTCTTTGCCTCTGCAACCAGTGTTCCCTATGACTGTTGCTTCAACTGTGCTGAAATTTGTTCATATCATCCTGTTAAAAAAATCAACTGACTAGGCACAGTGAAGCACACCTGTAATCTCAGCAGCTCATGAGGCTGAGGCAGGAGATCACAAGTTCAAAGCCAGCCTTAGCAACTTAGTGAGGCCCTAAGCAACTTAGTGAGACCCAGTCTTAACATAAAAAATAAAAAGGGGTGGGGATGTAGTTCAGTGGTTAAGTGCCCCTGGGTTCAATCCCTGGTACAAAAAAAATAAAAATAAAAATAAAAATAAATAAATATTTCTATCCCTTCATTTTTTCTTTTTCACACACATTTTTCTTGATGGCCCCCCCAAATAAGAAAGTCCTTTTATGTTGCATTCATTATACTTCCATGTAATTTGGAAGATTATGGAAGATTCTATCTGCCTTGCAGTTGACATGGTCAGATCACCCATGAAGATTTGGTGCATGTTTTTCTACTTTACAAAGGATGACAGGATCTTCATAGGAAAATATAATAGATTGTGTATGTCTTAAACACACACAAAGATCCTGTTGATTTTGGAAGTATATGTGTACATATATATTCACATGTCTCATTTATTATTGTGTCCATCGAGCACAGATTAACAAATACTTTATAGTTTGGATGTAAAAAATAATATCCAAATAAATTTTGTTTATTTTCTCACTACTGACATTGCACTTAAGAATGATTTATTTCAATCAAGTAGAAAAGTCAAGGAATAGTTTCAACAGAGTTTCAGTTTCAGGTACTGATGGTGGAGCACAAAGCCTCTTTCCAGATTGCCCTGGAGAGAAGTGCTCTCCAGTTTTAGTTTACAAAATCAAAGTAGTTTAATATACTGCAATAAATTTATTCGGTATTGCATTTGTAAGTGTACTAACAAGGGAAATATAAAGTGAATGCTAGTTGTCCAATAATAACAAAAGAGCGTTCTACTGGTTAATGTCTGATTCGTGTGAACATAAGAGACCAACTGCTAGGATTCAAAATAAGCAATCAGAATATCATGCTTTGTTGTTTATATACTCAACGTGTTAGAATAATTGCTAAATTCAAGATTAAAAATGCAAAGGCTAGTGCAATAGTTTGGATTTGGATTGTCTCCCAAAGACCCATGCATTGAGGGCTTGGTCCCTAGCTCCTGGCACCATTGGTAGGTGATGAATCATTTAGCCTAGTAGAAAGAAGATAGGTCACTGGAGGGAATTGTGGGACCCTGACCCTTGCTCTTCATCATTGTTTCCTAGCCACTGTAAGTTGGAACAGGGCTTCTCCACCACACACTCCTCCCATGAGGGGCTGTGCCACCTCAAGCCCAAAGCAACAAGGCCAAGCATGGACTGAAATCTCTGAAACTGTGAGTCAAAATAAACCTTTCCTCCTTACAAATGGTTTATCTCAGGTACTTTTTCACAGTGATAGAAAGCTAACTAGCCTAGCTAGAATAGCCCTTATCAGGGATGGATCATGAAATCATGTAGGTGAATAGTAATTGTCATTCTGGTTTGATAAGAGGTGGGGCAGCAAGGGGGTTTTCTGGTAATTGTCTGAGTCTTTTGAAAGGTTAGGGGAGAATAAGACTGGGGTGAGCAGAAGTGATACTAGCAAAAGAAGTCCTAGAATATCTTTAATTGTACAATAAGGGTGAAGTGAGATTTTTTTTTTTAATTAGATGAGAACTGGCAAGCTGGCACGCTCACGATGGATTATTAGATTCTGTTTCATGGAGGAATTGGGAGGTAGATAAAAATTAGGGCTGAAATAATGAATGATAAAATAATGGGGAATGTGAAAATTTGTGTGACCGACTATCCTCTCAGATCTATTCTACCAGGTTAATACAAATCAAATGAAATCTCCGAGGAGACCTCAGGAGGTGTTGTGCAACCACTTACTCTTAAATGAAAATGAATACTTAATAACATGGCATGGTGAACATGCCTTAATCAAATGCTAAAAAGCTCTTCATCTGTTTGACCTGTGTACTCTTTCAGAGAGAGATTTCTGCTAAAAATGAACCTCAGGAAGATAATCTTGTTTTCTGTGTTTCTTGCTTCTACCAGTCGCCTATTGTCACAATAACCCTGTTATAAATTCTCAAAACACAGTGGCAGACAATAGGCAGATATAATCACTCTTGCTGGCTGTGTACCACTGGAGTACTTCCGCATCATACGCTCTCATTGCTTTGGGACCAGCAGACAATCTAAAGCAGGTAGCTCTCATGGTGACGTCAAAAGTGCCAGAAAGGTTAAAAGAAAAATGCTGTCTCTTAAGACAGAGCTCAGAACCGGCAAGCTGGCATGCTCACCCATTCTGTACCTGGTCAAAGCAATTCACAACTTAAGTGGGGAACTACAGGAAGGATATGGGGATGGAAGAAGGTTTAGGAACACATACACAATCTATTTCACTGTCACTCTTTTCAATCTAAGGACTTGATACTATTTAAGAAATGGAGTTCTACATTCTGCTTGAATAGTTCCCAGAAAGATGTTCATGTATCTTGTCTATGTTAGAAAAATCCTTCAGAAAGAGAATAAGCAAAGTTTAGAGGAAACAAAAATATTTAGCAGATGATGTCAATTAATCAAATGAGCAAAGGCTTCCTGTACTATGGAAACCACTGAATAAGATCTATGAGAAAAGCAGAGAATCCAGTGAGGTCTCCAACCTTATCGAACAGCAAACTGGTCACTGCTTGCAGACAGGAGGGGATGAAGTTTCACATGCATGGAACAGGTAATCCCTAGTCATTGTCAAAGCTTCTGAGCACATGCATGGATGTTACAGAGTGTACCTCTAGAAAGAGGTTCCCCCAGAGTTCTTTTGAATATTTTTTAAAGGATTCAGTGGTCAGTCTTGGAAAAAAACCGCATCCTCTCCTGGATAGGAGAACTCTATCTCATTTTATTTCACACTTGCCTTTAGTAGGAATAAAAGGGGCTGTTTCACAACTCTCAGTTTTAGGTGAGGTTCAAGAGATCAGAAGGAAAAAAAATCATTTCTGCACTGGAAAGGAAATTCCCTGTTGAACCAACCTGAAATTTAGAATAGTGATTTCTATTTTTTGCCTGTGTAAAGTTTAGCATCTAAAGTCGGAAAAACATAGATTGATGGGATTGCTGTTCTCTAGTCTAACTAGAGTGCAGTGAAAAATGAAGTGCAGGTACATCTCTAAGTTTGGCAGAGAACATCAGCACCAGCATTAAATTTCAGGACTTTTCAGATCCAGTGCATGCCAGTGGAATACTGTTGGAATCAAGAAAATTTACTTAACCTACTTAAAAAAGCAAACTGAATTCTTCCAAGTAGTCATAAACTGTATCTGAGTTATAAGTTGGAACAGCACCTTGTGTAGGACCTAGAAATCATTAAAATCCTTAGGGATAGTTGCTATTACAATAGTCCATTTTCCATGGTTTTTCTTCAGAAGTTTCATTTATACAGTCAGCTATGGTCTGAAAACATTAAATAAAAATTCTAGAAGTAAACTATAAGTTTTAAATTTTGTAGCATTCTAAGCAGAATGGTAAGGTCTCAGACCATCCCGCTTCATCCCACCTGGATGCTAATAATCCCTTTGATCAGTGTATACACTGTATACACTACCAGCCCATTAGTCACTTGAGATTGTTTCAGTTATAAGATCCACTGTCATGGCATCACAGTGCTTGTGTTCAAGTAACTTGCACTTTACTTGATGGTCCCAATGTGCACATCAATTTACATGTGCCAAAGAGAAGACCTTCCATTAAGCAAAAATCTGAAACAAGAATCAACAAATGGGACTCACTCAAACTAAGAAGTTTTTTCTCAGCAAGAGAAACAATAAGAGAGGTAAATAGGGAGCCTACATCCTGGGAACAAATCTTTACTCCTCACACTTCAGATAGAGCCCTAATATCCAGAGTATACAAAGAACTCAAAAAACTAGACAATAAGATAACAATAACCCAATCAACATATGGGCCAAGGACCTGAACAGACACTTCTCAGAGGAGGACATACAATCAATCAACAAGTACATGAAAAAAATGCTCACCATCTCTAGCAGTCAGAGAAATGCAAATCAAAACCACCCTAAGATACCTTCTCACTCCAGTAAGATTGGCAACCATTATGAAGTCAAACAACAATAAGTGCTGGCGAGGATGTGGGGAAAAAGGTACACTTGTACGTTGCTAGTGGGAGTGCAAATTGGTGCGGCCATATTGGAAAGCAGTATGGAGATTTCTTGGAAAGCTGGGAATGGAACCACTATTTGACCCAGCTATTCCCCTTCTCGGACTATTCCCTAAAGACCTTAAAAGAGCGTACTATAGGGATACTGCTACATGGATGTTCGTAGCAGCACAATTCTCAATAGCTAGTCTGTGAAACCAACCTAGATGCCTTTCAATAGATGAATGGATAAAAAAAAATGTGGCATTTATACACAATGGAGTATTACTCAGCACTAAAAAATGACAAAATCATGGCATTTGTAGGGAAATGGATGGCACTAGAGCAGATTATGCTAAGTGAAGCTAGCCAATCCCTAAAAAACAAATGCCAAATGTCTTCTTTGATATAAGGAGAGCAACGAAGAACAGAGCATGGAGGAAGAGCATGAGAAGAAGATTAACATTAAACAGGAATGAGAGGTGGGAGGGAAAGGGAGAGAGAAGGGAAATTGCATGGAAATGGAAGGAGACCCTCATTGTTATACAAAATTACATATAAGAGGAAGTGAGGGGAAAGGGAAAAAAAACAAGGGAGAGAAATGAATTACAGTAGATGGGGTAGAGAGAGAAGATGGGAGGGGAGGGGAGGGGAGGGGGGATAGTAGAGGATAGGAAAGACAGCAGAATACAATAGACACTAGTATGGCAGTATGTAAAAACATGGATGTGTAACCGATGTGATTCTGCAATCTGTACACGGGCAAAAAATGGGAGTTCATAACCCACTTGAATCAAATGTATGAAATATGATATGTCAAGAGCTATGTAATGTTTTGAACAACTAATAATAAAAAAATGAATGAGAAAAAAATCTGAAAGTTCTCGACTTAATAAGAAAAGAAAAAAAATGTATATTGAGGTTGTTAAGATCTATGGAATGTTATTGTTTTTAATATTACATTCTGCCTACTTTAAAAATTACACTTCATCATAGATAGTAGGAATAAGGGAAAACAGTACACATAGTTCCGTGCTATTCATAATTCCAGGCATACACTCTCTGTGGATAAGGGGTCTCCTATATGTTCTTTTCTCTTTTCTTTCTTCCAAGAGCTACATCTGCAATGAGACCCTATTTTGTGTATGAACAGAGACCTTATTTGAGGAAAGAAAATTTCAGCAGGTAGAGAAAATGTGTTAATCACAGGGCATGATTCAATATTCATAAAGAGTAAAAACTTCTCATATGTATCTTCTATTTTAAAGAAGAAACCAGATACAATAATTTAAATCCCTAGCCAATAATAAAACATACTTACAGGATTATATACAGAGCTGTGATAAACATTCAACACATACTTGGTAGTTTAATAGCTAAATATAAGAAATGCTTGGTCTGGGGTTATGGCTCAGCAGTAGAGTGTTCACCTAACACATGCGAGGCCCTGGGTTCGATCCTCAGCACCACATATAAATAAATAAAATAAAGGTATTGTGTCCAATTACAACTAAAAAATAAATATATGTTTTTTTAAAAAAGAAATGCTTGACCATTATTAGAGTAGAAGAGGAAAAGTTGAGAAATAAACTAGATTGGTAAATGTGGTATCAATTCATCTTATTCACCATCATCCTGCATTCTTCAGTTTTAGGTCTGCAGCAATTAGAAACCATTGTTTTAAAACTAGAAGGTCATTAGAGATTACAACTAATAAATTACAAGGGATAAAGACTTGATTCATGTTTCTTCATGTGTATTTCAAAATTCTTAGCCATGTTACAATGGACTATAAATAACTAAAACCTCTGGATTTAGAGTCTCATGAAAGCTAAAAATACTTTCATTTAACTCTCTCCTTTTGTAGATAATGAAAGTAAAATTGGAAAACATGTGAGTTTTATAAGTTCTGACTTGTACACTAAGACTTAGAACCCAGCCCTCCAGATTTCTAGCACAGCAGTCTTTCCACAGGAACAAACATATCAATGCCTATGTTGGCCACTATGATGTCTGTGAAATTTAGGCACGTTGACTCATGTATCAGTGGTTTCTTCCTTTTAATCCCTAAGTAATGTTCCATTGTAGAAATATATCTGGTTTATATATTCTGTTGATATGCATTTGGGTATAATTTCTGTGAACATTTCTTTTTTTTATGATGAAGTGTGGCTTTTTATTCATTTATTAAGCCAGTGGGCAAGAAAGACAGATAGTTTTTTATTTTTTATTTTTTATTTTTTTCTGGATTATATAGTAATTTTATTTAATTTTTGAGGAAGTGCTGTACTGTTTTTCATAGCAGCTTCACTATTTTACATTCCCATTAGCAGTATACAAATTTTCCAATTTCTTTAAGTTCTTTTTTTTTGGGTGGGGGGGATTTTTTTATTATTTATTTATTTTTTAATGTTGGTCGTTCAAAACATTACATAGTTCTTGATATATCATATTTCACATTTTGATTCAAGCGGGTTATGAACTCCCATTTTACCCCATATACAGCTTGCAGAATCACATCAGTTACACTTCATTGCTTTACATATTGATAAACTCATGTCTGTTGTATTCTGCTGCCTTTACTATCCTCTACTATCCCCCCTCCCCTCCCCTCCCCTCCCCTCTTCTCTCTCTACCCCCACTACTGTAATTCATTCCTCCCCCTTGTACTGTTTTTCCCTTTCCCCTCACTTCCTCTTGTATGTAATTTTGTATAACAATGAGGGTCTCCTTCCATTTCCATGCAATTTCCCTTCTCTCTCCCTTTCCCTCCCACCTCTCATCCTTGTTTAATGTTGGTCTTCTTCTCGTGCTCTTCTTCCCTAGTCTGTTCTTAGTTACTCTCCTTATATCAAAGGACACATTTGGCATTTGTTTTTTAGGGCTTGGCTAGCTTCGCTTAGCATAATATGCTCTAATGCCATCCATTTCCCACCAAATTCTATGATTTTGTCATTTTTTAATGCAGAGTAATACTCCATTGTGTATAAATGCCACATTTTTTTTATCCATTCGTCTATTGAAGGGCATCTAGGTTTATTCCACAGTCTTGCTATTGTGAATTGTGCTGCTATGAACATCAATGTAGCAGTGTCCCTGTAGCATGCTCTTTTTAGATCTTTAGGGAATAGACCGAGAAGGGGAATAGCTGGGTCAAATGGTGGTTCCATTCCCAGCTTTCCAAGAAATCTCCATACCGCTTTCCAAATTGGCTGCACCAATTTGCACTCCCACCAACAATGTACAAGTGTACCCTTTTCCCCACAACCTCGCCAGCACTTATTGTTGTTCGACTTCATAGTGGCTGCCAATCTTACTGGAGTGAGATGGTATCTTAGGGTGGTTTTGATTTGCATTTCTCTGACTGCTAGAGATGGTGAGCATTTTTTCATGTACTTGTTGATTGATTGTATGTCCTCCTCTGAGAAGTGTCTGTTCAGGTCCTTGGCCCATTTGTTGATTGGGTTATTTGTTATCTTATTGTCTAATTTTCTGAGTTCTTTATATATTCTGGATATTAGGGCTCTATCTGAAGTGTGAGGAGTAAATATTTGTTCCCATGATGTAGGCTCCCTATTTACCTCTCTTATTGTTTCTTTTGCTGAGAAAAAAATTTTTAGTTTAAGTAAGTCCCATTTGTTGATTCTAGATGTTAACTCTTGTGCTATGGGTGTCCTATTGAGGAATTTGGAGCCCAACCCCACAGCATGTAGGTCGTAGCCAACTTTTTCTTCTATCAGATGCCATGTCTCTGATTTGATATCAAGCTCCTTGATCCATTTTGAGTTAACTTTTGTGCTTGGCGAGAGATAGGGATTCAGATTCATTTTGTTGCATATGGATTTCCAGTTTTCCCAGCACCATTTGTTGAAGATGCTATCCTTCCTCCATTGCATGCTTTTAGCCCTTTTATCAAATATAAGAAAGTTGTAATTTTGTGGGTTGGTTTCTGTGTCCTCTATTCTGTACCATTGGTCCACCCGCCTGTTTTGGTACCAGTACTATACTGTTTTTGTTACTATTGCTCTGTAGTATAGTTTGAGATCTGGAATCGCTATACCACCTGATTCACACTTCCTGCTTAGTATTGTTTTTTCTATTCTGGGTCTTTTATTCTTCCATATGAATTTCATGATTGCTTTCTCCATTTCTACAAGAAATGCCATTGGGATTTTGATTGGCATTGCATTAAACCTATAGAGAACTTTTGGTAATATCGCCATTTTGATGATGTTAGTTCTGCCTATCCATGAACAGGGTATGTTTTTCCATCTTCTAAGGTCTTCTTCAATTTCTCTTTTTAGGGTTCTGTAGTTTTCATTGTATAAGTCTTTCACCTCTTTTGTTAGGTTGATTCCCAAGTATTTTATTCTTTTTGAGGATATTGTGAACGGAGTGGTTGTCCTCGTTTCCATTTCAGAGGATTTGTCGCTGATATACAGGAATGCTTTTGATTTATGTGTGTTGATTTTATAACCTGCCACTTTTCTGAATTCATTTATTAGCTCTAATAGTTTCTTTGTAGACCCTTTTGGGTCTGCTAGGTATAGAATCATGTCATCTGCAAATAGTGATAATTTAAGTTCTTCTTTTCCAATTTTTATGCCTTTAATTTCTTTCGTCTGTCTAATTGCTCTGGCCAGTGTTTCGAGAACTATGTTGAACAGAAGTGGTGAAAGAGGGCATCCCTGTCTTGTTCCAGATCTTAGAGGGAATGCCTTCAATTTTTCTCCATTCAGAATGATGCTAGCCTGAGGCTTAGCATAAATTGCTTTTACAATGTTGAGGTATGTTCCTCTTATCCCTTGTTTTTCAAGAGTTTTGAACATAAAGGGATGCTGTACTTTGTCGAATGCTTTTTCCGCATCTATCGAGATGATCATATGGTTCTTATTTTTAAGTCTATTGATGTGGTGAATAACATTTATTGATTTCCGTATATTGAACCAACCTTGCATACCAGGGATGAATCCTACTTGATCATGGTGCACAATTTTTTTGATATGTTTTTGTATCCGATTCGCCAGAATTTTATTGAGGATTTTTGCATCTAGGTTCATTAGAGATATTGGTCTGTAGTTTTCTTTCTTTGAAGTGTCTTTGTCTGGTTTCGGAATCAGGGTGATGTTAGCCTCGTAGAATGAATTTGGTAGTTCTCCCTCTTTTTCTATTTCCTGAAATAGCTTGAAAAGTATTGGTATTAGTTCCTCTTTTAAGGTTTTGTAAAACTCTGCTGTATACCCATCCGGTCCTGGGCTTTTCTTAGATGGTAATCTTTTGATGGTTTCTTCTATTTCCTCAATTGATATTGGTCTGTTTAGGTTGTCTATATCCTCCTGACTCAATCTGGGCAGATTATATGACTTAAGAAATTTATGGATGCCTTCACTATCTTCTATTTTATTGGAGTATAAGGATTCAAAATAATTTCTGATTATCTTCTGTATTTCTGAAGTGTCTGTTGTGATATTGCCTCTTTCATCCTGTATGCTGGTAATTTGAGTTCTCTCTCTTCTTCTCTTCGTTAGCATGGCTAAGAGTCTGTCAATTTTATTTATTTTTTCAAAGAACCAACTTTTAGTTTTGTCAATTTTTTCAATTGTTTCTTTTGTTTCAATTTCATTAATTTCAGCTCTGATTTTAATTATTTCTTGCCTTCTACTTCTTTTGCTGTTGTTTTGCTCTTTTTTTTCTAGGATTTTGAGATGAAGTATGAAATCATTTATTTGTTGGTTTTTTCTTTTTCTAAGGAATGTACTCCAAGCAATGAATTTTCCTCTTAGAACTGCTTTCAATGTGTCCCATAGATTCCGATATGTTGTGTCTGTGTTTTCATTTAACTCTAAGAATTTTTTATTTTCCTCCTTGTTGTCTTCTAAAACCCATTGATCATTCAGTAACCTATTGTTCATTTTCCAAGTGATGCATGATTTTTCCTTCCTTCTTTTATCATTGATTTTCAGTTTCATTCCATTGTGATCAGATAAGATGCATGGTATGGTGTTATCTCTACTCCTTTATATTGACTAAGAGTTTCCCTGTGACATAATATATGATCTATTTTTGAGAAGGATCCATGTGCTGCTGAGAAAAAAAGTGTAGCTGCTTGATGTTTGGTGGTATATTCTATATGTGTCAATTAAGTCTAGGTTGTTAATTGTATTATTGAGTTCTATAGTTTCCTTATTCAACTTTTGTTTGGAAGATCTGTCCAGTGGTGAGAGAGGTGTGTTAAAGTCTCCCATGATTATTGTATGGTGGTCTATTAGATTCTTGAACTTGAGAAGAGTTTGCTTGATGAACATAGCAGCCCCGTTGTTTGGGGCATATACATTTATGATTGTTATGTCTTGTTGGTGTATGGTTCCCTTGAGCAGTATGTAGTGTCCCTCTTTATCCCTTTTGATTAACTTTGGCTTGAAATCTATTTTATTTGATATGAGTATGGACACTCCTGCTTGTTTCCGCAGTCTATATGAGTGATATGATTTTCCCAACCTTTCACCTTCAGTCTATGTATATCTTTTCCTATCAAATGCATCTCCTGCAGGCAGCATATTGTTGGGTCTTGTTTTGTGATCCATTCAACTAGCCTGTGTCTCTTAATTGGTGAGTTTAAGCCATTAACATTTAGCGTTATTATTGAGATATGGTTTGTTCTTCCAGCCATAGTTTGTTTATTAATGCTATTATACCTGATTTGTTTTCCTCTTTGATTATTTTCCCCCCTTTACTGTCCTACCTCCCACTGTTGGTTTTCATTGTTGTTTTCCATTTCCTCTTCCTGTAGTGTTTTGCCAAGGATTTTTTGAAGAGATGGTTTTCTAGCTGCAAATTCTTTTAACTTTTGTTTTTCGTGGAATGTTTTAATTTCATCTTCCATCCTGAAGCTTAATTTCGCAGGATACCGGATTCTTGGTTGGAACCCATTTTCTTTTAGCTTTTGAAATATGTTATTCCAGGATCTTCTAGCTTTTAGAGTCTGTGTTGAGAGATCAGCTGTTATCCTGATTGGTTTACCCCTAAATGTAATCTGCTTCCTTTCTCTTGTAGCTTTTAAAATTCTCTCCTTATTCTGTATGTTGGACATCTTCATTATAATGTGTCTAGGTGTGGATCTCTTATGATTTTGCACATTCGGCGTCCTGTAGGCTTCTAGGATTTGGGATTCTGTCTCATTCTTCAAGTCTGGGAAGTTTTCTTGTATTATTTCACTGAATAGATTGCTTAATCCTTTGGTTTGGAGCTCTGTGCCTTCCTGTATCCCAATGACTCTTAAGTTTGGTCTTTTGATATTATCCCATAGTTCTTGAATGTTCTGCTCATGGTTTCTTAGTAGACTTGCTGAGCTATCTATGTTCTTTTCAAGTTGAAATACTCTGTCTTCATTGTCTGATGTTCTATCTTCTAAGTGATCCACTCTGCTGGTAGTATTCTCAATTGAGTTTTTAAGTTGGTTTATTGTTTCCTGCATTTCTAGGATTTCTATTTGTTTGTTTTTTATTACCTCTATCTCCCTGTGAAATTGATCTTTTACTTCCTGGATTTGTTTGTCAATGTGATCTTTCATTGTCTGATTTTGCTGTCTCATGTCTTCCTTGAGACTCCAGATCATCTGAAGCATGTATGTCCTGAGCTCTCTATCTGACATTCCATCTGTTGCAGCTATTACCTCTTCTAAAGTTGAGTTGACCTGCATTGCCTGTGGTCCTTTCTTTCCTTGTCGTTTCATACTGCTGGCGTTTCTTTCTGCTTGGTGAAATTGTTGTGTCTTTGATATTTTCCCTCTATTTATTTATATTGCTCTTGTATAGTTGAAAAATCACCCTTGCAGGGCAGGTAGTGGCTGTGATCCTCCTCCAATTAGTGTGATCCGTCTACCATGCTGGCAGGCCCTAGGTCTGCTCTGCTGGTCGGTCAAAGGTCCGCCTACCCAGCAGGCGCCAGGGGCACCTGTGTCACTCCGTAGGTTGCTGGGCCTAACCTCCCGATGGGTCGCAGGTTCCCCTAGCTTGCAGGCACTGAGGGCGGGGCCGGTTCCGTCCCTCAGCAGGCCGCTGGGCCCGATCTGCCGGTGTTCACAGTCCCGCCTACCTTGCAGACACTGGGGGAGGGGACGGGCCTGGCCCTCAGCCAGCCGCCGGACCTGTCCTAGTGGGTCTGGTCTGCGTTCCCCGCAGGCGCGTGTAGCTGCTCTGTCACTTGGCTGGTTGCTGGGCCTGACCCACCCGCCCGTGGGTTGCAGGTTCGCCTAGCTTGCAGGCACTAGGGGAAGGGCCGGTTCCGCCCCTCAGCAGGCTTTGGGCCCGATCTGCTGGTGTTCTGTGAACATTTCTATTCCAGTCTTTTTGTAAGCATATGTTTGCATCTCTCTTGGATAAATACCTAGGAATGGAATTTATGGGTCAGTTGCTGGATAAGAATATCCTGAAACTTATAAAGCTCTACCAATAGATCCTCAAAGACAGCAAAGTGATACCTATAAAGACCTCAGAGAAAAAGTGAACTGAGATGTATGTATCTAACCAAAACAAGTACCAGGTATAAAGACAGAAGACAGACTTTTAAAAATATGCAATGAATATGCATTTGCTAAGCTTCTTGAAAAAATGAAAAAAACAAGCTTAACTTGTCCGTGGTAAAGGCAAGGCTGTGATTGTAAAATCCATTTAACCCAAGGATTTAAAAAATACAGATTTGATTATAGACTGGAATGTAAATGTAAATGTCTTAATCACCATATAGAAATTACAAAAATCTCAACTCTTGGGTAGGGAAAGGAGAGGTAAGGACAGATAGTGTAAACTGGATGATCTTTTACAGCCAATAGGGCAAAAGATATTAAAGTTGATAAAGCAAGAAACAAAACCATAAATATAGACACTAAAAATATATAATCAACTTAAATTCACTTAGTGGACCAGAGGGAGAGGGGTTCAGAATGGATATTTTTTAAAATTCAGACTTGCTCATAAAGGGAGTCAACATATAAGCCTAAAAAAAAAAAAGTAGAGGATTCAGTATATTGAACAAAGTTAATCATTAAAAAAATAGAGTAAAAGTTTTTGCATAATAAAAACAGGAGGCATAACATAAGATATAGCGATAAAGCTAAAAACATTTCTTTGTCTTGTCACTAGAGATCTGAATTTTCCTGTGAAAAGACTCCTATTGAACCACAAGCCAGACCTAACTACACACTATCTACCAGAAAGACACATTTAAAACCCAACTCCGTATCCAGAGGGAACCATGATATGGTGAGGCAAAGCTCAGTCTTACTCCCATGTGTTCCCGCTGGGCCTGCAAAGAGAAAAAAGGACCAAGCTAGATAGGACCCCACAAGCTGACCCAGATAATTAATAAGCTTTAATTAGTAAGCTGCACTCTGTAAATAATCCACTGAAGCTTTTGTTCTATTTGTTTCATCCACTTTATCTACTAAAGAGCTTTTGGAAATTTAGACCTTCTTAATCACTGACAATAGAGCCAGCAAGAAGCCCCACTCTGTGTGCTGGACCCTTCCTGCCCCGTCTGCCCACTCACCAGGGCTCTGAGCTGCCTCTAGACTAAAGATACATGTGATACTGATGTTTGTCTTGAAAAATAAGAAGAAGAATGCTGATATGACACGACAACGGTCAATTTCCCTTTCCTGAGGCAGAAGCAGTACCCCATTTGTCTTAGACCCTTGGGAGGGGGCTGCCTGTGCTTCGTTCTAAGAAGAAAGATGGACTGGGTGGGTCAGGGGCAGGGGAAGTACAACTTGGCTTCTCCATCGAAGGAGATGACTAAAAGAAGAGTTGCATTAATATGAATTAGATATATGGACTTTAATTTGTCTGATCCTATCTTTCATTAAACACATGATAAACTCCAGCAGAGAGTTCTACCTCAGGGACAGTATTACTAATATGACTGTGCATTCGTCTTAGTATTACCGTAGGGAGAGCTTATGTCTTAAAGCCTTACCGTGGTTAGATTTAGTCTCTGCTATAGGAATTAGAAAACCAATGATACATTCAGTGGCATTCAAGGACACTGTAAGTAGGAAGGGGTGCTTCACTGCAAACACATTTTAGATATTTGGATTATTCTTGAAATGCAGAACATAAGGCAGTAAAATGCAAAGTGCTCATTCCCTCGTCTGAGCTCCTTTTAAATATTCCATGGCCAGAAAAAGAGTTGCATAAGATTCAGTAAGGAGTGTCTACCTCCCCAAGGTGACATGGGTTCTGAAAAGAATGAACCATCTGAAATAAAAAAATACCCTGGGGAAAATGATGAAGAATGAATGTTAATATAAAAAGAGTCTCAGTTCTTTCCTCTTCTAGTATAGAGACAGAATTCTATAAATCTTAGTTTTTGCATAGTACTAAATTATTACATAAAGACACACCCACAATCGCATACAAATTAAAATCACTATTTTCAGATTCCTGGTTTGTTTTAACTCCTATGCCTGAAATCAAGTAACCATTTAATGCTTAAAATTTAAGAAATAGCATTTACTTTTATGAATAACAAATTTTCATAAAATCCTTACGATCACCTTTATCGTCCTCCAGCTTGATTGATATAGGCTGCTTTTAATAGTTAATATGAGTGGAGTAAACAAGGATAAAAATACAGTGGAAATTTACCAGTCACTCCCAATCCTCCTGAGGGAGTTGTGACTACTTTTCAGGAACCGATCTCAGGCAAATGCTGAACTTTGCTCTGCTGACATTTCAAAATTTTGGTGTGAGTGACTCATGACCCAGAATATTCTATTTCAGAAGATTTCATAGGGAAAAGTGTCTGTCCCACAGACAGGCTGCCTGCTGGCTTCCAATCTCTATATGAGTCCAGTCTGGAACCCCCTGGGCCCATCCCAAAGCACAATTCATTTCAGGCCTTGAAAGAAGGGCACATCAGTTCACTTCCCTGATAGTACCCATAGCAGGTCCCCAAACTGCCTGAGGGATCCCAAGGAAACCCACAAATCCTGAGAGGTGTCTAGTCCTACCCAACCTGAGTCTTGGTCTCTATTCTGCTGGCCTTTTAATTTCAGTGCATGGTCTGAGTCTTAGTCTGTACCACAGGAAAATCATCATCTGATTTCAGTATTTCTCCTGACAGTTCCCTCACCCAACTCTGGAAGTGTCAGCCTCAGTACCATCTCTGCTCTTAGAAGCAGAGATCCAGACATCCACCCTAGACAACATACAAGTGTCTGGGACTGCTCTGTTCTGGAAGGACCCCAATTCTCCAAAGGGCCTTAAATGCTCAGAAAGAAAGAGCAGAGCCATGAAGTTTTGCACCTGATGCACTATGCCCAGGGCTCAGGACATGGAACGCAGGTCTACGAATCGCAGCCCTCCATAATGGAGCAGTTATCATCAAATAAGTGATGGGGAAGAGAAATATCAAGAAAAAAATCAATGAGAGAAAGAAAGGAGGAAGTAATAATTAAAGCCAAAAGAGAGCCAGTTGGTTTTCAGAAGGAGCTATGTTGGCAATGATTAAAATGAACATAAAACAAAAAAAGAAAATCTTCCTCCAGTAGAAGCCAACTTATAGAAGTGTGGAAAGGCAATGATCAGCTAAAGAGAAAATGGATTTCCATTTGTGACCAAATAGGGCCAACCATAAGAAATCATTAGTTAACCACAATATTCTTCCACGTAGTATATAAAACATCAGGGAGCAGGACAGCTGATATTTAAGTACTTAATAGATTTTCAGTCTTTCAAAGTGTGGAGGGAGCAGTGCCTCATGATGAACTCACATAAATAAATTAGGGAAACTTTATGGTGTTCTGCGCGAGTGGTTCTCAGTGAAAAAAGACAGAAAGGCGCCCTTGTCTCAGACCTAATGCTCTTTCAAAAGGCGAGAACTTTATGAACAAATGCAAATGACTGATTCATGTGTATTTTTGGAGGGGCATCTTTGGCATTTTAAAGAGTCTTGGTATTAAGAAGGCTAGACACAACGTGAAAAATCATCAGCAGATGACCGTGCTGCGGGAGAATGTTGTGACATTTCAGAGAGCTCATTTCTTAGAACAATCTCTCTCTGTGCACTTCTATGGAGCCGCCGGTACTGCTGAAATCCAGCCCTTCTGGAATTCAATAGCCGAAGGACTATTTTTACACGTGCAAATTGTACAGAGTTTCTGAAATAAAAACTGCTGGGCTAGAAACTCCATTATCCTGCAACTTCCAAAACTAAAAAAAAACATCTTCCCTCGCTACCCAGATTGCCAACCATTGTGAGAATGAACAAATATGTTCGCATTGCTTTGATTTTTCAGAACAATTCAAACATACATTTATAGCTCTAGGAATAAACACATTTCCAAGCCATTGCTTGTCCAGGATTAAGTTATTCTACCCATTTGGCAGTGGCAGGATCAGTGTAGGGAATATTTTTACTATATTTCTTTCCAAAGTATACTTCATTGATCCAACTCAGTGTTTTGGGGATCACTGAGAGTATCGCAGAGTTCTAATAACATGAACCGTTTATGAAGTGCCAGGTATAGTTTTAAGCATTTTACATGCCTTTATTCATTTATTCCATAGTAGGGTAATTATACCTGGCACCATCTAGGGGAGTTCTTGAACTCTGATGACTTATTGGAATGTTGACAGTCATAGCTTCCTCCTATGATGATCAGAAATAAGGCACCAGAGAGAAACTAAGCTCATCTGTCAAGTCAGAAGGTCAGTGCATGTTCAGCCCGAAACTTGTTCAGCCTGAAGCCTCGACCGGTGAGTAAGATGCTCAAAGCTGACAAGTGACTCCTATTGAGCTTGGGAAGGGTGGCATTTACTCTAAAGGTTACAATATTCCTCTCAAGGCAGGAATTTTGTCCAGGATGATCCACACAAGAAGAAATTAAAACTGTAGGGATTTTAGTAACTAAATATACATCTGTGTTTTATCCCAATATGCTATCTCTTAAGAATCTGTTATAAAATGAGCTTTTATGCTTTTATAAATAAGTTCTGCCCGGAGTCAGTCATTTGTGAAGACTGTCATTGGCCTCACTCTACTCAGTATTTCTTTGCAATAAGCATTATAATAAATGAATTAATTTCTTATGACACTGGAGTTCTAATAAATAAATCCATAGATTTGAAAAGTATGAATAACATCCAGAACATTTTTAAAGATCTCCTATGCCTTGAGTATACTTTAGGAAACCACAGATGTTAAGACCAAGAAAATCTTTACTGTAACAATTAAAATAAAACCCCCTGTTACTTCAGTAGTCACAGTTATTCAAAGATAAAGGAAACTTAGCATTTGGTGCCTCCCTATCAGGGGACCCATGAGCCTTCTTCTTCCTTTCCTCTGAAATTTGTTTTATGCCATGGGACTTCTTAGTGCCATATGGGTTATGTACATCACCACTTAATGAATATCTTTCCAATATGGCAAAAGTAATTGCCTTTAATTGAAAGTTTGTTTTTTAAAAATCATCCTTCCAGAGTAGATTGAGGTCCTGGATGCCTTCTCTACTGTTTGTACAACAAAGGACACACTGAGGAATCTGATCTCATTCCTACTGCTCTCAAAATCTATATTTTGAATTGCACAGGAAAGGATGAAGTGCATGTAGCAGATCCACAGGATACTGAAAGGTGGTTGGAATTTAACTGCAAATTTAATGGTTATTCAGTTACTCAAAATTTTCCCTGTATCATAAAAGGTACAGGGCTGTTCTCTCTAAGCACAAGGGCAGGTGGTGTCCATCGATTTGGAGTTTCCAACAGCCTTCTCAATCCAGTGCCAGTGAGTCAGTGTGACTGACGGACAGATGGAACACATTTGTTTTCTGTAATACAGAAGAATATATGAGAATGAAGTTGAAGATATCTTAAATTTAACCCATGGAAAAAAAGTTCAGTTAGATGAATGTTTGTTCTTGTTAATATCAACTATAATAAAAAGGCATAAAATCACCTGATGCCACTTATTTTTCTTAGCCCTTTAAATGACCTTCATTATCAAATAACTTTCTGTCTCTCAAGTAAACCATTGTAACTCCTTTGCTTTATCACACACCTTAATGGACACAAATTTTATTGGTGCTGCATACTATAAAACCTCAACTAAAATAGAAAAGAAAAAAAGTGTTTTCTTTTCTCTTTCTAACACTACAAGTCATAAAGTAGGAAATGTAGAGTGTAAATATATAAAAATACAAGGTGCCTGAAGCAGTGGATTTGTCTTAGGAGAAGATGTCTTTCTATTATGCTATAGAGCATTAACTTTCAGAAAACTCATTTTTCTTGGTTATCATTCTAACCACTTAGAGTAGCATTGTGGCACTTAATTGGAAAATATATGGTCCTCACCTTTGGCAGACAGTTTAATATGGACCTAGCTACCCAAGGAATACATCAATGAAATTAAAATGGAAATTCAAACAGAAACAGGAATGCACAGAATAGTATTTTGATGTTCCTTTAGATAGCAGACTGTCTCTTGAGGAGAAATCCTCTTTCCCTGATGTCTGAATGTTTCTAAACCAGAATTCAACAAAGCTGTTCATGGCTGTACTAACATACCTATCTACCTACCTACCTACATACATACATAAGACATGACCTATCTGTAAGGAAATGGATATGCTAGTAGAGTTTATTCACATCTTGAAATACTGTATGGTAGTTAAAATATATCTGGATAAATTTCATATATATATATATATATATATATATATATATATATATATATTTCCTTTGAAATTTTCTTGATTTTATATATATATATATATATATATATACTGCATTATATATAACACATATACATATATATTTAAAATTGACAATAATTGTATATATTGCTTATGGACAGAGGAAAAATAGAAAAGGGTTTAAAATATAAAAATGAGGATTTTATGCTTAACTTCAGTTTGATTATATTGGGGGATAAATAAAAAATAATTAGGGTTTAGATGCAATTATAAAAATTTATTTTGAGAGAGAGAGAAATCATATGCAACCAGAATAAAGCTAAAATTTTTAAATCTGAAAACTAAGTACATGGGTGGGTATTATTACAGTTTTTCCTAATTTGAAATATTTCATTTAAAACTAAATAGAAAAACAAATCATATACCTCCACATATATTTTAGTTTCATCATCTGAGCATACTAGCCTGTTGTGAGTAGAACTGAACTATATCTAAGGGGTTAACAAATTAACCCCTTAGATATATCTTTCTAAAAACACATTCTCTCATTCCTGCCTCTCAAACCAAGGGTTCCCAGATTTCCTTTACCATGCCATTTGTGATGTTCTTAACCCCATATAAAAAAATAAAGCACAAATTCCTATTCCATTATTCTTAATATCAGATTTTCTCAGTGTCTATATTTTTTATTTAGAGTTAAAGTTAGTAATTGACAATGGAACTGACATGAATTATACATTTATGGTATAGTTTATCTAAAATTAACTTTAAAAGATACTTAACATTCAACCAAAAAGAAATCTATAATACACAGATAACTATAGCAATTAAATGTAGGAAAATTCATACTTAAATTTTTTCATAAGCCAAAGAGGTTAAAATGAATTAGGCATATACCAATGGCTATACCATTTATAAAAGTGAGGTTGTAGTTCATCCAAACAGAATATGAACTACACAAGTTATTGAAAATTAAATTAGCCAAAGTGGTCACACTAAAAAAAAACAAATGTACATTTTGTGGCAAGATCACACTTTGCAATACAAAAGGGTACAGAGTTAAAATTCATACATTTAAAATAAAAACAGAAATTTTATTTGCCATTGTTTCTTGGCACTTAGCAAACCCTGAGACTACAACTGAGTTATGATTTGCTTATCATGGCAATTCTAAGAAACAATCTTCATATTTAAACAAATGAAGAAGAGAGGGTCACAATATAGGGAGGATGATTCTGTGTGATGTTTAGGATTTCCCTGAAAAAATCTACAAGGAACAAAAAGTGAGAGGGCAAATGAGATGTTATTTTTCCAATTCCTAGTTCTATGTAAGAAAGATGCCAAAATATTTGACAGGTGTCAATAAGCATCTGATTATATTATTTGAACCAATAAAATATGCCAAACATATTGAAAGCTACAAATATATTTTCTGCTTTCCATTTATTGGTACCATTTTCAAAAATATAAATGGAACAAAGAAAGATTAGTAAAAGCTATGTTTAAAAAGATTCAGCCAGCCTTGTGGAGGTGTTAAATAGTGAAATTCCTTAGGAAAGTCAACCATGTGTTTTGTGCCTTATCAGCTCCATATAAATAATGCAGCCTGTCTGCCAAATTAGGAATCTCATAATAGGTTGTTCAGATGGTGTTATTAGCGAGAGACTTGGATTGGGCTGTGCTCTCTGAAGGAAGTGGGTAGATGACATTGGTGGATAAGGAAACTGCACATTAGTGGCAAGAACACAAAATTAAAAATGACAAAATAAGTGTGAGATAGCAAAGCAGATGATGAAACGATTTTAGAGACAAAGGGGACTCATTTAATTAAATGTGATTATGCATCTGTTATTTTTTAAAGCAAGGAAATCAGACTGGTTTGGGGACATATTTTTCTGAGTTTTATAATTAAGCAGTGGGATTCCACCCCCTTCATTTCTTTTAAACTTTTCATTTTTGGTGAGTGAATACTGAAATAGGTCTCAGACATAAGTGATTTGGGACTGAAAACCATAACAAATAAGAAAGTTTTGGAATAAAGGTTGTAAAGTTATTGGACCTTCCCCCCAAGTAATAACAGCCTGCAGTTTTATCAAGGCAGATAGATTCTCCTCTTAGATTTGTAAAACAACATCCATAATATTTAGAAAGACAAGTTCCTTGAAGAGACCATAAAAATGTTAACATCAATTTTATTAATTTCAAAAATATAGATAATATTTTAATACCCATGATACCTTTAGAGTTTTATTGTTTGTTTTTTTTTATTAAAACATCTCTAAAATTATATTATTATTTTTAAAGTGACAACTACATATGAATATTATTAATTTTGTGATTCATTAGATTCCTCCTCCAGGAGTTGCTTGAAGAGGACTCTAATGAATTAGTTGAAATCTCAAGTTTCCCATAGGCAGTGTCACTGTAAAACAATTAATTCAAAGAATTATTATGGAACAATTAATGTACATGAGATAATGAGACAGGTGTGGGGAAAGGAAGTGAAGAGATGCGTACAGTATATCCCTTGTCCTCAAGGGGCCTGACATCCAATGGGACATAATCAGGGGAAGTGTGATGGTGGGGTGGGGAGACTACATGGAGAAGGAGAAGGTGGACCTTGAACTGGGATCTGAAGGTTTCTTTAGATTTGAATAGCCATGACTGGAAGAAAAAAAGGAACCTCAATTCTAAAGACATAACAGTTCTAAGTGAGAAAAATCAGCTCAGTTTCAGGCCCAGTAAACAATCATTCCTGCCCACCTGATAAAAAAGAGAAACTTAACACTAAAAATAAATTGATAGCTGACACATGCTTGAATTAGTTAAACCAATGGATTTGATATATGAACATACAGAAAGTTCTGAAGTAAATTAAAAATTCATAACCTCAGAACCTCAAACCTCTAGAGGGACCACTGAATTATTGCAAGCAGACCACAGAATTAATAAATATTTTCACCTGCAAGTACAAATCACTGTCTTTCAAAAGCTGTTGTGAGTGATAAAGAATTTATTTATTTACTGGCACTACTACATTTTCTCAATCAGTTATACTGGAAGAATAACTTCCAAGTTTTGGCTTCACTTCATTTTTTTGTTCAGGTTAAAGAAAATAAACTATATGTGTTACAGTACTATTTTAGTCTGCATTTTAGTTAACATATTATAAGCATAGTTTATATGAACAAATATCTAGTCCTTAAGTCATTTCTAAAATAATTTAATAAATATTTAGAATTTTGTCCTATATTTTATTAAACATTTCTGTATTTTTGAAGAGTTAAATTATTCTGATGTTTCATTATTATAAGCAATTCTGTTATAAACATTCTTATCATACCTAAATATTATGTATACCCTTAATGATTAATTAATTTTCTGCATATGAAATTGTTGAGTCAACATACATATGCTTTTAAGGACTTCAATATATATATTGCTCAACTGGCTTCTCAAAAATTGTATTATATGCTCCTATCATCAAGTTTTAAGACCACTAATTTCTCTGCTAATATGAAAGCATATTATATATTTAAATACCCAGCCAGGCACAGAAGCATACTCTTGTAATCCTGGTTGCTCAAGAGGCTGAGGCAAGAGAACTGCAATTTCGAGGCTAGCCTCATCAACTTATTGAGGTCCTGTCTCAAAACAAAATTTTAAAAACGGGAGATTGTGGGTGTAGCTCAGTGGTAGAGAGCCCCGGGTTCAAACCCCAGAACCTAGGGAGTGGGAAGATGGCACTTATCAAAATATTGGACATTTTCAAATTATAGCTGAATGGCATTGTGGAATATGGAGAATCAAAATGTATTTAAATGTCTTTTGCACATCTGTTCAGAATAGCAGGATTTACCACAGATGTCAGGTGCTACCTACAGTATTTCTTATCATCGGCCACTTACAAACTTGTTTAAGAGATGTACCCTCTGCTGAAAATCCTTTTCTTCTTTGTCACCTCAAAGAAGTATAACCCAAGGTGCACTGAGAAAAGAATCATCATCGTAAGAAATATGCTGGCCCCCCAATATGCATAAAATGTGACAATGTCTACTTTTTTTTGAGGTTGATATCATCACTTTAACAAGTGAAAGAAGAGCATGGATGCAGGCAGGCTCTAAGCATGTGGCAGCGTTCCTCCAATTCATCTGGTAAGAGCAGTTATCCAGGTGAAACTTTGGACAGTCTGAGGAAGCTGGAAAAAGTGCCTTCTGAACATGCATTCCCTGAGTGCATGACAGAAAAAGAATTTGATTTGTTGGGTCTGATTATAGTGATTAAAAAGCCCAAAAGCTTTGCCTCTATTTGATTTCTTTAAGTGATGTCTATTCCATTTACAGAAGATTGGAAACTATTCTTTGAAAGAAAATGCAGGGTGCAGGAGCCTGCAGTAGTAATTTCTATTAATTATATATTGAATTCTCTGACTACCCACACATTTCAATGATGTTCACTTATGCCTATATAAGTTAAAAAAAGAAATATTCCTTCTTAGAGAGAAACAAAGATAATGTATGCAGTTAAAGAAGGAAGTGAGATTTTTAAAAAGTCCTTTAGTACCACTTAGACTCCATATTTAATTCCATACTTGAGTCTTCTTTCCTGGTTCAATAATATCAGGTCATCCTTACTGAAGATGCTACCTTGTTTTATGGGAGTTGTAGTTTCCCTTATAAATTTGCAATGTCTAATTGAAAAAAAAAATATCCAGTATCTGCTCTTTGGGTGGACACCAGAGAGAGAAAGCGAAGGACCCCAGTGAGATTCCAGTCATTTTGTTCAAATACACTGACCAGGAAAAACGGTTTTCTCTTCTAGACCATCACTTGAAACTGTCAAGCATATGAGCAAATCTACAGGGCATGGAGACTAAGACTGAGTCCCAGGGAGGAGAGGTGAAATAAAGTTCAGTACCTGTTGTTTAAGCCAGAAAGTTACAGAGCAGCTGAGGGATTTATGGGAATTCAAAACAGAATGAGATGTAGGAAAGAGAAATATCAATAAAACTTCTTAAGATGAAATAACCTAGACAGATAATGGAAATTGCTGCCTTAAAGTACTTGTTACCAATAAATATGACCTAAATCATAAACTCTCATCGATTAAAAGTTTTCCTGCAGAATAAAGCTGATGCCAAACTTATGCATTACTGAGAGCTGAGCCTTATTGAGAAACTGAAGGAAAAAACAATTTACAGAAATGTTGCAAAGATAATTTCCATATACTTTATCCAGTTTATACTATTATTAACATCTCACCTTCCCATAGTAATTTATTGAGTCTTAGAAACCACATTATATATTGCAACTTCATTCAGATTTCACTAGTTCCCCCTGCCAAAATCCTTTTTGTATCCTGGATCCCATAAAAAATACTGCAGTGCATTAAGTCATCATGCCTCATTAGTTCCCTAGTGGCTGTGACAGTGTCTCAGAATGTTCTTGTCCTCACTGACCTTGACAGTTTTGAAGAGCACTAGTTGGGTTTTGTTGATTTTTCTATTTGTTTGTTTTCCTGAATGTCCCTCAATTTGGATTTCTCTGATGTTTTTCTAATGGTTAGACCAAGGTCATGCGTTTTTGGTAAACAAACCCTAGAAAGGTAAAGTGCTGTTCTCAGAACACTCACTTTAAAAAAAGGGGGGGGGAGATGGAATTAATAGATTGCCCAAAGACTTTTGTTTGTTTTAGTTTTTTTGTGGTGCTGGGAACCCAAAGACTTTTGAAACATTTTTTTCTCTGCTTCTACCTCCTAATTAATTCAAAGTCTGATATAATAATAAAATGATATCAGCAAGGCTGTCATAACCTTTTCCATCAAAAACTTCTAGAATCTTGGAGTTGTAACTGTTTTCCTAAGGAGTGATATGATCTTTCTGATGAAAAAAAAAATTACTGGTGTGGTTCCATGAGAGTACTAACTTGAGTACTATATTAAAAGAAATAAAATATATAATGACTGAATGATATACCAGACACCTCTCTGAGGGCCTCCCAGCATCTACTCTCAGTCACCTTGCCCACCTCCTATTTCCAGGTTAAAAGTCTTCTACTCACTTTCCCAGGCTTCCTTGCATTTCATCCTGTCCTTCCTACAGGATGAGAACTAGTCTTTGCTGGTGGTGTTTGTTTTTTTGGGGGAGGGGGGGCGAGGCGTGTCATTCGTGGCAGGAAAGCTCTTTCTCATTTGTTCTGATAAGGATGTGTGAAAAGGAAATGGTAGAGGCTGCTTCAGTAATGAAGAAAACAAGTCTAAGGGTAAAAAGCTAAATGTTGAGAATGAGAGAACAGGAGAGATAAGAGGAAGAGCTAGAGTTCTAGAAGGCATCACTGAGACAGTGAATCAAATCTGCGACTGTAGGTGAGATGGGCTATCATTGCTCATTGTCAGGTTTGCAGACCAAAGAATTCTTATTGATACACAGCAATATTTGAATCTGTCATGATAATCCAGAAGGGAACTATAGACATCTTTTGTTTTTATCATGCACTGTTAAAGATGTAGTTGACCTTTTCTTTAAAAGCAGTTGATTTCACAGTGGGGAAAAAAATCTCACTTCTTTTGAAAAACCAGCAAATCTAGCAACACCTGGCCCACAGGTCTACCTGCCAACAATAACCTGGAACTGGACAGCAGCTGCCACTTTTATATAGCATCTCTGCTCTGACCTGTTCTGCACAATATTCATGTTGTCTGTTTCACACAACTCTATTACCTGTCTGAGCATTGCAGATGTCTTTGACATTCCCCTAATAGGTGAGCTTTGTTTAGGTATTCCTGGATGCCCTGTTACTTTTATTTTTATTTTTACAATTTATTTTTATTTTTACAATTTTGCATAAGAAGAATCTCCCTTCATTTTAAAAGAACACATCTAGTAAGAATCATAGAAATACAGCTATGATAATGTTTTTAACCTTTGCACAACCACACCTCTCCTCTTCCTGTCCTCTCCTCCCTCTGGCTTCCTACAGACATGCTGAGGGAAAACACATTGACTACGATTATCTTTCCAACTAACATTTCCCAGATGTTTCACTTAGCCTAGAAACTCCTGTCGTCAGTGAGGAAAAGATTTCCTGAATCTGTCTACTCTCCCTAGAAACTTATCTAACTGATCTAGACTCAGCAATCTAGATGGAGCCTAGCAAACATTTCATCAGTGTTATTTTTAATTTACAGCTCTTGGTCCCTACTAAAGATATACAATGTACACCCTATAAAACTTGTCCCAAGGTAGATGCATATACAGTCAGCCCTCCACACCCAGGGGTTGCATACCCACAGATTCAACCAATGTGGACCAAAAATATTTAAAGAAAAAACTGCATCTGTACTGAACACATACAGACTCTTTTTTTTTCTTGTCATCATTTCTTAAATAATACAGTATAATTATTTACATAACATTCACATTGTATTAGGTATTATAAGAAATCTAGAGATGATTTAACAGGAAAATGTGTAGGTAAGATGCAAACAGTCCACCATTTTATATAAGGGACTTAAGTGTCACTGGATTTTGGTACCCGTGGGAGGGTTCCTGGACCCAATTCCCAACTGACACAGAGGGACAACTGTACATGGCCCATGGATTACAGTTTGTCTCTGGGGAATTTCCATGTTTATAAAAGAATGTCAAAGAGGACACAGCAACATTTTCATGATTCAAAAGTGAAATATGATAAATTACTATTGATAAGGCAACATGATAGGAAGAAGGAATTACTTCCACGGAGAGAAGCATGAGACTTCTCTGGAGAAAGATTTTTCTGAGATTTGTCTCAAGATTTCAGAATCACCATCATCAGCATCATCTCCTGCTCTTAGCAAGAGCCCCATTAGGGCATATCTAGAAGCAGTAAGTCCCTCTATGCATCACCCATAAAGGTAAAAACACAATGCCACAGGAAATATGAACAAAGGAAGAGTTCAGAAGTCAGTGCTTCCAAAAACATTCTGTATGCAGTGGAGCCTGAAGTAAGGGGACAGGAATCCTGTACAAAGGGGCATTGGTCAGTGAGTTGGAGCCTAATGTTACAGGCAGGAGTGTGAGATAAATCTTCAGAATCATCTGACTTTCAGATGGAAGTTCTTGTTATTTTAAACCATCTAACCTGATGTGCAGTGTATTATAAGGAGGAGGGATGATTATGGGCAGGACTTTCACCCAAATTGGTCTCTACAGTATACCTTTCTTCTGTTATTTCCAACAAGGACTCCTATGAAACAGGTGGATTAAATTGTTTGGTTTTTTTTTTTTTGTCTCAAACTTCATCATTCAGTATTTTTAAAATTTGTAGTCTCTCTTTTTTATAAAGAATGGTAGTTTTAAAAATATTTACTTTTTAGTTATAGGTGGACACAATATCTTTATTCTATTTTTATGTGGTGCTGAGGATCAAACCCAGAGCCTCATGCATGGTAGGCGAGCACTTTACCTCTGAGCCACAACTCCAGCCCTGTGGTCTCTTTTTAATGATTCATATTTAAAAAAAAATGTTTTCTACTTTTACTACAAGTACGCATTGGAGGAATCTCATATTTTCATGACAATGTTTACCTAGAAATCCCAACATAAAGCAGGTTGTCCTGAGAGGGTCATATGTTTCTATAAGAAAAATGCTGAAGCAGGGAGGGGGGCATGCCATCTTAAAAATTGTTGTCATAAAAAAAATTCATAATGCTAAGAATTTTAAAATTTTACTATTTGTTCATTTTCATAGTAAAATTACATTTCTGGTCATATAAAATGTGTAGAAACATATAATAATCTACCTCTATATAAATACACATGTATAATATGTATATACATTTTGTATGATATATATACACGTAATTTAAACATATTTATATGTATGTATATTACACAAATGAGTCTATACGTATACATATTTAACTAAACAATAAAATAAACTTACAAATTGACCTGAAACTAATGTAATACCTATAATAAATATTAGCAATTCCATAATTCTGACTTCTTAGCATTTAGAAGAAATCCAGGAAAAATAGAGTTTGGATGAATTATTCTAAGATTTGATATGTTGCGTTTCCTTTGACAATGTTCCATTTAGTAAATATTTTCTGCCCTCTTTGATGAGAGCAGTTTAGAGGTCTCTTAGAGACCTCTAAAATTGCAGAAGTCTCTAGTTCCTCTCTATTGCCCTTACTCTTGTCTTTGTTATTACTGACAATTATGAAGACAACAATGAAAACGAGTTGTTTTCATTCTTTTTGATTCAGGTTTTGAGAAGATGTCCAGAAAAAAAAAATGAAAATCAAATCCTACAAATAATACCAGCATGTAGAAATACACACTAAAATTAGTTAATAGAAATATATTTTATAAACTCAAGTTTAAAATATTATTTATTACAGATTCAATCATAGAGAACACTAATATATTCAGTTGAACACAAGTGTAAAAAAGGTTCAGTCTTTATTAATTTTAGCCTCCATTTTTTTCCTGTGTTATTTTTATGGCTGTACAGTGCTATGAAAATACTAACACACAGGGATGCAAATACCAGCAGTTAAATAAAATAATAGCTTGTAATCTCAGGATACTTCAGTTGAATATATCTATAAGTTTGAAGAAAGAACAATAAGAATCATATTCAAAAAATAAGGATGAATAACAAAGCAAATTTAAACTATAATAACCAATTTCATTCTACTTAGCTGTACATTACCTATAGTGCTACATACATACATACACCCATACACAATAATAAAATTGTAGTCCTCACAAAATAACCACTCTACACACTTGCATATTGTCTTCATCCACCAAGCAAAGGCTGGAGTTCTGTCCAACACTGAGAACAAGGTATTTTCAGTACAGTGCGTCTATTTTTGTTGTTTTATAGAAATTGCAGAGCTGGAAAATACCTTTATTTATTAGTTATGTTTCACATCTAGCACAAAGCTAGGTCATAGTAGACATATTCATTGAATGATGTGAATTAAAATTATGTAAGGTTTTCCTGAGTGCTCTCAGAGTATTTCATAAATGATGAATAATCTCTGATGCCAATTACCAAGTCCTTATAAGGGTCTAGTGTAAGGACTGATAAAATATTATGTATGGTGTAATCACCCAGTGCAGATGTGATTGCTCATATTTCTCGCCTACGTTACACCAGTGCACATGTCCACAATGTCAGAACTCTTGCAAAAATGATTTCAAAGTGATTAAACAGCACTAATACTCTGCTGCATCAATGAGTCAAGTGCAATGTGTGAAGGAGGGAGTGGAAGAAATTGGTAGCCTTCCACTGTATGTTGTGGGTTAAATAGGATCCTGTTCTACCTGAGACCAACACAAAAATACACATTCAATTAATGATGGTTCTTCTAATTAATAATATTGTTTATATGTAAAAAATGTGATTTTGTGGTTCAAATGATGGACATACACATGGGTTTTTGGATACAACCTATTTGTTACTTAAGAACTTCTGGCAGGGCATATTGGCACATGCCTGTAATCACAACACCTCCAGAAGCTAAGGCAGGAGGATTACAAATTCAAAGCCAGCCTCAGCAATTTAGTGAGCCCCTAAGCAACTCAGTAAGACCTTGTCTCTAAATAACATACAAAAAAAAAGGGGGGGGCAAGGGAGATGCTGCGGATGTGGCCCCCATGGTTAAGTGCCCCTGGATTCAATCACAGGAAAAAAAAAAAAAGAACTTCTTTTGTTATCCTAGTTTTTTGATCTGCTTTAAAATGTTGCCTTTAGAACTAAATTATTTGACATTGGTTTAAAGTTTTTGAATTTTGTTATTCAAAATTTTGAATAACATAATTAGCTAATGAATGTTTGTTAAATGCCTGGAACTGTGTTAACACATTAAATGTTTCTCATCTAATTATACAAACTACTTCATTATTATTGTCATTTTGAAAAAAGAAAATGAGGTACAAGGACATGCAGCCATTTGTTAAAAGTTGCAACACCACTCAGGGAACACACTGTGATGTGAACCCTGATCAGGTTATTCCAATGTTCACATTCTTCCCAATGCACTGTTGTTTCAGTTAGCTTTTTTGCTGCTGTGTCTAAAAGACCTGACAAGAACAATTAGAGAAAGAGAAGTTTGAGGCTCAACTAGAGGAGGAGAAGTTTGGGGGGCTCACAGTTTCAGAGGCCTCAGGCCAATTCCATGTGCTCTAGGGCTGAGGTATAGCAGAACATCATAACAGAAGAGTGTGACAGAGGGGGTCAGGACATGGCACCAGGAAGCAGAGAGAAAGAGAGAGGTCTACTCAGCAAGGACAACATACATACCCCAAAGCATACCCTCATGGACCCACCTCCTCCAGCAGCACCCTACCTGCCTACCACCCAGTTAATCCCTATCAGTGGATTAATTCACTGATTAGGTTAAAACTCTCATAACCCAATTATTTCACCTCTCAACTTTCTTGCATCGTCTCACACATGAGCTTTTGGAGGACACCTAAACTAAGCTATAACAACTGTCTATCTCTCCCCTGATAAAAATCTTCTAGAAAAAAAGAGATTATAAATTGATACCATTGTGACACTTGGATCTATGATCTCAGCAAAGTACAGACCCTGGAGAATCTTGACAAATGATTTGGAATTAGAGAAACTGCTACACACCAATCTTCAGCAGAGTCTTCCATCATTCAGTCAGTCCTTTCATCCTTCATTCTGAAAATAAACCCCTCTATGTGTTCCCAAAATTCCCTGAATTTATTTTTAATATAATTGTCCATCTGCATCCTCTGTTTTACATAAGATAAATAATTTGAGGGCAGAAATTTTCTCTTGCCTTCATATATCTATGTTTAGTCCAATACCTGTCATCGTACCACATAGCACAAAGCCTGGTTGATTGATGCTCAGTAAATGACTAAAGTGAATGAATGAAGAAAAAAATCCCAAAGCAGTACCATATTTCTAGACCAGTCTCTGCCTAAACAAGCAGGATATAGAGTAGAAACCCTACTTTAATTATTAGTCTTTAAAAAGTAACTACTATCACCTATCCATTTTTTCCCTATAGATGATCGATGCCCTTTGTTCAAAGATTTCACTAATATGATATTAACATCCAAGAAGCACAGAGTTCTTTGGGGAAATCCTGTTATAAATTAAATAAAAAATTAATACCTGTTAAACAAAGGCTAGTTATTATGTTTTTGACTTATACTAAGAGGTATAGGGCAAATTTCTTTGTTTTTATGCTTTTAAAAATGTATAGATAATTTACTTCTTCTGTATAAAAAAGTAATAATAATCCAATTCAATTATTCTTAGGACTGTATTAACATATTCTCCTTTCTTTTCTCACAATTTAAAATCATCACTGTGTAATGCAGTTAGGCAGAATGAAATGTTTCTAGTAATGTAAGGAGATGTTCCTTCTTTTAGTTTCTGTTATGAAACTAAGAACTTTTTTGCCAACATGTTAGTAATTAATTTCTCACTATATGTGCCAGGAAAATTAGAAACATAAAAATAGAAACACATTTTGAACAACAAAGGCTATACAAATACATTGCTATTTTAGATGACAAGTTTCCTGGACCCTTCTTTACACTGTTCATTTCCCTCCCAGCTACCAAATGTTATTAATGGCTTTTTCTATATTTTGTTAACTGCAAGTTAAACAACTCCTCCAAAGAAAGTAACATCGTTCATTCTAGATTTTTGTCCTAAGGAGTTACTATTTAACTGGGAAGAAAGAAAAGATAGATGTGGGAAGGAGTGAGTGGATTGGTGATGAAACTACCAGGGCTGCAACATGGATCAGGTCTGTGATTGTTGGTCCAACCTCTCTGGACACTAGTTGTTTGTAGACAGGAAGATAGACAATTAATCTGAAGAGCAAAAATAAAGTGGATATTAACTTCTGGCTGAAAAAATAGACACACATGTACAAGTAGCAAACATGATCAAATGTTAACATCTGTTAATTTGTTAAATTGGTGCAGTGAGTACACAGCAAAACTTTCCTCTTCTATGATGGAAATTAATCAATGTGAGTCATGCAGTAAAGCTGAAAAATGAACTACCATATTGACAATTCAAAACTTGCACAGGTGATAGTAAACAGGGCCTGGGAATGCATTTGGTGTTGAACGAACTCTACATGTATATATATTCATGACTACCTTTTAATGTGTAATCAGTAAAAACATAAGAGAATAGAGTGGTGTTATCAACCTCCATTTGTTTTAGTACAGGGATATGTCAAAGTGGTTTATAGATGCAGTTTTTCAAGGCACATTAAGTTCAACAAGGTGACTGTGCTTCAATCTATGGAGGACATTGTCATCATTATTATTATATATCTAGATTCTCCTGTATGTGGCTTCTTCCTGTCATCCACTCCTTCTGGGACCTTGGGACAATGGGAAGTCACCAGCTTCTTAGTTTTTGGAGGCATGACTAGATGTAGACATTGTGGTGCTAGATGTGGCACCAGAAAAAGTACTTATCATCTGCCTTAATTTATGTGTCTGTAAAATAGGATTGAAGATATTTAGATATAGCATTATTAGAAAGACTAATGAGACAATATATTTAAAGCACTTAATATTTGGCACACACTAAACTAAATAACAGTGGAGAAACACTAACCACAAATTGGGAATAAATATTAGCTACAAGTATGAAAGTGATTAATTTTACAATGTAAAGATTCATCCTGAATCAGATTTCCCTCTTTTGCCTTATATATATATATGGAGAAACAAGGGAATAAATGGTTAGAGAATATATATGGATAATAAATATGAACACTATTCAACCCTGGTTATTAGATAAATAAAACAAAGACATGCAAATTATAAAAGTTTGATGTAATACCATACTTAATTACCCACATTAGCAGAGGTTTTCTGTTGATTTGTTTAGTCATACTACTTTTGATGTGAACCTATAATTCTTGGGAGATGGCAAGAGAAATGTTCATCAGGAGATAAGATCATAAGGAGACAATTTTTGTATGTTCATTAAAAAATCCTAAAAATGTAACTTGAGAACTAATTCTACTTTTGAGATCTGTACTAAGAAGGTATTCAGAACTACAGTTCAGTATATATATATATAACACAATATTTCTTATTTTTCATTGTTATATATTGCTATTGTTTCAACATAGGATATGATTAAATAAATTGTAGTTCAGACAAATAATGAAACTCATACAGACATTTAAAATTGTGCTTTTAAATAATGTAAATGGCATGGAATTTATAATACATTATTAAAATATTTAAAAAACAAAGCAAAATATAAATATAATACTTATTCGATTTCTTGGATAGGGATAGATACAGAGTAGAAAAACAGAATATAAAAATATGACAGCTTATGGATTTTAAAAATATTTTATTGAACATCTAATTCATATTTTAAATAATAATCAAGGAACACAATAAACAAAAAATAAAGTTACAAATTATTCTGGCAGGGATGAACAATGATGTATAGATACATCTGAACATCTCCCTATGTAAACATATGATTTTAAATAAAAATTGTACCATAATGTTTTAGTCAGTTTTTTCACTGCTGTGACTAAAAGATCTGACCAGAACAATTGTAGGAGAGGAAAATACTATTTGAGGGCTCACAGTTTCGGAAGTCTTAATCTATAGAAGGCTGGCTCCATTCCTCAGGGCTTGAGGTGAGGTTGGACATCATGGTGGAAGAGTGTGGTGGAGGGAAGCAGCTCACATCATGGTGATCAGGAAGCAGAAAGAGAGGTCTCTACCTGCCAGATACAAATATAAACTCTAAAGCCATACTCTAATTCCCACCTCCTCCAGCCACACCCTACCACTTCAGTTACCACACAGTTAATCCCTATCGGGGATTAACGCACTGATTGGATTAAGAGGCTTATAACCCAATTGTTTCTCCTTTGAATCTTCTTGCATTTTTTCACATGTGAGATTCTGGGGGACACCTCACATTCAAACCATAACACATATTATATGCACTTGAAGTTTTCATATTTTCTAATTTTTATTGTGAACAGTGGTATAAAGAACATTCAAGTAAGTATATCTCTACTTGTTAATTTCCTTAGAATAAATTATTACAAATTGATTTGGTTGTTCAAACTATGAACATGTTCTCAGACTATATTAAAATACGCAAATATGAATATGCACACACATACATACTGTGATGGTTTACATGATGTTAACTTCACCAGGGCATGGGGTACCCAGATATTTTATCAAACATTAAAACTCTGTTGTTCCTTTGGGGGTATTTTTGGGTGAGTTAAACATTTAAATTGGTAGACTAATTAGAGCAGATTATCTACCCTGGTTGGTGGACCTTATTAAATTAGAAAAATCGATAGAATAAAAAGACTCAACCCCACTTCATTAACAAAAGGGAATTTCTCTAACCTTACTGCCTCTGAGCTGGGACATTGTTGTATTTTTGTTTTTTGATTTTTCCTGATCTTTAGTTCAGTCCCAAGCAACTGGCCTTTGCAGTAAAACTACAACACTGACTCTCCTGGCTCATCAGCTTGCAAATCTTGGCACTTGTCAGCTCCCAAATCCTACAACCCAATTCCTCATGATGAACATGCACACACACACACACACACACACACACACACACACTCATATGATGTAAGTTCTGCTTCTCTCAGAACACTGACTAATACATAGCCCTTTAAGAAGGTAGCAGATCAAAATCCCCATCTGTCAACACAAAGGCCAAAGCAATTCTCTGTATTTATCAATTTGAACCAATAAGATACCATCACATTATGATGTTAATTTATATTTCTATTAGTTAAAGCAGGTATAATCATGTCCTCATGGCTTATTTTCATTTTTTCCTTTTGAGTGTTCTCTTCATTACTTTGTGTATTTTTAAATGTATGTGCATATATTTTATAAAAGAGATTTGTAAGTCACATATAATCACTTCTTGTTATGTATGTATGTTGTTATGTATATTACAAGTGTTCTTAGTTTATTTTTCACTTTCCTTTAGTTCTTTTTATATTTTGCTATGATGTGGATGAACTGGGCAGTAACTATAGACAAGTGGAGTGTGACTGGCAGAAGTAGGTCACTAAGGGATGTGATTTTGGGATTTGTATTTTGTCCTTGATGAATGCACCTCTCTCTGCTTCCTATTTACCACGTCCTGAGCTGCTTTCCTCTACCATGCCCTTCTGCTATGACATTCTGCCTTATCTTGGAAGCCCAGAGCTACGGAGTTGGCCCACCATGGACTGAACCTCTGACACCTTGAGCCCAAATAAACTTTTCCTACTCGATGTTGTTCTTTTCAGGTCTTTCAGTCACAGCGGAAAAAAAAAAAAAAAAAAAAACATTTCTCTTTGGGTCAAAAAATCCATACTCATTTGGAATATTTTAGAACAAGAGGCACTATGACCATGAGGAATTTAGGCAAGCAATATTTCTATGGTTAGGGTGAGGCATACCTGTTTATTCTCTATTTTAGTAATTTTCAGAAACTACCTTAGAAGTATAAGGGAAAAATTGAATTTAGTTTGAGCCTTAGTATCAACTTTGGCCATGAGGGTTTCACAACTTGGTGCATCCCAACAGATGTTAAAGTTAATTTAGAAATTGTTCTAGAGGTACAATAGCCAACGGACACCCTTATTTTTCTTTTGTATTTTTAATAAATTTTTATTTCCAATTGGATCAAATCTTAAACCCCTCTTTCAGTTCTGTCTCCTCCTGCTATATGAACAGATTTTGTGTTTGTTTTATTTTTGGTTTTGGCTACTGGATATACTATTTGAAGTGTTCCTTAAAGTGGCCCTGGGTCATATGTCTTGGTGTGAACCTCTCTGAGTATCTCAGTTCTAGCATAAGTACTTACTGTAGGCTTGTGGAGCAACTCACCTTGTAACCACTGGTTGCCTGTCTCAATCAGGCCTTGATGACGCATGCCCCCCTACCCTTGAGGCAAGAATGGGGCTCTGTCTATCCTGCTTATATTTAGGGTTAGGAGCCTTCCCCATAGTGAATTTTTGTTCTATTAGTTTAGGGACCCTGAGCTTAAGTTGGATTTGAATTACCACTTGCTATATTGATAAGCTACAATACTCAATAGAACTCATTGTCTTCATCAGTTCCACTGGACCTTATAAAAGGTGTGAGACAAACAATTCAACTTTTCATAGAAGCCTAAGGGATAGGGTATCTTGAAAGTTCTTTCCATATTATCTTGAGGATCAAGGTCTTTCTGGTAGCTCAAGCAGAGGTGTGGCAGCAATAGCAGCAGTGGAGATATTTTAAGGTTTCCCAGGGTCCTAGTAAATTCTGAATTTAGGAATTTGGACCTCTGTACACAGCACAGTGATACTCCTCCTAACATGAATAAACTACTACTAGGCCCATATTTGGGGGCAGGGAAGAGGGGTGCGTCATCAAGGCCTGATTGAGACAGGCAACCAGTGGTTACAGGGTGAGTTGCTCCATAAGCCTAGAGTAAGTACTTATGCTAGAATTGAGATATGCAGAGAGATCCACACCAAGACATATGACCCAGGGCCACTTTAAGTAACACTTCAAATCTCATACTTCTGCCCACAAAGGTCAACTATCAAAACTTCCAACATAATTAGTTAAATCTCCAACAGTCCTGGTAAGACTCAAAGAATGCATCATAGCACAACAGAACTCAAAATGCAAACTTACTAGCAGGCAGCAACACAACTCAAACACACACTACAGGAGGCAGCAGCTCAATTGCATGCTCACCAGCAAGCAGTAGAGTCTAGTCTCAAATGAAAGCAAGAAAGGTTTTTTTTTTTTTTAGTTGCCTTATGAAGGGTGGAATCAAACCTCCTGCCACTAAAATTGATTCAGATATCAAGACTGATAATGCTACACATGCAAGAAGGGGAAATAAAAGCTTTGTTGTTAACAGAAAGGGACTCACTGGGGAGACCAACACAGGCATGAAAGCTGACCTGGAAAGACTCTGAGCAAAGGGAGGTTTTTGCTGTGGTCAGGGTAGGGCTTGGGTGAATCTTCTTGCTCATAGGCAAGCGCTTACTTGGCTCAAGTTCCTGGGGAGTATTATCTAATGTGGAGCAAGAAGGAAAGGAAGGCACAGGGCTTGAAATCTGTCAGCATTCAAACATCAAAAATGGAGACAGGCAATTTATCACACTATTTTTTCTTTATTCCAACATTATTGGATTTTGGTATCAGTGTTACATAAAGTGAATAAAAATGATTTTTTTCTCTCCTATGGAATAATTCAATTAGTATGTGGATTATCTGGGTCCTTAAAATTCACTAGAATGTTTACTTAAATTATAGATCAGCCAGGCATGGTGGTGCATGCCTATAATCCCAGCAGTTTAGGAGGCTGAGACAGGAAGATCACAAATTCAAAGCCAGCCTCAGCAATTTAGCGAGGGCCTAAATAAATTAGCCAGGCCCTGTCTCAAAATAAAAAAAAAATAAATAAAATAAAATGGCTGAGAATATAGCTCAGTGGTTAAGCACATAAATAAATAAATAGATAAATAAATAAAGGAGAATTTTTGGAGCTAATTCTCTGACAATGTAATTGTTTCCATGGTTATTTATATTCTAGAGTTCTACTTCTACTTAGGCCAGATTATTCTATTTAGATCATTTACATTTTCTAAAAATAACATAAAATTTATTTTATACTACTTCCCTATATTCTAATTCCTTTCACGTGTCTGGGTGGAAGCACCTCACTCAGGTTGAGAACATGGAACTAATCTTCATCTGCATTGCTTCTTGTGCCATGTTGATCAGTCCACTCCTCTAATTTTATTTATTTATTTATTTAATCCATTTAATCCACTCACCTCTTTCTCATTCCTCTTCTCCTTACAGGAAAATATATGTTTGGTATATAGCTTTTATAGGTATATATTTTTGTGAGTTGTGTTGTTTTGTGCATGTATTTTAATTTAATGGCATTACTCTGTAGATATAATTCTGAGTTGTAACTTGTAACAGCACTAAATCTTGAAAGCCGTATTTCTGGATGTATATCCATTGCTTCTGCATGCTGGTTAGTAGTTATATTGTTTTATTTATCCATTTCCCTAGTGATGGATAGATATATGGCTTAAAACACCTCACTAACACAGATAACATTATGACGAAGTTTCCATCACATGCTCCCAAGCTGACATTTGTGAAAATATCCCTACGATATATATCCAGAAAAAAGGTTGCTGGAGGGCAAAGAAGACATGTAGCCATTTAATTAAGCATGATTTCTCTCTAGAATGGCTGCACCAGTCTATCATCCATACATCACTATAGTGAGAATAGACTACTTTTTTAAAAAAAAAAATATGTATATTTATTTTTTAGGTGTAGATGGACACAACACAATGCCTTTATTTTTATGTGGTGCTGAGGATCAAACCCAGGTCCCGCCCATGCCAGGCAAGCACTCTACCGCTGAGCCACAATCCCAGCCCGAGAATAGACTACTTTTAATTGGAAGAAAGTTTGTTTTCTTTTTTTTTAATAACAAGCATAGGTAACTTCCTCAGATGATGGGAAGTAAAATACCAATGAGAATTGTATGTTCCTTATCCAATCAATCATTTATCACACATTTAATGAGTACTTAACCATGTATAAGAGAATATGCACTGAGGGCACAGAAACATCCAGGTATAGTTTCTGCTCTGAAGAAATTTTGAGTTAAATGGAGGATACAGATACAAAACCTAGCATGACATTAGTTAGCATATATATTTGTATAAAATCTGGGAGTGAGGACATCAAAAAGGACATCAACAAAAATGATGATATTTCTACAAGTCATAGAAGAAGCCACATTTGAGAAAAGAACTAAAAGATGAGGAGGTAATTTCCATACCCAAGGATTGTCATACATCAGACTATGAAATTACCTGGTATATTCAAATACTCCAAGGAATTAAAACTGGAATATAAAATATGGAATTGAGAGGTGCATTTGGAACAGTAGGAAATAAGAAATAATGAATAGATAGCCTCATGTGTGTTGCTAAAGAATCTGAACAAGAGTATAAATTAAGATACCTATGTGCTGAATGAAGTCCTACAAAGAGTTATACAACCAGAGATCAGGGAAAAGGTCTTCAACAGGAAAGGACATTTGAGAGTATTCTCTACCTGCATGGCAACCATAGCCATGGGTTTGAATGAAACTGTACATGATACCAATTAAAGCAAATTATAAATATTCATGTACAGGAGATAAAATATATTAGGAATGATCCTGCTGACAAAAAAGAATCTGAAAAGAAAGTAAAATCATTAACTTTTAATTTTTATTTCCTCCTTGAACTCTGTCCAGTTTACCCACATCAACTTCATTTACACTACACTTTTTTGTATTTGTTCATATGTAGCTTTGAAAGTGACATTAATTCTTGTTCAGTGTTTCATGACACTAATGAGAGTATAATTTCCCAAAGAAATCTTCAATAATCATAAATTAAGAGGACCAGCAACCAGCCAAGTGACAGCAGCTACACGCGCCGGAGGGGAACGCAGACCGGACCCACAAGGACAGGTCCGGCGGACGGCTGAGGGCTAGGCCCGTCCCCTCCCCCAGTGTCTGCAGGTAGGAGGGGGACTGTGAACACCAGCAGAGCGGGCCCAAAGCCTGCTGAGGGGCGGAACCCACCCCTCCCCCAGTGCCTGCAAGCGAGGGGAACCTGCAAGCCACGGGCAGGCGGGTCAGGACCAGCAACCAGCCAAGTGACAGCAGCTACACGCGCCAGTGGGGAACGCAGACCGGACCCACAAGGACAGGTCCGGCGGACGGCTGAGGGCTAGGCCCGTCCCCTCCCCCAGTGTCTGCAGGTAGGAGGGGGACTGTGAACACCAGCAGAGCGGGCCCAAAGCCTGCTGAGGGGCGGAACCGGCCCCTCCCCCAGTGCCTGCAAGCTAGGCGAACCTGCAACCCATCGGGAGGTTAGGCCCAGCAACCTATGGAGTGACACAGGTGCCCCTGGCGCCTGCTGGGTAGGTGGACCTTTGACCGACCAGCAAAGCAGACCTAGGGCCTGCCAGCATGGTAGACGGATCACACTAATTGGAGGAGGATCACAGCCACTACCTGCCCTGCAAGGGTGATTTTTCAACTATACAAGAGCAATATAAATAAATAGAGGGGGAAAATATCAAAGACACAACAATTTCACCAAGCAGAAAGAAACGCCAGCAGTATGAAAAGACAAGGAAAGAAAGGACCACAGGCAATGCAGGTCAACTCAACTTTAGAAGAGGTAATAGCTGCAACAGATGGAATGTCAGATAGAGAGCTCAGGACATACATGCTTCAGATGATCTGGAGTCTCAAGGAAGACATGAGACAGCAAAATCAGACAATGAAAGATCACATTGACAAACAAATCCAGGAAGTAAAAGATCAATTTCACAGGGAGATAGAGGTAATAAAAAACAAACAAATAGAAATACTAGAAATGCAGGAAACAATAAACCAACTTAAAAACTCAATTGAGAATACTACCAGCAGAGTGGATCACTTAGAAGATAGAACATCAGACAATGAAGACAGAGTATTTCAACTTGAAAAGAACATAGATAGCTCAGCAAGTCTACTAAGAAACCATGAGCAGAACATTCAAGAGCTATGGGATAATATCAAAAGACCAAACTTAAGAGTCATTGGGATACAGGAAGGCACAGAGCTCCAAACCAAAGGATTAAGCAATCTATTCAGTGAAATAATACAAGAAAACTTCCCAGACTTGAAGAATGAGACAGAATCCCAAATCCTAGAAGCCTACAGGATGCCGAATGTGCAAAATCATAAGAGATCCACACCTAGACACATTATAATGAAGATATCCAACATACAGAATAAGGAGAGAATTTTAAAAGCTACAAGGGAAAGGAAGCAGATTACATTTAGGGGTAAACCAATCAGAATAACAGCTGATCTCTCAACACAGACTCTAAAAGCTAGAAGATCCTGGAATAACATATTTCAAACGCTTAAAGAAAATGGATTCCAACCAAGAATCTTGTATCCGGCGAAATTAAGCTTCAGGTTAGAAGATGAAATTAAAACCTTCCACGATAAACAAAAGTTAAAAGAATTCGCAGCTAGAAAACCATCTCTTCAAAAAATCCTTGACAAAACATTACAGGAAGAGGAAATGGAAAATAACATTGAAAACCAACAATGGGAGGTAGGACAGGAAAGGGGGGAAAGTAGTCAAAGAGGATAACAAATCAGGTTTAGTAACATCAATAAACAAACATGGATAGAAGAACAAACCATATCTCAATAATAACCCTAAATGTTAATGGCTTAAACTCACCAATTAAGAGACACAGGCTAGTAGAATGGATCAAAAAACAAGACCCAACAATATGCTGTCTACAGGAGACGCATTTGATAGGAAAAGATATACATAGACTGAAGGTGAAAGGTTGGGAAAAATCATATCACTCATATGGACCGCGGAAACAAGCAGGAGTGTCCATACTCATATCTAATAAAATAGATTTCAAGCCAAAGCTAATCAAAAGGGACAAAGAAGGACACTTCATACTGCTCAAGGGAACCATACACCAACAAGACATAACAATCATAAATATATATGCCCCAAATAATGGTGCAGCTGTGTTCATCAAGCAAACTCTTCTCAAGTTCAAGAGTCTAATAGACCACCATACAATAATCATGGGAGACTTCAACACACCTCTCTCACCACTGGACAGATCTTCCAAACAAAAGTTAAATAAGGAAACTATAGAACTCAATAACACAATTAACAACCTAGACTTAATTGACATATATAGACTATACCACCCAACATCAAGTAGCTACACTTTTTTCTCAGCAGCACATGGAACCTTCTCAAAAATAGACCATATACTATGTCACAGGGCAACTCTTAGACAATACAAAGAGGTAGAGATAATACCATGCATCTTGTCTGATCATAATGGAATGAAACTGAAAATCAATGATAAAAGAAGAAAGGAAAAATCAAACATCACCTGGAGAATGAACAATAGGTTGCTGAGTGATCAATGGGTTTTAGAAGACATCAAGGAGGAAATTAAAAACTTCCTAGAGTTAAATGAAAACACAGACACAACATATCGGAATCTATGGGACACATTGAAAGCAGTTCTAAGAGGAAAATTCATTGCTTGGAGTTCATTCCTCAAAAAAAGAAAAAACCAACAAATAAATGATCTCATACTTCATCTCAAAATCCTAGAAAAAGAAGAGCAAAACAACAGCAAAAGAAGTAGAAGGCAAGAAATAATTAAAATCAGAGCTGAAATTAATGAAATTGAAACAAAAGAAACAATTGAAAAAATTGACAAAAGTAAAAGCTGGTTCTTTGAAAAAATAAATAAAATTGACAGACCCTCAGCCATGCTAACAAAGAGAAGAAGAGAGAGAACCCAAATTACTAGCATACGGGATGAAAAAGGCAATATCACAACAGACACTTCAGAAATACAGAAGATAATCAGAAATTACTTTGAATCCTTATACTCCAATAAAATAGAAGATAGTGAAGGCATAGATAAATTCCTTGAGTCTTATGATCTGCCCAGATTGAGCCAGGAGGATATAGACAACCTAAACAGACCAATAACAATAGAGGAAATAGAAGAAACCATCAAAACATTACCAACTAAGAAAAGCCCAGGACCAGATGGGTATGCAGCAGAGTTTTACAAAACCTTTAAAGAGGAACTAACACCAATACTTTTCAAGCTATTTCAGGAAATAGAAAAAGAGGGAGAACTTCCAAATTCGTTCTACGAGGCCAACATCACCCTGATTCCGAAACCAGATAAAGACACTTCAAAGAAAGAAAACTACAGACCAATATCTCTAATGAACCTTGATGCAAAAATCCTCAATAAAATTCTGGCGAATCGGATTCAAATACATATCAAAAAAATTATACACCATGATCAAGTAGGATTCATCCCTGGTATGCAAGGTTGGTTCAATATACGGAAATCAATAAATGTTATCCACCACATCAATAGACTTAAAAATAAGAACCATATGATCATCTCGATAGATGCAGAAAAAGCTTTCGACAAAGTACAGCATCCCTTTATGTTCAAAACTCTAGAAAAATTAGGGATAACTGGATCATACCTCAACATTGTAAAAGCAATCTATGATAAGCCACAGGCCAGCATCATTCTGAATGGAGAAAAATTGAAGGCATTCCCTCTAAGATCTGGTACAAGACAGGGATGCCCTCTCTCACCACTTGTGTTCAACATAGTCCTCGAAACACTGGCCAGAGCAAATAGGCAGACGAAAGAAATTAAAGGCATAAAAATAGGAAAAGAAGAACTTAAATTATCACTATTTGCAGATGATATGATTCTATACCTAGCAGACCCAAAAGGGTCTACAAAGAAGCTATTAGAGCTAATAAATGAATTCAGCAAAGTGGCAGGATATAAGATCAACACGCATAAATCAAAGGCATTCCTGTATATCAGCGACAAATCCTCTGAAATGGAAATGAGGACAACTACTCCATTCACAATATCCCCCCAAAAAATAAAATACTTGGGAATCAACCTAACAAAAGAGGTGAAAGATTTATACAATGAAAATTACAGAACCCTAAAGAAAGACATAGAAGAAGACCTTAGAAGATGGAAAAATATACCCTGCTCACGGATAGGCAGAACTAACATCATCAAAATGGCGATATTACCAAAAGTCCTATATAAGTTCAATGCAATGCCAATCAAAATCCCAACAGCATATCTTGTAGAAATCGATAAAAGAATCATGAAATTCATATGGAATAATAAAAGACCCAGAATAGCAAAAACAATACTAAGCAGGAAGTGTGAATCAGGTGGTATAGCGATACCAGACTTCAAACTATACTACAGAGCAATAGTAACAAAAACAGCATGGTACTGGTACCAAAACAGGCGGGTGGACCAATGGTACAGAATAGAGGACACAGTAACCAATCCACAAAACTACAACTATCTTATTTTTGATAAAGGGGCTAAAAGCATGCAATGGAGGAAGGATAGCATCTTCAACAAATGGTGCTGGGAAAACTGGAAATCCATTTGCACCAAAATGAATCTGAATCCCTATCTCTCGCCATGCACTAAAGTTAACTCAAAATGGATCAAGGAGCTTGATATTAAATCAGAGACATGGCATCTGATAGAAGAAAAAGTTGGTTATGATCTACACGCTGTGGGATCGGGCTCCAAATTCCTCAATAGGACACCCATAGCGCTAGAGTTAACATCTAGAATCAACAAATGGGACTTACTCAAACTAAAAAGTTTTTTCTCAGCAAAAGAAACAATAAGAGAGATGAACAGGGAGCCTACATCCTGGGAACAAATCTTTACTCCACACACTTCAGATAGGCCTAATAACCAGAATATACAAAGAACTCAAAAAATTAGACAATAAGATAACAAATAACCCAATCAGTAAATGGGCCAAGGACCTGAACAGACACTTCTCAGAGGAGGACATACAATCAATCAACAAGTACATGAAACAATGCTCACCATCGCTAGCAGTCAGAGAAATGCAAATCAAAACTACCCTAAGATACCATCTCACTCCAGTAAGACTGGCAGCCACTATGAAGTCAAACAACAATAAGTGCTGGAGAGGATGCGGGGAAAAGGGCACTCTTGTTCATTGCTGGTGGGACTGCAAATTGGTGCAGCCAATTTGGAAAGCAGTATGGAGATTTCTTGGAAAGCTGGGAATGGAACCACCATTTGACCCAGCTATTCCCCTTCTCGGTCTATTCCCTAAAGCCCTAACAAGAGCATGCTACAGGGACACTGCTACATCGATGTTCATAGCAGCTCAATTCACGATAGCAAGACTGTGGAACCAGCCTAGATGCCCTTCAATAGATGAATGGATAAAAAAAATGTGGCATTTATATACTATGGAGTATTACTCTGCATTAAAAAATGACAAAATCATAGAATTTGGAGGGAAATGGATGGCATTAGAGCAGATTATGCTAAGTGAAGCTAGTCAATCTTTAAAAAACAAATACCAAATGACTCCTTTGATATAAGGGGAGTAAACAAGGACAGGGTAGGGACGAAGAGCTTGAGAAGAAGATTTACATTAAACAGGGATGAGAGGTGGGAGGGAAAGGGAGTGAGAAGGGAAATTGCATGGAAATGGAAGGCGATCCTCAGGGTTATACAAAATGTCATATAAGAGGAAAGGAGGGGCAAGACAAGATAATACAAATGGAAGTAATGATTTACAGTAGAAGGGGTAGAGAGAGAAAAGGGGAGGGGAGGGGAGGGGAGGGGGGATAGTAGAGAATAGGACAGACAGCAGAATACATCAGACACTAGAAAGGCAATATGTCAATCAACGGAAGGGAAACTGATGTGATACAGCAATTTGTATACGGGGTAAAAGCGGGAGTTCATAATCCACGTGAATCAACCGTGTAATATGATGTATTAAGAACTATGTAATGTTATGAACGACCAATAAAAATAAATAAATAAATAAATAAATAAATTAAATCCTAAAATTGAAAACACAAATATTTGTATAATATTTATGGAAACAAAACAAAGACATAAGGTTATGTCTTTGTTTTGTTTCCATAAATACCAGGTTGAGAGTAATAGAATAGGATGATATCAAATAGTGACATTAATAAGATATTACAATTTTAAGCAATGAACTCAAGGAACTATAATACTTAAAAGAATCTGAATTAGTTTTCTATCGCTACGTAACAAATTGCTATTGGATGATCATTTGGAAGTTGAAGCTCACATTCAAATGTGTTTGAGTTCACACAGACACAACATATCGGAATCTATGGGACACATTGAAAGCAGTTCTAAGAGGAAAATTCATTGCTTGGAGTGCATTCCTTAAAAAAAGAAAAAACCAACAAATAAATGATCTCATACTTCATCTCAAAATCCTAGAAAAAGAAGAGCAAAACAACAGCAAAAGAAGTAGAAGGCAAGAAATAATTAAAATCAGAGCTGAAATTAATGAAATTGAAACAAAAGAAACAATTGAAAAAAATTGACAAAACTAAAAGTTGGTTCTTTGAAAAAATAAATAAAATTGACAGACCCATAGCCATGCTAGCGAAGAGAAGAAGAGACAGAACTCAAATTACTAGCATACGGGATGAAAAAGGCAATATCACAACAGACACTTCAGAAATACAGAAGATAATCAGAAATTACTTTGAATCCTTATACTCCAATAAAATAGAAGATAGTGAAGGCATAGATAAATTCCTTGAGTCTTATGATCTGCCCAGATTGAGCCAGGAGAATATAGACAACCTAAACAGACCAATAACAATAGAGGAAATAGAAGAAACCATCAAAACATTACCAACTAAGAAAAGCCCAGGACCGGATGGGTATACAGCAGAGTTTTACAAAACCTTTAAAGAGGAACTAACACCAATACTTTTCAAGCTATTTCAGGAAATAGAAAAAGAGGGAGAACTTCCAAATTCGTTCTACGAGGCCAACATCACCCTGATTCCGAAACCAGACAAAGACACTTCAAAGAAAGAAAACTACAGACCAATATCTCTAATGAACCTAGATGCAAAAATCCTCAATAAAATTCTGGCGAATCAGATACAAAAACATATCAAAAAAATTGTGCACCATGATCAAGTAGGATTCATCCCTGGTATGCAAGGCTGGTTCAATATACGGAAATCAATAAATGTTATTCACCACATCAATAGACTTAAAAATAAGAACCATATGATCATCTCGATAGATGCGGAAAAGCATTCGACAAAGTACAGCATCCCTTTATGTTCAAAACTCTCGAAAAACTAGGGATAACAGGAACATACCTCAACATTGTAAAAGCAATTTATGCTAAGCCTCAGGCTAGCATCATTCTGAATGGAGAAAAATTGAAGGCATTCCCTCTAAAATCTGGAACAAGACAGGGATGCCCTCTTTTACCACTTCTGTTCAACATAGTTCTGGAAACTATGGCCAGAGCAATTAGACAGACGAAAGAAATTAAAGGCATAAAAATAGGAAAAGAAGAACTTAAATTATCACTATTTGCAGATGATATGATTCTATACCTAGCAGACCCAAAAGGGTCTACAAAGAAGCTATTAGAGCTAATAAATGAATTCAGCAAAGTGGCAGGATATAAGATCAACACGCATAAATCAAAGGCATTCCTGTATATCAGCGACAAATCCTCTGAAATGGAAATGAGGACAACTACTCCATTCACAATATCCCCCCAAAAAATAAAATACTTGGGAATCAACCTAACAAAAGAGGTGAAAGATTTATACAATGAAAATTACAGAACCCTAAAGAAAGACATAGAAGAAGACCTTAGAAGATGGAAAAATATACCCTGCTCACGGATAGGCAGAACTAACATCATCAAAATGGCGATATTACCAAAAGTCCTATATAAGTTCAATGCAATGCCAATCAAAATCCCAACAGCATATCTTGTAGAAATCGATAAAAGAATCATGAAATTCATATGGAATAATAAAAGACCCAGAATAGCAAAAACAATACTAAGCAGGAAGTGTGAATCAGGTGGTATAGCGATACCAGATTTCAAACTATACTACAGAGCAATAGTAACAAAAACAGCATGGTACTGGTACCAAAACAGGCGGGTGGACCAATGGTACAGAATAGAGGACACAGAAACCAATCCACAAAACTACAACTATCTTATTTTTGATAAAGGGGCTAAAAGCATGCAATGGAGGAAGGATAGCATCTTCAACAAATGGTGCTGGGAAAACTGGAAATCCATATGCAACAAAATGAAACTGAATCCTTTTCTCTCGCCATGCACAAAAGTTAACTCAAAATGGATCAAGGAGCTTGATATCAAATCAGAGACATGGCATCTGATAGAAGAAAAAGTTGGCTACGATCTACATGCTGTGGGGTCGGGCTCCAAATTCCTCAATAGGACACCCATAGCACAAGAGTTAACATCTAGAATCAACAAATGGGACTTACTCAAACTAAAAAGTTTTTTCTCAGCAAAAGAAACAATAAGAGAGGTAAATAGGGAGCCTACATCATGGGAACAAATCTTTACTCCTCACACTTCAGATAGAGCCCTCATATCCAGAGTATGCAAAGAACTCAGAAAATTAGACAATAAGATAACAAATAACCCAATCAACAAATGGGCCAAGGACCTGAACAGACACTTCTCAGAGGAGGACATACAATCAATCAACAAGTACATGAAAAAATGCTCACCATCTCTAGCAGTCAGAGAAATGCAAATCAAAACCACCCTAAGATACCATCTCACTCCAGTAAGATTGGCAGCCACTATGAAGTCAAACAACAATAAGTGCTGGAGAGGATGTGGGGAAAAGGATACACTTGTACATTGTTGGTGGGACTACAAATTGGTGCAGCCAATTTGGAAAGAAGTATGGAGATTTCTTGGAAAGCTGGGAATGGAACCACCATTTGACCCAGCTATTCCCCTTCTGGGTCTATTCCCTAAAGACCTAAAAAGAGTATGCTACAGGGACACTGCTACATGGATGTTCATAGCAGCACAATTCACAATAGCAAGACTGTGGAATCAACCTAGATGCCCTTCAATAGACGAATGGATAAAAAAAAAATGTGGCATTTATACACAATGGAGTATTACTCTGCATTAAAAAATGACAAAATCATAGAATTTGGTGGGAAATGGATGGCATTAGAGCAGATTATGCTAAGTGAAGCTAGCCAATCCCTAAAAAACAAATGCCAAATGTCTTCTTTGATATAAGGAGAGTAACTAAGAACAGACTAGGGAAGAAGAGCACGAGAAGAAGACCAACATTAAACAAGGATGAGAGGTGGGAGGGAAGGGGAGAGAGAAGGGAAATTGCATGGAAATGGAAGGAGACCCTCAGGGTTATACAAAATTACATACAAGAGGAAGTGAGGGGAAAGGGAAAAATAATACAAGGGGGAGGAATGAATTACAGTAGAGGGGGTAGAGAGAGAAGAGGGGAGGGGAGGGGAGGGGAGGGGGGATAGTAGAGGATAGGAAAGGCAGCAGAATACAACAAACATGAGTATATCAATATGTAAATCAATGGAAGTGTAACTGATGGGATTCTGCAAGCTGTATATGGGGTAAAATTGGAGTTCATAACCCGCTTGAATCAAAATGTGAAATATGATATATCAAGAACTATGTAATGTTTTGAACAACCAACAATAAAAAATAAATAAAAAAAGGAAGACTCAACTTTTCCAATCATAAGTGCACTTAAAATACGAAGTTGTGTGCCTACTCTAGTTGTGTGCTTATTCTATGTATTTCTGCCACTAGTTAGTAGCTTAAGACTCCAAATTTTAAAAAGACCCACGAAAACACGCTTTCTGTTCCAAAGACAAGACAGAGAAATAGAACTTTGTGCCCGTGTCTAGTATTCTGCTTAAACACACTGACCATTTACACTGACCATTGAAATTTATTTTGGGGGTCAGCACTATTGAGAAATACAGATTACCTACTTCTCTGTGATGAGAAAGGAAGGAAAAGGACTTAATAATTAATATGCTTTAATCAAGAAAAAAGAGTTCTGTTCCTAGAATATAAATCCCATCAGAATAACCTTGGCACTCCTCTACCTTTGAGATTATTATGGCAGCAAAGTAGTGGATGGCGCTCTCTCTAGAATGAAAACAAAAATTAACCAGAAACAAAAAACTTCAATAATAGTCATTTTTATCTTTCACATTCAACACTAGTAGTATGGAAGTGCAAGACTCAGGAGTTATAAATAGTGTCTATCTTTATCATAAGAGTTAATGCCAATCAAAATAAGTTGAGGTTCACTACTGTTAGAAGTTACTTAAATGTGTGCCTGTTTTAAAGAGCTGCCTTCATCCAGCTGACTGATAAGCCTTTCATGGGCCTAAGAGAGTAATTGTTAGCATTATAAAACTTTAAATTTGTAATCTTACCCTTATTCAATTCACTTGATTGAAATGAGGGGAAATAAGTATATTGAACATTGCTGAGGAATAAAAGAATTCAGGACAGGTTTTTTAAAATAATTTTTTCACTTTCATCTGCAATGAATTGATCATTAAAATTGTTTCATAAAGTTTATGAGCAGAATTATACAACCTAGTAATGAAATGCAAATATCTCTGTTCATTAAGGCTCAACTGTTTCATCAATTTTGCATACATAGTTCAGCAGGGACTGATAATTATTTTGCAATGTGAAAAAATGTTTATTAAGTATCAGTATGAAGCAGTTAGGTGTATCCAATTATACCCCTATAATGCAATTTTACAAAGTGATTTGATTTTTATTTATTACTTCATGGTCTTGGTTTTACTGGACTTGAAGAGTTTGGCATATTTTCAAAGTGAATTACAAGTGATGAAAACAAATAAACATCCAAACAGTCTTTAAAATTAGGAATCTGATTTTGATATTGTATGATATAATACTCTTTAAGATTATATGAAGAAATGTCACTGAATATTTGATTGTTTATATAAATATATTTCATTTGATTGAATTCCTCTACCAATTTGAACCAGCCTAGCATTTTTATTTTAATATTAGAATATTTGGTTTGGTAAATTAAATGTGCCTGATTGCTTTTTCAACTTTGTAATACCAATATTGTTATAAAATAAAGTATACTAAAGGGAAAAGTTGCAATATCAGGATGTATTTTTCAAATAAGTGGTATTTCTCCTATAATCAATATAAAGAAATGTTTTCTTTGTACTTCCAAATAATAACATTCATTTAAAAAAACATCGTGGTTATTTAGTAAGGGTGTCAGCCCAATCATTGAATGACCTTCTGTGGGGAAGACCTAGAATTACATCTTATTCTTTAAAACAATCATCTCCAATCAGTTTTTACTAACTTATTCCTAAATTCGTAGAAATTTTCCTTCTTCCTTCAACCCCAAATCACCCTCCACAAACAAAACTGTAACCCAGCAGATGACTAGACCACCATGGGGTAGATTTGGCCTTCTCACTAGCTCTTTATCTTCATTCATCATGTTTTCCATTCTGATTATATAGTCCATCTGTTTTTTGAGGTAGACATTATTCCTGTGTAGCTAATTTTTCCCATATATTCTCTATCTCTCGTTAACATCATCAATCTTCTACTCCTGGCTTATTTGCCCCTTTTCTCAAACACACACGATATTTCTCATTAAAAATGCTAAGAAACAAAACCCCTATTTTATTTTGTTTTCCCCTTCAGTATATGTTGCTTTGTATTTTCTTTTTCAGCCATTGTCCTTAAGTAAATGACTCAAGCCAGGTGTGGTGGTACACACCTGTAATTCCAGCAACTTGGGGCTAAGGCAGGGAGATAATAAGTGCGAAGCCAACTTGAGACCCTGTCTCAAAATAAAAAACAAAAAGGACTAGGGATGTAGCTCAGTGGTGGCATGCCCCTGAGTCCCTGGATTCAATCTCTGGTACCACAAGAAAAAAATAAAGTAATAATAATAACAAACTATTCAATTTCCTTACCCTTTCCTTTCTGCCTAAAAATCTGGAATCTACTTTTCAACTGAACCACTCTGTGAAAGCTACCATCTGGAGATCATCTCTTTCATCCTAGTTGGGTTGAAGCCCATTTCTCCATCCTCACTTTAAACTTGCTTCCTCTTTCGGTGCTGCCAATTAGTTCCTACCTTTTGACGCTCTCTTTATTTCTGTGATATTTCATGCTTCTGGCTCTTCTAATTCTCTAATCATGATTCCTTTGTTCTCTGGCTGGTTTTACTTCCTCTTTAAATCTCCTTAATATTTATTGAACTCTACCACAAATAAAAGTCAAAGGCATGATTGTGAAGCTTCATAAATTCCATAAATGTTTACAAAGCACACACTCCAGTGTAATCAGCACTCACATTAAGAAATAGAATATTACCACCATCCCAGAGACCAGTCTCTAGCCCACTCTAAGCCTTCCATTTGTCTCCATCAACAAGTACCTTTTATGAATTCCATTATCATCTCTCTGTTGACAAATTCCACAGTGTAGTTTCAAGGTCTGATGTATTGCTTGAAATCTCTGGCTCCTTCTTTCTTATCTCTTATGTAGGCAGACATTAGAATCTAATAATATGTTTTCAGTATCTTCAATTGTTTACTTCTTTCCATCCCTATGTTACCATTACAGTTTAGACCAGGGTCCAGAACTTATGACCTGAAGGCCAACTGCAGCCCCTCTGCCTGTTTTTGGAAATAAATTTTACTGGGACATAGCCAGGCTCATTCATTTACCTATTAGGTGTGACTGGTTTCTTGATAAATAGGCAGTCAGGAGAGTAGTTGCCACAGAAACCATATGGTTTGAAAAGCCCAAAATATTTATAATCTTGCCCTTTACAGAAAAAGAATACATCATTGGTTTAGGCGTTCACTATTTTACATTAGATTTCTGTTAACTTCCAATTTGGTTATATACATTCCAGTTTGCTGTTCCTGCTGTCTTTGGATAACTCAAGACTACTCAAATATTTTTCATATTCATCATAAATTCCCTTGTTCAGGATAGGGTCAAAGTTCTCTTCTTAGCAATCAAAACCTTTATTACAAGAAAAAGTAAAACTATAGACGTTAAATAATGGAGCAGACACATACAACATTCAAGCCACATGCCCCTGCTTCTTTCCTCAATATCTGTACTTCTATTTTTTTGTATACTTTAATCCTGTACATACCTGCTGCATCATCCTTAAAGAAAAGGGGACATTACATACCATGTTCCTGAATGTCCTCTTTCTTTCCTAAAATCTTAGCCAATTTAAGGGAACAATGAGAGCAAGTCTGGGATGGAATGTCCAGGTATGCTTTGTCTTGAACACTGACTTCCTTATGCACACAGGGAGCTAGGGCAAGCTAGTGGTATCTGCAGATAGCTACTTTCTTGCACACACTCCAGGACCGCTGCTCCTTGAGATGCTGGTCATACAAGCAAACTAAGCAGCTAATGCTGATGATGTCACCACTTCTTAACCTCATATATAAAACTACACTCTTGAGTGGGGACTGGTGTGGAGCTGAGGGCACTGTGGCAAGCAAACATGTCACTTGGTTAGCCTGCTGCCACCAGACAAAAAAATGTGAGGGACAGAGGTGTTCTCTTCTAGAGCAGTGTCATGGTGGATAGAGGTATTGCTTCACAAGGTACCATGGAGGATGGAGATGCTAGGAGTTCAGCCTGTCACCAATGGGCTCCTTTTGAAGCAGTCACTAATCTCTTACAAGCTTTCCCCAATAAATCTTATGTCTTGCATGCTGTCTCCAGGCACTTTCTTTCGTCATTCAGTAACCCACTCTACTGCCCTGGCACAACTAGGCTGTGTGAAAACTCAATGTATGCTGATATCTTTGACTTCTGGGTTTCATGAGTAAACTGTTACTAGCAATCAGAATTCTAGTTCAGAAATCATGCTACAGTTTTTCTTATCATGGCAGTCTCAGCAAACTGCAGTTTTGGCTTTACTCTTAGCCTTAGTAGGGATTAGAAGCTAAAATGCAGGTGATTGGACAACTGGTGAGAAGAATGTCTTAGCCCAGTCTGTACTGCTACAACAGAATATCTGAGAGTTGGTAATTTATAACAAACAGAAGCTCATTGATTCACATTCCTGGAAACTGAAATGTCCAAGATCAAAGCACTGACACGTGGCAAGGGCTTCTTACATCCCATTGTGGAAGACAGAGGCCAAGAGAGGGAGAGGGAGACAGATGGACAGACAAGCAGGAAGACAAAAGGAGGACAAACCTGTACTTTTATAATGACCCTAGTACTCCTAAAAGCATTAAGCCATTCATGAGGGCAGAGCCATGATGGACTAATCACCTCTAAAGGTCCCATCTCTTAATGTTGTTACTGTGACATTTAAATTTACACATGAGTTTGGAAAGGGACAGACATTCAAACCATAGTAAAGAAAACTCTACAGAATATTTTAGCTCAAAACACCTTTACTTTGATATATTAAATCACTTCAATTTATCATTCTAGGTACAGTGACTTAGAAATGGCCTATTTACATTCAGTACATACATTTTCACCATTGACAGAATATTTATTTGCCTAGTACTTATTCAATGTGTCTTAAAAATCACATGCTGAGTTTTTTTTCTTTTTAATCATTTTTTTTTCTGGTCTCCAAAGCTAAAAATAGAGTTTATTATAAACAACCACAAAATACAATTTAGAAGAAATTGAATTCAAATGAAATATAAAACCTCCAAGTAATATACAGGCACACAGATAGAGATCATGATCAAAAAAGCAAAACAAAACAAAAACTTCATGAGAGTTAAATCTGCAAATTGTTAAAAAAAAAAAAAACTAACCAAGGATCAAAACTAACATGCACCATTTTCCATGAAAGGCCACTATAAACAACTTCCCAATTTCTTCATCTCACTTACAAGAAGAAATCTCATATTCAACGGATCTAAATGCTTGGTTTGAAGTTCTCAGGACTCAGAATTGCATGGTCCCCTCCAGAGAGAAAGCAAGCATTATCCTGAGAGCATGCAGTCAAGAATGAAAGGATTGCCGGCCTCAGGCTTACATCAGGCAAGGCAATTTTCCTACAAAAGGGCTGCCCTAGAATATATTCTAAAAAGTTCATTGTGACCCAAGGACACTTGGCCAAGTTGGTCTAGTAACATTACCATCTTTTAAATCCAAATAATAAAAATAATAAACTGAGGATCCAAGTGAGTGGGCACAGAACCTCCAGCATTCAGACAATGAGAGACCTTATTCTAGTTCAGGCTTCTTGAAGCCTTAACAACATCAATGCATGCACAAACACCATCAACATCATAAATTATAAATATGTAGCATCTATTTTTTAAGGTCGTGTTTCTTCTTTCCTGCTATTTTCATATTATTTCAGTGTCTTGGAGCACAAAACTCTAAACCATACAAATTCACCGATCCTTAGGGCTTTGTGGCGAGGATGAAGCAAAAGACTACAGAGATTTAAATGGCCTCTGAGACAGTACAGCCAACTGTGATTTCTATGTGTTCATGGTAGAAAATTGAAATTTGTTGATTACTTCAGAATGCTCTGCTTAATCTCCTTCTTGCACTCTCAAGACTTAAGAATCACCTTCTTTCAAGGGCTTTTGGGCCTCTATTCACCACCTGAGGGAGGAAACAGGAAGGTGAAGGCCCAGAGCGAACGTAAATTTCACCTGGGTTCTGCTCCAACAGGCTTCTTGTCATTTAGCAGCACAGTGAATTTTAATATGATTCTTACTGCAACTCAATGGCTTACTTTTAATCTTCAGTCTTTGAGAGGTATTGATCAGATTCACCAGGTCATGGAGGTGTCCTTGCTATAGGTACCAGTGCTTCTGAGGAGTAGCACATTCTTCTTGGGCTTACATTCTTAAGTTATTTTATTTTCTCTATGAAAAATATTCCTGATTTTAATTTTCAAGTTTTTCTGTTTCATCCTGACTGCTAGTACCCTTAAATTAACTTCCAAAATATTGTCATTTACAATAACTGATCAACTTAATCATTTAGGTATCCAATACATGTCCAGAATTTCTATTCAGAAGCACTCATTCATCATTCTTTCAAACTGCATGTTCTAGGGAACTACACAGTCAGTGAGCTCAGAGCTGAGAACATCGTGATCAATAAAGCTAACCACAATGTTTGTCTCTGTGGAGCTCAGAGCTTAGTAGGAAGATACAGGCACTAATCAAATAATCATAAAACAAATGTGGCATTGCTACTACATCAAATGCCATGCACAAGAGGCATACTGCAGCATGAGGAACACATCATGATGCTCTTTTGAGGTAGTGATATTGGAACATAGTTCTGAAAGATGAGTAAGAGTCAAACTAGGCAAAGGGTGCAGAGGGGAAAATACTAGATACAACAGATATCATGATGAAGACCTCATGCCAGACAGGTACCTGGGGGATATGGGAATTTAAAGGAAGTCAAGTGTGGCTGAAGCAGAGGGAACAAGGGAGATCTGGTTAGAAGAAGGAGCTGAGTTCTATTGATTCTGCCTTCAAACTCTTTTTTCATTGTGTTCATTTCTGCTTCCTTATAAACCTTCTTGGGAGTAGAATCTAATACAAGTCTCTCCTAAAGTTGTGTCTCTCTCTCCTGTCTGCTCTTATTACCTCACTCTTGCCCCTTACAACTGATTGTCTGTAGTGTTGCCAGTGATCTTTTTTCAAATGAAAATGACATGATATCACTTCTCCACTTAACACAAGACAGTGGCATTCCTCTTTTCATAGGATGGTGGGACTGGCAGCACTGCCCAAATGCCTTCTCACCTGCATTCTAGGTAGTCCCTGGAATGCAGGTAAGAAGGCATGGCCAATGGTCACTTCTGGCAACCAGTTGTGGCTTTTTAAAAGATTGCCTCAGCAACAAAAATCCCACCTCCACTAGATTTTTCCTCCCCTCATTTATATGTTTTTTATGGCATCCTCTCCTCTTTCTTCCTGATGGTAGATTGCATTATTTGCTCCAATTTTTCACTCATCTCCATAGCCAAACATTTCCCCCTGCAACCTTAGAGCCCCTGCTATAGAAGTTGTGTGTACTTCTCCATTCTTTGCCTTTGAGCTTGACCCTGTCACCTGTTTCAGCTAATGGGACATCAAGGAAGCCAGGACTTGAAGTTTTCTTCTGTGGTTAGGCTACCGCCACTGCGAAAAGAACTAATCAAGGTTAGCCTACTGATACTAGAAAGATGACACATGCAGAGCAGATCCTCAGCAGATATACTCAGCCAAGCCAATGTCACATGAAAAATAATGATTTTAGTCAATAGGTGTCTATAGTCTATAGGTGACAGGTGTCACTGAGGGGCTTTGTTGTTGTTATTATTATTATCTGTTACACTAACCAATAAAACATCAATAGGTATGAGTTGTTTTAAAATGGAAAATGCAAAGTATGTCATGTTTTTTGTCCAAACCAATAAAACACAATCAATAATACTGATAAACACAGAAATATTTTTACAGATGATGATTTTTAACTACCTGGAAGAAATTAGTGATAAATAGAAAGGTTACTTGTCATTTTAAATCTGGCTGATCATGAGCAAGACATTTTAAGCCCCTGGTATGTACTGTATTCCTCATCTTTGAAATTAGAGAAATGAACTCAGCAGGGAATATTAGGTAGATTTCTGTTGAGAACTGACTTCTGCTGGTGGTTGTGACTTCCTCAGGACTATGCTGACAATGATCCTAGGGCCCATTCAGGTTCAGCTAGACAGTGTCAAATTAGCTGGGTCTTTCCTGGACGAGAAAGGAGGGACTTGTGAAGCTAATGTATTTCTCATCTGTGTATTAGAGGATTTCTAACATTCTTTCCCGTGTGACATAGTCAATGAATGGAAAGAGACAAAATAAGTGAGCTCTAACTGCAGACCCAGGCAATCAAGTATTACCTATTCTTTTTGGCTTTCTGCATGTTGTGTGACAGTTTAATAAAGAATTATAATTGTGGGCTGAGGATGTGGCTCAGGGTAGAGCCCTTTCCTAACATGCATGAGACCCAGAGTTTATTCCTCAGCACCACAAAGAGAGAGGGGGGCAGGGAAGGAAGGGCAAGAAAAGAGAGAGAAGGGAAAAATTTTAAATTATTTTATACTTGTAGTAGCTCCAAAGTTCAGGGCTCACTCAACAGAATTATAACCCAAAAGCCTTTTGATTATAAGCAACAAACACAAAATGTCCAGGAAATGTTGTTGACTTCTTTCATGGCCAGATTTGTGGTCTCAAAAAGTTATGTTATAGAACTTAGGAGGCCTTTTCTACCACTCAGTTCAGCTGTCCTTGAGGTCTCTACATAGTGATCCTGGCAGCACTGGACTCCTTTAACAGTTTCAGAAAAGAAAAAAAAAATGAATCTCATTGGCCCTAATTGGCCCACCTTGAGCTCACTCCTTAACCAACCTCTACTTCCAGGAGGAGGATTACACTGGCCAAGCCAAGGACATTGCTTGTGCCTTCATAAATTTATTATAGTTGATTTTATTTTCTTCCCTACATTATTTTTATATATTCTGAATTATCTACAATGACCATATGATATTTTTATAACAAGAAAGATTTAGACATAATTTGTAAAAAGAATACAGAAAAGGAGGGAGCATAAGATCTAATTCACTCTTCTTTTGGATAATATATGACATTAATATCTTTGAACCTGCCTGTTACAGTCAGTTCTTGCAAGATGAGATCTTAGACTTTCTCAGTTTTTCAAGCATGATGCTACAAATGGAGGTTTCTTTTGATCTATGCTGTTCTTCGTTCTGCTAAAAATAATGTTTGCATAAAATTTACTAGACTGTCTGACAAGAGACAATTTGCTTTAAAATGAGCTTGATGTAGTAACAAAAGATCCTGGATGTATTGATCTATTTCTTTGTTCTACAGAGAGGACTCAGTTATTCTTGTGTTTTATATGCCACTATTGTTTGTAGGATTAAAAGTTGCTTCTAAGTATAGAACTTCCACAAAAACTTTGGGACAAACAAAAAGACAAAGTTAATTATATAAATTCAGGAAGCCTGGTGTACCCAAAACTAATCTATGGTATAATAAGCAGCCTTAACAATACTAACTTTTAATATGTATTGTTGATCCAGTGCCAAGTACTGTAGGAGATTTCCTCCAGAACTGAAGTGCATTGTTCAGCTCTTGGAATGAATTCTTAAGGCCTCTCACTATATAAGAACCAGGAAATAAGATCCCAGTTAACATGGAATGGATTTGCAGTTAACAGTGTACTTATAACAGTGTGAATTACTTTAGTTTCAGACCATAGACCACTCAGGTCAATCTATGTCCTACTTACCTTCTGAATATTGTACCAGTCCATTCCCTGTACAGCTCAAACATTCATAGGCAGATTCTATATTTTACTGTAATATAAATAACCTACTCTGTAAGCACTACTTTGCTTGACTCAAACACACAAATATATTTAAAGTAGCACACCTTACTACCACTTTGAACAGAACTCCCAGGTAAAAAATATTAAATATAGAGAGTTCACCCCAGAACAGTCCTGGTCATTTGTCCTTGAGATTCTAAGGCCATATGCATTCGCCTTGCTGGAGATAAGACATAAGCACAGATAAATTTGACTGACAATGACATTTTTCATATTTTTCAGTCACCATACTTCACTTTGCAACACACTGCAATGACTCCTCCATTCTCAGGATACTCTTCCTTGAGACCTTTCTCCAAACGCTAATGCTGCTCCCTTCACTTTTACCTCTGCCTTCAGTCCTGGTCACTCCAGTTCTACCTCCTCAGTCCTGCCTCACCTAAGATGAAGGTAAAAATTTACCATTTGAAAAGGCACTTGCACTTGCCTCTTTTCACATTTTACAACATTTTACTTTTTGGGGGGTGGGAGGGGTGCTGCTTTTATTTCCTAAGTCAACACCCTAACCAAGAGCAATGGATGAAAATGTTGGCATATTAGTGGGTTAGTAAGCAAAAACAATATATATACATGATAGATAGATATATGTATATATATTCATACGATTCGCATATCTATGTAAAATATAGATTTTAAGGTGTTCAAATAACACAAAGATAATATCTGAAGACATATATGTATTAAAAACTATTTCACCTGCACAAATTTTCCTCAAATACCTATACAAACATATATTTAAATTTCATTCTGGGCAAAACCAATAAAAATTAAATCAATAATTAAATCTGAACCAAAGAAAATTTGTTTTTCAGAGATAGCCAAAACTTCAAAATTGAAGATTAAAATTCACCTCCATTATTGGTTTTCTTTTTTAAAGCAATGTGAAGATCGAAAAGTAAAAATATATAAGGACTGATCCTATATAGATTAATTCTATCTGTCCAGTGTGCTATTTCATCTACAAAAAACTGCAACTGAAATCTGTTATGTTTTGAATGAACTACAAGAGTCACAGCACTCTGTCACACTGAAAAATAATGTTATGTGGCACTTAGGACCTCTACATTTCTATAGTTTAGGTTCAATACCTAACAAATCCCATCAGTATGTACAACTATACCAATAAAAAATGTGGAAATAAAGAATCTAGGGACAAAATAAAAGATTATATTATGAACAAAGAATCTTTAATACAGAAACTGTTTATTTTAAAAATGATACTGATTTTGGATTAGAATGGATTTTCCAGTTTGTAGATATGGAAGCATCCTTTTCATCTCTGCTTTTAATTCTTATGTTCTTATACCAACATTTGTTAACAGTCCAACCATTTTTTGCTTGTTCTTTTTTTAACTGCATGTGGAAGCATAGAAAAGCAAAGGAGTTATTAAAATTATTAAAAATCTGGAAAAATCAACCTCATTTAAAGCAGTAAGTTAAAAATTGAGTCAAGAGACTTCCCCATTCTGATTATTATACACAAAAGGCAAGTTTATTACCTTCAAGAACTGCAAATTAGCTATACTAAATTTTAAACTGTAAACTAGAATCCTTTTTTATTCATGCACATCCAAATTTTTCCATGGGTTAGTAATACCCAGAGTAAAAGAAAATAATATGTAGAAATTATTAAAATACTTATGGTCTTAGCTAGACATGATGATGCATACCTGTAATTCCAGTGGCTCAGGAGGCTGAGGCAGGAGGATCATGGGTTCAGAGCCAGTCTCAACAACTTAGAGAGGCCCTAAGCAAGTTAGTGAGACCTTGTTGCTAAGTAAAATATAAAAAAGGGCCGGGGATGCATCTCAACAGTTAAGCACCTCTGCGTTCAATCACCAGTAACCCCCCCAAAAAAATGTTTATGAAATTATTTCATATATAAAAGTGGTGAATTAGAATATGTCATGTAATAATTATGAACAGATACAGACAAGGCTTAGGAACTAATGTGGAAAAAATTAAAAGTTGTGATTGAGTAATAAGATTAGGAGTAATTACATTTTTCTGGAGGTTGGTAATAATTATTTTAATTAAAAAGAACAAAATTAATGTTTTTATATTTAGCTGCAACTGATATTAACAGATATTCAATGTGCTTTCAATCAAATTGTGGAAAGTCATAATGTCAACCATCTTTCATCTCTTAAACAACTAATAATAAAACATAAATTCCCCTTTTAAAACTTCCTTTGTTTATCATTTTTAATCTGACTTCCAAGTTTCTTCTTAGTGAATGCTATCCACCAATGAGTTGACTAATTTTCTTTCAATTCAGGGCAGCTATTTCTATTATTCAAGTTATACTATATACATAATGCTACTAATTATATACAACACATTTTTTCACGACATTATCAGTAGAAAGCAAATATATACACATCTCTACCCAATTTCAATTTCATTTAGTTTACAAAACATCACTCTAACTAGAAATATGTATATGTTGAATTTACTTTAATTTTGTGACTAGAAAGGAAAATAAAAGTTTTTATGAGATAATGTAAAGGACTTATGTAAAAATATGTAATTTGTTACCCAGACTTATGAAACATTCATAGAGATATAGATGTACAGATGTACATATATAGATTTAAATATTCTTTTAGTACTCAGTGTCATAAATAGGGAGGAAAAATCTTGCTGCAACCATGAAAGAGAATTTCTGATACATGCTAAGGTCTGACATTCCAATGAAGACACTAGGAGGATGCAGAACCTTGTGTGTCAGTCCACACAAACTTCCTGCCAGACAACTACCAGAGGTCATGCCCTTGATCTGAGGAACATTCCCTAGAGGTCCTTGTCTTCTTTATTAGTGAAGCCCATCACCACCATCAGAGCCCTTGTGGCTCTGCTTTACCAAGCCACTGCCACCTAGTCAATATAAAGGTACACCTTAATTCCCCTTGAGTTCTTAAAATTGACTGTCACATCACAGAAAAAAATGGGGAGTTTGATTTGTTTTTTTACCAGCTTTGTCCCCCAGGAGAACCTGTGCATATCAGAAATTAAAGGAAAACAGTAAGTTTTAATGTGCACAGAATCTCATCCACCCCCCACCACACTGAGTTTCTGATACATCTCACAATGGAAAGTACCTCAGTGCACACTTTTAGAACCATCATTTTGTTCTGCACCTCTCCCCTGAGATTGTTGCCATTTTGACTCAAACTCATTCACTTCCGGCCCAGACTCCATTATGATTAATATGTGACTACTTATACTTTTCTTAAATAAAGGTTCTAGAAATTTAATTTCAGAACCTGTGCTAAATAAGAAGAGATAAATGAGCTTAGTAAGGTAAATGGATTACTCATTGGTAAATGGATTACTTGCTCTAGTAATGACTCTTCATAATTATTTGAGCATTTAGAGGCCAGGCATTGTGCTAAATACTTTAATCTCATTTAATCCACACAAACAGCCCATTTGGCAGATTATAACATTTAGATATATTCCAATTCAGGTTTGACTGACTCAAATGCACTAACACCATACTCCATTATCACCCAATAACTATTCTTAATATCCTATCTCCAAACTCAGTTCCCATTCTTAAATTGCCCTGTGCATCATCTCCATGCTCAAGTCATAGGTCCTGTATTTCTATTTATCATGATTCTTCACACAAACCCGAATGTTGGTGATAAAATAGGGTCATTTTTTATGTAAATCAAATAATCTATAAGAAAATGCATTGATAATAATTAAAACTAATAATGGTAATTTATTGTAAGAAAAATTAACAGTGATCAGAAATCACAACCAAGTCAAGATAATGCTGATGATTTACTGCTATGCAAAGTATTTTTTCCCCAAAATTCCATTTATCTGTTGGAATTGGACTCGCTCCAAGTATTAGTGAAATATTTAGATTTTCTTAATGTACTTTAATAATGGGATAACAGTGCTTTAATTATTAATCCTTCATAATTTATTTAACTTGCAAATCAACAATGCTTAGTTGTACCTAAAAAACTGATCAACCTGTATATCATACATTTGCAAGAAACAGAGAAAGATCTTGAAATTTCAATTAAACTCACACCACAGTAGAAAACTCTTGGTTGGTTCTCACATGCCTACCTCTTTTGTCTGATACTCATAAGTCTGTGTTGTATTTTAGTATTTTTCAAATTTTATAAAGTATCCAGTGTATATATTATATGTAGTATACCATTCCCATCAGTGCCCAGAGCAATACTCTATAATCAAATACATTAATATGTATAGTGTAAAATATGCATTATGTGCAATAAAAAAGACTGTAAATAGCTTCAAATCATCTCAAATTAATGCTTGTTGCTGAATGAGTTACAACAAACTTAAGAAAAATATTTTAGTTCTATTGATTTTATACTTTGTGCCTAAGAGATTATAGATAGATAGTGTACCAAGTTGTAGGCTGCATTTAAGAGCTAGAATGTTTGAACCACTCTAGAATTAATAATTACCCAGGGCCCACCTCCATAAGTTTTCTTTAAAAATTCACATATGTTCCTCCAGCCCCCTTATTTTCCCACTTCTACTTAAGAAGCGATATATTCAGGAAGCCTGCGTGTGCTTTTAATTCTTATCAACTTCATTGAGAATTATTTTTCAATAAATAATTTACATACAATTAGCTAAATCATCTGAAGCATACAAACCTGTGAGTTTTGACACTAAAATACACCTGTGAAATTGAGTCCACAATCAAGTTATTAAGCATTTCCATTGTCTCCAAAAGATTCCTCATGTCCCTTTGCAATTCATCCAGTCTCTCCAGGCTCCTCCACAACCCAACCACTCAGCCACTGATCTTTCTGCACATAGATTATTTTGCATTTTATATTAATAGCATCATATGGTATGCACTTGTGTCTCTTCCTTTTGCTTTGAATAATGCTTTTGAAATTCAACCATGTTGTTGCATGCGTCAGCAGTCCTTCTTTTTATTCTTATTATTCTAAAACTCCTAGAACAAAAACAGAGGAAAAGCTCCTCTTTCAGTTCTGTTAATATTTGCTCAATATATTTAGAAGCACAAATTTTGGGTGCATAAATATTTACTGTTATTATATATTCTTGGTTAATTTACCTCTTTGCTTATGCAATGTCCTTCTTTATTTCTTTGGGCAGTTTCTGACTTATAAACTATTTCATCTGATGTACATATGGCCACTCTATTTTGATTGTCATTTACATGGAACATCTTTTTATATCCATTTACCTCCAGTCTATGTTTATCCTTAAGGCTAAAGTGAGTCTCTTTTAGGTAGCACATTGTTGAATCTTATTTGTGTATTTGTGTGTGTGTGTGTGTGTGTGTGTGTGTGTGTATAGTCACTCTCATTTGAAAGGAGAATTTAATCTATATTCAATATTTAAAGTAATTATTGATAGGGAATGGGAATTATTATTGTTGTTGTTGTTGTTATTATTATTATTATTATTATTATTATTATTATATAGGATTTACTATTGCCATTTTGTTCATTGCTCTCTGGTTGATTTATTATTCCCTTGTTCTATTCTTCTTATATTTCTTAATATATTTATGATTTTTTGTAGTGATAAGTTTTGATGCCTTTTTCTTATCTTTTGGGTATCTGCTGTAGTTTTTGTGGTTGCCACAGAGCTTAAAGAAAACATAGCTATGACAGTCATTTTCAGCTTAATTTTAAAACTACACTTTTGATTCACACATGTACATACACATTATGTTTTTTGATGTCACAATCTACACTTTTAAAATTTTTATTCATTAACAATTCCTTTATTAAATACTAGTTATTTCTGGATGTCTATTTCTTTGTGACTTTTATAGTTTGCAATGTTCAAGGAAATATCTATTTCCTCTTGGTGGTTAAATATTTTGGTATAATGCTCTCTCTTTCTAATACTCTCCCTATCCTTTTAGAATCTGTAATGACAACTCCTCTTTCATTACTAATATTACTTTCACATTTTTTCTTTTTGTTTTGGTCACTCTGGTTAGGGATAGTTCAATTTCATGGTTTTTTTAATTAATAGACTTTATTTTTAGTTTTAGACTTATAGAAAAATCAATCAGGAAGTAGAATCCCCATATACTGCATGATTCTCCCAGTTTCACCTTTAGCATTTTGTAATACTATGGGTGCATCTATTACAATTGATGAGCCACTATTGATACATATTAATAACTCAGGTTTATTGCTGACATTAGGACTCACTTTTTTGGGGTTTTAACAAATGTGTGACATGGGTCTATTATTATTGTATCAGAATAGTTTCAGTGCCCTAAAATTCCTTTATGACCCGCTTATTTGTCCAATCCTATATCCCCACAAACCACTGATAACCACTGATCTTTTTACTGTCTTCATAGCTTTGTCTTTTCCAGAATGTCATATGGTATGTCGTCTTTCCAGAAGGGCTTTTGTACTTAGCAATGTGCATGTAAGACTTCTCCATGTCTTTTCATGGCTTAATAGTTCATTTGTTTTATCATGGAAAATTTCATCTTTTTTATGTACCTCAGTTTGTTTATCCATTGACCTACTGATGAACATTTTGGTTGCTTTGCAGTTTGGGTATCTATGAATAAAGCTGCTATAAACATTCACTACTATGCTTTTATGTGGACCCGAGTTTTCAAATAATTTGAAAAAGAGCATGAATGATGAATCACATACTAAGAATATGCTTAGAATTACAAGAAAATGTCAAACTACTGTCTTTCAAAGTAGCTGTGCTTTCCGTTTTTCCCTCCGCCCCCCACCCCAGTGTTGGGGATTGAACCCATGGTGTTGCACATGCTAGGCAAGTGCTCTACCACTGGGCCACACACCCAGCCTGTACAGTTTTGCATTCCCACTAGTAATAAATGAGAGCTTCTATTGCTCTAAATTTGCCTGCTTGGTGTTGTCACTGTTGAGGATTTTTCACCATTTTCATACATTTCATACATTTTACATATGTAGTTGTAGCTTATCATTTTACTTTTCAGTTCCCTAATGATATATGATTTCAAGCATCTTTTCATATCCTTATTTTCCATTTCTATAATGAGACATCTGTTCAGGCACTTTGCTCATGTTTGATTTTTTTCTTATTGTTTTGGAGCTACTTGAATATTGATATTGTATATTGATACTAATCCTTTATTAGGTACATTTTTCAAAGATTTCCCCCCACTCTGTGACTTATCTTTTTTCCCCAAATGTCTTTCACAGAGCAGAAGCTTTTAATTTTAATGATGTTGAGCTTATCAACTTTTTCTCTCATGGATCATGATTTTGGTGATGTACCTTAAAATTCATTGCCAGTCATCTAGATTTTTTCCCTCTATTATCTTGAGGTGTCTTAAAATTTTGCATTTTATATTTATTGTATGATACACCTTATGCAGTTTTTGTGAAAGATGTAAGGTTTGTGTCCAGATACATATTTTTGCATGTGGATATCCAGTTTTTCTACTGCTATTTGTTGAAAAATATCCTTTAAATTGAATTCCCTTTGCTCCTTTGCCAGAGAGCAGTAGCTTATATTTTTGTGGATCTGTTTCTAGGTTCTCTGCTTGGTTCCATTGCTACATTGTCTGTTCTTTCACCAGTATTACATGCTCAGGATTACTGTGGCTTTATAATAAGTCTTGAAGTTGGGTAGTGCCAGTCTTCCAACTTGGTTTTCCCCTTTTAGGATCATGTTGGATTTTTTTCCCTCTCCATGTAAACTTTAGAATGAGTTTGTTGATATCCACAAAATAACTTCTTGGGCTTATGGTTAGTTTGTATATAAAGAGAAAAACTGACATCCTAACAATATTGAATCTTCCACCCTATATGGAATATCTCTTCATTTATTTACATTTTTAATTTATTTCATCAGAGTTTATAGTTCTCCTCATATAGATCACGTACATATTTGGGGACAATTTTGCTTTAGTATTTCAGTTTTTGGTACTATACATTTTTCTTTTTTTCTTGATCCACTAAGCTGAAATTCTCTGTATCTCTGTGTCCATCTTACCCATGTGAGAGCAGCAGTTGATCATCTCTCCTCAATCTCACAATAGATCTAAGAAGAGTTGTTGATTCTCAGTTTGTTTAGAGCTCCTCCCCCTTCCCCTGCCACACACACACAAACACCAGTTGTGGGATGAAAGTAACAACTTACAAACAACAACAAGCCAGGCAGGAAAACAGAGGTTAATTTTATTATTTTTGCAAGAAATAAGCTTTTGGCCTAATTAATTTTATCTAATATTATTTTCTAGTTTATTGATTTATGTTCTTTCTTATGGTCCTTTTTCTGCTTATTTTTGAACCTATTTTGCTGTTTTTATTCAGGTGCTTTCAGGTGAAACATTAAATCACTGATTTTAGAACTTTTATTTTTCTAATATAAGCATTTTGAATAAATGAAATTAAAATAAGTTTCCCTCTAAACATGGCTTTATTTGCATCCTTCAAATTTTGATAAGTTGAATTTTTTATCATTTAGTTTTAAGTATTTTTAAACTATCTTTGTAATTCCATCTTTGACTCATAGATTTAGAATCATTGTTGAATTTTCAAGAATTTGGGGTTTTGAAGATATCTTATTGTTATTGACTTCTAATTTAATTTTTCTCTGGTCTGAAAATATAATCTGTATTAGTTTGACCCTTTTAAAATATATTCAGACTTATCTTACATACCAGCTTATGGTCTATTTTGGTAACTGTACTATGTGATCTTGAAAATAATGTGTATTCTGAAGTTGTTGGGTTTACAGTTCTATAAATATAAATCAGATCAAGATGACTGATAGATTTTTAAAAAAACTGTTGACCTCCAAATTCTTTATCCAACAAAAATATCATCCAAAAAAATGAAGGTGAAATGAAGACATTTTCAAGTGAGTGAAACAGGGATTCATTGCCACCACAACTGCCCTATAAGAAATGCTTTGAAATTCATCAAGCTGAAGGGAAATAGCCCCAAAGAATGGTTGGATTGTTAGAAATAAATGAAGAACATTAGAAATATAATAAAGATTTTTCTCTAAATTTACTTAAAATACACATGATCACTTAAGGAAAAATCATAATATTCTCTTGGGGAGTTTCTAGCTACCTAAACCATACAGGTATCTGTAACATTCATTTACTGAGCCTCAGCAGCTACAGAAAAACAAACTAGTAAGTAAAGTTAGTTAGTTGAATGAGTATTCAAAATCTCCAAAGATCTTTAAATCTTTCTAACTTGTGAAGTTTTACCAGACTGCAGAAACAAAACTCTGAGGTTAAATGACAACTTTAAGATTGTGGAGTATTTTACATGATTTTAAGGCCTCGCCAGTGCATTCCGGGTCCCAGCTGAGACTAGGAATAGGGTTCCCAGGCTCCTCAACAAGTACTCCCTTGGTATCCCTATGGTTTCCTTCCTCCTTCCCTGCCATCATGCCATGTTACCTGACTCTTTTCATTTTTTAAAAAATACCTACTTTCTTGGAGTTGCCTATAAACAGGAACTTTCGCTCCTTTTGTTGCTGTATCCCTTCTAATGCCTGTTTGTAATAAGATATTACTAATAAAAGGAGCTTCAAATTTTCTCATTAAGTAAACAAATCCTCGTATACTAATACCTTTGTAAATGAAAACTAGTGAAAGTTCAGAGACTTCAGGGGCCATGCACCAATAGGAAAGGGCACCTGTACTTCTTAAAAAATGAACAGAAAATGTGAACTTGGTAGTGACTTAGCTGCTGCATCTTCCTAAACAATCCCTGACCAGATCTGCTAACACATACATAGCTGCTCCTCTCTTGGGTCATAGTGTGTATGAGTTGTACTCATTGTTTTCCTTTAGCTTTATAATTTGGTCTCTGCTTAGATTTAATAAAGTAAAATATGTTTCTCTTGGTTGTTATTTAAACTAGAATTTGAACCATGGCATCTTGTACATGAAACAATGCAAATGGTGATATAGCTATTTTTGGCAATTGTAAGAAATAACACCAGCATAATTCTCAGCAAATTATCTTTGAACTACAATTAGCAACTGTTTTATTTTCAGATGATCTCTTAGATCTTGATTCTTTTCTTTCCCCATCGTAATAAGCTTGTAGAAGACATGAGTCTTCTAATTTATTTCTCTCTCTTCAAAAGTTTATTGATTGAAAACAAAGACAAGGGCAAAATGCTTGGCCAATTTCCAATCAATCCGGTGGCAATCATGTTGAATTATATGATTTGTAGAGTACTGCTATGGTTTAGATAGGAGGTGTCCCCCAAAAGCTCATGTGTGAGACAACTCAAGAAGGTTCAGAGGTGACATGATTAAAAGAGCTTTTTAGCCTAATCACTGGATTAATCTACTGATATAGACTAATGGGTGATAACTTATAAGCAGGTATGAGTGGAGGATGTGGGTCACTGGGAACGTGCCTTTGGGGTTTTTATTTTGTTCCTGGTGAGCAGAGTTCTCTCTGCTTCCTAGTGCCAGGCTTTCCTCTACCACACACTTCCATCAGGCTCAGAGCTATGGAGTCAGCAGTCGATGGACTGAGACCTTTGAAACTATATAAATTTTTCCTCCTCTAAAATTGTTCTTAGCAGGTCTTTTGGTCACAGCAGAAAAAAAAAAAAAGACTAAAAAAAATACCTAGAAACTTTTATAGCATAGCATAGCTTATAAAAATTAAATAATGCTATTTGTTAAGGTAATAATTTGAAAAGTTTATTTAACAATTCAAAGCTGCAATTTCTTACCGTAATTAACTAGATCCTTAGAACTTTTAATTTGTATTAGTGACTGGATAACACTGCTAGAATTCTTAAAGTAAATGATTCGTAACATCTAGGTAGCCCTATACCATCTAACTATCCCTTCTTGTCATGCTCTCTCCATTCTTTTTTTTTTCTTTTGTTCACCGATGGATACAAAAGCTGTGCCACTTATTTCCTTGACTTAAGGTCATATCTACTGACCTAATCAATTACTCTTCCAAATACATTATTCCTCAGTTTAAATTATGCCCACTCCCATTATTTACTCTACACATCCCCAAATTCCTTAGCCTTACCTTTGGGAGTCCCATGACCCACCCCCACCTATGTAGCTGCTCACTCCCTACTGCCATGTTGGTCCCCTCCATGCTAACTGGACATATTTATTCTTTCATGTTTCCTCCTCCTCACTTCTGATCTTAACATGCTTCTGTGGAAAGCAGAGCGCCTTGTGTGCTATTCTCTTCCCAACTACTCAAACACCCCAATTCTCCATGGCCTATATCAATCATGTTTCAGGCTCAGTATTACTTGAAATTTGATTTGGAACTCTTGATGAATTGCTTATTTCAGTGTTTAGTTTGTTTCTTCTTCAGTGTTTGATTTCAATTTTAAGTGACCTTGAAAGAAAACTGCTCTCCTCATCATGCATATCTCTAACCTTCCTTAAAGATGCTGGGGATCAAGGGTCACATACCCCATCCTTTCTGATTCCTCTTCTACTCATGAAATCATGGGCCAAAGAGGCCCAAATCTGGCTCCAAGCAGAGCCTTGTCACTGCCTTGAACTTCAGTTTTCTCATCTGTGAAATAGAGATAATAACAGCCCCTACCTCTTAAAATTATTGTGATAATCAAATGGAAAATCAATAAAAGGTATTTAAGGCCCCTGCTGCTGCAGAATAATAAGCACTCAGTGAGTAATAACTAGTATTATTATGTGGGGAAGGTCAAGGTTCATTTGGCGGTGGGCAATGGGTCTAACTCACTTTCCCTCGAGCTATGAGATCTAAGGCCATTCATAAGATGAGATTTTAAAAATATGACACTCACAGTTTGGAATTTTTGTTTGGAATAGAAAAAGCAGGAATTTACCCTGCTTTAATCTGGAGTTACAGAACAAACTAAGCGCTGCCAGAAAAGTCACTGTCTGAGGTATTTGCAATAATTAGGTCCTAGCCCTTCATGCATGATGAGTATTGTTTGGATCTCATTAACAGAGATATTAGCATTCTGAAAACCACCTGCAGATAAGGTCAAAAAAACAGAGACAAGGGTATGCAGGTATTGCTACCTGCTTGGAAAGACCACAAAGTGACCTTCCATTGCAACAACTGTACTAAAAGCCAATAACTGTTACATAAAATATTCTTTTATGTCATTTCTACTAAACTGAAGTTTGCTAGCTCTAGAACTAAATTCAGAAAGGAAAAAAAAAACACTACAGCTTTTTCACAGAGACTGTCTATGGAAAGCTTGCCTTCTTGCCTCCCTTCCTATCTTCCTTTCTCCCCTCCTTCTTTTCTTTCTCCTTCTTCTTGCTTGTAGTATGAAGCTGCTGCTTGTGATAAATAAGTATGACTCCATAAAAATCAGCTCCATCCACTCCATTTTTCTATCTTGTAAAAATATAGCCATCAATAGGGTTCATGTAATTTGCAGACTGCATATGACTTGAAAATATTTACCAATCCTCCTACCAATTTTTGAATGGGGATCAAACACTATGTACTCTGAAAACTTTCAAGGGTCCTTCATGACCAAAAAAAGACCAAACTCCACTAGCTGGTATTTAGAACACTCTAAAATCTTATTACAGCCTATCTCTTGCATCCTATTCCCCAGAACTACCTATGGCATACCAATATTTCAGTCTCATTCATTTATTCATTCATTCACTCAAGGAATAGTGTTTGAGCATCCACTTTGAAATAAGCCTTAAGCTATATATTAAGGATTCAATAATAACCAGAACACGGTGTAATGAATGTAAGAATCAAGCAAAAGTAAATACTCAAAATATTAATTATAATTGTGAGTACAAATATATTGTGTGCAATAACAGTGTATAACAGAGAACCTTGCCAAATCTCTGGGGATTAAATTTTGCAAACTAGTTTGCAAACTAGACTAACATTAGTAGATGTTAGGTGAAAGTAGAATGGAAAAAGGAATGCCCCAAGCTGAGGGAATGGTATGTTCAAAGGCCCTGCAGTAGAGGATCTTGGTATAGTTGAGCAGAATATTAGCAGTTAAGTGTAGAGCAAAAGTCAAGGGCTAGATTCATACAATTGAGACCTAGGGCTGTAATTCTAACAAATTTTCTAATCTTAATCTGATGGGCATTTGATACATTCTCAGAAAGATTCCAAACTTGTTTCAAAGGACACAAATATTTAAGCACAAGGTCTGAAGCATTATTTTCCTTGTATGATGGATCATGGACTCACATATTCCTCAAGTATCTGGGCCTCAGCACCACCTACCATTTCTGAGTGAGTCTGAGATGTGCTCCAAAATTCCAAGCTTTCTTCTTCTAAGTGACATCATCACCAGAAATTCTACCTCTGGAAGACATCGATGCCTTACTCAGTTAAATAGCCTTTCCCACTACCTTCCCTATTGTGTTTGTCTATGCCTCACTTGTTGGGGATGGGACCGTGCTGTGAGAGTGTTCTTCTGCACAGAATTCTGCAACTTTGGCTGCCAGATACCCTTTCTCTTCTTAAAAAGTCAAAGTCAACCCAAAGACCTCAAGATTATCTTTTGTGAGACTCTTTTTCAAATTATTATCTTGTGACTAGAAGAGACTTGAATCCTATTTGCAAAATATTCAAAGGTATATTTTCCCTTTTTTCCTTCCTCTTGCTAAGAGCTTAAAACTTTCCAGGGGTTTTCAAAGTCATTCTAATCACAATCCACTGGTTTACCCCAAATCAGTATCTCCTGAGAAGTCACAATCTTCCCCGAATACCAATCAAGTTTTCAGCAAACGATCAAAATGTGTTACCCTCCATTCTAAGACACTGCAATCAGACCATGAGGCAGATCTGGTCTGGACAGGAATTGGTAGCAAAAGTTAGTAAATCTCTACATGGGGCGGACAACAAATTCTGTCCACAAGCTCACATAAATAAGAAATAAAATAATTTCATTTCCTTTAAATCAACTCAGACCCTGAGTTTCCATCCCTCTGAAATATCAGTGAAGCTCTCCTGTTCAGGTTGTATTTTAGAATATGGGGCCAGGAAGACACCTCCATTCATGTCATTAGTTCACAGTGGTTTATACTGTGAAAACCACTGTCCAGTCCAGTTGGCTTCTGGGCATCTGATGGTTCTGCTTTCGTGACTCTGCAGAATGCAGGAATCCTTACCAAGACCAGCCCTCAGTGTCTGTGTTTCTGTCTCCTTAAGGAGGGACTCACACTAAGATAGCCCAGCTCCTCACATTCCCTTCTACCCCAACCTGGAACTGGTTACTCTTGTTTTGAAGAATTTAGTCTCTCTTTTCTCACTGACACAAGGACATTTGGCATCATCTCTTTAATGAACTCAGGATTTAGGGCAAAACAAGGCAGGAAGGGAAGTCCTACATCCAGCCCTACACATTAGCCTTCACCAAGGCAAAAAGTCACTAAAGATTATCTTCAGGGAACAGGAGAGGGAAAACATTAACACATGGAAATAGTTTAATAAATTATCTTCCACTGCTATAAATGATCCATCTTTCCTCTTTATTACCATAGCACGTCATACATTATTACTTTTGGTCTTGTGATATCTGCATATATGAAAATGTGTGTGTGATAACTCATAATAACTAGCATATAGTAGTCTGAATATCCATCTGAAAAAATGAATAAATGAATGTCTATAAAACCATGAGGATGCTATTTCAACTTTTTAAATGTAGATTATGCTTTCTAGGTAGGGAAAAATGAGACTCAAAAAGCTGGCATAAGCAATTTGTTTTATTCTGTAAGTCATTCAACTGCCATTAAACATCATTCTTACTATACATGCTCAAAAGGCTCCAGATGGCTTAGAGTATCAGTTATTTGACTAATCTGAGGAATAGACCAGGATTTGTTATTTAGTATTAGCAGTTCACTCATTAGGAAGACTTCCTTGTCTCAAGGCTACCAAAGAAACCACTTGTCGTTCTTATCCCCCAAACATGAAGTATTCTATTAGCCAAGTCTGAACAAAATCTAGGATGATTGGCCTAGGTAAAAGTTATATTAAGTCCCCTCAAGGACAAACACCGGTTCTGAGCACCAAATAGATAATTTGATGATAGTAATGTGCGGGTATACTATAGGTGCACAGATCTCACAAAATTGCAAATTGATGTGCTTGTGACTTTTCTCAATAAATTATGTATGTTCAGCCCACCCTAGTGAGGCTAACAAATACCTTGGTTTAGAGAACCGAAATTGGTTAGGTACTCAAATCAAGAGACAAGTAACAATAAGGAAGTATTTCACAGAACCATAAAATTCCTTCAGTGTTTGAAGCTATTTTTTCTACTGTATTAAATATTAATTATTACAGGGCACACATATAGAAATACATAGAGGGAAAAAAATGAATGGTGTTTGGGCTTCTTAGAAATACATTTACTTTCATTAATGGACCACATTCTTTTTCTGTCTTAACCTCAATTTATCTTGTCACATTGTTAGATTAAGGCATTTCCTAAATATTTTAGTGTCAAATAAAACCATCACCCTCATTAGCTTGAGGAAATGGGAAAGATCAAATTGATGAGAGGTGTCAAGAGTTCTTCATTTTCAATTTTGATTGTGGCAAATAGTCCAGCCTCCTGTTAGTCATTAATAGCAAAGGCTAACCTGTAATGCACATGCCCACACACAGACCAGTATTAGAGAGAGACAGAGAGAGAGAGAGAGAGAGTAATAACGAAGGTGGTTTGAACTCTACCTCAGATATTTGGTGTTCAAGCTTTCTCAGCATTTTTTTTTTAATTTAGAGGAAGTCATTTCTGGAAAGCATTAAAAACAAAGCAAATGTCAGTTCAACATTTGAAATATTCTAATCCTACAGTGATGTACATTGTCCCTGGACACCTGTTTTCCAAGAAATAAACAGAAAATACATTTTCCTTTGAATCCACTCAAACACAGTTAATGTCATTTATTTAGTTATGAACTACTGATACAAAACCTTGAAGTATTTAGCTCCCCACTCCAATATCAAGAATTTTTTTTAAAATTAAACACCCTGATTCAGGCAATACCCATTAATAAACTTCACCTAGATGATAATTATTGCTCACCACAAAATGCCAGTAACATGCAGCATCCTAGTAACAGAAACTATCACTAGGTTTCTGAAAAGAGGCTAAATTCTAGTGAATAATTGAGGCGAGAGGGACATAAGATTGAAGAAGGACAAAGCCTTATAACTCTTACAGGAAGACTGCATGGGTCTTATATTTTAAGAAGAGTTCAGGACAAAAGCAGAAAGGCATAAATAATGAATAATTTTGAATTTTACAACTCAAAATTTGGCTTACAAACTGTATGCTGGAATTGCATTTCCCCAGTTCTTTGATGAGGACAAATCTCTTTTTAACTGCAATGAACATTCAGCAGCTCAATGTATGGCATGATCATTAAATCAATGAGCCAGCTTTTAGAAGCAGCCGTATGGTAATGAGCCACTCACAGCTCTCTCTCTTTGTAGTCTCAGCCATCATTCCATTTCACTTGGCTCTCCTGACCTCAGCATCAGTGTTTTATTTTACTACTCCAAGGAAGATATTTTGAGACTGAATTCAATCTTTAGCTGCACATTCTCCAACTCTGGTTTTGCCTGGCAATGTCAAACAATATTCTCAAAGAAGAAAGCCAAAGGAATAAAAATTCTATTTCTGTATTCCATATCTTTCCTAGACCTGAGTTCCTTCATTTTCATAAATTGTTAGATAACCAAACTAATCAATCAACAAATATTTATTATGGGTCGACTTTGTTCAAAGGCGGATGAATAAATCACATCACCCTCTAAAAGCTTATACTCTAATTCAAGAATGGAAAAAAAAAAAAAAAAAAAAGATCATGGCACATTTCTTGTGGGCCAGTGCAGACAATTCTAATCGATTTGAATGCAAAATCTTCTGACTTCCAGGGTGACCTTGACTGATGAAATTAGCATGCAAAGTGAAACTTATTTGCCATTGATGATACAAAAGGAGAGAGAGAATGAAGATTAAAGAATAGAAGAGAGAAAACCAATTGATGACATAATGCCTTAAATAAATGACAGATACATTAAGTGCCACAGAATTTCAAAAGAGTAATTGCCCGCTGTGGAGAGAAAAAGAAGTCCTTTCAAAGGATTTAGGGTCTCATCTAGTTATCCTCAAAACGTAAATTGAACTTAGCTACAGAGAATGAAAGAGAGTATTTCAGATAGGAAAAATGGCAACAAAGAAACTGAGGTAGAGTGAATAAAACAAGCTTGAGAGTGGAGAGTGAGCCATCTTGATTACAGTGAAGATTCATGTGGAAAATAGTAGCAAATAGGGTGAGAAAAGGAGGTGAGGAGTCAAACTCACCCCTCCAGTGCATCACTGTTCAACTATCATCGGAGTCAACTATAAGGGCCCCAAATGCCACACTTGGGTGTTGAGCTTCAATTTACTTTCCATTCAATTCTAAGTTGAATTGGCTGCAATCCAACTTTAGCTACAATTAGGTTTATAGTCCAGACTTCTGAAATAAAGTTTGGGATGCTGATTTCAGTTGCCCTCCTCCAGCTCCAATTTCTGCCTTCTCAACTTTGCTCTGCACCCCTTGCAATGCCTCCCCAGGCTCCCTCTTGCCCTCTGAATTCTAGATGGCTTCTACAAAGCACCCAGGGAGATGGAAAGGCAGGAGGAAAAAGAACGCAGAGGTTTGTATCCCCTCTGCCTCTGTGCCAGACGGTGGTTTGAGCAATGACTTCTTCCTCTTCCTATATCTTATGTTAGGTGATTACTCACCCACCATTGTAGCGACCATCAAGTTCCAGTAAGGCTTCTTCCTCTCCTTGGCCCTAGAGGCAGAGAGGAGGTAACAGCACTCAGGTGGTAGCTGCTAGGTACTTTACCATCTTCTGTCATTTGGATCCCTCAGCCTGGCGGTATCTCCATAAATGGTCTACTTATTTTCTCTTCAATTAATTCTTTGGGTGAACCATTTCCTTCTTGCCAAGATTCTGACTGATACAAAGCTCTTTATAAAGCAGCATCAATCCCATATGATGTCAGTTTCACTCTAATTCAAAGCATTAAATAGATTCATGTAATGAAGCATCACATAGTCCCCTATCAATATGTATAGTTTTTATATTTTATGCATGATTTAAAAATAAATTTCAATTTTAAAAGAATTAAATAACTCTGCAGCAAAGGATTAACTCCTCTAGGAAGTTCTCCATTCTTTCCCTCATGCATGTAGGGCCTGTGAGCATCTTAAGGTAGAAAGGAAAATAATGTTGACAGGTTATAGCAGAAGCCTACAAAGCCACACTAGTTTCACTTGGAAGACTTTCGTGACTAAGGAACAATGTCTTCTCTGTGGACACTGCCTTCCTTCTTATCTATGTTGCTTCCTATGGCCAAATGCCTTTTACATCTAGAAAGTTCTTTACAGTCAAAGCTCTTGTCAAGATATTAGAAATGTGAAACGCAAGATCCAGCCATATAAATGACCTCTGTGTGATCCTCAGCACACTGGAGACTCGCTAATTGGCAATCACCTGGAAACTTTATTGATAGGTACTTGCTGGCCTCTGACCTTGACGGACACATGTTTCCTAAGCCTAACATCTTTTCAAACCTCCCTCCTTCTTTAGGGATTTTGTGCCTACATCATTTTAATTAATTCGAACACTTCCATTATGGTCACGGTCAATACCAGAGTCAGATACACAAGGGAAAGAACTAATCAAATATCCAGCAAAAGATCTCACCAATCCCAAGGTTTTTTAACCATGTTTCTATAACTTAATGTTTTACTTTCTATGTAGGAAAACCCTAATATTTTATTTTCTATATATTTTACAAAACTTGCCCCTTCAGTGTATCACTGTTCAGTGACCACATGTCCATGCCTTTCATGTTATATCAGATGGGCCAATTTACCATCCTCACTGAGAAAGTCTGTCCAGTTAAATCCTTAAAAGGTATTTATCTGTAAGAAACCAGTACAGTATATCCCTGACTTGTTTCTTTTGAATCATGTTTCATTATTACATATTAAGTATCCATGGGTCCTAACTAGAACTATTTTGAAGGGTTTCTGTCTTCAAAAGTTAAACTAGTTGGTTCACTTGTTTAAACAGACTCAATTGACCATTATTTAGCATTAAAAAATCATAATTCTTTATCCATATTCAAGACTGACACCTTCTACCCTTTTGTCTACAAAAACAGATTTAATACCATCTGTTTTCTTATGCCAAAATGTTTGCAGCAGCATTTAACTTCAAATAAATACAATAGATTCAGAAACCAGAAATGTCAAAAATGCTTTTGGAGTCCCTGTTTCTTTCATTGTAATGAAGGACTGGTTTATATATTTATAATTTGGGGTCTGAGAAGACATCTATATCTCATAAATTGTGTTGTATATATTTAACTCATCAAAATCAGGAAGGAATAGGTTTAGTATATCATTGGATCGTACAAATATATAGAGCTCAAGAGATAACAAAGAGACTTTCAACAAAATGATTTGCAAAGATAAATCTCATGTCATTTGGATTGCTGATACCTGGGAAATACTCTTGGTATTCCCTCAATTCTCAGTCCTTCTAATAAGCCATAATAATGGACACATGTTTTATAAGTTAAAAAATAAGAGTACTTTATGGCACTCACAGAAAGGCCTAACCAAGAAAGCCTGACACTTAATTTATTTCTAAATTCTCAATTGATTTTTTTGTTATGTCCCTTATGGAGACTGGCTCCTGTCACTTTGGGAGTTCAGGGAGATGCTTTTAACATTAGCATTTTCCATGTTCTATTTTGTTAGCCCTATCAATAGGGTATGACTTACAGTCAACAAATTCAGTTAACTAGAGGAAACCATGACTACCAATTTTGACACCACTAAGGCAATAAATTAAACTATACATGGTGTATGTCTTTACCAACTGCAACAGCTTTTTTTATAGTCATCATTATTCATCCAGCCAACATACTCATCTTCTAGTACTTGTACATTCATCTTTCTAGCACATGTATAAGTCACCTATAAGAATTTTTCAAAAAAGAATTTTAGGGCTTTTCAGACTGCATCATTCCCCTGAGAAGTCCATCATACCTTCTAACTCTGGTCTCAAGTTAGTGATAACTTGCAGTGTTGGGCTTATCACTTTTAGTATAAACAAGCCTTCAAGCCTAGCATCATGCATACCATTAATCTAAGGACTCTGTAGCAACTTGACACTTTTAGCACACCTTTGAGCCAAGAACCCATAAATGTTGGAAAATATCCATCTATATGTATTGTGCTTTGTCAAAGATGGCACTACTGGGAACATCTTCAATATAACCAAGGGAAAAAAAATCAGGCAAAATAGCTTGTGTTATACTGTCTCTTCTTATTTATTAATCTTCTTAATGCCAAATGTTGTCTTAAGAGGGCAATTCTGAAAGCTGGAAAATGAAGGAGCACAGTGACCTGTAGAGTGGATATTCAATAAATGTTTTTCAACTAAGAGATGATATAAGTAAGAGAGAAAAATAAAGTGTATTCGTTTCCTGGGGCTGCTATAACAAAAATATCACAAACTGGATAGCTTTTTTTAGAAATTTATCCTCTGGAGGACTGAAGTACAAAATTAAGGTATCAGAAGAGCCATGCTTGCTCTAACATCCTAGGTAGAATCTTTCTTGCCTCTTCCTAGCTTCTGGTATTAACCATCAAATCCTGATGTAACTTGGCTGGCAGCTGCATTATGCCAATCTCATTTTATTATCTATGACATTTTCCCTGTGTGTCTCCCTCCCCACATAGCATTATACTATTGCAGGGACATAAGACATATCACACCCTTTATCATCTTTATTTCTGTACATTCTAATTTTATTTAATTTTTTCCAGTTTCTACTGGCAATGTTTTTTAATCATCAGAACCAATGGTCAGTGGTTTCTAAACCCTCAAACTTTCTTCAGCTTATAGATTTTCTAGTCACCTATAATAGCATACTTATTTTGGGATTCCCCATAACAAAAAGGTATCACATAGTGAAGAACAAAATAAAGGGCTATACCTACATTTTTCTCCCATTAAAAATTATCTGTTCTATTATGAGATGTTTTGTACAAATTCCAGTACTAGTACAACATGTTGAGTGCCGATTTAGTAAAAAAAAAAAAAAAAAAAAAAAAAAATCATTTTCCTGGGTGGTTACCAAAACTATACCTTTAACTTGTGGTTTGGATGAAGTTGTTTTCCAAAAACTCACGTGTGAGACAATGCAAGAAAGTTCAGAGTAGAAATGATTAGCCATGAGAGTCTTAAACCAGTGGATTAATCAATGAATTAATCCCCTGATGGGATTAACTAAGTGGGAGCTGAAGGTGGGTGGGGCGTGGCTGGAGGAGGTGGGTCACTGGTTGCATGTCTTTGGGGTATTTTATTTCTGGTGAACGAATCTGTCTCTCTACTTCCTGATCATCATGTGAGCTGCTTCCCTCCACCACAGTCTTCTTTCTGCCTCATCCCAAGCCCTGAGGAATGGAGACTGCCATCTATGGACTGAGACCTGAAACAGTGAGCCCCCAGATAAACTTTCCCTCCTCTAAAATTGTTCTTGTCAGGTCTTTTAGTCACATCAGTGAAAAAGCTAAATAAAACACTTTGTCTTTTAGTACATACTTTTGTAACCAAGTAGATACCTAGATTCTCTAAAGTTACATCTTGAGAAACTATTAATTGAAATCCTAGCATACTCAAAGTCACTGTGCTTTATCTGACTTCAAACTTTATTTTTCCTTTCCTAGATAGTATAATTCCATTAAGAAAATCACTTTCTTCTAAATAAAGGAAACCAGAAAACTTTAAGCCATTTGGAATCCTTTGTTGTCAACATTCAATATGCATCAAGTAAATAATATATATATAGTACCACATATACGAATGGTGATAATGTATTCATTAATTGGATTATGGTAATCACTACACAATATACATTTTTATCAAATCATCAAGTTGTGAACCTAAAATATGTATAATTTTGTCAATCATACCTCAATAAAGCTGGAATGAAAAACATGCAATTAGCCTCCAAATCCTGTCAGCCTCTCTCTTAATCTTATTTTTCTTTGTTCATTTCCTTTCTTATGGCCTGTATCTTCCCTTAGAAGTTGTGATAATTGTGGAGGTCATTATTCTCCTACATTATTGTAAGCTTTCTCATGACAGAAATCTTACTGCAATCATCCAAGGGTAATAGATCATGAAGATCATTAAGTTAACTGAGACATGAATCATAAGGGGTAAAAAGGAACTTCAGATACCATAAGATGTAAATTATTCTGAAGGATTTTTTTTAAAAAGAAAGTTTCATTGAAAACAATGACATTATGCTACTTAGAAGACCTTCCTCTCACTACTACTTCTCCAACCATCTTTTCTTCTGCTCACAAAGTCCTTTCAGTGCTTCCCAGAGGTACCACATGATCACAGAAGAAGTATCAGTTGTAAAAACCCTAAATAGATGACTAGAACTATGACGGTTATTCTGGTCATTAGGTAAGAAAAGCAACTGCTAAAGACCACTATCTGCCCGCCCCACCAGTTACTGCTCTATTAACCAAAACACTGTTATCTTTAAAAAGCTATGAGTTTGTTTAATAGTCTAAGGAAAATTGTCACAAATAATATCAATAATGTCTGAATCTGTGACAAACTTTGAAAGTGGCCTGCTGCCAGGCTCAACCTTCAGAAACAATCAGAAATGGACAGTTTGTAATCAAGGACTGTTGCATAGTTTTAAAACTCATTTTTACCTTTTGTCTGTATCTTTTCAGTTGTTCCTAATTTGTGTCTCTGGGTATTTGATTATTCCAAGCTTAAATTAAATTGTTTTTAGTGCTAGGGATCAAACTCAGGACCTCACACATGCCAGGCAAACACTCTATCACTAAATTTCACCTTCAATCTGACATTTTACATATTAATTGAGCATCCTAGCATGTGTTTTGGAGATTCAACAAGTCTCTAAAGGCTCTTTTACAACCTCTCTCTTACAAGCAATCCAGTTAAAAAGTAAAGCTAGATGGAGTATTTTGGCATCCAAGTGATAACAAACAATGGCACTAATCAAACAAATGACTAGAATAAAATGTTTCCATGAACATTCTGCCCATAACAGCCTCTGCTGGCTTGCTTTCCTTACCATTTTAAATGTCACCTAATCTGTTCCTCTACGTCAGAGGCATACCAATGCATTACTACCTCAGCCTAATAATTACATTTGAATGGCAATTCAGAGCTTTTAAAGAATTTTTGCATTTTTATATCATTTCACTGTCAAAACTATTATATCAGTCAGAGTTAAATCAGTTATCAAAGCTACTACAAATATTGCAGAAATAGGGAAAATTGTACAGAAATTAAGTTTGCATCAATGTGGTAGGAGCCGGGCAAATGAAGGTCTAAAATGAGGAAATAAGAGAATCTGAGAAAGTAATCATTAGCCATGTCAGGCCTGATATTCTGGCTCAAGTGGACAGGAGGGACTGGAGGGCAAATCAGCAATTATGCAGATTCTATCGACTCCACATCTACTATGGAAGCCGCTACGCTAGGAAGTTGCTACCTCAGAGCAACATTTTCACCTTTGTAGGCCTGGAACCAAGCATCTATTGTGGGACTTAGGACCACTGTTGATTAACAGAGCCAGCAGTTGGGGGAAAAATAGCCGAATGCAGATGATGACACCCTTTGACTCACCAAACACTTCTGTATCTTCCACCACTCTGCTGGTCTCCTTCAATCTTCCAAGATAGTTTTGTTTCACTAGCACCTTCCAAATCTCATGAAAGCTCCTCATTTGACTCATAGTCATTTGGAACCATACAAAAACAGTGATTTAGGTAAAAAATAGTTTCCAATCTTGAGCAAATGTGGCAATAGTAAGTTAATGACACTATGCTAAGATGTCAAAGTGAGTTTTTACTAACCCTGCTCTAATGCAGTATTATTTGTATTAAGTTAAAATTGGAAACAATCCAATGTTCACCTATAAAAGGATAGATAAATGACGTTTGGCATATTTGTGCAATGGGAAACAATACAGCAAGGACAATGAATGAACTAGCATTGAATGCAAAAAAAACATGGATTGATCTTTTAAAATAGTAATAAAACAGTAATTACACATGTAATGTGTTAAATTCTCTAATCAAAGGATAGAAATCCTCACACTGATATTTAAAAATAGAAATGGGATATCTGTAAAAGATACACACAAAAATAAATATAAAAATGATGTATCAGGCAAAAATAAAATTTTAAGAAAACAGAGTAGCAAACATAATATATTTTAAAAATATATATAGTTAGAGGGCTGGGGTTGTGGATCAGTGGTAGAGTGCTTGCCTAGCAAGTATGGGAGCCCTGGGTTCGATCCTTAGCACCACATAAAAATAAATAAATAAAGATATTGTGTCCAACTACCCCTAAAGAACATTATATATATATATATATATATATATATATATATATATATATATATATATAGTTTGAAGCAAAATCCTGTAAGAGAAAAAGACAAATAAAATACTTGTAAAGAAAGAACCATAGATTAAGAAAATATAGTCATTGTTAATATCTTTGTTTAAGGCTATATTATTAATAATATAAAGAAAGTTGAACCCTGAGCCACTGGTGAGGGGAATATAAATTAGTACAGCCTTTATAGAAATCAGTAGGGAGGTTCCTCAGAAAACTAGAAATAGAAATACCATGCAATCCAGCAATCCCACTACTGGGTATCTGTCCAAAGGTAATAAAATCAGCATATCTAAGAGATATTTGCACTCCCATGTTCATTACAGCACTAGTCACAACAGCCAAGATATGGAGTCTATGGATGGGTGAATGGATAAAGGAATTTTACTGTATGTCCAGCTGTAAGAAACGATGAAATTCTGTCATTTGCAGCAACATGGATGGAATTGGAGGAATTTAGGTTAAGTGAAATGTCAAACAGAAAGACAAACAACACACGTTCTTATTAATATCTGAAAGCTAAAAATTTGAACTCAGGAATAAAGCAGAGATTAGTGGTTACAGAGCTTTGGAAGGACGTGGGGAAGGGCATATGGAGGGAGGATGATTCACATGTACAAGGATGCATCTGGATAGGAAAAATAACTTCTAATGTTCTGTGGCAGCGCAGGGTAACTACAGTCAACAAAGATTAATTGAATATTTCAAAACAGCCAGTCAAGAGGATTTTGAATGTTCCCAAAACAAACAAGAAAAAAATAGATTGCCAATTACCCACATCTTACTATATATTACATACATATATTGAAATGTCACTTTATATACCATAAATATGTAAAATCTCCACATGTTAATTAAATATAATATATTTTTTAAAAAGTAGTCTCAGATTAATAAAACAAATCCAGCCATACTTTAGGGGGAAATAGATTAATTAACAGTTTTAATTTGAGACTTTAACACATTTCTCTAAAAACTGAGCAAACAAAAAAGAAATTAGACAAAGACATAGACGTTTTGAATACTATTACAAATAACAATTTTCATCTAATTCATACATTACCATTTTTCATCTAATTGAAGATAACTGATTTCCTGATTTTTAAAGTCAAAAGTGTAATTACCATTAATTTCAAAGAGAATAAAATAAATTTCATCTTGAAACCCAATTAGATATGAACTTTTGTTTAAAAACATTATCACGTTGCTAATTCACAATAAGGGGGCGGGAAGAATAGAGGTATTTTGGACTAGACAGAGGTGAATGAAGGGAGGAGAGGGGTATGGGGGTAGGAATGTTAGTAGAATGAATCAGACATCACTATTCTAAGTGCATATATAATTACATGACCTGTGTAATTCTACATCATGTACAACCAGACAAATGAGAAGTTGTACTCCATTTATGTATGATGTGTCAAAATGCATTCTACAGTCATGTATAACTAATTAGAACATATAAAAATATATTTTTTAAAAATCACATTAAGATAGGCATAATTGTAGTTAACATCATCTACAGTAATAAATATAGCAAGTTATTTTCCGTACAATAACTACTTTTCAGCCAGGTGCTGGGGAGCACACCTGTAATCCTGGCAACTCAGAAGGCTGAGGCAAGAGGATCCCAAGTTCAAAGCCAGCCTCAGCAAAAGCAAGGTGCTAAGCAACTCAGTGAGACCCTGTCTTTAAATAAAATACAAAATACGGCTAGGGATGTGGCTCAGTGCTCAAGTGCCTTGAGTTCAATCCCCAGTACCCCCTACCAAAAAAACAAACAACTCTGTAATGTGGTTAAATTATGTGCTTTCCTTGGGCTTTTAGAGTTTATGTGCTTGACCCTCAGACCATGTTCAATAATAACTACAAATAACATTCAATATCTGTACAATTCAACATCTCATGAACCTAAGACAGACATCTGTGAATCAATGTACTTTTATAACAAAATTATCATTAACCCCACAGACATTCATGGTGATTCTTCCTCACTTGGCTCAGTTGTATGTATACAAAGCAGATGAAGTCCATTTTATCCTTATACAGTCTATGAAATGCCTTGCAAACCAAAGTAGAAAGCATTAAAAATAAAATTCCTTGTAAAACTCTTATTCTCAGATCCCAAATGGCTATACTACAGGTATCACTGTACTGGTGTATACTGATTCTTTTTAGGACTACAGGGAATGTGCACAAGAACTCACATTGCCTTTGGTATAACTCCTGGATTCCCTTACTGGATTAGCATACTCATTCCCACCTGCTATGGACTTGATCTATTTATGTCTCACATGGGCACCTTTATGAGCAGATTTGCCCTTAGCTGAAGTCACCTTGCCTAAAGATGTTTGGAAGGTCACACTCCCCCACCCCACCCTAAGAGCCAGGATGATGGGTATCAAAGGGGTGAAACACCCACCCCCCTTGCCTGAAGAAGGACAACTTCTATATCAAAATTAACACTCCAGAGTTCCCTTTAGCATCAGGCTCAGGCTAGACTTATCCTGAAACACCTCTTCACTTGGTTTCTTCTGTTCTGCTTAAAACCTCATTTCTTTGTATGTTTCTTAGAGAACATTTTAAATAATTTGTACGAGAATATCATACTTCTAGAAACCTTACCTAAGAAAACTCATACCAGGAGTAGATCTACCAAAGATGCAAAATATAAAGCTGCACAAAGAAGAATTTGTCAGTAGCAGGACTCTCTGATTCAGGATTTAATGCCATGGAAAGGGACTCTTGAGTGGATTTGACTACATTGATGGGCTAGATCTTAGCAGTTTGAAAAAAAAGTGATGGTCCACATTAAAAGTATGCCAGAATGGTTCTGAAAGAGTATACAAAAAGAAAGGAACAGGCTCCAAGAAGGAGGCAGGATTGAGTCAATCTTTTATACTCCCCTTGCCAAGTAAGTAAGGAGTGCTCATGTAAGGGCTTGATCAGCACCATGGAAAAGCTCAGGAGTAGCCCTTCTCTGGAGAGCAGAACTGATAAAAACTATTGAAGAACTGGGCTTCTTAGTTTGGATTTGCATTCCTATCTAAACACTTGGTTGATCATCCACTGGATAAGGGGGACATCCAGCTCTTTCATCTAAAGATGATAGGAATCCAAAATAGGAAAAGCCAAAAGGCAGCACTTCACACTCATTGGCAAGGAAGACATAACAATCAAAATGAGCAACAAGCCAGGCGCAGTGGTGCATGACTGTAATCCCAATGACTCGGGAGGCTGAGGTAGAAGGATCACAAGTTCAAAGCTAGCCTCAGAAAAAGTGAAGCACTAAGCAACTCAGTGAGACCCTGTCCCTAAATAAAATACCAAATAGGGTTGGATATGAGGCTCAGTGGTCAAGTGCCCCTGTGTTCAATCCTTAGTATTCCTCCCCCACCCCAACCCACCCTCCAAAAAATTAGTTAACAAATTAGAATTGCATCCATGGAAGCTTGACTCAAAGGAATCTATGGATATAACTAATAGATACTTCTTACGCAGTCCGGGAAGCAAGATAGATGGATAGTCAACATGGGTATCGTGTATTGCATAATATAAATAATCAGAAGAAACCAAGAATGGATGAGCAGAAAGCTGAGGTCAGCTTTGCATGGACAGTCACAATCCTGTGTCATATCTTCATTCCTGAGCCATTTCTCTGAGTCCATTTACTAAAAGACACATGTTCCCCTTGAAGGAAGGCCTGCAATAACATAGCAAATATACAAAACAGAGATTCCTTTAGTCTTTCCACCAAAGGTAACTAAGGCCATTTACTTGTTTGATCATCCACTGGATAAGGGGGACATCCAGATCTTTCATATTACCTTAATAACCCCATATTGATTTTTTAAAACTAATTCTATTGTTAAAACCCCATCATTCACCAATGGATTCGCTGGCAAATTTTACCAAACATTTAAAGATGAAATGTTAATTCTACACAGATTTTTTCAGAAAATTGAAGAGGAGAGAATATTTTTTGAGAATAGAATCATTTTAATAATAAGGGGTAGGGAGGTGTCAAACCTCAATTATGTCTCCCTATTAGAGTAGGGGCTAGTGGAAGTTGGGTAATAAAACAAGTTTGAACTAAAGCCCTCCTAAAGTGAGTCTATAAGCATACCCAATGGTATTTTCCCAGTTTCCAAATAGGACTGGACATCCTTAGACCTTTGTCCTACCCTAAGAAAGTTTCCTTTGTCTATGAATAGAACTACTATATAGTGAATGTGAAGCAAAAGACCCAGAAATTGCTGCTTCCCACTCTCAGCTAAAATAGTAACCAAAAATACATGTATGCTAAGTAGAATAGAAGACATCAGCACTACCCTTGAGATGTAAAGGATGGAGAGGCAGTGGTCCCTATTGTAGCCCCATGTAATTTGCCCGTCTGTCTCTTGAAAACACCAACTGGGATCATTGTGGATGATTACTGACTACTGTCCCTGCAGCTAAGTAGAAGCCTCAACTATAGCTGATACATCAGAGGTGATATCATTATTAAAACAGATTCTTAACACAGCCTCATATGTCCCCAGTGAGCTGGCAGATGTGTTCATGTAGGAGGATCAGAAACAGCTCTCATTCACATGGGATAAACAATGCTGTGCATTCACAGCTTCATTCCAGGGCTGCCTTTACTCTCCTACATTAGTCACGTTCTCTTCCTTATAATGAATAAGGAAGGACTCAAGAGAAAATTGTTAGGTTATTATTTTCTCACCTTCTCTGACTTTATTTTCCTTGCAAGTGGTTGGCTAATACAAGAAATAATCATGAGTAAGATAAAATATGAATAGGGTTTTCGGTTGTTAATATTTCTTAGAAAAATTATTAACATCTTTTACATTCAAATTAAGTTATGATATAAACAAATCATGGCCATGTGTGGCCACCAGCACCCTGTTTACTCAGGTGTGTAGATGTGCCAGTTATGAGCCTCATTTAACTCCCACATGTTGGGGGCCCTTGGAACTTTGTGTTCACGGAACATCAAAACATTATGTGCAGCCAGGCATGGTGGCACACCACACACATGTAATCCCAGTTGCTCAGGAGGCTGACTCAGGAGGATCATAAGTTCAAAGCCAGCCACAGAAAATTAGCAAGGCCCTAAAAAACATAGCAAAACTCTGTCTCAAAACTTAAATAAAAAGTGCTGAGGCTGTGGTTCAGTGGTTAAGTGCCCCTGAGTTCACTCCCCAGAACCAAAAAAAAAAAAAAAAAAACCAAAAACAAAAAAAACCAACTACTCTATACAAATGAAGTGGCAAGGGACACACATATTCTATGCTTCTTTTTCTGGTCACACCCACCCACCCTTTTATCAAATTTTATTTACAAAACTTAAATTCAAAGATAAAAATAAGAATTCCAAGATAGTAACAGCTGAGCATTAAACTAAGCACAAGCTATTTTTGAACACGGAGCCTGGAGTAACTGCATAGGTCACATGTCCACAAAGCCAGTACTGCCAACATATTCTATGGAATACTTTAATCAATGACTACACAAATGAATCTCACTAAAAAGGAAAAGAACTTCAAAGTAATATATCAATTAGATAATTTTAATCTGTGAAGCTATTAACACCCCTTTTTCAATGACAATACCTGTAGTATGAATTATTAGACTACAGTGGTAGATTGTTTTTATATTTCTGATATAATGATTCTTAGCAGTGTTCATATTACTTAATGTAGCAATTCTACTTATTGACGTTTAGTCTAAGGAAATATCAAAAGTTGCAAACATAGTTTCAAAATAGAGAATGTTTATTGCAATACCATTTCTAAGAAAGAAGAATCCGAAACAACTTTAATTCCTAAGAGTGGCGAACTATTTAGAAAACATTTTGCATTTCTATATGATAAAATGTTATTAGTACATCATGCAAAAGCATGTGTTTGAAATATACATGAAAATTATATACATATTATACTCATTATATCTATATATATTTAAAGACAAGAAGGAATTTATCAGACATTAATACTGCTTATCCTGGTAGTAAGATTACAGGTGATTTAGCTTCTTTATATATTTCTTCTCATTTCTTCTATCATCCTTAATATGCTTTCAAAAATTAAAAATATGTATGTATTTAACATCAATCAGAAGAAAGTCTTCAAGCTCATGCTAAGCATTCTAGGACTTTATTAATATTATAGAATGTATTCATCTGTATAGTACATTTTTCATAATTTGGGTTTCTCTTCATCTCTTCAATTGCTTTGTGAAATCAATTGCTTTTAGCTTATGCTATTGAGCCCAAGAGAGGGAGATAGAATAGTGTGGGGGTAATAATGGTTATATTGACAAAAAGAAAAAGAGAGCCAGACATTCAAATGGATTGTATCTTTGCTCTAAAAAAAAAAAAAAAAAAAAAAAAAAAAAAAAAAAAACTTATATACAATGCTAAAATTTCAATCAATGTTTGAGACTTTAGCCCCAGACTTTTCCTGATGAACTCTGGCACAACTGATATAGTTAAGGTGCTTGAAACACTGCAGGCATGTCCTCAAAGATGCTATTGCTGCTGCTGTACAAAATTATTTTTTCAATTATGATCACTATATTTTCATAGAATTTTAAATAGTGCTATTCTTATACACTTTTGGGTCTGGCTTACATTCCAAGGTTAGAAAGACAAATATATTATCATAGATTGATCAACACTTGAATATTCTTGACAAAGACATACTCCCATTACTAGAAGTCCAAGTGGCATTTCTAACTCTCTAAATACAAGGAAAAATGATTAATCGACTCTCAGTTTATTGAAATAAGTGTGAGCAACTGCCTACAGAAAAAAATTGCAAATTATTTTGAGAAAAGCTCTAAATAAAAAGAAAAATTAAATTAAATTAAAAATATGAAAAAAGCTCTAAGTTGCATTTGAACTTTCTAATAAATAGAACCCATCATCTCCTTTTTCATAAACAGGCAAACATTTTGAGGGAAATTGTCTGTCCTATTCTCATTTAATCAAAGTGAAAAATATTTAGATCAAGGTGTCCTGCCTTTCCTAGGTTAATTCAACTAACAGAGAGTATGTATCCTTGTCCCACAGCCTGGCCTGCCTGGCTGCCTGGCCCCTCCACACAGGGGCAAGGGGTTAGCATTAACCAAAGATTCCCAAGGTTGGAGGAAGCTTTAAAAGGTATAGAACCCATCATTACTTAAATTGGTCCATTTTTAGTGGTTCTCTGTAAGATAAGTAAAATAGGGTCAAAATAATATAAAGCTAATTTCATCTGGTTTGAAGTCATGTCCTCTAATCTAAAAAAAAAAAAAAAAAAAAAAACTTTTTAACTTTTTGGTATTAAAATGTCCTCTTTTATGGAAAGATGTTAAAAATTAGGTGACTGTCTTTTTATATTTTCTTTTTCTTTTTAAAGTTCTAGCTGAGGAAATTGATGACTTGGCATTACTTTTCTTTGAGAACTGGTTGCTTCATGAAGATTTAAAGACTGAGATCAGGTCAACAAAGAGAACTTGCTTTCTGCCTAAGCCTGAGAAGAATGCAAGACAATAGACCGGGACCAAGTCTTCTATTTCTGGTGGAATGTGGTGGCAGTGAGCAGCTTTGGAGGCAAATGGAACAGGACGGAAAAAGCCTATGTAATCTTGGAGAAATTGTCTAATCTAGTTGAGTAATTAGTATCTTTACTGGCACATGCTAAACTAATATTGCTTTTATTTCAGGTTGTAAAATTTAGTAATCAGTGGTTGGTTAACTTTTTAATTTCTCAATGTGTTTGTCACCCTCTCAAAAAGGCCTTCTTTGTCCCCATCTACCCCCTCGCTGCACCCGGGGGGCCCTCTGCCCCATCTATCCTGCACTCTCTTCTCACCCCCTCACCTAGCCATTCTCTCAGCACATAGCAGTCTGGATTCATTTTACTTCATCATTATTCATTGCCAATTTTCCCAGCAGATATCAGAATCATGAGAGAAGGGAACTTGTCTGTCCTATTCTCATTTAATCCCTTGCAACTAAAATACTAGCCAGAAATGACAGTTCTCAATGAATACCCATTGAATACTGAATGAACATAAGTGTTTCATAGGAAAAAAGACTCAGCAAATGTTAGTTCCCTTCTTTCTAACTGAGGGAGAAATCTGTCTCCCTAAAATACTATATTAGTCCTCATCCTCTGAGGCCATGAGAATCCAGGCCCAATATCCAAACTATTTCTCATTCTCAATACATAATCCTCAACAGGAAGTATTCTTTAGGTAACTGTTATTTGATAAGGTCATCTTTGTTTCAAAGATGGCTAAAATTAAGAGTGATTATGTGATGGCAATTGAAAATTAGGCTTTGGACATAAATTTCCTTTACTGGATGAAGAGAATGCCTAATCTTTTGGATTTACACAGATTGCCAGGGAAATGTCATTTAAAGCCTTGTAATTTAAACTATGTGTAGTACCTGGTAATTGCTTGTATTAATTTGCATTTCAATCAGTGCTGAGAATTGTCTTATTCTGCGAAAAGCTAACAAATGAGTAAATGTTTAACCTGACACAAACATAGTAAATGCTAGCATTAAAAAGAAAAAAAAATAAAGCAAAAAAAGGACACATAGAAGGAAGGGAAGGAAAGATAGAGGAAGGAGGAGGGAAAGGAAGGAATTGCCATTGAGCAAAGGACAAAAATCACAAATGAGTCAAAGGCTTTTAGAGTCAATCCTCACACCACAGAAAGCAAGGCCTCAGAGAAGGCTCTATTACATTTGAGATGACAAAAATGGCCGTCCTGAGAAAGCTGAGGCATCAGCCCAAGAGAGAAATGGTTTTCAACTGTAATGCAAATACACATGTCTGGGACAAAGGTACAAGAGGCTGAGTCAGACAATCTCTGTCTAGATGTTGGCTGTCATCCATCGCTCACTCCACATACTCAGTGTTTGTATTCAGGGGTTGGCAGCGGTTAAAACACAACTTGCCAAAGCCCCGACTCTTCCCTTGGCAAGAAGAGTCTCCGGTGCAGCTGTGGGAAATGGTGGGAAAATGATCCAGATAGCTCTGGTGGGTACACAAGCCAAGACATGGTATGCTGATTGTCTGTTTAGCACGGTGCTATATGCTATAAAAGGTACCTGGACTTCTATTTAGATTCCAACTAAAAAGCTTGGAAATGATCATTCTATACTTGTGACAAGAAAAAAAAACTGGAAAAAAAAATCCTGACTTTTTTTTTTTTTTTTATCGCATGAGAGATCAAAGATCACAGGACAACTCACTACCCGAAATCTTAGAGGGCTACTATGTACAACCTTGTTCAGAACTGCTCACCTGGAGCAGAATCCAATGGGACCATAAACAGGTGGCGACACTTAAGTCATAACTTTGATGAAATTTTGGAGACTGACTACAAACCAGCGTGAAAGAGAATGGAGTTTGCAGGTCTTCAGGGGAGGCCTCCTACTTTCATGGGTTTCATCTCATCACTATACCAACAGGGCTTCAGTAAAGTCAACAATGCATCCAACCAAAAAGCCACAAGACTCAGATTTAAGAAGAAATTATTAGAGAAACAAAAGACATCAGGGAGGCAAAAACAAAGACATTAGAAGAATTAAAACCTCTAGTACCTACAGCTACAGCAAATATTAAACACAGTCCAAGTTCTGGCCAAATTAACATAAAACTTCACACTAAAGTCCTATTTACTTCAGTTCCTATTATCCAATACATCATGTCCAGGTTTCAACAACATCGAAATTATAGGATATGCTAAAAAGGCAAGGAAAAATAAGGTCTGAAGGGACAAAGCAAGCATTATAATCAGACTTGGGTATGACAGGGATGTTGGTATTATCAGGCCTGGAACTTTAAATAATTATGATTAATACCTTCAGGGATCTAACAAAAAAAAAATAGACACCATTCAAGAACTGATAAGTTATATAAGCAGAGAGATAGAAATTCTAAAAAGAATCAAAAGAAAGCACGATAAATAAAAACGGCAACAGAAATTAAAGAGTGCCTTTGAGGCATCAGCAGGTGACATATGGCTGAGAAAAGAATCACTGAGCTTGAAGGTAGGTTAGTATAAACTTTCAAAGTGGAATTGCAAATAGAAAAGAAATGATAAAAGAAAATAGAACATGTCATCCAAGAACTCTGGAATAATTTCAAAAGATAAATCATACATATAACTGAAATATCAGAAGAAAAAGAAAGAGAAAACAGAGCAGGAGAAATACTTAAAGCAATAGTGGCTGAGATTAGGGTTAGATAAAATCATGAGAGTGGGATCCTCCTGATGGGACCTAATAAAAGGAACAAAGATTTCTCTCTCTCTCCCCTCAACACTGAGTGTGCTGGAGAGAGGCCATGGGAGGTTATAGCATGAAGACAGCCCTCTTAAAGCCAAGGAGAGTGGCTTCCCCAGGAATCCACATGGGCTGACAGCTTGATCTTGGATCTCCAGATTCCAGACAATCAGAAAATAATTTTTTTAGTATTTAAGCCACTTTGTCTATGGAATTTTGTTATGGAAATCTGAGCAAACTAAATAAGAGCTCCTACTCTGTTTTATAATCTCAGGGAATTTACATTTAAGAAGTGGAAACAAAAAGACAATAAGTAAATAAATAAGATCATATAATGGTATATGTTATGCATGAATTAAAAACACGATATGATTAGTGATATATAACAATAATAGGTGTACAAACAGATAGATAATAAGGTTTCCAAGGAAAGTCTGTTGTGTTAGACAATATATAATTTGAGATATATAAATAACAAGAAGGAACAAACTATGGAAAATCAGAGGTAATATTCTGAACACAGAGAATAATTAGCAAAAGTATGAAATAGACAGTTGGATATATAAGCCTGGGTTTCAGGGAAAAGGCCAGGGATGGAGGTGAGATTTGTGGGGTATTGGGAATGGTATTTAAGGCCAGAGGCCTGGTGGTATTACTTCTACCCAGCATTTAGAGTATAGGATTGAGCTCTTAGATACTCTGAATTTTTAGCAGAAGAGGTACCAGCAAAGTATATGAGAAGGAACAGCTAACATGGTAGGAAGAAAACCTCACTTTAATTCTACTCACTGGAAGACTAAAGAAAATGTGTTTCTAAAAGGATGAAATGGTTAGTGCTGCTGAGACAGGAAGAAAGCTGAGAACACCTTGACTTCGGCAAGGCGAAGGTCATGAGGACCTTGACCAGAATAATCCACGGTATTGGGAAGATGAAAAGCCTGGATGCAGTCAGCTATGGAAACAAGGGAGGTGAGGAAGTTGAGATAGTGAGTCAAGAAGTTTTGCTGAGAAGGGGCTGAGAGATGGGTAGTCTTTGAGGAACATCTGGAATAGAGAGAAAAAAATCATTCAAATTGAGAAAGCTGAGTGGGAAAAAGTATGCCTGACCTAAACCAGGTGAGAAGGACTGTATGAGGTAGAAGGCTCGTCTGTGTACAGCAGCCCCTCTTGGACTTCCCCAGCCCTGGCAAGAGCTTCCTATCTCTTGAGCATCACTGTAGCTCTACTTGAAAATGATGTGAACCATCATATTTGTTTCTTCATCTACATTATGAAGTTGAAGTCCTTCCTCTCCTAAACACTAGGACATTTGAACAAGGATAACATAAAATTTGTAATAAAAACCAAAGTTCCATAGGATTAAGGGAACCTCATTATGAACACTGTTGTGGTATGAATGTTTACGTCCCTCCTAAAGTTATATTGAAACTTCATCCCCAATGTGATAGTCTTAAAAGGCAGGGCCTTTGGGATATCATGAGAAATAGGACTAGGTACCCTACCCTTAAAAGGGAGCTTAAGGGCTAAGGTCCTCCCTTTTAGGCTCTCTGGCCCTTTCACCCTCCACCATGTAAGGATACAACTAAAAGGCACCATCTTTGAAGGACAGAATGAGCCCTAACCAGACACCAAGTTTGCTGGTGCCTTGATCCTGGCTTTGGAACTGTAAGCAGTAAGCTCAGGCTTTGGAACTGTAAGCAGTAAGTTCTACTGTTTATAAATTATGAAGTCTGAAGCACTATATTTTAGCAGCTTGAATAGACCAAGAAAAACCCAACTAATAACTTCAACATTTAGTCCCAATTCCCATTTCAAGCAATGGAGGGAAATACAGGATCCCATCAGCAAGAAGAGTCTAAAAAAAGATCTGTTCATCCATGAGTAGAAGCTTCCCCCAACTTTCCATAGCAGAAGAGAAAGTACAGGTCTGGATCATCAGTGTGAGTCCTTTCCTTAATATGAAAAGATCAGTGATAGAGGATCTGTACCTACTATGCCCTGAGGTCTCAGACACATGATGTCTCCTAGGCTTCTACAGTCTTGGTTGCCCATAAAATCTGTTGTGGATTAAGAGAATTTTACAGAATTGGTTAATGTCTTCGCTGATTTAATGAGGCCCACCCACGTTAAGGAGGTGATTTGCTTTACTCAAACTTTGATTTATATGTTAGTCTGATCTTAAAAATTACCTTCCCTGAAAAATGACCTAGCCAAGCTGACATAAAATTAGCCATCACAAGTTTACCCCATGGTACCCATACATATATCCTTCAAATAAAAAGTTCCTGTGTCCACCTAACAAGGTACAGCTATCCTGTGTATGCACTGGAAACCTACTAACATTTTTTCACAGAAGAAAATGCAAAGTTCCTGTATGCTGGGCTCAATTTGCTAGCAGATCCCAGTTCTCAGAACAGGGTGCCCAGAGAGGAGCCTTGCTTAAAAAAAAAAAAAAAAAAGAAAGAAAAGAAAAGAAAACAGTAATGAACACCATGGAACACCAATTTTATGGCTGCTTTTTAAGAGGTACTTTAATTGCCTGTTTTCTGGGGCAGCAGGTTTGCCACATAAAATCATTTTCTTTTAGCTAGCAAATTTTCAAATACAGCTCTGATTTCTGACTCTGATAAAAATACTGTGTGACAGATTTAGAAACCTGTGAATTAGACACATAAGTCCTCTTGCATTTTCTTCCTCTCTCTATGTGGTATTTTATTCCTTTGGGGGAAGGAACCCAAATTTGTATTACACAAAGTTGAACTAGTATTACAAACTATTAATATTACTCTGCAAAATGCATGAGCAGTAGGTATTGATAATGAACAGTAAACTGATACCAATAAATTTTCCACCTTAAATACTGTGGTAGCCAATAATAATTTCAAGAACATAGTTTCTTGTCTTGGAAGAAACTTATCAATGGACAATGACCACAATCTTTCTTTCTATCCTGCTTCTGAAATGCTTTGCCTTTGGAGAACTTTTAATGATATCCAGATCTACTGCTTAGTAAACATAAAATGTAACATTATTATTTTTTTAAATACATATTTTAGTTATAAATGGACCTTTATTTTATTTATATGTGGTGCTGAGACTCGAACCCAGGGCCTCACACATGCTAGGCAAGTGCTTTACCACTGAGCCACAACCCTGGCCCCCGTAACATTATTTTAAAAGACTATTTTGATATGCTCTATCCCTTGCATATAATAAGTGATGATCATACTGTGAAACAAACATAAGAAATTCAGGAATTAAATGTGTCCCTAGGCACTCTTGGTATTGATAAACAAAATCCTACACCAAAAGTAAAGTTAGGGTCTAGAAAAGGAACCAAAAGCTCCTTCATCTCAGAGCTGGACTGGTAGAAGCAAAGTAGATTCAATAATTTTTTAGTACTTTTAGTCACTGTATCAGGAAATATGTAGATATCTTTACATGTCAATATTTAGAGATGAATATCCTCCTTTTAACAGACTATGTATTCCATTTCAGACATCATCTCAGAATTCACAAATTGTATTCAACACATATTTATTATCTGCTATGTGCTAGGCATAGAATTCTTGTCTTCAAGGAATGGAAGAGACAAATAAGTAAAAAGAATGTTCTCTCTGATAACTGGATGCTGATCCATAACAGGGAGGGGGGAGGCATGGGAAAAATGAAGGAACTTTGATTGGGCAAAGGGGAGGGAGGTTACGAAGGGTGGATGGGGGCAGGAAAGATGCTGGAATGAGATGGACATCATTACCCTAGGTACATGTATGACTGCAAATATGATGTGATGCTACATCGTGTACAACCTTAGAAATGTAAAGTTATGCTGTAATTGTGTACAATGAATCAAAATGCATTCTGATGTCATATCTACCTGATTAAAATAAGCTAATTAATTTTTAAAAAAGAAAGTTATAGTGCAGTGTGAGAAATGTTTTAACAGGCATAAGCACAGCAGACAATGGAGAAGATAGGATAGGTGTTCTAGGCATAGGGAACAGAGTGTGCAGATGATATAAAATAAGAAAGAATAACCTTTGGGAGCAAACAAACAACATCTCATTAGTCTCACGAATGATTGCAAAGAAAGAATGATCCATATGAGAGATCTGGAAGTTTAAACCTGCTCAGTTTTCCTAGATTTAAATAGAATTATTCTCAAGAAAGGTATGTAAAGTTATTTAATTATCAGATGGCTCAGTACAATGCACTATATGCCCTGAGTACCTTATCAGTTTTAACACACATGACTTGCTCTCCTGGTGCTTTAAGAGATGGACAATTCATTATCTTATGAGTCTTGGTCATTGGCTCAAGAACCCTAATGAATCATAGCTAAGATTTCTAGGAAGCTTTTGCAAAGATGTGGCACTGAAGTGGGGCTCCCAGCAAGTATGACCCAGCAATCCAAGCCAAAGAGCACTGCTAACCCACTCTTAACAGTATTGAATTCTTAAGACAAAAAAAATGCTCAAGCTCAATCTAAATGAGCCCCATAGAAGGATGATTTATTACCAAAGGACAGAGTGAAATGATTAGCCTTAATGAAGCACCTTGTAGTTTATGCAAATTGGATATGATTCACCACTGATCTTGGACTCAAAATTCCCAATGACTTCTAGCTAATCAGCTTTAATCACAGACATGCCTAATGGGCCTTTTGTCTGAGGCCTTGATGTACTTCTTAGCTTTATTATTAGGTAATGGTGTGGGAGGGCACAGGCCTTCCATTTGGAATGGAATGAGATAGACTGGATGCCAAGTGTGTCTTTCTTTGACAATGTCTGAAACTTCTCTTTATCAGTTCCAGTTATTGTGCGGGTTGGGAGGGACAGGTACAATTTCCCACCTCCAATGAGGAAAAAGAGCCCAACACAGCCAAAAACATTAGGACAGATGCCTTCCAAATCAGTTCCAGAATCTAAATGTTATTTGATAATTAAGGTATTAATTTAAAAAGAAAAAAAAAGTTCAGTTCTTTGCTCCGTACACACCTATGTTCAGAAGTTCAGACTGGCATGATGCCATTCCATACCACAATAGAAACCAACCAGAAAATCCTTTTCAGAAAATTTTAGCTCACTTGATTTTGTTTTTAAGTCTGAAATAAATACGTAATGAGAGTGGTAACTGTGCTGGTAAGGATAAATTATCATTGAATTATTCCCTAGTGACTAATGCCTCCAAAACTTTTTGAAAACCCTGTGCTAAGCTACAGGCAGAGCCCTGGCTGAATCCCATCCACCCACCCAAGCGGCTGCTCTCTGAAGAGCTACCGTGGAGTCCTGACTGGGAGCAACGTTCCAGCCCATTACAAAAGCAGTTTATCAGCTGCAGGCATGGAGAGACGTTCTCAGCCAGTTAGGTCTCGCCTTAGACCCATAATTTCTCATTCTTACTGTTAGAATAGTTTCCATTTAGCAGATTCCGCTTCCTGGCTTTATTGCTGAGTCAGCCAATAATAACTAATTTTATGTCTCCTTTGAATACTGCCAATCTGGCTTATTTTTAGAGGAGAGAAAATGGGAGCGTCACTCAAAGCAATCCACATTTCAGTCTCTTAGACAGTTTTTCAAGAGGAACTCAACTAAATCGCATTTCACTTCACTGACTGTTCAGAGCATAGCAGCGGAGCCAGCTTGGTTCCTGGCGAGGAACTGGAGAGAGGTGCCCAGCCCTCCGCCCTGTGGATCATCCTGGCCTTAGCTGCATCTCAGATCTAAGACTTTTGGATTGTAGGAAACAAAAAAATTGAGGTTTGTTAATACATATTTAAAACTTAGAGGAAGGGAAATCTGGTTAGCAAATTGAAGAAAACCAACTGTCGTTTTTAGATGACACAGTAACAGGACATTAAGTCCTACAACTTACACAGGATCTCCCAGCCACCACCTTAGTAACCCTTCAGAATCCCCTAGAATCTCACATAGGACACTGTGTGTTTAGTAAACGTCATAACCATGCTATTCAATATTGAAAACAAATTTTGAGAGAAAAACCTCCATTTATAAACCAATGTACAGAAGGGGTGCCGCAGTCTGGCTGGGCACAAATCACAAGCCACTGAAGCAGGAACAAACTTTATTTCTGAACTCCACTAGCACACTCCACACACGCTCCCGGGAACTCTCCTGAACGCCATGCGGCTCCTCCAGGAACCACCAACCGGAAAATCCCTCCTCCGGCACTTCCCCAACCAATTCCAACTCTTCAGAAATCTCCCCCCCCCCACCCCCCAGAGCTCAACCAGAACTCAACGGGAACTCCAGGAGAACTCAAAAGTCATCATCTTAATGGCTTGCTGGTGTCACCTCTCAACCACTACTTCTGGCAAAAATGCCATGCGTCATCCGGACTCAGCTGTGGCCCTCAACAAAGGGGTAAAACACCTTATACTGTTTTATTTCAAGAAAGGCACACTCATAATAAAATACCAACATTCTATCAAGTCAACATATTTTTTTTCTTTGAAGGAGCTTTTTATCTTTCCAGTGCTGATGTTCATCCCAGACAACTCTCACAAAACCACCTGGTGCTATCTACTACCTCTTCCTCAGCTAGGCACCATCGGGTTAAGAAGCAGACAACAAGCCCTTGTGATCCTTTGGATAAGTTACTAAATCTCTCTGAGACTCTCTGACCTGTAATGTGAGGCAGTGAATTGTTGCCTCAGAGCATTATTGAAAAAGTCATATAAGGCATGCAGAAATACCTTATAAACTATGAAATTACCTACACATATGAAACATCACATTATTGCTTTTTAATAGAAGTAATGAAAATCCAATAATCAATAATCATGTTTCAATACTAAAAACGATGATGATGATGATAACAACAAAAAAGTAAAAATAAGAAAAACAAATAACACCTCTCGAGCACATTCTTTATGCCCAGTATTGTACTAAGTACTTTTTATGCCATTTTTTCATGTAATCTTCACAATAATCATATGAAGCATACACTAATATTATCACAATTTAATAAGGAAACTGAACTTTAGAGAATTTAGATAGACTTGACACTTCAAACAACTCACTGAAGGCAGAGCTGGGATTCAAGCCCTGGTTCTATCTGATTACATAAACCCTATGAGAAAGGTCTAGCAAGAAAATTATAAAGCCATCAAAAGGTATTCTGTGCTATTAAAATATGGCTTAGAGCAAAGAGAAAAAGATAAGCAGACCTTGGCCTAAATCTTAGAGCAGATGGTATGACATTAACTGATGACAGAAATGAAATATTCAAGTATTTTGCTTTCTGCTATGTCATAATAACAAATAATTATTAAATCAGAGAGGAAAAATACATACAGTTAAGGGAAAAACAAAAATTAAAATAGGATTTTGATTTTGGAGGAAGCCTCAAAAAATTATGCAGTCCAGTTTTGGGTTTTTTGTTTTGTTTTGTTTGGGGTATTTTTGGTTGTTGTTTTTAGTATACAGATAAGAACCAAAGGAATTAAGTGTCTTGCTCAAAGTCATAATAAAGTCAATGGCAATGTTTAGGTAGAACTCTGGTCTCCTGCATCTAGTTTAATATTCTTTGTTTGAGAAATGATAATGAAATTCTAGTCCCTGGGTTCCAATGAATAAAATTACATCGGATACCAAATTTCAGATACAATTTCTAAAATCATGGAAAATGAGAAATTTGTTGAAAGAGGAGTTGTCCTTCATTTGCATAGCAAGTAGAATAAACGGTGCTAATTCCAGAGGAGGTGCTGCTTTACCTGACCGGTTCACTCTGTACCAGAATGTTGTCTTAAGTAGCAAAGTTCACAATTCACTTAGGTATCAATACCTAGAGAGGTCCTTAAATTTAAGATGGTATAAAAGTTAATTAAAGAAGTGTGCACTTTCACTAAAAATAAGGATTCTATGCATGTCATTATATATAGAGTAGTTTATTACCTGCCGTGATTAAAAGAATAATTAACTACTTTTAAATAAAGCTTAGTAGAATAATTAAAAATTAATGTTATCACTTTGGTAACTCGTGGTAATTGTAATAATTAAGGTAGGGTTGAAATAGCTTTCCATTTTGTAATAAATAATTTCAGTACCACATTTGTCATTCTATGGCCAGAATACAAAGAAATGAACCCAGGTTTCTACCGCATCCTGGGTATACTCCAGAGAGTTGCCCTTGTACGAGGTCATCTAGTGTTACCATCTGCCTTTTTGACTTCTTGATAGTCATAGTAAAGCAGATTTTTCTCTAGGAACTATAGATATTTGAAAGAAAAAAAAGGTTCAGTGTAGTGGAACCTTTCTCCAAAACTCAATGAAATGCAGAGGGCTATAAGATCGGGTTTTTGTCATTTTTTTTTAAATTGTCTGGATTCCAGCCATTACACCCTTAATAATGTGATTTTATTATTGCTGGAACAGTATATTGCATTTAGGTCCAGCTTTACATTTCAAATTATCAATGGGGAAGAAATTCAGAGGCAGAATAGCATAATCAACACAGGGCTCACCAGTTTTCTTTGTTAATAGTTTTTAGTGGATAGACTGTGTCTTTCTCAACTGGCAGCCAAACATTCCCCCAGCTGGACTTTACCTACTCATGAAAATAACAAAACTAATGCCTCTGCTCTTTGTCAGTTACAGACTTCACAGAGCTCTGCCCCATCACCTCCATGGCTTCCAAGAGAGAATTCTAGCATATGATTTGGTCTCTCTTTTAAGTTAAACAATCATAATGTTTGCAATGGCTGTTGTATGGTTTTCCTCTAGGTTTGGCAAAAGACCATCCAGATTTTTTGGATTTTGTATGGGAACCAACAATAGACACCTATTTTTATTTCCCCTGGGAAGCCTGGAATTTCCCCTAGGAGTCCTGGCATGCATGTACCAGTCTTCCTTCAGAGGGAAGCAGTGACAGCCTTTGGCAGCAGCATGACTTTTCTGGGCTGTCTGGATTCTTTTCATTGAACATTTTCTATAGATTTTCTTCCATGGGTCCCCTGCTCTTTTTAAAGCCATGTATCCTGACATATCAATTTCTTAGTAGGGGTGACTGTTGCTTTTCAGAGAAACTTGGCAATTTTGGCTTATAAACTTGTCTGAGCTACTGTTTTACCCATTAATTTCTATCAATTGATTTCAAGACAATTCTGCATAAACTTCCCAATTGACATCTTCTCCCACTGTTCCACATTCTAAATACTATTGTTGCTGCTCACGGTTGAAGAGATGGTTGTGCTTATTTCAGGCCCACTGTGATAGTTACAATCTGATTTTCAAAAGGAAGTATCTTGGATAAGAAATATCAAGTTTAACATAAATTTCTAATAAAATTCCAGAACACAATTAAATAGGTTTTATAAGTTCTGAGGAAGGAATTTGTGAGCACATGGAGTTAGTATGAGTTCATTAGGAACAAGGCATACTGAACTAACTTTATTTTTTGCTATGGCTACTAAATTGGATAAGTAAAAATTAATTAATTGATTTTCATGCCTTAATTTGATTAATTAAAGTGCTAAAAAAATAGAATATCTTAATATCAACAAGGTGTTTTTAGTGTACCTTATGGTAGCCTTAAGAAAAAATTAGAAATTTTTGGTTTAGTTAATAAAATATTTAGGTGGATTCTTAGCTCATTGAATGCCTCTTCCCAAATATGACTGGTCCATCGCTACTTTTCACTCTTGTCCCAGCTCCATTTAACATGTTGAATTAATCAATAATCGCTAACGTGTACTGAATGTTTACTAGGAGCCGGGCTGAGGACTTTGAGTACTTTACATACTAATTGATTTATTCCTCACAAAAACCCTACAAAGTAACTACTGCTATAATCCCCATTGTAAAGATGAGAAATTGAGGGTGAGAAAGGTAAGGGTACCAACTCAAGGTCCATAAGTATTAATATAGAGCCCAGACTTTTCCCAGTCTGCCTGACAAGAAAGCCCAGGCTCATCTCCACTCAGCTGCCTTGCCTCTTACCAGCTTTGTGCAGATACAGAAGTCAGTCTTGTTAAACTTGTAAATGGCATAAAACCAAGACAACTGGCTGATTTGTTAGATGACAGAACCAAGACAAGAAGAACCTAATAAGATAGAATTCAACCGGAATGAAATGCTAAGCCTGCATTTAGATTCAGCAAAACCTATTTCGTAGGTATAAAAAGAAGTCTTTTACAACAATTTACATAAAATACTAAGCATCTTTAGCTTAATATGAGTCAACAAGTTATTCCCTACTAGGAAATTTGCTCTGCTTTTATATCCAGACCAAGTAAAATAGCCCTGCACTTTCCAGTGGCCCGACCACCTCTACAGGATGCAGTGTATTCATTTTAAGGCAGACCTTGGGCTATTTTGAATATGCTCAGAGAATCATGGCTAAGAGATCAAAGAAATCTCATCATAGGCCTTATGCTTAAATAAAATATATAATATACAATGATAAAAAGTTTAGAGATGGGCAAGGGGGAAAGGTAGCTACCATAATTCACACAAACAGAATTTAACTGTTGTTGGTTGAAAGATAGTATTAGAAAAACCAGAAAGGCTATTATGCATTGTTTCAAAGATAAACTGGTATTAAGAGCCATATTTATCAACAGCCAATTTTCAGCACAACATTCAAGAAAGAAATAGCTTATCAGTAGAGTTATCTAAAATTTAAATGGATGGTAAATAATAGGTAAAAAATCTTTATGTATCAGGTATACAATTAAGGTATATATGAATAAGTTGATATGTAGGATTTACCTTAAAATAGTACAGTAAAGAAAATGTAGATGGGAGATAACTAAAACAAGAATAGGAAAATATTGATACTTGCTCAAGCTAGATTATGAGTATTCAGGGATTTTTTATACAATCATATCTATATTTTCATGTAGTTGAAAGTTTTACTTTATTCAAAATGAATACATTATCTTAGGGAGTCTTCAGGTCCCTGTTGGATGTCTACTTGAATATTATTGAATAGGGTACAGAATATTAGACTTCAAGGATTTTTCTAAAATCCCAATTCTTGGAAAGGAAGTCATAAAAATTATGTACAGTAATTCAGAGAAGATAACCTCTACCCAGTCTTTTTCATTCCTGACAGATTTTGGCTGTCTGCTTTTCATGTCTCCTTCTTGATGGAGTTTTGAGCTCTCTGGATCACCTATCTTCTCCCTGGAGACTTGAATGCTGTCAAGGTCAATTACTGTACAACAGAAACTTGTAGAGTAAGCCCTGTAGCTAAGAAACCAATAGCTGTCAAACACCCATCAACTGACATCTTTCTTAAACATGAAACTTTCACATATAAAAATAGACCATTCTTTGAACACAGAGTCAAAATATTTCACCTTTCTTATAGATACTCCATGAAATCTATTCCAAATGGATGGAGCACAAGTACTATCAAAATAAATAGTTGAGAGAATCTTCCTGAGGAAGCTGGTTGAATACCACATTAGTACACCTGACAATCTAAATATATGAACACATGAAAGTGGTTCACCAGACATTTCAATTTCTCAGGCACATGCTAGTATCCCACTTCCAGACTTTTTTTTTGTGCTTGAGTAGGGTCATGTAACTCTGCCCAATGAATTATTAGTAAAGCATTTAAACCTCAGAGAAAAGCCCTCCAGATATCTCTTTTCTCATAGCCATCAACCATGTTCAAAGGGCAGATGTGACATCTGTATAGCTGTGATGACAATGGGTAAAGCCTCTTGGAGAACCATTGATGGATATGCTGCTTGAGTGAAAAATAAGTCTTGTTTTAAAACACATATATTTTGGAGATATGTGTCAGTGATAGTCAGAATTTTTAAAGGGGCACCAATGTCCCCCTCCCCTTGGCATAGCAAGACTTGTAAATATAGTGGGATAGCATCCCATAATAGGACAAAAGATATTTTGTGGATATGATTAAGATCCCTGTGAGATGACTTTGGGTTAATGCAAAAGGAGATTATCCTAGGTGGCCTTCACCTAATCAGGTGAGCCCTTTAAAAGAGACAGAAAACAAAAGCAGACACTCCTGCTGTATAAAATAAACAGATGGCCATGTTATTAACTGTCTATGGAGAAGGACAGCTTCTAGGAATTATGAGAGGGTCCCAGCTGACAACCATCAAGAAGCAGAGACCTCAGTCATCCAGCTGCAAAGCAATGATCTCTGCCAACACCATGGAGCTTGAAAGAGAACTTGGATGGAGCCTCAGATGAGCTTGCAGTCCATGCCAACACTTTGATTTTCAGCTTAGTGAGACCCTTAGTGGAGGACCCGGTTATTCCATACTCAGAATTCTGGCACACATAAACTGGGAGATGATACATTTGTGTTCTTTAACCTGTAATGTTTGTGGTAATTTGTTATCCAATAGAAAACAAGTATGCCACAGTATAATTGGGATTATACTGACTAACAAAATGGGCAAGTTAATTATATGTTGTGACTATTGCAGTTCTAGAAATACTTTGGAAACAAGATTAATGAATAACACATCTATACAAAGGAATACAAAGTAGCTATTAAAATGAATGAGATATTCAAAACACTAAAATTAGAACTCTCATATGATCTAGTATTTCTACTTCTGGGTATATATCCAAAGGAAATGAAATGTCAAAAAGATACCTGCCTGCTCATGTACTCTGTGGCATTACTCACAATAGCTAAGCTATGGAAACAACCTGATTGTCTACCAATGGATGCATGAACAAAGGAGGTGCACGAGGGGCTGTGATTATCCATCCTTAAAGATGAAGGAAATTCGAACATTTGTGTCAACACAGATGAATCTGGAGGATGCAAAGCCAAAGTGAAACAAATCAGACACAGAAGGATAAATACTGCATGATTACACACACACACACACACACACACACACACACACACACACACGGAATTGAAGGAAGTTGAACTCACAAAAACAAAGAGTGCAAATATGACTGCCAGGAGCTGATAAGAGGAGATTCTGGTTGAAATGCACAAACTAAATTGTTACTAAGTCTGGAGAGATAATGTATAACATGATATCTATAGTTAATAACAATATATTATATATTTTAAATTACTAACAAAGTAGATTTTAAGTATCCTTACCATACACATAACATAAATGCTAACTATATGAGGTAATAGATATGTTAAATAGTTTGATTATGATAATCACTTGATAATGTATACATATAGCAAAATATCATGTTATATACCTTAAATATATACAGTTTTGTCAGTTATACCTCTATCAGGTGGGAGGAAAATAAAATAAATATCTATCTCATTTATTTTATTTCCCCCTAGCCTGATTGGGTATAATTGCTACTATTGAATAATCCTTGACATATTTGTTTACTGAAAACTCAGATGCAGATCATGTACATATGATGCCATTTGCATTTTAATGGATATATAAATATGCTTACATATCCACAGACAACTTCTGGAATAATAAATAACTATAATGGCTATATTAGGAAAGAGAGACTGGAAAACAAAGGTAAGATGACTTTTAATTGTATAAACTTTTGCATTGATTGAATTTTAATCATGTGTACATATTGCTTTCCAATTAAAACAAACTAACACGTTTTTGAAATATATACTGAATGCAAAACACTACTGCACAGAAAGTCATGGGGTAGACACTTGTTCAGCTGTACATTGGATGAGACAAGTTGGGAAAAGTTAATGACAACACAAATGATTATTATTTCTGCACAAAACTGTAAAAATGAAATTAATGAATTCCCAAGAGAACTTAATCAGAAAGGGTATGCAGATGCTGCACATATGTAAGGTAGGCTCTGAAAAACAGCAACATCTTACATTGCAGAGTCAAAGTTACCATATAAAGTATTTTGTTGCCCTTTGGAGATGATGAGTTAGGTATTCAGAAAGGCAAACTCAATGTGTGACAAATATTATGGGTGCCTTGAAACCCAAATCCTTGATTCACCTCTAATTTTAGCCACAACCATGCTGGACAATTTCAAGCACCTTAACATCTCACTCCATGAAACCTTTGAATTTCTACTTAGGAGTTTTTGCCAAAGCTCTGGGAAATCAGCCCCTGAGGGTTCTAGGAAACTAACACCTCTATAAAGTCATCCCTCAATCCCAAAGGCCAGAAAGTTGATAGATCTGCCTCCTCTCATGCTTAAGAGGGAGGTTCTGGGAACATTCTGTTAAGTTGAGCCACCCATTGCCTGCAGCAGTAGAGTACTTTTATAATGCAGATTTTAGGGCTTTTCTTTCTTTTTACTTCATCTCCTCCCTCCCTTCCCTCTACTTCCTAATGTCACTCCCCAGTATATCACCAGCACCCAAATTCTTGTTCCAAGCTCAGGTTTTGTGGGGACCAAGATGGTGTTTGTTAAAGAAGAGTACAAAAATCATGTAGTTTTAAACTGTTGAATATGCAAAACAACAATGAATTGCTTCCTGCATTATTATTTCTGGTGGCAGCTTAAATTAATCCTAAATATCCAGTAAAAGTGGTCACAGTGCCTCTCTGGAAGAAAAGATTCTATAAGGTAATGGATGGGATTCAATCCCAGAGAAAGCCCATCGTGCTAAATGAGGCCTGCTCTAAGAAGGCTAACCTATAGTTGCTCCTGGCAGGAGACATTTCAAATACTCAGTAAATTCTCCTTAGTTTCATTTTACCTTGTTATGCTTCATTATGCCCCAAGTAACACAGCAAATAATTCCCCTTGGTCCTTGCTGTTTATTGCCTTTCTAATATGGTGCAAAAAGCTTACCATTTTCTCCTTTCCTGTCTAGTCCAAACGTACTCATCACTCCTCTTAATCTCAGTAATTCTAAGCACCTGCTGTGGTTTCCTCTTTGCTTTCTACATGTTATCAAGGGTTCTAAGTAAAAGAGTCTCATCAGAGAAGTAGAGTGCTTGAGATAGGTTTGGGAAAGACTTCAATTTGAATAATGGCAACAAAGAAGAAAGAATCCCCTTTGTCCACCTTTAAAATCCTTGATACATTGCAGGAGCCTGCAATTTGTAAGCCATTTAATTTCACAGGGGAAACCCACGTTTCTCAGATTCCCCTCCATCAGGACAACTATTTACAGTACATTTTCCTCAGATATACCTGTTCCCTTTGTGTTCCTCCTTTGATGTAGCTGTAATTAGAGGGCTGATTGCAGCCCCAGTTGGCCACTATGTTCAAAGAAAAAATCCAAAAGCAAATCAAAATGATTGCTCTAACTGTGCACTTTTCTCTCTTCCTTGCTCACCCTGAAGGCCTATGGCCCCAAGGCTCTTGCTGTTAATATTGGGGAAAGTTTTATTCTTTTTTGTAAATCTTCATCAGTCCCTTCCTGTCTCTCCAGAATGGCTTCTTCTGGGGCCTAGTTGGATGATTGTCTAATCATCTTTCCTTCCTGAAGATGCTCAGGATGCAGAAAATCCTTCTGCTCATTATTCCCCCTATGTGTTCCTGCTTCTCTAAGGCAACTGAGATTTTGAAGCTCACCGAACAGAGGTCAAATCTACTGTAAAAGTATATCCGGATCTGCAAGATGACTAGAGAAAGTAAACAAAAGGGAAAAATAAATCTTCCATCCTGATTATTAATTTTTAACTTTGGGGAAATTGAAAAAAAAACACAATGCAATAATTTGAATACCACTAAGTGACAAAGGATTTATGATATATGTTTTCTGAGTATGTATGATGAGGCTAATGCTTCACATGAATAATTCAATCTATATTTGGAAACTTTATGACATTCGATGTGAACATTTCTGAGAGTCTATTTGGGACCACTCTGCACAGAGTATGCAAAGAGGTCAAAAACAGAAGTAATGCTTGTGAAGTGGCTACTCCACATCACACACTTCTTACATGTGGACTCATCTGATTCTCACAACAGTCTCCATTCCTTTGTGATCAAACTAAGTGTAAGTGACATGTACAATCTATTGATTACGATCCCAGGCAAAAGAAAATCTATCCATCTGCCACATCATCACACTGCTTCTAACAACTAATGGCTGAGTGGTCATAATCATTACCACAGTCAGCAAGTGTAGTACAGAGAGAAGCAGCCATTCCCTCCTGTGCTATCACTATTAGGAATATGGTTTGTTGAATCAGAAAAATATCCAGAACTTAAATGCTTGTCCTCTTTAGAGAACTGATGGAATATACTCTCATTTCTTGCTAACATCACTGTGATGTTAGGAAATACTTTTTATGATCATATTGGGGAAGCTGTGGCAGATGCTGTTCATTGGTTGGTGCCCCAATCATGATTTCTAATCCATTATTACTAACCGTCTTTTTTGAGTGGGAAGAGAAAACCCTTGCAGCCAAGATACATGCCAAAATTGGCTAACAGATCTCTGGGAAAACTATTTTCCTGATACAAATGCTGTACATTTCCTTCCTCCTTTTTCTTACCTTAAATATGGATGTAATGGCTAAAGTCAAAGTAACTATCTTTCAACCCTGAGGGAAAGGCAAAGAAAACTGCACTCATGGGTCCTGATGCTATTGAGAAACTGAACCTATGATAGGAATAATGAACCCTTCTTTCTTTAATCCATCGTAGTTTGCCATTTGTTATTGAAATCTGAATGCATTATTAACTGGTACAGGAAAAATATTTTACAGAATAAAGTTTGCTTTCTTTAAATAAGATGGTATTTTAGCAATAGCTGTCTATCTGAAATCATTCAAGATCACTACTGTTTAACAGGCTTTCTGTGATGTTGGAAGCACTCTAAACTGCACTGTCCAATATGGTAGCCACACATTGAGCACTGAGCCCTGAAATATGATGAGTCTGACTGAGAAACAGGACTGCTATGTTATTATTCAACTTTAAATTTAAATAGACACATGAAACTAATGACTACCATATTGGATAGCACAATGTTTCTCAGTCATGACACACATTATCAACTGTTTGAGAAACTGAAAACGCACAAACCTACTTAAGTCAACTGAACTTATCTTTTATTCAGCCTTAACTTAGAGAAAAATGTACAGAATTAATCTAATAATTCCAGTAACTGCAAATATTTTGGTAGCTTTTAGACTCTCTAGGTCAGAGAAATATCTTTAGCTAAAAGGATGCTTGTGGTTTGGAATAAAATATGATTGAAATATATGTCTTTTGGATAAGGGGGAAGTGAATTCTAGGGAATACCATCTCCTTTTATTGTAAGGACCCCTCAAAAGCATTGACAAGACATAGAAACTATTCTTGAGATATATCAATGTTAAGTTTGTCTCTTTTCATCTAAGCCATTGTCTCTATAAACACAGCTGTGGGCAAATCTTACTTTAATTTCATTACAAGTGAATCTTTGGAGTGTCCCCACTCCATTTCACAAGCAATTCACCATTCTGTATTTCATACCCTTCACCGATTATATATATTACGCACTGTGGTGGTCTATTTCCACACTCCCTAGAGAGCATTTTAAGAGAGATTTTTCTACAATAGTATATTATGAACTGAATTGTATTCCCTGAAATTCTTATGTTTAAGTCCTAACCCCAGTACTTTAGAATGTGTTGGTATTTGGAGATAGGATCACTTAAATGGTAACTAGGGAAAGTGAGATCTCACAAGCAACCTCTAATCCATATGAATGGTGTCCTTGTAAGAAGACACAGGACACGGGCTGAGGGGTGACTGTGTGATGACACAGCCATCTGCTTGCCAAAGGAGGATGCTTCAGAAGGAACTAAACCCGCCAATACTTTGATCTTGCTCTTCTGTCTTCCAGAACTGTTGTTTAAGACACCCAGCCTGTGGGAGGAAAGCAGCCTAGCAAACATACATAGTATCTGCCACCTTGTGCTTGAATCCTAAAAAGAAGGTCTGTTTGGGGAAAATTCAGATGGGGTTAGATAAGAAAGGAGGGTTGTAGCAACATCACAGAGGAGATGTTCTTGGTAACTGAAGTTCTTAGGCCTATATAATTCACCTACATGAAACTATCTCCTCAGTTGGTGAGTCCTGTATGGGAACAGAAGAAATAAGTATGGAAGGGATCTTGGAGGGAATTAATCACTTAGAAAAACTTAGAATTTAGGTAGTTGAGCTGCAATTTTTTCATACAATGTTAAGTCTGGAAGAGATGACTGAGTTCAACACTCTCTTTGTAAAGATGATCAAGCCAAGGTCCTGACAGAACAATAGCTTGTCCTGTCAATCAACGGCAAAACTAGATTGATTCTGCCATCCTGGTCTCTGGCTCAGTGTTCTTTCTTTGATTCCATCCTATTTTGAGGGAAGAGCATATTCAGGTTTTTTTTTCCTTTTTTTAATTAGAAATACATTGAAAATGCTTTTAAATCATAAATGGTATTCAGAAAAGTTAGCCCTGTGTCATTTTAAAGCCATTGATTTGTGAACTGTTGGAGACTTGCTCTCTCCATCTGTGGACGGATGACAATAATGGCTGCCCTTTCTATGGAGAAGAACTGTTTAACAATCAAAAAATTCATGAAAATGTGCCTTGAATATCACAGTGCTTTATCATGTTAAGGTAACTGTATTACAGTTTATTGTAGCTGAAGGTTAAAGAACATTTTTTTTATTGCCTGTGATGGCTTTATTCATGAACCAAGTCCATTCTACTGAGATAGATGTAACAAATAACTTATTTTAAATCCAAGCTGAGTACCAGAACTAGTCATCTCAAGGGAAAATATCCGTGAACTTTTGAAGAGGTTTAGATGGAATAGTTTCTTGCATCTGTGTTTATGTTGCTAGTGTAAAGTTACTGCCTCTGGCAAAGAAATCAGAAAATCTGTAGCTCATTTCTCCCTTGATTACAAAATGAGAGATAAATGTTCATATACATCTGTTTTTGGGGGATTCAAATAAACATATATTGTAAATTCAAGCCAAACCTTGAGAAGCCACTTATAAACAAAGTCTGAGAAGTCACTTCCTGGACCCAGTGAAACCTCAGCAAACTTCATCTTTCTCCCTGGGGAATCAGTCATAGGAATAAAATCATCTTATGTTTCCCCTCAGCTTCTTTATGAAGGCTTTATGAGCACTGAGCTCTTTTTTTCTAGGTCTGTCTTTGGTTCTTCACTAGAGAATGTGTTCAAGAATTTAAGCAGAATGTGTACTGGGCGATTGCCAGAGAAGGTGCCTAGCTGGATCATGCTCTGCAGAGCAACCATCTGCAGTATTCTTGATATTCTAGTACTAAATTCACTCATATGTATTCATTTATACCACCTTCTTATTAAAATCAGTGATAATGAAACCTTTTTGCCAACAGTTGAAATCAAGATAGAAGTTATAGCATTTTATTAGCTTCTGCTTCCATTTTATTTTTGCATTTTTTTTAGCTATACAAATTGAACATCCCTAATCTGAACATCTGAAATTCAAAATGTTCCAAAATCTAAAACTTTTTGAATGTTAATGTTAAAGAGGAAAATTACACACCATGAAACTGTTTCATGCACAAAACTATTTAAAATATTGCATTAAATGACATTTAGATTATATATATGTGGCATGAAACATAAATTTTATGTTTATATTTGGGTCCTATCCCCAAGATATCTCATTATGTATATGCAAATATTCCAAAATCAGAAAAAATAAATCTGAAATATGAAATATTTTTGGTTCCAAGAATTTTGGATAAGGGTATTGCATCTGTAAAACATCTTCCAAAATCACAATTCACACATATAAATGATATAGCTTATATGAAATAAAGTTGCAGTGTTGTGATACACATTAACTAAAATGCTTAGACAGTAAAATCTATTTCTTGTGAGGGTAGGGCATTTTTCTGTTTTGTGGGATGCTAAATTCAGAGTGCAGGGCTTAATCAAAAAAACAAAACAAAAAAATCATAGTTTTTTTTTATTTAAGTAAATCTTTATGTACTTATTCCACTAATCCCTTGATTAAAAGAATATTAATTGAAAATTATCGTTCAAAATTGCTTTCTATTAATATCTAAAAACATTTTTTGTTTATTCTTATGATTGAATTAGGAAGCACCAACAATTAACTCTGTCAGTTAAGTTCTTTTTTCTCAATTTAAAACCCACCCTTCTATAATCTGCTTTCCAGTGCTGAGCTAGGACTTCGCAAACTGCATTTCTGTACTGCAGGTCCAATGTACTGCAGGCGCTCCTAATACAGGGTACTAGTCAGAGAATGCAAGGAAGAAACTTGCATATAATTTCTGTGAGCATTATCCTAGCCATACTTCTTCGCCCCATTAATAGAGTGACTTTCTATAGCAGCAACTGAATCAGTTTGAAGTTTTTCCAACACTTGTAGGACCAGCTTCATGTCTTCCTCTCTCAGAGACAGATAGCAGCACTATCCAGAAAAACCCCATTTTTGGAATTCCAGACCCCAAACCCAAGAGAACTTCCTCTGATCTCAGAGACTTCAAAACCACCAACCAACACCTTTTACACAGAGGTCTGAATTTCAGCTCTTCAAGATCTCCCCCTCTACATTTCTAGGCTTTAATAATTATAAACTTTTTCCTTGCTCATTTAGTCCTAAGGGTGTTCCTGCTCCTCAAACTTTATCATGCCTCAGAATGGTCTGATGGCTGTGGATCACAGATCCTTGGGATCCACCCCCAGGGACTCTGATTCAATATGTCTATGAGGGGTTGATTTTTGCACTCTAACAAGTTCCCAAACGGGGCAGAGGCAATGGTCTTGGATTTGACTTGGACCTTATCTTCTGACTTTAAAGTAGTTGTAAGTGCCTACCCAAAGGAAAGAGGATACAAAAAGTGCAGGTGACATATAGTACCATTGAAGTTAATGGAAGTTTGATTGTGATGAGGTTCCTTGTTGGCCCAAAAGGCTATTGAAAATCACCATTATGACAAGAGAGATTCTTCGAAGGACACTGGTGAGGGATGAGTTCTTCTGAATTCACCAACTGACTTGTTTAAAGAAAGAGGAAGAGAACCTTGGGAGTTTATGTTCTTTCCAACTTATATCAGAAAACTAAAAAGCTTCCATTTCAGACTAAAAGAATCTCATTTCTTGGAGCCATGAGACCAATACTGCTGTAAAGCAAACATTAAGTATAATTTTGTGATTAGAAGAATTCACAGTCACTCAAAGACTCTTTTGAGAGTTATGATTCAGGAACCTGAAGGAGGCGTAGAAACATCTGGTTGGACTGAGCTAAAACTGAGAATTTTGAATACCCAAGTTACTCTGAAACTCCTCTGCCAGTGCAAGAAGCTCTCTGGGGAGAGTGGCCTTCCCTTGAGTGGGTATGACCTCATCTAGATTAGTTGTTCAGGCAGGACGCCCATCATCCTCAAGCCTATCCCCTCCAGGAGAATACCCACTATCCCAACTACCCCTTATTGCCACTAGACCCCAAAATAGAATCAGCCCTCTGCATATGATCAGGAGGAGTCATTTTCACTTAGTCTGTTTATCTAAGGAAGAAGATGATTGAATTTTGAAGAATTAGCATGGATTGTCCTAAGTTTTATCAGGTGGTAACTCCAGTGTAGTTGCTGTTCCAAAACTGGTATTTATACTGAAGCAAATTATAGACCAGTGGTATCTGGTATACAGCTGTTGACCTAATGAATGCTTTTGTCACTTACCAATTTGTAAGGATCACTGGGAGGAAATGTTTATTTTTACTTTTAAGAGTCATGGTTAACTTCTCAGAACTACATCAACTCTCAGTCTACTGATACAATGTGATTTATAGGGATCTGATCATCTCAAAGGAGATACTGGGACTCCAGCTCCCTCCTCTTCCTCTCTTTTACCTCCCAGCCATGAGGTGAGTAGTTTTGCTCTACCATGGGTTGCTGCCATAGACCTAAAGTAACAGGAACAACCAATCATGAACTAACAACGCTAGAAATATGAGCCAAAATAACCATTTTCTAAGTTGATACTCTTAGGCATATGTTTTAGTAATGGAAAGCTAAATAACACAAAATAATAGTCCATTGTATTAGTTATGCTGATTGGATTTAGTGAGCCAAAAGTAACAAGAACATGCCATTCCTTAATGAAACTTATGAATCAGAGACTGGGAGATAAGTACTATAAATGTTCAGGCCCCATCACCTCAGTAAACTTTCATATGATACTAAATCCTACCTAGTATTATAGCTAGTAATTGTAGCACTTGCTATTTTATATTGTTGCTATAGAATGAAGTATTCTTTCATTCTCTTTTGAAGTGATTTGTTTTCTAGAGTCTCCTAAATAAGAAAATACCTTCTTTCTGATTTAAATATGAGCTGGTACTTTATTGTCAACAGAATTATAATTTTATTTTCTAGATTATCAGATGATAATGCAGATTCAGCTATGTAAATTCTGAGCTCAGGAACTTTCACTCAAAACAGCAATTAATAGAGTTTTTTATAATGCCAGATTTTATTCTTAAAATGGTAAAATAAGATTGCATACATACTTTATAACTAATAAAAGAGATTAGCTAAAAAATTTAAAAAATAGGTTACATTTTAAAAACAAATGTCTTCATGTAAGCCTGTATTTGCTAAGCTTTTATAAAAACATTTTTATAAAAAGAGAAAGCATAGCATAGTGGTAATATAGTCTCAAAGTCAATAAACTATCATGTCAAAACTATTTAAATCTGTAGGCCTGATCTAAACACGAACTGTGTATAATTCCTTCCTTCCTTCTTTCCGTGTGTGTGTGTGTGTGTGTGTGTGTGTGTGTGTGTGTGTTTCTGGTGCTAGGGAATCAACCCAGTGCTAGGCAAGCTCTCTACCATTGAGCTACATCCCCAGTCCATGTATGATTTCTAAGCTTGTTTGGCTTTAAGATTCTAAGGCAATATAAAACCAAAATCATAATTATTTATTAGGCATATGATATGTACTAAGCACTCTGAGAAGCATTCTGTGAAACACAACGTTGGAGAAGTTATGGTTTTCATATTCTGAGAGCTTTTGAAACAGATCGCTAAATAAGTTATCAAAAAGTTAAAAGTTACATAACTATAAATAACCACATTAGAAAGAACATTACCATGTAGTGAAATGACTTGCCAAAGGAATTGAGTAGTAATGTGAAAGAAGCTGAGTAAATCAGCAAACTGCAGAGGAAATGGACTTTGAGCTGGATCGTCAGAAAGGAAAAGGTAAGGAAAAGAAGCAGAGGGTATTCTACAGAGGAGGAATGAAAAGGACAATTTTTAACCCTGTTTTACAGAGAGGAGTTTGCAGCTCAGAATAATGAACTTTGTATGACTCTAAGTCTATATGCTTGAAATGTCAAGCCATGTTCCAAACAACTTCCAAGATTCAAGTGTTCTCAAGTCTACAATAAGCGGTCCAGAGACGCCCAGGGCAATAAGTTTTACATTCATATCATAGCACATGAGTTGATTGCAATGTACATGGAAGAACTGGAATTTTCTAAATAATTTTTTTGGCAAGGGCATCCGCTTTTTAAGTTCCCTAAACTCAAGTTTCAGCCACTGTGTTTTATGTTTTGTAAGGAAAGAAAGTACGATGTCATGGGACTGATCCAAATTCAGGACTGGAAGTCCAGATCCACCTGGCTCATATGACCTCCAACCTCCTCAGCACTAAAATCCTAAAATCCTATGGCAATGTAAAATCTTTGCTAGGCCATAAAAGAACAGTTAAGCAGAACCCTATGCTTCCAACTCTAATACTAACGCTGCATTTAGGTTAACTTCTCTCCGAAAACTAATTAAAATCACTGACTCTTTTAGGGCAACTTGATCTGCATGTCTGACTCATTTTCTTGTAGTGGTGGAAATGGGAAGAAACACAAAGGAACATAGTTCTGAGTCCATCTGGCCCCATCTGTATGCAAATCACCAAATGGAATGCAGAACACTTAACACCAATAATGGCAGAGTTATTAAAGAAGTAATTTCCTTTTCCTGACACCATTTTCATGAACCTTGTCAAAACAGTCTCTTGCAAGTTATTTAAGGCCTAAGAGGCTTTTCCAGGGAAATAGGCTCCCATATTAACACAAAGCCCTTCAAGTTCTGAGCAGAGAAGTGCTAAGGGAGAATCTCCTGTGGAAAGGATGATTGTACAAGTAATCTTTACTCACCTCTGAAATGCCACCACCTCTTTAGGATTTCCTCACTGTGGTTTCATCCATTACCATGGCTATGCCAAGACACCCCATTCCCCTTCTTAAATTCTGGACCAGATTTCATTTATTTTTGTCTTCTTTGGAGCACATTACACTGCTATCTAGAAAACAGTTCTGTGTCACAAGCAAACGGAACAGAAATCAAAAGAGATGATCCAAAGCACAGCCCATTATGCAATGTGTGCATTTCCTCTCCTGAAATAGTATTTCATTCATGTAGTCATCACCATGCCTACCCCACTCCACGCCTGTTTGAAGCACAAAAATCCCTCTTTCCCCCAGGCTCACTCTTCTATTTTCTTCTTTTCCACCTTCCCAAAGTGGAAGTGTAGGCAGGGAGTGTTAGTCAGACTTTTAGAGGAAATGAGTGGCCAGATGTGATGCTCAGTGTGACTTTCATAGTCTAGTAAGAGCGCCTCACCAGTAATGAAGACAGCTGCCTCAGTTTCCACTCCTGCCCACTCCCCAACAGTCGGAGCTGTTTCCTCACAGGTCTGGTCTTTGCATTCACACACAACATAAAAATCTTCAGAAAATAATTCCACAAATATTCAAAGTAACTTGTAAATTCTTAAGGATTTTAAAAACTGGGGAACACGCTCCCCTCCCTTACCTATTACACCAGAAGGCAAGTAAAGAGCCCCCAGGCCCCCTTCAGCTCCCTCCTGTTTTATGAGTCATCACTGTCACACGGCACAGATGTAGCCAAAGGTGCAAGTTTCTCTTAAATTTGAGACTAAAACATTCATCATAGTTACAAATCCTCGCTCCAATCTGATGCTGGCTATGACATGCGACATTAATCTCCTCTTCCCTCTGGGCTTGCCTAAGATCAAAAAAAAATACTTTTGGCTGTAAATGGCTCTCACTGTTGATGCATCCTGAAACTGTGTGCATCAGGAAAGAAGGAAACATCACTTGCTTCCAAGAAAAAAAAAAAAAAAAAGAGCATGTTTTTCATGCTCCGGGGCCTTACTCCTGAGAATCAAGTTGGAAAACACCACTTCAAAAGGCACATTCAAAGGGAACAATCTGTGAAGAAAAAATAGCTGCTAGAAACAAGTAAACAATTTTATACTTTGGAGCTGAGAAAACAAGACAAAGTACTTTTCAAAGGAACAAAATATAAGGAAGTCAGGAAAATTGGAGGCAGTTTATGTACCTGATTTGTTGATAGGCTTCTCCTAAGAGGAGACTAAGGCATTTATTTATTTATTTATTTATTTATTTATTTATTTATTTATTTATTTTCATGTTGCCTTGTCCATTATATCAGAAGCAGGGTTTGGGATTCTTCCTTTATCATGTACCTATAGGTTCTATATTGCAAACAAGTTCCCACTACCTATAGAATAACGATCAAACACTGTGGCATAGCTTGCAAAGTTTTCTGTGATCTGGCCGGAGCCCGCCTTTCTGACCATGTCTCCCACATCATCCCACGTGTACCCCTTATTCCAGCAATACCAATATTAGCAATTTCTCACATTTGCCACATTCTCCCAGGTCTCTACTAACATATCCTTTGCTTTTTTTAGAATGCTCCCTCTCCCACCCCGCTGTCTAGCTAATTTCTATTTCTCCTCCAAAACTCAATGTGTGTCATCTTTTGAAGTCTTCTCTGATTCACAAAGGATAAAGCAGGCCCTTCTCTCTTCTTACCGTTTTCTGTATTATGTTAATGCACACACTTGGTAATTTAGGTCAGAAAGTCTCCTAGTGGCACAGTAATTGTAATCCATTATCTTCAAATGGATTATCCCTGAATGGACTAAATGGACAGAATTTATAGAAGGATTTTTAAAAACTCAATCCACAATAGGTGTTTGGTAGATACAAATATCCAACACTCGCTTTATAAAAATACATAATAGCAAAGCATTAAAAAATTATTTTTTGTACATTTTAGATGGTACTAAGGTTTATATTCTTCCATATGTTTTTGAAGCAATTCATCTTATTTATTTATAATCACTGATTTATAATTACATAGAGACTTCATACCCTTGGAAACAATATTTCCTAGCTTAAATTTTTTATAGCTTATGGAAAATAAAAGCCAACATTTAAATGAATCCAGTGGTGAATCAAATTTATAGAAGCAATCATAATCATGTATATATTACACTACTTGTATATTGTGCTCTTTTAAATAGGCACATCTTGCACTACAAATTACAACTGGATAGATATCATCACAATAGCTGCTTGGAATGACTGGAGTGGCATTAAAATGCACAGCCTTCCTGTCTTGAGCATGCTTTCAGCAGAGGTCTAGAGGATGAGGCCACATGCTCTTTTATGCAGGTGAGTAATAAATATTGCAGAACAGTGTGTTTGCAATCACCTGCAGGAAAACACAAGTGACTTGTGTGTAGCAGTGAATTCTGCTTTGCTAAAGTAAGAAATACAAAGAGTTTTGTTTATTTCTCTATATAATTTCTATTTTATACTGAACTATATGTAATATATTTCTACTATAAAGTAGAAATTGTAAAGCACTAGGTAGTAGGAGAGGAATACAAATTGGGAGTCTGGTTAATACTATGTGGGCTTGGGGTTGAAGGGTGAGGAGGAGGCAAAGATACTGGATAACAAATGAAGAAATATTTGGAACCAAAGTGAAGCTGCATTTGATTGAATTGAGCAATTGGGAGAGAATCACTATGGCATCTAAGAAGGAAATGGATATGATCAAACCAAAGATAATTGTTCTAATTACAAGAAGGATGAGACAGGTTTGCAAGAGATTATTTTGTCATAAAACCACATTTGGGGAGGAGGGAAGAAGAAAAAGATCCAAGAAACATTGTCATAAGGAAAAACTCAAAAATAATTCCAGGGTAACATTCAAGAGACTCAGGAGTCTAGGTGCCAGCAATGATGAATAGGGAAGTTTCTTTTCTGGTTTTATTACATGAAAATCATAAGAAGAAAAGAAGTGTGATTTCTGTTATAAGAATTGGTAGAAATAATCACACAAAAATAGAAAACCTAGAAAGAACCCATAGTATATGTAAAATTTCAGGGTATAATTAAGTGGTATTTCAAATCAATGGAGAAAAATTAATTATTCAGAAGGTGATGCTGGAATAATGGTTAACATTTTAAAAATCTTTTCCTCTATCTTCCACAGTGAACTCCATATGTATTAAAAAGTCATATAACACACACACACACACACACACAAAGAGAGAGGAGGGAATAGGAAAATGTAGGTGAAATTATTTCTGTCTTAAAAGAGAGAAAACAAAACTGACAAACTTTGAGCTAGATTGACCAAAAAGAGAGAACTCTCAAATTACTAAAATAAGATATAAAAGAGGGTGCATCACTGTCAACCTTACAGAATAAAAAGAATGACAAATGAATAAAGAAAATATGGTATATATACACAATGGAATATTACTCAGACATAAAAATAAAATGACTTTATGACTTTTTTTCCAGTAAATGAATAGATCTGGGAACTATCATGCTAAGTGAAATAAGCCAATCCCAAAAAAACCAAAGGTCAACCGTTCTCTCTTGATATGTGGATACTAGCACAGAACAAATGGTGAAGGGTGGGGAAGAACAGAAGTTTAGCGGATTAGACAAAGGGATATATGAAGGGAAGGGAAGAGGGACCAGAATAGGAAAGAGTAGAATGAATCTGACATAATTTTTCTATGTACATATATAAATACTCCACAGTAAAGCTCCATATCATGTACAACCACAATACTGGGATCCTAATTAGAATATGATATATTCCATGTTTGTGTAAATATGTCAAAATATACTCTACTGTCACATATAACTAAAAAGAATAAAATAATTTAAATTTTTTTCAAAAAATTCAAAAAGTAATAGAAAATAAAGGAGAATTTTCCATATTTGAATAATACTGGTTTTTCAAAGTAAAAGGATAGTGTTGATAAATAAAAATTATTTAATTAAAGTTTATACAACTGTAAAAATGGACTCAAGAAAAAATAGACAATCTGAATAGCCCTATAACTAATGAAGTGGTTAAATTAGTAATCAAAACTCACAAAAATATCCAAACCCAGATGACTTCACTGCTGAATTCTTTTTAATCCAACTGGAATTTGCTTTGTCAGATGTGAGGTAGAAATATCACTTATTATTTTAAAAGAGTTAACAGTTACTCCAGAACCACTTGTAAAGCAACATGAATATTAATTCTTCACAAATGCCTGGAATTCACAAGCCCTTCTAAAACGTGGAAGAGGGAACACTTCCATTCTATATGATCAATATTACCCTGATGCCAAAACCAAGTAAACACATTACAAGTCAAGAAAACCACAGACCAATATCTTCTATGATTTTAGCAAACGTCCTTAAAAAAAAAAAAAAAAACAGTAACAAACTGAATCTAGCAACATATAAAAAGAATTATACACCATGACCAAGTAGAATTTATCCTAGGCATACAAGATTAGTTTAACACCCCCAAATCAATTAATACTCCTCCTCAACAGAATAAAAATTTCAAAACACTCAGCTATCTTAGTAGAAGTAAAAAAAGCATTTGATAAAATCCAACACTCTTCTATGACATAAACACTCAACTGCAAATAGAAGAAAACATCCACAACCTGAAAGAGGGTAGACAATAAAACTCCACAGCTAACATCATACTAATGGTGAAAGAGATTGCTTTCCCCATAGGATTAGAAGCAAGTTAAGGACATTTGCTCTTATCACTTCCGTTCAACACCATACTAGAGTTTCTAGACAGGGAAATTAGGCAAGAAAAAGAAATTAAAATTATCCATATTGAAAAGGAAGAAATAAAACTATTTCTATTCACAGATGACATGATATATAGAAAGTCCTAAGGAATCCACTGGAAAGAAAAGGAAAAAAAAACCTATTTATTAGAACTAATGAATTAGTACAGCAAGGTTGCAAGATACAAGATCAATATATAAAAATTACTTACTTTTCTATACACTTATAATGAATAATCTAAAATGAAATTTAAGCATAATCCTATTTACAATAACACTAATAATAAAAAATAAAATTCTACATAAATTTAACAAAAGACAAACAAAACTTAGAGTCCAAAAAGAGAAATATTATCAAAAGAAATTAAAGATGATCTAAAAGAATGAAAAATCATTCCATGTTCATGAATTAGAAGCTTAATATTGCTAATATGGCAAAGCTTCCCAAAGAGATCTAGAGGTTCAATGTAATCTTTATTAGAATTTTGGATGATAACTTCATAGAAATTGACAAACTGATTCTAAAATGTATACAGATTTTCAAGGGACACCATCATGAAGAACAAAGAAGGAAGACTCATATTTCCCAATTCCAAAACTTGGTACAAAGCTGCAGTAATCAAAGTACAGTACTGGCAAAAATAAAAAAAAGGCATAAAAATAGACATGTACATCAATGGAACAGAATTCAGAGTCCAGAAATACATTCATGTGTCTATGGTCTATGGTCAACTGATCTTCAGTAAAGGTGCCAAGATCATTTGATGGGAGAATAACCTTTTAAACTAATGGTGCTAGAACGATTGAATAGCCACAGGCAAGAGAATGAAATGGAACCCTTACCTCATTCCTCTTAACTCACCTCCAAAATTAACTTTAAGCAGATCCAAAGAACAAACTGAAAAGTTAAAACTATAAAACTATGTGCAATAAAACCTAGTAAATCTTCTTGGTCTTGGGGTTGGCAGTGGTTTCTTAGATGTAACACCAAATTCACATGCAATAAAAGAAAACTAGATAAATTGTATTTTATTAAAATTAAAAACTTATGTCCATCTATCTGTATCTATAAAGTGAAAAAAAAAGAGTGGAAGAAACATTTGCAAGAAATAGATCTCATAAGGGTTTAGTATCTACAACATATGAAGAGCTCTTACAAGTCAATCACAAAGGAAACCAGACTTAAAAAGTGGACTCTTCAAGAAATCTGGAAAAATATTTGTGAGTTTGAACAATGTGGGCAAAGTCAGTCTTTTTCACATGCTCAAAGATGACAGATTTACCCAACATATTCTAGCACTACATCTGACATCAGAAGAGCTGATAATAGTGAAATGATATTTATAACTTTTGATCTTATGGTCATAAGCATGTATGTCGGACTTGGAAAAAATTATCTTCCAGCAATTCATGGGATTGTCTTTCTGATGGGCTGTGCATATCATTTCCACCCAATGGAATCTAAAGTTGAGATTAATGTTTTAATGAATGACTAAACAATATACAATATGATAATATATATCTTCAGTAACAATATCAGCAGAAAAGATGCAATCTGTAAAAAAGAAAAAAAAACCTTTATGAGCTATTTAGGCTTTATGAACAGAACAGGGAAAGGGGAAGATAACAAACATAACTTTGAAAAATTGAATGTCCACCCCAATTGCTCCTGAAGCAAGGCTCCAGCAGGGGTTTTTGCAGGCTCTTCCAGCAAATATTTGGACAGTCGACTTAAAGAGTTTTCTTTTCTGAAAATAAAACAAAGAATTGCCACACAACCCAGGGCTTCCACTTGTACATATATAACCAAAATTGAAAACAGGTAATCAAACTGGGACGTATACACAAATGTTTATAACAGGACTATTCACATTTGCCAAAACGCGGAGACAATTCAAATTTACAGCAACAGATGAGTAGATAAACAAAATTTGGTTATCAAATTTTTAAAATATTTTGCCACTTTTATTGTATTTTATCTTTGCATCCATAATATTATTTGGCCATAAAAAGGAATCAGATAGTTTTAAATGATTCAATGTAGGTCATTTAACCCTAAAAATATTATGCTAGGTGAAAGAAGCTAATCACACAAAAAACAAATAAACATGATTCCACTCACATGAAGTGAATAAGTCAATCTATATAGATAGAAAGTGGGGTGGTAATTGCTTTGGGCTAAAATGAAATCTTTGCAATGGTTATGCTGTTCAATATTTACATAGTATGTGTGTTCAAAATAGAATCTAGGCTTATTCCTAGCTTTGGCCATTTGAATTAAAAATCATCCAATACCGGTGATATAAAAATTCGTCAGAATTTCAAATAGTTTTAAAAAGAAAAGTAAGGTCTGTTGAAACAGTTCTTCACTATGGAAATGAACAGGATTTTCTTTGGAATGCTAATGTGGCTTTTATTCATTGTAGGAACGTGGAAGACATACTTGGAGCTCTATGTTTAAGTGATAAAATGGCTTAACATTTCCTGCTGTAATCAGTAAATACTATAGATCTGCACACTGCATTGGACTCTCACCCTTCATCTCCATCTAGTTTTGCATTTTGTCTCGCCTTTTCCCAAACAATAAAACAAACAAATGAACAAAAGTGAAATAGCATATAATCGGCTCTCCCCGTTTCCTCGGTGCTCTGGTGACATATATTCCAGCACAGCAACAGAAAAACTAATTTGAAAAACTGAGAGGCTTAGTATTTAAAAGCCAATCTGTGGTCAGGCATGGTGCCACACACCTATAATCCCAGTGACTCTGGAGGCTGAAGGGGAAGGATCACAAGTTCAAGGCCAGTTCGGCAATTTAGTGAGACCCTGACTCAAAACAACAACAACAACAAAGCTGGGGATATAGCTCAGTGGTAAAGCACCCCTGGGTTCAATCCCCAGTACTGGGGGGAAAAAAAAAGTCAATCTATGACTTACCTAAAAAACAATGGTTTGAAAAGGAGAAATGCTTTTTAAAAATCTATAAATAGACATATTTACAACTTCTGTGTACATCAGGATTCCTTCATAAGGTATTCAGAAACATTTCCCAAATGTGCTTTGCTAAACAAACCTAAAGTAACAATAAGCCTTTCACTCCTCCCTTAGATACAAATTTCCAAACATTAAAAGAGAATCAAGTACAATAATGTTAGGCTGTTCAAGGTTGGCCTGGCAGAGTGCATCTGCAGTAGTTAGTATTTACAGCACGTGTGCATTCTCCCACCTAGTAAACACCTCGACCTCAGTCCCTACCAACACTGGAGTCCATGCAGTGTAATATAGTTTTTTTTAAGTGCTATCTTGACTCAGTTTTCAGGCCCTAGGTAGATTTAGTCAGCTCCCCTTCTTGAAATACTGATGAAGTCCACAGCCCCATCCACTTCTCCACATGCTGGGCCCCTGTACACCAACCCTAATCACCCCAGGGCCAGGTACCAGACAACCATGGCCAGCCCCTGAGGTCCTGCAGCCCACTGAAATTATTCAGTCTAACCAGTCCTAAAGTGCCTTGCTGTCTCTCATGCTTTAAGTCCTATAAAAACCACAGTAAAGAGGCTTGTCTACAGTTGTCCCCTCACCCTCTGTCCCACAACTAATGTGGTACTTCTCCCAAATGGCCCTGTGTGCCATGCAATGTTCTCCCCAGGAATTGGTAGGAACAAAAGTGTAAAACTCTACTCAGTTTCTCCTTCTTAATATACTCTGGCCTCAACACACTTCACCCAATACCATATGGTTAAAATAGGAAGGAAGACAGAAAGGAAAGAAGGGAGAGAGGAAACTGTTTTAATTGACTCTCACAACAGCATGTTTCTTTTTACTAAAATTCAACTCAAGTCAACAATATTTGTGTAGAGCATAAGCTCTTTACTCCTTAAGAGAGAGGAATAAAATGTAGCTGCAGTGTACAAACATGATAAGTTGTAACTGCTAATACTTGAGCTCTGAGCAAGTCAGGCCAAGTGCTTATATCCTGGTATATTGTTTCATTATATTTCTCTAAAAGTTCAGTGAGGTGTAACTACTATTATGTCTATATTAAAGATAGGACTCTGAGGGGCAGAGAAACTTTAAAAATTTTCTCTTAAATCACAGAATTGGCAAATGGTAGAACTGGGATTTGAACCCAGATTTATCTAACAGAACCTAAGCTGAAAACCAATAAGCTCCTCCCCATACACTTTTTTTTTTAATCCAGGAATCTTCACCCCTAAGCTACATCCCCAGCCCTTTTTATTTATTTATTTATTTTTATTTTGAGTTTTTTGCTAGATCGTCAATACTGGCCTTGAACTTGAAATCCCGTCTCAGCCTCCTGATTCAATGGGATTACAGGTGTGCACTTCTGCACCTGGCAGCCAATAAGCTTTTAAGCAATACAACCTCCAAGTAGCCACTCATCCAGCAAATATTTATTAAGCACCTATTACATGGCAGGCATCTTATTATGCAGTAGAGAGCAAGGCACCACATGGTTGTTTGTCCACAAGGCTCACTTTCTCATGAGGAAGTAGCTATTTATCTGTAAATACCAGATAGCTTGGTAGGTATTAGATGGAACCTTATCCAGAGCAACACACAGTACAACTATACTTTATTAGACCTCAATTCATAGGGTATAAACAAACAGAAGAAGTTTCTACCACTACTACCTTTTGCACCCTCCCTCCATCCCCACATGTACACTCCATTAAGCTCACTTGGTGCTTGTTCATCCTCTGCCCAAACACAGAATCTCAAGAAGATCCCATAACTTTTTTCTAGCTACTCTCAAATTCTAAAAAGTCCTTGGGTCACTTCGCAAAAAAAAAAAAAAAAAAAAAAAAAAATTGCTCTTTCAGTAACTGAATGGCATGGTACAGTGGAATAATCAAACTTTACACATCCTTCAAATTTAAAACTTCCCCTTGTTCAAGTATGTTCTCGGCCTTGCCCCTCTAGCTCCTCTTTCTGACCACTTGGGGGAATCGGCAATAAGGGCTTGGTGGATATTTACACTCACAAGAGATTCAAAATCCTGCATGGAAAAACCTCTCAATGCATGACCCAGAACAGAGATGATACCCTTTAACCCTGCTGGCCTCTTCCAAACCCAACCTCAACCCCAACACACTGGGGACCCAGCCCACAAACTATTTTCCTGGGATGCTGCTGATACCACCCCCCAGCCACTCTGGGCTTACTGTAAGTCTGTTTCCCTCTTGGCCTGGCCCTCAGAGGAAATACCATCACCCTGCCATTGGAAGAAGTGAGGAGTTTTCCCCAACATAGCCCAATGGCTTTTACCACTTAGAGCTCTCACATGTGAGGAAAACACCAGTCCCCCGGGGTCTCTGAATTCTCTGTGTCAAGTTCTGCCTGCCACAGGCTTGAGGTCAGCACGCTGCAGGCACTTACTCCTCCGTGGTGGGTAAGTGCGGTGGAATATCTCAGAACCTCAGCCACATGTCTTCTTCCATCTCTGTATCTCATACCTGGGTTGATGATGATGTTTTTGGCACGTCTAACACCTCACTTTGGAATAGGGGGCATGCCTGGAAAAATGTTTTGTTCTTAGCCTTTGAGGTCTTAGCCAAAACCAAGACAGAGTTTCATTTCACACTCTGTTTCAGAAACATTTTAAAAGGTGCCCAAGAGAATGAATGACACATCACCCAACAATTGCCTCTATACATTTGCTAATATTTTCCATTAGGGAAAATGGATTTGTCTTCTAATTTTGACTCTGCCTCTAGAAATGTTTTGTGAACCTGATTAAATCATTAGCCTTCAGAGTCTTGTTCCAAAATTATAACTGTTTAAAGATGTTGAATAAACTCTCCAAGAAAATATGATCCTGTTACTTGAGGCTCACATCATCAGTCTTTTTAACATATAATGTGAGCAGAAGACTAAAAATTAAAGGACCCTGGTCCCTATTAACAGACTTGAATGAAGTGAACACCTCCCGATTTATGAATACCCTGTTTCCCTGTCTTCTCCTGCCTGCAGGCATACTCCATCTCAAGACAACCTCCCGATTGGCTGCTCCCTCGCTCTAGGACAGTACAGAGATTCACTGCCACATCTGCATAGGGCCCATCTCATTCAAGATCCCGCAGCACCCAAAGCATAGACATAATGCCAAATGGTGCTAACTGGGCTGTGTTCCAAAACATATTGTATACAGTATTTCTTCATTTACCCTACTAAATTTTGAAGAAAAATTTCCCATGTGTTATACAGCATAGTTATTGCCATATTTTTTAATTTAAATTATATAATTTTTCCTCTCTTCCCTTACATTACACTTTCTATAACCATAAAGTATACAGTTAGTTGATGTGATTTTTAAGAAATTTGCTAGGAAGATTAATTAAAAAAAAACAATCAAGTGTTTGACCCCAGGCAGATATTCTGTGTCCCCAATACTTCTCAAAAGGTTTTGATAACACCCAAAGTTATGTGAAAATATTTTTGAAATGGTGCCTCAAATTTAAATTCTTTTTGCTTTTCATGTACCAACCAAGAATGGAAAAGTCTTCATGAAAAACTGATAATAAATCTGGAAAGCAAATCTTTAGCACCTGGCCTTTTATTCTATGTTGATACCTCATTATCTCATTTGAAGCACTGCTATTTATGAGTTCACACAGCTGAGGACTCTGTAGGTGCTGGATCAGTATTATCCCTGATGCTGTGAACTGGATGTGTCTTTCATCCCACCCCATGCCACCCCACATGAAGTCATATGTTGAAGGCCTAACTCTTAGTGTAGCTGTTTGGGAGTAAGAAAGCAATTAAGGTCAAATAAGAGTAGGTACCTGATCTGATAGGATTAGTGTCTTTATAAAAGTGACACCCTAGAGCTTCCTCTCTTTCTCCTTGCACACACACTAGGGAAAGGCCATATGAGGACAGAGCAATAAGGAAGCCACCTGTGAGACAAGAAGGCAGCTCTCACCATAAACTGAATTGGCAGGAAATTTGATGTTGGATTTCTGGCCTCCAGAACTGTGAGAAAATAAATTTGTTGTTTAAATCATCTAGTCTGTTGTACTTTGTTATGGCAGCTACAGCCAACCCCATAATTGATCTAGGGAGGGTAAAAATGAAAAGGCATTTTCCTCCTCTTTCTCCAACTGAGACCTCAGAAATTCCCAAATGCTCATAACCATGTTAATCTCACTTTTGCATCCTGTTTATACATATAGTTCTATTTATTCTTCATAATCTCATAATCTTTTAGTCAGAGCTAACATCAATAATACCATTTTGCAGCTGAGATAGAAGGAAGCTAAGCCAAAATTTGACTGTAGCTTTTGACCTCTGGCCTGATATTTTTTCACTCTACGTCATGTCAGCAGACACAAAGTGGCTCTTAACCCTCTTAGGCTAACTCACTATTAGCACATCTTGGGGAAGCCCCACAACACTTCAAGGACAAGACACCAGACTCAAAAAGTAACTTCCACACAAACAAACACAATTACCTGCTATTGCCCAATGGTCATCAATAAATTAAGTTTGAAGGGGAAAAAATTCGAACTAAAGCTGAATTAGTGCTCATTTTCAATAATTTAATTATTAATTTAGAGCAATAATAATTTAAATATGTAGGAACTTTCACCTTGTTAAAAAAAAAAACTTCTTTATATAACACATTTAAGCTTTGACTAGCTGTGACACAAAGGGATAAGTCTTGACCACTCCTTGTCCTGGGCCACACTGTAGAGCTCCTCCTGGGAGACAGACAGAGCTGAGGCACAAACTACAGTTTAGTTCATCCACCCTTTTGATTGATATAGAGCACTGGAGCATTACAGCAGGTGCTACCTGGAGGACAGAAGTTCTGCCGCCCCCAATGAGAAGCCCTTCCTACATCTTGTGTTATGTTCTAAATAGCTGGGATCTAAATGTCACACCATTAATAAAAAATTCAGTGGCTTAGTAATTAGCACCAACATGATTGTAGCATGTAGGCTCATCTTTTGGTTGTATAAATCAATGATGAAAAATTTAAAAATTGAATAAGTGTTAGATTGCTTATCATAATTGATTTGAGACTCATATTGAAAAAAAAACTCATTTCATCCATCCATGATGTCTTACATATGTCTCTTTCATAAGAAGTAACCAGCTAGGCTGGGGATGTGGCTCAAGCGGTAGCGCACTCGCCTGGCATGCGTGCGGCTGGGGTTCGATCCTAAGCACCACATACCAACAAAGATATTGTGTCCGCTGAGAACTAAAATAAAATAAATATTAAAAAAGGCTCTCTCTCTCTTTAAGAAAAAAAAAAAAGAAGTAACCAACTAACCTATGGTTTTAAGACTCCCTGATAGACAGTGTTTCTCTTTGCTTTCATTTCAACCACTCTTGAGGATGACTGCCCACCCATAAATGCTGGAGAAAACTTTGAATGCCTTTAGGAAATAATTCTCTCAATAGCTCAATATACTATTCTCTCAATATACTATTCTGTCTTTTGGGCTAAGTTTCCATTAAACTAGAAATGAAGGCCTGATTCTTGAGTATCCCTTTCTCTGGAGATTGGCTTTCTGTTGAATCTTCTTCATATTTGGCCTTCAAAAGAATCAGTCTCTCCTGATGGGTCTTCAAGTGGTCATCAAAATAAGAAAGAGTGGAGTCTTTGTCTAAGACAGATCATAAATTCATGTGAGTTATATTAGCATCTTTTTTGTAAGTAGTTTATGTGTGTATGTATATGTGTGAACATTCAGGGAAACAGACATTTTAAAATGAGAAACATCAAAAATAAAACAATATTTTTGTTTTGAGGAATCATAAAAAACTAAATAACTAATAATAAGGAATTGGGAAAGACAGATAAATGATGAATAGATAGATAGACAGACAGGAAGGAATAGGACAGATTTATACAGAAATTTACATGTTTTCATTCAGTAAGGTGTTTTGCATCTAATATAAACAATACTCTGATATTGAACCTTCTGGTTCCACAAAGCAGATTATGCACACAGGTTTCTGTATCACCTTCCTCCAAATTTTCTATAAAAATGATGGTAAGAAAACATAGAAAACAGTTACCTCATAACAGCACTAAAAATGGGAGACAGAGTGCTAGCAGACCACAGATTCCTTTAAATCTCTAGGAGATGACAAGTAGATGAGTTCACATTGTCAGATAAAATAATAATAAAGAGGAAAGTACCCCAGCACTGAGGATACATGGCTTCAAATTGAAATTAGAATGAGTGGCAAAGACCAATACCTAGAAATATCTGTGACATTTTGCACCACACAGAGCTAAAGAGAAGACCCTGGAAGTTTCCTGGAAATAAGTTATATAAGGTCCCTTATGTCTAATTCATTATCTGAGTTTTTATAGTCATAAATCCACTCTGAAGCAGAAGTGCCTCAAAAATATTCAGTAATGGACTGAGCACTTATAAAACTAGTTCTGATTCAGATACTCATCCAATATTTTATACATTTATGACAAATGTTAGCACCCATTTATTTCAAAGTAAAACTGCAAATCCTGAAAAGATGTTAGATTTCAGAGTTGATAAAATTATTTTTGCCTTCTTGAATTACCAACAAATCAATTTTAAAAAGAGAATTAGCAAAGTTAGGTCAATTAAAATAGATGAGGAAAAAAAAAACAAGAAAATCCCCCTTAAAAAATGCTCAAAGGACAATCATTTAAAAAACAAAAATGACATGAGGTAGATCCTAAGGGAAAGTCTTTAAATATTTTTACAATTTTTTGCCATCTTTATAATTATGCTGGAAGGAGAACATGAACCTGGAAGATGTCGTTTCATGCTATTGTTTATTTGTGTCAGAAAACAGTAACCCAAGGCAATTTTAAATGGATTTATATTAGGTAGACTTACCAAGTGCAATTTTCCTAAGACACAAAGGCTTCTTATTTATACAAAAGAACCAAAACCATATGATGTTAGTTTCTCATTAGCAACAATAAATGCTAAAGATAGTGAAACACATATAGTGCTTTCTGAATTCTGAGACAACTGACCTTAAATCAAGAATTTCAGATATAATGAAAAATACCAATCAAGTGTGAAGATAAAATAACAACATGAAAGAATCAGGCAGTTTGTCTTCCATGTATTCTGCAAAAAGGTATTGCAGTAATATTTTAGGGAGGTGGGGGAGGAAGAAAAGAAAGAGCAGGAGGGAAGAAGAATCAGGAAAATGAAATGGAAGGCATGAGATGATTACTCTTAGAGGCAACGGAAGACTAATTTAAACCAAATCAAACTACCCTCTCGGAAAAAAAAAAAAGCTTGATAAATTATTAAAAAATCTCCTTTAAGAAAACAAAAATTTCGAGTTCAAAGCCAGCCTGAGCAAAAGCGAGATGTTAAGCTACTCAGTGAGACCCTGTCTAAATAAAAATAAAATAGGGCTGGGGTGTGGCTCAGTAGTTGAGTGCCCCTGAGTTCAATCCCTGGTACCAAAAAAAAAAAAAAATGCATCAAAATAATGAGACGTTACAGCCATAAACCCCAGATATGGGGAAAGGTACTCCACTGGAGAAGTTGTTGTTTTGGAAGAAGAAGTACTAGATGTTTTGAAAGCTTCATAAGAGCTGAAGGGAAAGAGACAAGCCTCACTCAACACAGGGAATTGGTCCCCAAAAGACTATACCTTGAGAGTAGTGTGAACAAAAAAGAAACTAACTTTTATCTAATCTGCAGCTTCACTTTTTAAATTTAATCCCAATATCCCATAGAATCTCAGACTATGAACTTGGAGTAAGGATAAGACACCACACACAAGAACCAGGAATATTAAAAACAACCAAAATAGACAGTCACTGTCTTCAGACACAACAAAACCATGCTTATCACTTCCAAGGAGAAGAAAAGTAAAAGCTATACATTTTAGTAGGGAACTCACATCCCTACAGTAACCACAGATTTGAAAAAGAAATGAATTGGAATCCTAGAACTGGGAAGTCCATATCAAAATTAAGAATAACAATGGGCACAGTGGAGGGGTCCAGATGGTGGAACTGAGGTTATTTTCCAAACTGCTCCATGGCATGAGTCCAGGAAAAGGAACAAACAACTTCCCTTTGAGGTCAGTGAATAAAAGAAATCCTACTGGGATTTAATACTAGACTCTCACAATAGCCTAAAAACTCAGAAGGTTGGATAAAATAAAATTTTTTTAAAACTAAAGGAAAAAACCCACCTCTGGCACCGGCAGCCAAGGAGGAAGATCCACTGCATGCAGGTCAGAGGGGGAGACTAAGGGAGCCATATTTTAGGTGGCACCAAGGGCCTGTCTTGAAGTAGAGAGAACAGTGATCCCAGACACTGTTGAGCTGATCCAGTGGGTGAGCTGTGCTTGGTTTTTGTGTAAGAAAAACTCTGCTTGTCTCCTAGTGGCCCACAGACAGCAGGGAGTGCTGCCATTACCCACCCACCCAGCAGACAGGTGTGGGTCCAAACCCAGCGCCTAGACCTGTGTAAGTCCTCTGGGTCTGAAAACCTGACCCTACAGAGGCCCACCAAGTGAGCTGGAGTGTGACTAGGAAACAAGTGAAATTAAGGTTTGGGAAGTGTTGCACCCAGATGAATTGAGACATTCAAGCCAAGAGATCCTGGGTGCTTTTCACTCTTTGAGTCTTGCTTGGGACTGGGCCCAGGTAGCCAAGATGCAGGAGGTAGAAGTGGATGAAGGACAGGGGAGATTCCAGCAATACAGATGCCGATCACAAACCAAAAACAGTCAGGCTCTGGAGGTGTGCTAATTTAAAAGCTTCACCAAACATCATTCCACAAAGCACCAGGGCTCTAGCTAGACCCAAACTCCGCCTCTGGGGGCTTCACCTCTGAGAACTCCTTTCACAGAACTCTGCAGCTACCCCCTCACTGTGAGTGGAGTAGACAACACCCTTCAGCCCCCACCTCTCATACTACACAGAAAAGGGAAACTGAGAACAGATAACCTGAGAACAGGCAACCTAACTAGCTCCACAAAAAGGAGGAATCGACAGCCCCCATTACTACTCTTGTGAACAACACATACCTCAAAAAAAAAAAATAGAAAGAAAGACAATTGGCAACTGACAAACAACATACAATATTATAGGCCATTTTTCAACCATCACAATGGAAACAATAAACTTAATCTTCCACCAAGAACCCCCCTTTTTAAAATTTTTCTGTTCTGAATGATACATGAACATTTGTACATATACATCTTTGTCTCACTCTTCTCATTTCTAGCATTTCTTGAAGGTAGTTATTGTCTAGACTCTATGTTTTGAGGACAAGTGTTTTTGATTAGTATACCTGGGTTTTATTTTATATATTTCTGTTGCTGTTTTATAATGTTTTTCTCCTATTTATCCTGATTTTCTTACTTTCTTTTCTTTTGCAAATAGCCAAAATCTATTGTTGTCTCTTCCTTTAACTACTATGACAACTACTATGTCTCACCCTCCCTCACAATTATTACATCCTACATCTCCTCTGCATTCTCCTTCTTCACCTTTTTGAAACAGCAAATCCTTTGGTAAACATAATATCTCTACTGTTGGCAATTGCCTACAAGACTGATATTCCACCAGTGGTGAAAATCAATCAGGGCTGAGTTCTGTTTCCCCAGATGTGAAGATTGAATATTTGAGAAACGCTGAGGCAAGTATAGAAAGCAAGTTTTATTTAAGGATAGAAAAAAGACAGACTTCTCCAGAGAAGGGGTCCTAGAGCTGGGTATCCAAAGAAGTAGGAGTGTCCTGCCCCTTTTAAACATTTTAGAATTTCTTTGTTCTCATGGCTTCTCCTCCCCCACATCCTACATATGTGACTCGTGACTCAAGTGACTTGTGACCAAAAGGTGAGCCAAGGGTGGGAATGAAGCTGCCATGGGGTCCAGGCAGGAAAGGAGCAGCCCAGGAGACATCCATTAACAGCTCCTTCTTAGGAGGGACAATCCCCCCACCCCATGAAGGTGACTTTTTGGCCACTAGTGAGGGAAGGGGGATGTGCCCTAAAGGTATTACCATTTCAATAACCCAGAGGCAAATGACATGGGCCATAGGTGAAGGAGATGTGTCCATTCCCTTTGAGTCAGCTTCCATCTTTCCAACAGACTCAGTTTCCATCTTCCTGACCACACCTGATCATCTATCTATACTAACTGCCTGATCTTGGTTCTGGCTTCAAGGCCATTTCTATTGATAGTACCAATTAACATTATAGATGCCAAAATAAACACTTAATTTAAAACTGAATATTGATTGAATTTGTTGTGGTTGTCCCACCCTAAAATATGAGGTACCAAAAATATTTAGGAACACTATAAATTTATAGGGTAAAAGCTCTGCCACCTCAGATTCTTACTGATAAATGGGTAGACATAAAAACAGCATGAAAAAGCAAGGGAACAAACCATCCCAAACAAATCAAAATACCCCATTAGCAGAACCCAATGACATCACAGTGGAGGAAATGTCAGAGAAGGAATTTAGAAAGTTCATAGTTAAACTGATCTGAGAGGTGAAAGATGATATAAGGAGTAAAATCGAAATAAAATCCAAGAAGTGAAAGATCATTTCAATAAGGAGATAGAAATCCTGAGAAGAATCAATTAGAAATTCCAGAAATAAAGGAATCAATAAACCAAATAAAAACTCAATGGAAAGCATCACCAGACTAGACCACTTGAAAGAGAGACTTTCAGGCAATAAAAACAAAATATATAATCTGGAAAATAAAGTTCACCATGGAGAAAATATGTTAAGAGAACACAAACAGAATTTTCAAGAAATATGGGATAACATGAAAAGACCAAAATTAAGATTTACCAAGATAGAGGAAGGCTTAAAGACACAAACTAAAGGAATGCACAATATTTTCATGAAATAAAATCAGAAAATTCCCCAACCATTAAGAATGAAATAGAAAATAAAATACAAGAAGCTTACAGGACTCCAAATATACAAAATTGCAACAGACCTACAGCAAGTCACCTCATTATGAAAATGTCCAACATAAAGAATATGGATACAATTTTAAAGGTTGTTAGAGAAAAAGGACAGGTAACATTTAAAGGGCAAACAAAATGAATTTCAGGTGACTTCTCAGCCCAGACACTAAAAGCTAGGAGGTTTTTGGAATAATATATACCAAGCTCTGATTTTAATCTTTCTGGGAAGTGAAGATGGAAAATATGCACTAGCAACAGCAAATTTAGGCTATTCTTGAAGAAATTAAAAATTTAGTAATAAAGAATGACATAAAAAGGCAACATAAAATCTGCTGGTTGGATCCCTCTTCAAAGTGCTTTGCAACATCCAGAGAAGAAACAAGGAACTTAGAGTAACCAGCAAATAAAATTAAAGATACTGGTCATCAAGGTTGCAGAAGATTGTGCACCAGAGTCTATGAACTTCATGAGTTTGATCTTTGCAGAAACAGAATGCTTTGGTTGTTGCTCGTATCTCAGACTCTGATTTTGGCATCTTTCAACAGACTTGTGATATTATAGAGGATTGAACTAAAAAATGCCTCAGATGCTTCTGTTCTGTAATATTTATTCTGGGGTTTTCTTCATGATCAGGATCAAAGATCTCCATTAATCTTTCATCATTTCAATTTACGTTGACTCTAGTGCTACTTGCTTCTGTCATCAAAATCTCAAAATTTGTTGTCTGTTTTTGTGTATGTCAATATTCTGCAATTTCAGCTGTATTTGCACTATTTGTGAGATGGCCTTTAAAATTTCTCTGCCTCTCATTCTGGAAGCAAAATGAAAGAAACTAAAAGTGATTTTTAAAATTATAAAATACTTGTTCTCTTCATCTTCTAGATTATCAGTTGAAATTGCCATGGAGGAGTTGTATATGAAAATTTTTGACAATAAACAATATAAAAATAAGCATAATTATTTTAAAAATAATTGGTTTCTTAGAAGAACTATTTGTAAAACAACACTCTCATTATTAGGTTTAGTTGTAGTTTTAGCTCATGTTAATCAAATCAAAATCCCTTTCATGAAATGACAGTTATGTGAAATTTAATGTATTTTTCGAAAACAATGAATATGATAACCAATTATTAACTTTGATAAGCTATATAAATAAAACCCTAATTCACTAATTTGAAACTATTCAGATATGAACAGGCATTTGCTCTTTTGCCTGGTATCTATGTGTGTTTAGAAAATGTGATCCAGATAAAAAATGGTTCATCACCAAGAAACCACAAAATTTCACTTTAATTAAGTATAGTAGTCGATCAGTATAAATTTTTCTTCAGAAAGGTGGTCTTAAAAGCTTATTTTTATAAGCTATAGCCTGATTCTTTTTGGGAATTTCCCAGAAAATATTAACTTTCTTTTTAAAGTTAATACTGATCCCTAAGGTATTAATGTTTACATTGCAATGTAGATTAAAAAAAAAAAGCACCAGTATATGAGTGTTAGAGATTCTTCTCTAGAAACTTTGGAATTGAACTTCTGTAAATTTTAAAAAGTCCTTTGTAACTTTAACCTTAAAAAAAGTATTTTTCTTTGAGCTCCTAAAGTTCTTAAATGTACTTTTAAGTACTCACATTCAAAAGAATCTGAGATAGATGCTGAGAAACCATTTGATACAATTCAATATGCCTTCATGAAAAAAAGGGGAAAAAACTCTCAACAAATTAGGTATAGAAGGGATAGACTCCGTCATAATATCTGCTCTATATGACAAAATCAAAGCAAACTTCATACTCAATAGTAAAAAGTCAAAACATATTCTCTAGAATCAGAAACGAGGCAAGTTCTAGCCAGAGCAACTAGGCAATACAAAGAAACAAAAGACATCCAAATTGGAAAGGAAAAGTCAAATTGTTCCTGTTTGTAAGGACATGATCCCATATATAGAAAACCCTGGACTCCACAAAATAACTGTTAGGAGAAATTTTTAAATTATGTAAAGTTGTAAAATCAACATACAAAAATCAGTAGTATTTTTATACACTAACAAAGAACTATACAAAAGATAAATTAAGAAAACTATCCCATTTTCAATCACATTGAAAAATAAAATACTTAGGAATAAACTTAACCAAAGAGACGGAAGATCTGTATATTGAGAAGTATAAAATGTTGATGAAAAAAATGAAGAATATACAAATAAATGTAACGTTGTCCTCTGTTCATAGGTTGGCATTTTTATTTAAATGCCCATACTTTCTAAACCATTCTACAGATCTAATGCAATCCCTGTCCAAATTTCACTGACATTTTTTTTTCACAGAAATAGAAACAAATCCTAATCATTTGATCACAAGACTTTCAATAGCCATAGTAATCTTCAATAAAAGAGCAAAGCTGAGGAGTCACACAAACTATATCAAAAAGCTACAGTAATTGAAGCAGCATAATACTAGCATAGAAACACACAGACCAATAGAACAGGTTAGACAGCCCAGCAAGAAACCAACCATGTATGCTCAAACCAACACAAAGATGCCAAGAAATACACAAAGGGGAAAAATCATTCTTCAAAACATGGTGCTTTAAAAACACCTGGATTTACACATTAGAAAAATAAAATGATATCATGCCTCATATCATAAAGAAAATTCAACTCAAAATGAATTACAGATTTAAACATAAGACCTGAACTATGAAACTACTAGGAAAAAAACAGGGAAATCTTCACAATAATGTGGTGATTAAATGACCCCAAAAGGGCAGACAACAAAAGAAAAAAAGACGAACAATATTGTGTTAAACTGAAAAGCCTCTGCACAGCAAAGGAAACAATCTACATAATGAAGAGCCAACTCATAGATTAGGAGAAAATACTTGAAACCATACATCTGATAAGGGGCTAGTATCTAAAATATATAAAGAATTTTATCAACTCTATAGCAAGAAAATGAATTATCCAATTAGAAAATTGGCAGAGCATCTGAATAGACATTTTTCCAAAGAACATGTATGCATGGTCAACAGGTATGTAAAAAAAAAAAAAAAGGTATTCTGTTGCTGATCAGGGAACAAATCAAAACTAAAATGAGAACTGTGGTTGTAGCTCAGTGGTCAAGCACTAGTGAACACAAGGTCTTCAGTTCAATCCCCAGCAACACACACACATACACACACACACACACACACACACACACACGTACACTGAGATATCATTTCACACCTATTAGAAAGACTTCTATCAAAAAGATAAAAGATTAATGTTGGTATAAGGTGGAGAAGGGGCAATTGTTGTCAGTAGTTGAAGGGAATATAAATTAGTACAGCCATTATGGAAAACAGCATGGAGCCTCTTCAAAAAATTAAAAAGAATTATCATGTGATCTAGCAATCCCACTTCTGGATGGAGATATATATGTATACACAGTATATACACACAGTGTGTGTGTATATATATGTGTATATACATATACATGTAAGTATACACACATACTCACACACACACACACACACACACACACATATATATATATATATATATATATACATACACTTCTATATATATAAATATATATTCTCCAAAGGAAATCAGTATATCAAAAAGATATTTGCATTCCCATGTATGATGCAGCATTATTCACAATTGCCAAGATATGGAATCAATCTAAATGTCCAACAACTGGTAAATGGATAAAGAAAAGGTGTTATACACATACACAAAAGAATATCCTTCAACCTTAAGAAAGAATGAAACCTGCAGGGCATTATGCTAAGTGAAACGAGCAGACACAGAAAGACAAAAACTATATGATTTCATATTTATAAGAAATCCACTCCTCGGTCTATACCCAAAGGACTTAAAAAAACATACTACAGGGACACTGCTACATCAATGTTTATAGAAGCACAATTAATTCACAATAGCTAAACTGTGGGACCAACCTAGATGCCCTTCAATAGATGAGTGGATAAAAAAAAAATGTGGCATATATACACAATGTAATATTACTCAGCAATAAAAGAGAATAAAATTATAGCATTTGCAGGTAAATGGATGGAGTTAGAGAAGATAATGCTAAGTTAAGTTAGCCAATCCCCCAAATTCCAAATGTTTTCTTTGATATAAGGAAGCTGATTCATACTGGGATAGGGAGAAGGAGCATGGGAGAAATAGACAAACTCTATATAGGGCAGAGGGGTTGGAGGGGAAGAGAGGGAGCATGGGGTTATTAATAATGGTGGAATGTGATGATCTTTATTATCCGAAGTACAAGCATGAAGACACAAATTGGTGTGAATATACTTTGTATACAACCAGAGATATGAAAAAATGTGCTCTATATGTGTAATAAGAATTGTAATGCATTCCACTGTCATATATAAATAAAAAGAAAGAAAGAAATCCAAAACACTCAAACTCATAGAATTTGGAAGTAAAATAATAGTTACAAGAAGCTAGAGAGGAAGGGAAGATAGGGAGACATTGGTCAAAGAATTTAAGTTTCAGCTGGACAAGAAGAATAAGTTTGTGAAATCAACTGTACAAAATAATGACTATAGCTAATGTACTACATACTTCAAAATTGCTAAAAGAGTAAATTTTAAATGTTTTCACCACTAAAATTGGTAAGTATATGAGATGATGGATATGTTACTAGTTTAACTCAATCATCACAGAATGTATACATATATCAAAACACCACATTGTGAAAAAATACACATATGCAATTATTATTTGTCAATTAAAAATTAAATTTAAAAATCTGAGGAATTACAACTTATTGTTTGCAAAAGTAAATTGAAAAACTCACTTGTGCATGAAAATTTCTATATTCTTAGCATTCTATTTAATCTTTTTATGCCATCTTAGAAGTCACATTTCATTTAAGAAACTATTGTTTGGTCAATTTTTTCAGATTTCATCTTCTATGTTTTTAGATTTGTTAAATATTTGTAAATTCCTAATTCTTAAAATCTTTTAGTATTTGTGCCAGGCGTGGTGCACATGCCTATAATCTCAGCAGCTCAGGAGGCTGAGACAGGAGGATTGCTAGTTCAAAGCCAGCCTCAGCAAAGCCGAGGCACTAAGCAACTCAGTGAGACCCTGTTTCTAATTAAAGTACAAAATAGGACTGGGAATGTGGCTCAGGGGTTGAGTGCTAGTGAGTTCAATCTCTAGTACCCCTTGCCAAAAAAAAAAAAAAAAAATCTGCTAGCATTTGTGATTCTTAAATAGGTAATATTTATTATTTAATAGCCTACTTCAGTGAAAACAAATATTTTAGTTTTCATTGAAAACTACTTTAGTGAAAACTAATATTTTAATCATCAGGAAAAACTCTATGACAATTCAAGCAAAATATATCTAAAAATAAGTCATATCATGTAAGATAGAAAAGATTTGTTTTCTTTTAAAAAAACTAATATGTTGTTGACATTATTTAAACATTTTAATTTATGTACTATGCATTTTTATTTTACATAAAATTTTATAATAAAATAATTGGCATTTAAAATAAAAATCAAAACAGGGAAATAAAGTAATATATAACAAGTAGAACAAGTAAAAAGCACACGTGAGCCTAGATTTAAAATCAATACATCAGTAATTATAATTAGTACAAATGGATTAATGCTTCAACTAAAAGGTTAAAAGTACTATACCAGAGATACATACATAAAATATGTAAAAATAATTATTTAAAACATACATAGGAAGGTCAAAAGTTACAGCATAGAAAAACAAAATATGCTATGAAAACAAGTCATTAATATCAGAAAGCACTAAGGTTAAAATAAATATTACTAGTGATAAAGATGGTCACTTGAACCCCAAAGCCTTCAAGCAGAAGGGTTCAGAAAGTATCAAACAAAAAGTAGAACCTTGAGGGTTTCCTTTCACTATGATTCCAACTTTCCTTTTAAATGTCTCATGAGAATAATTCAAATTGTGTTTAAGAAATAAGTAAAGCTGTGGAGGAAAAGCTGTGAGTAACACCACAAGCCTTGATACCCCTATGTGTCTTTAGAAAGAGTGCTTTGAACACATCCACAGGCCCATCCATTCACTTGGGGACTGTTCTTGGTCTGATGGGCTGTCAGTTCTTCATATTCTCTGCCAAAGATCTCACCAAAGTTAATTGAGGGGAATGGTGACTCAAATTTATCACACAGCTATCCTAGCAATCAGCAGTCAGCACACATGGCCTAACCCCATGCAGTTTGCCGTTAAAATTGCCTACCCCAGCATCCTCTCCTCTTCCTTTCCAGCATGCTGGTAGAACCACAAGGATAATGACAAATTCAAGCTAAGCCCAAATCACTCATAAAGGGAAGAAAAAAGTTATGTGTGTTGGGAGGTGGGGTTGTAAAAAGGGAAGAGGAAAATCCAGCGTTCTCATGAGAATTCTTCTGATTTAAATTCTGACTGGATTTTTATGGATTTCAAGTGAAATTATAAAAAAAAGACTAGAAATAGAAGGCAGAAAGACAACCTTGGATGCTGCCTGGCAAATTGGAAAAGATATCTGTAACATGGAATCCCTAAAGACAATTAGCTTAATTATTTCCATAGGCATCTACTATATTCAGTGCACATTGATCGATTTTACTGCTAATTAGACTAAATGACCTTGAATGTTTCTATATAATTAGTTGCAGTTTATAGAGCACTTATTTTCAGTTGTATTTTGACAAAAATTTAGCTTTTATCTCACATATTAGAAGAGAATATTTTGATATTTAAGATAAGAAGGAGAGATACAATACTTAACATCTGCAGGGAAAGAGATAAATGAAGAAAATCAAATAAAATTATTATTTAATTCTCTCCCATTCTGAAATTCTATAATCCTACATTCTGCCTCTATAAATTTATTAATATCTATATATACACTTCAAGGTCAGCTTAGATAAATATGCTTAAAGAAGATTAAAGTTTGTGCTTTTCCAAAAAAAAATTTAATATTTAAATAATGAAGTTATAAGGAAACTGATGATTAATTTACTAATAAAAAAGAGCCTAATATATGAAGAATATTTCAAGTAGGTAGACCTGGGTTCCTGACATGGGCTAAAATGAAATTAGCTAAAATGAAATTCAGCCATCCCTGAAAACCCTCAGCTAGAGGGTGCATGAACAAGGAAGTTGGGGAGAGGGTTCTGCAACTAGAGAGGAGAAGGGGCTAGGTCATTCCACAGGTGCCCTCCAAACATGAGATACACATCAGGTACTTCCATCTCTAGTCAAGGTAATGTAGAAATGAAGAATGGAGCCCAAATTGTGAGATGATATAGACTTTGGGAAAGGAAGAATCCTCTGTCTGACTTCCATGGTGTGGAGCACTTTGATAGTAGAATATGCTCTTATGATTGGATGAATCCACAGAGCCTGAATCACAGGTCCTTGTCTATTACTTTCAAGTCAGCCATTAAATGTAAAATCCTTCATGCCTCATCCTTCTTTCTGCTGAAGAACTTTCCCACAGACTCCACAGATCGAGGACTTATACACATCAGCATCAAAAAGTGGATCTCACAGAAGTGGAGAGTAGAATGGTGGGTACCAGAGCCTGCAAAGAATGTTGGGGAGAAGGAAGTGGAACAAGAATTGGCAAAGCTGGATAGGAGGAGTCACTCCTAATATTTTATAATACAGTAACACAACTAGAGTTACAATAATTGGAAGTTTTAAATCAACTAGTAGAGAGAATTTTTAATCCTTTGTGTTCTTTTGAGTGCAAAGAAATGATAGGCGTTTGAGGTGATAGGTACCCCAGTTACCCAGATCTGGCCATTACACATTGCATACAAGTATTGTAATGTCGCACTGTACCGGCAAATATATACATGTCTTCACCAAAAATAAAAAATATATTTTTTTAAAAATCGCATCTCTTCTAAACAGTGTCTATACACAACCTGAATGGTTCTATCACTGCTGCTTATGGTCACTGCTTTAAACTTCAAATGCTATTGTCCTCTACAACTTACTTCCAAAGGTTAATTCAGAGAATGGAGATGCCAGGAGAGATGCAGCCAGGACAAATGCATATCTCAATGTGTGGCACCATAAGAAAACACTCCTGGGGAAAAACACGCTAAAACCACACAGGGTCATTCTACATAGTACACAAGGACTTCATATTCAAGAAGAGTCACACCTAGACAACTTTACTCTTTTGAACTATTATTGTATTTTTATTATAACTTTACTGACTCAGTGTAGAGCCTATTTTGACAATTTTCTAACAGCAACATTGTATCTCATTTTATTTTATTTTTTTTTTATTGGTCGTTCATAACATTACATAGTTCTTAATACATCATATTACACGGTTGATTCACGTGGATTATGAACTCCCGCTTTTACGCCGTATACAAATTGCTGTAGCACATCAGTTTCCCTTCCATTGATTGACATATTGCCTTTCTAGTGTCTGATGTATTCTGCTGTCTGTCCTAGTCTCTACTATCCCCCCTCCCCTCCCCTCCTCTCCCCTCCCCTTTTCTCTCTCTACCCCTTCTACTGTAAATCATTTCTTCCATTTGTATTATCTTGTCTTGCCCCTCCTTTCCTCTTATATGACATTTTGTATAACCCTGAGGATCGCCTTCCATTTCCATGCAATTTCCCTTCTCACTCCCTTTCCCTCCCACCTCTCATCCCTGTTTAATGTAAATCTTCTTCTCAAGCTCTTCGTCCCTACCCTGTCCTTGTTTACTCCCCTTATATCAAAGGAGTCATTTGGTATTTGTTTTTTAAAGATTGACTAGCTTCACTTAGCATAATCTGCTCTAATGCCATCCATTTCCCTCCAAATTCTATGATTTTGTCATTTTTTAATGCAGAGTAATACTCCATAGTATATAAATGCCACATTTTTTTTATCCATTCATCTATTGAAGGGCATCTAGGCTGGTTCCACAGTCTTGCTATCGTGAATTGAGCTGCTATGAACATCGATGTAGCAGTGTCCCTGTAGCATGCTCTTGTTAGGGCTTTAGGGAATAGACCGAGAAGGGGAATAGCTGGGTCAAATGGTGGTTCCATTCCCAGCTTTCCAAGAAATTTCCATACTGCTTTCCAAATTGGCTGCACCAATTTGCAGTCCCACCAGCAATGAACAAGAGTGCCCTTTTCCCCGCATCCTCTCCAGCACTTATTGTTGTTTGACTTCCTAATGGCTGCCAGTCTTACTGGAGTGAGATGGTATCTTAGGGTAGTTTTGATTTGCATTTCTCTGACTGCTAGCGATGGTGAGCATTTTTTCATGTACTTGTTGATTGATTGTATGTCCTCCTCTGAGAAGTGTCTGTTCAGGTCCTTGGCCCATTTATTGATTGGGTTATTTGTTATCTTATTGTCTAATTTTTTGAGTTCTTTGTATATTCTGGTTATTAGGGCTCTATCTGAAGTGTGTGGAGTAAAGATTTGTTCCCAGGATGTAGGCTCCCTGTTTATCTCTCTTATTGTTTCTTTTGCTGAGAAAAAACTTTTTAGTTTGAGTAAGTCCCATTTGTTGATTCTATTTGTTAACTCTAGCGTTATGGGTGTCCTATTGAGGAATTTGGAGCCCGATCCCACAGCGTGTAGATCATAACCAACTTTTTCTTCTATCAGATGCCGTGTCTCTGATTTAATATCAAGCTCCTTGATCCATTTTGAGTTAACTTTTGTGCACGGCGAGAGATAGGGATTCAGATTCATTTTGGTGCAAATGGATTTCCAGTTTTCCCAGCACCATTTGTTGAAGATGCTATCCTTCCTCCATTGCATGCTTTTAGCCCCTTTATCAAAAATAAGATAGTTGTAGTTTTGTGGATTGGTTACTGTGTCCTCTATTCTGTACCATTGGTCCACCCACCTGTTTTAGTACCAGTACCATGCTGTTTTTGTTACTATTGCTCTGTAGTATAGTTTGAAGTCTGGTATCGCTATACCGCCTGATTCACACTTCCTGCTTAGTATTGTTTTTGCTATTCTGGGTCTTTTATTATTCCATATGAATTTCATGATTCTTTTATCGATTTCTACAAGATATGCTGTTGGGATTTTGATTGGCATTGCATTGAACTTATATAGGACTTTTGGTAATATCGCCATTTTGATGATGTTAGTTCTGCCTATCCATGTTTTTCCATCTTCTAAGGTCTTCTTCTATGTCTTTCTTTAGGGTTCTGTAATTTTCATTGTATAAATCTTTCACCTCTTTTGTTAGGTTGATTCCCAAGTATTTTATTTTTTGGGGGGATACTGTGAATGGAGTAGTTGTCCTCATTTCCGTTTCAGAGGATTTGTCGCTGATATACAGGAATGCCTTTGATTTATGCGTGTTGATCTTATATCTTGCCACTTTGCTGAATTCATTTATTAGCTCTAATAGCTTCTTTGTAGACCCTTTTGGGTCTGCTAGGTATAGAATCATATCATCTGCAAATAGTGATAATTTAAGTTCTTCTTTTCCTATTTTTATGCCTTTAATTTCTTTCGTCTGCCTAATTGCTCTGGCCAGTGTTTCGAGGACTATGTTGAACAGAAGTGGTGAGAGAGGGCATCCCTGTCTTGTACCAGATCTTAGAGGGAATGCCTTCAATTTTTCTCCATTCAGAATGATGCTGGCCTGTGGCTTATCATAGATTGCTTTTACAATGTTGAGGTATGATCCAGTTATCCCTAATTTTTCTAGAGTTTTGAACATAAAGGGATGCTGTACTTTGTCGAAAGCTTTTTCTGCATCTATCGAGATGATCATATGGTTCTTATTTTTAAGTCTATTGATGTGGTGGATAACATTTATTGATTTCCGTATATTGAACCAACCTTGCATACCAGGGATGAATCCTACTTGATCATGGTGTATAATTTTTTTGATATGTATTTGAATCCGATTCGCCAGAATTTTATTAAAGATTTTTGCACCAAGGTTCATTAGAGATATTGGTCTGTAGTTTTCTTTCTTTGAAGTGTCTTTGTCTGGTTTCGGAATCAGGGTGATGTTGGCCTCGTAGAACGAATTTGGAAGTTCTCCCTCTTTTTCTATTTCCTGAAATAGCTTGAAAAGTATTGGTGTTAGTTCCTCTTTAAAGGTTTTGTAAAACTCTGCTGTATACCCATCCGGTCCTGGGCTTTTCTTAGTTGGTAGTCTTTTGATGGTTTCTTGTATTTCCTCTATTGTTATTGGTCTGTTTAGGTTGTCTATATCCTCCTGGCTCAATCGGGGCAGATCATAAGACTCAAGGAATTTATCTATGCCTTCACTATCTTCTATTTTATTGGAGTATAAGGATTCAAAGTAATTTCTGATTATCTTCTGTATTTCTGAAGTGTCTGTTGTGATATTGCCTTTTTCATCCCGTATGCTAGTAATTTGGGTTCTCTCTCTTCTTCTCTTCGTTAGCATGGCTAAGGGTCTGTCAATTTTATTTATTTTTTCAAAGAACCAGCTTTTAGTTTTGTCAATTTTTTCAATTGTTTCTTTTGTTTCAATTTCATTAATTTCAGCTCTGATTTTAATTATTTCTTGCCTTCTACTTCTTTTGCTGTTGTTTTGCTCTTCTTTTTCTAGGCTTTTGAGATGAAGTATGAGATCATTTATTTGTTGGTTTTTTTCTTTTTTTGAGGAATGAACTCCAAGCAATGAATTTTCCTCTTAGAACTGCTTTCAATGTGTCCCATAGATTCCGATATGTTGTGTCTGTGTTTTCATTTAACTCTAGGAAGTTTTTAATTTCCTCCTTGATGTCTTCTAAAACCCATTGATCACTCAGCAACCTATTGTTCATTCTCCAGGTGATGTTTGATTTTTCCTTTCTTCTTTTATCATTGATTTTCAGTTTCATTCCATTATGATCAGACAAGATGCATGGTATTATCTCTACCTCTTTGTATTGTCTAAGAGTTGCCCTGTGACATAGTATATGGTCTATTTTTGAGAAGGTTCCATGTGCTGCTGAGAAAAAAGTGTAGCTACTTGATGTTGGGTGGTATAGTCTATATATGTCAATTAAGTCTAGGTTGTTAATTGTGTTATTGAGTTCTATAGTTTCCTTATTTAACTTTTGTTTGGAAGATCTGTCCAGTGGTGAGAGATGTGTGTTGAAGTCTCCCATGATTACTGTATGGTGGTCTATTAGACTCTTGAACTTGAGAAGAGTTTGCTTGATGAACACGGCTGCACCATTATTTGGGGCATATATATTTATGATTGTTATGTCTTGTTGGTGTAGGGTTCCCTTGAGCAGTATGAAGTGTCCTTCTTTATCCCTTTTGATTAGCTTTGGCTTGAAATCTATTTTATTAGATATGAGTATGGACACTCCTGCTTGTTTCCGTGGTCCATATGAGTGATATGATTTTTCCCAACCTTTCACCTTCAGTCTATGTACATCTTTTCCTATCAAATGCGTCTCCTGTAGACAGCATGTTGTTGGGTCTTGTTTTGTGATCCATTCTACTAGCCTGTGTCTCTTAATTGGTGAGTTTAAGCCATTAACATTTAGGGTTATTATTGAGATATGGTTTGTTCTTCTATCCATATTTGTTTATTGATGTTACTAAACCTGATTTGTTATCCTCTTTGACTACTTTCCCCCCTTTACTGTCCTACCTCCCATTGTTGGTTATCAATGTTATTTTCTATTTCCTCTTCCTGTAATGTTTTGCCAAGGATTTTTTGAAGAGATGGTTTTCTAGCTGCGAATTCTTTTAACTTTTGTTTATCGTGGAAGGTTTTAATTTCATCTTCTAACCTGAAGCTTAATTTCGCCGGATACAAGATTCTTGGTTGGAATCCATTTTCTTTAAGCGTTTGAAATATGTTATTCCAGGATCTTCTAGCTTTTAGAGTCTGTGTTGAGAGATCAGCTGTTATTCTGATTGGTTTACCCCTAAATGTAATCTGCTTCCTTTCCCTTGTAGCTTTTAAAATTCTCTCCTTATTCTGTATGTTGGACATCTTCATTATAATGTGTCTAGGTGTGGATCTCTTATGATTTTGCACATTCGGCGATCTGTAGGCTTCTAGGATTTGGGATTCTGTCTCATTCTTCAAGTATGGGAAGTTTTCTTGTATTATTTCACTGAATAGATTGCTTAATCCTTTGGTTTGGAGCTCTGTGCCTTCCTGTATCCCAATGACTCTTAAGTTTGGTCTTTTGATATTATCCCATAGCTCTTGAATGTTCTGCTCATGGTTTCTTAGTAGACTTGCTGAGCTATCTATGTTCTTTTCAAGTTGAAATACTCTGTCTTCATTGTCTGATGTTCTATCTTCTAAGTGATCCACTCTGCTGGTAGTATTCTCAATTGAGTTTTTAAGTTGGTTTATTGTTTCCTGCATTTCTAGTATTTCTATTTGTTTGTTTTTTATTACCTCTATCTCCCTGTGAAATTGATCTTTTACTTCCTGGATTTGTTTGTCAATGTGATCTTTCATTGTCTGATTTTGCTGTCTCATGTCTTCCTTGAGACTCCAGATCATCTGAAGCATGTATGTCCTGAGCTCTCTATCTGACATTCCATCTGTTGCAGCTATTACCTCTTCTAAAGTTGAGTTGACCTGCATTGCCTGTGGTCCTTTCTTTCCTTGTCGTTTCATACTGCTGGCGTTTCTTTCTGCTTGGTGAAATTGTTGTGTCTTTGATATTTTCCCCCTCTATTTATTTATATTGCTCTTGTATAGTTGAAAAATCACCCTTGCAGGGCAAGTAGTGGCTGTGATCCTCCTCCAATTAGTGTGATCTGTCTACCATGCTGGCAGGCCCTAGGTCTGCTTTGCTGGTCGGTCAAAGGTCCACCTACCCAGCAGGCGCCAGGGGCACCTGTGTCACTCCATAGGTTGCTGGGCCTAACCTCCCGATGGCTTGCAGGTTCGCCTAGCTTGCAGGCACTGGGGGAGGGGCCGGTTCCGCCCCTCAGCAGGCTTTGGGCCCGCTCTGCTGGTGTTCACAGTCCCCCGCCTACCTGCAGACACTGGGGGAGGGGACGGGCCTAGCCCTCAGCCGTCCGCCGGACCTGTCCTAGTGGGTCCCGTCCGCGTTCCCCGCCAGCGCGTGTAGCTGCAGTCACTTGGCTGGTTGCTGGGCCTGACCCGCCCGCCCGTGGCTTGCAGGTTGGCCTAGCTTGCAGGCACTCTGTATCTCATTTTAAAAATCGAAAGTACATTGAAACCACTCCCTAACAAAGGATGAATGATTTTGCTAATCCAAGGTCTTGTTGGTCAAACATCTCAAATACTTGCATTTTTACACAAGGAATTCTATTTCTGACTAGTGTACTGATACATAAGTATATGAAAATGGGAGGAAAATAATCCTCTATTGCTACAAGTGCACAAGTTAAATCTGATGCTGTCTAGTGCCGTTCATGTCATCTGCTGTTTGCTTATTTTTATCAGAATATTATTGCTGAGTTCTTAATTTAAATCCACAAATACTTTCATGATGATGTAAATCACTATGTAACCACAAATATTCATTTCCCATTAATAATGTACAAAGTAAGTATTACTTATACATAAATTAAACATTACTATATAATCCTCTACTTAATATGGCAATTGATTGTTTTTATTACAGAAAGTATGGAAGTACAAACTTCAACTGCTGTTAAAATATTGCAGCCTCCTGCTACATAGACATTATTTAATGTTATATGTAAAATGTGTACAAACCAAAATTCAATCAATAGATCTCCATGAACGAATCAAATGGAATAAGAAATTCTTTGAAGAAACACGAAACGAGTCTGTTTATTAAAATCATAATATTGGTGCTAAACCAATTGCAGTTTCTTGACTCTGATGTAACTTCTCCAATACTGAGTTACCGTAAATATGGTAAGAAGTTTAATTCACCTAAAAATCTCATTATCAGTCCGGCTATGATCCAAAATGAAATTTTGATATCAATTTTTTCTCAGGTTGAACATAACATTTGGAATAAAATGCTTATTTATAATAATCAAATATCTCCTGGGTCTTTTCAGTAGTCTACATATTTGCTACTCAAAGTGTAGTCCATGACAGGCAACAAATCAAAAGTAAACAAGTGGTACTATGCCAAATTAAAAAGTTTCTGCGTGGAAAAAAAACTCAACAAAATTAAACACTACAGAATGGAAGAAAATATTTATGTACCATGTATCTGGTAAAGGATTAATATCCAAAATAGATTAACAACAGCATAGGGGTTCCTCCTTGACCTAAAATTTTATAAACGAAACTGTCAAATCTAGCAACCATTTCTACATAAAGGAAAGATTGGAGAAAGAATTCAGTATCAATATGTAATTTAATTTCTATAAAAGCAAGATGTTTATTTTGAAACAAATTTATGTATTTCAGTGCTCATTTTTCCAAAGTTTGATTAAAAATCAAAATAGCTTATAATGGTTAACTTTATGTGTCAACTTTATTACATCACCCAGATATTTGATAAAACATTATTCTGGGTGTTCCTATGAGAGTCTTTTCAGGCAACAATAATATTTGTTAAAATACTGAGTAAAGCAGACCACCCTCCTTAATGTGGGTGGAACTTATCACATCAGTAGTATAAGTTTTGACTCTCTTTCAAGTGAGAGAGAATTATTTTTGCCCAGCTACTTTCAAAGGGAACATTGATTTCATACTGAAATTGAAACTCTGTCCTTCCTGGTCTCCAGCCTGCAGGCTTTCAGATTAACTACAGCAGCTCTGTAGTTATATATGTTCAGCCTACCCACTCACCCTGCAGATCTGGAACTTGTCAGCTCTTATAACATAGGAGCAAATTCCTTATTACACATGCACACACATGCACGCACACACACACACACACACACACACACACATATCCTATTGGATGGATGCATGCATGGATAGATGGAAAGACAAATGATAAACAGAAATAGAGACACACAATAGGGTCTGTTTCTGTGGCTAACTCTTACTCATGCACTTGTTGTTTTATGTTTAACAATTCAGTGTGGGTAATTCGAGGAGAATGGTTTTATTTTTGTAATATTTGTTATTCTTGAGTATTCTTTTTAACTGAGGAAGATGCACCTCTTCTAATTTACACAAAGGCACCAAAGGGGCCTTGAGGCTAATATAGTGTACAGGAGACTACACCATGTGTGTAAGGGTGAAGACCCAGCCTTGAGCCTAAACTTAGTGACTGACTCCACACCTCCTGACTGAGTGATGCTGGTTCACACCTTCCTCTCTGGGCTTTAACTTTCTCATTTACCATGTGAGGCTGATGTGGTTTAGATAATTATACCACATCAAGCACTTGAAACAGTGCCTGACACAAAGTGAATTTTCAATAACTATTAGCTATTTCAATTATTATTATTAGTGTAAAATACATATCATAGTTCTTAAACTTAAGCATGAAACATGATATATTTTACTGTTATTAGAATCATTATTCCAGGAAAATTAAGGGAAATGAGAGGAAAAAAACAATTTACTAAAACTTGGATACAAATATGGCATTTCTCTGGTCCCAGCTTTTAAAGGATGAACTTTTTTCCTGTGCCTTAAAGTCAGGATTACATTTTGTGTACTCTGACTTTTACTCTTAATATCAATCTTGCCTCTGCTTTCAGAAAAACCTATTTCACTCAGAATTGTTCCATTCATTAAAATGCTCACTGTTTAAAATAGAATATAAGTGATTCCTGACCTTAAAAATCTTCCATTAACAGAGGTAATTATTAGTGTGGATAATAACACAGTAGTTAAATCATTAGTGGGTTTTTCTAACCACTGCAGGCTTTAAAATTCCAGAAACAAATGATCACATAGAAAAAAAAAAAGACTCTTAGAACTAGAAGATTCCTCAAGAAATACTCTCAAGTGTAGAACCAGCTAACTTAATTACTTGATCCTTATCCTATGGTTGGCCTTTATCTGGTGCCATAACTTGCACAAGTGACATTTTTGAGAAAGAAAACTCAAAACCTGATTGACAAAATACATTAGAAAATGCTATTCTGACATCATATTAAATCTAGAAGGACTATCTATCAGGGGTGACAAGGACATATCAAGGGGTTTTATCTAGTGGAAAAGTCACTACACTAACTTTATTATCATTTTAAAGTAACATATACTATTTTGCCACTGAATAAGCCTGTACATCCCTGAAGCCACACTCTAGAATCACAATGTCCATATCATCACTACAGAGCCAGTATAAAAATCTTAGCTAATGAGCTGTCTTCCCACCCCAGGCAGAATGACCTGAGGAGTCTCAGGAGAAAGCTTCTCATGCTTTGTCTGTCTGGGTTATTTAAATGAAGCAGCTGCTGGGGTTTTGTGGCCACCATAATTAGTGAATAACCACACAGAGACACAGCCATGGGCTCTTTCAGTGGCAGACACCACCTGGAAACAGGAGCACATACCTCCCAGCAGCCAGCCCCCACACAACTGTTATTAGAAAAGTACGCCACATATCCATGACCATCCATCTGTGGGACTGGCATTTGCCCCAGCTGCATCAACTGGGCTGCTCCAGAAATCCCTTGGCCAGCACCCAAATCCACTTCAGTGCATGGATTGACATTCTTTGTCTGCCTAAGCGTCATATCATTTTGGATTTTACTTTAACAAATATTTTTTTGGTAGTTAAGATAATAAAATCATGAATACTTCAAAGAGTGGTCTAATTTTTATACTTTTATTTCATACTCTTCTCTCAACAATGAGTTTCTTTTTTTTTTTCCCACTGGGCTCACCTTTTGAATTAGCAGGAATGTCAGAGGCAAAAGAAGCTGACTCGGAAAAGTAGGGATAGTGGCTATTGATAAGCAGCCAGGAACAACAATTCACATGTTGAAGCCTTAACCCCCAACGTGATGGTATTTGGGGATAAAGCTTTTAGGGAGTGATCAGGGTTAAATAAGATCATGAGGGTGGGACCTCATTATGAGATTAGTGCCCTTATAAGAGACACCATAGAGCCTCCACTCTATACACACACACACACACATACACACACACACACACACACACACACAAGGAAAAGTCATGTGACCCACATAAGAAGACCGCCATCTACTGGACAGGAAAAGAGCCCTCACTAGGAACCAAATATGCTGGTCCTTATCTTGAACTTCCCAGCCTCTAGAACTGTGAGAAGCAAATGTCTGTTGTTTTAGCCACCCAGTCTGCACTGTTTCATTATGGCACCTATAATTGACTAAGGCAACGAGAAATGCTATCAATCTGAATTATAAATCTTGAATATTCTGGGCACTCCACTAAGCAATGAAGCATGACAGGAATCATTTTTATTTGCTCATTTATTTATATAAAAAAAACTTCAAAATTATGAAATCTAAACTATACTCAGAAATGCCTGTAGTTAACACTTTACTAAAGGACTATGTTATATCAAAACAGAATTCTCCTAGAAATATTAAACTACTATAATTATAAATTCAGTAAGCATGTTTCAAGATGTACTAGGACCAGTAAATGCACCAAAAGTTCAAATGTAAAATCAATTTAACTGAAGCCGATTATTTTCAGTCATTGAACAAAATTAATGAAATTCCTTCTAGATGGTATTGTGCAAGGTGTTGGGGTGGGGGAGAATAAGAAATCAAGAAATGAGTCATACATGGATCCCACCCTTAAAGGGATTATCCCTAGCATTCAAAAACCATAATACCCACTAGAATAAGCTTCTGCAATAATTAATTTGCTTGTGTCTATAAGGTTCTATTTGTTATTGAGTCCATTTTTCAAATTCACACTCATATGCTAGTTATTGTGGCTTCAAATCCATACTTTGAAATATATGTCCTTTATTTTAAGTGAGCTTTTTTCCAAGTATAGAGATAGGAATCAATTTGATTTTCAGAGTTAAAAGAGCCTAGTAACACATAGAGCAAAGAAGAAGAAGGAAAAAAATATTGAGCTCAAAAGTTATTCACTTACATACAAAAACAGACTATTCAAAAGCTTACAGGCTGCATTCAAGGATCTCTGTTGGAGATAATGAGACACCATCTGCTTGTCACTCATTTACAGAGTTTTATGTAGCCAGAGAAGAATGATCCAATATCCATCCAAAGCCAGTTGCACCATCTCTTTTTCTATAGTACATTATACAAAGTCTTATACTTCTTTAGAAATTAAATGGATTTTTTATTAAAAGAAATACTTTTCTGCATTCATTTAATCTCTTAATAACATCTTCCAGCAGGGAAAATGTATTTTTTCTTCTTCAAAGAATCTTTGAGTTGAGAGCTTATTCATACCTATCTCACATTTGTTTAAATAAAACTTTAGTGTCCCCTTCACCCATGCCTGAAGGAGAGTAAAAGAAAGAATCAACAGTAGAAGTAAAACGGGTTAGGATTGAGAGAATTCTCCACCTACCAGGAAAGGAGTGAAGAACTAGTTTTTATGGGATTAAAGTATATTTTGGAGACATAACATCAGCCACAGCTAATCTCCCATTGTGAAATAAGCTCTTGCTCATATTTTTCCTGCCTGAAAGTATACAGCACAATATTACATCCAAATAGCAATGCTTAAGATTGTTCAAGGTAGTAAGTGATTTCAAAACAACTCAAAACCAAGCGTGTGCCATCAACTTTTATTTATCTATAAAAGGAAGGAAGATAAGTCGTAAATGGCATTATTCCTCCAGAACTATTTCCTCGTGTGTGAAATGGTGTCCGAGGACTGCAGCTGCTCTTGGATGTTATTCTGCTTCTCATACAGAATAAGATCCAAAAAAAGTGAGTAATGGGCAAATGTAAAGGTCACACAGCACTAATAAAAGGGAAAAAAAAACTGAGAATCACAGCTAAGAGGTTTATAAATGAACCAAATAAAGAATGTTACCTTAAGATTATCTATAATAAATAGTATTTTAAAATTATTTGATTTTTTAAAGGCAGAAACTTGCATTCAAAAGAACAGAAGCCATCAGTCAGTCCTTGGAAAAGTGAGGCAAGTGAACTAGAGATCCAGCATGAGAAGATGGTAGACAAGAGAGGTCCTTCAACAGTCTGAACAGGCTGCAACCTCTCTCTATAACACTGGTATAACTTTTAGTCGGTCTCTACTGATAATCGTAAGTCACCTCCATCTTGAAGTCTGCCCTGATGTCCCCAGTCAGATTCACCCATCTTCCCCATGTTATCTCAATCATGAGGCTTTCAAGGGAGCTTTTCCTCTTTGGCAAAACTTCTGATTCTCAGTGACTATATTTTTAAATCAACAAATGACTATCTCAAAGGTTTCATTTGATATTTCCTCCTCATTTCCACCATAAGGTTTCAGGGACTAAAGACAGGAAAGGAGGGAGAAAAGAGGGAAAATCTACCCAGAGATAATATGGACTGATAATTCCTTGAGCAGGGACTCAGATGTCCCTACAGCTTCCTATTCACCACAGAGCATGAACAGTGCCCGTGTTCAGCAACACCAGGCAGGTGTCTGTGAATTTGAGTTATGTTAACTCTGTTTGGATAAAGGACATGTTTAAGCATGGTTTATTATGGTTCTGAAAACAGAATGTTATGCTTGGATATTTGTCCTAATTCTATACACTCAGGCCCTGCCTTTGGTTATTTCTTTCTCTTTAGTATCCTTTTCAGTTTACTTACTATATTAGCCCTCTGGTCATGCCATTTTATGCACAATCTTATGTACCATGGTGCTTATTTTTGTGCCAGTGGCTAGCTGGTCAAAGGTAGTTGTTCAGTAGGAGTTTGTTTGTGAAATCCCACCAGGATCTGCAGTCCATGAATCTTCCAGGCTGCTTTCATATCTTTACTTCACACCTGTCTACCTTAGATTCCAAAGTTCAGCTCTATGATCACTCTGGCACTACACCTTCACCTCTTCTGATCTTCTGTAATGTAACTGTATCTTCTGGGAAATGCCAACTCTGCTAAGATCTGACTTTCCATCTGTATATGGCTCGCCTGCACCTAAGAAGCAAGTATAGAAGAACCTTCTTCCACAGGTATCCACATGGCTCACTTCTTCATCTCCTGCAGGTCTTTACTCACATATATTTTTATGTGTGTGTGTGTGTGTGTGTGTGTGTCTAAAAAATATATATGTATATATATATATATATATATATATATATATATAAAGATATATAGATAGATAGAGATATATAAAGATATATATCTTTATAAAGATCTTAATATATATCTTTATAAAGATATATATTTAAGGGAATTGTGAATATGCATGTGTGTGTACATATACACACACATGCCACCATCATCTACCTGGACTACTATAATAGCTTTAACTAGTTTCCAAGCCAAAGTGCCACTTTTAAAACATAAATTCAAGTCATATCACTACTACTGTTAAAGTCCTCCTATGACTTTTCATCTCAGAGTTAAAAACAAGGTCTTTATAATGGCTTACAGGGCTTTAGACCATCTGACTCCTATTTCTTCTCTGACCTCACTCATATGCTATTGTTCTCCTCTTGCGCACTCCACTCTGACCATATTACCTCCTTGCTATTCTTTGAAAGTCAACGGGAATCTTCTGACTCGGTATCCTTTGCATGTGCTATTCCCTTTGAAATGCTTTTCCCTAGATAGCCACATAACTCCATACTTTGAAGTATGGTCTTTTCGAAGTGATTAAGTCATGTGAGCTCTCCTCTTGGGAATGAGATTAGCGCCCTTATAACACAGGTGGAAGGAAGATGTCATACCCCTTTGGTATGTGAGGATGCAGCAAGAGACAAACCATCTATAGAACAGAAAGCAAGTCTTCACTAGACACTGAATCTGCTGGCATCCTGATCTTGAGCTTCACGGCCTCCAGAACCATGGTAAATAAATTTCTACTGTTTATAAATTACCCAGTCTAAGGTATTTTGTTATAGTGGCAAAAACAGACTAAGACACCAGCCTCACTCACCTTATTTTAAATGGCAATGCCTTCTCCCACCTTCCCAGTACTCTTTATCCTTCTTCCCTGATTCATGTTTCTGTGTAGCAGCAGCAGCATCGACCACTTATTGGGTTCCCCAGGAATGGAGTTGTCAGATAAAACATAGGCCAGTTAATTTGAACTTCAGTTCGTTCTAGGCCCCTCCCTTGTAATGTGAGCTGGCCTTTGCTTCCCAGTTTGATATAAAAATGAACAAGTTTATCCCTGATGGGCTGTTTGGGATTTCAATTCTATGCATCCCTAGCATATGAGAAAGAAAACTCCAAATGCTATGATTTCTTATTTAATCTGGTTCTAAATCCCTTGTGTGGCTTGGTATTAAACCATTTTGCTTATTTTAAACAACTTTACTTTAAAAAAAACAGTTTTAATATAAATCATTTGCAGAGCTTTATAAGAGAAAGTTTTGTTTGTTTGTTTGTTTTTTAGAATTCCTATTCTGTTACCTAAAAATGTTAATCCTGTCCTGCGGATGTCCCTGACTGATTATTTTTTAAATATCCCTAGTTCCTGACACAATCAATAAATGTTTACTAAAATGATACATGATGTCTTACACTAATTTTTGTTACATTTTAGTGGTTATTTTAATCAATCTGGTCTTTCAAATGGGAATTTCCATAGGAAACAACATTCCCAAGTAGAAAGCTTTATGGGTGTTGCCGGTTCCTTCCTGATATACCTTGGATTGATATGATGTCCTGCTTTTCTGAAGAGTTTTAAGTGCTTTTTCAACATACTACTTTATTCATCATGATTTTTAAATTTCTTAAATGATCAATTATGTGTACAATGCCATGCATTTGAAAAAATATATTAAACATTATATACAAAGTTCTGAATTGATCATGTTTCTATTTAAATTACATTTTTCCAAATTATTTAAAGAAATTGAATCTCAAACAATAGAAAAAAAAGACTAAATATCAAGTACAAATCAATAGTTTTAAAAGACGTACAAGGGACATTGTTCTGCTGCATATTGGAAGTGGAAGCAATGCACACTTGAAAATATGTGGGTGTTTATATGGAGAGATCAGGGTAGGGCACACAGAGGAGAAGAAGGACAATACATTGTACTTCTAGGAAGGTATAAGGTGCTAGAAACTCACTGAGCAACTGCAGGAAACAGAACTCCTTTCCCTACCACCATACGGGGATTTTTGAAAGGATGAGCTAGATGCTTTCAAGTGGAAGGGATGCCTGTGGCATAAATACCTGTGGGCAGGGAAGCCAGTGGGATGGATTTAAGATCACAATCAATTTAAAGCTGGATTTTATTGAAATGTCATCACAAGAAAATAATGCTGTTGAAAACACGATAGGAAGGGATGGAAACAAAAACAAAACAAAAAATAGGATGTTTAAAGGCACTTGAAGTCAGTTTTATCAATTATAAAACATGAAACATCAGATAATCTGTTCTAGATAGTCCTATGCAAAAAATCTACCCCAAAATAAAGCGGGGAGGACAAGAAACCCTACTACTACAAATTTATATAATTTTTCTCCCAGTCCCACTAAATTTATCAATCTTGATGTTTTCTACCCAAGAATCTTGTATTTTATAGGTCCTTTGGAAAGAGGCAAAATGGCATAGTCAGAGGAAAAGTCCCCACATTGCTCTACCACACGGGGCAATTATATGTACAAGGCAAATCTCACTCTCCCAGGTGCGCTCCGGGAGAGAGGGTGAGCCTCATGTTCTTCCTTTCTTTCCAAGTCAGAATGTTAAGCATGTGGGGCTGAGTGTAGCTCAGTTGCCTAGCATGCAGGAAGCACAGGGTTTGATCCTCAGCCAGGGAAGGAAGGAAGGGAGGGAGGGAGGAAGGAATGAAGGGAGGAATGAAGAGAGGAGAGGGAGGGAAGAAGGAGAGAGAAATGGGAAGAGAAGGAGAAAAGAAAGAGTAAAAGAAAGAGTATGTTAAACATGTTGAGAGATAAATGTTCCTCATAAAAAACTTCAGACACTCTTGAATTACATTAAATTTCACTTGGAAATGGAGCAAATAGTAGCCATATCTAAACTTTCAGCCACTGCTTGAGTAGATAACTCAGCAGCCCAGCTGTCCCCTGGCCAGGTGTCATTCTGGAGAGCCAAACAAGGGAACTTCCACTATTGAGCAGGCCCACAGCCCAGGCCCTGAACATCCGTGACAGGCTTTCTCTTGCTTGTCTGGCACTTACAACTGTTTAAAACTCAAGCCCCAAATTCAAGGATATATAAAGAGAAATTAGACACTAACTTACGTTAGCCTTATAATCAGAGAACATCACTAGATTTTGTGAAAGGCAATAAGATTTTAACAGAGGCATAAACTCGTTTTTGAATATAAAGGCATCTGTTTAACATTCTGAGAATTTTGACAAGTAACTCTTACTTAAAATATTCCTTAAATAGCCACGTGTATTTGTGAGTGATTCTTATACATTGGAAATTCCAGTATTTTGACACCAGCAAAACTATTTTGATTGAAAGAAAATGAAATAAGCAAAGCAGGTATAATTATGATGCATGAACCAATGGACTCAAATGTTGTCTCATTGGCTTTGCTTTAAAATGAATTTTTTTGATTGACATGCTTGAACTTTGGTTAATCACTAGCAATTGCTTGGTCAATATAGTGGCATTCCTTATTTTCAAATCACCAAGTCCAAACAGACAAATTGCATTAATATTTTCTTCCCTCTAAAAACTTACTAACCTAACCACAAATATTTCTTTAGTATTTATTATGTCCACATCATAGAATTTAACACTGTATAAAACACAAAGAAAATTCATCTCTCTAACTAAGACTTTTTAATCAAGATGGGGAGATGAATCACACACAAAAATAACAGATATAAATTTGTAGAAATGAATGCCCATAGGTTGATCCAGGTAAGGAATTTAGGAAACTCAAAAGCAAGAGGAGGAATAAATACATTTTCAGAAGTCTGAAAAAAAAAAGCCTCATGTTGGAAATAGAGTTGAACCAACAGGGACCATCGAGTTGCAAAATACACCAAGTGATTTCTGGGATGCAAAGTTGATGCTAGAGAAGAGACACTGGCAACCACCTCTCCTACAAAGGATAATTTCAAATGGTTCACAGTTGTATGCAATACAAGGATATACTGGCTTTGATTAATCAGATTTTAATTCAATTATACACATAAAGACCTTCCATTCTTATCTCACCTTCTTAGATACTCTACAAAGCCTCATTCTTTGCTGATATGCCCATTTCTATAATTCTGATGAAAAGAACTAGAGATATAGCTCAGTTGGTAGAGTGTTTGCCTCACATGCACAAGGCCCTGGGTTCAATCCCCACCACCCCTGCAAAAAAAAAAAAAAAAATCTGATGACAAGAACTAATCATTCTCAAGAGTTCTCTAACTATGCAGGTTCCAATAAACTTACACTCTTGCTACAGAGTTCTCTGGCTGATATTTTGGTCCCAATCTTTTTGATCTTATATAGCTTATTTCACTATTAGATCCATAGTGAGCAAGTCTCATTGTATCTGTATTAAATATACACCAGAAGTGACAAAAAACTAGAAATATTACCAAAATATTCAAAGGAAGATGGTTTGCAGAATTTTTTTTTTCAAACACAGTAATGTTACAGATGAAGATCATCTTGGATATTGTTATGGTTCAGATGTGGTATCCCCCAAAGTTTCACCTGTGAGACAATGCAAGACGGTTTGGAGGAGAAATGATTGGGTTATAGCCTTAACTTAATCAATGAATTAATCCCTGAGGAGATTGATGGAGTAGTAACTACAGGCAGATGGGGTGTGGCTAGAGGAAGTGGTTCATTAGGGGTGTGGCTATGGGGTCTATATTTTGTATCTGGAGAGTGGAGTCTCTCTATTTCCTGATCATCATGTGAGCTGTTTCCCTCTGCCATGCTCTTCTGCCATGATGTTCTGGCTCACCTCAAGTCCCTAGGCAGGCAGCCAGCTGTCTATGGATCAAGACCTCTGAAACTATGAATGCTTAAGTAAACTTTTCCTCCTCTACAGCTGTTCTGGTTGGGCCTTTAGTCACAGCAGTAAAAAAGCTGACTAAAACAGATATAAAAATCCTAAATTATTAGGCTGTTTCCACGGGTTCCAGAAATGATCCTTTACCCAAAATTTCACAATTGAAAAGTACGTTCTATTCTTTGAAACCTTTTTTCTGGGAAGAACTGAAATGCAGGACACAAGTCATTTGTAACTTCTGTTCTCCTCATTCTCCCTATTCATTCCACTTTCCCTTTGCCCTTTAAAGACCAGTTTTCTCTCTATATCTCTATACATCTAATATGTTCTCTTCCTCCCACTCCCATTCCCATTGTGTGTGTGTGTGTGTGTGTGTGTGAGACCTGTCATACAGAAAAGAGATTCTATTATTATTTCATAATAAGATCTTAGGGATTAAATGTGTTGCCCAGGGCCATAGTAAGAGAGCTATGCTTTGCCCAGGAGAATGAGTAGCCATAGATTGAATTAAAGTTGCATAAAAGAGGAAAGATTATTTTTTTAAGTGAGGGAGATGTTTGAGGAGTTTTGATGATCAGAAAGTAGGAAACATCTTTGTAACACTTCACCCATTTTACATTTAAGCAGTTAGTTGACATCTCTCCTAATGAATGGGTGGTAATAGTAGTAAAGATAATAACAGCCAATATTAGGATGTTTATTGATATTAATAGCCAAAGTTATACAGTGATCCAAGTATTTTATATGCATTCTCATTTAATCAGCATTAGTATTCCTAACCTAAAGATGAAGATGTTGAAGCAAAAAGAAGTTAATATTATACCCAAAGAGCTAGAACTCAAACCAACAAGTATAAATGACTAGATAATTACAGCTAAGAATTAGTGGCCACAGGCCCACAGTGCAGAGGACCAGTCAAGTGTACATGGAGTGCCCAGTGCTAGGTCTTCTCCCAATCATGACCTGGCCAAAGCCATCCATGGTGCCCTGCTCCTCTCTCCAACTGTCCCACACTGGGTCTGGAGTCTGCCTTCACCCTTCTCAGTTTCTCCAGTTGCTCAACACTTAGTACTACCACATTTTGCCCTTTCTTCCTCCAACCCTCCTTTCTTCCTCTCCTGCATCAGCTCTGCTCTTCAAAAAGGAAACAAACCAAGGAACCCACATTCCTCTCTGTGAGATTCCAGAAGGGAGCTGGCTAATCTGATTACCTATTCATTGCTTTTACTGCAGGCAACTGCAGCTAAACTGTGGTACTAAATACAACTGTTTTCCATTTCATGAATGTTCACAATGTAATCATCTATGAAAAAGTAAACAGTGCTTTCAGAAAGCAATTGGCTCTGTAACCCAGGTTCACAGCATTTTAAAGCTAGGAAAGACCTCAGACAGACTCCTCACCACAGAGGTGATAAAACCAAGGTCCTGGGAGTTCCTGTTACTTGGTCAAGGTCACACAATTAGTTTTGTTCCAGGAGGAAAACCCAGATTTCCTGACTTCCTGTCCAACTTATTCAGCAAAAAATTGAACAGGCATTTCTTTAAATGTCAGATACTAAAGATCAAGTGCTTTTTCTATTCCAGTGTTTTTGATTAGAGTCAAGTTGTAAACATTTTTATGCTGAGGGCATCTTATCTGCTAAAGGAAATAATGACATCTACACATGTGCAGCAAGAAAACCCATAAGAAGAGTGACATTTCATCTTCCTTCAACACAAAACAGGATTAGGTTGTAAGGTGAATAGTTACAGACAGCAATGACTTCATGAAATATGTATTTACATATTCATAATATAATCCAAACCTCCTTATTTTACCAATAAAATAAGTAGGAAAAAGTAGGCTAGTTGGCCTTTCTTTGTTCATTCATTTGTTTTTAGACTGGCAATTGAACTCAGAGGCACTTGACCACTGAGCCACATCCCTAGCCCTATTTTGTATTTTATTTAGAGACAGGGTCTCACTAAGTTGCTTAGAGCCTCACTTTTGCTGAGCTGCCTTTGAACTTACAATCTTCTTGCCACTGGGATTATAGTCCTTAGCCACGTGCCCAGCCCTAGGCTAGCTGGTTTTATGCTCTTTCCAACAAACCTACACCTTCTACCTTCTTCTGGTTGGAAATGGGAAAAACATACATATAATAAATAATGGGAAAAATAAAAATATATATATTTTAAGAGTACAATTCTAAGATTTTTTTTCTTTTTGCTAATCACTGAGACATTTTTGCCACTTCCATCTAGGGAAAAAAGGTGAACGAGAAGAGAGAGAAGCATGAGACCCTTCGTATCTTCCTTTGGCAACAATATTTTTAATGTTGGCTGAGAAAGGAAGGAAATAAAAAGACAGAACCACTGGCTGAGCAAATAACAGGCATGACACTCTCTAGATGGATTTTGCAGGCAATTTTAAGAAAATACATGATCTTTTGACCCAAAACTAGATGTTGTCTCTGAGTTGTGGAAAATCTAAGACACCTGTGATTCTAAGATAAAGATTCAAGATGGAAACTAACTATTTCAGTATCCCTGGCCAATGCAGCACCCACAGGTATAATGTCACAACTGGTTTCTTTGAGAACAATGACATGCAGTGTGTCCAGTTCTTTCTGTCTTCCTTTCTGAACATGCAACTAGTTGCAGATTGACACTGTTTTCCATATAACATTATCACTCCTTGATTATTCCTCAAAAGCTATTCTTCATGGTTAGATGGTATTTGGAGCAATTTTTAATTGATGTGAAATGTACGCCACTTTAATAGATTTAACAGTTCCCTGCCTATCAGAGATGCTCCACAGTGGAAACAACAGCTCCTGCAGGGTTAAAGTCACTCCACAGTCATTCCTCAGGATTTGTGATATGCAGGAGAGCCTAAACTAAAACATGAATAATGTTTTTTAATATACCAAAGGCTGACTACACTAAGTTGTTTTTCTCCCTGGTTAAACCAAAGCACAATAGGAGTAAGTGTTATATGCAATTCCAAATCCATTTCAAGTGAAGTACAACAATAAATTATTTATATCTTAAATAATAAAAATAGGCTTGCAAAATGATACATTTTCATGCCCACAAAAGTGGTCAACATAAGGTCAAAAGAAAAAGAAAAAACTCAGACTCCTCCTGAACAATGAATATTCTGGAAAATAATTTAGAAATAGGATGGAGAAAGTTATTGGGCATGGAAATAGCTGTTAGGTTGAGAATATCAGGGACTAGAGTCATATGGATATATAGAAGATAACTATCTTCTGTGATTATTTTAATCAAAATCACCTACTGAATGCTCCATGACAGGCATTTTCACAGAAAGAGTCCACACTTAGTATTTACTGAGCACCCACTATGTACTAGGTGTTTGACATATTGACTTCACTAAATCCTCATAACAATTCTGAGAGGCAGATTTTAGCTTGAACCATGTGAAAATTTCCATTTTTATGGGCTCAAAGGCTGAATATTGGAAAGTTCATAGAGGATAAGCTGAATGTTAATGTTTTCATTTCATAGGTAGCTCAGAAAAATTGAACAATTTGTTCAATTTTATGCAGCAAATATCTGATGGAGTTGGGCTTCAACACACACTTTCACCATCCCATGCCTCACTTCATCTTAAGTGATTGTGATTAAATTGTAAGAGCCCCTAACCCCCCAACAATATCTACTTCCCTTGCCCCCACCCAAACCAAAAGACCTGGATGATCATAATGTCTTGTCTTCAAGTCTAAGGACTTGATTCTATCAGAATCCTTCTTTTTCTACAGACTCATTGCCCTTCTCTCATTAGCTTCGTTATAGCCACTGCATTTCTGAATCAAACCTTGGAACATATGATCAGAGAAAACTGCAGGCATTTATAAGGACAAGAATATAAAATAACAATTGAAACTATCCTAGAAAACTTTACAAGAATGAGCACCACTACACACTGTGGTGTAATTGGATTTGCCTGCCATACTCTGCTCCCAGCTCCCTGAGGGGAGGTCCTGTGTTTTGTTGCTATTTGTGGAACATCAGTAATTTTACATGACACCCCAACACTAGAGCACTTCTAGGATGAGCAGAGGCAACCAGAAGCACCAGGGCCAAGGGTGCCAAAGCAGGACGTTCTCCTTTCTCTCAGAAACTCTAAGGACTTGTGAGCATCCATAGGACACTCATTTATCAGGCACTTCTTATGCACTAGGTATTTTGTGAGATGCTGTGTAATATATCTGGGAGGCTTTTTAAAAAAAGGAAAAACTTACTTGGGCCTGGAAAGTAAATAGGCAGAGAGAATAGTACATGTATGGTTCTCTAACTCAGTGTGGATCAAATCACCTAGAGGGTTTGTTAAAAGCCTGATGCCAGGGCCACACTGGAGTTTCTGATCCTGCAGACAGAAAGTGGGGCCCGATAATTTGCAGTTGTACCAAACTCTCAAGTTATGCTCACACGGCTTATCCAGCAACCATACTTTGAGTGAGAATGTCTTGTAGGAACCATTGGAATTAGAGAGGCAGAACAGAAATACTACACAGGGCAGACTCAACCCAAGGAGTCTGGCCTGTCTGGAAAACTAATATGGCTATTAAACTACCAAGACTCGATCCTTTAGAGGTGATTTACCTCTGTGCAACCTGGAGCTTCTCTCAGTTCTGATAGAGCTGCCACATAGCACAACTTCAGCATTAATGGAACCAGAGACAGCTACCAATCATCCTTTTGAGTCAGAAGACAAGTGAGTAGCTAGAAGAAGACATACCCTTTATCTCCAATTTTCCTATAGTTTGTCTCTGTAGAGTGGCTTATTAAGGCCAACTAAGTCTATAAGCCTCGCTGCAAAAATAAATTTCCTTAAGTGAATTTAATTTTTTAAAGTGTCTTGTTACTTTATATGACCTTTCAAGAACATTTGGGGCTGGGGTTGTGGCTCAGTGGTAGAGTGCTTGCCTTGCATGTGTGGGACACTGAGTTTGATCCTTAGCACCACATAAATTATTAAAATAAAGATATTGTGTCCATCTACAACTAAACATTTTTTGAAAAGAACTGCAACATTTGTAATTTAACTATAAAAGTGAGCACAACTTTCTTCCATAATTATTTAAAATCTTGATTACAAAGATCTGTAGGAATCAAATTTTCTAATTCTACCCCAAATTTTCTAATTCTACAGTCTTTAATATACTATAACACTCCCTGGTTTTCTAGTAATCCTGACTTCAAATGATACCAGACATTTGTCTCACACTCTCTCACCAACAATAGGCCTCCTCAGCATATCTCAGCCTCATCTTGGGTTGTTGATTTAAAAAAGTGAGAAGTCTGAGGCTTAATCAATATTTTCCAGATTGATTAATGGACCCTGACTCATATACTAGAGCTGAGCTCAAGGTTTATAAAGCACATTCAGTGAGGTAGTACTGCATTTTATTTTTTTGTCTTACCTAGTAAATAAATAAAATCAATAAAGTGAACTGAGTGGCTGATGAGCAGCCCACACAATAGAGATTATATTACCCGACTTAGTTTAAAAAATATAGATCTTAAACCATCAAAAAGAGGCTCTGCACCTATGCATAATTGTCTACCTATATTACCTACCTATTATCCATTACATGAACAATAACTTTAATTCACAGAGCTCAGTTTTAAATTCAGCAATGGTACCAGTCTTGTGTCATAACAGCAAATGGAATGCCTAGAGCAATAAAATGAAAGAAAAAAACAAGGCGACAAAGATTTCCTCACTATAGAGAACAAAGAGGAATTGTCAAAACATATATTAAAAATGGCAATAATAATAATAAACATATTCATTTGGACTTTTCCCCTTGCAAAGAGATACTCAAAGTTCTGCACAAACATAGGAAGAGCCTTAATTCTCTCTTCCTACAGTTAAAAGAAAAGGATCCAATGCCTGAAACGAAACCAAAGGACTGTTTGCATTTTAGACATTTCAGAAAATGCCACAGTAAATTAGAAAGAAGGAACACTTCAGTTTCCTAAGGGTGCTCATATTACTTTTATGTTTTAGAATTATTATATGCTTTTAAATACATGTGACCACCAACAATGCAGAACACATCTAAAAGAATAATTCAACATTTAAAGAATAAAAAGCATTCTAATTAGTAAAGAGAGATATATATTTTCACAAAATGTAGAAAAGATTTAAAATGTTCAGATCAGCAAAAGAAAAAAAATGACTTTTTTGGCTATCCGCAAAGCAGTATATGTATGCATAGAAATATTTCTCCCAAGATATTTTCTGTTAATTTATTCTGTTTATATGACCTACAATAAAGTTGAGAGTAAGCAGAAAAGCAAATATGTGATTTGCATTTGTGTACAATAAAGTGTCAATAACTCAGAATCAACCAAATTAAACTCCCATGAATCAACCGAGTTGGGACTAAAGTTTGTACTCTCTACAAAATAATATACTAAGTAAATCAATAGTGCAAATGTGGTTTTAAGACAGTTTTAAGGACTTCATTATTTAATTCTTCACATGCAAATGATACTTCCAGTGGCAAATAGGCCTTATTTAGTTTCATGATTAAACAAAGACCAATCCTCACATAACTGGTTGGTTCTGATATCTGTGTTTCTTTAAATTTCTTCATATTCCAAGTAATTTCTGACTTATTCAAGTCCCCACCACACACACACACACACACACACACACACACACCCCTAGCCTCCCCTTCTCTCTTCATTCTGTACTCTCCCTAACCATGACTACTGCAAAGAGCTCTAATTCTTACATCCGGGAGAATCAGGAAGAAAACTCAGAATTAAAAAACAGAACAGAAAGAAATAAAGGACCCTAGCTCCATGGCAGCCTGACTTTCAAAGATGGCCAGCCTACCTGGACTGTTGTCCGTCTTAAACCCTCTGTTACCAACTCTGGGACTACCTGGGACTGCTATAACAAATTACCACACAGGTGGCTTAAAACAACAGAGATATTTCCTTTCACAGTTCTGGAAGCCCAAGGTCAAGGTGTTCCCAGGTTGTACTCCCTCCAAAGGAGCTCCAAAGCTCTAAAGGAATTTCAGCCTCAAGTGATTCTCATGGTGATTCTCATGCTGTGGCCATGGGACTCCAACTCAGGCCTCCATCTTCACATGGCCTGCTCTGTGCACTAGCAGAGTGCTTTTCAATTGACCAAGCAGTCCCATGTACATCATCTCATTTGATGGTCATACTCTGTCATTTAAGCAGCATTACTTTATTTTGCAGAAGAAATAACTAAGCTCAGAGTGGTCCAAGGTTATAGGACAAGTCAGAAAGAGATTCGGGTGTTCCATGTTCAAATCCCATGATATTCCTATCATGCAAAGCTAATGCTCTCTTTTCTCACAATAGATCACACACAAAAAGATTTTTACAGCATTTTTCCATTGCAAGTGAATTATCACCAATTAGAATATTGGGTTTGAAAAAGGTGGCCCATGGAGCACTTTGAGGTTAAAATAAAATGTTGGCACCAGGGTAGATTATAATGTGGTAGAAGGAATGGGCATGTACCATAAGTTACCTCAGAAGTGTTGCCAGGCCCAGATCTGGGAGCGTGAGGAAGATCAAGTCACCTTGCCAAAGGAATACAATTTAAGTTTAATTTCCAAGGGTCAGTCAGGAATGGGCCGAGGGCCTAAAGTTTGAGTCAGAAGAGAGCATGGCCTGTTCAGAAAGTCACATTGGAAAGAAGGAGTTGAGGACAGTAGAAGAAATCTCTCCAGGACTTTTCAACCCAGCCCCTGCCTCGTCACCTATCAGTCTGACTACTACAGATCCTCTTCACTAGTCTTTCTGTCTCCAACCTCACGTCCTCAAATTCAGCCTTCACCCTACACATTGGAAGATGCCTTTAACCAGCAGACACATCCCCAAGAACATGAGTGAAATCCAGATGCAGCCCTAGTGATCTGAAGCCATCTAATGCTCCAGCCTCATCTCCCACCACTCACCATAGTGTGTTCCAGCATTTCTCCCCAGATGCTTGCTCTTCTCTGCCTCCAGACCATATCGCATCCTGTGCCCAGAGCACCCTTCCTCCTCCACTGAGACACCAGCTAGCTTCAAACATGCTCAAAATCTTGTTCTAGGTGACAGACCCCCGAGCTAATTACTCTTCCTGGAGATTTATCTCTTTCTGCCACTCTACCTATCCCTTGACATTGAATTGCTAGTTTACACATTTGACTCCCTTCTAGAAAGACAGGAATTCTGTCTAACTCATATGAGAATAGGACTGCTTGAAAAGGTACTTTTGCTTTAAATTACTAAAATAATACACACTTTCTATCACAATTAAATATAAGAGTGACAGAATTTTCATATTTCCCTCTAGTGCTAAACCCTTCCTTTTTATAATTAATATTACAGTTTCTCTCTATCCTTACACTAAAATACATGGAAGATGTGTGTTTCACAAAAATTGTATCCTCTCCATGTATTATTACACCATAAATCATCGTTTTCACTTCAGATTATATCATGGACATCTTCCCGAGTCAATATACTTTGATATAAGTTATTTCTTTTCTACTCTGAGGGATGAAATTAAGGGACAGAAGTACAAACTGAACAACTGTTAGACATAAATCACAAAAATGTCTCTGTGCTTTCCAGCAAACAATTCAAAGAGGAAAACACAACCAATTTCACCATGTCTGTAATTAAAATCAATCCAGTTGTCCAAAATGCAAATTTTCTTAGGACTGGTTCGGAAGAAGAATTATCCTGTGCTTTCTTATAAAAGAACAATCTAACTAATGGACAAGGGTTCAAACCATCATCACCACCACCACCACCACCACCACCACCCCACACACACATATACTATAGATCTAGCATCAGCTTCACAGGGTGGATTGTCAACATCCATCAAAGTCGTAATATTCTGTACCTAACAAAATACCATAAGTAGTTTGATTACAAACAACTCCACTGGAAGAAAAAAAATAAGTAACCTAAGGGCCGAGGGGTTTGCTCCTAAGTGGTTGGATATGAGAGCAGCCGGAGCCAAAGCCATCCACCTGGAAAATAATAGCACCAAAAAAATGCAATATTTAGTTAGGTTTGTGCACATTTTAATTTTTCAGGGAACAATGCTTATGTAGATTTATTCAATTCTCAGGAAGGTCTATAAACAACAACAACAACAAAAAAAGATTTGGAGCCACTAATGCGGAAAAACACACAACTTGTCCATAATCTCTCCGTAAGTTTCATTTCTCTCAAATAAGATTTTGACAGTCATTTGTTCACCTCTGCAGCACCGTCAGCACAGATCCTGAAACAATGAAAGGGTTACGGACTGAAGGTCTGTGTGCCCTCCAAAATCCACTTGTTGAAAAGTGAATCCCTAATGTGACAGAATTGGAAAGTGGGACCTGTGGGACATGGCTAGGTCTTGAGGGTGGAGCCCTGATAGTTGGGATCAGTGACTTATAAAAAATAATCACAAGACAGATGATTTATCTCTTAGAATGTAAGAATTCAATGAAAAGACAGATGTCCTAAAACCAGGAAGCAGGCCCTCAGCAGACACTTGATCCACAGGCACCTTGGTCTTGGACAGCTTCACAGGGTGGATTGTCAACATCCATCAATAGTTCCAGTCTCTAGAACTATGGCTTATAAATGTTTTTGGTTTAAGCTGCCTGGTCTATAGCATTCTGTTGAACACCTGGACGGACCAAGACAGTATACTCTTTTTTTGTTTGTTTTTTAAATTTTTTTGTTGTAGATGGACACAATACCTTTATTTTATTTATTTATGTGGTGCTGAGGCTTGAACCCAGTGCCCATGCATGCAAGGCAAGCACTCTACCACTGAGCCACAACCCCAGCCCCACAACAGACTCCTGATTAGTGAAAGCTGAACAGGAGAGAGCTGGTGTCCACAGTGGTTGAGAGGACTTGAAAGTGATGCTTCTCTCTAGGGTTATAACAGTCACCTGATCGGAGGAAATGAGGACTGGCCAAGAAAATACCCCGATTAGAAGGTGACAAAGGCCAAGGCCAGAACATTTTTTAAAGAAGTAATTTGTCAACAACTTCCAGTACTTAGATAAATGAATGATAAAGGCTTCAGAGTTCCTCACCATAGATCAAGATTACCATAATTTTAGTTGCTTTTATATCGCTTGTCTACAGAAGTATGTCAGCCTATCAAATTAAGTATGTGTGTTCAATGGCAATGGTTGGCAATATTGATATACATTTTCCCCTTAAATGGACTGATCACTCATTTAGCTGTCATCTTGCATCTGCCACTGAAAGAGAGAAGACAAATTGACTCCATTTTTCAAACTCAGCAGAGTTATTTATTTTGTTAAACACAACATATTCATCTCTGCTGGTTTTCATATGGCAGTGAGAGAGTCAAGCCATTCAGTTGTAAAACTAATTAATGAAAACAACCTTTGAATTACTAAACTAGCAGTCTGACATCGCTGATTAGATTATCAGAGGAATAGTAAGTTGTGAAAAATATTATTAAAATAAATCCAGACTTTCATTTTATTGTAGGAAAGGGATTTAAGCAGCTTTCTAATCAAGAATGCTTTGTTGCTGTTTAGCATGTGAGTAGCTGCAGTGCTTTTCGCTATTTTGTTATTCTGGTGTCAAGTAAATAAATACATATCTGTGTGCTGTGCTCAGAGACACAATTCTAAATAAGTTACCTTGCAAATTCTGTCTATTAGAGAGTCAGGAGGAAGACATTTGGAGAGGTCCTTTTTGAAGGGGAATGGGGAGGGAGGAAAAAAAAGAAAAGAAAATAACTACCCCCAAATAACCTATATCTGGTCAGGAATACAGACACATCATGCTGATATGACTGGAAATTTTTTTTATAGTTCTGATCAAAAGGAACAAAAGACTAACCTTGAAACATGAATTTCCACCTTCTGTCATGGTGTTTCCCTCCACCTTTCTTCCTTCAACATGAAAATGCTGGCAATTTAAGTTCTTTTCTTTGCATTAGAAAGAAGTCTCTAAAGGAACATCATATTGATTCCACTCTACAGATTAAAACTCTCCTGCTACTCAAAAGCTATTAAATATGTTTACCTGAGATTCATGGGGATTGGAATCTATTCTGTCCTTTCCAGTTGAAAGTACCAAAGGCACCGACTAAACACCAACTGTCTGAAGGCCACTTCAACATAGACTGTTCAGTCCTTCTTAAAACACTCTTCAATCTTTTTAAATTCCCCTTGTTCCTTCCCTTCAAATGAAATTATTTTGCACAAAGCTATTATACATTGAGTTTCTCATTTATAACATAGGAGAAGTATTTTTTACACTCTTAAGGAATGACTGAACATTCCAGTTTCTGAAACACCTTCCGTCATCCACCGACAGAGCAATAGGCAACTTGGTGAACATTATTTTTGATGCATTAATAATAAACATGCTGGAGCCATGTGCAGTCATAGAATTATTCCTGGAGAGTTAATTGGGCAGGTAATTTTCTTAGCCTGGAAAAATAAAATTCACAGACATCACTGCTGTCAATGTGAGTCATAAACACAGGACGTGCTCCCTCACCTCATGCAAGCTTCATTGCTTCTGACCCTGTATTTATTTAAAACTTTTAATATTTTGTTCATCATGGATTTTTTTTACATACACACAATGGAGTTTTATTCAACCATAAAGAAAAATGAAATTATGTCATTTGCCGGAAATTAGATGGAACTAGAAACCATTATGTTAAAGGAAACAAGCCAAACTCAGAAGGTCAAGGGATGTATGCCTTCTCTACTATTTGAAAGCTAGAGAGGAAATGGAAAAGAAAGGTGGGAGGCAGGAATCTCATGAAAATCAAGGAGAGATCAATAAAGGAAAGTTGACCAGGGAGAGGGAGATGGTGAGGGAGGACAACATGCTGGGCAGTGATATTGACCAAATTATATTGCTACACTGAATACATGTATGAACATGTAACAACAAATTCCATCACTATGTACAACTGTAATGTCCAATTTTTAAAATGTAGAAAAATTAAGTTCCCGTGATTGCTGGAAACTGCAGGTGCATTGTGATCCAAGTGGCATCGAGATCACCTTCGGGGTCATGGACTGCCACGGCCTCAGCAGCAACCGAACTTTATAAAATTCTTCCTAGGTCATAGGGCTTCTTTGAATCACTGTGTTGAGTTCTTCAAGGCCGATGTACAGAATTTCTTACAGATGAACTGGCCTTGTCTGTCACTCCACACTCCTTTTGTATACCTCCCAGCCCCTGCCTGCTAGATTCCATCTACTGCAGCCTCCTTAATATTTCTCAAACACAAAGGGCCTTTGCATATCAGGTCCCTGCTTGGATCCTCTCCTCTACATTTTCATCTGCTGCTTCCATTTCCTAATACAGATTTCACTGATGAGGCGAAATTTAAAATAATGAATGAATTGCCAACACGATCCAAAGGCAAAAATTCTTGACCAAGGACAGTTTTGCTTCCCTGGGGATATTGGGCAATATCTGGAATCATTTTTAGTTGTTACAACTGGGCAAGGGGAAGGGAGTCCTGTTAGCATCTAATGGGCAGAAGCCAGGGATGTTATTCAACATCCTACAATACACAGTATGGTGCCCATAGCAAGGACTATCTGACCCAAAATGTCATCAGTGCCAAAGTTGTAGAAGCTGTCTATAGGTGACCAACGTTTGATGATGAGCTCTTGGATATACATATGTGTTTCAGTCTATTTTTGATGCTCAAATTGTCCCTCCTTTGGCCATTATGTTGGCTTCAGAGTATTTTTTTTTTCATACTGGGGATTGAACCCAGGGGCATTTTACCACTGAGCTACATCCCCAGCCCTTTTATTTTCTTATTTTGAAATAGGGTCTCACTGAATTGCTGAATGTTTCTCTAAAGTTGCTGAGACTGGCCTAGAACTTGTGATCCTCCGGCCTCAACCTCTCCAGTAACTGGGATTACACACATGGGCCACCATATCTAGTTGCTTCCACATACTCTTAATGCTCACCTGGAAGTCTGAGAGCTCCCTTGCTTTTCAGCTTAAGAACATGTTCCAGGCCCCACTCACACATTTCCCGACCTGGTCAGATATCGGCCATTGCTCTGAGAGCTCTGGTGCCTTAGAGTGGAGATGGTCCTAGGAGGCTGTCCTCTGGGCAGAGATCTCTCCCTTTTCCCTACTCTGCCATCATTTTTAGGCTCTTATGGTAGACAAAGCTAGGCCCAAAGTGAGGCAGAACATCACATCAGAAGGACATGGTGGAGGAAAGCTGCTCAGTTTATGACAGCCAGGTGGCAGAGAGAACTTGAGGGCAAGCAGCCAGGAATAATAGTATCATCATTGGGTTTTTTTTTTTTTGCATTAAACTTGACTTACAAGCACTCCATTAAAATATTATCTTCATTCTGGGGATTTCTGGCACATCTTTAAGTTCTATTCCCTAAGAACCTCTTTGCTTCATAGTACGAGTCCTAAACATGACCTCCCAGGACTAGCCCTACTTTCTTTACCAGGGGAAGGAAAATTTTAACATTGATGACTTTTAACGTTCATAAGTAACTTTCATTTTTTCTTCCTATTCCAATATACGCCCATTGTATTTATTTAGAAATAAATAAAAAAGAAAAATTTTTAAAATTAGCATACAACCCTAGTCCCACCACTTACCAATAACCACTGTTAACAACTGGCTGTATGTCTTTGGAGGTCTTTTCCTATGTTTGTGAAAAGGAGGTTTGCATCAATAAAATAGACAGATGGTAAATAAATGATTAGATATTTAAAATATATGACTCTAACAATTTTCCAGATTAGCTAGCTGTGTTTTAAACTTTTTTATAAATTCATTAGAATATTTATTTTTCTAAATATATTCTGTTTGTGAATATGAATAATTTCAGTGTTTAAGCATATCAGAGATTTCATAACCATTACAAGAACTTTTGAATAACGGCTTTAAAAACAAAAGGGGGTGGGAATAGGCAATTCATAAATCAGAGATATGTATTACTAAACAAGTGTTAACATCACAATTGATTTCCAGAACTAATTTAAAGTCTAATGATAATATTGGTCTCTGTATCTCCCTCTTGCTTTCATTCAATTTCATTCTCTCACTCTCCATTTACTCATCTATATCTATCTATCTATATTTACCACATCAGTGGTTTAATAAAAGTGCTATTATTCTTATCAATACCCCCATCAATTTAACATAGTGATAACCTTATGGACTTTGCTATTGAACAACTCAAGTTTTAATATTAGATGTGTGCCCTTGGTAAAATTACATTTGTGCTTTAATCCTAATTATTCATATATGTCAACTAAGAAATAAAAGTAATACCCATAGAGCTGCTGCAAAAATTAATAAAATACTTTTATACTTACCATAATACCTGGCACTGAATAAGCATTCACTGTAAATAAATTATGAAATTAAAGTAAGACTCCCATCCTCAAAGTAAAGTATAATCCAATAAGAGAAAAGGTCATATGTTTAAATAAAGCAAACATACTCACAAAAAAGTTAAGTGGCAACTAAGAATGAGGGTAACTTACTTTTGAGTTCCAAATATGAAATTCACATTAATGAATGGGCTTACTTTAAAATTAATCTGTTTTTAAGAGAACTCTTTAAGTCTTGAGCAATAAAGAAAGACAAAAAACAAACTAAATTAATACAAAATGATCATGTAAAATGTCATGCTTGTATTATCTTTCTTTTCCCCACTGATTTTTCAATATGGAAAAACATACACAGAGAACATAATTGCACTATGGAGTATACTTATGTGTCAAAGATGACACATGAACATCAAAACATTATGAAATGATGAACAGAGCCAAGTGTTATAATGAAATAAAATCAACAAAATATAGTTGACATTCAATACAGGTGGATTCTATTTAGGCTTGTACCAGAAGTAAGTGCCTTAGAAAGAGTATGCACTCTGAAAATATTTATCTGGCTTTAAGAAACCATTAAAAATATCTATACTGAGGGAGAATACAGAACACAAAGTGTTAATCTTCAGTCTGAAGTTAAAGTTGCCATAGGGAGAGAAATTACTAAGGATAAAACAGGAATGATGAGAAGCCATCTATACCAATAACAATGCCCAAGAGACTCTCAATCTCATATGAAGAGTTTCAAGAGCTTTCAAAAACCTAATTACTGAGACATGGGTGTAAATTTGGGGATGTGTGTAACAAAACTGCAATTCTAGCTAAGCTTAAGCTTACTAATTACAGAATGTTATCTCTGAAGAAAGAATGTACCACCATAAGAGGACTGGACTCCACAGTATAAAATTATATGTCAGAGGGACAAAATTGCAGCACCATTATAGACATCCTGATTATTAAAGAAGAGTCCACTATATATCTATAATGAGAAAACACAAGTCAGATTAATATAGCTTTATGGCCCTAGTTATCAGCCATGTTCAATTAAATCCACTTCTCATGATACCATGAATATATATGAGGTTCCCAAGAGCAGATAATCTCTCTCCTGCTAAGAGCTCCAGAGCCTTGCAAACTCTCAGGCTCTGCCTTTGACCCACCATTATTTTTTTCCCATATTTTTTATCAATGCATTCATAGTTGTACATAATGGTAGAATTTACATATTTGTACTTGAACATCATATAACAATATAATTTGGCCAACATCAGGAGCCAGCACTTTCCCACTCCCTCCCATCCTCCCACCCCCTTGCCTCTTTCCTCTATTTTACTGATCTCCCTTTGATTTTCGTGAAATCCCCACACATACACACACCTTTTTGTTTCTTTTATTCTCTAGCTTCCACAAAGGAGAGAAAACACACAAGTCCTTGACTTTCTGAATTTAGCTTATTTTGCTTAACATAATGTTCTCCAGTTTCATTTGTTTTCCTGCAAATGGCATAATTTCATTTTTCTTTATGGCTGAATAAAACTCCATTGTGTATATATTCTTTATCTATTTACCCATTGATGAACACCGAGGCTGGTTCCACAGTTTGGTTGTTGTGGATTGTGATTGTAGAAACATGGGTATGCAGGTATCACCGTAGTAAGATGACTTTAGTTCTTTAGGATAAATACCAAGGAATGGTATCGCTGTTGACCCATCATTTTAAATATACCCTCTCTATCACATGTCTCTGCTTTCAACTTCATTTCTTCAAACTAGGTTTACTCCACTCCATGCAGCCCCTCTAGATTGTTACTCTAGTTGTCTCTTTATTTCAGTTTTATCTTGGGTGCTATCTTTCTGATTTCTTTTGTCCAAAAAAAAATTATCCATAGTGAATTAAACTTGTATAATTTCACTACCTAATGACTTGTGCAATGTCCCATCAACTTTCCAGAACCTGACAGAAAATATCTGCTGCTATTTTCTAAATATATAGAATGATGTTTTCTATGTTCAAATTATACTCACATGGCAGTTCTCAGTTGGAGAAAAAACATAAAATGTGATTTCAGACATGCATAAATTTTCTAGAATCTACATTGGGTCTCTAAACACCAATTTCTACTAAAAAAAATAATGAGATTCCTTGGAGAATTCCAAGGAATTCTTGATTCCAAGTTTTTCCTTGTACAAAAAAAGTACAAGAAAAACATTTTTCTTATCATAACAGAAAGCAAAGAAAAGACTTAAAGTCTGCTAAATCTGTGTGAGAAGAATTTAAGAGCCAAACTGAAGAGTCTATCATTGGCTAAAAATCAGATAATTTGAACATCTATTAAGAAAAATAACTGAATATGTGGAAGTATTATTTTGAGTTTATAATAATATTTGAAAATTCTATTTGTTTCCAAGTGCTAGGAAACAAATATGTCATTTTGATATAAACTACTTGTAATAATCAAGAAATTGATGAAAAAAATTCTTTTTTAGAATATTCCAGTTAACAAATTAAGAAAGAATGACAGAATTTTGCTTTCAACCATGAGAAAAGTCAAAAGGAACTGATGTGTCATTATGTTATAAACAACTAAGGAACCAAACTAAACACATAAAATAGTACATTTCAGATATTGGTGAATATGGTGGTAAAAGACTATTGTGAAGAAACAAATGAGGATAGCTCTACAACTGCCCCAGACTACTGCTGGTGAGTCCCACCCATGCAAAGAGGAAGAACTCGGATAAATCCCTGCAATTTTGCTGAATTGAGGCAATGGAGATCAGAGTCCAAGGAAAGCAAGCAACTAGAGTCTGGGAGGCACAGTAATGGAGACGAAGAAGCAGCACAGAGAGTACTGTGGAGACCCAAATGGAACTTCTAAGATCAAAAAAATAAATAAATAAATCTCTAAAATAAAAATTATGCTGGAAGGAATGATAGCATATTAAACACTGTAGAAGAAAAGACTAGCAAACTTGAAAATGTAGGCACAATAACTACCCAAAATAAATTACAGAGTAATAAAAAAGATAAAAAAGACAAGAAGTGAACAAGTGACCTGAAAGACAACATCTCAGATGCTCTAATACATGAGTAGTTGGAATCCTAGAAGGAAGAAGGGGGGTTAGGAAAGAACACTTTAAAAAGCAGTGGCTGGAAATTTCCCAAAATTGATGAAAACTTTTAGCACAGGGAAATAATTCCCCACGTACCTCTCAATTTACAGCACATGTGCTCATTGTATAAGCAGAAGCACTAATTGCCTTTGTATTAAGCTACTTTTTGAAAGATGTTTGTACAGCAAACAATCTCAGATTAATAGAATCTATTAACAACTAATAATTTTCTGTCTCTGGATTAGTTATTCATGTTTTCCCTGACCCCACAGATAATTAAAAGTTGATAACAGAAAAGAGAAAAATTGGCAAAATTTCTTCATGCCAGGGCAAGGAGAAATTTTTTTAAATTATACTGAATTTTTTTTTTTTAAGAAACAAAATTCCTGACAAGGCATCTCTCAATCTCCCTGAAATTTTGTCTGTTTACAACTCATAACCAAACCTTTCCTTGGCTTTAGTTCTAAAGATGCAACAGAGGACGCAGGACATCCTTTTGCATATCCAGGGAGCACCTATGGTCCCTCTCCTTCCATATCTGACCATTGGAGGTGGGGGTGTAGCTCAGTGGTATAGCACTTGCCAAAAAGAAAAGAAATCTGACCATAGTTTAAATAAAGCTTTTTTCCTAATCCCTTCATGTTCAACAACCAAGGTAAAGTTTATTCTTCTGGAAAAAATATTCAAGACATTGTATATGATTTTGTCTGCCACCATCATCTTGTCTACCATTTTTCATACTTGTCGGGGATTTAAGCTAAAACATCTAGACTCTCTTCATGCCCTGTTATACTCTCTGCTTCTTACAGAATATGACCTTTTCTATACAACTGGCCAGGTAGCCAGTTGACCTTTAATATGCTGTAATTTTTTCCCACTTGGAGCTTAGGTTGGTGTCTTTCACATAGGTAATATATATGTGTGTAAGATTGTGAGTGCCCTTGAAATCCGGCTGGCAGAAAATATCAATTTATAAATAAAACTGACCATGCTCATTTCATTTTCCTTTGTGTAAAATCTATTCTAATAGGAAATAGTCCTGTTGAGTAAAACTCCAAGAACAAAATGTACACAGAAAGTTTTTTAAATGGGCAATAAAGCATGAGAATAGAAAAAAAATTATAACTCTGGTCATTGAACCAAATAATCAACTTGGGAGTTCTCTCTGAAGTAACAGTCAACACCCAGCATGCACTTATGTGGTTGTCAAGCAACAAGAATTTCACCAAGATCCTTTCTGCTTAAATAAGTTGAAGTTCGATAAAACTGACATGAAACCCAAGCCATATCAGTGGCATACAACCATGAAACAAATAGCATTTTTACAAGACTGAGCTTCTTATTCAGCTGAGTTACAGTCATGGTCTCAGACACTTGATTGCTTTTCTAAAACAACCTAAAGAGAATTAGGAGTTATGATTAATTTTTTTTAAGATAAATGTGTTTTAAACAGGGTAGATTTGATGTCGTGCCTTCTTTAAACCCTGTTGAGCATACCTTGATTTTACGGATGAACTCACCCTTCATTTCATGACCTAGTCTACGATTATACCATTAGTCATAAATTGTTCTATCTCGCCTTTTGGATTGTTGTTCTGTTTATTCATTGTAGATTCCCAGTTACCTTACAGTAGGTCCTCATAGCTTCTAAGGAGAGCAAGATGTTAGAAATTAAACATCCTACCTGGTGAGCACTGAGCATTTGGGAAAGCACACAGTGAGTTGTCTGCTCTCTGAACACAAATGCCCTGCAATATTCCAATAACTTCTGTTTCAAAGGAACCAAAATAAACCATTTCACCAAAATAAACTATCCCAAAGTACTCAGATGTTATCTATCTGGATTTCTAAAGTAAGCAGTCACTGCACGATCAAAAGTTTTTCATCATATGACTTCTTTCATCAAGACTACCTACTCCAGGGCCACCTAAACCATCAACATTCCTTGACATCCATGTCAGTCATATCACCAATCTCCTATTTGTTTGGACACTTTCTCCCTCATCAGGCCTTCAAGGCATCTCCATCAATATCTCACCACAGGCTACATGATGCTCACCTTTGGGCTGCTGTAATAAAATACCACATACTTGGTAATTTTTAAAGAAAATAACTTTATCTCTCACTATTCTGGATGCTGGGAAGTCCACAATCAATTAACTGACAGGTTGGGTGTCAGGTCAGGGGAAGAATACTATGGATTTACATGGCAGAAGGGACAGAAGGACAGAAAGGGAATAGATGATTTCCTCTTTTTTTTTAAGAGAGAGTGAGGAGAGAGGGAGAGAGAGAGACAACAGAGAGAATTTTTTTAATATTTATTTTTTAGTTTTCGGCGGACACAACATCTTTGTTGGTATGTGGTGCTGAGGATCGAACCCAGGCCGCACGCATGCGAGGCGACCGCACTACCGCTTGAGCCACATCCCCAGCCCCGATGATTTCCTCTTATAGTGACCCTCCTATAAGGTCACTAACCCTGTTCATTAGGACTGTGCCCTTATAACTTAATGACTTCCTAAATGTCCCACTTCTTAACACCATCACTTTAGCAATTAAGTTTCTCTATGTGAATTCAGGGAGATATATTCAGATCATACCACCATCTTTAACAGGGTATATATGCCACTATTTTCAACAGCAGGCAAACAGAAATCCCAAAGTGACTTGGGATTCAATTCAAGAGGCTTCATCAAGGGAAGGCCTTATTCTCTGATTATCTGTTTAAAAGAAATGTCTCTAGATCTCATATTTAAGCTGCAGAAACTGGGTCCAGAATATTTATTTGAAACCAAGGCTAGTCTTGATTCTAGTCCAAGTGTTAGCAGACATATTTCAGGGTTTGTGGGCCACATACAGTTTCTGTAATATCCTTCTTCATTGTTGTTGTTTTGGTTGTTTTTTGTTTGTTTTGGGTTAGTTTTTTTTGCGGGGGGGGGGGGGGGGTTGATAGCACAGATGGAATCCAGGGGCACTTAGCCACTGAGCCACATCCCCAGCCCTTTTTATATTTTATTTTGAGACAGGGGCTCACTAAGTTGCTTAAGGCCTTGTTAAGTTGCTGAGGCTGACTTTGAGTTTGAGATCCTCCTGCCTCAGCCTCTTGAGTCCTGGGATTATAGGTATGCACCATCATGCCTGACTCCTGGCGTATTTTATAATTCTTTAAAAATGTAAAACCATTCTTAGCTCACAGGCTATACAAAAATGGATCACTGACTGGATTTGGCCCATCAGTTGTAGTTTGTTGATCTCTATTTTAAGCATTGTTCCTCCAGTGCTTACCTGCTAATCCCACTTGAAACTGCTACCACTAGGTATCTTTATCTAGCAGAATTCTTCATTCAGTTTGCATAGCCACACATGCCCAAAGTATCTGTCAAGAGATTAAAGGAAACACTTACAGCAAGGACTTCTTGCCCTATTATGGGGAATGAAGTAAGCAGACCACCTTAGGTGTTAGCTCCTGCAGGGCTGGCCTCAGCCAGAAAAAGGCTTCACTGCAGGTCACACCTTTCCCAGAGCAGCTTGCGTCTAATAATTGAGCAAGGCATGAATATAAATGTCAGGCCAATTTGTCCCAACACAGACAATTCTGCTCTCTTCCCATCCATTTCATAAGTATTTGTCCCTGGCAAACACCTTACAACAAACTTTATCTCAGCATCTGCTTCTGGAGAGTCCAACCTATGATGTAGACTTGAACTCTCTATGTGACAGCTGAATTATTCAATGTGCTACATCAAATTAATGTATATCCCTTTCCCAAATGTAGCCCAAAAGGTCATTTCCAACATCACAACTTCATACAATTTTTTATGTTATTCTTTTCAATATTTTACATTTTGTATTCTTTTCAGATCAATTTTTTTAAATGGTGGAAAGTAATTGTGATGTTATCCCTGTGTTTTATGAGATTTCTTATCCCTTTAGAAGTCCATGTCTGAGTTTCAACTTTGTGTCAAAGCCCTAATCATTCTTTGATTCCTTAAAATTCTTTTAAAGATTTTTCAGTACAAAAGAGTTATTTTAAAGATTTTTTAGTGTGCCAGTTTCCCTCTATCAATCAATCTAGTCTACTCTCCTCTTGTGGGCTTTCTTCAGAGATAAAGATTTTTAATGAACTGTGCTTTAATGCAAGGCCACAGACTCACACTGAGGGACACTGTAATACACAGTGTGAAATCTGTCCATGTTGCTGCTATAAGGATATAGTGAGAAAGTTTATCATTAAGTTGAACAGTGTCATCTTTATAAGGCCACTCAGGAAAAATGTATTTCTTGTCTTAACATCAAAAATTGTTGTTCGAACCCTAAGCAATGCACTTGCTTTTACATTATATGAATCACACAGAGCTCATCATGTAAGGAAGTACTTTCTACCATCATGGTGGTTAGACTGCTCTAGAATGCTTCCTAGCCTAGCTCTGCTGCTAACCAGCTCTACAACCTTGGATGAATTACTTAAACTGTTTTTCCTGAAAGAACTACTACAAACCTTTTAATAAAGTTTCTAAATCTACTTGTGCTCTTTGCATAAAAATATGAATATATATATATATATATATATATATATATGTACTTATATTTTTAACTGAGACACTTTATGTAATTTTATGTTTAAATTTTCATGTCATTAGTATTTGAAAATTAGACATTATAACAGCTACATAATACTTCATCTTGTGTATATGGAAAAATGTATTTTAAATACATCTTAAAATGTATTTTGAGTCAAAAGATATGAGCATTTTAAGTTATTATTCATATTTTTAAATGTATTCAAGAAGCATTGATCAGTTTATTCTTGTATCCAAAGAGATTATGTATCATGTATAGGGTTGAGATATATATATATCCTGAAATATATATAAAATATATGCAGATATATATATATATATATGCATGTATATGTTATATATAATTCTATTCAATTGTTATTGGAGTTGTATTAGACACATAGACTCAGAGGAAAGTAACATCTGTACATCTAAAAATATGGCAAGCCCCACCATTTATTTATTCAACTCTTCTTTTGTAATTCAGTAAGGTTTTATACATTTGGGTTAAAAATTATTCCTAGATATTTCATAATTTATGCTTTTCTGTTAAAGTGTTTATTTTCCATTATATTTTATACCTGATTTTCTATTGTGTAAAGAAAGCTGTTTAATTATGATTTTATTCTCTTCATTAACACTTAACTTATACTAGAAAATCTCATTTCTCATACTACTAGTCATGACAGCCTATTTTTTCAGTCTTCTAAATGCCAATTTGAAGATGAGTCAAGAAGAAAATAGTATCTAGTTAAGCTACCTATCCCACCGTCTCTTACATGCTCTTGGATTTGGTTGCACTGTTATCTAACACAGGGACTTGGGAAATATCAGTGCAGTTGGGCTCAATCAGGAGTACTATTCTACCATTAACTATTTAAAATTGAAGTCTCACAATAATTATAAAAAGGAGATATGTTTACCCCTGCACCATAGGCAGATCCTGCCACCATGGCCCCTTGGTGTGCCCAGTTCCAGCAGGGCTTTGAAGGCTTCTCACAGGAGTACACTAGCACAAAATCACTCCTGGTTCTCACAGAAAAGAGAGGTGACCAGATGGCCAACAGTGGATAAAGGTGCAATAAATTCATGAAATGACCCTAATATCTTCCAACTGTAGAATCTATTTGTAAAGTATTTTAGTTTTTAAAAGACTGGTTGTAGGCTGTGGTTGTGGCTCAGTGGCAGATCACTTGTCTTGCACATGTGAGGCATGGGGTTTGATCCTTAGCACCACATAAAAATAAATAACCAAAATAAAGATTAAAAAAAAGATGGGTTGTGTTAGGATTTCATTGATGTGGCAAAATACCCAAGGTAAACAACTTAAAGGTAGAAAGGTTTGTCTGGGTTATGAATTCGGAGGTTTTAGTCCATTGACACTTGGCTCCATTGCTTTGGACTTATGGCCACACAGTACAGCATGGCTGGAGCATGTGGCAGAGGAGGCTGCTCACTTCATGGTAACAAAGAAGCAAAGAAAGGAAAGAGGGGCAGGGGTCTCAACATCTCTTTGAAGGGAACAATGACCTAACTTCCTTTCACTAGGCTACACCTCCTGAAGGTTCCATCACCTCCCTGTCACCTAGCACCACAAGCTGGTGACCAAGCCTTTAACACATGAGCCTTTGGAGGACATTCCAGATCCATAGCATAGAACTGGTTAATTCAAATAGAAGGACCATGGCTTCTTGCCTTACTACATGCTAAGATGTTTTATTATTTTTAGGACCAATAGCACAAAATTGCTCATAATATCATATCTTTATTGACTTATCTTTGGTTTATCATAAACCATGTGTGCCTTAAGTTTTGGATTTTTGGTGTGCTCTAAATAGGTCTGTTTCCTTAGGAGTTGGATATATTGTGTTTCTAATTTCATGGCCTTTGTCTGTGGAAACCCTCAAGCCCAGTGTTCCCCACACATACCTGATATCACTGCCCCAGAGATAACAGTCTGGGAGTCCAGCTCTCACTCTGCTACCAGCCTGCTATAGATGTTGAGACATTCCCTCTGTCTCAGCCTTGCTTTCATTTTTAATGAGGCAAAAGTGACATTATTTCTAGTAATGATTCAATGATTCTTTGTCAATCAAAACTCCATGCAGCCAACTTTTATTTGCTCAAATATATCATCCAGTATGTGGTTTTCTCGTGATTTGTCTTATCTTTTTTGTCCACTATTAACCACTCCATTTGTTAAACCCAGTCACAAAAGGGAAAGCTCTGAAAAGCCTAGACCATGACGTGCCGAACTTCTTATTCTCTTCTGAGTTTCCCATCAGACTCTCTAACTGCTTAGAGGCGTCTGGATTCCTCAGTGTGGTAAGAAGTGGCCCTGCGTTTTGACAATATTAATTCTGCCTACCCAAGAACAGGGTATATCTTTTCCATCTTCTAAGGTCTTCTTTAATTTCTTTCTTTAGCATTCTGTAGTTTCCATTGTTGATTCCAAAGTGGTTGATTTTTTTTTTTTGAGGCTACTGTAAATGGGGTAGTTTTCCTTGTTTCTCTTTCAGAGGATTTGTCACTGATGTACAGAAATGCCTTTGATTTATGGGTGTTGATTTTTGTATCCTGCTACTTTGCTGAATTCATTTACTAGTTCTAGAAGTTTTTTGGTGGAATTTTTGAGGTCTTCTAGATATAGAATCATATCATCAGCAAATAGTGCTAATTTGAGTTCTTCTTTACCTATCCATATCCCTTTAATTTCTTTCAACTGTCTAACTGGCCAGTGTAAAAAAAGAACTATATTAAATAGAAGTGGTGAAAGAGGTATCCCTATCAGATTTAATGCAATTCCAATCAAAATCCTAATGACATTCCTCATAGAAATAGAAAAAGCACTCATGAAATTCATCTGTAAAAATAAAAGACCCAGAATAGCTAAAGCAATACTTTGCAAGAAGAGTGAAGCAGGTGGCATCACTATACTAGAACTTAAACTATACTACAGAGCAATAGTAACAAAAACAGCATATTATTGTCACCAAAATAGACATGTAGACCAATGGTACAGAATAGAGGACACAGAGACTAACCCACATACTTAAAGTTATCTTATATTTGACAAAGGCACAAAAAGTGTACATTGGAGAAAAGATAGCTCTTCAACAAGTGGTGCTGGGAAAATGGGAAATCCATCTGCAACAAAATGAAATTAAACCCCTATCTCTCACCATGCACAAAACTCAAAGTAGATCAAGGACCTAGGGATTAAACCAGAGACACTGTTTCTATTAGAAGAAAAAGTAGGCCCAAATCTCCAACATGTTGGATTAGGACCCAGCTTCCTTAATAAGACTCCTATAGCGGGCTGGGGATGTGGCTCAAGCGGTAGTGCGCTCGCCTGGCATGCGTGCGGCCCAGGTTCGATCCTCAGCACCACATACCAACAAAGATGTTGTGTCCGCCGAGAACTAAAAAATAAATATTAAAAATTCTCTCTCTCACTCTCTCTCCTCTCTCATTCTCTCTTTAAAAAAAAAGACTCCTATAGCATAAGAATTAATATCAAGGATCAATAAATGGAATGGATTCAAACTAAAAAGCTTCTTCTCATCAAAAGAAACAGGTGAATAGTGAGCCTACAATTTGGGAACAAATTTTTACCACACGCACATCAGATAGAGCACTAATCTCTAGGATATATAAAGAACTCAAAAATCTTAACACCAATAAATAAATAAATAAATAACCCAATCAATAAATGGACCAAGGAACTGAACAGTCACTTCTCAGAAGAAGATATACAATCAATCAACAAATATATGAAAAAATGCTCACCATCTCTAGCAATTAGAGAAATGCAAATCAAAACTACTCTAAGATTTCATCTCACTCCAATCAGAATGGCAGCTATTAAGAACACAAACAACAATAAGTGCTGGTGAGGATATGGGAGAAAGGCACATTCATACATTGCTGGTGGGACTGCAAATTGGTGCAGCCAATATGGAAAGCAGTATGGAGAATCCTTGGAAACTAGGAATGGAACCATCATTTGACTCAGCTATCCCACTCCTCGGTCTATATACAAAGGATTTAAAAACAGCATACTACAGGGACACAGCCACATCAATGTTTATAGCAGCAAAATTCACAATAGCTAAACTACGAAACCAAACTAGATACCCTTCAACAGATGAATGGATAAAGAAAATGCCATACATATACAATGAAATATTATTCAGCCTTAAAAGAGAATAAAATCATGGCATTTATAGGTATATGGATGGAGTTGGAGAATATAATGCTAAGTGACATTAGTCAATCCCAAAAAAACAAATGCTGAATGTTTTATCTGATTTAAGGATGCTGGTTCATAATGTGGTGGGTGGGTGGGGCATGGGAGGATTATATGAACTCTAGATAGGCCAAAGGGGAAAAGGGGAGGGAAGGGAAGAAAGGGGGGATGGGGGTAGGAAAGGCCGTGGAATGAAACGGACATCATTACCCTAAGTACATGTATGAAGACATGAATGGTGTGACTCTACTTTGTGTACAACCAGAAATATGAAAAATTGTGCTCTATATGTGTAATATGAATTGTAATGCATTCTGCTGTCATATATAACAAATTAAAATTTTTAAAATGAAAAAAATAATAATTCATTTTAAAAAAATGAATTATTATTCACCTGCTCTATTCCCTTTAACAGCCTTGTACCTTACAGAACTGACAGTAATGTATCCAAGGGTTTGGTAGCAAAAGTAGGAAATTAAATGAAATTTTAATAACTAATTTTAAATTTATGGATATTCATTATTTAAAGCTTAAGATAAATCTATAGCGAAATCAAAGTTCTCTGAGTGACAAAAGAGAAGTCACTTAAAATTCCATTTCTTACAATTCTGCCATGACATTTAACTATTTACTACATCGTTTTCCTGCCTTAAAAATGCACAGGAAACAGGTGTCCTCGTTGGGTTGTACACATCTTCAAGGAATTATGAAAAGGGCATGTTAATATCACAGTCAGAAAATGAAGCCCTGAGTCACCCATGCTGAGATGTGAAAATATAGTCATTTTCTCTGACATGTAACCCCTCCTGGAGAGATCTTTTGAAATGACAACATGGCTATGAATTTGTTTTCCAGCACTATGGTTTGTCTCATGAAATAATGATCTATTATTATTCTATTTCACTGTTACTTTTAACTAATTAGGTCAGTTAACCTACTGTGCTTTCACATAGGGACTAAAACTTTGAAGTTGCAAGTTTGAGAGGAAGAGAGAAAAAATTTAAACTGCCTACCTGTTTGATCTCTGGGCGTACTTCATGAAGACTGAAGCTGGACTTCCCAGGATGAGACCCTCAACCCATGAAACACTGGGCAATCTGCTGACCCTCTGGGCCTCTGACCTATAAATGAGAATAATAATGCTATAGATCTCACAGAGTGGGAGTAAGGATTTAATGAGCTAATAGTGCTGTACCTGGTTCACTGTGTGTGCTATCCTGTACAGACATTTACCAAATGGCATCTTCACTGGCCCCATCCTCCAGCACACTTGGAGTCTTCAATTCTCCAAATGCAATGAGCACACTGCTTCCTCTAGGACTCAGCAGAGTGTTTTCTTCATAGCACTTACCATGTAGGTACTCAAATATGCCTTTGTGTGCAATTTTGCTTAATGGCTTCCTTCTCTCCATTTGTAATTTCCATCAGGTCAGAGCTGCTTTGTTCCTACTGCACATCTACCGCTATGTCAGTACTCACAGTGAATGCTCAATAGATGTTTGGAGAGAACTGAGTAAATAAATAATAACCCTATGAGAAGAAAAAGTATCTAGGTAATTTTTTAAAAACCATCATGGGAACTTGGGTTTGTTACATCTCCAAGTTTGAAGTCAGTTTCTTATCTGCTGTGGTCATATTGCCACATTAAATCTCAATTGTATATAAAATGTTAGAGGTATGCTTTTCCATATTTCCTCCCAAAATGCTTCTTTAGAAGCCATATTGCAGAATTTAATCATGTTTTTGTAAGAACTGCATAAATGTATGACAGGATCTATGAGATTACCTAATTTATTTCTTCCTTGGAATTACCAACACCATGAAGGAAAATCTAACCAAATTGAATCAGTCAGTAGTAAACATAGTGTTCCCAGAACAAAATTTCTTTGCAGTTGAGACAGGACTTGCAACTCAATGTCTTTCCCTTCAGGAAGTAGCACTCCAACAGGTCTCAGGGTTCCCTAATGATACTGACATTTTGGTTTAGGGAAAGCCATTTACAATGAGGATAAACTTGCAGAGCAGGAAAATGATGTTCTATGGGGAGTATACATTCCCGATTTTTCACATTACTAGCATATTATGACTATTTTCCTATAAGAAAATTAAAACCCTCAGAGGGCAATGACCAGATGGCTAATGTAATAAAAAGCACTTTGCACTGCTAGGGGAGAGGTTTTACACAACAATATTATTCAAATCATCTTTCAAAATATGCTCGGAGGGTCTTATAAACCTTTGGGCCACTGGAAAGCCAATAAGTTTGACAAAGGCTCTGTTGAGTTAACAACCTCAAAGTGCATCACTGAACCCCTCTTTTATTCAATTCATTAAAATATACAACCTAGTTATGCCTTTTTTTCTTTTCTTTTCTTTTGTTAACCTTTCTACCTCGTTGCTCAAAGTGTGGCCTGCAGGAGAGCAACAGCAACATCACCTGGGAACTTGTTAGAAATGAAGACTCAAGTCCACACCTTGATGTGCTGAATCAAAATCAGCAATTTAATAAGATCCCCAGGTGATTTGTATGCACATTAAACTCTGAGAAACACTGCTGTAAATGATTTTACTCAAAGCAATGAGAATTAAATGGAGAATTTCAGTGCAAAAAGAAATGCAGTGCTCATGAAAAAGGGACATTTGTTTAAATGCAAGAGATGCTCATGTAACAGCTGGATGCAGTGGAATCAGGAAAACCTAGACTTCAGCTCAGCCTCTTACTAGCTGCCAGCATCAAACACTTCTGTCCCCAACTCACATCTTCTTCATCCACCTTTATCTCCAGCCATCTTTGTGGTAATAAGATTTGCACATCTGTAGTTTGAAAGTACCTCTACTGAGCTGCTCCTGGTACCTATCACTTTCCACCAGGGATTCTCTGCTACCTCATGAGAGATGTCTTTGGGAAACTGCTTAGTCATTTTGACACATCTATACCCCTTGAAGTGGGAGTTCTCCTCCACATGGCAACCCTTGACTAGCCCTGAATACAGGTTGTAGTCAATTCTAAGGTACATTCTACAACACTCCTCAGAGTTCCCAGAAGGATAAACCCCAGTGACCAATAGCAGTAGCTAACAGTGGCTTTCCTCTCACCAATACAAATATGCAACAGATAAGACATCACTCCTATGATAATGTTACATTATAAGCAATTTTCTCTTGCTAAAACAAACAAAAAAAAAACCTCACTCTACAAGTTCTCTTTCCTGATCTAGGTTTGGAGAATTAAGTGGCCACGTTGGGAGACCCACATGGCAAGGAATTGAGGGTGGCCTCTAGGAACTGAGCATGGACTCCAGCCAATTGTCAGCAAAAAGTCAGAGCCCTCAATCATACAGCTGCAAGGGAGTACATTTCATCATGAAGCAAGTGAACTTGAGAGCAGATGCTTTCTCCATTAAGCCTCTAGATAAGACAGCAGCTTGGCAACACCTCTACTTCAGCCTGTGAGACCCTGAGCAAAGACCCAGCTCAGCCATGCCCTTAATTGAGTCGGTAAATGTGTGTGATGTTTTAAGCTGTTAAGTGTAGTATAATTTCTTATGCATCAATAGAAAATCAGTTCACCCACCATTAGAATGCAAGTTTCATGAGGTTAGGGACTGCCTGATATGTCCAGGGCCTGACAGAACATGTAACACATAGCAGTTGTTCAATAAATACATGTTTATGATAAACATATACCTCTGATTTTCCTGAAAAATAATTCACAATATTTATGTCTAAAAGTATATTCTGCCAACATTAATGTAAGAGGCAGTATCCATACATTAAATCTCTAATAGTCTACAAACATACAAATTACAACATACGTGATCAAAAAAGAAATAAAACCAGAAATAGTTGCTTTCAACTGTTCAGGATTTGCCTCAATATTTTGTCTTGAGGTTTAACACTCTATGCACCACTTTTTTTTTTGGTGAAAAAAAAAGAAAGAAAGAAAAAACCCATGATTAATGTATAGTTCCTTCTAGCGTGTTTTCTTATGCCTTTCAAAAAGTGGTTGATAATATTCTCTACATAAAATTTCCTTCTGGGTTATTTTACTCAACATTCTATCATGAGCATATTCTTTGTCCTTATAAAACACCAGTCATTTTCAAAGACACATCTGAAATACTTGGCTTGCTTGGCTGATATTAGCTCATGTAAATAGCCAAACATGACAAACAGGTATGGCACACCTGACTTCTTCTCAGCTACAGCCAGGGAGCCTGAGTCTCCTAATTTGAGTCACAATTCTTTCCCCTCATCAAAGCAGCTGACCTTGTGTTCCATATGAAACCCCCAATGAATAGAACAAAACATCACAACACTCTAGTTGCTGATAAACCGAAATCTTCCTCTAGCCTAAACCCCCTTGCCAAGGCCTGTTGTAACTACTGCAAAAATTGATGCTAAGTCCAGGTATACACCCACCCCCCCACACACACACACGTGTATAAACATAGATATGTTGGCAATTTGGACGTTAACTTCCTGGTTGAACTTTTCATTTTCTAAGTTCACTGCCTTCATTTCAATACAGATTCCCACGGGGTGTCATATTAAACTGGTGCCAAAAACCAGCACAAATTGAGCTCAGAGACCCCTTGCTTATATTATTGTTGTTTCTTTGTACCATTTTAAGAAAGTACGCTAGAAGGTAGCAAAAAGTGATTAAACATACTGGAGGAAGGGAAGAGGATACAATGACTAAGACACAAAGCAGTGCCATTGGTTATTTTTTAAAACAATTGAAGGTATTTGAACTGGCAAGTCACTTGCTTTACCTTAGACTTTTCTAATAAGAGAAGATCAGCAGAAAAAAACTCCGGCCTTCTTCGGGAATATAATTTCATGCCTGTTTTTTTTGCAGTTGTTTCTTTTGGTCCTAAGTGACCAGGAATAACTTCTCTCAAATATCTCAGGGTTGTTTGTTTATTTCTATCCATTAAAATGTATTCTACCTCTTATTTGATTTCTCAAAAATATTGAGAGCAACAACTAATATGCTTTAAGATGATAATCAAGTCATCACTTCCAAGCCTGATTGAATCCATGCTTCATCTACTCTATATCTGCACCCACATAGCTAAAGGTGTCTGGAAAAAAAATATTTCAATTGTGTTGACTGAGATAACTTTATAGTCATGATCACCCATTTCCTAACAAGGCTGACTTCTCTATTTTGAGCACTAGCTCCAACTCCTCTCTCCCGCTCAAGGATAACTCTCCCACCACCACCATCCATATACTTGTTCTGCCCAATTTTCCTCTTCCTGCTTTTACTTAAACCCCCTTTAGATACTTTTATCTAATGCTCAATCAAACTTCCTCTAGCCAGGCTCTCCAATGGTCTCCACGGTGTAGATTCATGCTCACCTTACTTAACATCCATTGATGTGGTTGAACATCATTTCCTCCTTGAAACTCTTTCTGCAATTGATTTCCAGGACACCACACGTTCTCAAATGCTTCCTTTCTGTCATACTGACTGATTTCTCCAAAACCTTTTAATGTTGGAGTGCTACCAGGCTCAGTTGCCCTGGAACTTCTCTCTCCTATTATCTGTCTACACATCTATCTGTATCTATGTATCATGATCCCTGTGGGAAGCTGTTCTGATTCCCATTCAAGTCAGAAGAGGTTAGATCACAAAACCACCCCAAATCTCAGTAGCTTAATAAAAGTTCTCACTCCGGTTATCTAACAATTGTGATATGCCTGGAGGTAATGCCCCATGTTGTCTTCTCTTTGGGACACAAAATATTAGAGCAGCCACCATTTGGAGCACTGCCACTTGCTGGACCAGAGGTAAAGAGTATGACAAATTGTCCTTGATTATGAAAGCTTCCACCCAGAAGTTGCACATATCATTCTCACTCAATTTTAACTGAACAAAGCAAGTCATATGGCTACCATGACCAGAAAAGTTTGATCCCAACATATTAGAAGGGAAATGGAAATATTTAGTGTATACAAATCTCAAAGGAAACATAGAACGTGTCATACTTTTAAAACAGGTTACTCTGGGATTCTCATTAGGTTTTTCTAAAGACAACTTACTACAAGGTAGATTTTTTACTATTTCAGAGTTAATTGTATTTACTTTTAGACTCAACCCATCTTTTCTCATCAAAGCTCTCAATTCATCTTCTCCTTACTCATTAGACAGATGTCATTCCAGGTGTGGAAGTTTGCTTCCTAGAAGCCTGAATTTTTAATAAACTAGTTGCAAATTATGTTATTTTCTGGATCTGATTGACACACCAGGTGAGACCGTTGTCATCCCTGAGCTGATAGTTGCAAACCCAGGGGGCCCTAAATCTGATTCTAAATATAGAAACACAACATCCCTGATGCAGAGACTATTCCCAGATACATAGGTAGGTATTTGCTTCTTTTATTTCTAAATAATATTGGATAGTATCTAACTTCTATTTTTTCATAGTATCTCCTTCATAGGTCTATGGTGATTAAATCAATAAATAAACATAGAGTGCCTGTAACAGAAATCAATTTAAGTATGTGTTGTTATTATTTTCTTTTCCTTAGGGTAAAAATTATTTAATTGTCTCAGTGCATACACTCCCTTAAATTATAATCTGAAATCTAATCTTCACTTCACACTGTTATTAACATTTTAAATCTCTTGTCAATTAAAAATAATAAGATTTAAATCAATTAAATCTGCAACTAAATTATGATTATGCATGTTAGGAAATTAAAATATATCAACATAACATGTGAGGCAGGAAAATAATTAGATGCCTAGATCCATACAGATCCAATCATTCTGCCCTGTGACAGAGTGCATAACAGAAGAAAACTTCAGGAAAGGTAACGCTGAGTCACCTAATAAACATCATCAAAAGGAAGTTGCCCGCCTGAGTGGAAAATAGTCAGATGCAGCAGTTTGGGCCCTATAACTGATTGAGTAACCTGAAATCAGTCACGGATCAGTATTTCACTCAAATGTAAATGGAGATGACTGTCCCAACTGATTTAGTTACCACCGTGTGAAAGCATTCATTTTTCAATGTCAGTCAGAAAACCTAAATTCTCTCGGACATGTCTCCAGTCATCACTGGTGCAAGGTCTGATTCCGTCGAGGCTGGAGGCTCTTCATTTTCCCATACTGTAGGGTGGCATCCCCACAGAGGCCTGCAGGAGGCAGTGTTCGTCTCTCACCAGTGCACAGATTCTGCCTATTTCTCCATATTTCTGTTTTCTGTCTCCATTCTTCTTGGAATCCTTATTCACCTATGAAAAACACAGCCTTCTCACTGGCCCATCCATCATAGATGGTTTGTCAGGACTTCAATAGCTAGAGGGGCCTGGTTCAAAGGTCACACAGGACTTTGGGGAAAGCTAAAGAAAAGGGGGCCATGATTATGAGTAAAAGGGGAACAACAACAACAAAAAATGCATCACTTGGAAGAAGATGTGATTTTTAAATAGAGAATAAAAATAAAATAAAAACCCTTGACCCTCTCATATATGTATCCATACCCCAGGTTGACCTCTGTCCTCATCAACTGAGTCTTTTGATGTTCATTTTTACTAACTTTGATCTTCAACCAGGCCCTTTGATGTGATACTAGTTGTTGCCACCATGAAAACTCCTAGAATAGCTGATGTCACTTTCTAAATTTTTTGATTGTGGGTTTCTTTGAGATTCTTGTGAAAACTCCGAACACGCGTGTGTTTGCTAAGCATGCATGTCATCTGTTGGCTTATGTTTTGCTAATGATTTTAAGAGTTTCGTAGACATTACCCAGCAGTGTCTTCTGGATGAGGAAAGGACCCCCTCACAGCTCTCCCACTGCAGGTCCCAGGCCCGTAGTCTGATTGTCAAGTAGGTTTTTTCAAGCCAGTGACTACATTTAAAGCCAAATATCAACAATTTGGAACAACCGTCTTACCTTCTTCATGTGAAAATACTCTATAAAAATATAACTTTTATTTACTGCAGAGGAGTGATATAATTGGATCACCAGGCAACTCCTTCATTCATGAATTTCTTTGATTTTTACTGTCATTACATTGCATTACCTGATAATAATTAACAGCCACCGTCATCAGGACACTTTTCCCACTTTAACCAAGTCTCCTGGAGAGCACTCCTGAGAGGGAGATGTTTATTATCTCTTTATGGGTCATCAAGCCAGAAACAGCAGTTAAATAGCTTTCTCTGTATGTGGTAGTGAAAGTTGATGCAGACATTAAATTGATGACTCCCTATCCTAAGATCATCAAGCCACACCTTTCTCCTTTAGGAAAGTTAGCCATACTTCCAAATTTGCTGATTTTATGAATGATGCAATAATATCAACTAATACAAAGCATATGGGAAAAGTCATCTTTGGCCAAAAAATCCACATTAACTTGATATCCCAAATTTAGTATATTCAATTCATATGAACTACCTCCATTTCACCAGAAATAAATTACCTACTGATATCACCACTGTTATTGTTGCAATTGTAGTTAGTTGGTTTAAGCTTTAAGATCAGACTGGCCCCTAGTGGTGAACTCTTCTGTTTGCTTCAAATTTTCAACAGGTACTAGGTGAATATTCATTGATTATTCATCATGATGACAACCTCGTTAGCGAAAAGCTTACTACCCCCATCTCTCTAAACTTCTCCTTCTTTTTGCATTTGAAATCTCCTATTTTGAAAGTATATGATACATGGATATTGTTGACTAAATGCAAGCTTGTCTTACTGACAGTTAAGTCCTTAAACAGGATGTGAAGGTGTGGTTCTTCCTAAGGAATCAGGAAATATAAAAGACATGCTAATAATATGATAATAGCCACCCCAAGACAATAACTCGAGAATTAACCGTCTTCAAATAATCATCTGTGTAAGCAGTACCTTGACTTTAGAGCTCTTAAAAATGCAAGGATGGAGACAAGGGAGCTAATCATACTAATTAACTCACTGTGCCTTGTAACAAATTAATTTTGAGTAAAGGAACAGGCAACTAGAGAAAAAGGCCAAAATCTCAATTAGTTAATCCGAATGGAACATAAATATTCTCAGAACTCATTTGGCCTTTACAATCAAAGAGTAGTACAGGGATGGTGGGAACAGCGATCACTCAAGGCTGACAGCCTGGGATTGTTATTTATGACACTGTTTTTAAGCTCTGCATTCCAATGAGAGCATTTACTATATTTGGGCCGCAGAATTGACAGGTTGTTGTCGACTCTTCATAACCAGCTCCACCCTCAGTGAACTAATCCAAGTCGGGACTTGGACAAGTTCTTTCTGTTAGCTTAGTTTCTCTGAAAAGTGTTTCTGGCAAGAGAACATTGTCGGATAGGTCCTTCTTGAGACTGTCAGCATATATTTTTAGTCAGAAAATTGTGGTTAAGTCTCCTCTTCATACCTTCATATATTTTACAAAACCTACCTCATCATTCTAATAAATAAATGCTAATAGTATTTTGAGTGTTTAGGAAGTGAAAATTTAAAGTAAGATGTATTCCTGACTCCTCAAGGATTTAGTTGTTGTCTGATTTCTCTGATTTTCCTTCTCCTTTCACAATTCCAGGGACATATATTCTATGTCTGAGTACTATGTGCTTCTATCATGTGAATGAATGCACTAGTATTGACCACAATGAAGTATTTTGTTTCTTTAAAGGAAATAAGATATAACAAGGGCTGTGAGATGTTCAGGAAGAGGGACATCAATGAACTTTTCAGCCAATTGCACTTTTGTATGATCTCTGCCATGCACACTCCATTCTGAGCAGCTTCATGTGTGGTTTAAATGGAAACCTGAAGACTGGAAGCACATAGAAGATGCCAGGCCTTGTGAGACCAATTAGGTACACTTTAAATCCCTGCAGAGCACCCATCTGATTCTTAACAATACTGACCTTGGGTAGACTACTCTGAGTCACAGTATTTCAATAACTTATACTATTTATTTTTAATATTCTCATCTGCTGTGTCTAAGATTTCTACTCAGACTTTTTTTTCTTTTTCTTTTAAACTGTGAAACCATAAAGAAATGCTCTGACAGCCACTGAAATTACCAGACACTAAGTTGATCAAATTTTCATAATCTAACCAAGTTTACTCTTAATAGAATTAAAATTATAGATGGTCTTTTTTTAAATTTCAGTATTCAAGAAAGCAGGGGAGCCTCTTTCTCTGATGAAAGTAAGAGAAATACTGTTGAGAACATCAATTTGCTTTTGACTCATCCTGTAGCCATTTATCTCAGAATGTTACACTCTGTACAGCACATGGAAGTTCCCTGCTTAGGGTTGTAGGCACTGTATTTTTTTTAATAATGAAGCTCAGTTAAGCTTTAGAAAGATTATTTTAGAGAAGGCCCTGTGGAAGACTCCAGGGAGGCCTGGAGGAAGTGGTACTCAGAGGGAAGAGCTCTACAGGCCAACTAGAGTAAGAGACAGAAGGAAACACTGAATATCCAAAACCCACCTCAGGATTGTCAGCATCCTTCTCCTCTCATGGCTCACTTTTAGGAGGATTAGTGGATTCCACTAACTTCCTATATCTTTGCATAGGTACCTATTATCTCACCATATTAACTTGTGTTATACTTTGACTTAGAAGCTTTACAAACTCATTTGGAGAAAGGGATATAAGTACATCATAAAAGCTGGAATTCTTCCTCTTCCACAAATGTGTTCTGTGATTATAATTTCTCTCACTTTTGAATGCTTACTCCCTACCAGACACTGTGAAGCTCTTTATAGACATTACCTCATGTAACCCTTACAACCATGTGGTAGAATTACCCTCAGTTGGCTGACAAGAAAACAGTGACTCAGAGAGATGAACTTGCCCATCAGAGAAGCAAAGCCAAGATCGCCAATCTATATTGTTTTTACTCTAAAAGGACATGCCATTTACATGGTAACCTTAGCTTTTCACCATATCTGTGATGTATGAACACTGTCCATGGAATGGATGCATAACACCCATAATCCACATAAAGAGTTCCAAATGCTCATCTCCCCAAACTGTATGTTAAGAACCCAAGAGAGAAGTTAGAGCCACTAAAAGAAACAATCGAGGAAAGACCTGCAGCTTACTTCTCCCGTTCTACAGGTAGTGATCACCACTGTTCATGGTAAGATGTGAGCTGCCATAGTAATCATAAAAGGCTGTACTGGGAATGAATGGGAACCAATGTCATATTATGAAGGGACATTTTATCAGTACTTGAAATATGTGCCACCAAAACCATGAGGTAGAAAAATACATCTTTAATAATCCTCCCAGCCAGATTTTCTCCATCTCACCATCACTAGTAAAAAGAAAAAAATTAATTCATGTTTTATTTAGGTCAAAATTGTTTCTAAGTAAATCTCTTCAAGCAAATTTCAAATCAATTGTGTGTGTATGTGTGTGTGTGTGTGTGTGTGTGTGTGTAAAGCACAATGAGGTCATCTTTTCTCAAATGTGCACATCTCTGTCACAAGCAAGTCTACCAGAAGCCTTTGAAGAACCTAGCTAATTATTAAAGGATGACCTTTTCTGTGGAGTTTAATGAACTGGAAATTGCATTTTTAATGTTGGATAATGTGCTGTCAGATGTCAGTCATCGTTTCATTAACGTACCTGAACCACATCATAAATTAAGTTGGTCCAAAAACTAATTCATTAGACCAGCAGAGGGGCAAAAATAGCCAGTGGCTGTAGAGAAAGATGCCAAGGTAGACCTGTTCTAAAGTCATGTTAAGAAGATGGCAGTGGAGGGAAGGGGAGGGGGGATAGTAGGGGATAGGAAAGGTAGCAGAATACAACAATTACTAATTGGGCATTATGTAAAATTGTGGATGTGTAACTGACGTGATTCTGCAATCTGCATTAGGGGTAAAATTGGGAGTTCATAACCCACTTCAATCTAATGTATGAAATATGATATGTCAAGAGCTTTGTAATGTTGTGAACAACCAATAAAAAAAAGATAAAAAAAAAAGAAGACGGCAATGACAAGAAGAATGAGAGTCAATGCAAACCGTAGCAGGAGGGGATTACTGTAGTGGGACCCAAAGTCGTAACTTGCACATAGTGTAACTGGACTCAAACCTACTGAAGACTACCACACACCAGGCACAAGGCCAACAGTGTGAAACATTTTCTCAAGCCAAATTGTACCTAAAACAAGTCCACCAGAAAGCTTAAAATATATTTTTTAAAAGTTTGCTATATTCCATTTTATAATTTTCAATGTAAGTGCTTTCTATATATCTCCCTAACCAATCAATTACTATTTCCATGTCAAACATAATCTATTTGCAGTACCTGATTTCATGTTCTAGAAACAGTAAACATCCCCAACAACTTCATAAAATAGGCATCTTTATAATGCTTTCTCTGCTTTATTCACATTTTTTTCTCCCTGTTTTCTTCATGAAGGATATTGCTTAGCTGGTATGGGATTTTCTAGTGTATAAACTTCTGATCTTTGCTTTCCTTCCCCAAGCTTCCCAAGACATTGCAAGTGAGATATTTGGGCAGAATGAAGCTACTTGTATGCAATGTTGGAATAATGAGTAAGTTCAATTAATTCTGCAAAACAGCTAGTCATCTCTGAGTGGAGGAAAGCAGTCAATTTAACAAATTGGACACACATTCTACCCAGACCCCGGGGCAAGGTGTTCCAATGACTATAGAACAAACAGAAGCCAGGCTTTGAAGGAAGCAAGGTGTGTGAATGACTACAAGTGGTGCCCTTTGGTGTTAAGCCAGGAAGATAAAGGAATGTCTTTTATCCAGATAGTTCAAGAAACAAAACGTGTTTGCACAAATAAAGTCATCATCGTGTTTGGTGGCTCATTTGTTTCATTTGAAAGAAAAGTAATACACACACACACACACATATAACAAAGGAAGTGGGGAGAGGCAGTTTATAATTTCTCAGGATGTGATTATTTAATTAATGCACCTTATATTATTACACACAAAAAAAGATAAGCTGCCTGCCCTCTCCCATCCCCACAGTAAGACAACCCAGTGATAACAACCAGGTCCCACACAACAAAGGAGCAGGGCAGGGTAAGCCCAGTAAGATCAGCAGATTGACTCTTTATTGAGGAGTCCAATAAATAGGTAAATATATTAAAAATAATGAAAGCAGTATCAGGATGAACTCATGGGTTTTCAATGGGTATGAAGAAAGATAGAGACAGAAATACTTAGAGCAGTATACATATGATACACATGTCTGCAGATACATATGTATTCTGCCGGTGTGTAAGTATATGTACTTGCATATCTTCCCTTGTCTGACCATCGAGAGGGCCTAGGGGCAGCAACACTTCAACAGCACGAGGACACACTCATCACACAAATCTTGGCTTTCAAGTGCCACTCCGCTGAAAACAAAACCAAAGAGGACCCCAAGGACACATGGCTGATTTCAAGGTGAACAGGGTAAGAAAGCTGTAACTGTGGCCTCTTGATGCATCAGATTTAGGAAACTGCCACGAGCCAAATCTGAGATAATTCAAGTATCAAAATAAACAATGGTTTTATTAGCTCATCATATACAATATACATCTCTGAGTATATCAATACATACATACATCAACACATACACATACATCTTCACATACTGTAGAATATCAGCTAATAAATAATAGAAAATGAGAAAAAAATCACTATTTGATAATCATTATCATAATAATTAATTCAGACAAGAAACATCAATGGATCTTACAACCAGCATAGAAAAGCGAGATGAGAAGATTTTACATAGTCCCTGAGTGTCTCTCCATAAAATATCTATTATTACAAAGGAAAAGAAAAGAGAGTTTCGAGTGGAGAAACTTGGCAGACATCATCTTAACTACAGGATCAAAGTCAAAACCCCAGCAATGAGAGAAGTAGACAAGTAACTGCCATATGATAGGATGAAAGGAGAACACAACATCATTTCTGTGAAATTCTGGCACAAAATTCTAGGTCTTATCATAAGGGAACATCAAACAAACTCCAATTTGCCTGTAATCTGTGCAACTATAGAGGGTCATGGAAAGCCAAAGAAGACTAAAGGATTTTCGAGATTTGAGTGTCATGACAACTGGCTATAAAGTCCGGTCCTGGGTTGGATAGTAAAGGAAATTAAAATGGAGTCTCTGTGTAAAAGATATATGTGTATCAATTATATAATTTAACTTTTCTGTACATTGGCATTTGCTTCAAATTTTAGATGACAAAAAAGAAGCAGTGAATAAAAGCACCTGCTATAAGAGCAGAACAAGTAAAATGAGGTAGATTCAGAAGATAGAGAATCACATCTCCATGGTAACAGAGCCTGGGTCTGTCTTCAGACAGATTTACTGTATCTGGAGAGACTGGCCTGGTACTTCACAGAACTGGGATGTGTAGAATGAATTCATTGGTTAATTAAGCAGCAAGAAAGGGAGGTGTCAGCCAGGAAAGGCTTCATAAAAGGAGACAGATGAGAAGACAGGGCATTCCAAGCATGAGAAACCGAGTGAGGAAGGCCACAGAGGTGAGAAAACAGGTAGCACATGAAGCAGCAGGTGGCTGGAGCCCAGAGAATATTCAGGAACACAGGACGGGTGACGTACAACCTGCTAGATGACCTACAAAATCAGGGTGAGGGTGAGAAATGAGCTCTGAGTTTAGGGAAGGCATTGGAAAAAGCTTGTTAGCCCTTTTTAAGTGAAGGCAATTTAACCTTTTCATTGTCTATCCTTCCTCTAACAGAGGTACTGATACCCAAAAACGGACCCAAAGAGGGAAGAATAGAAGCAACGATACGGTTCATCTGCCAGCTAAATCACAAAATCCCTTCATTCTTCAGCTATATTTCCTGTGGAATTCTATAGGATGATATTCCAAGGAACCATCTATTAACAAGTGTTTCATCGGAGAATAACTTCAGATTAATCTAAATTCGTTGCATTTCTCTTCTAAATGATCACTCACACTCACTAGAATATTCCAAAAGGAAGAGACTATGCAGTTAGACCCAAGGTGACTTCATACCCTTCCCATGCAACTCCCATCCAGAAGGGCTGTCTAAAGGAACTAAGAAATCCTTTCAGGATAAGCTACTTGTGTTGTTGAGCAGATAGCAAGAAGCCAAGGCTGGGTATTTGTGAGCAGCCAGCCCAACTGTGCAAAGCATGAGGATTTCAATAAGAGATAAAAGTAATTGAGCCCAAATTGAGCCCCTGTGGCAGAGCAGCAGGGCCCTGCTCATCCTAACTTGACTGCTCCTCTCTATCTCTGTCAGTCTCTGTGTAAATAGTCACACACAAAGATTGTAAGGATGTAGAAAGTTAGGTCCTTCCCAGAGCTGTCATGAGTGGATCTCTTTGTGGTGCTTGTGCTAGCTGTGGCTTGGTTACCATGGATATCAGAAGAGTTAGAGGAAGCTTACAAGAAAGGAGTTATTCATGGGTGGACAGGGGCAATGCCTATGGCAGCTGAGGAGTAAAAAAAAAAAAAGGAAAAAAAAGAAAGTGAGTAGAAAAAGATTGAGAGGCCAGTCTGACAGAAGCTGCAAGTGCTGCCGACCTGTACTCCAATCCAGCAACACTGATGGGAACACCTTCTTCATCGAATGTTCACATTTAAGGTCTGGTGACTCTCACTGACAGAGCTGCAAATGTTCAGCCCAGAAAGGAGAATGACTGATGATTTCCGTGGAATTGAAATCCAGGAACGCGTGAAGTACGTGCAGCACCTCTTCAACAACCATATTGGACAATTACCAAGCTGAAAGACACATAAGTGCTGTGTAAACTTTGCAAATATTCAAGGAGCAAAAGCTTTTCCTGCATAACTGGTTATTCCTAACGTGAAAGGAAGAGAGGAGATACCACAAACTGGTAGCTGCAGAAAGCAAGGGATAAATGAAAAAAAAAAAAAAAGGAGGGGAGGCCCTAAGGTTTCCTTCCAGGTGCTGTTAAGCAGAAAAAAGGGAAGATGTGAAATGGAGAGGGGAGGAAGCATGGGCCATGCATGCAATAAATTATTTGAAAAGGTATATCCATAATGATACTCAAGCTTCAGTGTGAGCAAGGGTCCCCGGGCACTTCATTAGGAATGCATATTCCAGGGTTCCACCTTCCCTAAGGTAGGGCTCACTACATTGAGGTGCAGTACTCAGAAGTCTGAAGGATAAAAAGATCCTCAGGTAATAATGATGCAGGTGTCCAAGGAGCACACTATTAGAAACTCTGGCTATAATGATCTAATAAAAGTCACTTGGCCTGAGAAGGAGTTCACCTCCAAGTGAGCCAAAACTGTGAGCAGGCTAACAGAAGGCTTTTGGTTTAGATGACTGAGAAAAGGAGAAGAAAATGAGAAAGGGAAGAGATAGAATCTCTTTGTCATCTAGGCATGGATCTATGCCAAGACTTTGCCTATCAATGGAAAATATATATGTAAAGGTACGGGTTTACAGGGAAGGGACACAGTTTAGTTAGAAGTACTGGAAGGGAGAAGAAAGCATACAACACGGTTCACATTTTGATGTGATATAGTTATATCCCAGTAAATGCATCTGTGATCTATCCTACTTATAAGGAAATTGAGCTCAAATGAACTGCTAAAATAAGTGTCTCTCTTTTTTTTTTAGAGAGAGTGAGAGAGGAGAGAGAGAGAGAGAGAATTTTTTTAATATTTATTTTCTAGTTCTCAGCAGACACAACATCTTTGTTGGTATGTGGTGCTGAGGATCGAACCTGGCCGCACGCATGCCAGGCAAGGGCGCTACCGCTTGAGCCACATCCCCAGCCCTATAAGGGTCTCTTTATTATAGCGTCAGGCACATATGTGGCCTCACAGCCATATACTGGACATCATGAACTACAGTGGTTAAAGCTCTGCATCCATGGGAAGGAAGATATCTTTACAAGGTGGTTATTTCATTTCTTTTGGATATATGTCCAGAGGAGGGATTGCTCGCTCATATGGTAGTTTTATTTTTAATTTCTTTAGGAACCTCCATACTGTTTTCTATAATGCCTGCACCAATCTTCATTCCCACCAACGGTGAACAGAGTCCCTTTTCTCCACACTTTCATCAGCATTTGTTATATTTTGATCTGTTGATAATAACCATTCTAACAGGTAGGAAAAATATAGGTAAGTATATAATAGTGACCAGTTTACTATCTATATGTACCCTATAATATTACATTATATTCCTTACATATGCACTATATAAATGTATATATAACATATATGTCTTATACATATATGGACGGATGGATAGATAGATAGATAGATAGATAGATAGATAGATAGATAGATGATTTTTTAAACAGCCCTGCTTGGCAGCCAGTCTGCCAGATTTCAAATCTGGTTCTAAAATTTCTTGGTGTAGCTCTTGGCAAATCAAATCACACACAACTATGTGAACCATGCCTTTTCTTCTTAATAAAGAGATTTTAACATAGGGAATTGGTAATATATATTTTGGAAGGGCTGAAGGAGCAAAAAGGAAAAGAAGGTGCTGGAGGAGGAAAGAAGAAAAGGTGTGAGACCTAGAGATTAGAAGTTTCTAAAGCCCCCAGAATGGTACTAATTAGCACCCCCTGTAGTTCTGGTTTTGGAGAAACTCTCTCAACTGATTCTTGGATCCATCAAAGATGCTGTCTTGATCATAGAGAAAATGTTACCGTGGCCCAGGTTTCAGCTCAGAATCTCCCTACCTTTGTAGTTGCCACAACATCCAGCAACTGCCTCACTATTGCAGTCCACTCCCATTAGTGCCTTGTTTAAAAAAAAAAAAAAAAAAAAAAAGCCAGAGGGCAATAGAAGCTGGGAAAGCTGGGAAATGTAGTTTGCAGACTTCAAACCCCAACAGCTGAGTAAATAACTAGCACATGTGGCCATGAAATTTTCAGTCTTGTGCTGAACTTATTAGTTTCTTTAAGCATTTCTTTAAATTAGTTTAAACTACTTTAATTTGAATTAGTAGTAAGAAGTGCACCTTTTGATGTTCTGATATTCATATTGAAATTATTACTATAGTCAACAAAAGTACTATATTCATTATCTCACATACTTGCTCCTTTGTTGGGAGTGGGGGTGAACATGGAAAGAGCACCTAAAGACTTTCTCTCCACAAATTTCTAAGACACAGTTATTATATTTTACTCTAATTTTGTCTTGAGTTCTCTCTGGAGAGTGGCCATAAAGTCCAGCCTGCCCCATACGAGGTGGTCATGGATGTTTTCAGTCCCCTTTCACTGGTACATTTTTATTCTGGGGGACAGCCTGATACCTGAGTGTCTGATCCATGACTAGGTGTCCTTTGCTTCTAGTATGAGAAAATCTAACTAATATTCAAAGTGGATGCTGAAGCGACATACACCTACAGGAATTCAACGCGACACTACTAATTATTAACTAGGGTCACCACCACTATAATATTACTAACTGGAGTCCTCATGCTGTTCTTTAAGCCTCTAGATTTACTCATCCTACATCACTGCAACTTGGTACCCTGCATCTCATCATTTCCTTCCTCCAACATACACCACTCTTTTCCTTTTTTTCTGTGTATTTTTTAATCCACATATAAATGAGATCATGCAGCATTTTTTCCTTCTGTGTCTGGCTTATTTCACTTAGCATAACATTTTTCCAGTCTTCAAGTTAATCTATGTTGCTGCAAATGGCAGACTATCCTTTCTTAAGGCTGAGTAAAATCCTATTTATTGTACATATGATAATAGTAATAATATTTTGTTTCTATTATCAATATTCCTTTGTTACTATTATGATGATTTTTGTCTACTCATCTGCTGGTGGACACACAGATAGTTTCCATATCTCGGCTATTGTAAATAATGTTGCAACAAGCAGGAGAGTGCAGATATTTCCACAAGGAGTTGATTCTATTCATTTTGAGTAGCTAATCAGACAAGGAATTGCTAGATTATGTGGTAGTTTATTGTTAAGTTTTTGAGGAATCTCCATTCAGTTTTCCATAGTGGCTTACTAATTTACATTCCCACCAACAAGGTTTAAGGAAGAAATGCAGATGTAGTGCCACCCTCTTCTCAAAGTGGTTGGAATTATTAACTTTGGTATTTAGTGTGAGGCTTACTACAAGGTAAAAGAACAGTTAAGCACTCCATAAACATTAAAGGAGCAGGTATTGTCTCTTTCAGGCTTTTACCACCAAATCTTCAGGTTTTTGCAGCAATAATAATTAGTTTGTGGCTTTAACTGTGCCGCTTTCATTGTTTATTAATAATTTTAATAGTTGGAGATGATTTGACTTTATTTCTTTAACATAATGCATGAGGAAATCCATGTCCCCAGATCTTGGTATTTGCCCCAAATTCTTTACTGGGTGCAAGCCCAGAGCTCCCAATTCAGGGATCTACTAATCACAGTAACCTTCAACTTCCTAGCTCATGACCTTGCACAGGTTGTTACCGCTTAAACATCAGCTTCTACCTCTGTTAAATACTACCCCTCTCAAAAGCACCTGCTTAGGTCAAATGAGAGTTCAAATATTTCATCTTTTATAGACTATAACACTACAGAAATTCAAAATGCTAACTTTTTTCTATTGGTATAGAAATTACTACGAGTAGTTCAGTATTGGTGGAGATAGACTTTTCAAAGTTCAATGAAAATATGTTCACACTCAAATCTACACACAGTTTTAGGAGGTATACAACTCATGTTCAAATTAATTAATGAAGATTCATTTTCTATCACCTAAATCAAAAACTCACTGCTACAGTCTGAATATTTGTGTCCTATCAAAATTCAGATGTTGAAATTCTAAACCACTAGGTGATGGTATCAGGAGGTATTAAAAGGTTGAGGCTTTGCGGTGGCTGTCCTCACAAATGTGAGTAGTAACCTTATAAAGGAAGCCTGAGGGAGCTCATTTGCCCCTTCCTCCACATAAGGTTATAGTAAACAGTGATCATCTGTGAATCAGAAATCAAGCTCTCATCAGACACAGAATCTGCCAGCACCTTGATCTTGGACTTCCTGGCCTCCAGAATTGCGAGAAGTAAATTTCTATTGTTTAAAAGCCACCAATGTATGGTCTAAGACACCCAATACATTTACCCAACTAAACAATTTTCTAATCCTATAAACAAAAGGAAAACAAGGAATTTGAACAGAGTCCAGCCCAAGCCCCATCAGTCATTTTACTTTGCTCAAAACACAGAACACGCATCTGGCTGATGCAGAGGCTTTCCAAGCTTCATACCCATCACTTCAGTGGAATGTGTGGACAGAAGCAAAGGCATCAGACTAGAGGGCAGGAGTTCAGGGAGCTCTTCCAGGAACACACGGCCCCCAGCTTTGGCTGACCAGCAAAACAGAGTCACAGAAGCAGCCAACTACAAATTACTCCAGTCCACTCAGAAATCACTGGGTCTGAAGGAAGCTGGCAGCTGTAGCAACAGACAGCTATCAAAGCTGCCGCCAATGGCTGTCTGCTGATTGTGATGCAAAGGGCAGCTTCAGAAGGCTGGGGAGAGGGACTGAGCATCCTCTGAGAGCAAGGGCATGATCTTTCCAAATAACCCTCTTTGCAGCACTATAGAGACATAGATTATAGAATTCATGGGGAAGCATGAAAACCCTTGATTCCATGAGAAAGGGGGTACAGAGGCACAAACCCACTAAAAAGTATGAGTTGTTGTCATGCCCAAAAAACGAACTTTGTAGTCCTTTTTTCTAACTGATATTTTTAATAATCCCTTTACCCACAAGCAACTCGGAGACAATATTAGGTTTCCTGTGTTTCCAAGGGTTGCTAGGCAACATTTCTAGGCAGCTGGAGATATTTCCATAGTAAGCAAGTCATGTTCTACCAAAAAGGCCATGGTTTAAAAAATACATTTTTCATCTATCATCTATAACCCCAGTGTTTTAATACTAGGGGCCTTTATCATAGCTAAAATGAGATTCAGCATTTGATAATGGTAAGCACAGAGAGTTCTTTAGCATTGGGCCCTGATATAATTCTGCTCTGGGAACATATAGTCACCAAAGTATGCATCAGTTTTTATAGTTGCCATAAGTCAAGCACAGTCAACAAAGTAAAGCAAAGAAAATTCCCCTGTTTTTAAAAAAACAGCTTTTAGAGACTGACGTTTTAGTTTTTAATCTTAAACTGAAAAGAACACACTCATTTCCCTAATTTTCTTTATTGTTGCTTAAAAAAAAAGTGTGGGGTGGGGGTTGGAGGTGGTTGTGACCTGTGATACCATGGAATTTACTTATGGAATTAACTTGTGGGAGTTTCCATTTTTTAATTAAAAAATATAAAATATATCAGTGGTTTGTAAATTTTTGCTAAGTTCTCAATTTGATTCACTTGAGCTGGATGCTGATAAATATCCTCAATGTGTGGGATGCTTTAAAAAATTTAAACGCTGATTATGCCTGCAGGTTTTTGTTTTTGTTTTGTTTTTTTAAATATTCAGAAACCCTAGGCAGAACCTCTGCTGTTACAGAAAATTAACTTTTCACAATAAACATGTTAATCAATATAAGATAAAATTATTTCTCCTTCTGGCTCATTGCCATTCTTTAGAGCCAGGCAACTCTTCCCAATGCAGAATCCTCTTCCCTTCTGAAATCAGGTGGTGCCAAACTTCTAGATTTTGAAAGACTTACATATTCCTGGTTCCAAGTCCTTTTACACAATTTGCATCCACAAAAGAACTCCTCCAGAATTATCCAAAGCATAAATTCACCCACTCTCTTTTTACCAGCAAAATTAAAAAAGTTCTAAGTCAGCAATACTGATTGCTAGTTCTGCAAGAAGCTAAAAATATCAATTAAATTTATTAACTGAAATAAACAATTTAAAAAACAACTGCTTTTTGAACACATTTCTCTAATTTTTCCCTATTTATGTAGCTTCACATGGTGAGCTCATCACTTAAAAAATAAGATATTAGTATCTGATTCTTTTCTGAGTGGGTTTTTATAAAGAGAGGAAAGAAAGAAAGAAAGAAAGAAAGAAAGAAAGAAAGAAAGAAAGAAAGAAAGAAAGAAAGAAAGGAGGGAAGGAGGGAGGGAGGGAGGGAGGGAGGGAAAGGGAAGGGAAGGGAAGGGAAGGGAAGGGAAGGGAAGGGAGGGAGGGAGGGAGGGAGGAAGGGAAGGAAGGAAGGAAGGAAGGAAGGAAGGAAGGAAGGAAGGAAGGAAGGAAGGAAGGAGGGAGGGAGGGAGGAAGTTAGGATGGAGGCTGGGGAAGTAGCTCAGTAGTAGAGTGCTTGCCTAGGAAGTAAAAATCCCTGGGTTCCACCCCAGTACAGAAAGGAAGGAAGAGACAGAGGGAGGGAAGAAAGGGAGTGTTAACAGTTTAGATATTAGGTGTCCCCTAAAAGCTCATGTGTGAGACAATGAAGAAGGTTTAGAGGAGAAATGATTGAGTTATGAGAACCTTAACCCAATCAATGCATTAATCCCCTGATGGGAATAACTGAGTGGTAACTGAAGGCAAGTAAGATGTGGCTGGAGGAGATGGGTCCCCAGGGGCATGTCTGCGGGGTATTTAGTTTCTATCTAGAGAGTGGAGTTTTTCTCTCTCTTTGCTTTCTGAACATCGTGTGAGCCACCTTCTTCTTCCACACTCTTCTGCCATGGTGTTCTTCTCCTCAAGCCCTAAGGAACAGAGCCTGCTGTCTAGATTGAAACCTCTGAAACCATGAGCCCCCAAATAAACTTATCCTTCTCTAAAATTATTTCCAGATTCTCTTAGCATTTGTCATCTGCATCAGAGAGTAGAGAGCATGGCTAAATTCTTGTTTAAATCAAAGAACCTTAAGAATCTCATTAGTATATTTTGTCTGCCAATCTGATTGACATAAATTTCTTAAAAACAGTTACATCTTCCACACCAGTTGTTGTCCCCACAAAACCTAGCTCAGTGGTTTCACAGTCTGAGTAATTAATGCATAATAAGTGTTGGCTTATTGAATTACTGATTTTTACACAAAATACTTAAACAAAGAACAAAACAGAATACAAGACACAGGGACTATTTGGAAAGCACATTCCCCTTCCAAGACAACATTTACCGATCCTTGCCTAAATACTCTGGGCCTTTGGTAGGATTTGACACAATTTTCTAGCACTGATTCTGGCCCTGGGAGAGAAGTGTGGTTCTCTTCGTTGCACCCTTAAGGGGCCGTGATAAAGGAGGCTGACTCTCTCACTTTGAAAAAATGAACAGAGACACTTCGCTTGAAGCTGCTTTTTAGACATATTCCATCAACACCAACGATCAAATACACATCTTTGCTGCTGAGATGGCTAATGGAATGCAGTTGGCTAACTGTTAGCAGCCAAGGGTCGTGTGTATACATAACTGTCACTGGTAATGACTTGTTTTCAAAATCGCTTCTTTAAGTAGGCATTAGAAGTAAGCTACTATAACCCCTCATGCACCAAACTGGATTATTTCTACTTCCATAAACCCCCAAGACAATTTAGTGGCATCTTTAATCTGTTAGTAGACTCCCATTTTCTTGTATGGTAAAACTTATAATATCTAATGATAGTTTGGGTGATCACAGTGGAATAATACAGCAGAAATAACATTTTAAAGTAAAAGTTCATATGTACAAGATAAATTTTCTGGCTGTAGTCAACTGAAAGTTTAATCAAAGATCTGATTTCCTTTCCACATACTTAGTTTCACCCACCAAAATTACCATCTTGAAGGAGGAGTTGTAGAGTGATTTTGTGTGCAATCTATAGAGTTGTACCTGGGGCCAAGTCCTAGGTTGATTATTTTTGTGATTTTAGGAAAGTTAACCACACTCTTCTGCCTCAATTTCCTCAATGCTAAAAAAAAGATGATAAATGGAATTTAAATTATACAACATTAATAAGTAAAAGGGCAACGTAGATGAGTTTCCAACTAGAGAATCATCTAACTTTCTACTGAGGTAAGATTCACATAACACAAAAATTGACTATTATAACCATTTTAAATTATACAATTCAGTGGGTTAAGCTGGGCACAGCTATAATCCCAGAAACTCTGAGGATTACAAATTTGAAGCCAGCCTGGATTGTTGATCCTCAGAAACTTAGTGAAACTCTGTCTCAAAATAAAAAGAGTGCGTATCTAGCTCAGGTAGAGCACCCATGGGGTCAATCCCCAGTACTGCAAAGAAATTCATTGGTTTTTTAGCACGTTGACAATGTTGTACATGACCACCACTATCTAATCTCAGCATTTTCATCACCCTGAAAAAGAATTCCCATACCTGTCAAGCAGCTAAGCACTGATTCACCCTCCCCAGCTCTGTCAACCACTAATCTGCTTTCCATCTCTACAGATTTGCCTGTTCTAGACATTTCATGAAAGTAAAATAATACTAGAGGGAACCAACTAAATTTACTAAATTAGTATTGGCATATATTATATTTAAAGACAAATAGCCAAAGAATTAGAAATAATTAGAAAAAGTTGCTTCTGGGAAGAGGGAGAGGAACTTGGGGTAGAGAGAAATAGCAATGCAAAAGTGCTTTTCATTATAGGTTCTTCTTTACTCTTCAATCTATGTGCATATTGCTTTGATAATTTTTGCCTCTTAAAATGAAATATTTTTTTAATGAGGATGATATTAGTATTTCCTTCATCAGGTTATTTGAAGGTTGATATAATACTCATATAATATTTGGCCCAGTGCCTGATACATGGGATTATATGATAAATGCTAATTATTAGTACTAATAATTACCAACCAAATTATCAGTATTATGCAGCAATGGAATCAGAGTCATTTTGGGGACAGATACCAGATTACTCTGATTGCTAATGAACAATGAAGTACTGTGTATTTTATGGACATATCACTAAAATGACATCAAAGTTATTTAAACATAATAATTCTCAAGTTGCCTTTCATCTTTTAAATGAATAGATACATTTCAGTTGAGAAGAAAAACTTTCAAATAAAACTGAAAGCTGTAACTGAATTCTGTGACTTAAGTATTATGCTGTCTACCAAGTCATTGTTAGACAAAGTGGAGAGAAAGGAAATTTGGGGAGCCAATAAAACATGGCAGAAGTATGACATTGAGCTCCAACCAAAGGTCATAAGTAATGGTTTGTCTTATTTTGACCTTCTTTATAAGTTAACACCTCAACACACTTGATTTTTTTAATGCATTTTATCAATGCCACCTATTAACGGTTGAAAATGAAAATGTCAGGTCAGGGCCATCACCCTGACATGAAGCTAAGTGCCAACACTACAATCCTATTAATCATAACTTGGAATGTGTGCTCTAAGTTGCAGGAAGGCTGAAGACAGAACTAAAATGGAGCTTGGAAATAAGCCCCTCCAATTTTTAAATCCTTTCTACAACATAATCACCAAGTATCTTGCTAGGAAATCAGGAAAGCTACTACGGAGGAATATGCTGCAGGCAGAAGTAATCCCAGAGAAGACAAAGAAAAGCTTTAAGGATTCTCTAAATGATACTCTGCCCAGAAACATGGAGCTATAGATGTTGCTGAGCAAAAACTGCAAGCCTTCTGTAACCTGAGATACCACATCAGCAACAACAGAGAGCACATCCCAAATTCAAATGGCAGCTCTACCCTGTACCCTAGTTGAGTGGGCTAAACTCTCCACAGTTTAGTTTTTTCATCAATTTAGATGAGCCTACTAAGAATCAAAATCATATACAAATACTACAAATCCTATATTATTTATGAACTACTATGTATAATAACCATTAAGCATTAATAAAAAAACCTATGCCATAGTGTTTCATGAGGATTAATTATAATAATCCTTATAAAACATTTAGCCCTATTACCATCAAATAATAAGTGCTCATTAAATGTTAGTTATTATTGTAGTTGATAGTAAAAATACCTCTTTTTGACAGGAACTGTCCCCTTTATGTCACCGTTTTAGTTTCACTACAATTGTAGTTAAACTGTAGTTAACCATAGTTGTATTTAACTCTGTCAAATAGCAAAACAATAGCTTCATACAATTGAAACTACTGAGATAAATATATCAGAGGTAGCATCATTTATTCCTACCAAGCTCAAGAGAGTCTTTAATACTTCCTCACAAGCAGAGATATGAGTCCTTGCCTCTCTTCTTTCCAGGATTCTCACAGTACCTCTGTAGAAGTCATAGTTCCATAAAAAAGAACAAAGAGAACAATAACCCACTTACCTAGGAAGGGTATCCACCTAGGAAGCCAATAAAGTAGCCTACACAATTTGAGAAATATAAAATCATCCCTGGTATGTTTATTTATAGAAATGGTTTTCATTTGAAATATTGGTTTAAGTTGCTCTACTGAAAAGATTACTTTTGGCTATTTCTCCAGATCTATTACTGGGCATGAGTCTATAGTCTCACAAAATCCCAAAGTTGAAAATGACTATAGAGAATTTCTACTTCAGCCTCATTAGGCTACAGATGAGGAAACTGAAGCATGAAAAGATTAAATGAATCACCCAATAGCAGGATTAGAATCTAAGTCTCTAGAATTCCAGTTTTGAGTTTTTTTCCTCTGTCATACAACTTGTTTTTTTAAAAATGAAAGAAATTGAAGCTCATGAAGATTGATTTTAGCCCAGGTTAAAAAAAAATAAAAGACTAGCTGCTTTGCTAGTTATTAGCATCCAGAATTACTGTTTCTCCATCAGTGCTGTAACTATAGAATAAAATCCTATTCCAGATACCAAGAGCAAGCAATTTAATGACAAACTATATTGAAATGGTTATGGTCACTTTGTTTACTCTCTACCACCATAGGATGCCAGGTAATACCAGCCTGCTAATTAATCCTGCCCATCTGGCTAATGCAGTCTTCATAATTTATAATCAAAAGCCTTTGGGCACAAAGACCTATTAACATGCTAATATACCTTCTCACTATTCTAGCTGCTTTTCAATTAGTAATTATCTATAAATGGAGCCAATGAGAGGCAATTTTTCCAAGTGATTAGCACCTCAGAAATCATGGTCAGGCTGGTTGCTGATTAACATTCTTCGGTTTTGGCAGCTAGCATTTTCTCATTCCAGCAAATTACTCTAGTGAGTTTAGTTGGTGGCTTGGGGCCATCGAAGCTCAAGCCTATTCAATGGCCAATTACTATTGTGAGAAAAAAGAATTATAACATATTGATAGGAGAAGTTGATTCATTTTACAAAATATTATATCAAAACATTTGTTTCAGCTCTAAAAGACATTATGGGAATAATACAGAAATTCGAATATGAACATATATTAGATGAGATGGTTGAGTTACTATTGACTGTCCTAGGTATGAGATGGATGTTAAAGTATTTAGGGTGAGTTGTCATGATGTCTACAACTTACCTTCTAATGGTTCAGCAATAAATTATATATAGAGATGATAAATAGACATATAGATAGACAGGATTTACCGGTGAAATGTTCAAAACATTTTTTGAAAGATCTATTACTTTACCATTATGAGAGAAGATATCTACTACAAATACTTATTTCCAGAAAACTATCTCTATATCTAAAACACCATGTTTATGAACAGTATGTAAATCAAACATCTCTCCTTTCACTTGCCAATATTTTTCTCTCCATCTCTCTGAATTGTTAAGAATTGAGACTTAAAATGAAAAACTTTAAAAAAAATTCTGAACATATTCCAATGCCTTCTATATCTTGGTAAAAATATCTTAAAAAATAACCGACAGAGGGATCTAAGAACTGACTATAAGGCCCAAAGGAAAGGACAGGGTTCGCCCAGCCAAAGTACATATTTACCAGTCCCAGCTTCCAGCTGCTTCAGAAATGCCCACTGACACGGATTAGAATGCTTCGGAGACAGCTACCAAGTTGCCTACTTAGCCACTCATAACACCTCTTATGTTTGATTTTAGAATCACCTTTGCCTTTATTTGGCGTTAGGCGCTCAAGTTCAAACAGCAACATGCTTGAAAATGAGGCTTTATATAACCATCCACACAGGTAATGTCATACTGTCAGTAAAAATTCTTTTGATAATCATCATAATGAACTGATTTGAATGTAGTGGTCAAACTGATTGTAGCAGTGAATCTACTTACCAACAGTTAAATATTACAGACAGTTAAACAAGTATGCAAATAAATCAAGCCCAACAACCCCAAAAGAACCATCAGGAGTTATTATTAGACTTTTCAAGTTTCTGTCTAAGTTTTTATGGTGATGCTAAATGTAATCCTGAACTAAAAGCAACTATTGAATAACAATCTGAGGAGTAAGCATCCATGAAACATCAGATTACTATAGTTGGCATTTCCATGTACATTATAAATCCTCCTAATATCTTGCTCTTGATAAGACAAGCATGAAGCCATATTAGTGCAATACAATGTTGTAGCTGTTTCAAAAACAGCCTATTTTTCATTTAATAGCAAATTAAGCAGACTTAGACACTTTTCAAGGGACTGAAAGTTAATAAATAAACTGTAAAATGTTATATTACATATTCATTCACATATTGAATGATACTGACTTTTTCCTTTGTTTTTTTTTCCTGAAGGAAAATGAATTACAAATATATATTAAAGGATTGAGAGATACATTGCTCTATATTAAAAGATTAGATTTAACAATAATGCAATATATTCTGTAATTTTATGCTTCACCAAGGATAAACTCCAAAACCTTCATTATAGCAAGATGTTGGTTCTGTAATGCCGACATATATATGTACAAACAGAGAAAGATCAACACACATACTCCAGCCATTTAAATCTGAGTTACATTCTAAACAAAAAATACAATTCTTACTACAAAAGAAATAGACTTAAGTTGATAAGGAAGTCAAACCATGAATATTTCAATAGTATGTTATTAGAATTTTAACTCACTGCAATATCTAAAAACAAAATAAAACAAAACACCTGACCATGAAGGTCCTAATCTAAACCATACCTGACCTAATAAAATAATTATTAAACAAAATGGGAAAAATGTGATAAGTATATTTTTTTCCTTGATATTCATACCAATCTGCATTTCTGAGAGAATTCTCACTCTGTGTAAAACTTTGTACTTACAACTCCTTTTAGCATGGGAAATAAGTTTTAAAAGAATAAGAAGAACTAGAATGGAGAAATGAGTACGTATTTTAAAAAACTGGAAATAGAAGAGTATACATAATTGGTGAACTCAAGAGAATTGGATTTTTTTGACACTGAATTCCTTTTAGCTCTTTTTAGCATTGAATAATATTCTGACAAGTTAAATAATTTCAAAAACCCAAAGACCCATGTATTTGGATATGATTTTTATTTCCTGCATTTTCTGAATGGCTTCCTTACTGCTTCTTGCAAAAAAAAAATCTTTAAAACAAAGCAAACCTCTGAGTTTAGGATAAAATCTATCAGTATTAAATGCTAATTTATTACACGGTTATAAAACTGCACTACCATCAACTCTAGCAATAATGGATCCCCGTGGTCTCTGATTTTATAAGGAACTTGACATATCATCTGAAAAAAAATGAAGAAACATAATCAAATGTCATTGTTAATGATATTCAATTATTCCACCTGTGACCTGAGCTATTATCACCATCGCCTTATAATTGTAACTCACCCATTGGGAAAGCCAACTTCAAACATTATCATAGCTTAAAGGTCATTCAGAAAGTATGCAATTATAAAAAAATTTTGTGGTATTTATGGAAATGAATTCCTTTTTTATACTTAGTCCCAGATGATATTTGATCTTTAAAAAATGGACGATAGAATATGAGTGAAATATATTGTATTTACACTGCTTTCTATCCTAACATTTGTTAAAAAAAGAAATTAAGAACAAATGTTTCATACACAATTCCCTTTCCTAACCATCTTTTGTTTTCTCAGTACAGCAATCACCATCAGTGGCTCTCATCTCCATGGGACCTATGATGTATTTATAGGGATGGAATCAATTCCTTCTCCACTTCTTGCCGTGCCTCTTGCCCTACTCTGCCAACTCTGTCAGCAGTATGCCCTCTTGAAGTAGTTATGGAGGTTCTCTCAGGACTGCAGGTCACCTCCAATAAGTGAGTCAGAAAACAGTTCCCTGTTCTTTATTAGCTTACACAAAAGAAATTTCTTGGTCTTTTGTAGTCTAAATCCCAACAGAAAATATAAAAAGAAATTAAACATGAAAACAAGCTCTACCATTTAATGATATTTAGATCCTTATAATAATGACCATCATTTGTTGAGAATTTTCTTTGCTCAAGTACTCTGTTGGGTACTTTACACATATCTGATTTAAATCATCTGCTTCTTTCTTTCTCGTGGTTTGATATTCACATGCAAAACAATGTTCACTTGAAGTTGTCTTCAATTAAGGAATTAATAGAACGAGAGAAATTCTAGGGTACCCTTATCCAAACAACCCTGCTAGCAATTTGTGCATGATTGAGTCACTCATATTTAAACACAAGGATAAGAACTCAAAAGATGGAAAGGGGTGGGAATAACAGGGGCAGGAGAAGCCGAGGAATCCCTGAGCCTCTAATGAGTCCCAAATTAGGGCACAGAATAGGAAGAAGAATTCTTGCCAAGGCAAGGAGACTGTAAAAGAAGTCTAAAGCAAATGGTCAAAGAAGAAGAAAAAGGAAGAGACTAGACAATACGGACATTGAGTTATGAAACCCAAGTAGGAAAGCAGAGGAGCACTGGATCTTGAGATCCTGGAGAAGTAGGAAGGTCCAGATTTTCCCTGCATTACAGAACGCCAAGCCCTGCTGCCACTTTTATTGGCTTTATCCAACCTATTGGACTGTTTCCCACCAACAAATTGACTGAATTGAGCAGTTGTTTTATCAGACAATGAAAAAGTTACTATTAGAGTGAGGTAGAAATTTTGGCATCTCACTTCCCAGTAGAAAAGCACAAACTCTTCCTTTTTTAAAACTCTTTTATTTAAGAAAGAATAAAGGTAGCACTTATCAACAAGGATAAATTTAACATGGTATTGATGGGAGAAAGTATGTACATATGCCCTTCTTGTTCATAGAAAACAGACAAAACAATATCACATGTGGTTTATAAATGCATATGTGTGTATGAAAGAACTAAAAGTGGACTAAAGTGAGTTCTTTTCTCCAACATTCACTTTTTTGCAATGTTTCTGTAGCAAAACAGTGTTCAAACTTAGCCAACTAAATTGCCAGAGCAAGAGCTGGGGGGAGGGGAGGAAATTAAAGAGTCAAATTGGTTGTCAGACACTAATCACCTAAGCATCATTAGGTAAATATTTTTCTCTTGAATGTTTGGTTATAGATGTGGTACAGTGTTACATTTTTTGTTTGTTCTTTTTTCTGGCTTTATATTATTGCTTTACTTTACTCTATGAATGATCTTAGAATTGGATTCATCACAGGATCAGGAAAAATTAGCTCTTAGAAAAAACTGATAGCCTTTATTTTATATATATATTTTAGTTCTCTTCTCAGTTTAGCAAAATCAGATAAAAAGACAGTGTCTTATTTTATGTGATTTAATTTTGTAGTAAGTGGTAGCAGATAATATTGAGGCATAAATCAATTTCCGACACTTTTTACCAGTTCCTATTATCTAAAAATAAAATTTTTGATTTAATCCTAATTAAAAGTAGCATTACTGAATAGTTGTTGAATCAAACTTTACTTGAACTGTAAAGGAATATATCTATCAAACTTTCTTATGAATAGATTGCTGCAAGGAAGTGAGAAAAACAGTGTTTGATATTTTTGGCAGATCAAACCCTATATATAAACTCACACATACACCAAAAAATAAATAAATAAATAACCTTTGTAGACTTAACCCTTTTAGAAGGGAAAGTTTTTGTTTGATGTGTTGGGATGGGGATGAATTTCCAGTTTCACTGTACAAGTCAATCAAAACACACAGATTAGTCTGAACATGTAGGCCTTGCTCAAATCCAGCAACACTTCCATGATGGAGAAGTTTCTGCACGTATTAAAATACTGCTACAATGTTCTCATCTTTTTCAGAGAGTCTCTTAGTGTCATCATGATCCATCAAAGAAAGTACAGTGACTACATAAATGAGGGTAGCCATTAAGGTGAACTATTTCAGAGAACAGTGCCCTGAGGAAAGAACTGTTTGCATTATACACGGCTTTACATTCAGTTCTATCCCCAGCCACAAAGGGAAGATGGATATTCTTTGGTCAGATGAACAGTTTATGAGATTTTGTACTATATAAAGAGATATCTTCAGGGTCTTGTGCAGGTACATTGTAAAACCTTGAGATATTTTCTGTTACAACATACATATTTAATGTGATCATAAAAAAGCTTATTTATTTCAAAGTCTCTTTTTATCCTTGCTTATATAACCAAACCGCTTGATGCTATTGGCTAAGTTTTCAAAACTTTCATCATTCACGTCTGCAGTGGGAACATGCCCAACTTCCACAGATATATAAATCAGATGCGAGCAGCAATGACATATTCAGGATGAGTAATATCACATCCATATGGAAGCACCGTGTTGGGGACTGAGGAAACAGTTTTTTTAGGGCCCAGTGGGTTTCTTTGGTTCCAGACTGTCTCTACAGCAGGGTGTTTTCTTATTTTTTTTTATTTCTAAAAACTGCTAAATTATAAGCCAAAAACTATTTAGGAAATTGAATATCACAACACAAAAGAGCAAGGGACTCTTTTCAACAAAGGCAGAAATAGCACTAAACGAAGATGAATTAAGCATATGTTTAAAAATAAAATTTCCAAAGGGAAACTTGTTTAAACAACACCAAATTATATTTTACTATACAACCAAGTGGTCTACTTAAAAATTTGCAGGCTCATCAATATGATAACTGTTTCTGACAGCAGAAATGTTAGTAGGCAGAAACTGCTGCTGTAAATAATTTTCTGAAACTAAAATGTGAGGAGGTTCTAGAGAAATGGCAGCCATTGTTGAATTTACTGGATCCTGAAGATTGAAATGTAAACAGTGGATTAAAAATCAAGCAGCACATTATGTCACAGCCAACACATGACAAAAAAGTGAACTTATGCATCAGTCTTTCCTAGTTTTATCCTACAGGTGGTATAAAGAACATTGAAAAAAATGTTCCTAAGTTACAATGTTGGGTAGATCTCATTATCAGAAAAGAATAAGAACTTCAAGTATTATTTTATACTACTTGGAGAAAATTGCTCCAGAATTCATTAGACTAACTGCTTAACCAAAATATTTATCTTCTTTGATCTTATCCTGTGTCTGCATAACCCAAAAGACAGGGGTATTTGAATAAATTACCAGTCTAATCCACACAGCAATCAAGATTTAGAACTCAAAACCTTAGATGAAATTTTACTATTTTAACCATATAAAAATAAAATTTTTAAAAAAAAGAATAAAAAAAATACGGTTCTATGTAATTTTTCAGAAACATTTTATTCTGATATGTGTTCTCTACCTAATCCTTTTATGTAAATAATATGAATAATTCTGATTTTACTGATGTCTTATAAATACATTCTAGGAAATTTTTAATTTATATCATGTGCAGTAGTATTTGCTGGTGTTGATCCAGGTGAGATGTTTTGAATCATTACTTTTACTGTCTGATAATGAAGCATTAACTAGTGACAGAACTACAAGAACTTTTAAATTGAAAGCAATAAGACTTTATCATAGCATCCTATTTGTGACAAACTTTAGGTGGTTAGTATCTCTTGTGGTCTGCCATAGCATATAACTGGATGACAGAAATGTCTTCTCTGCCTTAAAAATAACCCCTACTCTAAGCTGAGCATCATCTCACTATACTTGCTAAAAATCTCTATTGTTTTAATTTACATTCTTCTCTAGTAATCAAAAGGCACTGTACTAAATAATTTCAGTGATTATTTCTTATATCTTCTTAAAGAAACACTCGTGCGGGGAGACTTGTGGAAGAGGTGCACAAAGGACAGATACAGATACACAGGGAAGGTGCAGACAGACAGAAGGATGGCAGACATAAGGGGGTGCCTACCCCTCTCTGCCATCATCTTTAATAACCCAAAAAGTTACATATTACCCATCACCAATGACTACATTTTAGCCAGTATTCCTTTAATCCTGAGTGCTAGCTAACTGGGATAAGGTCCAGGTTAATGCAAACACAGAGTCCCTCTCCTTCAAAGGATGTCACTATGTAAACTAGGTAGTGCATCTGCATGGTTATCTTAATAGCCTCAATGGGGAATTTCTGGGCATTCCTGTCGTGGGAATCACGGCGCCAGTTACTCACCGCCCCCCACCCCAGAAGTTTACTCACTGGGAGAATGCTTCCCTTTCTATTTCCATGGTCAGAAGACCTACAAGAAACAAAAGAAATGTTTTATTATATTGCACATCAGAGGAGAAGAGAATGGATGTATAAATTTCCGCCATAGTGAAGTACTTGCATGGACACAAAGTACTCCTCCATTCATCAGAGGCATTTTCTCACACTCATAGCCAGCAAGCACTATGGCCAGGCCAAGCCAATCACAGATACTTTCCCTGAAGATGGCAGCAGCAGATTCTGTTATTTGAAGAGCTCTGAAAAAGCATCCTCAGAAAGTCACACCCATTCTAAAACACAAGAGATAAGGGAAAGTGTTTTCTATTAGCCTCTTCATTTTTTAGAAATTCTAGTCTATCACGCCCAGATACGCATAGTAAATGTGTATTAGAGGTAGTTGTGATGTGGAGGCTAACAATCATGCTCAAAAAACTAAGTTACTTTGCTTCTGCAGTTGTTTTTAAATGTATATGTCAACACAAACTGCAGAATGCTAGGTGTTCATTTATCTACTCCACAAGGAATAATTAGGCATATTTTCAGTAGGAAGAGAGAGATTAGGTTTTAGTCTGGAAAATAATATGCAAACAAATAATCACTGTAATGTGATAGGATCTATGTATTGTCCTATGGGGACCAGAAGAAGTCCTTAAATTCCAATGAAATGTTTGTATTTCTGCAGAATCTTTAAATTTAGGTAACATTTCTCTGGATAGATAATGGGATGGAAAAGAAAATAGAAATAAGAAAGAATATTTCCAGGTATGGTGAAAATAATTTTGTGGATGAATACAGAGAAGAAGAAAACATGAGAGAAGCATCCTATAAGAAGTTTGGTATTTGAGTTGATGGGAACAAAAGAGACATGTAAGGAGTGGCATGCCCTCACTGACACTGTAAATTTGGAGAGAAGAAAAGGATTATAGATATGTCTGTGTAGTTAATTAGCTGAAATATAATGAAAACCAAGGAGAAACAAGATAAACAGGGAAAATTAGAAATGGAGCTAACATTCTTTCAGAAGTGAGAAGTGACACAAAATCCCCAGGATGGGACATTCCCTACTAGATGAAGAGGCAAACTCTGATTCTTGGTATTTTGCTCTCTTAGGAGAAAGAGTAAAGCTCAAATAGTCTAAGAATATTGAGTTTTTTCCTTTCAGGCTATTCCATCAGATTATGGAAAAGTAGATAGAGTGAAACCACATCCTTTAACTATACCTTGAAGAAGAAAAAAAGAAATAATTCTTTTTAACCTATATCCCCAGGTTCCACATATATGGGATTCTACCAACTGCAAATTGAAAATATTTAAAGAAAATTGCGTATGTACTGAACATGTGCAAATATTTTTCCCTCCTATTATCCCTAAATATTACAGTATAAATAAATACTATTTATATGATTTTGCATTATATTTGGTTTTATAAGTAACCTAAAGATGATTTGAAGTATAAAGAAAGATGTATATAGTTTACACACAAATAATACACCATTTATGTATGAGATTTGAGCTTGTATGGATTTTGGCATTCTTAGGGGGTCCTGGAACCAATTTCCCAGGGATACAGAGGGCTGACTGTGTTCTGGGAGGATCAAGTCATTGCCCATATCATATTGAAGAAACTGTAGTCAGAGCCACTGAAGCTTGAACAAGGTTACAAAAAAATATTACACGGACAGTATGCAAACATTATAGCATGCATGTAAAGTCCAGAAAAAGAAATCAAACTATAAGAAAAATGAAACAGAATAAATAAAAATAAAACAATGGATTTTTTCATACCATAGAATGACTAAGACTAGTAACTCAAAAGAAAAAAAAAAAAAAACAAAGACCAGTTGACAAAACAGAATAAAATTAAATCAAGTTTGAAATAAAAACAAAAACAAGAACAAAATAAACACCACTGAAAATCGTATTAGTTAACATAGAAAAAGACATAAGTCACGATAGTGACTTCTAATTTATAAAAACAATATTAAAGGCATTAGATAAAGTCAGTAGAGATTACATGCACAACTGATCCAACATGGGATAATGTGTTATAATAGAATCCATCAAATGAAACAAGATGTATTCAAAGATATAATTTAAGAAATTTCACAAAATGCAAAAAACAACTGAATCTTCAGATTTAAAGGAACTTAATATGTTCTGGGAAATTTAGAAAAAAAGAAAAACATCTTTTAGAAAAAAGAAAAACACCTCTAGGAAAAAAATACATTAAGTTTTTGAACCTCAAAAGAGAAACAATAACAGAAAAAAGTACTTGTTCAGCCATCAGGTAAATAAAATGTGTGGTGATAGGAGAGATCTCTTCACAGAAGGGGAAAAAATCAGGTTACTGCTGCAAGAAAGTTAAATGCCAGAAGATAAAGTACTGCATATAGGTTCAGTAAGAAAGTGTAACCAAAAAGTATAACTCAAGTGATACACTACCCATGAGCATTCTTTAACAGTTTGCCTGACAGCAAAATCGAAACCAAGTAAAAGACATCATATAAAGATCTTCACAATAAAGAAACCCTAATAAGGAGTCAGGTAATGAGACTGAATCAACTTCATATAAAGCCAGTTCTTAAACAACTGTACCTATTCAAAGAAAAACAACAACAAAACTAAAAATAATAATAATATTCATGAGAATAGGGAAAGGAGCAATGGAAATTATGAGAGCACTTTTTAAAAACTTAAAAGCATATTTAATAATTATATATATGTGTGTGTGTGTGTGTGTGTGTGTGTGTGTGTATATATATATAGAGAGAGAGAGAGAGATTTTTTTAAATAAATTAACCTGTTAGAGTTCTGCAAACTCCTTTTCCATCCTTAAAATAAATCTAGAAAAATAAAATCCCTTTTTTAAAGAAATTTTTGTCTCATTTTTTTCCATCTTTAAATCAAACAAAATACTCTTAATTTTAGAATATCATCAATAATGACTTTATTTTTTTCATTTTTCCATCCATCCAAATGGAAGATATCTACAATTCTGTTTACAAAATGGTAATTTTTATGCAAATCAAAACACTGAGATTTCATCTCACACCAGTCAGAATGGCAGTCATCAAGAATACAAATAATAATCAATGCTAGAGGGAATGTGGAGAAAAAAGAACACGTTTACACTGTTGGTGGGACTGTAAATTAGTAAAACCACTATGGAAATCCATATGGAGATTCCTCAACAGATTAGGCATGGAGCAACCATATAACCCAGCTATACTTGTCTTTAGTATTTCTCCTAAAGAATTAAAGTCATCATACTACAACGATACAGGCATACCCATGTTTATAGCAGCATAATTCACAATAGCCAAACTATGAAACCATCCTATATGTCCATCAATGGATGAATATGATATAGAAGATGTGATACACACACACACACACACACACACACACACACACACAATGGAGTTGAAGATGTGGTTTATACACAGAATGGAGTTTCATCCACAGAGAAAAATGGAATTATGTCATTTACAGGAAAATGGATGGAATTAGAGACCATTATGTTAAACTAAATAAGTCAAACTCAGAAGGTTAATGGTCATATGTGTTCTCTCATATGTGGAAGCTATGGAGAAAAAAGGAGAAGAAATAATGGGACAGATCTGATGAAAAATCAAAGGTATATCAGTAGAGAAAAGGGACCAAGGGATGGGACATGGTGGAAGGAGGCGGAAAGTTTTAGGGGAAGTAATATTGACCACATTACATTGGTTTTTGTGTATTGTGTATATGTATGAATATGTAACAACAAATCCCATCAGTATGTACAATTATAACGCACCAATTTAAAAAAGAAAGTGAGAAGAAGAAAAAAATGGGAATTTCTAGGAGATAAGATTTAGGAGTTTTTGTACTTCCTGACATTGATTTTGATTAATATTCTAATATGTTGTCAATAGCAATTATGAATGTTGAGAATATGAATTTATTCTCAACAATTCATTTATTCAAAAAAAATTTGAGAACCTATCATGTAGTAAGTACTGTCCATGGTGCTGAATATACAATAGCAAAAAAAAAAAAAGTCTCTTCAAGGAACTTGTAAGGAAGGGAGAACAGATAAGAAATAGATAGAATGTAAATTTATTATGTTACATTTATATAAGATAAACTGTAGAGAAAACAACCTAGAAAAAACTTATCATTCACATGGACCTTAAAAACAAGCAGGAGTTTCTATCCGCATATCTGATAAAGTAGACTTCAAATCAAAATTAATTAGAAGAGCCAAAGAAGGCCATTTCATATTGTTTAAGGGAACTATACATCAACAAGACATACAATCTTAAATATTTATTCCCAAACAATGGAGCATCTATATACATCAAATAAACCCTTTACAATCTCAAGAATCAAATTGATCACAACACAATAATACTCAGTGACTTTAACACACCTCTCTTACCACTGGCTAGCTCCTCCAAACAAAAATTATATAAAGAATCTATAGAACTAAAGAATACAATTAATAATTTAGACTTAACAGACATATATATAATATTTCATCAATCAATAAATGAATATACACTTTCTTCTCAGCATCACATGGATCCTTCTCTAAAATAGATCACATCTTAGTCCACAAAGCAACTCTTAGCAAATACAACTTGGATTCTGTCAAATCATAATGGAATTAAATTAGAAATTAACAATAAAATAAAAATGGAAGCTACTCTTAACACCTGGACACTATTGAATGACTAGTGGATAGCTGAAAAAAATCAGGGATGAAATTTAAAAAAAAAAACACCAAAGAAAGAAATTAAAGAAGACCTCACAAAATGGAAAGATCTCCTATGTCCTTAGATAGGCATAATTAATATTACCAAAATGGTCATACTACCAAAAATGCTATACACATTTAACACAGTTCCTATTAAAATTTCTATGATGTTCTTCATAGAAATAAAAAAGCAGTCATGAAATTCATTTAGAAATATAAGAGTCCCACAAAAGCCAAAGCAATCCTTAGCAAGAAAACACAACACCAGACCTTAAATCATTCTACAGAGCTACTGTAACAAAAACAGCGTGGTATAGTCACAAAAACAGACATGAAGACCAATGGTGCAGAATAGAAGACACAGAGATACATGCACATAAATACAGTTATCTCATACTAGACAAAGGCACCATAAATATATGCAGGAGATAAGATAGCATCCTTATCAAATTGTGCTGGGAAAACTGGAAATCCATATGTAGTAGAGTGAAATTGGACCCTTATGGCTCACCTTGCACAAAACTCAACTCTAAGTGGATCAAGGACCTAAGTATTAGGCCAGAGACTCTGTGCTTACTAGAAGAAAAAGTAGGCACAACTCTCCATAATGTCAGCTTAGGAATGAACTTCCTCAATAAGACTCCTAAAGCACAAGAAGTAAAATCAAGAATCAAGAAACGGGATCATATCAAACTAAAAAGCTTCTTCACAGCAAAGGAAACAATCAAGAATATAAACAGAGATCCTAGAGAGTGGAAGAAAATCTTTGCCACCTGTACCTCAGATAGAGCATTAATCTCCAGGTTATACAAAGAACTCAAAAAACTTCACACCAAAAAAAAAAACCAAATAATCCAATCAATAAATGTGCAAAGGAACTAATAGGCACTTCACAGAAGAAATATGAATGATCAAAAAATATATGAAAAAATGTTCAACATCCCTACCAATTAGAGAAATGCAAACTAAAACTACACTGAGATTCCATCCCACTCCAATCAGAATGGCAATTATCAAGAATACAAGTAACAATAAATGTTGGCAAGGATGTGGGGAGAAATTTACTCTCATATATTGTTGGTAGGACTGCAAATTGGTGCAACCATTATGGAAAACATTATGGAGATCCCTCGGAAAACTTGAAATGGAACCACCATTTGACCCAGATATCCCACTCCTTAGTCTATATCCAAAGGACTTTAAAACAGCATACTAAAGTGATGCAACTACATTAATATTTATAGCAGCACAACTCAAAATATGTAAACTATGGAAACAACCTAGGTGTTCTTTAACAGATGAATGAATAAAGAAAATGTGGTATATGTACACAATGGAATATTACTCAGCCATAAAGAAATGTGAAATAATGGCATTTTCTTTTTTTTTCTTTTTTTTAAAAGAGAGAGAGAGAGAATTTGTTTTATATTTATTTTTTTCTTTGTTTTCGGTGGACACAACATCTTTGTTTGTATGTGGTGCTGAGGATCGAACCCGGGCCACATGCATGCCAGGGGAGCGCGCTACCGCTTAAGCCACATCCCCAGCCCCAAATAATGGCATTTTCTGATAAATGGATGGAACTGGTGAATATCATCCTGAGTGAAATAAGCCAATTCCCAAAGACCAAAGGCCAAATGTTCTCTCTGATGTGTGAATGCTTACCCAAAACAAGGGAGGGTGGGGAGGGAAAGAATAGAACCCATTGAATTAGATCTAGAGGAATGAAGGGAAGGGGGAGGGGAATAGGAAGGAGAGTAGAATTAATCACATAACTTTCCTAGCCTTGTATTTGAATACACAACCAGGGTAATTCTGTGTCATGTACAACCAAAAGAATGGAATCCTAAATAGAATAAGTTATACTCTGTGTATGCACCTTTTGGCAAAATATAATCTACTGTCATGTATAATTACAAAGAACAAATAAAAGAAGGCAAATCTAAGAGGATGACCATATATCCCAGTTTTGTAGGCCATACCCAGTTTATGACTCATGCCCCATTTCCTACCTGATTGGGGCTTCTTTTCACTCCTAAAAGTGTCCCGTTTGGAGTGGCAAGTCATATGGTCACTCCCAAGTAACAGTGATATGAACTTCCGTGATTTGTCAGTAAGACAGAGTGTCCAAAGAATAGTTCTTGATAGTTGACTATAGACCTGAAGAAAGGGAGCAAGCTATGAAGGTACATAAGGGAAGGAGCATTCCAGGCAGGCAGAGCAGGAAGAACAAAGACATTAGGCAGGACGTGGGCAGCATCTTTCAAGACCAGGAAGAAGGCCTAGAGAGATGAAAGTAGGGGGTGAGGTTGGAGGGGATGGGTTGCAGGAAAAGAGTGTGTGGTACTCAGAAAGGGCCCCCTACAGGCCACGCTAAGCAGTTTGCCTTTTACTTTGGCTTATGAGGATTTTGAGCAGGGAATCATTTGACTTGACTTTATTAATCCATGTGGCTGCTTCATGGAAATCAGACAATTGAGAAGCCAAGGTAGAAACATATAAAGGAGGCTACTGGAATCCCAGGTAAAGGATGATGGGACAGGGTGGTAGTGACAAAGGCAGTAAAAATGGGAGCAAGAAAGGACAGATGATTGTGGTTTTCTTTTCTTTGTACTTTCCTGAATTTTTAAAATTTAGCAAAATTTAAATTTTTGGAAGGATAATAATGACAACAACTCCAAGAGGCATGAGAGTACAATCTAACAGAAGTTCGTGGATATTTGAAAAAGGTGATCCTCTTTATGTGGATTATCTGTTTTGAAAAGACAAGCAAGAATCATGTCTCCATTGATTAAAACAAGGAATGCAGAAGATGCAATTGCTTTGAGTGTTAGGACCCGTGAACTGAAATGCCATAAAACAAAGCTAGGCAGGTAGTAATCAGGCTATCGCCTGTACCTACAGGTTTAGGAGAGTGTTCTGGTTCTGGGATATAGTATTCAGGAATCAGTGACACAAAAGTTACATTTGAAGTTATGTGGGAATTACTCAAGAAAAGAGTGGACACAGAGAAAAGGAGATGCTTTGGAAGAAGAAAGTCCACATACTAGACAAATTCAAGCAGATCTGAGATGCCGAAGAGAATGCTCTTCTCAAAGACTCAGGATAAGACATACTTGAGGGGCCAACCTCCACATGTCATTCCATCATCTCACCTTGACTGACTCAGTGTAGATCTGAGAAAGATCTTTATTAAGTGTTGCAAGTCCTTATTCAAACAGAACTTCATGCACAAGTTCTTTTTTGTTATAAACCTCATGTAGAAATAAAATCCATCTGTGATGTCACTTTGGTATTAGTTTTATAATTTGTATAGTCTTCTAAGGTGTCTTCTTTTAAGAGTATTCTAAAAAGTCTTTTGAACACTATAGGCCATTTGGTTTATATAACAATGCCTGCTTTATAATAGATCTACCTTTCTGTGTTATTAAGTTTTCTCCAGTCCTCCTTAATAATATACTTGCCTTAAACAGCATCACCCTGAAGTAATATGATTCAGGTCAAGAAAGACTAAAGATATTACACCTTTCCAACTATAAGTGGAGAAATAAAACTCAGAGTTTCCTTAGGTTTTATCTGTTCCACTGCAATATAGGGACAAAATCATATATTGCTGCTTTTATGTATATAATCAAGTTTATCAAATATGATTTTTTCCTACCAAAATCTCCCTTTACTTTGACATTAATAGGTATTTAAAGGTCCTTTTTTTCCAGCCAACTTGTGAGTCACAGGACATGACAAGAAAAAAGGATGCCCTGCCCTCCTGCCCCCCCCCCAAAAAAATCCTGTCTTTCCACTATAAAATATATTTATGATACAAAGTGGTGATTACACAAAACAGTTTGAGCTCTTCCCATTCACTGGTGTTATTCCATATATACATCTGCAAAGCCTCAGTTCACATCTATCCACCCTCAGGAAGAAATTGACAAGGAAAATTTCTCATTTTCTTAATTCCAAGGTGACTGAAGCCCTAGAGACTCCTGTAACAAATATTCATGGACATTTAGAACTTACACTCTTAAGGAAATCAACAATTCATATATTTTAACACTCAAATAAACCTTGAGTGCCCTTCTAAACCTCTACAAGTAATAAAGATGTGATGATCAATTTTGCACATTTTCTCACTGGCATCTTACATGGGCTGTGAAAGTTTAATAAGGTTCTATTTCTGAAAATTATGCTATGTTGCTTTAGTTATTCTGATACTCAAGGATTTGGAAAGGTGAATCATTCATTCCGTTGCTTAGAGAGATATTTGCAGAGAAAAGGAATCTGAGTTCCCTTCCAAATCTAAAGGTTTCTTTCAAAATCTGGTTTGTTGAATACATTATTGCTTGCCAGGTGTCTGCTAAATAATGTCTTTTCTTTATAGGGGATAATTTCAAACTAGCACATTTGTAAGAAAGCATCCTTTGGATGAAGATAGGTTTTTTTGGTCAGTGAGTTAAATTTTTGATCAAGTGATGTTGTACTCATTTGGACACATATTGTTGATTTTTCCCAACTATAGAACTTTTCCTATTGTTTGACCAAAGAATGGAGTATCCACCTGTTTCTCTTGGCCTAAAAAAATACATATGTGGATTGCATGTACAGTATTAATATCATACTAAACTAAATGCATGGGCTAATTTTGAAGCATGACTTGCAGATGATCAGTATCACTTAAGAACTTGAGTGAAATGTGAATTCTTGCCCCCATCCCTGGACCTGGTAAACCGACATTTGGGAGAGGTTCTCAGAACAGAGTTAACAAACCCTCCATGTGATTCTGAAGAAGTTAAAGTTCGAGAAGCACTGCAAATTAGAAACACCTTGGGCAGTTTTAACAAGACAGAGGAAGAGCATGTCAGACAAATGAAATCAAAATATCTGAGGCTAGGGCCTGAGCACTTGTACATTTTTTAAACTCCTGGGTAATTCTAATGACAGGCAGCTTGGAGAGCAACTGCTCTAGACTTCCTGTCTTAAATGGGGAAATCACTCCCTAATTTAGACAAATATAACTTACTGATTTTGAAATTTTCTCGTTCTTTTTATTTAGGTGCTAGTTTTATCTGACTGATTAGTTGGAGGTGGGAACTCAAATATTATTCATGTTTCATCCCTGAAGGGCTTAGCACAACCCCATGCGCACTGACTTTAATAAGAACATACTTCAGTATCCCTTTCACAAAGAACCATCTTATTTGGTCATCAGAAAATCTCTGCAATAGGCAGATCCTTATCACTTCTTGCTTTAAACAGGGCTCACAGAAGTTAACTGACTTCCTCACAATCAATTACAGCAGGATCTGAATTGCCAACCCAGAGACCTTTCCACCTCTAAAGGTTCTTCCTTGTCTTCAACTTCTGTCTGGGATGCAATTTCTCCACAGTAGAGACACTTTCCACTTCCACTTCAACTGTCCTCTCCTATTCCAATTCCCTACCACTCTGGACCAGAATTTGTAACTTCCAAAAGGCATCTCTTGACATCATCATCCTCCTCTGCTTCAGTCACACCCTGTTACCCTGTAGAATCAGGAGGTACCATACACTTCCAATACTTGAAATACTGAGGATACAGAATACAGTATTCACTAGAATAGTTCTGAGAGGGAGAAAGTAGCATGTCTCCTGGGTTATTGATCTTTTCCATCAATAATTCTCAAAATAAAGAAAATCAAGTGGATATGACAGAAAGCAGTTTTTTTAAAAAAATGCATTGGCTATCATTTTAATCAGAACCTTCATATGGCTCAACACTTAGTGTCATGAAAATGTGAACCCAATGAAGTTGTAGCCTGGATAGCATGCAAATATATCCACATGCCGGCCATGCACCATCTGCAAGAAAGGCCTGCAAATAATCCTTCTTTTCCTTTCAAATCCAAACAATTATATTGTACACAAGTCATATTTACAGATGGATCATTGTACATACTCTCATTAGAGGCTTTTGAATGGTATTTCCTTTAACCCGGCAACTAAAGGTTTAATAGCGTTGTCCCCATTCCTCAGAGTATAGGTGGGCAATGTGTAATGTTTTAGGTTTGGGTCAGAACTGTATTCAGGAGGTAACCTCTACTCTTGGAAGGAATCACCATCTGTCTAGATTATCAGTTCTGCTAAAGAAGTCGCTCTGAAGGCATATTTTTATTTTTACTCCCAGAAGCTGTACAATTCAAAACTCAAACCTTGATAATCCAGATAGGGAATTTAGGAATCAAGAAACAGAATTATCTAGGATGACAGTGCATCCTGGCTCAGATGAGAAGCTCACATTACCATTCATGAGAGAGAGGAGGAGCCCATGAACACATCAGTGAAGATGTTGCTATGCTCCACTGTAATCTGAAGCTGGCTGGTATCAGAGAACTCTCTTTCTCAGGTCCAAGAAACCTGACATCTTTTCCCTGGTGGTTGGCAAATAAGCAAAGGAGACGAGCTACTAAGAAAACAGAAAAGGACATGGCAGTACAAATAAACGTCAAGATTTGCAACAGAAACCATAGGAAGCTGTTAACAGCATCATCTCCACATAAGGAGCACTGAGAAGGTGACATCAAGATTCTTCTTCATAATTAAAGTTTAGAGGTTACTAACACAAGATGTAGAATCAATAGCCTGAGTGCTAATTTGTGTGATCTTTGGTAATTTTCTTAACCTTTCTGTGCTTCAATATCTGTAAAGTGAGGTTTTTACTTCACATATTCTGTTGGTAAATGGATTGAAAGATACTTGGCACCTAACACAGTGACTATTTGCTACTATCGTTATTCTTTGATGCCACCTGTTAAACTAAGAAGAGTTCCAATGTAAAGCACACAGGAAAGAGTCTGAAAGTAGACCTTTTGGCTCTCTCCAGCCTTGACCTGTGCATCTGGTCATGGTAATGACAGCTTTCCCTTCAATAGCCCATGTCTTATCAGGTACAGTGGTGCATACCTGTAATCCCAGCAACTCGGGAGGCTGAGGCAGGAGGATTGCAAGTTTAAGGCCAACCTCAGTAACTTAGTGAGGCTATCAATAACTTAATGAGAACTTACCTCAAAATTAAAAAATAAAAGGGGCTGGGGATGGCTCAGTGGTAAAATGCCTCTGGTTTCAATCCCTGGTACCAAAAATTAAACAAATAAATAACTCATGCCTCCACTCTCCTCACCTTCCGTGACCATCCTCAAATATCTTAAGTTTTTTGCCTCCCTTATGCCTAGTAACCAAGTACCTTCAGGTCTAAATCTTCCACTTGTATAAGAACTTTATCCTATGGGATTATGCTATAAAATGAGTAGGTTTTGCTAATGTGAGACATAAAAATAATATTTAACTTACAAATCTATGGAAAATCAAGAGCTACTACATCTGAAGAAACTGTCAGCAGATAATCCATGTAAAAAGCTCTGCACAAAATAGGTGCTCAATAAAGAGCATATATTTTCATACTTTGTGTTGAATAACTTAAGCAAGGTTTTTCTTTAATTTTATTTATAGGTTAAATTAGATGAGTGTGAAATACTAATTTAATTCTTGGTATTTGAATAATTAAAGTAAGATTTGAGGAAGAATCCAATAAAATGTGTGAATATTGGTATCACCTTCAACTTACATGGATCTATACCCCATAAATAGAAAATAGTGAGGGAGATTTAAAAATAAGACTAAACTATTGAGTGGATATTTTAGCTGTATCTGGCCAAGCAGGATGAAAGGTTAACAAGAATCATTTAGATAATTAGGTTGACAGAAAAAAGGCCTCTCCCCAAATGTTGAGATATTTCAGGAAGATACAGAGTTGGTCCTCTGTATCTAACTGTTGCACATCTGCATATACAACCAACACAAGTTGAAAATATTTATAAAAAATTGTGTCTGTACTGAACCCATACAGATTTTTCCTTGTCATATTCCTTAAACAATGCAGTCTAACAACTTTTTACATAATGTTTACATTTAATTAGGTATCATAAGTAATCTAGAGGTGATTATTAAAGCATACAAGAAGATTAACATAGCTTATACACAAATACTACCTCATTTTATATGGGGAACCTGAACATGTGTGGATATTGGTTTCAGAGGGGGTCCTAGAACCAATCCCTCAGAGACCCCAAGAGATGGTTGTATTCATTCATTGATTCAGTTCCATAGTTTGTGTATAGATAGATACCTATAGCCTATTTCTTTGAGATTCCACAAATATTTAAATGGCTGCTTAGTTACACCATAGTCTTTAAAAAGCAATTAAATCATTTGGTTAAAGGCAGATCAAGAGAGGGTAAATCTAAGACAAAGTATCTTTTATGGACATTCAGGACTTGAAGAATATTACTGCTTTTGGATCCACCTTCAGAACAAACCCAAATCTTATGGCCTCTAAGATTTAAGGAAAACAATTTCATTCTTTCCTTCTTTGCAGGTACTATGTTGGGATATTTATCAGAATAAACTGACAAATTTCTAAGGTCTTTCACAATAAAGTCTGTTTTATTCAAAAGTCCACTTCCCATTATTATCCTGCACTCAGTTATGACCATGTACAAAATAAACTGGAGAACTGAAGCTGCCATCCAACCACTTCAGACCCAAAGCTCCTGCCTTCATCCAAAATGTCTGCATACTTGCACCCTAAATTATACTAATACTGTCCAAATTCTATGCTACATTTCACCTTGCACATATAGACCAAGAGACCTACATCAATTAAGGGCTTATGTTAGATTATCACTTATTCTGTTTCCCATGCGTCATAATGAAGATCAAGGCGTTGAATGATAAAATTTCTTAAACTCATTGACATGGCAAGATGAATTCCATTCTGGTCATTAAAAATTTGGTGTTTTTTTCGAAACTCATGAAAATTGATCCAGGTCTGTGCAATTCTTAAAGTTTTGTCTAAGTCTAAATTATTTTTTAAAGTAGAATTACTTACATTTCAAGATGCAAAGGATCAAAGTAAGTCATATGCATGTATGAAAATGTCACAAAAAAACCATTATATTGTATATAATTAGTATGTACTAATAACAGTAATTTACAAAAAGCTGATGGAAATTTTTGAAATACTATACATTCTCTACATTATCTTTTTTTTATTTTATTCATTTATTTATATGCAGTGCTGAGGATCAAACCCAGTGCCTCATACATGTTAGGGAAGCGCTCTACCACTGAGCCACAACCCCAGCTCCCCTTTACATTATCTTTTGATCCATAATTTTATTCCTATAGTCACTATCTTAGTTCAGACCCTAATTTTTTCTTATCATGTCTATTGTGATGGTCTTTTAACTAGTCCCAACATCTGTAAGTTTACACCTTTCCATTCTCTCATCCACACTTCCCCCACATTTTCAAACATAAACTTCAGTATGACACTCTCAAGTGTTTCAGTGACACTTCACCACTGCAGTCTGCATTGCTCATAAGATAAAGTCCCAGTTCCACTGCATTTCTGCAAATGCTTCAGGGCCTGCCAGGCCTTTGGCCACTTCCTGAGGCTCATTTCTCACTGCTTATGCATTAGCAGCCAAGCATGCACTTCCAGTTGGGACATGCATTTCACACTTCTGTGCTTTGGCTGATGTTTCTTTTACGGGGTTCATAGATGAATACCTCACCAACTTTAACACAATCAAGTAACACTTTCTTTGTTATTTTCCCTGATGTCCATCCACTTCCAAAAATATGAATTGATCAGGACATCTTTGGTGTCCAGAAACTATGGAGTTCCGTTTGTTGAAATTCTATCCAATCTTCAAAGCCAATCTTAAATGCCTTTTCTCCCTAAATCGGATAACCACATGATTTATCTTCCAAAATAGAATGCTTTTGAGAATGGAAGGGACCCTACTAATAGCTATTCCCAGGATAACAAATGTAAACTGCAAATGTCCAGGCAAGCCAGGAACTATGCTTACCCAATCCACAAAGGCCCTGTCTAATGAGCAAAGCTTAACATGACTCCTTCCACCTTACACTTCTCTGATGCCAGTGCATCCTTGTAATAAACTCAGATATCTGTCTTTTCCCTACTGATAAATTATAATCTTCGTAAGAGAAAGAATTATACTTTGTCTTTATATTCTCTGCTTCACATATACAAAGTAATAAATGCTTTTTAACTTAAAACAATTCATAAGCATGGTGTTTTCTATGTCAATCTGAAGAAAATATCTTTTAAATGACAGAACTTGTGAACTTCAATTAGCATCATATCACAACTGAACTAATCAAACTGTACCAACCATGGCTTGAAATGCTAGGAACTGACTTTACCCATTCAAATTTACAGAAAAGTTTTCTTCTTTCTGCATTGAATTTCCGATATGTCTTAATGATGAAGAGCAGAGATCTAAACTTTTTATTTTTCCTAAACAAAGTCACCTTGAGGGAACTATCTCTTAAAACTTTCAGCTTATTTAAAAATAAAAATTTGCTTCCTTTTGTTTTGAGAAGTATTATTCTATTCAATTAATTTGCTACTGTATTGGACTATTGAGAAACTCAAGAAACATCTAATGAAATGTGTTAGTCCTCTGAATGATCTAATGGGGTATCTAAAGTCTAATGGGGAGTATCATGCCCATTAGATGTTTGTACCATGTGTCTCAGAATCTAGACAGTCAAATGGCTTTGGGGGAAATGATGGAGGCAAACCAATATTGGACAACAATGTTTTCTTATTAGATGCTGCCTCCAATGTGGAAAATTATCCATTAGAGAGTCAAATCTATTGTCAGTGGACCAGAAATCCAGACTCAAGGAAGTATTACTTCCAATAACTTAGATTTGGGCTCTGTTAGTAATCATAAGTTTGCCCAGGGAAGAAACAATTCTACTTCTTAGCCTCAGCCAGTTTGTCAAGTCTTAAATACCTCATACTGTTTTCTGAAACAGAGTTTAGTTTAGTTATATACCTAGATAATACTACAAGATGACTTTCATACTATGGCAGACATCCTTGAGAAGCCCTTAAAATTACTATAAAAACATATAATTGAGTAGATTACCTAGCAAATTTCTTCCAGAATGATTCTGACAAAAATGCATACTTCTCTTCCTACAAACTGAAAAACACAACAAACACAATATCAAAGTAATAACACTCCAGACCATTCCCAACTGCCAACCTTCTTAAGCAACTGATACAGCTTATTGTTCATTGATGGACAAGTCTGTCTTCATTCACCTCTATCATCTGCCTAGTGAAAGGGAATTTATGGAGGCTTATAAAAATAATGCAATGAAATGAGATTTTTAAAAGGTATATTTAAAAATCAAAACTAAGAAACTGGAATAGTATAATAAGATAAAATGAGGATTCAAGTTAGACACAGAGATGTATACCATAAGTTCCTCTATAATTACCAAAGGTGGCCTGTAAATTTGAACTATAATCTCCTAGCAGTCAAGGCAAAGAGAAATTTTTTAGAGTTAATGATTTAAAAAATTGTAATTTTTCAGAAGCTCAGATTTCTAAGGTCTGAAGGGAAAAAATCTTCCAAAGGACCGTCATTAAATCAAGGAGATTCTGTGCTGGGCTTGGATCTTTCATTCTTACATCTAGTGAGTGAAAAGTGAATGAGTTTTAATAATATAATAAGCATCTATGAATCTACCACAAATGACAAGAGCTAGGACCTTGACATCAACTGACCCCAATTCCATGGTACCTACCCAACCCAATTCAGTTTTCTTCCTCCAAAAGTAATCAACAACCTGCAACACATGCTTCCTAGTTACCTTGGTGCTCTTTTTTCATATGTGCATAGCATTTGTATGTACTCCTAATATTTTATTTTCTCTTATTTTAGTTGCTTTCAACTTTACAAAAATAAGTATAATCTTACATGTAGTTTTTTCCACTTACTTTATTACTTAATATTGTGTTGCTGAAAGTCATCTATATTATTGTATGTTGCTATAATTCATTTGTTTTGATAGTCTTGTAACCTTCCATGTGTGACTATAATACAGTTTTCTCATTTATTCCCTCTTTGGTAGATGGTTGAGTTATTGGCAGGGAGGGGTTGCTATTGTGAATAGTGCTCCTGTGAATAGAGTGTACATGTCTCCTGCTCAAAATGTGCAGGCAACTCACTTGGTTATTCTTCAAAGAGTGAAATTTCTGGATCAGCATTATAGATCATATTAAATATTCCCTTAATAAACATGACCACTTGCTTATAAGTACTTCATAAAGGGTTGAATTTCATATGGTGCAGAAAGAGCAGGACATCAAAGTATAATTCATATAAAGCTATTCACTGTTCCTGATAATGTATCTTGATCCAGGGTAACAGTCATAAAGAGAAATAGATCAATTGCTTATACCACCATGAATATTATTCTTCTAAGTGAGCTTCAGGAAAGAGCTGAGCAGCAGAAATATCAAGATTAAATTTTCTGTTAGAAACCTAAAAAGCAGCTTGACTATGTGGTTAATTAAGAATAAGAGAAATTATTTGCATTTATTCCTAAAATAAACAATGTTTCAGGTCATTATCCATTACACCTTGAAGGCTCTCTCTTTTTCAATGTCTTCTAAATTTTCCCAATGGCACAAATTAGAAAAACTCAGTCAGGTGCTGAAGCATCTTCCACATTTCTTCTTAGCATATTGAACTTAGCAAAGACAGTGTAGGCCTTCATGGTGAACCACAGCAGACCTCTATGAGGTAATGAAGTTCATTGGCCTAGGGTAGAATTAGAATTAGGAACCAGACAGAAAATCAGCTAAAGTTGAAGAGAGAGGCAGAAGCAAGATCATTGGGCATCCCAGCCTAAAGCTTATTTTGTGTTTACTGAGCCCTTCTACTTTTAATGGTGTCGTTCTCTGATGTCTGACTTCAACTTTTTTTCTCAAAGGCCTGGTGTTATCTCCAATAAGAGGTAAATGCTTCTGATTAGGTCCTGCCTGGCACCCTCCTTTTCCAGCTTATTTATCTTAGCAGGTGGCACCAACAAAACAAGCACCGAGTATCAGGAGATAATTGAGTCCTCATGAAACTATACGATGAAGATGTGTTACTGAAAAAGTAGTAGAGCCTACTTTATTTTTTTAAACTCAAGTCTTGAGTTTTTTTTTAAGTCTTCAGTGGGAATAATGTGATGTTTATTAGACTCTAATATCTATTAACCCCTGGAAGATTACTCAGTTTGCATTGGAAGTAGCAGAAGTATTCCCCAGCTTTTCATTTGTTGAATGTGTACAGCTTGCTTGACATTAGAAGAATAAACAACTTGAGAAATTTGTCTTCTCTTTGCATGCCCAGATTCAGCCACCAAGCAGAACCTTCAAAATCAAAATAGTAACTCCCGTCTTCTCCTTCCCAAATCACACATACACCAAGAAACCAATGAAATGAGAGCAAAGGTAAAGCTTATGTAAGCAGAATAAAGTCAATGCTCTCCGCATTGTAAAGGAAGAACTACAGAGTCAATAGGACAAATTTAGAAAATGGAACCATTTTCTACATTCTTCTGAGTTTCTATACTGTGACTATTATTTTAGTAGAAGCATTATAATCTGCAAATAGCTAACAGCACAAATGCATAAAATAAAAACTCAGTTGAGCGTGGTTCCTTTATATTACTCACAATATCCCATCCCTAATCTCCATGGCCAATGGAGACTGGTGTAGGAGTTCACAGTATTATGTCTCCATCTGAGGGATATTGCTACAGAAGATAAAATTTAAAGATAGGATAAAAAGTGTCAAACAATATAAATATTATCTCTTTGTAGATGACCAGTAATCTTCCTAAATATGAAAGGGATTTCCCAAAGTATACAGCAAATATCAGACACAGTGCCAATGACAATAAGCAAATCACTATGTATTCGGGATATATACAAAATCATGATATTCCCAGAGGCACTTAGGTGTCAGCCTGAAAAATAACACACAAATATAAGGGAAATTTGAGTATCTGACACATATACCTATTCCTTTATATTCTGCCAAAGTTAAACTTGTGAAAAGTTTGGAGAAAATATAAAATGATGAATTGAAAAAATTACCTGAATAATTCATGACTTAAAAATACATATTTGCCTGCAATAGCTACATAATTCCAGTAATTGGAGAGGATTTTCTTTTTGGCTTGAATTATCTGCATAAAGGCCTCAGTACTCTCTAATGTGCATTGGTAGACTCAGCTTTCTTATAGTAAGATTATGTATTTCCTTAATTGGAAGGAAGTATGGCCTGGTATATTCTCATTCTGGTCTATGATGATTTCACTCCCAAGTCCTTGGTGGCCCTAACTCTACCTATAATGTTTCCAAGTCCTTGTCTCTCTTGTCCCATCTGTATTTGTGTATATGAGACACAGTATCAGAGCTGTCCTCTGAACACTGATATACCTAGTATAGTTTTATATGACCCACATACCTTGAGTTTGTTTAAAACATCAAAAAAATAATTAATTTGCATGTAATTGTTAAAAGACAAACAGAGTCATATAAAATATTAAGGAGTTTATTTGCGCAAATGGAAGTTAATGAATTGGATAGCACCAGACCACAAGCAGTTCAAAAAGGCTCTCATAGGATGAATGCAGAAGTAAGGGAAAGAATTCATCACAATAGAAAGTCCCTACTTGGAGATGAGTTGACTGTTCCTGATTGGCCTAGAAAATGATTCACTGCATTTGCTTATGTAGGAACCCAGGGCACTAGAACGGCCTCAGTCTAATGGCCTCATTACATTAGCAAATTGAAACAAAGCAACTTCCCAGGAAAACCTAAGAGGGAGGAAGACAACTCGAGAGAGGCATAAATAGAAATCAGGGGCTGAATTTATAACTGGAAGACCCTGGAAATGAGTGCTCCATGGGGCAGCTAAGAATTGAAGGACGGGACAGATGACTCTACTGTACAGCCTACCTGGAAATTATCAGAGAAAAATGATCTATTTTTAATGCAGTATCTCAAGGGAAAATAAGTTTTATATTTTAACGTAAATTAATCAGAAAACTTCATCCTTATGTATATATGCTGGTGTATACACACACACACACACACACACACACATATACAAAAATAGATGTAATTTGGCAGTCACTACTGAATGGTCAGTTCTTATGAAAGTATTCAGAACATACTTGATTATAAATTGATGAAGTGCTTATAATAACATCTTCTGAAGTCCTTTATAATAAAAACCAAGGGCTGGGGTTGTGGCTCAGCGGCAGAGCGCTCGCTTAGCACATTCGAGGCCCGGGGTTCCATCCTCAGCACCACATAAAAATAAAATAAAGGTACTGTGTCCAACTACAACTAAAAAATAAAATATAAAAAAAAAGAAACTAAAAAATCTTGTAAGTAATAGTGTTTACTTAAATGTCTGAAGTTTGAGTTAATCAGCTGGAATACAAATGCTGAAGGCATCAATAACAAGGCATTACATGCTCTTTGGTGCTACTGATGTTTTGTAATTTCAAGAACTCTGAGGTAGCTTTGTGTCTATTGATTACTCAGAACTCTGGAAATTTTAGTCAGGTTAAATAGGGAAGTTGAAATCAGGGACGTTAACCCAATCACCCTTTATATTCTTAATAGCTACTAACTCATGATTTTATATTTCATTTTCTTTCTAAAACTTGACATAAATGTTTTTTAATATTTATTATCATACAAGAGTTCACACAATTACCACCTATTATCTTATGACTACTACAAGTATCACCAACATAATTGATGCTAACAGAATAAAATGATTCATGTACTGAGATGAATATTATTACCCATGAACTGGCATAAGAATAACACAGTTGCTACCTTTACATGCTATCTTGAAAGTCCATGTTTTTCTTTCTACTCCAAACAATACTTCTTAGCATCTTAAGTCTCAACACTTGAAATCTAAATATAACATATGTCTGTCTTAAGCCTTCAGTAGTCATATCAAAGAAACAGGTCACATTTTGCAGAGTGTATGTGTAGATATAAACAATTGCTGAAACAGCAAGTTTATACTTTCTCATACACACCAACAGAGTTTGAACTTGAGTATTTTGTGGGTTTAAAGACACATTTTGCCAGGCCTAATAGACTACTTTTTAATTACATTGAATCAAATTATTTTCCCGGGGACTTAAACTGTCACGATAAAGCAGATAAAAATCCAAATTTTACACAGGAAAGGTAAATCTTGTATTGCTAATGACTAAAAAAATATGGAATAAATTTAAATATGGTTCTTATTCTTATAGTCTAGTACTCTGGCTTAAAACTGTAAAGTCCATATACTGTGTCCTCAGAGGTCATTCAGGACACATGCTATATATACAAAGATGCTTAGTCGCCATGGGTTACCACTGACTTTCACTCATCCTTTAGTTGTTGCTAAGTAATAAGATACCATGTATTCAGGCATAAACAGCATGTATTTGTCATCTATATTTGTAACTATTTATACATTATATTAAATTATTTCACTATCTAAAGTTCACACACACAAAAAAGATACTCAAATGTACAAAATGCAAGTATGAATCTAATACTAAATTCTATGACAGAAACTTTTATAAACTCTCTTCACATTTACCAATTCAGAAGGAAGAATCATATTCTAGTCATGTTAGGGGTCACCTTGTCCATCTATATTAAAATTCTAATTTGCTCTGGGCCTATGAGCCTGTGGACCTAAGCAGTAGATGAAATAATTCTCAGTAAAATAATTTCATTTAAAAGACATTATTCTTTCTAGGCCTATGCTCATGAGTACTTTGAAAAGGGGCTGTGTCCCTGTGGTGGTCATTAGAGCTATTCACACATCCTGTTTTCCCTTACTTGGGGCATACGATGGCACAGCTCTTGACTGCTACTTTGAAGTTAGACATAGCCAGGTTGATGTCCTTTGGCCAACAAAATGTGGCAAAAAATTACATGTATCCCCCTCCATAGAAGTTTTCAGAGGCAGTATCTAATTCACCAAGTTCTTTTTCTACTACCTTTTTAAATATGGAAGCAAAATGTGTAGTGAGATAAGGGCTCCAAGTGACTTCAATGAATCACTGCAGTGACTCACAATAGACATTTAGCATAAATAAATATTTACCAGAAACAAACGGTTGTAGTGGGAAAGCACTGAAAGTTGGCAGCTGTTTGTTACTTCAGCAAACTTAACTTTTCCTGACTTAGTATAGTTTCTTAATGGTCCCAGAAACTAGACTTTCATTCACAAAGCAAGCATAAATCATCTATTTAGGGACCTTAAAAAAACAAAAAACAGTAAACCACAAACATGGCATTAAAAAGCTGGTCAGTGCAGAGTGTTATAGATTAACTTTGGCAATTATTAGAGACAGTCTCAAGCAATTAGTCCACATCATCACACTCTGAAATATCCAAGCCTAATGAATACTCATGCCCTAAATAAAATTAAACATACAATACTTGTCCATTCAATACTTAGAAATGTTAATTTGATATGACTTTTGACAATAACAGCAAGACATGCAAAAAAATAGCAAAGGTGCACCAAGGCAGAAATTAGAAAATGACATTAAAAGAATCTAAATTATTTTAAAACAACAAAATCTTGTTTATGCCTTTTTAAAAACAGAGGATTTGTTTTTTCAAATAACAACTTCCTCTTCCAAATAAAACCATGGCTTGACTCCCATAAGAGAGGATCAATGTGTATCCAAAACAAAATTAAAGTGTATGTGTGGATTTACCCAGATGTGAAATCCCAGGCTTTACTAGAGAGAGTAGGAACTCACTGAGAGAGAACAATGTATACTTCCTAAGGACCCAGTAAAATATCAACCCACAGGCATCAATATTAACTGCCAATCAGATCTGAAACGTGATCAGGTAGCCTTACACAATTCTAATGCACAGTTCCCTGGAGGCAGAGGAGCAGAGCAGCAGCTCACCGAGGTAGATCACCAGGTTCAGTAACAATGCTTGCTGCAAGGATGAGTCATACCAAAACTCTCTTCATTATGGACTCAGGGCAAGCATGTCCCTTAGCTGGCTTTTCAGCAGCATGGTAATGAGTCGAGCTCTAATGAGGTCATACACTAAAACCACTGGGCTGTGTTTTCCCTTTGGCAAGCTCTCCAATAAGTTTGCATTTAGGGAAGTGTTGATTTTAAGACCATGTGTACATGACCATAGAGATACTCCAGATGGATTTAATCTTTTTATATGCCTTTAGTTTTACTAAGTGTGTTAAAACCATTGAACTCTATTGTCATAATTAGATGTGTGCATATAGCAGGTCTTCTCCTTGTCTGATTGGAAGAAATCTGCATAGAGGACTAAAAAAAAATTAAACCCTAAAGGATTTCTAAAATTAAAAGTATTTGTCTAGTACGCACAGGTTCTGGGTTTTACCCCAAAGACTGCAATAATAATAATAATAATGAGGAGGAGGAGGAGAAGAAAAAGTAAGTGTATTCCAATTTGTATGGATAGCAATATATCTATTCTATGGTTATAAATTTCTAGGATCAAGACTGTTTTTAATTCTTGATCAGGATTCTCTGATTCGTATTTTCAACACTAAAGATCTGAGTCTTCCTCCACAACCTCACTTGCTCTCCCCACTCAAAAATGATTTAACACCCTCATTTTCAGAGCCTTTTGTAATCAACAGTACCTAAAGTAAAATATTCTATTAACCACTCTGAGCAGAATTCTCAGGTGTCACACCATCAAGCCCTGGAGAATCAAGAGGACCCTGTGTGAGGTGGCTTCCCTATGAAGTCACAGAAAGCATTTTAGACCAGTTTGGAACATCACTACTTCACGAGTCTTATGTACAAGGAGCAAAATATGTCTCTTTCCATATATGCCTTTACAAAAAAATAATAAAGTTGAATTTATGAAATTCTTATGAAATACATTAATGCTAGGGCAAAACCTTGCTGTGATAATATAATATTTGAGGTGAAAACATTTATTTTCTGAATCATTCATGAATTTGCCTTATTTCATCATTTTTCTTTGAAAGGATTATCATTACCTTAGCTTGCCAAATGATCATCCATCATTTACTGCCACTCAATAATTTTTTTAAAATTATGTGAAAATTCTTCCAGGATGTGCAAAAATCTTGGCATAGATTGTGGTTTTGTTGGACACCCTTGATAATGGTGTAGACAAATTCATATATCTGTTAGGCCATTCCATTTCCCAAGGAGGGATTTTATAATTCATCTATAACTTTACCAGAAGATGAGATATTAATAATAAAAAAGAGCACCAAAAAACTAAGCCATCTGATGATTTTCATATAAGAACACAATTTTTAAAATACCATTGTAGTATCTATCCATGCAGAATGAAAGACAAATGAAGCATACCTGTATGACTCTGAGCTGGTCATCTGAGCATTCTGTACGTGTTTGTTCTTCTGTAGAATACATTAGGCTTTATTAATACATTTTATCATTACAAGAATACAATAAACCTTCAAATGTATAAATATAAGTAAGTAAATATGTATACATAAATAATATGCACAGTTTTAGGTAAAGTATTCTGAGTTTGACAATAGTTATCAACTTGAAAATGCTCAAATTATTTAATTTAATAGTTGCACAATTAGAAAACCTATCTTAAGGAAATAATCAGAAGTAATCTAAAGAGTTATTCATAAGAATGCATACTGCACCTCACCTTTCATTCAAAGAAAATAGAAAACCTAAAGAATTGTAAGAGTTCATAACATACAACTATTTAAAGTTTTCAAAATTGTTCATGACTTGAGGGACAGACACATTCTTACATTTAAAAGGAAAAAAAATTACACATACAGTATGATCTCAATATTGAAATGTATGTGCATAAATAATGCATAAAGCAAAGAAAACTAAAAGAAAAGAGAAACACACTAATCTTTTTTATTTCTGATTTTTACTTTGTTATGCTTTTATCATTTTAAATGTCCTAAAATAATCAAGTATGATTTTTTAATTTAAAAAGAGAATAAGTGTTATTTTCAAATACATCTTTATCCAAAAGAACACTGAGGTAAAATGAATATGTGTCATTTAAATTTGTTACATAATAGCACCAGGCTGTCTACCTGAGTTGCTCTAACTTTACTCTTGGCACCCAGTTTAAGTTCCTCTCCTGGGAAACACTAGGTGAGCCCACATGACCACACCCAGCAGGAGATATGAATCTCTTCCCCAAGGCACCCTCCTGCATTCTGGGCCCCACTGCGCATGCCCTGAACAATTCTAGTATTTGGACATTAGCATATTGACTCTGGCCCATATTAGGGATAATTGAAGAAACTGTCTTATGAAACAACTTCCCATACTTATTGGTTGCTAGAAACATTAGCACTTAGTCTGTGACTCAATTTTGTCCAAAAAAAAAAAAAAAAAACCCACAAGGCCCATGCTTCCTGTGTGATTCCAGGCATTCTCTTTCCCCTCTGCCTCTCTCTCACTTCTAAAAAGCTGTTTTTTCTTAGCGTTTGACTGTATCCTTGTAAATCTCTTTTGAATCCAGTCACGTTACATATAGGTTAGCTAAACAATGAAACAACTTGGATTTATTTTTGTACTGCTACTTTCTATATTATTATACTATAACTTTATATTTTCTATGTTAGAATCAATGTTGCTTGATTGCTGAATTTATTTAATTTTCTTTGTGGAGACAAAATATTTCTACTTTGCATATATATTTTAACACATCTAAATGATTGCTGGGAGAGGGCTGTTTATTTTTTTCTCCAGATGGTTGGTGACTTATCAAGAGGGTCATCATGTGGATGCCACTGTTTTCTACCACATCATAAAATGATTAGGTAGAAATTTTAATGTATTCTAATGACCAAAATCCTAATTTACAACATCCACCAGGTTTTAAAATATTCAGACATCTGTTCCAGTTACACCGCAATGGCAAAGATACATTTCTTTCCTATTTGACAACCACTACAAATATATCAGTTATTTACAAGCTTGTTGTCCCATCTATCAGGGTTACTCAGAACAGACAGCATTTAGTGACTAAGTAAGGCATGGCAAAGAATGATAAAAAAGAAAAATGATTCCAGCCATAGTTATGTTAATTCAAGAATGTCAAATGCAAAATGTTAAATCTCCCATCAAGCAAGCATTTCCCAAAAGGAAGCCTGACCCCCATTTCAAAACGTCCTCAATAAATACCATTAGTACAGTGGAAGCAATCCTTGTGCTGGGCTTTATATGTGTGTGTGTGTGTGTGTGTGTGTGTGTATCTATATATAGTAGAATCCATATCGAAGTCTCAAATTAAACTGGGACCTACAAATCTCAACAGACCAGCCCACTGTAAAATTAAATGGAAAATGGCAATAAGGAGAAGAAGGTATTTTAACCAAGCATTAATTACATTAATTTAGGTCCTCTGACAGATTTTCCAAGGCACATTTTTATATCTTTGTTTTAGGTATGGGGGGATGTTTGTTTGTTTGTCTGTTGTTATGTTTTTCATTTTCTTCACACTGTATCATATATCTCCCCTCCAAAGCACAAGTGGAGTGGCAAAGAGAATGGCATCAGACATGACTTCTTAAAGCACTTCCCTTTTAAAGAAGGCCTCTCCTGGATATTTATGGATAAATGCAATTCTGCTTTCCCCTGGGTATTCCTCCAATGATTAAATAAAATATAGTAAAGATATTTTGGGGTATACAGAAACCATGTATAAGGAAATACCTGTAGAACAAGAACAAAAAAAAAAATAGGCGCAATAATTCTCCATTTAGGAAGCTCATAGAGAGTATCAGCACCTCAGTCCTTAGGAAGACTCTGGTCTGAAAATCCTGTTGGGTTTCATGTATGTATAATTTGTCAAAACACACTGTACAGTCATGCTTATCTAAAAATAACAATTTTTTTTTAAAAAAAGAATAATTGTAATATTTTCCATAACAAAAATGGAAATCTTATTGGCAGTATGCAACTGGTATACCTGACAACCTAAAGTCAAAGTTTGGAAGAACAAATGGGCTTGAAAGATTGAAGCAGGTCCTCTAGGACCACATGAGCAGGGATCTCAATCAAGAAAGACACAATCTTTTACATTCCAATATTAATGGAGTAACTAAGGCACTACTACTGTTTACCCCAGGAACTCCATTATGCCCCAGGATTCCAATATTTTGTGAAATATGGTTACCACCCCCAGAAAAAGCAGATAAATGAGATAAGAATCAGCTCCCATTTATTAGGACTTACTCTGTGCCAGGCACTGAGCTGGTGCTTTCTGCACCTTTTCTCATGTGCTCCTTACCACAGCCCAATTTGACCAGGCCCTAAGCATAAGGCTAACTCCAGGGCTAATCCCTTATCCACTTCCACAGGGCAACCCATGGAAGTAATTACCATTATTTGCCCACTTACACTCAGGAAATTGAGGTTCAGGGAAACTAAGGAATAAAAAAGCAAGACAGCTAGTGAATGGCAAAACCAGGCCTCATAACTACACTTTTTTTGAATTGCAATTTTAACCATCTCTAAAATAGTATCAAGGTACAAGAACAATAATTAATTAGAGAAGTAATACAAATGTCCAATGAATCTATGATTAAAAAAATTTAACTTCTCTGGTAATGAAAGAAGACAAATTAAAATGTGATAATAATTGTTAATCAAATTGGGAACATTTTATTTCCATGAATATTCGTTGAGAAAGTGATAGGCACTCACCTTCTGCTGGTAGAAGCATAAAGTAACCACTTTCTACAACACAATTTTACAATATGAATTAGTTTGAGAAAATGAATATGTAAAGCTAACAATTCAACTTCTGAGTGTTAAGATCAGGATATAAAAATGAGTCCGAATATTTTTCACGTATTCGTTTATTCATGAACACAATTGACAAACATTTGCCAGGCACTTGGGCTAAAATGATGAACAAAATATAATTGTTCCTCATTGAACACATAGTCATCAATATTATTCACATAATAGCCAAAAAACTGGAACTAGTAGGAGTTGAATAAATAAACTATGGCACAACCATAAAGTGGAAATAATTGTAACCATAAATGGAATATTATGCAGAAGAAAAATGTTTAAGGTAAGGGTAAAGGTTCATGAGATTTTATGCAAAAGTAGATTATAAAATAAAATGATATAAAACAGAATGCATGTTCAGCAATACAAATTTCATACATTTTAAATTGTATTTATTTGCTCACTCAACAAGCGTTTACTGAAAACCTATTTCATAGCAAGCCCTAGAGAAACAGCTATAATTAAACAGTAAAGGCTTTGCGCTCAGAGGGCTTACTTTCTACTTGGAAGAAATAAGACAATGAACAATGACAAATACAGAATACATGATATGGCACTGAGTATGGAGTAAGTGGAACAAAATAAGTTGGCCAGAGAAGGACACACTGATAAGGTAATCCTTGAGCAAAGATCTAAAGAGGATGAAGGAGTGAGCCCTGAGGAAATCTGAGATAAGAACTTTCCAAGCAGGGGGAAGAGGAAGTACAAATGCCCCGAGACAAGAATGGGCTTGTGTTCTAGGAAGAAGAGAGTAAATTAGGAGGAGAGTCATAGCATGTAGATGCTTAATAGTCACAGAAGAGAATTTGAACTAAATTTTGAGTTAGATGGAAAGCCATGGCAGGATTTGGATCAAAGGAGTGTCAAGATGCAATATGTATTTTTAAAAGAACACCAATTTTTTTTATGGAGGATAAACTTTAAGGATAGCAAAAGCAAGATGTTAGACTAGCTGGTGGAGGTGAACCCAACACTGGAGTTGAGCCAACGTTGACTGAAATGGGGAAACCAGAAGAGGAGAAATTTTAGAGTAACAAATGGAAGGAAAAGTCAAATGTTCCTCTAGTGACATGGAGCTGCCTTTATGAAAACATGACTTTCAGGTCTCCAACCATGGTGTGTGTAGCTGCTGAACCATGCACTTACTCAGGCTACAGTGTCCCCAGGCTGCTCCCAGGGGATGTCTCCTAGGGATACTAAGTCAAGCTGTTCAGGAAAGCTGTGGAACTCCTCTGATGGTGAGTTTGGCTGGAAGACTTCACATTAACCTTGCTGACAATTTCTTAGAACTGCACCAGAGTCTCAGACTTCCTACCCAAGTTTCCTTCCTTCCCTCTCTCTCTTCCCAGTGTGGAAGAGCCTGCATCCCCAGGAGACAGCTCCCCCAGCCTTCTCCATGTTCCTCACTCTTCTCCAGCTCTCTCCTCAGTCTTCTTACAGGCATTTTCCCTAATAAATGAACCTGTCTTCTCAACTTGGTAACTGCTTCTCAGTAAACTCAAACTCACATCCATGCTGATTTTTGCCATGTCAATGCACATCTACAAGATGTCCAGGAGGCAGTCAAGAGTTTAGGTTCAGATATAAAACAGGAGGCGTCAGCACACAGATGGTATCTGTAGACATAGGCTGGATGAGCTTGCTCTATTCACACCTGCGTTTCCTTTAGTGCCCAGATCTTAGCTGCCCATCCACAGATAACTCTAGTATGTGACTTCATGATATAATATATTCCATGATGGATGCCCTGTTGGTAAGGGCTAACCCTGTAATAATGCCTGCACTTTAATTTGGGTGGCCTGGGGGTGAATCCAGAGGATCAACCTGTCTTGGTTGAACTTTAAGTCTCATAGCAATTGAGTGAGGGAAATCAAGCTGAGCTTTCTCTGTGTCCATTCTGAGTCCAACCACTGTCACTGGAATGAAATCAAACTGCTAGTGTCATTCTTTGTTTTTTTTTTTTTTATTCCCTCTCAAATTCTGACTGTCCAGTCTAGGACATCCCTTCAACTTCTCATCTTACTTTTCATTTTCCTTCAATGATATCTATTTTATTCTTAGAAGAAGTTTTGTACAAATTTCACTCACTACACTCAGGAATATGTAGTTAAGTTCCCTAAATCTCCCTTTCACATAAAATAAAGATATGAAATTCCCAATTTAACTCAAACAAGTCCTAAAAGAGTGTATTAGTTAAGGAACGTGAAACATGCAGAAAAACTGAAAAATATGGTCAATAACAATATGAGTGAACAGTAGCAGTTGCACAAGATAAAAAGAAATGTGACTGAATAGTTATTTATACAAAAGTAATAGCCACTTTTTTCCTTATTTTCATCCAACATATACAGCAACAACTGTTCCCTGCATTTAAAATATCCTCTCATTCCTGTCAGTTATGCTCAACTCTTATGTATTTTTCTAATGTAAGTGTATAGTTATTTCCTTCCTTTTCACATATACACAACAGAGATAAACATTATGAGTTAAACTAGACATAAAATTTACTAAAACCACGTTAAATAAAGTTAGGGAAAATCATGTCTATATTCTCTTGGCTAGTGAAGAAACATTATTCATCTCTGAGTGGTATCTTCTTCTATCATATGATCTGGAAAGCATTAGTAGTCTTATGGAAGCAATGAAACCGAAGATTTAAGATTCAGCTGCTCTCAAAATTCATAGTCTTCATGCTAAACTAACATTTTAAAAAAGGTCCATGATACCACGCCTGAGCCAACCATGCCACTGCAATTGGCCCCTGAATCAGTCTATGTACTAAAAAGAGTTTAGAAAGGTAATCTGAACCTTTCTATTACACCAAAGAGCCTTGAGGAATTCTTAGAGTCAGCCTAATTTTATTGTGAAACCCCAAAATAAACCACCACTGAGACTAATAATCCCAGGAGATGTTGCAGTACAACAACATGAAGCTAATCTCGATGTTTACCCATTTTCTAACAAAAGTTTTAATTAAGACAATTATAGGATTTCCCTCTGCCTCCAAGGAAGCACAATTCTGATTTTAGTCAATGGAACAGTAAGATTCAATTTGAAAATTTTGAGCAGAATCTTCTTTAGCAATACCTCTATTTTGTAAATTGAGGTATATACCTCTATATACACAAACTGCCTAGAGCTCCAACAAGAACATCAAAAGTAATTTGGAAAAGGGAATTGATGTTTGTGTGAAAAATAACATCATTTAACACATTTAGCTTGCCTAAGGAGAAAACAGCTTACAAGAACTCTTTCTGTGAATTGTAAACACCACGAAGTCTCGAAATTGGGAGAATGAAAAGAAATTAAGAAAAATTAAATGCAAGAAAAAGAAAAAGTATGTCCATATCATCAATAAATGTCTTATGAGCTAGTATGATTCCAACACTGAGGATACATAATGGCTTTAAATTAAACACGAAGAGGAAAGGCCTAGGTGCACATTCTGAGATCTTCACAGTTTTTTCTCCTCCCCTGGTTTGGATGAGCTTGGCATTCATGTTGCAAAGAGAAGAAGAGGATAGAGCAGAATATGGCTGGCAGATTATAGTACCTAATTCAAAGACCTGCGATTTTTATGACAGCCTCCAGTGAACATGAAGGGCTCCCTCCCTGCCCTACCCCAGAAAGCATCCTCACCTCTCTGGATAAATGTGCTTCTTCCAATTCTGCTTACACTGTGGCTTGACTCCCACCTGGGAAGGCTGAATGGAATCTATGGCTGTGTTCAAACCTCAAGTATTTTAGATTTGGAGAATGCTAAAAGTGACACTCCTCCCGTTTTTAGCATTCACTTTCCGTAGGAAGGACAGTGGGGCAGGAACATCGCTCCACATGCCTTCAGAGCAGCAAGTATTAATGAGTGGCAAAACATGAGAGGATTTATTCATAAATCCATGAGAGGTGCTCTGCACAGATTCCGAGAAATCCTACCTGTGTGGGGGAGAAAGGGCACATCACAGCGGCATGTGAGATACAGCTACTGATGTGAATCCCATCTTTACCGATGGTTAGGTGAAGACTGGGGAGTTTGACTTTTCTACCAAAATTTCAATTTGGAAGACTGAAAATTTTGATTTAGAGACTCTAAACATCTTTCTACAAAGCTTTCAATATTACAGCGTGATACTCATATTAATAAACTTCGTGTTACTGTGACCAAAACATCTGACAAAAACCACTTAGAGGAGGAGAAATTTGTTTTGGGTCATGGTTTTCAGAGGTTTAGGGGCTGAATCTATGGCTCTGGGCCCAAAGGGAGGCAAAACATCATGCGGGAAGGCATGGTGGAAGAACAGTGCTCCATTCATGGTTGGCAGGAAGCAGAAAGAGAGAAAGGAGAGGGGGCTACAGGGACGATAAACCTTTCCAGGGCACACCCCAGGGACCCACCTCCTCCATCCAATTACAGTTACCACCTGCAATTGCCTACAGTTACCACCCAGTCCATTCAAACGAGGATGGACTGGTTAGTACAGCTCTCATCATCTAATCATTTCACTTCTGAATATTCCTGCATTCACACAGGAACTTTTGGGGGACACCTCATATCCAAACCATAACAGTACTAATAAATGAAAAGTGGAGGAGTTCTTCACTTTTTCTTGTTTTGTGTTTCTGATCTAATGGTGATAGGAAACAAAATAACAAGAATCACTCCGGCACACTCTTACCTGTGACATCCCTGTTAAGGCCCAGTGACTATACTCAAAAAAGATGTTTGTTCACGAGTTCAAGTGTTTCTCAAGATCTGAATAGTGCCCCATGAGGTGACCCTGCCTCTGCCACATGGGAAATGCAGCCTCCCTTCAGCCTCCCTGAACTCAGTATTGCTTACCATGTCCACGTATGGTTTAATTCCTCAGCACATAGAAATTTATTTGATTCTCACCTGGCCCTGTTAAGCAGTTGTAACTTTTAATTCGAGCTTTCAAGAGGAAATCAAGGCACAGAGAGTGGATGCACAATGAGGCAGTCTGGATCCCAGAGTCTTAACCAGATCTGAAGACTATGTGTAGCCTGCTACCTCTTGCTCAGGTCTGTTAGACATAAGACAGAGGAGCTGTTCAGCTGTGTAACAGAGACATAACAGGCAAATTCCAAGAGGAAGGCATGCTGAGAAACAAAAAGAAAGAAAAAAGAACAGATCCAAATGAGGCCAGAAGAGCATAGTTAATCTGCCCAAGGTGACCTCTCTGTCTCTAATCTCTTTATTTCTGAAAAAAAAAAAAAGAAAAGAAAAGAAAAAGCCTTTCTTTCTTTCTCTCCTTAGATTCTTGATCTATACCAGAGCTTGTATTTAGTGGTGGAGGACTAGGGAGTGGTGTGCATTTCATAAAAGTAAGATGCAACAATTTGTTCCAAGACCACCATACAATATCTATGCTGTGGCCAGCTGAGAGTGCTACTTTACACTAGTGATGTGGGTGTGCAAGTATTTCTGGCAGGCTGAGCTCTTGTTCAGAAGTTGCAAACATCTCAGTCCTCCCTTTTCTTTCCACTCACTCCAACCTATTTGTCCTTAGTAGGTGTGCTTGAGATGTCTGGCCTTGTAGATGGGAGGGGTAAGAAGTGTTTTGTTGGAGAGGGCCTGGAAAAAAGTCAAGATGGCTAGAGGAGACAGCATGGCATTTGCCCTTCACCTCATCACTTGAGTAGGTTCTGAGCCCCTTAAGAGAAGAAGGTTAGAGAGTTTGTGTCTCTGATATAAGCAGAGCTACACAAAGGTCAACATGACCAAGTGTGTTTCAGAGTTGGAGAAAAGGTCACTGTGCAGGCGTGCTCACCACTCCAATAATCAGGGAGCACAAATTGGTAGACCCTTGGCATAGACCCTGGTATCCCATGATTGACAGTGACAAAAGCAGCTTTGTAGGTATTAGGTGTGAACAGGGGAGCACCAGGCAGCACAAGATGTCATATGACAGCTGACAGGCTGATTGGTGGGCTTACATGAGACACAAAATTTGGGGACATCTAATCAAGCTAATGGAGGTTTATCACATCCTAAAGAAAGAGAAAGGAAGGGTAGCCTTGTTTTATCATCACACACATGTGTGCGACCTGGCATATTTACTTAAGCATAGGCCCATCCCAGCTCCAGTTCCATGTCCCCTCATACTCGGACTTTTGCAGTAGCCTCTGCCTCCAGATTCTCCTTCCAATGAGCTGCAAGATATTCCCAAACAGCATTTCTTTATGTCTTTTTCCTGCTTAAACTTACCCCATTCTCCAAGACGAGTTGTGCCTGTGGGCAACATAAAATGTGACCGCAGGGATTTAGCTCAGTGGCAGAGTGCTTGCTAGCATCCAAAGAGGCCCTGGGCTCCATCCCCAGCCCCCCTCCCCACTACACACACACACACACACACACACACACACACACACATGATTGTAATTCCTGAGAAGGGCTGCTGGGGTGGTCAATCCTGTTTTCCCAAGACTATCCTGATTTTAGCATCACAAGTCCTGTACACTGGGACCTTAGCTGTAAGCAAACAAAAGGTTTACCACTCTTGCTGACCACTGACATTGACGTGGGGCTGACAGAAAGATGTGCAAGGATGTATTTTTCTTTTTAAATGCTGTGCTTCAACATAGGGAAGAGCCATTAGGAGCTGCTATTTTTACACCAAGGAGAGATGAAATTTAGTTGCTTACTTCATATAGGCAGCTTGGTTGCTATGACAACAGTGAGTGGCAAACTTGATTGTATAAATATATAAAATCAGTGCTTGCTTTATACTTTTAAGTTTTGATATTGGCTACCACAAGGCTGAGCCCCTTGCATTGCAGAATCACATTATAGCACTTTAACAAGTATTTACTTTTCAGAATATTACCAACATATTTGGAAACTATGTTATTTACAACTGCTGTTTAAAATATATTTTTCCTTTGAGAGAATTTTGAGGACATCACTCTAATTCTGGGAACATGAATTGTAAACTCTCTGAGGACAGCATGTTTGAGCAATTACTAAATTCCTGATGCACAAGCAGTACCTCTGATATATAGCCACAGTTACAGCAAATAGTCTGCACGTTTTCATGGGCTGAATTAGTACTGTGATATTATTTATTTATGTAGACCCTACCATGCTCCATAAAGGGTTTAAGGAGGCTTTTAAAATACAGGATCAAGCAAGCAAGACAGAAATTAGATAAAGGAAAAATGTGGGTAGGAAAGTAAATTGGTGCCAGGAGTAAGGTTAGTACTAAAAAAATGCATGCCAAGAAGTTGAATTTCCTCACAAAATTCTAAATCAGGGAAACACATGTGTTCCTGACCTAACTAACAGGCAATTCAAAGGGGAAAAAATCATTTTCTGTTATGAAATTCAGTGTTTGTACAGTAAAATCAAACCAGTTAGATAGAAAACATATAAACATATGGATAGAGAAATGAGAAAGATTTATCATTTGGTCTTCACAGAAAGATCACTATTTAAGGTAATAAATATCTAAGTGGAAAAACTATCTCACCTAAAACTACTACTGCGTGAGGAGGAACACCTGATTATTTTGAAGGTAAACTGACTTATTCATTTAAAAGGAGGAGAAATGAGCAGCTCAGGAAGTTGTAAGATAAAGATCTTCATTATTAATAATTAAGATCCAAGTGACAAAGTAATTGTTTCTTTCTCCAAATACTTTTCTTATAATTGATTTAAACACACACACACACACACACACACACACACACACACACACGGTACTAGGTAGTAACCAATATGGCTTTGAAAGAAATCATGTAAAGAATTTTATTTTTTAAAAAAAAGAATTTTATTTTTCTATGTTAAAACAATGAACAACAAAAAAATTATATCCATGAGGCCCCCAAACAACCTGTTAAACAATGCACAATAAACTGCAACAATAAAAGCAATAATTTGCTCAGGTCTTTGTGTATTACAAGGTACATTCAGTACTTCATTTCATTTTTTTGATGTGTAAAAAGCAGAAATCTGAAGTGAAGTGACTTTTCCAACTTGCAAGTTGATCTCAGATTCAAACTTAACTTTGACTCCAAAGCCTATAGTTACTATGTTGCCTCTACTGAGTAAATTAACCAATACTACATAATAAATTCTTTAATAATAATATCATATTCAAGTTATAAAAAGTAATTTGGTTGTGATATTGAGCCATAGGTGTGCAAGACATTGCTATTGGAAAAGACTGGGTGATGGGTACACAGAATTTCTCTATACTATTTCTTTTAAATGCGTGGAAATTTTCAACTACTTCAAAATCAGAAAGTTTTAAAACCATGACCTTTTCATTATTTGACAATAATTTTCCTTTTTGAGGTTATGGGAGGGTCAAGGTTCTAGGGTCTAGTTTGATCTTTATGCTTTAAGAGAAAACAGGATATGTTAAGAGTAAAAGTATTGAGAAATAGGACTTTGTGAAAAGGGAAATAAGAAACTCTGAAGAGAGTGGAGTAGGCATGGACAAATTTTATGCATCTAAATAATAAATCCCAAAGGAAATATTCTTAGATTTAAGGGAGAGAAGAAAAAACTTTACAATACCCTTTCTCATAACGAGGCTAAATATTTCAAGTGTTACAACACTACTCATCTGTCTTATACAAAGAGTATTCACCTAGTTGGAAGAAGGGCTCAGCAGTTAGCCTCTTTTATAGTTTTGCTAAGTGACTGGAGTCATGGAAGGAAAGAAAATGGAATATGAATGCTGGTTCTGTCATTTTCTTGGAGTGGAACTTGAGCATATCCTTGGGCCCATGTTTTCTCATTTACAAATAAAGACAAGGGAGTGTTATTCTTTGTAAACTCCAAAAATAACTAGTTATTATTACTATTCGGTAGTTCAGAGGGTTCACAAAAGACATACTGCATTTCTATGAACATGTGCAAGACAACTTAAAAACCAGAAAAATGGACAAACTATCTAAAAGATGTGATGAGGTATTAGAAGCCAGAAAACCAGCTTCTCAAAAAAGGAAATAAGTCTGTCCTTTACTCCTAGTCTACCAAAGTATATGATATTCTACCACCGAAAACTCAATTTTCTCCAATATACTGTCAACACCCCGGGGTGATTTTTATCATTGCATACCCATATTGCATAATGCTTAACACAGGGTAGATGATCAAAGAGTATAATATATCCACTGGAAAAGGTTTATATCTCTAGAAATCTGAAGTTTAAATTTTAACATAATTGCAAATGATGGTATGGTTTTTTTAAAACTGTTGCCTACTGTAATGGATGCTGCAGTACAATGCTTATCCCCCCACTGCAGGATTAAAGCATAGGAGTGTTGAGTGTTGTTGGTACCTGGCTTTCAGCTAAGTCTCTTCTTAGACTTGTCTTCAAATAAAGAGAACCACCCCATCCTTTCCACAGGTATAAAGACCCATTTTCATGCCTAAATTTGGGCCAATTCTAAAGGGCCATTCCTATTCCAGAGCTTTCTGTGGAATCAGTTGAGATCTCTGTTTTGAATTGCATTGAAGTTCAACTTCTTCCTCCACCCAATCCTGCCTCCTTCATGTTCCCAAAGGTGTTGAGCCCTACATTAATGCCCAGTAAATCCTTGCATGTAAAAATGTCCACCTCAGGTCAGTTTCCTGGGAAAACTTAACCCCTGCTGCAAACAGAGTCAATTTTACCACTTCTGTTTCCAAAGAGTTGGAGATGTTCATGGGACATGCATCCATTCTGGAAAGTACTCTCAAAGGCTGAAACCATACTGGAAAACTAGGCCAATAGGAATCTAATATATACAGGAGGAAGATGGTAATTATTGTTATGCTTTTTTGAGAAAGCTTAGCTTTTATTCAATCTCCCCATTTTTTCTTCTTGTGACTTATATATACATGCTAAGAAGGCACAGAAGTCCTAAATTTTCTAGCTGCATTTTATTGACAGTGTGAAAAAGGAATTACCAATTAAAAAGAACCCAGTTTATGGTATCTTTTTCACACTATCTCTTTGGGCCACTGGAGTGTAACAGAGAAGCTACCAGTTTACTTTCCAAGCTGAGATATTTAGCCTATGTAACTTTATACATTGAATAAGTGTTAAAATTGATGGGAGCAGGTCATTTTTATTGCATTCTGAAGGAGAACTTTTAATTAGAAGGAATCGTTTACTAAATGCCATTTACTGAATTGATCTTAATCTGTACAAGGCATATACATAAATTTTACTTCTTTAGTTACATTAAAGAAGCATAAACACATTTCTTCAAGTTAAATAGCACAAATTGAAAAATATTTGATGTCATGGAACTAATGACCAGGGTACTTCATAATTTGTGTGTAATTTAAGGCAACATACTTAGAATCCACTAAATTTATTTCACTCAACCAATAAACGTCATTGGAAAATATTTTGTGTATCAAAACTCTGCCAGTCTTAAGAACATGAAAATGGAAAGCATGTTTACTTTCACTTGCAAAACGTTCTACCTGACAGAGGTTTGCTTCCCTGTCAATCCATTCAATCGAGTCTCTGTCAGGCAGTAATTCTGAGTCGGAAGGGAAAACAAACAAACCAAGCTTAGTGGACTGTGTGTCTTTCATGACTTTTGAATATTCTTAATGAGAACCAAATCACTAACTCTGGAACTTTATTCTCTCTTTAAAATTTGGGGGGCTGTCAATTAGACATGCCTCCAATCTCCTTAGGAGTCAAACATGAGGTAGGAAAACATATTTTTAACTTCACAGCCTTGATTGAATATTTTTAGCAAAATCAAGTTTGGGTTCCAACAGGGCAATTCAATGGTCTCCATGGCAAAAGAAATCTAGTCTGTTTTTAATAGCACAGTACATTAAAAAATAAAAAATTGTTCCTATGCTTTATCTACTGGAAGATACACTTTCATTACACTTAATCATTACCTTTTCAATCTCTCTGCACAAATAAAATGTCAAGGGAAGAGATATCTTTTACATATACCATCATGAACAAAATCAAGAAAGATTTACATAAAATATAAATAAATTTTAATTTAACTGGACAATGCTGCAGAAACATTGCCCAATATTTAACACAGAAATATGATCAGATGAGATAACATGAATGAAAATGCTTGGTAAACCCAAAGAATTAGCAAAGATACATAATCATTACTAATCATCTATGTGACAAATTTATGTGATGCCAAATAAGAAACTTTATGCTTTGGCAAGTGCTACAAAACCTGTCACATGAAATCCTGTGTACCCAAGTCTAAGAATGATTGATGTTGACAAATTATAGGTCCCTCCTGAATATTCTTCAAAGAGTGACATATTTTCAAAACAAGTAGGAACCAGTCATCTTTGGAGATGACAAAAACATATAATATGTGCTGTTAATTGCTGACATTTATATAGAGTTGACACCAGATAACACTTATCATAGCAATTATTAATAGCAATTTGCATATCCAGAGTCCATAATGAAATTTCACTAAGTTCAATTTTAAAAAATTTATTATCAACCCTCATGTTGATGTCTCTTTTATTAATATGAAGTATATTACAGAGTTTCTCAACATTTTTTATTACATGCATAGAAGATAATAATGTTTTTACCCAATCCCTCTTGGCCATCCTAAGGAATGAGCAAATCCACATCTTAGTAACCTAAAACAAAGCAGGATGTCAACTTAAAATCATCAGTTTGGCAGAGATCACCTGTTCTATAGTTTACTTATAACTCACCAACCCATACTAAGCACAGTGTGACTCCCAGTGTTTCTAATTAAGGTAAAATCTCATTCTAAAAACTACAAACTATCTTGAAGTTTTTCCCACATCTTTTTTAGTTAATTACAATGAACTATACGACAAACGAGTCACAATGTTGTTGGTACTTGTTATCTGTAATGAGTCACAATGTTGTCAGTACTTGTTATCTGTAACAAGTACAGATACTTTGTTGTTTTGCTGGGAAACACATTGATGCTCATGAAGAAAAATCTGGAGACCAGGAGTGTGAAGCTGTTCAGCCACTTTAGCAACTGCAAAGTGAAAATTTATTGCTTAATCCAGAAAGAAATAGTTCTTACTTCCCACAGTGGGTCCAAGAATGTGGGAGGATTTCCTGGGGACCATCTGGAGAAACTGTCCGAAGCTATATGAAGTCCAATCCAAGAAAATCCTACCCTGGAGGGAGGAGCAAGGGACACCCACAGAGGCCTTGGAGGGAGGGGCTGTGTGAGAACCAGGGGCTGGAAGGGTGTTCCTAGAGCTAGTGGAGGCCATAGTACCCACAAGAGAAGAGCAGCTTTAGATGTCTTCCAGACCCATCATGCTGTGCCACAGACTGTCCAAGGGATAGCATCCAGATCTTCCTCCCATCCCTGTTCCCACTCTTACAGCTAGCAGATTGAAAAGGATATGTGGGAGAAACAGAAGCTTCTTGCTCCCAACCTTTAGGGGCCTTAGATCCTTCAGGGAGAAATATTTCATGTTAAGTCAAATTAAGAGTGTTGATCATTACTGGACATTGGACATTCTGGTTTCCGAGTTAAAACTATCTGTAACTTAATATGACTCTAGGACTTCCTACTATCTAGAAATCGCCAGAAAATACCTGCCCAGATTTCATCCAGGAGGACAGAATGATCCCTTCAGTGAGAACATTTTCAAGGCATGCTGAGAGCCACAGCTGAGTCGAAATGGCCCCTGACATTTTGCCAATAGTATTGATTGACAGGCGAGGCATTACTATCCACCTCCCCTGCTACTTTGCAGTTCTCGTGGGGATTCCCCGGGATTCTTGGAGAGTTCCCATTGGTTGGGGAAGTGCAGGAGGAGGGATTTCCAGAGGATATTTCCAGCGGCTGGTTCCTGGAGGAGCCACGTGTGGTTCAGGAGGAGTTCCTGGGAGCGTGTGGAGCATGCTGGTGGAGTTCAGAAATAAAGTTTGTTCCTGTTTCAGTGGCTCGTGATTTGTGCCCAGCCAGACTGCGGCAAAGACACATGAAGGATGCAAAAACTAACTTGTGCTTACTCAAGTTATAGATTCTACTTTATGAAACTTTTCTGAACTTCGCAACAATAATCTGAGCTTTTAGAGAGACCCAAAACTCAAAATTGCTTGAGTGTATAATTGGCCAAGTAGATTAGGAATCAAGAATAAAATCAAAGTCTATGTGAGATAAGGGAAATTTTCAGGCAAATTCAGGCCCTAAAATCAATTTTTTTGAAAAAAAAAAGGAAATGTGAGATTTCTATTTCCAAAGGACATAAAACTAGAACACAAAGCCAAATTTAAAATTAAAAAAATAAGCAATTACTTCAAGCTACCAAAATCATGCCTTAAAAATATTAAGAACAAAAAAAGTCAGTTGTTCACATGTTGACATATCTAATTTTTTAAACCTACAGAATTTCTTTCTTTTGAAACCTCATCAGGTACTGGTGTTAATTAAAGAATAACTTTTGTTAAGATGTTAAAAGACTATAAAGTTTTCTATTTAGATTTTCAAAAGGCCCTTCTATATAGATGTTATATAAAATGATTTTTTTTTGAGAAAAACATGGACTAGGAGCAATCTCTTCCTCACATAAAATATTGACTGACCAACTGGATGATGAGTTTGAGAGAGAAAAGATCGTAATGTAGATTGCTTCTGAGACAATCTTGTACTTTCAAAAATTACTTATTTTTAATTACAATAAAATGTACATAGTAACATAAACATTTTAACCATGCACTCACACTCTTATACAATAAAACTTTACACAGTATCCCCACTATATGTGTGGAGCACATTTTTTTAATCCATTCAACCATCAGCCCTTAGATTGCTTCCCCTTTTGGCTACTGTGAACAATGGTGCTATGAACACAGAGCATACACCTGAACTTGAGAACCTGCTTTCAATGACTTCAGATGTAAACTAAGAAGTGGAATTCCTGGGTCACATGATAAGTCTGTTTTTAATTTTTGAGGAGCTGCCATACTGTTTTCCATGGCACCTATACTAGCTTATACTCCTAATCAGCAATGCATGAGGGTCGTAATTTCTCCACATCCTCCTGGAAGTGGGGTGGGGATAACTGGGTCAAATGGTGGTTCCACTTCACATTTTCTTTTTATTTTTTTATTTGTTCTTTTTTAGTTATACATAACAGTAAACTATATTTTGATATACATAGAGTATAATTTCCCATTTTTGTTTCCTGGTTTTTATTTTTTTAATTTGTTCTTTTTAGATATACATGACAGTAGAGTGTATTTGACAAATTGTATATACATGGAGTATAACTTATTCTAATAGAATCCCATTCTTGTGGTCATACATGACGGGGAGTTTCACTGGTCATGAATTCATATGTGAACATAGGAAAGTTATGTCCAATTCCTTTTACTTTCTTTCCTGTTCCCATCCCTCTCCATTCCCTTCATTCCCCTTTGTCTAATCCACTGTACTTCCAATCTTCCCCTCCCTAATCTCCCTTGTTGTGGGTTAGCATCCATCTATCAGAGAGAACATTTAGTCTTTGTTTTGGGGGGATTGATGTATTTCAGTTAGCATGATATTCTCCAGTTCCATCCATTTACTGGCAAATGCCATAATTTAATTCTTTATGGCTAATATTTCATTATGTATATGTACCACATTTTCTTTATTCATTCATCTGTTGAAGGGCACCCGCATTGATTTCATAGCTTAGCTATTGAGAACTGAACTGCTATAAACATTGATGTGACTGTGTCACTGTAGTATGCTATTTTTTAAATATCTTCATTTTATTTTTACGTGGTGCTGAGGATCAAACCCAGGGACTTGCACATGCTAGGCGAGTGCTCTACCGCTGAACCACAACCCCAGCCCTAGTATGCTATTTTTAAGTCTTTTGGGTATAGACTGAGGAGTGAGATAATTGGGTCAAATGGTTTTCTAAGGAATCTCCATACTGCTTTCCATATGGTAGCACCAATTTGCAGTCCCACCAACAGTGTATGAGAGTAACTTTCTCCCCACATCCTTGCCAACATTTATTGTTACTTGTATTCTTGATAATTTCCATTCTGACTGGAGTGAGATAAAATCTCAATGTAGTCTAATTTGCATTTCTCTAATTGGTAGACATGTTGAACATTTTTTCATGTATTTGTTAACCGATTGTATTTCTTCTTTTGTGAAGTGTCAGTTCAGTTCCTTTGCCCACTTATGGACTGGGTTATATGGTGTTATGTTTTCTAAATTCTTTACACATCCTGGAGATCGATGTTTTATTTGAGGTGCAGGTGGCAACAATTTTCTCCCACCTAGTTTGTAAGGAATAGATTGGAGGATAACATAGGCAAATAGGAAGTATCATTCTGGTTAATGTGGGGAGGGATGTTTAGGGAGTTATCAGAAGTATAGTTATCAGGGTCTCCTAGAAGATCTGGAGAGACTAAGACTAGTATCATGAAAACTATTACTAGAATTAATAGGCCTAGAATATCTTTAATTACAGGGGTGAAAAGATTTTTGTTGGAGTTGAAGATGAGTCCAGATGGGTTATCAGATCCTTTTTCATAAAGAAAAAGTAAGTAAACTATGACTAATACTATTATAATGAATAATAGGACAAAATGGAATGAGAGAAGCATGTTAAAGTGGTTTTGTTGACTGAGAATCCACCTCAAATCCACTCTACCAACCTGGTTTCAATATAGGGGATGACAGATAGGAGGTTTGTAATGGCGGTAGCGCCCCAGAAAGATATTTGTCCTCAGGCTAGTACATAGCCTATACTTGCAGTGGCTATGACTGTGAATAAGAGAATGACTCCAATATTTCATGCTTTGAAGTAAATGTATGATCCATAGTAAAGGCTCCGGACTTTATGATAAATAGGCAAATTAAGAATATAGAATTGCTGGGGCTGGGGATGTGGCTCAAGTGTTAATGCGCTCACCTGGCATGAGCAGGGCACTGGGTTCGATCCTCAGCACCACATAAAATAAAATAAAGATGTTGTGTCCACAAAAAAAAAACCTGAAAAATAAATATTAAAAAATTTTCTCTCTCTCCTCTCTCTAAAAAAAAAGAATATAGAATTGCTGTTTGCATGTATGTATCGAATTAGTCACCTATAATTTACATCTTAACAGATATGAGTTACAGAAGAAAAAGCTGTTATTGTGTCGGATGCATAATATATAACTAGAAAAAGATTAGTGAGCATTTGTATAATTAGTGAGAATTTGTATAATTAGACAAATACCCAGAAAGGTGCTGAAGTTTCATCACACTAAGATGTTGGATGGTGTTGGGAGGTTGATAAATGAGTGGTTGACAATTTTAATTAAGGGTTGAGTTTTATGGATGTTTTTCATGGTTTTTATAGTTGAATTACAATGATGATTTTTCATGTCATTGGTCATGGTTAAATTCCATGTAAAAATTATAACATATATTACATATTTATGGAGTAAGCTATTTGTTTTAGGTTTTGTGGTGTTTTCTTCAAAACCTTCACCTACTTATGGTGGATTGCAGCTAATTATTAGTGGAGGTATTAGGTTTGGGATTGAGATTGTATTATATTTTGGTGGGCCTTTTTTAGGCTTAATAGTGTTTTTAATTTATTTAGGGAGAATGAGAGTAGTGTTTGGGTATAGCTGCTATAGCAACAGAGGCGTACCCTGAGACTTGGGGTTCTAATGTTGTAATTTGAAGTGTATTATTGTTAGGGTTTTTAGTGGAAGTGGAGTTGGTTGTTTTATTGATGGTCTTGTATAATGAGATAGAGATTGTAATTGAGTTTAATAATTTAGAGGATTGAGTAATGTTTGATGGTGATGAGTTGGGGTTAATTTGTGAATATTCAATAGGGGTAGCAACTTTACATAGTTATGGGAGTTATGGTTATGAAATGTTGGTCATTATTTGTAAGTATTTCCATTGTAGTTGAAATTACCCATGGAATAGGTTATAATTATCAATGCTAAGATAATGGAGAGTAGAAATTATAGGAAAAATAACTTAATTAGACCTTTGTGATTTGAGGTTGTAGTTGAGGCTACAATCTGGAAATTAGCAATGAGTTTTGGGATTGTCTTCTCTATTCTATAGCCTCTCTTTCTACATTCTTAAGTGTTTCCTTTGCTGTGGAGAAGCTTTTTAGTTTGATACCATCCCAATTCTTGATTCATGATTTTGCTTCTTGCACTTCAGTAGTCTCTTTGAGGAATTTGGTTCCTAAGCTGACATGACAGAAAGTTGGGCCTACTTTTTCTTCTAGTCAGCACAGGGTCTCTGGCCTAATGCCTAGGCCTTGGTTCAGTTTGATTTGAGTTTTGTGTAAGGTAAAAGGGGTTCAATTTCATTTTGCTACATATGGATTTCCAGATTTCCTAGCACCACTTGTTGAAAAAGGCTATCTTTTCTCCAATATATGTTTATGGCATCTTTTTTCTAGTATGTATTTATGTGGGTTTGTCTCTGTGTCTTCTATTCTGAACCATTGATCTTCATGCCTGTTTTGGTGCCAATACCATGCCATTTTTATTACTATCACTCTGAAGTATAATTTAAGGTCCGGTATTGTGATGCCTCCTGCTTCACTTTTCTCACTGAGGATTGCTTTGACTATTCTGGGTCTCTTATTTTTCCAAATGAATTTCATGACTGCTTTTTCTATTTCTATGAAGAATGTCATTGAAGTTTTAATAGGAATTGCATTAAATCTGTATCACACTTTTGGTAATATGGCCATTTTGACAATATTAATTCTATCTATCCAAGACCATGGGAAATATTTTTGTCTTCTAAAGTCTCCTTTGATTTTTTTCTTTAGTGTTCTGTAGTTTTCATTGTAGAGGTCTTTCATCTCTTTTGCTAGATTAATTTGCAAATATTTTATTTTTTGAGGCTATTGTAAATGGGACAGTTTTCCTTATTTCTCTTTCAGCTGATTCATCATTAGTGTGTAGGAATGCAACTGATTTATGAGTATTAATTTTATACCCTGCTACTTTGCTGAATTCATTTATGAGTTCCAGAAGCTTTCTGGTGTAGTTTGTTTTCTGGTTTTTAGAAAGATTATATATATTTGATACATAAATATTACACACACACACACACACACACACACACACATACAAAATAACCATCCTAGTGGATGTAAAATGGTATTTCATTGTGATTCACATTTCTCTTACCATTAGTAATGTTAAGGATTTTCATATACCCACTGGCCATTTGTGTTTCTTCTTTAGGGAAAAGTGTATTCAAATTCATAAAGTAAAAGATACTGTAGGGATAAGAAAGAAATAGAGGGAGCAAGGAAGGAAAAGAAGGTAGGGGAGGGGAAAGAGAGAGAGAAAGAGAGAAGAAAGAGGGAGAGAAGGAAGGAAAATGTGTTTTGGGGGGGTTATTTTGGGGGGGGTTTGAAATTTTTTATTTGTTTTTGGTTTTGGAGGGGTTTTTTTGTTTTGTTTTATTTTGTTTTCTTTTTGGTGTTCTTAATAGGCACCACATCTATCTAGCAGTATAAAACAGTTCAAATATGAAGCCTTTTTTGGAAGGCCAGAGGGTGGCAGGACAGGATATGTGTCTCTCCTTACAAAGGAAAAAATAATAACCTAACTACTTGGGAATCCTGTTAAGCTCTGTGATTTTAGAGTTATACAATCACACAGACAATTAGGGATAGAGGGAACCTTATCATGTCAGATGATAGAGAGCTCTACTGCCCCCAAACAGTAGCCATCGACCTTATATGGCTCTCAAGCACTTAGAATATGGCTAATCCTGATTGAGAGGTTCTGTAACAATAAAATTTATATTAGATTTTAAAGATATGGAATTTCAAAATAATACATCCCAATTACTTTTAAATTGATTATACTTTGAAATTATAATATTCTGAATATATTGAGTTCAGTAAACTATATAATTAAATTTAATTCCACCTGTTTTTCTTCTTACCTATTTTCATGTGACTATTGAAAAATTATAAATGACATACATAGATTTGATTTATGGCTTATATTATACTTCTGTTGGGCTGTGCTGATCTAAATAATTGTGATTAAGTAGACTACTTCTATGAATGTAGGGACATAAGTAAACTTAAAAACAAGAAATTCTCTACATAACTCAAATTGTTTTTCAAAAGCAAATTATTTTTATTACTATTATGTTATGAGAATTGTCCAGAAAACACTGCCTATTGGATTGAAGTTTGTTTTATAGGCATTTCTTTGCCTATTCAGAACTAAATTTCTGGAAACTCTTTAGAGATAGATCCTAAGCAAGGAAGTAATTGTGTTTAAAAAAATATGAATAACACAGAAATATTTGAAATATCTAAAAGAATATCTGTCGACAAATAAGAAAACTTGGAAAAATGAAACCAGCACAGGAGAGAAAAAAGTGACCAATAATTTATTAAAAAAAAAAAAGAAAGAAAGAAAGAAACCATACATCAAACTAATAGGATACTGTCTCATATATATGAGACTGACAAGGATTTTAATGTCAAGGATTCTCCCACTTCAAGACTTTCATGTTTACTATTTTCTCTATGCAGAGATTGCCCACATAACTTACACCCCCATTTCAGGTCTCTGCCCAAATGTCACTTCTAGGATGGTGTTCCTTATCTAGAAAGAACCACCCCATCCTACCACCCCATCTCTGTGGCTCACCATCCTTCACCCTGCTTTACATTCTCCACATCCTTATCACCACCCCCACCCTGCTGGCTTTACTCCATAAATGTTTGTTGAGTGCCTTGTGTCTTCTGGACTAGAAGCTTCAAAAGGAAAAAGATTTTTATTGCTACATCACTAGGCCTAAGATGCTGAATTCCCATATTGACTACACAATAAACAGTCACAAAAAGAATATATTCTAGCCAGGTGTTGGAAAAGATGTGGAGAAAGAGGAATTCCCAGTTTGCTGGGGAAAGTGTAAACTCACTTTGCATATGAAAGATGCCAATGGACAATACCTACTCAGGTTGATGTACATGCCCTAAGACACAATAATCATCCTTCCAGGAATATATTCTAAAGACTTTAGCACAAGTACTAGAAGAGGAGATATGTACAATGATATTATAGCATTAACATAAAGCTTTATGGCACACACATAGGAAATAGTGCCTATTCATAATAGAAATACATAAGCATGACTGAAGGATACATTGCCACTTATAAAGGCTCACCTCTCCCCTAGGTGAAAGATACCAAGGAGGGTCAAGAGTATTTATCTCCTGAAAGATAATTATAATGATCTGAAGCAAGTCAGTCATGGTATTAAATTTATATAACAAAATGTGTTACATTACTCTCTGCATTATTTAAAATACCGTATAATTTTATTAATATAAAATCAGACAAATCAGTAAGTTCTTTTTCCCCTTTTCTCCTGTGAAAGCAAGTTTCTGATAATAAATAAAAAATAATTACAAGCAACACTATTTCAATCAGAGGTTGGTAATACATTTTCCTTCAGCCTGTTGTTATCTAAGAAATGCTATGAAATCTCCAAACCCAATATTATCAAGATTATGGTCTTCAAGATATATTTTGCAAACAACAATCAACTTTTGACTTGGAGAAGTTTCTCCAAACTTTCTTCTTATTTGAAATATCTAATTCTGGCAAAATTTTCTTCCACTGTTTTCTGCAATAATAAAAATAAGATCTTCCTATAAGCACTACAAAGCTGAAAATAAATGTATTCCTGAGGTAATCCTCCCTGGACTCAGATTTCTAATTAAAATATGTTAAACATGTTACTCTGACATGGTTCTGTTTATAACTAAAAAGGTAGGAATTTGTGGACAAAGACTCTCCACTCCCCAACCTCCCCTCCACACACATATTTAAATAAATAGTGACTTTTTAAAAGCTTGGGAGGTAGGGCATTTTAAAAGATTTTAAAATAGCTATAAATATTCATGCATGACAGTACCAACAGACTTCACACCTCTTTGCCCTGTATTGCAACACAAATTTGACTGAGAAATCTGAAATTTCTTCAGAAATTCACACTTCACCTCACTGATGCGCACTGGTGGTGTTAGCTTTCACATTTCCCACTCAGCGGACTGCTTATCTAGTCCCCTATCTCTCTCCTTTCACCTTCCGCTCCTTATGCCTACTTCAAATTCAGTGTCCCTAAGCTGAGGCATCTCTCCCCAGTTGGAGCAATCTGAATCCAAGGAGATATATATAAATTCTCATATAATTGGTTGAATCATGAAATTTTTTTTACTATCTGCATTTTAAAATCTATCCCATGGGGAATAAGCAAACAGATTATATGATCAGCTGCTGATTTAACAATTGTGTTATTATGTCACATCACAAAGCTCTTCCAGATCCTTCTGCAAAGGTTCCATCCAATCTTATTATAAAGTATCTGAGTTTTTTGAACAGTCCTAAAAGAAATAATTCTTCTAAAAACTAGCTGTCCCCTAAGCTAGGAAGGAATAAATGCGTATCCCTTTCACATATGAGGTAGACACTTAGCAAAAGGTGAAGGATTAAATTCACAAAATTCCTTTTTAAAATGTGATGGCTATCTTTGAAAAGAAATAATGATTCTTGTTAGGTACTCTGATTACAATGTTTTGTGTAGACATCTTGTTTTTTTAGTTGGTGAAGTAACCTGGCTTGTTTTCAAACCCTGGAAGGAGACCTCCTGTGATCCCTGAGAACCCCTCCTACCTCACGTAACACTGCCACAGGGACGAAATCCCTCATCGTGAATATTCACTGAACACCACCAAATGCTGCAACAGACTGAGATAGAAAAGGAGAATGACAAATGGTCCATCAAATCAGAAGAAAACCTCTTTCTGTGATTTATGAAAAAGAGAAATATTGAATCTGATGCATTATAAGATTTTATGTCTTTGAAGTCAGCCCATGAATAGTTCTTTTCCTCTGGAATATTCCAATTTGCCTTTTCCTTTAGTAATACAACTTTTAAGCATTAACAATCACTTGTGGGGATGCCTGAATTATTGAGTATTCAAAATATTCCAATATATATGTCAGCACATCCATTTTAGACTCCAGGAAAAAGGTGCTACTGACTGAGCAGTACTGCTGGGCCCACTACCTGCCAGTCTGCCTTCTGATGAGGCATCCTGCCCATCCTGTCTCATTTTCAAATATTTAGCCAATGTCCTTAAAGTGTTTTCAACATTATCAAGTAATGTACAGAAATTAGACTAAATTAGGATCTATGTTTTGTCTTATTAAGGACTTATTTTGTGCTAGTCTGTGTATATATTTAGGATCTTACATATATCCTCATTTAGAGTACCCAGTGTCATTGTAAGGCAGATACATTAATATATCCATTTTACAGATTAAAAAACTGGAGTTCAGTAAGGACTTGCTCAAAGTACCACAGCTGGTGAATGACAGGGACCGTATGTGAACAAGTCAGACTCCAAATCTTAAACTGGAAAGGATACTGCCTCCCATGCTCTACCGATTGTGTGCATTAGGGCCTCTACCATGTCATCCTATCTGCAACTGTGCTCCCCTTGGCTCAGAGCCTTCCCTTCATGCTTTAGTCCCATATAATTCCCTTGTTGCTGTTTGGATCAAAGTGGAGTTACTATCCCAAATTATTCAAGTTAGCTCTCTAGTTAGTCCCCAGGGACACAATCATAACTGACCTGTTCAGAAACACAGGTGTTTTCAGAAAACCATTCCTTTCACACTCCACTAAGAATGGTCAAAAATACCCTAGGAAGGGGACAACAAGGAATAAATGAACTCTATTCACTGGGATTATATAAAAAGATAAATTAAAAGGCCAAATATCATTATTACTGTGAAAAATCATTTTGCATCTGCATTTGACCACAATTAGAAGAGCTGCCACAACACAAGTGCCTTGGATGGGGAAAACATCTAATGCGAAAATGCTTTCCAATAAAATTTTTAGGACAGGAATTAAATAACATTAGAATAAATAAGAACCAGATTTCAAACTAGGAAAAATATCTAACAGCATAAACTGAACATAACGCCAAATCTATCCTCATCCAAACTTCTTTCATTTATCTCACTTACCTACCACCTTCAAAACATAATGAAAGTTCAGCCACAAAATCAATTTAGAAAGGAGAATTACCTGGCCTAACTGCATAGATTGATTTAATAGCAAAGTACTTTTCAGCAAAGACATTTATATGCTATCTGGAAGTACTTTCAGCTCTCCATTTTACATTTTACCAGCAATTGATTTATTATAGGGAAAAGATCCAATCTTTACTCTTACTTTCAGCAAGAAGTATCAGCAATATTATTTTTTATGAAAAGAAAAGATAGACCTTATTTGCTGTAATCCAATAGGAAACCAGCTTCAATGGTTTCCGCTGGGTCTGTAGGTATGGTATTCACCTTCTGAATACACTGATCTTCTTCCCCTTTTTGGCCTGCTTCTGCTGCCCTCTAAGAACTCTGGCCCATAATCCCACTCTAGAAACTAACAGCTAGGGAACCTAATTCAGTCTTCTGCTCTTATACACACTTGGTTTTGGTGTTCACTGTCTAACTCCTAACATAGAACACCAGGTCCTTTACAGAAGAACTTATTCACTTTTATTTTTCCAGAACCTAGCACAGAATTAGCACTTAAAAAGTAACTGTTGACTGGATGACTGAGTATTGTATGAGCCTCAGATGACTTGGATGGAGAACACAATTTTAGGTCATCAAGGTTCTTGACAACAAACAAAATTGAGTCAATTTCAAGATGGAGGTTTGACTGATGGATTTTCGTCCCTTTTTGGTGTGATAGGGTTCATATGTTTCCAGTCACTTCCTATAAAAATTTAAACATTAGGTTGGTTACCTAGAAGGAAGCTTCTTTTGAGATTGCCAGTAATTTGGGTTTAATGGGCCACTAGATCAAATGCTAAAAACTAAGGAACAAAATAACTGAATTTGAAGAAAAAGTAGAAAGAAGAAAATACCGCTCATGGGGTTGGGTTATAGCTCAGTGGCAGAGCACCTGCCTAGCATGTGCAAAGCCCTAGATGCAATCCCCAGTACCAAAAAGAAAATACTTCTTAAAGAAACAAGGAGTTCCCCTACATTAAAAGGAGTTCCCTCACATTAAAAGCCCAGGGGTTGGGCTAATGTAAAGGGGGGAGTAAGTAGAAGGAGACCTCAGAAGTCTTGAAGTAGTCCAAGGAAAGTTGTCCAGGAAAGGTGAAGGCCACAGCCTCATAGGAGCTGGGCCAGTAGACTGGCAAGTAACCATTAGGCCCAGAAACTAACAAGGGATGTCTAGCCTATATTCAGCAAGAATGTCCCTTTGCCTGTGCCCAGCAATTACATTAACTGTTCTTATTGACCTATGGTCAGGACTTCACTTGATTGCCAACCAGTACCTCAACCACTAATTGCCCTGTGTGGTGAGTTTTCAACCCTCATCAACACAAATACCCCAAGAAAGGGGGTGGGGCCCTGGGTATTTGATGTGTGGGGACAACTATCAGCACATCTGTACTTAGGGAAGACTGAAACAAGCAGTGGGTAATAGGATCTCCCATTCAAATGGAATCACAAAACACTGAACCACCTATTCTCAAGTGACAGGTCCTTTAGGCTTCAGAAGTAACAATTTCTTTGTAGCTTATTGGTGGGGCTGCTCAGAAAATGTAGAAGCTTGAATGCATATGCTATCTTTTATTCCTTCCTAAAATGTCACCAAGCCAGAACCAAAAGAATAAGAGAGGGGATAACAACAGAGAGGAGATATTATAATTTTGGAAGATGGAAATTGGATAGACTAGTGGTAACTGACTTAGCCAAGAAGAGGAAATAAACTCTAAGGGAAGCCAATAACAACTAGCTTTAGTGGAAGTGCCAGAATCCTAGAAAGTATGCAGAGTTTGAGACATTGCTTATTACAGAAGGAGAAAGGTGAGGGACAAAACTGGAAAACAAGAGTATGGCTGAAAATCTGTATGGAGAGCAGTTATTTACCCAGATCCCTTCACCTGCCTCACCCAGCCAGCCAACTTCCCCGGTCCTGCTTCATGAGGAAAGTTGACGTTCACTCTAGAGAAATTAAACCAAGGCCTTGAGTCAGAAATTTGTGGAATCCTTTTCTGGGCTTGATCAGCTTAAGTGAAAAAAAAAAAATTGATACCATGAGAACCAGAGGTCTTTTGCAAAGTAAACTGCCAGATCTTTGCCCAATCAAGAAGCCCAGCCAGTTCTTTACTCTTTCTCTTATTAAATTCTTGGTGCTTCCCTCTTAGATATAAGCAACAAGCCACGCATCAATAGCCTTTCTAAGAAAGCCTCACCATGAGAGTCCTAAATGGAAAAAAAAATTGAAGGAAACTCAGTAAAGAGAAAAGGAGAAAAAGAAGTCAACTATAATAAATAACCTCAGAGGAATAAAAAAGAGTATTGCAGTCATAAAACAAAGTCAAGATGCTATATTTCAAAAAGAAAAATCAGAGGATAATGAAGCACTCTTAAAACTTTAAAAAAGAAGAAACTTTAAAATTTTAGCAAAAGAGCTAGGAGTTAAATTTTTTTTTGCCTGAGTATTTCTTCCAAAAGGTTTGAAACCAGAAAAACATAAACAATGGGAATAAATCACTAGAAATGACAGAGAGAACAGAGAAAAAAAAATATTAAATATATAATTCCCTGAATTGAAGAATATGGGTTTTTCAAACTGTAAGATTTACACTTGGTGCCAAGAAGCATCATTTTGTACTTTTAGATCTGCAGTACCTTCTAGGTCCTGATAGCTTTCGATTAAAAGTTGACATTCAAAATTTCAGCATCGCAATAGCATCAGACTTTTCAACAACCATACTAGAAGCTGATGACAATGGAGCAGTGTCTTTAAATACGACAGGAAATTGTGTCCAATTTAGAATTCTGTATCCAGCCAAACTAGCAAGTATGACAATAAACAAAACATTTTAAAATATATAAGCTTTCAAAAAATAAATTATCTTCCATGCATCATCCTCAGAAACTATAGGAGAATGTACTCCACTAAAACAAATTATTTCTTATGTTCTCTTGGTATCCTTTTGATGATATCTTCTCTTTCATATTGTCATCAATTTGTTTTCTCTCTTATTATAGATCTATTTTAATATATATAAAATATTAATATATTTTCAAAGAAACAACTTTTACTTCATTAATTTTGTTTATGTTCCTTATTTTTCTTTATACTTTAAGTTCTTCTTTCTATTCTTTTTCAAGCTTTATAATTAGAAATTTGTGTCTCCGGTATTAAACTTTTCTTCTTCCCTAATGTATGCATTTAAAGGTTTAACCTTCCCTCTAGAATATTTTTAGCTACAGCTCACAGATTTTTCATATACATTTTAATATTCATACATTTTTAAATATTTTCCAGTTCCTCCAGTGATGTCTTTTCAGATCCATGGTGTTATGGTTTGAATCTGGATTGTGCCCCAAAGGTTTATGTGTCACAGTTTCAATCCCCAATCAGCAGGCTTCAGAGTAGGGCTCCTGGGAAGTGATTGGTTCATGAGAGCTCTGACCCATTGAGAAATTCATGGTTTTAATGAACTATTGGGAAGTGGTAGAAAGTGTAGGAGGTGGGTCCTAGTAGAAAGGAGTAGGTCCTTGGAGGCACGCCTTGGGGACTCTATCTTGTCTCCAATCCTCCTGGTCCCTCTCCCTCCACCGCCCACTCACACATGCTGCCTGGCTGCCAGGAGCTGTTTGGCATTCATCTCCCATGCCCTTCTGCCATGATGTTCTGACTCACACTAGGCCCAAAGCAATGGAGCCCCTGAAATTATGAGCCAAAATAAATGTCTCTTCCTTCAAATTGTTTTTTTTTCAGGTTTGTTTTTTGTTGTATTCCCCCCCACACACACACACAGCAATGAAAAGCTAACATACATGGGTCTTGGAAGAGCATTATTTAATTTCCAAATATGAGAAATTCCTCAAATATCTTATTATCGGTCTTCAATTTAATTCATGGGGGCCAGAGAGTCCGTAAATTTTCAATGTTTTTAAATATATTTGGATTTATGACTTGGAATATGGTTCTATGGTTTGAGAAATTCCATGTGCTTTTGAAAATAATGTCATTGCACCATTTTAAGCATCAGTGTCCTATATCAATTAGGTCATGTGGGTAAATAGTATTTTTCAGATCTTCTCTTACTTATTTTTGTCTACTTGGAGAGAGTCATTAAAAATCTTTAATGACTTTAATGAGGTAGGACTGTGGCTCAGTGGTAGAGCATTTGCCTAGCATTTGTGAGGCACTGGGTTCAATTCTCAGCACCACAAAAACAATCAATCAATCAATAAACAAATAATTAAATGTATTATGTTCGTTCATCTACAACTAAAAATTTTTTTAAATAAATTTTAAGTATAATTCTTCTTGTATTTAGTTGTTGTCCCATCTTCAAATAGTTGTTTTTCATATTTTATTCAGTTTTTCATTGTCAACGATAGAATTAATCTGATACAAGCTGCCCCATCATTACCAGAAGCAGAAACGTTAAGATTTGATTTTAAGGAAAATTTTTATATTCTAAATTTTTAAAAAAATATTTTTAGTTGTTGATGTACACAATACCTTTGTTTTATTTTTATTTATTTTTATGTGGTGCTGAGGATCGAACCCAGTGCCTCACATGTGCCAGGCAATGCTGTACCACTGAGCCATAACCCTGGACCCTATATTCTAAAGTTTGACCCAGATTTACAACTTTGCTGCTTTATTCCCCATAACCTACTCCTGCCACCACCTCTGCCATCACATCATGGACGAATTCCATACCAAGAAACATCATTTTAATTAATGGATCTAAGAACTACTTTCTTTGCATTTTACTTCTGTGAAAAATATTTTATTGCCCTTTAACCAATGCACCTTTAAAGGTTTTTTTTTAATAGATGAATATAAAAGTAGAGGGAAATTTTCTCATTTCATTATATGGCCCAATTTCCATCTCTTCTCTCTAAAGGGGAAAGGAAACAATTATGAGAGCACATAGAAGATAAGAAGACCCTGTCCACTGGTGGGAAATATCTTCTAGAAATCCCAGAAAATAGAAAGTTCATAAGAGGCATTGGTCATGAACAGACTACAAGGTAATATAAGAGATCGATGCCTGGTAATCAGAAGCACTGAAAAGGCAGTGCTGAGATTTAAAGGGGGGAATTCTGGAAAGAAATAAGCATTGCCTGCTACTTTGGATCTATGCACACATGCTGCACAGTACAAAAATCCAAACCCATAAATCTCAAAAATCCCATATCATAAGTTATATCACCATTTTAAAATGCAATTTTGCCAAAACATCTACTTTATTTGGCAGTATCCTAAGAACTCATAAAATATTTGAGTTGCAGACAGATATTTTTTCTAAAAATTGAAAATAACTTCATAACTCTGAGTTACTTTTTAGAAGGAGTAGATGTAAAACATTTCCTACCTGTAGGGGAAAAAAATATCTGTCCTATCCTCATCCCTGTGAAAAGCCTTCTTCCTAGCCCAGGGTGCTTCACAAGAGCACAAGGTGAGGAGTGAGCTCTTAGTTCCAGCACATTTAATTACATCACGTCCACTCTGCAATATTCTAAAGAGATCAAAGAAGAGATAAGAAGAAATAGTCTAACTTGGGAAAAAAATCACACTTCTTTCATGATGCTAATGAAAAGACAAAAATAAACAGGAAAATCAGAGGGTGTGGTTCAACAAAGGACACTAGTAAATTCAGAACCTCAGAATTACCATATTAACTCTGCTACTGTCAGAGTATATGGTCAAGTCAATATCAATGCTTATATTTTTCATCCAATAATTAAGGACACACAGAGACAGTATGAAACATGGGCTATTTCCCATCTACAATTCCTACCAGACCATGATACCATCCCTGCATTCTTTCCACATGACTTCTGAAAGCCTTGAAGAAACTCAACTTTTTCATACATTTGCCAAAAATTAAGACTAGCAGACAATCTCTTCAAAAAGACCTGTCTTAACCATAACCATCTCTACCCGGGTCATTCTCTAGCACTAGTCCTGTAGTATTTTCCCTCATAGCACTTAGGTCTGAAATTATCTTTTCTATTATTATTATTATTTCGACTATAAACTCCATGAGGGAGTTTGGTTTCCTATTGTGTCCCCAACACCCTGAAGTCATACCTCACTGGTAGCAGAGACTAGACAAACATTGATTAAATGTGTGAGTAAATCTACTGGAATCCAGAAGGAGTATGTACTGAAGTAGATTGAACAAATTCAGTATTTCTCAAACTAGGATCTTGAATATCTGGTAGTCAACTACAAGTTCAATTACACTGACAAGAGAAGCCCTGAAGTCATTCATCCTACACTGTGACCATTCTGTAACACAGTCCACTCCTCTCCTGGATGACTTCTATGGGTAAAATTCAGTATTTCTGCAACTATTTCAGTTCTCTTTAGCCTACTCACATGGTTTAACATAATTAAGGAATCACACACTGGGTACCTAAAGCAATTTGGTGGGTTCAAAAAAAATGATGTCATGAATTGACATATCCTACGAATTCCACTCTGGTTCTCAGAATAGGAAACCATATGGGTCCAGGGACATTCCCTCTCCTGGATTGTGCCTTGGGAGCTTATATTCCATTTTTTCTTTAGCAGGTAGAAGTATAAGATATTACCCTAATAAGTGGATATAATGCCAACAGCAACATATGCCATGAACAAGGTATACACACACACACACACACACACACACACACACACACACGTGCACTCTGGTCCCTTAGAACAAAGCTAGCCTCTCACTGACTCCTCTGTCTCAGAACCTGTTTACTTCTATGACCCAGACAGAGGGCAGGGTTCCCCCTGACTCAACTCCCTAGCTGAAAGAAATAGATTCAATAAATTAGATTGTTGGTGTGTGCAGGTCCTATTGAATTATTGTTTGATTCATTATTTTGAGCCAAAGTATATTCTTGGTCTAAATCAGAATATTATTATTGCCTCCATTTCCCTTCACTTTTTTCTTAGTGGGAAAAAATTCATCTGTAAAGAAAAACGTTCATTCTTAGGCTGAAGTCCAGTACAACTGTTTTTTAAACCCAACACTCAAGGATAGATCACTATATCAAAAGCTTTCAAGCATATTGTCTATTGTTGCCCCATAGCAAGCAGCAGTGTGGATGTGCTGACACCAATAGAATCTGTACCTTAGAAGTCAGTACCCATTTATTTGGCTTACAATTTAGTTTCAGCAAAAGAACATCACAATTTGCATTAAATTAACTTTATTGATTTTCCTGTGGAGGGGTGTGTATTTATTCTGCTAAGTTGCTTTGGTTTTGTAGTGGTATAAGAATTACAATTTTTATCCCTGATTTTTGATTTGTACACTTTGAGAAACATCATCATAAAAGCACTTTAAATCAATGCCAGGCACCTATAAGAAATCAATTCTTTCACAGGGGCTTATACATTACCAATGTTTGCAAATCAGAGATGGACAAAAATTGAATGATCATTGATGAACCCATTTTTCACTGTGGAATATAGCCTTCCATTCTACCAAAAAGAAAGCTAAAATACTGTCCCTGTGCACTATCTACTACCTCTTTCTCAGAGACCTTCCTTCAAATCAAACAGTAAACCAGGCAACTGACTCCTGGACAAAAGTGCTGACTTTTGAGGAAGAAAACTACTATTGAACTATCCACATACTCCTAACCCCCACTTTACCTCCATCTCCCCATACTGTATTCCTACCTTTGGGTGGGGGATGAATTCCCAGAAAACATCTGCACCTGAAAATAACTCATGGTCCCAAAATAATTATGTTCTCAAAAATAAACTTTTGCAAATGCAGCAAAGCATGACAGAACCTGGTAATGATGCTAGGAAAGGCTGCTGCTTTTGCACAGCCTGTGGCCTCAAAGAATCAGACAAATACATAATGAAACTTCAGAAATCACAGCTGCCCCAAATAAATACCTAGATATTTGAAAGCTGGGCTACATGTGTCAACTTGCCTTCAAGCTATGTGAGAGAAGGCTTTGGCTAACACCTAGATCCAAGTAGGAATTCAGTGGTAGAAACTGAAAGAAAAACAACAAAAGTAACATTGAATCTATCTTTTAAAACTTAAAAATAAAATAATCTTAAATATGGAAGGGAAAAACAGTTTTCTGAAAAATAATTTGCTATGGAAACCAAATTAACGTTCTAGAAAACTTTGACAATAGGGTATAGGATATATCACAACATGAGAATTGTGAGAATTGAAAGAACGATCAAGGCTTGCCGTCAGAGAAAATGCCCATTTATTGAGGCAGCTCTGCATATTTAAAGAGCTGGGGATGGTCTAACTATTGAAACAGTTTAACAGTTTAACAGTTTTGGCAGCTAGCATGGGGTGTTTTCTAATTGGTGGGAAAGGATCATGTGAGTCAGCAGGACTCACCATTGGACAGAAATGGGAAAGTTCTGATTGGTGGTAAAGGATCATGTGAGCCAGCAGGGCTAGTCTGATTGGTGGGTAAGAATCATGTGAGCCAGCAGGGCTCACCATTGGACAGCTCTTCTCAGGGAATGGGGAAGTTAGTCTTTGGAGACTGGGAGACTCCCAAAAAGAATATGCTGAAGTGAAAAATGAGTAAGATTAACAGGAAAATATTTTTTAAAACAATGAAAATGCACATATGAGGTTAAAAAAAACAATAAGGTCAATGAAGGTTTAATGTATATTAGAGAAGAATTTATCCTGGAGAAAAACACATTAGTGATATGAAATACAAAATTGAAAATTCTTGCATAAGACAAAGGACAGGGATAAATAGCTGGAAACAATATAGGCACGTTAAATAGAGAGAATGGAGAATAAAACTCCAAACTAAAAAATTATTGATAGACCCTAAGAGGAAATCAAAACCATTGGCACAGACATGATAAATCAAGGAAAACACAATTTGGCTGAAATGCATACATATCTAAAGATCTCATAAGGCTCCAAGTAAAGTTAATAATGGACACATCCTGGAAATTTTTTATAATTATAATAAAGCATGCAGTAAGAATTTATGCAAAGAAAAGTGTTAGCTACAAGTAAATATACAACAATATGTAAAAATAAATAAATGTACACTTTAAGACAATAGATAAATGTCTACATCATTTTAAGAAAGAAAAACTATCCTATACTACTCAGGCAAAGTGTTGTTAACACGTGAAGAAAACAGAAACACATTCTAGAAAAGACAATATTCTCAGCAGTGCCACAGGGGGTTCTCTGCAATGTCAGCTGAATGTTCCAAACACAATAACTCTTCAAAGCTTAGAGATATTTTTCAATAAACTAAACATGTAGACACATACACTCAGAAACACCTAACCTCTTAGAACATAATCTGAATCCTCAAACCATAGTGTTTTGTGGCAAATCGAAAGGAGAGGGGAGGGGTCGAAGAAATCTCTTCTCCAAGTTCACATGAGTTTGCAGGTTTTCTAATTACCCAGCCCACAGAAGACGCAACATTAAAACATGTTATTCTAAATTTGTACATATTATGTATTTAAAAGTTATTACTTTCATCTTGTTTTATTATAAAACTATAAACTAGTTAATTACAAATTAAGAGGCAGGTAGGAAAACATCTATTAAAAGTAATTATAAAATTGTAGGGTACGCTGGCGCATGCCTGTGATTCCAGCAACTGGGGAGGCTAAGGCAGGAGGATTTCGAGTTCAAAGCCAGCTTCAGCAATTTAGCAAGGCCCTAAGCAACACACTGAGATTCCTCTCTCTAAATAAAATACAAAAAAGGGCTGGGCATGTGGCTTAGGGGTCTAGTACCTCTGAGTTCAGTCCCTGGTATCATTTATTTATATATATATATATATATATATATATATATATATATAATAACCTAATCTATTTTTAGTCTATAGATTTATCTACTCTGGAATTTCATATAAATGGAATCATACAATATTCTTTTGGGACTATATTCTTTCACTTAGAATGATGTTTTCAAAAATCAGATAAAATTAGATAAAATTGATATTTTATTTCTCAAAATATCATTATTTTAATGACTGTATGGTTAAAATAGACTTACAGGCCAATCCTAAATGGGATGGGAGGGTTTGAGTGTGGGATAAGGACAGGGAAAGCTGTTTTGAAATAAACAAAATAAATGCATTTTGGGAGTATTTTATCATTTTTCTGGGGATAGAGGAGTTGGGTGTTGGGATGTCCATGTAGATTAGTTTGGGTGTCTGCATATACTGTATTAGCAAGTATGTTTGACTCGTGTAGCCCTTAACAAGAGTAACCCATTAGTAGCTGCTGCAGGTCCTATTTGGAAATCCCATGTACAATTCCCAGTTTTCAAGTGTCAGTAGAGGAGACATTTGACTCTTGACTCTTGTGTTTATACCTCCTTTTTATGATTGCTGTACCAACCCATGTCTGCTGGGAGAGGGATTAAAAGAGATTTGAAATTAAAATGCTTAGAAAATTTTAAATAGGGATATTGTTATTTTTAAGTCAATTAAATAATTATATAAGCCGATTTAAAAGAAACTTACCCATAACAAATTTATGACAGTTAAAAGCAAAATTTTAATAATAAAAAAAAACTTCAGGGAAAAACCAGCAAGAAACACAACATAAATAATTATTAATTTCAGATAACTCAAGGCCAAAAAGGACTAAATAAATGTTAAGAAAGGTTTTATTGATAAAAGTACAACTATAATAAAGATGACACTAACTGTTAACAAGCACTAGAACTCAAGGAAAGTTGTGAGAGAAAAATATACAACTCTTCCATCCTCTAATAGACCAAGTAGAGAAAAGGACACATTCAAAACAATGAATAAGACTAAATTCATGTGTAATATCATAACTTCAGTCCTTCTCAGAGAATAAATTTGCATTGGAAAGTGAAACAATATAAAACAATCATATTCTAAACCATAAAGACAAACTTCAGAAATTACAGAAAGGAGAAACTGAAATGGCCACATTTTCTGAATAGAAAATAATAATTTAGCTAGAAATTAATAATAAAAGTATAAGCAAAAACAAAAGTCTTTTGGGGAAAAAATTAATGTCTCCATATAAAAACTAGAGTGAATCAGAAGTTCAATCCCCAAATTACTCAGAAAATAAACAAAAAGACTTCACTGTTTTATCAAAACCTAAGGTGTATGACAAAACCAGAGACAAATATAACCTTAAATTTATGTTTTGATTTGATTATAAAGGAGGAAAATGAATAAATTAAGCATACAAATAAAACATCCAAATAAATAAGGAAAACAGTGGAAATGAAATAATAAAATAAACATAAAAGTCAATTTAAAAAGAAACAGAAAAATAACTTAGAAAATAAACTCAAATTCTGGTTTTTCAATAAACAAGAAAATGTACATATCCTTGGCAAATTCATTTAAGAAAGAAAACAAATGAGATAGTATGAGAATAGAGTCAAACAATATAGAAAAGACTGGGAAACCTAAGATTATAAGATATTACAAATATACGATAAACTAATTAAATAGAAGAACGTCGCAACATACTATTTACTATACCCAAAAATCAACATCACATCATCCTTAAATGTGAAACACTAGAACCAGTACCATTGTAAACATTAATGAGAATTTTGCTATCTCCCTTACTACACTTCTCTAAAAATATCGTCCAATAAAATGAGGCACAAAACAGAAAGGAGATAAAATTACTGAAAAGTTAGACACTAAATTATTGTTATTTGCAAGTAATATTATCATGCAGCTAGGAGAAAAAAACAGAAACAACTATAAATTTTATAAAGTTGATGACAGATAAATGGTTAGATAAAATACATATACTTGTGTTAATAACATTCCTATATGTCAGAAATAAGGGACTATATTGATAATGAAAAAAACTTTGTCCTCATAATGGGAAAAAAAGTTTATTTTTAAAATATCTAGGAATGAAATAATAAGAACAATCACAGATGACATTTATTGAACCTGAAACAGCGAAAGAATGGTCAGAGAAACAGAACTGAGGTGGTTCATTTTAGCGATGCTTTTTCTTTCATATTAGAGATCATGAGAAGGTATATAAGCCTGGAAGATGACATGTTATGTGTACCTGGGAGATGTTATGGTTCATCCCTAGGATTGATTATTTAAGGCTTGGTTCTCAGTGTGAAAATGTTAATAAGTTGTGGGACCTTTAGTAAGTGAGCCCTAATGAGAAGTAGTTAAGCCTTGGAGTATTCCCTTAGAAGGGATTAATATAGTAGTTATCACAGATCATTGTTACTCTCTGGCTCCAGCTTACTATATGATCTCTCCTTCTTACACACTCTCCACCATTTTGATGCCATGTACCATGAGGTTATGCAGCCAGTGGGGCCCTCACCAGAACCAGTTCTATGGTGTTTGTCCTATTAGCATCAAAAACAGTGAGTAAATAAACTTTCTTCTTTATGATTTAGCCAGCCTTGGGTATATTGTTATAGTTATGGAAAACAGACTAATGCAGAAGGGAGAGATGAGTTGCTAAAACTCATATAAGTTAAATTTATTAATTTGTCTTCCCAGTTACCTTGACACTTTAACATTTTACTAATATTTGTTCCTTCTCCTCCCTAACATGATCTTGTGCTATTGCAAATTATAGTCATGGAAATACCATTACCTTGTTTGTCTGACTGTGGGCAAACCAGAATAAAAGAATTTCATTTGACTTGATCTGCGTCAATAAAGTAATCAGGATAATTGGAACAAGTATTCGCATATTCATCTGTCATTTACATGTAAAAATTTATTGCACCAAATATTCAAATAATTGTTTCTTCAGCGTGCACTGCTAGTGTGAATTTGGTCAAAATAAAATCTAGAGTACACAATGAATATTTTCTTTGCAAAATTATACATGGAAGAGAGCAGAGAGAACAAAAATTTTCTGAAATTTTTGCTTTTCTGGTGTTGTTTCCACATGAATATCAAAGATGGCCATGGTGGATTGTAATGTATTCATTCAGCCTCACCAGGCAAATGTGAGTACAGATCACATCAGATCACTTCAGTTGGGGCCCAGTATATACGTATAGAATCAAGATTTCATGAAAATAAAGAAAAAATTCTCAGTGTTATCAAGTAGTGAGGTTCCCAGCCACTAGGCTATTAGCAGTAGGACTTGTACAGATATAAGGCAGTAGAGATTAGAACATCTTTTTGTCATAATAGAAAAGTAAAAAGAATTTTATATTCAAGACAGACTGTCCAGTTCTTTTTTCTCCTTTGCCCTCTTTTCACTCTTTTAATTAGTGACCTTTTATCACTTCTTTCCTTTCAGCACTAAGTTATTAAAGTGATGGAGGGGGTCACATTTTAAGGCGCAAAGCTACAAAAGATATCTCTAATAGTGTGGCATATTTCTGTAATGTTCTTAATTAAAAAGTAGGACCTTCACAGGATTTTAGATGATGATGCTAATTTAGGCTTAAATCCCCTTTGGGAAAAGTATATATTTATTCTTCTCACACATCGCATAAAGCTATTGAATCTTAGAAGACAGCACAGCTCAGGTCTCCAGGAAGAGCACTTCAAGGTGGAGATTGTGGGAGTGGCCAGTTAAGGTGTGTTCATAGAATGGATATTTATAGTAAAGAAGAAAAGAAGGACTGGGCAGAAGAAGAAGATGAATATCGAAGCAGTCTCCAAAGAAGCCTCAGTGAATCATGTAAGAAGCTCTGGAGCAAGGATGTTCCTGAAGTGTCATCCTGTATAAGGAAGAAACAGAGCCTTTTCCCCCTATGTAGACCCGGTGTGGGATGTGGACTGCCCTCTCCACCACGAAGAGGGTGACTTGGCCAAAGGATGCTGTCTTCAGCCAAGGACAAGTCCTAGAGACTCAGCCAAGAGCTATCAACCACAGCAATTGTGCAAATGGGCAGCACAACATAGCATCCACTAATCCATTATACAATGCATTAGGAAACAAAAAGTTTTTAAAAACCCAAAGCTTCTGCACAAGAGCCATGTCACAGACATTACTGGGCCAAGAAGCAAAAGAGCTATATGCTGTCTTACCTCAAAAAAAAAAAAAATATATATATATATACACACACAAATATACATACACACACACACACACACGCACGCGCGCGCACGTGCTTTTGGAAAGCAAGTTTTCCTTTCTTTTTTCATCTATAATCAGACTTTTGACAAGAGAATCACCTATGATGTCTACTACTTTGACAACACTAATTTTTTGTGTCTTAATATTCCACAAGATCAAGAGGAAAAGATTTCAAATGTAGTCATGGCTCATAAAAAAGTTCAGTTTCACTTAGATTTTAGCACCGTGGATCCTATTATTTCCCAGTTAAATTAGATCCCAAAACTCCAAAGTCATTTTCAAGTCCCTTTGATAATATTAGTATAGGAACATTTGAACTAAATGTAAGAGTAATATTTAAGTCCCAGAAGAGGAAGAATAAAGATGATTAATCATCGAATTCTTGTGCTTACACTAGAATCCCAAGCTGCTGAATTCAGGCTGGAATATCAAAAGAACTTCTTTAATCTTAACTAACTCCATCATCATCAGTTTTTCCAAAGGAATAAAATTACTAGCGAATCCATAATGAATATCATTCTCCCTGCAAAACTTAGTGTGCTACATTTCTTGTAGTGAGAAGAAGCATAACAGCCACACTGCCTCCTTTATGGTCTTCCTCTGTCCTTTGGAAAGGTCATTAGCCACATCTGGGGGTCTCCTTTACTCAGAATAGCCAACTGATAGACACACAAGGTCAACTGCCCTTCCAAACATATGAAAGTCAGCCATCTTTATTTGGGCACTTTAATGTAATTGCCCAAGAGAGGTGCAAAAGAAAACTGAAATGACTACATTGGATTTACTGTCTCACTCTATTAGGACTTGTGTAGCATCTTTGTCCCTTAGAGGAACAAAATGGAAAAGGCTAAAAATAGAGATCATTGATCTTTTCCTGGCACTAAGCTTCATGAAGAAAAGCCTTTTTGCAAAAGAGCAGCTTTATTTCATCTAGTTAAGTATTCCACATCATGTGTGCAACATAGCAGTTCTTTAATATGTCCCATTCCTAGCCCTGACTTTTATTTTTCTCAATAGCAACTTTAATATTAATGATTCATGCCAAAAAGAAGAAGCTGAAAATGCATAGTTTGATATAGAATGACTCCTCTCTTTGTCATAAGCAGTTTAACATCAGTTTAAGCTAGCTTCCTGTCTTTGAACATGAAAAGAATGTAAGCCATTGATTTTTAACAGACCTTGTATGTTGTTTATATTTGTGAACCCCATTTTTAGTTATTTGCAACAATATTATAACACAACACACTGACAGGTTTCCTGCGATTTTCATCAGTCATATGTTTTCATTTTCTACTAGAATGTTTCCATATACTTGTATATGATCATACTTCAGTCTCAGAACTTTTCTAAAATAATGACAAGATTGTTCATTTTTGTAGTAGAAAAGGAAATTCTTTGTGTTATTAAACAATAACCATACTCCTAAGTACATCCCACCAAGTTTCCAAAACTAAAAAAGGCACACAAATAGCCCTTGATTATTGATAAACCAACAAAGAACAATAAATTTCATGATTAAAAAAAGTCCCTTCTAAGTGGCAAACAGTTTGCTTTTGTTTAAGGAATTAACCCATGCCATGACCAAAACAAAGATATTGAAGGAGCCAGTTACACAGACTACACCTCCAAGGAGTCATTTATGATCTGCCATGCATCTCCCACAAGGCTTCTACTCTTAATGTCTTCAAGGGCGGCCTTGAGTTGCATACATCCATCATGATCCGAGAAATGTTCTGGAACCAGGGGCAGTGAACGAGGAACACAGAAATGCAACATTTTCGAATAAAAATGTGAGAGAAAACTGCTTGCTAAGAAAAAAAGAGATACGCTGGTTGGCAAAGCAGAATGAGGATTTTGAAAAGAGGAGTGGAGAGAGACTGGGATTTACTAAAATACAGGTGGACACAGAGACTCCTTGATGAGAAGGTAGGTGAAGGATGCACAGCCTACTCAGGATACCAGCTGATAAAGCCACACAATGACAAGGAGTGGGCCAAACTCTGCAACCTTGTGTATCAGAGAGAGGCTAGAAAACACTTTAGTCCCAAGGATTGTACTGGGCTACACAGAGCTAACTCTGATTTCTGGTCAAAAGCCTACATCTGTACTACATCCCTGAAGTAAGACTAAATCAGGAATTCTCAAAACTACTCCTACTTTTGTGGGTTTAATTGTATCCTCCCCCAATCAAATATTTGTGAACATTGCGACTTTGGACTTATTTGGAAATAGAGTTTTTGCAGATCTAGTTAATCAAGTTAAGATGAGGTTCTACTGGCAGCCCTGTAAGAAGAGGAGCAGAGGTAAACACAAGCACAGAAGGAGGACAATTACACAGCGAGAGTGGCCTGTGATTGCAGTGATGTGTGTACAAGCGCTAAAACACCAAAATTGATGGCAATTGCCAGAAGCCAGGAAAAGGCAAGTAAATATCCTCTTTTAGAGCCTTCAGAGAGAATGTGATCCTGCCAACACCAGGATTTGGAGTTTGGCTTCCAAGACTATGAGAGCACAAATTTCTGTTGTTTTAAGTTACAAAGTTTATAGTAATTTGTTATGGCAGCCCCAGGAAACTAATAGACCTGCCACAAAAATGGGAACAGGAGACAGAGATGGCACTGCCCTGAGGGAATTGGAGAAAAGATCATGAAGCAAGCAGCTTTTGATCTCTGCCTAACAGCTCAGTAAGTCGAGAAGAGGGGAGCAGAACAGGACAGCCCAGAAAACAAATACTTAAAGACTAAGGAGGAGGAGCTGTGAAAAAAGACAGACCATGTTTAGTAGATACCATGAAGTCCAATTTTACTTTGCACAAACCACAAAGTATGTGTAGGGTACAGAAGAATTCATTGAATTGACTTTATAAGAAAGTTAAGTTGAGGCCATGTTGAACAGAATAAGCTAAGGAGCTCAGACTTACCCACAATTGATAAAGAGCCATTGAACTTGTTTTGTAGAAATGTGATTTGATTGGAGCAAAGATTAGGAAGATAAATTTGGCAGCATAAACAGAGTACCTTGAGAAAGGAGAGAGACTGGAAAAAAAGGGAATATCAGTGAGAAAACTACTACAATAATTCATGCAATAATAATAATTAAATGCCACCTAAAATAGTTTAGAGGAGAAAGAAAAAGAGAATAGAAAGAAGTTTAAGTTTGATCAAGATATAAGTGATAGTTCCCAACACTTGATTTCATGGGATGTAAAGTGTGGCAAGCAGTCAGTGTCCTGCTGAGTTACTCCATGACACAAAGCTGTGCCTAATATTGAGTTACTCCATTTTGAGTACAACAACAGAATGACTCCACACCTTGTTTGTTCAAGTAAACAACCACCATCTGCACAGCACAATCATAAGGCACAAATTGATAAATAAAGTAAAAGTGATAATAAAAATGACCACCTGTTGCAGGGTACAGTGGGGCATACCTGTAATCCTAGCAACTCAGGAGGCTGAGGCGGGAAGATCCAAGATCAAAGCCAGCCTCAGCAACAGTGAGGTGCTAAGCAACTCAGTTAGACCCTGTCTCTAAATAAAATACAAAACAGGGTTAGGGATGTGGCTCAGTGCCTACCATTTGCAAGGCACTGAGTTCGATCCTCAGAACCACATAAAAATAAACTAAAGGTATTGTGTTAAAGGTATTGTGTCCAACTACAACTAAAAAATGTTTTAAACAATAATAAGAGACCCAGAATAGCTAAAGCAATCCTTAGCAGGAAGAGTAAAGTAGGTGGCATCACTATACCAGACCTTAAACTATACTACAGAGCAATAGTAACAAAAACAGCATGGTTTTGGCACCAAAACAGACTGGTAGACCAATGGTACAGAATAGAGGACACAGAGAATAACCCACAAAATTACAATGATCTTATATTAGACAAAGGCATCAAAAACATGCATTGGAGAAAAAATAGCCTCAATAGCCTCTTCAACAAATGGTGCTGGGAAAACTGGAAATCCATATGCAACAAAATGAAATTAAACCCCTATCTCTCATCATGCACAAAACTCAACTTAAAATGGATCAAGAACATAGGAATAAAACCAGATACCCTGTGTCTAATAGAAGAAAAAGTGATCTTATCTGATCACTTTTTAAGGTCATCATGTGAGATTAGGCCCCAACTTCCTTAATAAGACTCATTTGGCACAAGAATTAAAATCAAGAATCAATAAACTGAATTATTTCTTGCCACACAAAGATACTTCATTCTTGCTTGAGAAGTCTCAAAGCCAGTTCGTATCTCAGCCTGAGCTATCTAGAACTAAACTTGGAATTAAGAGAAAACAAAGGAGAACACTGGTAATGTCAGAGAGCCCAGAAACATTCTTGATAGCACCTTAATAGGGCACAGGTGACCCCCTGAGATGATTGGAAGCAGCCATGGTGGGAGATACAAGCCAGTCTTGGTGTATCCAAGCAGTCAAGATCACAGTTCATCTGCCCTGAGGGAATTATAGGAAGGGTAAAGATACTGAGAATGGAAAATAGATAAAGGACTTTCAGGGGGTTCACAGATTGTGGCTCTTTCTAGTTCAGGAGGGGAAATAAAGCCCGCATAATTCCCCAAGTGCACATATTCTATTAAGTTAATACATATAACAGGAAGCACTGTAAATAACAATGACGTTTTAAAAAGAAATCTTTAAATTTCTAGGTCAAAGTTCACTAGTGCTTATTAAGGGCAGTAAGGTGTCTAGTTACAGCTTGAAGTATGTATTCTGGAAAACTATATTAGCCACATTTGAAAATTCTTTTTCTAAGCAACAAAAATGGAAATTTTTCATTTATTAAATGAATGCGGTTGCAGAAATTACCAATCAGCAGGAAAAAAGAGTTACAGAACATGCTACCGGAAAGGTGCGGCTTCCTTCATGTAATGACATCTTCTGTTTGGCACCAGAATAAGTGAAAAGTTTGTGGCCCCACCTATATGAAGATTATGGGGAAAAAATAAGAAAATCAACCAACAAATAGATGATACAAGGAAGAACAAGATGCCATGGCAGAAAATAATGGGGAGGGGGATTCTATTTAAGATAGGGTAGACCTAGAATCCCTCTGAGAAACTGCTACATTAAGTAGAGACCTAAGAAAGAGACAGAGCCAACCTTAGAAGAACTAGTTCTTAGAAGAACTGTTCCACCAACACAAATGCTGTGAGACCCCCCCCCCACATCAGAAAAGCACTCCACACACCCAAGGACCTGAAGGAAGAACCACCCTAGCTGGAGGAATGTGAGGGAGAAGCAGTGGCACGAAATGGAGCTGCAAAGAACAGTGGGAACAAGACTAGGATTTCAAACAGTTTGGAACTATTTCTAACAGAGATTTCCCATCATACTTGGAAAATGAAGAATTTTACACTGGGAACATGATCCAATTTTCTTGCTTAAAAAAATTTATCTTTTTGCTCTTTGGATAATAAATAGCACAGAGCTTTGCAAATTCTGGTTACTCAGAAAATGGCTAGAATGGAAGGTGGGAGACTTGTCCCCATCCAGATGAGAGACTGGGTCAAAGAAGTAGATACATTCGAGAGACATTTGAAATAGAAGTGATGGGAGTTAGGGATAGATTGGAATAGAGAGGTAATGGACAGGAAGGAATTGGGACCAACTTCCAGTGTCGTGACTTGGACGAGTGTCTAGATGATGGTGCCTTTAACTAGCCAGAGAAGATGGGAGTGGGTTTGGGAGAGGGAATCAGGAGCTCAGTTTTGAGTAAGTCGGGACTGGAATGACTGTAAGCACATTCTTGAGGCACTGGGTTTCATACATGAGTTTGAGGCTGGAAAGGAGATTTCGGTTGGGCAGGGGGAATACATAGGAAAGAAGAGAAATTTCCACGTAGAAATGAGGAAGAGATAATCATTATGGCTTCCAGCACATGTGCCCCAACACCCCCATTCTGAACAAAGTCCATCCCCTCTGGCCTAGAGTTAAGCATGATCCTGAAGTTACCAGTGTCCCTTCCTGTTTTCTTTATACCTTCACTACCTAGGAGCCCACACCTCCTAGCATGCAGAGTTCACCTGCTTCTGGCATCAAAGTTGGGCCAGCCACATAAAATGAAATGGAAAACATATGCTTTTTTTATATTTTCTGGAATAGGTTGGGTAAAATTAAAATTATTTTCTCCTTAAAATATTTGATAGGAATCACAGCGAAAGCTTTAATGAGCTTGGAGTTTTCCTAATTGGACAATTTTCAATTACTGATTCAGTTTCCTTAACAGTTATAGATATACTCTGGTTGAATCTCAATTGTTGCTCCTAAGGCAAAAAAGCCATCAAGTACTGACTGAACACAATTTAATAAGCTTAATATATATATGTATGTGTGTATACACATATATATATGTGTATACACACATACATATATATGCACATGTAAGTACATATATGTATCTAATATATAAATGTATATTTATTTAGATTACAAAAATTTTATATATGATAAATACAATTTTAATATATAATAATTATATACAATTTAATATATATAACATAGATGTATACATTAAACAATTAATATATACATATTATTAATATATAAAGCAATTAATATAAAATATATACATGAATTATATTATTTTTAGAGGGAATTAAAAGAACAGTAGATTGGGTTTAGTTGCATTAAATTATTATTATTGAATTTACATTTTCAGAATCTATATCAAGTTATTCAATGAAAGGCTTTGGACAACTGACTAGAAAAGGCAAAATTTCATTTTTATCATAGATAATGTGCTGGACTATTTATGCTCCTTTCTGGAATTGCTCAGCCAAGAGTTTCTGCTGACTGGTGCTACTGGCAACTCTACTAAGACCATCTTTACCGATTACACTGTTGAAAGTCACAAAGAGGAATGCACTGGCTGGCGTCTGCTTCACTGGCTCACTCCTCTGGGCTCTTGCTTATGCAGAGGATGCTGCTCCTCCTGTTCGAAATCCAGATTCCCAAGCCAGTGCTAGAGGGGCCACCTGGCACAGGCTGGACGTGCAGGATTGTTGACAACCACAGAGCACATGTTGACTAACAAAATATGAAAGCTGTAACATTTTTTTCTTCTTTCTCTTTCTAATCTGAGACTGACTTGAGGCACAGTAATTCTATAGCCTCTGTGCAAAAATGTTTCATAAAAACCAAGTAGCCTCCTGAAGATATTTCAAACCTCTGGCCAGCTCAACAACACACCCTGCTGTGTTTCCTATCCCTCCTTGCTTATAACAACCTCTCTCTCCTTGCCCCTGACCCTAGGACTATGGGTGACAATTAAGTATTAACATGTAAGATTGTGCCTCTGACTGTTTTCTAAGGAATCCAGGCTAGGGTAGATAATCAAGTATTATTACATATTTTAGGTTGAAATATCATTTCTCTCTTTTGCCACCGGGTGCTGTCTTACCTCACATATTCATCATTGCAATTACTGTCTCACAAACGTGTTTAACTCCATTGCTTCTTTCTTTGCTCCCACTTGCCTGTCAAAACCCAAGCAGCTCTGTCCTTTCCTTTTTTCCATTCCTTCCTTCCTTCCTCTTTTTTAAAATTCCTTTTTAATTGTGAAATGCAACACACATGTAAAATTGAGACACAAATGTATGTTTTAGCAATCACAAATCTCCCAAATCAAGAAATAGAATATCATAAGGATCCCTGAAGACATAACATATCCCATTTTGATGGAAATTTCACTCCCAGTCCCCCAGAGTAAAGCATTTTCCTGGTTTTAACTACTAACATCTATCAGTAATTTATCAAAGTGAAAAATGGCATTGGAACTGCCTTTTTTGACACCTAGAAGTAAAGGCTCTCTCTTTCTAACACCCAGGTAAGACCTAAAACTTTGTGATGATTGTGTACACAAACTAAAACCAAAAGTTTAACAAAATAATTCAACTCCTTAGTCCAGGGAATCACAAAATCTTCAATCACCACAATAAGAAAATGTCACATTTGCTTTTTATAATTCAGGGTTCCTTGGATGATGTCAGTTTCATCCTCAGGAACATACTCTGTGGCAAAAATAATGTGGAAACAAAGGGTGACTCCAGCCAAAAAGCAGATGGAGAGTTCTATTCTGGGATCTGCAGTTAACCCACCACTACTCTAAGGAAGCGCTTACATTTTCTCTTTATCAGCAAAATAATAGATCTACAACATCATCAGCAAACCCGACAAGCAAGGCAGAGAGAGAAGTATTGATCTGCCTTCCTGAAGACCAGGGGCCTCAATGAATCAGAGTCTGGGAAGCTGCCCTTTAAACATTTTGCTTTACAACTAACCTATGACATTCTTCTGGCTCTTTCTCTCTGGGCCTTGTTGGTTTGCAGGTGGGCTGTGTGGAAATTTTCACCCATCAAGGAGCAAGTGTGCATGTTTTTCTTCTGCAAAAATAATGGGGAAAAGACTCAAATCAGCAGGGAAATATTTTTTAATTTTTTAAAATTATCCTCACCACCCCTTCCCAGTTCTACCCTATAATCTCCCTGTACACAGCCTCCCACACATTTTTCATACAAACAGACTGAAACACAAATCCACATGTACAGAGTTTCTGGGTTATTCATGTATGCACACATGGAATCTTCTTAAGCATAATATTCTGCAAATCACTTTTACTGGCTTTACATATATTATGGCATAGCTCTAGATCAATAAACATAGAACAAATTTATTCTCATTAATAGCTGAATAATATACCATAGTATAGATGCAATAAAATGTTGTTAAACATTTCCATATGGAAGTAAATTCAGGTTGCTTTTTACAAATAATTCATCAATAAACTTCTTATTAGAGATTTTATTTTATAGGATAGATTTCCAAAAAGGGAATTCTGAGTCAAAGAGTATTGTATAGCCTACATATTAAATATTATAGTAATTTATAGCCCTACTATAGAAAGAAATGAGCACACATTCTCTCAATGGCTCCTGTTACTCTTTAATATTTGCCAAACAGATATACAAAGTTGTACCTCATGGTTACTTAATTTGCATTTCCCTAACTACTTATGAGATTTAATATCTCTTGTATGGCACTGATTCTATTTTTATTGGTTTGTTTAGCCTTTTAATTTCCTAACTTAAGTTTAATTTTTGTTATCAATTTGTTGGAGATATTTGAAGATATACCCTCTTATTAAGCAAATGGTAATATCCCTTAAAACTTTCCCACCAGTTTCCACATATGATGCAAATTTTGTTCTATGGTTCTCTTTGACTTTTGTTTATGGTGTCTTTGCATACACTTTTTTAAATTTTTATGCAATGTGGCAGAGACTATGACTTGCCCACCAAAATTCATTCTGCCTCCTTATTTGACACATGGCTAAACTATACCTCCCTGTGCCCTTGCATTAGTTGTAGCCTGGAGATTCACTTTTACCAATGTACTATAAACTTGAGCAGTGACTATCTCTTCCCACATTGCAGTCTCAAAACATAACCATAGGCTGTGGATGAAGATTAGTGGTAGAGAGTTCACCTAGCATAGATGAGACCCTGGCTTCAATCCCCAGTACTGTACAAAACAAAAACAAAAGAAAAGTAGTCATGCCCCTCCATGGGATCCCTCCTTCTGCCAGCTGGAACCTGGACATGACCTCCCAGTTTTGCATGGAGAGGATACTATATCCTAGGAAACAGCAGAGCCACATGTTTCAATCAAGGGCCAATCAGAAATTGGATGGGAAAATTAATATAAAGAATTACTGAACTGATAAATGAAGGTCTATAAGATATAGTAATCCCTCTCTATCTAGGGAGATTGGTTCCAGAACCCATGTGGATAGCAAAATTTACCATGCTCCAATTCTTTTTATGTACCATGGCATACTAGGGCTGGGGTTGTATCTCAGTGGTGTAAAGTTTGCCTAGCACATATGGGGCACTGGGTTTGATCCTCAGAACCACATAAAAATAAATAAATAAAATCAAAGTATTGTGTCCATCTACAACTAAAAAAGTATTTTTTAAATGGCATACTATTGGCATATACACACATGCTCCTACATACTTTAAATCATCTCTATATTACTTATAATACTTAATACAATGTCAGTATTCTATATAACAACAGTACGATTGTTAAACTAGATTATTCTAGTTTATCTCTAGTGTAGACACAAAAAAGAATCACTTTTTTTATTATCTCTAGTGTAGACACAAAAAAAGTCTGTAAATAATGACACAAAAAAGTCTGTACACAGGACATTTCTCTTTTTCAAATATTTTGAAACACTAACTGGTGGGATCAACAGATGTAGAACCGAGGACAAAGAGGACCAACTATATAAGGAAACACAACAGTACCCTGTGGCTGAGGGAAAGTGCCCAAACAAAACCAAAATTAGAAGGGAGCACCAGGTAGGTCCCTGGGCTTTAGACCTAGTTGAGAAGTATAACTCAGCCCAGTATATAATAGAAATTTTCACTCATTTGCCCAAGCCAGAGCTTTCTCAGTCACTGGGCAAGCAGGAAGAATCCTCCAGAGAGAATCCAGCACAGGCATCAGCAGTGAGCAGCCCAGTAGCCTAGGCAAGCAGAGGAGTTAGCACCTGGGGCACAGGTCTTTACAGGCAGCAAGCATTCAGGAACTGATTTCACCTGAACTGGGCCACAGAATAGTCATCACCAGGCCAGTTTGAGGCCATAAGTTTGCAAGGAACCTTATTCTGGGTGCATGGCTGGGGCAGAACTATGTTGGATGTTCTTACATCACACTGCTGACCATCAGTGTAGCTGCCAGAAATAACAGGAAAAGTCCCTTTCTCAAGCAATGTCGCTGCAGCACCCTCTACTGAAAAATTTTAACATCTTACCCACTATAAAGAGAAGATGCCCAAAGAATTCAGTTCATTATCATGGAGCCCTATTAAAGTACAAATGTGGAGCTTACAGGCAGTAAATCGATGACTGGCACACTGCAATTTGTCAGCCTGCAAAGAGCCTGAGTTTCTGAATTGACTACACAATGCACCGGCAGTTCACCAATACCTGAGCGCAGGCGAGCCTGCAGTTCTCACCTCAGATATGCTACAGGGGAGAGCAATGAGTTCTTATATTCTTTGAGCTACTTGAAGGGAGAAAGTTCTTTGCAATCGCAGTACGGTTTTTATCCCAACTAATTCAGGAGTCAAATATGCCAATCTTTTATTTTATGGCTTCTGGATTTCCTGCCTTGTTTAAGAAAAATCCTGTAGCTTGAGTTAAAAAGAGAAAGAGATAGAGAGAGACTGAGAGAGAGAGAGCAGATGAATAGCTGATTAGGAAAAGACTAGTCAAAATAGAACAAATATTGCCACTTTGGTTTTGGCTAGACAACAGCAACTTCCAGATATAGACAAGCAAAGAGGAAAATAGAGACAAAGGAACATTGTGTAAGTGAAGAGCCACCATCACAAACCACTCTAGCTTCTTTGAGTAGTTTCTGTGAATACTTTCCAAAGTACAGACTAAAGCAGCTGCAGAATGGGAGGGATGTAATGTAAAAGAATCAAAATAATTAGTTCCTTTAATACACTAAATGTCTCAACCACTGTATACGAATATTGGTTATTAAGCAAGAGGCTCGAGCAGTTGGAAATACAAAGGCAGGGTCAGTAGAAAGTTCTACTCTGGGGGCTATGGCTGTGGTTCAGTGACAGAGCCTTGCCTAGCATATGTGAGGCACTGGGTTCGATTCTCAGCACCACATATAAATAAATAAAATAAAGGTTCATTGACAACTAAAAAAATATTTAAAAAAAAATTCTACTCTGTCTTCCTCGAGGGGTTATTCTCAACAACCTCTCAGATCTAACATTTGGATTGCTATAGCCTCTGCACTTGTTGTCTGTCCTCATTCTCTAGCATCTTTTTTTCTATTTTGTGAGAAGGGAATGTGGGCCTTTTAGATAAAGTCAGTCAATATTTATAGTTGTGCTCTACATGCACATTGTATTGCCTGGTCGCTGTGGGAAAATATAAAGGAAAAACAGACCCTCGTCCTGACCCAAAAGCGTTTATGGGCTATCAGGGAATCTGAACAACACATGAGCAATACAGAACAGACCAAAAGAACACATCGCTAATAAAAATCACCAGTTGCAAGAAGTGCCCATCGGTTGTAAAAACAATGAAGAGATGCAAAATGAACACATCTCAAATCCCTTTCCTTGTGCATGCCAGAAGAAATCATAGTGTATATTTATGAATAATGGCTGACTAATGGAGGTCATCAAAAGACAGGGCAATAGTCATATTATCTGAAGGCAGTGGTGATAAATGTTGATGTTGGTGCTTTTTGCACTTAATGAATTCATTAGGCTTCATTCACTTATCCTAAATAATAACATAAAATCTACCAGCAAATATCATCTGCTTACTATTGTTTTGTTTTGTTCTAGAACTCTGCTCTGGAAATTCAGGCTTAAATTTGGAGGTAACTGAAAACAAAATCATCTACCCTTGCTCAACACCTTAATCACACCCCTGCACCTTTCCACCTTCCTCCCTAGAGGAATTCCCTACATCCTGTCCCCACCTGCCTGGTGAATTCCTGCTATCCTTCAGACTTGATTCAAATGTCCTCCTCCGGTGGGCCTTTTCTGAGTGCCTCTAGAGAGAATTAATTCTCCCAGCTACTGTGTTGTCATTGCGCTTTGGAAACACTACATGCCTTCATCTCCTGCTGACCCATGGCCAGGATTTTTACCTTAGACATTGATGTTTCTACTGTGTGGCATTTTTTAATGGCCAATGAAAGTTTATTAAATGAATAAATTCTTCACTTTTGCTATATTGCCTCCATAGTCTAATATCAGGATCATGAAAAAACTAATAATATTCCAATGAAAGAGCAAGTTGGTTTGTATTTAGAGCAGTGCTAAAAGTTCTGCCCATGGCGGCCTTGGGTTATGTCCTGGAAGTACGCTGCCCTCTGCTGGTGTCCTTTCAACAAGCACATCTGTGGTGCCTACAGGGCCTGGCTGGCCTTTGTTTACGTGGTGATTCTGACTCCCTACAGTGCTGAGCAGCAGAAAACCATATGACTCCCTACAGAAAGCCAGTAGTGCAGAATGTTACCTGTCATTTTATACTCTGTGAAGGATAGGCAGGATAACAAATAGGCAGTAGACAATGACAAGTGTCTTTTTAAGTATCTTATAGGGGACCCCGAGCTGCTCAGAACATTTGTACCTTTTTGTTTGTCTCATAATTTGAAATGTCTTTACACCAACCTTGCTAAGACAACATAAATACAGAGGAGAAATATAAAACATTGATGCCACTAAAGTCCCATGATCCCAGGGAAAGTGAAGAGCTTCAAATGACTGTACCCTCAATCTTCCATTCTATAAAAATATAAATCAGATTTATATTTATTGACATGAAATGTACTATATTAAAATATCATGTCATACACACTGTATGTGTATGTGTAATTAGATCAGTACACACTCATAAATACAAGCTCTTTTTCCAATTTTGTAAATACATATTTTATATGCATAGTCTATAGGAGGAAATGTCAGGAATAGTAGATCAAAATGCTGATGCTTTGAATCACTGAAATTTTTTTTTTTTTAATACTGGGGATTGAACCCAAGGTGCTCTGCACCACTGAGCTACATCCCAGCCCTTTTCATTTTTTATTTTGAGACAGGGTTTCACTAAGTTGCTGAGGGTCTTACTATGTTGCTCAAGCTGGCCTCGTTGCTTGAAATTCTCCTGTCTCGGGCTCCCAAATCACTGAGATTATAGGCATGAATCATGCCCCGCTATATAGTAAAATTTTTAGCTGCTTCTAAGATAATTTTTTATCATGTATCTGTATTTTCTAATTTTTCTAAATAATCATGAACTACTTGCATAATGAAAAAATTAAGACTGAAAAATTCATAGATAGCGTTGCCAGGAGAAACCATCATAGATGAGACCTAAAGTCAAAATTAAAACTATCCTGCCTAACGCAAGTAAAAAAGGTACCCCCTCCCATGCCAATGAGAAAAATAGATCCTATAGTTGTCAATTACAGGAAGAAATGTGCTAAGCCCCAGGAGGCTGTCTTCTTGAGGAGAGGCAGGCCCTGTGAGGCCCCGAGCAGCCCCATTTACCTGGCAATTAATGATTAAGCCAGGCTGTTCTTCATTAAGAAGCCAATGAAGTCAGGCCCACTGTTGCCCCGGAAATATGACTTGCTTCAAAGCTGCTCCAGCTATTCCAAAAAGGAACAAAACCCTAGGCCCTTGCATACCCTAAGAATGCTCAAGAAAGGGGTGGGGGAAATGCATGAACACTTGGCAAAGAAAGCTCAGCAATTTTCTTTTTAATTATTGAGATAAGAGAGTGAGTTTGGTTTCATTTAGCTGTTCAAATAGAAATCTATTTAAATATTTAAACAGGAAAGCCTCATGATCTACCATCCTGCCCTCCTGTAACAGCTATGGCCTTTCCACGGAGATAAATTTTATAGTGGATTTGGTTTGGGAAACTTCTATTTTATGGGTTAGAAATTGATTTCGAGAGCCTTCAGTACAGTAAAACACACACAATTGTGTATTTGCTCTGGGGGTGAGTCCACACTCCCTCGCAGTACAAACGAAATCTCCTGCTGGTAAACACGAGGATGTTTGGTGTTTGAATTGCTTCTCTTCGAGAGATGTGGTCCTGATAATCTCTTTCACAAACCATTAAGGACCAAAACCCTCCTGAATGCCTGGCCCTTACTTCCTGAACATTGTCCTGCACTCTTTTCCTCCATCCTATTTGGGCAAATAAAATTCAACATCAAAGCAACAAATATTTGTCGTGCACTGTCCTTAGGGAAAATTTAACCTCTCGGAGGCATGCGTCCCAATTATCAGACTATCCCTGCTGCTCTCTTCCATAACCAAACCCATTCCAGATATCCTTAAAGTATACACCCTTCAAGAAGCCTTTCCATAGAAAGGGGAAGGAGTGTTTGACAGCATTTAACCTGTCAGGGTTTTACTATGCCTAGAATGCCCACCCATTTTTTTTTTCATCCAGCAAAATCATTGGACCTTGGGGTTCTGGTTTGATTGTTAGTACCAGGCCTTCCCTGAAACACAGCATCCCCTAAAAATGTAAGTTGCAATCATTCCCTGATAATCATTCCCAATTGCCATGTACCTGCTTTGGGCAGAGCTCTAACACTGTTATTGCATTTTTTTTGTTTATGTTTCTATCTTCCTCCTTTAGACTGTGAGTTCCCAAGGAAACAGACTGTCTCCACATCATAATATTCCTAGTCCCTACTGTTCAGTAACTATGCTGAATGAATGAATAAATGAATGTAACAACCCCTACAGAATCCAATTTGTTTGTATGCTTTCATATGTACAATAAAGAGATTAACAGATCCAAAAAGATAGTGTGAGAGTTTTATCTGCACTCTTTCTACAATATGTGATAAATTGGAATTGAATAAGTACTATTTTAATTAATACTCAACAGAATGGCATTTGTTAATATTTCTGAAGGGGGTAGTATGAAAGGAGCAATTTTCACTTCAGGGTTTCTCATGGGGAAAATCAGCTTTTCAAGAAGGTAGATTTTGCTAGCGGCTCAAACTCCTTTCACCAAAATCTGTTCAACCAAAACAGCCAGCCAAGAACTGTTTCACATTTTGTCACCCAAAAAAATGTGATTCTTTTTCTTGCTATGTTGTGAACTTTCCCACATTGCTTTCTTCAGATGTATGTGCCCTAGGTGACTGAAAAAAGAAAAATCTCGGATATCACTGCTGATTCAACACTGAGAGACCCTGTGAATTTTTATGCTTACAATTAATTTAGCCTTTTATTTTTCTTTAATCATTTTTCTCTTCCCTGGGAAGCTGTACCTCCATAATCATGAATTGTACTTTTCCCCTAAACTCTCCCCTGTTGTTATTATTCCTAAACATTCTATATATAAATTTCTTGCCCTAACCTTTGAGATTAATCCCTTTGTTGATTAAGCTTATTTTTGTCTGCATCCTGCTGACCAACAAGAAACCTGGAAAAATATATTCACTGGTTCAAGGTCACAGTGGCACAAAAATGCATTCCACAAAATAGTATCAACAGAAGCTTCTGGGCTGGTAGTTAAAGGACCAAGATCACACTGATCTATCATGTCATTTGATCACCTGTGAAATCATAGATTTTAAGTATATGGAAATAAAAAATAAAGTCATTGTCCCATTAATTTAAATCTAACCTGTATTTCCAGAGTATTGCAGATGAACATGTGTTAGGTCAGCCTGAATAGTACTGACCTAATGGAAGGTTTAGTTTTGAGGATTTTTTACCATACTAGGGATTAAACCCAGGTTTGATACTAGGCAAGCACATACTAGGCAAGTACTTTACCACTGAGCTGCACACCCAGTTCTTTTTCTGTTTTACTTGAGACAAGATCTCACTATGTTGCCCAGGTTGGCCTTAAACTTGCAATCCTCCTGCCTTAGTCTCTGAGTCACTAGGTCTATAGGCATGCGCTATATCATCCAATTAGAAATGGCAGGTTTAAAACCTTTGCAACAACTAATGTCTATCTTTGATAAGCAAATCAGTACACTTTTCTTGTATGGACATTTCTGTTTTCAACTTAAAGTTTTGCTTAACCGATTCACCTCTAAAAATCCATGGCTAATTTCAACATTCGGGCAGTTCGTACATTCACAGTTTTGGATGAATTTTGCAAAATGATCATTCTTATTGTTCATACTCTAGTTCCCAAGGATAAGAGTTAACATTAATAATGTCTTGATGTGCAAGATCTCCTAATGAAGTGGTACCCAAAATCAATTTTCTAGTGTGCTGATTAGAGATCAATGTGAATTGATTTATGACTTTATCTGTGATAGACACAACCAAGCCCTTGATGGTTTCAAAAAAAGAAAGACTATAGACTATGAACCAACTTATATTTCCTAAATCAGATGCATAACAGATCAGCTTTTATTCTATAAATGAGGATAAATACACTCCACCTGTGCAGCTGTGGCAACCAACTAAATACTATAATTCCAAGTTAGGATTATTATGCAAAGTTGTGTTTTTTTTCCCAAAACTCCTGGGGTTGTAAGTGGAATAAAAATAGCCTGTGTTCTGAATTTAGAAACAGAACAAGCAGATGTGCCAAAATACATAACATGATGGACAGAATAACATTAATCTTGCTTCTGAACTTATTTCGCACTTGGAAAATTTTTTCTCACAGAAAGATTTACCAAGGGAAAGTCCAGTCCTTATTGTGTAATAAAATATTCAGGAGGTTTTTGTAGAGACAGGCCATGTAACAAAGTTAGAATATTCGGTGGGATGCAGGGCAGAGGGTTCAGGAGATTTTTTAAAAATCATATTAAAGATTTAAACCACTTTGATTTGTCATAAATTTGATATATGATTTATCAAATTAGCAAAACATTTACTTTTAATAATGGGTGGAAGTTAATATCGCATCTACTATAGTTATGAATAATTTAAACTTGAATTTACATGTTTAATCATTTCTGGCTTTAAAAAAAGTGAAATGCAATACCAGGTTGACTGTTTCTCTGATTTCCATGTAAATTACCAGTGTTAATAAGTTTGTTTGTCACTTAACACAGCCTAGAATTTATTTAATTACTGAGTATTCCTTTCTACAGTTTTGAATTAATCTTATAAGCTCTTTGGGGAGGAAAAACTTTTCAGTGTCTAATACTTTGACATATTGGAGTAAAGATTAAGCTTTAAAATATAACAAAAACTAAGATTATTTAAACAAAACTAAAGCCTCAAATCTATATTATTTCAAATGCTTTTTTTCCTTTCCATATAGTATTAATACCATCATCTTGGAAGCTTACCACATTTTTGTTTGTTTTGTTCAGGACATTGGACATGTTTGTTTTAGGTACGACCCCGTTTAATTTTAGTAGTGATTCCTGTTCTGTAAAAGAAGTGGGGCAGCCAAGGTGAGAGTGGAATAACACAGCTGTCCTTAGGACTGTGAGACGCCAGATGATAAAACAACAGGTGGTCTCTACAAATCTGTATCTGAGGACAGAGGAGAAACACTGAGCTCTAACGAGAAGCCCAGAGGTCATCAACAAGTCATGCTTTCTGGAGAGTTCTGTGTCCAAGAGGATATCCACACAGACAGAGAAAGGGAGCCCAAGTCCACCCATGTACCAGGCTTTTATAACACATGGGTCACATCCTGTCACCACAATCCACACATTTGTTCTCACTCTTTACAAGAAGTATCACCAAAAGTTCCTTATTCATTCATTTCTTCTTTCAGTACATGCCTACTGAGCGTCAAGTATGTGCAAAGCAATTCACGATAGCAAGACTGTGGAACCAACCTAGATGCCCTTCAATAGACGAATGGATAAAAAAAAAAAAATGTGGCATTTTTTTTTACACAATGGAGTATTACTCTGCATTAAAAAATGACAAAATCATAGAATTTGGAGGGAAATGGATGGCATTAGAGCAGATTATGCTAAGTGAAGCTAGCCAATCCCTAAAAAACAAATACCAAATGTCTTCTTTGATATAAGGGGAGTAACTAAGGACAGAGTAGGGACGAAGAGCATGAGAAGAAGATTAACATTAAACAGGGATGAGAGGTGGGAGGGAAAGGGAGAGAGAAGGGAAATTGCATGGAAATGGAAGGAGACCCTCAGGGTTATACAAAATTACATACAAGAGGAAGTGAGGGGAAAGGGAAAATAATACAAGTGGGAGAAATTAATTACAGTAGAGGGGGTAGAAAGAGAAGAGGGGAGGGGAGGGGAGGGGAGGGGGGATAGTAGAGGATAGGAAAGGCAGCAGAATACAACAGACACTAGAATGGCAATATGTAAATCAATGGAAGTGTAACTGATGTGATTCTGCAATCTGTATACAGGGTAAAAATGGGAGTTCATAACCCACTTGAATCAAAATGTGAAATATGATATATCAAGAACTATGTAATGTTTTGAACAACCAACAATAAAAAAAAATTTAAAAAAAAGTATGTGCAAGGCACAGCCACGTGATGCCATGCACAACACTGGAGGATCATGGCTTCCACTTGAGGCCCTCATGTCAGCAGCAGTCTACACATGCTCACACCCCCACGACCCCAGGGGAAAAAAAATACTGATTTCTCAAAATGTCAACATCAGGCACAAAAACTCCACAGAAACCGTTCAGATTCAGGAAAACAACCTTGTAGCTGTGTACATTGGATTTCTTCTTTTTATTTTTTATTGGTACATTATAATTACACATAATAGTGTGATTCATTGTGATCTATTTGTGCATGCACATAACATAATTTTCTTATTAGACCTGCTGCCTGATTCTCTTTAAACTAGGCATTTAATCTTCATTAGGGCATTCAAAACTTTCTTTGATGCCTTTCAAATCTCAGTGCATGCATCAGGACTTATGTTTTTATGGGTAATTACAGAAATACACAAAATCATTCTCTCGGCCTAAAAAAGTTTAAAATGCTTTGTGCTTCAATGCCCCTATGGTTCATTACAAGTTCTGTAGCCAGCATCCTCAACACTGTGGGCCAGAGTGAGGCAGGAAGCAGCAGGCTGCCTGAGGGGAGGCCCCATGCATTTGTTCATTCAATAATCCCCCATGCTCTTCCCCTGGGTCAGGCTCTGTGCCTTGTTCTGGGGTACAAAGACAGAACTACAAGATAAAAATTATCCCAAGTTAAATTCCGAGCTTGAGTTGCTCATGCTGTCTCAGAGCAGGCAGACAGGTAAACACGGAGCGTGCAATGAAATGGATATATAAAGACACGTGAAGGATGCTGCAAAACGGAGCATTATTAAACTGACCTAAAAGTGGGAGAGAAGGCATCAGAGAACATTTCACAAAGTGACAATCGAACCAAATCTTCTGCAGCTTTCTGGGTGAGCAACACATCACATCTAACTGTGAGCAGTCTGATGTGGCTAGAAGATGTGGCAGGGTTCGGGCTGAAAGGCAAGCCAAGGCAGGCCACCAAAAGCTTTTAATTCCTTCCTAAGGATAAGCTGGAGACTTATAGCTGGGGAATCACATGATCAATTTGGGTGTGGGGCTAGAGGTATAAAATTGGGAGTGTTTGATTTATGGGCTGAATTTAAAAGTGGAATGTATTATTTAGATAGAACTTGTGAAGTCAGAAGAGAAGCTGAGAAACTAACTGTTTGGAGCACGGTCATTTAAAAAGCAGGGAGAGATCTAAAAGTCCACAGAGGGGCTTTAAAATGAGCAGCCAGAAAGCAAGAAAGGCAGACACAAGGAAGAACTCACAAGAAGGGTTTTGAGAAAGACGTCTCTAGCAATGCCACAAAGAGGTCAAGTAAGATGAGAAAAATAAGAGTTCAGCGAATTCAGCAAACATGACTGCTGGTGGAAGGGGAAGGAAGTCAGATTGCAGGAGACTGAGGAATAACCAGGAAACGACGGAATGAAAATTCAGCCAGGTTTCATGAAGAAGTGTGAGGCTAGCGAGGACAGAGGACCCTGAGGCTCTGTTTGTTTGTTTGTTGAGCTTGGGGGGAAGGGGTTCTTTGGAGTTATACATAAGCAGAGGATTCACTTTGACATGATTTTAAAAGCATGGAATATAATTTGTAATAATTCGGTCCCCAGCAATTCCCCTTCCCTTCTTCTTCCTCCCCCTGACCCCTTTCCTCTGCTCTACTGATCTTTCTACTATTTATTTTTTAATTAGGTCTTGTGGATGTACATGATGATGAGATTCACTGTGGTATATTCATATATGTACATAGGAAAGTTAGATCAGGTTCATTCCACTATCTTTCCCTATCCCTCCCTCCATCCTTCCCTTCTTTCCCCTTTGTCTACTCGACTGTGCTTCCTTCTATTTTTTTTACTCCCATATTTTGGATTAACTTCCATATATCAGAGAAAACATTCCATCTTTGACTTTCAGGGGCAGGCTTGATTCCATTAGCATGAGTCTCCAGTTCCATCCATTTACCAGCAAATGTCACAAAGACCTTCTTTATGAATGAATAATATTCCATTGTGTATATATACCACGTTTTCTTTATCTGTTGAAGGGCACTTAGTTGGCTCCATATCTTGGCTATTGTGAATTGTGCTGCTACAGACATTGGTGTGGCTGTATCACTGTAGTAGGCTGATTTTAAATCTTCTGGATACATACTGAGGAGTGGAACAGCTGGGTCATATGGTGGTTTCATTCCTAGCTTTTTAAGGATTCTCCCTATTGCTTTCCAGAGTTATTTTTAAGATGCATGAAGACAACAGGGCTGGGCATGTAGCTCAGTGGTGGAACCCTTGCCTAACCTGCAAGGCCCTGAGTTCAAACCACAGTACCACAAAAAAGAAATGAAAGATGAGTGAGCAAGCACAGCACCAAAGTAGAAGAAGAGGCCCAACATATAGGATACTTAAAGCAGGTCACTGCAGAATAGAATGTCCAAGGCAGAAAAGAAAGAAAGGACCTACAATGTCAGGAGAACTAATCTTGGATTCTAGGGAAAGTGGAGAAGAAAAATAAGGGTACCAGTGAAAACTATTCTGAAAAAAAAAAAATCAGTAGTAGAAGTGACAAGTGCTCACACCTCCCAGGTCTGACAAGGAGAAAGGGCAGGAGACATGAGAAAAGTCTTGGAAGTTGGGACCCATGGGGAAGGAAGCAGGAGAGCTGACAAAGGCTCCTGGAAGAGTCACCTGGCAGCTTTGAGGGTCCCTTTAAGGATTGGAGACTCTGTCCCTTGACGTTAATCCACCATGTTTGGGTTTCAATCAAGATTCAGAGACAACTCTATTGGGTTGATCCAGAATTTGACACGGCATGGTAAATGAACAAGAGCACTCTGAAAAACAAACATGGAAGAGAGAAGAAAAGTGCTCTCCCGCGGAGGCACGTTACTCAGGAGGGAGATGTCAAGGAAATGGAAATCTTCACAAGATCAAGGACCAGAATGAGAGAACTTATAAAGAAAGCAGACAACTGAAAACACAGAAGAAGGTAGTTCAGAAGCAGATGAGCTCCTAGTGGTGACCAGTTCCAAGGCATGGCCCTGAGAGTGAGTTCTGGAAGCAGAGCAAACATAGATAATGGCACTGAGACAAAACAACCCCAAGCTAAGATACAGGTTAAGTTTCCTAGGACTTTATTTATTAATGTACTAGGCATAACAAACTAACCACCCTGTGAAGTAGGATCCATTAGAATCCTCATCCACATTTTATAGATGAGGAAAACTGAGACACAGAAAGTCTAAGCGACTTGCCTAAAGTCACAAAGTTATTCTAGAAGGAACAGGAATTCAAACCCAGACAATCTGGATCCAGAGTCCTTTCTCCCCACATTACATTATGCTGCTGCTTTCCCCAGAGTGACAGCAGAAAGCCATCTAGAGGGCACGGGCAGCACAACTTAAGTCAGAAACTGTTTTTTGTAGGAAGATGGGAGACGAATGGTCATCTAAAGTGTAACTAAAGGCTGTCCCTACTATTAGCAGCATTAATCACAGCACTTTATTGAATTTCCACTATGTGCCAGTTTGTGCTATTTTAAAGCAATTGATCCTAGCTGTAGAGTCAAGATTTCATTTCTTTATATTCCTTCCCTGAAATTTGCACAAAAGGTTTTTATTATAAAAAAAAACGAAAATGATACTGTGGTATTCAGCCTGCTGGGTAGCTGAATCTTAAGTTAATTGATTCCATAAAAAATCTACAGCTTAGAAGCCAAATATATTCATCTGAGAAATAACTGAACAATTCACAGTAGAATCAAACGGTTCTGCACACAAAGGAATAAACAGCTGATAATAGTTAACCTCACAACCCACCTGGCGAAACTGAGACATGTCACCCAACACCATTCAATATGGCCATCCCACAACAATTTATACTGCAATGTCTTAGGACATCCTAAAGAAAATACCAAGAGATCAGACTCATTTTTAATCCAAATTTGAAATGCCTTCTATAACAGTGTGACTATATGGAAAAGCTTCCTCTTGCTCAAATATTCAACCACATCATGTTGCTTTTGTCCAATGGTTTTCAAAGACATTTACTGAGAATTATACCAGGAATTGTGGCTTAACTGGCAGCACTGCATAAATTTTCTGGTGCCCAACTTATTGGTAGAAGTAGGCTGTCAATATAATGTCACAACTATTTTATTCAATGTTTGTGGCAATAAACTTCAGAATAAACCATGACATACCATAATTTTTCTGTTAATAGAGGATGCAGTTGCCTGCATTTGTATTTTTATAGCCTACTCTTAATAACAGTTACAATTTTATCAGTCTTCCCCAAAAATATCCTTTCAAGCAATATCTTTTCCCCTCCCACCCTCCATCAAGAAATACTACACTGAGGGCTGGGGTTATGGCTCAGTGGTATAGCACTTGCCTGGCATGTGTGAGGCACTGGGATCAATTCTTAGCACCACATATAAATAAATGAATAAAATAAAGGTTCATCAACATCTTAAAAAAAAAGAAAAAAATACTACACTGAAACGTAGCAGAAGTAAGCTAAAAATTTAGAGTTAAGAATCCTCCTTCTCTACATTGTGAACAATCTAGACTTGCCAATCAACTATAGGAAACAAAACTCATCCTCTCACAAGCCTCAAAGAGTATCCACCAAAGTACCAACTCAACTCTCTCCTCCTAGTTGCAGACTGGTATATCCTCGCATCTACTTGGTATCTCAACATGGAGATCTCAGACATCCCAAATCCCTATGTCCAAAACAGAATTTTTAATCTCGACCCTGGCCCCAATGCCTGCCCATTCTCCAAACACTCCTAACCCCAATAATGCTCCACCATCTGCCCAGTGACACAAACCAGCAACCTGAGCATCACCTGATTCCTCTCTCCCCACTCAGACGCCTAGTCTATTGTCAAGCCCTACCAATCCATAAGATTATTCTCATGTTTCCTTTCAGTTTTAGGTCTGGGCTTCTTGGAGGTGATGTCCAAAAGAGTCAACTTAAAAAGTCTCTAGTTCAGGATTTTAAAGATTATTTTTTAAAGAAGGGTTTAATTGCCAAGCATGGTAGTATGCACCTATAATCCCAGCAACTCTGAAGGCTGAGGCAGGTAGATCACAAATTTGAGGCCAGCCTCAGCAACTGAGAAAGAGCCTGTGTCAAAATAAATAAATGAAAGAGATGGAGATGTAGCTTAGTGGTAAAGTGCCCCTAGTTAGATCCCCAGTACTGCAAAAAAAAAAAAAAGTAAGCCAGGAACAGTGCACAGTGACACATGCCTGTAGTCCCAGTGGCTGGGGAGGCCGAGGCAGAAGAATGGCAGGTTCAAAGCCAGCCTCAGCAACTTAGCAAGGCCCTAAACAATTTAGCAAGAGCCTTTCTCAAAATAAAGAGTAAAAAAGACTGGGAATGTGGCTCAGTGGTTAAGTGCCCCTGAGTTCAATCCCTGGTACAAAAGGGAGAGGGTTATTACAACTAGAAAAATGATTTAAAGGTGAAGAATATTCTTTAGCATACTAGCTCTACAGGATGATAGTAGGTTTTAGAAAAGGGTTATATGGCCATGGTAAACTATATTATTTGAAGAATGTTATATTAAACAAAAGTAAGCTCATTTTGCTTTTGTTATCCAATTGCTGTTTTTATTCTAGGACTTCTCTGAATTTTTAAGCACCCTGAATCCATGAGGAGAATATGACTTAGGTGTCATTTATTCACCTCCTTTTGGTTTATTTGGTAAAAAGGGCTCAGAGACAGCTTTGCTCTTATCTGAGTCACCCTGGCTTTCTTCAAGGACTGCCATCCACATCACATCTTCTCCTGTGTAACTCCTGGACACCTGCCCTTCTTCATAAAACATCTCTGTTCTTCATGGCATCAGCCAAAGTATAAATGCAAAGTCTGTCACGCATCCTAGCTGCCCATTATTTCCCCTGAGAGCACCAAGCAAATCTCCATAGAAACATCAGGCTTTCCTGATGGTGTAGAGAAGCAAAGATCAATACATCATAGCAATGCAACTGACTTGGAATCAATGATTAGACATCTCCCATCTTAAAAGTTCTCCAGAAACCCCTCCACCAGGAATTTCTCATTGGCCACCAATGTCCATTTACTCCAGGGTCCTGACACATTGCTTAATCTCTTTCCTCCTTTTTGTTCCCACCTTTCTTCTCTCTTCTACTGTTCTTGCCTTTTATCAAATGCAGCCTGGATTTTTTTAAATATCAAATTATTTATTTCTTCTCCTCTTTCAATCTGTGTCAATGAAGTCCCAACTGCTTCCCAAGCTATTTTTCTAAACAAAACAATTCCTTTCATAGAACTCAATATTTTGTTATTAGCTGTCAAGCTAAAGTAACTCAATGTCTTATAGCAATTGAGTTCTTTTGGAAGGAAGTGTCTCCCTTTCGAAAACTTTGATTATAGAACCCCTTTATTTTATTTCAAAACATATCCTAGGATTTGTGTTTCATAGAACTTTTTTGAATCACAAATTTAAAGAGAGAAATAAGACAAAAGGAAACTGGCATTGCACAGTAGATGGAGGTTGGTGCCGCAGTCCAGCTGCAGCAAAATAACTGGGGGGGGGGGGGGGGGTGACGAGCAACTTGTGTACATTGATACAGCAGGAGTGGGAGCCCTTTATTGTAGGACAGGAGGGGTATATATACATTCCACACAGCTTATCTTAATTAACATAAACTAGATACAGCAGTCAACCAATAAGAAATCTCCACACTTAATGGCTCGCTGGCGCCACCTCACAAACCACTCCTCCTGGCAAAATGCCAGGCGCCATCCTGACTTGTTTACAGACTCTAACAGGTTGGGAGCTGCATGTAAAGAAAACTAAAGCAGCTACTTATACAATGCTCATGTGACCCAAGACCTCATATTTGTTGGGCCAGGATATGTCCCATTCACTGGTTAGACCAATAATTCAATAGATTTAAAAAAAAAATCCCTATAGAACCTCTTCTTTTCTCTCTGATCCCCATGCATACACCTTCCTGGATTTTTTCCCCACCAGTTCCCCACTGAGAATCTGCTCCTGTGTATAGGTGGAATCACTCAGAATCACTCAGCTCCAGGTTGGCCACAGTTCACTATGTTCAATGACACTGTGTTCCAGAACACGAGGCTGAACTTCCATTCAAGTTACCACTCACACCACTGCTCCCCTCCAGACCACAGGGGCTGTGTTGGCTGTGCTGTTAGGCTCCCAAACAAGCCGCTGGGACTCTGATGGAGCATCAGTCAGCACTACACTTTTGGTCTCTGTACTCCCTGCTCGCTCCCAATGCTCAGCTCCTCTTAAAAGTCCTGATTTACCTCCCTCTTCTCAACATGACCCACTTTTAGAGGACTCCCTAAACAGCTTCTCTTCCCATCCTAACAGGACCCTTTTAGGCTTTTATTCTCAAAAGTATCTCTTCCCCTGAAGGCACAAGGACCTGCCACTTGATTTTACAAATAAAGTTTTACTGGAAAACAAACACACTGATTCACTGTCTGTGGTTGCTTCCTATCATAGTACCAGAGGTGAAAGTGTGACAGATCTTATAGCCACCCTCCCCCCAAAGTCTAAAATATTTACTTTTTGGCCCTTTACAGTAAGTTTTTTGACCCTTTCTATAGGTGAAAAAACTGAACAACGTTATTTTTCAATTTAGCCAGCATAATTTGAGTAGGACTGTCTTGGTCCACCAGATTGGCAATCTTGTCTACAAAAATAACAAGATAAAAGAATGGATGAAACACTATTCTGACACAGCCTGACATACCGCAGGCCACTCTGATCATGAAATGTAAATAGACAAAATTTTAAAACTGCATGGAAATGATAACCCCCAAATGAGGATCATGACCATCTCCAGGTAAGAAGAGAATGTGCTCAGGGAAGAGTAGAAAGGATTTCAATTGCATTTTTAACAAAGGGGCTCTTAAGCTAAATGATAAGTGAAAGTGAGTTCATTTCTTTGCACACACTAAGGATCTTCCAGATCTACTCCGTCTTCTCTGCCCTGCCCTGAACCATGGGAGGCTGATCTATGTGGCCCTCATCAAAGGTATCTTATCTCCTATCTCCTGGCTGCATTTAGCAAATAGGAAACCACAGCAGGACCCAGAGTCAGGAAGTGAAATCAGAGTGCTTATTCCCTGAGGTCCCTGTGGACTGGGTATGACCCCTAACTGAGAGCCACAGCTCCTGCCAGATCTCCACACAGCCTTCTCTGACTCCAGTAATTGCTCCTCCCCTAACCCTTTGGATTAGTTATCTACTGCTGTATAACAAGTGGTTACAAAACTTGCCGCTTAAGACAACAAATATTTATTATCTCACAGTTTCTGAGTGATTTTTCCAAAAGTCTCTAGCAGGACAATGCTCAAGGCCTTAGCTGAAGTTGTGATTTCACCCAAAGGGTCAACTGAGGGAGGACCCACTTCCAACCCATCCATACAGTGTTGACAGGATTCCGTTTCCCACAGATTGCTGAACTGAGGCATCCCTCATTCATCAAGTGACTCAAATCACGGCAGTTGCCTTCACTTAGAACAAGCAAGTACAAGCCCCAGTTTTCTTGTAACCTAATCTCAGAAGTGGTGTCTCATTACTTTTGGCATGTTCTATTCATTAGAAGCAAATAACTAGGTTCAGCCCACATTCAAGGGAACACACAAGGATGTAAACAGCATACTTCTTAGTAAATGGCATTCAATGGAAACCATCTTAGAAATTGCTTATCACAAGCCTTTCAGGCTTGAAGAAAGCAACCCATTCATCCTAGCCCTATAGTCTCTGAAAGAACACAGGTGTCCCTAAATGCCTTAAACTCACCTCAATCTCAGTTTTCCAGAACCCTGATTTTAAAGTATAATAAAATATAATCAATAAGAGGAAAGCAGCTGCCAATTAAGCTTGGATACAAAAGAATCAAAGACTGATATTCAGAGGATTTGCAGGCTACAGGAATAATATTTAAATGTCCAAGGGCTGAGACTGCAATTCATTTTTCCAAACAACTCAGTGTAAAAGACAACAGTAAAAGTAACCTGAATAAGGAGACATTCAGCCAGAAAGAGAAGAGGCGAATGAGGTTCAAATAAGACTTTTCCATTACAAGTAATTCTAATATTTCCTTAGACCCTATGCAAGAAGTAGGATTTATTCTAGTAGAACAAGGAAAGATAAGGGGAAAAAATTGGGAACTAAAGGTAAGCTAAGAGCAATAATGAAAATTAATCATAACATCTGGGAACATTTAGACGACCTTTATGGGAGCAGAGACACAAATTCCACTAGAACTAATTATCTTATTTTCAACTTTGACTTTACATGAAGTATGAATCTAGAGAATAAAACAAATGTTTACCTTTAATGAAATGATTTTCAGGTAATAATTCTATCTCTCAAGCTGAAGAATCTTTCCGATTCTAACATTTTTGCCAGTGCTCAAATTTTCATCAATCACTGCCATACTCACTAATTTGAAGTTTAGTACTAATGCTAAAAATAATTTACATTTTTATTAAAATTATTACACTTTTTAGAGGATTAATTTTTATTCTAGTAGTATCTAACACACTCTGAAAAATAAATGGGAGGCAAGACTTTATATGTTAACTCAGTACCTACAGATATCTGCAAGATCCCTTGTAGTAGCTTAGGAAGGGGAAACAGAATGGGACCAGCATTTCTGCCCTCTCCTTTTTCTCTCCTTCACCCAAGTATAATTCTCCAAGCCAGAGTGGAAGCAATGCTTTCTGAGATTTCTAAGCATTAGATAAGAGTTACAGACCTAATAAATAAACAAATATAAAATGGACAGAAGCTTTTATCTTTAGAAACTGTATGAATTATGAGTTCCCTAATTTTCCAGAGTCTTAAGTAAAAGATGGCTACTTTTGAAAGATGTTGATATCTATGAAATATGTCCTCTGATATAATCTGAAGAGGAAAATCACATTTTTAAATCAAGGACAATTTTTTAAATTAGTATAATTTTATTATTAGGGGACTAATCTACATTAGTAATAAGCATTTACACATAAAAGTTAGTTTGTGACATTATATGCCAAGTATATAATCAAATTAACTTGGTTTTCCAATTGCAATCATCTGAAAAGTATATGCTATTACATTTAACAATAACAAATTCTTCCAACTCTTAGGAAGTTGGAATACAGTAAGTATCAATGGCTATTTAAATAAAATTCCCTAAGAAAGCTCACTGTCACCAATGATAACTCACCAGTCATGTTTGTTTGTAGGCTGTCGACGCATAAACACATCAATACTAATAAATCACCTCAGATCACCATGCTGATACACCGCTAGTATAACCATATCACTTTCTCCATCTGTACCAACTGGCTTCATGTACATCTCATTACCTACTCTTCTGGATAACTCATTGAGAGGGAACATCAATTCTTAATATTTATTTTTAAAAATAGATCATAAATAAATGAAAGTCAAAAAATTGTAATGAGAACAAAAACTCTACTGTGAATAATGTTAACTTGGATCTGACTAAAAACATGTAGCATAATTTCTACCAGAAAAGAAACTTTATCTTGAGTATAATACATTTGAATGATACAGAACTTTTGTCCCTTAGAATTCAGAGCTCCTCGTTACTTAGGATTGAACTGCAGAATAATAAGATGATATATTTGAAAAGAATTGCTGGTAGGTTTGATTTAATCAAAAGACTGTAAAATGACACTATCATCTTCTTCAGACAAGAAAAATGACTTGTTTGAAACTGGACATGAGACAAAAATTATACAGTGGAATTCCATTATAACTAGGTAATTTTAAAAAAATATCCACTTTTTCATCCAACATATATTGGCTCACTCAACATTTATTAAACCCAACCACCATGAGCTGGGCATTGTACCAGTCACTGGGAGTACAGACAAGTATAACACAATCTCTGGCTTCATAATACTTAGAATCTAAGGAAGAAAAAATAAATGTATCAATGAAATAGTAGGAGATATGGATGCTAATAGAAGTATGCATTCCACAATAGTCTGACATTACTGCTACAACAGACGTATGTTGTTGTATTTAACAAGAAACAGAGCATTTCTTAAAACTCTGTTGATAATGATCTCACCTTGAAGGTGAGGAAAGGAAAGGAGGGTGTGATTCTGTTTTGGAAGTTTTCTCACCACACACTATTAACATCATCTGTTTTGAAAGAGAAATAAATGACACATTGATATTCTATGAATCTGATAAGAAAGACTTGACAAAAATAAAGTCATGATAACCAAACCCTGTCTACTCAAGCTATTGCGTTCTCCTCTGTACCTTGGAGAGAAGTGAACTAGGAAGAGATAAGCCCATTCATTTTCTACTCTGCTCAGGTGTATTAATAGCCTTGAGGTTAGAACCAGTGAGGAGTTAGCATGAGTATGTGCCTTGAGAAGAAGAGGGAAAGCTGTCTGAGTCCTGATCACAGAGACATTAAACCTGTCCCTCTGGGATGATTTCTAATTCTTTTCTCCTCTAACATCCTTAAATTGGAACAGGCAGAATGAGGGACAGGGATGACACAGCTGAGTCAGACTCCTCTCTACTGCTTTTATCTTATGGGGAAAAATGCTCTGGCTGACCCTGAAAGTTTATGGTCCTGATTTGGATGGGCAAATGAGAAGTGGATCTATCCACATCACCAAGTCAACTAGCTATTTTATTCCTTTGTTAAGAGCCTGGTGTGAAGAAAGCTCAGTTTGGTCAAAACACATAAATAAGTAAACACTCAGAAAAATGTGGCCAGGAGCCATTCTGCAGTAAGCACTTACCACATTACAAACATATTCCAACCTGCAAACTTGCACACTCTTAGAAAGTCAAGACTATCAGGGTTTAAGTAAACATTCCTCTTCCCCAAATTTACATGTTGAAATCATAGCCCCCACAATAATGGCTTGAGAAAGAGGGGTCTTTGGGAGTCATTAGATCATGAAATGGAGTACTCATGAATAGAATTAATCCCCTTATAAAAGGGACCCCAAAGAGCTCTCTGACTGCCATGTGAGAAGACAACAAAAAAAAAATTCACAGACTGGAAGAGATCACGCCAGAACCCAACCAACCTGGCACCCTAGGCTTACACTTCCAGACTTCAGAATGGTGAGCAATAAAGTTCTGGTATTTCTAAGCCATTCAGTCTGCAGTCCTTTGTTACAGCAACCCAAACTAAGACAAGGACCAAGTATTTTTTCATGATGTCCCCAGTGTCTGGTAGCAGTGTTTCCCACTGCGTGAGAAGCTTCAGAATCTGATTATATTAAATAACTCAATGAGTGAATATTCCTTAAGGAATTCATACTAACGTCAAATCTTCTCTTTGATACTGGTGTTATAAACTATGAATTGGCTGCAAGTTATAGCTCTGGACATGCTCTAATGGCTGGCTATAAAAATGAATATGTTGATGGAACAACATGGGAAAGAATAACCTTCTCTTCCAATGGTCTCAACTTTTTCTAAAAACCATGGCAAACTATAAAATTCAAAGTTCTCATGCTTCACTGAAAATGCAGTCAGATCAGAGTGTTTTATTTTTCTTTGTATCTCCTCCACTACCCTTTAACCCTAAACCCCATCTTAGGACCTAAGATATTTCCAGAACACAATAAATCTCATAAATGTTTGTTGGTTGACTACATTTCTATATATAAATATGTTGTGGGGAAGGCAAATATGTATTCCTAGAAATCCTCATACATTTGAAAATCTCAACAAGTCAAAGAATAATAATTCCCATGGAATCTACACTGAAAAACTTCAGTAGAGAAAAAACAAATTGCAGAATTATTTATCTGCAAGTCACTGAGTCTGTTGCCAATGTATTTTTATCGTTTTTGTAGGGTTTCCTTGTAATTTTACTGCATAACATTTTATCTTTTTTTTTTAATTGGTCGTTCATAACATTACATAGTTCTTAATACATCATATTACATGGTTTGATTCAAGTGGATTATGAACTCCCGCTTTTACCCCTATATACAAATTGCTGTATCACATCAGTTACCCTTCCATTGATTGACAAATTGCCTTTCTAGTGTCTGATGTATTCTGCTGTCTGTCCTATTGTCTACTATCCCCCCTCCCTTCCCCCTCCCCTCCCCTCCCCTTTTCTCTCTCTACCCCTTCTACTGTAAATCATGTCTTCCATTTGTATTCTCTTGACTTACCCCTCCTTACCTCTTATATGACATTTTGTATAACCCTGAGGATCGCCTTCCATTTCCATTCAATTTCCCTTCTCACTCCCTTTCCCTCCCACCTCTCATCCCTGTTTACTGTAAATATTCTTCTCAAGCTCTTCGTCCCTACCCTGTCCTTGTTTACACCCCTTATATCAAAGGAGTCATTTGGTATTTGTTTTTTAAAGATTGACTAGCTTCACTTAGCATAATCTGCTCTAATGCCATCCATTTCCCTCCAAATTCTATAATTTTGTCATTTTTTAATGCAGAGTAATACTCCATAGTGTATAAATGCCACATTTTTTTTATCCATTCATCTATTGAAGGGCATCTAGGCTGGTTCCACAGTCTTGCTATCGTGAATTGAGCTGCTATGAACATCGATGTAGCAGTGTCCCTGTAGCACTGCATAACATTTTAAAGCTGAACAGAAAACTATTCAAATCACTGAAATTCAACTGCATACTGCTCAAAAAAAGATATTTATATAGTTGTTTATTTGTTTCTCCAATAGGAATAACTTGTTCCCTGCATGCAGAATTGAATTCTTTTGAGCATATTTCAACTGTTAAGTGTATCTAAAAGGTAAAATTGTCAGGCATTTCATTGGCGTTTTATTGAATTCTTTGATTTTATCTATGCACATATGGATATCAAGCTTTTCTTGCTCTACTCTAGATATTCACTGTAGATATCATTAATAGCCATCCAGATAAGAAAATGGGTTAACCCCAGTTCACTCTTCCCCTTCAAAAGTGATGTCTCTTAAAACATTGGGACAAGAAACTTTTATTTTATTTTATATTCAGCATGGCTTCTAGCCTTTTCCATTATGAATTCTACATTACAAAAAAATCAATTCTAATTTTCTCAAAACCAAAATTACTCAAGAAAAATTTCGGTGATCTCAAACATTGATCTGGCATGAAAACTGAAATAATTTAAAATTCATTACTTGATCTGCTCCTTTACCTATTCAATATTAGAAACAGAATAATTCTTTATACCTGAGCCCAAAGTTCACATCAGTAAAATGGAGGTGCTTCATCATTCTTTTTATACCAAATACTCCTTTTTTAAAATACAGCTATGCAAGACAGGCCTAGCTTCTCAAAAAAAAAAAACCACTTTATGTTATATAATGACTTAATAACTGTGTAATTCAAACTTTCCCATCTTTTAGTCAATATTATATATTTGTTGAAACCCAATGAATTTTTTATGTTAAGTTAAACAGTCTAAGATTTTCAACATAGCTTAAGCTTCTTTCATAGCTGGAACTTTGAACTCATCTGTAAAATAGGTAAACCATAGCATAATAATTGGTCCGCAGTTTTTTTTTTAATCCTAACAAATATCACATATATACATATATATTATCTCATGTATATGCTTATGTAAATATTAAAAACCTCAGACATATATAGAAGCAATTGTTATAATTCCATTGTATTGTTGGAGAAAGTAAAAAACCAATGAGTGCTAAAAATCGTGTGGAATAAAAGACACAATGGCTAGGTTTACCCAGCTGCTAGTCAAGTGTATCTCTTCTGGTTATTAACTTGTAAAGATTCATATTCTTAAATAAATCACATTTTTAAAAAGAGTAAAAAATAAATTGAATTAATATATCTTCAAAACCAAAACTTGTCTTACTTGTTACAGTAATTTGAAGTTCCTGGATGTTAGTAACTTTCATTGGCTCACATTGGTTCAGTTTAGAGCACTGTGCACTCAATTCACACCGGATGCAGCTGACCAATACAGAGGAAGGAGAAGCTCAGATGTAACATCAGATGTAAAAAGAGCAAAGGTGAGGAGTGCAGGCTGGTAACTACTGAGGGTGAGTCTTGGCAGAGACATTCAGGTAGAAATATACAGTCATGAGCCATATGTTTAGACTCTTATCACATATCAGTTAATTATGAAGGCACCTGGGATTCAAAACCCAGTGGGTCTCAGTATCAATCAGGGTTCAGTTAGTGCACAGAGACCACACTCGTTTCTCAGAGAAAATTTAAAGTAGATGATTGTTTGCTATATAACGAATAGCTAAAAGCAAAGAGAACTCTAAGGTATCCAACTGATATCAACTGCAGGAAGCTATCATCTCTCCTAGAGTTGGAAAAACAAAGGGAAGAGGTTGGGATTATTAAAACTGAGAAGCCTAGGGGCTGAGGCTAGGGCTGGGCTGGGGCTGGGGCTGGGGCTGGGGCTGGGGCTGGGGGCTGGGGCTGGGTCTCAGTGGTAGAGTGTTTGCCTAGCATGTGTGAGGCACTAGGTTCGGTCCTCAGAATCTCATAAAATAATCAAATCAAATAAAGGCATGTTGTCCATCTATAACTACAAAAAATTTCTTTAAAAAAAAATGAGAAGCTTACAGGTGGTTCCTTATGTACTTATAACCAGATCTCCAAGGGGTTGGGTAGGCAGGGGGCTGCTTGTCCCTGAAGGAAATGAACAAGGCTGATTCTGCTAGTGTTAGAGAAAGTGCAACTGGACTCAACCACAATGGCCAGGATAAAGTGAGGCAAGATTGACCTGACAAAATTAGGAAGCCCACGTGAACTCAACAGAAAGAAGCAAGTTCCCCCCCAACTCTGCAGTCTCCCTGGCACCTTTACTGCCCAAGCCTAACGTGGAGACTGCTGAACAAGCAGAAATGTCTGGGGGGGGGGGCAGCATCACAAAGCAGGCTATCAAAGGAACATGGGTTCCTGAGATAGAGAATACCTTAGTAAATTGACAAAGAATGGCTTGTTCCAATAGAGAAGGAGGGGTTTTGATAAAGTTAAATTGAGTCATAGGAGCTAATATTTATTGAATAATTACAATGTTTCAAGCATAGTATATGAGCACTTTAGATCCATTAGTTCATTTACTTTAATCTTCACAACTATTTGAAGTAGTTATTATGATGCCCAGTTTATAAATGAGAAAATTGGGATTCAGGAAAGCTAGGTGAATTGGTCAAATCTCTATAATTAGTTCATCGGGGATCCAGGACTCAACCCCAAGCCCATCTGTCTCTAAAAATATAATTCTCAAACACAGTAGCAAACTTTCTCTTGAAAGAATAGGTGTGTTTAATAAGTGGAGATGGAGGAAAGGACATTTCAGGCACAGACAGAAGCACCACCAGAGGTGTGAAATGTTCTTTCAGGAGCTGGACGCCAAAAGAGATTTCCACCTGCTTTAAATCAAAAGTGAAAAGTACACAAGGTGGGTGGCTCTAGGGATAGCTAATGAAAAGCCAGGGCAAGGAAGACTATCAGGCATGATTTAATGGACCCACTTTATCCTCCGGGCAGTGGGGAGTCCCTGAGAGTTTAAGAGAAAGAGAAGAATATGATAAATTTTGTATTTTTAAAATTGTGGCTCAGTGGTAGAGTGCTTGCCTCACGTGTGTGAGGCACTGGGTTCAATTCTCAGCGCCACATATAAATAAATGAATAAAATAAAGGTCCATCAACACCAAAAATATTAAAAAAAAAACATATAACCTGCAAATATATGGAAATGTATTGAACAGATGTCAGAATAGAAATAGGAAGGCTGGTTAGGAGAATTTTCCCAGAATCCAGAAAACAGGTAAGAACAGTATGAACAAAAACAGTGGTAGTGGGAATGAAGTGCTGTGGCTTTACAAAAGAGATGCCAAGGAAATAGAATGGGTGAGCTGATGGCTCTGCCAGGGTGGTAAGGCATGACGGAGACAAAGCAGTACAGGACAACTCAGGCTTCTGACTGGGCAACTGGCTGGATGATGATGCCTTCGGTCAAGTCAGGAAAAGGTCAGAAGTAAGACATTTGAGAAGAGGGAGATAGTTTATTTTTGGACATGTTGAGTTTAACATGGAAAATATTAGATATGCAATCAGCAGCCTGGTACAGTCACTGGTGTTTAGAAAAGAAGTACAGGCTGGGGATCAAGGTCCTCAGATACAGTGAACAACGTCTTTATCTGCCTTTTCTGGAAAAATGCATAAAACCAAGAGGCTGAATGTTGAAAAATCTATTTGAACCTCAAAATGACAAAATATAGACTTTCAGCAGGCAGGAATTCAGGATGATTAGAACAGAGTGTTCCAAACCTATTAAATATAATCGGGACAAAAATATCAACTAATTGAGAGGAAAAAATACAAAGACACAAACATCAAACAGAAAAATAGTATTCTCAGCATGTTTCTCAAATTTTCACTTTTACATAAATTCAGAAAGTTCTTTATTACATAAAAAGTCCCATCGATTATTTTAACAGATATTCCAATTCCAATATATTAGATATTTGTATATTATAATATGAGGGTATTTGTGATAAATTAGGTAATTCAAGCAGATTATAACAGAATGTATTATCTTTTATAATACTAAGCCTTTATTTTTCTTAAATAACTAGGAATTGTACTTAGTGGTAAAAATAAGAATAACATTTTTCAATTAATAATTAACAGGAATACTTACCCACTCAAATAGACAATATTTACTACTATTGTAGTATTCAATTCCATTTTCTCACTCTTAAAAGAATCCCTAATTCCTTGTCATAAGACAAGAATGGTTATACCATTCCCTGTTTTAGGAATGGTGATACAGAGTGAGGTTTAAATGTAATGCTGATAGGTTTAAGCATATCAGCAAAATTACAAACTCTGCCACAGCCATGGAATCAGGAATGGTCAGGTGACTCAGGCCTAAACAAGACAGACCAGCACATAGCATCCTCTCGGCTTGTCATCCAAGTCTATCTAGGGACAGTGGTGCTCAGGACTTGTGTTTGATGACTGGAAGAAAGACTGTCAATACCACAGAAAGCAAAGTATAGAGACAGGAGCATGCATAGAAATTTGGTGATATCACTAGATTTTTAAAATAATCCTACATTAAACCAACCCTGGGGGGTGGAGGGGGACCCTGAAGCCTCCTCTACCTCTAGTTCAAACCACTTTGAGCTGAAGTTTCTGAAACATTATAAACTGTTTCAATTTCTACAATAAATATAACTGCTGTAAATAATATAACTGTAATATTATATAATAATTAAATATAAATATATATTATACAATTAAGTATAATATATAAATACTAACATAAATATAACTGTAAGTAATATAAATATTACTCACCAGGATTTTTTCTTCTATTAAGAAATAATTAACAAAAGATCTACTATTTATAGTCTTGAAAGCTATCTGAAACTATAACCCAAAAATTAGGTTCAAGTATTTCGTATCCTAAAATTAAGAATAGATACTTCTCCACACCTTTATATTTACTAAGAGTTGCCTTATGGCATAATATATGGTCTATCTTTGATTAGGATCCATGTGCTGCTGAGAAGAACGTGTATCCACTTGATGATGGTTGATATATTCTATATATGTCAGTTAAGTCTAGGTTGTTGATTGTGCTGTTGAGTTCTATAGTTTCTTTATTCAATTTTTGTCTAGATGATCTGTCTAATGGCAAGAGCAGTGTGTTGAAGTCACCCATAATTATTGTGTTGTGGTCTATTTGACTCTTGAACTTGAGGAGGGTTTGTTTTATGAACGTTGCAGCTCCATTGTTTGGTGCATACACATTGATAATTGTTATGTCTTGTTGGTGGATGGTTCCTTTTAACAGTATATAGTGCCCTTCTTTATCTTTCTTGATTAACTTAGGTTTGAAGTTGATTTTATTCGATATGAGTATGGCCACTCCTGCTTGCTTCCGAGGGCCATGTGAGTGGTATGATTTATCCCAACCTTTTACCTTCAGCCTGTGTATGTCTTTTCCTATCATATGAGTCTCCTGAAGGCAGCATATTGTTGGACTTGTTTTTTTGATCCAGTTTACTAGCCTATGTCTCTTGATTGCTGAGTTTAGGCCATTAACATTTAAGGTTACAATTGAAATATGATTTGTACTTCCAGTCATGTTTATTTATTTATTTATTTTAGTTTGGCTAGTTTTTGCTTTTTGGTTATTTTCCTCCCCCTTTACTGAGATACCTCCCGCTGTTAGTTTTGGGCACTATTTTTCAATTCCTCTTCTTGTAGTATTTTGCTCATATGGAAAAACAAAAGACCCAGAATAGCAAAAGCAATTCTAAGCAGGAAGTGTGAATCTGGAGGTATAGCGATACCAGAGTTCAAACTGTACTACAAAGCAATAGTGACAAAAACAGCATGGTACTGGTACCAAAATAGGCGGGTGGACCAATGGTACAGAATAGAGGACACAGAGACTAATCCACAAAGTTACAACTATCTTATATTTGATAAAGGGGCTAAAAACATGCAATGGAGGAAGGATAGCATCTTCAACAAATGGTGCTGGGAAAATTGGAAATCCATATGCAACAAAATGAAATTGAATCCCTTTCTCTCACCAGCCACAAAAGTTAACTCAAAATGGATCAAGGAGCTAGATATCAAACCAGAGACATTGCGTCTGATAGAAGAAAAAGTTGGCTATGATCTACATATTGTGGGGTCGGGCTCCAAATTCCTTAATAGGACTCCCATAGCCCAAGAGTTAATAACAAGAATAAACAAATGGGACTTACTTAAACTAAAAAGTTTTTTCTCAGCAAGAGAAACAATAAAAGAGGTAAATAGAGAGCCTACATCCTGGGAACAAATTTTTACCCCCCACACATCAGATAGAGCCCTAATATCCAGAATGTACAAATAACTCAAAAAATTAAATAATAAGATAACAAATAATCCAATCAACAAATGGGCCAAGGACCTGAACAGACACTTCTCAGAGGAGGACATACAATCAATCAACAAGTACATGAAAAAATGCTCACCATCATTAGCAATCAGAGAAATGCAAATCAAAACCACCCTAAGATACCATCTCACTCCAGTAAGATTGGCAGCCATTATGAAGTCAAACAACAATAAGTGTTGGCGAGGATGTGGGGAAAAGGGTACACTTGTACACTGCTGGTGGGACTGCAAAATGGTGAGGCCAATTTGGAAAGCAGTATGGAGATTCCTAGGAAAGCTGGGAATGGATCCACCATTTGACCCAGCTATCACCCTTCTCGGACTATTCCCTGAGGACCTTAAAAGAGCGCACTATAGGGATGCGGCCACATCAATGATTATAGCGGCACAATTCACAATAGCTAGACTGTGGAACCAACCCAGATGCCCTTCAATAGATGAATGGATAAAAAAAATGTGGCATCTATATACAATGGAGTATTATGCAGCACTAAGAAATGACAAAATCATAGAATTTGGAGGGAAATGGATGGCATTAGAACAGATTATGCTAAGTGAAGCTAGCCAAGCCCTAAAAAACAAATGCCAAATGTCTCCTTTGATATAAAGAGAGCAACTAAGAACAAAACAGGAAGGAAGAGCATGAGGAAAAGACTAACAGTAAACAAAGACGAATGGGGGGAGAGAAAGGGAGAGAGAAGGGAAAGGATATGCAAATGGTAGGAGACCTTCAATGATACACAAAAGTATAAGAGGTTATGATGGGCAAGGGGGAGGGGGAAAAAAAGGGAGAGAATTGAACAACAGCAGAGGAGGCAGAGAGGGAAGGTGGGAGGGGAGGGGTGGGGGGATAGTAGCGGTTAGGAAAGGTAGCAGATTAAAACAGTCACTAATATGCCATTAGGTAAAAATGTGAGTATGTAACAGATGTGATTCTGCTATCTGTATTTGGGGTAGAAATGGGAGTTCAAAACCCAATGGAGTCAAATGTATGAAAGATGATTTATCAAGAGCTCTGTAATGTTTGGAACAATCAATAAAAAAAAAAGAATAGATACTTCATTAAAATTGCATTAATCAGTAACTTAACAGAGATTAGGAGTTTGATCCAAAGTGTTCCGCAGGAAAAAAATTAACCTAATTGTATGTGTACCTGGTTAGAGGTGCAGAATCAACACAGGGAAACCGGGAACTTAGTGAGAAAACTGGCTGATGAGAAACCACAGAAGGGGCTGGGATTGTGGCTCAGCGGTAGAGTGCTCCCCTAGCACGGGCGGGACCAAGATTCTATCCTCAGCACTACATAAATAAAGGCATTGTGTTGTGTCCATCCTGGAAAATAAGTGTTAAAAAAGAAAGAAAAAGAAACTACAGATGACCTTCAGCAAGCTCAAAGCTCATTTATATTTGGAATGCATACAGCTGTTATAGGGTTCAGGTAGGGTGTGCCTGCTAATCACACATAAGCACCTTAATGTCTATAAGCCAATCATTCTATGCCTAATATAACTGCACCATGAGGAAGCACTAAATATTGCTGTCATGATGGAAGGCAGTCTGGAAGGGTCTTTATCCTCAAGGGAGGGGGGCTTTATGAGTTGGGGGATTACATGCCCTGAAGCTGTCTGGTAGCTTGGCAATGCTAACCACAAGTACTGAGGATATGGTTTCACAGAAGGCTCACTAGAGCAAAGTGCCCTGTCCTGCAGGTGTTCCTGTCAGGCCTGTATAAGTGGAGGTTTTCCTAGCACTCTGACCTGCTCGTAGCTACTAGCTATGAACCGAAATTTATTCCAATACCTAATAACATAACATTTTTGTTTATACAGAAACTGTATTTCAAGGTTATTGCATTCAATGTTGCTTTCAAACAATATTCATTATCTTTAAAAGATAAAACTTATGCTATGTACTTTGAAACCTTGACAACATTATTTCAAGACCTTCAGTTCCAGTCACACATATTCATAGACTTGTATAATATTATAAAGTCATTTAACTCATTCCCTTCTTGAATTTGGACATGGCAGTATATAATTCCCCTGCTATTAAATTTTGCACAATATCCTATCTTGTTATGAGGTGTATAAGAAATTGTCTTTTGTTAGCAATACCCAATAGTAAAAAGAAGGGAGACCCTCAAATAAAATACCATATTCTTTTTCTCAGGATGCTACTTGTTCCTCTGCCTATTTGCACTCAAACAAAATCAGTTTAAATGAACATTTAAGCTAACTGACCTATTTGAAATTTCTAGAGAAATAAATAAGATAATAGAATGTTATAGTAAGTCATAAATACTGTCTTCCTTGATTTAACATGCCAGAGATTTAAATTATTAAATATTACCTTGAAAAATTCATTTTGAAAATTTTTCAGAATCATTTGTATACCAGAAAACAACAAAAGGCCACAGCAAATCCTTTCCTATCAAGAATTAATTTAAATGTAAATTATTAAACTCTCCAATTCAAAGGTATATGACTGAACAGATTAAAAATTAAGGCCCAATTCTATAGAAAACTCACTTTATATTTAAGAACATAGATAGGCTGAAAGTGAAGGTATATGGGAAAAGATACTGCATGAAAATGGTAACCAAAAGTGAGCAGGGGTGGCTATATTTATATTAGACAAATAGACTTTAAGTCAAAAGTTATCACAAGACATAAAGAAAAACACCAACAAAAGACGTCACTGAGAAACCTGGTAACAGCTGATAGGATTGAAAGGGTGGTCAGAAGCCCAAAAATTTAGTATAAATGATGGAGGAAATGAACAGACATTCAGCCAGCCAACAGACACCCACATGCCAGAGAGCCTGATGAGGACCTGGACTGACATCCCAACTCTTCTCATCGTTTGCCTGATCCTCTGCATCTTCTTCACCACTCTCAAACTCTACAGCCACATCTTGACCCTAGTGAGAACTACAACTTCTCCCTATGACCCTCTCCTGCCTTGATCCCTGACCTGGTTGCTGTGGTCTGAATGTTGCACTTTTGCCCATCATGAGAATCACAGAAAAGCTAAATACTCTGCCTACGTCCTGACAATGCTGGGAACTGAACTAGGAGCTCCCATCAGTGCTCTGCCAGTGAGCTACACCTCCAGCCCAATCAGAGTGTCTTTGGCATGCTGATGAGATGATTTGGGGGGCTAAATAATTTCAGGATGGTCTCCAGAGAGACCTTTAGGAAATGAAGAGGGGCTGAAGGCAGAATTCAGTCACCAGTGGCCAAAGATTTAATCAATCATGCCTACATAATGGAAACTTATATAACTGCCTAAACTACAGGAGTAGGGCCAGGAAGTTTCCAGGTTGGTGAGCACAGTGATGTGCTGGACAGGCAGCATCTCAGGAAGGTGTGCAGGGCAGGCCACCTCCCCTTCCCTACATCCTGCCTTCAGTGTAAACACTGTATAATGATAAAGGGGGCAATATATGGTGGTGCACACCTATAATATCAGCTACTCAGGAAACTGAGGAAGATCATAAATTTAAGTCCAGTTTATCTAAAAATAAAATCTAAAAATGGGCTGAGGATGTAGCTCAGCAGTAGAGCACTTGTCTAGCATGGCTTAAGGCCCTGGGTTCAATTACTAGTGCCACAAAAAAAAAAATTCATAAGAAACTACTATGAACAATTTTCACACTAACAAACTAGATTACCTAGAGGAATGGAGAAGTTCCTAGAATCATCCAACTTCCTAAGTCATGAAGAATTAAAAAGTTCAAACAAATCTATCACGTGGAGATTGAATTGATAAGCAAAAACCTCCCAGTAAAAAAAAAGTCCAGGACCAGATGACTTCCCTGAAGAACTCTACCAAATATTAAAAAATAATTGACATCAGTCCATCTCAAAGTTTTAAAAAAAAATTAGCTAGTAAGAAACACTTCCAAACTCATTTTGAGAGTTCATCATTACCCTGATACCAAAACCAAACAAGGAAACCACAAGAAAAGAAAGCCATAGGTCAATATCTCTAATGAATACAGATGTAAAACCTTCAACAAAATAAATGCACTGAATTCAACAGCACAATTAAAGGATCATACACTATGAGTGGGATTCATCTTTGTGATGCAAGTATGGTTTAACATGAAAATCAATTAATGTGATATACAACATTAACAGAGTAAAGAATAAAATTCCCTTGATCATCTCAATAGACACAAAAAAAAACTTTGATAAAATTCAACCCCCTTTCATAATAAAAACTCTCAACAAAATAGGTATAAAAGAAAATGATCTCAAAAAAATAAATGATGAAAACCCTACAGCTACTATCATATTCACTCAAAAAACAAATAAGTAATAAACAAACAAAGGTTTTATTCTAAGCTTGGGAACAAGGAAAGGATGCCCATTCTCACCACTTCTATTCAACATAGTGCTAGAAGTTTTAGATATAGCAGTTGAGCAAGAAAAAGAAACAAAAGGCATCCAAATAAGAAAGGAAGAATTTAAACTGCTCCTGTTTACCGATGACATGATATTATTGATAAAAAATTATAAAAACTCCATAAAAATTGTTAGAAATAATTAAAACTTCGGGAAAGTTGCAGGACACAAATCAACATACAAAAATCAGTTGCATATCTATACGATAACAACAAACTATCTGAAAAATAAATTAGAAAAACAGTAACATTTAAAATAGCAATAAAAAAATAAAATATCAGGCTGGAGATGTGGCTCAAATGGTAACGCACTCGCCTAGCATGAGCAAGGCTCTAGGTTCAATTCTCAGCACCACATAAAAATAAAAGATATTGTGTCTACCTAAAACTAAAAAATAAATATTAAAAAATAATAAAATATCTAGGAATAAATTTAACTAAGGAGGTGAAAGATCTATGTAATGATAACTACAAAATATTGATAAAAGAAATTAAGACACAAACTTGCATTCTACTGTCATGTATAACTAATTAGAATAAAAATATTTTTTAAAAAAGAAATTAAAATACAAACTAAAGGAAAGGCATCCCATGTTTGTGTCTTGGAAGACTTAATATTATTAAAATATCCATAACACTCAAGAAATCTATAGAATCAATGCAATCCCTATCAAAATCTCAATGGCAATTTTTATAGTAACTTTTCTTTTTTCTCTTTTTTTTTTATTGTTGGTCGTTCAAAACATTACATAGTTCTTAATATATCATATTTCACAGTTTGATTCAAGTGAGTTATGAACTCCCAATTTTACCCCGTATACAGATTGTTGCATCGCATCAGTTACCCTTCCATTGATTTACATATTGCCATTCTAGTGACTGATGTATTCTGCTGTCCATCCCACTCTCTACTATCCCCCCTCCCCTCCCCTCCCCTCCCCTTTTCTCTCTCTATCCCCTCTACTGTAAATCATTTCTTCCACTTGTATTATCTTGTCTTACCCCTCCTTTCCTTTTATATGTATTTTTGTATATCCCTGAGGATCACCTTCCATTTCCATGCGATTTCCCTTCTCACTCCCTTTCCCTCCCACCTCTCATCCCTGTTTAATGTTAATCTTTTTCTCCAGCTCTTCGTCCCTACCCTGTCCTTGGTTACTCCCCTTATATCAAAGGAGTCATTTGGCATTTGTTTTTTAAAGATTGGCTAGCTTCACTTAGCATAATCTGCTCTAATGCCATCTATTTCCCTCCAAATTCTATGATTTTGTCATTTTTTAATGCAGAGTAATACTCCATTGTGTATAAATGCCACATTTTTTTTATCCATTCATCTATTGAAGGGCATCTAGGTTGGTTCCACAATCTTGCTATCATGAATTGTGCTGCTATGAACATCGATGTAGCAGTGTCCCTGTAGCATACTCTTTTTAGGTCTTTAGGGAATAGACCCAGAAGGGGAATAGCTGGGTCAAATGGTGGTTCCATTCCCAGCTTTCCAAGAAATCTCAATACTGCTTTCCAAATTGGCTGCACCAATTTGCAGTCCCACCAACAATGAACAAGTGTACCCTTTTCCCCACATCCTCGCCAGCACTTGTTGTTGTTGGACTTCATGATGGCTGCCAATCTTACTGGAGTGAGATGGTATCTTAGGGTGGTTTTGATTTGCATTTCTCTGACTGCTAGCGATGGTGAGCATTTTTTCATGTACTTATTGATTGATTGTATGTCCACCTCTGAGAAGTGTCTGTTCAGGTCCTTGGCCCATTTGTTGATTGGATTATTTGTTATCTTATTGTCTAATTTTTTGAGTTCTTTGTATATTCTGGATATTAGGGCTCTATCTGAAGTGTGTGGAGTAAAGATTTGTTCCCAGGATGTAGGCTCCCTGTTTATCTCTCTTATTGTTTCTTTTGCTGAGAAAAAAACTTTTTAGTTTGAGTAAGTCCCATTTGTTGATTCTAGTTGTTAATTCTTGCGCTATGGGTATCCTATTGAGGAATTTGGAGACCAACCCCACTGTATGTAGATCATGGCCAACTTTTTCTTCTATCAGACGCCGTGTCTCTGATTTAATATCAAGCTCCTTGATCCATTTTGAGTTAACTTTTGTGCATGGAGAGAGAAAGGGATTCAGATTCATTTTGATGCAAATGGATTTCCAGTTTTGCCAGCACCATTTGTTGAAGATGCTATCCTTCCTCCATTGCATGCTTTTAGCCCCTTTATCAAATATAAGATAGTTGTAGTTTTGTGGATTGGTTACTGTGTCCTCTATTCTGTACCATTGGTCCACCCACCTATTTTGGTACCAGTACCATGCTGTTTTTGTAACTATTGCTCTGTAGTATAGTTTGAAGTCTGGTATCGCTATACCGCCTGATTCACACTTCCTGTTTAGCATTGTTTTTGCTATTCTCGGTCTTTTATTATTCCATATGAATTTCATGATTGTTTTATCTATTTCTACAAGAAATGCTGTTGGGATTTTGATTGGCATTGCATTGAACTTATAGAGGACTTTTGGTAATATCGCCATTTTGATGATGTTAGTTCTGCCTATCCATGAACAGGGTATATTTTTCCATCTTCTAAGGTTTTCTTCAATATCTCTCTTTAGGGTTCTGTAGTTTTCATTGTATAAGTCTTTCACCTCTTTTGTTAGGTTGATTCCCAAGTACTTTATTTTTTGGGGGGATATTGTGAATGGAGTAGTTGTCCTCATTTCCGTTTCAGAGGATTTGTCGCTGATATACAGGAATGCATTTGATTTATGCATGTTGATTTTATATCCTGCCACTTTGCTGAATTCATTTATTAGCTCTAATAGTTTCTTTGTAGACCCTTTTGGGTCTGCTAGGTATAGAATCATTTCATCTGCAAATAGTGATAATTTAAGTTCTTCTTTTCCTATTTTTATGCCTTTAATTTATTTCGTCTGTCTAATTGCTCTGGCCAGTGTTTCGAGGACTATGTTGAACAGAAGTGGTGAGAGAGGGCATCCCTGTCTTGTACCAGATCTTAGAGGGAATGCCTTCAATTTTTCTCCATTCAGAATGATGCTGGCCTGTGGCTTTTCGTAGATTGCTTTTACAATGTTGAGGTATGATCCTGTTATCCCTAATTTTTCTAGAGTTTTAAACATAAAGGGATGCTGTACTTTGTCGAATGCTTTTTCTGCATCTATCGAGATGATCATATGGCTCTTATTTTTAAGTCTATTGATGTGGTGAATAACATTTATTGATTTCCGTATATTGAACCAGCCTTGCATCCCAGGGATGAATCATTTTTTTGATATGTTTTTGAATCCGATTCGCCAGAATTTTATTGAGGATTTTTGCATCTAGGTTCATTAGAGATATTGGTCTGTAGTTTTCTTTCTTTGAAGTGTCTTTGTCTGGTTTAGGCATCAGGGTGATGTTGGCCTCGTAGAATGTATTTGGAAGTTCTCCCTCTTTTTCTATTTCCTGAAATAGCTTGAAAAGTATTGGTGTTAGTTCCTCTTTAAAGGTTTTGTAAAACTCTGCTGTATACCCATCCGGTCCTGGGCTTTTCTTAGTTGGTAGTCTTTTGATGGTTTCTTCTATTTCCTCTATTGTTATTGGTCTGTTTAGGTTGTCTATATCCTCCTGACTCAATCTGGGCAGATCATAAGACTTAAGGAATTTATCTATGCCTTCACTATCTTCTATTTTATTGGAGTATAAGGATTCAAAGTAATTTCTGATTATCTTCTGTATTTCTGAAGTGTCTGTTGTGATATTGCCTTTTTCATCCCGTATGCTAGTAATTTGGGTTCTCTCTCTTCTTCTCTTCGTTAGCATGGCTAAGGGTCTGTCAATTTTATTTATTTTTTCAAAGAACCAGCTTTTAGTTTTGTCAATTTTTTCAATTGTTTCTTTTGTTTCAATTTCATTAATTTCAGCTCTGATTTTAATTATTTCTTGCCTTCTACTTCTTTTGCTGTTGTTTTGCTCTTCTTTTTCTAGGATTTTGAGATGAAGTATGAGATCATTTATTTGTTGGTTTTTTCTTTTTTTAAGGAATGAACTCCAAGCAATGAATTGTCCTCTTAGAACTGCTTTCAATGTGTCCCATAGATTCCGATATGTTGTGTCTGTGTTTTCATTTAACTCTAAGTTTTTAATTTCCTCCTTGATGTCTTCTAAAACCCATTGATCATTCAGTAACCTATTGTTCATTCTCCAAGTGATGCATGATTTTTCCTTCCTTCTTTTATCATTGATTTTCAGTTTCATTCCATTATGATCAGATAAGATGCATGGTATTATCTCTACTCCTATATATTGTCTAAGAGTTGCCCTGTGACATAATATATGATCTATTTTTGAGAAAGTTCCATGTGCTGCTGAGAAAAAAGTGTAGCTACTTGATGTTGGGTGGTATAGTCTATATATGTCAATTAAGTCTAGGTTGTTAATTGTGTTATTGAGTTCTATAGTTTTCTTATTTAACTTTTGTTTGGAAGATCTGTCCAGTGGTGAGAGAGGTGTGTTGAAGTCTCCCATGATTATTGTATGGTGGTCTATTAGACTCTTGAACTTGAGAAGAGTTTGCTTGACGAACATAGCTGCACCATTATTTGGGGCATATATATTTATGATTGTTATGTCTTGTTGGTGTATGGTTCCCTTGAGCAGTATGAAGTGTCCTTCATTATCCCTTTTGATTAACTTTGGCTTGAAATCTATTTTATTAGATATGAGTATGGACACTCCTGCTTGTTTCCGCAGTCCATATGAGTGGTATGATTTTTCCCAACCTTTCACCTTCAGTCTATGAATATCTTTTCCTATCAGATGCGTCTCCTGTAGGCAGCATATTGTTGGGTCTTGTTTTGTGATCCATTCAACTAGCCTGTGTCTCTTAATTGGTGAGTTTAAGCCATTCACATTTAGGGTTATTATTGAGATATGGTTTGTTCTTCCAGCCATATTTGTTTATTAATGTTACTAAACCTGATTAGTTTTCCTCTTTGAATACTTTCCCCCCTTTACTGTCCTACCTCCCACTGTTGGTTTTCAATGTTATTTTCCATTTCCTCTTCCTGTAATGTTTTGCCGAGGATTTTTTGGAGAGATAGTTTTCTAGCTGCAAATTCTTTTAACTTTTGTTTATCGTGGAAGGTTTTAATTTCTTCTTCCATCCTGAAGCTTAATTTTGCTGGATACACAATTCTTGGTAGGAACCCATTTTCTTTCAGTGTTTGAAATATGTTATTCCAGGATCTTCTAGCTTTCAGAGTCTGTGTTGAGAGATCAGCTGTTATCCTGATTGGTTTTCCCCTAAATGTAATCTGCTTCCTTTCTCTTGTAGCTTTTAAAATTCTCTCCTTATTCTGTATGTTGGACATCTTCATTATAATGTGTCTAGGTGTAGATCTCTTATGATTTTGCACATTCGGCATCCTGTAGTCTTCTAGGATTTGGGATTCTGTCTCATTCTTCAAGTCTGGGAAGTTTTCTCGTATTATTTCACTGAATAGATTATTTATTCCTTTGGTTTGGAGCTCTGTGCCTTCCTGTATCCCAATGACTCTTAAGTTTGGTCTTTTGATATTATCCCATAACTCTTGGATGTTCTGCTCATGGTTTCTTAGCAGACTTGCTGAGCTGTCTATGTTCTTTTCTAGTTGAAATACTTTGTCTTCATTGTCTGATGTTCTATCTTCTAAGTGATCCACTCTGCTGGTAGTATTCTCATTTGAGTTTTTAAGTTGGTTTATTGCTTCCTGCATTTCTAGGATTTCTGTTTGTTTTTTATTACCTCTATCTCCCTGTGAAATTGATCTTTTCCTTCCTGGATTTGTTTATGTAATTCCTTGTCAAAGTGATCTTTCATTGTGTGATTTTGCTGTCTCATGTCTTCCTTGAGACTCCAGATAATCTGAAGCACGTATAACCTGAACTCTTTACCTAACATTCCATCTGTTGCAGCTATTACCTCTTCTAAAGTTGAGTTGACTTGCATTGCTTGTGGTCCTTTCTTTCCTTGTCTTTTCATACTGCTCGTGTTTCTTTCTGCTTGGTGAAACTGTTGTGTTTTTGAAATTTACCCCCTATTTATTTATATTGCTCTTGTATAGTTGGGAAGTCTCCCTTGCAGGGCGAGTAGTAGCTGTGCTCCTCCTCTAATTAGGGTGGTCTGTCTACCACGCTGGTCGGTCGCAGGTCTGCCCCCCCTGCGGGCGCAGGTGGCAGCTCTGCTCTGCCCCACTCCAATTGTGGTGACGTAATTACCACGCCCTCGGGTCGTTGGTCCTGATCCAGATGTGGGCGGCGGCTCTGCTCAATCCCCACTCCAATTGGTGTGGCGTGTCTACCACACTGGCAGGCCTCTAGACCTGTTCTGCCGGTGAGTCGCATGTCTGCCCACCCTGCGGGCTCGGGCAGCAGTTCTGCACAGCCCCCACTCCCAATGGGGGTACCTGACTGCCTCTCCAACGGGTCGCTGAGCCCCCTCCGGACACGGGCAGCGGCCCTGCTCTGCCTCCACTCCAACCAGTGTGATGTGACTGCCTCGGTGCTACGTGTCCCCCACGCTGGCAGGCTACCGGGCCTGTCCTGCCAGTGGGTCGCAGGTCTGCAGACCTTGCAGGCTCAGACAACGGCTCTGCACAGCCCCTACTCCAAATGGAGTTACTTGGCTACCGCGCTGTCGGGTCGCTGGTCCTATTCTAGGCGTGGGCGGCTACTCACTTCGGCCCCAGCTGCAGTTGGGGTGTCGTGATACCACGCCGGCGGGTCACTTGGCCTGCTCTGGGCGCAGGCGGCTGCTCCACTCTGCCCCCGCGGCCCCCACAGCACCCAGCAGGACCCTGACCGAGAAGCAGTCACCACAGGTTCCTCAGCCCTGGGCCAAGGCAGTTTCGGGAGCCAGAACCCGGCCTCTCCGATCCCAATGCACGCTCCGCTGGGGGCTGGCTCCAAGGAGCGCCCCCCCCCACGCGGGTTCCCCAGCCCCAGGCCAAAGCAGTTCCGGGAGCCAGAGCCCGGCCGCTCCAAGCTCTCCAAACTCGGTGCATGCTCCTCTGGGCGCAGGCTCAAAGACGCAGTCCCCGCGGGCTCCTCAGCCCCCGGCCAAAACTGTTCCGGGAGTCAGAACCCAGCCGCCCCGAGCTCAGCGCACGCTCCACTTGGAGCTGGCCTCCACACGCAGTCTCCGCAGGTTCCCCTACCCTGGGCCAAGGCAGCCCCGGGGACCAGAATCCGGCCGCTCAGAGCCCGGCGCCCACCTTGCCAGGAACGAGCCCCCAGGAGTTTTCTCCACCAGTTCTCAATTCCTGAGCCTGAGCGATCTGTCTGCTAGACGCAGGCAAATACCAGCCTGAAATCACCTGTTCCGTAGCTGAATGCACTGAGATCAGTAGACAACAGAGATGATTACATCATCTCTCGAAGATGGCGGCTGCCGTCTTCCTCCGTGGTCCGACTGGTGTCGGGAACCGAACTGGACCGCTTCTCTCCTCTGTCTCAAAGCCAGAACTCAGCACTAAGCGCGGCCATTGTACCACTGGCGGGAGCCCCCAGAATGCGTATCACTGCACCCCCGCTCCAGCACCTCGCTGCTTTCCCCGCACGCACGCCGCAGACTCCAGCTGTGGGGCATTCCCCCGATCAGGCAATGCGACCCTCCGTGCGGAGAAATCGCCCTCGACCGGGCTCCCGCAGCCAAACCTCGCGCGATGGAAATCCGTCCACTAGATTCTGGAGCACCTCAATTTCACTGGAAATTCCCAACAAGATAGCCTTCAGCCGTTTCACCTCGTCTTTCTCCCCCTCAGTGACGCGGCGCACTGGGGTGATGCACTCCCTTCGCTGCCATCTTCTTTTAAACTTTTAAAAATTCTAAAATTCATAGGGAACTACAGAAGACCACAAATAGCCAAAACAATCTCAACAAAAAACAAAGTCAGAGGCATCACACTTCCTGGTTTTAAAAAATATTACAAAGCTACAGTAATCAAATCATTATGGCACTGGCATTAAGATAGATATATAGGCCAATAGAACAGAATATGGAGCTCATAAATAAATCCACACATAGAAACTTATCTTTGGTAAGATTGCCAGGAATACACAGCAGGGAAAAGATAGTCTCTTCAACAAACAGTGATGACAAAAGGGCATCCCCACATGCAAAAGAATGAGACTGCATTCTTATCTTACACCATACACAGAAATCAACTCAAAATGGATTAAAGACTTAAAATTAAGACCAGAAACTGTATAACTCCTAAAATAAAATATGCAGGGAAAGTTTCATGAGGTTGTCCTTGACAATGATTTTGTGGCTAATAGCACCAAAGGGATAGACCACAAAACCAAATATAAACAAATCAGACAACATCAAACTAAATATTACACAGCAAAAAGGAGATAGAGCAAAAGGCAACCTACAGAGAGAATGTCAGTTGTGAACCATGTATTTGATAAGAGGTTAATCTCTAAAGTACACAAAGAACTCCTACAACTTAATAAAAAAAAATGAGTAAACTACAACAACAAACCTAATAACCCAAATAAAAAATGACTAACGATTTGAGTTTAAATTTTTCCAAAGTAGACACACAAATGGGCAATAAGTGCATGAAAAAAATGCTCAATATCACTGGTCCTCAGAGAATGCATATCAAAAGCACAGTAAGCCAGTACCTCACATCTATTGAGGTGGATCTGTCAGAAAAACAATGAATATGTTCAAGGATGTGGAGGAGCTGGAATCTTTTCACAGTGGTATATTCACATACTGGAGTGCTATTCAGCTTTTGAATTTGCAACACCATGGATGAACCCAGAGGACATTCTGCTAAGTGAAATAAAGCAGTCACTGAAAGAAAAATATTTATATGAGCAGTCAAATTCTTAGAATCAAAGAGTGGAATTGTGGTTTCCAGGATCTCTGGGGAGGGAAATCAGGAAATACTAATCAACGGGCATAAAAATTTCATCAAGCAAGATGAATAAATTCTAGAAATCAGCTGAACAACATTGTACCTAGAGTCAAAAAAAATTGTCTCATACACAAAAACACTGACAGTAGATCTCATGTTGTATTCTGACTATGATAAAATTTTTTTAAAAAATTTAAAGAAATAATTTATGGTAAATGCACAATATGCAAGGTATTGTGCTAATGGATGTATGAATAAAAAGATGCATTAAATATTGCAAGGCTGAACTTTGAAATACCAAGTGCTCAAAAAAACTAATTCTAAAATTTGTATGACTGCCACCAATGATCCATGTGTGCCAGTTTTAAAAGAATCATCAGGATTTCTTTAGCTGTAGATAACAAAGGATGAACTTAATTCTACATTATTTCCTATTCTAATAATCAGATGCTTTGATTGACATCCAAAGCAAAATTTGCACATTAGGGAAAATTTAAAAGAAAAGCCAGCACCAAGATACAGGTAGATTTACCTCTAAGCTAATATGGCTCTGTCAGTCTAAGCATTTGTTCTTCTTCATAACTTGAAGTAGTGGTTTTCAAACTGTGGTCTACAGGCACCTCATAGTTCAAGAGGTTATACCAATCAGATGAGGTTTGGCCCCATCCTTGCTTCAAACAGCAATAGCTCTACTTTTACTTATTTCATAAATGAAGAGATTGTGTAAGGAATGAAGGAAGCCATGTAAGACTTCACTTGGAAGAATAAAGTGCTGCTGAAAAAAATTTGACAACTTCTTCCTTAAAAGAAGATCAATATCTTTTATCTTATCGAGTTGCTCCTGAACAACTCCTGACTACTTAACCATGCTTATTCTCCTATTCTTGTTTGCCTCTCAGATTAAAGGTAAAAATTGCTTTATGAAGAGTCTACTGCTACCATTTACCCACCATGCTAAACTTATGACTCCTACTAAGGAAAGATGCTTTTAATTTATCCCAGAGTGTGATGAATGGGACTGAACTCGGGGCCCTCTGCATTGCATCTCCCTATATGAAGGCTGAGGCCCACAAGACGATTTTTCTTCCCATCAGCTCCAAATCCACCTGCTCATTACCCCTCCCGGTTGACAAATTTAACTTTACCATTTTGTAACCCAGTCTCCTGCTAATTCTGTGTGGCTTCTTAAAGGAGAGAACTGTTTTTTTTTCTCTATGGAGAAATGCATAATGCAAATATAAAAATTTTAAAATAAAGCTCCACAAAGAAGTCTACCTACAGCCTGTTCTGTCTTCTTATCACTCAGCAGGTCAGGAAAGTCAGATCGCAGCACAAAGGGATCCAGGCACAAAGGACAGGATGTCTGCACTTCACAGAACTTTGTGCTAAGCCAAATCCACGTATTAAATAAGAGTTACTAAGGAGTAGCTGACCTTGACCTACAATTTATAAATCTTTTTATTTATAAAAATGAATTTTATTTCAACTGAATCTCATATTTTGGTTATTATATGAAAGGCATATATCATGATCCTCTGGAAATAAGGTAGAGCATAAAGATTATAAAATTGGGGTCAGGCTTATAATTAGTTGTTAATATGCACATAAGGAAAATTTTTGTGCATCTTCAGCTTTGTCAAACAATTTCTGCAAAGAGCCCAATATGACACTGGGAAGGAGGCAAATTAATTTTCATCCATGTGGAGCTATTAAGAATAAGAATGAACATGCTATGGAGAATTAAGGGCAATTAAAAACACTTATGGTTTTTTAATCTATAACATTTTATCATCATAAAGCAAATAGTTTTCCTAATACTTAAGGTACACACATAAGCATTAAAGAAAAGCATTTAAATCAAAGAAAAATAATTCCTCAGAGTTACCATGTGTTGCTTTATCATTTCCAAAATATTTTTTCCTGATCTATCATTTCAGCTAGAGAACAATCCTATACCTAGGAGAAGTAACTCCTCAACTTACAATGCCCAGAGACATTTGATGACAAGCCCAAGATCTCACAGAAAGGTAAAGAAGACACTGACATCTAGATCTTTGGCTTCCTCTACATCACAGACAGCTCCCACAAGGCCATGGGCATGGCAAAGTGCCTGCACCTACCTGCTACAGTAAATATGCCTGTGTGTGCACACAGGGTCTCTGCAGAACTTATAGCTTAAATGGTCAAGAAAATTGGAAGTCAAAACAAAACATAGCATTTTGAGCAGTTTTATTATATGCAACTAACTCACATAGTTGAACTTATTTTTATATACATATTTATTACATTCTGCCAGGTAGTACTGTATTTTATGCATCTCAATTTCACTATAAGACCACAGACTCTTTAAGAGAAAAGACCATACCTTTATTAAATATAATTTCTGTTTTTTAACAAAATGTCTTACACATAGTATATATACAATACACGGACTGGATTCAACCATAACCACACCACAATTATTTTTACAAAGTAATCAACTGAGGCAAATCTCTTGTGTGAATTAACCAAGACAAGCTAATGGCAGAATTCAATCTAAACTCTAAAATCTAGACACCATAATAGATTTAGAAGCCCTTTCATAGGCTTCTGCTTTACTCATTACTTCAGTTTTAGATAGCCTTTGTTGTGATTAAATCTGTCAGAGTCCTAAATCAATGCACATCCAGCTTACTTGACACAGATGTATTGAGCCACTGGTAGATTCTTAATAAAAATGTTATGTATGAATGAATGAAGGGTGCCATCGGCAAGTAGCCCAGTGATCCCAGAGAGGCACTGAGGTGTGTGGCTCAGACTTCAGATACTGACTTCAACTATGAGTAAGATTACCCATTGCTCTTCCTGCTCCTAGGAGTCTCCCCACTGACCTGGGCACATGTCAACCACTTATATTCCATCAGCCACAAAGACAGTAACAAATTGAGGTCTTACTTTCATAGCACAGCCCCATCAGCCTGACTCCCCAGCTGCTATGGAGGAGCAATACTCCCTCACACCAGCGATCTCCTTATAATTCCATTTCCTTCATATTCTTAGTTTAAGATCAGCAAGTATCTGGAACTTCAATGGCTAGAGTGAATGAATGAAGGAATGCACAGTCTATCCAGAAACGAAGAAATGTATGCCTGGTCTTTAAGGGGAAAATTGTTCCTTATATCACATTTCCCAATTATATTTAAACTCACAATTAACAGCTCTTCACTAATGAGAAATTTCATTTAAAGATGGAAAGAGTATCCCCAAGTTAAAAAATAAAAGAAAAATTGCAAGGGGATCAATAGAGTAGAAGGAGTAGAGGAAAGAATTTGAGAGGGTTAAGTGCTGGGGACAGAATTAGAACAAATTATATTCTACGCTATTGTGATAAGGTCAAAGTGTATCCTAATGATGGACATAACTACAAAGAATAAAAAAATGGTTATCAAACAAAAAAAAGATGGAAAGAGTATCTTGACTTTATTTCCGAACACAGAGACATGAAAGCAATCTCTTTTTCTTAATTCCCTAATAGAAATTTTTTTAAAGTTCTTTGAGATTTTTTTCAATGATGTATTGAATAGTGATTGTTTTCAATTTTTGATTTATCCTATGTCTTTCCATTTTTAACCTAATACTAAAGCACTATAGCCTAAGTGCCTTACTCATGTATTTCTCACAAGCCCTCCTAATAAGTTTGGCAGTCTCTAAGTAATAAACTAGAAGAGAGGTGAAGGCACTAACATAATGTCAGTAAATGAATCCTTCTCAAAATCAAATTTGAACAAAAGCACTTCACTGTGCACATCACCTCCTTATCAAAATTATGTCAAGGACAGTTTTTAAAACCATTCAAGATTATCCCACAGAGTTCAGTTCAAGCCATTTGAACTGTAGTATATAATTCCACATACTGCTGGGGTATACATCTTTGTCTCGGGGAACTCACATAAGATGATGTTCTGGAAGAACCACAATTTTCAGATGTTTCCTGCCAAGCTCAGCATATTGAGGTAAATTGAATATGAAGGAGAAAGCAAATAATTTAAAAATTGAGGAGAAAATTATACATAAGCAATATACTTTAAGAGTTTTTCTGTGCATTTACAGATCCATCCTTAATACTAATTTCAGCCTCTTATATTTAATAAAAATTTATTTATTAACAAAGATATAATCCCATATTATCCCATAAAGACTTTTTCTCCAAAAGAAAACTTTGAAGTACAGGAAAGAAAAGTACAACTATTAGCTCATATAACAGATGGCAGAGTGACATTTCAACCAAGAATAGCTGATTAATGTATGTGCAAACATCCATTCAATAGAAAAATCTCTATCGTACCAAACAGAAATTCTGAACCAATCATGGTGAGTTATGACAAGTCCTCAATATTTTTACAATATAATCAGGAACCTGTTGTCAAGATTCTGAGTGGTTCCACCAGACCTAAGGTGGTAAAATAATGATAAATATTTATGAACAAAATATTTACATTATAATGGGCATCTTCTCTAAAAACAACCTCTCCAGTACTAAAAGCTCTCTTACATTACACAATCATACAAATCATGGTTGGTTAGACTATGGATGGATGCTTAATCCAAGTAGCTTATTCAGATTTCTTTGAGATTTGGAATTTGAATCAAGTCAGTCACATGCAAACCCAGTAACATGAAGGGAGGAAAGGAGCAGAGAAAGGACATGGTGGCTTTGTCATTTTTCCAGCTTTGTTGTTGAGGCCCTGCTGATGCATCCCTACTCTTCCAACATGTTTCTCTCTCCTATAAAAAATTCTCTATTGTTTAATTTAATTAATTCTTCTTGAGCTAACTTATTATCTAAAACCCAAAGCCTTAGGTAATCCTATACCCTTATGTTAAATTAGTTACTCTTGTATTTTTATTTACACTTCCATAGGTATACTATCCAAAGTATAAGCTCTGAAAGCATAGACTATTGTTTATTCACGCTTATTTGCATTCGTATAATACCTTGAATATAGTATGTAGACTCCAAGTATTTACTTATCTATTGAGATTCTATGTTGACATTTCTTGCTCCTTTTAATTCAAGAAATTATCTGGATTATGATCAAGGTAGTTTATAAATTATGATCCATTAAACGACCTACATATAAGTACATATGTTGTTTGTGGAGTGCTCCATCAGTATTTGCACACACCAGGAATTAACCTCCTGGCTCTATTTTTCAATTGTTGGATGACAGATTGCATTATGTGCTGTTCTGCATTTTACTACTACAATTAGTCCATGTTAAAACACACACTAAGAAAACTGAACAGGTACACAGAAAGGCAGTCAGAGACCCCCACCACCATCACTGCCCACTCCAGGAAAACAGTTGATGTAATCTAACCAGGTCAGAAAAAATCAGCAAATGACATAACTGCTGAAGAACAGGTGGTGGGAGAGAAAAGAGATAGCTTTCATGATCTTACCTTACATTCTTAAAGCATCTTCCCAGCCTGTAACCATCATTCCTTTTCTCGAATGGCCTCTTTCAGCCATAGGAGATACACTATTCACAGTTCTACTTGTATTACTTAACTCTAAAGTGACCAGGAAAAGGTTTCTTTGCTTCTTTGTTTGAGCTCCTCATATTCATACCTTTCTATTCCCAATAACAAGAGTCAATATTCTTGTGACTTTAGCCTTCAATCACAGCAAGGGTATCCTGGCAGTGCTCTTTTATTTAAATGTTTTTATTACTGCATTATAGTTATACATAACAGTGGGGTTCATTTTGACATTCATAAATGCATTTAATATAGTTTGCTCCATTTCAAACTCCAGGACCTCTCCTCCCTCCCCAGGATCCTTTTCCTCTACTCTATTGGTCTTCTACTTATTTTTTTATTTTTAATTGGTACATTCATTTTATATATAAAAGTGGAATTCGCTGTGATATATTCATACATGGCACATACATAATTTGGCCAACTTCACTCCCTAGTTTTTCCCCTTTCCCTCTTCAACTTCCTCCCCCTTAACTCCCAACCTCTATTCTAGTGGTCTCTCTTCTATGTTTTAAATTCACTTTTTCTCTCTAGCTTCCACATATGAAAGAAAACATTCAATCAGCTTATTTCACTTAGCTTGGTGTTCTCCAGTTGCATCCATTTACCAGCAAGTGACAGTTTCATTCTTCTTTAAGGCTGAATAGAACTCCATTATATATAAATATTCCACATTTTTCTTTATCCATTTGTCTGTTGACAGGAACCTAGGCTGGTTCCATAATTTGGCTATTATGAACTATGCTGCTATAAATACTGGTATGCATGGATCATTATAGTATGCTGATTTTAGATCTTTTGGATAGATACCAAGGAGTAGGATAGCTGGGTCATATGGTGGCTCCATATGAGGAATATCCATATTACTTTCCAGAGTGGTTGTACTACTTTGCAGCCCCACCAACAATGCACAAGTGTTCCTTTTCTCCACATCCTCACCAGCAATTGTTGTTTGTATTCTTGATGACTCTCATTATAACTGGGGGTGAGATGAAATCTCCATGTAGTTTAGATTTGCATTTCTCTGAATGCTAAAGATGTGGAATTATTTTTTCATGTAGTTGTTGGCTATTTATATTAATAATGAATCTTCTGAGAAAGAAATCAGGAAAACAATTCCATTCACAATAGCCTCAAAAAGAAAATACTGGGGAATAAATCTAACCAAGGGGATGAAAGACCTCTACAGTGAAAATTATAGAATACTGAATTAAAGAAAACCTCGGAAGATGGAAATGCTTCCCATGTTGTTAGAGAGACAAAATTAATACTGTCAAAATGGCTACATCACCAAAAGCTATCTATATATTCAATGCAATTCCCATCTAAATACCAATGACATTCTTCACAATACTAGAAAAAACAGTTCTAAAAATCACATGGAAGAATAAAAGACCAAGAATAGCCAAAGCAATCCTGAGCAATAAAAATGATGCTGGAAGGATCACAATACTGAATCTCAAATTATACTACAGAGCCATACTAAAAAAACAGCATGGTCTTAGCATAAAAACAGACATAAAGATTGGTGTAATAGAAGACACAGAAACAAATCCACATAAATATAGTCATCTGATCCTTGACAAATGTGCCAAAAATACACTGGAGAAAAAATATCCTTTTAAACAAATGTGCTGGGACAACTGGATATCCATATGTGGAAGAATGAAACTAGATCCCTATCTCTTGCCTTGCACAAAAATCAACTCAAAATAGACCAAAGACCTAGGAATTAGACCAGAAACTTTGCAACTGCTGGAAGAAAATATATAGTAAACACTCCAATATATTGGCATATGTACTGACTTTCTTAATAAGACTCCCAAAGCTCAAGAATTAAAACCAAGAATCAATAAGTAGGATGGTCTCAAATTAATTAGCTTCTGCACAGTGAAGAAAACAAGAGCACGAAGATAGAGCCTATCAAATGGCAGAAAATCTTTGTCAGCTGCTCTTCCAATAGGATTGACATCTAGAATAAATACATAAAGAACTCAGAAAACTTAACACCAAAAACTCAAATAACCCTCTCAATAAATATATGCAAAAAAATTCTAAATGGACATTTCTTGAAATAAGAAATGCAAATGACCAAAAATATATTTTAAAAATTTCAACATCCTTAGCAATCAAGAAAAATGCAAATCTGAACTACATAGAGATTTCATCTCACCCTAGTTAGAATGACAGTCATCAAGAATACAAACAAAAATTGCTGGCAAGGATGTAGAGAAAAGGAACACTTGTGCATTGTTAGTGGGGCTATAACAATTGTTCTCCAGTACAACCACTCTGGAAAGCAATATGGGGATTCCTTAACTGATTAGGAATAGAACCACCACATGACCCAGCTATCCTACTCCTAAATATCTATCCAAAAGATCTAAAATCATCATACTATAATGATCCATGCATACAAGTATTTATAGCAGCAGAATTCACAATTGCCAAGTTATAGAACCAGCCTAAGTGCCTGCCAACAAGTGGATAATGAAAATGTGGAATATATACACAAGAGAGTTTTACTCAGCTTTAAAGAAGAATGAAATAATGTCGCATGCTGGTAAATGGATGGAGCTAGAGAACATTATAAGTGAAATAAGTCAGACTTAAAAAGTCAAGGGTCAAATGTTTCTTCTCACATGTGGAAGTTAGAAAGAAATAAAGAATAAAAGGTATGAAGGGGACATGGTGGCACTTTGCCCATAATCCCAGGGACTCAGAAGGCTGAGGTAGGAAACCACTAGTTCCAGGGCAGCCTCAACAATTTAGCAAGACCCTGTCTCAAAATTAAAAATAAAATAGGGATGCAGTTCAGTGACACAGCACCCCCTGAGTTCATTTCCAAGTACCAAAAAAAAAGGGGGGGTGGGGACAAGGGCTGGTATGTCATGAAAATAGAAGCAAGAACCCTGGAGCAGACAAAGGTGATTGAGGGGGAAAGAGGAGGGATGGGAAAAGGGAGGAACTGTGGAATGAAACTGACCAAATGGTATGTGCATATATGAGTATATCACAATATATCATATATGATAAATTCTACTTTTACATATAACTATAAGTTACCAATTTAAAAACAATAAATAGAAGGAAGACCAGTAGAGCAGGGAAAGGGGACCAGGCATGGTGGCACACAACGATAATCCCAGCAACTATGGAAGCTGAAGCAAGAGGATAGCAAATTCAAGGCCGGCCTCAGAAACTTATGAGAACCTGTCCCAAGATAAAAAATAAAAAGGACTACAAATGTAGCTCAGTGATAAAGCTCCACTGAGTTCAATTCCCAGTACCAAAAAAAAAAAAAAAAAAAAGAGAGAGAGAGTAGAGGAAGGGAGTCCTGGGAAGGGAGGAGGCCTGGGCAAGAGGAAGTACTGGGGACTGAAATGGAACAAAATACATTGTATGCATTTATGAACATGTCAAAATGAGCCCCACCACTATTATGTTTGACTATGATGCACTAATATGAAATTTAAGAAAGAAGAATAAAATCATATCATTTGCAGCAAAATGGGTGGGACCAGAGGACTTTACATTAAATTACATTAACTAAGTCAGACAGAAGAACAAGTACCACATGTTCTCTCTCACATGTGAAAGCAAAAAAAAAAAAAAAAAAAAAAAACAGTTATCCTGAAGTAGAATAGCAACTGCTAGAGATTAGAAAAGGTATAGGAGGTGAAGGATAAAAAAAAGGGTGCTTAGATTTGATCAAAGCATGCTGTATGTCTATATAGAAATATCACACTGAACTCTATTAACAGGTATAATTAATACTTGTCAGCCAAAAATAAAAGATAAGAACAATCAACATGGCTCTCAGACGTCAAAACTGATCCCACTTACCCATTCAACCTACTTCTCTACTGCAGCTCATTCATCTACTCAACAATGTGTATCAACCACCTGCTAGGGGCTGGCATTGTGCTAACCACAAGGAACATGGTGAGGGATACGGACAAGCAAACAGGATAGAATAGTGAGATGATACAATAACAATCAGTATACAGTTCTAAGACAACAAAGAGAAGGCATACAAACCCTGCCTGGAACTTTATCAGAAAAAATTTCCTGAAAGAAATGATGATCAAAAATAAAATCTAAAGGGCAAGCAATTATTAAGAGGCTGATAATGAAGAAATATATGCATGGACTGGCAAGTAGGTAGCAGCCGTGAAGAAGATGAAAAAAAGTGAAAGATAGGTGGAATCAGTGGAGAGACTGGATATGGACAAAAACATTTCATAATGTTGGAAAAAATGCTCTTGAGGAGGAAAGATAACATTTATAGAAAGGATATGCATCAAACAATAAGAAGAAGACAAATTGGATAACATCCAATTAAAAAGATTCTGCACAGCTAAGGAGACAATCAACAGAGAGAAGAGAAAACCTGCAGAATGGGAGAAAATCTGTGCCAGCTCTTCATCTGGGAAGATTAACATCCTGAATACATAAGGAACTCAAAAATTTAAAAACTATTTTTAAAAAACTAATCCAATCAAAATATTGGCAAATAGCCTGAATAAACACTTTTTTAAAGAAATACCAATGGCCAATATGAAAAAAATCTCAAAATCTTTAGCCATCAGGAAAATGCATATAAAATCTACATTGAGATTTCATCTTGCCCCAGTTAGAATGGTTATTGTCAAAATAAATAAGTAAATGCTGCCATGAATAGGGAGAAAAAAGAACCCTTATACATTGTTGGCAAGAATGTAAATCAGCACAGACTCTATTGAAAGCAGTATGGAGGTGCCTTAACAGTATGAAAAGAGAACTACCATATGATCCAGCTATACCACTCCTGTGTGTATATATGTCAAGGAAAGGAAGTCAGCATACAAAAGAAATACCTGCACAACTATATTTATTGTGGCACTATTCACAATAACTAAGGTATGAAAACAGCATAGCTAATAGCAGAAAATAGATGCCAGAAATGTGGTGTATATCCACAACAAAGAAGTATTATTCAGCCATAAACAAGAATTGAAATCCTGTCATTTGTAGGAAAATGAAAACAGAGGATATTATGTTAAGCAAAGTAAGCCAGACCCAAAAATATAAATATTGCATGTGGAAACTGAAAAAAAAATACCTGAAAGTAGAAGACTTAGGGTCTAGGAGGGGACCCAAGAGATGGGAGAGAGAAGAGATGAGGAGAGATGGTAGAAGGGAGGATGGACATGATCCAAACATGACATACACATATATAGAAATGTCACAGTGAAACCATTAATTCATATAATTAATACATATTGGTAAAAAAAAATGTTTAAAGAAAAGATATACACCAAATAGTGTAGCATTTTATGCAGAACTATGGTATTTTTATTTATATTTTCTAATGTCTTGATACAAATATTGCTTTGGAATATTTTTAACTAGGTATCATAATCGTAACACATGTATACATATATTTCAATAAGGCTTAAATGAAAAATGTGAGACAAGATTGCAGTAAAAATATAACAATTTTTCCATTTTTCTGGGACCAATGTGATCCCTATTTCCTCTTTAAAAACAAAAAAATGCATTTAGGTAAAAATACAAATGTGACAGCAGCATCTGGGATTCAGATCATACTCATCTGGTGAAGTGTGTTTAAGAGACACCTCAAGATTCACCACATCCACTCAGATGTTCCCTACAATGCTAAATTCTCCACACTGAAGAAAGCAGGAAGCAAGACTGATGCTCATGGCCCCTCTGGCTCATCATTCATAAAGATCCTGAACTGAATTTGGAGTTTAGCCTCACTTCTGCTTGGATTTCTGACTTATATCAGTCAAGTTATTTTACGTTAAATACATGCATGTATTTTTTCGATTTATTCATTATTTTTTACCTTCACCTCAAAAAGCTTAAGATGAGTAGAAACCATTAGTTCCCCTTTGAAAATGAGAAACACACTTTAGACTTACATCACAATATACAGCATTTGAAAAACTAAGAGATCCTATTAAAAATCCAATATTGGATAATAGCAACGAGAAAGAGCCAATGACATGGTGTTTTTGCCACAGCAGCTACCTGCTCACCAAACAGGCTGCATGTTTCTTTCTCCTGGATACATAACTATGGTGGGTGTAGTTCTGTGGGTCTGGCTGAAGTTGGTGGCTATGGAGTTGGAGAAAAGTGATGGACTTGAGGTTAGGTAGAATCAGTGGGACTCAGTAGCAGATTGAGCGTGGGAGGTGAGGAGATGGGGAGGACTGACAATGATCTACCAGATGTCTAGCATGAGCAGCTGCATGAACAAAAGAGTCTTATAATAACATAGAGAAAATTATTCAACCATAAGGGACTCATTACTTCCAAAGGGAAATTCCAGTTCACATGACATCCTGGTACAGTGAAAACAATGGAATGTGAATACAAAATGAATTTTCCACTTATTATCCTGGGCCATTAAAAACCTACCTTGTACCATCTTTCATTTTCTTTCTCTACCTGCTGGTTAAATGAAGCAATCCCAAAGCCCTATTATCAAATGGAGTCATAAAATGAAAATGGATTCCTGAATGATCACATGGAATATATATTCGTTTTCTGTGGTCACTAGAACAAGCTACCATCAGCTCAGTAACAATGCAGTTTATTCTCTTACAGTTCTGGGGGTTAGGAGTTCTAAAGTAGGTCAATCTGGAGGCTTAAGGGGAGGATCTGTCTCTCTGTCTTTCCTACCATCTAGAATCTACCCACATATCTTGGCTCACAGACACATCCTCCCTTTTCAAAGCCTGCAGGATGGCATCTTCCAGTTGCTGTCACCACCCTCTGCTCTGTCACATGCCTTCTGTGTCTATCTTACTTCCCAACTCCTCTTTTAATAGCCCTTATGATGACATTGGACCTGCCCAGATAACCCAGGATAATCTTCCCCTCTCAATATCCTCAACAGCTGCAAAATCTCTTTTGCCATGAGTATCTATAGGTCTAGGAATTTAGGATGTAGACATCTTTAGAAGGAACGATCATTATTCCATCTACCACAAAGCATATTTCAGACTTCACACAAGTGAAAGAAACTCACTATTTTGTTAAATGACTAACCACTAATTTCAGAGGATCTGTCTCTTACAATCTGATATTAGTTTAAGTAATAATAATATCTGTAAAAACAACAATAAACATCTGTCCTTAGCTGGATAGTAGTTAGGACAGCAATCATATCTTACTCTATTTTGTAGCTAACATAATAACATGTAATGCACTCTAAAAATGTTTACTAATGATGAGAAGGCACACTAATGATAGCTACAAATAGCCTATAAATAGCTCAGATTTTTATTTTAGCAAATGGCTTCAGCCATTTCCCATACTAAAACTTTAATCAGAACTCTTAACACATAAGAAATATGGCTTATTTATATCTTACTTTTCTTTGCGTGAATGATTTATGCTAAAGGCACTGCCAAGAAAAGATACAAAAGGAAGCAAAGACTCACCAAGATGCAGGTGAAATCAACAACTTGGGGCAAGGTCTAATTAATCCACACACTTAAATTTCATTTTTTTTCACTATTTCATGCATGTGAAACTGGAATTATTACTCCAAGGTCAAGTCAACCTCAATGTCCATGTATTTCACTTTCTATAAACTTTCCATTTCACTCATGATTAGATTATCTCCAAAGGTTGTTTTTATGAGAGTAAAACTAAAAGATGAGGTAGGACTGAGCTCCTTCTGGACATTCATCACCAGCAAATTCCTTATTACTCTAATGACTGCTCACTGGAAAAAAAAAATTTAATGTGCTTTCATGTTTTCCAATTTAGAAAAAGAACCAGACTTTAATGCGAATGCATTTTTAACATTTTTCCATGCTTTAGGGAGGCCGCTCTTAGGAGGAAAATGTAATGAATGTTTTTAATCTTACTAAAATGGTTTGCCGAGAATCAGTGGTTTAATTTGACTTTTCAATGACAACAAAATAGAAAAAAAAACACATTTTTCAGCTAGGACTCCTTCTTTCTCAACAAGGCTACCTATTTTTAAAAATATATTTGAAAGATAAAACTTATTCAAAGCAATAGGAACAAATAAGAAATAAGCCTGCCTGGTTAATTTTCACAAACTTTTTTTTTCTTTTTTTTTTTTTTTTTTGGTCCACATAGATCTACAGGGAACTCTGCCACTTCTGGGAGAACCCCTGATCCCACCCCTTCAAGCCTGTTCTCATCCTTGATGCACACTTCACCACATCCCACATATATGCCTCCTTCCCCTTTTCTTTAGTTTGTTCTCATGTGCCCTTGAGGTTTCAAATAAATTCTTAATGTCAGCAATGAAAATGTCACTGCTGAGAAGATTTAAGTCCCATTTTTCTATGCAGGCCTTTAGCTTCAAAGTAAACAACCTGCTTTCCATAAGCTTGTCCTCAGATTTAAACTGAACAGAAATCAAAAAATAATTTCTGCTCCATTTTTTTTCTCCTTGGTTTGAATCATAGTCTCAGAGATTTCATCGAAACATCTCCCTGAAGATATTTGGTCGACTCACCATCTGTCACTGCTTTCTATGTGCAGCAACAAAACCTCAATGACACTCTGATAAGCCTTGCTCCTCCTCGGTCTAGGAGATGGCAGATAGCAAGGGCAGATAGATTTCAAGACTGTAGGAAGGAAAGAGATAAAGGCTTTTGCACACAATAAAGAAAATTGACCTAATTAAATGTTAACTGGTTCTTGAGAAGGGAAGAACTGATGCACCTAAGAAAAGGGTCTTCCTCCGAAACAAGATACGTGTACAACTTCTCCACTGATACCCATAACCTTATTGAAGCTACCCCCAAAGGAAACATTTAATAATTGTATGTTCTACCATTACATGCTTCAGAATACAGGTAAGTAGGTATATAATAGCTCACTTCCAAGTTTTCACTTTTTAAAAAACTCATCAAGTAGACAATTTAAAATATTAGATCACCTATTTTGCCATTGCATCTGGTAACATCCCCCTCTCAAGAACTATCCCGAAATACATAGGACAATAGGCGTTATTCTCAGGACTTCAGAATTCTTCACTAAAAGGTGTGATTAAAGACTAAAAATATTACTATCCAAACTAATTACAGGGAGTTATAGTCTAATTTAGTTCTGTGATGGGAAGCTGTTCTGAGTTGGTTTTATTGGAAACACAAATTCTATTATATTCTAAATTCAATTGCACAATTCCACTGCAAAGAATTGGGTAATCCGTATAGCCCTTCAATTTTCTTGCTAAGATTCAAAGTTTTGCTTATCTCAAGTTATGAAATATGAATTATTTCAGTGAATCAACCTCTAATTTCAAGGAGATTTGGAGAACAACTCTTTAATTAGTCTTTATCATGCTTGCTTAAACCTTGCCAGCCATCTCTCTGCTGAAAGTAAATTAAAGCGAGAAGAGAAAGAATCTGAATGACCTGCCATAACACAGCTGGCTACTTGACAGATAAGTCTTCATAAGTCCCATCATTCTGAAGAATGACATAATTTTGGTTCCAAACACCAAGCGTGCTCAGAAAAAGTTATCAGGCAATGCAATGAGAAGTCAGAGCAATAACTTGTGTGTGAACAGACTACCTAGATAAATATTTACAACTGATAAGCAATGAATATTCATTATTTGTCATTTATTTTTAATAGTCTTCCTGCCTTAGAAATATTTATTCACCCAAGAAGATATTCAGGTTCTCCATAATTTTTAATTATTAATAACATAGGACATATTAACTTTTACTACCATTATATATTTTTTAATTATTGTTTTTAGCTTTCAGTCACAATTCACAAAGTGAGTACCAAAAAACTAGGCTTTACTAGTTCTGGTGTCAGTTTGAAAAGTAATTTTCCTTTTTTTCCAGCCATCAGAAAACATTAGGAACAGAAAAAGACACGCAAAGTAAATAAACTGACAAACACTTCAATTGTAGAATTCTTAGAAATAGCTAACTTTCTGTGCTTTCAGACAAGTGCAAAGTACTTTACATAAATTATCTCACTTAATCCTTTCAAAAACTTTCCAAGGATGTTTTTTATGATCACCACTGAAACAATGAGGGATCTGGAAGCTCAGAGAGGTAATGTATTTTGACCAAGCCACATAGCTAGAGACTGGCCTTAAGTGTAAGTCCAGATTTGTCAGAACACAGTGCTTACTTCCTCTCATAGGTCACCTCTGTACTCAAATATAGGTCCACCTACTCATGTGCTATGGCCCAGGTAGTAAGATGTCTATCATTTGTGCCACCCTTCCCTAGCATAATCTTTATGTTGATTAATATCCACTCATTGTCCAATCCTTCTTTTGTCTAGGTGAGGCTATACTGTAGACAAGTTGTACCAAGGGGATGTGAGTAAAACCAATATTGACTCCTACAGGCCTGGCCCATAAAAATCTCCCAAAAGATTGTCCATGCTCACCAGCCAACCCATCATCCCTTTGATGTCAACTAGAGTCACCTTAAATTTGAATTTCAGAAAAACAACAAATAATGTTCTAATGTAAATACCTCCCATGTGATATCTGGGACATACACATCAGGGGTACTGATATTCAAGTTGCCAGATTAGCAAATAAAAAGCCTCAAAAATATAAATGTCCTAAATATTGTATGGGACATACTTGTACTAAAAAGTTATTTGTCATTTATCTAAAATTTAAATTTAACTATGTGTCCAATATTTTCATTTACTAAGTCAGGATCCCAAATATCAAAATCTCCAGTTACCTTGGAAGCACAGGTTGAAGGTGGAACATCCACCAGCCATGAGGGTCTGGCGACTCGAATCAAGGGCACCCCCTCCTTTGAGCTTTCCATAAATGAGAAATAAATTTCCATTGTGTTAAGTCACTTAGGTTTGTGAGCTAATATAATACAGAAAATACTAATATGACTAATACTTATACCAAGAGTTTATCATTCAAGTGTTAAAGGGAGGCAGTAAGGAGAATGAAAGTCACATGCTTAGAGTCACACCAGCACGTCATGGTTTCAAATTTCTGCTGAATCATCTCTTAGATTTATGGCTTTAACTTCTCTAGACTTAGTTTCTTTGCTCATAAAATAATAAAGTCAATGCTTTCATGAGAAGATAACATAAAATTAATATAGGCAAAAAATTAGAATAGCACATAATAATGTACTATTATTGATTGTTATTATTAAAAATAATGGGCTAATTTTATATTAATACTGACATGCAAAATAATTAATTTATGCCTTTTTAAGTGAAAGTTCATTTTATTGTTCTAATTAAGTCCCTAAGACTCATTTTTATAATTAGTTATTTTTTATCTCTCGTCTTTAAACTCAAGAATTGACTTTGCTAATTTTCAAAACTGAGATCAGACTCTTTCCTGAGTTTTCCATTTGGACTAGCACTATTAGTTTCAGCTCATGGTTCTCAATACAAGACCCAACCAGCACTTTGGACAAAAAGTCTTTATCTGTCTTTCCTCCTTATTACTAAGCACATCTCAAATCGATCGGCTCACCAGGTAGAATCCAGAAGTCTCTTTCATTTGAAATTAGATAGCCCTCAAATCCTCCCATTACTATTAAAAGCCAGGATGCTCAACACTGCAAACCCAAGGCCTGAGGCACAGTGCTCCAATATGCACGCTCCTCACCCGTGCAGAACCTCGCTGCACTGATTCTAAAGCACAAAACTGCAGCCCTCCTTCTGATTTAGACAGCTTGATGTATAACAGAAAAATGAAAGCCTAATTTGAAATCACTTTTTTAAAAATAGCATTTGTTGAAACACCATTTTAATCAAAATTTTTAAGTCTGAGGCGATCAAAATTAAACTACATATTCAAATGTATATCTAGTCTCATAAATCTCAAAGACAAAACTAGAAATGAAAGTGTATCCCTGATGGCTTACTGATTTGTAATAAATCACTTGGTGCCAAAATTTCCAACCCTAGCTAAAAACCACAAAAAATGGACAGTTTAAGAAAGGGACTCAACCTGGGGTGTGAAACTTCCTTCATTTGTATGCAAAGCTCTGTGCATTGTGCATAAATATCCTTTCCTCTGATTCTAAAGAAGGATCAGGATTTACAGTTGTGTTCCATAGGATTTCTGTCATTTAAAACCATAAGGTTAGGGGATTTGGGGGGAGAAGAGTAAGTGGGGAGGGGCCTCTATAAGGTACCATTCTGAGAGCTCCCAGGAATGATTCAACTAAGGATGCATACCCATGTGCAGATTCAAAAAGCACACCTACAATCCAGTTTCTCCCACCACTGGGCATGGCCAGCTGCCAGAGTACATGAGGTCATTAAAACAGTTGTAGAGGACTTTTAGTTTCAATCATTCACCTGCTTAATTTACAACCATAATGGAGTACTGGTTAAATTCAGTAAATTTAGGAAACATCAAAAGAAGCATAAAACTGATCATTCTTAAAGTGTACCTCAAGATGATCCTTCCAGAATTCTGAACTGTGTTTATCTTATAAAAATTCTTACACAACATCTCAAGATGTCTCGAACAACTTTAACAATAAAAAAAAAGATGAAATAGAGCGATGATTATACTAAATTTGGGTCTTTAATTTATGGGAAATAAAGATTGTTCACACCTGCAAGGTTACAGAGAAGAACTTGCAAAATGACAGGAAGAAAATCTTCCACATCTCATTGCAAGGAGGCAAAGCACAAAAAGAGGCAAAATAAAACAACTGCCTTTTGGGGTGGAGGAAGCTACTGGGGATTGAGCCCAGAGGCACTCTACTCCTGAGCCACATTCTCCAGCCTTTTTTTAAAATATATATATATATTTGTATTTATATTTATACATATGTATATGTATATATATATTAGGTATAGTTGGACACAATACCTTTTATTTTATTTATTTATTTTTATGTAGTGCTGAGGATTAAACCCAGGGCCTTGCACGTGCTACGCAAGCACTCTACTACTGAGCCACAACCCCAGCCCCCATATGTTTTTGAGACAGGGTTTCACTAAGTTGCCCAGGTTGCCCTCAAACATGTGGTCCTTGTGGCTCAGCTTCCCAAGTCACTGAGATCAAAGGCATGCACTGCCATGACTGGCTCACAATTGCTTTTGATTTAAAGTACAAAATGAAAGAATTCCAAATATCAAATATATTTATTTAAATCACTTTCTTGTACTTTAGATGTCACCAATTAAAATTCAATCTCCTTCTTTCCTTCATCCTACTGTCCAAAAGACAAGTGAGGACAATACTGAAAAAGGCCTCAGGATAAGGGATGGTGATGGCCAGAGCCTGTGGCTGAGTAGTGGTGATGTCAGAGCTTAAAGGAGCTCCCACTGATGATTCCAGCATCACAATCAACAACACGGAAGAGGGTGCTGGGAACACAGTTCCGTGGAAGAGGGCTAACCTAGCGTGTGTGAGGCCCTAGATTCAGGACTGCCAAAATGTTAAAAACAAAAATAAAAACAATAACTACATATTATAGTCAATTTAATAAATAGGGATTCATGAGGTTATATTACATAAATACACAAATATTTATTCCTTAGATGAGAATGGCAGGTATTTTATGCAGGAAAAAAAAAAGGTAGAACTGGAAGTTCAGCATTGGCAATGACCACAGTAGTTGCTAATTGAAGCAGGAAGCATAGAACGATGCTAAAACTAATGAGTGAAGGTATGATGGCAACCAGGATGTTTATTTTTCATGGTTGCAAAGTATCGCCTCATCAAGTGCTTGCTTAATGCCAAGGGAGATGAGTTGCTTTGCAATTAGAAACCTTGGGTCAAGGTTAGCACAGCTAAGGATGGAATGAGTAGAAGTCATGTGCACCTGCTAGAATGCATGGAGCAAGCAACATCACCACGAGATCCACCCAGGTGTGCAGTTTGAACCTAGTCACAGACAAACACTCAGGTTGGGGAACTCTGCACAATAACTGGCCTACAATCTTCAAAGGCATCAAGGGCTTACAAATTGAAGGAGACTAAAGAGGCATGATCCTGAGGTACAACATGTGATTCTGGACTGGATCCTCTGTGAAGGACATTATTGGGGCACTTCATAGGTTACGGGCTGAATGGTGGTGATGTATGAAAATTAATCTCCTGGTGTCAGTGGTTGTGCTGTGTGGTATCACAGGGTGGTGTGTGGAAATAAGGCACTGGAAAATCAGAAGCAGAATAGGGCATTATGCCTACAGCTTGCTTTTGGGAAGGTCAGGGAAAAAGTTCTTCATACTATTCTTACAACTCTTTTGAAAATTTGAAATCATTTCAAAATTTTAAAAATTAGTCTACATTTTTAACATCTATTTTATCCTAAAATCAAACACTAATTAATATCAATTTATTTGTTAAAAATCATACTCTTACTAATTTAATATGAACAGTAGTTAACTTGCTAAATGTGTGTAATTCAGTTAGATATATTACACTGAGACTGTAATTAAAGATAATCTTTAATATTCTTATCTAAAGTAGAATACTTTTGACTGCACATCATTACCTCATCATAACTTTCAAAAATGATGAAATGAAGTGATGAGATTATATGCCCCCATGAAAGGAGTTGGAAATATATAAAAAGTTTTTGAAAACCCACACTCCATTATGTTCAGTATGGATCAACTGCAGGAAGGAGAAATGCAGTCTGCAGTGCCTCAGGCCCAGAGCAGAGAATACAAAAGTTTATTTGGAACCAAGAGGCCACAGTCTAACAACTGACGTAAATAGAAGCCATCTTCCAAATGGGTACAATTGCTTAATTATCTCCAAAGTAACAGTATAACAGGATGGTTATTCTGGCCTAGGATTGCAAGTTTGACAGGCAGGTGCCATAGAAAACAGAGGGAAAGGGAGTGGAAAGAGCTGAGAGAAAATTCACCACATAGGATAGATCATAGATTTTAAAAATGGAGAGAAGCCTTGTGAGGGATGATAGCCCCAGGGAGAAAGGAAGGTTGAAACGGATCAGAACAGAAATAATGGAAATAAGGTAGGGAAGAGAAGGGAAATTTTTGTGGTTGTGTCTGCAAGGGGAAATTCTGGTTAAGCAGTTTTTAAGGGTAGACAAATATTGATAAGAATACAAGATATGCCTTCTGAGTAAGATGCTAAGGTGGTATGGATATGAATTTATTGTCCAAAAAAATAGCAAGAAAACTCTGAAACTCTAAGGGAGTTGGAAGAATTGCCTATATAGATTTTTATTGACATATAATAATTGTACAATTTCCTGGGGTGCAGTGTGATATGTCTATAGATTTGTACATTGGATATCGGTCAACTCAGGATATTTAGGTTATCATCTCAAACATTTGTCATTTCTTAAGAAGAGAACATTCAAAATCCTCTCTTCCAGACATTTTGCATTATATGATAGAATATCATCAACCATATTTGCCCCTTTGTATAACCATATCTGCCTCAGAATTTATTTAAGTCATTAAAGACCTAAACGTAAAACCCAATACAATAAAACTACTAGGGGAAATCTGTGTGATATTGGTCTGGGCAAGGATATTTTGGATAAGAAGATAAAAGCACAAGCACCAAAAGGAAAAAAAAAAAAGATGAAGGATTGCATCAAACTAAAAAGCTTCTGCACAGCAGAGGAAATAACCAACATATGGACATTGAAAACACCCAGATTGACAGGATTTAGGAGTAGAGAGGAATATTGCAGTCCAGGTGCCAGAGTTCTTAATAAACTCTAGAGATTAACCAGAATGCATCAAGAAGATGAATTTTGTTGATCATAGGCAAATTATTTACTTCTTCAGTCTTTTTTTTTTTCCTTCCCAGTAAAATGTTAAAATGTCCTAGGAATTCTTCAAGGATTAAAGAAACCCATGTAAAGAACCTTTTCCAACTTCTCCCCCTGGAGTAACAAGCTCATTAGACACAACTGCCTTCCAAATTGCAGCAGGTCCCTAATCTTACCAAATGTTTCACCATTATATTGGCTGATTTTCATTTTCCAGCCTCCAATCTGTCTTCTCACAGCCCATTTCAAGCCAATACCATGTATTTTAGATGTCTTTATGGCAGCATTCTTCTTCTAGGTGCTAAATTCTATTACAGTCAGGATACTTAATTTTGCTGCTAGCATTAAATATTCTGAGCTTAGTTGAAAGTGTTGGGAAAGAGAATGGCCCCTAGGAGATGAATCAGGAAGGAAGGAAAAGCAAACCTGTGGGGAAAGCAGAGGCAACACAATAGGCTCACACTCCCTGCAGGAACCAAGGCTTCAGGAATGCAATTAACTGACCTGTTCCTGTTGGAGTCTGGGGACAAAGGAATGCCTTGGGCATTAAAACTGGGTATTGTTTGGCTTGCTGGCTGAGATGTTTCATTTATCAAAATTCTGGTTTCATTCCCTACCTGGGTCCTTCGATTTTGAACTTTTGAAGTCAGGACTGCTAGGGCACTTCTGAGCCCCATCCAGGTTTCTGACACCCAAACCCTTTGGATAAGTGCACTAGATTCCCAAAAAAGGAGGCTAAAACCTAAAGTTGAGTTTTATCAGAAATAACTTCACTACTTGAAAGGAAACTGAAAATTTGTCCCAGAATGTAGATGCCTTTCAGCAATGTTTCCTAATTCCACCATAACATACAAAAATTGATTCCTTAAGTTTTCAAAAAATAAGACATATTGCCAGCCTCACTATCATCCAATCACCATCACACTCCCACTTCCAGCCACTGTTTCTGCAGTCATCACCACCATTCTCCTTCTCCCTCCCTTTCATCATGAAATATTTGACTACATAACAGTCTGCAGAACGAGGAGCACATAGATGCAGTTTGAGGCAGAGCCTTTTCTTAAACTCATCAGGACACACTGGTAATGAGGAATTGTTTTCACTGGGTTTCTCCAGAGAATCAGCACCAACAGGATAGACAGTGAGCTGGGATTTATTAGCAGAATTAGCTCAGTTAATCAAGGAGGCTGAGAAGTCCCATCATAGTCCATTAGCAGGCTAGAGACTAGGAAAGTCAACAGCATGGCTCAACGTAAGTCCAAAGGCCTGAGATCCAAGGAAGCTGATGTTGTACTTATCAGTCCAAGGCCACAGGCCCAAGAGCTGGGGAATAGTTTGAGTTCCAAAGTCAAAAGCTGGAGGCACTGGAATTCTGACACACAAGAGCAGGAAAAGAGTTCCAACTCTAAAAGAGAGGACCTGGGCTGGGGTTGGTGGCTCAGTTGTAGAGCACTTGCCTCATATGTATGAGGCCCTGGATTCAATTCTCAACTCTGCATATAAATAAATGAATAAAATAAAGATCCATCAACAACTAAAAAACAATTATATATAATATATAAAAAATATTATATATACGTGTGTGTGAGTATATATATATATATATATATATATATATATATATATATGCTTGAATTTACCCATCCTTTGTCTCTTTGTTCCATTTGTGCCCCCAGCTGACTGGATGGTGCCCACCCACATTGAGAACAGATTTTCTGCATACAGTCCACCAACTAGAAGGCCAATTTCCTCCAGAAACAGTCTCACAGACACACCTGGGGATGACCAGTCATTCTACCCACTTAAATGCCAAACCACTTGGATTTCCTGTCAGCACAAGAGGGACAGTTTCCATGCCTACTGAGAATAGTGGATGCTTTATTAGTTGTCTAGGTATCCCTTAATTCAGTCAAGTTGATCTGCAAAATCAGCCATCATAGGAATGTTGGTCAATGGCTTTTTTTTTTTTTTTTTTTTTTAGCTTTGTGTGCTCAGGAAAAGCTGGCACCAGATTTATCCCCTTCCAGAGCTGGTAGGATCTGTTGAGTTAGGAAACATTTATTCTTGTTGTATTAGTCTCAGAGATCATGGTATCATTATTAAGTTGTATTCTCTCAATATCTCCAAAGCTGGAAGGAAGAGAAGGAGGAAGAAAGGGAGGAAAGAAGGATCAATGGATACAACTGTGACTGTGGAAGTGAGAGATTACAATCAAATGAGAAAATTATTAATTCACAAATTATACACAAAAATTCCACAATTTACCAGGTAAATTCACTTATCTGTAAATTCCTCAGAACCCCTGACTATATTGCCATTTTTAGAATAATAAGTGTTATACTTGGCACAGTATATCTTGACCTCTAATCTCAATAACTCGGGAGGGTCACAAATTCATAGCCAGTCTCAGTAACTTAGTGAGACTCTGTCTCAAAATTTAAAAAAAGCACTGGAGGTGCTCAGTGGTACAGTACCCTGGGGGTTCAATCTCTCATACCAAAAATAGTAAGTATTATAACAAGTATTGTATGCACCCCATAATCGTTTTTTCTTCTTTGGCATTTTCTGCAGGAGACTCAGTTTTGCCTTTGTTAGCAGCACAATCAACCCCTGTACCAATACCTGTGCCTCAGTAAATTTAAAGTATGTCTAGTTATTCAAAGATGTGCTGCAGGGCATTTAGAGTGATGAAGTTAGGCCCTAGAGCTCATAGTATGGTCCATAAATAAGGTATTATTATGGCTGTTAAAACTTTAAAAGGGAAAATGTCTCCAGCTGCTCTTTTTTTTTCCTGAGTTAATTAGATTTACTGAAGATGTTTAATCTCATGAGCTCATTCTACAAGGTATGCAATATTAGTCCCTACAGTGCTGTTATATTTCATATCTTAGGTCAAGATTTTATTGTTTGGGGCCCTTGCAAAATTTAGAAAATGAAGCAGATTTCATCTCATTTTTTAAAAAGTTGATAAGAAACAAAAAGCTTTGCCTGTGACTGAGTTTGGAAAAGATAATATAAAAATCAGCAAGATGACATCAGACCAATGTATCAACACATATTAATTCTATAAATAAGGACATAGCTAATGATTATTTACTGTTTCTTATGTGTCAGGAATAATTCTAAATGCATTCTATCTATCAACTCATTTAATCCTAAAATTAGCCCTACTAGATTCTTGACATTATGGGATAAGGTAATGAAAGCCAAGAAAACTTCACATCATGCCCTGTATCACCCAGCTAGTGAGTGACAGAATCAAGATTTTAAAATAAGCTCTATGTTGAACCCATTACAACTTCTGGTTCTCATTAGTTGCAGTCACAGGCATTCTGGCTGAAAAAAAAACCTATGATAGTGAAGATGTAGAGTATGTGGGAACAGGCTTCATGTACTGCTATAAGACTGTCAAATGGTTCAACCTTTTCAGGAGAAATTTGTCAATTTGAATCAAAAGCCTTATAATTTTTCCTGAAAAAACTCAACAAGTGTTGAAACTCGTGTTCAGTAAGGTTAACTTATTTTAACCTAGTAAAAATAAAAATCACCTACTGTTCAACATAGGGGATTGGTAAAAATAAAAATTATGGTAGATTACAATGAGGTTTTTCATGATAAAAATTAATGAGTTGTATGAAAAATACTCCAAAAATCTCATAACTACAGCACCAAAAAATTTTTAGCATTCCAAAAATGGGTTATACAAATATAAACTGTTAATTCTCTCCTAGCATTCAGAGACTTGTCCACTCTGGTGGCCAGGAAAGATTAAAATTATGATACTTAACACAACTTGAAAATATGTGGATCCCAGCAAGCAACTGTTCAATATCTTAGTAAAGCATACACAGGGAAAACCATCAGTTTTGTTACTGGGAGTTGTTGTTTTTTGTTTGTTTGTTTGGTTGGTTTGGGTTTTTTTAATGACAAATGGGAAATACTACAGCTCACATTATAACTTTCTTATCCCATAAAGAATTCATTCAAGAATATCCTTTATATTTATTAAATGCAACTACCCGAGATTTCTCCCCAACATAAAAATAAACTTTTCAATCAGAATGTGAAAATTACATATTATGTAACAATAATTCCATGTTGCACATGCAAAAATCTTGTCAAAATAGGGAAGCATAACATTAAAATACAGACTTTAATTGAACCCCAGTATAGCTCATTGTGTTCTTCTCAATATCTCTACATTAAATATATATAAAAATATAGCAACAAGAAAAAGAAAAGCTAAATGTAAGATGAACAAAGCTTATAAAGGGGGAACAATTTGCTGTTAAAAAGAACAAAAAGAAATTTGTGCTATTTACAGTTAAATTGCAAAAAGGGGAGTACTAATTTTAAAAAACCAATAGTTTTGACTTTAAAAGAGTAATTATTTTTATATAAAAAAGACAATCATAGGAGGTAATTAAAATATTAAGCAAAAAATAATTACAATTCAGAATTTCTTGATTCTTATTTTATTCTATAAAAAAGATAGCAAATTTATCTACCTGAAGAAGGAGAACAAGAATAATTAACAGTAGAAGCATGGAAAAGGCAGAGAGAAGAGACAATTCTAAGAGTAACACCCACAAAAAAAAACTATGACTCCTAATTTTCATCCAGGCTAGAAGGTATAATCAATTCTCTTTCCAACCATTTGATTAAATGATTAAAGAGCTAAAGATGTCCAGACACTAAACGCTTCACTTGCCTAAGATTAATGTGCACCTTACCAGAAAACAGACCATTTCCAAAATAATAAGTGAAACCAACAGAGGCTGCATTGGGCAAAGTTTTGTTGCCATGTAAGCAAAGGAGAGAAATGGCTTTAGGAAAAACCTTTGCGCTATGTGGATTCGGGCAGAAGCTACCATTTTCCCCAAAAGCAGCACAACAGTGGTACTGCACAAGCCCAGGGGCACAAGTTACACAAACACACAGAGCCTCTGGAGCTAAATGGTGACCTAACACTGGGCAAGGCACAGAAAGAACTGATGAAACACCAACACCAATTCAACGCAGTCTATGGAGCACTCGATTGTAACAACATCAACTACAAAGGAGTGGACTTTCTACTGACCAGGCTAAACATCTCAATAAAAATAATTGCTTAAATATACAAGAAAGGTCCTTTTTCTGTGAAAAAGAATAGTGTAGTCTTTGTTATATATGTTTTCAACTGAACCCTTGTTTCAATAGCTAGCTTCAGCTTAGAAATGCAATGATTTTAAGAGGCAGTCACAGGGTTGGTGCAGAGGGTGGGTTCTACCCCTTTGACACCCAGGCACAGGATAAAGGTTGAAGGTCACCGGGCCCTGCCAATCTCTCTTCAATGTGTCTACCATCAGAGTCACTCCATGGAATTAAATCATGGTACCTCTTAGATGTTCCTACTAAATGCAAGCAGAAGACAACTTCAAGAGTTCTCAGTTGAAATCAAACTCAGCAGCAAGTGGCATATGCCTGACTCACCTGAAAGGGATTTACTTATTTCATGCCTCAAGTCTCTCGGGAAGCTCTACAGAGCTGGTAAGTTAGCAAGGTCCCGGGTCCTTCTCATTTTTACTCTGCTTTTCTTGCTATATGACCTTCCTTCTCCAAGTCACAGAATGACCACTACAAGTTCTATCTACTGTTGAAAAGCTGAAAAACAACAAGAAGTAACCTGGTAACTCCAGAAACTGGATTGTCTTTTCAAATCCTCCTCTCCCACCCATCTTGCCAGGCAATAGTTCAACTAATTTTAATGCACATTATTATTGCCTTATTAATTTGCAGTTGCAGGAGAATATATTATTCTTATATGTTAGCAATGACTATTTGCCAAAGTCACAGCCAGGAGGTGACAGAGCTGGATTTAAACCCAAACTGTCTGGATTGAGCAGGAGGTTAAGGCTCAAATGTTCATAGTCCCTTTCTAGATGGACTGTGGCAACAGGCCAGGACTTTAGTAAAACATCTGTTGCTCCCCCAGAAGCTGAGAATATTCTCAAATGAACTGGAAGAAATGTATCAATAATACAAGTTCAACACAGTCCCTCAAGTTACAAAATATATTAGTCTAATCGTCCACAAAAATGTATTTTATAAAGAACTAGAAGGAACCTAACACAAAAAAATAAAAAATACTCAAGGAAAGGGAAATACTAAATTATCCCAATTTGATCATAATATATTTTATCTACGTATCAAGTTATCACACTAAACCCCATACAAATGTATAGTTATTATGTGTCAATTAAAATAGAACTATATAAAATAAGAATATTCTATATACACCATTTTCTAAGCCCAGGGATCCTGGGCCACAGGATTTAAAAGAAAGAAAAAAGAATGTTGGTTTCCAAAAGTTTTTGTACAAACTATTATGTCTTCTCAAAAATCAAATATGAGAAAAACAAATAAAAATCACCACCATCACCTTAGCTTAAACACAGTATTCACTTCGCAACTTATCTATTAATGCAGGAAAAGACCCTGTTTGATCACCACACCAAGAGCATGAACCCCACTGACGCTGAACTGCATTTTTCATAATTAGAGAAAAACATACTCATAGCACGATAAATAACAGTAAAACAAAGAATAAGAATAGGGAGAATGTGTCATGCTCTTTCTGAAAAGTAATAAACATTTCTAACAATTTTAAAAGGTGAAGAATAAGCACTCACCTGCAATCCCAGCAACTCAGAAGACTGAGGCAGGAGGATCAGAAGTTCAAAGCCAGTCTCGGCAATTTAGTGAGGCCCTAAGTAACTAGCAAGACCCTGTCTCTAAATAAAATATAAAAAAGGCTGGGACACTACCAGTGAAACTCCACATCATGTACAACGACAAGAATGGGATCCAAATTAGAATAAGTTATATTCCATGTATGTATAATATGTCAAAATGCACTCTACTATCATGTATATCTAAACAGAACAAATGTTTTTTTTTTTTTTTTATTGTTGGTCGTTCAAAACATTACATAGTTCCTCATACATCATATTTCACAGTTTGATTCAAATGAGTTATGAACTCCCAATTTTATCCCGTATACAGATTGCTGTATCACATCAGTTACCCTTCCATTGATTGACATATTGCCTTTCTAGTGTCTGATGTATTCTGGTGTCTGTATTATTCTCTACTATCCCCCCTCCCCTCCCCTCCCCTCCCCTTTTCTCTCTCTACCCCTTCTACTGTAAATCACTTCTTCCATTTGAATTATCTTGTCTTACCCCTCCTTTCCTCTTACATGTCATTTTGTATAACCCTGAGGATCGCCTTCCATTTCCATGCGATTCCCCTTCTCGTTTAGAACAAATGTTTTTAAAGGGGGGAAAAAAGGACAAGGGGCGTGACTCAATGGTTAAATGCCCCTGGGTTCAACCCCCATACCAAAAATTTTTTAAAGTTAAAAAATAACAATAGTATCCTTCTATGTTTTGGGGAGTTGGTTTTGTGTTGTGGCTTAAAGTAAATGGTCTACTGTTTTGTGGGACCAAGATTTGGGAAAGATGACACTTGGAAGTTTTACTTCTGTTATTTATTTTCTTTGAAGTGAAAATCACATCATGTAAAATTATTCATGTTAAATTAAACAAAGTGATAACATTAGTGTATGCTCACCATGCATATGACCACCACATCATGCAGTATCAAAACACTGTCAATCCCAAAACAAATCCCTGTCCTCATTCAGCAGTTACTCATATTACCCCTCCCAATCCTCCTGCAGTCTCTGGCAACAACTGATCTGCTTTCTGTTTCAATAAAGAACTTATGAAAGGTATGTTTCCAGAGTCTTACCCAGAAGTTTTAAATATTTTTAAACCTCTGTTGCATGATGACTAAATAAAATAGCCAGACTTATGAAATCAGGGAAATAGTACAATTGAGAATTAGCATTTCTAATGGAATGCTTTCCTCTTTTTTTCTTTTCTTTTAGTAGTTTTTGATATTTTTATTAGTGCATTACAGTTATTTATAATAGTGAGATTCATTGTGACATATTCATACATGCATGTTATACAATTTGCTTCATTTCAATTTTAAGTACTTCTATTTTCCCTTCCCTTTCCTCTCTCTTCCTCTACTCTACTGGTCTTCCTTCTATTTATTGCTTTTTATAACTGGTGCTTTAGAGATATATTTAAAAGTGGAATTCACTGTGGTATATTCACACATGTACATAGCCTAATTTGCTGGATTTCTCTCTGCAGTTCCAGCCTTTTCCTAGCCCTTCTCCCTCATCCTCAATTCCCTTCCTTTACTCCATTTTAGGGCTGGAGAGTTAAGAGTCTTTCAGTATTTTTTCCCACTAAATACAAAGCATGCCACATACTGTGCATGTAAGTAGCTACTCGCTTTACAGAGTGAAAGCAGCAAGGCCAGGGTCATGGGTCAAGGTAGCATGAAGAAGATTCCCAATCCTTCCCTGTCTGTGCCAGTCCTCAGTTGTTATTTGGCAGATTCTGTCAAGGAGGCTACTCGGGCTTTTAAGTGAAATTCCTGGAACTACTTAGCTTTACAAATGTCAAACCACACCCATAGCACAAGAGTTAATAACAAGAATCAACAAATGGGACTTACTTAAACTAAAAAGTTTTTTCTCAGCAAGAGAAACAATAAGAGAGGTAAATAGGGAGCCTACATCCTGGGAACAAATCTTTACTCCACACACTTCAGATAGAGCCCTAATATCCAGAGTATACAAAGAACTCAAAAAATTAGACAATAACAAATAACCCAATCAACAAATGGACCAAGGACCTGAACAGACACTTCTCAGAGGAGGACATACAATCAATCAACAAGTACATGAAAAAATGCTCACCATCTCTAGCAGTCAGAGAAATGCAAATCAAAACCACCCTAAGATACCATCTCACTCCAGTAAGATTGGCAGACACTATGAAGTCAAACAACAACAAGTGCTGGCGAGGATATGGGGAAAAGGGTACTCTTGTACATTGCTGGTGGGACTGCAAATTGGTGCAGCCAATTTGGAAAGCAGTTTGGAGATTCCTGGGAAAGCTGGGAATGGATCCACCATTTGACCCTGCTATTGCCCTTCTCGGACTATTCCCTGAAGACCTTAAAAGAGCATGCTACAGGGATGCTGCCACATCGATGTTCATAGCAGCACAATTCACAATAGCTAGACTGTGGAACCAACCCAGATGCCCTTCAATAGATGAATGGATAAAAAAAAATGTGGCATCTATACACAATGGAGTACTATGCAGCAATAAAAAACAACAAAATCATAGAATTTGCAGGGAAATGGATGGCACTAGAGCAGATTATGCTTAGTGAAGCTAGCCAATCCCTAAAAAACAAATACCAAATGTCTTCTTTGATATAATGAGAGCAACTATGAACAGAGCAGGGAGGAAGAGCAGGAAGAAAAGATTAACATTAAACAGAGACATGAGATGGGAGGGAAAGGGAGAGAAAAGGGAAATTGCATGGAAATGAAGAGAGACCCTCATTGCTATACAAAATTACATATAAGAGGTTGTGAGGGGAATGGGAAAATAAACAAGGAGAGAAATGAAGTACAGTAGATGGGGTAGAGAGAGAAGATGGGAGGGGAGGGGAGGGGGGATAGTAGGGGATAGGAAAGGTAGCAGAATACAACAATTACTAATAGGGCATTATGTAAAATTGTGGATGTGTAACTGACGTGATTCTGCAATCTGCATTTGGGGTAAAATTGGGAGTTCATAACCCACTTCAATCTAATGTATGAAATATGATATGTCAAGAGCTTTGTAATGTTGTGAACAACCAATAAAAAAATGAAAAAATAAAAAAATAAAAAAAATAAAAAATAAAACTTCCCAATTCCAACTAAAGCCCAAAACCAAACCAAAATGGCCATAAACATTTGTGGTGCTCATAGTGAACAGGTAAGACAATTGCTTCTCTGGGCTCTCTCCAGTGCAGTATCCCAAATCCCACTGTGCACACTGATGATTTATAGGGTTGATCTTCATACTCAGGATGATGGTTTGATGACTGGAGTCCACACAATCCAAATAAAATCCAAACAAATCTGTTGTAATCTCTGTGGTCTCTTTAGTAGCAGTATGACCACCTTCTAAAAACATTTATAAATATAGTTTTATTGACAATCTGTTAAAATTCTTGAAATTCTTATAATGTTTTCTTTTTCTCAGAGTTCAACCAAATATATTAAATATTATTTATCAAAAAAAAAAAGGTAGGAGGGCTGGAGTTGTAGCCCAGCAGCAGAGCACTTGCCTAGCACATGTTAGGCACTGGGTTCATCCTCAGTACTACATAAAAATAAATAAAAGAGGGCTGAGGTTGTGGCTCAGTGGTAGAGTGCTTGCCTACCATGGGTGAGGCACTGGATTCGATTCTCAATACCACATATAAATTAATAAATAAATAAAGATCCATCAACAACTAAAAAAAATTTTAAAAATTAAAAAAATAAATAAAAGAAAGAATGTTATCATGTCCATCTTTAACTAAAAATATATATTTTTAAAAACCAGGTAGGGATGGCGGCTTAGCACTTAAAAATAATATTTAAAAATTTGCTATGAGGTAAAAGTAGAAAGATATACGACTTTACTTCCACAACTTTTTAACATTCCCTAGCAAGAAAATGGCCCAGGATAGATTGATTTTATGCTGTCAGTTCTGGGAAGACATCTGTGATTTTCGTCATTATCCATTAATATTAGCTCTTGATAAGTGTGGCTCAGTGATTTTAAGGTTTTAAAAAGCAGTGGGGCCTGGTAGTTCTCAGCAATGCTGGGTACCTTGGCTGGCAACCGCTCAGGAATTGTGTGGCTAAATCGCTGACCTGTTCTTTGGGTAATCAAGGGTACAGAAGGAGAAGAGAGGGAAAAGACAGAAGACAAAAATCTGTTATGTTTTCCCATAGATGAGATCAGCTTCCCTTAGGGAATAGACTTTTACATTGTGAGGCTAGGCCAGACAACAATAATTTTGAAACAAAGGGTTCATTGGGTGCTTTCAAGGAAGGCAACTCTCCTCCATCCTCACAACAGCCTTGTGGGTTTAGTATTTTCACCTCCACTGCAGAGATGATTAACTGATGCTCAGAGAGCAGAAATAAGAGCACAGACTGACAGTGTCTGCCTTCAGCACCATCTTCCTTCATCCCTGACAGCTGATGTGCACTTGAAGCTTCTTCCCCATGAGTGGTCAAGCAGAAACAGCCCGCTTGAATTTTGCCGCTTTCTCCTGGCTTCCCACTGGGGATTTTGCTTCCCTAGCTAGGTAAAGCCTGCTCATCATTCCCTAGCCCTCCAAGTCAAGAACAACACAGAGGACTCCCCCACTCTATAATCGTCTTCTAGAGCATGACTCCCCGCTTAGTGTACCAGTCACCGCTCCCAGGAGGCTCATCGTCACCAGACACACACTGACTAACTATCTGTGATCCCATCTTCTACCTACCTCCAAGTCAGATACAGCAAAGGTGACATTGGTATAAGAATCCCTACATGACACCCATATCATGAGTCATCCATAGCTCTGTGTGTGAGCTACACCCATTTAAGCCAATGACAGGACGGTTCTGGCTTTGCGCGATGATTGGACTGTGCGACGCCAAAGTGCCTTTTCCCTTGCTCTGCCTGTGATCCCACATAGCACCTGAGATGGGTGTGACTTGCCAAGATGTCTATCAACCTGCTGACCACAGGACATCACCAAGCAAGACGCCATCCTTCGAAACCCTACCCCTTTGCCTTATTTGGGTGGAATATTCTATTGAATGTCTCCTCCCCAATAAATAGGGGGGTTGGGGGTATGCTCACTCTCTCTTGCCTTGCTTGTTCCTCTTGTTCTCAAGCACAGGAGCTGACCCCTGAGGTCACAGAGCCATCCTTGACCCCCAAAAAAGCGATTTTGTATTTGTGTGGTCTCTTCTTCATTGCCAGCCCAATTCACACGGAGTGACCCTGAATCAATCCCATGCACGGGACATGGACGACATTCCCAGAAGGATGTGAGGTGTGAACAAAGTTAACATTTACTGTGTCATTCTTGCCCGTGGCTCTAGGTATCACCTTGGACACCATTAAGAACCCCATGAGACTTGGAGTGCCATTAGCTTTGGCCCATGAACACATTTGCTAATGACGGAGCTGTACAGTACTGAAGTAGCTGCATAATTATGAGCCATTAATAAAATTCAAGTTTCTAATATCCAGCAACATTTGAAAAAGCTGAACATATTTTCTCAATATAATCAAAAACCTTGGCACAATATACAATTAGATTCAAACTCTGACCCATTATCTGATATATTACCACTTCAAGACTCAGGAAGGTGACTGAATAGAAGCACCAGAGAGTAACTGGCTGAAGGTAGCCAGGCAGCCACAAGAAATAGTAAGGAGATTTCAAAGGGGCACAAGGGAGTCCTCTCTCTGACCCTCAGATATTTTCTAATTAAGACTTTCTGCCCTTGTGATATAATTGCTAATAAACTAAAAGATTATCCTCTCTATCCACTGTTTATAATCAAATTCTATGAAAATGTCTTTTTTTTTCTTTTCATAAACATCCTGGTGGCTGTATTCCTGAAAATCTGCAAATTGAAACCTTCAATTCTTCAAAATTTTCAAAATAATTCCTTACTCAAAAGAAGCAAACTGCATGTATAATAGGTCTTAGAGAGGGTAAGAGTGACACACATCACATACTCACAGACATTTAGAGGACATGGCTGCCTATACTACAGCAGTTCCCTTTTCCTTACAATCCCAATGTACATTCACAGCTCCCCACACAGGCCATGTAACTCAGTGGAAGTTGACCCTATTCCAGCTCCAGAGGAAGGTTCTGATTAGTCTAAATTGATCATGGTAATCCAATCCTCCTCTTCAGCAATTGGTTCAGAAACCAAGCTCAAATCTATCAGCGAGTGGCAAGGCTCCATAACTACTATTGACCCAGAGGTGAGTGCAAGATTTGATTTGGTCTAATCAAATTGTTCCTTGATTGAAAGGTTTGTTTTTCCCTTTGCAATTGGTGAAAACAAGAGTGTGACCCACATGCAGTTGAAATCCATCCAGCCACCATGATGGTAAGCCATCTGAAGACTGACCAAACACATGGAGGGCAGGGCTAAAGAAATCAGAGAAGCTGAGCACAGCCTTGATCACACTGTACCTGCAGACACTCCACCCTTCAGACTTCCTGCCCCTACAGAAACAAATACCCTCATGAATTAAGCTAACTTGAATCAAGTTTTGTCTCACTAATCACTGAAAACATCCTGATTGGTGCTATTTTGTACACCAAAGATGTTTCATGAATAAAGATAGTTATATATTTAAAGAAAGTATCTGAATGCTACCTCCAAACTCAGCAACACTTAACCTCTAGTGAATGGCACTGGGTTAGTGCTATGGGAAATAATATTGGCAGAGGGAGTTTGTATTTCCCATCGTATATTTCTACTCTTATCCGTGATAGGTATATAAAGCTTTTTAATAAAAATGTTTCTAGGGAAAGGAGGGTGAGGAGATTGACTAGTGAATCTTTCAAGAACATTTATACACACTAACATTAAGAATTTCTTCTTTATTATTATTCTAAAGCGCTTGAAACCACTAATTACAAAAGAAAAATTCATCCTAGAAAAGGTTCATGGTATCTACCCAAACCAAGCATCTGGTCACTGATAAATATCCCACTTTAACACCTCTTTTGTCTCCCTGCCTCATCCCCATCCTCATCCCCCACACATATATACACACCCTTCCAAAGATCAGCTTCATGAAAATATCTAGAATGTCTGACCAAATAACCAGGTACTATGTCCCTCCCCTTCAATTGACACATGTAACTATCACAATACTCTGTATTTTTTTCTAACCATCCCCTTTCATTTTTTTTTAAATAAAGCAGGGTATAAAACATACCCCGAGGAAATGTGATTTTTCTCTTCAGTAACTTATAAAAGATGAGGCACTGCCTTCAAGCCAGCATCGCGTCATGTGGGTTAACTAATTTTTCATCACTTCAGCATTGGAGAGCTGGATGTGGCCTAAAGTCTGCAAGCCCATTCTCCCCGAGGTGAGAAACAGGTGCTTCTGTTTAGGCCTTCTGGTGCACCCGCCTCCCTCTAGAGATTTAACAATATGAGCATTGCCTATGTTAGTAACAGCCTTTAATGCCCTAGTGGTCTTAGTTAAGACTCTTCATTGCAACACCCAGGAACACACCTCTAATTCCTTAAGCAGAAAGGGAGTTTATTACAAAGATTCAAACAAAGGATGGCATGTTTTGTTAGAAACTAAAGAGAAACATGTAGCAGAAATCTCAGAGGTGAAGTATATACTATGATTTTGAAGGTTAACTGTTTTCAGTATAGAGTGACAATTAGACAGGAGGTTCTTCTTTATGTCTAACCTAAATTTATTCTGCTGAGATTTAAACATATTTCTTTCTGTCTGTGAGTAGAAGGTGAACTTTTCAGCAGGGATAGAAGGCATGTCTTAGTCAGATGTCTATTGCCAGGGTCAGAGGCTGTGACCAGGAAAGCAAGGTCTGTAGCTTTTGACTGCAAGCTTCCTAGCAACCAACTCAAAGAAGTAAACCCAATCACATACGTAATTTCACAATGCCCATAAAATAAATACATCTGCCTTTTGGTCAAGACACAGAGCTTGAGAAGAATTCCTTTTATAAGATCCATAAAGAAGGTTTTTGAGATCCTGCAAATCAAGTAATCATGTAAAAGACATGTAAGTTCCTCAAAAATAAGAAAGTTTTATGTTCTTGTAACACACTTATATAGTAGGTCCCTGGCACACAGTAGATACTTCAAAAATACTGGTTGAAAAAATAATCAACCAGTGTCAACCCAGCGTAGTAATGTACACCTGTAGTCCAGCTACTCAGGAGGCTGAGGCGGGAGGATCTATGGAGCTCAGGAGTTTGTGGTTAGCCTGGGCAACATAGCCAGATCCATCTCAAAAGCAAGTCATTGACAACTAGTGGAATTAGCTATTTACATTGCTGAAGAGTAAAACTTTATTGCAGCCTTCACAAATAAGGGTCACAAAGATTCTCACTGAAGCTCCAGTATCAGTATATTTATAGTTTTCATAGTTATACTGCTCAGTGCAACAAAAGAACAGAGCACATGTAACAATCAACACAATGCAGAGCTTCCAAACTATGAAAAAGAAATAAATGACTGTAAATTTTCACTCTCTATTAACAAGACAAGCAGGGAAGGGGCTCAGTGGTAGAGCTCCTGCCTTGCACATGTGAGACTCTGGGTTCGATCCTCAACACTACATAAAAATAAAGATATTGTGTCCATCTACAACTAAAAGAAAGATTCTTTTAAAAAAAGAAGGGAAATATAGAGCAATATGAATTTAGGTCAGACACTGAGAGGAACTTGCTGGGGCAGTTATAAGGTCTAGAGCCATTCAATTCAAGAATCCTATCCTTGATCAATTTGGAGATAATTTTTTCCTTAATTTCTCTTCAGTTCATAACATTAGCTCCCTTAATTTTGCCACTCACAGAATAATAAAATTTTCATTTCCCCTTGAAGTTGAACCTAAGGTTATACCTGAAGTAACTTAAGACACAACAATAAGTTGTGTGGGGAAAAAATTAACCAAAATAGGAACTAATGATCTAGTATTGAAAACATCCAGACTATTCCTAACAAATCAGCACAACATGGTGGATGGATGCAAGAAGCTAGGTTGAAGGAGTGAGCAGGGGTCAGTTCATACACAGCCTTGTAGGTCACATAAAGACTTGAGTTTTCTCCAGGTGTGATGAGAACTATTGGAGAGATTTTGTGCAGTGGAATGATTTCTTAGCTATGTCACAGGAATATTATCCTGGATTATTTTTCATGCAGTTGTTTAAAATAGTATGGATACAGCCCAAACTTGTACATTAGATCTAGACTGGTCTACTGATCAGAGACAGTATAGCACTATAAAAAACATTAAAATTTTATTATACTTGTATTATCAAAGAGGATTATGCAAGCACTGAAAATGAAAAGTACTGAGCTGTTATTCAGAAATTTATTATTAATTCCAGCATAAACTTTTACACTCCAACAAGCTATCATTTTATCAATTCTGAAATTACATTTAAGATATATGTAAGAATTACATATACATTATACATTTATAAGAATTTTCCTCACTCAACTTCATCAACATCACTTTATACTAATTGCATTGTTTACTTGAATTACTTATTCAAAACGGCATTTGATTATTCAAAATAATGTTGCTCAATTTTAATTGAATCCTCAAGCAAGCCAGCATGCAGCTCCTCAGCTTGCATAGTAATTCATCAATACATTCATTATGCATTTCTTATGGATAGGACATGAGCTAAAATGACAGATATGGTTGAAGGTATGTCTGCTTTTCTTTAGGCAGAATAAAAGAGATGAAATAAAATACATGCATAAAGATACTTTTTTGTAGAAAATTTAAATGCTTCATAATATCATAGCAATTATTTTTAACTTTATGAGGCATCTTTAGGGAATTAAAACCATACATCTGTCTGCACCCCAAGGAGTGACATTTTTATCTACAACTGTGAGTAAATGGCTGGAAGCCCACAACAGCTAATTAGTTGGGTGAAAGTCACAGATGGGTCAGTGGAAGGGAATCTTCCAGAATCCCAAAGGCCCAAACTCTTTCCTCAGTCCGTGCAGTTCCTGTGACTTATACTAGGCATTTTTACATTTATAACAAGTGATTAGAAGGACCACAGTTGCATTTCCATAGAATTTATATGCTTTCCGCAGTTTCAAACTGACAGCTGGAACAGGATTTTGCTCTACATTCAGAAGCAGGGTTTTTTGGCCAGCACTGTGCTTGTGATTTTTTGTAAATGGATCTGAAAACCTTTAGGACAGAATTCGCTGCCCACCCCACCAGAATCCTTACCACTGCCAAAAGTCTTATATCAATGACTTCACCCTTTGGGGTAGCCTACTAATGCTGAAGGCCTCTGAGTTTTTGTCTTTGATGCATACAGCTTACATACACTATTTCCAACTTAAAACATCTTTGCCCTTAACTTTAAAGTCATTTCTTAACTTTTCAGTTTTCTTATCATTCCTTCAATCTTCCCAACATCACTATCATAAATGCATGTTGCCAACTGTATTCATTTAACAAATACTTATTGCATTCTTACAAGTATGATCTAGGTGCAGCTGAGAGGAAAAAAAAAATAGGCAAACAAAATATATCTTGCCCTCCGGAGGTGGGTATTCTAGACGAAGAGACAGATAAAAATAAATGTAGATTAACCTCTGGCTGTGGAGACAGAGCACCATTTTGAAGAGGATATCACAAAGATCTCTCTGTGGAAACGACACTTTGAGCAGAGGTGTGAGTAAAAAGAAACCATGAGTCACACGGATTCCTAGTGGAAGAACAAGTGCAAAGGCACCAAGACAGAAACCTGGCTGATACACCTACAGAACAAGAGGGTGCACAGAACATGGTGGATGGATGCAAGAAGCTAGGTTGAAGGAGTGAGCAGGGACCAGTTCATGCCCAGCCTTGTAGGTCACATAAAGACTTGAGTTTTCTCCAGGTGTGATGGGAACTATTGGAGAGATTTTGTGCAGTGGAATGATGTGATCTGACGTGATACCTCTAACAATTTAATATGATTGCCATATTTAGAATAGCCTGATGGGGTGAAAGGAGATGAAGGGAATCAGGTAGGAGGCTGCTACCATGATCTAGAGAGGTTGGTGTATTAAGACTCCAATGGTCCAGGTATACACTACACCTTGGAGCAGGAGGGGAGAAGTGATCAGATTTGGGATATGTATCGATGGTAAAGTTTACAGGGTTTGTGAGATTAGAAAGTATATTAGTCAAGGTTAATTGTGCTCTGTATGTGTAATAAGGATTGTAATGCAGTCCACTGTTATCGTGTATTTAGAAAAAAATAATCAAATTTTTAAAAAGAAAGTATATTAGTCAATGTTCTTTAGATCAACCAATAGGGGTATACATAATGAGGACCTGATTCACACAGCTCTGGAGGTTGAGAAGTCCTGAGATGTTTAGTCCACACACTGGAGGCCCAGTGTATTAGTCAAGGTGCTCTAGAGGAATGAAAACATCATCTGTGGTAGTGGATTTATTAGCTTGGTTTACATGATCAGAGGATAGTTCCATAATGGCCATCTATAAGCTAGGAAGCCAGTACCTGTTCAAAGCTCCAACAAAATGGAAAATGATGCAGCCCCACTCCAAGGCTGAAGGCCTGGAAGCTTCCTGGATGGTCTCTGGTGTGAGGCTATGTTTGAAAGCTGAAGAAGTGTGGAGTGTGATGGCTGGGGGCAGTGGAAAAGTGATCCTTCTGGATTTGTCTGTGAGGGTGTTTCCAGAGATGATTGGCCTGTGCATCAGGGAACTGAGAGAGGAAGACCCACCCCAAATGTGATGGCACTGTCCAATAGGCTTGGGGCCTGGATGGCAGAAAAAGCAGAAGGGGAAGCTGGAACAAGCCAAAGCAAGCTGGATGTTGTTGTTGTTGTTGTTTATTCCTCAAGCAGGTACATTTTTTGCAGCTTCATTACAGTACACATCGCAAATTGGAATATAAAACAAACTCACCCAGGAAAGGTTTTCATACTAAACAAACTTTAAATTTTTATGTGTTTTGGATCACTGGTTCCCATCTCAGTAAGCTCATCAGACTTACCTGGGAGGATTTGTTGTTTGTATCTTTTCATGTAGATTCCTGGACTTCGCTCCAGGCCTACCCCAAAAGAAAATCTTGTACGTAAGGCCCAAGAATATGTATTCTTAAGTTCATTTAGAACATTACAGAGGCTTTAAAGCACAGTTATGAAATCCAAATGCTTTAGAAATTTCAGGAACCACTAAAATCTGTCAGGGCTGAGTAGTCAGGTAGAACTGTGTGACAGGAGTGAGATTTGACCTGGCAGGGTAGACGGTCAGCTGTGGGCTATAGGTGGATGGGCAGAGGAAGAGGTAAGGGCTACTGGTATGAGTAAAAATAAGACAAGAGTAAGAAGTAACCCAAGCCAGTGCTTTATGATCATCTGAGATTAGCTACCTGGAAAGCAGAGGAGGTGGAGTAGCAGGGACAGGAAATGTAAGGAAGTGCCTTACAGTTGGTTTCAAAAGTAGTAGCTCAAGCTTCAAAACAGATGAGTGTGTCACAAAGAACATGAGAATGGAAGCCATGACCCTTCCTGAGCTTTAGCCCAGCTCTGGCCTAACCAATTAAAGCCCTTAGATAGATAATTCTGAACTATGATTCTGGACTAAAAGGTATTTTATCCAGATTTAGGATTCTGTGTAAAATGAAAAGTCAGAACTAAATAGCATCTAAGACTTTTTGCAGATCTAACCTTTATGATTCTATTTATAAGTTCCAGTATTTCATCATTTCCAATGAGTCCCTTTGACTATTCTTGGCTGTTTTTTGAACTCTACTTTTTTTCCATTAATCTCACAATAGGAAGCCCTGCATCTACATTCCTGCAGCAGTCAACCTGGAACAATAGTCACCTTTCTCCAAGGTTTGCTCTAGAGACGTTGTGACCTTAATACATTTTTTTTAACTGAGATAAGGCCTGAAAAATATATATACACACAAAAGATAGATCATATACCACAACGACCCAGAAAAATAAAACTCTGCAGTAAACAACATGTTAGATAAATCTGACATGACAGGCACTTCTGTGGTAGTAGCCATTTTTCTCAAGGGACTTAGTGATATATGAAGACTAATATACTCATGGGATAAAGACTACTCCTTCTATTTCCAAGTATACTTGGCACAGTCCAAAAATCAATTTTCTCCTCTTTTTGAAGCTAGTTCCAATCTGTCAAGATCCATCCCTCTTTGGCCTCATCTCCAGCTCTGCCCCTTTTTCCATCATATTATTTAATGACTACCATTGCAAATCACAGAGATGAGGATTCAATGAAAGATAAAATGTTGTTGCTGAAAGAGAATTCAGTATTATCCACTTTATTACTGTCTTCCTGAAAGCACATGAGATTATTCTCAGGAACAATTCTTTAGTTAGTTTCTTTAAAGAATAATGTTCAAAGGAGATTTCAAGGACAAATGAATTATGATAAAGGTCTGCAAATGAAGCAAAAAAGCAAGATGAAGTTAATAAAGTCTTTTTTTTTCTTTAAGTCTGCTTAGTGCTATGTCTCTGTACTATATTAGGGATATCGGATGGCTTATCCCAGTTCCCAATAAAAGACTTACAGGATAAAAGGTGTAGAAGAAATAGTTATTCACTCTGGAAGCCCTAGTTCTGCTTCTCTTATATTATTTGTGTCCTGGCAAATGATCTTTTTAAATGTAGTGCCAGAGTGTAGTAGAAGTGACTTCTAATTAAAAAAAAAAAAGCCTAGGCAAAAAAGCTCCAGTATCAAACCCATTCATTGGTTTCTGACCTGTTTCTTAGGCTTAAAGATTTTTTAAAAAGCAAATAACAGAATTTTTAAAACTAATAAGTTAAAAGATAGGGATAATGTCAAGACAAATGTCACAAACCCATAAAAGCACCAGTTACTGTGGCATAAAGCTGAGCATATATGTTATCAATAGCAGACAGGGGTCTTTCTTGGCTATAGATGAGCAGGGATAGTTTTGTGAAAAATCAGAATTTAACCAGACTTTGAGAGATCAGCAAAGTTAAATCCTTAACTTTTTGAGGGCACCCTCTGTCACTTCTACCACTAAGAGGATTTTACATTTGCTCTCTTCTTTCTGCCTCCTCTGCCGCTACCCTAGTCTAGTCACAGTTGTCTCTCTTCAACACCTGCCTCCTGTGTGCCTCCATGTCAGCCCCTCCAATCCACGGATTGTGTTGGCCCACTTTGAATTCCTGGAATATACCAAACCCACCTCATTGCTCTTGGCTGTTGTTACCACTGCTGAGGAATGTCTGGCATCTAATAGCTGACCAATAAATATTTGATTAATCAATGAATAATCGAGTCTCCTGGTTTATGAGCTCCACAAAGACAGAAACCATGTTTCCTTCCTCAGGGTATTCGCAAAGCCAGCACAGCAGCCAACACCCAGTGGGTGTGCCACAGTTACTGAAGGGAGAAATGGGAACTGGAGGATTGAATGAGCAAATACCAATCTGCGTGAGAGTTTTGCTCTTGGGTCATGTTGCTATCCTTGTCCCTACTATGATAATTCTTAGTTCCCTTTGAAGGCATATAACATCAGGACCCATCATGGAATAAAGAAAGGAAAATCTATGTTAGAATCTGCCCTGTTAGAATTCTTCTAGAACCATTTAACTAAGTGTGCTGTTTGGAAAATAATAGTAAAAATTTTATAATGGTGCCTAAGCATTACCTCTAACTCTGGCTGTTGAACTGTATTTCCAAATGCATAATTATATAACTAATTAGGCATGTTTTCAGTCTTTTAACAAGTCTTCTACATAAATATTAAAATGATCAGGTACATGGTAGAAACTCTCATTAACATCCACATAAGATATTTCAATTCCTATAAAATAATTGCATATCCTCAGAGAAACATCGTGTTTCTAATGCTACAGGTAATATTACTTCAGTGACACTAGCAAAATGAACTGCACTTTTTTTTTTATCACAGCAAGATATATGCTATTATCTGTTAGATTTAACATACATACCCCACTGAGGCACTTTTATATTTACTACTCCAGGTAGACCATGCAGTAATAATGTAGGTATGAAAGGAAAATTGTTTTGCCTTTCTTGTACATTATTCTTTCTTTCCTATTCTCGATGCTTAAGAGCTTTTCCCCCCAGTAACATTTTTTAATCACAGAGATGTGTATGAAATTTGACCAAAGTTAGTGATAAAATTTTACTTTGTTAGCCAATTAGGAATAGCAATACAATACAAACACTATAAACTATAAACACCGAAAGCAGAATCAAAGGATATTTACTGCAATATGAAGAGAGCTGCAAAAAAACACTTTCGGGTGAAGAATTTAAAAGCATGTGATATACTTTTTTTTTGTTTTATTTGTTTGTGTCTTTGTCTTTCTACTACTGGAATTGAACCCAGGGGTGCTCTACCACTGAGCTATATCCTCAGCTCTTTTTTTATTTTGAGACAGGATCTCAATAAGTTACTGAGACTGACCTCAAACTTGTGATGCTTCTCTCTCAGACTCCCGAGTTGCTAGGATTACAGGTGTGTGCCACTGGAGTCAACTGCAAAGTATAAATTTGGACTCACAATTAAAAATTTTGATCTCATATAGAACTCCATCAATTATTTTCCTCAAATCAGAAAAACATATCTTGAACTCCAGATGAAAATAAAAGCAACTTGAATAAAGACAAAAGGAACTAAAGTTTCTTAAAATTGAATCTGTGGTTTTGTTCTTACTGTACTGGAGCAGCTTTTATGAGACAGGATTTCTCCAAGAACAACAAATTGACATCTCAGGAATTGTTTCCCTGGGATTATAATTGACCTTAATAATTCTCTTGCTGACAATTTTTAGGACTAATTTAATTGTTCTTCTGTTTATAGGATAATTATACATACCTTCTATGACAGCAAACTAACTAATTTCATTCTTTCCTTTTCTTCCTAAGCATTAAAAATATTGAGAGTATACGTGATCTTTTTAAATTCAATAGGCTTACAAATTAGGCTTTCCATACCAATCTTAATAACTGTCTTCTAAATAGAGTGAAAATTGAAAAATCTAGAAAGCTCCAAAATAACACCATAATTCTGCCTTCAAAAGTTAATCACTGGAACATTTTTGTGTGTTCATTTCTATTTAAGGCATTTCAAACAGTCATTCATGCAATTAATCAACAAATATATATTGATTGCCTGCATGCACTAGTCATTCTAGGGACTGGCACTACCATGAACAGAATGAAAATGCCTGCCCCCACAGAACTAGCATCTAGATAATAAATAATTGGATATATAATATTGGTGAATAAATACTCTGAAGTAAAGGTATTTAAGCTAAGTAGTATCATTTATAACAATGAGGTATACTAGGAAAGGAAACATTGAAGGGAGTCAAGAGTCTGGTTTTAGACACTTTCATTTTACAAGGACCCTTAGTAATCTGGGTGATGATGGTACCATAGTGTTTCTAGTGATAGTGATTTGTAGTCTGCTTCACCATTTGACCTTTTATGTGTATTTTCCCTTTTCTAATTGCAATCACAAAAACGTATAGAAATCCGACAAAACTTAATTGATTACCATATTCATTTACTGATTACCATGTTCATTTGCATTTTTTATAATTGTAAATAACAGTAGAAATTCTCTTGCATACACATTTATTAAAAATTCCTGGGGCGGGGGGTTGTGGCTCAGTGGTAGAGCGCTTGCCTAGCATGTGCAAGGCCCTGGGTTCAATCCTAAGCACCATATAAAAATAAATAAATAAAGGTACTGTGTCCAACTACAACTAAAAGATAAATAAATATATTTTTTAAAAAAGGCTGGAGATATAGCTTAGTTCGTAGAGTTCTTGCCTTGCACGGACAAGGCCCTGAGTTCAATCCTCAGCACACACACAAAAAAGAAATTCCTGATTATTTTGTTATAGTAATTCCTAAATATGGAAATACTTGATCAAGCATGTATGCATTTTAATGTTTTTGATCAATATGGCCAAATTTTTCCTCCAGAAAGACTATGCCAATTTTTATAGCCTCTGATTTGCCACTCAATATTTTCTTATCCTTTCTTTAAAAAAATAAAAATAAAGCATTGCTAGATGTAGTGGAAATTCCAGTGATGCAGGAGGCTGAGCCAAGAGGATCAGGAGTTGGAGGAAAGCCTCAGCAATTTAGCAAGACCCTCAGCAACTTAAACACTAAAATTAAAAGGCTTAAAATTAGAATTAAAAATGTCTCAAATTTTAAAAATTTTTAAGAGGATGGGAATGTTGGTAATGGTAATAAACTGTTCCTATGTTCAAACCATGATACCTAATATAAAATAAAGCATTTCTTTGCTATTGTTAAATGTTATGCAAAGAGAGATTACTACTTGGCAAATGCTATGCTATATGTTTATTTGAAAGCTAGGAAATCTAAGGTTGTAAAGTGCTCAATAAATTGCCAAATGTCCTTCAGCTTTAAGTCAGAGCCAAGATTTGAATACAAGTCATCCAGTTTCATAACCACTTTCAATTAAATCATGACATTATGTGGTTTAATTGATAACTGGTGTTTGATAATTGTGTTATTAATATATTATCATATGTTTGCTTGTTACTTATAATTTTGAGACTGGCAGTTCATTCACATATTTATTTATTCTATACTCTATGATAGACTCTATGGACATGACTTTGAATGAAAACAGACATAGGCTTTCATCTCATGAAGACACGCTCCAGAATAGGAAGAGTAGCAAACTCAGGTTAGTGGAGGAACTGCAGGAAAGGTCAAAGATTTGTTTTTTAAAATCCACTATTTTAGTCAGCTTTTTTGATGCTGTGACTAAAAGATCTGACCATAACAACTGTAGAGAAGGAGAAGTTTATTTGAGGGCTCATGGTTTCAGAGGTCTTAGTCCATAGAAGGTTGGCTTCATTCCTCAGGGCTCAAGGTGAGGCTGAGCATCATGGCAGAAAAGTGTGGCAGAGGGAAGCAGCTCATAAGATGATCAGAAAGCAGAGAGAGAGACTCTTCTCACCAGATATAAATACATACTCCATAGCCACACCAACAATGAACCGCTTCCTCCAGCCACCCGCTACCTGCCTCCAGCTACCACTCAGTTAATCCCATTAGGGATTAATTCCCTGATTAGGTGAATTCACTAATTAGGTGAATCCACTAATTCACTGATTACAACCATTTCAAACCTTCTTGCATTGTCTCACACGTGAGCTTTTGGGGGACATCACATCTAAACTATAACATCAATTCCCAGTATTGGTAATTGTGGAAGGTCAAGGCCAGTACTGAAGCTTGGAAGGGACCAAGGCTGGGCTTTACAATGAGTTAGCGAGCCCTGACCCCTGTGGCTCAACTAAATACCCCACTCCTGTGACCCAGAAGTCAAGTGTGAGTTATGGGCAACCACAGGACAATGCACTGCTGTGAGGCAGAGATTAAGGATAAAATACAAAGATGGGGTTTCCTGGGTTAAAAGATCAAAATATAAGCATCAGAAGTCTCCTAGTTCCTCTGCCTCACACAACGCCTACCCATGATGACCATATGAACCAATGGATCCACGGTGTACCTTCCTATGGGATGAAGAAGACACAGAATGGGTCAACTATCTTACCAAGAGAACCTTTGACTTCTTCAGCTGAGAGCCTCATTTCCACATACCCCTAACCTACAGGAATCTTGGGTTTCTGCCACCTACAAAAGCAGCATTTTACAGAGAGGAAAACAGAATCTCCAAATCAATAAGTTTATGAGCAAATTGTCCTTTCATCAATCCCATTATCAAAGTCTGAATACAATGTAATTAATAAAGATTTCTTGAAACAAAAGAAATTGATAAATCTTAATCAGTCCTACCATGAATGGAACACAGAAAGGGTCAGCTGAACAAAAGCATCCACACCAGAACAGACCTGAGGGTGTGATCTCAAACTCACAGAGGAATTGCTCATATCGGCTGACAGGTATAAGAAACTAGAACTTTACCAAAGCACAGTGTAGCCTACTATTTATAGTTAGTTAGCTATTGATCCCTGAACAATTCAACCAAGACTATGCCCCCAAGCACACACCTATAATCTCAGGAGCAACTCAGGAGGCTGAAGCAGGAAGATTGCAAGTTCAAGGCAGCCTCAGCAACTTAGTGAGGCCCAGAGCAACTCAGTGAGACCAAGTTTCAAAACAACAACAAAAAAAAATTAAAAGGCCAGGGATGTAGCTCAGTGGCAAAGCACCCCTGGATTCAATTCCCAGTACCAAAAGAAAAAGAAAAGAATGAGGAAACTGAGATTCAAAATGGATGTTTGTCCAAGGTCACACAACCCGTAAGTTCGGCCTGGTACTCTGAAATCTGGCTCTTTTTCAAACACAAACCCTATTCTTTTTCATTTTCTCAGACTTTTGTACTTTGCCACAATTTTGAAGTGTGTGTGTGTGTGTGTGTGTATGTGTGTGTAAATTCTTCAGTTTGATCAGCTTATCAGGAGACTTGCTTTTTAAAGTAGAGGAAACATAGTTGGTCATGGAAGCTATAAAAACTCTCCCCATGGCTTTGAGAGCCTTGTTTACTGCACATTGATCGCCATGACAATGCTACCATAAATAATCCCAGATTGATTGCTATGGATAATCACAGAAGACATCCATATGCATGAGTCACCTGTCAGCTCTCCAAACCCATCATTTCCAATACCTGTCAACATGTCATCAAGGACTCTCTGAGTTGTGACATGAACAAAACTTACTTTCCCAGTAAGTTGAAAATCATGCAGTGCTATACTGATTTGTGAAGAAAACAAACTAATGCCCACTCCTAAAGGAGAAGAATGTGGGTGGATTTGCCAGGTCACCTCTTGCTGTCCTTTCTCCCACCCAACCACACAAGGATACAGTCTCAAGGTCAGGAATTCAAATCCATGGAGCTGAGCAGTACTCACTTGCTCAGGCTACATGAATCACAAGAGGCAAGGTGTAGAATTCTCTGCTGGAATCTTCTAAGACATACTTTCCAATAGCAACTTACCTGAGGTGTACATATCAAACGCAGCAAGTTTTCAGAAAAGGCTCTGATCACCTGGGCAAGATTAGTTGTGGAGGGTCACGATGAGCAGGACGACATTCAGACTAAGGAGATTGCTGATAATATGAGGCCAGGCAGCAATCAGAAGTTACGACAGAATGGTCATTCTCCAGGTTGGCAAGGTAAGCCATGTGTAATTACTCAAACCTAGAAATAGCAGAGGATCGAAGTCCAACAAGCAAGAGCCAGCAATCAATTAACCTCAGTGAGAGGGAGGCAGGAAAGCAGTCGTCCCTGTGAACAATCCACAAGTAGGAGGAAGCAAGTCATAGAGGTCCTAGGAACTAGGAGACCGAAAGCCTGCAGAGACAAATGAGTCAGTTCAACGCATCAATAGTCAGGGCACTTCGATGTAAATTTGACTCTGATACAAGCTCTGTCTCATCCAAGGAGCCTGTTAGATACTGCCTGCTAGGTCTCAGTGCACAGCTGCAAAGATAGAAGTGGATCCACCTGTCTCAGAGAAAGCTTCTGGTGGTTCTGAAAAACACAAGCCACAAATAAAAGCTCAAATAAGAGTAAGCTTGCATTTTTAATTGATCTAGTAAATAAATATGAATAAATGAGTGTGTCATTTAAATATCAGACTAATAATGCACAAATCTGTATTCCAAATCCATTTAATAATATCTACAGAATCTATGACCAATATGAGTAACATAACACTGCTCTGTGCCAGGCCCTTTTATGGATAACAAGAAAACACCAACAATAGCAACAGCTATTTTTTTTTTTTTGCTATTAAACTCTTTTGTTGTTCTAATTAGTTATACATGACAGTAGAATGAATTGCGATTCATTGTACACAGATGGAGCACAACTTTTCATTTTTCTGGTTGTACATGATGTAGAGTCACATCATTTGCACATTCATACATGTGCCTAGGGTAATGATGTCAGTCTCATTCTATCATCTTTCCTTCTCCCCTGTCCCCTACCCTACCTACACTCCTCTTTGCCCTATCCAAACTTCCTCCATTCTTCCCATGTCCCCCACCCCAGATTATGGATCAGCATCCACTTATCAGAAAAAAACATTTGACCTTTGGTTTTGGGGGGATTGGCTTACTTCATGTAGCATGATATTCTGCAACTCCACCCATTTACTTGCAAATGCCATAATTTTCTTCTCTTTTAATGGCAACAACTAATTTTATTTAACACTTGTTGGCCCCTTGTCTCTGTCTCTAGGTGCTTTATATGTGATTTATTTCACTGCTCTTACGGTGCTTATCGAGAGTCTGTTATTACAGTAGCCCCTCCTTAGCTCTAGATTCCTTTTCAAATGCATATATTTGAAAAACTCAGGAAACAAACAACTTTTAAGTGTTAGATACTGTGCTTTTCTGAGTAGCATGAAACTTCACACTATCCCACGCCATCCTGCCTGGGATGTGAATCATCCCATTGTCCAGCAGATCCACAGACCCACCCATTAGTCACTCAGCAGCCATCTGGGTTATCACAACCACTCTGGTACTGCAGTGCTTGTGTTCAAGGAAGAGGGCTCACTAGTAGCCTAACACTACCTTGCAGCACCTAAGTTATCACGTCACTTCATCTCACCATGCAGGCACTCTATCATCTCACAACCCCGAAAGAAGGGCAAGTATGATATTTCAAGAGACAGAAACATTCACACAACTTATTAGTTATAATTGTTCTATTTTATTAATGCTGTTAATCTCTTACTGTGTCTAACCCTTAAACTTTATCATAGATGTATACATAAAAGAAAAAGCATAGTATACATAGGGTTCAGTACTATCCGAGGTTTCAGATATGCCCTACAGGTCTTGGAACATGTCCTTCCTAGATAAGGGGAACCTTTGTATCTCCATTTTATAGTCGAGACACTAAGACATGACATAATTTTTCTCAAGGCCACACAACTAGTGAGTCTGGAATTGAATTCGTATTTTCCACCTCAGCAACCATGCAGAGAAGGAAGACCTAATATGATACCATATCTTATGATGAATTGAAGGAAAGAGAAAAATGCTTACTCCAGAGTCTAAAATTTCCCTTCTTTTTTATCTCCATCTCGCAAAAGTATAAATATCTTAATTTTCCTCCATCATCATCTTCTGACGTGTGAAAATGCTAAAGGTGAAAAAGTGGCAAGGAATTAACATTTACAAAGCTTAGTACGAAGCTTTATGCTCAATACTTTATACATGTGATCCCTTTGAGCAGTCCCTCAGGACACCTTTGGAACGTTCAGTTCTTCCATTCAGGTCCCTCCAGGACCAGGGCAGATGATCTGAGTGTCCCCTTATTCACAACTATAGTTGAACAAATTTAGCAGGTAAACACCAAATCGTGCCCAGTGATCATAGACAGAAAGATGGATTTCAGAGATTGGAAAAGGTCAGAAAGGAAAAGTAAAAACAAGGAAGGAACTTGTGAGCGTTTCATTGAACACTACAGAAAATGAGCTCTGTGGTAAGTACCTATGCACTTATGTGTGCATGATAGCTTTCCTGAATAAAAGGTCTAGGGTTACACAGACAAAGTTCTTTGAACTTCTGAAGGCTGGGCTGAGCTCTCCTTTCCATAATTCTTGTGTTTGCACAATTCCTGTGTGATGAGTACCAAACTCACTCAACTCTAACTTTCCAATCAATGACAAAAACATGGGGGCAGCAATTCCTTGTCCATAGTCAGACGCTGAAAAATTATAAAACACAGAAAATATATTGAAAATAAAATGAGGAATGGATATCATTCTGGGGGCGAAAGCAAAGAATAGTTAAGTGGCTTTTTCCATTCAATCTGCCTACTCTAACCTTTCTCATGAGGGCGTCTCACACATTAAGGAAGGACAAGAAAGCAACCAATTAAGCATCTGTCACCACTTTCCCTTTAGTGTTTAATTTGAAACAACTTTCCATTTCCTTCCAAATGAGAGTTGATTATTCAAGGGAGCTGGCTGCATCGTACATGACTTTACTTGGCCCAGACGAGTATTAATCAGCATTGCATCAACAGTGAAGCTTGATGTTTCAACAAGATGGAAAAGGAACATTTTCACAATGGTTCTGAAAAGCTGCCTGTGTGAGCATTGCTCACTGAGGGTAACAAGATTAATGAACATAGCCAGCCGGATGGTTCTTTGAACATTACCCTCTAAGTGATTTCCAAATTCTGTTAACCAAGGAGCCAGAAATCACATCATGAAACATATCATATCTGATGTCTAACTAGCAAGAGACCTTGTCTACCAAGCAATAGACCTTGTCTATCAGTGAATGTGGGAAATGCTTCATGTTTTATTTGAATATTTATTTTTAGATCATCCTTATAAGGGAGTGACTATCCCAATTGACTTTGCGATACAAATCTGTCTAAATCATTAGCTCTGACTTTCTTGAAGAAGCGTAAGTGTTTTTCCATTTTCACTTGCAAGAGTCTGTGGCCAGTATTTATAACCAAAGAGGTATTAGGCCAAGAAGCCACTTCCTTCATGTTCATCCACGATTACTCAAAAGATGCACTTCGGTCTATTATCTCTCACTACATGCCTCACATGCCTTTGTCTCCAGCCTCTTTAAGATGCTCATCTCTCTCTAAACACAAATCTGGACCTTTGCTCAGTGGATAAGTCTGCTGCGGCTTCCATAATGAAAGCGGCTTAAACAACAAAAATTTATTTTCTCATGGTTCTGCAGGCAAGAAGTCCAAGATCAAGGTGCTAGAAAATTGAGTTACTGGTAAGAGCTCTCTTCCTGGACAGCAGAATAGAATAGACATTATTATTGCTGTATGTATATATGTGACTGCATGACCAACGTGATTCTGCAACCTGTACACTCAGAAAAATGAGAAATTATACCCCATCTGACTCAAATGCATAATATGTCAAGATCATTGTACTGTCATGTGTATCTAATTTTTAAAAAAAAAGAACAGTGTTAAGCCATTAAAAAAAAGAGAGAGAGACAGCTGTCTACCTGGCTGCCAGACAGCCACCTTCTCCCTGTCTTCACATGACCTTTTCTCTGTGCATACATGGGAACAGAGTAAGTTTCATGTCTTCCTTCTCTTCTTCTAATCCAATAAAGACATCAGTCTACTAGCGCTCACCCATATGAGTTCACTTAACCTTAATTACCTCTTTAAAGCCCTATCTTCAAACACAGTCAAACTGGAAGTTAGGTTTTCAACATATGAATTTGGCAGCAGCACAATTCAGTCCAAAACACATATGCACTATCATCAGTTCCAAAAGTGCTTCTCTCCTTTCTCCACTGAAACATGATCCACTCAGGATTCCAGATTCCATCCAAGTGTTTTCTTCTTCTCAAGAAAGATTTCTTCCCCAAGGCTGGGGATATAGCTCAGTTACTAGACTGCTTGTCTAGCATGCACAAAGCCCTGGGTTCAATCCCCAGCACCACCAAAAGAAAAAAAAAAAAAAGTCTTCCCCGATCCCAGTCAGAGACAGTGTATCCCAGTTGTGGCACATTCTCCCCCATATAATTTCTTACTAACTACTTTCGTGTTTCACTCCACTAACATACAGTGATCTCCTTAGAAACAAGGACTCTGTCAGATTCACCTTGCATGGCTCTCAACACCTAGACAATGGGTGTCACAGTCACTTGTTCATTCTGCAAGTTCTCCCTAACTGTACAGTTTGCTCTCTCTTCCCTCAATTCTGCTCCTGTATTCTCTGCAAAGGAACACTGAGATCTTTTAAGTGTGAAGTTGTACCTGTATTCTAATAATCCCAAAGTCTGCCTGCTGCCCACACCTCCCTGCTGAGCTTCAGTCCTGAATGCCCAGATCCCAGCTTGATGTCCCTATTGGATGCCCCTCAGGCAGGCTAAACACAACCACACATCTAAATATAACTCACCCCGTATACTGGTCTCTAAATTCTAAATGTCAACCCACCTCAACATTTCCCTTTCTGCCACTTCTTTTACTAAGCCAGGATGCCACTTGCCAAGATGATGATGACAATGATGGCGGGTGTAAGGGTGAAGTTGAGGATGGTATGATGATGATGATGATGATGATGACAACAGCAGCAACTTAATTTTTTCCCAATTGTATGCTAAACTCATTCCTATCACTTCCTTACATCCTCTTTTTCAATCTCACCATTCCAAATCCAATTGCCCCCAATCACGTGTGATACTTCCTGCTGTTTCTTTCCATACAGTGCTCTCTCAGCCAACAGTATCATCCTACAACTTCTGCACCCTGTTAATTCTTACTCATCCTTCAAAACTTAGGTTAAGCCACCACCCCCTGTAGGAAGACTTCCAGAATTACCTTTGTGCCCCAGTGGCACAGCAAACAACCTCTCCCATTACATGTGTTGGGATCAAATTTAGAACTTTTTTGACTTTATAAACAGAAATTGGATATCAGATTGCCTTCCCCAGTCACACATTTGAATTGATCAGAATACATGAGAACTTACACCCAATTTTTAAAATATAGAACTACACATTGAGTCACATCAGGTGACTTAAATAGAATAAATAGAGATCATTCTATATCTTTTTCTAGGTAAAAACGAAGAAATAAATGGATCACACCTAAGTGTTATATTCTACAGCACGACATTCTTGAGGCTGTTATAGCTGCAGTTAATCTCAAAATAAGTTTTAAAGCAAACATTATCTAATAGAGTTGCAAGGTGCTCAGGCTTAGATTATATCCTTCAGACAAAGCCAATTATGTATAAACTACTGTATGACGGGGAGATCTGCAGCTGCCAAGATGACTCTCGTGGCTCCTTAAATAGTGTCATCAATATTGCTAAACACTCAACGAGAGACAGATCACCAATACGCAGGGTCTGAAATGTAATCAATACTATAACATGGAAACTCGGTTTATTACATTTCAAAGTGGCTGGGTTTTAATGGAAAACAGCAGAATACAAAAACAGCTCTTTATGTACTTTCATAAGAGGACACAAAAGAAACCCCAAACAAATGGGATAAAACATAACCTCACAAGTAGGCACAAATTTTGATTAAGCAGCCTCTCTCAGCTCAAGGACTGCTCTAGACCTAAGAGCTGAGATTGGCTGAAAAAATGTCAGCACAGGCAGATCAGCCTACGCTGGTGAGGAAGGTGGGAGGTGTAAGTACTGTTTGACTAAGATCTCAAGCTGACCGCTCATCAATGCATACGACTGGCTTGATAAATAATGTCCCTAAAAGAAAGCCGTTCCATTTTTCAATGTTTTTGAGTTAGAATTTTTAGTTTTAGTTCTAATCATGAAAACAACTATTCACCAACTAATTTTGAAAACAACTACTTACCAACTGATTATTGACTGAATTTTTAAAATTTAATTCTACCACTACTTTCAAAAAATGTTCAATTGCATTTACCCTACATTATCTTTTACAAACTGATTTTCTAAGACAGAAGAAGACTAAGAGGCTGTATTGCAAAGAGCAACAGACTGCAATTGTGATGACTCAGGCAAGCCAGAAAATAACCCTTCTGGGAAAACAGAGTGTGGAAATGTTCTCACAGTCTGAGTTTTATGTGCAAAAAGTTATCAGAAGCCGCACTCTCCTTCCCACTCAAAGGGTAAAGAGATCCATATACATATATAACAGAAATAAGTATAAAAGGACAAAACTAATTTCTTTATGCAAGTTAGAATAAGTCTCATTACATTGTAAATATAATAGGTATACCTTGAATTACAAACCTTAATACCAAGTTACCTTTATTTGCATCATGAGTTATAGATTGCCAACAACTTTCATGTATATCATCTCAAATGATCCTTACAACATCACCCAGAGATATCATTTTCTCTAATTTCAGCTGAAGAAACTGAAGTTCAAAGAAACTAAGTGGCTTGTTCAAGGTCATTAAACTGCTACCGTCTGAGCCAGAGCTTTGCCACTAAATCTTCTGAATCCAGCATTTTTTCCAACATTCCACAGCTTTATCCATATATGTAGATCCACCCAGCTACATCCCTCACCCATGAGCCTGCTTCTTCAATAAATATTTACTGAGCATCTACTGTGTACTTGACACTTTGTTAGATGGTCAAAGATGAATCAGATCACCTCATTGAGCTCCAGAAGCACACAATCTAATGGAAAGATAGTAACATTGTCAGCATTATCAAAAAGGCTAACATTGCTTTCCTGCCTTTACCACGTGCCAGATACTGTTCTAAGCACTCAAAGTATTAATTTAATCTCATAAAAACTCTGTTGGGTATTATTAATATCACCACAGTACAGACTGCGAAACAAAAGCTAAATGAAACTTTAGCAAAGATTGAAAAGTAATAAAAAGAATAGTTCAATGCAAAGGCAGCATAAAAGAAATTTCAATAGAGTCAGGTGGGAAGGAAGGTGAGAAGCAAGACAGACAAAACGTATAGCAAAGAAGCAAAACGTATAGCATGAAGAAAGTTAGCAAGGAGGAGCTACACTGCCTCCCCAAACCTGTCCTGCACTCTGGCCTCCCTACCCTTTCCCTTAGCTGCAATCCCCTCATTATCCAACCTACCACATCAATCAAGGCTTATGAATTAATTGGATGTGACTGGAAAGAAGAAAGAAGTCAGAGGTGACTCCAAATACTTGAGTGGAGCAGGAAAGATGGAGCTACTACAAACTGAAATGGAAGATGGTGGGAGTTGCCATGTGAAGAGGCAGAGAAGCCACAAAGGGCTGTGTCCAGCCCAAGCTGTGCACTTGGCACAGGCAGCATTTGCCTGAAGGAAGAGCATTTTTAAAAACACTATGGCAACTCTTTAAAAAAAAAATCAAGGGTTTGGTTTTAGGCATGTTAAGGGATTTAACAGACATCCAAGTAATTTGTCAAGCAGTTGAATAAACAAATCTGGACATCCCTGAACAGATCCAGAAAGAAAATACAAGTGGGGAGTTGCCAGCTTCATTTTATTATTTAAAACCATGAGACAGGATGAATTCATCCACGGAGGGGGAACAAATAAAGGGGAGATTGAAAAACTGAGGTCTGGAGTATCCCATGTTAAGGGATCAGACTTGAGGAGGAGAAACCAGCAAAGGTAACCAAGAAAGAACAACCAGCAAAGTAGGAGGAAATCCAGAAGGAAAATGAAAGGTGGTCCAATGCTGGCCATAGATCATTAATGACTTAATTAATGACTCCTGGATTTACCAACCCAGCAAGTGACTGATGATTTCAACAAGAGCAGTTCTGATGAAATAAATAAGGAGGAAACTTAACTGGATTGGATTTAAGAGTGAATGGGAGGTGAGGAATATGACACACAGAGAAAAGACAGCTCTGAAAGTTTTGTTGTAAAGGAAAGCAGAAAAATGGGGCACTTGACAGTAGTGGTTTTAACTACCACTTGCTACGTTTTAAGTAGAGAGAAATAACGGCATGCATTATGCTAGTGAAAAAGGTTCATCAGAGATGGGAAATGATGACAAGGAAGAAAGGAGAGAGGATTAGTGCAGCCGTGCCCCTGAGTCAATATTAAAGGGTGGAATCTACGACATAAGTGGGATGATTCACCTCTGCTAAGGGCACACACAGTCCGTCCTTCGTAATAGAAGCACAGGCAGAGCGGAGGGGCATCGATGCAGGTGGGCAGGCAGAAGTAGTGATAGGAATCATGGCCTGTCTATTCCAACCTATTAATCAGAGCTATGGAAAGGTAAGCAGCACCTGAGAGTCAGGACTGCAAAATATTATAAGAATTATTGGTTTGAAAAATTAACATCTGATGCAAAAAATAAATAAATAAAAAAAAACGAGTTGTCAAAGATTTGGAACAACAGAAGCACTCATACACAATTGGTGGTCATGAAAATGGGAAGGACCACTTGGAAAATAATGACATTTTTAAATAAAGGCAAATATATGCATATATTAAGACCCAGTAATGTCATTCCTAAGTTTTATTCTATAAAATTCTGTGTGTATGTGATCATTGCCCTTCATAGGAATGATTTTGGCACGATTGCTCTTATAGGAGGTGGTAAAAAAGAAGGTTTTAAAGGTACAATACAATGGTTACCATTAGAAAGGAGTCACTGTGACCAAAAACCTGACAAGAACAATTTTAAGGCAGAAATGTTCATTTAGGAACTCATGGTTTCAGAAATCTCAATCCATAGTCAATCAGCTCCATTCCTCAGGCTCTAGAGGAGTCCGGACATCATGGCAGAAGGGCATGGCAGAGGAAGGCAACTCAGGACATCACACCAGAAAGCAGAAAGAGAATCCTCTCACCACGAACAAAATATATACCCCAAAGGCCTAATCCCAATGACTCACCTCCTCCAGCCACACTCTACCTGTCTATAGTTACCACTCAGTTAAACCCTATCAGGGGGTTAATGCACTGATTAGGTCAAGGTGCTCATAACCCAATCATTTCACCTCTAAACCTTCTTGCATGGTCTCTCACATGAGCTTTTGGAGGACCTCATAGAGGGAGGGGACTATGATCATGAATGACCATTCTGGAATATTCTGAGGTATTGTCTTGTCCCATTTCTTAAGTTGGATGGTTTTTCTAAACTTTACATGTAGCTTTTATGCATTTTTGCTTAAATATTTTTATATCTTCAATTTCAACATTAAGAAAATGTTTTTTAATTCCTTAGTCTTTCGGCTTAAATTTAACACAGTCACTTTTGATTTAGAACTGTATAATTGGATAAATATTCCATTAATTCAAGATTTTTTTCTCTCTCCTCCACCATCCTTCCCCTCTGAAGATGATATAATTTCCCAGGGGGGTTACATGAAATCCTGAAGCTGGGGAAGGGTATCTGATCCACATGTAATAACCTGTGCACAGCTCACTAGCATCTATAAAGGTGTAGCTCACCCCGCCTGGACACTAGTGGATGACATGGTGGTGCCCCAGCACCATGCCAAACTTGAAGGCAGTGCACTCTGAATCCTCCTCATTCTCGGTCCTTGGCCCTACAGGCTCAGGAAATTTCAGCCACTTTTTCTAATGCCCTGCTGAGATGAGGACCTAGTGAAGCTGCCCCAGCCTTATTCGTCTTTTGCTTTCCATCCTCCAGCACCAGGTCTTGGAAAGCAAAAACAAATCTCAATGCTCTGGGATTTTTCGAAATCTAGCAGATTTCTCTGGTTTCATTCCCTTCAAATGCATTCCCTACAAATATCCACATCCTGCATCTTCTCTATTTTCAGGTTCATTTTACAGATTTTGTTCTCTGATTCCATCCGATTCTAATATTTAACAAGTCTTTGAGATTTGGAAAATTCTAAAGTTCCTGGTATTTGCCAATAGCTTTAATTCTGTGGAGGTTTGCTTCACATATTTTGAAGCTCTGTTAGCAGGCACATACTTATTATGGTTGTCATGTCTTCTTGTGTATTGATCTTTTTCACACCGTGGAATCTGTATAATAACCTTTGTCCCAAGGTTTTAACTGATACTGATACACTTTACTCAACCTTCTAATGCTTATCATTTACATGGTATATTTTTTTCCAACACATTTGTTTTCAATTTATTTTTATATTGGCCAACAGGTTGCTGCAGCTCTGTCCATTTTTTCCAATCTTTTTCTGTCTTTCAGACTGGATAATTTCTACTGATGTATCATAAAGTTCCCTAACTCCTATTCTGTTCTCTTCAATCTACTCTTTCAGTAGATTTTTGTTTGAAGTATTATATTTATCAGTTCTAAAATTTCCATTTTGTTCTTTGTATAGTTTTCATTTAAATAGTCATTTTCTTTCATATCCTTGGATTATAGTTATAATTATTGCTTTGAAATCCTTATCTGCTAAAGGCAAAATCTGGTTATCTTTGGGTCAGGCTTTTCTATGCAGTATAGATCATATTTTCTTCTATCTTTATATATAGCAATTTTGGATTCCATCCTAGATACTGTAAATGAAATGTTATAAAGACTATGAATCCTGTTTCTCCAATTTTATTTATTTATTTATTTATTGGCTTGTTTGGTTTGGGCAACAAATGTTGAACTCAAATGCCAGGATCTGAAATCTCAGTGTAATTCTTTTAGCATTAGCTGGGCAGACTGGATTTTTCCTGTACATGTATAGGTCACGATCTTGCCAGAAATTTGGGCAGTTGACACACAGAATCTGGGGCTCTCTCTGTTTGTGGCTCTCTTTTCCAGGATTATCCTATTACTTTCAGCTGCTGTGGTTGATTGCCCCACACTCTGTCCTTGGTAAGTCTGTGGATTTTTTATCCCTGTTTTAGCTTCGAAGTATATCTTCTGAGACTTCCCTTCAGGCTAAAATCTGTAAGATATTAGGAAGCCACAAGCACTACTTTTTTCCTACAAATGTCCATACAACACACATACATATTGCCTGTTTTGGTGAGCTCGCTAATGCCTTCAGCAGTTTAGGCTTTCTATTTTATGCAGTTCTAGTGCAGTTCTAGTTATCTGATGGAGAGTTACTCTGATAGAACATGTTATTCCATTACCAGAAGCAGAAATCAGCACTTGCCATTAACATCCAAGAGTTTTCTATCTCTTGTCTCTAGTTTGTTGTTGTTGAGGTTGTTAATTCAATTAGAAACAAAATGAAATCTTTCCTTCTTTCTTTTTTTGAATCCTTTCTTCCATGGGGCCATAAGATTCAACCTCACTGTCTAATTTTAAAGTTGAAAAGCTCAAAGGAAATAAAAAAGGGAAAAATGCATGGGTAAATATTTCAGAATATTCTCTGTAAATTTAGATGTATTGTGGAAGAGGTAAAAGGTAAAACATTAAAACAAGCATTTGAACAAACTACTAACATAGCTGGTCAAGAAGGCCCTGAAGAAGGAGCCACTAGAAGAGAAAATTCAAGGGAGATTTTTTAAAAAAAAAAAAAAAAAACACTAAAACCTAGTTGACAGATCTAGGTGAAATCCTCCAAGAGTTGCAAATGGGGTAGAAAGGGAGACACCTTAGAAGTGAAGGAAGTTCCTCAAGGACTGCTTAGAGCCCAAGAAAATGGAGAATCCCTAAATTCTAGTGCCATGACTTCATGGCATTTTAACCAAAAAGATACTTACTAGACCACCTACATCCCAGGCTTTATTTTAGGTAAAAGAGAACTTGATCCCATAATCTTCATAATTTAGACACAGTACCCTGTCCCTTAAACACAGTATTGGTGCTGCCATATTCTTTATTTTTTTTTCTTTTCCCACAATTCTTTATTGATTCATTATAGCTGTACATAGTGGTGGGATTTGTTGTCATGTATTCATACAGGCATAAAATATAACAATATAATTTGGGCCTTATCATTCCTCTAGTAATTCTCCTCTCCCTCTTCACTTCCCACCCCTGGTCCCTTTCCTCTACTGATCCCCTTTGCTTTTCATAAGATCTCCACCCTCCACCTTTCTTTTCCTTTCTCCTCTTGAGTTTCCACATATGAGAGAAAATATATGCCCCTTGACCTTCTGAGTTTGGCCTATTTCACTTAACATAATGGTCTCAAGTTCCATCCATTTTCCTAAAAATTACCTAATTTCATTTTTCTTGAGGGCTGAATAAAACTACACTGTGTATATGGACCATGTGATGGACATCTAGGTTAGACTGGCTATTATGAATGAATGGAATTGTTTTCCTGATTTCTTTCTCAGCAGACTGATTGTTGGTATAGGAGAAAGATTATAGGAAAGCTATTTTTTGTTATGTTGATTTTGTAACCTGCAACTTTATCAGATTTGTTTATTAGCTCTAGCAGTCATTTGGTGGAGTTTTTTGGATCTTGTAGGTATAGCATCATACCATCTGCAAACAGTGATAATTTGACTTCTTCCTTTCCTATTTTTATCCCTTTTATTTTCTTGTCTATTTGCTCTGGCTAAAATTTCTTGCACTATATTAAATAGGACTGGTGAGAGTGGATATCCTTGTCTTGCCCCAGATTTTAAAGGAAATGCTTTCATTTAAGATTTTTCCCATTTACTATGAAGTTGGCTTTGGATTTTAGTTTTTCAGTTGGTTTTTGTTTGTTTGATACTGGGGATGAAACCCAGGGACTATTTACCACTAAGTTACATCCCAGCCCTTTCTATTTTTTATTTTGAGATAGGCTCTCACTAAGTCACTTAGGGCCTTGCTTATTTGCTGAGGCTGCCTTTGAACTTATGATCCTCCTGCCCCAGTCCTCTGAGACACTGGGATTAAGGCACACCACTGCATCAGGCTTAGGTTTTTCTTATACAGTCTTATTATGTTGAGGTAGATTCTTTCTATCTCTCGTTTCTTCAGTGTTTTTATCATTAATGGGAGCTGAATTTTGTCAAAGGCATCTGCATCTGCTGAGATGACTAAAGTGATTTTTGTATTTAATTCTATTTATGTGGTGAATTACATTTATTGATTTGCACATGTTAAACCATCCTTGCATCTCCAGGGGGAGGAAGAAAACTTGGTGGTGATGTATAATCTTCTCAATATGTTATAGAACACAATTTGCTAAAGCTTTAAGAATCTTTGCATCTAAGTTCATCAGAAATATAAGTCTGTAGTTTTCTTTCCTTAATTTCTCCTTATCTGGTTTTGGTATAAGTGTGATACTGGCTTCATAGAATGAATTAGGAAGTGTTTCATCCCTTTCTATTTCATGGAATAATTTGATGAGTATTGGTATTATTTCCTCTTCAGCTGAGAATCTATTTGGTCCTAGGCTCTTCTTTTACTTACTGCTTCTATCTCATTACATATTATTGATCGATTTAGGTTTTCTTTGTCTTTTTGATTCAATTTTGGCAGATTGTTTGTGTTGAAAGATGTATCTATTTCTTCTAGGTTTTCCAACTTATTGGAGTATAAGTTTTCAAATAGTCCCTAATGATCCACTGGATTTCTGTGATATCTATGGTTATTTCTCCTTTTTCATCTCTAATTTTATAAATTTGGATCTTTTCTCTTTTTTTCTTTGGTTAATTTAGCTAAAGGATTGTCAATCTTGTTTATCTCTTCAAAGAACCAACTTTTTGTTTCATTGATCCTTTGTATCCTTTTATTCTCAATTTCATTGATTAAGGCTCTAATCTTAATTATTTCCTTCCTTCAGCTGGTTTTGGAATTGCCTTGTTCTTATTTTTCAAGAGCCTTGAGATATATCCTTAGGTTTTTTTATTTGAGATCTTTCTGATTTTCTTATGTAGGCACTCATAGTTATAACCTTTCCTCTTAAAACTGCCATAATAGTGTATCAGGGGTCCTAGTATGTTGTATCATTATTCTCATTTTAGCCTAAGAATTTTTAAAATTTCTTCCCTGACTTATTCTATCACCCATTCATCATTTAAAAGCATATTGTTTAATCTACATGTGTTACATAGTTTTTGTAGGGTTTTGACATATTGATTTCTAATTTAATTTCATTATAATTTAATAAGATACAAGAAATCATATCAATTTTTGTATTTGCTAAGAGTTGCTCTGTGGCTTAGAGTATGGTGTATTTTGGATAAGTTTCAATGAGCCCCTGAGAAGAAAGTGTATTCAGCTCTTGATGGATGAAATATTCTGTATATGTTTGTTAAGTTCATTTGATTTAAAATATTTTTCAGATCCAAAGAGACTTTACTGAATTTATGTCTGGATGACCTATCTAAAGGTGAGAGATGGGGGCGGGGGCGGGGAGCCTATGTACTGAGAAAAGAGAGAGAGCAAGGGCTGGCTAGGTTGCTCACCAAGCTGCCAGTTGGAGTGATCTAAGACTGAAGCTGGTTAAAACAACTCTCCGCCTCCCTTCTCACTAGCCTAAGGTAGGGTGGAGTGGGCAATACTGTCAGTTGGAGTGTTGTCTGCACAGACCAGATGGCTACACTCCTAGGGTAGGGCTACTGTAGACTTCTATGAGGATAATTCTGGAAGCTGGGGCTTAGGTCTAATCAGTCCTCAAAGACTTTGTTGGGTGGTGTCAGCTTTGGAGAGATTAGAACCACACACCCCTGGGGCCTAGCAGATGCTAATCTCTGCCAGGAGTCTAGATCTCATGAGTCTCCCAAGAATTCTACTCCTGGGGCAGTGGAACCAATCCTCCACCCACTCTGCTGCCCAAAGTCACAACCTTCCTAGGGGATTCACATCCACCTGTTCAGATTCCCAACTTGCTTCAATTGATTACATGAGCTGCCAAACTAAAGGGAAAGTGAGTCTGGCTCCCTTTCCATTTTCTGACTTGAATTCCCTGGGGCCCACTCTTTTCTATGCCTGTTTCACTCCCATTCTGCTAAGTACACCCTAGGTTGCACACTAGGTGCTTGCCAGGGCAGTATGGCAAATGCTATGGTCTCCCAGCTCCCACAGCAATAGCTGCACTGTGGCCTCCTCAAGATGGCTCCCACCTCAGTTCTCGGCAGCCAGTTGGGAATACTGTGCACTTTTCAAACAACAGTTCATGCTGCAGCCTAGGGATCAGCCTAAGTCCAGGCTGCTTTTCTCATCTCAGGTTTTTCGTACCAAATCTGTCTCTTGGGTTTCTGTGTTCTCCCTCCCTCTGTGCTTAACCAGGGCCACCACGGCTGCTGCTGCTGCCACAACCAGCTTGGCTCCAATACTCTTTCTTCTTTGTTTAATGTACCCAAATTTCTGAGTCTCTGAAACCTCTGACAGGCCAATACTAAATTATAGCAAAATTCCTTTTTCACCTACCCATGGAGAAGCAGTACTCTCATTGCTTTAAACCAAAGCCACCAGGCAACTAGGAATGCTGCCGTCCTCTACTCCACCATCTTGAATCTCTTGTATTCTTTTAAACAGCAGCCTGAGGCCCCTTCACATTTCTTTTTTAACTAATCAACGTCATTTATTTGGTTTACTTGAGTCATTCTTAAACACGATGGAGAATTCTAATATAGAACTTTTTGTTCTTTCTCTGTATATCTTGGAGCTTTAATCACAGCAGAATAAACTGAAGCTCTTTATGATTGTATATAATACATGAGGTTCCAGCTCTCTTCTGATTATGAAAAAGCCACAGGGCCTCTCATGGATTGTTTGGCATGGTGTCCAGGTGTTGATGGCTCACAGGATTTCACAAAGATTAATTCAGATTAATTCATAAATTTATTGAAGGAGATATGTAGTAGGTGTTCCCATCTGTGTGACTGCTATTGACAATAATAAAATGATATGAGCTTCAAACCTCTGTGTCCCATGCTGCTTTCAGATTTAATAATTAGTCAGAATCTGCATTCTTCCCTGAGGTGTCTTTGTATCATGTCAAATAAGAATGACAAGCTAATATCAAAGGACTTAAGAAATTTTATTTTAAATTCTGCTTCTGTGTCTATGGGTTTATTACTTTCAATATGTGAATTATAACAAAAGTTAACATCTTCTAGACAAATCAATATACATCAAGGTAAGAATAATTGTCTTTTTATTCAAGAGATAGCTTATGCTTCTAATAATAGCAGTAGCCAAATGAAGAGAGAATAAACCATTCACAATCCAAGAATGACTAGATTTTTTTATTTGTTTGTTTATTTTTTAATGATACACCATATGTCAGGTACAGTGGCACATGGCTTGAAAAGCTGAAGCACGAGGATTGCAAGTTCCAGGTCAGCCTCAGCAATTTAGGGAGACCCTCAGCAACTTAGCAAGACCCCATCTCAAAATTTAAAAATAAGGACTGGAGATGTAGCTTAGTGGTAAATCGCCCCTGAGTTCAATCCCCAACATATATACACATACACAGATACATACATAATTGAATAAATAAATAAATTCTATTTTTAAAATGATTTTAAAATTATGCACCAGGGAATTGGGGTCTAACTCAGTGAGAGAGTAGCATGACATATGCAAGGCCCTGGCTTGATCTCTAGAACCACAAAAAATAAAATAAAATAAAGTAATGTACCATATCACTCTGCCCTCCTGCCAATCAGTATGAGTCCACTTAGACTACTCAAAAAATAGTTTAACAAATAGTCTCAAGATGCCCAATATAATCAAAGGGCCATCTAACATGAATGGAAAATAAAGTTAAGTCTAGATGCCCTTCAGTAGATGAATAGATAAAGAAAATGTGGTATATATACACAATGGAATATTATTCAGCATTAAAAGAGAATAAAATCAGCATTTGCAGGTAAATGGATGGAGCTGGAGAATATAATGCTAAATGAAATTAGCCAGTCCCAAAAAACCAAATGCTCAATGACTTCTCTGATTAAAGAATGCTGATTCATAATATGTTGGGGGCAGGGGGGTGAATGAACTCTAGATAGGGCAAAGAGGAAATGGGGAGGGAGGGGAAAGGGAAGGGAGAGGACATAGAGGTAGGAAAGACAGTGGAATGGGATGGTCATCATTACCCTAAATACATGTAGGAAGACATGAATGGTGTGACTCCACTTTGTGTACAACCAGAGATGTGAAAAATTGTGCTCTATGTATATTATGATTGTAATGCATTCTGTTGTCATATATAACAAATTAAAATTTAAAAAATTTTTAAAGACTTGTTTTTATTTCCTTCCCTTAAAAAATATTGATATTCTTTTAAATTCACAAATATTCACTATGTTATTTTTGAAGCTGCAATTGTATAACCAAATATAATACAACATTTAGCATGTGGAAATAATAGAAACACCTGACATTTTTGGAGCAACTATGTGTGCAATCAAGGAGCAGAATGCATATCACATCTAACCCAGTGATGGTTTTAGGGCCTTTTTTAATATCCTAAGTATTATTTATCTTTTTTTGTTTAGGTTTTTAAGTTTAATATTAGAGTTCTCACTAAGAATATTTTCTCCAGTCCTCAGATTACTGCTGTTAGTTATGGTGACAAAGCCTGGTGATCTCCCCAATATATAATCAGAATTCACGTATGCTACGAATAAAACACTGGGTCCTGATCATTCTTAAACAAAACATAAGTAATTTTTGTCAATCTAAACTAAAAAAAGCAATCAGAGAAAGATTCTCCAAGGAATAATGATATTTATGGGGTATTAAGGCTGCCGTGGGGATCACAGAGCACTGCAGCGGGACAACCCATGCCTGTGGATGTATTAAAGAGTTGGAGGCAAGAGAAAGTTTGTCAAGACAAAAATGAGGAGGATTACATCAGATATGATGAAACAAGAGTCCTTGGCCACAATGATTAATAACAAGAATGGTGTCAGTCCCAGGTTGAACAGGCAATTGCTGGGCAGATGTCCCTGGAGAAGTATTTACTTTACACCATTGTGGTGGCCTCTGTGCCAGCTTGTGGAGCCAGCAGTCTTTGGCAATAGTTACTATCAGGCAGTCATTCCTTCATGACCTCCTGCCTTTGTTATTTGGATTGATACAAGAGAATCCACTTTGATCTGACAAATTCCACATTTCTTTCACAATTTATTCACACTAAATTTACTACAGAATAAATTACATTTGATTAAGCAGATTTACAAAATCAATAACAAGACCCACTAGGCTCTGAGATTGCATCCAGACACTACCATCCAGATCCTGTGCAGCAAACTTTACCAATATCAGTGGTCAGCACCAATGAGCAGGAAAAGGAAAGAGGTAAGAGACACATGTTTTTAACACTTCCTGACTTTTTGCTATTGTTTTTTCCTTCCATGTCCCTGGAAGTTACCAGATGCTACCCCTCTTACCCTGAACAAAACAAATAACCAATGCTAACCCCTTTTGCCCTCCAAACAACTTTATCCTTTCTGAATATAGTTGATACATAACATTAATTGGACACACACCAACTTTATTTTTGTTGCTGTTAATGTTTTGAGGCTAAATTAAAAACTTTCTTTCCCACTAATTATTGAATGTACTCATTCAAAAAACAGTTACATGCCTGTTAGATGTCAGTCAGTAGGAAAAGCAAGAAAAAAAAACTAGACAAAGAAGGAGACAAGCATTCCAGATCAAGGAAGCCACATATGTGTTTTTCCTTATGCCAGCCCAGAGCATCTTTGGTGGCTCAATTGCCCTCACACATTGAGCAACACCAACTCATCCAAGGGCTTGGGTATTTTATTTCTGTTGATCCTAATCCAGTAAAGAGAGACTTTGAATCAAGAAAAAATTGATTCTTGTTTGTAAGTACTTTTAATTTCAGTGGTATCTTATAATTTGGCCCAAATTATTAGAAATATTTGAAAATTAACCCATTAAGCTAATTTTAAAAAAATGACAACCACAATTTGTGGTAGTGACTAGGGAAGCAAATCAGTGTCATAATCTAGATTTTCTCAGGGAGGATACATTTTGTAAGCACCTATTAGAGGGGTTAATAGCATGAGTGACAGGTAAATGAAATGTTAAGTGACAAGCTTAACTGTAGTATCAATATGATCTTTAAGATAAATTATATTTTATTTCATTCTGAAATTTTCTTTCAAGACTAATACCCTCTGACTAAAATGCCTAAATAAATAAATTGTTTGCACTAAGACACATGTGATTCTTGGCTTTTTGGCTCTTTGGTAATAAAACAAAAATCTGATTTTCATATATCATAATTCCTTTGAGTCTTTGCTGAACAAATCCATCTTGAAATAAAATGAAAAGAGTAACTGAGAGCTACACTTGATTTGATTGGAAAAAAATACATTTACTTGTAGTTTTGCACTATAATTAGATTTTTTTAAACATACAGTATGTCCCTGAGGATTTTACTGCAAAAATAATCCCTGAGAGTCTACCTCAACATACTAATACATACATAAACATGTGCATATTTGTTATCAGCATATACATGTTATGGCTTGCATTTTAAGCAAACTAAATTAATTAGTCCCCTTTTGCAAATGAAGCATTGGTTTTGTTCCACACGATGGCATTATAAGTGTAATATTCAATATTAAATTTGAAAAATAACCAAATGCAGTGGTACACACCTGTAATCCCAGCAATGAGGGAGGCTGAAGCAGGAGGATGACAAGTTTGAAGCCAGTCTCAGCAACTTAGTGAGAACCTGACTCAAAATAAAGTTTTAAAAAAGAGTGTGGATATAGCTCAGTGGCAGAGCACCCCTAGGTTCAACCCCCAGTATCAACTAAGTAAATAAATAATAAAGCTGAAATAAAAATTAAATGCAAAACCACCTCAAACTCACTCCCTTAATGATAAATAAAAAATCTAATAACTGAATGAAGATACTATCAAGTAAGATAATGAGTATCCTTTTGGAAAATAAAGAACACTACCTTATTTCAGAGAAAAATATGTATAATGTTTAGCTGTTCCCACCATATTTTTCTAAAAACATCTGAAAAGGGGACAGGAAGAAATGAACTTCCTGGAGACATAGGCAGGATCTGCTGGGCTCCAGAGATTCATTAGGGAACAAAGCAGATATGCTCCCTCTTCTCACAGAATTAGCGGAAAAGAGACAAAGATTAAGAAAATACCATCTTAGGAAATGTGATGAAGCAAGCAAGTGCTTGGGGAAGGAACAATGAATTCTCTGCTTTAGATCAGGACCCACTCACCACCAGTTCCCAGAGATGATTGATGATGCCCAGAGCCACTTTGTTGCTTTTTAAAAATGCTGTTATTATTAAATATGGAGGGCAATAAAAATAAGTGACATTATAAAAGTTTAAGGAAACTTACCCAGGTCTTACAAATACTGTCCCTGGGCCATAGCTCCTGACTCCTTTCTTTACTCAAGTCATAATGAAGTTATAGTTAGTGCTTACTTTATATTGAGAAAACTTTTGTGAATAATAACCCACTTCAAGGATGGCTTGGATATATATTTAACCCTGGTAATGGTACCACCCAGAATGTCTGACCCTAGCCAGCATGGAAAATATAAATGGACATAGGCAGCATGGTTGCAGTACTCCATCTGGTATTTTAAACTCCAGTGCCAGGCTCCGTAAAATCGATTCACCTGAGACAGATATTGATCACGAAGACAGTTAAAGCAAAGAGATCACCTCTGACCAGTTCTTCTCATTTTCCAGCAGCTCCTCAAGGTCAAGGTACATGTCTGCTTCATTCTATAAATCTTCATTAACCCTAGGACAAGGTTGTGCATAAAGGGAGCCCTTCCAGGTGTCCTTGAGGGAAGAGATGGTATTAAAGGATCCTGTGAGTTATTGTCACTGAAAGTAAACACAGCATCTCCAAACGACGAATAGATAAATATAACTAAGAAAAAGGTGCACGTGAGAAAAAGTGGCAGAAATGAAAATGGAATTGTAGGTTGGGGCTAATCTGAGGAAGTCCTGGAAAACCAGGTCAAAGTGCTGGAACTTTCTGTAGAAAAGGAAGCCACTAAAGGGATTTTGAATGCACTTCTCTTCCTTAAGCTGAAAGAAACTATGGGAAGGTTGGTCGGGAAGGGCAATGAGATTTGGGGAACTATCTGGAAAGGGATGAAGTCCACAGTAGAGTGGTAATGGATCCCTAATAATTAATGATACAAAGGAATAGGGGGAAGGAGAGGGAACTAAGATAACCCCAAAGGTTCCCCTGCCTTGACTACAAGAGTAGCAATGCCAGTGACAGAATGGAAACTCAGGAGGACAGTCAGTCTGGAGAGCAGTCAGTGAGTTTGGTTTTAAACATATTGAGTTTGAGGTGAGACTGAAAATACTCAATTAGTTTTTTTTAATTATTGTCTTATTACTAATCTGTCTTCTTTTTAAAGAGAGAGAGATTGAATTAGCTTGATTAAATTTAGAATGACCTAAGGTACATTGTTGATTTTATATTGTTGTTTTTAATGACAGCAATAAAAAGCTTACTAAAATAATTAGGAAAATAACCATTACCAGATATCAATGTGTTAATTAGAAAATAATTGGAAACTCAAAGTCTGCCTTATCTGCATATAGATATTATCTGCACACACATATACAGTGCTCTGGGCCAGGCACTGTGCTTGGAGTAGAGTATAAAGGAGCAACAATCAGAGGTCCTGGAATGCTGTTAAGAAGGCAACATGGGAAATATTGAAACCTAGGAGATTTCTCTTAAGATTACATTTGCAAAAAGATTATATTTACGAAAAGAGCACTGTTTTTATTTAGATTGAAAATTTTATTGAAGCAACTTTCTGGAAGAGCAAAGAGAGGTAACAGGCGATATAAGCTCCCCTCCCCAAATCACCCCTTGGCCCCAACAATCATGCGGAACAAAAGAGGCCTCATGTCACATAACCTTCTGCCCTAGTGGAGCTTAGGTCTAGTCTAGAACAGATTGCATTGTTTTAAGAGAAAGAAAGGGATCAGGCATGCACACACCTGTAAGCCCAGTGACTCTGGAGACTGAGGCAGGAGGATCACAAGTTTGAGGCCAGCCTCAGCAATTTAGGGAGAACCTGGTCTCAAAATAAAAAATAAAAAGGCTGGGGGCATAGCTCAGTCATAAAGCACCCCTGGGTCATCCCCAGAACAAAAAGATAGAAAGAAAGAGGGGGGCAGGGGGAAGAAGGAAAAAGACAAGGCAAAGAAAGAAAAGAAATTATGTAAGAGAAAACTTAGAGGGAGGGACATAATTTAGATTATTAAAAAAAAAAAAAAGACCTGACTAAGTTACATTTGAGCTAAATCCTAAAGAAGGAGTTAGAAGAAGGTGGGGGAGAGGGGTTTGCAGACTGAGGGGAAAGCATAGGGGAGAGCCCTGAGTGCCTCCACTGAGTGCCAGGAACATGAGGTCAGGAGGTCAGTTAAGAATAAGCAAAGGGGACAAGGCAAAAAAATTAGGTTGAAGTGGTAGGTGTCCTCCAGACGAGGAAAAGAGCTCAGAGAGGTTAAGAAACACAGTCAGGCTTACCCCGCAGAAACTGAAGGTCAGTCCTTTAACCCAGATCAGTTTGACTTGATCTATATTCCTAACCCCCTATCCTTCCTCATCTTCCTGATCTTAAGGTGTTTGTTAACATACTATGTTACTCAACTCTTTTGTTGATGTGACCAAAGCACCCGAAAAGAACAATTTAAAAGAGGGAAAGTTTATCTGGAGCTCATGGGTTCAGAGGTTTCAGTCCATAGTCGGCTGACTCCACTGTTGCTCGGGGCCTAAGGTGACAGCAACATTTCATGGGGGAAGGGCCCAGCACAGGAAAGCTATTCATCTCATGGTGAGTTCAGGAAGCAGAGAGGGAAGTATAAAGATGTCACAGGGAAGATGCACCCTTCCAGGCCATGCCCCTAGTGACCCACCTCCTCCAGCCACACCCTACCTGACTACAGTTACCACCCAGTCAGTTCCTTCAAACTAGGATGGACGGATTAGGTTACAGCTCTCATAATGCTCCCATTTTACCTCCGAATATTCTTGTACTAACAGGAGTTTGGGGGGATACCTCATATGCAAACCATACACATGCAAATTCCCAGGCCATACTCCAAAACTTCAGAACCAGAATCCCATACAGAGGAGGATCAGAATCCAACAACAAAAACAGACCAAAGAATTTTGTATTTTGCATACAAAAATATCTGTATGCAGATAACACAGGCTTTGAGGTTTTAATTTTTTCCTAATTAACACATTGATATCTAGTAATGGTTATTTCCATAATTATTTTAGTGAGCTTTTGAATTGCTGTCAACATAAAATTGTCATATTCTACAAGGAATATGACATTCCGATATGGTAATTCAAGAAGAGTTTAATAAAGGGACGTGATTAGGCCCTGATACAGGAAAGAAGCCCATCCATGAAATCATGTCTGTTTCCCAGTGTAAGAAGTACAAAACATGCACAAACTGAACCCAAGTTGGTGCCTGTGAGTTTAGCGCCCTCATTCTGTGAATTAATTTGGCTTTCACATATGGGTTGTTTTCTACATTATGTGATTACTACATTATGAAATTCTAATTGTTTTTGCTCTCCTGCATGAACTGCCTGGAAGATGAGATGCAAATTAACACATAATGTAATTACTTCTGCTCTCAACCTATTCAGATGTATTTTTCTTCCCCAAAAGACTCGGGTAAGTGGCCCTTATTTTAATTTACAACATCCTCCTAGTCCCACCTTTTACAGCCCACGGCCTCTACCCTGGTGAAATGCCTAACATTAGCATAAAAGAGAAAGTTTTTGTTTTTAGCAAGTATATCAGAATATCTCCATCCAAACAAAGCTTATCTTTCTTAGAAGGACAAATTTTTATAATATATATGGCTGTATTTTGGCAGGGAGGGGGATAACTGGGGATTGAACTCAGGGACACTCAATCACTAAGCCACATCCCCAGCCCTATTTTGTATTTTATTTAGAGACACGGTCTCACTGAGTTGCTTGGCACCTCGCTGTTGCTGAGGCTGGCTTTGAAACCAACATCCTCCTGCCTCAGCCTCTCAAGCTGCTGGGATTACAGGCGTGCACCACCACGCCCAGCATGACTATATTTTTATACCATTAAATTCTCATTAAAATTTGAAGAGAAACCCTGAAAGGCAAGAGAGGTGTCATCAGTGAAGGATGACATACATTGAATTGGGAGGCAGGTGTAGAGCAGGGCTGCTTCTGTGCCTCTGGCCGTGCAGAGCGTGCTTCTGGTCGTGCAGAGCGTGCTTCTGGTCGTGCAGAGCGTGCAGGTGTCTGGAAACTATTGTTCTTGCCAGCTGCCTACCCTGATGCATCCAAAACAAGAAAAAGAGAAAGAGGTGGAAGGGGAAAAGAAAGCAGGAAGGCAGGGAGGGAAGGAGGAAAAGATAGTATCAATCAGAAATGTCTTTTGATGAAGTACCTGGAAATGTGGTGTCAATGAAACATTAAGCATGTAAGAATGTTGCAGAGTGTGAATTGTTTTTACCTGTAGATACTTGAAGCAGCTGAAGTGTTCAACCACAGTGGATTGGTTAAATAATTGATGGACTATCCACATGATGAAATGGTTTGCTGTGATTCAAAGTTACGGTATAGACCCATTTTCACTGATATGGAAAACTGTTAGGTGAGAAAAGCAGGTTTCAGAGCTATATGTACAATGAGATCTCACTTTTTAATTTGTACACAAATAGATGTGAGTGTGTGTGTGTGTGTGTGTGTGTGTGTGTGTGTGTGTGGTGTACAGAGAGATGGGGAGAGTAATACAAGGAGAAAGAGACAGGGAAGGAAAGATTCTCATTAAACATCAAAAATGAATATTTTTGAGAGAGAAAATTATGGGAGATTTCTTTCTTTTTGCTTAGTTCTATTTTTTAACTTTTCTAAAAAGAATGATTTACTAGTGCAAAAAGGTGAAGAAGGCTGTCAAAAAACTGAGTAGCTGTGACTGAAGATTATCACTCAAGTAGTTACACAACATTTACTATTCTATGTCATTTTTTAAAGCAGGCAATATCTTGCCACAGATATGGTGATAAGATTTGTACACAATTCTCTGGAGTCCATCTCTAGTGCTCCTTTGAAATCATCAGACTTTGCATCTCCAACATGTATTATTAATGGGAAAATATGAGCAGAAAATATACAGAGTGTGCAACCAATTGTTTACAAAAGAAAGGAAAATAAAAAATGACATATCTGATTGGCTTAGCAGTGCATAAAAATTATCTGGAAGAATAAATTTTAAAAAGTATAACAGTAATTATGGGTAAGAAATGGGAACTGAGCAAAAGGGAACAGAGATATAGCATTTTATTTTTCTTGATATTTGAAATTTGTGAATGTATTGCATAGTACAAAAAAAAGTGTTTTTTTGTTTTTTGTTTTTGTTTCTGATTCTGTTTTGTTTCTGAGATGGGATCTCGCTATGTTGCCCACTTTGCCCTGAATCTCTTAAGCTCAAGTGATCCTTCCACCTCAGTTTCCCAAGAAGCTAGGACTATAGATATGATCCACCATATCATCAACAGAGTTTTTAATCTTTTATACATCTCATTATCTTTTTTAAATCATGTTTTCCTGGGATTATACATAACTGTGTGATTGATTTCATTGGTTTAGTCTTAAGTTAATACTAATAATATTCCAATGTCCACATGCATGATCTTTATGTGTTAATTTATTTTTACAATTCTTCTAGGTCTCTTCAAATGTTAATGGTAAGATAGGTTGGGCAGAAGAGGACCATCTTGGCCCCTTAGCAGCTGAATGGGTGAATATTTTCATCCTATTCTTCTTAAGGAGAGGTTACCCAAGAAGGTCAAATAGAAAATGAACCACCATGGAGGGTTTGTTAACAGGCATGTCTTAGAAGGCACATGTTCTCATTCATTATTCTATTTTGCATCCAATATTAACTTTCTCGAATCCTACTACTGCCTCTATTGTTTCCCTATTAACACGGTGTACTCAGTGGGAACATCTACCCAACACTAATGAGCTATTCACAGGAGAAACAAGAACAGGGTACCAGGAGCCAAGATAAAACAATTAGAGGGAAAGGGAGATGGTTGGCTCCTGACCTAAATCGAATTGCTTTTAAAAGGCAGAAACAGATTTTTAATTATGTAATCCCTTTGTTTCTCATTTCCTTTAAAATGTAAAGGTCAAATCCCTCTGTGAATGCTAAGAGCCAAATCTGATATTTATTGCCTGTGATGATCAGCTAGACTAAAACCAGAAGAGGTGACCTGTTCAACCCAGATGAAGCAAATCATTCTTTTTTTTCCTTTTTGTTACCATACAAAGTGCCATTTGGAATAATTAATTAATAATTACCATCCTTCTGCTTTTGCAACTCATTTTTCTTTTTTAACTACTATCCTCAGAGAAATTTAGTCTGCCCTTATAAAGAAAGTGTTTGAAAGCATCAAGATTTGGGATAAGCAGGAGTCTAGTTAACTTATACTTTTTCAAGACTTCACTTGGCACTGAGATTACTTTAAGCTACTTTTTCTCATGTACTGTTCTTTGCATTTCAATAATAAGAGAGATTTTTCTTCTCACCCTTTCCCTCTGCCCTTCATTCCATCCCACACCCCCACCCCGCCCCAGCCCATACATCCATCTGTCCAAGTGTCCTAAATCCATGTCTCCAATTTGCCCACTGTTATTGAGATATAGAAAATCCCAGTGGTCCATTTTCAAAACTCAGTATTTAGTTTTAAAATGACTTGGGATATTAAAAAAAAAAAGGCAGCTAAAGGGAGAGCAGAATGGAAAGTCGCCAGCAGTTAACACCAGAGTGTAAAAACGCACAGCCCCCTGATAAAGAGGAGGTGAGAAGGAAGGGGCCTGACCTGATCATCAGAGATTAAACTGTGTATTCGCCAAAAGGCACTCAGTCCAAGGGAAGAACAAAGGGAGGTAGGGACAGGTAAATATATATTTCTTTAAATAACCCAACAGGACACAGTAAAACCTGGGTGATATTCTGGAAAACTGTGCACCCAGTGGTATTTGGCCAAATGAGGAACTGGGACAGGGGTCTTGGGCTCTAGGGGATAAAACACCAGTTGTACATGAACTTGGGGTCCCTGAACACCAGGCACCCAAGCTTGCAAACAATCATTAAAGTAAAGCCTCATTTTTGCTGTTCCTTGAGTGCATTCTTTGGGCTCGAACATGTGAGTGTGTTTTTCACAGTATCAGACTTGCTATTCTCTTGCTGATTTCCTGTGTATTTCTGTTCATACCATCCACCTTAGCACTTAAGCCAGCATTGTCTCATCTTTTATTGGCAAGAAATCTAAATAAAGGGACTGCATCAGTTCACATGACAGTACATAGAAGGAAAGAAGACATAGCTGTGCCTAGATTTAAATCACTGTCATCAGATTCCCTCCCTCCCTCCCTCTCCATCTCTGGGTTCTGCTCTCCTGCTGCACAATTTCTTTCCCAGGCAAGCTCTCCTGGTAAGGTGACTTATATAATCCTAAGGTTAGGGGAAAGACAGATGAGGACAGTGGAAACATGAGGTTAAGGGGAAAATTCTATAACATGGGCCCACTGTGCTGACCCCAACATGCTTCCTTTCCTAAGAAGCAATTTACCTGCCGCCCTGCCTAGCCTAAGTGGACACGATATGTCACATTAATTACTTAGCAAAATACCTGTTAACTGCAGGAGAAATGCAGGCCCAAAATAATGTTGATGAGAGGAAAGCAAGTTACCCCAAAGGGGGAGACTTTTATGACCACATCCTGAAACTCTAGGAGAGAAGGATAGTTCCTCCTAACCATAAAATTTGTGAGAATGTATGGTTAAGAATCCAATTAGAGCTAGGCACAGTGGTACACACTCATAATCCCAGCAGCTCAGGAGGCAGAGACAGGAGAATCGTGAGTTCAAAGCCAGCTTCAGCAAAAAAGCTAAGCAATTCAGTGAAACCCTATCTCTAAATAAAATACAAAATAGGACTGGGAATATGGTTGAATACTCCTGAGTTCAATCCCCAGTACGAAAAAGTCTGATGTCCTCTTGCTGTCAGTCAAAAGTCAAGAAGTGTGTTGGGGTTATGGCTCAGTAGTAGAGTGCTCGCCTAGCATGCATGAGGCACTGGGTTCCATCTTCAGCACCACATAAATATAAAATAAAGACATTGTGTCCACCTAAAACTAAAAGATAAGTATTTTTTAAAATTTCAAGAAGTGACTTAAAAATAGCATACTACAGGGACACAGCCACATCATGTTTGTAGCAGCACAATTCACAATAGCTATATGGTGAAACCAACCTAGATGCCCTTCAGTAGATGAATGGATAAAGAAAATGAGGTATATATACACAATAGAATATTATTCAGCATTAAAAGAGAATAAAATCATGGCATTTGCAGGTAAATGGATGAAGCTGGAGAATATAATGCTAAGTGAAATTAGCCCTATCCCCAAAAACCAAATGCCGAAAGATTTCTCTGATTTAAGGATGCTTATCCATAATATGCTGGGTAGGGGGAATGGGAGGATTAAATGAACTCTAGATAGTGGCAAAAAGGGAAAAAGGGAAGGGAGAGGGCATAGGGGTAGGAAAGACGGTAGAATGCAATGGTCATCATTACCCTAAGTACATGTAAGAAAACGAGAAGGATGTGACTCCACTTTGTATATAACCAGAGATATGAAAAAATGTGCTCTATATGTGTAATATGAATTGTAATGCATTCTGTTGTCATATATAACAAATCAAAAATTTTTTTAAAAGTCAAGAAGTGGACCTGAAGGGAACTCTCTGGAAAGTTCCCTGGGATCTCCAATAAGACGATAGTTCAAGAGAGGCATATTGTCCATCTCCTCTCTGGGAGGACTCACTTTTTCCCTTAAAAGTGTCCCTTTTCCTTTTCCTATCCCTTCAATAAACTCATGCCTGTTACTCTGAGTGACATGTCTGAAATCTTTCTGACTTGACCACAAGAATCAGGGTTTGAAGGGGGATTTTCATACTGCCTCAGTTTCTTGAAAGACCCTAGGTCTGTAACACTAGCATTTGGAGACCTCAGGAAAAGAAGACTCTCTTTCCCCAGGTCCTAGCAGAAGTCCCAGGTCTGATGGTAAGAGGTTCAGCCCTCAGTTACGGTGAGCCCTGCTCACCTCTGGAGATCAGCTCCACCCAAAATCCATGTGCTGAAAGGGGGATCAGAATGGACCCCGCCCCCCCCCAAAAAAAGAGGAATTCTAGTACCAAAAGGAACAATGGTGGACAGACACACACACAACCATCCCCCAAAACAAAAATCCCCCCAACTCAGCACTTGTCCTGCCCCGAGATATGTGTGTATACCTTGCTTCACCTGCCTAGACAACAAGGTTCTAAATTTCAGACCCACAATGAATCACATCACTAGTGAATGTATGTATTTAGTAAATAAAAAAATTCCTCTTGCCAAAAAAAAAAAAATAGGAAGCACAGTGAAAACCTCAGTATCTATGAGGCTGAACACCGCCACAAACACAGCAAAGGAAGTCCCATCTTAGAGGATGATAGACAGTAATAGATGGTGACAGGCCTCAGCTGCTCTCAACTCCCTATCTGGAAATCCCAAAATGCCAGCCTTGTCTTATACTGTGAGGGGAGTTTCAAATGTTCTGCTTTCCTTTTTGAAGAGTCTATAGCAGAAATCAATGAATGTTTTCCAGACCTGATAATACATATTTTAGGCCTTGTCGGCCATGTGGTCTCTGTTGCCGCCTTCAACTCTGTGTCACAGTGTGGAAATAGCTCTAGACAATACATAAGTCAATGAGCATGGCTGAGTCTCAATAAAACTTTATGTATGGACACTGAAACTTGAATTTCACATACTTTTCAAGTGTCATAAAATATTGCCTTGTTTGGATTTTTTTTTCCAATGATTTCAAACCAAGAAACACATTCTTAGTTTATAGGCTATATACAAACAATAGGGAGTGGACTAGAATTGGTTCATGAGCCATAGTTTGCCAACCCGTCTCCTATAGAGGTTTCAGTATTTTCTAACACTTTATGACTTTATTGTAATAATATGGAAGCAAAGACTAAGTTAGGCCAGGCGTGGTGGCACACACCTGTTATCCCAGCCTTCTCTAGAGGCTAAGGCATGAGGATCACAAGTTTGAAGCCAGCCTAGGCAACTTAGCAAGACCCTGCCTCAAAATAAAAAATAAAAATGGGTGGAAATGTAGCCCAGTGGTAGAGTAACTCTGGACTCAAGCTCCAGTACTGCCAAAAAATAAAACATACACATAAAAACATCAGGTAAGTTTAATGCTTTCAGTTTTAGGTAAACTTTCTCTTTTTAGATTAAAGTAATAATATGCATGATACAGTGCATTGAAGTCTTTAAAGTCATTAAAGTCTTTCTGTTCTTAGTCTAACGGCCTACAAAAACCATTTAGCCATGTTCACTGGAGTTTTCTAGAACTGACACCATAGAGGCTTGATAATATGAAAGAAACCTTCAGATTTAAAAGTCATATTATGTCACCAGTAAAACATATGCATAGCTTAATTACATCACATTTATCCTACTAATGTACTAATATAATTAGTACAATTACATTACCACTTATTCAGCCCCAAATTGATCAAAATATCTGGTTAATGGGAGGAGGACTTTTCTAAATTCATGTATAAATTCAATCAATATTTACTGAATGCTCCAGATATTGGATAACAATAGCAATGAATGTTTTACTTTATTCCACAAAGTAATTGAGGTAGCTAAATAACATTTATGTGGTGTTCTAAAATTGTCAGATTGTTGAGAATTACTGTATTATTTATGTATCATTTAATTATTTAATTCTCCTAACTCAGTGAATCAATCGTGTAAACCTACTTTATAGACAGAGAGCCAGAGAAGTTCAGGGATTTGAAGACTCAGAACTTGAACCTAGGTATTTTGAATCTAAGAGCTTTTCCTTTCCAGGATACTTGCTCATTAATAAAGATTTTTGAGTGTAAAGTCAAGTCCTTTGTGAATTTCAAGTATGCCTGAAATTTTACCATCCGCACATGAAGACAGATATAGAACGGTAAGCTCTCTGTGTCTTTCCAGAAGAGGAATTAAAATGGAAATCCTATCTCATGAGGCAAGCAATTTCAGGAACAGAAGATGCTCCCATTTCCTGTGCCTTTAGAAAACCTAGACAATTGAAACACAACCTGGTTCCTCCAGAAGATACAAGTACATTCCCCCTAAAGGTAACCAGCCCAAAAATAACAGCCTCAGCCTTGCCCCCAGGTGTGCCAAGCTTTTTCCTCTCTGCACTCTCTGCACATGCCCCTATTTTTTTTTTCCTCCTGAATTAACCTCTGCCTAACACATCAGATGCCATCAAGGGAGTGGTGGTAACCTAGAAAGACTCTAAAATGAAGCAGCTGTTCAAAGGCACAGCAATCATCTCAGGTGTGGGGCATAAAATACTACAGAGCTTTAAGACCCTGGAGGTACACAACTGACCACTTCCCTCCTAGGAGACTCTGATCATTCTCTCAAGAATCAGCCTCATCCAGCATGCATCATGACCTTGCCTAAGCACTCTAGCCCCAAACAGAACTCTTAGCTGAGATTTGGCACTTGGATGAGGCCTGATATCCTCCATTACTACTTACCGGTACCTGTATGTTTACAGTGTGTCCTACTAGAATGTAACCTTTAGACATCAGTTTTATTCCCTTGTATGCCCGCCCCTTTGTCAGTATCTACCGCAGCAGGAATTGTTGTGACCATCTATTACATCAGTGACCAATGACCCCAAATTCCCAATATTCACACTGTGCTTGCCTCTGGTTTCATTGAGGGTTCACCACATAACTAGTTTAAACATGGAATGCAGCAGAAAGGACACTGTGACCTGGAACTTCTGCTTTTGAGCCCATGGGAATTTGGAGGTACTGAGAGAGAGACAGAAGCCCTATTGTCCCAACTCCCAGCTGACCCACAAGCTGACAAGCCAGAGGAGTGGCCATAAGTGAAATTAGCAGGACTATCCATTTGGGCCTATATTGCAGAGCCACAAGAAAATAAAGTTTTACTGCTTTAATCCCATCAAGTTTGGGGTTTGATAGGCAACAACAAATAACTCAAACAGATTCTCAGAAAATTTCAATTTCTCAACAACAACTCAATGACATTATTAATATTTTCCTACATTCTTTGTTAAGAGAACAGAAGCTCTGGAAAGTAAACTTGGTCAAGGTCAATCCGTTTTAAGGTATAAAAACTTGACTTCAAATACAAGTCTTTGTGCATTACTTGCAATGCCCATATTGCTGTCCCCTCCCCATTATATAGCCTTCACAGACATTGTAGCCAGTGAGGTACAACCATTATCCCCAGCCCTTGGAATCAGGAGACCATACCTGAGATCAGATTCAGTGATGCTTCTTGCCCAGGTGCATCTATCCTGGTAGTGTCCCAGAAGCCTAGAAAAAGAGGAGAGAGAGTACTCCAGTCCTCTTTAAAATACACACCCATATCCCAGCACACCCATGTATATGCTGGTTCAGTAAGTCTGGGCATGACAGCAAATAAGTATGCACTTTGACAAGATCCCCAATTAATTCTGATACATGGTCAGATTTGAAAACCACTAGGCCAATCCATTTAAAAATACAACTATTCCAGAAAAACATAATGTCTTTACTGTTCAGAGAACCTATCATGCTGATGGTATGTGAAAGATGGTACATTTTTAATTATGTGGATTGTCTATCTTGACATCTTCAATTCACTACATGTCATCAATGATATTCTTTAATGCTGACTTTTATAAAACTAGTTTAATATCTCAAAAGGTGAGATAAAATCTCAGTGCCATTACTCCATAAAATGACAAAATGGATTTAGTCTTTGAAGAGACTAATGCATCTTTACTATGATGTTTCCAGCTGAAACAGCTTTTATATGCCCTATAATAACATTTTGGTCAATGTTGCTCCATATACAAAATGATATGAACCACATAGCCTAGGTGCATAGTAGGCTAGACCATGTATGTGTGTGTAAGTACACTCTAGGATGTTCACACAACTAGAAAATGAACACATTTCTCAGAATGTATTCCTCTCTCAACCCATCATTAAGCCCAGCAACATGCAACTGTAGTTCAGTAAATTTAGAAATATATATACCCTGCCTTCACATTTCTCTACTTTGCTAATTAAATGTAATATGTTATGACTGTCAGAGCAAGGTATAATCTGGTTAACACCTTCCCATAAAACTGCTTCCATGTTTTCACTAAGGGATCCATTAAAATACACAGCAAAGCTGGTCATTATGGTGCACACCTGTAATCCCAGTGGCTCAGGAGGCTGACGCAGGAGGATCATGAGTTTATAAGCCAACCTCAGCAAAAGCATGGTGCTAAGCAACTCAGTGAGACCCTGTCTCTAAATAAAATACAAAATAGGACTGGGGATGTGGCTCAGTGGTTGAATACCCCTAAGATCAATCCTCAATACCAAGCTGACCACACCATTGGTGCCCTGACTCAGAGCAGAATAGTGAAGCAACTAGGGAATAAGGCAGTTGTGCTTCTGTGGGTTTTTCTCAACGACTCTGTCCTTCCCCAGCCCACTCCTCCAAATCTCTTCATCTGGGCAGAGATGACAAATTCAAGAAAATGGTGGGTCAATAAGTATGCACACAGAGGCAGAAGGAGATGCAAGGAGGGACTAGTGGCAGCTGGCGGTTTCTGCTATATGGGGGTGAATGCTGGGGATGGGAGATTTTTGTGCCTTATAGTGGTTCACAAAATCAAGCATTAGAAGTAGATGTCATGTCAGTTGAGCAAATGTCTCCTCGGAAATGGGAAATCGGGTTGAAAGCTCAGTGTGTAAACCTTTCCCATCTCTGAAAAAGAGTCCCTATCTATATATCAGTATATCTCTGTGAAAGATATAGGTGTGGGGGGAGAAAAAGTCTACTCTCTCTGATGACAGAGTCTGTACCCACTTTGTTCAAGGAAAAGCAAAAAAAATAAAATAAAATGAACCCAAGTCTGGGAGGATGGCACGTGGATTACAAGTCAAGGAAAAGAAAACTATTTAAGAGAACAAGAAAAAGAACTAACCCTTAGAAAATAAACTCTTCTTATATTCCAGAAGAAAATTTTCACACTTGCCCTTCTCAGTAAGTACAGTATAAAAAGACCCAGGCTGTAACAGAGAGAAGCAGGACCTGAAAGTGAGAGAGTAAAATGATGAGTGATTTTAAGGGAATTAAAAACACAATAGCACACAGCGCAGTTTTGGTGACTGTTTGGCAACACTTATTAAAACTGATTTTGTGGATGCTTTATTACCCAAGAAACTCTTTCATGGATATGAAATTTACCCTAAGAAATGTCACAGGGCATCAAGATTCAAAGTTCAGGACATTTATAGCAGTGTTGTTTATAGTAGCCAAAAAACATGCAAAGCCCAACCACCCAGCTGTAGAGGGGATGATACAGTGCTACCCACTAATGATGGAAGACTGCACAGAAATGAAGACAAGAAGCCTACAACACAGATGAAGCTCACAAATAGAGTGGCTTGTGGAAGGAGCTAGATCATGGTAAAAAAAAAAAAAAAAAAAAAAAAACAAGGAGCCATGGTCTGGTCCTTGGTCGATTCCATGTATATAAAGTTTAAAGACTAACCTACAAGGTTTAGGAATGCCTACTTAGGTTACCAGATATTTAAAAAGAAAAGGTATGGCAGTGATTACCAACAAAGCCAGAAGAGTGCTACCTTGAGGAGGAGACTCGGGTTTGTGTTTGGCTTCATGTGGGAGCTTCTGGAATGCATTCTGTTTTTTAACCTGAAACGTGATACACGGATTGTTCTCTTGCAATTTCTCAGGATACACATTTAGGATTATACTTTCCTTCCTGTGCATTATATGTTATTATTTTTTAAAGTTTTATAAGCATATTAGCAGAAATACAATCTAGGTTGAAGGAAAGGGCAGGTTTGGCAAAAGAAAAATTTAGGAGATATTTATATTTTCTTATAGAATATAAAGGGAAAGACTAAGGACAAAAAAAATGAGAGATAAGAAGATAACCATGAAGGAAAAATAATGGACAGATTGAAATTTAGACAACTGATATTCCCCCCAAAAAAAGTCCAAAATGAAACAGAAGTCTATCTTAGGTAGTAGGCCAAGCACTTTGTATAAATTGACCCACTGAACCTTCACAGTTACCCTGTGAGGTTAAATACCATTGTTAGTTTCCTTTAAATATAGGAAAGGTCTAACTTTCCCAAGGCCTTGTGACTAACTAATAAGAAGGTAAGTGATAGAGAGAAGCCAAGAGTCACTGTTAGCAAGCTACTAAATTCAGCCCTCTTAGACACTACACCACACTGCCCCTAATTTTTCCTGCTTTGGATTAAAATATATTATGCTGTAACACTCAAAGGAGAATATAAAAAACATTTTTAAAGATTCCAAGAAAAACTTACATTTTGCTTCCAGAATTGTACATGCCCCTGCTAGAGACAGGTGTCTCCCAAAAGCTCATGTGTGAGACAACACAAGAAAGTTCAGAGGTGAGCTTTTCTCACATGTTGGGATGACTGGGCGGCAGCGGTGTTGGTACCATGTCCTTGGAGGTGACCAGAGAGACTGCAGGAATGGTGCTAGCAGAGCTGTATGTCTCAGATCGAGAGGGAAATGGTGCCACAGGAGATGGAACCAAAGAGAAGCTATTTAAAACAGGCCTAAAAGCTTTGATGACAGTAGGAAAAGATCCATTTCCTACCATTCATGTAGATTCACAAAAAGAAAATGAGAGATGGAACATTATGTCTAAATCACAGATGAAGAACATTAGGAAAATGTAGCATAGGGAGCAAATGAAGAGTGAATCCCGAGAGAAGAAAAAGGCAGAAGATAATTTGCGAAGAGAAAAGAACCTCGAAGAAGCAAAGAAGAATACCATTAAAAATGATCCAAGTCTGCCAGAGCCACAATATGTGAAGATTCATGCATTAGAAGGATATAGAGGCCGGAGAGTAAAGGGTTTTGGCTGGGTCCATAGGCTGCGTAGGCAAGGAAAGAATTTAATGTTCCTGGGGTTGCGGGATGGTACGGGTTATCTTCAGTGTGTCTTGTCGGAGGAGTTGTGTCAGTGTTACCATGGAGTAGTTTTGTCTACTGAGAGTAGTGTTGCTGTATATGGAATGCTAAATCTTACTCCAAAGGGCAAGCAGGCTCCAGGGGGCCACGAGCTGAATTGTGACTTCTGGGGACTTATAGGGTTGGCCCCTGCTGGAGGAGGAGATAACTTAATCAATGAAGTATCTGATGTCGATGTCCAGCTGAACAATAGGCATATGATGATCCGAGGAGAAAATATGTCTAAAATCCCAAAAGCACGTTCCATGATCACCAGGTGCTTCAGAGATCACTTCTTTGATAGGGGGTACTGTGAAGTTATTCCTCCAACATTGGTGCAGACACAGGTAGAAGGTGGTGCCACGCTCTTCAAGCTTGACTGTTTCGGGGAAGAGGCATTTTTGACTCAGTCCTCTCAGTTGTTCCTGGAGACCTGCCTTCCATCCTTGGGAGATGTTTTTTGTATTGCACAGTCATACAGAGCAGAACAATCCAGAACACGAAGTCACCTGGCTGAGTACACTCATGTGGAAGCTGAGTGCCCTTTCCTTTTGAGGATCTCCTGAACAGATTGGAGGACTTGGTTTGTGACATGGTAGATAAGAGTCTTAAAATCACCGGCAGCAAGCATAATGTATGACCTCAATCTGAACTTTAAACCCCCTAAACGGCCTTTCAAACAGATGAACTACTCCAATGCTATTGTGTGGCTAAAAGAACACAATGTAAAGAAAGAAGATGGGACTTTCTATGAATTTGGAGAAGATATCCCAGAAGCTCCTGAGAGACTGATGACAGACACCATTAATGAACCAGTCTTGCTGTGTCAATTTCCTGTGAAGATCAAGTCCTTCTACATGCAGCGATGTCCTGAGGATTCCCGCCTTACTGAATCTGTTGACGTGTTGATGCCCAATGTTGGTGAGATTGTGGGAGGCTCAATGCGTATCTGGGATAGTGAAGAAATGTTGGAAGGTTATAAAAGGGAAGGGATTGACCCCACTCCTTACTGGTACACAGATCAGAGAAAATATGGTACACATCCTCATGGAGGATTCAGCTTGGGCTTAGAATGATTCCTGACTTGGATTCTGAATAGATATCACATCCGAGATATATGCTTGTACCCTCGATTTGTCCAGCTCTGTAAGCCATAACTGATTCCTCCTAAAGCATGAAGAAAAGATGGTCATGAAAGGGACAGACTGCCTCATTAAAAAGGAACAAAATATGGCGACCAACCACGCGACTGGGCGGCTGAAGACCGCACGCCCACCGGCAACCGGGAGCTGAAACCAACCAGAGACATTCCAGTCCCACCCCCCCATTCGGACACCCCGGCAAGGAGCCTGGGGCCCGCCATAGCAGAGAGGTGACATCACTGGAGCTCGGCCGTCGGAATTCCTTCCCAGCGGAATCCAATTTAGCAGGCATAGTCTACCAACACAAAGGAGAGACAACAGAGATATACAAAACCAAAACAAATCTATAGAAGAGAGCAGGAACACAGCAATCAAATAGAGCTGGAAAGTAACGTGAACATCACGAAAAAACAAGGGAAAAAAGGAGTACAAACAATGCAGGACAACTTAAATCTACAGGAGAACCTAGAAGCATCAGAAACATAGATAGGGAAAGAACTCAAGGCATACCTAACTCAGATGGAAAGGAATATTAGAGAAGACATGAGACAGCAAGTCCAAGCAATAAGAGTATATTTTGAAAATGAATTAAACAAACAAATTCAAATGGCAAAGAATGAGCTTTACCAGGAGATAGAGATCTTAAAAAAAATCAAACAGTAATCCTAGAAATGCAGGAAACTATAAACCAAATTAAAAACTCAAACAAGAATATTACAAATAGACTAGATCAAGTAGAAGCCAGAACATCAGATAATGAAGACAAAGTTTATCAACTTGAAAAGAATATAGTCAACACAGAAAAGATGCTTAAATCCCACGAGCAATCTATTCAAGAGACATGGGATGTCATAAAAAAACCAAATTTGAGAGTCATCGGGATAGAAGAAGGCATAGAGAATCAAACCAAAGGAATGGACAACCTATTAAATGAAATAATTCTAGAAAACTTGCCAGAAATGAAAGATGGAATGGATTGCCAAATCCTGGAAGCCTACAGGACCCCAAACATTCAAAACCGAAATAGGGGCTGGGGATGTGGCTCAAGCGGTAGCGCGCCATGCCTGGCATGCGTGCGGCCCGGGTTCGATCCTCAGCACCACATACCAACAAAGATGTTGTGTCCGCCGAGAACTAAAAAATAAATATTAAAAAAAAAAAAAAAAAGAATTAAAAAAAAAAAAAAAAAAAAAAACGAAATAGACCAACTCCAAGACATATAATTATGAAGATAGCCAACATACAGAACAAGGAGAGAATATTAAAAGCTATGAGAGAAAAGAGGCAGATTACATTCAGGGGTAAACCAATTAGGTTAACGACTGATTTTTCATCACAGACTTTGAAAGCAAGAAGATCCTGGAACAATGTATTTCAAACGCTGAAAAATAATGGATTCCAACCAAGAATACTGTATCCAGCAAAATTAAGCTTCAGATTTGACAATGAAATTAAAATATTCCACGATAAACAAAAGTTAAAAGAATTGGCAGCCAGAAAACCAGCACTGCAAAGCATTTTGAGCAAAATACTACAAGAAGAGGAATTGAAAAATAGTGCCCAAAACTAACAGCGGGAGGTATCTCAGTAAAGGGGGAGGAAAATAACCAAAAAGTAAAAACTAGCCAAACTAAAATAAATAAATAAATAAACATGACTGGAAGTACAAATCATATTTCAATTGTAACCTTAAATGTTAATGGCCTAAACTCACCAATCAAGAGACCTAGGCTAGTAAACTGGATCAAAAAAAAATCCAACAATATGCTGCCTTCAGGAGACTCATATGATAGGAAAAGACTTACACAGGCTAAAGGTAAAATGTTAGAAAAAATCATACCACTCACATGGCCCTCGGAAGCAAGCAGGAGTGGCCATACTCATATCAAATAAAATCAACTTCAAACCTAAGTTAATCAAGAGGGATAAAGAATGACACTATATACTGTTAAAAGGAACCATCCACCAACAAGACATAACAATTATCAATTTGTATGCACCAAACAATGGTGCTGCAACATTCATAAAACAAACTCTCCTCAAGTTCAAGAGTCAAATAGATTACAACACAATAATTATGGGTGACTTCAACACACCGCTCTCACCATTAGACAAATCCTCTAGATAAAAGCTGAATAAAGAAACTATAGAACTCAATAGCATAATCAATAACCTAGACTTAACCGACATATATAGAATATATCAACCATCATCAAGTGGATATACGTTCTTCTCAGCAGCACATGGATCCTACTCAAAGATAAACCATATATTATGCCATAGGACATCTCTTAGTAAATATAAAGGCATGGAGAAAATACCATGCACCATATCTGATCATAATGGAATGAAACTGGAAATCAATGATAAAAGAAGGAAGGAAAAATCCTACATCACATGGAAAATGAACAATATGTTACTGAATGATCAATGGGTTACAGAAGACATAAAGGAGGAGATAAAAAAATTCTTAGAGACAAATGACAATACAGACACAACATACCGGAATCTATGGGACACAATGAAAGCAGTTTTAAGAGGGAAATTCATTTCTTGGAGTTTTTTCCTCAAAAAAAGAAAAAACCAACAAATAAATAACTCACACTACACCTCAAAAACCTAGCAAAGGAAGAGCAAAACAACAGCAAATGTAGTAGAAGACAAGAAATAATTAAAATTAGAGCAGAAATCAACGAAATTGAAACAAAAAAAACCATTGAAAAAATTGAAAAAACTAAAAGTTGGTTCTTTGAAAAACTAAATAAGATCGACAGGCCCTTAGCCATGCTAACAAAGAGAAGAAGAGAGAGAACTCAAATTACTAATATACGGGATGAAAAAGGCAATATCACAACAGACACTACAGAAATACAGAAGATAATTAGAAAGTATTTTGAAACCCTATATTCCAATAAATTAGAAGATAATGAAGATATCGATAAATTTCTTAAGTCATATGTATGATCCGCCCAGATTGAGTCAGGAAGACACACACAATTTAAACAGACCAATAACAAAGGAAGAAATAGAAGAAGCCATCGAAAGACTACCAACCAAAAAAAGCCCTGGACCAGATGGGTATACAGCAGAGTTCTACAAAACCTTCAAAGAAGAATTAATACCAATGCTTTTCAAGCTATTTCAAGAAATAGAAAAAGAAGGAGCTCTTCCAAATTCATTCTATGAGGCCAACATCACCCTGATCCCGAAACCAGACAAAGACACTTCAAAGAAAGAAAACTACAGACCAATATCTCTAATGAACTTGGATGCAAAAATTCTCAATAAAATCCTGGCGAATCGAATACAAAAGCATATCAAAAAAATTGTGCATCATGATCAAGTAGGATTCATCCCTAGGATGCAAGGCTGGTTCAATATATGGAAATCAATAAATGTAATCCACCACATCAATAGACATAAAGACAAGAACCATATGATCATCTCGATAGATCCAGAAAAAGCATTCGACAAAGTACAGCATCCCTTTATGGTCAAAACACTAGAAAAACTAGGGAAAACAGGAACTTATCTCAACATGGTAAAAGCTATATATGCTAAGCCTCAGGCTAGCATCATCCTAAATGGAGAAAAACTGAAGGCATTCCCTCTAAAACCTGGAACAAGACAGGGATGCCCTCTATCACCACTTCTATTCAATTTAGTTCTTGAAATACTAGCCAGAGCAATTAGACAGACAAAAGAAATTAAAGGCATAAAAATAGGAAAAGAAGAACTTAAATTATCGCTATTTGTGGATGACATGATAATATATTTAACAGACTCAAAAGGGGTCTACAAAGGAACTGCTAGAGTTAATAAATGAATTCAGCAAAGTGGCAGGATATAAAATCAACATGCATAAATCAAAGGCATTCCTGTATATCAGCAACAAAACTTCTGAAACGGAAATGAGAAAAACCACTCCATTCACAATATCCTCAAAGAAAATAAGATACTTGGGAATCAACCTAACAAAAGAGGTGAAAGATTTATACAATGAAAACTACAGAACCCTAAAGAGAGAGATAGAAGAAGATTTTAGAAGATGGAAAAATGGGGGCTGGGGATGTGGCTCAAGCGGTAGCGCGCTCACCTGGCATGCGTGAGGCCTGTTTGATCCTCAGCACCACATATAAAACAAAGATGTTGTATCCGCCGATAACTAAAAAATAAATATTAAAATTCTCTCTCTCTCTCTCTCTCTCTCTCTCTCTCTCTACTCTCTCACTCTCTCTTTAAAAAAAAAAAGATGGAAAAATGTACCCTGTTCATGGATAGGCAGAACTAACATAATCAAAATGGCGATATTACCCAAAGTTTTCTACAGGTTTAATGCGATGCCAATCAAAATCCCAACGGCATTTCTTGTAGAAATAGATAAAGCAATCATGAAATTCATATGGAAAAACAAAAGACCCAGAATAGCAAAAGCAATTCTAAGCAGGAAGTGTGAATCTGGAGGTACAGCGATACCAGAGTTCGAACTGTACTACAAAGCAATAGTAACAAAAACAGCATGGTACTGGTACCAAAACAGGCAGGTGGACCAATGGTACAGAATAGAGGACACAGAAACCAATCCACAAAAGTACAACTTTCTTATATTTGATAAAGGGGCTAAAAGCATGCAATGGAGGAAGGATAGCATCTTCAATAAATGGTGCTGGGAAAATTGGAAATCCATATGCAACAAAATGAAACTGAATCCCTTTCTCTCGCCATGCACAAAAGTTAACTCAAAATGGATCAAGGAGCTTGATATCAAATCAGAGACTCTGCGTCTGATAGAAGAAAAAGTTGGCTCCGATCTACATAGTGTGGGGTCGGGCTCCAAATTCCTTAATAGGACGCCCGTAGCCCAAGAGTTAATAACAAGAATAAACAAATGGGACTTACTTAAACTAAAAAGTCTTTTCTCAGCAAGAGAAACAATAAGAGAGGTAAATAGGGAGCCTACATCCTCGGAACAAATCTTTACTCCTCACACTTCAGATAGAGCCCTAATATCCAGAATATACAAATAACTCAAAAAATTAAACAATAAGATAACAAATAACCCAATCAACAAATGGGCCAAGGACCTGAACAGACACTTCTCAGAGGAGGATATACAATCAATCAACAAGTACATGAAAAAATGCTCACCATCTCTAGCAGTCAGAGAAATGCAAATCAAAACCACCCTAAAATACCATCTCACTCCAGTAAGATTGGCAGCCATTATGAAGTCAAACAACAATAAGTGTTGGGGGGATGTGGGGAAAAGGGTACACTTGTACACTGCTGGTGGGACTGCAAATTGGTGAGGCCAATTTGGAAAGCAGTATGGAGATTCCTGGGAAAGCTGAGAATGGATCCACCATTTTACCCAGCTATCGCCCTTCTCGGACTATTCCCTGAGTATCTTAAAAGAGCATACTATAGAGATACTGTCACATCAATGATCATAGCGGCACAATTCACAATAGCTAGACTGTGGAACCAACCTAGATGCCCTTCAATAGATGAATGGATAAAAAAAAATATGGCATCTATACACAATGGAGTATTATGCAGCACTAAGAAATGACAAAATCATAGAATTTATAGTGAAGCTAGCCAAGCCCTAAAAAACAAATGCCAAATGTCTTCTTTGATGTAAAGAGAGCAACTAAGAACAGAGCAGGGAGGAAGAGCATGAGGAAAAGATTAACACTAAACAGAGACGAGTGGGGGGAGAGAAAGGGAGAGAGAAGGGAAAGCATATGGAAATGGTAGGAGACCCTCAATGTTACACAAAATTACATATGAGAGGTTGTGAGGGGAAAGGGGGGAAAACAAGGGAGAGAATTGAACAACAGCAGATGAGGTAGAGAGGGAAGATGGGAGGGGAGGGGAAGGGGGATAGTAGGGGATAGGAAAGGTAGCAGAATACAACAGTCACTAATATGCCATTATGTAAAAATGTGAGTATGTAACAGATGTGATTCTGCAATTTGTATTTGGGGTAAAAATGGGAGTTCATAACCCAATTGAGTCAAATGTATGAAAGATGATATATCATGAGCTCTGTAATGTTTTGAACAACCAATTAAAAAAAAAGAACCAATACAAAAAAAAGGAACAAAATGCCAAATTGTCCCATGTTTATTCCATTGGAATATAGCTTTCTGTTTTTTATTCCCAGATACCATAAAACCATAAAAAGTAGTCCACATTATTTGAACATCAGGGGACATTGATATCATTTTAAGAAAAAATATACTACAAAGTCTGTAGTATATTTTTTCTTAAAATGATATAAAAAAATACTACAAAGTCTGGGGAAAATATGTGGCATGTAACTCTGTAGTTGTGGATACATTTCAGCATTTTATCCAGTTATAGCAATTGTGTTAAATATGCCATACATAATTAAACAGTTTTTAATTATTGTGTAAGGTATCCTAAAAAAATTTTAAAGCTTAATCTTTCTGTACTTTTAAATGTAACTGGAATTCTTTAATTTGTATCATTTTATTGTATCAGTGATTTAAAACACATCTGTGGGGGCAATTTGCAGTGTGGGCATAAAGATTTGCTAGTGTTGGAGTGTACCTCAGCCAGTAGATTCTGGAATCTAATGAGTACATTGTTTGACATCAGTTAATCTTTTCTGAATCCACATAACTGCTTTTAATTTTGAGGCATATGATTTGATATGGAAGAATTTGTAAAAGTGGAATTGCCTTAAAATTTATAGTGAGCATAATTGTTGGGGAGAGGCGTGGTATTTAAATGATTGACAACATCCTTCATAGCATTAGTTTAAGATAAAGGGGAAGACGGAGCTTCCTTCTTTCCTGGCAATTTTTAAAATTAAAAATATGTTCCAAAAGAATTTGGCAGTTTGAATCTCAACAAAACTGACTGGCTGGTTGAGTCATCCCTCCCATGTCCTTAGAACTGGTCTGTGCTACCTTACATACTTCATAGCAAGATTATTGAATGGCTTCAGAGCAGATTTAGTTAATTTCTCCCTCAAATGCATGCCATGTAGTCTCAATAGGCTGTATTTTCCCAGTGATCAATAAATGAACACTCATTACAAAAAAATAAATAAATAAAAGTTCAGAGGTGAAATAATTGGGTTATGAGAGCCTTAACCAGTGCATTGATCACCTGTTAACTGAGTCATAACTGTGGGAAGGTAGGGAGTGGCTGGGGAAGCTGGGTTGATAGATGTGTGCCATTGGGGTTTATATTTTGTCTGTGGTGAAGGGAATTTTTCCCTCTCTCTGCTTCCTGGTACCATGTCCTGAGACATTTTCCTCCACCACACTCTTCTGTCATGATGTTCAAACTCATCTCTAAGCCAGCTGTCAATGGACTGAGACCTTTGAAACCATGAGCCACCAAATAAACTTTTCCTCCTCTAAATTTTTTCTTGTCAGATCTTTTGGTCCCAGAGATAGAAAGCTGACTAAAACATCTGCCTTAGTCCATTTGGACTGTGAGGGTAAAAATACCATAGACTGGGTACCTGACAAATAACAGAAAAGTTTCTCCAATTCACAGAAGAACTGGAGCTCAAGATAAAGAAATAAACTCAGATATTTCAGAAAATATACCCACTTAATTTTTTTTCCAAAAAAAAAAACTGGAGTCATATTTCAATTGAACAATAGAAGAAACCTGAGATGAAAATAAAGAAGTAATGACATAGAAGTATTGTCCCAGAGCTCCAAAAATGACTGAAATAAAGATAGATTTAAATATTATAGGAACAGTTAGAAAAGAAAGTTGAATCAATATCAAAACATTCTTTCTTTAAAAATATTTTTAGTTGTAGATAGACACAGTACCTTTATTTTTATTTATTTATATTTATGTGATGCTGAGGATCGATCCCAGTGCCTCACACATGTTAGGCAAGCACTCTACCACTGAGTCACAACCCCAGCCCAGTATCAAAACATTCTTGATGGAGATAATTTTTTAAATTTTTTACAATAATCTATATTTTAAAACCGAGATTATGGGTTGGGGTTGTCGCTCAGTGGTACAGCACTTGCCTAGCATGTGTGAGGCACTGGATTCGATCATCAGAACCACATAAAAATATAAATAAATAAAATAAAGTTATTGTATTCATCTACAGCTAAAAAATATTTTTTAAAAAAAACAAGATTCCATTTACAAGGGCTGGAGTTGTGGCTCAGTGGTAGAGTGCTCACCTAGCACATGTGAGGCACTGGGTTCTATTCTCAGCACCACATAAAAATGAAATAAAGATATTGTGTGTCCACTTACAACTAAAAAATAAATATTAAAAAATTACATTAAAAAAATTGGGTGGGGAGGAACAATGAACAATAAGAAAATGAAAGGTGAGTCAATCTGCTCAAACATGATGAAGATATGGTTTTTCATCTTGACAGAGAAATACAAGTTAAGGAATGCTTTTGAGAAACTTTGAAAACTAAATACTACTAGAAGAATTTAAGTTTGTGTGTATGTGTTTATCTCCAAAGGAAGATGAAAGCAAAGAAAATGAGATCCATATTTCAAAACAATGGAAATGCAAAGAAATATGAAAACACCACATGAAACAAAATGACAAGTAAATCCACACATATTAAAGTCCAAGAACTGCAGATTGAGTGCAAAGCTGGTGTTTTTGAGATCCATCGAATATAAAATGACATGAATGAGAAAAAAGTAAGAGGAAAATACAGGAAGAAAACAAGCAATGAAACAGCAATGAAAATACTATCAGATTAAGAGAAATTAAAGGCCAGAAGCATCATGTATTAGCAAAAAGGACCATTCCTGTTACATTAATGAGTGGCATTCTCCTTAGTACCACAATAGCAGTCATATCTCTGTATGCTGAGGATAATTATAATGAAATATAGGCAGGCATTTTTTTAAATACCAGGGTACATTTTCAGTAATGCAACAGTAGTGGAATCTTTGACATAGTCTCCATTTCAACAAATCAAGTAGGCAAAAAGTAAACAAGGGCAATGTTTTAAGAAATATATAACAGGGCTGGGGATGTGGCTCAAGCGGTAGCGCGCCCGTCTAGCATGCGTGCGGCCCGGGTTCGATCCTCAGCACCACATACCAACAAAGATGTTGTGTCCGCCGAGAACTAAAAAAATAAATAAATAAATATTAAAAAATTCTCTCTCTCTCTCTCTCCTCTCTCACTCTCTCTTTAAAAAAAAAAGAAAAGAAAAGAAAGAAATATATAACAGCCAGGCATGGTGGTGCATGCCTATAATTACAACATTTTGGGAGACTAAGGCAGGTCAGACTCAGCATCTTAGTGAGACCCCATATCAAAATGAAAAATAGAAGAAGGGTAAGGATGTAACTCAGTGAAAGTAAGCCCAGGTTCAATCCCAGTATGGAAAGGAAAGAGAGAGAAAATGATCAAACTAATAGTAATCTAGTTTTTGTTTTGTTTTTTTAGCAGGGGCGGGGGTATAGGGGATTGAACTCAGAAGCATTTGGCCACTGAGCCACATCCTCAACCCTGTTTTCTATTTTATTTAGAGAAAGGGTCTAGCTTTTTTTTTTTTTTTTTTTTTTGTAGATGGACACAATGTCTTTATTTTATTTATTTATTTTTATGTGGTGATGAGGATTGAACCCAGTGCCTCATGCGTGTGAGCCAAGTGTTTTACCACTGAGTTACAACCCCAGCCCCGAGAGTCTAGCTTTTGCTGAGTCTGGCTTTGAACTCAAGATTCTCCTGCCTCAGCCTTAAATTATTATAAATATCTAATGGTAATCTAATTATGTATCCCATGAACCAAAAAACAATTCCTAAATTCTTCTAAGTAAAAGGGGGAAAATCAAAACTACTATTAGGATCAATTTAGAAATAATCAATGAAAAAAAGAAATAACCAAGTGAGAACCCTAATTGTAAAAGAACATGATATCATAAGACACTCGGAGAAAAACATTCACAAATACTTTAAATTAAACAAGAAAGTATCAAAATAAATGTACGAAGCATTTGTAAAAAAAAAAAAAAGCGATAAAGCAAGTTAAGGGTAAGCACAAGGAAGAAATAAATAAGATATGGTCACATCAATGATTATAGCGGCACAATTCACAATAGCTAGACTGTGGAACCAACCTAGATGCCCTTCAATAGATGAATGGTTAAAAAAAAAATGTGGCATCTATACACAATGGAGTATTATGCAGCACTAAGAAATGACAAAATCATAGAATTTGCAGGGAAATGGATGGCATTAGAGCAGATTATGCTAAGTGAAGCCAGCCAAGCCCTAAAAAACAAATGCCAAATGTCTTCTTTGATATAAAGAGAGCAACTAAGAACAGAGCAGGAAGGAAGAGCATGAGGAAAAGACTAACAGTAAACAAAGACGAATGGGGGGAGAGAAAGGGAGAGAGAAGGGAAAGCATATGGAAATGGTAGGAGACCTTCAATGATACACAAAATTATAAGAGGTTATGATGGGCAAGGGGGAGGGGGAAAAAAGGGGAGAGAATCAAACAACAGCAGAGGAGGTAGAGAGGGAAGATGGGAGGGGAGGGGAGGGGAGGGGGGATAGTAGGGGAGAGGAAAGGCAGCAGAATACAACAGTCACTAATATGCCATTATGTAAAAATGTGAGTATGTAACAGATGTGATTCTGCAATCTGTATTTGGGGTAAAAATGGGAGTTCAAAACCCAATTGAGTCAAATGTATGAAAGATGATATATCATGAGCTCTGTAATGTTTTGAACAATCAATAAAAAAAATGGAAAAAAAAGAATAAGAAAACAAACAAAAAAAATACTAGAATTGATAAATAACTCCAGAAGATGATTCTCTGAAAGAATTGATAAAACAGGCAAATTTCTGCTGAATCTAATCAGGAAGCAAAAGAAGTATTCATAGAGAAACAGGAATTCAGATATGAAAATATTTTTTAAAATATTTGAAAAATCTGGGCCAAACAATGAAATACAATTTCACACAAATCAGTCTAACAAAAATCACTAAAATCTAGCCAATAGCAAGTGCTACACATATGTGATTGGATGCGCTAAGCTAGACTACAGAAAACTTTGGTTTTGAGGACAGGCAAGTAAAGCAACTTATGTCATTAAACAATGCTCTATCAAGGCAGCAAACAGGTAGTGCCGAGGATGTCCACCTGAGATGCAGGTGTGTACATGACTGTCCATTGCTTGGCTTGCATTTCATGGCAGCACACCAGGTGAGAGGAGCATACAATGAAAGGCTCCCTGATTTTTATCCTACAAATACATTAAAATTCAGAAACAACTTTTGCTGCTCAAGAAGCCCAGTTGCCCATGCCTAATGTTCAGATTCTGGGACTTGACATTCTTATTGTACCAACCTTAGAGCAATGTCCCTTGTCTGCAGTGCAGGCTCTGGGAGCTCTCCATTTATGTCTACCCAGGGGAGTTTTGTACAAAGACTTGGCCATAATCTTTCACAGGTTAACACCCACAACTCTCCTCACTTTTTTTAAAAATTAATTCTCTCACTTCATTCAATAAATATTTGACAGCATTTTATGTGCCACACAATGTAATAAACCTGGGAATACAAAAACTCTGGGCAAAAATAATAGCCTTCAAACGTATTAAGTCCCAAGTTTTCAATTCCATGAATATTTTAACAAAATTGATACAGATGCATTAAAATGGATTGGGAATCATAATCCAGAGCTTATATGTCCTTTATTAACATTAAGAATGAAAATACAGATTGTCCTACAAATAGGAAACTGGGAAAACACACTACCTTTTACATATATAAGCTATCCAATAAGTCAGACATTAGGCAAATATGATATCCTGACACTGGGACAAAATGGGTCTCAGTGGAAAGACATGGGAAAGGAAGATATAGTGAAAAAGAGATTTCTAATATTGACTATGCAAAAGCAGGTAGGAAAGCATTACCAATCAGCACAGGGGTCTTTTGCTCAACTGGAAACAAAAATCACCAAGAGGCTTTCCATGGTCAGCTGCATGTCTGGAAGGCATAGCAGCTTCTGTTGGTGAAAAACCTCTTAGCAGCCCCAGGTTTTAGGTGATGGCCTTCCTCTGTCGTCTGCAGAGATGAGAAACACATCTTAAACTGTGTAGACCACAGTTTAAAAGTAATAGATGGAACCCCAAAATTAGTAAAGATGGATGCAAGCAGGATCTGGGTAGTCACCATAAAAGAGAAAGCAGAGATGGTGTAATGCCCTGTCAAATCCACCTCATACCTTTTTCTGAAGTTAAATTCAACTGTGAGCGCACGTTGACAATAGAAGGTGTTGGCTGTGGACTTAGAAGAAAGTCATGTGAAACCCATCATCTTAAAATATTGAGCTTAAGGACCTCTGTGATGAAATTTTTATAAATGGTGCATCTCAGCCTCAGTTTCTATAGCTGAAAAAAGGTTCTTTTGCAGTTACATTGTGGCAGCCACCATGAACCTGAACCCCAAGGAACTCTCTCTCTCATGTATCTTCTGAGTGACGATCTGTAAACTGCTTTGCCAGAAGTCTTGAAGTGGACACAGATTTCCTTTCTCTTCTGTGGAAACTGGGAGGTTCTCTTCCAGTGCTTCCAGACAGGATCCACACAGCCCTGCTTCTGCTAACACCTTTAAGTCAATCTCCCCCAAATAGAATCATTTAAGAATTCTTTGGGTTTCATCTTCAAAAATAGGCAAGGAATTTGAGTCTGAGATCATCCAAAAAAAATTGGCAGCTAGTAAACTTGGGGTATAACTAAGAACATTTGAACTTCAGCTTAGGTGGTCTGGGTGTAATGTCATGTATAGATGGGACTGTAGTGATTGTAAATTGAAATTGTTATTAATGTGTATATATACATAGTTGTAGAAAGTTAAGGAGAAACAGATGCTTGGCCTCAAAAAGCATTTATCAGTGGATTTCTTTGAAGTCAGTATTTTGGGTTTAAAATTTGAAGCACAATTAGAGGTTCTTTTTGTTTTAAAGAAAGAAAGAAAATAAATCACCATGAGACAAGCACTACCAACCCAACAAGGCTTTATGGGGGCTTATGCTTCAGCAAAAGGGAGACAGCACGAAGGAGGGGGTTCTGGACTGGCTCTCTGAGGAGGCATTAGTGAAGCTTTCACAGCCTGGCCACTGCCTTGCATAGGCACACTGGCGGTTGTTGCACATGATCTGGGATTTCCTCACACATTCCATCGTCTTTTGCTCCTGGCACCATTTGCACTTGACGTGGTGTTCTGTAAATGTGCACTGGGTTATCTAGGCTCCGCCTCCCACCCTAGCGAGGTTATATAGGGGCATTCTGTACTAACAGAAGTCGTGTGTTGGAAGAGAACCTTTGCTGAGGATCAGGGTCTCCCTAATCTATCTTAGAAGCAAGCCCTGGGAAAACAGAGTAGGTATCCCTAAGAGTAAGTAAGAGAAGAAAAGAGAAAGTAAGAGAGTTTCCTAAGTAAAGTTTTCTAAGTAAAGTGAGATGACCCCAAGAAGACCAGCCTCTCTCTTCCACCTTCCCAACCAATCTCCAGATCCTTTCTCTTCCACTTATCTCCCCTAAACATCATCCCCCTTGCCTAAATAACTCAGTGTATTAATTGGGAGAAGCAAAAATTAACCAATTGGAATGAGCTCCTAGACTCCTGCTAGTGAATTATTTTAGATTTTTCTTCCAAGTACTAACATTCTTCCTGCAATGTACACCTAATACAGTCCAGAGTCTGTGAACTTTCAGTGACAGTGATGATGCTGATGGGAACCAGGCTCTGTGAATGGACTGTGCCTCCACTGAAAAGGAAGGGATTTGGAGCCTGAGGAGAAGAAGAGGTGGAAGAAGCAGGTAGTGGTAAGAGACTTGGGACATGAGTGTGAGACCTAAAGTCTCAATCCTACATCAAGAGGCGACAAGGGGGAGAGAAGTCATAGAGATTCTGGGTAAATATGGAAATTCCCAATCAAAAGGAGTGTGGATCCTTCTTCCTGTCTGGAGCTCTATTGCACCCACAGGTGGCTATAGTAAAGGAGACAGCAGAAACCTGTGAGGGCCAAATGCCAGTGGGGAACCACATGCAAGAGTTTTGGTCGCCCTCCAGAAAAACCTCCCTGGTTTCTGGAGCAAACACCTAGGCTTACAGCTAGAGTCTACTGCTCAACAGCTCTGTGATCTTGAGTTACTTACTCACTCTGTATCTTAACTTCCTCATTGATGAAATGGGAGTAATAATGGTGCCTCTCTCGGAGGTTATCCTGAGCACATAGAACAGCACCCAGGACAGACTGAGTACTCAATTCATGTTATCAGTTACTATTAAAGACATTGTGAGTTTCCACTTCACAATGCATTTGTATACAATCTGCATAGTGTTATCTGTGGGCCTAACTACCTACCAAGTGTGCAAACTTTCATAAGGTGTTCTAGCCTTTGTTTCTTTCTCTGTAAAAGGCACCTAATAATCTGGGGTACCCAAAAGGCAATTAAGAATCAGAGCAAGGACTCCCATAACAGTGGTGGCAGTCAATTCTTTTTTTTTTTTTTTTCTGTATCAAGGATTAAACCCAGGGGCACTTAAACATTGAGCCACATCCCCAGCCCTTTTTATTTAGAGACAGAGTTTCACTAAGTTGCTTAGGGCCTCACTAAATTGCTGAGGCTGGCTTTGAACTGGTGATCCTCCTGCCTCAGCCTCCAGAGTTGCTGGGATTTACAGCCATGTGCTACCTTGCCTAGCAGCAGTCAACTCTTAGGGGGCATTTTTTAAGTGCCAGACAGTGCCGTACGCATATTACAGGCACTCAGTCATTCAGTCCTCACACACCTCCATGAGATAGGTGCCATGAAGCTGAGGAAACAGAACCCAAAGAGGTTAAAAAACATGCCCAGAAGTAAGTCATCAGGGGGTGACCAACCTAGCTAGGCCTTGGACCCATGCGCTTCACTTTACACTCCTTTGCTCTTTGTGCTTGTGTTTAAAATCAGTATCGATGGATTTTTTTTTTCCTTGAAAGATATGGACTAATTGCATGACCAATGTGATTCTGCAACCTGTACACTCAGAATAATGAGAAATTATATCCCATCTGATTCAAATATATGATATGTCATTGTACTGTCATGTGTAACTAATTAAAACAAATTAAAAAAATTAAAAAAGAAAGATATGGACTATATTTACTCTTCCATCCTTGCTGAATGAAAATAGACTTTAAAAAAAAATCTCTGAATCCAACTACAGGATTACCCCTACTGAGTAAGCAAATACGCAGAACTTGATGGTTGGAAAAATCTGAGACAACCAGTATTTCTAAAATTTACCAAAACTGTTCATCTGCACAGATGATCCATGATAAGTAATTCACTCAAGCATGGAAAGTGAGTAAGAGTGAGAATTTTTAACTCTTTAGAATCTTCCACAAAATATAATTTTTGGAAATAAATTCCCCTGGGTTTGGCGGTTGCATTTTTGCTCTGAATAAAGAGTATCACCACATCTTAAATCTATACTTAGGTTGTAAAGACAATATTAAATATTTTATAAGAAATTATGAGTCAAAAATATGTTTACATCTGGAGATGAGAAGATGATGTAACCCTCAAATCCCACCCAGCCTTTCTTGTACAATGGAGCCCACAATTGCTACTTTTAAAAGAATTGACTCACACAGCAAATTTAAAAATTCATGAATTTTTATTTTTTTCAGGAAACTCAGACTTTGAAAGCTTTAAATGCATGATGTGGAATTAAGAGTATTTTCGCATTTTGTACCCTTTCAGCAAACTATTTCTTACTTTTGGGATCCAATTATTTCACACAGAAACAGGGATTAGCTTTCAAAAATCAAAGACTATCAAAGCATGGGTGTTGATAGAAAAAAATTACATATAGAATTAGAAAAGTGGAGAATTTCAAGTGAAGAAGAGATTAAGGAGCCCGGTTTCCTGTTATGTAGTAGCTACTGCCACCCGGTGGTGAAAATGTGTCAGTGCCTTCAAATTGTGTTCAACTTCATTGAAGTTTGATTTACCTTCAGCATGCACTCTTAAGTGGTTTCATCTTTGTGTTCAGAGGGTTATTCTTCATTTTCTTTAGTAATTATATCTTGTGTTCAACGAAGGCTTAATAATATTTTTAAAAAGGAGTGAATTAAAGCATTCACTATATTCAAGAGCTATTTTAAAGAAGTAGTCATTGAAAATAATATAGAAAAATGTAATGACGTATCTCCCAACAGAAGAAAAGAACATAGAATAATTTGTGTCTTGTCAAGTTTTATTTCATAACTCTTCTAAATTTAATAGTAAAGAAGACTTGACTAGGAATAAAATTGCAGCATTAATTTGATTAAATCAAAGGATGGGGGTGGGGGATGTACTCTAATGCATGAGTCACCTAACATTGAAAAAAAAAAAATCTTGCATTGATTATTTGAAATAAAATTATGATTTTTCTTTCCAGAGAGTTTTTTGGGGAGTTTAAATGATTAAATACCTTATGCCTCTGTCCTTGCAAATATCTGACTGGTAGGTTAGTTCTATTTCTAACTTTCTAGAATCATCAGCAACTGATATTTTTAGCACAAGGCACTGCTCTATAAGTCATTTTTATCTCTAGTCTATCAGCAGTATCTAACCTACACAGTATTGCATATAAAATGATTAAATGATAATATCCCTAAGCTATTTTTTAGCTAGAACTGCCAAAGAAACACTGAACCGATGTTACACAGAGTTGTGCGATGGAGGGTCTGTTCTTCGCTCAGACTCCAAGCAAGAAGGGACTTAAATACCCTTCCTGTAGCTACAGCCCACAAGAATCCCACACTGCAAAGCAGCTCAGTGGGCAAAAGAAATGAACACATCACATTCCACAGAAAGCTGCAGCATCATGTCACCCCATCATGTCACGTTCTTCATTAAAAAGAGCAGATGGCCTGACCAATATTTTAGAGGGAGGCATTGCCTTTCATTAAAATTAGTTGATAAAGATTCAGCCCTTGTATGTTGTACACATGATCAAAATAGCACACTGTATTCCACAAATATGCACAATAATGTCAATTTTTTTAGAAGATTCAACTCTTAAAGGTTATTTTGAGCAGTTTATAAGCAAATTCTGTGATTAGGAATAAAAGTTCTGAAGAACCAGATATCCCAGGCAAGAGCTGAGTGGGTGAGTCCCAAGAGAAAATCCCTAAGTCCTTGGTGAAGAACATATGGGAGAAAGGAACCCCGAGAAACACTGATTTAGAAGTCTCCATAAGAACCAGAGAATGACAATGGAATTCTTTGTGTATCATTTGTACTCTTCTGGTGGATAAACATACAACAAATGGCTTAAACTAAGATGTAGAGATAACAGATGGCAGATTCCAAGTGAGCTATGAGATAAACACCATGGGCAAATGTGGATGAGGTATTTCTCACCTAGCGCAAGACAAGGCCATTGTTAAAGTGGGGTTCTGTCTATGACAGAGAGGCCTTTAAGTGACCCCTAAATCATCAAGGGATTGTTAGAATTGACAAGCTACACATATTATGCTAGTTTAAAAGGACACTTGTAGAGAGAAATGTAATAGCTTTCATACAGGCTCAGTGAGTGCGTATCTGGCAAGCACAAGGCCCAGCGCGCGCGCACGCACACACACACACACACACACACACACACACACGCACACACACACACAGAATCACTTTCATAATTATAGCCACACGGGCTGGGGATGTGGCTCAAGCGGTAGCGCGCTCACCTGGAGTACATGCGGCCCGGGTTCGATCCCCAGCACCACATACCAACAAAGATGTTGTGTCCTCCGAGAACTAAAAAATAAATTAAAAAAAAAAAAAAATTATAGCCACAGTTCTTGCTCATTCAGTGCACTAGTCACAAAGGTGTAGTGAATCATGTGTAACTCCCCATACTCGATAAGGTCTTCTGTTGTTTTTAGAAAGCTGTAAATTAGAAATCCTGCTGGATATTTTTAGAAAGACACCTAGACCTGGTGAATCTTACCTACTTTGAGTAAACAGGTAAAAGAAACTCTGTCCCAGTGTGCTGCCTATTTCATTTCTGACTTGTTCTCTGAATATTGGATCTATATTCTTGCAATATAGACAAGTCAAAGGGTAACTGTAACCTTTGTTCTGCATGTAAATTGAACTTTTAGAATGGGGAGTTATGTTTGGGATTAAGAGTGAAATGATCCCAGAAATAGCCATGTTCGGCATTCAAGGCAACCAACTCCAGCAGCAGAAGCTGTGGACCTGCACCCTAATGTTCCACCATCAGTTCACCTCTTCCGCTCCTGTTTCTTCATTTTGTTTTTTTTCTTCTCATTAAAGAATGACCGCCAGGCGCAGTGGTTCATGCCTGTAATCCCAGCGGCTCTGGAGGCTGAGGCAGGAGGATCACAGTTCAAAGCCAGCCTCAGTAAAAGTGAGGCACTAAGCAACTCAGTGAGACCCTGTCTCTAAATAAAATACAAAATAGGGCTGTTGAAGTGGCTCAATGGTTGAGTGCCCCTGAGTTCAATCCCCAGTACTCCCCATTAAAAAAAAAAAAAAAGATTGGCTCATGCTTTCTGAATGTTCCTATCTCTCAATTATATAATTAGTCAATTACCATTAACCTTATTACAGAAACTTGTTTTTGTTTTGTTTTGATTTTTGTACAACCCAGTTTTGGGGGCGGGTTTAGGAGGGGAGGTTTGTTTTGTTTTGGTTTGTTTTGGTTTTGAGACAGGGTCTCACTGAATTGCCCAGGCTGGCCTTAAACTTGGTGATCCTTACCCTCCCAAGTAGCTGGGATTATAGGCACATGCTAATGTACCTGGCTCAGAAATTTTCCATGTCAAGTTGTTTCATGGACAGCAGCCAGTCTGTGGATTAGACTGCCCCTGGGAAACTTGACTCCACTCCTTTGCTTTAGGAAGAGACTGAGTGAGGTTGGCTGTTCAGCTCAGCAGAGCAACAAGTGGGAGAACATAAGCATCATGACTGAACTGTCTAGTATCCTATGTTGAAATGTGGGTCTTTTTACTCTGAACAGATAACTTTAGGTTTTATTCATTAACAGACTTTATCTATTACAGGAAAAGAGTGGTATATAACATAGCATAGCTACACCATATATTGTAATTATATCCTTAATAAATAAAAGTAGGTTCTGTACATACTTAAACATCTCTATTTGACAATCAGTTTCAATAGTCTATTTAATCCTCATGTCAATGCACATAACTGTTATTTTGTCTTGCAGAAAGGTGGACATTTTTCAATCCAGTTAGTTCTCTTCAGCAGATACAGGCAGATTCTTAAGCATTACAGATAGCTAATGATATAAACTTAGATCTGAAAGGTGCAGATGGAGAAGCAGATGTAGCTGTCGCCATATAAGCTGAGTAAGCACAGCAGGCGTGCTGAAATGTTCCTGCCAGAGAGCCCACAATAATAAAATATTAGCTCTCTGAAACCATGCTGGACTTTAGACTCCAAATGGAAACTAATCATTAAAGTCATTTACTGTGAGCCATGTCAGGAGGGTATACAGCACTCAATAAATTAATATAATTGAAAAGGCCCACTGTAAATATATAAGAAAATGAGAAGAGCCACCATACAGCAAACATAAAACAGCAGTGTATGGTCCAAAGTTTGCTCAGAAACTGTCAAATTTATTTCTCTAACTACAGGTAGAGCCATGTCTATTCTAAATGATCATCGAATCAATTAATAAACATATCTAATTAGAAACAATTCATAATATGCCTTGGCAAACTTTTTCACAGCCCCCAAAATGGGAGATAGTTCTTAAAGAAACTAAAGATAGTTTGGGGGCCATTTCACAATTTATTACTCAGGGTCTTTTTTTTCTCAATATCTATTAAAATACAGAACCTAATTCTGGGCATTATCAAATCCCAGAATTCAACAAAAACATTCTCTTCCATTACAGGATACTGTATTACCATTAATATTTCAGCAACTTGATAGCCTTTTTAATAGAAATACTTCCTTACGGAAAAAGATATATTTGATAAATCAGTAGGCTTAATGTTCTCATTAAAAATAGAATTTTAGGATTAAACATTGCAAGAGCCCACATATGATGGCATAATCCATGCTCAATGGAGAAAGGCTGTCTCTAACTCTGAGGTCCATATTTATCTCGTTAGTACTTAGTAAATAATTAAAGAGTGATTTCACTAGTCCCATAACTTCATCTATCAATTCCATGCTTGTGGTTCCCAAACCTGAGCCTCCCAACTCCAAAATGCATATTTTCCACTCACTGCTGGACTTCCTCCTATGAATGTCCCCAAACATAGCAATATTGTTCTTAGCCGACAATATCGTTTAAGTCGTGGTCCACAGCACCGACACTGGTATCACCTCAGAGTTTGTTAGAAATGCAAAAATCTCAGGCCTTGTGACCCAAATAATTTAATCACTATCCCTCGCTGTTCCTATGCGTGTTCAGGTTTGAAAAGCACTGCCCTTGGATTCCCTCATCTCTGTTGAATTTTACTTCTTCACAAATGTCTTCAAACCTACAGAATACTTAACCTCACAAGGATTTCATGAAGATTAATTTTTAAACCTCTACAGATTAAGTTATTTTTAAATTGCCTTGAAGAAAGGGCACTAAGCCACTAAATAGAGCAAAATGTGATCCTTCCTTATTGGAGGTTCTTTAATCAGCAGACTTATCACTTCAAAGTGACATTTTTACTCATAAGTAATCTTTATTCATCAGTAATCTCCAGATTTGTTATTCTTAGAAAAAATTCTAATCCCTTAGAAAATTATTGATTTTATGGATTTCTCTATTTTGCCAAAACAAACAGTGCCATCCCCAGAATAGGTTAAATGTATACACAGGATCTTTGTGTGGATGGATGCTTCTGCCTATTAAGGCAGATGAGCAGTATCTTTTCATAGTTCAGAAATAGCATCTCTTCCAGCAGAGCAGGCCACATTCCCCACAGGAGACAGATTGTTAACACCAGGCCCTATAGTATAATTTTCCCTGCCTAAATTCCCTAGTTAGGAAAAATACAGTTCTGTGGACAGTGGGTATAAGATGTCCCAGTCAGAGGCATTTTTCTAACCAGCAAACACCTGCCCAATAGGCTGCCCTGATTTCTTTTAATGACAATATCAGAGTACCAGACATCTTTGTAGGCTAATAGTTATGGTCCCTCAGTATGTGTTCTGTAAAACAAATTTAAATATTTCTCCATAAAACCCTGGTCAGAGCTTGCTTTGATGTCATATGAATCCTTCCCAATTCAGTATGTTTTGGAAAGATACTCTAGCATTCAGCAACCTACACCTGTCTTGTTTAATAGTTAAAGCCATCTACAGCGATTAGATAACCATCAATGACATAGTTGGGGGATTCATGAACTGGGTTAAGAAGATAGGACTTTATGACCTCAATGGATCCTTTAAGCTTCAAAATTCCTTAATTTCTCAACTCTGTAACTACTTTTATTTCACATGTATGACTGTAATACTATCAAGTCTTCCTTGAAGTTCATTAAAGCTGAAGTTTTAGATGAGTTAGACATTAAACAACTAAATAATTATGATTCTTAACTAGCTTAGACCAAAAAAAAAGTATTCTTTTAATGCTTCTGTTTACTTTTTTTAAAAATTTTTTTAGTTGTTGATGGACCTTTATTTATTTATATGTGGTGCTGAGAATTGAACCCAGTGCCTCCTCACAACATGCCAGGCAAGTGTGCTACCGCTGAGCCACGGCCCCAGCCCGTTCTGTTATTTTTTTAAGGCACTTATTTTACCATTAACAGAAGAACCAATATCTATTTCCTTCTTAGCTTTAAAATTCATTTACAAAAACTTTCAAACTTTGGACTTTGGGGTTTTACAAAATATTTCCCTTGAATGATTTTGTTTTCCATCTCCTTAAAATTCTAATTTTATCATTATTTCTTTTCCTTTTATTTCTTTTTTTTTAAAGAGACAGAGAATTTTTTAATTTTTTCAGTGGATACAGCATCATTTTTTATTTTCATGTGGTGCTAAAAATCAAAGCCAGCGCCCCGCGCATGCCAGGCAAGCATGTTACCGCTTGAGCCACATCCCCAGCCCTCCCTTTATTTCTTTAGGTTCATTTGTAGTCCTGTTATTTTCTAAGGTTGAATGAAAATGTCTTTTCTACCCTTTCCTCCAGTTGCATTTAAAATAACATGTCTATACAATAATCCTTTTTCTCATACTATAAGTTTTCACATGTAATACTTTCATTGTTCAATTATAAATATAAATTTCATTGATTTATGATCTTAACGGTACATGAATATTTATACATACTCATATTTTTTTCTCATTTCTAGCATTTTTTAAGCCAGTTATTTTTCAGGGATCGGTTTTTTTAGGACTAGGACGATTGATAAGTATATTTTAGTTTTGTATTCTTTTTGTTTTTAATTTCTTATACATTTATTTTTATGTGGTGCAGAGGATCAAACCCAGCACCTCACACATGCTAGGTGAGCGCTCTATCACTGAGCCACAACTCCAGCCTGTTTTTAATTTTTAATTTTTACTTTATATATATTTTTTCTTTTACCTGTTTCCCTTCTTCTTCTTCTTTTCTTCCACTAACAGCCAATCTTTATTGGCACCAAAACAGTCATGAAGACCAAAATAGAAGACACAGAGGTAAACCCACATAAATACAGTTATCTCATACTAGACAAAGGCACCATACCTAAACATACATTGGAGAAAAAATGGTGCTGGGAAAACTGGAAATCCACATGTAACAAAATGAAATTAGACCCTTATCTCTCACCCTGCACAAAACTTAACTCAAAGTAAATCAAGAACCTAGGCATTAGACCAGAGACCCTGCACATAATAGAAGAAAAAGTCGGCCCATTACATCAACTCAGGAACCGACTTCCTCAACGAGACTCCTAAAGCACAACAAATAAAATCAAGAATCAATATATGGGATAATATCAAACCACAAAGCTTCTTCATAGCAAAGGAAACAAACAAGAATGGAAGCAGAGAGCCTACAGAATGGGAGAAAATCTTTGTCACCTACACTTCAAATAGAGCATTAATTTCCAGGATATATAAAGAACTCAGAAAACTTAATACCAAAAAAAAAAAAAAACAGCCCAATCAATAAATGGGCAAAGGAACTGAACAGACACTTCATAGAAGAAATACAATCGGTCAACAAATATAAGAAAAAACGTTCAACATCACAGGCAATTAGAGAAATGCAAATTAAAACTACACTGAGATTTCATCTGACTCCAGTCAGAATGGCAAATATCAACAATACAAATAACAGGGTTGGGGATACAGCTCAGTTGGTAAGAGTGCTTGCCTTGCATGCACAAGGCCCTGGGTTCAATCCCCAGCACCTCCAAAAAAAAAAAAAAAGAGAGAGAGAGAGAGAGAGAGAGAATATAAGTAACAATAAATGTTGGCAAGGGGGCTGGGGATGTGGCTCAAGTGATAGCTCGATCACCTGGCATGCGTGCGGCCCGGGTTCGATCCTCAGCACCACATACAAACAAAGATGTTGTGTCTGCCAATAACTAGAAAATAAATATTAAAAAATTATCTCTAAAAAAAAAAGACCTTTAAAAAAAATGTTAGCAATATGGAGGGAAATGAATTACAGTAGATGGGGTAGAGAGAGAAGATGGGAGGGGAGGGGAGGGGGGATAGTAGAGGATAGGAAAGGTAGCAGAATACAACAGTCACTAATATGGCAGGCAGTATGTAAAAATGTGGATGTGTAACCGATGTGATTCTGCAATCTGTATTTGGGGTAAAAATGGGAGTTCATAACCCACTTGATTCTAATGTATGAAATATGATATGTCAAGAGCTTTGTAATGTTGTGAACAACCAATTAAAAAAAATGTTGGCAAGGATGTGGGGGAAAAGGCACACTCATACATTGCTGGTGGGACTGCAAATTGTGCAATCACTCCAGAAAGCAGTATGGAGATTTCTCAGAAAACTTGGAATAAAACCACCATTTGGCCCAGTTATCCCACTCCTTAGCATATACCCAAAGGACTTAAAATCAGAGTCCTCTAGTGATACGTTCATATCAATGTTCATAGCAATCCAATTCATAATAGCTAAACTATGGGACCAAACTAGGTACCCTTCACCAAATTAATGGATAAAGAAAACACGGTACATATACACAATGGAATATTACTCAGCCATAAAGAATGAAAGTATGGCATTTGTTGGAAAATGGATGGAACTGGAAACTATCATGTTAAGTGAAATAAGCCCAATCCCAAAAAATCCAAAGGCCGAATGTTCTCTCTGATATGCAGATACTGACTCACAAATGGTCAGGAGGAAGTGAGGAGTGGAGGTTCATCGGTTTGGATGGAGGGGAGTGGGGAGAAGAGAAAGAAAATTGGAAATGAGAAAGACAGTAAAATCAGACATAACTTTCCTATGTTCATATATGAAACTATAAAGTTACCAGTGTAACTATAAAGTTACCAGTATAACTACACATGTACATCCACAAAAATGGTTATACTCCATGTATGTATGATATGTCAAAGTACACTCTACTGTCATGTATAACTAAAAGGAACACATAAATTTTTTTTTAAATTTTTTAAAATAAAAATATAAACAAATGTGTGCTTTGGTCTGAATGTTGGGAACCTCCTCAAAACTCCTATTTGAGACTTAATCTCCAATGTGGTTAAGAGGTAGGATGTTATAAATTGATTAGTGCATAAGGGCTGTACCCTTGTCAATGGATTAGTGGCCTTATAAAAAGAGGCCTGAGGGAGCTGGATAGCCCCTTGCCTCATTAGGACACAGCAAAAAGGTGTATCATCTAGCGTCTAAACTCCCCAAACTCTAATAAATACATTTCTGTTGTTTATTATATATAATCTACTGTACTTTGTTAAAACAGACCAAACAAAAACAAAGGATTAAACATTTTTTCAACCATCCATCTGAATATCTAGTAATTTACTAATAGCTTAAATACACACAAAAATGATTTCTTTTAAATAGCAAGCTAAATGGGTATGATGATATATCTGTTCATCATTTATCCTTAAATACAGAGGCACTTTAGCATTTAACCTGTACTTGATTTAGACATTAAGAACCACTTAGGGCTAAAATACCATCTTTTCACTAAGACAAAATACAAGAGCATTCTTAATGAACAGAAGTTGAAGGTACAAGCAAAAAAGCAGGTGTTTTTATTACAACATCTTTCCTCAGTCTAAAAAAACACTGAAGCATACTTGTCTTACATAAAGAATGAATAACTATTTTTGGCATGATGAAAATGCTCTAAAATTGATTGTGTTAATGGTTATAGAAATACATGAAAATATTTAAAATTACTGAATTGTTTAATTCAAATGAGTTAATTGTATGATATGTGAAATATATCAACATAGTTATTTTTGAAATGAGTAATATTTTACTCTACTAGCAGAAGATTTTAAATGCTCTCATTTTGTTTTGGGTGTGTGGAGAGAAATATTATTGAGTCCTTAAAAATAATGAAGTCCTATCATTTATAGCAACATGGATGAAACTGGAGGACATTTTAAACAAAATAAAGCAGGCAAGATGGACAAATACCACACATTCTTATTCACATGTGGAAACCTAAATAGTAGTCACTAGAAATTGGGAAGTTAGGAAGTTAGTCACTAGAAGTTAGGAAGTTAGGAAGAGGGGATGGAGGGAGATTGGATAATAGTCATCAAAACGCAGTTAAATAGGAAGAACACATTCCAGTGTTCCACAGCACAGTTGAGTGACTGTAGTTTACAACCATTTAGTATATATTTTATTAAGAACTAAAAGAGAGTTCAAAGTGTCCCAACACAAATCATGAATTTTAAGGGGATGAAAATGCTAATTACCTTAATTTGATTATTACATATTATATTCATGTATGAAATTATCACACTGTACCCCATAAATACACACAATTACTAAGTGTAAGTCAAAATATCTTTTAAGTGCTCTAATGTTACAACAGGCTTCTTAGGTTTTATTAGATTTCAAGATAACCAGAAACACAGAGAAAAGTATATTTTATTGGCATTTTGGTCTAGCACAGTTCAATTCAAATAAAATGGAACTTACTTAAGCAAACTGAATATAACAATTATAAGTTTTCTGTTTTACCATCATATGATTGTGTTCATGCAAGTAACAATCATCAGAACTATCTTTCTAAGCATATATCAGCGCACCACCTTTCATTTGCAGTACTTGATATGTAAATTTCATTGTCAAAACATATCTGGCTTTAGCAATGTAAACATCTGCTATAAGTAAACTTTAAAAGGTAAAAGCGAATGTTACTGATGAATAAATCAAAACAGAACTAAGTATCATCATGTGACATAATTAAACATTATATAATACTGTTTCAATAAGAACCACAACTTAATAAAGTTCACACAAAGGAAGCAGAAATAAGAAATGTAAACTCCCAAAATAGTGTTAAAATACTGAAGGATATAATGTAAAATTTACCACAGAAAAAGAAGGGAAAACAACAAAATGAGTAGTGAAAACCAAATTTGGTTTAGTAGTTACAATAGTCATTTTACTGCAAAGGCTTTCTTTATGCACTCTAACCAAATGCTTTATTTTCTGTATCCTTTTTAAAAAGAAATTATTGTGGTTAGTCACATAAGTTAGGTACTTTGTAGGAATTTCACATTTATTGTCATTTGTGGGAATGTTACCCCCACCAAAATTTTTCATCTCTAAATAATTTTTTCAAATAATCAAAAACATTAAATTATCTTCATGAAAATTGCCATTATAAAGTCAGATAATTTCTAAACAAATCATAAAGTAAATCTGCCTTACCAGAAAAACTACAGGAAAAAGTGTATGCATAAATGCTGAAAATCACTAAAAAAAATTCAACAAATAAGAAAAAATGTTCACATTTATCATAACTATTGATTTGTTCCTTTCTGGCTAAAATTAAATAAGTTTTTAAAAGGTCAGTGAGGATATTCAGTGCCACCTTGGATTTGTCTGCAATATACAAATAAGTTATATCTGTTGTACAAGGCAGACTCTATTTTTACTCTTAAACATAATTTATAAAAACTTTGAAATTCTAAAACCAGTTATAATACTGTGGCAAGCAAAACAAATTTGTTCTCAATGCTCTCATTATATTCCAGCTTTATCTACAAACGTGAACATTTTTATGTTTTCTCAAACCATACTGATACAAAAAAAAAAGTCTAGAGAGATCTGTTGGTTTCCACAGACAAACTGAAAAAGGGAAAAAAATGAAACTAAAATATTTCATCTTCTTAAGTGTCTTTAGCATGTTTCATATGTCAAGCAGCACTTGACACAGCAAGTTTCTTCAAGTGATCCATAAACACTTGTAAACTAACATCATCTGTGAGGATGGGTGCTCCAGACTCCTAGAGGAAAAGAGAAGTATGCACTGTGATTAAAACACAGGGTGATACCTTGGACTGCATAAGAAAATGTTTAAAATAGACAAGGGAATCATTTTAAGCAGAAGAATGCCTATGCTCCTGGTTTCTGAGAGGGAAATTCTTATCTAAGTCCTCAAAATTTCCTGATTGTCTTTGTGATTCATGGACTATTCCCATCACATCTGAGTTTATGCTAGAAAATGAGAGGTCTCAGGATGGAGACTGGTTATCAAGAGGACTGAGAGGTGATTAGAGGATTAGGGCTTTAAAACAGCCTAACCTCCAAAATCCCTCTCCCTGGCATTTTAACAGAAACACCAGTTAGAAGGAAGCAAATTCACGGCATCATTTTTAAAATAAACTATGCTTACTAAGTTTTCAAGTCATTGAATTGATTTCTGTAAGTTTCAAGAAATTAACCAGAATTACCAACATTCTTTTATTTATTTATTTGTTTGTTTGTTTATTTATTTATTTATTTATTTATGGTATTTGTTTATTTTTATGTGGTGCTGAGGATCGAACTCAGTGCCTCACATGTGCAAGGCAAGCGCTCTGCCACTGAGCCACAACCCCAGCCCCCAAAATTCTTAATATTTTAACAAAAACTCTACTGACAAAATGACCTTGAAAACCTAATCCATTAACAATGAAATTTTACTGTAAGAGAAAGTATTTGTGGATTTTATATCTGAATTTTTAGAAATATTCTTCTCATACTCAAATTCCATTTATTAATAAATGGAAAGAGTCTAACACAAAGTAATTTCAGAGATCAGCAAGATAGTAGCAAATGTTAGATATGAATTTATTGCTCCTGTGGGTCTAGCCTGGCAAAGCCGCAGACATGTTATTACCTCTTCTGAATAAGTCATGTTAATTTATAAGAACTTGAGAAACTTGGCAATGAAGGGAGGGATTAAAGTGCTGAGCTTATGGGCCAGGATGCCTGAGCTCAAATTCTGGTTCTGCCACTTAGTATTCATGTGACTTTGAGGAAGTGATTTGACCTGTGTCTTAATTTCCACATTTGTCAAATAAGGATAACAGGGTCTATCTCGAACAGCTCTTGAAAAGATTCAATGATGGAGCTGGGATTGTGGCTCAGCGGTAGAGCGCTCCCCTAGCACGGGCGGGACCTGGGTTCGATCCTCAGCACCACATAAAAATAAAAGGCATTGTGTTGCGTCCATCTACACCTAAAAAATAAATAAATATTTAAAAAAAAAAGATTCAATGAGTGAAGTAGTATAAAGCAAACAGAAAAATCTGTGCCATACAATAGACATATGTGTTTTAGCTACTTTCACCATTACTTCATTTGAAAAAGCTATTACTTTGTATCCACAAAAACATTTTTCCTTCTTCTACAATTCAGAGTTATCAGAAGCCCCTAAAATGTGACCCAAACTAATAATAACTTGGTGGTTCTTGCTTGTTCTCTTCCTATGATTTTTTTTTTCATTTTAAATGTTTTTCACCTCAATTCACCCAATTCTAGATCTATTTCTTCCATTCAAGATAAAAGATACAGATTGCCTAATTTATACACTGCAGAGATCCTATTTGAAATTATAAAAACTAAGGCTAAACTCAAATTATATCAAAAATCAGTAGTTAGCTCATTTTTCAAATGGGTCTTTTTTCTCTTTAAAATTACAGAAAGGCCCAAGCTTTACAACATTTAGCATATGAAGCATTACACCAATAGAGGTCCCGAATGCCACAGAAAGCAGTATTGCAGTGGTGCCCTCTTCAGGACATTCACATATAATACTTATCACTATGTTCTCGATTTCTGACAAAAAGAAAACTATGATACTTCAATTTCCTCTTCTGAAAAGTTTTTCATAATTAAAATGGGGTAAAGGAGATGAAAACCTAAAGCACTGTGACTGAAACATACTACTGCTCAACTTATGATTATTAAAATACTAACAATTTCTCTTATAAAAATTATAGGTCAAGGAAGACGTGAAGGCTCTTGTTTATGCTTCTAATTGCCCTACTTTCAGATAGCATTAATTAAACTTCAAAGTTGAAATTAGGCATTCTTTCCTATGTTAAATATCTTTAGGGAAAGACTTTTTCCCAATGATTAACACTGAAAACTAATAGCTAATATTTACAGAGTACAGCAAGCAAGGGCTATTATTAAAACTCTGTAGACAAGAAATTGCAGACAAAGAAAACTTAGGCAACTGGCAAAATCTACATTCTCATTACCATTTCAGAATGATGCTTTTCCATATTTAATTGGACAAGCTCTTTCCTTTATTAAGAGTTTACCAAAACAGCCAGGCATGGATGCGCATGCATGTAATCCCAGCAACTCTGGATTTCACTTAGGGATTGTGAATTCAAAGCCAGCCTCAGCAACTTCATGAGGCCCTAAGCAACTTAGCAAGACCCTGGCTTAAGAGAAAAAATAAAAAGGGCTGGGGATGTAGCTCAGTGGTTAAGAACCCCTAGGTTCAATCCCTGGTACCAAAAAAAAAAGTCTACCAAAAGTATATCTCCATGTTGTAATTTAACCCAGAAAAAAACAGAAATGAGAAGTCATCATTTCCATGAATTATTTAGTTCCATGGACTAAACCATACTTTTGTATGAAAAATCCAGCTATATAGAGTATATTTCATTTGGTCTGCAAAGTGTAGACTCCCACTTTTTTTTTAACTGAATTATGTGAATGATAATAAGGATGGGGGAAAGCAGCTACCTCCTTTAAAGAAGAAATGTGTATTCTTTCCACAAACCTTAGTTTGCCATAGACCACCCCACTCCTAAGTATTGCTTCTTAACACTGAGCATCAGGGTCTTTTTTTTTTTTTTTTTTTTTTTTACATCCAGCCACTTTGTTACTTACGTGGCTCTTGTGGACATTAGATGCGCGAACCCTCACAAATACTGTTTTAAAGTTTCCTTAACCTCTTCTATACCATATTATTACATCTGGCTTTTTGTTCCCCCAGCAAAGAAGCAGAGTGAAGTGATACTGAGGTTATATACGTATATGCATTATTTAGGCATAAATTTTTTTTTCATATGTGATCCGACCCTTTCCATACTTCCAAGATTATGGTCCTTCGCCTGTTATACAAATCTCCCCAAAATTTCAAGACTTTTGGACCTTAAATTTAACTTATTCATCTATACTACAAAATCTCATTAACTGCTAACCATCTCCTCAGATCTCCCATACTCCCATTTCTACTCTTCTGTACAAATCTATCATATTCAATATGTACTATGTTTTTAAGGTACCAGGGGAAGTTAAAAATGAAAATAACAGAATTGTTGCCCTTGAGTAATTTATACTCTAACATGTGAAATAAGTGCAATAGGAAACAAATGGGGAAAAAGGGATGATGGGGCAAGGATATTACACAAATCCAGTTATACAATCATATAAAAGGTTTCATGGAGTGAACTATGAACTGAGATTGGAGGAATGAATGTGATGTGTCTAAATGGTGATGAGGACAAAAATCACAAAGAGATAAGAACATGTTCATTATATTCAAAGTAGAGTCAAAATTCAGGCATAGTGCTGGCACACCTATAATAAAACTCAGAACTAAGGCTGGAGGATTACAAATTCAAGCCAGGCTTGGCAAGTTAGTAAGACCCTGTTCTCTAAATAAAAAATTAAAAGGGCTCAGAATGTAGCTTGTAAAACACCACTGAGTATAATCCCCAGTACTGCCAAAAAAAAAAAAAAAAAAGGAGAAGTCTAGTTTGGCTAAAAGACCTCAGTGGTGGTGGCTAACAGTGGAAAAAGATAATGTAGGTAATACCAGAAAGGCTCTCAGTGACAATACAAAGGGTTCTTATGTAATTTAATATGGAATTATTGAGAATTTTAGAGCTGATATTCAGGACTACTACATTAAGGAGACTCATTGGCCACTGACAAAATGGAGGAAAAAAGCTGAAACACTAAAACCAGTTAGTAGGGAATTCCAACAGTCCATGTGAAAAGTAACCACTACCTGACTTTGGATAATGACATGGAGATTGAAAATGGATAGAAGAAATAGGGCCAAGCCAGGCCAGGTGGCACATACTTATAATCCTAGTGATTAGGGGCAGAAAGGAGAAACTATAAATGACTAAAGTTTGAAGCCTTGGGAATTCAGGGAATAGTGAGGCCTTCTGTTAAAAACAGGAAATCAGGAAGAACAAGATAATTTAAAAAGAAAGGTAAGGTTGGGACATTCTGCTTGTGAAATATCTACAGGAAATTCAAGTAGGCAGTTCAAAAAATTAAAGTCTATAGCTCAGTGTGAAGCTAAACAAAAGAAGGAAATTGGCAAGTAAGCTTTCACATAAAAGCTGAGAGTAGAAAATGAGACAAATGATTGCTTCCACTGTAAGAGTGGAAGCAATCACCAAAAGAAACAGTGAACGTAGAGAAATCAAGGAAAAATTTTTGAGACAACTCTATACTCAAAGGGCCCTAACCCAATTATGGCATCATTTGTCTTCTACCCAGATGGGACCCCATTGTTACTCAATTAACATTGCTCTAAAAATTCTACCTCCTTTTCTCCATCCTCAATCACCCAAAATCTTTCATCTTTAACACACTGCCTAAACTACAAAGTATGGTTAAAGAACATGATGGGAGCTTGTTAGAAATTATTAGTAGGGGCTGGGGATGTGGCTCAAGCGGTAGCGTGCTCGCCTGGCATGCGTGCGGCCCGGGTTCGATCCTCAGCACCACATACCAACAAAGATGTTGTGTCCGCCGAGAACTAAAAAATAAATATTAAAAATTCTCTCTCTCACTCTCTCTCTCTCTCACTCTCTCTTAAAAAAAAAAAAAAGAAATTATTAGTAAATAAAATGGGCCCTCACCACTGCTATAAAAGACCATTTTTATCCTGTTGTCTTATATTCCTCACAATTGTTTTTAATCTTTCCTTTTTTCTAGTCCTTAACCCTGTCTATCTCACTTTAGCAAATAATCTGAAAAGAAACAGGCAGTTATGTGAACTTTCTCTCCACTTCAAAAATCTATCTTCACCCTTCCTCTCACCTTTTTCTTTGGCAAAAATAAATGTCCTGCCTCCTTACCAATGCTTAACCAGCCTATAGTGCTTGTGATTATATCTTAAATCTGTCTTTTTTTTTTTTCATCCCCAGATTGTCACCTTCGTCTACAAATAAATTCTGTGTTCTTACACTAATAACAATAATCCTTCCATTTACCCTCAGGCTAAATTTATGAAAGGATCATTTATACTTCTAATTTCTACCTTTTTACCACCCACTCTAATCTGTTTTGTAATCTATTTTCCTTATGATCTCTTTTCTATCCAAACACTATATTAAAACTGTCTACTGAAGGATACAAATGACTTCCTTATCAAACTCCTTGTATTTTCCTTCAACTGCCTGTAGCACTTCAGTGCCCATTACCCTCTTCTTCTTCCTTAAAGTTCTTCCCTTTATGACAAAGGATTCTTTTCAATCTCCTTCTACCTCTGATTATTTATAAACACTCCTATCACATGTACTTGCTCCAGGTTTTGTCTCATTGTGCTTTGTCTCATTTTCTACTCTCAGATAAGCATTTACTGTAATGACTTTAAGTATCACCTGTCCAGAATCAGCCTTCATATCCTGGCCTCACCACAAATCAAAATTTCCAACAACTTACCCAATATGGTCATCTAGATGACATCTCAAACTCAGTGTCTAGAATCAAACATTTTCTCTCCACCCAACTCCCACTTACTAGTACACGTTTTCCTAGATACCTAGGCTCAAAACCCCTTGTTTTCCCTTAATTTCTTATATTTTAAAAATTCAAACCTACAGAAAAGTTGAGGATGTATATAGTATACCTAATTTCACTGATTAGCATTTTGCCACATTTGCTTTGTTTCTATATATTTTAGACATTTTTCCTTTTCTTTTTACTTCTTTTTGTTGACTCATTTCTGCAAGTTGAAGACATCATGACATTTGACCCCTAAATATGTCAGCATGTATCTCCCAAGATCATCAACTCCTATATACCACAACACTATTATCATACTCAAAAAAATTAATAATATTGTCTAATTATCTGATATAGTCTATATTCCAATATCAAAAATCCTCCCAATTATATTCCTTATAATTGTTATCTCCCTAGCTCAAGATCCAATCAGAATTTAGATTTTTGTGTATAGCTACTTTCCTACAATTTCCAATCAAGTTCCATTGAGTCCATCTTCGAAATATCATCTTTATGCCCCATCACTTGAATTATTTCAATAAATACAGTTTCAACTGACAGACTGCTCCCATTTTTTAAGTTTCAACCACAACAGGACTCAAATTTGCCCCTTTGTCCAAAAACTTCAACAACTTTCTACTGCTTACCAAACACGGTCTTCAACCTGGCATTCAAGATCCTCCACAATTTGGTCACACAACACATTTCCAATTTTGTGTTCTACTATTCATCTCTACACATACTCTATTATTTTAGCCCATACTATCCTTTAAATAGAATTCCCTTCCTCATAGTTTCCACATATTGAAATTATAATTATTCTCTAAATTAAACATCCCTTTTCCCTGAACTGTTTTCTGATCACCCACCCTTTCCTGCTGCCACCACATGACTTCTTCTCCTCTTCCTCTTCTACCCATTGTATTACTTTATATTTTTCTAAAGGCACATTTACCATATTCTGCCTGTACTTTACCGAGGTATGTGTCTTATCTCTAATACCAGACTACAAAAACTCTTTTAAGGCAGACAGAAATAGCAATCACATACTCTGAAGTACCAATACAGAGTCCTGCCCTTATTGGACACTTAATAAATACTGACATGTTATATCAAGAGATAGACTTCTACAAAGTTAAAATATATCAATAACGGTTCCTAGGCTTCCTGACTCTCCTACTCAAGTATAATCCCTGGCCTCTCCTGGCTTAGGGTGGCTTTTTGTGGTTCATGGCCTCACATTAAACTTCAATCATTACTTCCTAGCTTTCATACTTTATTGCTTTTTGGCTTGTGGGTGTGATACTGAATTGAAATATGAAGGGATTCTGCCTATTAGATAGGATAATTTATTTATTTATTTTTTATTGTGTCATCAAATACTAATTCTATTTTTTTATTACTTTTTCAACAGAAATCATCAGTAAATACACAGAGAAAAAAAATGAAGCTTTCATGAAACTAAAATAACAAACTATGACTACATAAAGAAATAATTTCCAAGACTGCCATTTATACTTACCTGCCCCCAGGCATACATATTATTATGAGTCTGTGAAGGGTTGACTTTTGAAAGCAGGAAACGAGCCTTAAAACAAAGAATAATATTATCCATCAGAAATAGCTTAAGTAAATATAAGCTGAATAAATACATTATGCCATCTAAAACCAATTTTATTTAATATGTTGGTAAAATTAACTTTATTAAAATGTAACATTTAAAAAGATTAACTAAATTTTTAAATGTGTAGGCTACTATGTTATATATAAATAATAAATATATCCACTTCTCTAAATCATACATTTATAATCTCTATAACAAATTGTTGTGTCTAAAACTCAGCATATAAAAATTGTGTGTACAACATTTATGACAAGGTTAGTATAAAAATCAATGAATGCTTGGTCTGTAACAGTTTCAGAAATTCAAAATCCCAAATAATAATACAAATTAAAAACAAGAAAATCTTGAATTCTTTAAACAATGATTTCAAACTTTCTTAAATCACAGGTGATTCTATGAGACAACTTACCCAACGTTTTACCCATCTTCCCACTATGGTTTACATCATGAAAAAAATCAGCACAGAAGAGGAAAGTAGTAATATGCATAGTGAGATATCAGTGAGACTAGAACATGGGCAGTCATATCTTTCAAATTTCAAAAATCTCTTTCTATTCTTTAAGTATTCACATATTACAGTCAAGAGCACTGGTTCTTAAACTGGCCCAGAACTCCAGAATTCAAACCCCAGATCTTCCATTTACCACAAGTAACCAAAGTCTCCTATAAAAATAGATATTACAACAGAATTCTTATGAAGATCTTATAAGGAGTGTAAATTGCCTTGCAAATTCTCATTACCTGATAATTCCTACTATGAACACAGTAAAACACTAACAATAATTGTTATCATCTCTGATAATAATTGTTGTTGATATCTGCTACCTTTTTTGTAATACTTGCTACATGCTGGGGTTACAGCAATAAACAAAGCATAATCCCTGCCTTTAAGGAGTAATGAAACAAACTTATAATAACTTAAAATTAATTTATCATAACTCTTCTTTTCTTTAGTAATGGGGATTGAATTCAGAGTGCTTTACCATTGGGAAACATTCTCAGTCCTTTTCATTTTATTTTGAAATAGGATCTAAGTTGCCACAGTTGGCCTTGAACTTGTCTCATGGAATCACCTGCCTCAACCTCCCTGAAGCTGGAATTATCAGCATCATGCACCACCATGCCCAGCAATTTATTGTAACTTAAAACAGAATCACAAGGAAGAAATAAGAACTGTTTTACAAATGTAGGTATGCTAAGGGCATCTAATCTAGCCTTTTGAAGGGATCAAATGAGACAGGCATATGCATATATATTTTGTTTAATCCTCACAGTTCAAAAAAACACAGTTTCTTTTAATACCACAAAAATTTCCTTTAAATTGACAATTTATTTTCTAGAAACTGGAATGACAGAATGAGAAAAATTAAAAAGTAAGTTAACAGAAACTTCATGTTCATAGACTTTATCAGTAAAATTACAGTTTTTAGAAAGGTACACTAAATTATTTCCCCAGCTGTTCATATATTGTTCACATATGTCAGCTCAATTAAAGCTGACATAACCACTGCAATGCCATCCTAACTTTGTTATGAGAGCTGAACTGGAAACAGAAGATGGAGAAAACTGGTAGCTTTAGGCAACTGGTCAATCATCTTAATGCTTTGCTCTCAAAGTTATTGCAAAAGCATTCTTGTCTTCTCCTCTTTCTGTCTTGTAAAGCAATCTATTCAAACTAAAGTCATAAGACAAGTAAGTATACCTCATTGCAAACCTATCAACAACCACACACAAAAAAATTACACTACTTACCTGGCTGCCCCCATGTTCGGTGTCAATGTATCTTGGCATTGGAAATCTGGAGTGAAGGATCTCCTGTGCATCATCTACTGGGGCTTGCAGAAGGTGACGGAAATTTTCGTATTCTGGCATGTCTTGGTATCCTGACTTCCGCCACTGTGCTATAGTCTAGTTTTAAAAGAAGTGAAGGAATTACTTTAAATTTCTTGCCCACTAAAAATCTTATGATTTTTTTCAAAGGAAGTAATATTCAGAAAGTGACAGAAAAGTATTCCATTTATCTCAATTTTTTAAAGTTAAAAATACTAATTTCAGTAGATAAAATATTCTTAAGTAAACAAATAAAAAATTAGGAGATTTCTTCTCCTTTAAAAGAAAAACAAAATAAAAGTTTATGAGATGTGAGTGGAATCAATTAAAAATAATCAAATAATAATAATGAATAAACCTTTTAAAATCCTAGAGTATTACTTAAAAGGATATTTTGAGTAACATCTTTACTATTCCAATGCAAATCTAAAATAATTTACAATAAAAGAAAATTTAAAAATAAATCTGTATAAGTTACTAAAATACTAGACTATAAGCTTGAGTGCAGGTCTGTGAAAAATCAATCTCTTCTAAAGCATCCAGAGTATGCTACTTTTTTATACAGTGGATGTACTTAAATATTGGCTGGATAAATTCAGTAAGAATAGAGTTCTGCTAAATACCTGAGTTAAAGCTTAATGGTTTCTCAAATATTCTACTCTTTTCAATCATTTACCATTCCAATTAAGTTATAAATTTTGATTCATTTATGCCTTAAATGAACTTTTCAAGATCATGTGGGACACTTTTTAAAATAACTTATAATGATCACATGAAATAATGAAAAACAAAAATTTGTCTCCTGACAAAGGCTGGCTTTTACCCTCTCTTCAAGGTAAAACCCAAAAATCTCATATATCTATGCACACGTCAATGTTTTTACATTCACAGCACTTGATTTGTATAAAATCTATTTGTACAAACATGTATAGACAAATGAGCAACAACAAAAAAAGAGAGGAGGGTCAATTGTGATTGAAACCTAAAAACCTAAATTAAGAAGAATCACATTATATACACACAGGTTGAGCATTCCTTATTTGAGATCCTTGGAACCAGAAGTGTTATGGACTTCAGATTTTTTTTTTCAGATTTTTAAATATGTGCATACACATAATGAAATATCTTGGGGGTGGAAGCCCAATCTAAACAAAAATTCATTATGTTATATATAGTTATTACAGATATAATCTGAAGGTAGTTTTTCCATAATATTTTTAATAACTTTGAGCATGACACAAAGTTTCATGGTGGAATTTTCTACTTGTCTCATGTCAGTGTACAAAGTATCAGATTTTGGAGTATTTCAGATTTGGAGTTTGGGATTAGGCAGGCTCAACCTGTATTTTATAAACAGGGAAATCAAAGTTTATTATCAGAGATGAACACTAGCTATATTTAATATAGGAGTTAAAAACCTTCCTTGAGTAAAAAAGACTTTACATGCATAGCCTTAAATGGCTATAGGATCTTACCTCACCATGATAAATCAAAATCTGGAAGAATGTGTCCATAAGAAGAATACGATCTGCAAGAATGCTGCTGCTATCAAGAAGAACCGGCTAACATGGAGAAAACAATGAGAGGTACGAAAAAATTAACTACTTAAAGATACAAAATGGATCTTTCCAGGATTTTCTTTTTAATTGTGGAACTGGTAGTTTAATCCAGGAGCATTCTACCACTGATCTACACCTCCAGCCCTGCTTAAAATTTTTTATTTTGAGGAAGGGTCTCACTAAGTTGCCCAAGTTGGCCTCGAACTTGGTATTCTCCTGCCTCAGCATCCCAAGTTGCTGGTATTACAGGCATGTAGCACTACACTCAGCTCCAGGATAGTTTTTGATTCTGAAATTTTTTATTACTTAAAATATCTTACTATTAAAAAATTCTTGCAGTGTATTTTAATTTAATTTTCTAAGAAATCTTTATAAATTGAGGTAACAAAAAATAGAGTCAAGAAGAAATCAAGGATGACTCTTAAGCTTAATAGTGGCAGCAATAAATGAAATGGAAAGGCTTGGGATAGAGCAAATTTCCATATATGAATAAAAAGGAGTGGACCAAACTGATGATATAAATTTGGGTATCATATGCCCAAAGATGGTAATTAAAACCATGGGATTAGATTGCATCACCTAGAAAGGGAAGAAGATAAGGAAAACAAAAGATTGAGCCTAAAAGCATGCTAATATTTAGAAGGAACCTTCATGAGTAAGGGGATACCAGGTGAGAACAGTAGGAGTCAGAAAAGACTAAAGCATAAGGTTTTTGAGAAGAGAGTCCTTATTAGCAAATACTGTGAATAGCTTGTTGAAGCAAGTTGTGGAATAATGGTGGTCTTGATAAGAGCCATTTTAATATAATGTTAGGGACAAAAACTGACTCAGAATATATGACATGTTCAACCCATATTTTATAAAGAGGGAAATGTATGACATGTGATGAGAATGTCAAGTGAGAAAGTGTAGACAATAAATAACTTTTCTGAATTTAATTGTGAGCAGAGAAATGGATGGTAATTAGAGAAAATGTAAGGAAAGGATGAGGGTTTTGATAGTTTTCTTTTTTAACCTGACTGCTGTTAAAGTTTCTAGGTTAATGAGAATGATACAGATAGACACAAAAGTGGTGATGCAGGAGAGAAAGAAATAATTTCCAAAGCAAAGCCTTAGGAAAATGAGGTTAATGGGATTCATGTATTAAATGAAATGGTTGGAATTTGATAGGAGCAGGGACTAGGGATGGTGGGATTCCAATTTTCTTCTAGACACTATTCTACATTTTTCCAGTGTCTACAGTTTATATATATTACTCTGAAACAAGAAGTTACTTACAAAACTTATTTTCTTGATTCAAAGAGTTACAAAATTAAAATACATAGCCAAACCAACATATTTTTAAAATGTATTTTCCTAGTAGAAACTATTTGACAAATTGTTTAAAAATTACACAAACAAAATAAAACATTTCCTACATGAGGTATCATGAAGGATCACTAACAAATAGAAATCACAAGTATTCTCTATATAGTGACCCTTCTTCAAGTATTACTTTCAAATATAGTCATTACACATTTTTATAAGTGGTAAAACAGACAATTCAGAATATAGAACAGAAAAACTGTTCACTGATAACAGGTTAAAGTAAATGAGACAGTTTGATAAGGAAGTTAAGCCATCATTCTTCTAAATATGTCTTAAATATGGCAACTGTATCTTATGTTCTCAAAGGACCAAAGGAAAATGAGACTATGTTTAGACAGAATACTATAACTATCTGACACTAAATTTTGAAATAAGCTGAGTACTACAGAATCACAATCACATCTGAACATTGTTAAAGACATGAAGTATAATCATAAGCCAGGAATGGTTGCACACACCCAAATCCCAGCAGCTCGGGAGGCTGAGGCAGGAGGATCACAAGTTCAAAGCTAGCCTCAGCAACTTAGCGTGGCCCTAAGCAACTTAGCAAGACCCTTTCTAAAAATAAAACACAATACAGGTTGGAGATGTGGCTCAGTGGTTAAACACCCATGGGTTCAATTCCTGGTACCAAAAACAAGAATGATCATAGGTGTTACAGGATTTGATCAACCAAATGGTCAGACAAAATCATCTGAAAGTCTCTTCTACAATATTTTTATATTATTTTTAATGATCTTTCACTATTCCTATCCAAGATATCTAGTATAAAAAAGCTCTCATAAATGTTTTTAAGTGAATAAGTAATTCAATTCTTATATATAATAATTATATATTTTTTAAATTAACTGTTCTATTTTAATGCCAAACATCACAGTAGTAAGACCAATGAACATTTGTGTGTGTGTTCCTCTTACCTCTGGTGGTCCACTAAAAGAATATGCATACAGAATAGGCTGAATCATGATTAGAGACTGGGTCAGATCTTGACGCATAAAATGATGACGATAATACGAACTTTCATCGGGACTATTGTTAAAAACTTGCAAGAAAGGAGATCGTCTCAAATGAAACATAAACTGTAAAATAAAATATGAGATATTGTTACTGATTTTAATATCAGGACACCAGTTTACAATCAAGAAAAGCATTTGATTACAACTATAAACAATACAATAAACAATTTACGTTGAGAACATTCTAAACAATATTCCTCAGAAATTCATGCTATTTATCAGCTGCTTAAAAATATAACTCTATGAAGAGGAAAAAAATTAAATGAGAAGTAACTCCAAAGTATAAAAGTAGGGAAAAAACTTCTTGTTCAAATCCATTCTTCTGAAGCTGATGCCAGGTAGTGTTTTATCAGCTTCTCTGTTGTTATTTGTTTTTTGTTTTTTAACATATATATTTTTTTAGCTGTCAGTGGATGTTTATTTTATTTATTTGTATGCAGTGCTAAGAATCGCACTCAGTGCCTCACACATGCTAGGCAAGTGCTCTACCACTGAGCCACTACCCTAGTCCCAGCATTCTCTGTTTTTATCCCTCATCCCTCTGACCACAACTCTAGATTTTTTCATTACTACATCAAAAGGCTCTCAAAAAAACAAAAGTAGATTAAAATACTTTTTATTTTTGGCATACATCTAAAAAAATGGGCTAGCAAGAGTTTGCATTAGTTTCAAAAAGAGAAAAAAAAAACTATCTATTCCCATATTGTTATCTAATATTTAGGTCTTCCCCATCCCTAGGAAACATCCTCCAGACTTTGTTTTACAGCTTCTTTCTCCTTTTACTTCCTCCCCCTCAAATAAAAGATTTTTTTTTTTAAAAAAAGGAGAGAGGCAGGCCTAAATAAAGAACAGCTATACTAGATCTTTCCTAAAATCAGCAGGATCAGCCCCAAAGTACTCCCACTTGTCTTTCATCATGTCTCTTAAATTCTTTCAGTCCTGAGGTCTCAAGTGCCTGCATGTTCCTTCTGCTTGGAACTTACTTCACAGTTCTCTCCCAACACATGGCACCCAGTGAAATTCTCCTTCCTTTTCCTTTTTCAGTGATTCAGTGGAGAGGCTCTCTTACCCCTTTATCATTTGAATCATTCCTGTTTACTTACAAGAATGTCTAATTACTAAATTCTTAGGTAAATATTTGGGAGATAAAGACTTCCCTTGAATTTAATGAATGCCACTTTCATCTATCTATCTATCTATCTATCTATCTGTCTATTCATTCTTGGTACTGGGGTTTGAACCCAGGGGCACTTAACTGAGATACATCCTAATTCCTTTGAATTTTTACTTGGAGACAGGATCTCACTAAATCCCTCTGCCTGAGTCTGTTAAGTCACTGGATTCCCAGAGTGTGCCTATGCACATCACATGCCTCTGGCACCTTTACAGAAGATCCTCAGGTTTTGAAAAACCTAAGGAAAAACGAGTTTTCTGCTTCCTACTTCCAGCAGAAGGGAAAAAAGGAGATTGGTGGGATCATTCTGAACATCTAAAATTCTAAAGAGAAGTCTTAGAATAAGGACAAAAGAAGAAGAAAGGAAACTGAAAAACTTAGTCTAACATATAGGCTAATGCCCACATTCATTTTGCTTTTTTTTTTTTTTTCAATAACAAAGATAAGGCCTCAGAATTCCCAAAACAGAAAGGACTTTGCATGCCTTAAGACAAATAGATCCTGCTTTTTTCCTTAATTCTCTAAAACCTCATTAGTTTAGAAAAGTCTCCCTTTGTTTAAAAAAAAAAAAAAATGGAGTTTCTGGATCACAAATCAACAAAGGATCTAGCTTTTTTTTAAAATGAATTTTATTTTGACTTGGACATTATTAACACAATTAAGCATAGCAATGCATTATTGCTCTGTTTTTTTTTTAATCTTTATTCATTTTTATGTAGTGCTGAGGATTGAACCAAGTACCTCACATAGGTGAGGCAAACACTCTACCACTGAGCCACAATCCCAGCCCCAGAATCTAGCTTTCACACAAAGTTTTTAAGGGCAAAAACTTGAATTTCCATATCTCAACATCTATCATCCCTCTAGGTTGAGCTGAAATGTCACCCTCTATAAAGATGTATCAAACCATTCATTTGAAAGAATTTCTTTAAGTTGTCTTTAAATTCTGTATGCCTTTCATAGCATTTTTCACTTTTTCTTCTGTGTTGTTTGGGTATATATCAGATTTTACCCTTTAGACTGAAGCTCCTTCAAAGTGGGATCCAGGTCATCATCATCATTCATTCAGTACTCAGTTGAATAAATGTTCTGTTATTTATTATATAAACAACCTAGAGTTTATAGATAAGGGGACAGATTCCACTATGCCCAGTGGAAAAAGTTCATAAGGTAAATCAAGTTAGTTTCTTTACCTGGTATGGCCCCACAAAACTGTTCCGAGGTGACGATAACATGCTGTAAGTCTAACTAATTGGTAAAATTACCTCACAAAAAGTCCTTGTAGGGGGAGGGGATATAGCTCAGTTGGTAGAGTGTTTGCCTTGCATGCACAAGTCCCTGGGTTCAACCCCCAGCAACACAAAAAGAAAAAAAAAAAAAAAGTCCTTGTGGTATCACTGCAATTAGAACCTGTTATATCAGATGGAAAGCTAATCACTTACACCCAATTGTAGTAACAGTAGGGTTTCATTATAAATCTGTATTCCACAAATAAATGACTATTTGTAAGAGCAAAATATAAAAACACTATAGACTTTTCATTCAGTACTGACCGAATAGTATTAATTACTTAGCTATCCCAAAAGTTACCTAATCAAAAGAATAACTCAATAAAAATAGGTCCTATGGGGCTGGGGTTGTAGCTCAGTAGCAGAGCACTTGCCTAGCATGTGTGAGGCACTGGGTTCGATTCTCAGCACCATGTATCAATAAAGGTCCATTGACAACTAAAAAAAATATTTCCAAAAAAATAGGTCTTATGAGTAATAAAAGATAAATAATAGCTGGGCATGGTGACACATGCCTTTAATCCTAGCAGCTCAGAAGGCTGAGGCAGGAAAATTGCAAGTTCAAAGCCAGCCTAAGCAACTTCATAAGGCCCTAAGCAACTTAGCGAGACCCTGTCTCAAAATAAAAAAGGCTGGGGATATGGCTTAGAGATTAAGCACCCATGGGTTCAATCCCTAGTATTAAAAAAAAAAAAAAAAAAAAAAAAAGTAAGACAAAATGCTACTGGCAATGCAAGACAAGAATTTTATCTACTTACCTGTGGATAAAGAGAGAAAGTTTCCGAAAATCTAAAGGAACTTGGATCATCTTTGTGATACTCTCCAAATTTCTGACACTAAAAAAAATAAAATATAATATGTTAGTAATGAATTTCTGCTATCAGAGCCAAAACTTGTTGCCTCTATATATTCTATTTACAAGAAGTTACTACTTTTTAGGAGGTGGATACTTGATATAGGATAAAACTGGAATATTACATATACATTTAGCAAGAGACTGATTACAACAAAAAGAAAACATTTGAATTCCAGAAACAAAAATAGTATAGTAACAACTCACCCTAAAATGTTTGGATTTGTTTAAGTAAGTATCTCTGTTTATTTAATAAATAAAGAACTCCTAGACACTGGCCAAAAAAAATTCCCTAACACTTAACCAAAAAAGATATTAGCCAACTAAAGGAAAGATGCCTATCAAAATACCAGAGTAGCTATAAAAGTACATTGCTGGTACAAAATTTGATATATCAGAAATACCATAAAGAAAGAAGAGGTGAGGAAAAGAAAATCAGAAAGACGAACAGGAAATCTGATAAAGAAAAAAGTCAGAAATTAGAAAATGTAAAGAGGGACATACACTGGCAACAGAGAAGTAGGCTATGATAACATAACAAAAGGCATCTAGGGAATTAAGTAAGATTATCTGTAAGACAAACTGCCTAGCACAATGACTGGCACTTACTAAAGCACTCAATAAATCATAATTTTTCTTATTCTTGAGTAAAAAGTCTCTGCCCTGAAAAGGTTTTTTTTTTTTGGGGGGGGGGGTGTTATAATATATTCATACATGCACACAATAAAACAAGTATAATTTGATCAATTTCATTCTCCAGTACCTCCCCTTTCCCACCCATATCTCTCTCCCCCTGATCCCCTTCTTCTATTCTACTGGTCTCCCTTCTACTTTTTTTAAAATTTGTTCTAATTAGTTATACATGAGAATAGAATGTATTTTGACACATTGTACAGAAATGGAGCATAACTTCTCATTCCTCTGGCTGTACCTGGTGCAGAAAATCACGTCAACCATACATGTATATAGGGTAATAATGTCGTCTTATTCTATCATCCTTATCCCCATTGCCCCACCCTTCCCCTCTGCACAATCCAAAATTCTTTCAATCTTCCCTACCACCCCACCCCACCCCTGGGGCCCATCCATGGATCAGCATTCTCTTATCAGAGAAAACATCTGGCCTTTGGTTTTTTGGAATTGGCTTATTTCACTTATCATGATGTTCTCTAGTTCCATCCATTCACATGCAAATGCCATAAATGAAAAGTTTTTAAGACTTATGTAACTTTCTGTCTTCTGGAAATGTTTACCATAGTTGCATATGAGTTAAGGACAAAAACAACAGGTAAAATGTAATAAGCAAAAAGTAACAAAAGGTTCACTGCTAGGAGTTGTGCAGGACTTTTGCTACCTGGAATGTTCAGCTCTATCATTTATTTGTGCCCTACAAAGAAAGTAAAAGGCATATTTGGCTTAATCTAATTTTAGCTTCCAGGAAAAAATCATTTCAGAATCAGAGTTATCCAAGGATAAAAAAGTTATAGATGGAGGCTCAGTTACAGAGCACTTGCCTATTTTTCGTTCTGCTTTGTTTGGTATTAGGAATTAAACCCAGGGTCCCTTTACCACTGAGGAAACCAGTCCTTTTTTAATTTTGAGAGGGTTTCTCTAAGTTGCTGAGGGTCTTGCTAAGTTGCTGAGGCTGATCTCAAACATGTGTTCTTCCTGCCTCAGCAACCCAAGTCACTGGGATTAAAGGCATGCAACACCACACCCAGCTACTTGCCTATCATGTGAGAGGCCCTGGGTTCAATCCCAGGCAGGCAGGCAAGAAGGAAAGAAGCCATAGTAATAGAGTTAATCCTTGAAAAAAAAAAAAAAAACACTCCGGATCTAAGAATAAGAGCATTGCTATCTTTAATTTTCCCTCATAATGCTTCACTGGCAAAATAATAAATTTGTCATTGCCCAATGATAGCCACTAGCTACATGTGGCAATTTAAATTAATTAAAATCAAATAAAAATTAGAAAGTCAGTTCCTCAATTGCACTAGCCAAATTTCAAGTGTTGATTAGCTACATGTGGGTACCAGTTCTGTAATAGTGCATTTCTAACATTGTGTAAACTTCTGGATAGTGATGATAGAATATCATATATACTTGAAAAAATCTAGAATACTAAGTATATTGAATAGATTTTGTGAAAAAGTCAGTATGTCAGGCTATCAGCCACAATATTAACCATAACCTGTCAAAATGTGCCCCAAATTCTGTTAAAATAATGTATTAGGCAAACCTGATGTTATAATAATGAAGGAAACAAAGGATTACTGAGCTGGGCACAGTGGGAACATGCCTGTAATCCCAGCTACTCAGGAGGCTGAGGCAGGAGGATTACAAATTTAAAGCCAGCCTCAGCAATTTAGCAAGACCCTGTCTCAAAATTTAAAAAAAAGAAGGGCTGGGACAATAGCTTAGTGATAGAACACCTTTGAGTTCAATCCCCAGTACCAAAAAAAAAAAAAAAATCCCAGAGTTGGAAGTATCTGATACTTATGCCAAAAATTTCTGCTTTAATTGTGAACATTTCTTTCATGTTATTAAATACTCTTATTACTACTACAATTTTAATGCCTGACTAGCATTGCAATACTGACATATTCCATAACTATCTTAACCAATCAATCCCTCATTATTGGCATCTTCATTTATCCTATTGTAATTTTAGAATAAATTCTGAGATATTTCTAAGTAAAATATACTTTTTAAGTTTTTGATGTAGTCAACAACTTCCTTGACACACATGGTTATAAAGATGTTTATAAAGGCTATACAGATTCATATAGCAAAACTATAAACTATGAAGTTTTCCATTTCCCTGAATACAGGGCAACTCTAGCAATTATCCTATTTTTCTCAATCTTACAAGAATTGGTAAGAAACTAGCAATGCCAACATGTAAAAGAATAGTAAATAAAATGTTAGGACAGAATGCAATCTGGGGAAATCAAAAAATTCCATTTTAGAGGGTTGGGAGAGTAGTTCAGTGGTATAACACGTACTTAGTGTACAAAAGGCCTTGGGTTCAATATTCAGCACTCCAAAACACAGGTTTCATTATAAAACAGTATCAGCCAAAGAATTGATGACATTTCACATAATGCTAAAGAAGTTTGTGTAATAAGGCAAATAACAATTTCCCTATTCAGAATGACAAGTTTACAGGTTTTACCAATGTCATGGCAGGTTTTTAAATGATAGTAAAATTCCAGAAAATTTTGCTAATGCAAAGATAATCTTCTCTATTGCCCAAAACAAATAAAGGTCAAAATATATTTAATGATTTATCTTCCTATCTGGAATGAAAGGTCTACCTCTGAAGAACTGTGTTGGCATTTGTACTGATAGTGTCCCATCAATGGCTGACTCTGTGAGAAGTTAAATCTCTGTTTAAAAAAAAAAAAAAAAAAAGATACACTAATACTGTCATAACACTGTTTTCTACAGAGAGGTGCTTCACAGAATTTTTTTCTCCTTGGTCTTTAATTCAATCTTAGTTGTAAAAAAATCACATAATTAAAATTACTTTGTGTTCTTTTCTCTCTACATTAATATACTGACTAAAACCAAAAGTTGAGTGAGAATTTCAGTCTGAGGGATTAATTTGATATTTTGCATAAAATAATTTATTAAATTCACATGTTCTATAAATAAAGATGAAAGTGAAAAAAAAATAGCTAATGCTAGATGTGGTGGCATACATCCACAATTCTAGCTACTCAGGAGCTGAGGGAGGAGAATAAGGCCAGCCTGGGCAACCCAGCCAAACTCTGTATCAAAAATAAAAAATAAAAAAGAGCTGGGATGTAACTCAGTGGTAGAGCACTAGCCTAACATGTGTAAGGAAATTAATACTATCCCAAGTACTGCAAAAAAAAAAAGAGAGAGAGAGAGACTAACTTTACTAAACAAAGGTTAGTTCACTCAAGACTATTTTTAAAACTACATGAAATAAAGCACAACCTATTTGATAGTTTAAAAGCAAGTTAGCTGTCTCTTGTACTCAATAGCTTAACAGAGCTCTCCATAGGGTATTCAAGCTGAAGAGTGAATGCAGAAGTACTTTCAAGGAAATGACTGGCCAGAGAAGAAAAGTAGAACATTAATAAAGCCTTCTTGGGGCTGGGATTGTGGCTCAGCGGTAGAGCACTCCCCTAGCACAGGCAGGATCCAGGTTCGATCCTCAGCACCACATAAAAATAAAGACATTGTGTTGTGTCCATTTACACCTAAAAAAATAAATATGTGTGTGTGTGTGTGTGTGTATAAAACATATATATTTTATATATAAATATATATATATATATAAACAGTTAAATAAATAAATAAATAAATAAAGCCTTCTAGGTCACAATGTGAGAAATGGGTTCCTGGTATGTTTACAAAATCAAGTAAATCAACACCAATCATTTTACTAGCATATATTTGTAATCTATGTAATTTGTAATTGATACTTGCCTATATTTCTATATTTAATATGTCTAACTTATATATACTTCACTTACTTTTAAAAGATGTATTTACAATATGAAGTTCCATTCAATATAAAACAGAAATAAAACTAACACCATAGCAATGAATACACAAAAAAAGTAGTAAGAGCAGTTACAGTAATATCTAATTAAATTTCAAACTAATTTCATACCAACTAAAATCAATAGAAAAATATAGGTTACATACTTGCCGTTCTTTCATGTTAAGGAAAAAAAGGAATTCACTTTTACTGGAAGTTATTACTGAATTTTACTATCATTACTATGGTATTGTCTCAGTAATTTGAATAGGAATCCCTCATATAGTATTTCAGGGTTACTGTTAAGTACTTTTAAGGAGATACAGCAAACAAATTTCAAATGAAAACATACGTTTATTAGAAAAGCACAATGTTTATTTACCAGTCGAATGAGCTGTCTGTCCAGCCATCTGAGCACATCTGGTCCTTCCTCTGTTTCTGCTCTATATATTGCTAGCCGGGCCATAAGAATGGCAGCTGCCTCCTGGTCAAAAGATGCAGCGATGTTTTGGATTTGAGTTTGAGCATCTGCCCAGCTACAGAAATAAGAAAGTACAGAAATGTTGCTGAATTATATTCACATTATCATAGTTGGCCACCACACAGATTTAAATTTGAAAAATGAAGAAAACTACTTTAATATTTCAAATTCCAACACTATATAGACAAATTAGCTTTGGGGAGGGGGGCAGAAGCTTTTTTTGGTTGTTTGTTTTGCTTCAGTGATACAGGGGATTGAATGCAGGACTTCATACAAGCTAGGCAAGCACACAACCACTGAACTACATCCCCAGACCTACCACATTTTTTAAAAAGAAATCACTAATACTTGTTTCACTACAGCATTGTTTTCACAAAAATATAATCAAACCTAAAAAAATTCTCTAAAGTAAACTGTAAAGGCATATATGCACAATCCTGAAAACAATAATATTTTTACAAGTAAACATAATAGTATGCAAATGTGTATATATATATATATATATATATATATATATACACACACACACATAGATACATGAATCTATCAGACGTTAGGATTTTATTTCTTCAATTTTATAAAAGCAGAAAAGGGGCTTTGGAAATAGCTCAGTGGTAAAGCATTTTCACAGCATGTGTGAGGCCCCAGTTCACTCCCTAATTCAGTGGTAAAGCATTTTCACAGCATGTGTGAGGCCCCAGTACACTTCCCCAGTTCACTCCTTAGAGCAAAGGGGGAAATAAGCAGAAAAATGGAAATATAAAAATAAAGATTTTCTCTAAGCCTAAACTGGAAAATAAAACAATAGAATTTTTTCTCATTAGTCTTTAATCATTAGTGATAAAAAAAATCATATAATTAAAATTACTTTATATTCTTTTCTCTCCAATTTAGTATACTGACTAAAATAAAAAGTTACATGAGAATTTCAACCTGAGGGATTAATTTGATATTATGCATAAAATAGCATAATTTATTAAATTCACATGTTCTATAAATGCAATTCAGTAAAACTATTGCTGGGCTATCTTTGTTTATAATTGTTTATTTTATATTTCAAAGGTGCAATTTTTGGTTTTTTTTCTTAGAGAGAGAGAATTTTTTAATATTTATTTTTCAGTTTTGGGTGGATACAACATCTTTATTTTATTTTTATGTGGTGCTGAGGATTGAACCCAGTGCCCCGCGCATGCCAGGAGAGCGCATTACCGCTTGAGCCACATCCCCAGCCCAAAGGTGCAGTTTTATATTACTTCAGATGATCCTAGTTCCAAAGTACCTCACTTTGAGCAAGACTGGCAATATTTATGAACTTTCTGAAAATAAATGTTGAACCAATTTTACACACAAGACCAATCCCAAGGGAATTTGGGTAGTAAAATCTTTAAAGTTCTTCTTCCTTCTTCTTCTATTGTTATAGTTTTCTGAGAATAAATTAAAAAGGGCACTGAAAATTTTGAAAATTATTTTTAATGAAATTTATGTACAGTGACTATATGAATAGTTTAGCTTAAGTACTAATTTTTAATATTTGTTTTCAAATAATCAAAGAATTAAAAACAAAATTGTTTAAATCAAGACTTTCCCAACTGATAACCATAAAGGTGACATTTTTTTCTTGTAAAAATATAATGGTTCAACAACAGAAATATATTAGCAAGTAAACACAATGAAAACATGCTAATTATAACATGTTAATTATTTCACCCAGAAAGCCCAACATTTCTGACACTGTAAAAATCTCTCTTCTGTGTTGCCAATATCCCTTCACAATGATTCTTACTAGTTTCAAGCCAAACTTTGCAGATCCAAGTTATTTTCTATATGAAAAAATAGGGTAACTATGATTATGTTCTCTGGAGGCAGAGTTTTTACTTCCTCATTACTTATTTACTTAACATAAACACTTGTCTAGGCCCCTAAAGTCATGTTTCTAGTAAATGAAGAAAAGACTCCACCCCTGAAACCTTATCACTGCCTTTGATGTACCACCTTAAATAAACCACAGGAGACTTTTTCTAATTGTCTAGCTCCAGGTCCCCTGTGTACTTAATCTACAGGGCTCCACCTTTTTGAAACTGTCTTTCCAACTTTGTCTTTTTGTTTTGACTAATTATTCTACACTAATTTCTTAGGTAGCTTACACCCTCCTTAGCAGGAAGAAGAACCCCCTTGAGCTTAAGTTGGCACTGGCCGCCTCCCCATGTTATGCCTAACTATTCCCCTCTGAAGATTCTGCCTGCATCAATACAATCAGACAAGATCATGTTAAACAAACACTATCCTATAATCTAAACTACTAGAAACTTTACCTTGTGTGGTCTTAATAGGTGCTAGTCAAAGTGTGGTATATGAACCAGGTCTCATTTCCCATGAGATAAGAATACAAACTAAAAATTTCAGAAAATTTTGAGCAACTCAACAAAATAATTTTATGTCTAATGAATCTACTAATAAAAAATAGGAACTGTGTTTTGAATGGCTTTTTAAAATCTACTTTTCCTAGTAATTCAATTTTATTATATTTAATAAAAGCATTCATTCCCAAAGGATTTGAAGACAAAAAACACAATTGGCCTTTTAGCATAGATTATTTAAAGACGAGCCCATATGATGGTGAGCCTCCACCATCATATAAAGACCAAGTATATTCAAGTCTCTTGCATTCACACTCTGCTCCAACAGTACCACAAAACAGAAGCTGAACAAAGATCTTAAAAATGAATTAAATAACTAATAACACTTGAAAAGAAACACAGTTAAGAATTTTATCATCCACTGAAAAATAATGCTACTAATCACTATGTTATATATAAGGGGTATATATATATATATATATATATATATATATATATATACTGATTTATATATGTATATACGTACACAGAAAGATATAGATTTTATATAAAGATATAGATATTACTGGCTATTAAAGGAAAATGTTTGATTTTTCCCTCTCCTCTTTCATTGTTATGAGGTAAATAAAAATATTTTGAAGAGTGGGTCTCAGGAATACTTTTTAAAAATTGCTTACAGTTCTTATCAATCAATAGTCTAACAAACAAAGTGGGTTTGAAAAAAATAAAATGCTGTTAATTGTAAACGTTCACTTTCTACTTGTGTCTCCCAAAATGGGAATCCAATTTGGAATTATGACCTATAATAGTTTTGATATGTAAATTAAATCTCTAATAAATAAAATTTACAGGCTAGGAATATAGCTCAGTAGTATAGTAGAGCACTTGCTTAGCACACCCAAGGCCCTAGGTTTGATCCTAGCACCACAAAAAAAAAAAAAAAAAAAAATGTATATAACTTACTTCCTAGCAATGGTGGTCACCCGGATGCGCCTCTGCCCACTTGAATGCTGATACTGGGTCACAAACTGGATTGCACCACGTCCTCCTTGAGGAATTGGAGCATTATGCTATGTAAAAACAAATGAGTAAAAACTAAACAAAATTTACTATGTTATTATCATAGACTACATATTCTCTAGTAGTAATAAAATTCAAATAAAATTCATTCAAAAATTAAAAAGTCTCCCATCAAGAAAAGCCAGGACCAGACAGCTTCACTGCTCAATTCTAGCAAACATCTAAAGAAGAACTACTAGTATTAACCAATTATTCTCAAAATATTCCAAAAAACTGAAGAGGAAAGAACTCTTCCAAACTGAGACCAACATTGCCCTGATAACAAAACCAAACAAGGTTGCAACAAAAATAGATAACTACAGGTCAATGTCCATAATGAATATTGATGCAAAAATTCTAAACAAAATAACAGCAAACCAAATTCAAGAACAAAGTAAAGCCAAGCATGATGGCACACACTTACAATCCCAGCAGCTAAGGAGGCTAAGGCAGCAAGATCACAAGTTCAAAGCCAACCTTAGCAACTTAGCGAGGCCCTAAACAACTGGACAAAACTCTGTCTCTAAATAAAGTATTAAAAAAGGGATGGGAATGTGGCTCAGTGGTTGACTGCCCTTACATTCAAACCCCAGTACCAAAAAGAAAAAAAAGCAAATTAAAAAGATTATTCACCATGATCAAGTAGAATTCTTCTCAGGAATGCATGAACTGGTTCAACATAAACAAATAAATAAATGTAATCAATAGAATGAAGGATTAAATGGCTGGGAATGTGGCTCAGGCGGTAGCGCACTCGCCTGGCATGCGTGCGGCCGGGGTTCAATCCTCAGCACCACATACCAACAAAGATGTTGTGTCCGCCGAGAACTAAAAAATAAAATATTAAAAATTCTCTCTCTCTCTCTCTCTCCCCTCTCTCACTCTCTCTTTAAAAAAAAAAAGAATGAAGGATTAAAAACTATATGATCATCTTAATAGATGAAGAAAAGGCAATTTGATAAAACTTAAAATCCCTTTATAGGGCTGGGGACACAGCTCAGTTGGTAGAGTACTTGCCTCACATGCACAGGCACTGGGTTCAATCCCCAGCACCACAAGTAAATAAATAAAAGAAAACAAATAACCCAATCAACAAATGGGCCAAGGACCTGAACAGACACTTCTCAGAGGAGGATATACAATCAATCAACAAGTACATGAAAAAATGCTCACCATCTCTAGCAGTCAGAGAAATGCAAATCAAAACCACCCTAAGATACCATCTCACTCCAGTAAGATTGGCAGCCATTATGAAGTCAAACAACAACAAGTGCTGGCGAGGATGTGGGGAAAAGGGTACACTTGTTCATTGTTGGTGGGACTGCAAATTGGTGCAGCCAATTTGGAAAGCAGTATGGAGATTCCTTGGAAAGCTGGGAATGGAACCACCATTTGACCCAGCTATTCCCCTTCTCGGACTATTCCCTAAAGACCTTAAAAGAGCGTACTATAGGGATACTGCTACATCGATGTTCATAGCACACAATTCACAATAACTAGACTGTGGAACCAACCTAGATGCCCTTCAATAGATGAATGGATAAAAAAAAATGTGGCATTTATACACAATGGAGTATTACTCAGCACTAAAAAATGACAAAATCATGGCATTTGCAGGGAAATGGATGGCACTAGAGCAGATTATGCTAAGTGAAGCTAGCCAATCCCTAAAACACAAATGCCAAATGTCTTCTTTGATATAAGGAGAGCAACGAAGAACAGAGCAGGGAGGAAGAGCATGAGAAGAAGATTAACATTAAACAGGGACAAGAGGTGGGAGGGAAAGGGAGAGAGAAGGGAAATTGCATGGAAATGGAAGGAGACCCTCATCGTTATACAAAATTACATATAAGAGGAAGTGAGGGGAAAGGGAAAAAAAACAAGGGGGAGAAATGAATTAAAGTAGATGGGGTAGAGAGAGAAGATGAGAGGGGAGGGGAGGGGAGGGGGGGATAGTAGAGGATAGGAAAGGCAGCAGAATACAACAGACACTAGTAAGGCAGTATGTAAAAACGTGGATGTGTAACTGATGTGATTCTGCAATCTGTACACAGGGTAAAAATGGGAGTTCATAACCCACTTGAATCAAATGTATGAAATACGATATGTCAAGAGCTATGTAATGTTTTGAACAACTAATAATATAAAAAAAATAAAATAAAGGTATTTTGTCTATGTACAACCAAAAAAAATTTTAATCCCTTTATAGTAAAAACACTAAACAAGTTAGATATAGAAGGAACATACTTCAACATAAAGGGGGAAAGGTAAAAGTTTTCTAAGATCTATAATGAGATAAGGATGCCCACTTTCACATTTTTATTCAACACAATATTAGAAGTACTACCTAGAAACAATTAGGCAAGAGAAGGAAATCAAGGGCATTCAAATTGGAAATGAGGAATCAAAGTGTCACTGTTAACAAATACCACAATCTTTCTCAAGTGCAGAAAATCCTAATTACTCCACTAAAAAACGATTAGAAATAATAAACAAATTCAGCAAAGTTGCAGGATACAAAATTAAAATGCAAAATTCAGTAGCACTGCTATACATCAATGGCACATTATAGAAATCAAGGGCTAGGGATGTAGCTCATGGTAGAGTACTTTTCTAGCATGCACAAGGCCCTGGTTTCAATCCCCAGCAGCATAAAAAAAATAAATAAAAAGAAGTAGAAAGCAATTCCATTTACAATAACTGCTACAAAGAAAATAAAATACTTATGAATTCATTTTATCAAAGAGGTGAAAGATTTTTACAATGAAAACTATAAAATGTTGATGAAAGAAATTAAACAAGCTAAAACAAATGGAAAGACAACCGTGTTCCTGGACTAGAAGAACTAATATAATCAAAATGTCTATGCTACCCAAGGCTATCTACAGATCCATTTCAATTCCTCAAAATACTGATATCCTTCACAGAACTAGAAAAAAAAAATCCTAAAATTCATATGAAATATTAATGACCTAAATTAAATATACTTTTAAATATTCAAATACAGAAAGTCATACCTGATTAACAACCTCAAAATATATAGCTAAGGTTGTAGTGGGACTGAGTCCACATATCTTCCATTGACAAGTGCCACCCGTTCCTATCTCCTGTAAAAACAAAATATAGTATGCTTGAAAGCCAGAGAACATAATTTATTAATATAAAGTAAGGACAAAAAAATCTCCAGTAAGAAAAAATATTCCAATTTTCAAACCAACTCACTGCATGTTAAAAACTTAAGAGTTGCTGGGCCTGTAATCCTAGTGACTCAGGAGGCTAAAACAGGACGTTCACAAATTCAAGGCCAGCAACTTGAATTTAGCAAGATCCTATATCAAAATTTAAAAAAAAAGCTCAAGAATTTTTTAAGACCATACCATGAGTGGGTGCACACACACCTGTAATCCCAGCAGTCTGGGAGGCTGAGGCAGGAGGATTACAAGTTCAAAACCAGCCTCATAAAAGAGAGGCACTAAGCAATTCAGTGAGATCCTGTCTCTAAATAAAATACAAAAAAAAGCTGGAGATATGGCTCAGTGGTTAATTGCCCCTGAGTTCAATTCCCAGTACGGAAAAAAAAAAAAAAAGTTTTAACTTAAGAATGGATGGGAATGGGTATGTGAAAAGAGCACAGAACATAAACAGAAGCATATCAGAAGAAAATAAACCACATAAAACAGAGCATACAATAATTTAAAAAGGAATGCCACACCAAATCTTTCTTGATGCTGCCCAAGAATCAACTGTATTTCTTTTTAAGAATAAAAGTGACTGGGCTCAGGCAGAGGTTGTGGCTCAGTGGTAGAGCACTTGCCTAGCATGCATGAGGCACTGGGTTCACTCCTGGGCACAACATAAAAATAAATAAAATAAAGGTGATGTGTCCATCTACAACTAAAAAAATTTTTTAAAGTGTTGGTTGTAGCTCAGTAGTAGAGAGCTAGCCTAGCATGTGTGAAGCACTGGTTTCAATTCTCAGCACCGCATATAAATAAAGTACAATAAAGGTCCATCGACAACTAAAAAAAAAATTTTTAGAAGAAAAAAAGAATAAAAGTGACTTACATTTTCAGATACACAGGGTCCTTTGGAATTGAGAGACACACAGGGTCCAATTGCTCCTGAAATCTTTATTTCCCTTGAAGTCTGCAAAACAAGAATACAGTCTGGTTTCCTCAAAGATAAGCTTATATGTTAATTTCAAAGTATATAAGAATGTTAAGATATTCTTCCATATTTAAAACTAAAAACCCAACAAAAATACACTAACATTAAAAATAATTCAGCACTGAGCACTTTAATGCTGATAACTCCCATATTTAAAATACAGCTCAAACTTAATTTTATTTCTCTTTTCTATCAACCTATAGGAGGTCTCCCTTTGGAAATATCACCCTGAATTGAAACTTACACCATGCCCAAAATTAATACGCATTAATCCAAAACCATAGTTTTCCTCCCAAATCTTGTTCAGCCAGGCGTGGGGATACACGCCTATAATCTCAGTGGCTAGGGATGCTGAGACAGGAGGATCCCAAGTTCAAAGCCAGCCTCAGCAACTTAGTGAGGCACTAAGCAACTCAATGAGACCCTATCTCTAAATAAAATACAAAATAGCCTGGGGGTTGGGATGTGTTTCAGTGGTTGACTGCCTCTGAGTTCAATTCCCAGTACTAAAAAAAAAAAAAAAAATCTGTCCAGATGGACTCTCTCTAATCTCTACTGTCACCAAATTAACCTATCACATTATCTTCTATCTAAAAAAAATAGAAAGCCTATTTATTTTCTTACTTGAGCTTCTTTTTCATGACTTATCCTAAATAGACAAATTTTACCTAACACAGTTATTCACCATACTACAATGACTTTTGCAGACAAAAGCCTCTCCAAACTACAACCAACCCACATAATTAAAACTATTTCTCCTATATTCCAATACAAATCATACACTCTCACTGGACATTTTTCTCAAATATTTCATATTGATTCTCACCTCTCTGCCTCTCTCCTCACTGGGCTCCTGAGTAAAATGCATTCTCCTCCCATCTTTCAAAAACTATGACACTCCCCTAGGATACATTGTGCCCTACATGCATTCATTTTTCTTCCCTAAACTCTATATCTGCTATTCAATTCTATCACATGAGTTAGTCTTGTCTTTCTATCCTTATGACAAGACTACACCTTAGATATTCTTGACATCTCACTTTTTTTTTTTTCCAGAGTCAAAGAACAAACTTGTCTTGTGCATACTAGGCAAGGGCTCTGCCACTGAGCTAAATCCCCAAACCATCTCTCAACATCTCTATAATTTTCTAGCATTATGCTGGATATACAGCAAGAACTCAATATAATAACAAGATTAATCTTTAATTAATATTAAAAATCATGCTTATAATATACATGTAACTAACAAACCCTTTAGGTTTTTTAAATGCAAATTTTAAATGAATAATAGAATTTTATAACAACTAACCACAAAATTATTCTATGTCAAATCTTAAATAACACAAAATAGTTTATCTTAAGTTAGATAATTGCTCCATTAAAAATTCTGGCACTAAAATAAATAAATTTAGCACTAAAAAGATAAAGCATACTTTAAAAATTAAAACAAATATAGAAACAATAGAAAGGTAAAAGAAATTTACTCACATAATTCTACTTTCTAATAATTGTTCAAAAATGCTCAGTCTCTTCAAGTGAACAAAATCTCTAATTCGAGATTTCGATAGAAGAGCTGGGGATGTAGTTCAGTGGCAGAGCATTTGACTAGCATATATAAGGCCCTGGGTTCTATCCCCAGCACCACAAAAACAAAATGAAAACAAAAAAAAAAAAAATTCAATATAAAATAACCACTATTTCACTATTTTTAAAGCATACATTGAATTTTATTAATGATATTTTAAAATTATGATCAAGCCTACAATTTCTCTCTTGATAAACATATCATACACGGGAAGTTTTGGTTCTTACCTTTATTTCTAATGTACCACCAAAGCCCATTTTAAACTGTCCATGCATATCTTTGGTAAAGACTCTTTGAAAAGTTTGTTTGAATAAAGAAGTATTGAAAGAATCACCCATGACCATGTATCCACTGCATGGAAAAAACATGAGATACATTAAAATGGGTTCATGTGTTACCAGAAAATGAACACCTCTCAAGACTACCAATAAATTTTAAAGATATCTCCCAAAATGTGCTGTGTTTAAGACTGAAATATATATGAAAATATCCTCACTCTACAAATAATCTTAATTCTGAGTGTATCTGCATGCCCCCCAACACTTACAATCTGTCCTCAGCAATTTTTAAAAAATTTTGCCTTAAATAGCAACACATTCAAACATTAAAAATTCAAAAGGCACACAATGGAGTACTATGCAGCAATAAAAAATGACAAAATCATAGAATTTGCAGGGAAATGGATGGCACTAGAGCAGATTATGCTTAGTGAAGCTAGTCAATCCCTAAAAAACAAATACCAAATGTCTTCTTTGATATAATGAGAGCAACTATGAACAGAGCAGGGAGGAAGAGCAGGAAGAAAAGATTAACATTAAACAGAGACATGAGATGGGAGGGAAAGGGAGAGAAAAGGGAAATTGCATGGAAATGAAGGGAGACCCTCATTGCTATACAAAATTACATATAAGAGGTTGTGAGGGGAATGGGAAAATAAACAAGGAGAGAAATGAATTACAGTAGATGGGGTAGAGAGAGAAGATGGGAGGGGAGGGGAGGGGGGATAGTAGGGGATAGGAAAGGTAGCAGAATACAACAATTACTAATTGGGCATTATGTAAAATTGTGGATGTGTAACCGACGTGATTCTGCAATCTGCATTTGGGATAAAATTGGGAGTTCATAACCCACTTCAATCTAATGTATGAAATATGATATGTCAAGAGCTTTGTAATGTTGTGAACAACCAATTAAAAAAAATGTAAAAAAAAAAAAAAAAAGAGAGAGAAATTAAAATTAAACATCCTAAAATTGGGAAATGGCTAAGTAAATTATGATATGAAATGTAGTAGTATATCATAGTTATTAAAATTAATGTTTTTGAATAAATCCACTATCATAGAAATATAATAATCATAATACATGTTTAATAAAAGATACCAACACAAAGTTGTACCCAAAAAAAAAAAAAAAAAAATTCAAAAGGCACAACATGCTATTAAGTGGAGCTGGGGATGTAGCTCAGTTAGTAGAGTGCTTGGTGCTTGTCTCGAATGCCCAAGGCCCGCCCTGGGTTCAATCCCCAGCAACACACACACACACATACACACACACACACACACACACACACACACACACACAAATGCTATACAGTGACAAATGTGTTTCTACTGGCCCTGCCTCTCAGTTCTGCATATTGGTGAAGAAACCTGACATTTTATAGCATAATTTTCATTCTTTTGTTTGTTTGTTTATTTGTTTGTTTGTTTGGCAGAACTGGGAATAGAACCCAGCAGCGCTCAACCACTGAGTTATATGCCCAGCCCTTTCTTTGTTTAAGACAGGGTCTTGCTAAATTGCCCAGGCTGGTCTTGAACTTGTGATCCTCCTGCCTCAGTCTCCCAAATTGCTGGGATTACACACAAGTACCACCACGCCCAAGGCATTCTCATTCTTAAAAATAGAGGGAAGTATTAATGGAACATTTTCACTTTATACACTTAGGCATTGTTTAAATTTCTCACTTTGGTAGCACATAGAGTACAGAATATAAGTTGGAAAATTATACTTAAGAGCCCCACACAGAAGATAAGTTCCATGACAACAGACATTTTATGTTTCGTTCATTGCTGTATTTCTAGTTCCTTGAACAGTTTGCCAGGATAGAGGTCAGTGAAACACTTGCCTAGCATACACAAAGCCCCAGGTTCAATCCCTAGCACTGCAATGAAAACAAAAAAAAACTGTTTGCTACAAAGTTGGTGCTCATTAATATTTATTAGATGAACTAATTAAATAACCTGAAAAATAAATTGATATACCTGAGTTTCTTAAAACTTAATAAAATTATTTCAAAAGTAATAACCTCTAATGGAAGAAAAGGAAACATGTCCCAATTTATCCTATGAAGCTAACACAAAACAAAAGACATCATAAGAAATCTATAGCTTAATATGCCCTATGAAGATAGATACAAGAATCCTCAAGAAAATACTAGAAATTGAATCTGACTATAAAAAGGGTTATGTGACAATGACCACATGAGGTTCAACCCAGGAATGTAAGGTAGACTTAACAAACAAACATCAGGGGATGAAGTTATAGCTCAGTAGTAAAGTGCTTGCCTACTATGCATAAGGCCCTGGATTTGATGATGTTAGTAGGGTAGAGGAGGAGGGAGACAGGTGGGAGAAATTTAATCTTTTCATACTATGATTTTCATCTAGTATGAAAATATATCTTCATCATATTATGAAAAGATTAAATGATTTCCCTCTAAGATTAAAAACAACACAAGAAGTCCACTATCACTTTTTTTATTCAACATTGTGTTGTACATTCTATCCAGAGTGATTAGATAGGCATCTAGATAGAAAGGAAGAAGTGACATGGTCTTACATATAGGAATATCTAAGAAATCCACAAAAAAAAAAAAAATTAAAACTAATACAAAGGTTCAGCAAGGCTGTCATATACAAGATTGTGGGGGACTGGCTTGATTCTCAGCACCACATATAAATGAATAAAATAAAGGTTCATTTACAACTAAAAAATATTTTTAAAAAAAACTGATTATGAGCTGGGATTATGGCTCAGTGGTAGAGTGCTTGCCTAGCAGGTGTCAGGCACTGGATTCAATCCTCAGCACCACCATAAATAAAGGTACTGTGTCTATCTACATCTAAAAATTTATTTAAAAAGAAAAACTGATTGTGTTCCTAACACTAACAATAAACAACATGAGAACAGAATTAAGGAATTGATTCCATTTATAATAACATTAAAAATAAAATATTTAAGAATATAAATTTAACAAAAATATAAAACTGGTTCACTGAAACCTACAGAACACTTCAAAGAAATTTTAAAAGATCTTAATAAACAAAGACATTCTATGTTCACAGGTAAAACAATATTTAAGCTAACAGTACTCTCAAAGAAATTAAAGGGACACAAATAGGAAAAGAAGTTATATTATCTGTTTGCTGATGACAAAATCCTATATCTATAAGACCCAAAAAACTGTACCAGAAGACTTCTAGAGCTGATAAATGAATTCAGCAAAGAAGCAAGATCAATATTCATAAATCAATAGCTTTCCTGTACTCCAACAGTGATTCTGTTGAAAAAGAAATCAGGAAAATCATCCCATTCACAATAACTTCAAAAAAAAAAAAGAAAGAAAGAAAAACAACTTGGGAATTAATCTAACCAAGGAAATAAAGATCTCTGCAATTAAAATTATAGAACACTACGGGCTGGGGATGTGGCTCAAGCGGTAGCGTGCTCACCTGACATGCACGGGGCGCTGGGTTCAATCCTCAACACCACATAAAAATAAAATAAAGATATAAAAAAAATTACAGAACACTGAAGAAAAAAAATTGAAGAACACTTTAGAAGATGAAAAGATCTCTCATGTTCTTGGACAGGCAGAATTAATACTTTCAAAATTGGCATACTACCAAAAGCAATATACAGATTCAATGCAGCCCCATCAAAATACCAATGACATTCTTCACAGAACTAGGAAAAGAAAAACAACAGTCCTTAAATTCATTTGGATAAATTAAAGACCCAGAATATCCAAAGCAATCCTGAGCAAGAAGAGTGATACAAGAGGGATCACAATACCAGATTTCAAATTATACTACAGAGCTATAGGAACAAAAACAGCAAGGTATTGGCATTCACACAAGCATGAAGACCAGTGGAATAGAATAGAAGACACAGAGACAAACCCACATACTTACAGCCACCTAGTACTTGACAAAGGTGCCAAAAATACATGTTGGTGAAAAGACAGTCTTTTTAAGAAATGGTGCTGGGAAAACTGGATATGTATATGTAGAAGAATGAAACTAGATCCCCCTCTCTCACCCTGTACAATATCAAATTAAAGTGGATCAAAGGTTTAGGAATTAGACTAGAAATCCTGCAACTGCTAGAAGGGTCAGCACTCCATCATACAGCTGCAGGCACCAAAACTTCCTTAACAAGACTCCTAAAGCTCAAGAAATAAAACCAAGAATCAATAAGTGGAATGGCACCAAATTAAAAGCTTCTGCACAGCAAAGTAAACAATTAAGAGTTTGAAGACAAAGCCTGCAGAATAGAAGAAAATCTTTGCCAGCTATTCCTCTGACAAGGGGTTAAGATCCAGAATGTATCAAGAATTCAAAAAGCTAACAAAATCAACTTCACTCCTACATATGTATCTAAGAGAAACTTCAAAGCACAATATTTACCCAATGTTCACACAATGTTCAAATTAGCATGATCCATAATAATCAAAAAATGGCAATGAAATGTTCAATGTAGATTGATAAAATGTGGTATATCCATACAATGGAATATTGTTAAATGAAGTTGAACCTCCTTCTTCCCTTTTTATTATACAATAATAAAGAAATAAAGCTGGGTGTGGTGGTACATGCTAATAAGGAGGCTGAAGAATAAGCATCTCAAATTTGAAGATAGCCTAGACAACTTAACAAGACCTTGTTTCAAAATCAAAATAAAATTTAAAAAAAGGATTAGAGATGTAGCTCTGTAGTAGAGTTCTTGCCAAGCATGTGTGAGGTCGTTGGTTCAATCCCCAGTACTGCCAAAAAAATACTGTTACATCATAAATATGAAACTTGAAACATTATGCTAAATGAAGACGACATATTATATTATTCCATTTATATAAATTATTCAGAATATGCAATTCATGGCTGCCTAAGGCTCAGAAAGTAGCTGAGAATGAGAAGGAAGAAGAAACGGAGGACCTCTAATGGGTATTGTCTCTAGAGTAATGCAAATTAATTAAATTATGGCAATGGCTGTGCAATGTGTAAACATAAAAAACCACCACACTGTACATTTTAAATAGTTTTATGGTAATGTGAATTATGTATGAAAACATTGCTAAAATAGCAAAATAATGATTTCAAGATATCAAAATGAGATTCTTAAACAGAACTGGCAACTTTATAACACTATATTTTTTTAAATTTTTTTCCTGATTCATGAAAATGTAATATAAGTGAACATTTTTATAATTTCCCAGATAATGCAAGGATTTAAAAGTATCTTAATTCCTTTACCACCTCTTTTAATGTTATTATTGTTGTATATTTTAATTATATATAATTCAACATAATTGTATGTTTATATTTATTATTTTACATATTATTTAATTATATATAATATTAAATACATGTTTATAATTTTAGAAGACATTATTACATATGTTTTCAATGGTGAAAATTCATTTGAATTGCCATACTTGTTTACAGTTTTTTTTTTGTTTGTTTGTTTGTTTACAGTTTTTTATAACAAATTTATGTTAGACCCTCTCCTCGGACTATACCCAAAGGACTTAAAAACAGCATACTCCAGGGACACAGCCACATCAATGTTTATAGCAGCACAATTCACAATAGGTAAACTGTGGAACCAACATAGATATCCTTCAGTGGATGAATGGATAAAAAAAAAATGTGGCATATATATACAATGGAATTTTACTCAGCATTAAAAGAGAATAAAATTATGGCATTTGCAGGCAAGTGGATGGTGTTGGAGAAGATAATGCTAAGTGAAGTTAGCCAATCCCAAAAAATCAAATACCTAATGTTTTCTCTGATATAAGGAGGCTGACTCATAGTGAGGTAGGAAGGGGGAGCATGGGAGGATTAGATGAATTCTAGATAGGGAAGGGGGGAGGGAGAGGAAGATTAGCAAGGGCTGTGGTATGTGACGGACATCATTAGAATCGAATTGGGTGTCAACATACTTTACATATAAACAGAGTTATGAAAAATTGTGGTATACTTGTGTAATAAGAATTGTAATGCAAAAAAAAAAATAACCAAAGTACATGTATAAAGGCATGAATTGGCGTGAACACACTCTATATACAAAGATAAAAAATTGTACTCTATATGTATAATAAGAATTGTAATGTACTCCACTGTCATGTATTTAAAAAAGTAAAATCAATAAAACTAAAAAAAATTTATGTTAGAATAGTTTTATATTTACAGAGAAGTTGCAAAGAGAGTTCTGTATATCTTGTACCCAACTTCCTCTGTTGTTAACAATCCACATTATTGTGGCACACTGTGACAGTGAGGAACCAACACAGATTCATAGCTTCAGGCTCACCTTGTATTTTCCCTGTCCAAACCCTAGAATCAGCCAATTCTATTAGAACCCTTGATTACTTTTAGTAGACACCAAGATCTGGGTACTGGGTGTCCTCACTGCTACTGGACCATGATTGCTCATAGGCCCTTTCAATAGTAGAGTTCAATAGACAGAACTATTGTATATAACAACATTATATTTTAGACAAAAATGTAAAGTGTGTTTACATAAGAAACATCGAAACTGTTAATAAGATATTGCCCTGAAGTGATAAGACAATGATTCTTTTATTTTCCTAAATAGTCATTATTTGGTTTGTATTTGTAAACTGTCATCATGAATTTAGAATTGCAAAAAATATACAAATTTAAATTCATACCCGGTAAGGTTGGGACAGCATTTCATCTCCAGGAGACCTGTCTGATCTAATGCACACGCGTAGATGTCAATAACATGACCAGTTGTAGCAGCTCGATTAGCCAATGCTTCAAAATGCTATAAAAGATTTTTGAATGAAATCTAACATACAAAATTAATCATTCTACAAATATTTTTCTATTATCAAATCAAAATGATTTTAAGATTAAAAGAATTCATAATTTAAGTATGATTTATTCTTACTTTTCTAGAATATCTCACAAAAATGATACAATAACTTCTGGAAGTCTGACATTTTCATATTATTTTATTTAAAAGCCACTAGTTCTAAATAAATCCCTAAATGAAGCAAAATTTAAAGAAAGGTATACCAAACATCTTGCTATTCATCTGTCAAAAGAGTAGGACAAGGGCTGGGGACATAGCTCAGTTAGTAGATGTGTTTGCCTTGCATACATAAGGAACCGGGTTCAATCCCTGACACCACAAAAAAAAAGAGTAGAATAAGACAGATTCTTTAATTCTTTTTCCTGGTTAAGTTCACATGCAAGTAACAAAAACAGACAATTCCAAAAGCAAAAAGATAAAGAAAACATTTTTTGTAGCTCTAACCAAGAAAACTTGGAAGCTCAAAAGGGAAATTAGGCTGGGTACAGTTGTCATACAGCTGTAATCCCGGCTACTCAAGAGGCCAAGGCAGGAGGATCATAGGTTTAACAGCAGCCTGGACAACTTCACAAGACCCTGTCTCAAAAAATAAAGTAAAAAGGCCTGGGGATGTAGCTCAGTGGTAAAGTGCCCCTGGATTCAAACCCCAGTACAGAAACATTTAAAAAAAAAAAAAAGAAAGAAAGAAAGAAAGAAAGAAAATTAGTTGTCAGGAAAAAAAAATCTATTAACAATGACAAAAATAATGTCATTAGTTACTTTTATAAATTTGGCCAAGGGCTGGGGTTGTGGCTCAGTGGTAGAGCATTTGCCTAGCACATGTGAGGCACTGGGTTCAATCCTAGCACCATATAATAAACAAATAAAGGTATTGTGCCCATATACAACTAGAAATTTAAAAAAAAAAAAATTGGTGGGCGTGGTGGCACACGCCTGTAATCCCAGCAGCTCAAGAAGCCAAGGCAGGAGGATCAGGAATTCAAAGCCAGCTTCAGCAAAAGTGAGGCACTAAGCAACTCAATGAGACAGACATCTGTCTCTAAATTAAAAATACAAAATAGGACTGGGGATATGGCTCAGTGGTCGAGAGCCCCTGTGTTCCATCCCTGTACCCCCCCTAAAAAAAAATTAACAGTGACTACCCAAAAAATATGAGATAATACAACACAACTAAGCTAAAACTGAACTCTAGAGAATTGAAAAGAAAAAAGGGACATTAACAGGCAATATAACAGAGTCCAGACCCTGTCTCAAAAAACTAAAGTAAAAGGCCTGGGGATTTGCACAAAATCAAAAAACAAAATGAAGTCAGATAAACAAAAAGTAACTCACAAGAAAATACGAAACATTCAAACTACAAACAATGTACTTATCAAGAGGAAACATTTCGGTCAGTCCTGGTGGCACATGCCTATAATCCCAGACTTAGAAGTCTGAGGCAGAAGGAGTCCAAGTTTGAGGTCAGCCTCAGAAACTTTTCAAGGCCCAAACAACTGAGCAAGACCCTGTCTCAAAATTTAAAAAATCATTTTTTTTAATTTTGAGACAGTCTCACTAATTTGCCCAAGGTGGCCAAAAACTTGTGATCCTCCCGTCTCAACCTCCAGATTTACTAGGATTACAGGTGTACACCACCATGCCTGGCTACAATTAAATTTTAAATATTTGAAACCAGAAAAACTGTTACAACTTTCAAGGCGAAAAAAAAAAAAAAAAGACTATTTCCTCAGTTCTGAATAGCAGTTATAATATCAGACTTCATGACACCAGATTTCTACAGAAATCATCAAAACAATACATCAAAACAACTTAGTACCTTCTAGTAAGGTAATAAAACTTAAAAACAAAAATTACCTTGGTTCCCTTTTTAACATATTTGGCATTGTCTTTTTCAATGTCATGCCATGATCTTATAGGTGTCTTCAATTCATCTCCAACCACCATTCCAGGTCCCTGAGTAGCAGGACCACCAATGAACATCATGATACGAGCACCAGTGTTGGGGAAAGTACACTATTGGAAAAGAGAAACTTATCAAAAGAATTTAAAGGAAAATGAGAAAGATATAGATATATAAATTCTGATGTTATTTAAAGAAAAGTGGGAAGAATGTATTTTCTAAGAAATAAAATAATTTAATGTTTAAAATGAAATTAAAAACCAGATGTTTGAGGTTTCTTTTGAAATTCTCTTCTAAATAGTAGTGCATTACTAATTTTAAAATAACCTATAACCCTAATGCCTATTAACAAATACATTTCACCTGCTTAACTAGTCCCAGAGAAGCAGAAAGAAACACAGAAGACATATCTTTTCTGTCCAGCTCAGTGCAGGGGATCAAACCCAGGGCCTCGTACATGGTAGGCAAGTGTTCTACTATAGAATTACAGCCCCAGCCCCAGCTCCACAGAAAACAAAAGTAAAGGGCTGAGGATATAGCTAAAACTACTTTTTAGTTTTCATTTTTATGCATTCTTAGATATTATTTGAATGAAATCACGTTTGTTACTTCCATAACTTTCTCAAACTAGTTTAATAAACAAAAGTAATTTTCATTTTGGTAATCTAAAATAAAAACAGTCATGTAAAAATGAAAAAAGGAAGAACAAGAACAAATTAAAATACACACAAACACTTTTATAAAACTAAAGCACAAATAACATTCAAACTTCAAAATTCCTATAAATTAAAAAAAAAGCAGTAAATTCCACTGATCATTACATCCTTTCACTGCAGTATTCACAAAGAGCAAAGGTAATTTGGAGAAATGAGTACAAACAGGAAGAAAAAAGAAGGAAGCCAACAACAGACCTAGAACAGCCAGATTCAAATAAAAACTTAATAAGGAACATTAAAGAAGAACTAGAAGATAACCAAGAGAATGAAAATGAAATAAAGAAGTAAAGAGATAAGCCGGGCATGGTGACACATGCCTATAATTCCAGTGGCTCAGAAAGTTGACATAGGAGGATCACAAATCAACTTAGCCAGGCCCTAAGCAACTTAGCAAAACCCTGTCTCAAAATGTAATAAAATAGGTAAACCTAAGTAAAGTGTTTTCCCCAAGTTCTGTGAGCCCCTCTAGCAAATTAATCAAACCTGAAATGGAGTTGTGAAAACCCCCAATTTACAGCTGGTCAGTCAAAATTACAAGTAACAACTTACTACCGCAATTGGTATCTGAAATGGGGGAGCAGTCTTGTGAAATCAAGCCCTTAATCCATAGATGTGATGCTACCTCTAGGTAGACAGTGTCAGAATTAAACTGAATTATGGACTGGGGTTGTGGCTCAGCGGTAGAGCACTCGCCTTGCACATGCGAGGCCCTGGGTTCAATCCTCAGCACCACATAGATATAAATAAATAAAATAAAGGTATTGTGTGCAACTACAACTAAAAAATAAATATTAAAAAAAAATTAAATTGAATTAAAGAACATCTAGCTGGCGTCCACTGCAGTACTGCTTGATTGCTATGTAGGTTAAAACACACACACACTCCTAAGGTAACAGAAGTATTATCTGTTGATTATTGAGTGACAAAATAAGGAAAAGCACTTTGGTTTGTTTTTGTTTTTTTCCCTATACCCTTGTAATTCCATACCCTCACAGACACACCCACACTTACATTTCAAAAAAAAAAAAATTCATCATCACTACCTCAAGTAGTCCTACAGCTATGGAAAGTGCCACTCCCGAGGAACGCAAAGGTCTCTTTCCCTGTGGCACAGGCCAAGGGTCTCGCTGAAGTTCTCCCAGGAGATCTGTGAGATTCATGTCTATTTTCTGTACTGGCTGTAAAAATCTGCCAAAAAAAAAAAAAAATTTAAGTCATTTGTGTTATTGAGAGTTTAAGAAACTTTCCTAAAAATAGAGAAACCATTACTTTGAATATACAGTAAACCAACAGTTTTAAAAATTTTTTTTAAAACAGATTACTAGGCCCCAATTCTAAATGTCATTTCAGTAGGAAGCAGAGGTGAGCCAAAAATTTACATTTCAAACAAGATCCCAGATGCTACTTATGTTAATGGTCCAGTATAATATAACTGCTATAAACAAAACACTCAAACCAAGTACTTCATCAAGATTTTTCATTTTTCATCTAGTAAGTTTTAAGTTATTGAAATAATTATGAGAAGCAACATCAACTCAATTTTAGTAATATCACTTTATCACTTCCAGGGCTGGGAGCAGTGGCTCACACCTGTAATCCCAGCTGCTTGGGAGACTGAGACAGAAGGATCCTGAGTTCAAAGCCAGCCTCAGCAATGGTGAGATGCTAAGCAACTCAGTGAGACCCTGTCTCTAAACAAAATACAAAATACAGCTGGGGATGTGGCTCAATGGTCAAGCACCCCTGAGTTCAATCCCTGGTATCCCCCCCTAAAAAAAAAGTAATATCACATCCAATTATAAAAATTATAAAGTTCAAGAGAAAAAGCTACCTCTAAAGTTGAAAAAAACAAAATAAAAAGTTTTTGAGGTCCTACTTTTGTTGGATTGCCCTCAAACCACAAAAATTATTATGAACTTAAAAATAGAAAATCAACAATATATAAAAACTAAACTCTTTACATTGTAGTGATTAAAAAAATTTCAGTGATGTGATTCTGTCTCAATTCTTTAAAAAGTATAATCATGTCAGGCATGGTGGTGCACACCTGTGATCCCAGTAACTCGGGATGAAGGAGGATCACGAATTTGAGGCCAGCCTTAGCAACTTAGAAAGACCCTAAGCAACTTAATAAAACTCTATATCAAAATAAAATAAAATAAAAAATACAAGTAGTCTAATTAAACCCATTAAATTCCTAAAAATATTTAACAATATAGTATTGTTGAATGCCTATGTTCAAGTTAAGGATATGAGCTGGGCCGGAAGCGTAGCTCAGTGGTAGGTAGAGTGCTTGCCTAGCATGAAAGCATGAGGCCTTAGATTCAACCATTAGTACCACAATGAAAAAAAAAAAAAAAAAGGCTCAAGGGTATGAGATACTTAAAATAGCTGCATAAATTGCAAAATTCTGATTGTCACATTTGATTATTACCTATTGGAAGGAGGTGGCTGCTGTACCTGAGGACCTCGGGTTGCTTGGGTGACTGGTACTTTAGAGAGTCCCAGCATCTCCTGTAAAAAGATTATTTGAGTAACATGCACTTAATTCTACAAAAACTTGTCAACTATTTATAATGTGCAAGGTGCTATGCTAGAAAGTAGGTTCAAAAAAATAAAGGGCACAAGCAAGATCTCTTTCTTGCTTGTGGGCAAGAGTCCAATTCAAGAAAGTTTCAGAAAAACATTAACAGTCCAGTGAAATAATCATCATGAGGAAGCAAAGGACAAGATTTTATGGGAGCAAAGAGAAAGGATATTAACTCAAATACATTATTTCTAATTTAATAGTCAAAATAAATAACATATTCATTCATCCCTTTCAGTAACTATATATTAAATACCTACTATGTACCAGGAATAAAATGGTGAAAAAATGAATAGTCCCTGCATTCTTGGAAACTGAACTCCAGAAAGAGAAAGGAATTAATTCAGTCATCAGGTTTTCAGAATTTTTGATTGCCTGTTATACATTTTTACTACTTCATTGGCACCAAGAATTTTGGATAAAGGAACTCACCCTGTATCTCCATTCTACAGATGAAAAGCACAGAGAGGTTAAAACTTGACCACTTTATCTCCTGTCTCATGGAAACAGATGATCCCCCCTTCCAAGACATTCTACTTCCTAAAAAATTCCTGCCATGTCTTCTGAAACCTCACTCTGCTCATCTAATTCTTGCCTGCATTCACTCTTCAATGTATTTCCCTTCTGTGTATAGTGTCTCTCCTCCTAAAGTAATCATCTTAAATTTGGTTCTTGCTCAAATTCCCAGATTGTCTTCTTCCTTATTTTCAACAACAAACCTCTTAAAACAATAAACTTAGCCTATTGGTGGCACATGCCAGGAATCCCTGAAATGCAGAAAGCTTGAGGCAGGAGGACAGTAAGTTCAAGACCAGTCTTAGCAACTTAATGAAACCCAGCCTCAAAATTAAAAAGGAAAAAAAAAAAAAAGGGCTGGGATGTGGTACAGCAACAGAGTGCCACAGGGTATTCCACCCCTCCTCCCAAAAACAGACTTTTCTTTACTTCCTCAAATCCTATTTATTTATCCAAACCTGCAAGCTCCTCTAGGATGTTTTCAATTAACTTTAGTACCACTATACCAATCTGCCAAGCTTCAGATTAAGAGTCATCCTCAAAAATCTTTTCTTCCTTTCTTTTTCATTTGGGTTAACCTGGATGCCTCCAAAGTTTGACTTCATGTGTGTTGGCTTTATTCCAGGTTTAACTATTATCTTCCAGAGGAAATGTTTTCAAATGGAATTGTACTAGAATCACTTAGAAATTTTTTTCAAAATACATACATGAACAACCCAGTCATCTCCCAATACAAATAAACATTCACTTACTTTTTTATGGGCTATCAAAATCTCTAAGTGAAATGTCTAGAAGCAAAAGCTAGTATTGCTTAAAAAAAAAAAAAAAGGTAAAGGAGGAGGAAGAGGGAGGGGGAAAAAAGCTAATATTGTGTGATTGCTCTCTCCTAGCCTTCAGCATTTCTCTTCTATAAGCCCTTCAAATCTCTAGTAAAATATCTTTGGTTTCACTTTAAATTTTAAAGATACATTTAGGGGCTGGGGATGTGTTTCAAAGGTACAATATTTGCTTAGCATGTGCAAGTGTCTCAGTTTGATCCCTAACACATATGGGATTAAAAAAAAAAGAATACAGTTAAAAGTAAAAGATCTTTAATCTGCCTAACAGCAATTTAAGGAACATGAAAAAAAAAAAGTGATGACAACACTAAATTTAAAACTTTTGTTGTAACACATTTATATTAATCATTCATAATTTTTCCTTATTTTTTTAGAAACATATCCAAAAGGCATATATATTACTTACATGAAATAACATTCACAAGTTGAAAACTACCATTCTTACTTACCTGCAGTTGTTTGGCAGATAGATCTTTTGTTCCCCTAAAGACATAGCTTTTTGAAATGCCTTCACATCCAAGTTCATGAACCTGCACCATCCTCCCAAAAGTAATAAGTCCAACCAAAGCTGTAGGTGGTAAGAGACTTAATGACATCTGCATGGATTCTTTCAAGGCTTGTAAATCTTCATCTTCCATGCAAGTATCAACCACATAGAGGAATATCAAAGGCATCTGTGGACCACGCTTTTAAAAAAATTTTGCAGTAGTAAGAAAAATAAGGTTTTTTAAAAGCATTAACACTTCAGCACAAATTTTAAGACAGTCGATCAGGGACTAATTAAATAATGCATACAATGGAATCCTAATACATGCATATGATAGAGTTCTATTATAGCCATTACAGAAATGAAACAGGTTATATATGTGTCATGAAGAGCCATCCAAGACACAGCATCAAGGGAAAAATTAAGTTTAAAAACATTCTACATAGTTACTTGGAGGGGACTTTCAATTTCCATTTTATTTCATTACAGAAGGGTTCATTTCTCTTGTTTTTTGCTTTCTATACTACATTTTAATTGATACATTATGACTATACATAATAATGGATTCATTATGTCATATTCATACATGCACATAATTTGATCAACTTCATTTCCTAGTACTTTTCCTTACCCTCCCCTCCTCTCTCCCCCCAATCCACTTGCTCTGCTCTACTGATCTTCCATCTATCATTATTATTATTATTATTATTTTAATCAGAACATTATAATTAATCACAAATGTGGGATTCAGCTGGGCATGGTGGCACATACCTATAATCTCAGCAACTTGGGAGACTAAGATCCTTCTGATCAAAAGTTCAAGGACATATTTAGCAATTTAGTGAGGCCCTAAACAACTTAGTGAGACCCTGTCTCAAAACGACAAATAAAAAGGGCTGTGATATAGCTCAGTCAAACCCATCCCTGGGTTCAATTCCTAGTACCAAAAATGACAATAAAAAAGAAAGTCAAGATTGAATGTTTTCTCTCATAGGTGGAAGTTAAAGGGGGAAAAAAAGAGCTAAGAAAGGAATCTCAAGACCAATAGAGTAGAGAAAAGGGATTGAGGAGAAGGAGGGGAGGAAATGGGGAAGTACTGGAAATGAAATCTACCAAATTACACTATGTCCAACTCAGACCCAACTCAACCTTGACTTTCTAAGTCTGTCTTATTTCGCTTATAATAAGTATTTATTAATTTTAAAATAATAAAATAACAAATATAGAGTTTAAAAACAAAGTGAAGTGATTTTTATAAAACAAGTATCCAGGGGCTGGGGATGTGGCTCAAGTGGTAGCTCTCTCGCCTGGAATGCGTGTGGCCTGGGTTCAATCCTCAGCACCACATACAAACAAAGATGTTGTGTCTGCCAATAACTAAAAAATAAATATTAAAAAATTCTCTCTTTCTCTCTCTCTCTCTCTCTCTCTCTCTCGCTTTTATAAATAAATAAATAGATAGATAGATAGATAGATAAATAAATAAATAAATAAATAAATAAATAAAACAACTATCCAGACTTGAAGTGGATTTTCAGAGACCCAAAAATGAGCCAAGCTAAACAAATTACTGACTGGCTCAAATGAACCATAACTCCATTTTCTCTACAATATTCATATTATCATTTCCACACTTAAACTTATAAATAACTATGTAAAATTGTCCAGAAAGGGAAGAAAAATTATTTTCCAAAGCAAAAATATTTTTATTAATTAGACATGGGGATAAATTAGCAGACCTCAGAGTTATATTGGCCAACTATTTGTAAACTGATGTTCCAATTACAAAACAAGATTGATACTTTATTTTTGATTGTTTTACTCAACATAGCAAATCACCCCACCCTACCCAGTATCTGACCACCCAACAAATAACTATAATAAAGAAATTACCTTTCTCAAATTGACTCTAACAGCTCTTACCATTGAAATGCCCCACCAACTTAATGTGTGATGATCCCTTTTAAGTTATCTCAAATTAACAATTATCCTAATATAACACACTGGATATTTAAAATTTTCTTAAATATCTGTTCTTATGTTCTTACCAGAACTACATATTCAATGCTAGAAAACTGAGGTAAAAGTTCAGCAGGCTGATTCAGTTCAGATATCCCAGCATAAGTAGGTGGAAACTATAGAGAGAAATACATAAAAATTTTTAACAAATTATTTGCAAGAAAAATCAATAAAATTTTAAACTCAAAAAATAATTACTTTTTAATCATTTAATTAGTAAAAAAGACATTTCATTACATGAAAGATAACTATTTTATCTTCTTTAAAAAAAAATTTTTTTAGATGCTGATGGACCTTTATTTTATTCATTTATTTATATGCGGTGCTGAGGATGGAACCCAGTGCCTCACACATGCTAGGCAAGTGCTCTACCACTGAGCCACAACCCCAGCCCATATTTTATCTTTCTTAAATATTCATTTTTCTATGTGACTTGTATTATAGCATTAACATCTATAACGGGGATTTTCTTACCTGATTCCTTTGATAACAAAAGTTGCAAGCCCAGAGTTTTGCTCGATAATCCACTTGACTGTTTTAAGAAAAGATATATCAGTTTATATTTCAGTTCAATTTTATAAAGATCCTAATTTCAATAAAATTAATTTATCTCTATAAAATGAATGCATTCAAATTAATAGTCAAAATGATCTTTAAAACCTATGTATTTTGGGGGCTGAGGTTATAGCTCAGTAGTAGAGCATTTGCCTAGCATGTGTGAGGCACTGGGTTCGATCCTCAGCACCACATAAAAATAAATAAACAAAATAAAAGTATTGTGTTCTTCTACAACTAAAAAAAATTTTTTTAAAAAAAGCTATGTGGGCATGGTGGTGCATGCCTGTAATCCCAGCAGCCTGGAAGGCTGAGGCAGGAAGATTGCAAGTTCAAAGCCAGCCTCAGCAAAAGCAAGGCGCTAAGCAACTCAGTAAGACCCTGTCCCAAAATTAAAAATAAAAAAGGTCTGGGGATGTAACCCAGAGGTAAAAACACCCTGGAGTCAATACCCAGTACACACACAAAAAAAATGTGATTTGGACTGACATGAAATGGGAAGATTCTTAAAAAAATAAATTAATTAAAAAACATAATAAGCAGGGCATGGTGGCACATGCCTGTAACCCCAGCAGCTCAGGAGGCTAAGGCAGGAAGATTGAAAGTTCAGAGCCAGCCTCAGCAAAAAGTGAGGTAGTAAGCAACTCAGTGAGACCCCTGTCTCTAAAGAAAATACAAAAATAGGCTAGGGTTGTGGCTCAGTGACCAAGTGCCCCTGAGTTTAATCCCAGGTACCCACCTTCCACCCCTAAAAAGCTATGTATCATAACATTTTTTTAAAATACCATACTATTCAATTATGACTTTTCCAATGACAAAAGATGCCTTGATATACAGCCAGCATCAGTATCCAGAAAACACTGATAGGCTTTAACAGTTTTTATGGTGATACTTTTATATCTGATATCTTTATATGATTAACTCACTACAACTAGAATGATCGTAAAACTTAACAGTTCTTTGGATTTCTTGAACTACTGGAGTCTGAAAAAATTACTATGAACAAAACAAAGACATTTTTACAAAAGTGAACATAAAGAAACTACGTGTTTGAATTGTACTACTACATTAGTTCTGTCAATATATTTTAATTACCATAAAGGATTCAAAACTGCACGGCAAGTAGTCCTACTACACAGAACAGGTTCATATTGAATGGGTGGTAAATCAGGCCTTTCCTTCAGTGGTGTAAAGAGGGCTGCAACTGGAACAACCATTCTTGTAGCTTCCAGTCGACTTGATGGCCAAACATTCCAACTAAATCGAACTCCATCTCGTTCTTCATTTTGTTGGATGAATTCCAAATAGGTTGTCATTGTAAAGCTTGATTGTTATTGCTGTAACAAAATTAAAAATTTTATCCTTTTATGAAGATTCAAAATAAGTGTGGTTTTCCCACATTCAACAATATTAACACATTACAAATCATGACCAAATAAAAGTATTTATCTCAGTAAAGAATTAACAAGCAACAACAACTACTTATTACAAAATAAGGCTCTACAGACCCCAATGCCCAGTAAGAGATATTTTGTTCTCTTTTTATTCACCCTTTTAAAAACTATGGCCAAAAAAAAAAAAAAAAAACACCGTCTTTACTACTTATTTAAAAGCATATAGAAAAGGAACAAGTTGAAGGGGTGCTAAATCTAAATCCTATGGTTTCTGTATCAGTTTTGTAAGTTATATATTATCACAACAAAAAGACATCAAAATTATAAAATTCTAAAACTCACATCATTTTCTATCTATAAAATGACAGCTTCCTACTAAACTTTATAAAAGCAAATGTGTTAATAGCACATTTAAAAAAAAGATTTTCTAAAACTAGATACTTCTGAATTAGACAGGTAATTTTTATTGTGCAAATCCAGGATATCATGGCACAACAAGCAAAACACTTGTTAAATGGTGTTTCCTATGATTGACAGATCATATAACCTCTTGCTGAAACTTGAGAAAATTTTTAACATTCTAACTTATGAAAGCATTTTACACTCTAATTTGAGATATATTTTTTCAATATAATAATTTAAGTTTATTTCTAGGAGGAAGAGGATGCCATTAGGGAGGATCCAGTGTCAGAAGATATCTCCATTTCATTATTCTCTAATTGCCTACCTACTGTGCCAGTTTTCTTACCTATCCATCAGTTCTATTCTATCTCATGTTATCAAGCTGCACAACAGTTATTCATGCAAGGAAGTTGATAAACTTAAAAGAGTGCAGAAGGATAAAGAGACTGAAGTGCTGTGTGGCAGAGATGAAGACAAGTTAAAAGAACTGAAGAATTATGATCCTAAGGTATCAGAAGAACCAATATGGATGTTAAAGTTGCTAAGAAAGATAGTGGGACAAGAAATTTATTCTAAAATAAGAGAGGGAAGGGGACATATAATTTAAATATAAATCTATTAGATATAACAAGATTAATTTTAGAAAATTTTTCAAATAAACTTTGATAATACAAATTACAGAAAGTGAAGTTTAACAACCTAAGGGTTTCAAGCAGCTAAAAACTCTTTTTCTCTTAAAAAGAAATAAAATAAACCAAGCACAGTGGCACATGCCTGTAATCCCAGTGACTTGCAAGGCTGAGGTGAGAGGACTGTAAATTCAAGGACAGACTGGGAAACTTACCAAGACTCTGTCTTAAAGTAAAAAAGGCTGGGGATGGGGTCAGGGGATGGGGCCAGGTGCTGTGGCACACACCTGAATTCCAGTGGCTTGGGAGGCTGAGGTAGGAGGATCACAAGTTCAAGGCCACCCTCAGCAACTTAGCAAGGCCCTAATAAGCAACTCAGTAAGAACCCATGTCTAAATAAATTTTTTTTAAAGGCTGGGGATGCAGTTCAGTGGGTAAAAAGCCCCTGGGTTCAATCCCTGGTACCAAAAAAAAAAAAAAAAAGGCTGGGGATATATCTCAGTGGTACAATCCCCAGTCTCTCTCTCTCTCTCTCTCTCTCTCTCTCTCTCTCTCTCTCTCTCTCTCACACACACACACACACACACACACACACACACACATAATAAAAATTAAAGAAAAACTGTACTTTCTCCTATCATGCCCAAAAGTTGGGAGACAACTAGAGAATATTATGCTAATCAAGAGATGTAGATTTTCAAACATGTATAAAGAGTAAAGAGTAATCCTAAAATAAGATTAAACTATCTTGAAGGTAAATACAGGAAACAGTTTTGAGAGGATGGTTTTGAGTTTTCACGGAAACATGGCTATTGAAAGATAATGATAAAACAAAGATCTGGGATAGTGAGATGGGAATTAGAAGATGCTTCTAACAATAAGCAACAATAAGAGAAAAACAACCCCCTCCAGGAGAAATCCAGTTTTTGTTTTTGTTTTTTGAGAGAGAGAGAGAGAGAGAGACTTTTTTTAATATTTATTTTTTAGTTTTCGGCGGACACAACATCTTTGTATGTGGTGCTGAGGATCGAACCCGGGCCGCACGCATGCCAGGCGAGCGTGCTACCGCTTGAGCCACATCCCCAGCCCCAGAAATCCAGTTTTAATAACATCTTCCAGGTTACAAATGTATTCACATACATTTGTTAATTTATATTCTAGGACTATACTATCCTTGCATTATTTTTATAAAACATGGAAGCAAATGATGTAATCTGTTTATTACTTAATTATGCCTATAATTTAAAACAAATCTCCAAAAAGCATTAAAATAACTAAAACACCCCAGACACCAATCATGGTCATTTCTCTGAAACATAAAGCACTATGAATTGAAACCAGGGCTTAACATTTTCTAGGTAAGCACTCTTACACTGAGCTAAATCCCCAACCCCCCAAAACTGCTTTGAGTGACTACTCTTCTCAGTTCTCTCAAGGATAGTACATAACTAGTACTTCCGACATTTTCTGTTTCTTTTCTTTTTTTTTATTTTTTATTTTTTTGATACTGGGAATTGAACTCAGGGGCACTCAACCAATGAGCCACATTCCCAGCCCTGTTTTGTATTTTATTTAGAGACAGGGTCTCACTGAGTTGCTAGGAGACTCACCATTGCTGAGGTGGCTTTGAACCCATGATCCTCCTGTCTCAGCCTCCCGACCCACTGGGATTACAGGTGTATGCCACTGCACCCGGCCAGACATTTTCTTAAAAATGTAAAAATGATCTGGGGATGGTGGCATGTGCTTATTTGCAATCCCTCCTACCATGAAGGTTGAGGCAGGAAGATCACATATTCAAGACCAACTGGATCAAAATAAAAATTTTAAAAAGGGCTGGGGATGTAGCTCAGTGGTAGAGCACTTGCATAGCATTCACAAAGTCCTCTGTTCAGTCCCTAGTCTAAAAAAAAAGAAGAAAATAAAAAGATAAAATGAGCTTGAGGCTATATTTCATGGAAAACAACATGACAATATTTGTTGCCAATGATAAAACTTGAGCTTGCAAACAAATGTTAAAATTTTTTAAATGTATATCCATATCAGAAGTTTGAGAGCTTCCTAAAACATGAAAAAAAAATCTGATAAGACCAGCAATCATATTAAAATAATTTTCTTTGGCATTGTATAATAAAACATTTCAACATTTGGAAGATATATATTACTTCCAATGGTCAGTCCTCCTAAATGGTCAATTCATGATATTACAATATTGTACATGGTAGATGACTCATTCAAAGTGAAAGTTAAACCAATGGATTTTAAGAATTAAAAAAAAAAAAAAAAAAAAAAAAAACCACTTCTAAGGTTTCAGATCCCATACTGGAATTAACCTTTAATTTCTTAACTAAAACTATTGAGTTTTTATGTAGTCTCAAAGAAGAATACACATAATTATCTGAAAACATTATTAAGGTATCTCTTTTTCTAACTACCTATATGAAGATAGATTTCCTTCATACAACTCAACCAAAACATCTCAACAGACTGCAGAAGTATATATGAAAACCTAGCTGCCTTTTATTAAGAAAGTTGTTTTTCTTTGGATTCTCAATAAAGTTTAAGAGTACAATGGGGTTCTCAGCACCACCGTCTTAGGACTACTATGTAACATCACTGAGAAAGGTCTAAGAGTTTTAGCAGGAAGACATTCACATACAGGCTATAAGCAGGTTTAAGTTTCTGTAACAGGTAAGAGGCTGGATTATAACTTCACAGCATTACTTTTTTTATTAAAACATATTAAATAACATCTGAGTGATATCTGAGCACAAACCCTCTTCTTTCTCACATTTTTTTCTCTTAATCTCGCATCTAAGATTCTTAGTTTGCTAAATTACATCCATTATTTTCTTAGATTCTCACTTCACAGCAAAGTTTGAAGTCCCACCTGTTTTTTCTTAATTGGTCAAATTATATAGTCATCCACCACACCTCCCTCAAAAGGAGGAACTCAATCTTAAAAATCACTAATTTGGGGCTGGGGATGTGGCTCAAGCGGTAGTGCGCTCGCCTGGCATGCCTGCATCCCGGGTTCGATCCTCAGCACCACATACAAACAAAGATGTTGTGTCTGCCAAGAACTAATATATATATATATATATATATATATTTTTTTTAAAAAATTCTCTCTCTCTCTCTCTCTTAAAAAAAAACAATCACTAATTTAAGGGACTGGAGTTGTGGCTCAGTGGTAGAGCACTTGCCTGGCCTGTGTGAGGCCCTGGGTTCCATCCTCAGCACCACATATAAACACATAAATAAAATAAAAGACCCATTTACAACTAAAAAAAAAAAATTTTAATCACTAATTTGAGTACAAAAGTCCTTTTACAAACTAGCTTTCCACAAAACAGCATTATTTGTCAAGCACTCTATCCCATAAATATTAACATATTTACAGAAAAACATAAAACCAAATAAAATCATTCACACACCATATTATAATGAACCGATTAAAAATGGATTAACTTCTGAAATGATGTTAATCATACTACTGGAGAAAAACAGAAGGTTTAAACATTTGGGTTTACATCTATATTTAAATGTAAAACTTCTTTAACCAAATTAGCTAATTACCAATGCTTTGGGGGACCGGGTGGGTAAGTGTTAAGGAAGTTCATGAGAGAACATGAACTGAACATCTCGCGGCAGTGATTATTTGTAGATTTATCAAGACTTCTTAACAGTGACTTTTCCTTTCCCACCCGAACGGAAAGACAAAACTGGCAGCTTGGAAGCCCAACGGTATAGGACGGTCCGGTCTGAAAACTCAACTCTATTAGTAATCAAGGCCCAAGGCATTAGCTTTACCTGGCACTTTTCTCCTAAACCTATTTAACAACAAGGCCGATTTACAGGTGATAAAGTCACCTCGGTTCAAAGTCTAGGGCACATCAGATCAGCCAGCAATGAACCTAAGGGCCCCAGAGCCAGCAAGGGTGGCGATGGGGTAGGGAAGGCGGGTCGCCCAGGAAGTGGGGGTGGGTGCTGGGCCAGATACTCGAACTGCCACTCTTCACCCGACTCCCCTCTTCCCACCTAATCCAGGGAAGCTGGGTGAGCGGGCCGGGTCGCCAGGCCCCAGGAGAACGAAGCAGAGGGCGGTGGGTGAGGATGACAGGTTCAGGGATCAGCGCTCCCCCTCCCGCACTCGGCCGCAGCCTCCGGGGCGCCTCGCCGGACGCGGGGCACCCAGGAAACAGAGCCGGGACCATCTAGAGACCCCCGCCCGCAGGCCTGCCGCCACCGCCTGGCTCCGGCTTCCCGCTAAGCTCCCGCGGATCCCCGGGGACCTGAGGGGAGGGGGCCTTGAAGTCGGTCCTTACCACACTACCCCTCCTACGAGATCCGCGCTTGTCGCAGCCTTGTCCTGGCAAAGTCAGTCCCCTCCACCCGGCAGGACCAGCCGTGGCACTACAATCAGGGCCGGCGCCGCCCCGCCCCCGACCTCCTTGAGGACCTCGGCCCCGCCAACATGGCTGGTGCCGCCTCTGCCACGTCAAGGGGGCGGGGGGGAGTAGTCAGGGAAGGGGCGGGGCGGTGGGGCGGGGCTAAAAGGCGTCAGTGAGCCGGTACCGAGCTGAAGGGACCCGGCGACTTGGACCCGGGAGCTAAAGGTTAAAATGATGTGCGGCTGGGAACCCGACGAAAAGGGATGAATGGGAGAGGGGACCGGAACGGAGCCTTAGGGGTGGGTCGACCAGAACAACCCTGGCAAGGGAGCAAGGGAGTGGGGCGGGCAAGTAGAGCGACCTTCCCCTCTCGGGAGCCGCGGCATGCCCACTCCCTGCAGGTCGCAGGAAGGGTGGATAACTGTACTAGGCACTCCAGACACCTCGGCGACAGAAATGAAGACGTCCTTTAGAGCATCCTCTCCTCTAGGACCCTGATTGATTCTGAAAACCAGAAACCACACATCTGGAAAAAAAAAAAAGTGAAAAGTTCCTTCTTTACTTGATGCAACAAATATTTACTGAACATCTATGTGCAGCGCACCAGTTGAGATGCTGATAATATGATGGAAGCAAAATAAGCCTAAATCCCTGATCTGGCAGAATTTACACACTATGTATCTCTCTTTTCCTCCTAGTTCTGCCACCTATCTCCACCTACCCCATAGCCTCAAACACACACACACACACACACACACACACACACTACAATCTTTGGCTGATTATTCTTGATAAGTTTGCTACTTTTTTTTTTTTTTCAAAAAAAATGCTGAAAAAATGAGACAGAAAAGGTTGGGAAAACATTCAATTTTGGTGGTATCAGGCACACCTCATTTTTCCATGAGGGCCTGCTCATGAAATTAGTTCCAGATATGATTACAATAAAATTCTACAAAGCTCAGACCTCTCAGCATTTTATGGACTAGAAAAACAGAAATCAAAGTTCTTTAATTCTTATATTCATGAGAAATAACATCAAACAGAGCTGGGAATATAACTTAGTAGTAGAATGCTTGCCTAGCAAGTGTGAAGACCTGAATTTAATCCCAGTAATAGAGTAAGAGGATAGAACCAAATATAATGTATATGTTAAGAGTGTTTTACAAAATGGGAAAGGATACATTTGCTTAACAAATTTTAATACAAGCCTAAAAAGGGAATGAAATCAAAAGCCAAAATTCAGTTTAAGTCTGCAAATAAAGTGGATTCAGAGTACCAATTTAAGAATGATTCTTGACTGAATACAACATGTAAATAACAATGGGCAATGTCATAAGGTTGAAATAAGGGCGTTCACCCAAAAAAATAAGATCCAAGAATAAATAGGGTAAATAGATACGCATCTGGGTCTACTCAGCCTATTATATCAAAAATCATTAACAGGACACTTAATAAACTACAAAAATTTACTTCTCATAGTCTGGAGGTTGAGAAATCCAAGATCAAAATACAAGATAATGAGGTGTGTGGTGAGGGCCTTCTAGCTATGTCTTCACATGATGGAAGGGGCAAGCTAACTCTCTGAGGTCTCTTTTTTTTATTTTTCTGTTACATTTTTTATTTTATTTTTTTTTTTAAAGAGAGAGTGAGAGAGGAGAGAGAGAGAGAGAGAGAGAGAGAGAGAGAGAATTTTTAATATTTATTTTTTAGTTCTCGGCGGACACAACATCTTTGTTGGTATGTGGTGCTGAGGATCGAACCCGGGCCGCACGCATGCCAGGCGAGCGCGCTACCACTTGAGCCACATCCCCAGCCCACTGTTACATTTTTTAAATTGATTTTTTAAAAAAATAAATGACAACAGAATGCATTACAATTCTTATTACACATATACAGCACAGTTTTTCATATCTCTGGTTATATATAAAGTATGTTCACACCAATTCGTTTCTTCATACATGTACTTTGGATAATGATGTCCATCACATTCTACTATAATTGCTAACCCCCTGCCCCCTCCTTTCCCCTCCCACCCCTCTGCCCTATCTAGAATTTGTCTATTCCTCCTATGCTCCCCCTCCCTACCCCACTATGAATCAGCCACCTTATATCAGAGAAAACATTTGGCATTTGTTTTTTGGGAGGATTGGCTAACTTCACTTAGCATTATCTTCTCCAATACCATCCATTTACCTGCAAATGCCATGATTTTATTCTCTTTCATTGCTGAGTAATATTCCGTTGTATATATATGCCACATTTTTTATTCATTCAATGTTTATAGCAGCACAATTCACAATAGCTAGCTGTGTCCCTGTAGTATGCTGTTTTTAAGTCCTTTGAGTAGAAACCAAGAAGCAAGCTGGGTCAAGTGGTGGTTCCATTCCCAATTTTCCAAGAAATCTCCATACTGCTTTCCATATTGGTTGCACCAATTTGCAGTCCCACCAACAATGTATGATTGTACCTTTTTCTCCACATCCTCACCAACACTTATTGTTGTTTGTCTTCATAAAAGCTGCCATTCTTATTGGAGTAAGATGAAAACTTAGAGTGGTTTTGATTTGCATTTTTCTAATTGCTAGTGATGATGAACATTTTTTAATTTTTTTAATATCTTTATTTTATTCTTATGTGGTGCTGAGGATCGAACCCAGGACCTTGCACATGCTAGGCAAGTGCTCTACCGGTGAGCCACAACCACAGCCCCACATTTTTTCATATATTTGTTGATTGATTGTATATCATCTTCTGAGAAGCGTCTGTTCAAGACCCTTCTTTTAAAAAGTTTTTTTTTATAAAGCAAATGCCCTTAAGATCATTACATTCTCAAACTAGCATTTTTCAAAATTAGAGATTAAAAAAAAAAAAGGGGGAGAGATTCCATGGTCAAATAAAGTCAGGAAATACCAAGTTAAATTATATAAAATAAGTCTCTTGACTTGTCACAGATTTTAATGTTAATACCCATGAGTCTTCAAATAAGGGATTTAAGTATACTATCAAAAGACATTTGATCTTCTTTTTGCAGGGATTATCTTGGAACAAGTATTCTAAATACCCTATGAAAGACTTTGTCTTCCACCATTAATTACCCTAAATATTAGTTACTATGTAACAGCTGGTAGTTTCCTTTCTACTTCAGAACACACAGATTTTTTTCTAAACTGAAAATTCCAGTACTGCTCAGTCTAGTGAAGTATGATAATGTGAATTTTTGGAATTTTGTGTTAACCACCAGATGGAGCTTTCACCTCTCCTTTTTGGTTTATTGTTCTCTAATACACATGAAGCACTTGAAGTATTTGTCTAACACGGATTCTTTTCCATTTGTTTACATGGGGACAGAACAAGGCACTGGCCAATTATTTCTCAAATATTCACTAGAAAAAAAGTGATGCTCAGATTCTTCTAATTTTGAAATTTCAGCTTCAAAAGTATGTCAAATATATATTACTATATCCTAACTTCCACCCTGACCCCTGATAAACGTGCCTGAATCTGGCAAGCAGCTAAAGAGCATGCCGACCTCCTCCAATACTCAAAACCCCTTTACCAATCCTGCAGCATGTGCTGCCATCCCTGCAGCTGAACCTAATGGACATACCAATCTCAAGATGCCAGGCTCACTAAAATCCAACACATGACTACTTGCCTCCTTGATGGCATGACAAAAAATTCTCATACCCAGGTTAATTATGACAAGATTAGGGAACTCACCCAAGGACCTGATGAAAACCTTGTCCTCTTTTTGGCTCGATTTACTGAAATTATTACCAAATATACCACCCTTGATCTTGATACTTCTGCTGGTGCTCTCTTTCTCCATATCCAATTAATCGGCAGATCTGCACTTGATAGCTGTAAAAAAAAAAAAAACTTAGTTAGAAAAGAGTCCCAAGACTCCTCAGCAGCAACTTCTAGATGCTGCTTTCAAGGTCTTTAACAATAGGGAAGATGAGTCCAAAAAGGAGAAAGAAAACCATCTTAAAGCTAAATATCAGCTCTTGGTCTCAGTCATCCATAGTCTAAAAGAGCCCCTGCTGCTTGTGGCCACACCAGATCCTGTTTCTGATATGGGCAGACTGGACACTGGGCAAAAGCCTGTCCTAATCTGAGTTCCCCCCTTCCTCCTGCAATATACCCTATAACAACTATGGGCAATGGGGACACTGGAAGATGGACTGTCCCCAGGGAATGACACTCCTCCGCTTGTGCGGCCTACTTCCCAAGTCTCATGCACTGAGTTACTGGAATGAGGGGACCTGGGCTCCACTGCTCCCAGATTACAGGGATGGTGAACAACCAAGCAGTTTCTTTTGTGGTCAACACTGGGGTATTTCCCTTCTGACTCAATGACATGGACTCACTTTCAAAGCAAAAACCACTATTAAAGGGAATCTCTGGAACTAAAGCTATCCCCGCCCCTGCCTTTTGCACATTTGTATCCCTCTCATTATCTCATTCTTTTATAGTCATGCCAAGTTGCCCTGTGCCCCTATTGGGCTGAGATCTCCTCCACAAATCAAAAGTCTCCATCACCATTCCTCCTTTAAGGTCTACTACCATCTTTATATTACATTCTAACCTAGACCTAGTGTCTGCACCCCTTATGTCTCCTGATTATTCCTTGCTCACTGGGATTAACCCCACCATCTGGCTTACCTCTCAACCCATCATTGCTAAACATCATTCCCCTGTTCATATCCAACTGAAAGACCCCACATGCTTTATTTTCCAAATTTACCTGCAGCCCTGTCTGGCCTCTGAGGACAGGCTATGTCACATTCCTTAGCAAACCACCTGTTCACTGCAGGAGAAAATGCAGGCCCAAAATATCGTTGATCAGAGGAACCAAATTTCCCTGAAGGAGGAATCTTTTGTGACCAGATAATCCTCATCTGGCAGTGGGGGAAAAGAAAAAAAAAAAAAACTGTCTCATTTAATTAGAGTAAAACTACCCATCATCTGTACTAATTCAGAAATTCAAATCATTTATTTTCTCTAGTGGATGTATCACCCAGAGCACTAATAGGCTTGCCTCCCACTTCAGATTGAGGAGCAAAAAAGTGAACTATGAAATCATAGTTCATAACATGTAAGAAATTTTAAGGGATAACTGGCTGGCAAACGTCCTCCCTTAAATTAAAATAATTATCAAAAGGTTGATTTGTATACATGTGTGAAGACACAAATAGTATGACTCTACTTTGTGTACAGCCAGAGAAATAAAAAATAGTGCTCCATTTGTGTACTATGAAATGAAATGCATTCTGCTGTCATATATATCAAATTAGAACAAATAAATAAATTTTTAAAAAGGAAAAGGGAAAAAAAAGGTTAATTTGTATCCTCCACGCTGAGTGAGGTTCCAGCCAGAGGTAATGGAAGGAAAGATAGAAATTGCTGATCCCTAGAGGCTCTGGGATTGGGGAGCTGCCCCCTAGCCAAAGAAAAAAATTCCTCAGCATAGGCACCCATATTTCTGATCTCTTTTTATTTATTAAAAGGGGAACGTCACTGAGCGCAGTGGTGCATGCCCGTAATTCCAGTGGCTCTGGAGGATGGGGCAGGAGGATAGAGTTTGAAGCCAGCCTCAGCAATGGCAAGGCACTAAGAAACTCAGTGAGTCTCTATCTCTAAGTAAAATACAAGATAGGGCTGGAGCTGTGACTCAGTGATTGAGTGCCCCTGAGTTCAATCCCTGGTAGCCACCCCCCTCCAAAAAAAGGGGAGCCTCATCCTCAAAAGTTATGGGAAATGATGTTTCATAATTTTCTGCATCCAAACTTGGCCTGATTACCAACTGCTGAAAAAATGGTTAAAATGCCCTAGGCATGATGTTTCTGCTCAAAACAGCAATTTACCTCAGCTCCAGCCAGATCTCACTAAGGCTTGCCATGAAATGTAAATGACAGGAGCTTGCAGGCTCAGCAGGGGACCAATCTGAGATGGAAGGGAAAAAAAAGGAAAAAGTGCTTTCTAAATCCCAACAGCCCCCTTGGGAGATCTAAAACAACTGGCTACAGCACAGGGAGAAAAAAATAATTTCAGGGCTCTCTCTCTCCCTTTCTTTCTTTCTCCTTCTTTCAATACCTGAACTCACACTAGCCGGAGTCAAAAAGTAAACTGTATGGTGCTTTATTAAAATAATTAATGGCTATGTCACTTTTTCCTAGGACTCTTTTTTTTTAATTCTATATTTTTCAGCTCATGGTTTTATGGTGAAATTCACATTTTGGTCCTGTGTGCCTAGACTAATATGTTTTTATGATCAGTCCTATTTTTATCCAACTATACAGGCTTTTTTTTTTTACTCTGTTTTGTTCAAAGGCCAATTTACAAAGGTTAGTTAGCTCTCATCTGTAGCATTGCAATGGAGACCTACCTACAAAAAGCTACAAGGCCTTTTTTTGTTTGTTTTGTGTATGTGTGCACCTGTATATTGTTATGTCTACATGTGTTTGTGTCCATGGTAAAATTGGCATTATAGATAAATGAGTGACATAAATTAAAATTTTAAAAATGGATCCAAATGCATTTAATTCACATGATTTTAAAAGTTCAATTTAAATTGACTAAACAAATGAGAGTAAAGACATTTTTAAATGACTAACTCATACTTTTTCGAGGTGGTCAAACAAGTAATAAAATGTTGCTATCTAAATCCATTGTTTCTAAGATTTTTCTTTAAAAAGGAAGAGATGGTTAATGCTATTCAATACACTTGTTTGATATCTTGGTTTATAAAGTTAAACTAAATTAGGTTTTAATATCTGTGGGTTTAATCTTTGTAAATGTGTTAAGGAGACATCTGGTTAACTTATAAAGTTAAAGTGCTAACTGCTAAATATACAATCAAATATTCTTGACTTATTGAATTCAGGGTAATACACTTAAACATTATGCATGTTTTCATGAATTTGTAAATGGAAAAAGGTTTAAGATTGCTATGTCTATGCCTTAACTAAAACAAGGTTACTAAGAGTCAATATTCTATCAGGTATAATTTATATACAAAGAGTGTATGTAAGAGGTTTCATTTGGGTTTTGATTAAAGTAACATAACAACATAAAAGTATTTCATCTTATTAAATAAAATATTTTGCCTAAATTCAAAAATTTCTTTTTTTTTTGAGATTTTTAATATTTATTTTTTAGTTATCATTGGACACAACATCTTTGTTTGTATGTCGTGCTGAGGATCAAACCCGGGCCGCACGCAAGCCAAGCGCGCTACCGCTTGAGCCACATACATACCCAGCCCCTTCAAAAATTTCATAAGAACTGTGAATTAAGAAAAGTGGTCAAAAACTAGGAAAGAGAAAAAGAAGGTCCTAGGTATGGAAATATATTTTAGTAGAAGGAATAAGAAATGTTTCTGGATAAGAATGTCATTTGTGTGGTAAAGTAGAATGTCTAAGTAAGCTGCAGAAAGTTTGTGAAGGGTAAATTTCAAAAAGCTTGTGACTAAAGTGGTTATATGTAAGTAGCATAATTAATCACAGCTATTCAAGGCTTTTTCCTAAGGTCAAATATTAAAGCAAATGGTTTTAAAGGAATTGGGATTTATATAAACAACAACTGTTATTTTAGAGTATAATACTACATTACAGAATCTAGATTTTCTTAAAAAAACTAAACTTGGTTAATATAAAAACATCAATGTAATTGTGGTACTATTATTGTCTTCTTTGCATTCTAAGTGTGTTCATATCTTCTAGGTATACAAATATTTTAAAGTAGGTGGTTTAAGCATTTTATGGGACTGAGGTTGTGGCTTGGTGGTAGAGTGCTTGCCTAGCACATGTGAGGCACTAGGTTCGATCCTTAACACCACATGAAAATAAATAAAATATTTTCTTTAAAAAAACAGCATTGTGTCAAGCTAGTGTTCTCCAAAATATAAGTTGTCAGTAATGGTAATTTTAGACTTTTAAAATAACAAATTTAATTGGGGAGATTTATTTATATCATTTAATGTTCCATAACTTGACCTGAATTTTATGCTACTTTTACATTGGGGTAGAAATGTAAATGTATTTCTAAAAGATAATGAGAGCCTGATCTGTTAAAAGGTTAATATGTGAAACATAAAAACATTTTGCCACTTTCTCACAGAAAGAAGTCCAAAGCTTTCTTAGCTTTCCTTTGATTCATGTTTCAGATGTAATGTCATATTATTAGCTAACATTCATATAGATTCAGGAAGCAATATATGTAAACTTTATAAAATGACATTTAAGAAAGAGGCAAAGACTAGCTTCAGAAATATAATATTTTACCTAGGATTCATCAAGAACCCCACCTTGCCTGAGTTAAGATGCCTTTCACCTTACTCATGTTAAGATATTTTCAAAGTAGGCTAGGCTTAAGCTCATCTAAAGTCATGTTCAAAGGATAAATTTTTGTTACAAAGATTTAAAATTATAAAAAGTTATATTTCTTGATTCAAAGCTATTACACAAACCCAAAATGTTTTCAACTCTTGTAAATTTCATTTTGTGTTTTCTTTGTCCACTTTAAGTGTCCTCTGTTACGGTCTTACAGAAGTACAACTTTCAATATAACAACCTAAATTAATTTAAATAATGGGCCATCATCTATAGACAGACAGGATATAAGGCTAACTTCCATTACTAATATAGACCCCAATTAAATAAAAGGGATAAGTGACTGTAAAGATAAAGACACTAAAGTTAAGGCCCAGGGCTGGGGATGTGGCTCAAGCGGTAGCACGCTCGCCTGGCATGCGTGCGGCCCGGGTTCGATCCTCAGCACCACATACCAACAAAGATGTTGTGTCCGCCAAAAACTGAAAAATAAATGTTAAAATTCTCTCTCTCTCTCTCTCTCTCTCTCTCTCTCTCTCTCTCTCTCTCTCTTTCTCTCTCTCATTCACTCTCTCTTTAAAAAAAAAATAAATAAAATCATTATCATTGTGCTGTGGGGACACAAAGATATCCAAACCAATTCTTTAAAAAAAAATAAAATAAAAAAAAATAAAGTTAAGGCCCAGTACTCTTACTTTAAGACTGGTGAGACTGGCTTGCTGGATGTTTAAGTCAAAGGCTTAAAAATTAAAGTTAGGGGCTGGGGATGTGGCTCAAGCGGTAGCGCGCTCGCCTGGCATGCGTGCGGCCCGGGTTCGATCCTCAGCACCACGTACCAACAGGGATGTTGTGTCTGCCGAGAACTAAAAAATAAATATTAAAAATTCTCTCTCTCTCTCTCTCTCTCTCTCTCTCTCTCTCTCTCTCTCTCCTCTCTCACTCTCTCTTTAAAAAAAAAATTAAAGTTAAAATAAAAGGGTCAAGAAAATCAATATTTGGTTCTTGCCCTCTGAGTCAGTTTGAACTCAGGGAACACAGGAACTTCTCTAAGAGATATGCAACTCTGGGTCACATGACCTCCCGATCAGGGAGATCACTGGGACCCTGGAAAAAGAAAGCCAACACTGCACATGTTGCAAAAGAAGAAAGTCATTGGAGAAGAAATACAACACTGATGCTTCCAAAGGAAGCCACATGGTCAGCAAGACCTTGACCTATCTTGGCAAATGGCACTAGTGGACCTAAGAGGCTGCTCACAAGTTCCCCCCAAGAAGGACCCCTGAGGAAACTTAGCTGACTCTTAATAACAGATAAGAACATAGTCAATTTGACCAGCTTGGTCTTGAACACTTGGCAAAAACAGTTATAACCAAAGTACAACCATACCTGGGCATATAAAAGAAAAAGTCAATAGTTCTTTTAATAGAATTTAAGATATATACTTTTTTTCAGTCCTACATCCCTGATGCCCCCGAAATTTTAAGGCATTTTTTTTCTTTTGTGAGACTCATATTGACCCCTATCTACCAAAATTGGACTGGTCTCTGTTCCTTGGCTTCCCTTACTCCTCAAATTGACATTTTACCTTAGGACCAAAAATTTATCTATCCCAATAATGATGCACACCAGACACAAGGGATCCTTTCATTTTATTCCCTTACTCACAGGGCTAGAGATATCCACTGGGATCGGCATAGGAGCAGTGGGATTAGGAACCTCTACTCACTATAAAAATTGTCAGCACAGGTTGTTGAAAATATCCAGGGGCTGGGGATGTGGCTCAAGCGGTAGCACGCTTGCCTGGCATGCGTGCGGCCCGGGTTCGATCCTCAGCACCACATACAAACAAAGATGTTGTGTCCACCAAAAAGTAAAAAATAAATATTAAAATTCTAAAAAAAAAGAAAAGAAAAGAAAAAAAAAAAGAAAATATCCAACAGGTCACTAATTAGGTACTGACTTTACAAAAAACATCTGTCAGATATCCCTGACATCCGTCATCCTGCAGAATCATCTGGGCTAGATCTGCTTACTGCCATATTAGATGGCCTGTGCCCCCTTCTTCAGAGAAGAATGTTGCTTCTATATTAATCAATCAGGACTAGTAAGGGATAAAGTTAAATAACTATAGGACTGATTGGAACCATGGAGGTGAGAACTAGTTGATTCCTAAAATGGTGGACTTCTTGGCTTCTCTCTCTTTTAACCCCTCTAATACTAATTTTTCCTGTAATAACCTTTTTTTCTTCCATATTCTTAATTTTGTACAAAAACAGTTTCTTTAAGGTGACCTGCTCAGCTCAAATTGCCTCCTGGAAGCACGTCAAAGCCATTTTCCTCCTGTGTTCACAATCTGACTTTCTGAAACCACATAAAAAGGATTTTGCCTATGATGACCTCAAGGATCCTTCATACACATTCCTCTTCAGCCTCAGCAACTGAGGTCTCCATGTTCTCTTCCAGGACTCTGAAAGGAAGGGTCCCCCATACTTCCTCCTTCTAAGCAGGAAATAACCAGATGTGATATCCACATCCCAATTCATTATCCCTTTTCAGAGTCTGAAATGAAGGATATGGAAAATAACATCCCCATGGAAAGGAAAGTGACAGCCCCCAGGTAGAAAAGGAGGACAGTGTGATCCAGGAGACTAGGAGGGGAAGGCAAACAATGGGCTCTGGGCTCTGGACTTTTATCCCAGTAGCACTGAATTTCAAGCTTTTACAACTGCTTTCCTGAGTTAGATTTTTTTTTTTGGGGGGGGGGGGGGGTTACCAGGCATTGAACTCAGCGGCACTCAACTACTAAACCATATCCCCAGCCCTATTTTGTATTTTATTTAGAACCAGGGTCCCACTGAGTTGCTTAGTGCCTCACTTTTGCTAAGGCTGGCTTTAAACTTGAAATCCTCCCACCTCAGCCTCCTGAGCTGCTGGGAGTACAGATGTATGCCACAGCACATGGCTCTGAGTTAGATTTTTAACTTGCACAACTAGTTTCCTGACTTTCCAGCCAGTACATATTCAGTCTTTATTGATTAAGTCACACTAAACATTCTGCTATGATTAACTCTCATTAAGACCTATAAAAACACAGACCCTTCTTATAACCATTCACCATTTTCATTCTGAAAATGTGCCATCCCACTGCTGCTTAATAAAGACAGCTTCTGATCCCAGGTCTACACCCATTTTTCATTATTTTTGCTTACACTCAGTATCAAAAAAAATTATAATTCTAGGGCTGGGGATGTGGCTCAAGCGGTAGTGTGCTCGCCTGGCATGCGTGCGGCCCGGGTTCGATCCTCAGCACCACATACAAACAAAGATGTTGTGTCTGCCGAAAACTTAAAAAATAAATAAATAAATAAATATATTTTTTAAATTATAATTCTAAAATAGCAACTGTTTTTATTCCAGAGTGTCCAATATTCCAATGATTCTTTGTTCTGCCACATTGGCCAATTCTAGAATTATTAGTAAGAGTTCCTTTAATCTCTTACACCATTTACAGTATCTCAATGAAGCAAAACATGATCTACTGGCAGAAGTTTTTTTTTTGTTGTTGTTTTTATCTAATGTTTGATTTTTAAGAGAACATAGATTTTTTTTGTGTGTGTGTGTATGTGTTACATGGGTTTAACTACCTAGGAACACTTAACCACTGAACTACATCCCCAACCACCCCCTACCTTTTTTTATTTTTTATTTTGAAATGGGGTCTCCCTAAATTGCTTAGAGCTTCACTAAGTTACCAAGGCTGGCCTCAAACTTGCAATTCTGCCTCAATTTCCCAAGTCACCAGGATTACAGGCATGAACCACCATTCCTGGCAAAGAACACAGAATTTATAGAAGCTATACAGCAAAGGAAATAAATCTCACTTAAAGAAAAAAAACTAGATTTGTATTTTTACTTTGAAAGAGGATTAAAGTTTTTGTTTGGGATTCTGTGATTAAATTAGACATTACCTTGATTTTCAGACATCAGGTCAGCTTTCAATCCCTCTTTAGATCTGCACCTAGAGCCTGAGGACAGCACTCTCAGCAAGAATAATGAGACTGCTCATACCCAGAGCACATGTGCTCTAGGAAGCAAATTAGAGCTCTCTGCATATATCTTCATCGACTATCTCTGATTTTTTTTACCAGTTTGTCATTAAAAGCTCACAGAACTTTCCCTGGAATTTGTTGCTTTGGAGTTTTTCTATAACAAAATACCTGGAAAAAATAAAAAATTAAGGGTAGAAAAGTTTATTTTGCCTCACAATTCCAGATGTTTCAGTTGATGCCAGCTGGCCATTGTTAAGATGAACCTGTGGTGAGACAGAATATCATGGCAGAAAGGCATGGCAGAGCAAAGCTGCTTACTTCATGGTGGCCAGAAGCAAAGGGCAAGAGTAGAAGGACAGAAAACAAGATATAGTCCCCAAAAGCACACCCCCAAGGACCCACTCCTTTCAACTAGGTGAAGCTGGGGGACAAAAAGACAGTCAATATAGGTAACAAATAATTGGGTCTGATCAGGAAGGTGGTGGCTAGTTAGAAAGAAAATCAAATGCTACCCTTTCCCCTGCCTCCTTCCAAAGCCCTTCCCCCTGCTCCTGCTCCAACCTGTTGCTAAGGTAATCTGCCCCAGGAATTGTTCCTCTCTGCAGGAAGTTGTAAGAGTTATTAAGTGATATCTCCTGGCTATTACCATACTGCATGGATCACTCCACCATTTGGCCCTTCCCTTGCCCATTTGGCTTTCACCATTTTGCTTACCCTGGCCACTGGTCATGTAGGCAAGATGGGAAGGAGGGCATGAGAATAAAGAAAATCTGAGATGTATAAAAGGGGCAGGACACTCCCACTTCCTTGGATAGTAGATATGGCCTCCTTCTTCCCCACCTCCAGCCCAGCAGTCTGTTTCTAGTCTTTAAGTAAACTTGTTTCTATGCTAGTCTCTTTGTTTCTCCCATTTCTCCAGTGTTCAATCTTGAACATCTGGGGAAATGGAACTCACTGTCACCAGCAACCGGCAGTATTATAGGTTCCACTTCCTACAGTTTCCACCACGTCCCAATAATCCATTTAGATATGATTCAATCATTGGCATCAATGAAATTAAAATCCTCATGCTCCAATCACTTCCCAAAGGTCCTACCTCTGAACATTGCTGAGTTGGAGACAAAGCCTTCAACACAAGAGTCTTTGGGGGCTACTTCATATCCAAACCATAATCCCAATCTGTCATCTACAATAACCAACCTGGGAAAACAGCCTACTATAAGATAGACTATAGCAAGTCAGAATATTAACTCTAGCAACAACCCAGAAAGTTTAAAAAAAAAAAAAAAAATATATATATATATATATATATATATAGTAATCAGTACAAAATATCTTGGATTTGATTAATATTTGATAGTTTTCCTAATTTGTCTGCAATTCCAATTTAGAACTAACCAGATAAAGCCAAATATGCACCCTTAACCGATCACACAGGATGTCCTATATCTAGTTAGCCTGCTGTCCTAATCTATTGTCTGTTGCCACAACAAAATACCACAGACTGTGTAATTTATAAATAATAGAAGTTCTAGTGTCTGGGAAGTCCAAGGCCATGCTGCTAGCGTCTATTCAGTTTCTAGTGTGGATCTTCTTTCTGCTTTATAAAACAGCAGAGAGCATCACATTGATACTGCCGGTTACTGGTCCTGCTTCCTCATATGTTGAATTATAACATTAGAGAAGCACAAGGAGGCAAGCATATAAGCAGGATTTATTTAAAAAGGGTTAACACAGACTTGTCCCAGGAGGGAGAAGGGGACCATAGCTGATATCCTTGCATCCTAAGAAGTCTTTATCTTTTTATAGGTTTGCTTTGCTCACCTGCTCTCTTCCCCTTATCTTTCCTTTGTTCACCTGCTCTCTTCCCCTTATCTTTCTCCATCCAGCCTATGTGACTAGGCCCAGGAAATACTTGAAAGGGATTGCCAAAAGGTGGGAAACAGGTGGGCTGAAGGAGCCAGAGAGGAGTAATCCAGAAAGGAAGGGGGTGTAATTAACAACTCCCTATAGGGAGGAACAATCCCTGGGACAGGTTACCTTAGCAGCAGGTTGGAGCAGGGGCAGGTTATCTTGATTAGGGTGGAAGAAGGGCTCTGAAGAAATTAATATTTCAATTCCTCCATTCTCTCAGATCCAACCCTTGCCTACCTGCCTAATTCTGGCTTCAACATGGCATGTTTAAGCAAATATGTTAGCTCAGGCTGCTAGATATGGTTTAGAGGTGGTGTCCCTCCAAAGTTCATGTGAGACAATGCAAGAAGTTTTGGAAGAGAAATAATTATAGTCTTAACCTAATCAATGGATTGATTCCCTGATTGGTGGTTGGAGGCGTGGTAGCTAGAGGCCGTGGGGGTGTGATTATTGAAAGTGGTTCATTGGGGGCTTGACTATGGGATTCATAAATAGAGAGAAAGAGAAAGAGAAGAGAGAGAGAGAGAGAGAGAGAGAGAGAGAGAGAGAGAGAGAGAGAGAGAGAGAGAGACCATGCTTTCTGATCATTATGTGAGCCTTTTCCCTCTGTCACACACTTCTGTGAAGTTCAGCCTCAACTGGAGCCTGGAGGCCTGGTTCAGGACTTCTTTGAACTGAGACCTCTGAAACTGTGAGCCCTCAAATGAACTTTCCACCTTTAAGGTTTTGGTGATCGAGTCCTTTAGTCACAGCAGTGAAAAAGCTGAGTAAAACATTTCTTTTTCTTTAAAAAAATTTTTTTTGATTGTCAATGGGTCTTTTTAAAAATTTATTTATATGCATGCAGTGCTGAGGATGGAGCCCAGGACCTCACACATGCCAGGCAAGCACTCTACCACTGAGCCACAACCCAGCCCAAACATCTCTCTTCTTATAAAGACATTAATATCGCTATGGAGGACTGAGGATATAGCTCAGTTGGTAGAATGCTTGCCTCACACGCACAGGCCCTGGGTTCAATTCCCAGAACAACCAAAAATAATAATAATAATAAATAAGTAAATATCACTATGGGGGTCCACCTCCAAATACGATTAAAATGAATTTGGGGTAGTTTCCAACACATGTCAGTGGGTACATTCAAACCGTAGTGCCAACCTATGGCTTCTCCATGAAACTTTTCCTTTTTCCACTACAAGTTTTTCCTATTCCCCTATCTGCTTTTGATTTCTACTAAACAGTACATGGTAGTAGTGATTGACTCCTTATAGGAAGCTCTGAGTAGTCTTTTTTCTCATATGGTTTTCATTTATTTTCTATGCAGAAAGACCCTCTTGAACCTTTCCATAGTGGTACTTTCCCCAGTTAATGTTTAAAATGTTTCCCCAGCCAGATGTAGTGGCTCACACATGTAATCCCAGCAGCTTCCAGAGGCTGAGGCAGGAGGATTGCTCAGCAACTTAGCGAGACCCCTGTCTCTAAATAAAATATAAAAAGGGTTAGGGATGTGGCTCAGTGGTTAAGTACCCATGAGTTCAATCCCCAGTACCAAATTTTTTTTTTTTAAATCAACAAAAACATGTCTCCCTGTCCACCAGACTCCAAGCACAACAAAAATAGAGTGGTGACACACACATGTAATCCCAGAAACTTGGGAGGCTGAGGCAGGAGGCTCACAAGTTCCAGGCCAACCACAACAATTTAGCAATGCCCTAAACAACTTAGCAAGGCCCTGTCTCAAAATTTTAAATAAATAAATAAATAAAAATAAGAAAAGCTGGAGATGTGGCTCAGAGGTAGAGTTTCTGTGGGTTTCATCCCTAGTACTGGGGAAAAAAATAGAGAAAGGATAGAATTATGAACTAAGCTTTTTACAATTTATTTCATATGACTCTTATATGCATTAATACTTGAGACTAACAGGGTTGCTTAAAGGTATAGAAAACACAGAGCCAACCTTTGCATTTAGCTTTATTAGGTCTGACTTAGATATATATCATCATCAGAAAGAACTATATCATCAAGAACACTCAATGGAATATTCTGTTCTCACAGTCCTCATTTAACCTCAACAGACAAACACCGATGTCAAAAAATATTTAATACTAAATAGGGCTGGGGTTGTGGCTCAGTGGAAGAGCACTTGCATAGCTTGTGCGAGGCCCTGAGTTCGATCCTCGGCACCACATAAAAAATAAATAAATAAATAAATAAAGGTATTGTGTCCAACTACAACTAAAAAATAAAAAAGTACTTACCCACAAAAATCTTTTCATTGAAAGTTGAAAACTGACTGGAAATCTGTAAAAACTGGAACCAGAAGAAAGTCGATACCTCAGAAAAGTTCTTCCTGAGGAGAGGTTAGATGACAGTTATAGATTTAGAAGTTCAGCTTTCCAAAGTTTAAGAATTTTTTCAGAATAATTTTATCAACCAAATATAGCTTATTCTTACATGTCTCATATCTCTCAGAAACATTAAAAAATACTTAGTACCAATTCCAGTTTTTAATTATATTAAAATTATTTTCCAAAGTTCATTACTAATTATTTTAAGTTAGACTGCATTTGAAATAACAGAAAGCTACCCTTATAAAATTTATTTTCCTCTGTCCTGAATAAACTCATTACAGAATCATTAGTACACTTATTACTCACCTCTTCTTTTGAAAAAATAATTTATTTCCTAAGACCACCTTAGTTCCTGCTTTTCTTCTCCTTTCTTTCTTGATCCATGGGTAGTTCTGACACCACATATGTGTGCAGAATCCAGTGTTAAGCTTTGTTCCATTGGTGGCTGGCTACATAATCATCTGTTCATTTCTCCAGAAAAACAGGATAAAACTGCTAACAATTCACATTTTGAAATTGTATTTGTAAGAAAATCCAGAAATACAGTCACGGCTTACTTTTTCAAATTTGTTATTATCACCAATATGTAGGGAAATACAATTATTTCTCTGTATTTCTTCTAAATCTGTTTCTCCAAAATCAGTGAAAAATATTTAAACAAATAACTTTCTAGTTTGACTGCAGCCAGGCAGTGTTTTTCTGTCCCCGAACTGTCTAGTTAAAATTGTAAGCACTAGGGCTGGGGATGTGGCTCAAGCGTACCACGCTCATCTGGCATGCGCGGGGTGCTGGGTTCGATCCTCAACACCACATAAAAATAAAAAAAAAAAAAAAGATATTGTGTCCATCTAAAAAAACAATAAAAAAAACTAAAATATGAATAAAAAAATTGTAAGCACTAATTCCTTAGCTCTTAACCTAAACATTGTCCTCATTTTATCTTCAATTAAGAGTTACAGGGTTATACAAAATGACATATAAGAGGAAAGGAGGGGTAAGACAAGATAATTCAAATGGAAGAAGTGATTTACAGTAGAAGGGGTAGAGAGAGAACAGGGGAGGGGAGGGGAGGGGAGGGGGGATAGTAGAGAATAATATAGACAGCAGAATACATCAGACACTAGAAAGGCAATATGTCAATCAATGGAAGGGTAACTGATGTGATGCAGCAATCTGTATACGGGAGAAAATTGGGAGTTCATAACTCATTTGAATCAAACTGTGAAATATGATGTATGAGGAACTATGTAATGTTTTGAACGACCAACAATAAAAAAAAAAAAAAAAAAAAAAAAAAAAAAGAGTTACATTAGGGGTCTGGGATTGTGGCTCAGTGGTAGAGTGCTTGCCTAGCATGCACAAGGCACTGGGTTCGATCCTCAGCACCACATAAATGTAAAATACAAATTGCATGGAAATGGAAGGAGACCCTCATGGTTATACAAAATTACATACAAGAGGAAGTGAGGGGAAAGGGGGAAAAAAAAACAAGGGGGAGAAATGAATTACAGTAGATGGGGTAGAGAGAGAGAAGATGGGAGGGGAGGGGAGGGGAGGGGAGGGGAGGGGAGGGGAGGGGAGGGGAGGGGAGGGGGGATAGTAGAAGATAGGAAAGGCAGCAGAATACAACAGACACTAGTATGGCAATATGTAAAACAGCGGATGTGTAACCAATGTGATGCTGCAATCTGTATACGGGGTAAAAATGGGAGTTCATAATCCACTTGAATCAAAATGTGAAATATGATATGTCAAGAACTATGTAATGTTTTGAACAACCAACAATAAAAATTTTTAAAAAAAAGAGTTACACTAGGTTTGAAGTCATTTCTTTGCAAGTTAAAGGCAGTGCTTTTTCTTAAAGTCTTATTAAACATCAGTTTGTAAATTAATTGAATTCATTCACAGTATGTCTAGATTCAGATATAATACTCCAATTATTTATTGCACTTTGTGACCCAACACAAACTACTTAATCCATTCCTGCCTTGTTTCCTATCTGTAAAATGAATATAATAGTACCTAACTCACAAGATTGACCTAATAACAATAATAATGTGTAGGTGCTGGCATTAGCTTTTTCCCTAGCACTATTCCTGCATAAGCAGAGATTTTTTTTTTTCTTTTAAAAACAGCAAGTGTGGCATATATACACAATGGAATATTACTCAACAATAAAAGAGAATAAAATCATGGCATATGCAGGTAAATGGATGGAGTTAGAGAAGATAACTGCTAAGTGAAGTTAGCCAACCCCAAAAAAACAAATTCGAATGTTTTCTTTGATATAAGAAGGTTGATTCATAGTGGGATGGGGAGCCCAGAGCTGGGAGGAACAGACCAATTCTAGATAGGGCAGAGGGGTTGAAGGGGAAGGGAGGGGGCATGGGGTCAGAAGTGAGGTGGAAAGTGGTTGTTGGGTGCAGAGGTGATCATTATTATCCAAAGTACAGGTCTGAAGACATGAATTTGTGTGAATATACTATGTATATAACTAGAGATATGAAAAATTGTGCTCTATATGTGTAATAAGAATTGTAATGCATTCTGCTGTCATTAAAAAAAAAGAGTTGTGGGGAGGTGATAGCTACCTCAGGAGTAATAATCATTTCAAATAAAAATAAAGCAATCTTTGAAGTGGCCAAGCAGGAGAAATCTCAGCAAAAAATTAATTTTTCATTCATTTGGCATCAAATAAATCTAGATTGGACTTGTCTCTTTAGGAGAAAGTCACAATACTTAACCACTTTTTAGGTCACCTTCTACCCCTCGAAACCGGAAAAAAACACCCTTTCGCACTTTGCTTTCTTTTCAACTTCTTTGGATCAACTTGATTTTTTTTTTCCTTTTCTGATTTCATAATTAACTAAAATGAATCGCTTGTTTTACTACATGAGTAAAACAAGCAAATAATACCAATTAATATGTCTTGCGATTATTATTTATCCGTAGGATTGGAAGCTGCTCAATGTCCAGATGTTATCAATTTTAAGGTGCAATGTAAATTGCCTACCAGAGGTTGAAGAATTTAGCATTCCATAAATGAATATTATACTAATATTGCTCATTAATTTAAAAAACACTATTAGGAATGCATAAAAGTTCACCCACAGTCTTCAGAAACAATTCAGGATAACTTTTGCATGAATTAAACTCCGACAGGGCCACACAGCGCCGGAGTGTAAATGTCGAGGAAAAGCAACAGGCTTGCGCACGCGCAGTTTCTCCGTTCCGCCCAGCCGCTTGCTCAACTCCGCGCCAAAGTTGCCTGATTGTGCGCCTGCGCCATGACCTGCACTAGGCGCATGCGCTGCTCAGGGCCGGCCTCATCCAAGGCCATGGCGTGGGTACCATCGGAGTCTGCAGTGGAAGAGTTGATGCCCCGGCTATTGCCGGTGGAGCCCTGCGACTTGGCGGAAGGTTTCGACCCCTCGGTACCTCCGAGGACGCCTCAGGAATACCTGAGGCGTGTTCAGTGAGTGATTCGGCTCTGTGCGGGTGGGCTGGTTATCCGCCCAGGTCCAGGGCACAGCGCCTGTTGCCCATCTACACCCGTGCGCCACAAAGCCCCGCCTCTGTTCTAGTCCCAATCTCTCGCGAAATAGGGACTGCTCAAAATCTCAGGATTATTTCCTGACACGGGCGAATTCCCTTTGAATTTGATTGCACACATAAGACATGCTCTTGGATTTCCTTGCTTTTAATCTAAATAATTTCGGACATATGTTTGTTGTTTAGTACCTCTATCGGAAGTCTAGACATTTTTTCTGATTTCATAATGAATTAAAATGAATCACTTGTTTTATTACATGAGCAAAGCACAATAGTAATTAAGTTTCTTGCGTTTATTACTTATTCTTAGGATCGAAGCTGCTCAGTGTCCAGATGTTGTGGTAGCTCAAATTGACCCAAAGAAGTTGAAAAGAAAGCAAAGTGTGAATGTTTCTGTGAGTTTTAATAACCATCTGGGAGATTTGTCTGTCCGTTTGTCTGTCTGTCTAACACACTAAGGCTCTTCTTACACTATCCAATAGTATAAATTATGGTGTAGGTAAGATTTCGTCCCTACAAAGAGAGACATTGTCTTGTACTTTTTCCTCCATAGAGACAGTTGACTTTCTCCAGAGATTTTTCAGTAACACTGATATTTGTAGTGACTTGATCATCTTATTTTAAGGACATAATCGTGTCCTAAAGGAGTCTCTGTTACTTTTTTTTTTTTTTTTTTGGTAAGTTTTTTCTGGCTCTGTCTTGATCATTATTATTGAACTGGTGTTTAATCTTATCTAATGTAGTTTTGCACGTTCTGAATTTGCCCTGATATCACTTTTTAAGAGTAAAAACCCAAATGTCTTAAACCTTTCTTGTTACTTGCAACTGTGGGCATTTTCATTCACTTATTTATCCAGCACTCTTTTTTGGTGGGGATTGAACTCAGGGGCACTGGACCACTGAGCCACATCCCAGCAGTATTTTGCATTTTATTTATAGACAGGGTCACACTGAGTTCCTTAGTGCCTCACTTTTGTTGAGGATGGTTTTGAACTTGAGATCCTCCAGCCTCAGCCTCCTGAGCCTCTGGGATTACAGTTGTTCGCCCCTGTACCCAGGTTCAGCACACTTTTTATTGGGCAACTAAGTTGTGCCAGGCACTAGAACACAACAAAGGATAATATAGAAAAGTCTTACCTGGCAGAGTTGGTGGCATACTTCTATAATCTGGGGGACTTGGGAGGCAAAGGCAAGAGGCAAGAGGATTGTAAGATCCTCAGGTAATTTAGGGAGATCCTGTCTCAAAATAAAGAATGAAAAGGACCTACAGATACAGTTCAGTGATGGATCACCTCTGCATTCAATCTCCAGCACCACAAAAAAAGAAAAGAAAGAAAAAGTTCTTACCCTCCCAGAGTTTATACTCTCCTAGGGAAGGCAGAGAGTAAACAAGCAAATGAAATATGTAATTGTAACCCTTCTTTTGAAGAAAATAAACATGATCAATAAATGAAAGAGAACTATTAAATAGTCATAGAATAATATCTCTAAAGTTAAAGGGAAGTGTCATTTTAAAGTTTTAATAATTTCCTTTATATGTTCTGAATAGTTCCATTATATCAGACTTATAGTAAGACAATTTTAATTCAGACACTATAATGTTTCATATAACTTCTTTTCAGAAGTTTTTGATTCATAGAACATGGTGTCTTATATACACAATACTTAAAAAGTGACCCCACTAAATATTGTTACAAGGTTATATGTAATCAGTTGTGAACTATGCACTGTTTTAGAAAACAAGTAGACTTTTTAAAGTCAAGATTCTTTAAATGTATTATGCCCATACCAAACTTCTTTATTTAAAGTATACCTCTCATTTTATGTTTTGCAGTTATAGAATGGTAGGACTGAATTATACATTTAGGGTTTACATCATTTAAATTTCTTAGAAACTCCAACTATAAACCATTCCAATTTTTTTTTCCCTATGCTGAGAATTGAACCCAGGGCTTCATGCATGCTAGGCAAGTACTCTACCACTATGCTATATCCTCAGCCCCATTCCAGATTTTTTTTTTTTTTGTTAAAGTGGCTGAAGATCTTTTCCTAACTTTTTTGGGGAGGGGATACTGGGGATTGAACCCAGAGATGCTTTACCATTGAGCTACATCCCTAGTCCTTTTTATTTTTTATTTTGATACAGGGTTTCACTGAGTTGCTTAGGACCTCACTAAGTGACTGAGGCTGGCCTGGAATTTGCAATCATCCTGCCTTACCCTCCATTGCTGTCCTAACATTTTTAACTGAGACTAAATTGTAAAGTGAAATGCCTGCTATTTTGCACCTGTAAAAAGTGTGGGAGACCAACCTTAAACGTGACTGAGTTACACTCCCCGGCTGGGTGCTGAGGCACTCAGTTGCAGAAATGTGGCAAAACTTTCCCCACCCATCTTGGGTCTGAGGGTTGGTCTCATGTCTGGATGTGTCTTGCTACAGCCCCATGGGTGAAGCTATGCTCACCTGTTCCTTTATAATATAACCCCTTGCCCTGTTTAGGATAGAATATTCCATGGAAGTACCTTGTGTGTGTCCCCTTTTCTTACTGTGCCCTTGGGTGTGGCCTACCCAGGTGTCAGTCAACCTGCTGACAGTGGACATTATGAAGATAGACTCAGCCCCCTAAAACCTGACCCCTTGCTTCATTTAAATAACTTCTCAGTAAAAGGGGTCAGCACATGCTCTTGCTCTCTCTCTTTCTGAGGACCCTTAAGGTCGGAGGAGCCATCACAGCGACCCCAAAGAAAAAGGTATTTGTTTCTCTTGTGTGGTTATTTCATGCAGCCCAGTTAGCCCAGTTTATCTGGAGTGACCCCTGAGCCTTTTAGTTGCGAGAACTGAAACCCAGCAAAAAAGTATCTTTTTTTTTTTCTTTGTTGTCAATGCTAGGCATTGAACCCAGGGCCTTGTACACATTGAACCCAGGGCCTTGTACATACTAGGAAAGAGCTTTACTACTGAGCTATATACATTCCCAACTCCATTTATTTTTTTCACTTTGAGATAGGGTCTTGGGCTGGGGATGTAGCTCAAGCGGTAGCGCGCTCGCCTGGCATGCGTGCGGCCCAGGTTAGATCCTCAGCACCACATACAAACAAAGATGTTGTGCCCACTAAAAATTAAAGAGTAAAATTCTCTCTCTCTCTCTCTCTCTCTCTCTCTCTTTAAAAAAAAAAAAAAAAAAGAGATAGGGTCTTGCTAAATTGCCCAGGTTGACTTCAGAATTTGAGATCTTCCTGCTTCAGCTTCCTGAGGAGCTGAGATTACAGATGTGTGCCACCAAACCTGATCTAGTTTTGTTTTGCTTTTGGGGGGCTTTGTTTTCTTTGGTGCAGAGGTGTTGCCGGGAATTGAACCCAGGGCATTGTGTATGCTAAGGAAGTACTCGACTATTGAGCTATATCCCCATTCCTTTTTTCTTAGGTAGACTTAGTTATTCACTTGTTTTATATATTTTTCATCTTGCTTTTACTTTGTAGAAGTATGAGAGGTTGATGCTAACATTTAGGAAATGATCTCTAGCTTTCAGGATGCCAACCTGCCCCTGAAGGTTATTCCCCAACACTTAAGTGGCAACAGCAACAAGTAGCACAGTTTTCAACTGTTCGACAGGTAAGTATCAAATTTAATCAATTAAACCCTCTTCAGATTTTATTGCTTTTCTTAGACTATAATTGGAAAGCTAAGATATGTGATTTTAAAGCATATAGAATATTTATGAATCAATTTTTTAATTATTATCATTGGTATGTTACAGTTTGTAACTTATTTTCCAAGTTTTAGAGTGGTTAGAATTTTGTGTGAAAAGTGATTTCAGTTACTCATCTTGTGAATCACTGTCCAACCTTTCTTCCTTTAGAGTGTGAACAAACATAGAAGTCACTGGAAATCACAACAGTTGGACAGTAATGTGACTATGGTATGTAAGCTTATCAGTTTAAGTTTTACAATGTATACCTGTATGAAATATCCATATTTATTTCCAGTCTTCAAGGATTCATTTGCTTAGTCTATATTATTTTAATTCTCTTTCACATACCATTATTTAATAGTAACAATGCCATTATATTAGTAGCCTGAAAAATAACCCGTAGTGCAAGTTGGTATTTTCATTACTGTTTTAATCCACCATATCTTGGGCAGACTTGGATATGTGAAAGAAATGTAAAAGTTGTCATAATCAAAATGGAGCTACTTTTGTCAACTGCAACAATTAAAGGTAAAGAAAGCCAGGAAGTAATGAACGATTCTTATGCATGGTTGCCAAATAGTCCATCATAAAGGATTCTGCCAACCTACAACCTTGCACTAAGAACACTGCAACCTTATCAAAAGAACTTCTACAAGGATATCTGCTAGGCAATTGTCTGTTCAACTTCAGAATGACTCCAGTTTTGTTTTTAATCACTATGCTCAAATATTATTATTTTGAAACCTCTGACATAACCTTCATTCTTGTCTTAAAACTTCCCCTTGCATCAACCTCTTTTAATATGCCTGTGGTTAACTATTATCTCTGGTTCTAATTTTTCATTTAGATTGACAAATAGGCATTATTTGATCTCTCTAGTTTTTAAGAATTCTTCTGAACAGTACCTTTTGTTGTTTCTTTTTTTTGTTTTTGTTTTTGTTTGAGATAGGGTCTCACTATCTCAAACTGGCTTAAACTTGCTGTCCTCCTACCTCAGTCTCTCTAGTAGCTGGGATTATAGGCATGTTCCACTGTGCTTAGCTGAATAGTTGCTTTTTAGGAAATCAATATATTTTCAGTATTATAAAAGACTGAATAAGGGTTATTGGGTTTTCCTAGAAGGATAATGGTGCCATGTAGTAAACTCACATGGTTACAGGGTATCATCTCAGCTTTACTGTAATGACGACATAATAGTGAAACCTGTCATACATATTGGAAAATTATATTTTCTGCATTTTTTCAGTTTATATATAATTTTAAGCTCTTCAGAAGCTAGGTGAACTCTTCCAAGTAAAAATAGGAGATGGGGAAGAAAGAAATGGATATGGTGTTCCAAGCAGTCTTTTTTTTTTTTTTTTTTGGTGGTACTGGGGATTGAACCCAGGGCCTTATGCAAGCACTCTATCAACTGAGCCATATTCCCAGCCCTCAAGCAGTCATATGCCTCATACATGCTAGGCAAGCGCTCTACCACTGAGCCATAACCCCAGCCCTCAAGCAGTCATTTTTAATCTTTGGGGAATCACATATTGCTTCTGAGAATCTAATAAAGGCTATTTATCTTCAGAGGAGGGAAAAAATAAACTCCTGGAGTATTCAGATTTCCTAGTCAGATTGGATTAGAGCTCACCATAGAGCCTTCATTTAAGTTTAATCATTTCCTTAAAGGCTCTATCTGCAAATACAGTCACAGCTTAAGGTACTAGATGAAGGTTAGGGCTTCAACATATTAATTTGGGGACACAATTCTCCCCTTAACTGGTACTGTATCTTTGTATTGAGGTGTAGGGATATGGGAGATCCTTATTTCTATTTTTAGTGTTCAGTATAAAAATAAATACCTGGAAAAAAGTTAATTTCTTTTTCATCTTTCAGCCAAAATCTGAAGATGAAGAAGGCTGGAAAAAATTTTGTCTGGGTGAAAGGTTATGTGCTGAAGGGGCTATTGGACCAGCTACAAATGAAAGTCCTGGAATTGATTATGTACAAGTAGGTAATATGTGGATAAACAAAACAAAAAGTATTTTAATTTTGGTTTATCACTTAGTTTAAAGGGGTCAGTGAACTACAACATGGGCCAAATATAGACTATAACCTGTTTTTATACACCTCATAAACTTAGAGTGGTTTTATATTTCAAAAGGATTGTAAAAAAAGAAACAAACAAATAAAATGTTTACATGTAGTGAAATTATATGTGACCTGCAAAGCCTAAAAATATTCACCATCTGACTATTTATAGAAAATATTTGCCAACCACTGACTTAGCTTATAGATTCTGTAACTTACGAAGTTTCAAAAATAATTTACTCTGGCTTAATCTAGATTGACTTCTTATCTCTTACGTTTTAACTATGTAATAATTTTGAGTTGGATAGGATTTGGGTTTTTTAAATGACTAGGTATAGGTCACATAAAGCATTGTAAGTAGTCACGGAAGCAAAAGAAAACATGACACTGTTAGAAAGATCCTCCAGTAAATCGCATATTTAAGAGATGAAATGTTGGGGGTATACTTAAATTTTACATGACTTTAATCATAATTATGTGGCCAGCTCCTTGTCTTTCAGAATTTATCTGCCTCTGGGTTTGCAGATGTTCCTATAGAACACATTGCATACATCTTCATTACTACTTCCTATGTTATATTGTTCTATTCAACAGATATGGTACCATATTGTTTTTTTCCTGTTTAAAACTTATTTTTTTCCAGGCCAGGCACAGTGACTCATACCAGAATCCCAGCTTGAGGCAGTAGGATCTCAAGTTTGAGGTCAGCCTGGGCAACTTAGCAAGACCACGTCTGAAAAATAAATAAAAGGGGATGGGGGCGCTGAGGTTTGTGGCTCAGCAGTAGAGTGCTCGCCTAGCATGCATGAGGCATTGGGTTCGATCCTCAACACTACATAAAAATAAAACAAAGATACTGTGTCTACCTAAAATTAAAAAATTAAATAAATATAAAGAAAAAGTGGGGGTGGACGTAGTTCAGTGGTAGAACATTACTGGGTTCAAGTCCCAGTACTGCAAACAAAACAAAATAAATGTATTTTCAAAATATAAAGAACTCCAAAAATCATTAAAAAGCCAAGAATTAGCCTCCACCCCAAAACAAAATAAAACAAATAACCGTCAAAAGATATAGACATCTTACAGAAAGGAAATACAAATTGTTCTTACATGAGAATATTCCCAACTTCACTTATAATAGAACTATAACTTTATACCTCTGCTGATCTACAATTTTTCAGGTCAACATATTGGCAAAGAAAGTTTGATATATTGTTTTGACAAAGCCTGGGAAAACAGGCACTCTTCTAACTAGTGTGGGAGTATAAATAGACTAAAATCTTTAGGGAAGCTAATTTGACACTCTTTCTTAGACAACCTATTATTCTTTTAGATAATATACTTAATGTATACTACATTTAAAAGTTTTAATTTTGTAAAGAAATGTATTTATTTACCTTGTTAATAGAATATAGACAAGTAAAAACATACCATGTTAGAAAGATCATTTAAGGACATAAAGTTTAATGCATTAGTTCTGAAGTTTTGTTTAAGTCCATAGTGGTTGGCTGGTTGGTTTCTTTCTTTCTTTTCTTTCTTTCTTTCTTTTTTTTTTTTTTTTTTTTTTTTTTTTTTTTGATGTTTGAGAGCTTGAACTTAGGGATGCTCTACCACTGAGTTACACATCACCAGCTTTTTTCAGTTTTTAAGACAGAGTCTCACTAAGTTAGCAGGCTAGCCTCAGATTTGTAATCCTTCTGTTTTAGCATCCCAAATAGGTGGGATTCTGTAATCCCACTGTGCCTAGCAGTATACTTTAAAAATTGAGTCAGATTAGGTTTAAAAAATACCATTCTAATTCAAATGCCCTTAATTGCTGAAAACTTTAACTTTCACTGAAGATTTTTAAATAGTGTCTATGATATATTAATATAACAATGTGTTATAATTTTATTGACTATATTTAACTTTTTCAAGTACCTTTTTTAAAATTTCATGCTTATGACATTTTTGTTACTAAAATTATTTTTAAATTTATATATTCACATTTTGAGATATTATTTTGTTGGGCCTTACAAACAATAGTTTCTAGAATGTCTCATAATGGGCAGTGAAACATTTTTTTTCTTTTATCTGTATTACTAAATAACTGTGTAGCAAGAAATTAACTTGTTTGGGGAAAAAATGAAGATCTTTCTTATATGCATTAATAGATTTCAGTCTCATTTTTTTCTTTCAGATTGGTTTTCCTCCATTGCTTAGTATTGTTAGCAGAATGAATCAGGTAAAAATCCATCTAATAATGATATTATATGCATTATTTTGTTTGCAGTGTGTATAGAAGTATTCGAATACATTTATTTAATATTTACAACATGCAACACCTTCTTGTATGCTCTTCAGTGGTTCTTTTTAATCCTTATTATATCCCTTTGTGGGGAGTTATTATTTTTCTTTCTTTCTTCTTTTGGAGGATACCAGGGATTGAACTTGGAGGCACTTGACCACTGAGCTATATCCCCTGCCCTATTTTGTATTTTATTTAGAGACAAGGTCTCTCTGAGTTGTGTAGTGCCTCACTTTTGCTGAGGCTGGCTTTGAACTTTCAATTCTTCTGCCTCAATTTCCTGAGGTGCTAGAATTACAGACATGCACCACCATGTCCAGTCTGTGGGGACCTGTGGGGAGTTATTATTAATAATCATTTTTTTATAAGTGAGGAAACAAAATTTAAGGGTAAGTAACTTGCACGTAGTCAGGTGTGGTGGTACATGCCTGTAATCCCCGCAACTCAGGAGGCTGAGGCAGGATAATTGTAAGTTCAAGACTAGCCTTGGCAACCTAGCAATACCTTGTCTTGAAATTAACCATAAAAAGGGCTGAGGATAGATATAGTTTAGTGGTAAAGCACCCCTGGGTTCATTCCTCAGTGCAAAAAAAAAAAAAGAATTACTGGCTGGTGGTTTTTCAGCAAGTAAAAGCACTGGTATTCTATGCCAGATAAATCTAACTCTAGGGCTCATGCTTTTTATTATGGTGCCAGGGTATTCATTTATGTACATTTCAGACACTGAAGTTTGAATGAATTATTAAGGTTAGTTTAACATTTCTAGGTCTAGGTATCCGACATATTATGTAAGATTGGGATCAAAAGGTAAAGATTAGGATCAAAAGGGGAGAAGTATAGAATTTGGTTCTTCAGTCTTTCAGGAGTAGGGACTCTGTTATCCATTTAAAAGATAAATACTTTGTTTTGCTTTTACATAGCACTAAATACCCTTGGAAGATAAAAAAAAAATTTTTTTTTGAGTGTCGTATTCAACTGGAAATCATTCTAGATGGTAGTTTCACTAAGTTGATCATTTGCATTTAGATACCTTAATGGTCATAGTAAGTTTCATCAGCATGATTTTTTTTTATAAGTACCCACATATATGCATACCAAATGTATAATGTGAACTTGTTTGCAGATAATATTTTCAATAGTGATTTAATCTGTATAGTTCTAAAAGAGATCTGTCTCTAGCTAATTTTTAGATTTGACCTTTTTTTAAAAAATATTTTTTTAGATGTTCATGGACCTTTATTTTATTCATTTATTTATATGGGTGTTGAGAATCGAACCCAGTGCCTCACACATGCTGGGCAAGTGCTTTACCATGGAGCCACAACTCCAGCCCTAGATTTGACCTTTTAAGAGCAGATGAATTTTTTCAAGTAGTTACAAACTAAAATTAGTAATTACAAACTAAATCCTAAGATTAAAACTAAAGCCTTAGTTGATACTTGAGAATGTAAGAATATTTGTGTTGGGCTGGGATTGTAGCTGAGTGGTAGGATGCTTGCCTAGCATGGGAGAGGTCCTTGATTCAGTCCTCAGCACTACAAAAAAAGAAAATCAAAAAACAAAAAACCCAAGCAGAATAAATATATTTGTCTTAAAAATCTTTCCTTACTAGGTGAGACATCTAAGCAAATTACTAGTCAGTTTTCTAACTAAGCTTTGTGGAATTCCTGTTAAATTTGTAAATACTTTATTACTAATACAACTCTTTCCTATTCTATCTTCTTTTTTTTAGGCAACAGTAACTAGTGTCTTGGAATATCTGAGTAATTGGTTTGGAGAAAGAGACTTTACTCCAGAATTGGTAGTATTGCATCTTTTTTATTTCATAATGCAGGCAGGTTATATATATTTATAATAAGATGTCACTCTATAGTATTTATATTTAAATGTGTGTGTGTGTGTATATACACACACACACACACACATACATACAAAAATGTGCTTGTTTGTAATAAAATTCAGAGCTTATACTAGATTACAAATCAATATGCTATTTCCTTTGTTGAGAAAGCTTTGCTTTAGGGAAAAAATATCAACTAAAGAATTGATTTATATCCTTGTGCAAGCTGTTTATCTCATGAAGATCACTAACAATTAGGTTACAGACTGATAATCAATTTGCAGGCTATATTTGGAGTAGCACTAGCTTGAACAAGTTTGAAATGCATTTTATAAGATGGCCTAGAAATTCAGACCACAAAATCATATAAAAAATGGCATTACAGATAAGGAATTTAAAACACAAAGGGTTTGGTAGATTGCTTGGGATCACACAGCTTATAAATGGCGGAACTTAGATTTAAGCCCAGGCAATCTGACTGTAGAATCTTTATTCCTAACAATTCTGCTGCACTATCCCTTTATTTAATTGCTTTGTATTCACAGCTCATTTCTCACTTTAAATTTGGGTAAATTTGGTGGATATTAAATAAATAAGTTACATAATTACTCCTCCTAATTTATGATTTTAAGAAATGTTATCATTCAACTGGGCAGAGTGGCACACACCAGTAATCCCGGAGCCTTGGGAGGCTGAGGTAGGAGGATTGTAAGTTCAAAATCAGCCTCATCAACTTAGCAAGGGCCTAAGCAACTCAGTGAGACCCTGTCTCTAAATAAAAATATAAAAAAGGGGCTGGGGAGGTGGCTCAGTGATTAAATACCCCTGAGTTCAATTCTGAAACCAAAAAAAAAAAAAAAAAAAAGGATGCCGTCCTTTGATTTTTCACATTTTAGGATATTCACTAGAGTATATCCAGGTTCAGAGCTCTTTATCAAAGCATAAGATATAATCTTTGCCCTCTAGAAGCTTATAGTCTCCTGGGAAAGACAAATAAGCAACATTGTGTAACAGATATTAAGCTTCCCAGACTACCTCAGCAAAGTGGCTTAGATAAGTCACTTCCATAAATACAATGAAATATATATATATATTGTTGTTGTGCTGGGTATTGAACCCAGAGCCTCACACATGCTAGGCAAGCTCTCTAACACCAAGTTGTACCCCCAGCCCTGGTGACCAACGTGTGTTTGTTTGTTTGTTTGTTTTTTCACATTTTTTTTTCATTCTTTTTTTTTTTTTTTTTTTTTTTTTTGTGGTACTAAGGATTGAACCCATGGCCTTGTGCATGTGAAGCAAGCACTGTACCCACTGAGCTATATCCCCAGCCCTTAAATTCTTATTATACCATGTACTTGGCCCATTCCGCCCCCCTCCCCCCACCAGTACTGGGAATTAAATTATTGACCACTTGCATTCTTTCTTATGTTTTGCAGTCATGATTAAATTATAAAAATTCACATTAATTTCTCAGGATATTTCTAATTTAGAATTATTGGACCAAATTTCTATAAGCCTTTGTTACATTTTGCGAGATTGTTCTCCTTAAGAAATGAACTGGGGGCTGGGGATATGGCTCAAGCGGTAGCGCACTTGCCTGGCATGCGTGCGGCCCGGGTTCGATCCTCAGCACCACATACAAACAAAGATGTTGTGTCCGCCGAAAACTAAAAATAAATATTAAAAATTCTATCTCTCTCTCTCCTTCTCTCTCTCACTCTCTCTTTAAAAAAAAAAAAAAGAAATGAACTGGTTTATATATGCTTCATCTTTTGTGTGTGTGTGTGTGTGTGTTGTTGAGGATTAAACCCAGGGCCCTGTGCATGCAAGGCAAGCACTCTACTAACTGAGCTATATCCCTAGTCCTGAACTGGTTTATAATATCATCAGCAGTGTATACTCAAATTTATTATTATTCTCTGCAATTCCATTCAAGTTGAACTATATGAATTCCCTTTTTTGTAACTTAAAAACATTTGATCATCAGCAACTCTGAATAGTTTGACCCAACTTTTTTATAGGTTGTGTTTATGTTTCAAACTAGGCAGATTTACTTTAAATTAAATGTTGTTTTCATTTCTTTTGATATCAGTAAAAATGTATTTATCCCATGGGTTGGTATATTAGCTATACCTTCAGAAGATAACTTTGTGTTCTTAGGCCACTTGTTTATCTAGATACTGAATTTAAAAATTTATATCATTTCTTTATGTTTAATAGTAACCTCTTAAAACATTATTTGATTTGTACACCTTCTTTTAATCTTTTTTTTTTTTAATTCTTTGCTCTAAGATATTTTGTGTTCTTTTTAACTTCTAAAGATTATCCATTCAAGGGGCTGGGGTTGTGGCTCAGTTGTAGAGCGCTTGCCTAGCATGTGTGAGGCACTAGGTTCAATTCTCAGTTCCACATAAAATTAAATAAAATAAAGGTCCATTGACAACTAAAAAAAAAAGAAGATTTTCCATTCAAGCCAGGCATGGTGGCACATGCCTATCATCCCAGCTACCTGGAAAGCTGAGGCAGGAGGATTGCAAAATCAAGGCCAGCAACTTGGCAAGACCTTGTCTCAAAGTAAAAAGGATTGACGATGTAGTGGTAGAGTGCTTGCCTTGTGTGTTTTAGGTCCTGGGTTTAGTCTTTAGTAGTGCTAAGTAAATAAATAAATATTATCCACTCAAAAAGATGGTAAATTTGGCCTTTCCTATTACTTAATGAAAGCATAGTACCAAAAAGTCTTTATAATATCATCAGAGGAATCATTAAGGTGTTTTCAAACCACTGACAGCTGACTCTGAATTTTAACATTAACCCTTTAAATGTAATTTTGAGTATTGTATCTTAGAAATCAAAGTATCTAATTCCTTTATCCAAGTAACTGTACTGTCCAAATAATCCTGAGGATATCAGTGTTTAAATTAAAAATATATCACCAGAAATTTGTGTATCATAACCAGTAGAAGGAAAAAGGGGATCTTCTACTTTTTCTCTTCTTAAAATTACTGTCTAATGTTTTTGAGAAATATAGCCTTATTTTATCATCCAAGTGTGAACCTATTAGAAGTTTTCAGCTTTTTGGTTTGGCGTTTTGTTTTCATTTGGGGGTTTTGATTTTGTTTTCTAGCATAATCACAGTGATGTTAAGGAACCTCTCAGTATAAATATGTTACAGGCAATCAGTAGAGGTTTGGAGCAACTTCTCAGTGTAGAAGATATTTGAATACTAAATACTAGCTTTATATAATAAATGTTTCGCTGAAAATTAGTCAAGTTTTAATTTTTTTTAACCTAGAAGAGAATTCCACAACTCATTAAGCAAACCAGGATGTGAATATTTTCATTTAAAGAAAAAGTCTTATTGTTGATTTAGGGCTACTTGAAGAACTTAGTGTGTTCATAAATCACCATTTAAACTTTATTCTAAAAGAAAAATAAACCCTAATATTTTTCAGGGTTCCCCAAAGTGAAATTGTTCAGAATTAAGTTGTGTATAGTGCTAGTAGTATACATAATTTTACTGGTTAAACTATATTTGTAATAAATATAATTGATATAACCATTCTTGGTTATACCATTCTTATGATGATTGTATCTCAGAAAGTTTAATGAACTACATACCCTTCAACACCATCATTTTATTTGTAATGTATAATAGTAAACATTTCCATGTTATTAAATGGAATTTCTACATGCCATGTTGAGACTATCCAATGATGTTCTTTCATTAATACTGTTAAACAACATTGGGTATGTTTATTATGTGTTATAAATAAAGACAATTACAAAATGATAATGATGGAACTTTATTGAAAAAAGTTATACATATACATAGGATAAAAGATGTTTTAAAAATCAGTAGAAAGTTTACCCAGATAACAAGAATGCTGTTTTTGGTTTTTTGTTTGTTTGTTTGTTTCTAATAATTGATTATAATTTTGTAATTTGGAAAAAAAAGCCTATTTTAGAAAGGATTGGGACTAAATTCAGCTTATGTTTGTAGAAGTACCAAAACACTATTTTGTCTTCAGAATTGTTCTTTCATATGGATCTAGGGGAAAGCATATAATGATTTGTATATATGTCTATAGTGGACAAAGAAAAGTGGATCTTAATTTTTTCAAGGATTTATATACATAGTATTTTAGTTTTCTTCTGTGGTAAGAATTAATGAAATGAAGACTTTGAGCATCAGGGAATATTTTAAAGTGACCAGTGTCATGTGTCTATAAGAGTCATCACCTAGTTCTCCAGATGATCCTTTGTCTATATCCAAACATAATACTGTTAAATGTTCTATGAATTATTTATAGCAAATAGCCAGGCACAATATTGGACACTTAGAAAAATAAATTATATTTATGGTTAAATATTTGTCTGGTTTACCAGGCATGGTGGCACACTCCTATAATCCCGTAGCTCAGGAGGCTGAGGAGGATTGCAAGTTCAAAGCCAGCCTCAGTAACTTAGCCAGACCCTGTCTCAAAATAAAAAATAAAAGGGACTAGGGATATGGCTCAGGGGTTAAGCACCCCTGGGTTAAATCCGTGCTACAAAAAAAAAAAAAATTGTAACAATTTAGTACTTTTTAAAATTCTCTTTAGGGAAGATGGCTTTATGCCTTGTTGGCTTGCCTTGAAAAACCTTTATTACCTGAGGCTCATTCACTGATTCGGCAGCTTGCAAGAAGGTGCTCTGAAGTGAGACTCTTGGTGGTAAGTCATAACTTGTTATTTCGTATTGAAAGTATCAATTTATATGGCAATAAAGGAGGTTTCCAATAAATAGGAAAAATGTGGAATATTTTATTAGTTGGAATTAGATTAGCCCATAGAACAAAAAAGTTCCAAATAATAATAGCTTAAATAAAATAAAGATGTTTTTCCCAGAAAAAGGAAGCCTGAAGGTAGATGAATAATATCCAAGATGACAATAACTCAGGCCTTTGAGTTTTGCCACTTGTGGCTTTCATCTTTGTCTTAGTCCATTTTGTATTGCTGTAACAAAATACCTGAGGTTGAGTACTTTAACAAAGAAATGAGAATTATTTAGAGGCTGAAAGTCTAAGATTAAGTGTTGGCATTTGGCTACATCACACCATGGCAGATGTCATCACATAGGAGTATGTGTGAGAGTAGCAAGTGGCACAAGTTTAAGAGGGGAAGTGCCAAACTCACTTTATAATAGCACCCTGTCACAGGATTAATCTAGTTCCATGAGAACTGGAACTCCTACAGGACAGTATTAATCCTCTGAACAAGCAATCTTATTTTAAAATATGACTTTAAGTATTTCTCAAGTGAAAATTAGGGCCAGGCATGGATGTGCACGCCTGTAATCCCAGTGGCTTGGGAGGCTGAGGTAAAAGGATTCTAAGTTCAAAGCCAGCCTCAGTAACAGCAAGGTGCTAAGCAACTCAGTGAGACCCTATCTCTAAATTAAAATTTATACAAAATAGGGCTGGGGAAGTGGCTCAGTGGTTTAGTGTCTGAGTTCAATCCCCAGTACCCAAAAGAAAGAAAAAAAAAGTTATTTTCATGCTTTGCACCTTAAACAGAAATTTCAAAAATATTAAAGAAATAGACTATATTTTAATATTTGCTTTCTTTATTTTAGGACAGTAAAGATGACGAAAGAGTTCCTGCCTTGAATTTATTAATCTGCTTGGTTAGCAGGTATAGTGAAGTAATTCTTGACTTTTGTTTATTTGTTCAAATGCGCGCGCGTGTGTGTGTGTGTTTGTGTGTGTGTGTGTTTTGCTGGGAATTGACAGGGCCTTGTGCTTGCATGCAGGCAAGCACTCTACTAACTGAGCTACATCTCCAGTCCCTACATTTGTAGTTTTTATTTGCCTAGATCCTATTCACTTTTAGATTGAGGCATTTTTTTATTTGCTATATATTTCTAAGTTCCACCTGAAATTTATTGGGAAACTTTTTTCTCATTCTAATTCTCAATAAATACATATTTACTTTAGGTCTTTTCCTATATATATGTTTTTATTCCATTGATCATTGTTTTTATTCTAATACCAGTACTTTTATAAAACTGCATAATACATTTAAGTTTTGGGATAAATAATGTCACATTCATTACTCCCTCTCTCAAACAGGTAACTTTTTCAGAATACATATTCAACATCTAGTTTCTTCTAGGCATGGTGTTGTATGCCTGTAATCCCTGGGAGACTGGACTGTGGGGTTTGGGGGATATAGCAAGTTTGAGACCAGCCTGGGAAAGTTAGAAAGATCCTGTCTCAAAATATAAAATTAAAAGGGCTGGAGATGTTGGCCAGTAGTAGAGCACCCCTGTATTCAATTCCCAGTACAAAAAAAAAAAAAAAAATCCCTATTCATGTATTCGTTAGAACTTTTTTTCTGTTAAAAAAAAGACTTCACAATTTGGTTATCCTGGAGTATGATTTCTTTTTTTTTTTTTAATTTTTTTTTTTTAGAGAGAGAGAGAGAATTTTAATATTTATTTTTTAGTTTTTGGCGGACACAACATCTTTGTTTTTATGTGGTGCTGAGGACCGAACCCAGGCCGCACGCATGCCAGTCGAGTGCGCTACCGCTTGAGCCACATCCCCAGCCCCATGATTTCTAATAACAAAAAAAATTGGTATTTAGAAACCACAATTTGGAAGTTACAGACTGGTTATTAAGTTGGTTATTGTTTTTAGGCCTTTTCAGTCAACAGAGCTAGGAAATAATGCACTTTCTTAGAAAAATAAAATCATGAGTTCAAATTGATATTTCAGTCCTAATTTAGGAGTATTTGATTTTTCCTTTAATGTTATTTAGTAGTCCATCCTATTCTAAGACCCACAGTGAATTCCTAAAATCATACATAGTACCAAACCCTGTAATTTAAGACCTTTTCCATCTTAACTAAACCCTTACTATGTACTGTTGCTTTAACGTTTCCAGTTTGAGGTACCACACCAAAACTACCATGAATTTTCTTCTTCACAATTTCAGATAAGAAGTCTCATTCCCTTTTATAACTCTGAGACAGGGTCTCACTAAGATGCTGATACTAAGTTGCAATACTCCTGCTTCACTGAGTTGCTTAGCTCCTCACCATTGCTGAGGTTGGCTTTGAATTCCCAATCCTCCTGTCTCAGCTTCAAGAGCCACTGGGATTACAAGGATGCACCACTGGCCCAGCTGCACCTATTTTTTGTTTTTTTAATTTTTTTTTTTTAAAGAGAGAGAGAGAGAGAGAGAATTTTAATATTTACTTTTTAGTTATCGGCGGACACAACATCTTTGTTTGTATGTGGTGCTGAGGATCGAACCCAGGCTGCACGCATGCCAGGCGATCGTGCTACCGCTTGAGCCACATCCCCAGCCCTGCACCTGTTTTTAATCACATAAAATATTTACAACATTCCAGAATTCAAGATACATTTGGAGTACTTTAGCATCTACTTTTATCCCGGTTCTCCTTTCTCCTATAAATAATCATTTTATTAACTTTTCGTTTATCCTTTCATTTTCTCTAAAAGTATAAATAAATATGTATAAGTAAACTTATGTGCCTACAAGACTATTGTATACTGAACAATCTATTTTGTACCATGTTTTTTTCACTTAATCCTAGAAATCACTCTGTAGCAGTGTAGCTATTTTTCTAGTTCCTTTTGTGCAGTTTTCAGTCATGTATATGTATTGTAGTTTATCATTCCCCTTTATCAATTAATATTTGGATTGTTCATAGTCTTTTACTACTACAGGTAGTGCTATAATTAATACACTTGTGCATACATTACATTATTTTTCAGGTATTTTGACCAACGTGATTTAGCTGATGAGCCATCTTGATGTAGCTGATTTCTGAGGGATAGAAGCTATTTCTACTGAAGGCAGCCTAAGTCTGATGAAGTGCAATGCCAATTCAAGTACAGGCTGTTATCACTTCTTCAACACTGTGTGAAAGGTCTTCATTTTAACCTGTGCAACTCAAGTTGATAAACAGAATATAGACTGAATTGATTTTCTGAAATATCTTTGGAAAATCCCACTTGGTGTTTGATGAACAATTTGAATAGTTTTCTACAGTCACATGATTTAAAATAAATTGAGTGCCAGTTATTGGTGAAGATGCCTGAATAGAAACTGTGTGATGAAATTTTATAAAGGTCCCCGGTGCTATTTCATTGTTCATTACATGTCTTCATATAAATTTTGTTGAAAATGTGTTTTGGTTACCAAATCTTTGTTTTACTTTTGAACAAAACAAGATAATGTCCTTAGAATTAGAAAATAATCTAGATTAAATGGCAAATGTGAGTCAACAACAGAATTAATCAAATGTTTTCTCTTTAAGCTCAATAAGTTTATTAAGTGCTTTATTGCATAAACAACTTTTTCTAACAAATCATTTTCAAAAATACCCTACTAAGAGGTAGAGTGTTTTAATTTTTCTGACAAGTCTTTTGTTTGTATGAATTTATCTGTTTCTGCATCAAATAGGAATGCTTTCTACTTGAGGAACAGAAGGTTTAAGTGGCAATGATTATACAAATAGGATTTATTTTCCTCACAGAACAAGAAAATAGAGGAACGGGCCACTGGCCTTGGTTCAGTGACTCAACAATACCAAAGTCTCAGATTTCTTTAGCCTTCCCTTCATGGCAACAAGATTGCTGCTACAGTTGAAGGCAATGTGTCTCTATTCAAGACAGAAAAGGCTAGTGGTGCACACCTATAGTTGCAGCAGTTTGTCATGATTCCTGACGCAGGAAGATCACAGCCTCAGCAACTTAGTGAGACCCTCCCTTTCTCAAAACAAAAAGGCCTGGGCCTAGCAACTCAGGACACTGAGGCAGGAGGAGCCCAAGTTTGAGGCCAGTCAGCCTTTGCAAATTTAGGAAGAATCTGTCTTAACAAAAAAAATTTAAAAGGGCTGGGAATGTTAGGTCAGTGATAAAGCACCTTTGGGCTCAATCCCCAGTACCAAAAGAAAAACCTTTTCCAGAATTCCCGTCAGATCTGTGTTCCCCTATTGGTCACAAATGTCTAACATGATCATCTAAAGATGAGGAAATGAGGTTGGAAGCCTTTTCAGTCTAAAAGGAAGTGGAAAAGGTAATAAACATTGGGAATAAACAACACTGATCAGGCAACCAACAGCTGTGCCTCTAGTTTTAATAAAAGTAGATGAAATTTTGTCTATATTTTGTTAGTCGTCAGTTATTTGGGGGAGGAGGGCACAGGCAGGAAGAGTACTGAGGGTTGAACCCAGGGCCTGGCACATGCCAGGCAAGCACTCTTATTACTGAGCTACATCCTCAGCCTTTTTTTTTTTTTAACTATTTTTTTTAACTATTATTTTGAGACGAGGTCTTGCTAAATTAATTGTTCAGGATTTGTGATCCTTTGCCTCAGCCTCAGCCTCCTGAGTATGTGGGATGACAGGTATGAGCCGCAGCACCCAGCTATAAAGCTCATTTTTAAATGGCAGCCTAATAGTCCAAGTACTTATTCACCATAAGTACTTAAATGTTCTCATTACCTGATATAAAATTTGTTTTCAGTATTAGTATTTTCATATATAGTTTTTTTTTCCTTTTCAACCTTCTTTTCCTTTGACCAGAATTCCCCCAAAGTTGGGCTCAATTTTTTAAAAAATGTAGAAATGGAATTGCTGAGTTAAAGGATGTGTTTTAAATTTATAAATGCTCTTTAAATGTGAATATTCACTTATATCTATGGTACACACTATAAATATTTTCCTTTTAACATTCTCATGTTGCTTTTTGCTATGCAAACTTCATATTTTTTCTATGTGGTAAAAAAGCTAAGAAATCCACTGTCCAAACACATTTAGGTGTACAACACAGTATTAACTATATGCACATTGTACAGCCAATCTCGGAATTTCTTTAACCTGCATGACAAAAACTCTATACTCTAACAACTCCCGTTTATTCCTGACCCCAGTCCTGGCAACCATCATTACACTTGTTTCTATGAATTGAATACTTAAGATATATAAGCAAAATCATGTAGTATTTGTCCTTCTGTGACTGGCTTATTTCATTTAACATGATGTATTCAAGGATCATCCATGTTGAAGCATGACAAGATTTTCTTCCTTTTTAAGGCTCATATTCCACTGTATGTATATGCCATATTTTTTTATCCTTGCATCCCTAGATGCTTAGATTGTTTTCACCTTTTGGCTATTAACAGTAATTGCAGGTGGGCATGGTGGCACATGCCCATAATCCCAGCAGCTGGGTAGGCTGATACAGGAGGATGGTGAGTTCAAAACCAGCCTCAGCAATTTAGTGAGGCTCTGAGCAACTCAGCAAGACTCTGTCTCTAAATAAAATGTTTTATTAAAGGGCTGGGGATGTGACTCAAAACACCCCGGGTTCAATCCCCAATACCCAAAACAAAAAATATGTTGCAGTGTCATGGGAGTGATTTCAATTCTTAACAGAGTGATCAGTCAGTCCAATGCATTTACTAAGGAAACTTTGTACAGAAGAGGCTGCTTTGTATTACTAAAGGGGACAGTAAAATGTTCTACCTAGCATGTCTGCAAAAAGGAATTGTTAAATGGGTGTTGGCTCAAGGTGGGGAAATAGTTTTGGTGTTTGGATCAACATCGAATACCTTTTTGTCAGTAGGTAGAGAGAAACTGAAACAGACCATGCATACAAGTGGATTTCTGGGTTACATGGTAGTTATGCTTTAAAAAAAAAATTAGGAGCCTTTATGCTGTTTTCCATAGCTGCTGTACCAATTTACAGTCACTAACAGTGCATAGGGGTTCTAATTCCTCTACACTTTTTTTTTTTTTTAAAGAAACGACTCAGGCTGGGCTCAAACAAAAGATTCTTCTGCCACAGCCTCTCAAGTATCTGGAATTACAGGTGCACCCCACTGCAACTCACCGTGTGTGTGTGCGCACCATTCTAAGAGCTTGAAGTGGTATCTCATTATGGTTTTTTTTAATATTTATTTATTTATTAGTTATTGGCGGACACAACATCTTTGTTTGTATGTGGTGCTGAGGATCGAACCCGGGCCCCACACATGCCAGGCGAGCGCGCTACCGCTTGAGCCACATCCCCAGCCCCTCATTATGGTTTTGATTTGCATTTCCCAAACTAATTATGTTGAACATTTTATGCATATACCTGTTGGTCATTTGTATGTCTTCTTTGAACAAATGTTTTTTCAGTTCTTTGCCTATTTCTCAACCCAGCTGTTTTCTATTACTGAGGTACAAGAATTTCTAATGGGCTGGGGATGTGGCTCAAGCGGTAGCGCACTTGACTGGCATGCGTGGGGCCCAGGTTCGATCCTCAGCACCACATACAAAGATGTTGTGTCCGCCAAATACTAAAAAATAAATATTAAAATTCTCTCTCTCACTCTTTTAAAAAAAAATTTCTAATGTATTCTGTGTATTATCCCTTATTAGATTTATGATTTCCAAATACATTTTTTCCTAAGTTGCTTTTCACTCTATTGCTTTCTTTTCTGTGCAGCTTTTTAGTTTGATAAAATCCCATTTGTCATCCTGCTTTTATCTTGCTGAGGGTGTGACATGCAATAAATTACTGCCAAAATAAATGTTATATAGCTTTCCCCCTGTTTTCTTCCAGAAATTTTCAGATTTTATGTATATGTTCTCCATCCACTTTAAACTGATATTTATGTATAATGTTAAGGCAATGACCCAATTTCATTCTTTTGCATGTGGACATTCAATTTTCCCAATGTTTGTCGAAGAGATGTTAGTTTTAGTTTGCCATTTTCCTTTATGATTTTCTACATTTGTGTTTTGGAAAGGCCTTCACTACAAGATCATAAGAGTAAATGCATATTTTCTTTAGCACTGTAGGATTTTACTGTCTTAACAACACATCAATCTTACCCCCCCACCCCCCCAGCAAAAAAGCTTATTTGTCATATACTATTTATTGAATAATCTAACTCTTCCTTGTTTCTACTGAGAGGTTTCTTTTGGGCTATAAGTAATCAAATACACAACGAAAAGTGGATTGAATGTCATAAGGAATCTGGTATCTCACCTAATTAAAAAATTAATAGGTAAAATAGTTCCAGAATTAAGAAAAACAATTCAGGTACGTTCTATCTGCATCCTCCTCAGTGTGATGGCTTTCATCTTCATTCTTGTCATTTCATGGTCAGCAAAAGGCTGTTGCACATAAACCCCAAATGCCTTCATTCAACCCATACCTTCACTGAGAAGCAGAAAGGAAACGGGGGAGGGGGATCCTTTTTCTTTTTTCTTTATAATACTGTACCTTTCTCTGAAAGAAAAATGGTATACCTCTAACTTAACTGAATTTTCTCTTCTATTTCATTCTTTTAATATAAGTTTTTCAACCGTTTTATTATAAGGAGTCATACTTCTTTAACTTGCCAGTTTCACACAGTGAAACATTTTATTTGGCAAGTCACTGACTTTCAGGCAGAGTTCCCTATCAGATACATGCACAAGAGTAATAATAATGAAATGGGAAACAAAGTACAGTTTTAAAAATCAAAGTGCAGATACCCCAACATTTAGAGTTCTAACAAAAGCTTAAGAGGTATCTGCTTAAGCCAGATAATCTAAGAAAGATGAAGTAATCGGAAGAGGTGCTAAGAGATGCTAGATAAGAAATGACCCCCAACTCACAGAGAAGATGTTATCAATGAATGTTGGTATAATTAATTATTTACTCCTCTGCCCTTTCAGCAAAGTAAATAAGGGGATAAAGATGTTAAAACTTTCAACAGGAATTGGGAGCATGGTGAAAAAAGTTGAAAGGCAGACTTTACCAAGAATAAGTATAAAATTTCCCACAACATGCCTAATATTCCTTGGCTTTGGAGTCATCAAATTCATTTAAACTAATCTATATTTCACTTTGACTACATTAATGGAGCTATGAAGGACTAAAATCTAGTGAAATTAAGCTTTCAAGCCATTTAGATAGTCATATGTATTTAAATAAATATATACACACACAATGTATACATGAAATCATGCATAAAAATTTTCAATAAAAATAAGTTATAAGCAATAAAATAAAAATTAAGCTTAATTTACTATACTGTTTGCTGTATAGAAATAATAAAAAACAAATCCATACATTATCAAAGTTTTGTCATTCTTACACAAATATTCTGACTGGTGCACACTTTTCTTCATGCTAATTTAACAAACCCTTGCTTTTGCTTCTCCATCTGTGGTTAAATACATATCTCTAAACAAAAATGTTTAAAGAGTCCTATATGGTGTCCAGTTATTTGAAATTAGGTTTTCATTTTGAATAGTTTCAATAAGAAGTTTATATCCTAACAGAATGACCCCTTGTCTTAGTCTATGTTAAACAGATGAAACAGACCCTCCTATACAAACATCCAACAATGTATTTAAATCATATTATTTGAAATACTTTATACATGAATAATTTATCTCTTTACACTGTGGAAGCTTTGCATTTCAGTATGTTCTATAGCTTCTGTATCATCACCTGAAATTTGCCTAAAAAAAGAAAACATAAAAATAATTTTTGATTTGAAGTACAAGGAAAACAAGCCTGCACACAAAATTTTCTGTTCTACTAAGGAAGCAGTTTCAGTCAAGAAACTTGCCGTGTCAAAAAACTTTTCACATTCCTCACAATATTCAAAAAATTTTTATTGGATGATTATCTGGTTCGGGAGTGGGTACTTTTGTTTCTTTTTGTGTTTCCTACCTTCCAGTATTTCAGTGCTAATTATCACTGTGAATAGGTAATATAGTAAAGATCAAGTACATTTTATTCTTGGCTGGCAGCTGTGGTTATAAGATCTTTTATATATATATAGTCTTTTTTTTTTTTTTAAAGAGAGAGAGAAACTTTTTAATATTTATTTTTTAGTTTTCAGCGGACACAACATCTTTGTTTGTATGTGGTGTTGAGGATCGAACCCGGGCTGCATGCATGCCAGGGGATCGAGCTACCACTTGAGCCACATCCCCAGCCCGGTGATAAGATCTTTAAGAAGTTTAACAATAAGACTAATTGAGGGCTCAGTTGGTAGAGTGTTTGCCTTGTATGCACAAGGCCCTGGGTTCAATCCCTAGCACCACAAAAAATAAAGACTAGTTAATTTAGCTTTATATAATAGACATATTCTAAACAATTATTTTAAAGATATTTTCAATGCTATTGGGAAAACTCCTCCTTAAATAAACACTACAGCCAGGCATGCTGGAACATGGCTGTAATCCCAGAGACTTGGGAGGTTGAAGCAGGAGGAACACAAATTTGAGACCAGCTTCAGCAATTTAAGAAGGCCCTGTCTCAAAATAAAAATTAAAAAGGGCTGGTGATGTAGCTCAGTGGTAAAGTACCTCAGTACCAAAAAATTTAAAAATAAAAACACCACAGAGGCTTGAGTGATATAGCACTTGCCAAGCATGTGTAAGGCCCTGGGTAGGTTGCCCAGCCCTCTAAAAGATTAAAAAAAAAAAAAAAAAATCCGGGATGGGGGAAGACCTGCAAACATTTATAAGAAATGTAAATTCAGGGGTTGGGGTTGTAGCTCAGTGGCAGAGTGCTTGCCTAGCATTCGTGAGGAATTTGGTTTGAATTCTTAGCACTGCGTATAAATAAATAAAATAAAGGTCCACTGGCAACTAAAATAAATAAATATACATATTTTATATATATATATATATATATATATATTATTTTTTAAAGGAAATGTATATTATATGTATATATTATTTTTTTTAAAGGAAATGTAAATTCAACTTACAGGCAGGCATTGAAGACACTTCAGCTGTTACAATACTTTTTATCCCCAAGTTTGATAAGCCACCTCTGATTAAGCCACAGGTAAATGCTAGATACTAAATGGAAAAATTGGAAAAATAAATAAATGAGAATTTATTGACACTAAAGCTACTAAAATATGCCATTAGTTAAGTCATGCTACCAATAAATCATTGATGTTTAAAAATAAGAATGTTGTGAATAGCCAGGCAGGGTGGTGCATGCCTGTAGTCCAAGCTACTCAGGACACTAAGGTGGAAAGATCACTTGAGCACAGGAATTTTAAGCCATTCTGAGCAACATAGCAAAATCCTGCATCAAAAAACAAGGGACTGGGGTTATGGCTCAGTGACAGAACACTTGCCTGGCATGTGTGAAGCCCTGTGTTTGCTCCTCAGTACCACATATAAATAAACAAACAAATAAATAAATAAATCCATTGGCAATTAAAAAAAATACAAACAACCCCAAAAGTTGTGGAAAAACTGTTTAAGTTACTAAAAAAATCTGATTATTATAAGATGTCCTAGCTCCCTGGCAACTAAAAATGTATGGACATGTGACTTAAGCTTGGCTAATTAGGTGTTCCAGTTCAGGACCCGAATCTACAATAACATAAAAATGATAGAAACCAAGTTACATTTTCTTCTGGGGACGGCAAATGTTGTTTCTGTCTACTGTCCATGCTGCCCACAGGATTCTAAGTAGGGCCTCCCAGTAATAATAATTTGGGTCATGTTCTGGCTGCTTTAACCGGTTTCTTGCCTGTTTTCTGAGCCCTCCTAATCACTCTGTAAATAAACTAACAATATTTCATTCAATCAGAGTTGTTTTCTATGATCTATAGATAAGAATATGAACTTATTCAAGATTTATAGCCTGCCGGGCACCATGGCACATGCCTGTAATCCCAGCAACTCAGAAGGTTAAGGAAGAAGATTTAAAGTTGAGGCCAGCTTCTATAATTTAGCAAGACTTTGTCTCAATATCAAATATTAAAAAGGGCTGGACCAGGCACAGGGGTGCATGCCTGTAATCCCAGTGGCTCAAGAAACGAAGACAGATAGATCATGAGTTAAAGCTAGCCTCAGCAACTTAGCAAGACCCAGTCTCAAAATAAAAAATAAAATGGGCTGGGAATGTGGTTCAGTGGTTATGCACCCATGGGTTCAATTCCTAGTACCAAAAAAGGAATACATTTATAGCCTGTGGAGATAAAAGTTATCATCTTCATATCAATAATGCAAATGTTAAGAAACCCTGTTATAAAGAAACAAACAAAAAAAGAGCCAGGTATGGTGGCACACTCCTGTAATCACAGCGACATGTGAGAAGAAAATGTAACTTGGTTTCTATCATGTTTCTATCAGAGGCTGAGACTGGAGGATCACAAGTTCAAAGCCAGCCTCCACCTTAGCGAGGTAGTAAGCAAATCAGTGAGACCCTGTCTCTAAATAAAATATAAAATAGGGCTGGGGATGTGGATCAGTGGTTGAATGTCCCAGAGTTCAATCCCTGATACCTTCCCACCCCGTCCCCCAAAAAGGAATGGAGCTGGTCTACAGAAGGGAAAGTCATGACAGGAATGAAGACTGAAAAATTAATAATCTAAAGAATATTTTTATTATCTACATTTTTTGTAATACATGATATTCAATACTATTTACTAATAATATAAAATTTTATAATTAATGTACACAAATAGTTACTAATAAGTAATTACATGTAAGTCAACAAATTTTGGACTGGAGGAGACCGTAGATTGCTTCTCATTGGTAGTGGCACATGCCTATAATCCCAGCAACTCAGGAGGCTGATGCAGGAAAATTTCAAGTTCAAGGTCAGCCTCAGCAACTTAGTAAAACTCTGTCCCAAATAAAAATAAAAGGGCTGGGTATAGTTCAGTGTTATAGGATACATATACACAAAGAAAGATTGTTTATCCCTAGAGTTCTTAACCTGGGAATCTATGAGGACCAGGAAAATTAAAATCATTCATACATATATATTTATTGGGAAAAAGTGATCCAATATAAAAATGTCCATAACCAGTGCTTGCCTAGTATGTGCCAGGCTCTGGATTCATCCCCAGCATTTCCAAAAAAAAGACACATGTCTGATGTGGTTGTGGAACGTGCTGTTAATGCCAGCAACTCATGAGGCTAGAACAAGAAAATTGCTAGTTCAAAGTAGGTCTTGGGAATTTAAAGGGACTCTGCCTCAAAATAAAAATTGTTTTAAAAGAATGGTGATGCAGCTCACTGGCAGAGCTCTTGCCTAGCATGTGCAAACCTCTGGGTGGAATCCCCAGTACCACCAAAAAAAAGTCCATAAACTCAAAATATTTAAAAAATCACTGAACTACACAGCTATTCAGGAGGCTAAAGGAGAATCACAAGTTTGAGGCCAGCCTGGGAACTTAGTGAGATCCTGTCTTAAAAAATAAAGAAGTCGGGGGATGTACTCAGTAGTAGAATGTGTAAGGTCCTGGGGTTCAATCACCACCACCACCACCACCACCACCACAAAAAAAAAAATTACTGAACTGATTCAATTTTCTCCTTTTACAATTAAAGAAATTAAGATTCCCAAAAGTTAAGTGAGAACCAGAGATATTAAAATGAGATTAATAAAAAATGAGAACAAATATTTACCACAAAAATGTAATGAGAATCTAGCAATCCCAAAAATACAGAAAATAAGCAATGAAACTAAATTACAAAAAATAAGAATCACATCTATTTCTTGGCCTACTGTTAACATTTCACAGCTATAATAATAATTATTATTTACTAAGTATATCATGTGCAAAGCACCATAATAAATACATTTCTCCCCCCGAGATAAAGTCTTGCTATGTTACCTAGGCTGGCACTGAACTCCTAAGCTCAAGTGATCTTCCTGCCTCAGCCTCCCAAGTAGTTGAGACTACAGTTATGTGTCACCACACTCAGTCTCATGTTACATACTTTAAATACATTTAACTATCAAAATAATCTTATAGCTATGATTATACTCGCTTTATTAATGAGGAAACTCAGATCCTGAAGAGTTACGTCACTTATTCAATGTCACAAATCTGTAAATTGTGTAGCTTGGCTTAAAATCTAAATTTATTCAATCCCAAGACTATGATATTTCCACTATAACTATACTTCCTTTCTGTTCAATAATATAGGTATAGAAAAGTTTTTTGCAGGTAAATAGCAGTCTATACTTATCTAGATATTTATCACTTCAAAGGAACGCTTATACTAATAATATTCATTAGCTTTCTTTAACACAACTATTTATTGATTTCTACATAAGATTAAAAAAACAAAATCTACACAAAACCCAGAAACACAGATATATTTAACACAAAACATGCACTCCAAGAAACAAATGTTTATTATGTTTTATTAATAACTTTATTTTCTTTCTTTTTTTAAATGTGGTGCTGAGGATTGAACCCATTGCCTCACACATGCTAGGCAAGCACTCTACCACTGAGCCACAACCCCAACCCCAGGCCTATTATAGATTTTAATCTACTAGAGGAGATCATAAATGCACTCTCAGGGGAATAATTCTACACAGCCAATGTCTGTTTTTGTAAGTTTGAATTACCTGTATTGATGTGCCTACACTTTTTCAAAGAATATCATATATCTATATTCACTGGCATTTAGTAGTAATGTTTCTTTAATTGGTCATTCATTATAGGCTTATTTAGCTGCAGCTATAAGTACATGTAAGTTATTCATGATGAATATCTCCTATTTCATAAAAAGTGGCTTTAAAAAAAAAGGACAACTTGCCAGGTACAGTGGCACACCCTTTATTCCCAGCAATTCAGAAGACTAAAGCAATTCAATTCTCAGCACCACATAAATGTAAAATAAAGATATTGTGTCCACCTAAAACTAAAAAATAAATATTAAAAAAAGAGTTATGATAACCACAGAAGGCTAAAGCAAGCTTGAAGCCAGCCTCAGCACCTTAGAAGCCCTTGTCTCAAAATTAAAATACCTGGGGATATAAATCAGTGGTAGAACCCTTCCACCCCATCCTGGGTTCAATCCCCAGTAACAAAAAATACCAAGTACAACTTTAAAACTACTATTTTAAATTAAAGAATTTGTTGTGATTGGCATTGTAATTTGTAATTTTTCCAGTAAATCTACTTTTTTTTGTAGAAAGTCCAAATCTTCTATTGCATTAAATACCTTAGATGCATGCTCTAAGTACTGTTTTCCTGCAGACATCTGAGTAAGCAGACGAAATTTGTTGTCCTGAAGTACATAGATGCCCTATTTCAAAAATACAAAAAAAGATTTAAAGTCAATTTAGTCTGTAGTCCTTAAAACCTATCTTATTCCTATAACAACTTTAAGAATATTTTGTTATTAAAATTCCCCTTTTTATTGGTCAAATTTTCTTTAAATGAAAGAATTTCACAATGTTTAAGCTTAAGGGGTTGAGTTCAGCAGTTGTAGCACTAATATTTACTAAATATATCAATACACTGAAAATACAAAGAGGTATAAGACACAGTCCCTAATAATTCAGAGTTGGGCTGGGAATGTGACTCAGTGGTAGAGCGCTTGATTATCACAGGTGAGGCCCTGGCTCTGGTCCCTACACAAAAGGTAAAAAAGAACTTAAGAGTCTTATGTAATCACTAGCACTCAACCATACAAAATTATTATATGCTAAGTAAAGCACATCTAGAAAGTTGATAAATGGAGTCACTTCTTGTTGGCATTTCAATTCCAGACTAAGTTTGGTACTGTGAAAAAAATGAATTCTACTAGTAGTATTAAATAAGCTGTTTTCATTTTTTATACTCCATAAAATATTGAAATACTAAATCCACTCTAAATATGCCTTTGAAGTTTGTAAAATAAAATCAATCTGTTTTGTTGTTGCCATCTGGGGGTTTTTTGTTTGTTTTTGTTTTGAAGTACTAGGGATCAAACCCAGGGCCTCATGCATGCTAGGCAAGAACTCTACCATGGAGCTACATCCCCAGCCTCCAAAATCAATGCATTTAAAGTTTTCTATGTACTCTCCTAATTGTACAGTAACAAAATCTTTCAAAAAAGAAAAAAGAACAGCAGTAATGAACAATTCAAGAGTTACTTAAGATATACATACTCCAAAAATCAGACAATGGAAATTACTCTAAAGACATAAATGTGAAATATTATTACTTACTAATAATAACTAAGAAAACAAATCCTAAAACCAGTATCATTCTGACGTATGCTGTATTTTAAAATTTAACATAACTTATGTAATTGGGGAGATACCTATAGTTTACTGATAATTGCCACTTTATCTTTATTCACTTTATCCTACCAGAGGGAAAAAAAAACTAACGACCTAACATCAGAGAAACACTCCAAAAGAAATTATTTTTTAAAATAAAACTGATAAACAAAGGCATTTACATTAAAGAATTTTTTTAAAAAGCCCTTAGTTTATCTGAATACCTGATGATTTGTCCTTAGATTGTCGATTTGTTTCTTGAATACTGTAGTCCAAAAATCTTTACAAATGAACTTCATGATGTCTAACTCATCCTTGAACCTTGCAGTATCTTTTGTAAACCTAAAAAGATCAACTAGAAGTAATACAATACTTTTCTTCCAAAGAAAGTAAAGGAATCCAAACATATTTTTCTCACTCTTCCCAAGAGGGGCAAACTATGAACTAATTTCCAAATGCCATAATAGCACTGAACATTTATTAAAAGTCATAAAATGTTAAACATCAAGCAAAATAGATTTCAACATATTCACATATGTTATGGGGTCTATCAGTACATTAGTTATTTGTCTAACAGTAGAGCCAAAATTAAGTACAATCAGTCCAGAACAAAACAACAACAACAACAAAAAAAAACCCACTGAGCTTAATAACAGTATTGTACATAAAATATAATCAGAGTTCAACTATTCCGCAGGGAATGAATGTTGGCACATGCCTGTTAATCCCAGGCTGAAGCAGAAGGATAACAAGTTCAAGGCCAATGCAGAAAACTTAGTAAGATCCTGTCTCAAAATAAACAAATAAAAAGGGTGTGGTGTATAACTTACTAGTAGAGCAGCACTGGGTTTAATCCCTAGTATTGTTTAAAAAAAAGAAAAGGAAAGAAAAAAATTAACTATGCTGCTATTGATTAAAACTAAAAAAAAAAAAGAAAAAGAAAAAGAAAAAAAACTATCTATAAATTAGAAGATTATTATATGTATAAACAAAGACTTAATTGGGCTGGGGATGTGGCTCAAGCGGTAGCGCGCTCGCCTGGCACGCGTGTGGCCCGGGTTCGATCCTCAGCACCACATACAAACAAAGATGTTGTGTCTGCCGAGAACTAAAAAATAAAAAATAAATAAATATTTAAAAAAAAAAAAAAAAAAGACTTAAGGCATTTCCATACCTACACTTTAAACAAAATTTCATTCAGGTTTTTTTTAAAAAACCCTACTAGGCCTTAAGTAAAAAATGCAGTGATGCCAGGAGTGGTGGCACACACCTATAATCCCAGCAGCTTGGGAGGTTGAGACAGGAATGCGAGGCGCTAAGCAACTCAGTGAGACCCTGTCTCTAAATAAAATACAAAATAGTGCTGGGGATGTGGCTCAGTAAATGCCCACGAGTTCAATCACTGGTACTGTCCCCCAAAAAAAGCAATGAGATTTTAAGCAGTTATTTCAAAATACCAATATTTTCAGGAAAAATATTTAGATGTAAAATGTTTCTTGATTTATTAGGACTTAAAATTTGAATAACCAAGTTAATCTTGCACTAGATCTTCAAATGATTTTTTTTTCTTGGGGGGGTGCTGGGGATTGAATCCAATGACTTGTGCATTTTCTACCACTGAGCTACACATGTTCTACCACTGAGCTATACCCTCAGCTCCTTAAAAAAGAAAATTTCAACTGTGAATTAAGGAACAGAGAAAAATGAAAATATCTCAAATTTTATGCAATCTTTTGAATGGACTATCATTGTTCATAACCTACCTGAAAGAAAATTTTCAAATCCATACTGCTCACCTTTCTATCAATCCTTGTCCTACTCGAAACCCCATGTTTTCCAGTTTAGTAATACAACGTCCATTTTCCTATTTTAAAAAACAACAGTTATAAATACTTTTAGTTCTTTTTTGTTCATTTGGTACCAAGAATTTAACAACCCAGGAGCACTTAACCACTCCATCACATCCCCCAGTCCTTTTTAATTTTTGAGACAGGGTCTCACTAAATTACCTAGGGCCTCGCTAAATTGCTGAGGCTGGTTTTGAACTTGCAATCTTCCTGCCTTAGCCTCCCAAACAGCTAAGATACAAGGAAAGTGCTACCATGTCCAGCTATGATTACTTTTAGAAGACTAAGATGTTTGTATTCAAAATTATAAAAATTACAGCTAAAGGCATGATAATGTAGATTGCATGGAAATCCTACAAATCTGAAAAATACAGGAGAGTTTTGAATTTCAACAAATACATTTAAATTATTTAAAAATTCCCACTGAAGAGAATATTATAAAAATGCAAGTAATATGGAAAAGCTTGATGCAAAGTAATTCATGTATATAATGCACCAGAAAATTCACAGCATGAAAGGAATGTTATAACAGTGATAATTTAGCTAGATGCATTGGCACACACCTGTAATTCCAGTGACTCAGATGGCTGAAGCAGGAGGATTACAAGTTCAACCCTCCCCCCAGCCCCAGGCTACTTAGCAAGACCCTGTCTCAAAATAAAAAAAATAAAAAAGGGGCTGGCATGTAGTAGGATGTGGGAGGCCAACCTTATGGGTGACTAAGTTCCACTTCCCAGCTGGGTGCTGAGGCGCTCAGTCACAGAAATGGGTGTGTCTTGCTACAGCCCATGGGTGAAGCTATGCTCACCTGTTCCTTTGTAATATAACCCCTTGCCCCATTTAGGATAGAATCTTCCATGGAAGTGCCTAGTGTGTCCCCTCCTCTTACTGTGCCCTTGGGTGTGGCCTACCCAGGTGTCAGTCAACCTGCTGACAGTGGACATCATGAAAATAGACTCAGCCCCCTGAAACCTGACCCCTTACCTCATTTGAATAGCTTCTCCTCAATAAAAAGGGTCAGTACGTGCTCTCTCTCTCTCCTTTTCTGAGGACCCTTAAGGTCAGAGGAGCCGTCACAGCAACCCCAAAGAAAAAGGTATTTGTGTCTCTTGTGTGGTTATTTCATGCAGCCCAGTTAGCCCAGTTTAACTAGAGTGACCCCTGAGCCTTTTAGTCACGAGAACAGAAACCCGGCAGTAGTACAGTGGTAGAGCATCCCTGGGTTCAATCCCCAGTACTGGGAAGGGAGGAGGGATTGAGATGAAATAATTGTATAAGTAATTTTAAAGCTCTAGTTCACAGTAGTATTTTTTTTGCTACATATGTAAAAATTTTCTTTTTCCATTTTGAAGTCTATTGGATCCATGTATGAACTGAAGTGTGCTATGGTTTGGGTATGGCTTAAATATGTGTCCGCTGAAGGTTCCTGTGTTGAAATTTAATCCCCCTTATGAGTTATTAAGAAAGTAAGGGCTGGCAGTATGGTTCCATGGAAGGGCACCTGCCTAGCATGTGCAAGGCCCTGGATCAATCCTTAACACTGAAAAAACAATGAAACTTTTATCCCAGGTATTCCAGAGGTTAAGGTAGATGATTCAGGAATTCAAGGTCAGGCAATACAACACAGAGAGACCTCTCCCACATGATAGACACTTAATCCAAGTATGGTGTCCAGAGGTGAGGCCTTTTGGAATAGTAATTAGTATTAAAGTCATCAGGGTAGAGCTCCCATGATTGAATACTGTGGCTTTATAAGAGACACACAAAGATGAGTGGTGGGAACATGAAGTAAAGGGAACAATTTTACAAAACAGACCTATTGTGCTGACCCTCACATACTTTGGAACCCAGGACTTTGCGAATACAAGGCAGACACTTTGCCACTGAGCTACATCCTAGCCCTACGCTTTCTTTTCTAAGAAGCAATTAACTGGCAGCCCTGCCTGGTTCAGAATATGTTACATTCCTCAGCAAACTACCTGTTATCTGCAGGAGAAATGCAGGCCCAAAATGCTGGTAAGAAGAACAAAAGTTACCCTGAAGGTGGGGACTTTTGTGACCTTCCAAGACCAGATCCCAGAACTCAGGGAGATAAGGATATTTTACCCTCACCATAAAATCTGTTAAGAACAGGTTCCAATTCAAACTTTTTGGCATGTGACGAAGTGACCTAGAGTTGTCATGGCAGTCTGATATCATTCTGCTATCAAAGTCAAGAGGTGGACGTGGGCAGGACTCTGGAAACTTCCCTGGGACTACCAATATAACTGGAGGGCAGGAGAGGCGTGTTAAAAAAAACCTCCCTCTCTCGAAGGACCCACTTTCTCCCTTGAAAGTGTCCCTTTTCCTCCTTTCCTATCTGTTCTAATAAACTCAAGTCTGTCACTCTGAGTGACATGTCTGAAATCTTTCTGACTTGATCACAAGAATTGGGGTTTGAAAGGGGTGTGTGTGTGTCTTCATACTGTCTCAGTTTCCCAGAAAGCCCTAGCCCTATAACAATAGGATAGAGTATGATACCAGAGGATACACAGGTATTCTTCCCGTCTCTCACTGTATGATACCCTGTACTACTGTGGGACTCTTAACAGTAAAACACCATCATCAGATGCAACCCTGTGGTCCTGTACCAGAATCATGAGTTAAAATAAACCTTTCTAAAAAAACAACTTACCCATCCTGTGGTATTGTGTTATTAGCAACAAGAAATAGACTAATATAAATGTATTTCTCAGTAGGCAAGGAAATTTATTTTTATATAGTTTTTTAATTGTGTAAGGGGCTTTTGGGAAAAAAAGACGTGGTATTTGTTGTGACTTTCCTACTGGCCTTACATAGCAGGTACTGGTTATCATTTAGTGATTTTATCAATTGTACCCTTCTAAGAAAGAAATACCAGTTTGTATCTTCTTGCAATGCCTAATCAAACAAGTAGTTCAGACTGTCATGGTTGGGAATATTAGGTGATACTCTGACTCCCCTCTACTCTGGAACATATTCTTATAAGATCTCACTTGTATAGTAGGCTCTTTTGTTCATACTGGTAGTTACTGTGCTCCTTAGTCAGCAAGACAGCTACAATGAAGCAGTAAATTACAAAATAACTTGTTCCCTCTACCACATTTTGCAGTGACTGCTCTTACCCAGTTCTTTCAAGTCAGGCAACTTCCTCATACCGGAAAGATTTGGGGTGTTTCCTACTATAGTTAAATGTAATCCTACTGTTTTATTTTCAGTTTGATTATATGATTAAAAGCAATATGCAGGGCTAGGGTTATAGCTCAGTGGCAGAGTGCTTGCCTAGCATGTGTGAGGCACTGGGTTTGATCTTTAGCATGGCATAAGAATAAATAAAATAAAGGCATGCTGTCCATACACACTACCAAGAAATTTTTTAAAGAAGCAATATGCAGGGGCTGGGGTTGTGGCTGAGAGGATGAGCGCTTGCCTAGCATTTGTGAAGCAGTGGGTTCGATCCTCAGAACCACATAAAAATAAAATAAAGGTATTGTGTCCACCTACAACTAAAAAATAAATGTTTTTTTTAAAGCAATATGCATTTTCTGAAACAAAAAGTCTGTATATTTCTTACAAATATATAATGATTTTTACTATTGTCTTTTTTATTTATTGCCAAGACATATTAAAATATACTTTTGTGCAAGGCATGGTATTGTGTTCCTGTAATCCCAGTTCTCAGAAAGCTGAGTAGGAGAATCACTTGAGCCCAGAAGTTGGAGGCAATCTGGGTAACAAAGCAAGATTGACCTTAACTCAAAAAAAAAAAAAAAAAAATCTCTTTGCAAGTAAAAAAATAAAATATTGGCTAAAATATTAATGTAAATGTTTATACTTCACTTTTTCTTTTTCTTTTCTTTTTTTGTATTAGGGATTGATCCCAGGGTGCTTTACCACTCTAGTCCTTTTTATTTTTTGAGACAGAGTCTTGCTAAGTTGCTGAGGCTGATCTTATACTTGGATCCTCCTCTCAGTCTCCCAAGTCACTGGTATTATAGTGGTTACCACCACCATATCCAGGTAAAATCCTTAAATTTTTGTAGCACTAATCATGTTCATTGGGCAACAAGATAAAACAGAGAACTACTGATCATTTTTTTTTCATAAATGCCAAAACCTCTCCCTAGAAACTTTTCTTTTTTTTTTTTTTTAATATTTATACTTTTTTTAGTTCTCGGCAGACACAACATCTTTATTGGTATATGGTGCTGAGGATCGAACCCGGGCCGCACGCATGCCAGGCGAGCGCGCTACCGCTGAGCCACATCCCCAGCGCCCAGAAACTTTTCTGTTTTTCTTTTTTTTTTTTTAGGTTATAAAACTTGGTATCATCTTTGACTTTTTTCCATCAGTTATTCCTTTGTGATATCTATTGATTCAAAATGTTTCCTACAGTTTTCCAGGCTTCCCAGTTTTCGGTGTGTTTTAGTTGATGACCATCCTGGGCCTTGAAACATGCAACCATTTTTTGTTATTCCTTTGACAATCTTAAGGTTTTAAATACCACCTCTACTTCCAGACACCCACAAAATCTTATGCAAAGCAAATGCCATCTACCTCTTTGGTTTTAACCACTCTTCTTCAAACTAACTCAATCTAGCTACATTGGTCTCATTGCTGTCCCTTTAAACAACCTGGTATGGTCCAATCTTGGGGCTTTCTGCATGGGCTGTTCTTCTTTCAAATATCATATAAGCAACTTCCTCACTTCTTACAGGTATTTGCTCTGTCAGTGTGGCCCATTTAATCTTTAAAATTAAACATCATTCCCTTTCAGCAACTTTCCATCATAGTGACTTTCTTTTTTTTTTTAATATTTATTTAATTTTTCAGTCTTTTAGGTGGACACAATATCTTTATTTTATTTTTATGTGGTGCTGAGGATCAAATCCAGTGCCTCACACATGCCAGGCAAGCACACTACCACTTGAGCCACATCCCCAGCCCCCATCATAGTGACTTTCAATTTGTTTCCCAACCAACATCAACATCATCATATAGAAACTTGGAAATGTGAATTCATTAGTCACACCCTCAATTTACTGAGTTGGAAACATCTGGTATAATTTGTGGTGCCAGTAATTTGTGATTTGATTTTGTTTTGGTTTTCGGTGCTGGGATTGAACTCAGGGCCTCATGCATTCATAATCTGTGTTTTCACAAATCATTCTGCAGTTGGGTAGACATAGTTCAGTGACTGTACCTACGAAGAACAAGGACCTGGGTTCAATCCCCAGGGCTACAAATAAATAAATAAATAAATAAACTAAATAATTAATTTGTCTCCACAGAACTCCTTTCACCATTTAACATACTTATTTTATTTCAATTTTATGTGCTGGGGATTGATACCAGGGGCGCTTTACCACTGAGTTACATGCCCAGTCCTTTTTAATTTTGAGACAGAGCCCTGCTGAGTTGGTGAGCCTGGCCTCAATTGTCCATGTCACCTTATCCCCACTCTGCTGCAATACAGCCCCAAGAAGGTTCACTAGCAGGCACCAATTTTTTTTCTTTCTTTCTTCTTCTTCTTTTTTTTTTTTTTTTTTGGTACCAGGGATTGAACTCAGGGGCACATAACAACCGAGCCACATCCCCAGCACTATTTTGTATTTTATGTAGAGACAGGGTCTCACTGAATTGATTAGCACCTGGCCATTGCTGAGGCTGGCTTTGAACTCAATCCTCCTGCCTCAGCCTCTGGAGCTGTTGGGATTACAGGTGTGTGCCACTGAGTCTGGCTTAGGCACCCAATTTTTAAGAAAAATTAAACCTCAGAATATTTTATCAACTTTTTAAATTCATTCACCATGAATTTGGGCATATTCAATTTTAGAGATTTAATTCCTCGTTAAACATTAAAATCTTGATTTGGAGAATAAGAACACTGGTTCTGAATTTAATGAAAGTTTACTTCACTTTCCTGAAAGATTATGAAACTTTATTTCACTTAGTTTAAATTTTTTTATAATAAAAAATATTTTAAAAATTCTGTTATTCAGAAATGGTTTATTCTAAAAAGATATTACAAACCATTTCTGGATCCTTTTTACTTTTTTTTAAACAAAAAAATTTCAGCACACTCAAAAGACATTAATACAATGAATCTTCATATATTCAGATTCCAATATGTAATTTAATTATCAAGATTACTATATACCTGTTTTTAAATCATTTTTTTTGTTATTTGTACTTTCATTTTCCCCCACCATGAACATATTACAATAGAAAAAAAATATTTTTGTAATGATTCAAAACATATGGATTTCCTTTCTCTAAAAAAAAAAAAAAAAAAAAGCATATTTCTAATGGTTAAAGCCAGCTATACATAAACAGCCAACATTGATGATCAAGAGGAAAATCTGTAATTTTGGAAAAATACTAGAGAGATCTGAATAAGAATATAATTTATTTCATTTCCAATACTTTTCTTTAATGTCTTCCTAATGATATTTTTAAATCTATCTTGCCCATTCTTCTTGTAGTTTACAAACTGGTAGCACCTTTTCTTAGAAGTTCCACAAGTACCTCAAAAATTAAACCTAGCCCAAGGAGGTGGTGGCACACCTGTAATTCCAGCAACTTCAGAGGATTCAAGGAAGGAGGATTTCAAGTTCCAGGCCAGCAATGAGACACTATCCCAAAATTTTAAAAGTAGCTCAGTAGTAAAGCAGCTTGCCTAGCATATGTAAAGCCCTGGGTTCAATCTTCAGTACCATGAGGGAGGGGGCATAATTTATTATTTTCACTTGCTTATCTCTTCTCTTTTATTCCCTTTCCTGGTTAATAGCATAACCATCCAGCTTCTCAAGCTAAAAACCAAGGCATAATTTTCTTTTTTTTTTCCAGAAAAATTTAACAGTTTTATTTATAATTGTTATAAAGTTGAACTGCTGAAACCTGATCACTGAAACTTTTTGATTTGCATTAATGCTTTGTATCCCAGCATTTATATTAAAAATTGCCACACAAATGAAAATGGAAAAACGGCCAATACCTGATTTCTGTCTCCTATTTTTCCACTAGCAATCATATACTTAGGTACCTTTTGACCTCTGGGAAAAAAAAAATCTAACGTTCAGAACTATCAATAACAGGAAGCACCAAGGCATAATTTTCAATTCCCACTCCCATACTTAACCAACATCTACAGATTCTACCTCCTGTCTTGAAACCTCTCCTCTCTCACTCCTGTCTTAATTCAGATCTTCTTCACCTCGAGCAATCATAGATTTTCTCACTACAAAGATCTTCCTTCTCTGGCCCAAACACCAGATTATCTTCCTAAAAGGTAAATGGACAACATATTCCCTATTGGTAGCTTAATATTCCCTATTCAAAAATCCTCCAGTGAGATCACACAATACTCTAAATTAAGTTCTCAATTCCTCTCACTTGCCACCCATTCAATCTAGCCATGCCTAGAATGGTTTTCCTACTCCACTTCTTTATCAACAGCATTGAACAAAGGGTTGCTGGGCTAGGGGTGTAGCTTGGTCACAGAGCTCTTGTCTACATGGATGAGGCCCTGAGGTTCCAGCCTCAGCACCACAAAAAGTAGTAAGGGCTACTAACTTGAAGTTAGAGTACCTCATTTCTAAAATCCGTTACAACTTCGTGTTTCTACCTAATTGCCATCCAATGCTTAATTAATTATTCGTTAAAATCCCTATTCCTCAAGGACTGTGAGGCAGAGGTGTTTATTTTCTTTATCTAGCACAGTGTCTGGCCCAGAAAGCCAGACATTAAATGTTTTCCGAAATTATCAATGAGCAAATGAGAACTCCTCCACAAGGACTGGGACATTGTTTCATTCACTATTACAAATCCCAGGCCCTAAAACCAACTCCGAAATAATGGGGACAAAATAAATATTTTCTGAATTAACTTAAATTGTTTTCTAATTATTGGTCATATCTGAAAACTTTGCTTTGATTCAAATCTCATCAGCCTTCTGTCCTCAAGCTGTTTGGAGTGGTTAGGGATGGGGAAAGAAGATTCTCAACTTGAGGTCAGGGCTGTTCAGAGGATCGCTCAGAAATGCTGGAAACGACAGCAAAATTAAGCAGGATGCCAAAATCAGCTCTACGGTTAACATTCCTGTAAATCCTAATAGGAACAACACTGAAAGAAAAATTGTGGCCCACACGTAGTACAGACACACACAAAAATCAAATAGAAGATACAAAAGAGAAAGGGAGAAACCATCAAATATCAAAGCAGACAGTCTACAGGTTGTAGGGTTCGGGACATGTGGAGGTGGGGACTAGTTTTGTCTATACCTCGGGAAGCGTGGGGTGATGGTGGGCCAGGGTTTAAAGGAAAGCACTCATGGGAAACAAGAGATGTCACTACAAAGGATCTCAAGGGCGTGTGGCAGCACTTACCACCTCGCCCTGCTCCGCGGACTTGTACACTCCTGACACCATCTCGTTATGCAGAAGCAAAAACAATGCCTCGTCCGCCATTTCCTGCTTATTCTTCCAAGCTCCGGGTTTCTGCTCCGGTTTGGGCCGGTCCCAGGGTTTCAAGCTTGCGCCTGAACAACTTGATCTGCGCCGCGCTCCGTCAGGCTCGGTCCCCAGTTGCTAGGAGACCGAAGAGTGCGCCGGTTTCCCAAAGGTCGGTACTGGGGAAAGCCGGATACCTGGGAGAGCGCACCCCGCAGGGCCAAGCCCTAGGGTCTAGCGAGAAAGCTGGACCGTAGGGCAAGCCAAATCAAAACCGCAGAGACCCGATCCCGCCCCAGGACGGGGGGCAAAGAACCCACTTCCGGTCCCCTCTACCCCGGCATTTCGTCGACTCTATGGTCGCGGAGTTCCTTTGCCAGGCCCCGGGTGAATCTCCAGCACCCTAAGTGAAAGAAGGTTCCTCCCCCTTGCCAAGGCAGTGTTGGACCGGTAAGAGTGGAAGGTAAAAGGTTTAAGGAGCTCCGGGAGCTAGTCCGGGGTTAAATCCCCAGTACAGCGAAAAGGAAAAAGGGAGCTCTGGTTGCCATCTCCGTACTAATTTGCATAAAATGCAATTTGACAAGAATGTTTTATTGACTTCATCAACTATTCCATTTCCTGCCACAGTTCTCTAATATGAAAGGTTATAAAGAGTGAATAAATCATCAATTTTCAGTCTGCAAATTTTAGATATATTGAGAAGTTAGACCAATCCATATTGGAATAAGTCCAGGAATGCAAGATTTAAAGCCATTTTGGCTAACCGAAAGTTTACTAGTTGTGTGGTGCAAAGGAAGGGGAGGGACAAGAGGCAGTGACGGTATAAGCAAAAGACAAAAGATTCTTGAACAAGAAAATATAAACTAATCAGAGGATTGAGTAAATGAGATAGTGCTAAAAAATTTGGAAAAGTTCCTGAGATGGAGCTTCTAAGCATCTAAGACAGATTGAGACTTAACTCCAGAGAGGCAAATACACATGCTACATATTACTTTTATTTATTCACTTTTGTAGTGCTGGGGATTGAGCCCAGGGCCTTACACATATAGGCAAGTGATCTACCACTGAGCTACAACCTCAGCCCCCAAATTACATTTTAAATTTGGCAAACTCTGGCTTAAACATATTGCTTAGCCTGTGATTAGTTCTTTGCTTTCTAATCATAAAGTGGATTTTTCTTTCAAGCATATTCACTGCTTCTCCCAAATTTACGTAAAAATTTTTTTCAAATTGTTATCAATAACCTCCCACTTCCAGACTCTTTTCATAGGAATTTAAGTTGATGTTCCTTAATTATGTTTTTTACATGTCTCTTCTGATATTTGAATCAGTTTATTTCACTCATCACATAAATCAAGCATAAAATTTCCTCCTAAGCTTTTTTTTTCCACCTAAGCTTTTGAGAACAGTAGTGTAATTTTGAAGACTATTTGCCACCATTATCTCAGTGTTTTCAGCATTAAAGTTTTCCTTATATGTGAAATCAGATCCTTTATGTTCAGATAATTCTCACCACCATCAAGGAACTAAGCCCACCACAGAGGTCAAAAAATAAACAGTTAACCAATTTATTAAGGCTGATTTCCACACAACAATAACATGAGGGCTGGGGATGTGGCTCAAGCGGTAGCGCGCTCGCCTGGCACGCGTGCGACCTGGTTGGATCCTCAGCACCACATACCAACAAAGATGTTGTGTCCTCCGAGAACTAAAAAATAAATATTAAAAATTCTCTCTCTCCTCTCTCACTCTCTCTTTAGAAAAAAAAAAAACATGAGATTTTCATAATGTTTTGAAGAAGCCAGTGGCACATACCTGTAATCCCAGTGATTTGGGAGGCTGAGACAGAAGGATCCCAAGTTCAAGACCAGCCTGAGCAACATAGTGAGGGCTTAAGAAATTTAGCAAGACCCTATCTCAAAATAGAAATTAAAAGCGCAGGGCACTGCCTGGAGTTATACTCAGTGGTAGAGTGCTTGCCTCCCACGTGTGTGGGGCCATAGGTTCCATCTTCAGCACCATAAACAAACAAAAATATTGTGCCCATCTACAACTAAAAAAAAAAAAAAAAAGAAATGCAGGGGATGTAACTCAGTGGTAAAGCAACCTGGGTTTAATTCCCAGTACCAAAAGGAAAAAAAAAAAATCTATTGGAGAACAAAGGAATGTAATATGTACTGAGGACCTACTAAATGATGAACACAGCATTGTACTGATCGTCTCTATAAAACAGACTGTTAAATCGCCCAGGATCCTAAAAATAGATCGTGTGGAAGCAGAAATATGAACCCCAAGTTTTTGGTTAAGTCTACAAGCATTTGCCTATGGGGGAAAAAAATAGAACCTATTACTCCACTCTCAACCCTTGGGTACTGCCTGAGGTTGTAAACTGTATTGTAATAATGACATGGCCATACTCACAATTCAATTAAGTAATTGCCATCATACCCCTAAACCAGGTCCAGCTCTACTTTTTTCTGTAACCTTTCTTGCTAACATGTCATGTAATTTATGTTTATTATCTGACTCCACACTTTTCCTTCCCACAGAGCTACTTCAGATTTTTCTTTTTGAGGTGCTGGGTATGGAACCGAGATATAGCACATCTATGCACGTGTTCTACCACTCAGGCACACCTCAGTCCGGGAAATATTTTCTCAGCAACAATTTGTACATATATTTCTGGAGCAAAACCAGTTCCCACGTTGGCAGAACCAGAAGCTGGAGGACAGTTACTTCACAAATAGGGCTGCTCCCCCAGATCATGTATTAAACCAACAAGCTCAAGGTCAGGTGAACCGGCCTGACTCTCGCTTTTTCCCTTTAGTAGAGCCTTGCAAAGGTTCTAATCAGACTGATTCTTGACTGGCATAACCCCCAATCTCAATTTCCCAATAATAACAAGCATTGTATCCAAGGTTTTAATTTGTGAGGAAGAAGGTACGTAAAGCCTGTCACAGAGCGTCCACAACAAAACTAGCCTACACAATTGTTAGCTATCACGACTAATGACTTCCTATTCGTTTTGTGCTTCGCCCACTTTAATCAAGGGAAGCGTGCGCACAACTCCTCTCTGGGCATGCGCATCAACATAATGGCCGCGCCCTTTCGTAATTAAATCCTTCAGGTGAGGCAAAGTAGACTAGCTTCTGCCCAGCTCAGTATAATTTTGTGGTTAAAACAATTTAAGGCACGTCACAACGCAAGCTAAAAGTGATAGAAAGCTCCGCGCCCTCCTTGCCAGAACTGCGGCACCACGAACTCGCGTCCCGGAAAAATCAGGGCCTCTCAAGCCCGCCCCGGCTCTGCGCTAGAAGCCGAGCCAAGCCACCCGCAGCTAACAGGGGAGGGAGCAGACCGCCTTGCCGACTTTTCATTGGCCCGGGGTCACAAAGGCTGGAAGCTTCTCCCCCTTCCGGTTTCTGAGTGGTTGAGGCTAAAAAACAACGCCTATTATCATTGGCTGAACCCGGCTGTCAGTCGTTTCGCGTCTCGCGGCGCGGCACGGCTCGGCGCGGCCTATAGAGCAGCGTCGAAGCCTGCTGCAGGGAGAAGATGGCGGTCGCAGTGAGAACTTTGCAGGAACAGCTAGAAAAGGCCAAAGAGAGCCTAAAGAATGTGGATGAGAATATTCGCAAGCTCACCGGGAGAGACCCGAATGACGTGAGGTAAGGGCCGAACGGGAGCTGCGAGCTCGAAGAGGCATCTCAAGTCTATGTGAATTGGGGACGGGGAGGTCGGTCCTCTCTGAAAGGGCTGGAACATCCAGGCCTGTTCCCCGGGCGGCGGTAGAACCCCGTCCTTGGCGGGGTGGGGAACCTCCCGCCTCCCACTGTAGAGCGCTGGGCTTAGGTACTTGCGGGAGGAGAGGGAGGCCTGGTAGCGCTAGGATGGCCTCCCGACCTGTGAGGAGGCCCGGACTGCCGATTCCCGCCCTCGGCGCTGCAGGCCCGGAACTACAGCACAAAGCCCATTCGCGCTGCCGCGGCCACTCGGCCTGGCCTGGCCCGGAGACCCACCTGGGCCACACTCGGCTACCTCGCACATAGGTGCCACTTTCTTGGAGATGGCGTGCTAGGGCCCGACTCAGGTTTGTTAATGTGTGGTGGCATCGAGTCAGTGTAAATTCTGAGAGAGCGGTTTTGGAAAAAGAAGGAAATTTAATTTCCCGACCTGCTTTAAAATACATGAATATTAAACCGTCATTTTAGAACGATTGTTATTTTTTTTCCCTGTGATGTACCACATCTGTGAAAGTGCCCTAGATGTGTCTACATATGATTTTTTTTAATTGATTGTAAATCTTTTGTAGGCCCATCCAAGCCAGATTGCTGGCCCTTTCTGGTCCTGGTGGAGGTAGAGGACGTGGTAGTTTATTGCTGAGGTAAGATTTCCTTAAGACTTAAACTCGTACTGTATGTAACTGTTGGTACTTCCTATGTTAATGTATTTGAACCAGATTCATGCAAATATTAGAATAACAGTGTTTGTGTTATCTTTATTTTGTTTAATGCTGTGATATGCTAGTTTTCTGTGTAGTTATCCTGCATCTTCATTTGTGTGTGCAGCTAGGGATTAAAGAGTATATTTACTGTTCTATATAAACTTAATTGTACTTTTTAAAGTAATATAAAACTCTTTTGGAGGGGTGGATGTTGCCTACTGCATGCACTAAGCCCAGGGTGCAAACCCCAGTACTAAAAAGAAAGGGGGGGGAGCTTTTTGGAGTGAATGCTTATTTAAGGCTACTTCAGTGGAAAGACTTTGTTTTTTCTTTAATTCAACCAGATTTTCTTGCAAGTGGAAATACCAGTTCTGTCTTTGTATTTCAAGTGCTTTTATATTGGACATTTTTAATTGCAGGCGTGGATTCTCAGATAGTGGAGGAGGACCCCCAGCCAAACAGAGAGACCTTGAAGGGGCAGTCAGTAGGTATGTTTAAAAAAAAAAAAAAAAGGTTACTCTGTGGGGAGGGAACATGCCTGTAATCTCAGAAGCTAGGGAGCTAACACAGAAGGATGGAAAGTTCAAGGCCAGTCTGGGCAATTTAGTGAGACCATGTATCGAAATGAAAAGGGGTGGTGATGTTAATTGAGTGGTATAGTATCCCTAGTTTCAGTCCCCAGTACTGAGAAAATAAATACATAAAAATTGAACGAATGTAGCTCAGTGGTAGAGCACCCCAGGTTTAAGCCTTAGTACCACCTTTTTAAAAATTCTTGAAAACGTTCTTGTATACTCTCCTTTCTGAAGTGGTACACAAATATAAACATTTAATAGACATTATTGAATTGAATTGTATTAGGATTAGTAGTATACCACTTCCCACTGAGGATCTTTAGTATTCAAACCAAGACAGCCAACAGTCTTCAAAACTCAGATATTCAGGGCTGGGGATATAGCTCAATTGATAGAGTGCTTACCTCAAATGTAAAAGTGCTGGGTTTGATCCCCAGCACTACAAAAGAAAGAAAGAGAAACAGTTATTCAGGAAGCGGTGGCACATGCCTATAATCCTAGCATTTTTTGAGGCTAAGGCGGTAGGATCATGAGTTCAGGGCCAGCCTCAGCAACTTGGCCAGGCCCTCGTCAACTCAGTGGACCATGTCTCTAAATATAAGGGCTGGGGATGTGGCTCAGAGGTAAAGCAACCCTGGGTTCAATACCTGATACCAATAAATTAATAAATATACACTCAATGATAACTCAAGTTTTATTGAAAAAAAAGATGATGTTACAGAATATCCAAGATTGGTTGGAACATTAGTTGCTGTACTTTATTTTTCACTGCTAGAGGAAAGAGTAAAATGGGATAGAGACTGGTAGAATGAGGCTTCTGGAGATGAGTCCTAGAAAAAGTAGGCATTTGCCATTAGTATGCACTTATCTCAAATTCTACAGTGGTCATTTAAATGATACTTTTTGTGCAGGCTGGGCGGGGAGCGACGGACAAGAAGAGAATCACGCCAAGAAAGTGACCCAGAAGATGATGATGTTAAAAAGGTACTGAGGTTAAAAGAACACATTAGAGAATTAATATAGTACTTTCACTTTACTGCTATCCCTATAGTATTTTCACTTTACTGCTAGTTAAATTTCTGAGATTTTGTGGGTTTTTTTTTTTTCTTTTTGCAGCCAGCGCTGCAGTCTTCAGTTGTAGCTACCTCCAAAGAACGCACACGTCGAGACCTTATCCAGGATCAAAATATGGATGAAAAGGGAAAGCAAAGGTATCTGTAGAATGCTTCTAGTGGGCAAATCTGTCACATAAATTGTTGGATTTATCAAATGTCCATAGTTTCTCTCGGAAAATGGCAAGTTTAATGAAATCCTGTTGAATTTTTTTTTCTGCTTTTTAGGAACCGACGAATATTTGGCTTGTTGATGGGCACCCTTCAGAAATTTAAACAAGAGTCTACTGTTGCTACTGAAAGGGTATTTATGCAATATTTTCTTTGCTTTGTTTATTTCAGTTACCAGAGTATTCATGTTTAAAAAAGAAAAAAAAAGCTTAAAAGCTCTTTAGACTTAATTTCAAGCCTAAAATAAAGTAAGAATTCATTAAACTTTCTAAGATTGTTGTATTTTCAGCTGGTGACAGGGGTGGGAGTTGCTGTATATTGAATGAACTTCTATTTTTGGTACAAAGACCATGACCTGTAAATCTTGAGAACTGGATTCTAATCTAAGCTCTTTAACAATCTCATTGTGTAGTTAGACAAATCCCTTCATTTCTCTAGGTCTCAGTACTTTCTTTGAAACAAAAGTAGTTGATTTTGCAACTAGTCCAGTGATCATAATTTTTAAGACGCGCAAACACACATCTATCCTTCACAGTTTATTTAATTGTCACCTTTCTAGAATTTTTCTTTTGTTAAAACTACAAAATTGTGTCTGGAGTTTATTCTCGGGTTATTGCTTCTAAAAGAGTTGAAAGGGAGTTAGCAATTCAATTATGGGTGATTCATAAATTATTTTAGTTTTTACATGTTAATTTTGAGACAGTAAAAAGCTTAAAAGCATGTTCATGTTTGAAGAATAAGTTGATAGGTTTTTGAAGCAGGCAGAGAGGAAAACACTACTTTGTTGGTTAGGACTCCTGTCACATTGTTTGATTTGGAGAAAAGAACAAATGAAGATAACTTGGAAGGGTAGCACCATTCTTTTTAGGTTAACTTATTTATTTATTTATTTAGTTGTAGATGGACACAATATATTTATTTCTATGTGGTGATGTGGTGCTGAGGATCAAACCCAGTGCCTCACACATATGAGGCAAGTGCTCTACCACTGAGCTACAGCCCCAGCCCTGTAGGTTGACTTTTAAGAAAGAACCTTACTTAAACTTTATGATTGAATGGAACATTGGTCATTTTATGGCTAATGGCTTCTAAATGCTCAGTTCTGGTATCCTAAGTTGAAAAAAAGAAACATGCAGAAAAGTTTCTGTAGTAAAATTGTAATGTTTCATGTAATCCGGATGTATATTTTTTCTGTAATTAAACTAAAGTCAAGTACTTCTTGATTTGATTTTATCTGGACATAAATATTAAAGCAATTTACTTATTTTTAGCAAAAGAGACGCCAGGAAATTGAACAAAAACTTGAAGTTCAGGCAGAAGAAGAGAGAAAGCAAGTTGAAAACGAGAGGAGAGAACTATTTGAAGAGAGACGTGCTAAACAGACAGAATTGCGGCTTTTGGAACAGAAGGTTGAGCTTGCGCAGCTGGTGAGTAATGTTTCAGAATCCTAGGATTGGTAATCTTTTCTGTTTACAAAAGCACTGACCTTTTACCTCTTCTTTAGCAAGAAGAGTGGAATGAACATAATGCCAAGATAATTAAATACATAAGAACTAAGACAAAGCCCCATTTATTCTATATTCCTGGAAGAATGTGTCCAGCTACCCAAAAACTCATAGAAGAATCACAGAGAAAAATGAATGGTAAGTACATGAAAAAGCCTGTTTTGAAATTTTCTTAATGAATAAAATAATGCGTTCACACAGAAATATTTGTTTCCTAAAATAATCATGATTGAATAGTCTAGTTTTGGGGGCAGTTTTGTTTGTTAAGATTTTCTGAGATGCCAGTGAAGTTGGACTGAAGGAGTGTTTCGTGATGGATTTCACCTGAGACTCATTTTGTAGGCAGTGATTATGCATGTGTATTTCTGAAATTATTTGTGTAAGATAACTTTTTGCTTGATAGTCTTGGTAGCCATATAAAAATGCTAATGAGACAAAGTTCATAGAAGGATGTACGTATGGAGGTATAAACATTATGATTTATTTTTCCTTGGGATCAGAAAAATTAATGCATGATTATACTAACTATAAAACTGGTTGTGCTTTAAGGAAGTTTTGTTAAGTTTCATCTAGCATAAAGTTAAATAGCAAGAGTGACCTTTCTCATCAGGTGTGGTCCAGTTTTGCCTAGTATAGTTTTTTAGTGTATAAGTTTCTAGTAGGTCTTTGCTTGAGTTATGTCAGTTTGTAATTATTTATTTGCCATAATCAATATTTTGTCATTATCTCTTTACAAAAAGACATTTAGAAGAAGCTGACAGTTTGTGACCAGATATAAAGTTGTGACTAAATTTTCTCGATTATAGTAAATTTTATACGTGTAAATTTGTATTTTTAGCTTTATTTGAAGGTAGACGCATCGAATTTGCAGAACAAATAAATAAAATGGAGGCTAGGCCTAGAAGACAATCAATGAAGGAAAAAGAGCATCAGGTGGTGCGTAATGAAGAACAGAAGGCGGAACAAGAAGAGGGTAAGGTGGCTCAGCGAGAGGAAGAGTTGGAGGAGACAGGTAATCAGCACAATGATGTAGAAATAGAGGAAGCAGGAGAGGAAGAGGAAAAGGAAGTAGGTATAGTTCATAGCGATGCAGAAAAAGAACAGGAGGAAGAGGAACAAAAACAGGAAATGGAGGTTAAGATGGAGGAGGAAACTGAGGTAAGGGAAAGTGAGAAGCAGCAAGATAGTCAGCCTGAAGAAGTTATGGATGTGCTAGAGATGGTTGAAAATGTCAAAAATGTAATTACTGAGCAGGAAGTAATGGAAACTAATCAAGTTGAAAGTATAGAGCCTTCAGAAAATGAAACTAGCAAAGAATTGGAACCAGAGATGGAATTTGACGTTGAGCCAGATAAAGAATGTAAATCTCTCTCTCCTGGAAAAGAGAATGTTAGTGCTCTAGAAATGGAAAAGGAATCTGAGGAAAAAGAAGAAAAAGATTCTGAGCCCCAGTCTGAGCCTATGGCTCAACTTCAAACCCAGCCTCAACCTCAATCCCAACCCCAATCCCAGCCCCAGCCCCAACCCCAGCCTCAACCCCAGCCCCAACCCCAACCTCAGTCCCAGCCAGTACTTCAACCCCAGCCTCTCTCTCAGCCTGAGACTTTGCCATTAGCTGTTTTACAGCCACCACCTCAGGTTATTCAGGAGCAAGGGAATTTACTACCTGAGCGGAAGGAGTTTCCTTTAGAGACTGTCAAGCTTCCTGAAGTGCCAGTAGAGCCAATCTTGACAGCACATTCAGAAAGCAAAAGCAAAACCAAAACTAGAAGCAGAAGTAGAGGTCGAGCTAGAAATAAAACAAGCAAGAGCAGAAGTCGAAGCAGCAGCAGTAGTAGTACTAGTAGCAGTTCAACCAGCAGCAGCAGTGGAAGCAGTTCCAGCAGTGGCAGTAGTAGTAGTCGAAGCAGTTCCAGTAGTAGCTCCAGTACAAGTGGTAGCAGCAGCAGAGATAGTAGCAGCAGCACTACTAGTAGTAGTGAGAGTAGAAGTCGGAGTAGGGGCCGAGGGCATAATAGAGATAGAAAGCACAGAAGGAGTGTGGATCGGAAACGAAGGGATACTTCAGGGCTAGAGAGAAGTCACAAATCTTCAAAAGGTGGTAGTAGTAGAGATACAAAAGGATCAAAGGATAAGAATTCCCGGTCCGACAGAAAGAGGTCTATATCAGAGAGTAGTCGATCAGGCAAAAGATCTTCAAGAAGTGAAAGAGACCGAAAATCAGACAGGAAAGACAAAAGGCGTTAATGGAAGAAGCCAGGCTTTCTTAGCCTATTCTTTGCAGCAGAAGATTTCTTGATGAGTAAAAGGATTACCTTTCCTTGTAAGGAGGATGCTGCCTTAAACATTGCATGTTGTAAAAAATCTTTTTGGAAAATACAGACTGTTTGTTTACCAGACATTCTTGTACTTTTTGCATAATTTTGTAAGAGTTATTTATCAAAATTATGTGAGGTTCCAAAATATGTAAAATAATAATAATAAAAAAAGATTAACATCCCTTGTCATCTTTTTTAAATATCCTATACTCTTCAGTAAGAATCTGTATATTTTAATAGGTAAATCTTAAAGTCTGTTCCCTTCTAATTCTGTATCATACATTGCTTTTGTAGAAATAAATGTGCATTTCTTTCATTATTTTTGGGATGTCCTTGTTGACACTTGTATAATAAATATCCTCTTGGTGTCATTTTCAGCTTTTATAACTAGATATTGAACATAATTAGAATGTTTTTGAAGGTTTCATCATTTTATTTACCTTAGACAATTATTTTGAGTTCTCAGAATCAGATCTTTGCAGCTTTGAGGGGGAATAGTTCTCTCTAAAATCATTTACTGTTTTCTAATCTCCCTTGTTTTAATCTAAGCATTGTCCTGTTTTTAAACCATATAGTTGGTAGATAACTTAAAAACAGTATGATTTGGTTGTCATTTTCCTGATTATGGGAGCATCATTCTCTGTCTTCATGGTTACTTGTGTGATAACAGCATATACAATCTGTTAAAAATAATGACTTCTTTCTAGGGGAGGGAGGTAGAAGTATCTTCTAAACTTGGATTTTGAGTTTGTGGTCTTGTCTTAACTTTTGTGTTGGCTCTAACTGAAACATGCCGATATGTGTTTTCAAGAATTTTTGTTTAAGGGTGTTGTATGAAAGTTTACAAAATGAAGGAAGTTCATCTAGACTTGAATATGTAAGCAAGTTAGCACACAAGTGTACCGAGTGATTATTAACTTTGTTGTTTTATAAATTTGTATGAACTTGAGTATCTGTTGCCCATTACTATACATGTGCAAATAAATGTGGCTTAGACTTGTGTGACTGCTTAAGACTAGTACTTGTATTAACTTCTTTGCTTTATAAGAGAGTAAATTGCAAATGACCTTTTTTTTTTTTAGTTAATTTAACAGCTTTAGGCTTGACTTTGAATATTAAATATGCCTTCTCTTGACAAGTAAAATGGTTATAGTGAAAATGTGAACAAGCATTTCCAGTTAGCTTTTGTGTCAATACAGCTCACTTATGTAAGTGTAATCAAACATGTTAAAAAGAACTCTTAAGATGCTCTTTTCTTGGAATGATTATTAAAAACAGTACATGGCCAGAACTCAAATTGCAGAACCATCTACATCCCTGATTCAGTTTTCACCAAGAGTAGACCTCATGTATAGCTTGTAGTACTCTGTAGCAAATTGTTATTTCCTGTGTGCCACAAGAGGGAACAGGTTGGTGAATGATGAAATGAATGGGATGGCTGTAAATTTAACTTAGTTGAGGGGGGAGAACCTTATTTGACTCTTCCTAGGTGTAAAGATCCTTTGTATAGGATTTCAGGGTATAAAGTCTAGTAGTAGAGGGCTCTCATAGCATGAGGCTTTGGATTCAGTCCTCCATACCACCAAAATAAGTGTGAAGTAAGCATTGTTCACTCTTTGTGTGTGGTGCTGGGGATCCAGCACCTTGCTCATTCATGCTAAATATACACACTACTACCATTGAGCTATATACTCTGGGCTTCCTTTTTGTTTGTTTATTTTGCTTTTTTGGTACCAGGGATTGAAGCCAGAAGTGCTTAACCACTGAGCCACATCCCTAGCCCTTTATTTTTTTATTGAGAGACACCAAGTTGCTAAGGCTGCCACTTATTCATCTGGAAAATGTGAGCATTTATACTTTAAGTGAAATTGTTGGGGTTGGTAGTTTAATACATGGGGAAAGGGGTAGCTATTTTTAATTACTGCAGTCAAGCTCTAATTGTATATAGGAAGAATTTTAACTATTTTTAACTAACATTTAACTGGTAAGCATTTTTAAATTGCAAGGTTTAATTTTTTAAATTCTAAGATGTTTCCAATTAATGCTTTATCCTTAGCAATTAAGTTTTATCCATTCAGAGAACCAGGAATTATTTATTCAGATAAAAGGAATGTAAATGTAATCACAATTTTCTTGGGGGAAAAACACAAGAGGGGGGGCCTCCTACTACGTATCACAAGTTAGTGTTTATGGAAAGTTCAGAAGCCAAAAGGGTAGGGCTACTAAGAACTGAAGTAAGTTTGGAGCTCTGTTAATTAGCAAAGACATCTGAGGGGCTGTTTAGGGAAACATACTTATTCTAATTCCAAGTTTTGGATAACCATTGAGATTAATATTCAATGAAATTGAATATTAATATTCCAATCTAGAGTACTACAATCTGTAGAACTCTGGAAACTATTCCGGTAATTTAGGCTAAGTAAAACCCACTGAAGCAATGTCAAAATAAATTTAGAAGTAGTGACATGGCCCAGTGCTGTTAGAAAAAAGGACTATGGTATTTTTTGAAGCTAAAGCACTTAAACATGAGGGCTTTTTTGTTTTAATTTGTGAATTCAGACTGATGAAATCTTTGGCTATTTTTCCTTTTTGAAATGCTACCAAAACAATACAGAAAACATGTTAGACATCTACTTGGTTGATCTCCCCATCACATGTCAGTGGGAGGGGGCTGGGGTTGTGGCTCAATGGTAGAACGCTTGCCTAGCATGTGTGAGCCACTGGGTTCCATTCTCAGCACCACATATAAAAAAATAAAGATCCATTGACTATTAGATAAAAATGTCAGAGAGCCTGAAAGTTGGTAAAAATATACCTAAGGTATCTGAGGATTTTTTAAATGCACTTTTAAAAGATGATGCAGAAACGGCTACAACTGCTTCCCCTTGATGACTTCCCTATTAGTAATAAATTGTTACTATATTTAACACTACTTTGTTCAGTTATACTTTATTGTCTGTAGAATGCAGACTCCATAGTAACAGGGATGCCTGCCACTAGAGCTTTCTTTGAGGTACTTAGAATAGGACTTCCTGTGTAGCAGACATTCGGTGTTATCACGACTTAATTTATGACAGGTCCTTGACATTTTTATTCCAAATTATGGAGACAACATTTTGACTTTTTTTTTTTTTAATGCTATGTAACTAATGGGTGTCAAGAGTGCTGTTTGTTAAATAAGCTCAATGGCACAGCCATGCAGTGTGCCCTGGGTTTGATCCCCAGCACAATGCCAGAAAACACACACATACCTAGTAAAATATATCTGTGAAGGAACATGGGTGGATACAGATGAAAATCAGAGGTTCTGTCAAATTACTAGGATAGACCCTATCTCTCTTTAAGAATCCATGTTGTGAGCTGGATGTGGTGGCACATGCAGCCTCAGCAGATTAGTGAGGTACTAGGCAACTCAGCAAGACCCTGTCTCTAAATAAAATGGAAAAGGGGCTGGGGGTGTTGCTCAGTGGGTTAAATTCCCTGTACCCCCCCCCCAAAAAAAAAATCCATGTTGTCTTAGGGCACCAGCATTTCCTCTTTAGATGTATAGCTTTACTGTGCTAGATGGGAAGAAAATCTTAAGTAATCAAGATTGTAAAATGAAAGTTAAAAAAAAACTTGTGTCTTCTTATTCAAGTTATGTGAACATGATTGCATTTGATACCATCAGAGCCCCCCCTTTCCTTCCTTCCTCCCTCCCTCCCTCTTTCTCTCACGGGTACTCCACCACTGAGCCACATCCCCAATCCGATTTTGTATTTTATTTAGAGACAGAGTCTCACTAAATTGCTTAGTACTTCACTGTTGCTAAGCCTGGCTTTGAACTCTCATTCCTCCTGTCTCAGCCTCCGAAGCCACTGGGATTATAGGCATGTGCCACCGTACCAAAATCTGGGTCTCATTTTATTCCTATTTGAGATGTGATATTTGGGTTATTTGTTATCTATCTCAGCAAAAACTTTTCTGCCTCTAACCTGACAAGAAAAACCTTGGTACCTCATAATTTTAAGATGACTTTCTTTTTACATTCTACCTAGGAATTATGAATGTTTTTAGTGGAATGATCTAACTTCTACATCATTGGAAATAGAGTTCACTATATTTCAACAAATATTAAAAACTTACTGTACGCCTATAATCCCAGCAGTTTGGAAGCCTGAGGGTGGAGGATCTCGAGTTTGAGATCAGCCTCAGCAATTGAGTGAAGACCCTGTCTCAAAAAGAGCTGGGGATGTGGCTCAGGGGGTAAGTGCCCCTGTATTCAATTCCTGGTAAGAAGGAAAAAAAGTTAAATTTCTGCTCTCATGGAGCTTACATTCCTTTTCTCTTTCTCTTTTTCCTTTCTTTCCTGGTGGTACTAGGGATTGAACCCAGAACCTAAAGCATGCTAGGTTAGTAGGTAAGCACTTTATCACTGAGAGACATCCTATTTTTTTTTCTTCCTTCACAGAATCTCACTAAATTGCCCAAGCTGGCCTGGATTTTTCAAGGCAATTCTGTTATCCTTCAAGTAACTGGGATCAGAATTATAGATGCGCACTACAATTCTGGCTCATTCTTAATCATTATTCCTTCAGATATTGCTTCTAATTTTCTTTTTCCTTCTTGGATTCAGTTTAGACACATGTTAAAGCTGAAAAGCTCAATCTTGCCTCAGTGTTTTTCTTTCCCTTTTTTATTTTTTTTGGCAAGGGGAGTCAGGTTACTTGGGGTTGGACTAGGAGCTCTTTACCTTTTTTTTTTTTTTTTTTTTTTTTTGGTACCAAGGATTGAACACAGAGGCACTTAACCACTGAACCACATCCCTTTTTATTTTTTTTTTTTCAAATATTTTTTTCGTTGTAGTTGGACACAATACCTTTATTTTACTTATTTTTTATGTGGTGCTGAGGATTGAACCCAGCGTCTTTCACGTGCTAGGCGAGCACCCTATACCTTTTTTATTTTGAGATAGGGTCTTAACTAAGTTGCTTAGGGCCTCACTAAATTGCTAAGACTGGCTTTGAATTTGTGATCCTCCTGCCTCAGCCTCCTGAACTGAGGCCCAACCCTTCTTTTTTTTAAATTTTAGATGGGGTCTTGCTAAGTTGCTGAGGCTGGCCTTAAACTCATGATCCTCCTACCTCAGCCTTCCAAGTCCCTGGGACTACCTACAGGTGTATGCCACCACACCCAACTTCTTCAGTATTTTTTAATTTATCACATCTATTTCTTCGTCCTGAATTCTGAGTAATTTCTTTTGATAAATCTCTGGTTTGTTAATTCATGTCATTCATGTTCCCCAACTTTATATTTTATATTTATATACTTAAATATACCATATACCACAACACAATTTTAACAGAAATAGAATTATACAATCTTTGCAGTATTCCCTGTACTAAATAAAATACAGGGGCTGGGGATGTGGCTCAAGCGGTAGCTCCCTCGCCTGGCATGCGTGCGGCCCGGGTTCGAGCCTCAGCACCACATACAAAGATGTTGTGTCCGCCAAAAACTGAAAAATAAACATTAAAATTCTCATTCTCTCTCTCTCTCTCTCTCTCTCTCTCTCTCTCTCTCTCTCTCTCTCTCTCTCTCTCTCCACCCCCCCATCTTTAAAAAAATAAAATAAAATAAAATACATCTTTGCATAACAACTATTTCTTGCACTCACCCTTCCTCTCTCTCCTGTTTGCTAATGTTTGAGCTTAAACCCAGGACTTCATACATGGCAGGCAAGTGTTCTACCACTGCTCAATCCTCATCCCCATATTCCTATTTTTTTAAAATTTTTTAGTTGCAGGTGAACACAATACCTTTATTTTGTTTTTATGTGGTGCTGAGGATCAAACCCAGTGCCTCACACGCACTAGGCAAGCGCTCCACCACTGAGTCACAACTCCCGTCTGTATCCCTAATATTTTTAAGAGCTACAGCAAGTTGCAGGAGTGCACATATGTTATCCTAATGGCTCAAGAGGCTGAGGCAGGAGGATCACAAGTTCAAAACCAGCCTCAGTAATTTAACAAGACCCTAAGCAACTTAGTGAAATCCTAACAATATAAAATAAAAAGGGCTGGAGATGTGGCTCAGTGGTAAAGTGCCCCTGAGTTAGATCCCTAGTACCAAAAATGAATAACAATTAGGGATGTGGCTGAGTGGTTAAGTGTCCCTGGGTTTGATTCTTGGTACCAAAATAAAATTAAAAAAAAAAAACTGCAGAATTTTGTACTGTACGAGTGATAATAGTCTGAAATCTTTTTTCCCCCAATCCTTCATTAGATCTAAGTGCTAGGTAGGGAAATGCAATCCATGTAGACACTACATTTCTCTGTCTGGCAGCTAGACATGGTCACATTCAACCTCTCCTCCACTTTTCTTCCCCTTTACCATGTTTGTAGCATGTTTGGTAGCAGTAAGCATGGATTACACTGGAAAAAAGTAGAGCAAAACAGTGGAAGGAATCTGGATGATCTTGAGGTGTAGCCCCTTGGACCTCCTATCCTGATTGCAAATTTGTATGAAAAATACATTTTCAGTCTTGTTTAAGACCAATTATTTGATGTCTATTTAAGCAAATGAGTTAATTGTCTGTAATTAACAATAAAGATTGACTCTAAATTGTTTGTAATCTTTCATTATTATAAGTAATGCTGTGTAAAATTATCTACCTAGGGTAGGTTCATATGCATAAAATTGATGAAACCATAAGACATTTGAAACATTTTGGAAAAGCATACAATTTATACTCCTACCATCTGCAGAGGAGATTGCTTTCCTCTCTAAATTCTTTCCAACACTGGTTTTGTCAAATAAATAAATAAATAAATTTATTTTGGTACTGAGGATTGAACCCAGGGGCACTCAACCACATCCCCAGCCCTTTTTATTAGTCTTTAATTTTGTCCATTTTAAATTACTTTTTTAAAAATATTGTTTTGAGTTCCTTATATATGTTGGATGTTGATGAACCCCTTATCAAATATTTTCTCCAATTTCATAGATTATCTCTTCACACTGTTCCTTGTTTCCTTTACTGGACAAAACCTTTTTAGTTTGATATAATCTCATTTGTCGATTTGGGGTTTTGTTACCTGTACTTCTAGGGTCATATCCAGGAAATCTTTACCTAAAAGAGTGTCCTAAATAGTTTTTCCTATTTTCTTCTTGTAGTTTAATACTTTTGGGTCCTTTATTTAAATTTGTGATCCATTTTGAGTTGATTTTTGTAAATGGTAAGAGATGAGTCTAGTTTCATTCTGCATATGAATATCCAGTTTTCCCATAACCATTTATTGACGAGAATGTCCTTTCTCCAATGTATGTTCTTGGTGGCTAACTCTAGATACGTGTATTTATTTCCATTGTGTGTGTTTTTTGTTTTGTTTTGTTTTGTTTTGTATTCAGGATTGAGCCCATGGGTGCTTTACCACTGAGCTGTATTCCCAGTCTTTTTTAATTGTTTATTTTGAGAGAGGGTCTCACTAGGTTGCTGAGGGTCCCACAAGTTGCTTAGGATGACCTTGAATTGTAATCTACCTATTTCAGTCTGCCAAATCACTTGGATTATAGGCATGTGCCACTGTGTCCAGCTGTATCTATTTATTTTTAATGAAAACTTTAGAGTGACTTCTCAAGTACCAAAAAGTGCTAATTTTGGCTGTGATTGAATTGACTTTTTTTTTTTCATACTGGGAATTGAACCCAGGGGTGCTCAACAACTGAACCACATCTTGAGCCTTTTTTTTTTTTAAATATTTATTTTTTAGTTTTAGGTAGACAAAATATCTTTATTTATTTTTTTATGTGGTGCTGAGAATCGAACCCAGGGCCTCACGCATGCTAGGCAAGCATGCTACCACTTGAACTACATCCCCAGGCCCTCTTCAGCCTTTTTAAATATTTTATTTAGAGACAGTATCTCACTAAGTTGCTTAGGGCCTTGCTATGTTGCTGAGGCTGACCTCGAACTCATGATCCTCCTGTCTCAGCCTCCAGAGCCACTGGATTACAGGCATGCCTCAACCTCCTGAGGCACTGGGATTACAGGCATGCACCACTGCTCCTTTCTTTGACTTTTAAATTATCAACATCTTTGGAATATTGTATTTATCCAAACAAATAAGTATAATTCTCCATGTTTTCTTTTTTTTTTTTTTTTTAAGAGAGGGTGAGAGAGGAGAGAGAGAGAGAATTTTCAATGTTTATTTTTTAGTTCTCGGCGGACACACAACATCTTTGTTGGTATGTGGTGCTGAGGCTCTGCCGCAGTCTGGCTGGGCACAATTCAGGAGCCACTTGTCAAAAGAAACAAACTTTATTTTTAAAACTACAAACGCCAAACAAAACAGCTCCTCAGGAAAAACCCTCAGAGCCCAACTGCCACCACCGGCTTCCACAAGCCTCTCCCACACACCCCAACCACCACCTCCCACAATCCTCCTGCTCTTGAGGCCGATTGGCTAGGTCGCGTGGGCGGAGCCAAAGAAGTCCCCCAATGAGCAGTTCCGTAGTCTGAAGGGCAGGGAAACAGCCCAATGAACATGACCACAGAGGAGCCAATCAGCTAGATGTTGCTGGGGCCGCTGTGAGCCAATCATCAGCTGGCAGTCTGAAGGGCAGGGAAACAGCCCAATGAACATGACTGCAGAGGAGCCAATCAGCTAGATGTTGCTGGGGTCACTGTGAGCCAATCATCAGCTGGCAGCTGGAAGTTTGCTGGCAGCTGGAAGTTTGCTGGGGCCCCTTTGGCTGTGGCTCTCAACAAGGCTCAAACCCGGGCCGCACGCATGCTAGGCGAGTACGCTACCGCTTGAGCCACATCCCCAGCCCATTCTCCATGTTTTCGATTGTTTTATATTACTTAGTTTAAAATGGAATGGTTTTCTTCATCCAGATTCTACATGTTTGTAAGTTTTCCCAAATGTTTGTTTGCATGTGTTTGCTATTATGAGTATAATTTTTTTTCCTTTTCCTTGTATTTCTACTTATTTGTTGTGGTTTACAGAAAAAATTTATCACTGTAATAGCACAATTTATATATTTCAAATGGACAAAAATTAGTATAATTAACAATATTGTGAGTTAAATTGCTGCTGGAGTGATGGTGCACACCTGTAATCCCAGAGGCTCAGGAGGCTGAGGCAGGAGAATTGCAAGTTCAAAACTAGCCTCAGCAATATAGCGAGGACTAAGCAACTAAGTGAGACCCTTTTTGTAAATAAAATACAAAAATTAAAAGGTGGGTGGGCTGGGATGTGACACAATGGTTAAGTGCTCTGAATTCAATCCCCAGTACCAAAAAAAAAAAAAAAGATAAATCGCCTTTGGGAGCTTCCTTTCCAATACTTTGAGGTCTACGGGATATACCTGGAAAATTTACTACTGTAAAATATGACTGCTTAGGGCTGGGATTTTGGCCCAGTAGTAGAGTGCTTGCCTCATACATGTGAGTCACTGGGTTCAATCCTCAGTACCACATAAAAATAAGTGAACAAAATAAAGATATTGTGTCCATGTATAACTAAAAAAATATTTTTAAAAAATGACTGCTTAAATCAAATTAAGCAGAGGGAGGGCCTATTTTTTTTTATTTTATTTTTTCTTTTCTTCGTACTGGGGATTGAACCCAGGTGCACTTTGTCATGAGCTACCTCCCCAACCCTTTTTATTTTCTATTTTGAGACCATCTTATGAAGTTGCTTAGGGCCTCACTAAGTTGCTGAGACTGACCTCAAACTTGCAAACCTCCTGTCTCATCCTTCCAAGTTGCTGGGATTATAGTCATGCACCAATACTCAGCTTTCTTTTAATTGCTATAACTCATCCTTCTGGCAATTTGAGGGAGTTTCATATTTTCTTTAGACATCAAGTACTGCAGCCCTTGCAGAACAAATTTGATGCTATATGAATTCTGTTATTTTGCTAGCATTGATATGGCTCTTGGGTTCACCACTCCATTAGAACTATTAACACCATTCATATTGATTTTTTGTTACAAATCCTGTAAAGAAGGGTACTTCTGGGTATTTAGATCCACTTTGTATTTTCAGGCTATGTATTCAGTTTTCATAAATTGAGCCCATAATGGCTGTCATCTTACATTGCTCTCACTCAAAGGCTGTCATATATAGTAAATTTTAAAATGTTTTTCCAATTTACAGGAAGCTCCTGTTTTCCTTTTGTCTATAGTGTAGACCCTTGTGACTCTGTTTTCCCTGACATGGTTGGTTGGATCATAGTTAAAGAAACTATGTAAGGCCATTCACCAGAAGATTGGAGAATCTCTTTTTTTGTGTGTTTGGAACTTTAACATGTTTTCTTTTCCTTTTTATTTATTTTTCTACTATCAGGGTGCTTAAATATTGAACCATATCCCCAGCCCATTTTTTTTGTTTTGTTGTTTTTTGTTTTGTTTTTGTTTGAGACCAGGTCTCACTAAGTAGCTGAGGCTAGCTTTGAACTTAAGAATATCCTGCCTCAGCCTCCTGAGTTGCTGGGATTACAGGCATGTGCCATCACACCCAGCTCAAACATGTTTTCTTTTTGTTTTTTGTTTTTGCTGGGGATTGAACTCGGGGATGCTATACCACTGAGCTACATCCTCAGTCTTTTTATTTTTTATTTTGAGACAGAGTCTTGCTAACTTGCTGCTAAATTGCCATGGCTGACCTCAAACTTGCAATCCTCTGTCTCTGCCTCCTAAACCTGGGATTAGAAGCATGTGCCACCTCACCTGGCCCCATACATGTTTAACTGAAGTAGTAAGTCTGGCCATTCAGGCTGCTATTACAAAATACCATAAACAGAGAGGCTTATAAACAACAGAAATTTATTTCCCAGAATAAATTCTGAGTTTTGTAGGCTAGGAAGTTCAAGAAGATTTAGTCTGGTTAGGGCCTGCTTCCTCATACATATCCCCTTCTCTTTATGTCCCACATGGTAGAAGGGGTAAGGAGTCTCTCCTGGTTCACTTTTATAAGAGCACTCATACTTTTAATGACCCCGCCTTCAAATACCATCACCTTTGGATTAGGATTTCAACATAAGTTTTGGAGAGATACAAATATTCAGACCACAGCAGATTCTTATTTCAATAATATATAATTTTCCTTTTGAAACTGTTACCAAAAATTATATGTTAAATCTTTAATCATGCTTTCTTAACAATTCAGTCCAATTCCATAGCCTTAAAAAGCACTTTTAGTGTGAAAAGCTTTGAATATATAAAGACAGAAAGGATGTTGGGCTGGGTTGTGGCTCAGCAGTAGAGTGCTTACCTAGCACATGTGAGGCCCTGGGTTGGATCCTCAGCACCACATAAAAATAAATAAAGACATTTGAGTCCAACTACATCTAAAAAATAAATATTAAAAAAAAAAGAGGACTGGGGTTGTGGCTAAGCGGTAGATTGCTCGCCTCACACGTGCAAGGCCCTTGGTTTGATCCTCAGCACCACATAAAAATAAATAAGTAAATAAATAAAGGTATTGTGTTCAGCTACAAAAAAATAAATATTTTTTTAAAAGAAAGTATATTATAATGAACTTCCATGTGTTTAAAACTCAACTCATAGCTATTTTTGTTTCATTCATACTCCACAAATCACATATCCTTATAACACACACCCTTAGTATGTGCCACTTGAGTCATTTCCAAAGTTTTTTTTTTTTGTTTTGTTTTTTTTTGTTTTTTTAAGACTGTTCATTAAATTGCCAAGGCTGACCACAAACAAGGCTGGCTTCTGCTTTAGCCACCCAATTTGTCTGGGATTACCATGCACATGACACTGCACTCAGGTATTTCCAAAGCTTTTTGATGCCTAGGTTTCTTTGTTGAGTGTGGTAACTACCCTCTTTTCACAATGTCTACTTCATCAAGAGGAACATGATTAAATATTACAACATTGAATAGGAATACAGGCTGCTCCTCATCTCTTCCCTTCCCTCTCCCTCTCTTCTTCTTCTCTATTTCTTTCTTAGCAGCAGTGAGTCTGAGCATTAGATATTATACTGTTTTGGGGGTTAGTACTTTTTAGATGGCAATATGAGCAGTAGAGGAGTTAGTTTTAACATGGCCCAGCAATATACAAAAGGGATGACAAATTAAATGCAAAACACTCCCATTTCTCACTTGTGCTCATCATGAAAGCAGGGGGATTATGGACACTACTATGAGCTCTGTGTGCCATCTTCCATTTCTTTTTTTTTTTTCATGGAAAGCTCTACAAAGAAGTTACTGCATTCAGATATCAGTTTTCTGAAAATAGAGTGTGAAAGTATTTAGTGTTATTTTGTTTGTTTTGTCTTTTGGTACTGAGAGTTGAACCATGCATGCTAAGCATGGGCTATACCCCTGAGATACACCTCCAACTCCCAGCTATATTTTCTAGGAAATTCATTGGATACAGAAAAGACACTGCTTGACACAACAGTATGTTACACATATAAACTCAAGAAATGTAGAGAAGTATATAATACCATGGGTACTAGAGAATAATGGAAGCTAGTCTGTAGAGAAAGAATATAACCAACTAAAGAAAGAAAGATACTGGAGAAAGAATATTTCTTGAGGTCCTGATGGGTTTTATAGGCACTACTTCAAGTACCTTTTTCACTTTTTTTTGTTTCTTTAATTTGTTTTGGTTACTCATGACAGTACAATGATCTTGACATATCATACATTTGAATCAGATGGGATATAATTTCTCATTTTTCTGAGTGTATAGATTGTAGAATTACATTTGTTATGCAGTCACATATATACCCACAGCAATAATAATGTCTATTTTATTCTGCTGTCCTTCCATTCAGCTTTTTCACTTTAAATTCCATACTTTTCCTTTTAATAAATTATCCATTTTTGCTCAAGATAGCAGGACTTAAGTTCTGTAACTTGCTATCGAGGAGTCCTAATTAATGTAGTTTTGTAATTGGCCATCCAACTAAACTCTTACTAAAAATATAGTTTTCAGGGCTGGGATTGTGGTTTAGCAATAGAGTGCTCGCCTAGCATGGGCAGTACCCAGGTTGGATCCTCACCACTACATAAAAATAAAGGCATGGTGTTGGGTCCATCTACACCTAAAAAATAAAATATATTTTTTTAAAAAATATAGTTTTCAATTGATTTTATTTTTCTAGAAACATATGATCTTGAAAATAAAGATAAGTTTGCCTCTTCCAATACTTAAACATCTTTTACTTAATTATCTTGCCTAATTGCATAGGCTAGCATTTGTTCAATAATTGAAAATGAACAGGCCCGGGCTGGGGTTGTGGCTCAGTGGTAGAGCATTCGCCTAGCATGTATGAGGCACTGCGTTCGATCCTCAGCACCACATAAATGTAAAATAAAGATATTGTGGGGCTGGGGATGTGGCTCAAGCGGTAGCGTGCTCGCCTGGCATGCGTGTGGCCCGGGTTCGATCCTCAGAACCACATACAAAACAAAGATGTTGTGTCCGCCGATAACTAAAAAATAAATATTAAAATTCTCAAAAAAAAAAAAAGAAAAAAGATATTGCATCCACCTAAAATTTAAAAAAAAAATTTAAAAAAGAAAGAAAATGAACAGGCCCTTCTAGTCCTCAGCAACAAAATAGTCTTCCCTTTAGATTTAGCCAGCGAAATAAATTGGCACTGCTTAATTTCTAAATTTTATGTTCATATATCATTTGACCCAGAAAACCCATTTTTATAGGTCAATTGTAATGATACCCTGGCAAAAACATTAGAAATGATGTATGTCCAAGACTATTCACTGTAGTAATATTTGTAGCAAGAACGTGTATCAATAGAGGAGTAGATGTGTCGCGACCCCTCGCCAGTAAGGGAAACACGACACAGGATTCTTCTTTCAGCAGTTTACTCAGGACCTTTGAATCATGATGAGAAAACAGGAACAAGAGAGCGAGCGGTCGGTCTGCCCTAGCTTAAGTACCCAGCCCCGCCAATGAACTAGCACCACGTGGAGGAGTCTAGTTGGTACAGCGCAGCGGAAGCAGGCCAGAGCCCAGCCCACAGCCTTACAAGGAGTTGTTTACTTCTAACAACTCTAACCGCCAAGTCATCAGAAGCAGGAAGCCAGCGCCATTTTCAGGGTGCGGTCGCCGGCTCCCAACATAGATGAATAAACTTTGTACATCCACGTAGTAGATAGAGTACAATGTATCTGTGAAAGTAATCAGGAAGCATCCTATATATACTGCTATGGAATGATCTCCAAAGGATATTAAGTGAATAAAAATAAAAGACAAAGAGAAAAAAATGAATAGTATATTACTTTTTGTTTATTAGGGGTGGCTTGAGCAGAAGAATAAACACATTCTATGCGTACACGTATTTGTTTATATTTTTTTTGTTTTCTTTCTTTCATTATTTCTTTCTTTTCCATATGTATGTGTGTGAGAGTGAAAGAGAGGGATAGAGAGACAGAAAGAGACACCATGTGAGAGTGTTACTGGCAATGAACCAGGGGCATTCTACCACTGAGCTACATATCCCAGCCCTTTTTATTTTATTTTTGAGGCAATGTTGTGCTAAGTTGCCAAGGCTGGCCTCAAACTTTTGATTCTCCTACCTCAGCCTCAAAGGGAGATCAGTAGAAAAAAGGGACCAAAGGGTAGGAGGTATGTGTTGGGGGAGAAGGTGGGGAGTAATATTGGCCAAAATGTATTTGTGTGCATGTACAAAAGTGTAACATCAGTATGTACAAGTATGCACCAAGAAAATTTTGGCGGGGGGAAATATTTAGAACCCAATATCATGTGCTTTCAAATGTGATGCAACAGGAAATAGCCAGCATCATATATTGTACCCAAAGGTGAATCTAGATGAAGCAGGAGGATCACAAGTTTGAGGCCAGCCTCAGCAATTTAGCAAGACTCTGTCTCAAAATAAAAAATAAAAATGACTGGGTTGTAGCTCAGTGGTAAAGCACCCCTGAGTTCAATCCCAAGTAAAAAAGAAAAAAAAATTGAATCTAATTAATTGAGTTTATAGAGAATAAGGTTCAAGGATAAAAAACATTAAATGACAACACAAGGATGAAATCAGTCAAATTCAAAATGTGACAAATTCAATAAGACAAATGTCAACTAATAATTGACATAGAAAACAAAAGGGGAAGAGGGGACTATTATATATTGAAAAAGACTTAAAATATATATCAATCAAATTTAATATCTTGTTTTAATACTGTTCAAACAAACAAACTTTAAATATTTGGATATTTTGAGACATTTGTGAAAAATTATGGTGTCAAAAGAAGATATTATAGAATTATTAAAAATTTAAAATATAATAATGCTATTATGTTTTTTAAAAGTTGTTATCTGATAAAGTTGCGATCTAAAGGTATATGGGCGGAAATTACATGACATTTGAGATTTGCTTTAAAATTTAGCCATCTCAAAAAACAGTTTGGAGGGGCTGGGGATGTGGCTCAAGCAGTAGCTCCCTCGCCTGGCATGCGTGCGGCCCGGGTTCGATCCTCAGCACCACATACCAACAAAGATGTTGTGTCTGCCGAGAACTAAAAAATAAATATTAAAAAATTCTCTCTCTCTCTCTCTCTCTCTCTCTCTCTCTCTCTCTCTCTCTCTCTCACCTCTCTCTTTAAAAAAAACAGTTTGGAGGAAATAGGTGAAACAATGAAAAAATACTGGCTGCTGTTAAAGCTAAAATAATGGATACATGAATTTCATAGTGCCATTCTATCCATAGTATTTATATATTTTTGTGTGTATGTTTCAACATTTTTGTAATAACAAGTAAAAATAAAAAAGTTCTTGCTTAGCTGCCACCCCTGACCAACATGGGAAGCTGAACTAATATCATTTGTGTGATTTTGCAGAGACACAAAATAAAACACAGACACAATTTACATTTACACAAGTTTTAGGATGGCTTCCACAGCTCTCGGCTTCAGGCTCCCCAAAAAGGAGAGCAAGAGAAAGTCGAGAGCTGAATGGGGGGGGGGGGACATGTTGGAAGTCAGCTTTTATTAGGGGAACTCTTGTTCTTAGAAAGTTCAATCCATAAAGGGCAGAGGGGTGGGGTGGGGTTGTGGCTCAGTGGCTCAGGTGGTAGAGTGCTTGCGTAACATGTGTGAGGCACTGGGTTCGATTCTCAGCACCACATATAAGTAAATAAATAAAGGTCAATAAACAACTAAAAAAAATTTTTTTAAAACGGGGCAGAAGAGGCAGGACTACCAGGGAACAGGTAAGTGTAACTCAACCCTAGGGGCACACCCCACAAAGAAGACCTCCTTGCTATCTAGCCAGTCTCTGCCAGACCACAAGGAATGCAGTGGTTGGCCAGAGCCTGAGGCATCAGGACTGGAAGTCGTGGTCATTCAATGTGGCTCCCCACACTTAGCCAAATGGTTTATCTTTTTTTTTTTTTTTTTTTTTTTTTTTTTTTTTTTTTTTGCAGTGCTAATGATTGAATCCAGGGGCATTCTACCACTGAAATACAATCCTGATCCTTTTTATTTTTTATTTTGAGACAGGGTCTCACTAACTTGCCGCTAAGTTGCCAAGGCCATTTTTGAACTTGGTATCCTCCTGCCTTAGACTCCTGAGTTGCTGGAATTAGATGTGTGCCACTGTGCCCAGCCACCCAACCCTAGTGATGAGACTGTTTTTGAATGAGATCAACATCTGAATCAGTAGACTAAGTAGATGGCTCTCTCTAATGTGGTTGCCCCTCGTTTAGTCAGCTGAAGGTCTGACTAGAACCAAAGGACTGAGGGAACTCCTACCTGACTGTCTTGAACTGAGATTTGAGACCTTTCTGGTTTTTAGACTTGAACTGAAGCATCATCTCTTCTTGGTTCCAACCTGTTGGGTTTTGGACTAGAATTATACCATTGGCTGCTTCTTAGGCCTTCTGACTCCATCTGGAAATACACGTCAGTTTTCCTGAATCTCTAGCTTGTTAACTGCAAATTTTGAGATTTCTCAGCATTCCTAATTGTATGAGCCAATTCTTTACAAATCTGTGTGTGTGTGTGTGTGTGTGTGTGTGTTCCTATTGGTTCTGTTTCTCTGGGAATCCTGACTAATACAGATTAACTATTTTGCTTGATAGCCCTTCATTAGCTGAGCAACTAAGGGAACATCATTGTGTCTGTCCATAGAGCTTTATGATTTCAGTTTATTTCCCTAAGTATGTTACTTGTCTTCAAAGGTTTGAATGTATTTTACCCCGATCCAAAAATTCTATTGAAATAAGAATGAAAAAGTTAGTACACATTAGAACAATAGTCAGATGAGGGTGGGGGCCAGAATTTTCTTTAAAAAATTAAAATAAAACTCCAGGGCTGGAGTTGTGGCACATGCAAGGTTTTGAGTTTGATCCTCAGCACCACATAAAATAAATAAATAAATAAATAAATAAATAAATAAATAAATAAAGATATTGTGTCCAACTACAAATATATGTATATAAAATAAAGCTCCACTGAAAGTGGTAAAGAAAGCCCCAGGATATCATCCACAAGTCTACATGCCCCTTTGAGGTCTAAGACTGTCTACCCCTGTGTCAGAGGCAAAGCTGTGTCATCATTTTTCCTTTTTTTTTTAAGAGTGAGCGAGGAGAGAGAATTTTTAATATTTATTTTTTAGTTCTCGGCGGACACAACATCTTTGTTGGTATGTGGTGCTGAGGATCGAACCCGGGCCGCACACATGCCAGGCAAGCGCGCTACCGCTTGAGCCACATCCCCAGCCCCTCATGATTATTCCTTGACAAACGAGAAAAAGAACCTCCTCCCTCTACTCCTACCTGCAGTTAGGTGGAGCCATGTACTTATTTCTGACCAAAAGAATATAAACCACTCTCAGTTCTGGTCTTTAACAGCATTGAGATGTAACCTTGGTCATACTCCAGATGGTTTAGCCACAGGTTAGCTGCTTCCAGTTCAGTTCACACCATGCTGTCATGTGAACAAAAAATATGCTTTTATTGTGTTAAGCCATTGAAATTTGTCCATTTCCTATAAACTTAGCTAATGAATCACCCTGATAAATATACACTGTGGGGATAATGCTGTATTAACTCCTGCATTGTGAAACTTATTCTAAGAATACAGGTAATTCTTTGCTATATATTCTTTATAATTTCCTATAAAGGAAATTTTGTATCCTGCAACTGTTGATTGATTCCCATAGATCACATCCTAAACCCCTCAGTGTCAGTCATTTAGTAAACAAAATATATAACGCATGTGATTACTATTGGTAGTTTATCATATTTATAGTAAACAGCAGTTTCTCTTATAATCTAAAGTAAAGAAACTTGCCAGGTGCTGTGGTGCACACCTGTAATCCTAGCGACTAGGGAGGCTGAGGCAGAAGGATCATAAGTTTGAGGCTAGCCTCAACATCTTGGCAAGACCTGGTCTCAAAATAAAAAATAAAAAGGACTGGGGATATAGCTCAGTGGTAAAGAACCCCTGAGTTCAATCTCCAATAACTCTACCCCAGATGTAAAGAAACCTTGCTTCATAAGGTAACAAATTCTCTTTTCAGAAGAAAAACTGTAATAGTCCAACTCACCTACTGCAACAATATAACATTAGTATAATCACCCTCCATTGCATTGCACTGTCCTCATTTTTATGTGAATGGGGCACCACTGGAGGCCCTAATACCATAAAAGGATCAACAATTTTTCTGCTCTTTGATATTTTAAGATTTTACAGATGTAGATTTTTTTTTTTTTTTTTTTTTTTTTTTTTTTGGTACAAGGAGTTGAACCCAGAAGCTCTCAACCACTGAGCCCCAGGGTCACTTTACCACTGAGCTACATCCCCAGCCCTTTTTTACTGTTTTATTTTGAGACAAATTCTCCTTAAATTGCCCAGGCTGGCCTCAAGCTTGTGATCCTCATCTCCACATAATATATGTGAAAAATATGCACTAGGTGAAAAAAAGAATATGCACAGTATGAAAAAAGAAAATATGTAACATATCTTATTATAAGTACTGCGCGCTGACCGATTGCGCCACTGTGTAAGGGACCGGCAAAACGTCGGAGGAAGAGACCACAAGAGACTGGCTTCATGCAATAAGCATAAGGGGATTTTTATTGAGGATCCTGATTCAGCGCGCTGAGGCTCCAGGCTCACTCAGGAAGGGAAAGCAGCCCAGAGCCCAGAGCAGGGGTTGAACAATGCTTAAGTACACATTTTGGGGAGGGCGGGGGCTTTGCATACATAATAGTCTCCTTTAACAAATCACCATACACCGCAGGAAAATCAAACAACAATTCTTAGACTTGATTAGTACATTCATTGGCGGGAACAGGGCTGGCTGGAGTGATAGGTCATTCCTATGGAGGGGTTACATTTAAACTGATTGGTTTGGGTCTTGAATGCCTACGTGACAAGCAGCACAGGGTCTCGAATGCTTACATGAGGAGTTACACAGGATCCCAGGCCTTAAATCAACTAAATGGCCAGTAGGGCCTTGTCTTAACTGCCTCAGGAATTTAACCCATGCTTTGCAGTTTAGAAACAGGTTTACAATGCCTGGTCCTTTACATTTTAACTCAGGCTTTGCAGCTTAGAAACTTTACCCTTTCAACTGGAGCTCCAGCATATCTTATTAATAAATGTTTAATTGAACATTGTAGTAGGCAAAATAATAGTTTAAAAGGCATTGTGTGCATGCCTGTAATCCCATAATGACTTATGGAATTTATTTTTGTAAAAAAGAACATTTTTAGGGGTTGGGGTTATGACTCAGTGGTAGCATGCTTGCCTAGCATGTGTGAGGCACTGGGTTCGATTCTCAGCATCACATACAAATAAATAAAATAAAGATCCATCAACAACTATAAAATATTAAAAACAACACTTTTAAAAGCATGTGTGGAGGGCTGGGGATGTGGCTCAAGTGATAGCTCGATCACCTGGCATGCGTGCGGCCCGGGTTCGATCCTCGGCACCACATACAAACAAAGATGTTGTGTCTGCCGAAAACTGAAAAATAAATAAATAAATATTTAAAAAAAAAAAAAAAAAAAGCATGTGTGGAATGGGGATGTGGCTCAAGCGGTAGCAGGCTCGCCTGGCGTGCATGTGGCCCGGGTTCAATCCTCAGCACCACATACAAACAAAGATGTTGTGTCCGCCAAAAACTAAAAAAGAATAAATATTAAAAAAAAGCATATAGTGTTTTTAAATGTATTTTAATTAAATATGTTAAGTCTAATAAGTGATTTTATTTTGCATTTCTTTTTGTATGCTTAGTGTCAGACAAATATGATTGACTTGATTCCTGACTAATGTCAAAAGCCTCAAAAGATGTCAACTTTGAACATCTGAACTTTGAACTAGCAGAAAGGCTCAAAGGTAACCTTTATTGGAGTTTAATCTTGCAAAGATTAAAAGAACAAAGATATGTTTGTTTTGCTTTCAATTTTCTTATACTTTCATTATCTTTCTATTCTGCTGAAGAATTAATAAGCCTCATGAAGAGAATCAGCAAAGTTAAGAATTCTCCACATAATTCAGATAAAATAAATTTTGAGCTTAAAAGTTAACTTTAGAGGGCTGGAGTTATGGCTCAGTGATAGAGCACTTGTCTGACATGTGTAGGCCCTGGTTTCAATCCTCATCACTGCATAAAAATAAAAGATCCATTTATAACTAAAAAATATTTTTAAAATAGTTAACTTTAGAAAGACTTGGAACTGTTCTGTATGGCACAGTGGTAGTGGATACATGACTATAAATTTGTCAAAACTCATAGAATGCATACCTATACCACAAAGTGTTAATTGTACTGTATGCAAATTAAAAAAAAGTCAACTAGGACTTAGCAGGGGACCTCATGATGGAATGTAGGTGATGACAAGGAAATCCAAATGTATTACAGAATGTATGACATAACCTTACTGAAGGGGATCGGGAAGAAAGGAGCTGACCTAAATAGCTGTAAAAATAATTTGATTAGATAATATAAAGCTAAAGACAAAAAGAATTGCATACAAATGTCTGACTGTGGTAAATTAGTTAAGTACAGGGTGTGGGTTATCAATTTCAAAACTAGGTGTACATTAGGATAGAACAAATGAGGAAATATGTTGTAGCCAATGAACTAGGAGTCTTACTGTTGGAGAACCTACTGTTAAGTTCTTTGATACTCCTCCTCCTCGAGATAGAGCTGAATTCCGCTCTTGAAAGTGTACTAAACACTTTAACTCTATTCAAACAAACAGAATATGAGAGGGAAAAATAGTTACTTTACTTTGAGAATACCTGGTAGATATTTTCTTAGCCAGGTGACAATCAAGGTTAACAATACCAGTAATCTGATATATTTGTATCATGGATAGTCATTTAAAGGGTGATATGAGGAAGTCAGACCACTTTGTGGCATTCTCACCCCCAAATCCACAACTTTAATCATGAGAGAACATCAAACAAATCCAAGTGAGGGACATTCAAAAGTGTCAAAGGAGGGCATGGTGATACAAGCCTGTAATCTCAGTGACTTGGAGGCTGAGGCAGGAAGATCTCAAGTTCAAGTCCAACCTCAGCAATTTAGTAATGTAAGGGGGCGTCCGGCGGAGCGTCGGAGGGAGAGACCACACAAGAGACTGGCTCCATGCAATTGGCAAAAGGGGATTTATTGGGGATCCATTCCAGGGCGCTGGGGCTCTGTGCTTACTCAAGAAGGGAGAGCAGCCCAGAGCCCAGAGCAAAGGTCAAGCAGAGCTTAAGTACACTTTTTGGAGAGGGCGGTGGGCTTTGCATACATCAGAACAAATCATCATGAGGCACGGGGAAATTGAACAACAACTCTGAGACGTGATTGGCACATTCATTGGCGGGAACAGGTCGGGCGGGGGTGATTGGTCATTCATAAGCGGGTTACACATTCAAACTGATTGGTCCGGGCCTTGTGACGAACTGCACAGGGCCCTAAGCTAAATGGCCAGTAGGGCGTTGTTTTAACTATCTCAGGAATCTGGGTGTAACAGAGGAACTTAATAATACCTAATCTTTTACATTCAAGCTTTCCATCTTAGAAACTTTACCCTTTCAGTAAGACTGTCTCAAAATAAAAAATAAAAAGGGCTGAGGATATAACTCAGTGGTAAAATACTCCTATGTTAAATTTCCAGTGCAAGAAAAAAAAAAAAAGAAGGAAGGAAGGAAGGAAGGGAGGGAGGGAGGGAGGGAAGTCAAGCATGGTGGCAAGCGTCTATAATCCCTGTGACTCATGAGGCTTAAGCAAGAGGATTACAAGTTTGAATACAGCCTCAGCAATTTAGCAATGCTTTAAGCAATTTAGCAAGACCCTGTAAAAAATAAAAAGGGGGACTGCTAGGGACATGGTTAAGCACCCCTGGGTTCAATCCTTGGTACAAAAAAAAAAAAAAAAAATTGGGCTGGGGATGTGGCTCAAGCGGTAGCGCGCTCGCCTGGCATGCGTGCGGCCCGGGTTCGATCCTCAGCACCACATACCAACAAAGATGTTGTGTCCGCCGAGAAATAAAAAATAAAAAAAAAAATTAAAGAATCAAGGAAAGACTATCTCAGATTAAGGAAAATGAGGAAACATAGAAACTAATACAATGTTGTATCCTGAATTAGATTCTTGAACAGAAAAAAGGCATTATTTGTAAAACTAAGGAAATTATACAGCCTGTAGGTTAGTTGATAAATTATAATGTAAAATCTTGCCCACGTCCTGCGCAGGTGATGGAATTTGGGATTCCTCTGCCTGAAGCGGGCTGGCTGTGAAATAAAGCTAAGAAAAGAAGGTGGCAAAAAAACAAAACAAAACAAAAAATGACACAGAAAATAATTTTAGAAAGGGAGAGCAGGACAGCTCTTTGACCTTAGGGGTCAACTTCCACACTGGAAAGAGTGAGAGCCCACGTTTGCTTTATTTATACAGGGGAACTTCAAAGGCTTTCTACAGAATGTTGTTCGACAAATAAGGTAGGAAGTGGGTTGTCCGGTTCCCAATGGGTCATGCCCAATTCTGGAGATCAATCTTCCTAGCCCAGCAAAGACAGAGGTCACGTGCATTGCACAATCCATTAAGTGGGAGGAGCCACAAAATAGCTTGCAATGCCAAACCAAAATCTCCTTGGCTAAGGCCTAGTGAAGACTTTTTAAATAGCTCAGAGTGGCTCCCCACAGTAATATTAAGTTCTTATCTTTGATAATTATACAAATGGTTATAGAAGATGTTACCATTGGAGGAAGTTATGTGAAGGTTAAACAGGAACTCTATATTTACAAATTTCCCTCCCTACAATTTGTTGTTTTTTTTTTTTTTTTACTTACGACTTACAGAGTTCTCACATTAGTACTTGCCTTAGTTCATTTTCAGTTGCTAATCATACAATACAAATGTTGATTAGTTACAAAAAAAAGAGGCATATTTTGACTTGCAGTTCTGTCCAAGGTCAAGAAGCACCATCTGGTGAAGGCTTTCTTGCTGGCAGAATCCTGAGGCAACTCACAGTATCACATGGTGAGGCAGGGAGAGCAAGTGTGTGTCTCTATTTGCAATTTTTTTGAAGATGAGACACATCCCACTGAGATACATCCCCAGTCCTTTTCTTTATTTCAAAATAGTCTTTTTTTCTACTTTTGATATATTATAGTTGTGGATAATGGTGGGATTTGTCATTGAATATTTACAAATGCACATGATACAACAATATAATTTCACCAATATCATTCTCCAGTATTTCCTCTTTCCTTCCTCTCCTCTCTTCCCCTTTTCCCTTTCCTCTACTCTACTGATGTCCCATTGATTTTATGAGATTCCCTGCCCCCCTTTCTTTTCCTTTTTTCTTTTCTAGCTTCCACATATGAGAGAAAACATATGACCTTTAACTTTGAGTTTGGCTTATTTAGCTTAACATGTTTTTTTTTTTCTTTCTTTTTTTTTTTTAATTTATTTTTTTATTGGTATTGGGGATTGAAACCAGGGGCACTCAACCACTGAGACACAACCCCAGTCCTTTTCTTTTTACTCTCTTTAGAGACAGGGTTTAGCTGAGTTGCTTAGGGACTTGCTAAATTGCTGAGGCTGGCTTTGAACTTGCAATCCTCCTGTCTCAACCTCCTAACTGCTGGGATTACAGTCATGTGCTACTGCATCTGGCAAAATAATGATTTTGATTCAATTTTGGCAGGTCATGTGTATCTAGAAAAGTATCCATTTCCTATAGTTTTTCCAGTTTATTAGAGCATAAGTTTTCAAAATAGTCTCTAATGATTGTCTGGATTTCTGTAACATGATGATTACTCCTTTTTTATCTCTAATTTTACTAATTTGGATCTTCTTCTCATTTAGTTAGTTTGTCTAGTGCTTATTAATTTTTTTTATCTTTTCAGAGAACTAACTCTTCCTTTCATTGATCCTTTCTATTTTTGTTTTGTTCTCAATTTCATTGATTTTGGTTTTAATTTTAATTATTTCCTTCCTTCTACTGGTTTTGGAATTTGTTTTTCTTCAAAATAAAGATTTTAAATGCCTTCTTAAAAAAGATTTACAAGTAATTTTCCAAAATATTTAAATTTTGATTTTTTTCTACAATAATTTGTTTTACTCTCAATTAGCATGTCCTAAATTCACAATCTCCCACTGCCTCTCTTTCAAAACCTGCCCCTTTTCTGTGTTCCTGTCTCAGTAAATGACACCACCTCACTCTCAAAAATTTAAATGAGAAACAGAGAGCCATCCTTGACTTTCCTTCTCTCTTGCTTCACAACTAAAACTAATTAATCACCAATCCTAGCACCCTGAATATCTCCTTCATATTCTTAAATTTTGTTGCCTTATTTGTCTTGCTTTTTGGATTACAAATTCCAAGGAGAGAATAGCATTGTCTTCTTTTCCCCTGAATGTTCCATAAATGAGTGAAATGCTTGGTGCATGGTAGACAATTAAATTTGTTCAATAAGAGTATGAATGCATATTTTATTGTATGTTGCTGTTTGGTGGCATTTGATATCTGGATCTTCTTTTTTCTTTTTTTTTTTAAGTTGTAGATGACACAATCTTTATTTCTTTTTATGTGGAGCTGAGGATCAAACCCAGTGCCTCGCGTGTATGAGGCAGGCATTCTACCACTGAGCTACAACCCCAGCCCCTGGATCTTCTTGAATCTAATACATTATGATGCATCTGTATGCCTCCTTTATTTGTTTTTTTAATCTGTGGTAATCAAGTTTCTCTTTTGAACAGAAGGTCCACTGAGTCCAATAAGGTATTCTCACTGTAAAATTAATGAAATTTTAGAGAAACATGGAATATATGACCTCAAAGGACTTGGAGAGGTCATTAGACCAAATTTCTTGTTCTATGGTTAGACCTGATCTTATTCTATGGATGAGAACTTCAAAACTCCAGGAGATTAAAATAGTTTGTCAAGTGTTATCATTCATTCATTGACTGAGGGGGTATTTATTTAATTGTTCCAGGAAAATATAAAGGGGAGAGAAAAAATTAAAGAAAATAATATCAGATCAAGTATTATTTCTTTATTTCAACTTTGAAAGAAATTAATAAAATAAGAAATAATTATTATGAAGTACTTATCTTAATTTCCATGTAGAAATTTTATATGATAAACTCTTAAATGTAATTATTTGGGAGAGACAAACATTAAGTTACTGAGCTTTTTGTAAGTTATTTTATTCTTTTCTTAAAGAAGCTTGGGGGCATGATGTATCTAGGGACATGGACACCAAAAAGGAGTATGGGAAAAAAATGGGTAACATAAATGGAAAAGGGATGGCAGCAGAGAATAAAGGAGGATAATTTTGGAGAAGATAGTACAAAAACATTAAAATGGCCCATACGTATTCTTTATACACATCTAAACTATTAATTATTGGAAGTTAGTTGGAATATGAAATACATCCAGACTGTCTGTTGCTAATGAACCTACTCATATATACCAACTTGTCAAGCATCTCCTGCAGTTTTTGGGAATCCAAAAGCTTTTCATGGGTTTACTTTCTGGATATTTAGACATTTTCTGTTGCTGCTAATGTCAATCCAGTAATGAAGATAGATATGAAAAAGTTGGATCTGATTCCTTTTGGCCATTTTTACAAAAGAGAAAAACTTAATCAAAAAGATTACTTGCATTTCTTTTTGAAATGGCAGAGTTTGGATCACATAGCTGATGGATTTTAATTTAGTCATGAGGAATAACTTACTCTTAAAAAGAAGTCAGTTCATGCTTGCATTCTACATTCATTCAATAAAAAGTTATTGAGTGATAAATTTATTGAGTTAGCCTGAGTCCTGAAGAATAAGTATGAATTAGCAAAGCAAAACAGTAAAGTTATATGATAAAACAAATCACATCATTACATTTTTAAAAAATTCCTACAGCTTATATTTTAAAAAATTTTACAGTTTTTCACTGTGCTTAGAATAAAATACTCTACACTTTCACAGCCAAAAGTCCCTTCATGATTGGATTCTTGTCTGTGTCTTCTATTTTCTTTCCTATTGCTTTCCACCTGCCTTTATGTTTTTGAACATGTAGTCTTCACTCATTATCTCTAGGGATTTTTTCCAGCACTCTCTGCAGGTGTATTTTATAAGTAAGTTTCTTATAAAATGACACAATATTTGCATATAACGTATGCACATCCTCCCATATACTTTATTTACTACTACTACTACTACTACTTCTTATTATTATTAGTAGTAGTAGTAATAGTATTTTGGTTTTAGAGATTGAACCCAAGAGTGCTTAACCACTGAGACACATCCCCAACCCTTTTTATTTTTTTTATTTTGAGACGAGTCTCACTAGGTTGCTTACATCCTTGCTGAGTTGCTGAGGCTGGCTTCAAACTTGTGGTCCTCCTGCCTCAGCCTCCAGAGCTGCTGGGATTACAGGAATGTGCCACAGTGCTTGGCCGCCCATATACTTTAAAGCATATAAAATCACTTATAATACATAATAAAATGTAAGTGCTATGTAGAGTTGTTATACTGTATTTTTTAAGGAATAAAGACAACAACAAAAAAAAAAAATGGGCTGTATGTGTTCGGTACAAATGCAATTTATTCCCATGTATTTTTGATCCATGTTAGGTTGAATACACAGATGCAGAACCTACAGGTAGGGAGGGCTGACTGTATATATCAAGTTATTTTCCATCTTCCTGAAGGCCTTGTTTTCTGACATATTGGAGTACATCTGAATGCTTCCTTTGTTTGTTTGTTTGTTTGTTTGTTTTTTTAATTTGTGGTAATGAAGTTTCAGACAATGAAGTATGGTTTCCTCGTTAATTCTGCTCTGTACACAGAATGTTCTGCTCTCCACCCTCCTTTACTCTCCAGAGATGCCTTCCTTAATACCTTATCTAAGCAGACATTTTTATCTGTAGGAACTTAACACTACCAGAAGTTATCTTGTTTATTTGTTTGCCTGTTCTTGTATCCTTCATTAAGCATGCAAGGTCCGTGAGAGCAAGAACTTTGTCCTGTTCATTCCTGTATCTCCAGTCCCTCAGAGAGTGACTGACACACTATGGGCATTCAACCTGGTCTTCCTGGAGTGTGGGGTTTCTTTGAGAAAAAGTAAGCTCGCCAGTTCAAAGTTGATTCTCAAAAAACATTTTCTTTCCTACCTACTGATAAACTGATCAATTCAGTTCCCTGATTGGCACACACATATCGTTTTGATTGTAAAGGATGTTACATTCTATTATTTTAAAACACATAGTAGGGCTGGGGGTATATTTCAGTGGTAGACCACTTGTTTAGTGTATATGAAACCATCCCCTACACTAAAAAAAATAAAATAAAATAAAATATAACCTAGAGTAAGGAAAAATGACAATATGTTAAGTATTCTCTTTTTGTTCCTCATAATCTACTGTTCAGTCTTTGCCCTCTACTGTGTCCTGGAACACAGGCCTTAAGAACTACTTCACTGATATCTGGCTAGGCTTGGTCACTGGGAGGCACCATCAGGAGATCAGAAGTCAGAGCAGAGTGAGGTTCTCCTGAGTTCCTTTACTAAAGGTTTAAAGTTCCTGATGGGCAACCCTCTCCTGTATTCCTCAGGCAGGGGTCACCATTCTTTCATGCCTAGGGATGTTACATCCCTGTCAATTTCTCTTAACCCTATCCATACCTTTATAATCAGTTCCTTCATTAAATTCTTCTCCACATCACTGACATGTGCCATCTCTCAAAATTGAACTTTCATTTGTTTCCTAGAGGAACTCTGATTGATACAGACTGAATGAAGAAAGTGTGTGGAATTGCAACATGGGCTTCAGCAACACAAAACAACAAACACAAGGAGAGTCATGGAATGACTAGGATAAATGATAAGACAAACTGCACATTCTGTTTGCTTCTCTTTTTGTGCCTGTGGATCACAGCTTCTGAGGTTAGGCACTCTAGAAGCAGATGCTGAGAGGGAGTTTGGGTTCAAGGGATCAATGAAAGGAAAGGGGAGAAAAGGGTAAAGGGGAAAGTCGAATTGTAACATAGGACCTGCAAAATCTCAGTCAACCTAACAGGAAGCTCTGGATGAAAAGTATCTGGAAGGTTCTCCCACATTAGGCTGAAATGAACATGCCTTTCACTCCCTCCTTTACTCAATAGATTTATTAGACCACCCAAGACGGAGCAATTTGGGGTAAGGGAAGTCACTGCACTGAGGCCAACCTTGACATACCTACCAGTTGGAAACAGTCTGCTAACTGTACTCCCCTTATCAGGGAAGAAGTCCCACCTTGAAGAGGGGTTTGGGGGGCAGTTTTCATGTCTTCCACATCAGTTTGAATCTCAGTCCCTCCAGGGCCTTATCTCTCAGTGCACACCTATTTGCCATAGGGATTGTTTCCAAAGGAATGTTCTCATGCCCCATTCCTACCATCCCAGTAATGCCCCCCAGCTTAATCAGTTCAGCTTATCCCAAGTACTTTCTAATTAAATCTGTTTTATAAATTGCCCAAATGGTGGGCAGATGGAACTATCTTCCCATTTTAGGAAATTTGAGATAGTAAGAAGAAGGTACTAAATAACATCAGAAATAACATCTCTACCCCATTTGTGTACATGTGTCAAAATGCATTCTAGTGTCATCTATAATAATTTTTTTAAAAAATAGGAGACCAATAGAATAGAAGAAGGGGATTGGGGCAAGGAAGGAGGGAAAGGGGAGGTACTAGGGAATGAAATTGATCAAATTATGCTGTTTTATTGTGTGCACATATGATTATATTACAACAAATCCAACTTTTATGCATAATTATAATGCACCAATAAAAAGGAAAAAAATCTATACCATAAAATTAGCCAACTTAAAAAAAAATAACATCACCTGAAAAACCAGCCTCTATCTCAGAGCAAAGCCTGTCCACGGAAGGGACATGACCTTTGTCCTTGGAAAGACCCACAGAGCACTCCTAGGCACATTCCCACCCTGCTAAGTTGGGAATAACAGGAGAGATCTGCTGCGCCAGGTGTCAGTCAGGCTAGGTGAGGATCCATAGCAACCCCCTAGTAGCCACCAATCAGCATGAGACATGGAAATACCTGGGATGCCAGATGACCCTCCCAGTAGTTTATGGTGTTGAGAAACCCTGTAGTTCAGCACGAACACCCCTCTTGGCTTAAGCCAATAAGTTCAAATGAATACCCCTTTTGTACCGACCAATCACCCTTACCCAACTTGTTCCCGCCAGTGAATATACTAATCATGTTTTAGAGTTGTTATTTGATTTTCCCGCGGTGTGTGATGATTTGCTAAGAGATGCTATGATGTATGTGGGGGTCCCTGCCTTCTCCAAAGAATGTAGAAAACTGCTGCAAACCCTGGGCCTCTCAGCATCACCAGTTGCTGTGTGTGCACGCGGAGGACCGAGGTAGCTCGCAATAAACACCTCTTTGCTGTTTACATCGATCTTGGTCTCTGGTGGTCTTTTGGGGGTCTCGAATTCGAGCATAACACACCAAGCATAGGAGTGAAGCACTCATGATCATTTTTATGTTCCCACAGGAAGACTTGTTCTGGGATTTTATCGCTAAGATACTATGAGTAGCTCTGATGATTCATTCTTTTGCTTTATGAGGTAGGTGTTCTTACCTCCTGTTCCATTTGTGTAGAAAGATATTCTTTCAGTGTTCTTAGCTGAGTTATTACCAAGACACCTTCCTCAGGGTTAGCTTTATATATTTGAATATTGTTACATTTAATCTATCAAATACATCAGCAATTAGGTAATATATGTCTAAGTTCCATGACTTATTTATAGTGAAATAGCCTTCTTTGTTTTTCAACTAAATGTGCTTGTCCTCTTTATGTATCCTTTACCTGGTTCTGTGAGAGACTGTTAATCAACATTGTTCTATCATACTTTTAAATATCTTGTTAAATGATATTTAAATGATGATCTGAACACAAAATGAGATCATGTGCATTAAATAGAAGAGTGTGAGAGCATTTCTAGTAGGAGCGAATCTCTCTGGGCTGGTATTCTAAGCAAGAATTTTTCTCTACTCAAATCTCCTTTAGGCCAATCAACCCATGAATTTAAATTTTACCGGGTTCATATTGTTCTTAATTTAGAACATGATTAATTAGTCCTAAATTTAGTCTTAATGTTTTTAATATTGAATATATAACAAGAATAATTAGGCTATATGAATTACTAGGTATTCTTGATTTATTATTGGACTTGGTAATATAAATTATGCTAATAAACTTGTGCCAAATTTTGAAGCTGAAAAACTTGATTCTTTTTTAGATGTCTTTGGCATCATTGCTTATAGATTTTCAAAGGTATTACCCGCTGGGTACATGGCACATGCCTGTAATCCCAGAGGCTGGGGAGGCTGAGGTAGGAAGATCGAAGCCAGCCTCAGCAGTGGCGAGACGCTAAGTGACTTAGAGAGACCTGTCTCTAAATAAAATATAAAATAGGGCTCAGGATGTGACTCAGTGTTTGAGTGCCCCTGAGATTTAATTCCCCTGTACAAAAAAAAAAAAAAAGAACCCACTTCTTTTTGTTTGTGAATGTGTGCAAATGATCTGTGTTCTGTTGCCAGCGAAATAACCCACAGGCATCTTCTTTTTAGATTCTTTCAGAGGATGTAAAAATCTTAGCTCTGAGAGATCAGGCTTTGTACCTATCATTGGTTTTGAAAAACAAATACTTCCTTTTTTAGAACTTTGAAAGCAAAAGTCCTTCACGTTAGATTTCTCAGGTGCTGGGCATTTGTCTTAGTTCTGTCAAGCACTAGAGGGGAGTGTGGTGTCATACAAGTGCTGTCCTGAGCACCTAGAGATCTAGGCAGTTTATTACACAAAAATTCTCATTATAGCATTTTGATTCTTTTTAAACCACAACAATATTCAAATGATTTGATTTTCACAGATTTATTATTTTTAAATGATATATACTCACTGATTTTAGAAAAAGAAAGCCACACAATATAGAAAATTAGAGAGAATGCCACGAGATCGCACTCCCCTATTTTTCAACCATTTTATCTTAGTCTCGCTCGTACATGCTAGACAAATGCTCTATCACTGAGCTACATCCCAGCCCTGCATATGATTTTAAATACATAGAATAGTACTTTTCTTGCTATTTCTGCAGTAGTATTGTTATAAACTAAGTAGACATCTTTCCACAGCTTGATTCTTGGTGGTAAATCACCATGGTTACCAGTGTGAAGTATCACAATGCCTAGGTTTAAATTTCTTCTCCATGCACTATATGACATTGGGACTTAGACTGTCTCTATGTGCCTAAATTCCCTCATATGCAAATATGGAGATGATAATATTGCCTACCCAATAGAGTTGGTATAGGTTAAATCAGATCATATATCTACATACTTAAGATGGTACATGAAACATTTACTACATTTTAAATATTACTCTTAGCTAAACACAGTTATAGTTTCATAGTAACACTGAAGAGCTTTTTAAAATATTAAAATAGAAATTTTTTTCAGATACTTTTCATTATATTGCTGTTTCTACTTAAAACTATATACTTTGTCTGTTGAGGCTGGGATTTTCATGTAGCAAATACTTGGTTTGTACTTGTTGACTAATCTACCCAAAGACTGTAACTGTTTTTGTGAAGGTCCACTTGAGAACTGTCCTGTCAAATGTAAGGTACCTTTAAATGAGACTGTTGTACATGGGCTGCCTTTATGAGACATTAGTCCAACTACAATCCTCTGTTAATTATTAAGCCTTTCGTATTATCTGGATACCACAGATTGAGAACACAGTGTTTGCTCAAGTTAAACTTACACACAGATAGAAAAATGTAGCTATCAGGGGACTAAAAACCAAAAGATATTTGCTGTTTAATGAAGACAGTAGAATATCTCCTGTTTTGGCTGGCTTGTCTACAACCTAAATAACTGGTTTAGATCTCATTTGGAATTCCTGGTTTCTTGTTTTAGCATGGCGGAACTTGCTGTTCACAGAATCCTTCTTTTGGTTATTTCACTGACAAAGTGCCTGGAGGGTACAAAACTGCTGGCAGAACTTAAAAAATGTGGTGACCTGGAATGTGAAAGTAAGTTCATTTTTCTTTTCATTCTACTCTTAAATCGAGGCTCTGAAATCACATAAATGTTTTTTGTGGGCATTTGTGATAAAAAATGAACCTTAATATAATTGTGAAATATTTGAATTATAAGTATAGCCCAGTATAAAAGAAAAATTCTGGAAGAAAAGCATTTTTTAATAATGTTTAATATAAGCATACAAAGGACAAATATCAGATTGATACAGAAGTATATCAGAGTTAAATAATATAAATCCATACCTCAAACACAAATTAATCAGTTCTTTTAAAAAGATAAATATAATTGATTTGAATAAAAAAGATATCAGGCCATTGGATAGTTCTTTATTTATAAAATTTCTACTATTTAGTTTCTATTTCATATGATTCTCATAAATTTTCTAAAAAACTTTTTATTTCAAAAAATCTGTCTAAACTTTATCAAATATTAATCATTTCTGTATTTATTATATAAAAGTATTGAAGTAAATCTTACAATATAAATATAATTTTATACTATTAAATACCATTAAACTTTTTTGATTTACTGTGAGGAAAAATTAATTTCCATTTTATTGTTTGAGAACTTATTTTTTGTGTTATTAGCATTATGTTTAAAGTAAATGAATCCTCATATAGTATAGTTGCTGAAAGTTCTTTCTTTCCAATATGTGATTTATGTCCAATTTGCAACATACATATTTTTAGCAGTGCAAAATATTATTAATGTAAACATGAATAATTTATAAGTAACATTTTTATGAGTAAACATTTTTCTCAAGCTTTGGGTAAATAATTTAATATGCAAAGAAGTATATTAAATAGCATATTATAATAATAAACCCTCTTCCCCTATTTATGCTGTAATATAACCCATTTTAGTATCCTTGGGGCCTGACAGAACATGAAAAAAGTACACTCCAACATTTAGTAAGTTATAAGGTTATTTTAACTTTAATTGTATGGCTTTAAAATATTTAAAAATTTTACATGTTAGTATCATTATGATAGTTAATGCATGCACATTGCCTTGTATGATTCTAGCATATGTAGTTATGGTTCATAGTTACTGAGGGTCTATACTATGTGCTGGGCCTGGGGGGTAGGTGGTTGCCTACCCATATTCATTCTACTTAATGATAACAAGACATATCAATATAAAATAGCAAATAGTGATATAACACATAAAGGGTAATAGCCCTAAGTTTGTGTTTTTTTCTTTTTGTTTTTTCAAAGAGACAAAGAATTTTAATATTTATTTTTTAGTTATCAGCGGACACAACATCTTTGTTTGTATGTGGTGCTGAGGATTGAACCAGGGCCCCATGCATGCCAGGGGAGTGCGCTACCGCTTGGGCCACATCCCCAGCCCCTTAAGTCTGTGTTTTAAAGTAATAGGAAGGAGATCTTTTTAAGTAGGGAAGGGGGACTAGAACATGGATGTCTTTGAATACCAAGCCAAAACACCTGGGCTTGAGGGTGTGTGCTGTGGGAAGTGTATATAGGTTTTTGTGACCATAAATGACATAAAAGAATTAGCATTTGTAAATACATAGAATGATGAAGATCAGAGAAAGGGAAATCAGAATAGGCTAAATGATTAGGACTGCCTTGGAAAGGAATTAGGATATGAGTGAAGCATGTAGAGATAGAGAAGAATTTCTTTTCTTTCTTTCTTCTTTTTTTAAAATATTTTTTAGTTGTCGATAGACTTTTATTTTATTTACTTATTTATACGTGGTACTGAGATTGAACCCAATGCTGCACACATGCTAGGCAAGCACTCTACCACTGAGCCCCATTCCAGCCCCCTCTTTTTTTGTTTTTTGATTCAAGGATTAAACTCAGGTGCTTTGACACTGAGCCACATTCCCAGCCCTTTCAATTTTTTAAAAAATAATTCCTAGTAGTTGATGGACCTTTGTTTATTTGTATGTGGTGCTGAGAATCGAACCCAGTGCATCACACATCCTAGGCAAGGGCGCTACCACTGAGCCACAACCCTAGCCCAATTTTTTATTTTGAGACAAGGTCTAGTTAAGTTGCTGAGGGTCTCCCTTAGCTGCTGAGGCTGGCATCAAACTTGTGATCCTTCTGCTTCAACCTCTGAGTTGCTGGGATTACAGGTGTATGTCACTATGGCCAGTTTGGGAGGGCTTCTAGGCTGATCCAAGAGCAGAAATAGAAGCTCAGAATAAGAAAGGTGGTGCTGCAGTGAAAGAAAGGGAAGGAGGGAGGGAATGTCGATGCACATCTGGCTCCACCAGAGTTGTATGACCAATTCTCTAAGCCTTAACTAAAGGCTCACTTGTTAGACCAAGATTTCTTTACAGACCTGTTTTGAGGATTTAATAAATAAAATGAAAGTGGTTATCATAATGTTTGGAAATATAGTAGGTACAAGAAAGAAAACTAACTTTCCTTTTCAGCAGATTGGATAATGGTAATGAAATATTCCAGGGACAACAGTTTTATAACCTTGATTGTAGCCCTAAGTCTGTGTTTTAAAGTAATAGGAAGGAGATCTTTTTAAATAGGGAAGGGGAACTAGATCATGGATGTCCTTGAATACCAAGCCAAAACACCTGGGTTTGAGGCTGTGTGTTGTGAGAGATGTATATAGGTTTTTGTGACCATAAATGACATAAAATAATTTAGCATTTGTAAATATATAGAATGGATTAGAGGAGAGCAAAATGGAAGAAGGAAAAATAACATTTTAATTTAAAGTATGTTTTTCTTTTTATGTTTACATAGCTTTAATAAGCAGAGTTGTAGCCATGAGAGATTACACAGGACCTGATTGCCTATTCCTGAACTTCACTAAGGGAGAAGAAATATCTGTTTATGTTAAACTTGCAGGACAAAGAGAAGATTTGTGGGCAGGAAGTGTAAGTAACCAGACTTATGAACTGAATACAGAATAAATAACCAACTTAGACAAGGATGCTTATTTTTTTACCTTTAAAGGAACTCTGGGATTTCAAAGTATTGTAAAAATATTAAAAGCCCTTAACATTTAAACAAACAAAAGTGGTTATGTTCATTGGTGGTTCTAATATTTCCATAAAAGAGGCTTTTGGAAAGATAGTCTGATTGAGATGGAAGACAAAGAGAATGTCTTGAAATTATTTTTTGTATAACATGCATATATTTTAAACTTAGCTTTTATTTTTATTTGGGGAGTCTTTAGGGGTGCTGTTGTAGATTATGGGGTGGGTAGGCAATTCCAGCTATCTGTTAGTGTTGCCATGTCAGGTTGGGGAGAGACTGGGAAGTTTTAGTTAATGGGATTATCTTGTTTTTCTAAACAAAGGGTTGAGTTGTTTTTGAAAAGATCATGAGAAAGGTTGGTAGCCTAGGGAAGCAAGGTTCATTCGTTTTTATGAAAAATAAAATAATAACTGGGAGACACTTTTATTGTAACAGTGCTGGATTAGAGGACCAAAGCAAGTAAGTTTTTTTTTATTTGGCGCAAACTCTTAGTACACTGACATTTCTAGAAGGGCAACATCTTGCATGTGCTTGAACCAGGTTAAGAGAATCTCTGTTACCAAGTCAATCCCAGGGAAGTTGAATTGGACTAAATCTTATCTTGATGACTCCTGGGCCTTTACTATTTTCATGAATCTATCTGTGGCTCTTCCCTGAGCATTACATCTTGAAAATGCTATGTCACAGCTCTGTCTACCATGGCTATTGCCACCACTGCCTTGCCTTTTTATATTCCAGATCTACTAGTGTAAATCTATGGTTGATCTGTTCAACAAGATCATTAAAGAACAGAGGGAGAGAATGAAAGAGAGAGAGAGGAGGAGAGTATGATTATATGGTGTAGTTTTTGTTTGAAACAGTAGAATTTTAGAGTTTGGCTCAGTATGTTCTTAAATTAATGTTATTCTTTTGAATAATAAAAGAATATGGTTTTACTCATTTTTTTTAGATGGTATTTGATAGCCAATTAATGTTTTGTGATTTGACTTAGATAAAAGCCAAGGACATGGTATAAAATCAGACTCAATAATAACTATTGCTTTGATCACTCCTCCTTGGTAATTTTTGTTCTTCATTTTGATAGAAAGGAAAGAACTTTGGGTTTTTTCCCAGAGATGCAGTCCAGATTGAAGAGGTATTCATTTCTGAAGAGGTTGAAATATCAACTAAAGTGAGTAAATTCATTCTCAGCTATGAATTGAATTTAAAATTTCTTGGCCAAAACAGTTTTTCTTGTACAAGTGTCCATTGATTGTGTTTCTCATATAGTAAATAGACACTCAGTAAGTACTGTGTAGGTGTTAGAGACAATTACTTAATACTCCTGTGCTACTAGGACCAGAGTTTATTTCCCACCATATTCCCTAGGTCTCAAATTTGTACCTCTTTTGCTGTTGGAGTTTTTAATGAATTAGTAATGTTGATCTTAATAATAATAAAGGGACTCAGAAAGTAACTTTAAAAAAAATTTTTTTAGTTGTAGATGGGACACTATATCTTTATTTTTATTTATTTATTTTTATGTGGTGCTGGGGATTGAACCCAGTGCCTTACATGGGCCAGGCAAGTGCTTTACCAGTGGGCTACAACCTCAGCCCAGAAAGTAACTTTTCAATATATGAACATGATTAGCCCATTTAATTCAGATTTCAGGTTTGGCCAATTTATTGCAAATAAGGTCAGTGTGATGTGAGACTATCTAGTTAAACCAATTATCTATTGTCTGGCTTTTTCCCAACACAAACTCAGGGATTAACTGTCCATTTATTGTATAATAATTGGTCCTGTCAGTTCTATTACTATAATGTATCTGCAGCACACTGTCTTCTGCTAATTTCTGCTCTCCCTATAGCACTAATCCAAGGCATCATCCTCACTTGATTGGAATGCTACCATACCATTCTAACTTTTCTTGCCTCTTCTTTTGCCTTCTTCTAATCCATTCTCTAATGATCATATAAAAACAAACACACACACACACACACACACAAAATGAGATGTTTACATGTTCTGTCATTGCCCCCTGCCCTCCTCTCTCTTGCAGATTCCTGCTTCCTGCCATTCCTCTCATTCACCATTCTCCTGATCTAACAGGCCTTTGGATCATTCTTAGAGCATGAAAAGCTCAGGGACCCAATGCCGCAGTCTTGGCTGGGCACAAGATCACGAGCCACTCACAGCTTTGTAGATTCAAACAGCAATTCTTTATTCCCGAACTCACACCGGCCTCCACACACGTTCAGGGGAAATCTAAAATCTGCCCGCACAATTCACGTCCCAAATACTTTCTCAATTCCATGAGAATTCAGCGGGAACTCAGGCAGCAGGAACGCCCTATTCCCAGCAGCCATAATCTTCAACCTCGAACTTCCCTAAAACCCATATTGTCTTAAACCCAGAACACCTTAAACTTGTCTTAAACCGGGAATGCCTTAAACCCAAGGAGCGGGATACTTCCTCAAACCTGATCAGCTCTAAACCCGGATCCGCCCTGTAAGGTCACCTTACTAAAGCATACATGCAATGTCCCAGCGAATGTCCTCTAAGCAACATGGGGTACGCTGGCAAGGAAATTTCGATGCTTCATTCCTACTTGGCAATGGCCCTCAGCAACCCAAATAGGTTTTTTCTTTTTTGTTTGAATGCTTTCTCAAAATTCTTCACCTTGCTAGTTCCTTTATATCCTTTAGGTCACAGTTTAAATATCATTAAAGTTTTCTGCCTTCCAATGTGGGGGAAAAGGCACACTATACATTGCTGGTGGGACTGCAAACTGGTGCAGCCAATATGGAAAGCAGTATGGAGATTCCTTGGAAAACTGGGAATGGAACTACCATTTGACCCAGCTATTCCTCTCCTTGGTCTATACCCAAAGGACTTAAAAACAGCATACTACAGGGACACAACCACATCAATATTTATAGCAGCACAATTCACAATAGCTAAACTGTGGAACCAACCTAGATGCCCCTCAGTGGATGAATGGATAAAAAAAAATGTGGTGTATATACACAATGGAATGTTACTCAGCAATAAAAGAGAATAAAATCATGGCACTTGCAGGTAAATGGATGGCACTGGGGAAAATAGTGCTAAGTGAAGTTAGCCAATCCCCCAAAAAACAAATGCTGGATGTTTTCTCTGATATAAGGTGACTGATCCATAATGGGGTAAGGAGAGAGGGAGCATGGGAGGAATAGACAAACTCTAAATAGGGCAGAGGAGTGGGAGGAAAAGGGAGGGGAGTAGGGGGTTAGCAATGATGGTGGAATGTGATAGACATCATTATCCAAAGTGCATGTATGAAGACATGAATTGGTGTGAACATACTTTATATACAACCAGAGATATGAAAAATTGTGCTCTATATGTGTAATAAGAATTATAATGCATTCCACTGTCATGTATTTTAAAAATAAAATCAATTAAATATATTTTTTTAAAAAGTTTTCTGCCTCCCAGAAAACTTTTAGGATAATAGGCACATACCTGGATTGTGATGGTAACAACAGTATATTCATTTGTTCCAACCCAGAAAAATACATAAGGTAATTCTGTGCAACTTTTTGATAGTCTTCCATACAGCTGGGGGGAAAAAGTATGCTGAGTTTACAAAGAAAAACAAACAACAACAAAATCTTCAGAGAGGCTTTCCATGATGATTCTAAAGGAATTATTCCTTAAGTGCTTTTTTTTTTTTTTTTTTTTTTTTTAATACTGAGGATCAAACCTGCTTAACCATCCCTGGATCTTTTTATATTTTATTTAGAGACAAGGTCTTGCTAAATTGCTGAGACAGGCTTTGAACTCCTGATCCTCCTGCCTCCGCCTCCCGATCCACTGGGATTACAGGAATTTTTGCTTCTTAATGATACCACCGGTTATCATTATCGTGACAAGTTCTGTTCCCTCACATGTTGAAGTGTAACATTAAGAAGCATGCCGAGGCAAGCACATGAAACAGGGTTTATTTAAAAAGGGGTTAACATAGACTTCTCCCAGGAAGGAGAAGGGGGCCATAGCTGGTATCCTGGTATCCCAAGAAGTGAAAAGTGTTCTGCCTTTTTTATAGGTTTTAGGCTGTTGTTCTCCTGCTCTCTTCCCCTTATCTCTCTCCTTCTTGACTAGGCCCAGGAGATGATCAGTGGGATGGCCAAAAGGTGGAAAGCAGATGGGTTGGAGTGATCTGGGCAGGAAGGGGGCATAATTAACAACTCCCTGTAGGGAGGGACAGGTTACCTTAGCAACAGGTTGGAGCGAGGGCAGGTTATCCTGATAATAAAGGTGGAGAAAGTACTCTGAAGGAATTAACATCTCAATTCTTCATTCTCTGGATCCAACCCTTGCCTTTCTGCCTATCTAATTTTGGCTTTTTGGCTTCATTAATGTGATTTTCTTTCATGGCACTAATTGCAATTTACAACTACCTTTTTTTTTAATTGCTTACTGTAGAACCCTAACATCTAGCATGGTAGCATAATAAAAGAAAAGGGCCTGGATTCTTTTGTTTTGTTTTGTTTTGTTGAGATTGTGACCTTGCTGTGTTGCCCAGGCTGGTCTTGAACTCCTGATCCCTTTTTCTCAGCCTCCTGAATAGCCAGATTACAGGCACCCACTAACATGCCCACCTCACCCAGATTCTTGTATCAAATTCCCTAGGAAACAGACACTGAGGCATGTTTTCTGAGGAGTACCGTTGTGCACAGTACTTGTAAGGCAACAAAAGGAAAACAGGATTGGGCTGACAGAAGCTGAAAAGTCATGCAGTTAAAATAAAGGTAGCCTTGGGTTCCATAAGGAGCTCTGAGGTTAGAGTTATCCCGAACATAAATAAGAGCGTTGGGCCATCTACCCTTATAATACTGCAGCAGAAGTAACTTTTTCTGGAATAGTTTAACTTTGAGCTGGGTGAGGCTAATATGTACTGGAGACAGTTACTATTCGAAACACTTGACTCATTTAATATTTAAAATACTCTTTTGTAAGGAAGAGGACTATCATTGTTCCCATCTTACAGATCAGGAGAAGGAGGCATAAAAGGTCATATAATTCATCCAAGGTCGAAGAGCTAATAGATGACAAGATCCAATGTCTGTTCTTAGTCACCTACTATTCTGTAGTGTCAAATATATATTATAAAATTGCAATTCTGAAGTTTTTTTCCTCAAAAATCTAAACTTTATCCTCATTTTATAATGGTAATAGCCAAAGAGGAGCCCACACCACTATTTCTAAATTTCAGGTTTTTAAAAAGTGACTTCTTAATTTTTTTCCTTTATGATTTTGTTGCTCTGTGAGATAAGCAAATAAAGTCTCACTGTCATTGGTTATATGTAAAAGCCAAATAAGGACATCTGAATGTTTTAGTACAGCTTTTAACTAGGGCTTCATACTTCAGCATCACAGGTCTATCTAAGCTGTGATAATATGTAGTAAAATTCCCTACTGTTTCGTCTGTTCTTGCTGCTGTACCAGAATACCAGAGATTGGGAAACTTTTTAAAAAAATTTTTTTTAGTTATAGATGAACACAATACCTTTATTTAATATATTTATTTTTATTTGGTGCTGAGGATCGAACCCAGTGCCTCCCACGTGCTAGGCAAGCATTCTACCACTGAGCCACAACCCCAGCCTGAGACTGGGAAACTTTTAAAGGGAAGAAATTTATTTTTCAGAGTTCTAAAAACCAGGAGGAAGTCCAATATCAAGAGACCCGCATCTGGTGAGGGTTTTCTTTCTGCATCATTCCATGGTGGCAGGTGAGAGATGAGAGAGGACATGAGAGAGCAAGAAGGGGTTGAGTTCATACTTCAGAGAAGGAATCACTCCTGGGATACATGGTAGGATGAATACACTCCTACCATAGCAAAATTTATCCATTCTCTCTGCTCTCATGGTCTAATTACTTCTCTTTTGGTCCCATCTCCTAACACTGTTGCATTGAGAATTAAATTTCCACCACAGGCTTTTTGGTGAATACATTTAAACCATAGCAGTCTCTCATATCACCACACAGACACATGTATCCTCTCAGTATAATCTTCAGATGTGCAATATTTTGTGGATCTGCATGCCTTTTCTTCAAGAGCTTATTTATAGAATATACTTGAAGCATTGATTCTCTCTTCTTCTCAACTATTTAATAACTCAGAAACTGTAATGTAAAAGGATTTTCATTATAAAAAGAGAAAAGAAAGAAAAAACTGGATTTTCTTTTAGGTTTATATTATTAACCTTTAGAAGTCAGTTGTGATGTGTTTGAGATTAGAAGATCTGATTTTAGTTTTTGCTCTGAAGTTGAGCTTATTGTTTTGTCTTGGGAAAATCATAGTCATCCTTTTTAAATGGTACAGAGAGAATGAGGAGCTTTAGTACATTTATGTGAAATGCAATTTTTTTTTCTTTTAGGAATCTGACTTTCTTTGTCTCCTTGGAGTAAGTTACATATTTGAAAATAAAGATAGGGAGTTTAACAGTCACAGTGGTGAAAATATGTATCCATATGAAGAAGAGCAAAAATATAGTATATATGGAAGTGATTTCCAGATAGAATCTGAATTTTATGCAATTTCTGAAGGCCAATTTCCCACATCAGAGTCTTCTGAAGATATTAGAAATGACTGGGAAGAAGCCAAAACTGGAAGTGTGAAACAGGATCACGTTCCAGAAGTGGATCATATCTCATCACCCTTAACTGAAGTACAAGGATGGTTTGGACTGAGAAAGGAACATGGTGAAGAAAAGGCTCTTGAATCAGTCATTGAACCTGTGCAAGGAAGCTCATTTCAAAGTAGAAAAATAACAGTGGAAGATGAAAATAACCTAGAGGAATTAAATAATGGTGAGCCCCGAACTGAACATAAGCGAGAACCTGAATCAGAATTTGATTCAGTACCAAAGGAACAGTTGGCACTAGCACTGGAGTCAGAGCATGTACTCAAACCCCAAGCCAATGGTTGGTTTGGTGGTGAATTTACAAGTAAATCTGACCACGATAATGAACAGGAAATAAAAATGATAAAAACTATGGAAACAGAGGATCAAATAGATAAGGAAAAAGTCTTAGAGAAAACAGATGATTCTTACACCATAGCATATTTTACAAAGTTATTCTATAATTTTGATAACCCTTGGAGCTTCCAGAACATTCCAAAGGAAACAGAGTTGCCATTTCCCAAACAGATACTGGATCAAAGTAATATGGTTGAAAATAATGAAAGAGAAGAATTTTCTGGAGAAAATGATCCTATAGATAATATGAAAGATCTCACAATGTTGAAAAACAGATATTATCAATCAGGTTGGTATGAAGATATTTATAATTTATTCATTAACATAATTTTTTTATTTTAATTTTTTTAGTTGTAGATGGGCACAGTACCTTAATTTTATTTATTTTTATATATTGCTGAGGATCCAATCCAGTGACTTACATGTGCTAGGCAAGCACTCTATCACTGAGCCACAATCCCAGCCTGACATAATTTTTTTCAACATTTATTTTTTAGTTGTAGTTGGTCAGAAAACCTTTATTTTATTTATTTACTTTTATGTGGTGCTGAGGATCGAACCCAGGGCCTCACACATGCTAAGCACTCACTCTACCACTGAGCCATAATCCCAGCCCCACAATTTATTTAAGTACAAATTGGATAAAAAACAGTCCAGGAAACCATGTTGTTCAAAATATTCAATAATTAGCATCAACCACTCTTCTATAAATTTCTAGTTTACTGTGGAACTTAGATTATAATCTTATAAGGCAAAATCCCATGGGAAAAAGAATAACTGGAGAAATATTGATGTTCTAAGAAGATCCTAAGGTATTTTATAGAAACTTTATTATCAAATTGATATATGTAAATAGGTTTAAATTTTTAAATAGCGCTAAGCCATTTTTTAAAAGCAATTTATTTCGTATTCTTATTTCCTGAACTCTCCAAGTGCCATGAGGGGGTCTTCAGATCTTTTGAAGAGTTCCAAAAGGAGGCTTTACGTGTGTTCATAAGCCATTCTGTTGTTGTCACAATGGGGCAGTTATATCAGGTTCTCTCTGACTTCAGCTCTCACCAGATGACTCTCCATGACTCTAAACCCCTTGAAGGAATCAAAACTGTTGTGTTTCTGGTCATCCCAGGAAGCTGGGTTTCTGTCTTCGGGGAGATAACCCACAGTACATGGGCCTCCAAAGCGATTTGTGTACTATGGGTTAGCTTCTGACCTTTCCCCTCAGATCTCATAAATTGAGATCAAAAGTCAGAAAGGGAGCATCTACTTGATCAGTCCTCCTCCTCTCTACCAAGATCCTCCTTCTGCCCTTTATCCTTTGCCACCTTAAGGCAACTTTAGATCCTTGGAGCCAGGACAATTGCAAATCTCCATCTCAGAAGGAGCTGTTCCTTCACATTTGCTTGTCTACAAGATCAATTTGAGTGCTTTTTCCTGATACAAGAACTGGGTGTCCTAAAGGCATATAGAAATTTGTATAGGAACGGGATTCCAGTGAAAAGTTTGCTTTGATTGTTCTCTTGGGCTCATTGAAAATCTTAGGACTGAGATTCTGTAGAGCACAATATAACGTAAGGGTCCAAGTAATAAATAAGACAAATTGAGCCTTAAAAGAAGTGAAATTATTTGTAAGATGAAAAAAAAAAAAAGCAATTTCTATTGCTTCTATTCCAATCCCACCTTTGTCCCAGAAAAAATAATTTGTTTTTGTTTTTTTAAACTTTTTTTTGGAAGTGGTTGGAAAGAATACTTTTATTTTATTTATTTATTTTTATGTGGTGCTGAGGATCGAACCCAGGGCCTTGCCTGTGCTAGATGAGCGCTCTACCACTGAGCCACAATACCAGCCCCAATAATTTGTTTTTGATGTTTTAAAAATCAAATCTTTTTAGTATTTTTCTTTAGTTTTCTAAGTATAATCTTTATATTATTCTGTTTTTATTAATCTATTTTATACAAAGTCTTTTGACTTCCTATTCTGATAAATGAAGATTTTTGCTTATTTATACTCATTTTTTATTTATTTATTTTTATTTTTTAAGAGAGAGAGAGAAGGAGAGAGAGAATTTTTTAATATTTATTTTTTAGTACTCAGTGGACACAGCATCTTTTTTTTTTTTTTTGTATGTGGTGCTGAGGATCGAACCCGGGCCGCACACATGCCAGGCGAGCGCGCTACTGCTTGAGCCACATCTCCAGCCCCAATATACTCATTTTTTAGACTTTCTCAGTATAACCATATTTGCATGGTTTTCTTAGAAACCTAAGCTAAGGGAAACTTCAGTAATTCAAAATAGTCTTGATTTTTAAATTTTTAAAAAAAATTTTTGTGGGCTGGGGATGTGGCTCAAGCAGTAGTGCGCTCGCTTGGCATGCGTGCGGCCTGGGTTCGATCCTCAGCACCACATACAAAGATGTTGTGTCCGCTGAAAACTAAAAAAATAAATAAATATTAAAAATTAAAAAAAATTTTTGTATCAGGGATTGAACTTAGGGGTACTCAACTACTGAGCCACATCCCTAGCCCTTTATATTATTTTGAGACAGTGTCTTGCTCATTTGCTTAGGGCCTCACTAATTTGCTGATGCTGACTTTGAACTTGTGATTCTCCTGCCTCAGCCTCCCCAGCTGTTGGGATTATAGCATGCACCACTGTGCTGTGCCTTGATTTTTAAATTATATTTTATTCTAGATCAGTAGTAATGCTTTGTTTTGTTTTACCTAAGAAGCATATTTTAAAAAGGGTTTTCTCTAAGTGTTCAGGTAATAAGGAATTTTTAAGCAAAAATAAGGTAAAATGTTTTCAACTTTCTCATAAGCAAAAATAAGGTAAAATGTTTTCAACTTTCTCCTTCAAATCTCAATTCTGGAAGTTTATCAGAGGGCAATAAGAGAGTGTGAATATCACAGGACACTTCCAGATTTAGATGTCCTGTATCTAGTAACTCTTTTGATTAGAAAGGATTGTGTTATGTGACTTCTCTACATCTCCATTCTGATCTCTCTGTAATGGACAGATTAGAAACTCAGCAAATATTTTACCAGTAATACAGAAATGATAAACCTTTCAGAAGAGGCCAACAGTGTTGCAAATTCAGGAAGAATTTTCCTAAATTTCCAAAATTATATGTCATGTCTTTATATTTTCCCAAATTTTAGCTCTGTGCTTGACCAGCATCCTCAACCAGCATACAGGGAGATTATTAACTTGTTTTCCAAGTTAGAAAGGCACATGACTAAAAACATTAGAGACTTAGATGGTCAAAAGCGATTGAAGGGCTGGGGATGTGGCTCAAGCGGTAGCGCGCTCGCCTGGCATGCGTGCGGCCCAGGTTCGATCCTCAGCACCACACACACAACATCTTCCGCCAATAACTAAAAAACAAATATTAAAAAGTTCTCTCTCTCTCTTTTAAAAAAAACAGTGATTGAAAAGTAAATTCTCTTGTACCAAACTTGACATATTCTAAAGGAATATGTGTGAAAAAGCAGATCAGAGTCATTGGAAAGAAGAGAGAGTACAAGAAAACAAAACAATATCAGGTCCAGAAATATAGAAGATTCAAAACATTAATGTATAAACATATTTTAGACATAATTATATGATTTCAGGGCATCCTCAAAATAATTTTATTTATTTATCATACAGAATGATATTGGGAGAATTTCTAAGCATGAAAAAGCCTGATGAATAGTCAAATGAGAATAGGGTATTCATGCAATTATAACTAGTTTTGAGGGATTTTCATGAAAATATTCAGAAATTCTTTTAAGGTTCAGATAGAAGATATATAATATATAAACAAAGTGGGTTATTCCAAAACATTACATTATTAAGTAAATGAAAAGGAACTTGGGCTTGAATAAAAATTAAAAAAAAAAAAAAAAGAATCCTAAAGGAGGAATTTAGATTAAAACCACAGGCCCTATTTTCTGGATATTGAAAAAAGCTAAAACAGCCAGTCTTTTCAGATCATTTTAACAACTGTTTTAGGGAATAACAGATGAAACTTGCTTTAATTGGAAAAATTGCATAAGAAAATGGAATCAGATCCTAAATCAATATTTTTGAAAGGCAGAGACTTGAGATAATGATATTACAGAAACACCATGCTGGTATAGATATTTATAAGAGAAAGCAGGGAATTTTTTTGTATTACAACATTAATGCCTATTTTACAAAGGGACTCCAACTGAGTTTATTTAAAGGACATTTCAAAGAACTGTTAAATATCAAAAATTATTATTTTGGGGGCTGGGGTTTTGGTTCAGTGGTAGAGTACTTGCCTAGCACACCTGAGGCACTGGGTTCGATTCTCAGCATCTCATAAAAATAAAATAAAGTTATTGTGTCCACCTACAACTAAAATATAAAATATATTTTTAAAAAATCATTTTGTTTGACTTAAAATTGTGTCACGAATTATAAGGAAATTGCATGTCTGTATCTAATGTATATTTTAAAGTCAGTTTAAGTTATGAAAAATTATATCTCAAAATTATAATTAAATATAAAAATGCTATAAGAAGTATCCATTTTTCTTAACATATATTTATTTCAAATGCAGTTTAAAACAGTATTTTGAAAAAATCAATATAGACTCATATAAATTTGAATATAAATAGTCCTTTTTCCCTAATTTTTAAAAATTTTTTTAATTTGGGGCTGGGGATGTGGCTCAAGCGGTAGTGTGCTCACCTGGCATGCGTGCGGCCCGGGTTCGATCCTCAGCACCACATACAAATAAAGATGTTGTGTCCGCCGAAAACTAAAAAAAAAAATTAAAAAAAATATTTTTTTTATTTTACTGGGGATTGAACCCAGGTACATTTAACCACCAAGCCACATCCACAGCCTTTTTAAAAATGTTTTATTTTTTTATGGTTCTGAGGATTGAACCCAGGGCCTTGTACATGCCAGGCAAGCACTCTACCAACTGAATTATATCCCCAGCCTTATTTTGAGACAGGGTCTCACTAAGTCCTTAGGGCCTTGCTAAATTGAAGAGGCTGGGCTTCAATTTGTAATCCTCTGGCCTCAGCCTCCTCAGTCCCTGGGATTATAGGTGAACACCACTGCACCCAGCTTCCTAAGTATTGTTGAAGATCGCTATTTTGATCCCTGTATTTACAACAATTTTAGGATATTCAGACTCCCGATTTTGGTTGCTGCAGTCATAGCATTTTCCAGGCTGAGGTAAGAGGGTGCCTTAAGTCCAGGAGTTTGAGACAGCCTGAACAACAGAGCAAGATGCCCACTCAAACAAAACAAAACAAAATGCCCTGGGTTTGAGCCAGGCATGGTGGCTATTTTAGTCAGCTTTTTGCTGCTATGACTAAAGGACCTGACCAGCACAATTATAGAGGACAAAAGTTTATTTGAGGGCTTGTAGTTTCAGAGGTCTTAGTCCTTGGAAAGACGGCTCCATTCCTGGAGACTGAACATCATGGTGGGAGAGAGTGGCAGAGGGAAGCAGCTTATTTCATCAGGAAGCAGAGAGAGTCTCCACTCTCAAGATACAAAATATATACCCCATAGCCACATGCTATCACCTAGGTTACCATTCAGTTAATTCCTATCAGAGGATTAAATCAGACTCTTATAGCCCAATAATTTCTACTCTGAACCTTCTTGTATTGTCTCACATGTAAACTTTTGGGGGACACCTCACATCCAAACCATAACAGTGGCACATGTCTATCATCCTAGCTACTCCAGAGGCAAAGGCAGGAGGATTGTAAATTCAAGGCCAGCCTCAGCAATTTAACAAGCTTCCATCTCAAAAAAAAAAAAAAAAAAAGAAGAAGAAGAGGAAGAAAAGGGTTGGGGTTGGGGTTCAGTGATACAACTGGGAGCCCTCAGGAGGCCCTAGGTTCAATACCTAGCACCATAAACAACAACAAAGTCAAAACGTAAATCAAACAAATAAAAGTATTGGCTTAATTGTTCTTTACTACTAACTTCCACAAGTGATATTATTAAATGACTGATATGTGTTTCTTCGTTTGGGACTTTCATCTTTTATTAAACAATGCTAAATGAGTGACAGCATCAAAGTGTTGTTAAGAATTATTAAGGGAGGGCTGAGGTTGTGGCTCAGTGGTAGAGTGCTTGCCTAGCACCTAGCATCCTCAGCACTACATAAAAATGAATAAGTAAATAAAGGTATTGTGTCCAACTACTATATATATTTGTTAACTCAAAGACCAGAATTAGACATTGAATATTCATTTACTACTTATTGTTGCTTTCAGGCCTATACTGATACTTTTTTTTTTTTTTTTAATCCTTGTCTTAAAAAGTCAAAGTAACTGAGAAGTAGATTTCACAGATCACTTGAAATCTATACTTCAGATAGGGCTATTAGAACTGAAACCCATACACAACTTGTTTCATTATACTCAATTCAATCAAGTGATCAGATTAAACTACATTTGAAAATTTAATGGATTATCTTTTTTTTCCTTTTTTTTTTCTTTTTTAAATTCAATTTTGCAGCAGTGGGGATTGAACCTGGGAACATTTACCACTGTGTTACCCCTCATCCCTTTTTAGATTTTATTTTGAGACAAGAGCTCACTAAATTGCCCAGGCTCATCTAAAACTTGTGATACGTCTGCCTCACACTTCCAAGTTGCTGGGATTATAGGTGTGTGCCACAAACACAGCATCAGGTCAAATTGAACTTTTTAAAAGTAAATTGATGTCTATTTTGAACTGACATGGACATAATTATATGATACAATATTACAAACATGGCAACTTTTGATCTAGAGATGGGTCAAATTTGAAATTTTAAAAGTAATTTTGGGAAAGGTAATACTTTTTAAATGAAGGTTGAGAGATATGAATAAGTATTCTAAAGTTGAATTCAGGCATATTATAGTTCATTTAAAGATGTAATTTGTAGCATAAAAGCATAAAAGTCAGGATTATTTTATTTAATCCTGTATAAGCATTGTTTAATTGCAATATTTTCCCTTAAGTAATAATTATTTTATCATTTGGATAACATGGATTTTTATCTAATAGTGCAGATTTACCTGCTTTCTGTAAAAACAAAGAAACAAACAAAAAATAGGAGATATATTTGATTGTGGGATTTAAAAAGCTGTTAAAAACCTGGGTATGGTGGCATATGCCTATAATCCCAGCAACTTGGGAAGCTAAGGAAGGATGATCACAAGTTTCAAATTAGCCTCAACAATTTAGCAAGGCCCTAAGCAATTTAGTGAGACCCTGCCTCAAAATAAAAAATAAAAAGGGTTGAATATAGCTCAGTGTTAAAGGGCCTCTGGGTTAAATCTCAAGTACTCCCCACCAGAAAGAAAAAGTTGAGTGTCAACATAAAGTAGCTGTAGATACTATAAATAATTTTAGTCATTTTGATTCTTTAACAGCTAAAATAAGAAAAAATATTTCTCATTGATTTTCTTGAAAGGCAGAAATATGTATTTTTGCAATGGTATCTAGCTATTATACCTTCTTGGATGATAAATGTATCTAACAGGAATGAAATCCTAAAGGGACTATGTATTATCTTATTCTTAACCATAAGCTTATGTTTCCACAGAGTGTTTGTTGACAGTTTTGTTAGTTTTAGGTTTTTTTTTTAACATACTTTTTAGGATTAAAGGCAATGTAGAAGATAGAATTGCATACAGTTTTTGTGATTCTTCCTTGGACAAGGAATAAAGGAAAGGCTGTACGGTAGATTGAATAAAAGTGCCTCAAATGTGTCAAAGTTTTAACCTCCAGGCCCTGTGACTTTGGAGATGTGTGTAAGGATCTGGGGTGGAGAGATTATATTTTATGGGCCCAAAATAATCACAAGAACGAGGCAGGAGGGTCAAAATAAGAGACAGATTAGAGGATGGATTCTGCTGGCTTTGAAAGTGAATGGTGCTGTGAATGAAGGAATGCTGGAGGCTTCTAGAAGACAGAAAAGGCAAGGAAAATGATTCTTTTTTAGAGCTTCTGGAAGAATGCAACCCTTGGGCTGGGGAGTGGCTCAAGTGGTAGCACGCTCGCCTGGCGGCCGGGGTTCGATCCTCAGCACTACATACAAACAAAGATGTTGTGTCCGCTGAAAACTAAAAAATAAATATTAAAAAAAATGCAGCTCTGCCAATACCTTCTGACCTCTTGTACTCTGAGAGAGAAAATTTGTATTACTTAAGCCACCAAGTTTGTGATAGTTTGTTATATCAGCAACAGGCATTAATATACAGACTACAAATTTATGTTTTAATGCATTATTTATCAAAATTGTCACAATGATCACAAAGGTTCAAAGAATGACCTCCTAGAAGATAAAAGGGAAGCCCACAACAATGTAGGTATTTCTAAAAAGACATTTCTTTGTATTTGTTTGCAGATATGATCGCTCAAATAAAGTTACCTATGAAAATTCACGAAGAAGTATTTTTTGAAACCTCATCTTCTAAAAATGATGAAAAATCAAAACCATCAGTGGACTTTGAAGGGTCTGCTCAGGTGGAAATAGACAGATCCATGGAAAATCCCCTGTTAAACAGCCAGATGGTTTTAACTGATTGCTCTTCGTCTTCTCAAAATTACATTCCTCTAAATGGTAAGAAACAGGTTATTGTTTTCTAATTTCTCAGTTAAGGAACAAATTAGGATCAGCAGTTATATGTCAAATATTAATATTTTTATTTATAACTCCACAGAAAATGCTACTGAGTTTCAGATTCTGAAATACATATTTCAAATTAATGATTATGAGTTTGTGAATTCTGCACTTTCACTGGTTATAATTCTTACAGAAAGGGTAAGTTGGCCTTTTAAATCTTTCAAAATAATTTAATCTATTTTGCTAAATATTAGAGCAGCTTCAAAATGTTTTTTCAATCTTTCTTTTTTAAAATTAATTTATTTTAATTAGGTAAAAATGACCTCGGAATGCATTTTGATTTATTATATACAATTGCAGCACAACTCTTCATTTCTCTGGTTGTACACATTGTAGTGTCACAGCATAAGTCCAGTCACACATGTACCTAGGGAAATGATGTCCATCTCATTCCACCATCTTTCCTGCCCCCATGTTCCATCCCTTCCCTCGCTCTCCTTTGCCCAAAGTTCCTCCATTCTTCCCATGTCCTCCTCCCATTCTGTATCAGCATCTACTTATCAGAGAGAACATTTGACCTTTGGTTGTTGGGATTGACTTACTTCATTTAGCATGATATTCTCCAACTCCATCCATTTACCTGCAAATGCCATAATTATTTGATTGTTTTAATGCTGAGTAATATTCCATTGTGTATGTGTGTGTATATACATACATATATAAATGTATATATATATATGTGTGTGTGTGTGTGTGTATACATAGATCGATCTATCTATCTATCTATCTATCTATCTATCTATCTATCTTTCTCACAGTTTCTTTATCCATTCATCTATTGAAGGGCATTTAGGTTGCTTCCACAGTTTAGCTATGGTAAATTGAGTTGTTATGAACATTAATGTGGCTGTGTTACTATAGTATGCTGATTTTAAGTCCTTTGGATATAGACCAAGGAGTGGGATAGCTGGGTCAAATGGTGGTTCCATTCAAAGTTTTCTATGGAATCTCCATACTGCTTTCTAGAGTGGTTGCACCAATTTGCAGTCCAACCAGCAATGTATGAGTATGCCTTTCCCTCACATCCTCAACAACATTTATTGTTGTCTGTATTCTTGATAACTGCCATTCTGATTGGTGTGAGATAAAATCTTAGAGTAGTTTTGATTTGCATTTCTCTAATTACCGTTATGCTCGAATTTGGGGACCCCTCAAAAGACCACCAGAGACCAAGATCGATGTAAATGGCAAAGAGGTGTTTATTGCGAGCTAGCTCGGTCCTCTGCGTGCACACACAGCAACTGGTGACGCTGAGAGGCCCCGAGCCCAGGGTTTGCAGCAGTTTTATACACTCTTTGGGGAAGGCAGGGACTTTTGCTCTGAGGTAGAGGCTGGTTTTTCATTACTAGAAATGTTGAACATTTTTTCATATATTTGTTGATAGAATGCATATCTTCATCTGATAAGTTTCTATTCAGCTCCTTGACCCGTTTATTGATTTGTTGTTTTTTTTTTTGGTGTTAAGTTTTTTGGATTCTTTATATATCATGGAGATTAGTGCTCTATGTGACTTGTGTGTGGCAAAAATTTGCTCCCCAAATGTAGGCTCTCTGTGCATTTTTTTTTTCTGAGAAGAAGCTTTTTAGTTTGAGTACATCCCATTTATCAATTCTTGATTTTTTTTCTTGTGCTTTAGGAGTCTTGTTAAGGGAGTTGGGGCCTAATCTGACGTGATGAAGATTTGGGCCTACTTTTTCCTATATTAGGTGCAGGGTCTCCTAGGTCCTTGATCCACTTTGAGTTGAGTTTTGTGCATGATGATGTTACCACTGTTGACTGTTGTCGAGTCCTTGCTTCCCCAGTGTTGAAGTATAACACCAGAGAAGCACGCTGAGGCAAGTTTAGAGTGGAAATAGAAGTTTATTAAAGGATAGCAGAAAAGACTTCTCCAGGAGGAAGAAGAGGACCCAAGAGGTGGAATCAGTGGAAGTTCGGTTGTTTCCCTTGTTTCCCCTTTTTATAGTTCTTTTTTTTTTTTAATAAAATAATTCTTTTTTTTTAAGAGAGAGTGAGAGAGGAGAGAGAGAGAATTTTTAATATTCATTTTCTAGTTCTCGGCGGACACAACATCTTTGTTGGTATGTGGTGCTGAGGATCGAACCTGGGCCACACGCGTGCCAGATGAGTGCGATACCACTTGAGCCACATCCCCAGCCCTTTTTATAGTTCTTTTAGTGATGGAGTGTAGGTGGGAAGGCCTGAGGGGTGGGACACAGGTGGGCCAAATAAGTAATCTGGGCTGGAAGGACTTCATTAACACTTCTTCGGGATGGGCTATCTTCAAATCTGTTGGGGCTGTTCATTAACATTTTTTGGGGATGGACTTTGGGGCTAGGGCTTTTCTCAGGACTTCGTTAACATTCCATGAGTTGTCCTGCATTTCTCGGAATTCATTCTCAGCATGCCCTCCATTTTAGATTTCACTTGATATTAGACCTGATTTAGCTAACTACACTGACTACCTAATTTTAAATCTGGCTTCATTCCCCCATCTAATTTGGGAACTCCTTACTACTGTAAGGAAAGGGGGTGAAGATCATTCTGGCTTCTTCAAGCTGAAAAGGGGAGGATGTTGGGCAAGCAGTTTGGAGTCCCCCTTTAAAAATCGGGTCTATCGAGTGGTCCATGATAGAAGTCCGATTGAGAAGTAATAGGCTGGAGGGCCATTTGAGTGGATGGGTGCTCTATAAAAGAAACAAGAATTCATTAGTACTGGAACCAGATCGATGCAGCAATAAATGCCACAGTACAGGAATATGCCAATGAGTGTGATGTTAATGACAGGGACTAACAATGTTTTCCACCAGGAAGTACTGAAAAACCAGCCTGTACTTCAGAGCAAAGCCCGTCCAAGGAAGGGACATCACCTTTGTCCTTGGAAAAACCCACAGAGCACTCCTAGGCACATTCCCACCCTGCTAAATTGTTTATCTACAAATAACAGGAGAGATCTGCTGTGCCTGGTGTCCCTGACTCAGTCAGGCTAGGTGGGGATCCATAGCAACCCTCTAGCAGCCACCAATCAGCATACCTGGGATGCCAGATGACCCTCCCAGTAGTTTATGGTGGTTGATAACATGTTGGGAAACCATGTAGTTCCGCACTGTACACCCCTCTAGGCTTAAACCAATCAGTTCAAATGAATACCCCTTTTGTACTGACCAATCACCTCTACCCAACTTGTTCCCGCCAGTGAATGTGCTAATCATGTTTTAGAGTTGTTATTTGATTTTCCCGCGGTGTGTGGGTGTGTGATGATTTGCTAAGAGATGCTATAATGTATGTGAAGTCCCTGCCTTCTCCAAAGAATGTATAAAACTGCTGCAAACCTTGGGCTTGGGGCCTCTCAGCGTCACCAGTTGCTATGTGTGCACGGGGAGGACCCAGCTAGCTCGCAATTGCTGCTTACATCGATCTTGGTCTCTTGTGGTCTTTTGGGGGTCCCGAATTCGAGCATAATAATACCAGAGAACCAGGAGCTAAGATATTGTTCCCATGACAAAGTTGGTGAGGACATGGCTTCTATCTGAGCATGTCAATCTTTAAGGATATTTGTCACATTGCCAGAATTGTCAGGGTTACAGATGTCCTTCCCCTTGAGATACAGTTTAATAATTTAATGTCATCTGATCTTGCAAAATCCTTTTACTAGTATGACCTCTGTGTCTAATAGAGAAATCTTTAATTCTGTTACTTAGGGCTGGATAACCATTCTAGCAAACACTAAGCCTACCTGTGTAGGTTAGGAATAACTCTACTCTGGCAGTTCCTTTTGATAGTTATCAGGCATTCCTGCCTAAGAATCTCTTTTGTAGCCTGCAGTTTACTTATGAATGCCAGGCGAGAGTGCTACTTCAAGAGCCACATCCCCAGCCCCTCATTAACACTTCTTTGGAAAGGGCTGTCTTCAAATCTGCTGTGGCTGTTCATTAACATTTCTTTTGGGATTAACATTTTTTGGTGCCTTTATCTAGTATGAGATATCGAGATATCTGTATTTATGTGGGTATGACTCTGTGTCTTCTATTATGTACCATTGGTCTACATGTCTACTTTGGTGCCAATACCATGCCATTTTTGTTACTATAGCTTTGTAGTATAGTTTAAGGTCTGGTATTATGATGCCTCCTGCTTCACTCTTCTTGGTAAGGATTGCTTTGTCTATTCTGGGTCTCTTATTTTTTCCAAATGAATTTCATTTGCTTTTTCTATTTCTATAAGGAATGACATTGGGATTTTAATTGGAATCGCATTGAATCTGTATAGCACTTTGCATAGTATGGCCATTTTGATAATATTAATTTTGCCTATCCAAGAGTATGGGAGATTTTTCCATTTCTATGGTCTTCTTCAAAATCTTTCTTTAGTGTTCTGCAGTTTTCATTATAGAGGTCTTTCCCCTTTTTTGTTAAGTTGATTCCCCAATTTTTAAAAAAATTTTTAGTGTTGATGGACCTTTATTTTATTCATTTATTTATATGTGGTGCTGAGAATTGAGGCAAGTGCTCTACCACTGAACCATAATCCCAGCTCCCAATTTTTTTTTTTTAGGCTATTGTGAATGGGGTAGTTTTCAGAGGATATCTCTTTCAGAGGATTCATCCACAAATGTATAGAAATGCATTTGATTTATAGGTATTGATTTTATATCCCGCCTACTTTGCTGAATTCATTAATTTTAGAAGTTTTCTGGTGGAGTTTTTTGGATCCTCTAAGTATAGAATCGTGTTGACAGCAAATAATGATAGTTTGATTTCTTCTTTCCCCATTTGTATCCCTTTAATATCCTTCATCTGTCTAATTGCTCTGTCTAGAGTTTCAAGGATTATGTTGAATTGAAGTGGTGAAAAAGGATTTCCTGTATTGTTTTAGTTTTTAGAGGGAATGCTTCCAATTTTTTTTTTTCATTTAGAATGATGTTGGCCTTGGGTTTAGCATAGATAGCTTTTACAATGTTGAGGTATGTTCCTACTATCCCTAGTTTTTCTAGTGTTTTGCACATGAAAGGGTGCTATATTTTGTCAAATGCTTTCTCTGCATCAATTGATATAATCATTTGATTCTTATCTTTAAGTCTACTGATGTGTTGAATTACATCTATTGATTTCCGTATATTGAACCAAACTTGCATCCCTGGAATGAATCCCACTTGATCATGGTGCACTATTTTTTAAAATATGTTTTTGTATGCAATTTGCCAGAATTTTATTGATATTTTTTGTGTCGATGTTCATCAGGGATATTGGTCTGAAATTTTCTTTCCTTGATGTGTCTCTGCCAGGTTTTGGTATCAGGATGATACTGGCTGCATAGAATGAGTTTGGAAGTGTTCCTTCCTTTTCTATTTCATGGAATAATTTGAAGAATATTGGTATTAGTTCTTCCTTGTAGGTCTTGTAGAACTCAGCTATGAATCCTTCTGGTCATGGGCTTTTCTTGGTTGGTAGGCTTTTGATGGCATCTTCTATTTCTTTGCTTGAAATTGATCTGTTTAAATTGCATATATCCTCTTGATTCAGTTTGGGTTGATCATATGCCTTTAGACATTTGTCAGTGTCTTCGAGGTTTTCTATTTTACTGGGTATAAATTTTTAAAATAGTTTCTGTCTTCTGTATTTCAATCATGTCTGTTGTGATATTTCCTTTTTCATCACAAATTTTAATAATTTGAATTTTATACCTCCTTCTTTTCATTAGAGTGGCTAAAGATTTGTCAATTTTATGTATTTTTTCAAAGAACCAGCTTTATATTTTGTTAATATTTTCAACTGTTTCTTTAGTTTTAATTTGAAATATGTTTTAGTGAATCTTTCTTATATAAACTTTATATAATGTCTATTTTTCCATAAAATATTACATGTAAGAGTCCTCTTTATTTAACGGTTTTGTTGCAAAGATGCTGTTAAGGATTTTTAAAAACCATTTCTTAAGCTTTGCTGATCTTGACTTTTTTCCTCCCTTTCTATTTTTCAAATTATGGGAAATTACACTAAATGAGTTAAATCAGAAACAGTACTAACTAAAAATAATGTTAAGCACATTATTATTATCCAAATGATAGTTGTGACCTCCAAATGTTATAAAATGAGAGTATAAAAGCAACTAATATCTTAAAATTTCACCAACCTGTAACTAATATCTCAAATTCTGTTCCTTTTTTTAATTTATTACAAATCTTAGTATTGCATATAATTTAGGAAGCATTTTTATCATCTCATTTATAAGAGGAAATTTAACAGTGGTTGTGTTCAAATAATTCATTCTAGTTAGAGGACACAGATAAGGAAAGCAATAATACAGTGTTGTAATAGTCATAGTGTGCTATCTAATTATCTACCTACCTGCCTACCTACCTAGTAGATTGATAGGGATTAGTAGGTAGAGAAGGTAGGAAGGAGGAGACTAGGAAGGTATCGATCATTTGAGCTGATCTTGAATGAAGAGTAGAGTTAGCCAAATTTGAAAGGATGGGCATTCTAGGTTGAGAAGGAGTATTATTTGGGGAGTGGGGATATCGGGGATTGAACTCAGGGGCACCGGACTATTGAGCCACATCCCATCCCTAGCCTTATTTTAAATTTTATTTAGAGTCTATTCTCAATGAATTGCTTAGTGCCTCATTTTTGTTGGGGCCAGCTTTGAACTCACAATCTTCATGGCTCAGCCTCTGGAGCCGCTGGGGATTACAGGCGTGTGCCACCACACCCAGCTGAGAAGGAGTATTTTTAAAAGTTCAGAAGTGAGAGAGAACATGGCTCCCACTATCCACCAATCCCTCTCCAATACTCTGGGGACTGGACTCAGGAATGCCTTATCACCTAGCTATATCCTCAGCCCTTATTATTTTTTTTATTTTTGAGACAGGGTTTTGCTAAATTGCCAAGGTTGGCTTGAAATTTATGATCCTTCTGCTTCAGCCTCCTGAGTAGCTGGGATTATGGTGTGCACCACAAGCTGAGCATGACAATTTTGAGAACTATAAGCAATGCAGTCTGATTGAGCATAGGGTGAGGCTGAAAATTTATATAGGGATAAAGTCAAGAGTACTGAATTTTTTTTTTTTTTTTTAAACAGTATCCTGGATTAAAGTCAGGGGTTACTGAACTATGTCCCCAGGCTTTTTTATTTTCTGAGACAGGGTCTTGCTAAGTTGCCCAGGCTATCCTTGAACTTTCTATTTTCCTGCCTCACCCTCCTGAATAACTGGGATTACAGGCATGAACTACCACAAAAATAGCTTTCCGGGCTGGGGATGTGGCTTAAGCGGTAGCTCGCTTGCCTGGCATGCGTGTGGCCTGGGTTCGATCCTCAGCACCACATGCAAAACAAAGATGTTGTGTCCGCGGAGAACTAAAAAATAAATATTAAAATTCTCTCTCTCTCTCCTCTCTCTTTAAAAAAATAGCTTTACATGTTATAACAGAAATTCAATTCTATCCCTGTTTTTAAAATATTTTTAATTATTTATTTATTTATTTTAAAATTATTTTTTTAGGTCGTAGATGGACACAACACAATGCCTTTATTTTTATGTGGTGCTTAGGATCAAACCCGGGTCCTGCCCATGCTAGGTGAGCGCTCTTTCGCTGAGCCACAATCCCAGCCCCTGCTTTTTATTTTTTAAATCCCAATTTGTAATGCTGGCAAATATTTGAAGAAAGAAAATAACATACAAGTCAGACTAAATATTCTGTGAATTGTATTTGGCTCACTAGCCACATTTTTATACCGTGGCCTGTTCTTATACAGCAATGAAGCTCAAGCAGTACTGCTTACTTATGTAGATATGTACTCTTCCTACATTTATTTCAATTGTTTGGCTTCCATATGGCTTTATGTTTATAATAGTTTTTTTCCTTTTTTTAAATATTTTTTTTTTTGAGAGAGAGAGAGAGAGAGAGAGAGAGAGAGAGAATTTTTTTTTTTATATCTATTTTTTAGTTCTCAGCGAACACAACATCTTTGACAGTATGTGGTGCTGAGGATCCAACCCAGGCCTCACGCATGCCAGGCGAGCGCGCTAAGGCTTGAGCCACATTCCCAGCCCTAAGTTTATAATCTTTACACTAAATCTACTGAAGAGTTCCTGTCAGATCTAGAAATCTAACAATCTGAATGCATCTATTAAGCAACCATAATATAGATTTGAATAGCTGCAATAAGTGGAAAATTTGAGTTATTTTACAGTTAAATTTAAGTGAAAGGGTTCTTCTTGCCTAAATGTTTACGCAATTGTTTTAATTTGCTGGTAGTTTCAGGTAGATTTTGTATAGAACATACTTTCTTTGTATTGTTCAGGTAATAGCAATAAACACTACTTTTTACCTATATTTTATAAATGAGGAACCTATGAGAGTTCTAACATTTATGTACTCCTAAATAACAATCTTCATTTATAGTTAAAAGAAACAATGGAAATGACCTAGCTCTTGTTCAACAGGTAGCTTCTGATTCACTCTTCTTAGAAAAACTCTTACATCACTAGTACAGAGAATGACAAGGTGGATCAACAATTTTGTTTGATTTTCTTCCAAAGGCCTAGATCTTATGTCCGACACTGCCTGTTTAATTAAGAGGGAGTAACTAGCACTTACAGCATTGTCAGGGCCGCTCATCAGGGGAATGGGTTTCCAAATTTGTGGAGGAAGTTACTGGTAAGTATGTTTCCAGTGGTTTTGGATACTTCCTAGTAGGTGTTACACACATTAAATATTTGTTGCCCATTTCCTTTAATGCAGGTCATATATAAGCCCATAGCTACTTATGGAGAACAATTTTTGAATATCTTGTACATGATAGAAAATATATACCCTTCATAAATAGACTATAGAATTTAGTTCTATGTAAAATTAGAATTTTTCTTTCAAATTGTAGGTTTTAAGATGGTAATAATATATGTGATATTTAAGAAAAAAAAAAGTATATGCTGTGAGGTCCATTAAATTGAATTACAGGTTGGTAGTCACAACTCCACCTATAGCACCCCTTTACCACACAAGTGTCAAAACAGGATCGGTCAGTGTGGAAACAGAAGGGTACAGGATGTATTAGAATCTGAAATCTTTCTCCAGGATATGAGGTGCTTAGAAGAACTTTATTTACATCTAAGGTTATCTTAACATGAGCCATTTAAGGAATGGAATTGAATGATCTTGAGGAAGAGGTAAGTTAAACATACAGAAAAGAAATTGGGTTTGGAATTCTGTATTGAGTTTGCTAAGATTTACGTGTTTTTGCTATGGAAGAAGATTAGATTTTTTTTTCTATTTTTTAGAATTTTACTTACTCTTTTGTCCCTAGTCTGTTTTTACTATTTGGAATGGTTAATTATTGAAAATTGGAAATGGGCACAGACTAATTTAGGGAGCACAAAGGGATTATTATTATTATCTGTAAGTCCTTAAAGTTGGAAATGTTCTGGAGCCTCTGAAAATGTCCAGACTCATTAAAGAATTTTAATGGAGTAATACAATGTTCTAATTGAGAAATACATTGTTCTAAGAGTCTCTGAAATTCTGAAGATAAATTTATATGATGTTTCTGTTCTGACTAGCTACTCACTTAATTTAATTTCAATACACACTACACAACATGTATGGAAGGTTTGTAACACCTTAAGAATAATTATTAAGCAATTTCTGCTACTCTCTGATACTAGAAGTTCTTGAAACTCCCCAAGATGATGTGGGAAAGGAGAGAAAGAGCAATTTGAGTTCTGGAAAACTAGGTCACATTTTAGTTCTTGAAAATCACATTCAGTTAACTTTGACTTTTTTTTTTTTTTTTAATTTCTACAAGAGCTTACACTGGGAAATTTTACTAAGGTTCTAAGATTTTGTTCATCTATTGTGTTTTCTTGGGAGATTTGTTCAGGTAGAAGTATCTGCTCTTTTTTCAGTTGCTTCCCTGCAGACTTGAGTTAGGCAGAATTTGATGAGATTATACTGGTATGGAGACCTATGTATTAGGAATGGTTCATCCTTTACACCTATTAACCTAAATTGCCTACTACAAACAAATCCATCTCTGGGCACTTTATTCAACCTCCCTAAAAATAGGATCCTAAATTTAGAGGGCAAGTTGCTACTTTTAGCTCTTCTACTCAGATGAAAACAGCATGTCTTGGGCCAAAGTCTACACGGGTTGGATTTAGTCAGATCCATCTGCCAGCGCCTAGATCACTGAGAGAAGTGACAAACCCCTGGCACCCTCCATAGGGCAAAGGAGAGCCTATAGATGTTTTCTTGTGTAGGAGAGGTTAAACCCAGATCAGACCACTGCTGACCCGAGATGCTTTCCTGCCCAAAGTCCAAAGTCCAGACACGGTTGGCAATGCACCCTGGCCGAGTACTGCAGGCCATTTTCTGACAGGAATGCAGGAGGCGGCGGGTTTCCTTGGGCCAGCTTGGTCCCCCGGGGTACGACGCCTTAAGGGCTTGTGTGGGGGTGCAGATGGCTCTAGTGGAGGAGAGGGCTGGGGTTGGAGTTGGGGCTGGGGCTGGCCCCGGACCCTGGGTCGAGGGGGCGCGCCGCGCTCACGCCGGGCTGAGCCAAAAGCCTCTGAGAGAAGTTGCCGCCACAGCAACTGAAGCCAGAGCCCTGCCACAGCCCTGGTCTTCAGGCCTGTGCGGCCCGCACCCCAGCGCAGAGCCTGAGATCGAATCCCAGATCCCTTGACTTCCAAGGCCCTTGGCTTCCCCAGGTAGAGCGCCGGTCCCTTTAAGAGCTAACTACCAGGACACGTCTACCAACATCGCGCGAGGAAGGAGGGGAAGTTTACCGCGGTCCTCGCCTCCCCGCCTCTCCGTGGCAGCCTGGCCGAAACCAAACTGAGGGGTGGGTGGCATGTCGAGGAGGCGCCGTGGGCTGGAGTGGGACCGGCTTGAACCTGCTCTGTTTCAGAATGCACGGCTTAGCGAAGGGGTCCAGGCTCCCCCCGCAGGCAGCTTGAGCGCACGAGGCCTGTGGGATCCCGTGCCCGCGGCTCCCCCCGCAGCTGGCTCGCAGTGGTCTGCTCCGTCGCCGGGTGCAGGTTCGGGTTCCGGACCGAACGCTGAGTGTCCGCCGCCTCTTTTGGCGTGGCTGGGCAGGCCGTCGTTGCGGCGGCAACAGCCAAAGCAACGTTGGCGTAATGGAGGGGCCCAGGGCTGCCCCTCAGCGGTACTGGAGGCTGGTCCTAGAAGAAGTACGCAGGGTGAGTCGGCGCGATCGGGGTTACGTGGCCCTGGCGTAGCGGGGCCGCCGGGGAGCGCAGCCCCTGACTTTGGCGTTGGGGTTGGCGCCTCGCTTGTCAGGGGTTCTGAAGCCAGATCTATCCTGCCTCCGGCGGTAGTTAGGTCAGGGTGCTTGGAAGGGTTTTGTGTAGTAGCAGGGGACCTGGAGATCAGGAAGGTGACGAACGCATTCGCCCTGCTGGACTTTGCAAAGGGGTAGTTACCGTTAACCCCTACTCCCCAAATGAATTAGCTGTTCCGTTTTGTTATTTGTTTTGAATAGGGATTATTGACACGTGATTCTTGGGACTGTGAGAACCTTGGGGAACGATCCTCTGAAATGAGTTTTATATTTAGTGATGAAACTTCTCGTTGTCTTGCGCGGGAGTTGGGATTCTAATTCTGCGGTTTTTCAATATAGAATGCCTGTTTGAGATGCTTTGCCATAAAGCGAGATTGTTCTTTGCTTGTCTGTGTCTTAACGTAAAAGATCTAGACATAGTAAATTCTCAGTTAAAATTCACTTTTTTTCAGGTTCACTTTGTAATCAGGTTGCAGAGATTTTTCTCCTTAAGTGTCCGTAAGTGTTTTTGTTGTCATGTTCAGGAGCATTTATGTCGCTCTGTTTCAAAAAAACTGCATTACGTTTTATATATATATATATATATATATATATATATATATATATATATATATATTAGTTGTAGTTGGACACAATACCTTTATTTTTATTTATTTTTATGTGATGCTGAGGATCGAACCTAGGGCCTCACATGTGCTAGGCAAGCGCTCAACCCTGAGCCACAACCCCAGCCCCTTAAAAAAGACAAAAGTCTTTTAAAAAATAAAATCTTGAGGCAATTATGATTGTTTTCTTCCTATGTGAATTAAAAGTATTGTTGCCATGCTTTTCATTCATTTATTCAACCTTAGTGTATCTAGCATACACTCATGAATGACAAGGTCAGCTCTATGGAGGTTCTAAATGGAACATACATCTGGTCCTTAGCAACATACTGTCTGTTAAAGGAGAGAAGACAAAAAAATTAGTCCAAAGTAGAAACTGATGAAGTGCTTACTGAAGCATACATACAAAGTGAGGGGTGGGAAAGATAACATTTTCTTAATTGGTTAGTAAAGTCTTTCCAGGCTGTGCAAATAGTTAAAGTAGAGGAGGCATAAAACAGCCAGGTGTGTGCAGAGGAGTAGGACCTGTATTACTTAGAGTATAAAGTGGACTCAGGGCATGATGTGCAATGATGCTTACTGGAAATAAGTGGGTTCCAAGTGCTACTGTAAGATGCTGGAGAGCTGTTGAGGGCTTTTCAGTGTTTCGACTTTACATAGCTTCCTGATAGTAGCATGTAGGTTAGATGTCAGTGAAACAAAACTCAAAACAGGCTTTAAGGGAGAAGTGACAATGGTAGGGATAAGAGAACAGGGTACTGAATGTGGAGATATTTAGAAGCTAAAAGTTAAAATGGTTATGGATTATATGGTTACTGATTAGATTTGATTAGATGGAAAGAGAGAAGAAACCTAAAATGACTCCTAGGTTTTTGGCTATGGCAGTTTAACTCATTAACTAAGATGGGGTTTATAAGGAAGTTGTGGAGGAGAGATAATTTTCAGATTGTACATATTTCTCTTTCTTCACTAAGAACAACAATAATCAATACTTTTTTTTTTAACAAGACTCCAATGGAGAGAGACATGGAGAGAGGCTGTCAGGTTCTGCAGGATTTTCTTCTCTGATGATCATCTTGCCACCCCCCACCCCCCCCCACCCCGGGATTGAACTCGGTGGTACTTAACCAGTGAGCCACATCCCTTGCCCTTTTTATGTTTTATTTTGAGATAGGGTCTTGCTAAGTTGCTCAGTGCCTCCCTAATTTGCAGAGGCTGGCTTTGAACTCAAAATCCTCCTGCCTCAGTTTCCCAAGTCACTGGGATTACAGGTGTGTGCCACCACACTCGGCCATCCATATGATTTTTTTTTTTTTGCTAAATGACACAACTCTTACCACACTGGCCTGGGTGTTAGGAAGTCACAACATTGCTTTGATTTTAATTTTCTTTCTAGTTTTTTTAAAGCATTATTTTTTGGGAAGTGGGAGGTACTGGGGATTTAACCCAGGGACAATTTACCATTGAGCTACATCCTTTTTATTTTTAATCTTGAGACAGAGTCTCACTAAGTTGCTTAGAGCCTTGCTAAATCACCGAGGCTGGCTTGAACTTGTGATCCTCTTGCCTCAGCTTCCTGATTTGATGGGATTATAGACATGTGCATGGCACATTTGACTTTGAGCAACTGTTAAACTGTATTCCACAGAGGCTACATCTTTTTACATCCCCATGAGCAGTTTGAGTTCCAATTTTCTGTACTCTTAACATTTTTATGTGTGTGTGTTTAAATAGCTACTCTGGGGAGTATACAGTGGTATCTTGTGGCTTTGATTTGCATTCCCTAATAAATAATGACATTGAACATCTTTACATGTGCTTATTGGCTATTTGTATATATTTTCTTTGGAGAAATATCTATCTTTAGTCTATTTAAACAAATGATTTGTGCTTTTATTAAGTCATAAGAGTTCTTTTAAATTTTTTTTTATTTTTAAAATTCTTTTATAGTCATACATGACAGCAGAATGTATTTTGACATATAATACATACATGGAAGAGTTCTTTATTTATTTAGGTACTAGTCCCTTCTCAGATACATGATTTGCAAATATTTTCTCTTATTCTGTGTATTGTCTTTTCTTGATGGTATTCTGTGAAGCACTACAATTTTAAATTTTGATTGTTCAACTTGTTTATTTTTTCTTTGATTGCTTGTGTTTTGGTGTCATATCTAAGAAACCATTGCTTAAAACAAGTCACAAAGATTAACACCTATGCTTCCTTCGAAGAGTTTTAGCTTTCACATTAAGATCTTTGATCCATTTTGAATTAATTTTTTATGTATAAAGTCTGAGTCCAGATTCATTCCTTGGTGTTTGAATATTGATTTATCCTAGTATGATTTGTTGAAAGGACTGTTCTTTCCACATTGATTTGTTTTGATATTGCTATTGAAAATAATTGGCTATGAATTTAAGGGTTTATTTCTGTACTCTAATTTCTGTTCCTTTGGTCTATGTATTACATAGTTATGTTATTATATTGTCTTTTAAAATTTTTCTGACATCATCTTAATTATTATAGTTTTGTAATACATTTTTGGAGTAGGGAAGAATGAGTCTGCCAATATTATTTTTCTTTATCAGTATTATTTTGGATGTTCGGGGTTTCTTGCATTGCTAAATGAATTTTATGATCAGCTGGTCCATTTCTGCAAAAAAAAGGATGTTGGAGTTTTCATAGGGATTGCTTTGAATCTGTAAATCACTTTGGGAAGTATTGCTGTCTTTGATATAAAGTCTTCCAGTCCACAGACAGAGGGTATTTTTCCATTATTTAGATCTCAGTTTCTTTCAACAATGCTTTGTAGTTTTCAATGTGAGCTTCTTTTGTTGAATTTAGTTCTAATATCTTATTATTTTGGATGCTACTGAAAATAAAGTGCTTTTTTAAACTTGCATGTTCAGCTTGTGGAATCCAGCGTATTCACCAGGTAAAACCTAAGCTGGATGAAATGAGGGAAGGAACATCTGAATCTGAGTCATTCAACTTCTTTCTTTGCCTTTCCAGCTGCTATTTCTCATCCTTGAAAGGTCTGAGGCATTTCTGTTGCACTCCAGTTTGAAAATATTTGCATCTCACTATGATGCTTTTCTTCATCATTTGGTGATAATGGTTGAAAGTTGCCAGAAAAATGTTTTTGGATATCTTCCGTTTGGTGTTACTCTGGCAGCCCATTTTGTGAAAAGGATATTAATAGAGTTGAACACATGCATTTGAACCTATATTCGTAATCAATAATTATTGTCAAAAATGCAGATTTATGGACTTAATTTTTTTTTTTTTTTTTGTCTTGAAGGTTGTGGAAGCATTGCCTGAAGATATGAGACCAGGCCCTAATCCTTATGGCCTTCCGTGGGAGTTGGTGATATGTGCAGCTCTTGGATTTTTAGCTATTCTCTTGTTTTTATGGAGAAGTTTTAAATCTGTAAGTAAGCAGTATATACTAAGAGAAAATGTTCATTCTGACTAGAGTCTGAACAAGTAGTATGAGAAACATTTGTTTTTTTAAGGAAACAGGCTGTAGTTTGGTGGTAACACATGTTAATGTGTGGCTAACAGAAACTATGTATTCAGAGGAACTTTTTTTTGTATAAAAATTTTATTTTGTTTATTTAAAAAAAAAAACATTTATTTTTTTAGTTGTAGGTGGACACAATGCCTTTATTTTATTTTTATGTGGTGCTGAGGATCGAACCCAGTGCCTCACACATGCTAGGCAAGTTCTCTACCTCTGAGCCACAGCCCCAGCCTCATGTATAAAAATTTTAAAGAATTTCTTTATAGAAGTATTATACACTAATATTAAACCCCTACCTTTATTTATTTATTTATTCTTTTTCTCTCCCCACCTTCTCCAACATCTGTGAATGTATCACTTAACTTGGAATAAAAAACATTGTCGGGCTGGGGATGTGGCTCAAGTGGTAGCGTGCTTGCTTGGCATGCGTGCGGCCCGGGATTCGATCCTCAACACCACATACAAACAAAGATGTTGTGTCCGCCGCAAACTGAAAAATAAATATTAAAATTTCTCTCTCTCTTTAAAAAACAAAAACAAAACATTGTTATTTACATTTAGGTAATCCTGCCTCATTTCACTCCCTGCCTTTAAAAATTTTGGGGACATCATATTATATCCTTTAAAAGTATAGATTATAATTTTACTTGATATCATGCCATATGTCATCTTTTGAGCTTTGTTTTTGACCTTATGTTGTTAAGATACATCCATATTTTGAATGTTAAGATTCATCATACCATGCTGCATGCAGTGGTGCATGCCTGTATTCCCAGCAACTCCAGAGTCTGAGGCAGGAGGATTGAAGTTCAAGGCCAGCCTCAGCAACTTAGTGAGACCCTGTCTCAAAATTCAAAGGGCTGGGGATGTAGCTCAGTGGTAAGTGCTCCTGGTTTCCATCCCCAGTACCAAAAAAAAAAAAAAAAAAGATTCACTATTATTTACTATTTCTGTAGAATATCACATTATAAAAAATATATTATAGTTTTGGGCTGGGGTTGTGGCTTAACGGTAGAGCGCTTGCCTAGCATGTGTGAGGCCCTGTGTGAGGCCCTGTGTGAGGCCCTGGGTTCGACCCTCAGCACCACATAAAAATAAAAAAAGGTATTGTGTACAACTACAACTAAAAAATAAATTTAAAAAAAAATATATACATACATATATTATAGTTTTATCTGTACTTTTATGGCCCTGGACATTTGGGTTATTTCCCAGGCTTTTTCTATTATAAACAGTACTGCTGTGTTTATTATTAATTCATATCTCTTGTTGTATATTTGTAAGAGTTTTCTTGGGAATATATGTAAGTATGAGATTATTAGATTAAAAAGCATATGGAAGTTTTACTTTTAAAAGGTAATGTCAAATTCTTTTCTTCATTATCTGTATTGCTTTATACTTCTCCCAGCGCTATATAAGAATCCCTACAGATCCATTTGATCCATGTTCTCTCCAACACTTACTGTTGTAGTTCTTGATTTTTATCATTTGAGTGGCTATAAAATGGATCTTATCATGGCCTTGATTTGAATTTCCTCATGATCTCTCCCAGTACATTTATTAGCCGTATATATTTGTTGTTCTTGAAAATCTTTGTCTTTTGCCAAGATTTTTTTGAGTAGTTTGTTTTTTCCTATTTCATTATATAGTCGTCTTCTTTTTTTTTTTTAAGTTTGTTTTTGGTTATTTACTCACATGTGCCTGTAACAAAGCAGGAATAACTGTTGTGTATCTTTATTTACTTATTTGTGGTGCTAGGGATTGAACCTAGGGCTTCTTGAATGTCAGGCAGAGACTCTACTACTGAGCCACGTCCCCAGCCTTCATTATATATTTTTGTTGCTATCTTTATTATGTGTATTGCAAATGTCCCAGTATGAAATATCTTTTCCTTTTAATTTTTTTTATGATATACAGAAATTCTCATTTTTGAATGTGAGAAAATTCTCACATTCTCAGTTTTGCTTTTAATACTGAAATCCTTGATCTATCTTTTTTTTGTTTGTTTGTTTGGGGGGTACCGGGGATTGAACTCAGGGGCATTTGGCCACTGAGCCACATCCCTAGCCCTATTTTGTGATTTTTACTTAGAGACAGGATCTCACTGAGTTGCTTTGCACCTTGCTTTTGCTGAGGCTGAGGCTAGCTTTGAACTTGAAATCCTCTTGCCTCAGCGTTCTGAGCTACTAGGGTTATAGGCATACTCCACTGCGCCTGGCCCTTGATCTGTCTTGAGTTATTTTTTTAGGTTAGGGATTCAGTATGTCTGGTTCCACATATTAAAATTCATGTATATGAGAATCTTTAATGCATTCTATTCCATTGAATATTGTTGAAAGTAGATGCATATACATCATTGTTTCCACATATTAGATTACGAGTGTTAATTGACTGATTGTATTGTTCATGAATTACATTTTTTTGTTTTTCTTTGTTTCCTACATTAATCAAAAATGAAGAAAAGTGTACTGCATTCCATTGTTATGGTGGATTTATCACGTTCTGTTTTTCTGTTCATTCTTGTTTTGCATATTTTGAGGATATTTTGTTAGGTGTATACATGTTTAGAATTACTGTATCTTCTTGGTAAATTGAAACCTGGCAGTATCTAGTGACCTTCTATCACTCTAATGATACTTTTAAGACCTCTTATATCCAATGTTAAGAGAGCCATACTAACTTTGAGTGATAGTTGATATCTTTTCTCATCCTCATATTTTTCAGCCTTTCCATGGTCTCTATTTAATGTGTATTTTGTATATATATATTAATATCTAATCCGGCAATCCTCTTTTTCACTGTTGAGTGTAGTCTATGTACACATATTATGATTATTGATTATGGATGCATTTGGAGTTTCTTCCAGTTTAATTTATTAATGTGTTCTACTTTTTGTATGTTTCTTTTAAATTCTTTTCACTTTGATAAGTAGATCTTTCTGCCTGGAAGACAAGAACCTCAGCACATTCTTATATCCAGGGTGTCCTTTTTTACTTTCCAATCTTTATCATGTTGATATAATCTATGTTTTTATCCTGGATTTATAAGCAGTATCTCTCTCTTTCTCTCTCTCTCTCTCTGTCTCTCTCTCTCTCTCTCCCCCTCCCTCCCCATTTTTTGTTTTCAACTTTTTATTTACCTCTTTTCCATGATCAAGACAATGACAGATATTATAGTATATGATTACTGTTAATTGACATATTTTTTGCTGGGTTTTCTAGAAATAATTTTTGTCATCTTTGAATACTTCTTTCAAGATGTGTTTTAATGTCTTTTTTTTTTTTTCTGGTACTGGGGATTTAACCCAGGGGCAATTTACTACTGAGCTACGTCCCCAGCCCTTTCTATTTATTATTTGGGACAGTATCTCACTAAGTTACTTAGGGCCTCACTAAGTTGCTGAGGCTGGTTTTGAACTCTGAATTCTTCTGCCTCAGCCTCTCAAGCTGCTGGGATTATAGGGCAGGCACCATTGTGCCCGGCCTGACTTCATATTTCTTAACTTCCATTTTTCTATTTTTTTTATGGGATTCTGTTACTTTACTTTTTTTTAAAATTGTAGGTGGACAGAATACCTTTTTATTTATTTATTTATTCTTTATGTGGTACTGAGGATTGAACCCAGTGCTTCACATGTGTTAGGTGAGCACTCCATCACTGAGCTATAACCCCAGTTTTGGGATTCGGTTACCTTTTGAGAAGGTTCTTCAATCTGATGTTTCATTCCCTAATTTCTTCATCTGTATCCATTCTGCCAAACCTTGTCTTTTAAATTGGCTCTTTTCATTTCATGTCTATACATGTTCTGTAGGTGACCTAAGTTCCTTTTTGTCTTTTCTACTTGGTTATGTTACCTCAGCCCTAAGAGTGCTGCTTTCTCATTATTCAAGAGAGAAAAAGCTTTTTCCAAAAAGAAAAAAAAAAATTGGTTTGTGGTTTCTTTAATTAGGGAGACTTTAATATGTAGCATTTTTTTTTTTCCATTGGAAGTAGAACTCTTTTGGCTAACTCATGTTTATAGTAAGGCAAGAAAACTGTTATTTTTAAGTTGGTAGTAGAAAGTAAATAAATTAGATTTACTTGAATGTATGCTTGTTTTAATGTGATTTTTGTTAAAAATTTGTTTCAGGTTAGAAGCCGGCTTTACATAGGTAAGCTAATTTTTCTATTTTAGATCCCATCATTTGTTGAGTATAATTTAAAAACTTATAATAAGTAATTCATTCATAATAATATTGACCTTTATTTTTTTGTTTTTTTTTTAAAGGAAGAGAAAAAAAGCTTGCTCTAAAACTTTCTGGACTAATTAAAGAAAAATGTGAACTACTTGAAAAAGTTAGCCTTGTTCAAAAAGAGGTAAGACATTTTTGGAAAATAACATTTATGTTAGAGTCATAGTACTGACTTTCTTTTTTGATACTGGGGACTGAACTTAGGGGTGCTTTACTATTGAACCACATCCTTAGTCCTTTTTATTTTGAGACAGGTTCTTGATAATTTGCTGGCTTTGAACTTGCAATCCTCCTGCTTCAGCCTACTAAATCACTGGGATTATAGGCATGTGCCACTCATGAAACTTTCTGTTTTTCAATGTATCTACTTCTATGTAAATTTAAGATTAGTAATGCTCTATTTGCAAAGTATGAGAGTTCTGTTGTTCCTCAACTTTAGTGCTTAACCCATCATATTAATTTTGGCCATTATATTAGGTGTGTAGTGTTTTCTTACTGTTGATTGAATTTGTATTTCTCTGCCTAATGAGAGTGAGTGCATTTTTATATATTTTTTTTTGGCCATTTTGATATTCTTTTTGTGAATTTGTCTTTGGGTCTTTTTCATGTTTTAAAAGGAATTGTTGTCTTTATCCTTTTTTTTATGTAGGAGTTTTTCTATATCTCAGATACAAGTTCTTTGTTAGATATATGAACTGCAAATATCTTCTTCCACTCTGGCTTACCTTATTTCAAATGTGCCTTGGAAAGCAGAAATTCTTAATTAGTATAAACTAATTTGTCGGTTATTTATTTGTGATAACTGCATTTTGTTTCCTGATGAAAGAAATTTTTGTCTACCTAAGGGTATAAAGATACTTTTTTGGTGTTATCTTTTAGAAACTTAATGGTTTTTCTTTTTCTTTTTCTTTTTTTTTTTTTTGTCTTTGTATTAGTTTGTTAGGGCTACTGTCATAAAATATCACAGACTTAGGGGCTTAAATAGCAGAAATTTATTTTCTCACAGATCTGGAGACAGGAGTCCAAGTTTAAGATATTGACTCATTTGATGTCTTTTGTGACCTCTCCCTGGCTTGTAAATGACTGCCTTCTTGCTGTATCTTTATGTGGAATGGGCATACACATATTTCTGGCATCTCTGCATCCAATGGTCTTTTCTTATAAGGACACCATTCGTATTGGATGAGGACCCATTCCAACAGCTTCATTTTAACTTAATCACAATTTTAAAGGCTCTGTCTCCAAAAATGAAGTTATATTCAAAGTACTGTGGATTCGAGTTTCAACATAGGAATTTGTGGAGGACACAATGCAGCCCATAACAGTTTTTGTTTTTTGGGGATACTGTGAATTGAACTCAGGGGTACTTGACCACTGAGTTACATCCCCAGCCCCATTTTGTATTTTATTTAGAGACAGGGTCTCACCGAGTTGCTTAGCGCCTTGCTGTTGCTGAGGCTGGCTTTGAACTGGTAATCCTCTTGCCACAGTGCCTGAGCCACTGGGATTATAGGTGTGCATCACCACAGCCAGCCTATAACAGTTTTTTTTTTTTTTTTTTTTTAAAGAGAGAGTGAGAGAGGGGAGAGAGAGAGAGAGAGAGAGAGAGAGAGAGAGAGAGAGAGAGAGAATTTTTAATATTTATTTTTTAGTTCTCGGCGGACACAACATCTTTGTTGGTATGTGGTGCTGAGGATCGAACCCGGCCCTCACGCATGCCAGGCGAGCGCGCTACCACTTGAGCCACATCCCCAGCCCCCTATAACAGTTTTTAATCCATCTGGAATTGAATCCATGATGATGTAATTGGAAGAATATGTCAATAGTAAATTTTTATATGGATATCACACTAATTATTGACATTTATTTATTTATTGATTTTTAAAATATTTTTTAGTTGTAAATAGATCTTTTATTTATTTATTTATTTATGTATTTATTTATTTATATGTGGTACTGAGGATTGAACCCAGGGCCTCACACATGCAAGACAAGTGCTCTACCACTGAGCCACAACTCCAGCCATAATTATTATTATTATTATTTTTTTTTAGAGAAAGTGAGAGAGGAGAGAGAGAGATAGAGAGAATTTTTTTAATATTTATTTTTTAGTTCTTGGCAGACACAACATCTTTTGTTGTTGGTATGTGGTGCTGAGGATCGAACCTGGGCCGCATGCATGCCAGGTGAGCGCGCTACCGCTTGAGCCACATCCCCAGCCCCAGCCATAATTATTGACATTTATTGAAAAGACTTTTTTCTATTGTTTTATAATGTCATCTTAAATCAAGTGACTGAATATTTGTGAGATTTCTATAATATCTTATGTTCTGTTGGTCTTTTTAAAAACTTTTATACCAATACTATACTTTTTTGATTACTATAATTTTATAACCAGCCTTGTTATCAGACAAGGTAAACCTACAAGTTTGTTGTTCTTCAGAATTGTCTTGGCTCTCATGACAGTCTTTCTATATACATTTAAAATCGTTCATGTGTGCGTACACACAAACACACACACACACACACACACACACACACACACATACATGCATGCACTCAACCTGCTAAGAGTTTGGATTCTGTTGGATGTATAGATTAATTTTTAGAAAGAATTGACATTTTTATAATGTTGAGTTCTTATCCCTGGTGGTACATTCTTCTATTTATTATGTCTTTTAAAATTCTCTCAGCTGGGTGTGGTGGCACATGCCCAATTCCAACAGCTTGAGAGGATGAGGCAGGAGGATTGCAAGTTTGAGGTTAGCCTTAGTAATAGGAATTAGGAAGGCCCTAAGCAATTTAGCAAGACCCTGTCACAAAATACAAGATAAAAAGGTCTGGGGATATAGCTCAGTGATTAAACACCCCTGGGTTCAATTCCCAGTACCCCCACCCCCCAAAAAATTGTTTTACAAATTTTTGATTTATGGTCTTGAACGTCTTTTCTTATATTTATTCCCAGGTATTATTTTTTTTAAACAGCTTTATTGGGATACAATTACATAACATAAAATTCACCCATTTAAAGAATATAAATGAATGGCTTTTAGTATATTCACAGAGTTGTGCATTCATCATAGCAATCAACTTTCAAACATTTTTATTATCCCAAAAAGAAACTATGAGCCCTTTAGTTATCACTCTTCACCCAGTCTGTCCCATGCCAAAGTCATGGATAATTTCTATTTCTATAGATTGGCCTATTCTGGACATTTAAGTGGAATTATATAACATATGGTTCTTTGTGATTTTCTCTTAGAATGGTGTTAAATACAGATGCAACAATTCAACTCCTAAGTGTATACCCAAAGGAAATGTTTCATTCATATTATAGCATGTATCAGAATTAATTTATTTTTTGTCAGATAATCATACCATAATTTATATATCCATTTGTCAATTGATGAACATTTAGGGTTATTTCCACTTTTGGTGTTATAAATAGTAATGCTTACTATATTCATGTACAAGTTTTTGTGTGAACGTACAAAAGAATTACCAGTTTTTCACAGTGGCTGTACCACTTTACATTCCCATCAGTAGTTTGTGAGTTTTTTGACTTTTGTATACCTTTCCCAATACTTGTTGTTGTATTTTTTTTATTATAGTTCTACTGGGTATTAATTGATATCTCACTGTGGTTTCGATTTGCATTTCCCTGATGGTTAATGATGCTCCCTGATGGCTAATAATCATCTTACTATAGCTTACTGGCCATTTGTGTATCTTTTCTAGAGAAAATTTTGTTTACTTCTTTGCCTGGTTTTTAATTGGGTTGTCTATTAAAGTTCCATCTTTATGTATTCTGGATATAAAGCTTATCAGATACATGATTAACAAATATTTTCTCTCTTGTGAGTTGTTTCCTCACTTTCTTAATGTTGGTATACTATGAAGCATAAAAGTTAAAATTTGATGATGCTCAGTTGATCTTTTTTTTTTTCCTTTTCTGTGCTTTTGGTATCAGGTATATGTAATGACTGCTTAATACAGGATCACAAGACTTACACTTGTTTCCTTCTAGAAGTTTTATAGACATCTTATGTTTTAAGTCTGATCCATTTTGAATTGATGTTTATATATAGTGTGAGGTTTTATATGTTGATTTTATATTCTACCACTTCATTGAATTCATTTATTAGAAACTATAGTTTTTTGGTGGAGTCTTTGGAATTTTTGTACAGGTATGATCATGTCATCTGCAAATAGAGATAATTCTATGTCTTCTCATCTAATTTAGGTAACTTTTATATCTTTTTTGTTGTTGTTGTTCAAGTGTGTTTGGTAGAACTCTTCTAGGTCTGTTGACTGAAAGTGGTGAGAGTGGATATCCTTGCCTTGTACCCAGGATCTTAGAGGAAAAGTTTTCAGTTTTTCCTGATTATGTTAGCTGTGAGTTTTTCATAAATGGCCTTTATTATGTTAAGGAACTTTCCTTCTATAATTAACTGTTAAAGAGTTTTTTCAAGAAAGAATTTTGTATGGGCTGGGGCTGTAGCTCAGTGGCAGAGCACTTGCCTAGCATTTGTGAGGTACTGGGTTCGACCCTTAACACCACATAAGAATAAAAACAAATAAAATAAAGGCATTCTGTCCATCAACAACTACAATTTTTTTTTTTTATAAAGACAAAATATTGGGGCTGGGGATGTGGCTCAAGCGGTAGCGCGCTTGCCTGGCATGTGTGCGGCCCGGGTTCGATCCTCAGCACCACATACCAACAAAGATGTTGTGTCCGCCGAGAACTAAAAAATAAATATTAAAAAATTCTCTCTCTCTCTCTCTCTCTCTCTGTCTCTCCTCTCTCACTCTCTCTTAAAAAAAAAAAAGACAAGATATTGTGCTATGTCAAATGCTTTTCTCTGTCAGTTGTTATCATCATGTAATTGTCCTTCAGTATGTTAAGGTGATGTATCACATTGATTGATTTACATATGTTAAACTAGCCTTGCATGCTGGGGATAAATCCTACAAGATCATGATATATAGTCTTTTTTTTTTTTTTTTTTAAGTACTGGGAATTGAACCCAGCAGTGCTTTACACTGAGCTATATCCCAGCCCTTTTTTAAAATTTTGAGATAGGGTCTCCTAAGTTGCCAGGCTGTTCTTGAACTTGGAATCCTTCTATCTTAGCTTCCCAAACGAATAATGTATAAGTTTTTTGATGAGTTGTATTTTATTGAGGATTTTTGCTTTAAAGCTTATTTATTTTTTGTAATTTTTTTTCACATTAATGTTTAACAGAAATATTGATCTGCAGTTTTCTTTTTCTTTTGGTGTCTTTATCTTGCTTAGGTATCACGGTGATGCTGGCTTCTTAAAATGTGTTAGAAAGTATTCCCTCTAACTCTATGTTTGAGAAGAGTTGAAGTATTGGTCTTAATTCTTTGTTTGAAAATTTGTTTGAATTCTGCCACAAAGCAGCCTGGTCCTGGACTTCTCTTAGATGGGAGATCAGATTACTTTAATAACAGATTGAGATATGTAGGAGCTATATCTCAGTTCAAAAGATTAGTCTGTTTCTGGTTTAAGCTTTAATAAGACAGTCAGTTTTAGCTGGGTAAAGGTGGTATATGCCTGTAATCCTAGTGACTTGGGAGCCAAGACAGGAGGATCACGAGTTCAAAACCAGCTTTAGCAACTTAGCGAGGCACTAAACAACTCAGGGAGACTATCTCTAAATAAAATATAAGAAATGGCTGGGGATGTGGTTTAGGAGTTAAGTGCCTCTGGGTTAAATCTCTGGTACCCAAACCAACCAACCAACCAAACAAACAAACAAAAAAACCCAGTATTGATTAGTATCAGTTTCCTAATAAATACCACTCTAACAAATTACTACAAACTTAGTGATGTAAAGCAACAAAATTTTTTTCTAATTCTGGAGGTCAGAACTATAAAACCCTTGTTGTGGGCTAAAATAAAGATTTAGCAAGTCTGTTTTCTTATGCAGGCTCCCAGAGAGAATTTATTCCTTACTTCTTCCAGATTCTAGAGGCTGCAGTGATTTCTTGGGCTCATAGCTGCATCACCCTGATCTCTGCTTCTATCTTTACATACTTCTAAAGATACTTGTTAGAGGGAATAATAGACATCTTATATAAAAATATACTTTTAAAATAAATCTTTGGATAATCTTCAGTCCAACCTTGCCATTCGACTTTTCACCTCCTTTTTAGTTGCCTGCCCTCTTTGTTTTTGGTGCTAGGGATTGAAGCCAGGGCCCTCTGCACGTTAATAAGCACATGATCTACCAGTGAGCTACATATACCCTCAACCCCCTTGCTTCTTGTCTTGGATATATTGGGCTTATCAGAATATTACTGGTTACTCTCCTATCTCAAGATCCTTAACTTAATTGTACCTGGAAATACTGAGGATTAGTACTTAAACATCTTAGGAGAGGTTATTATTCAGTGAAGGACAGGGTCCTATCCTGACACCTGAGTTCCATGGCTTATCCTACTCAGCAGGTCCTGAATTCTGCATTTTATCTTCTCAGCTTCTGCTTTTCATGATCTCTTTGCTCAGTTTCCCACCTGTCAGCCTTTACTTTTTTGGGAAAAATAATTGTCAAATGCTGAATTTGTCTTTCTGGGAATTCCCTCTTCTCTCATATTATTTTCACAGTTTTAAGTAGTCTTTGAAGCCATCAGACAGATCCTGTTTCTTTTTTTTCCAGTTCTTAGCAGAAAGACTGATTTAAAATAGCCTAGTTTTCAATTTAATCTCTTTTTAAAAAACAGTGAATAAGTGCACTTTGTTAGATTTTATAATATTGTATATTTTATTGTCCTTATTTTTCATTTATTCATGACAATCCTCTTATGTTCTAAAGATTTTGCATTCCCTACTTGCTTTATTTGTCTTATGCTATGAATTAAAAGTGAACATTTCTGATGGCCAGCTACTATAAATTTCTCTTTATTGAAAAGACCTAAAAAAGAAGTATACTTGTTAGAGGGAATAATAAACATCTTATATAAAAATATACTTTTTGAATAAATCCTTGGATCATCTTCAGTATAACCTTGTCATTATACTTTTCACCTCTTTTTAAATAAAGAATGATCATATGAGTTACAGCCTTATGTTCTTTGAGAAGCAGACTTTGGACAGTTTTCCTAGTCTTTAAAATTTTTTTTTGCAGTATAGGGGATTGAACCCAGGACCTCTTGCATGCTAGGCAAGTGCTCTACCACTAAACTTCATCCTGAGCCTTTCTTTCCTAGTCTTAAGGGCGAAGTTCTGCCATATATTGCCCAAGTGAATGATTTGTGATAACGTTAGCTGCCCTGGCTTTGTTTGTTATGTTTGTTACAGTGGTCAGATTTGAAGAACTTAAAAGCTGAGTAAATCCAAGTGAATTTAACATACGTGAGGAAATAGATGCTGTCTGCTTCTTAGACATCTGTCTAGATAAAATCTGGTATAATATTTGTAGTTTTTACTTATGTGTTGCCTTGTTTCAGTATGAAGGCTTAGAGTCATCTTTAAAGGATGCCAGTTTTGAGAAGGAGTCAACAGAAGCACAAAGTTTGGAGGTAAAAAAGAAAAAGAAAAAGAAAATTTAAAACATTGGGGTAAAGGGTTCTTACTAAATAACTTGAACTTTAAAAATAATAGAGCTTCTCAAAACTTAAGTATTTCAAAGAAATGTGAATGAACATCTCTGAATGCCAAAGCTTAAAGAATTAAAAAAATTAGAGGTAGGTAGCATAAAATACTTTAAAAATTTGAGCCTTTGATGCTTAACTTGTTTTTAGTGAGGAATAGTCAGTTGTTGGAATCTAGAACTGTACAGAAGTTTTTATTCTTCATTGCTAAGAAACACATTAAGGTAACTATTCCTACAAATTTAGGATTCGCTGGAAATAATACATTATGTAAATTGCCTTTACTTCATCCAGGATAGTAGAAGTTAACTAGAATTAGGCCAATGTAAGTAGTGGAGTACTAGTAAATGTTTAACAACCACTCTCTGAAGAGCATTTACTGAGTTTTATGTATAAATATTCCCACTGTGGCCAATTTTAGGCTATCAATATGATCTCACTGAATAACACGTTTTGAAGAGATTTACATAGTTGACTTTCCTGAGCCAGGTGTGATTCAGTTATTCATAAAGAAGGAAAATATGGTAATTTAGCTAAACTAGGACAGATTCAGGCCTTAATGCTGTTAGAGATGAAGGTGTTGTATTAAGTGAAGTAGTAGAGAAGGACAGTAGAGGAAGCTTGTTTCTGATAATATAAAAGTAGAAAGCAGTAGACCTTGTACCTTTGACATATATGTTCGGTCCAGGTTGGCAGTTCTCAGTCACTAATGTCTGTTCTTAGAAAGTTATATGTCATGATTCAGTATTTCCTTGTTAGAGCCACAAGGAATTTATAAATTGAATTCCCAAATAAAACAAATTTCTTGGTTTTCTCTTTCTTCAGTTGTTACCTTTTAATATCCAATAACCACTGAAATTGTATTTTATTTATTGACCCTGTTTTAAATTCTGTCCCAGTAGTAACTTATTAGTTTGATAAATAAAAAGAATTTTAGAAGACTTTAAGCATGGTAACAGAACAAAAAATGGGTAGTAAAGACATTTACTTAAGTTAGGTGATATTGTGAATAAAATAAAATATACCAATTTGTTGTCAAGGCATGAATTTATATAACTTATAGTAAAATTTGTTGAGTTTTTAGCTGAAAGAAATAAATTTTGGGAAATTTTCTCAAATTTAGTATTTATTTATTTATTTTTTTTGGTGGGGGGGGATTGAACCTAGGGTCTTGTGCATGCAAGGCAAGCACTCTACCAATTGAGCTATTTCCCCAACCCCTCAAATTTAGTAATTTTTTAAATAAGTATTTTTCAGAAGTAGCCATCATAATTGAGTACACACTATATATAATGTGATATACTTTGTGGAAAGTTTGATGATTATAGATAAAAATCAAACAAATAAAGTAATTTTGATTCAAGTTATTTATTTATTTTTTTAAAAAAGTTTGGTGAAGGATCACAAATATCAGAGGTATGTTTATTATAGCATTTAAAATCCACTTGAAATAATCTAATGACTAATCACTTTAAATCAAAAAGGTTATAGAAAATATGTCATAATTCAATTGGGGAATATTATAATTAAGCAATCTTGATTGGTTTTGAAGTTTATTTTTAAATTTTTCTCTTTTTGTGTGCAGTTCTAGGGATAAAACTTAGGGCCTCATGCATGCTAGGCAAGCACTCTATCTATCACTGATCTTTTCTTATTGGACCTGTTTTTCCTTAATGTGCTTTAGGGCAGAGGTTGGCAAACTGCTAGGATTTTCCACCTGTTTTTGTAAATGAAGTTTTATTGAAACACAACCGTGTTTGTTCATTTAGGTATTGTCTTTGTTTCTTGTTAACAGTGACATACATAGTTGAGTATTTATGACAGACTGCATGTCCTACAAACCTGAAATATTTACTCTCTATTTACAGAAGTTGTTTGCCGACCACTGATATAATTTCTGTTATTTTAATATTATAAAAATGAGCAAATATAAATTACATATGTAATATGTACATATGTTTGTCTATACTGGTCTGATTTACCTTAACCAAAAATTCATGAGTCTGTCTTATAAAGTTGATTTTCTGTTTTAGGCAACATATGAAAAGCTGGATAGGTCCAAATCTAAACTTGAGGATGAAATACTCTTTCTAGAAAAAGAGCTAAAAGAAGAGAAATCTAAACATTCTGAACAGGATGAATTGGTAAGGCTTTCATATTTGAGGAGAAAATAAGAAAAAGACAGTTATTGTTTTAAAAATTAATCCAATATTGCTAAAATATTACAAGTACTATAAAAAGTGCAAAGAATACAGAAGAGCAAAAATTTCCAGATCTACTCTTTTTACTTCCTAGATGTTATTTTAAATTTTTTGCATGTTCCAATAGAAATTTTCTATGTGCATTCTGTAAGTAACTCATACATATTTCAAGTTGAATCATTACATGCCTGGTGGGTATTTTTATTACTTAAATAAAAGATATATTAAGAACATTATGACTTTCTGTTTAAAATATGACTTAAGGAAAATTTTGATGTGGTGAGATTATTTAATAAGATGATAATAATATTATTAATAATTAATAATATTGATGGATTTACTTGAGCCTGTGTAAGTGTTACAAAATATTGAATTTGAGTTTAGATACTGTTGTTATGGAATTATGGTATAAAATCCCTACCAGCATATGGTAAATAAACTGAGGAACTTCTAAATTTGAGCCCTTACTTATAAAACAAAAACAGTAGATTAACAATATACCTGGTATATATATATGAAATCTTTGAAACTGAAGGGGTTTAGTAAATACTTATTTGTTGAATGATACTGTCTTTACAGATGGCAGATATATCAAAAAAGATACAGTCCCTAGAAGATGAATCAAAATCTCTCAAATCACAAATAGCTGAAGTAAGTTGATTTAGTCTAACAGTTTATTGCTTATGAAAATCACTGTAATTTTATTGTTATTTTTATTATTAAGAATTAAGATACTATACTAGGATTTGAGATATGGGGAATCTTAATCTATTTTATTTACATGAGGTACTTCAGAGAAATTCATTTTTTACTGGGCAATTGAATGTGAATAGCACATTGTGGATACAAAAGTGTCCAGGGGGTTTAAATTTTAGTAGGGGAGACACAGATTGTTAACAAAATTTGTTGCATAGTACCTGGTTTAGAGACTATTAAATCATTTGTTCATGTCACATGGCAAATTAGTGGCACAACCAGGACTATACACCTGATTCTACTTTTTTTTTTTTTTTTTTTTTTTTTAAAGAGAGAGGGGGGGAGAGAGAGAGAGAGAGAGAGAGAGAGAGAGAGAGAGAGAGAGAGAATGAGAATTTTAATATTTATTTTTTAGTTTTTGGCAGACACAACATCTTTGTATGTGGTGCTGAGGATCGAACCCAGGCCGTTACCGCTTGAGCCATATCCCCAGCCCCCTGATTCTACTTTAATGTTTTTTCTGTAATACTATGCTGCCTTGGGCATGTTTTTGCCTTTGTTTAAATTCCATGTTCTAGAGAGAAATGTGTAAAGATAAGCTGTTATGTTAAACTAATTGTTAGAAACTAAATAATTTTTGTTTTACTTAGGCTAAAACAACCTTCAAAATATATCAAATGAATGAAGAACGACTTAAGGTAGTAATAAAAGAGGCTTTGAATGAAAATTCCCAACTTCAGGAAGGTCAGAAACAGGTTTGTACTCTGTAAAGACTCTTCAGCTCAAGAATATATAATCATAAATTTTCTGGGAATACTTATGACTTACTCATCCTAGGAGCAAGAGTGGGCTTTTTTTTTTTTTTTGGAGAGCACAGGAGCAGGACAATCTCTGTTGCTTACTTTGTTGTTTCTTTTGCATAGAATACTAAAGTGTATACTTCAGTCACCTTCTTTTTCCAAGAATGAAAGTAAACTGGGGTATTTAGCATTTTGGTAAACACAGAAAATAGCATTTAGCACCCACTCCTCAAAGCTAGCATGCAGGGCAGGGTGCAGAGAATACCAATCAGGATTATTGAAGTTATCAGTTGGGGATTTAAGGATGGAAGGAGTTCTGGTGGTAGAATATGCCGCAGTCTGGCTGGGCACAATTCAGGAGCCACTTGTCAAAAGAAACTAACTTTATTTTTAGAACTACAAACGCCAAGCAAAACAGCTCCTCAGGAAAAAAAAAACCCTCAGAGCCCAACTGCCACCAGCGGCTTCCACAAGCCTCCCACACCAACCTCGCCACCTCCCACAATCCTCCTGCTCTTGAGGCCTATTGGCTGGGTCGCATGGGTGGAGCCAAAGAAGTCCCCCAATGAGCAGCTCCGTGTTCTGAAAGGGCAGGGAAACAGCCCAATGAGCAGCTCCGTGGAGGAGCCAATCAGCTAGATGTTGCTGTGGCCGCTGTGAGCCAATCATCAGCTGGCAGTCTGAAGGGCAGGGAAATAGCCCAATGAATATCACCGCAGAGGAGCCAATCAGCTAGATGTTGCTGGGGCCACTGTGAGCCAATCATCAGCCGGCAGCTGGAAGTTTGCTGGCAGCTGGAAGTTTGCTGGGGCCCCTTTGGCTGTGGCTCTCAACAAGAATAAGTTAGGATTTAGCTTTTATTCTCTTCTTCATATAGACATATACAGTCCCATACATTCACTTATATTTCCTACTCTTTGTTTTCCTAATAAAGTTAATAGTTTTTCAGTGAGAAAAATTTTAGGGGTTATTGTGATTCTCTCAATCTGGTATACCCTTATTATATATTCCATTTTTACCCAACATTTATTTTACCTGTAGTTAATAATGGTTTTGTTTCCTGTAATATCTATCTGTAATCCACTGTCTTCTAGGGATGTGAATTTCTTATTTATGCTTTCAAATGCCTTGGTTAACTTGTTTATTTCACTTTCTTTCTAGAAGCAATTTGTCCTGGGGCCTTTTATTCTCATGGTTCAATAATAACTTGTTCTGTAGATCTGTTAGGCTTCTGTTGTCCTTAAATTTCACTTTCCTTCCATTCTGAGGATTCCACCTCTTTTTCCTGTGCTGTACCTAAGACTTACTCTTTTGTAGTTAATTCTTTTGATTAGCTTCTTGAAAAAGAGGTATAGAAGGTAGTGTTTTTAGACCTTGCATACCTGAAAATATCTTGTTTTTCTCTATTACTTACTGATATTTTTATAGCATCTGATTTGCAATTATTTTTCCACAAAATCTTGTCATTATTATTCCATTGGCTTTACTGTCCATTGTTGCTTTTGAGAAGTTAAATGCTGTATGGATTATGGTACATGTTTTTGTTACCTTTTCTTCCCTGGAAGATTTTAGTAACTTTTCTTTGTTTCCAGTTCTCTGAAATTACATGACTATGTGCCTTGGTGTGTGTTGTTTTATACATTGTGTTGGATCCTTTCAGTTTGGTTTGATTTGGAAACTCCTCTTGATTCAGTTCTGGGAAATTTACTTAAATTATTCCATATTTTTTTGGGCATAATTTCTGTAATAATGACTTGAAAACATCTTCTTTTTCATCTTTATGTAACTTTTGTTCATTTTTTTTTCTAATCTTTTTTACTTGTAAGGATTCTTTTTGGTTTGCTTTTGCTTTTTTTTTAATCTTGCTGAGGATTTTGAAGGTTTTCTTAAGCATTTTTCATTTCCCTGAATTGCCTTGTTAACTTTGAGTTTCTTTATTTTGTGTTTTGGCCTATATCTTATCTAAAAGATTCTCTTTACAGATATTTGGAGATTTATGGCTGTTTTCTTGTTTGAGATGCCTTCTAAATCTAATTGGAAGTACCACATTTGTCACCCAGGGTCTTTTCTGTAGCGGTGATCTGGCTGGGGTGTTTCTAATTAGAGGATCTCTAGGATCTCAAGGCCCTAGGTTCATTCCTCAGTGCTAGATGGAAAAGGTAAGGAGGAGACCAAATATAATGGATATGTACATGTCAGAAAGCCTTCTATTTGATATGAATTTATTTTGTAAATCAGTTGAATGTGTAAGTTGTCTCTTATTTTGTCTTACTCCTATTTTGAAAGTTCTTTGAAATTAGGAGCCATATCTTTCTTTCTTTTTTAAGTAGCAGCACTGCCTTCTTAATATTTTTAAATGTATACCCAAATATATAAATAAGTGCATCTACCCATAAGCTTGATGAGGTGAAGTTGCGATTCTCTGTTGTTTTTTTCAATTTCAGCTTTTGCAAGAAGCTGAAGTGTGGAAAGAACAAGTGAGTGACCTTAATAAACAGAAAATTACATTTGAAGAATCGAAAGTACATGCAGAACAAGTTCTAAATGATAAAGAAAATCACATTAAGGTAAATGGCTCTCATCAATTTTAGTGACTGAGCTGGCTAGACTTTTATACTAACTCTGAAATTTGAAAACTTTTGTTTTTAGCCACTTTTGATTATGTATTTGGCCAGATTTCAAAATGCTATTTGAAAATCTTTGTAATATATATCAACATATATGTCTATGTCCTTTTTTTTCCTTTTGTCTCTGCAGTATTTTAGCATAAGTATTTCATAAAGAAAAAGAATAATGTTTTTTGCCTTTCTAGGCTTCCATCTGCTTTTGATGGTAAGAAGATGTTAGAGTTTGAGAAATTAGGCAGATAGTTAATTTTTTTTTTATTGCTTGTGTATCTTTAATACTTACTGGTGTTTTGTATTTTTACAGAGATGAAGAATTTTTAAAGAGTAGATTTACTTTCAACTTGGCTCTAATCATAGTAATAAAGTAATTGATATTACTCTGTTGACTTTTTCTTATTCCTTGTTCTCCCTACTGCTAACCCCTTTCCCCTGTGTATATTCTTTTAAATCTTATGTTTTCAATCTATAAACAAATCCTCAAGTGTGAATATCAAGAAATGAAATGTAAAACTGACCATTTTATAATTTGCATAGTAAAATGGATGTTGTCATAATGAAAGCTATACATTTATGATATTTATGTTGCTACTAAGAATTTTTTCAAGATTCTGATTTTGGAGTTTTATTCTTAATTTGGTATATAGTTGGCCCACGTGTCTGTGGGTGTCACATCTGTAGACTGAAAAAATTACAGATTAAAAACATTAAAAAACAGTATCTGTACTGAATAATATACAGATTTTTCCTTGTCATTATTCCCTAAACAGTACAGTGTAACAACTATTTATATAGCACTTGCATTGCATTAGGTGTTATAAATAATATAGAGATGATTGAAAGTATAACAGGCAGCTGAGCGTGGTGGTACACACCTTCAATCACAGAGGCATGTGAGGCTGAGGCAGGAGGATTGCAAATTTAAGGCCAACCTCAGCAATTTAGTGAGGAAGTAAACAACTTAGACTATCTTAAAATAGAAGGGGTGGAAATGTAGCTCAATGGTAAGAAATCACCTCTGGGTTTAATTCCCAGCACTCCCAACCCCTCAAAAAAAGTATACAGGCAGATGTACATAGGTTATATGCAAATTCTTTGCCATTTTATATAAGGGACTTAAGTATGTATGAATTTTGGTATCTGGATTAAGTGTGTCCTTGAACCAGTCCCATTTGGATATGGAGAGATGACTCTACTAATATTTTCCCCCTAAACTTATTGTACTTAAAGAGTTTATAGGGTGAAAATTTTAGAGCTGAGTAGATTTTTAGGTGGGCTTTTCCAGAGAAATACTAGGCACAGTCATTTGGTTATCTGTAGTGTTAGAAAATCTTTCTTTGTTCAAGAAAATTAAACTACTCTTAGAAAACTTTTGAGTGTTCTCATATAAATTCTCCTTTTTATCTTTTTAAAATTTCAGTTGAACTCCTCAGGTGGTTGTTTACTTAAATAAATCAAGTGGAAATCTATGACCTTTTTGTGTATTGTATGTCTCACTTGCAAATTTGGTAGCACATAAAATTTACTCCTGTATTAATTTGGTAGCACATAAAATTTACTCCTGTATTTGTGGTATGTGAAAAATGTCATATAAGAGAATGATTCATTGCTCTGTAGTTATTTATTTAGCAAGAATGGGCCATTATCAAATGTTATATTTGATTTAGGAATAACTAATTTTGGTTTTCCTTTTACAGAGTTTAACAGTCAGTAAACACTGTAGTTTAAAACACTATTTACATATCTTAATAACAGGTAGAAAATAAGAGCTCATGTGCTGTTATTTATATGTGTTGATTTTTCAACTACTACTGTACATTCATAAGTTGTAAAGCCATTAGCATAAGGCATTACCTTTCTCTTTTATTTTTTCCCTTTGCTAAATGTCAAGTCTCTGATTGAACGCTTGCTAAAGATGGAAGACTGGGGTGCTGTGCTTGGAGAAGACCCAACAGATGATGGTAACTTGGAATTGGAAATGAACAGTGAATCAGAAGTTGGTGCTTACTTAGGTATTAAGTCATGACTCATCCTCTTTTGCTAAAATGGTGACTAGCTCTTCTATTTCCTTTTTGTTCCTCATATGCACTGTGTTCTTTACACACTTGTACTTTGGTATATTCTGGTTGCCTGTCTGAAACACTGTGTCCTTCTCTCACCATCCCATGTGGTTTAGCTTCACCTAATCCAGTAAATATTTCTTCAGCCCCACAAATGGACTCACACAGCTCCTTTATATCTATTCTCTTTATGTATTATATTTGTTGTCATTATAATAATTTTCATAATTGCATCAAACATTTTATTGCTTGTTTTTCTCAGGACTCTTTTTAAAAACTGAGTGTTATATAAAAAAATAATTCATGATACTTTTTTTTGTTTTGTTTTTATCAGATGATTATAGTACTTGGATCTTGGCCATCTCAAATTATTGTTTTGTTTTTGGGTACTGGAGATTGAACTCAGGAGCATTCGGCCACTGAGCCACATCCCCAGCCCTATTTTGTATTTTATTTAGAGACAGGGTCTCACTGGGTTGCTTAATGTCTTACTTTTGCTGAGGCTGGCCTTAAACTCGTGATCTTCCTGTCTCATTCTCCCAAGCCACTGGGATTACAGGAGTGTGCCACTGCACCTGGCACCTGGCTTTAAATTGTTTTTATCATTACCCTCACTATAGCCACTCACTGTATTCTCAAACTAATTCCTTGGACTGATTAGAAAACAACTTTTATTTTGAAATAATTGTGGAACTGTTAAACCAGGACGCAAGAAAAGACCACTGACTCCAATTAAAATCAAATTAAAGCAAGCTTATTATTTCGACCGGCCGGGCTGCCTCTCCTTCCCAAAACGACAGGAATAAGACAGCCGCAGCAGCTTTCCTGCAGCCCAGCTTTATAGCCCAGAAAGTTACACAAAGGGGGTTTACAGATAACAGAACTCTGACAAGCATCACACTAATGGTAGTTTACATTTTTTGCTGGCCCCAATATCAGAATTTATGAGGAATTTTAGAGCCTCAGAGAGGGTAGTTGTCTGGCCAGGGAAGGCCAAGATTTATGAGGTGTCACTAAAGTTTCAGAGAGGGCTGCTGTCTGGTCAGAGAGCCAGGTATGGGTGAGTTCAAGGCACAGGCAGGCGTTCCAAACAGGTTCAGGATTTGCAGTAATTTATAGTAAAGCCAAAATTATCTTTTCATGGCTTTGTGGTGAGATTGCTCCCAATTTTAAGAAAAGATCAGGTTGGGTCTATCAGAACCATAGAAAGTTGTAGATATAATACAGAGTGATTCCATGTACCCTTTACTTGGTTTGCTCCACTGGTAGTTCTTTTTTTTTGGATACCAGAGATTGAACCCAGGGGCGCTTAACCACTGAGCCACATCCCCAGAGCTTTTTGTGTTTTGTTTTGAGTCAGGGCCTTCCTAAGTTGCTGAAGGTGTCTTTGAACTTATCATCCTTCTGCCTCAGCTTCCCAAGTCATTGAGATTATAGGTGTGCTCCATAGTGCTTGGCATCCTTCAATGGTAGTTCTAACTTATATATTCTTTTTCTCTTTTCTCTTCTTTGACTTACTACTGCATAATTAATTTGTTGAAGAATACGTAATTTTTAAAAAAGTTTTCTTTCATGATACTATTAATATTTTGGAAGAAAATTATACTTCCAAAATGAATATATACAATAGTCCTCCCTATCCATAGGAGATAACTTTTTAAGCCCCCAGTAGATGACTGAGAAAACAGTTAGTACTGAATCCTGTATATATTTTTTCTCCTGTACCTACATGCCTATGACAGAATTTTTTTTGTAAATATTTATTTTTTTTAGTTATAGGTGAACACAATATCTTTATTTTATTTTTATGTGGTGCTAAGGATCGAACCCAGTGCCTCATGCATGGTAGGGGGCTCTAACCTCTGAGTCACAACCCCAGCCCCTATGACAGAATTTTAAATTTATAAATTATGCATAGTAAGAGACATAATTAGCAATAATAGAATATTTATGAAAGTTCATATAATTTACATAGTAAAAGTTATGTGAAGGTGGTTTCTTTCACTTGTGATTCTGTAGTAGGTTGTCCAGGTATTGAGATGGCTACTGAGTAACTAATGAGCAGGTAGCATATACAGCATGAATACTCTACACAAAGAGATGATTCATATCTCAAGCAGAAAGGAGTAGGACAGTATGAGATTTTATCATATTACTCAGGATGGCATGCAGCTTAAAACTTGTGAATTGTATGTTCGTGGAATTTCCATTTAATATTTTGTAATTGTTTATGAAACCATGAAAATCACAGAAAGTACAACCACAGATAAGATGGACTGTAATAAAGTTCTATGGACTGTAATAAAGTTCTATTTGTTTTTTTTTTGTTTGTTTGTACTTTATCATCTAAGAATTATTTTGCTAATAGAGAGAACCCATGCTTATTTAATGTATTTTTCATTTGGGTTATAGTTCTCATATTTTGGGTGCTGTAGGAATCCAAGAATAGTTGGGAAGTCTGTGATCTGTATTAAGGTGAATGCTTAATCCTTATTATACCTCTGTTCTTTTAGTTAATGGTGAAGAACATCATAAATGATATGGTACTTCCAGTGCTTTTATTGTTTAGCTTCCTGGGAGCAGGTCCAAGGTTGTTCTGCCTTATACCAAATTCTTTATTGTATGTAAGAAGAAGAGGTATTGCAGGGCTATAGTTGAGTGAACTAACATAATCATTTGGGTGTCTATTGTAATATTATGCTACAATAATTAATCTAATTATGTAGATTATTCTCCCAAATAATCATGTTTTTTTTTTTTTCACTATAGATAATCAGCCAAAAGGAGCTTTGAAGAAAGTGGTTTATGCTGCTAAGGTTTGCAAATATATAATATGTAATATATAATGTGTAAATATAATGAATATGGTAGAAGAGAGAGAACATAGATTAAACCCATATGTCCTTAGTGACTATTTTAAAAGTCCATTTTATTGTTCCTATGTAAGTGTATTTAAGAAATGATCAAAATTTTCTTTTTCGTTTTTTCTTATGAAATTCATAGTTAATTTTTAGAATTTGTTAAAACAAAAGTTTTCAAGTTCTGTACTTCTTCAGAGTAGGAATATATTTAAAATGTTTATTTTATCTCATAATTCCTTTGGTGCATTCTTTTTCTCTGGTCTTATTATTTTCTATCCCTAAAGCTCTGTATCTTATTTTGAGAAGTAAAGGCTAGGTTCAGTTTCTTCCGGTTTATTCCTTCTATTTTCTGTCCTAGAAGTAGTATCCTGGTCTTGGATGATGAATATAAAGTCTTGGTAATGTAGTTTGAAGACTGCTTTAATCAAACTTTGTTTTGAAAGTAAATAAAATGAAAGTGGCCCCTCTTTAAGCATCCAGTGAAAAGCATTCACTGCTTTTCTGTATCCCTGTCCTGAAACTGAACTACTCATGATTTTGCTAGCTTTCTCTTATGGAAGCTGCATTGTTAATTTCTAAGTGATAATTTCATCAAAGTGATAAAATAGCTGCAGAAGGGCTGTGGGTGGCATATTGAGGTTGTGTATGTGTGTGTGTGTGTGTGTGTGTGTGTGTGTATGTGTATGTTGTATAACTGATGTTGCTTTTTTTCTTTTTTTATTCTTTAAAGTTAAATGCCTCCTTAAAAACCTTAGAAGGAGAAAGAAATCAAATTTATACTCAATTATCTGAAGTAGATAAAATAAAGGAAGACCTTACAGGTAAGTAAGCTATATACTTAACAGTTTTTAATACATTCCCTTATAGAGAATACCTTTCTACTTATTTTGTTGATAGTATTTGTATTTTAAAAAAGTAAACAAGTTCTTTTAGTTGTGTTCGAAAAAAGATTAAGTTAGCATCTCATTTTGTTAGAAAAATCAAAAAATTACCATATGCTTATTTATTTTAAAATTTTTATTGATTTTTTAAAAATAAATGACAGTGGAATGCATTACAACTCATATTACACATACAGATTACAGTTTTTCATATCTCTGGTTATATATATAAAGCATATTCATACCAATTCATATCTTCATACATTTTGTTTCAATAATGATGTCTTTCACATTCCATCATTGCTAACCCCCTGCCCTCTCTGTTCCCCTCCCATCCTTCTGCCCTATCTAGAGTTTGTCTGTTCCTTCCATTCTCCCCCTCCTTACTTCACTATGAATCAGTCTCCTTACATCAGAAAAAACATTCGGTATTTGTTTTTTTGGGATTGGCTGACTTCACTTAGCATTATTTTCTCTGACTCCATCCATTTATCTGCAAATGCCATGATTTTATTCTCTTTTATTGATGAGTAATATTCCATTGTGTATATATGCCATATATTTTTTATCCATTCATCTACTGAAGGGCATCTGTGTTGGTTCCACAGTTTAGCTATTGTGAATTGTGCTGCTATAAACATTGATGTGGCTGTGTCCCTATAGTTGCTGTTTTTAAGACCTTTGGGTATAGACTGAATAGAGGGATAGCTGGGTCAAATGGTGGTTCCATTTCCAGTTTTTCAAGGAATCTCCATACTGCTTTCCATGTTGGCTGCACCAGTTTGCAGTCCCACAAGCAATGTATGAGTGTACCTTTTTGTCACATCCTCACTAACACTTATTGTTGTTTGTCTTCATAATAGCTGCCATTCTGACAGGAGTGAGATGAAATCTTAAAGTAGTTTTGATTTGCATTTCTCTAATTGCTAGTGATGATGAACATTTTTTCATATATTTGTTGATTGATTGTATATCATCTTCTGTGAAGTGTTTATTCAGGTCCTTGGCCCATTTATTGATTGGGTTATTTGTTTTTTTGGTGTTTAGTTTTCTGATATTATTTCATTGAAAAGATTGTGCATTCCTTTGATTTGTATCATTGAGATTTCTTCTATCCTGATAAATCTTAAATTTAGTCTTTTCGTATTATCCCATATGTTTTGGAAGTTCTGTTAATGGTCTCTTAACATCTTTTCTTCATGGTCCAATTTATTTTCAAGATCATATGTTTTGTCTTCATTGCCTGGAACTCTGCCTTCCAAGTGGTCTAGTCTGTTGCTAATACTTTCCATTGAATTTTAAATTTGGTTTATTGATTCTTTCATTTCAAGGATTTCTGCTTGATTTTTTTTTTTTAGACTCTCTATCTTGTTATTGAAGTGATCTTTCACTTCCTTTATTTTCTTTCTGATTTCACTCCTTACATCATCCTTTACCTTGCAAATCAGTTTAACTATGATCATTCTAAACTCCTCTGACATTTCTTCTACTGTGGTGTTGATGGATTGTTATTGAAATATCTTGGTTGATTTGGGTCTATTTGTTCCCTTGCTTTTTCTTGTTGTTTGTGTGTCTACCCATCGAACACTATGGATCTGGGGCAGTAGAGATTATACCCTGTGTACTTATATTGCCCCTGAAGGTTTTATAGTACCTCACCATTTAGGGGGGAAGACATAGTTAACAACAACCAATTGAAGCAATATGCAGCATTAAGCCCAATAAATAGTTCCTTCTATGATGTCTATAATGTTAATTGTCACAATAAACAGAAATGATATAATCAGTTATTACATATAATAAAGGTAGTAAGTTTGCAAAAGGGTTTACAATTTTAAATGGTGGACAGGGAGAGAACAGAAGTGACGCAGGATGTGATGATTATGAGGGAAGAGCAGAGAAGATACAAGTAAAAATTGAAAGGAAGAGTGAAACAACAATAAAGATTGACTGTTAGCGGAAGAAAAGAGAGAAAGAATCCAGGAAAACAAATACGTGAGAGAATAAAATATATAAAGTAAAAATTTAAAAAATTAAAAGATAAAATAATACAAAACGAATGGAAATATACTAATCAAATATCCTAGCCCTTGAAAAACTGATCGATGAAAAATAACTGGCTTAAGAAATGCCAGGAATGTGAAAAACAAAACAAATATGAGTATGTATAAATGCCCATGAACCATTAAGGTCACAATCAAATAGTGAAAAGAAAAAAGGAAAAAAAATAATCTTGATGAAAAGTTAAAGAATTGTTTCAATTGGAGTTCAAGAGTCTCAGCTTTCATTCTCAGCAGTGTTAGGTGGGGTCATCTGGAGTATGATGTTGCTCAACTCTTAGGGTGGGGTTGCTAGGGTGAAAGATGTAATCTCTAGGTAAACCTATAGGCAAAGGTCTCAGGCTCTTTGCTGTGTGTCAGTTGGTCTGGAGATTTTAAATCCACACTCCTCCATTGCCCAGCAATTGCTGGTCCACATTAGAAGACTGCTCCCCAATTATCTTCCCTGGGTTCCACTTATGTGGAAGAGCCAATTCTTAGTCTAGTGTCACCTAGATCACCATTTTCTGATCTTGGTTTCAGTCTCCAAACTCAATCTCTCCCACCCCCATCCTTTTGAATTCCTAGCCAGGGGCATCTCTCCTAGCTTGATGTCCTACAAGTAGCTCTTTTGGAAAAGTAAGGAGAGAACCTGCTGGGTTTCTGTGCTCAGTTTTCCCCTGTGTAAACTTCTTTCCACATTTGATTTTTTCTTGGTCATTTAGGCACACTCTTGATATCATGCAGTGTGGTTTGCCAGACCTGTATTTCAGGCTAGACTTGGGTTTGCCAGGAATTGGCTCCTTTAGCTGCTGGCCCTCACGGTGGCTGCAAAATGGTTCCTCCCTCTGTCCTCTGCATGCAGCTTGGAAAGGTGGGGCTTCTTTCCTGCCCTAGGAATTGTGCAGTGTGTCTGTGTTCAATCTGGCAGTGTCTTTGATCTCTAAACTGTACCCAGACGTGCCTCTGGCCTCCTAAAAATGCAGATTCTTTTAATTCCCTTTATCTCCCTCCCGTTTTGTTCATGGAAGGACCATTCTGGCTGGTGACTCTGGCTTTAGCAGAAGCTGTGGCACTGGGGATTTCTTCTTTATTTTATTATATCCAACCTTATGAGTCCCTGATCTGCTTTGACTGTCCAGTATTAAATTCCAGGAAAGTCCCCCACTTTCTCTTTCTTTTTTCTTTTTCTTTTTTTTGTGGCGGAGTACCAGGGATTGAACTCAGGGCACTCAACCACTGAGCCACATCCCCAAGCCCTATTTTGCATTTTATCTAGAGATAGGGTCTCAATGAATTGCTTAGTGCCTCACTTTTGCTGAGGCTGGCTTTGAACTTGTGATCCTCCTGCCTCAGCCTCCCAAAATGCTGGGATTACAAGTGTGCACCACTGTGCCCAGCCTCCTTTCTTTTTTGTTTACCCACCTTGCTAAGAAGCTGCCCATCTGCTTTCTTCGTTTCACACCATAGAGCAGCCAGGAAAGTGACCTTCTCTGTTCTACCATGTTGAAAACTCCCCTCTTCATATAATTTCTTAAGAAATCTTTAATTTTTTTCTCAAATGAATATTAGAGAATCTATCTGCTTGTACTTTTATTCCAAATCTAAATTTCTTTTTTAATGGGTTTTGAAAAAAAAATTTTGATAATGATATTCTACTTATAGTATAAATGTTTTCTTTAAGTAAATGGTTTACCCATCTCTCCCTTTTTTTGGTAGTCATTTACAGTGTCCTTGTAAGCTATAAAAATTTAAAACAAAATAGCTAAGTACAAAAGTATAATAAAGATTTAAGTGTTGTTTAAAGTGTTTGGCTTTGTTTTTAAACAATAGGTAAAATTCAGTTTTAGTTGCAAGAACACTCAACACAGATTTCTTTGTTAAGTGACTTTTCTTAGCAATGGCTTAAAGCCTAGATCAAATATTTTTCTGATGTAGATTTTAAAATTTCTGCAGAAATACAGATGTACACAGTTTTCTAAGCATTTAATCATTTAATGTTAACATATTTACTTAAACTATTCTTTTGGTGTATATGTTTACTTAATGGGTGTTTTAGAATGGTTGTATATAATTACATGTAATTATAGCATTTTCATTATTGTTAATATGATTTTGAAACTACACTCTTGAAGCACAGTGAGTTTTTTTCTTATAGTAAGACTCATGGTTGTGATTCATACACAGCCTTTGGGAAATGATACCTTAACCTTAACAGAGTTCAGAATTGAGATTATTATAGTGGTACCTGAATTATAGAGTTTAGAGTTGAGGTAATTATTGAAGATAAATGAAGTTTTAAAAAGCAATTGGTATACTACTTAGAAATAATTCATAATTATTTAAAATTATTAATTTTCATTTTTGTAGATGACTCAGGTAATTTCGCAGTTGAAACAATGATAAAGTTGGTATTTTTCTCTCTAATTTTTTTCTCATTTAAGTTAGAAGACATTTGTGTATTTGTTATGAGAAGATCCTTAATTTTCACTTGTGATACATGTCCAAAATTGGCTTAGAAAAAAGGGCTGGTTGGGCTGGGGATGTGGCTCAAGCAGTAGCGCGCTCGCCTGGCATGCGTGCGGCCCGGGTTCGATCCTCAGCACCACATACCAACAAAGATGTTGTGTCCGCCGAGAACTAAAAAATAAATATTAAAAAAAAATTCTTCTCTCTCTCTCTCTCTCTCTCTCTCTCTCTCTCTCTCTCTCTCTCTCTCTCTCTCCTCTCTCTCTCTTAAAAAAAAAAAGAAAAAGAAAAAAGGGCTGGCTAGAACTTAATATTATTGAGAAATAAAGTTTTCATTTAGTAAAAACAGTCCATTTATCATGTGAAAGTAGAGAATATTAAACTAAATTATCTGCCTTTAAAACACTCACCTTTACAGTCTTCCTAAGAATTCACTGGCTTTTAGCTTCCAGGTTGAAAATTGATTGCTGGAATTAGAATGTTGAATGCTTTGGGAATCTTATAAATAATAATAATTAAAAAATTGAAAACAATGTATTTGGCTTTTTAATTGAAGTAGTAAAAAGAATTCAGGTATACAGAATACCTTACAGATTTTGTTGTTGAAGAGAGTTTAAGATTGAGTTTATTATTTTTAATAATTTTATTTTTCTGAAATGTTTTTGTATAACTCAAAATCTGTACTCCTTTAATTACAACTTTTCAAAAATTTCTTTAGAACATATTGAAAATCTTCAGACTGAGCAAGCATCTTTGCAGTCAGAATATACACAGTTTGAAAGTGAGAATCAGAAGCTTCAGCAGAAACTTAAAGTAATGACTGAACTATATCAAGAAAATGAAATGAAACTCCACAGGTAATAAAAATTATTTGATAACAAGTATAATAGCTTTAAAAGTATTATGTAATATATTTAAGATCTATATTCATTGAAATTTCTCAGTTTATGACTGGATTATATTTCATAAGTTCGTTTTAAAGAAAATTATTTGATCTTGAAGCATTTTTTCTTCAAGGAGGAAAATATAAATGATGTTGGAACTTCCAAGCTAGTTCACAAAGTCCTCTTGTAACTTACAGTAAATAGTCAACACATATTACCTTAAAATTTCTAATACTGGCAGGCCAGGCCAGGGAGTCTGATTGAATGCTCTTGATTGCCTCTCTGATATATGCAAGGGCTGGGGATATAGCTCAGTTGGAAGAGTGCTTGCCTTGCATTCACAAGGATCTGGGTTCAATCCCCAGCACCACACACATAATAAAAGAATGACCATTTCCTCTGATATATGTAAAATATACCTTTCTCTTATGTAAATTGTTCCTGTCCAAGTATTCCTTTTTTTTTTTTTTTAAGTAAATGGCAGTGTCATTTGCCTAGTGGCTTAGGAGAGTGCTTTCTAAGCAATAGGTATTTAGTGTGTAGAATATAAAACATTTACTTGTGCTCTGTAGTATTTCTAGAAGTTCATAAAGGAGAAGAAGATACCCACAGAGGATTCCATATGTGTTTTCCTATAGGATTCAATACATATTACTTTCTTTTTTTTTGGTGCCATGGATCGAGCCCAGGGGGTATCTTACCATTGAGCTACATCCTAGCCTTTTTTAATTTTTAATTTTGAGACAGGTTCTCACTAAGTTGCTTAGGACCTTGCTAAATTGCTCACACTGGCCTTGAACTTGTGATCCTCCTGCCTCAGTCTCCTGAGTTGCTGGGATTTGAGGCATGTACCACTGTACCTGGCTCAATAAATATTTCTTGAGAGACTGATGTTATTAATGATAGTATATAAAACAATATGGATAATGTATTATAAAGAGTTACTGCTTGGGAGCTTTGAGCCCTATTAAAGTGACATGCCATATAATGACATGTTGTGGTTGAACTATATGTATGGTAAGTGGTCTCATAAGATTTTTTTTAAAAAAATATTTTTTTAGTTGTTGATGGACCTTTATTTTATTCATTTATTTATATGTGGTGCTGAGAATTGAACCCAGTGCCTCACACATGTGAGGCAAGTGCTCTACCACTGAGCCACAATCCTAGCTTCTCATAAGATTTTTGTCACTTTCTGATGTCTTAGAGTTCCTAGTTTATACAAGTATATTCTGATGTAAACATAGTGATAAATTGCCTAATGAGGCATTTCTCAGGATGTATCCCTACTGTTAAGTAAGACATGATTGTATTTAGTTTTTCTGTGCTTCATTTTTATTTATGTAAAATAGAAATAATGATAATACCCTTCTTATAGAGCTGAAGGGTAGTAATTAACAAAGGCCTAACAAGTTTCTCGTTCATACTAATGGCTTAATAAGTTATCTATTATATCAGTATTAAAGAACTAAGAGTACTAAGTAGAACTAGTATTACTACTAATATTATTTATTATCATTACTATTATCAACTTGGTGTAGAAACCTACTATGTAATTTAACCACCATATTAGGAAGTTACTAAAACACAGTTTATTAGTTGGTGCCTCTTTATCTAACAAATGTGTATATATTATTCATGAAGGCAGAATAACTGACACATAGTCACAATGGTTAAAAAAGTTTTTAATATTTATCTTGGGTAATTTACATTTATAATAAATTAATGTAGAAACTCCTGAGACTATTGTTAGTACTACAGTATAAGACACAATACAGTTTTCAGTTTATATGATTTAATTTCACCCAAGAAATATTTATACTGTAATGGTATTATGGAAATTGCTTTATGGGAAGCACTAGTTTTGATATAATAAAAAATATGTAATTGTAATTGATTATTATATGACATGTATTAAAAGAAATAAAACATTTTGTTTTAAGGAAATTAACAGTAGAGGAAAATTACCGGTTAGAGAAAGAGGAGAAGCTTTCCAAAGCGGATGAAAAGATCAGCCATGCAGCTGAAGAACTGGAGACCTATAGGTATTAAAATACTCTTTGAGGTGGGGAGGGTATCTAAAAATTCAGTATTAGAAAAAAATACCAAAGCAATCAAAAATAAATGATAAAATTTTACTTTATTACTTTTTATTCAGATTTATTGCTATTATTCATTTATACAAAAAATGTAAAAGGAAGGAAAAATGTTTTCTTTTCAGGGTGTGTGATTTTAAAATCTCACATTTGAATATGGGCAAATCCTGTTTTCTGTTATTTGAAGAAATTTATGGATAGACATTAATTTTAAGATTTTCTTTGGTTCAAGTGGGGAACAATATATACAATATTAATGAATTCAGCAAGCATGCTCAAAAAGAAACAAACACAATTAGTGTATTGAATAAGTGTGTGTAAGACTAAACATCTAGTTGTTAACTTGGTTCAGTCCTCACTGATCCAAGGAAATAATAGAAAACATAGAGGAAAAAAGAGGGAAGGTATCAACTATCCCAAATAGTTGTGATATTTCATTGTCCCTTAAGAAGAGTAGGCTTGGGTTTTACCCAAAGAAGGAATTTCCTTATTAGTCTTATAAAGACAGAAGTAGCATTCTATTGTGCAAAGGTGGTTAATTTCCTAGAGTTGTTTTTTTTTTTTTTTTAATTTATTTATTTATTTTAGTTTTCAGCGGACACAACATCTTTGTTTGTATGTGGTGCTGAGGATCGAACCCAGGCCGCATGCATTCTATGCGATCACGCTACCGCTTGAGCCACATCCCCAGCCCCTTCCTAGAGTTCTATTAAGATTACAGACATCTGAATCAATCTCCCAGGATCATGGTTCTTGAAATTAAACAACCAATTTACTGTATAAATCTTTGTATGACTTTTGCTTTGGATAAACCCAAAGAGTAGTACCCTTAAAGCTTAATTAAGGTTAAAATTATATCAGGAAAAAATATACTTTAGAATCTCTTAAAGCTGATTATTTCTTAATGTGGAGTTCTGGAAGTGTTTTACACAAAATAGAGCAGTCTGGGTGTTTTAATATTTTTTAATAGAGAGTTTGTGCTCTCATTTCTTCTACATTAATACTATAGTAAAATAATTATTTGTTTCTTGTAGAAAGAGAGCCAAAGATCTTGAGGAAGAATTGGAGAGAACCATTCATTCTTATCAGGGGCAGGTATGTATGTATGTATGTATGTAATAATGTGTGCCTATATGTGTCTCTGTGCATGTGTTTGTGTTTATATAATTAAAATCATTCTGATTTGTTTGAATTGATACAGGAGTATAATTACTTGGCCAATTGCATACCTCCCTTGAGGTATTGTGTGTAGCTGTGGAACATTTCCAGGGAGCTAAAGATTCTAAGATAAAAAATCTTATTTAAAGTTTTCTGCTTCTTTGGGAATGTTGCATAAAAAAGCATCTATCAGCTTTGGGCTCTCAAATTCAGACAGATTAGTTGTCTGTTAACTGGAAACTCTTATAGTTAATTATTACATAAAGAGATATTTGCTATTTGGTTTTCATTTTAAGAGTATGATATATTCTACAATGAATCCTGTGTATACATATAAATATATCATATATGTATATAATGATAATGCACTAATTAATAATAATAATAATGATAACCATAGAAGGAAGATCAGTGGAATAGAGTAATTAGATGGGGGAGAGAGAAGGGGAGGAAAATGGAAGGCACTGGGGAAGGAGATTGAGCAAATTATGTTATGTGCATGTATAAATATGGCATAATGAAGTCCACTGTTATGTATAATCATAATACGCCAATACAAATAAATTTTAAAAAGTATGCTAGGTTAGGTCATGTTTACATAAAAATTTGTTTAAAAAATGTTGCTTGCTTACTTTTCTGAGATGCTGAGGTATTTTGAGTTGTGCATTAAATCATAGTGGAAGATCTGAATGGGGGGCTGGGGATGTGGCTCAGCGGTAGCGCGCTCGCCTGGCATGCGTGCGGCCCGGGTTCGATCCTCAGCACCACATACCAACAAAGATGTTGTGTCCGCCAAGAACTAAAAAATAAATATTAAAAATTCTCTCTCCTCTCTCTCTCTCTCTCTCTCCTCTCTCACTCTCTCTTTGAAAAAAAAAAAAAAAAAAAAAAAAAAAAAAAAAAAGATCTGAATGGTTTTTATTTAAGAAAAAAGTTGTCAATATTTTAATGACTTTCTTTTTCAGATTATTTCCCATGAGAAAAAAGCACATGATAATTGGGTAAGTTTTAAATTTCCCTAAGGCTCTTTTGTCAAATTCCTTTCAGATGATATACTACTCATTTAAATTAAGTGAAAATATAGTATTTAAAAAAATCATTTTCTATGAATTTCACCATTTGTAAAATTATGTTAAAAGTTCAGACCATATGGAGAGGTACAAGGAAGTAATAATTAATATTGCTTTCATTTATCTGTTCTTTTAATGCATTTAAACATAAAAGCATGAATTAAAAAAAGAAAGAAGGAATTAAGAAACCCTATTATATCTTACTATTTATAAATTGCTTTCTTAATGTCATTGATATATTTTTATGAATGTTTCATAATTTATAAAACCTTTCTCATTTGATGAACCTTTAGTTTTTTTCTACTTTTTATGATTATCATTTCAGATATTACTTTCTTCACTAAGCATTTCTTTGCTTCATCCTGTTTGATTTAATCTGTTTTTCCTTTGGTCTCAGGTAGTTCTTTGTTTTTGTATGTCCTGTGTCAGGTATCTTGTTATTATTTACTGTAGTCATTTATATTTGTTTATACTATAAGAGTTAAACTCCATAAGTCAGGGATTCTTTTTCTAAGATAGCTGTACCTAATAGAATGCTTTGTATATTATAAGTATTCAGTATTTGAATATAGCGTTTTAAATCAATGTCTGATCATTCATGAAACACTTTCACCTAATCTTTGAAGCTATAAGCTTTTCAAAAGTCTGTAATCATTTGCCATCTCCTCCCCACCCCCATCCCACCTCCACTACTGGAGTTTGAGTCCAAGAGCACTCTGCCATTGCTCTACATTCTCAGCCATTTTTATTTTTTATTTTAAGAAAGTGTCTCACTAAGTTGCCCAGGTCAACCTCAAACTTTCTATCCTTCTGCCTTAGTCTCCAAGTTATTTCGATTATAAGCATGTGCCACCCATGTCCCGCTCTTAATATATTAGTTTTTAAGTACAAGACACAAAAACTCTTAGGAAATAAGCTATCCACATAAAGATATATTATGAAAAATAGGTAATTTAGCAAGACCCTGTCTCTAAAATAAATAAATAAAGCTGAGGATGTGGCTTAGTGATAGAGTGTACCTCTGGGTTTAATTCCCAGTATTGCCCCCCCCCCAAAAAAAAAAAATTTTTTAATGGTATGTCATATTGTCTTAAAAACATTTATAAGTAATTTTGGTTCTTCATTGTTAATAGTTAACTTAATTGATATACTTTTACTAAAATTGCCATTGGTGTAATATTGTTAGTACAAATTTGATTATATAATTACTTAATTGGAAAAAATTACATGTGGAATATTTTTTGATAGTGATAAAATATATTTAGGCTATGCTTTTTAAAAAATTTACAGAATTTATTCTTTGGCCACTTAAAGTGAGTTCTAATGTGTAGTTCACAATTTTAAGTGAAAGAAAATTTGACAGCATTGTTCCCTTTACCTATAAATAATTATTGTTGTAGACTGTTAATTTCTCTACTTTTGTATGATCAGTCCAACCGTCAGTTCAGTGTTCCCAAATTGTTTAATCTAATTTTCAGAGTCACTTCCTCTTATATGTAATTTTGTATAACAATGAGGGTCTCCTTCCTTTACCATGCAATTTCCCTTCTCTCTCCCTTTCCCTCCCCCTCTGGTCCCTGTTCAATGGTGATCTTCTTCTCATGCTCTTCCTCCCTGCTCTGTTCTTAGTTGCTCTCCTTATATCAAAGATGACATTTGGCATTTGTTGTTTAGGGATTGGCTAGATGGGGTAGAGAGAGAAGATGGGAGGGGAGGGGGGATAGTAGAGGATAGGAAAGGCAGCAGAATACAACATACACTAGTATGGCAGTATGTAAGAAAGTGGATGTGTAACTGATGTGAATCTGCAATATGTATACAGGGTAAAAATGGGAGTTCATAATCCGCTTGAATCAAATGTATAAAATATGATATGTCAAGAGTTTTATAATGTTTTGAACAACTAATAATAAAAAAATAATAAAAAAAGATGTGAGAAAAAAATAGCGTTACCCTAGATTAGGTAGAGAGAAGTGATGGGAGGGGAGGGGAGGGGAGGGGAGGGGAGGGGAGGGGAGGGGATGGGGAGATAGGAAGGGTAGTAGAATGAAACAGATATTATTATTACTGTGTGTGTATATGTGATTGCATGACGAATGTGATTCTACAACCTGTATACTCAGAAAAATGAGAAATTATATCCCATCTGATTCAAATGTATGATATGTCAAGGTCATTGTACTGTCATGTGTAACTAATTAAAACAAATAAAAAAAAATAATTTTCAGAGTCCACAGAATGATGGGGAAACATGCAGTATACTATACATGTTTAACCTTTGTCCACATCTATTTGAGAACACTGCATGTTCTTGATATTTATCATAAACTTTGTTATTTATATATTTGATTTTTAACCTCTTAGTAAGTTAAAAATCATTAAACAAATGTAAAAGACTTAGAAGAATGCCATCTGTACAATGCTTAACAGATGTGCAATGTGCATTGATTATATTCAGCCATTTAAAAAAAAGACCTGAACTGTCATGCTGTGAAACTATTTTAGATCTTTGTAGTTCACTGAATCACAGTAATTTTTTTTCCTCAGAGATGCTTGTCTTATTCAATAGACAATGCTGCCATGCCTAGTGACCCTGTGTCTCCATTGCCTTTGCCCTAAGCTTTTGTGTTTTTATATGATTCTAACCCTGTAATTTGGATATTTACATCACCAAATAGTGCTAATCCATGATTTCGCATATAGGTAGTTACACTTATTAGCAAGTACACAATTAAACTCCTGCCTTAGGCTCATGTCTTCTGCTTACATGAGACACATTCCCTTTTTAAATAATTCCCTAAATTTAAAATGTTTTACCTTGAGTTTATTGAAATGGATACTTGTTTAAGAGATTGAGATATTTCTATGTCATTATTGTGATACTTATGCTATTCTTTCATGAAGTTTGTATTAATGTATTTTTAATATGTATTAATTTCTTTAAGTTGGCAGCTCGGACAGCTGAAAGAAACCTTAATGATTTAAAGAAAGAAAATGCTCACAACAGACAAAAGTAAGTATTTTGGTGGGAACACTTTAAAAACTTAAAATTAGTCATTACTTTTGTTGTTAGTTATTTTATTAATTAATACTTTTTAAAGGAAAAATAAGAAAACTTGCAATGGATTCAGCATATCCTGTTATGGAATATCTATTAGTTTTATTAGGTGTAACTAGTTTTTGTTTGCTTGTTTGCTTGTTTGTTTGTTATTGTTTGAAATGCTTGTTTTAGTAAGGTCATTGAAGCAGCACTTGGGGAAAACTGTTTATAGATTCTAAGTGTAACTTAAAATTTTTTTTTTTTTTTTTTTTTTGGTAAACCAGAATATGTGGAGTGAGGTAAAAAGGGAAGAAAAGAAAAAGGTGAATCTCTGACATTGTAATGTTGATAGTATCAGCATTTCTTTATGGTTAAGTAGAGAGAAAATAAGTGTTTGTTGTCTCTCTGGTCTCCTGGTTTCATTGTATTAGGTGACATTATGGTATAATAATAAAATGAAGGGGAGAATAAAAGTATGTAGCAGAGGGAAGAGTAAATGCTTTTCTCTGAGGCTGGTATCAGTCTTCTCAGAGTGTTCTAATTTCTTGCCAGACTATACTATTGACACTGTTGAATATTAGTTTCAGTCTTCTTACTCATATTTTCAACTCTCAGAAATTAAAGCCAAAGAATTAAATATTTTATTTCAGGTCTGATGGTTAAAAGCTAGAAATAAGATTTCTTTAAAATATTAGATTTTTAAGATAAAAAGTTGAAGGATAAAAGAGTTAGAAGGGTTAATGGGATTTCTAGTTTTATGTTATATTGAAATCATGAGTTACATTACCATGGAAAGCATACATAATGAAGAGCCAGTAATGCTGGGTTTTAATCCTGCATTTTCTTAATTTAAACTCAAATCATTTAAACTCCTACCCTCAGTTATATTAGTTAAAATGATGAACTTATTGACCTTGGGGGGTTTTCCATTTGAAAAATTTGGATTCTGTATACACTACTCATTGAAGTTTAGTTTTGAGGAAAAAATGGAACAATTCCAAACATTAACAAAGCATCACTATCCTTAGGCAACAAGAAACTGGTTACCCTAAAATAAGTATTGAGAGAGGTGTTTTGGTCAGAATAATTTTTGAGGACCTATTCCTCTATACAGATATGGAGATGTAAGAGTAGCTTTATTTGTTAGTGGCATTTTTTTGAAATGTGGGTGCTTCTCTTGGCCATCTTAACTTAGAGATGTTTGTTTTTTATTTACAGATTAACTGAAACAGAGTTTAAATTTGAACTTTTAGAAAAAGATCCTTATGCACTTGATGTTCCAAATACAGCATTTGGCAGAGGTAGTCCTTTTTTTTAACCCCTCATTTAAAATACATAATATATATAGATTACATATATATTGCATATATAGTTTGTAATAGCATAAATTACTACTATTATTTATAAATATTTTAGATTTTAGAGCCAGATTCTATTCTATGTTCTCTTATGAACTCCACACTTCTGGGTTTTGTTTTGCTAGTAGTAATGAAAATTATTTCTACGTCCCTTTCTTAGTAGAATTTTGTAAGATAACATATTTTTAGTACTGTGAATTCTTTGAAAAGCCAAGAGCTTGGTATTAATAAGGTACTCACTAACTATTTTTTGGGCGAATGAATGAATTAGAAGTACTTTAGTAGAATAACATAGTGACTTTTTACATGTTAACTGTACTTAGAAATTTTCTTGAATTATAAAAATGAGAATAAAAATGTTTGTTTTTTAATTATTTAAAAGTATTAAATTAAAAAGTGGGGAAAACTTAATCTTAGTTTTGATTAATTTAATTATCCCCAATTCTTTGTAAGATGTATTTACTATTTCTGTCCATTCATTCATCATTGAATTAGCATCCTCAATGATAACAAACTATTTCAAATCGTTTAAATTTTTCAAAATAATTTTAGTTTAATTAAGCTCCTGTTACAGTGAAAATAAACCAATCTTTATAGATAGAATCTCATTTTAATAATCTTTGGGAAATTATAAAAAATCACTTTTGAGAATTATCTTTAATTAAAGTGAAAGTCTATTTCTACATTTTAAAAATATCAGACTATTACAAATTTAAAGTAGTAACAGTTGTGGGGGAACTTTATAGAAGGAATTTTTATCTAAATCCAGTGTAGAAGTCTCAGGAAGGGTAAATAATGCTTTGATTTTTTTTTGTTGTTGTTGTTGTTGTGACTGGTTTGAGTATTATAATAGCTGCACTTTATAGAATTTACCCTGCTTTTTAAAAAAATGTTATTTTGGTGATATTTGTTTCTTTTTTGATGTTGATTTTTGACCTCTGGAAGCATAACCAGTACTTGACAGTGGTTGTTTATAAAATGTTAGTGCTGGATTGTAGAGAAAGTGACCTGATGCTTCAGAGTGTTTTATACATTTTCTACATTTCAGAATCTTAGCTTTATTCAACATTTTATGACCCAACATAGCCTATGTGGCCCTAATTTAACGTGAATGCTACCGTGTTGTAACCCTCAGCTGCAGCTGAATTATCTGGAAACATATTGCAATAATACCAAAACAAAACTGCTTTGCACAGTGTTGGTATTGTACCCAATGAGGTTTATCCAAGCAAGATTATTGCTAAATGAAAAATTAAACCAAACCAAAAAACTTAATGTCTCCCAAATCCTCCTATAATTCCAAAATATCACCAGTATCCTTTGCTTAAACAGTATGATTATTTAAGTGTATTAATCACTTATAGGATGATATTTTTATTGACTGAAATGTCTGTAAAAATATGAGAATTCAGGGCTGGGGATGTAGCTTAGTGGTAGATCTCCTATTTAGCACACATAAGGCCCCAGGTTTCATCCCAGCACTGCAAAAACAAAACAAAATAAAACCAACAGACTTCATATTTAATTCAGTCCTAAAACCAACAGTCCTTCATATTTAATTTTAGCAAAACCAAAGGCAATGGATTAAACTTAAGTTTGCAATAAGAGAACCTGATGGTAATGGTTGATATGGCAATCTAACTTTATAGTGTAGCTAACTGAAGCTATGAATTTAAATATGTTGTTTTAATTATTCCAGAGCATTCCCCATATGGTGCCTCACCATTGGGTCGACCTTCATCCGAAACGAGAGCTTTTCTCTCTCCTCCAACTTTGTTGGAGGGTCCACTCAGACTCTCACCTTTGCTTCCAGGGGGAGGAGGAAGAGGTATCTTGTTTAAACATTTTTATTACTCTATATTTCTTCCTTCCTTTATTTTTTCATCTCAACTTACTTTTAAAATGATCTGTGAAATACACATTTGAAAATACGAGCATTCCTTGCACTTATTGAGGGTTGCTTTTTGGGGGGGAAGATCTCTACAACATCTAATTTTTAATATATTTTCTTTAGAAATAAAGTTGCAGAGGTTGTAAAATCCAAAATGCTCTGAAATCCAGAACGTTTTAGGCATGGTGCTCAAAAATTTTTGGATTTTGGATCATTTCTGCTTTTAGATTTTTAAGTGTGCAATCAATAAAGTGCCTGGAGGTACTCTAAATTTTAAAAAACTTCAAAACCAGAAACATTTGGTCTTGACTATTTTCAATAAAGGATACTTAACCTGTACGAGATTACATTTTGATCAAAGACATGATGCACACATTTTTGCAATCATATTTTAACTGTATGTTATACTACATAATATAAAACTTTTTAAAGATTGCATAAAATATAATAACAGAATAACCTAGCATAAAATTATATTTTGGTGAAACATTATTGAATGTAGGATTTTTAAGTTTTTTTTTTTTAAACTTTATTACCATTATCTTTTTATTGTAGAAAACCAGGAATTGGAAGAACCCTTTTTTTTTCCCTCAAAGTGAAGAATTCAGTCGTGCTCTTTTAGGCAGAGTTTTGAAGGAAACCTTATATAGACCTAAATTATTTGTTGAGACCAACCCAGGTGGTCTACTTTGTTGACCCCCACCCCCCACCCCTTACTTGTTCTTGAGAATTTCTGTGGTTACCTTAAGCCTAAGTGTAATAATTGGTATTTCTGCATTTACATCATCAGTGTCACCCTGGTGTTTCAAAGGCCCTACTGCCTTTGAAAACTTGTATGCCTGGAGATTCCTTTTTTGCTCTCTCACCATATTTTCTCCACTTTGTCAAGTTGCTTTAAAGTTTTTCCTTGATTTTTGCCCAAATTCAAAAATATTGAGCCTTATTTATTTTAAAATTGAAAGTCTTAGGTGTTTAGTCCTACATCTTTGTTTTATGAGAGCTGATGGCATTTTTCACTAGTGAAATGTTCCGACCTTTTCTCTGAGTGATTTTAACTGTCTGAATCTGAGGTAGGAACATGATATAATGAGACTACATTTAAAAACACCAGACTAAATCCTTTGTATCAAAGTTCATACATTCAAATTGATATTACTCATCTAAACAGTCTCAGGAACTCTGTATACTTCCCTGTTGAAGCTGCCATTATTCTAAATATTTTTGGAACTCTTTCTTAGGAATTGCTTTCAAAGAATATGAAGAAAATCACTTTCTCCTTTTTGATTGTGAGATAGTCTCTCTTTGGCATTCGTACTTATATCTTCTCTTTGCTCCACTTAGAGCTGCTCCTTTCTACCTCCCAGACCCTTGCAGATTGGGTTCACGGTTTGGGTTCACCTTGGAAAGAGCCTTTGCTTGTGTTGAGCTGGAAATTCCTAGGGAAAAGGAAATATACAAAGAACCCCAGGGGGCTCTGCATTGAGCACTCCAAGAAGGGATGTAATTTTGAAACTCATAGGTCTGCTATAAGCTTGGGGCTTATTATCCTAAGTCAGTGTCCCCTTATCCTATTTTTTAAAAAATTTGACTTATATTAAGAAATACATTTTCTATCATGTCATACTACACACAAACCAGTTATATGAAATTATACTTACCATTACAGTTTTGATGATTTGTGATATTTTCTATTCAGTTTCATTCTATTTCATTAAAAAAAAATGCTGATTAACTTCACACACCACAAATGGGTAGCAGCTAGAAGTCTGAAAAACAGTACCCTAGAAATAGGGTATAATTGGTTAAATTGAAAATGTGAATTACTGGAAGTTAAATTATATAAGTCAAGGATTGCTTGTAGTCAGTTTCATATATCAAATGAGAATAAAAATTTACCTTTAATTTTTTTTTCCTCTTCTGTTTTTACTTTCTTCTCCTATTTAATTGCTTTCAAGATACAATGTGTTTACATTGTTTGCAAAGGTGTTTTATTACTTTTTGTTTAAAAAGCTACAGAAGTTCTTGGTAAGTTGTCAGCAGGTTTTAAAAGAATGCTTTGGACTGAAAGTTTCTGTGAGTCACCAAGGAAGGAAAGAGAGCATCCTCCCTTTTATTATATTTTCACATTTGAAAGTTTGGATGAGATGTATGTTTAAATAAGATTAAATATAGGAAAATAATTTCTTTTTGTAGTAAATTATATATAGCTTTTGGTTTTAATAATAATAAAAGAAAAACTTTTAACTTCTGACATTTTCAGATTTGTAATTTTTACCTAGTGATCAGTTGTGGTCTGGTAGTAAGCAATAAGGAGAAAGTCTTTGAATTTCTTTTTATTTCCCCATAATATTCTTTATTAGTGCATTGTAATTACACATAGTAATGGAATTTGTTGTTGAATATCTCTTTTAAATTTTTGTGCCTTGATCTAGATGATGAACTCAGGATATCTGACTCTTGAAAACATTTTCAGCTTTTCTAGACTTCTAATGAACTAATTAGAAGAATGAACAAAATAGGAGGACAGATTTGGGGAATTTAATAGAACCATAAGAAAAATGATATTTGCCCTCCTGACAAAGTCTGTTGATCTGAGCCTATAAAAGAGAATAGATGGAAGTTTTTTTAAAAAAAGATCATTATTTGTTAAAAAATGATTTTTCTACTGATTTCTTTTACAAGTTACTAAGAAGAGGTCAAATTAATTTTGACCTCTCAAGGAAGTCACTGAAATGGGAGAAGTATTTTAGTTAGATTTCTATTTAAAACAGACTTTTAAAAGCTGTTTCTTGAACATAATAAGCTTTTATGTTCTGGAAAATATATTTTGAGAAGACCTACTTGCTCCCTCAATGACAGATAAACAAGATATTAATTTTTTTATTGGATGTCTTTTTCTTCTTAATTGAGTGTGGGGTTTTAATTAAGGTACTGTTCTTCCTGTGACCATGGAACGGGAACTCTAAAATTATTCCTCCCTTTATAAAAGTATCAATGTGCTGGATTTTCTTATCTAAGTGAATACTATCTTGTTTATTAAAGAATTTATTCCATAAATGCTGTAATTTGTTTTAGAGATTGTGAGTTCTCTTTTTTGTGACTGGGAATTTGATATTTAGAAATTACTTAAAAGTCATTTATGGCTGTATTTATCTGGTGGTTGTAAAGGTTGTAATCAGGCTCATTAAAATTGTTTTTAGGCAAAAGTAGAAAGTCATGCTACTACAAATTGAGATTCCATTTTTTTGCATGGCTCTTAAGTTAATCTGAGTACTGTACATTTCCAAACGAGTTATTCCAAAAAATACTTTGAGTAGTGGCAAAATTATTGAAATAAGTATATTGCCACTAAGATGACTGGAAAGAATCTTGCTCATTTTCACTATTAAGATTTCTTATTTATAATAAATTATGTCTAGAAATTTATTTTATGTCTAGTATAGAAATTTATTTTCTATGTCCTTATTTGAAACTGATTGTTTAAGGAAAAAACAATGATGATGATTACAATTAAAAATGAATTTTATAGGCAAATGTTTGTTTATCCATATGGCAAAGATTTATTTTTATCTTGTCTTAGAAATGAGGATAGGATAGAATTATAATTTAAATGTATCCTGGGGCTGGGGATGTGGCTCAAGTGGTAGTGCGCTCGCCTGGCATGCGTGCGTCCCGGGTTCGATCCTCAGCACCACATACAAAAAAAACAAAGATGTTGTGTCCGCCGAAAACTAAAAAATAAATATTAAATGAATAAATAAATGTATCTTATAGAAACTTAATTAGAATCTGTATTCACCTTTTAGAGTATCTTAATTTTATTTGTTGATAAGTCTTATGCCATTTTTAAGATAAAACAGATTTGTATGCTTTTTTCCTTTAATTAGGCTCAAGAGGCCCAGAGAATCCTCTGGACCATCAGATTAGCAATGAAAGGGGAGAATCAAGCTATGATAGGTTAACTGATCCTCATAGAGCACCTTCTGACACTGGGTCCTTGTCACCTCCATGGGAACAGGATCGTAGGATGATGATCCCTCCACCAGGTATGTAAAAACAAAGGTTATTATTATGTTTGAAAGGCAGCTAGTATGTGGTGGAGCCAGTAGGAATAAAGAGAGGACTGTGTGTTTTCTGTTTTAGGAAAAACCATGATATATTTTAGGAAAAAAAAATTTCTAAACAGAATAATAGGAGATTATTGTTTACGTTACAGAAAGCTGCTTTGCCCCCCAAATGGAAGGTCTTTATTGTTTTTATTGCTTATAAAAATGCAATACATTCTAGCCACATATAGTGACACATCCCTGTAATCTCAGCAACTCAAGAGGCTGAGGAAGGAGGATTGCAAGTTTGTGGCCAGCCTCAACAACTTAGTGAGACCCTACTTCAAAATTTAAAAAGGGGATAGGGATGTGGCTTAGTGGTTAAGTGCCCCTGGGTTTAATCCCTGATACCAAAAAAAGTAATGCATTATTTTAGAAAATCTAAACAATGCAGAGATGTATAATTAGAAAAGTGAATAATTCTCCTTATCTCATCATGTTCTCAGTATTTAGTTATATATCTTTTAGATTTAAACAAATATATAATATGTTCATAAACATAGGTATTCAAATTCTTCTGTCACTTCTGTGCAGTTATGCCATTCACCTTATTTTGTAAGTGCCTGTTTTCAGTCAGTACCATTTAGAAAATATACAAACACATGAATAGACATTAACATACATGTAGACAAATAGTTCTGCAGCTCAAATGTGATGGTAATTTCACAAATTTACATGTGACTAATGGCATAAAATATATACATGCATAGTACCAAGGTTAGTTTCCTCTTATATTGCCCTATATTTATGAAGGACACAAAAATTGGAAGAAATTGGATAAAGGATATCCAGAACATATTATTGCAGCTTTCTCTGAATCTGTATTTTAAAATTAAAAAGAAAAAAAACACCTTATTAGATATAATATGCCATAGGAAAGCACAAGTATTCTTAGGCATATGACTTGATTACTTTTTATAAGTGGAGTGCCTAGGTAACTAACTAGTACTCACATCACTTTTCAGTTTATTTTTTGTATAATGAATTTAATTTGAAATGTTATTTACAGTTTTAGCAGAAAAATATTTTTAGTAAATAATATGAATAAGTCAGTGTTATTCACATAACATCTAGTACTCAATTAAAATTTTAACACTTATGACTGGAAATAACCAGTCCATTATAAATACTAAACTAGAATAAAAATTTACTAGGGTGACTTGATCAGTGCTTCAGTCCATAAGAAAATCATGTATTTTCATATTTAGAGAGAGTATTATATAAGATTAAAGTGGACTGGTGAGAAAATAGTTTAAATTGTTTATATGTTTTCTTTGCTAAGGTTAACTTCATAAGAATGATTTTCAGGTGGATCCTGTAATCCCAGCTGCTCAGGATGCTGAGGCAGGAGAATTGCAGGTTGAAAGCCAGCCTCAGCAACTTAGCAAGGCTCTGTCTTTAAAAAAATATTTAAAAAGGGCTGGGAATATGGCTCAGTGGTCAAGCACCCCTGGGTTCAATCCCCGGTACCAAACAAAAGAATGATTTTCATAAAAATTTTCAGTTTGGCTGGGTGCAGTTCTCAGTTGCTTGGGAGCCTGAGGCAGGAGGATCATGAGTTTAAAGCCAGCCTCAGCAACAGCAAGGTACTAAGCAACTCTGTGAGACCTGTATCCAAATAAAAGAGGACTGGGGCTGTGGCTCAGTGGTTGAGTGCCCTTGCGTTTAATCCCTGGTAACCGCCCCCACCACCACCACCACCACCAAAATTTCAATTTGTATGTGTTGGCTCATTTGTCTTTGATTTTTAAAATAAAATTGAGGTACTGTCATTTATTAAGTAGGTAATGTCACTATCTTCTAGATGACTATTTTCTAACTACAGCTCTGGTTGTTAGAAGTTAGTTTGAAAATTATTGTCATAGTTTTATATAGAAAGATACAATGGGGTTGGGATAGTGGCACATGCCTGTCATCCTGGCTACTTGGAAGGGTAAGTCAGGAGGATCATAAGTTCAAGGCCATTTCTGGCAACTTAGTGAAACCTGTCACAAAATGAAAAGTAAAAAGAGTTGGGAGTATAGCTCAGTGTTTACCTAGAATAAAAAAAACCCTGGGTTGGATCACTAGTAAAACACACACACACACACACACACACACACACACACAGCACACAATGAGTTATAGCTTTCCCATGTGGAAGGATTTAAATATTAACTGTGTTTTAAGTCCTAAATAAAATGTCAGGATCTATGTGTTATACTTTTATCTTTTTTTTTTAAATTTTATTTTTTTATTGGTTGTTCACAACATTATAAAGCTCTTGACATATCATATTTCATACATTAGATTGAAGTGGGTTATGAACTCCCAATTTTACCCCAAATGCAGATTGCAGAATCACGTCGGTTACACATCCACAATTTTACATAATGCCCAATTAGTAATTGTTGTATTCTGCTACCTTTCCTATCCCCTACTATCCCCCCTCCCCTTCCCTCCCATCTTCTCTCTCTACCCCATTTACTGTAATTCATTTCTCTCCTTGTTTATTTTCCCATTCCCCTCACAACCTCTTATATGTAATTTTGTATAGCATTGAGGGTCTCCCTTCATTTCCATGCAATTTCCCTTTTCTATCCCTTTCTCTCCCATCTCATGTCTCTGTTTAATGTTAATCTTTTCTTCCTGCTCTTCCTCCCTGCTCTGTTCATAGTTGCTCTCATTATATCAAAGAAGACATTTGGTATTTGTTTTTTAGGGATTGACTAGCTTCACTAAGCATAATCTGCTCTAGTGCCATCCATTTCCCTGCAAATTCTATGATTTTGTCATTTTTTATTGCTGCATAGTACTCCATTGTGTATAATGCCACATTTTTTTTATCCATTCATCTATTGAAGGGCATCTGGGTTGGTTCCACAGTCTAGCTATTGTGAATTGTGCTGCTATGAACATCAATGTGGCAGCATCCCTGTAGCATGCTCTTTTAAGGTCTTCAGGGAATAGTCCGGGAAGGGCAATAGCAGGGTCAAATGGTGGTTCCATTCCCAGCTTTCCCAGGAATCTCCAAACTGCTTTCCAAATTGGCCACACCAATTTGCAGTCCCACCAGCAATGTACAAGAATACCCTTTTCTCCACATCCTCGCCAGCACTTGTTGTTGTTTGACTTCATAGTGGCTGCCAATCTTACTGGAGTGAGATGGTATCTTAGGGTGGTTTTGATTTGCATTTCTCTGACTGCTAGAGATGGTGAGCATTTTTTCATGTACTTGTTGATTGATTGTATGTCCTCCTCTGAGAAGTGTCTGTTCAGGTCCTTGGTCCATTTGTTGATTGGGTTATTTGTTATCTTATTGTCTAATTTTTTGAGTTCTTTGTATACTCTGGATATTAGGGCTCTATCTGAAGTGTGAGGAGTAAAAATTTGTTCCCAGGATGTAGGCTCCCTATTTACCTCTCTTATTGTTTCTCTTGCTGAGAAAAGACTTTTTAGTTTAAGTAAGTCCCATTTGTTGATTCTTGTTATTAACTCTTGTGCTATGGGTGTCCTATTAAGGAATTTGGAGCTCGACCCCACAATATGTAGATCGGAGCCAACTTTTTCTTCTGTCAGACGCAGAGTCACTGATTTGATATCAAGCTCCTTGATCCATTTTGAGTGCATGGCGAGAGAAAGGGATTCAGTTTCATTTTGTTGCATATGGATTTCCAGTTTTCCCAACACCATTTGTTGAAGATGCTATCCTTCCTCCATTGCATGCTTTTAGCCCCTTTATCAAATATAAGATAGTTGTAACTTTGTGGATTAGTCTCTGTGTCCTCTATTCTATACCATTGGTCCACCCGCCTGTTTTGGTACCAGTACCATGCTGTTTTGGTCACTATTGCTCTGTAATATAGTTTGAAATCTGGTATCGCTATACCGCCTGATTCACACTTCCTGCTTAGAATTGCTTTTGCTATTCTGGGTCTTTTATTTTTCCATATGAATTTCATGATTGCTTTATCTATTTCTACAAGAAATGCCGTTGGGATTTTGATTGGCATTGCATGAAACCTATAGAGAACTTTTGGTAATATCGCCATTTTGATAATGTTAGTTCTGCCTGTCCATGAACAGGGTATATTTTTCCATCTTCTAAGATCTTCTTCTACTTCTCTCTTTAGGGTTCTGTAGTTTTCATTGTATAAATCTTTCACCTCTTTTGTTAGGTTGGTTCCCAAGTATTTTATTTTTTTGGAGGATATTGTGAATGGAGTGTTTTTCCTCATTTCCGTTTCAGAAGTTTTGTCGCTGATATACAGAAATGCCTTTGATTTATGCGTGTTGATTTTATATCCTGCCACTTTGCTGAATTCATTTATTAGTTCTAGTAGTTTCTTTGTAGACCCTTTTGGGTCTTCTAGGTATAGAATCATGTCATCTGCAAATAGTGATAATTTAAGTTCTTCTTTTCCTATTTTTATGCCTTTAATTTCTTTCGTCTGTCTAATTGCTCTGGCCAGTTGTTATACTTTTATCTTTATAAGAATTCCCAGTGGAGCTGGGGTTGTGGCTCAGAGGTAGAGCACTCTCCTAGCACGTGTGAGGCGTTGGGTTCAATCCTTAGTAACATGTAAAAAATGAATAAAATGAAGGTATTGTGTCCAATTACAATTTATATGTATATGTATATACACACACACACATATAAATATATGAATTCCCACTGAACATTTTTATGTCAAGATATTGGGTTAGAGAGTAAAAGAAAAATATTTTAAAAAATAAGGTATGCTTATGTAAGTGAATAATGAGTTAGTACAATAAAATGAGTATAATATTAATATGCTTATTTTTCTATAAAAGCTATCTATTAGAACTTTTGACAGTAATAGAAAGTTTTCGGGCTGGGGATGTGGCTCAAGCGGTAGCGCGCTCGCCTGGCATGCGTGCGGTCCGGGTTCGATCCTCAGCACCACATACCAACAAAGATGTTGTGTCCACTGGGAACTGAAAAATAAATATTACAAAACTCTCTCTCTCTCTCTCTCTCTCTCTCTCTCTTTAAAAAAAAAAAAAAAGAAAGTTTTCTTTCGTGTGTGTGTTGCTGGAGAACCCAGGGCCTGGTACATGCTTGGCTAGTGCTTTACCACCAAACTACATTTCCAGCCAGATGGAAGGTTATCTGTGTCATCCAATACAGTAGTCACTAGACACTTGTGGCTAGTGAGCACTTAAAATGTTCCTAGTGCAATCTGCACTAATTAATGTTAATTAATGAAAATTAAAATTTAAAAACTGCATGTGTTAAATGACTAGTAGCTACTTTATTGGCTAGCACAGCTCTAAAATGAATACTTTTGTGTATGAACCTTTTTAAAAATTTTTTTTTTTTAGTTGTGGATGGACACGATACCTTTATTTATTTACTTATTTTATGTGGTGCTGAGGATTGAACCCAGTGCCTTGCATGCTTTTAAAGAGGAGATTTTGATATTCTTTGTTGCATATTATCTTGTTTTATAGTATAATATGACTAATTTAGAGATTCTTTTCAATCTTATTCATAAAGTAAAATAATACATTACTTAATAGTCATATAAGGAAATGTAAAAATACAAGTCAGTTAATTATTTATAAAGTGGACATATTTTTGTAACCAGCACCCAAAATGAAAAACAATACATTATGAGTTCTGTAGAAGTCATATTTTGTCAATTAACTACTTCCTTCCACATATTACCCTGCCCAAAGATAACCATTATTTTCACTTCTAACACTGTAAATAGCTTGGGTCTGTTTTTTGAACACATCACTGGAATTGTATGGTATATTTTCTTTTCTGTCTAACTTCTTTGATATGAGATTATCTTTTTGAGACTCATTCATATTATTGCATATTCTTCTAATTTGTTTATTTTCCTTGGTGTATAATATTTTCTAAGTGAATATGTACCAATTTATTAATTATTTGATTGGCATTTTCCAGGCATGGTGGAACACACCTATAATCCCAGCAGCTCAGGAGACTCAGGCAAGAGGATCGAAAGTTCATAGCCACCCTCATCAATTTGATGAAGCCTTAAACAACTTAAGTGAGACCCTGACTCTAAATAAAAAATAAAGGACTGGGGATGTGGCTCAGAGATTAAGCATCCTTGGGTTCAATCCCTGGCACCAAAAAAAAAAAAAAAAAAAAAGGACAATTAGGTTATTTCCAGTTTAGGATTATTATAAATGAACTATTCTCATGTGTGTATTTTGGTGCATGCATTTATTTCAGTGTAGATCTAGGATAGCATTTGCTGGATCACAGGATAATGCTTATTGGTTAACCTTTAGGACATTATACAAGATAGTATTCCTAAGGACTGGTGTATCATTAGCTTATACTCCTGCCAACAGTGACTTGAATTTTAGCTTCTCTTGAGTAGCAATAGTATTATGATTTAAATTGCATTTCCCAATTAAATTGCATTCCTTTTTAATAAGTTTGTTGGACATTGAGTTTTTTCTTTTTTGTTATGTACTTTTATTTATTTATTTTTTTTTGAGGTACTGGAGATTGAACCCAGGACCTCACACATGGTAGGCAAGCGCTCTAATGACAAATTATACATCCATTGCTATTTTGTACCTTTTTGAGTTGCATGCACATTTGACTTTTCTGTTTTTTCTATTTTCTGGAAATGAACTCTTTTCATCCCCAGTTTTTATATATGACAGATGTCTTGGACAACCCTGGTTTGCTTTTTTACTTTCTTACTGGTTTTTTGATGAATAGAGTACTGGTATTAATATGGTTCAGTTTACTGATCACTTCTCAATATGGTTACTTTCCTTAAGAAATTTTTCCTTATGGGTGTGGTAATCTCAGCTACTTGGGAGGCTGAGGCAGAAGAATTGCAGTTTTGAAGCCAGCTTTGGCAATTTAGTGAGATCCTGTTTCATTCCAACATAAAAAGGGCTGGGGTGTAGCTCAGTGGTAAAGCGCTTCTGGGTTCAATTCCCAGTAACATAAAGAAAAAAAAAAAGAAAGAAATCTTTCTTTACTTTCCAGGTCATGAAGATAATATCCTGTGGTATATACCAAATATTTGTACTATCACTATAAGATCTCTAATCTACCTGGAACAAATTTTGTGTGAACAGTATCTAAAAGGAATCAAAATTCATTTTTTTTTTTTTTGTACTGCGTATTGAACCCAGGACCACTTAATCTACCGGGCCACATTCCCAGCCCTTTTAATTTTTTTAATTTTGAGACAGGGTCTTGTTAAGTAGCTGAAGCTGCCTTTGAACTTGTGATCCTCCTGCTTCAGCCTCCCGAGTTGCTGAGATTATAGGTGTGTGCCACCATTTTTGGTTCAAACTTCATTTTGCTTCATATGAATGTCAAATTGATTAACATCATTAATTAAAAAACACTCCTTTCTCCACTGTTCTTTAGTGTCATCTTTGTCAGAAATTAAGTGTATATATGTCAGTGAGTTTCTGGCTTTCTATTAAGTTCTGTTGGCCTCTTATGTATTACCAGTAACACACATCTTAATTTATTTCCTTCCACCCTCCTTCCCTCTCTTCCTTCTTCTTCTTCTTCTTCTTTTTTTTTTCTTTCAATTGAACCCAGTAGTGCTTTACCTTGAGCTACATTCCCAGCCCTTTTTTTTTTTTTTTTGAGGCAGGGTGGCCTCAAACTTGAGATAAATTGTTCACTTTAGCGTTGGGCTTCCTGTCCTCCTTCCTGTCTCCCTCATACGTGGGATTACAGCTATTGGACAACAGGGCGCTGGGCTTAATTTCTAAAGTTTTGAATGAATGTTGGTATTGGTAAACGAGTCTTACCTTTTTGTTCTTCTTCAGGATTGTTTTGACTATTTTTAGATTTCAATTCCTTAAAAATTTTAGCATCTACAGGCCAATTTCTTAAAAATTCACTGGAATTGAAACTGGTGAATGTAGAATTAATCATCTGTTAGCAATTTAGGTCCTTATTTTCTCCTAGTGCTTTGTAATTTTCTATGTGAAGATTTGGTACATATTTTGTTAGCTTTATCTCTAGTCATCTCATATTTTTTATGTAATTACAATTGTATCTTTAAAATTTTTATTTTCTCTTTTAATGGGTACATAAAATAATAATTGATTTTATATATTATTCTTATATCTAGTAACTTAATCTACTTTTGATTTTTCTACATATAAAATGATATTGTCTTGAGTAATTATAGTTTTATTTTTTCTTTCCAAATCTTTACATATTTTATTATAAGTATGTATGTATGTGTATATGGATGGATACTTATATTATTTTCCTTTGCTGGAGGGGCCGCATTTATTAATTTCCAAAAGTGTAATTTTTTGGGTATCTTTTGGTATTATTATCTAGTTTACTTCCAGTTTGGTTTAAGTACATAAATCTATAATTTAAGTCCTTTGAAATTTGTTGAAACTTGCTTTATTTGGTAAGTATTACATACATATTTAGGAATAATATGTATTCTTTCTAGGTTGGCTACAGAAGTGTCTGTGTATGTTTGTGTGTGTTTGATGAAATTTATTATTTGTGCCTCACATCGTTTACATCTTTGATTACATATTTTATTAACCTATTTTGATATGTTATTTATATATGACTATACCAGTTTCCTTTTGTTTGTGTGGTATATCTTTCTCTTTTAACCTTCTTATATCCTTTTATTTAAGCTGTATTTCTTATAAACTTCATATTGTTAGTTTTAATTTTAATTTATTCTGATATTTGAGCCTAAACCTATTTTGCTATATATGTTCTATTTCTCTCTAATCATTTCTACACCCCCATTTTCTTGGTATGTAACCATTTTTTTTTTTTAAATTAATGTTTTCCAGGGAGGATTTTTGTTTGTGTCAGCCTGGAAGCAAGAGGTACTAATAATTCAGGATCACAATTAGAGATTGTGATCCTTCAGAGTTGAGGAATGGTTTTTATTTCTGATTTATCCTTCTATGACATAATCTTTGGGATTATAGCTAATGAATTTACCAGCATCCCTGTTCCTGCCTTTGCAGGCCATAAACTTAAAGTCAGTAATTTCCGTTGGAATTGGCAGATGCCTCCTTGAAAAGTAGCCTTAAATGCTGGGCTGGTCTCTCTTGAGTTTTCTTATTCTTTCAGATCTCATTCTTATAATACTTCCCTGATTTGTTAGTCCTTGATTTTAAAAAGCATGTTTTGTCTAGTATATCTAGTTCTTAAAAAGAAGAGTGGTCTAATTGGTAGTCTTTCATTATAAGGAAATAGAATTAATCTTGTAAGTTAATACTATTTGGTTTATTGGTTTTCTTAGTTAAAAAACAAAATAGAGAAAAGCAAAACAACATTATGCAGCATTTGTAATGCCACTTACCCAGAGATAGATGTATTTTCCTTCAAATCTTTATATATATATTTATGCATATATGTTCATATGTATTTTTACATTTAAGTAATGAAAATGGGATTTTATCAGATATCTACTGCTATAGTAATGTTGCATAACAAACTATCCAGAAACTCAATGCCTTAAAATAAAAATCAGCCAATGTTGAGTTCTTTTGGTTCTTCTGATCTTAGCTAACATGTGTTGTCTGACTTTTGGCTGGAGTGAGCTGGTCTTGGCTTCAGAGATTCAATTATATTTTGTGAGTCTCTCATCCTTGTATTGACCGAGGACAGGAGCAGAAAAGAAGCATCAAGCAAGTGCTTTTTAAAGCTTCTCTCTGCTTTCGGCTGGAACCACCATCTTCCAGTAATTGACCAAAATGACTAATACAAAGGGAAAGAGGAGCGGAACCTGATATATGTTCTCTAGGCTTTTTAGAAAGCATGGAGTTGTTCCTTTGGCCACATATATGCTAATCTGTCATAAGTGTGATTCTGTCGACATGAAGGGAATGGGTACTGTTCAAAAAGAAATTCCCCACAAATGTTAACGGGGCAAAACTGAGAGTCTACAGTGTTACCCAGGATGCTGTTGGAACTGTGAATAAGCAAGTTAAGGGGAAGATTCTTGCCAAGAGAACTGATGTGCATATTGAGCCTATTAAGCACTCTAAGAGCTGAGACAGCTTCCTGAAACATGTGAAGAAGAATGATCAGAAAAAGAAGGAAGCCGAGAATGAAGATACCTGGGTTCATCTGAAGCACCAGCCTGTTCCATGCAGAGGTGCATATTTTATGAGAAAAAATGGAAAGGATCCTAAGCTGCTGGGACCTATTCCCTCTGAATTTATGGCATGATAAATGTAAAACAAAACAAAACAAAACACAAAAAAGCAAAAACAAAAGGCCTATGTACTATAAAAATGATTTTCTTAAATTAAAAAAAAAAAAAAGCATCTCTCTGAGCCATACCAGCTAACATTCTATTGATCAAAGCAGGTCATATCACAATTTAGAATCAAATGGACAGGAAATATATTCTCCCTCTTCAGAATAAGGCCGCAGGGAGAAATGAAGAATAGAGCTCAGGAATGTAATCTACCAGAGGGATAATACTCTTACAATGTATTTTCACTTACTATATAATTATGTTTAAAAATACACTTTGTAGATTCCATCGTATATTTTTCTAACAGGTCTGATTTTTCCCTTCCCAAGAGGGAGTAGTAATAGAGAAGAATAAGAATCTTAATCCTTTGCAAATCTTATGCTACCTAAAGTAGAGACATTAACTAAAGGGAATTATGTCACATTCCCACTCTATACTTTTTTGAACTTTCACAGTCTTAGTTTTAATTGTTGAGAAGAAGGAAGTGGGTATGTGATTTCTGTTACTTTTGTCAGTGCTTCGTGTTTACTGATTTAGGTTATATATATATATATTTTTTTTTTTTTAAAGAGAGAGTGAGAGGAGAGAGAGAGAGAGAGAGAGAGAGAGAGAGAGAGAGAGAGAATTTTTAATATTTATTTTTTAGTTCTCGGCGGACTCAACATCTTTGTTGGTATGTGGTGCTGAGGATCGAACCCGGGCCGCACGCATGCCAGGCGAGCGCGCTACCACTTGAGCCACATCCCCAGCCCTAGGTTATATATTTTTTGTAGAGGTAGAAAAGAGACTAAGCAACTATACTTTGGTGATATAATCATAAGTTAAGTCTGGTCTTCTTGCTAGCATGCTTAAAAACGTGTTTTTTTGTCTTGAAGAGGTAAACAAAAAAGAGACATGTACTGGGGCTGGGGTTGTGGCTCAGGTGGAGCGTTTGCCTAGGTTCAATCCTCAGCACCACATAAAAATTAAAAAATAAAGATATTGTGTCCACCTAAAACTAAAAAATAAATATTAAAAAAAGAGACATATACAGCTTATTTGATGAGGATTTTTTTAATGCTTATGTTAAGAAACAAAGGCAGGGGCTGGGGATGTGGCTCAAGCAGTAGTGCGCTCACCTGGTATGTGTGCGGCCCGGGTTTGATCCTCAGCACCACATACCAACAAAGATGTTGTGTCCGCCGAGAACTAAAAAATAAATATTAAAAAAACTCTCTCTCTCTCTCAAAAAAAAAAAAAAATTTTAAGAAACAAAGGCAGACCAGAGTACCTTGGACAGCTCTGAAAGTAGGAACATAGATTTTTACTTTATTGGCTTTTATGCAGAGATCATTGTTCTGCATTGTGAACATTCTTTCAGATAGGATTCATTTGGTGGAATTGAATTTTATCTTAAATCTCATCCCCTTGATGAGATTATGAAGTCTTCATTAACCTAATGAGCTGTCCTAAAATTTTTGCTTAATCTATGCTTTTATTCTCTCAGAGGATGTTTATTTTAAAGTTGTTCACAAATTTTGAGGCTACTATTTTTTTTTAGGGAGTTTATGTCTCTTAATCACATATCTTCTTATACAGTGATTCTCTATGAATTTTAATGCTTAGTATTTTGTTGATAAGTTACAGATATATATATATATATATATATATATATATATATATATATGTATATATATATACACACACACATATATCTATATGTGTGTGTGTAGCATTAAACTGTGATTCATTTGTCATTGTTCCTGAAGAGTGGGTTGATGAGAGATTAGGATGTGGGGACAAACGTAGACTACTTTCTGAAAAATTTTACTTCGAATGAAGGAGAGAGATGAGATGATAGCTGGAGCAAAAGGTGTTTTGTTTTTTAAAGATGATAATATTAGTACATGTTTATCTGTTACTAGGAATATTCCAGGATAGAGGAAATGGATGTTTATATGGGAGAGGGTATCGATGGAAAAGTGATACCCTTGAGTAGTAAGCAAGAAGCATGGAATCCAGATGGTAATTGTAGAAACAAATAGAAAGTGGATCACTTAACCACTGTGAAAGGAAGGAAGACCAAGTAAGTGAGAACAAATGTAGAGGGGAAGTGGAGGTGTCCACTTGCTTTAGTTTTCTTGACATGGCTAGGTCATCAGATTAGGGGAATGGGAAAGGAAAGGACTGACAGTGATTTGGAGAGAGAAAAAGGTATATGGTAGTCATTTGGGAAAGTGGAGGAACTCAAACAACAGTGAAATATGTATTATGATTATCAGGATATTCTTGTATATCACTCATAACAATGAACTCAATTTATCATCACAGTTACTTTTGGGTGCTTGTTTTGTGCCAGATACCATGTTAAGTGCTTTTTATTGATCATTCTAACTCTGATACAGAAACAAAAGCTCAGAGAGATTAGGTAATTTAACAAAGTTCTCAGAGTGAGATACTGTAGCACAGTCCTATTTATCACTTCCCAGGATTTACATATTAATATTTGCTTCAAATATGTATGTGTGTGTTTAAATATGGAAGTAAAAAAAATTATAAAAAGTACAAATGTGTAAGACATAAATAAGTGGGTTGCAGTCTATTCCTTTTTCTTTCCTGGGCACATTACTGTCCTTCCTTTAAAGGCAACTGCTCATGTGTAAACTTTCAATCTATATATAATAAAAAAATTATTTTGTCAACTTTCCTTATCAACATTATGTTCTTGAATTATGTACATGTTAATATAAAGCTTATATTTTAATATCAGTACAATTTTTCATTTTAATAGCAGTACAGTTATTTAGTATCAGCACAGTATATATAAATTATCTACAATATAGTTAACCAATCCTTGTTGATGAGTATTTATAGTGTTTCCAGGGATTTAATGTTGGTAACAATGCTGCAGTTAGCACTTTTTGTGCACTTGTTCTGTGCATTTATCCAGGAAATGGAATTGCTGGGTAAAGCATATTCATATTTTCATTTTTAGTAGATTGCTCCACTTGTCAAGAGTCGCTATGGATGACGTATATGAGATAGTTGTTTCTCCAGTATAATTCTTGGTTGAGAAATTGCTTCATCATGCCTGTATATTTATTCTTGCTCCTCATTCATTATTCTCTCTGATCCTTTTTCTTTTCCTGTTCTTTAATCATCTCTTCTCTTATAAAGTCTTAGAAAACAAAGGTATGAAAACAAAATGAAAAGAATGAACCATTTATATCACTATTTTCTACATTTCCGTCTTTCATTTATTGTATGCCTTCCACCTAGCTTTATCTTATGTGTGTGTGTGAATAGGTGTATTTGACCAGTATACCCTTGTTTACTTGTTCATTCTTTACTTTCCTTTTAGGGAAGTTTTGTTCCTTCTTTAACACCATTTCTGATTTCTCTAATCAGCATTAGGCCAGTGTGTGTGTGTGTGTGTGTGTGTGTGTGTGTGTGTGTGTATGTATGTATGAATGAATTTGTATCCCCTATATTAAGACATTAGTCTCATTAAATTTACTAATTTCTATCATTAGATTAGAAGGGCACAGACTGTATTGAGACAACACTATATTGCTAGTATCTAGCACATACAGGCTGTGGTAGATTTAAGGAACAGATTATTTTTGCCAGTGGAGGGAAACATGGGCATATGATTTATAATATAGTAAATTTGTAACAAAATTTCAAAAATTTTGGAGTTTGCTTATTTTTTGACATGCATTTTAGAAGCAAAATATTGATATATTATCTTGAGACCTGGTTAAGAAAGAGTTGAGAGGTTTTTAGGTTTCCCTATTTCATCCTCTTGTACAAATCCGACATTTAATTAATCCTGTATTTGAAGTAGAAAGGGAAAACTCAGTTTAGATCTGTATTTAGTGCTGGCCTTTACTTTCACAGGGCTAATTGCGCTCCACTGAGATAGCTCTTTGCTAAGATTCTAAAAAGGAGTGTAAGTGAGCCTTCAAGGCTATCTGGATCTTTCTGTCTTCCATCACATCCTCTAACCCTTGGGAGCTCATTAAATTCATTTCTCTCCATTGACTCTGGTTGATGCTAGGTGGTTTCCTTGGCTTTGTGTGGGGGAAATTTTCAGTAAAGTCCCATGTGACTGAGTCAGACAAGGAGTGACCTATCTAATAATGAATGTACGGAGTTCACATTCTGAACCACTCCCTGGAACCATCGTGGAAAGCAATTTGAGGATATTTGTTCATATCTCTAATAGGATCGGAGAGAGTCACACAATTCACCCTCTTTGACCTTCTCCATGTATTTGGACTTGGACATATACATACCTGGCAAAGATTGCCAATACCTCTCGAGAATGAGATAGACTATTTTTTTCAAGAAAGTTGAGTTCCATAAGGACTCAGGAATTACCATTTTGTCATCATAAATGACCCCCAGGAACAAAGGATGGTGGCTGTAGATGAATCTAGGTAAAGTCTGGGTCTAAATTTGAGTCTGTCCAGATGTCTTTAATCTTAGCAGTGTGAACCTCTGTTCATCTATTGAGTTAGAGATCTTTCCCTTTAGTTTGAGTTGGATGCTGAGTTTTACAATGTTAAATTTAGTAAAAATTTTACTACTGATGATTTCTGACTGATGCTGTTTCTGCTGTGGTGTCATATTGTTACTTGTTTCACTAGGAAACAAGTTTCTTGCTATGCTTATATTTTCTTGTTCTTTTCTCCCTATGCTAGTCGTTATCTTCTGTCTTTGTTGATATGTTTGTTTATTCATCTTAATCTACCATAATAATAGTAATAATAGAAGTTAAATGAATTTATGTATAAATGTATTTTTAACTGAGTTCTGTTTTCATATATTCTATCAAGATAAATTGTTCATTTTATACTCAAATAGAGTTAACTCACATTTTTATACATAATAATTGAAACTTTCAAAATCCAAGGTAGCAAATTACACTTGTATTTAATATAAAAGCAAAGTTATTGCTTATAGTATGCAATTTTTCTTTCTTTTTTCTTTTTTATTGGTTGTTCAAAACATTACAAAGCTCTTGACATATCATATTTCATACATTAGAATGCAATTTTTCTAAGATTAATATTGTCTACCAATAATATGGGTCAGAGATTTTTGGAAGCAGGAGAAATTTCTAAGTTTTTTAAAATTAAGTAAGTTAGATTTTATGTTTATATTAATGAAGATATTTTAAAAATCTGTTTTGTAGGTCAACCATATTCTGATCCACCTCTTCCTCCACAAAGGCAAGATAGATATTATTCTAATTCTGGTAGATTATCTGGACCAGCAGAACTCAGAAGTTTTAATATGCCTTCTTTGGATAAAGTGGGTAAGAAATACTTTGTGTGTTTAAATAATAGTGACACACTAAAGAACTGGAAGCTGAATGAAAGAATAATGTAAATGTATGTCTGTTAGCTCTTAAGACTGAAATCTCTTTCCTGAAACTTCCTGGTTTTATGTTTCTTTTTATATTCTACACAGACATGGCATCCAAATATATTGTGGCGATTGGTTTGAGCACTATGGTAATGGGTTTCTTCTATGTACCTCTGATGATAAACTTTATTCCATGGCTATTTTAAAATTTTTCCAGGGGCTCAACAGTAGAGTGCTCGCCTAGCATGTGCGAGGTGCTGGGTTTGATCTTCAGTACCACGTAAAAATAAATAAATAAATAAATAAATAAATAAATAAATAAATAAATAAAACAAAAATGTTGTGTCCAGTTATGACTAAAAAAAAAAAATTTTTTTTAAATTTTCCTGTCCACTTACATATATCCTGTTTAGTAAGTAGAGAAATTAGGCAAATGTGAATGTATATGAGAAAGTCCACCAGAAAAACAATTTGGGTACATATTCTATTAATGATTTAATCAGTTACCTTGCTACAACATTTCATAAGTAGATTTAAGTAACAATTACTGAGCAGTCTACTATTAGGTATCCTTTTACTTAAACTATCTCACAACCATCCACTGAAGTTAGAAAGTATATGTATCTAGTGTAGCAATCAAGAGTATAACATAGGGGGCTGGAGATATGGCTCAAGCGGTAGCGCGCTTGCCTGGTGTGTGTGTGGCCCGGGTTCGATCCTCAGCACCACATACAAAGATGTTGTGTCTGCCAAAAACTAAAAAATAAATACTAAAAATTCTAAAAAAAGTATAACATAGGGTCTAGGGTTGTAACTCAATGGTAGAGTGCTTGCCTAGCAAGTGTGAGTTTGATCACACTTGGTTGGATCACACTGGGTTTGATCCTCAGCACCACATAAAAATAAATAAATAAAAGGTATTGTACCCATCTACAACCCCCCCTCCCAAAAAAAGCATTTTAAAAAATGTATAACATTAAGAAAGCAAAACAATTTTTAAGAAGTGGAGTATTAAAATTAATTTATTGATAAGAGAATAAATTACCAAACGAAAGGAACCTCTATTATATCCTCTAATACACAAACACATAAACACACACACACAATGTATGTATAATATGCATATATTATATGTATATATTTTGGGGGACATTATCCATTGAAGTATTTGTTTCAGAAAATTAGTATTTTTTTGAATAGTGAGCAAAGAAGCAAATCTAGAGTCTATGTTTTTATTATTAGTTATAATTAAGATAATTTTTTCTGTTTGGCTTTTGAGGTTGTTTTCCCCTAGTAATTCATGTTCAATATGTATATGCATGATTAACATTCATTTCTTAGCTAATGCTGTTTAAAATTTTTTACTATTTTCATTTTTCCCCTAATTGAACAATAAATAATTTACCAGATTACTTTAAGTGCCTACTATTTAGGAGATACCTTGCATAAAATGCAGTATATAGTAAGATACAGTCTTTGTCTATAAGATGTTAATAATTCAGTAGGGAGAAAAATAAATATATATGTTTATTTATTAGTACAAGTCAGAATAGTAAGTCCCAGTAGAGAGTATGCTTTGTTCAGTGAAAAGGAGAACTCCCATCTAGTTGAAAGAGCAGAAAAACTCTATTAAGGGGGTATCATTAAAGCTGCTTTTCAGGGAACTTGAAAAACTGAGCATGAGCAAAAAATGAAAAAGGTAGCACAAGTCATAGCTTGATACATATGCTCTGCTGATACATGTGTACCAGCAGTATATAGAGAGCGGATTCACTGAACAAAGTAATGATTTATATCTTAGATAGGAAGAGTGGAATGGTACTTCTTTTTGAGTACATGGTATTCATGTACTCAAAGGTAGATAATCTAAAAATGAATTGCTTTTTTTCTGAAACTTTGCATTTAATATTTTTATACCATAGTTTACAGTGAATAACCACAGAAAGTGAAATGTTAGATAAGAGAGGAACTAGTGTAACGTAAAATGAGGACTAATCACGTCTATTTTAATTTAGTACATAAATAGATTTTCAGATGCTGGGGAAAATAATTTCAGTGGATCAGTAGTTGTTGCAAATGAATTGCAGTAAAATGAGAGCAAAAGGGGAGAAATTTAGAACAATATGTACGGAATAGTTCTTTTTTTTTTTCAGAATAGTTCTTGATTGTGAAGAAGAGAGGGAGCTACAAAAGGATTCTCTTTTTCTTTCTCAGTCTTAAATAGGAGAGATTAGAACCTGGCAGAAAGACAGGAAGGAGCCCACAGAGAGGGGAAGATCCCTGAGGAAGCTGGAGGGAGAGGGATTTTGGACTCTGGATCATAGATTGTCTAGAAGGATCCTTTTCCATGAGAGTAGGAGGAAAGATCATAAAAATATAGCTGCAGCATGTTTATGTTTATCACAAACATTAAAGGAGTGTACCATGCAATTTTGAAGAGAATGGAGATTTGAATTGCTAAGGAGAAAGCTGGTTTAGAAGACATGGAAGTATGCTGCTGGAAGTATGATTGAGTGGTGCCAGACCACATAACTCGTTTTTTTTTTGTTTTCTTTTTCCACTCCTGGCAGTACTAGGTGTCTCAGGTATAGGCAAAGTACAGGAGTAGAGACAGAGATCTGGATTAATCTAAGCTTGAAATGTTTTGAAGCACAGCTGAAAAATGACTGTGCTTCTGGCTGAAGTGATTGACTTTGAAGTCTATTCAATTAGGGAAAGAAGGGAAGAGAGAAGACTAGATGAGAGGACTGGAAGCCTTAGAGACATCCAAGGACCGATGTAGAGTGACTAAATGAGAAAGCTTAGAGAAAATAGGTAGATGTGGCCAGAGAGAAGTTAGTGTTTATTCCTTGGGGACTGAACTGCTTTTGATGATAAAGTCCAGGAACATTCATTTAAAAACAGGGGCTAACTTCAAATGGCTAAACTATATCACTTGAGGAAGGAAGAAAAGGGAGGGAGAGAAGGAGAGAAGAGAAGGGTGCTACTTCCCATATGTCTCCTTATGATGCTGCTGCTGTAGGGTTGCTTAGGAATCAGCTGGAGAAATCACTTGCCATAGACTGTTGCAGAATTCTTTCTGCCAAAGTTTTCATGGCTGTCAGGCTGTACTTGGTGCCTGAATACAGAATGCTGGTATCAAACTGGTTTCTTTGCCAACAAGGGTAATGAGAAAATGTCAATGTCCTTTGTGATCTGGAAATAATCTAAGTATGTAGTGATAAATCATGTATTTTTCATGGTTTAATTTTTATTTCTAGATGGGCCTATGTCTTTAGAAATGGAATCCAGTACAAATGATACCAAAGATGATCTTGATGTAAGTATTGAAACTGGAATTTTATTCATGTTTTCAAGAGCCTTCTAATCTCTTTGCTTACTAGAATAGAATATAAAGCTGCTTCTCTCTTTTAACAAATAAACTTTCTATATAGCATTAAAGCTTCTTGTTTTCTGAATTGTAACCAGTGGAGATAAAGTACAACTTGCAGGCCAGAGATTTGAGTTATTTTACTAGTTGACTACAAGATTAGATTTCCCTCTTTGATTTTAACCTGAGTGTCATAAAGTACATGTTTTAGTCAGCTTTTTCACTGCTGTTACTAAAAGACCAGACCAGAACAACTGTAGAAAAGGAAGAGTTTATATGAGGCCTCACAGTTTCAGAGGTCTTAGCCCACAGAAGGCTGGCTCCATTCCTTGGGGCTCAAGGTGAGGCAGGACATCATGGTGGGGGAGAGTGTGGTGGAGGGAAGCAGCTTGCATCATGATCAGAAAGAAGAGAGAGAGAGAGAGAGAGAGAGAGAGAGACAGACAGACAGACAGACACTCCACTCTCCAAATACAAAATATATACCCCATAGTCACACCCCTAATGAACCACTTCCTTCAGCCACACCCTACCTGCCTCCAGCCACCACCCAGTTAATCCCATCAGGAATTAATTCGCTGATTAGGTTAATGCTATGGCCCGATTATTTCTCCTCTGAAACTTTTTGCATTGTCTCACACATGAGCTTTTGGGGGATACCACATCTAAACCATGACAGTACACTTTTGTTTACTACAATTACAATATTGGTTTTGGATACTTTGAAAATATATGCATCTTGTTCTTTTTTGTGTTTTAATATCTGCTTGATAAAAGATTGTAATTTTGATATTCTTGGACTATATCTGTTTTATCTTTAACCAGAATATACTTTATTGATTGAAGTTGTTTTCTGTTAAGTTAATAAAGTACTTAATAGTAGCTAAAATTTAGCTGTTGGTTTAAGTGGAAAACTGAATCTTTCTCTGTAGCTTTCTAAGACTGTCATAGATGCTTTCTGTACATGAGCCTATGTGCTTTCTTCCAAGCCTAAGATTTTCAGGAAAGCTATTGCAAGTTTTGTTGTTGTTTCTAGTGACTGTAACTTGTCAATTTGTTTCAGAATTCAAATGTGCCTGATTCATCTCTGCCTGCTGAAAACCAAGCAACTGGCTCTCGCTTTGGTTTTTCACCTCTTCCTCCAATCCGAGGTCCATTGTTTCCAGTGGACCCAAGGAGTCATTTCATGAGAAGAGGACCTTCTTTTCCTCCACCTCCTCCACCTCCAGGAAACATGTATGGAGCATCCAGAGATTATTTTCTACCTGGCCCACCACCCCCTCCATTCCCAAGTAGGTTTTTGGTTTGTTTGTTTTTTTTTTTTTTAAACTTAATATGTGCTTTGCATAGTAAATCAGATGATAATTTTTCTATTCTGGTAGTAAATAGTACAGTGGAATAATAATTTTTTTTAATGTTTAGTGAAGTGTGCCATTACCTTTCCAAATGAAAAGGCAGCCAGCCATCAGTTGACCATAATAAGGCTTCAGGTATAGGCAAAATAGAGGCAGAGATCTGGATTAATCTAGGCTTGAAATATTTTGAAGCATAGCTGAAAAATGACTAACAGGGCAAGGGTATTAATTACTGGTTTAAGAGACTGAAGTGATTAAGCTTGATTTGTCTTAATGATGTGGAATTATTTCTGAATTTGAGTAGTCCAGAAAGTCATTGACTTTTTGCAAGTCTTATATTAAGACTAAAGTTATCTGTATATTATTTGTTAGAAAATATTTCAACAGTTAAAGTAATTATATTTCAGAATTGAAATTAGTGGCTGAAGTATTTTAAAATGTTTTTTTCATAAGTAGTAGTCTCATATGATCCTATTTACTTAACACCTAAGATGCATTTATCATGTTTGGCCTATTTGTTGATTTATTGAAATTTTTTCATGGTCTTATATATGAAAAAAAGAATTCTTTGCTTTTTTTATTTTTTTATTTTTTATTTTTTTTAGTTATAGGTGGACACTTTTATTTTATTTTTATGTGGTGCTGAGGATCAAACCCAGTAACTCACGCATGCTAGGCAAATGCTCTACCGCTGAACCACAACTCCCTGCCTGAATTCTTTGCTTTAATAGTCATACTTTACCATTCAGAACTATAGGTTACTGCAGAATAAGTTATGATTACCAAATAATAGACAAAAGCATATTAGTTTTCTGATGTAGTCATTCTTCTATTCTCTATTTTTAGTTAAGATGAATTAAAATAAATTTTGAGGAATTTTAAGACAGTTGTTGGTTTAACTGGAAATGTTTTAGTATAGTATCAAGTCAGAATCACTAATCTGAATATTAAGTCTGGGAAACTATTAATGTTTTTGAGTCGGTTTTGCATATTTTGAAATAATTCTTTTCTCTTTTTAAAAAAATGTTAGGATAAATTGTTTAAAATTAATAATATTATCATTAATCATGTATAATTGAAGAAAGTGTATTTTTCTCAATGTAAAATAGATTCTGTTGTCACCGTTTGAATATAAGAATAGGTGTTGGAAGTTATAAATTTAATAGGGCTATAGTTACAGTTTAAATTAAACATGTCTTTTACCAATCTCTTTAAACAGTGAGAAATGCTTATTCACCGAGGGGTTTTCCTCATTATCTTCCCCCAAGAGCTGGATTTTTCCCCTCACCCCCACATTCTGAAAGTAGAAGTGAGTTCCCTTCAGGGTTGATCCCGCCTTCAAATGAGCCTGCTACTGAACATCCAGAACCACAACAAGAAACCTGACAATATTTTTGATCTCTCTTCAAAAGTAATTTGACTTATCTCTTATTTTTAGTTTAAGTAACTGCTGTTACTTAAGTGATTATACTTTTGCTCAAATTGAAGCTTAATGAAATTATAATTCTCAGGATAGTATTTTGTAAATAAAGATGATTTAAATATGAATCTTATGAGTAAATTATTTCCATTTTATTTTATTCTAGATAGTATAACTATTTTAATTTGATGAATCCACTATTACATAAACAATAATGGGAGTTTTATATACATAATCTTGCACTTGGGATATTTTAAACCCCCCAAAAAGACTGTCTTTATGCCAAGAAATATATTAACTATGATTGTAGCAAATGTGAAAGTAACTTTATGCTTAATGAAATAATTTAAATTGATTTAAAGTATTGTTTGGCATTGATGATAATAAAAATCAGCTAGTTTTTCCATAAATATGGCTCCATAAATTAGCTTTTTTTCCTTGTACCAATAACTATAATGTGGGCCTTTCTGATTTGATTATCTTACAAATGGACATAAATGACCCAAAGCAATAGCATACTTTTAATACTTTAAATATATTTTAAAAAGTCAAAATTGTTTCTAGTGTAAAGAAAATCAGGACACTTTTGATCATCTTAGTTGATTCACCTGTTTTCATCTATGGGTTGGTTTTTTTTTTTACTATTCATTTTAATTCTTAAGATCTTTACTATTTTCTGTGGGGAATGTTAGATTTGATACAGGATAATTTGACACATATTGAAGCAATGTGTCATTTTGAGCTTTGGACTCAGTATCTTTAGAGAGTTTTAGGCTTGTGTCCTATTATTAGTCTTGTGCAACCAAATGATTATGAAAGGAAAGACAATGAAGCCCAACTAATAAGTATCATAACACTTATAAGCAATTGGTTGTTTTTAGTTATTTACTTGGCTTTTTTTTTTCAGTGGCAAAAGACAGAAGATTAAATATTCTTGAACCACAGCAGTGATGCATTTATAATTGGAACACTTCATGCTAGCATTTCCCAGACGTTATTTGGAACCCTGGTCTTGTGAAGTATTTCTTTTCTTCTTCCATTACCATCCCCACCTTAGAGAAAAAGGGTAGAAAGAAAGATTGGGTAAATCTTGGGTAAAATAAATGCTTTGGGTAAAATATTAAGTGAAATGAGAACTGTAGAAACATGATTACATTAAAGTTTGTTTGCTGTGGTCTAAATGTGTCCCTTCAAAATTCATGTTGAAATTCTAACTCCCAAGGTATTAGGTGCTACACACCAGAATGCTGACTCAGGGACGTAAAACAAGTCAAGTGAGAAAACAGACAGGAAAGGCTTTTATTAGTCCTTCTCCTAAGAGAAGAGAGATACAGCACTGACTGGAGAGTGTCAGGCTGGTTTCCCCAGTAAAGGGAGAGAGCCAGTTTTATTCTGGTGAAAGGGCTGTTTGCATAAGGCTAAGGTTTAGAAATATTAATTAGCTTTAGGTACATTTCACAGGTGTGTTTTTCTTTTTCTATGAGTGTACTGTAACTCCGAGGAAGGCATGGTCAGTTGTCCTGAAGTCAGATGTAAGTTTTTTTATATCAGTGCCACATTCTGTGTAAACATCTCTGTCTTGTGATGAATTGCTATAGCTGTTAAGAGAACACATAAGTGGGAAATAGAAGAGAATATAAATCATGGCAAATAACAAGGGCCCTAGGAATGTCCTGTTTTGATGGCTCCTCAATTTTTATCTTTTATGTTGTTTGTCCTTGAAGAGTCATGGCAAGAGCATCCTGGCCCAGAGATACACCAGGTCTTTGAAGCTGATAAGGCTGTTATTAGGGAGGTGGGCAAGGCACATAAAAGTATTTAATAGCTAACAATCTATGAATTAAGGTAGGAGAGCTTAGGAATAAACTTATTGTCTTTAATGTCAAGTCATGAGTTATGGTGCTCTCTAACTGTCTGAGTATTAAGAGTTAGGGGCTCTTGGGATAGAATTGAGTCATTAGGGTGGAACCCTCAGAAATGGAATTTGTCCTTTATTTAAAAAGGCCCCTGGAGTGTTATAGATTGGATATGAAGTATCCTCCAAAAAGTTTATGTGTTAGAAACATGATATGCAACACAGCAATGGTCAGAGGTGAATATTTAGATTATGAGAGCCATAAACTGATCAAAGTAATAATTCGAATGGATTGCTGGGTAGTAACTGTGGACAGATGGGGTCTGGCTGAGGGAAGTAGATCACTGGGGGTGTACACTTTGGGATATTTTGTCTGTAATTTCTTATGTGTGCCGCCCACCCCTCTCTCTTTCCCTCTCTCTGTTTCCTGGTGGCCATAAACTGAGCAGCTTTCCTCCTCCATCATGATGTTCTCTCTCACCTTGGGCCCAGAGCAATGGAGTTGGCCGACCATGGACCAAACTCCGGAAATCATGAACCCTAAATAAACTTGTTCTCTAAAGTTGTTCTTGTCAGGTGTTTTCATTAGCACAGGGAGCTTAACCCCTCCTACCATGTAAAGATGTGGCAAGAAGGCATTATTTGTGAGTTAGAAAGCTAACCATCTCTGGAAACCAAATTCATTAGCGTCTTTATCATCTTGGACATATTAGCCTCCAGAACTGTAAGAAATTTCTGCAGTTCATAAGTTTACCCAGTTCATAGTATTTTGTGACAGCAACTTGTGGTCTGCTATAACAAAAAAGCCAGACTTCAGAGGAAATAGACTGTTTTTTAAAGATGGAATGAAAAGTAAAAGAGAAATAGGAAAGACATTATTTCGAACATTCCAATCAATTGAATTTTTTGTTTGTGCTAGAATAGGGAGGTCTGTCATGGCTTAAGGTAAAAGGAAAGGATGGAGGAGGAGGCAAATCAAACAATAGAGAATTGGAACAAATTGAAGAAGCAAAATCATTGGGGAGGCAGGGAGAGTATGGAATAAGAATGTAGTAGAAGTTAGGAAGGCTTGCTGTAGGCTGAGTACCTGGACTTATAAATAACATTTAGTTTTGAAAAATTTTTATTAAAGTAATATGAAAATTTGAAACAAATCAAATAATAGAATGTATCTTATGATAGTAAGTTTCCCCCATTTACTTTTTATCCTCAGCTCTATGTCCTAAATAGTTTATTTGGTTTTAAACAATTTAAAATTGTAAAAATTTCCCAATTCTTAATTCTGATGTTCTAGAATTTTGGAAAATATGCTTATATCTCTAATTCCTCTTTTACTAACTTGATTTATCAATTTGTGGCTTGGTTCCTTGAGATGGAAGACTGTGATTTTGGTAACAATCTCTGTTAATATCCCTGCCCTTAGTTCTACTTTCCTTCTTCTTCTACCCTGGCCAATGTACTACTTTCTGTTAGCTATACATTTATATTTTCAAGTTTGCTAATAACTATATTATGCATGCAAGTATAGCCCTTCTGTCATTGTTTCATAGTTGATCTAAAATTTGGAAATCATTAAATAGCACTTGTGTTGATATAATCATTTAAATATTATTCACTATTATACTAAATTATGTATTAGGTTTGTACTTTTGTACAAACTTTTGTTTATAAGTTCCAGTGACATAATTTCTGGGTTACTCAGAAGAGAATGCTTTGGATCCTCAAGGTCAAATCAGTAATTTTTTCTTAACTCTCTCTTTCTTCACTCATTCACCAATAATAGCCTAAAATAATGATAATTTTAGTTTGCTTTATCCTTGGACAAATTGGCCTTGGGGCCAGTACTCACTTCTTTATCATATCCCACTTTTTAAAAATTATTTATTTGTTCTTTTTAGTTATATATGACATCATATCCCAAGTTTTAAAAACTTCTTTTCACATCTTTTCTTTTGAACTTGTGTGTGTGTGTGTGTGTGTGTGTGTGTGTGTGTGTGCAATTTTTTTAAGGACTTTTGTTTTGGAGAGAGCCTTTGTCCTCCTGTTGCAAAACAGACTGTTTTCTTTCTAGGCCCATGAAGAGAATCTGCTCTTTTACAGATTTTTGGAGATTGCTCTCCTGTTCCATCTGGATCCTAGACCATCTGTCCTATTGGATTTTTTGTTTGTTTTTGAGTGTCTTATTTTGTTGAAATTCACTATCAAGTCAATTTTTTAAGAAAGGATATATGGAATATCAAATTTGTAAATTTTTGGTGTTAGTTTATTTGGATATAGAATTCTAGGTCAGACATTTTTATATTGTACTTTTTATATCAGTTAATACCATTATGTTAAATTTTAGTGTCCATTGTTGCTGATGAGAAGTCTGATAAGAATTTTATCCTCATTCTTTTGTTGATAACTCAATATTTTTCCATATAAAAACTTAAAAGATTGTTTTCCTTTATCTTAGATGTTCTGAAATTCACAGTGTGGTGCATCTATATGTGAGGCTTTTTTATTCAGTTTGTTAGTTTAGGTTCTCTGATAAGCAGCTTCCAAGATGGAATTGGACATTGAATGGAGACTGAGGAAGAAACACCATGAAAGATTAACAGGAGAATTTAAAGAATTATGGGGAAAGAAGACTGTGATTCAGATGTGACATCTGTGAATGGGAAGAGGGAGGGAAGGAAGGAAAGTTGGATAGGAACAGTGTCAGAGAATAGTGAAGCAAAGATTGCCTTTTAGCACAGTTCCTCACAGTACGAATGGTTTCTCTCTAGCTTCCCTGGTGTGTTCTGTCCTTGGCTTGGAGCAGCTCCTGGGAAGAACGTGGTTTTGGTGTGAGTGCTGAAGCATAACAGCTAGACTGTGATAGGGTGTGTTCACATGGAAAAACTGGGAAGCTGTTTGACAGAGTCTGAGAGGATGGGAGGATGGACTAGTGACCTTTGTGATTATTACCAAACTAATTATTTGGATGTTAGAAGGAGAAACTTGTTTTTGCATCTAATACTCTATACTTTTTAAAACAATTCTATGAATGAGTTAAGGCAGGTATTTTTATTCTCCTTTTAGATATAGCCTTAGGAAGCAGGCTTATTTTTTTTTTTTAATTTCTGTTTGTTCATTTTAGTTATATATGACAGTAGGATCTATTTTGATATATTTATATCTCAGAATTATCTCAGAAGCAGGTATTTTTAATTTGATTTTTAAAACCAAAATTGTTTTAGAGAATGTACTTTAAAACTTCCAGTATGAACTGAATTCACTTCATTTTTCATTTCTGTGTCTGGCTGTCAGACTTTGGAGAACTAAGGAACAGACTTGGTTTGGTATGAGGTAAAGAAAATGTATAATCAGGAAATAAATGTTTTCTTGCCATGGGTTTATTAATAGGGGAGAAACATTTCTCTCAATTAAAACTTAGGAGCCTTCTGTTTTCTGAATTGCTTTTTGTTTATGGAAGAAGACTAACATTTTGGTTCTAATTAGTTGACTAGCTAAATCTTAACACTTTGCATTTGTTGTCTGTAGTGGCGTTTCACATACATATAGTGTGTGGCATTACTGAAAATGGTGCCATCATTAGTTCATACTTTATTCATTTTATTCCTTGGATAGAGTTTGTGCCATGTTAAGTTCAGCCTGATATTGCAAGGCTAACATCTTTAGTTTCTAAAGAAACTAAAAGGAGAGCATTGTTAAGATTGTGGAACAGTTAAAAGTTGAAAAGTTAAAAAAAAAAAACAACCTAAACAATTAATATTTTGTTATTGCTTCACTGAAAAAAAATTACATGACTAAATTTCATTTTTTTTTCATAAGATCATGAAATTATAAATCTTAGAAGAAAAGCTAATAGTTACTGGTAGGCATTTTAAATAATTTGTGGCATGTTATTTTAATTAAATGGATTTTTTTAAAAACAAAAAACTGGAAGGAATAGTAAAAATTCAGTGAATTTAAATTTATCTGTAAAGCCAGGGATTAGACAAGCTGATTTCAATACTTTCAGTATTGAAATTAAATGTCTAATATGATAAATTATAATAGATTGCTTTGAGTTGACTGTTTTAAAAAATATTTTAGAGTGAGGATGTAGCTCAGTGGTAGAGTGCTTGCCTAGCATAAGTGAGGCCCTAGTCTTGATTCCTAACACTGTGTGTGTGTGTGTGAATGAATAAACATTTCAAATATAAGTTGAATTAGAGGGTTGGGGGTGGGTCTAGCTTGGAGTCTAGCTAGAGTGCTGTCTAGCATGTGTGAAGCTAAGAGTTCAGTACTCAGCACCATGGGGGGGGGAAGAAATTGGAGAGCTCTATCATTTTAAAAATTAATTCATCATTCACTTTAATAACTAATAAGTAACTCATGAAAACAGAAGAATGGCTAATTTTAGATTTAATTATTTCACTGAACATAACGAGAATGTAGCATTTTAAAACAAAGGTGAACTAAGAATTAAGGAAGAAAATTTTATTTTTCAAAGAGATGTTTTGTAACAAAATTGTTTCCTGACTTATTATTAAAAATTTCTTTGTAATTTTTAATTGACTATCTTAAGACTTGAACACCATTCTATATATTTGCTGTGGCCAAAGTTTTTTTTTTTTTACAAGAGAGAACTTTTGTTTTATTTATTTCTTTTATGAATCCTGGCAAAATTCTTCAACAGATGGTGCAAATTATGAGGTTGTGGCTCAGTGGTAGCACACTTGCCTAGCATTCATAAGGTACTGGGTTTGATTCTCAGCACCACATACAAATAAATAAAATAAAGGTCCATCAACAACTAATTAAAAAAATAGTGCAAATTAAAAAGAAAAGGGTCATGGAGTAGAACCAAGCCTATCTGCTTATCATTTATTGACTTAATAAGAAACTATTGTTTCATAAGACAGTGGGGCTTAACTTTGGTCAATATATAAAACTCTTGATAAGGTACGGCATGCCCATCTACAGTATTCATTGACATCTATCCAAACAGTCTCATGTTTTTTTCCTTCTTCATCTAGTACTACTTCTTAAAGAGTTCAGTTTATGTTTTATTTTGTTGCTTTGTCATGAATTTCAAGCCTTTCAGTCTGTTTTCTCATCCTTTTCCACATCCTGTTAAATACTCATCTGATTTCCCTCTTTGGAATGTTTTCTACATGCAGTAATATTAATGCTAAGCCAAATATGCTGTTCATTCAACAAATGTATATTGAGAGTCTGTAGTGTTAGGTATTGTTCTAAGTGTTCAGGCAATAATTGTGAACCAAACAGACAAGTTTTGCTCCCGTGGGAGCTTACCTTCCATTAATAATGGGCAAACAGACTTTAACAAAGAAAATGTAAAAGAAAATTTAAATGGGTCATAATAGTGGATAGTCAAGAAAAGCCACTTTTAGAAGTTGAATTTTGAACTGATTTGTTAAAAATGAAAAAAAAATATGAATATGGAAGAGAACATTCACAAAAAGGAGACCGGTGCAAGTATAGCTCTAGATGAAAAGGAGTAGACTTTTACCTTGAGGAGAAGAAAGACAGACAGCATGGTGTAGTATAATGAGCATATGTGTGTGTGAGAGATTGATTGATTGATTGATTGATTGATTGATTTTAGGTAGAGAGATGTGTGAGGCCATGAAAAGGCCATGTCAGAGAGTCAGCATTTCATTCTAAGTAAACGGGTAGCCAGTGGAAAATTTTTACATGACCTGACGATATATAATCTGAAAACCATTTGTTTATGGAGAATGAACTGAAGGGAGAGAAAAGAATGAAAAGAATGAAAGCAAAAAAAAAAAAAAAAAGAGACTAAGACATAGTTTAACTCATATAATGGTGGCCAGAAGAGATGGGAAAGAGAGAGAGAGTGGGTGGCTTTGGGATGTATTTGTTGGACTTCCTGATGGAGTGAATGTAGAAGGTGAGAGGAACATGGATCAAGGATGATTCAAGTTTTGATTTGAACATTTGGGGGAATAATACCATTTATGAAAATGGGAGAAACTAATACATTTCAGATAATGAAAATCAAGAATTCTGTTTGTCATGTTGAGTTGGAGATGCCTATTTAGTCACCCAAATGGAGATGCCAAGAAAGTTTGTTTGCATCTGGAACTTTTGGAGGGGGCACATTAGGGTTAGGGAAATAAATCTGGGTCATCAGCATAAAGGTATCTATGAGCGTGGATGATGCAATTACCTAAGGAGTGAACATAGAGAAGCTTTGAAAATTTGCACAGCTTATATCAACTAAATATAGAAATCACTTAAAATTTTAATTTAGAAAACTTTGGGATACATGTAGGGAATAAAAAAAGAATGCCTTCATGAAATGACTGAAAACTATGCCCTTCCTTTCTAAGTTGATCCTCACAATGCTTTTTCTGAGCTGAATATCCTCTGGCATGGTTTCCTCCTCTATGGGTCAGGCCATTTTATTTTAATCCCTTTTAATTAAGGAGATTAAGCTCAGAGTGAGTGAAAACTTTTCTGCTTAGATTTTATTAATCTTTTGCCATTATTCCAGTAAAGGAGATCTTATCAAAGGGAATGATCTTGTCTCAGACCATGTTTTGCTCTCACTGTTGCCCACCATGGTTGTTTATTGACTGTTGTATTGCCACCTAATTTTAGGAGAACTTTGAATTCATCTGTTTCTTAGTAGGTTGTACTATAGATACATATTACAAATAGGCAGCATAATTTGGCTACATACAAAGTTAGACCCTCTCTCTGGTTCCCTTGAAAGAATGTGACTTAGGAAACCTTACATGGAATGGCATTTATTGTCTCAAATGTGATAATATACCAGGAATGGGATTTTTCTTGTGCTAGGAGATCACTCCTAGATCACTTTGAGTAGCACAAACCATTTTAAATGGCATTTGAGAGGATTTTAAAGTATTTCAGTACTTGAAAATAAACCTTTAAGTATTTAAAAATTCTGTGTGGAATGCTCCAATAAATCAGAACACTTATAATGATGATATTAATATTTCTCCTATAATGCTAAATGTGACTTATATGTTAGAAAATATTCAGGTGCAGCAGAACTTAGCAGTATTACATTAAGATGATCTCTTACTGGGAAGTTTTTACAGTTTCTCTGTGTTCACTCCTTAGGTAATTTCATCATCTACTCCCACAGATATTTTCAAAGCTATTTTTTTCCCCCTAAAGTTAATTTTGACTTTCTTTTTTTTACAGACCCTTTTAATTCTGACTTTTAATATCCTGTATTCTGATAGATAATTTGGTATTTAATCACATTTAATTTGTACAATACATAATGCATTAACTTTTCACACCTATGTATTGTCTTCAAAACAACTTGGTGATTAGGTAGAACAGCCATTAATATTTCTCTGCTACAGACAGAATTGGTAATATACCTGGGTTGGAACCTGGTCTGCATTTCAAAAAGATAGATACCCTTAAATAAGCTGCCAATATAATTACAATACCAGTGTTCACCTTTTAAAATCCCATCGTCAAATATTATGTAACATTCAGTTGTTTAATATCATCAAATATCCATTCACATTTTCTCAATTGTTCTAAAAAGGTTTTATTTTGTTCACAAAAAGGAGACCAGTGCAAGTACAGCTCTGAATGAAAAGGAGTAAACTTTCACCTTGAGGAGAAGAAAGACAGCCAGCATGGTGTAGTATAATATATAGTATAGGTTTTCCTCTTCATTTCTTCTTTTTTTGCAATATATATATATAGCAGATGGACAATAATTTATTTTATTTATTTATTTTTATGTGGTGCTGAGGATCGAACCCAGGGATGTGCAAGGCAAGCGCTGTGTCACTTGGTTCCAGTCCCAGCTTTCTCTTCCATTTCTTAATGAAGAAACCAGGTCATGTGTGCTGTGGTTTCTCACAGTGCTTCTATGGCTACAGCTTCATGGCATCATTTAACATTTCCTCTGCCCTTGTTTGGTTGTAAATTAGTTATTAGCTCTAGAAACCTTATTTTGTATTTTGCTTAAATCTTCATTTGATTATTAAATCTAAAGTTTTATTTATTATTTCATTTTAGAAAAACTTTCTCTGGGACCTGATTAATTATGCCTTTTGAATCTTTAATAACACTTTTGAATTCCTTAATAGCTTGGCCTGTGGAAAACTTAAGCATGCTTAGCCTTGTTTCTAAGAAGGGCAAATTAGTAGTCAGTTGAATTAAACTTATGTTCATTTTTTTTTCATTGTTTTTCAAATTGCTAAATATTTATACTTCCTTGCATTTTGAAATAGTTTATCCTTAGGGTGTTTGTTTTATTTAGTACTTAAATCTGGGCAAAGAAATCTTAAGGTCTCACCTAGTTGGTATTTCAATAAAATTATATTTATTGGTATATTTTCAAGGAATCTGTTATGTAAAAAGAGAATTTAATTTCCTTGTTTTGCAGAAGAGATGCCAAAATGGTCTATTGATTTTATTAATTTAGAGGAAATCAGTTAGCTAATGTGTTATATTATAAAACTGATTTTTATCAACTAGCCTTTGAAAAATGTCCTCCATTTGTTGGATGCACAGATGTAGCTAAGACAATATTTATAAAGGACAAAACTTATTTATATCCTAAGTACTTGAAAATCTCCAACAATATATTACCTCAGGTAAGTAGAGTTCTTAGTTTCTAGTAATAATACAACTATAAGGTAGTACATATTCTAATTTTATAGTTATCTTGTCCAACAGTGGGTAGGCTAGCCACATACCAAGTATGTGTTTTTTTTTATTAAAACTAGGATAAAATAAAATTAGATGTAATATATTTCTATTTCCAACATGTTTTCACATATACATATTATGTATGTTTTAGACATAAATTCATGTACCAACATGATCATTCTGTTGCTTTGGGATTCAATAGAATTAGTGATACACGTGCACAAATACACCATGAGCAATTAATGCACTTCAAGAAATACAGCAAGAATCCTGGTATATGTGATAAAGTTTTAATACTCTGCATTTATAACTAAGTGGAAGAACATTATTATCTGCCAAATAGCACTGTATAGTTGTAGTGTTAGAGTAGCAGCACAAAGATGGTATTATGTAGGAGTGTTGCCTTCTGGGTTTAAATTCTGCTCAGTTACTAGCTTCATGACTAGACAAGATTTTTAACTTCCTTGTGCCTCAGCTTCCTCATGTATGAAATGAGGATGATATTTATTCTAGGGCTGCTGTGAGAATCACATGTGAAAATGCTTGTGAAGTGCTTAAAGTCATGTTTAACACACAGTAAATATTTAGTACATGTCAGTTATGTTATTTCTTAACTAATTTTTCCAGTGTTTTCTTAAAGAATTCACTGAAGAGAATATTTCTTGATTAAAGCCTGTTTTGTTTTTTTTTTAAAGACACATTTATTTAATGTTGTGATCAGACTATTATATTTAGCAGTCCAACAGCATGGGTGCAAAAAAAAAAAAGAAAAAAAGTCTACATCAAAACCTCTTGTTGGAATGCTTTACTTTTTCCACAAAAATGGAAACTAAAATAACCTGTTATACAATTAGTCACAGGTACAGTCCTCAGGTTTTTTTGCCCATACATGAGTATTTTCTAAACCATGTCTTCTTTGTGGCAGCTAAGCCCTGCCACCACTGTGCTTGGCTGAGTTCACAAATCTTGTAACCTGTTGCTTCCCTGTCACATCTCTGGCTCTCCTCTCCTGCTAAGCTTGGTTTCCTGACAGTATTAGAACCTTCTGCCACTGCCATAGCCACTGCTGCTGCTAGAACCACCATAGCCATCTTGGTTTTGTGGTTTGGTGAAGTATTAGCGTCCACTACTTTAAGGTCCAAAGATTCTGCCTCCAAAGTTTCCACCCTTCATGGGTCCAAAATTTGATCACTGATTGTTGTAATTGCCAAAATCACCGTAGTTTTCCCCATTTCCAAAATTGCTTCCATCATTACCAAATCCATTGTAGCTATCCCAGCTGCCACCATATCCATCACTACTACAGCTGTCTCTAAAGCCACCATGACCATTGAAGTTCCCTCCAAGACCAAAATTGTCATTTTCACCAAAACCACCTCCACAACTACCTCCAAAGTTTCCAGAACTACTTTGACCTCTTTGGCTGGATGAAGCACTAGCCATCTCTTGCTTTACAAGACTTTACTCACTTCACAGTTGTGACCATTTACAGTATGGTGTTTCTGGATGACAATCTTATCTACAGAGTCATGGTCATCAAAAGTCACAAGAGCAAAGCCCCTTTTCTTTTCACTGCCTTGGTCAGTCTCGATTTCAAAAACTTCAGTTTTCTCGTACAATTCAAAATAATCTTCAGTGTCTTCTTTAATGTCATCAATAGAGATCTTTTTCACAATTAAGTGGGCCCTTGGTCTTTGAGAATCTTCTCTTGAGACAGTTCTCTTTGGTTCCACAACTCTTTCATCCACCTTGTGTGGTCTTACATTCGTGGCTGCATCTACTTCTTCCAGAGTGGCATAAGTGACAAACCCAAAGCCCCTGGAGCGCTTTGTGTTTGGGTCTTTCATTACCACACAGTCTTGAGTGTTCCCCATTGCTCAAAATGCCTCTCAGACTCTCATCAGTTATTTCAAAGCTCAGCTCTCTGAAGAATAGCTTCTGCAGCTCTTTGGGCTCTTTAGGGGCCTTGTTTAGACATGAAAGCAGCAGGAAGAGAGACTTTAATGATTCTTTCTTGGCAGTGGCCACAGACAGAAAAGAGTAAGCTCTAAAGCCTATTCTTTTAAATATGACTTTTTATTTTCCATTTAGGTAGACGTTTTTCTAAAATATATTAAATGCCATCTTGTTACACATATTGTGTACATAATATATTTCCATTATAGCTTCAGGGTGTTTCATGCTGGGCATGGTGGTACATGCTTGTAAATTGCAGCTACTAGAGAGAGAGGCTGAGGCAGAAGGATCTCGAATTTGAGGCCAGGCTCAGTAGCTTAGTGAGATTCTGTCTCAGAGTAAAAAAAAAGAAAAAGGGCTGGGGATATAGCCGAGAGGTAGAGTGCTCCTGGGTTCAATCCCCAGTACCACAAAAACAAAAAGCAAAACAAAACACCACATCAAAGATAGGTTTTGTATTTCAAGCTTGGTGTAGGGGTGTTGAAGTCTGTTTTAAAGCTCTTTGGCAGTGGTCTAAGATGTTATATTCTGCCTTTCAGTTGTGTATGCTTCTGTGTCTTTCAGTTACCCCTTCTCTGTCCTTCTGATGTACAGTAGACCAAGTAACCAGATGTACAGGCTTGTTAGAATTATGCTGAAAAGACAAAGTGATCTAAAAGAAAGTGGGAATGGCTCTCCTGAGTGAATTACCTGGAAGCATTAGTGCAAGGACTAATCCAGTTTCATAAATCTTATACTTATTTCTGGATCCTTGGCTATACTTCAGATAGCTATGGTCATTTTATACAGTGTCCATATTAAATATGACTAACAACAATAGTGCTTTAAAATATGATGGAGTCAATGTCAGTGATATTTTCAGCTTTATTGAGGTGTGATTGATAAAAATTGTATATATTTAAGTGCAAAATATTTTTATACATGAATTCATTGTGCAGTGAATACAGTAATCAAATTGATATATATGTCACTACCCATAGTTACCATATTTTGTCTGTGGTGAGAACTTGAGATCTACCCTCAGCAGATTTCAGTTATACATTATTATCACTGTAATCACCATATTGTATATTAAACCCAGAACTTAACTGCAAGTTTGTACCTTTGATCAGTTTCTCACTTTTTTTTTGAGAGTGAGAGAGGAGAGAGAGAGAGAGAGAGAGAGAGAGAGAGAGAGAGAGAGAGAGAGAGAGAGAGAGAGAGAATTTTTAATATTTATTTTCTAGTTCTCGGCGGACACAACATCTTTGTTGGTATGTGGTGCTGAGGATCGAACCCGGGCCGCACTCATGCCAGGCGAGCGCGCTACCGCTTGAGCCACATCCCCAGCCCAGTTTCTCACTTTTTAATTATCAGAATGACATTAAAAAAAATCTGAGTAGTGTTTGAGCACCTTGGGTTACTGTGACAATCGCATCCATGTGTGGGTTGGAGGCAATGGTTCTTTGCCTTGGTCACATTTATATTCAGCCAGGATTCAGTGTTCTATCCTTTTTCTCTGGTCACTTTTATATTTTGAATGTTTGTGTCTTCTCCAAAATTCACAGGTTAAAAACTTAAACTCTAATACAATGGTGTTGGTAGGTGGGGCTTCAAAAGTAAGTGTTTAGGTCTTGGGGGCCCAGTCTTCAGGAAGGAGTTAATGGCTTTATAAGAATGCCCTGGGGGTACTGGCAGAGTATTTGCCTAGCATGTGTGAGGTGCTGGATTTGATCCCCAGCTCCTCAAAAATAAAGAATAGATTAATTAAAAAGGCCTTATGGGAGTGGGCTCACTCTTTCACTTTTCTGTTTCTTCTGTTGCTCTTCTCTGAAGGGTGCAACATTTAAGGAGCCATCTGGAATTGAAGGCTGGGCTCTCACTAGACACTAAATGTACCAGCACTAACTGAGGAATCAATTTCTGTTCTTTATAAATTACTCAGTCTCAAGTATTGTATTATAGCAGCACAAAACGGACTAAGACAGTCACTGTTTAGACTCAGCCAGGATTATGAACCAAGTCAATCCACAAACATGCATTTATTGATAACTTGGATTGTATTGGCATTTTAAATTACAAATTATTTTAAAAATGTAGAAAAGAACAAATAATGTAATGAGTATCCTTTTAGCTTTACTCAAAGCAAAATTTAACATTTTGCCATATTTCATAAAAAAGTTAAATAAACCCTCATACCAATCTTTGCCCTTAAGTTCCATAGTTGAGAGCACTGTTGTGAAGAGGATGTGAATATTTGTTATTTTTCAGTTAAATGTGTTCATATACAATCTGTATGTTTATTGTTCCTGCCTTTAAAAAATATGCATAAGTAATATCATTGAATAGGTCTTTTTAAAAGATGGTTTTTAACACTTTGAGCTTCATTCATGTTAGTAAATAGTTCATTTTGACTACTACATAGTATTTCACATATTAATATGCTGTTATTTATGGACACTGAGGTTGCTGTGGGTTTTTCATTACAAACAATGCAGAAATAAGCATGCTAGTTCTTTGTCATATGGGCAATAGTTCTATAGAGCTATAGTTTTCAAACTGGGGAGTATTCCATCAGAGCAGAGACTTTAATTTCACCTCCCATATTCTTTCCATAGTTGTTCTGCCTAGGGATAAATTTTTGAAGAAGGTGTAGATATCTTTCCTAATCACCCAATCCCCACGTTTCAAAAGGAACTCTACCTCTCACCCAGTTCCAGATTAACTGCAGTGCATAATACTAAGGTGTATAAATTTCTGGAGTCCCAAAGAGATAATTTAAAATTATTGGGGTCAGTGGTCAAAAAGTGAATAATTGATTCTCTGATTTCTTTTAACCAGTTGGCTTATTTAAAATAATTTTAATGGTAGATGAGTTTTACCTTTCCCCCTGTCATATGGTCAGAAGTTCAAAGGAGTGCCATTGCTATCACAAAATTTTTTTTTATTTACTTGTTTATGTGAAAAAAAAATTACACTTAAATTTAGTTCTAACACCTATAATTCCAGCTACTTGGGAGGCTGAGGAAGAAGGATAGCAAGTTCAAGGCCAGCCTGGGCAACTTAGTGATACTATTTCAAAAATGAAAAGGGGGCTGGGGTTGTGGATCAGTGGTAGAGTGCTTGCCTTGCATGTGGAAGGCACTGGGTTTGATCCTCAGCACCACCCACGTAAAGATAAAGTGAAGGTATTGTGTCCATCTGCAATAAATGAATGAATGAATGAATAAATAAATAAATAAAAAGGTCTGAGAGTAGCAGAGTGGCAAAGGACCCCTGGGTTCAATCCTCAGTACTGAAAAAAAAAATTGGCTCTAACAATTTGATAGCCAACCTAAATTTATATTTTTGATAAATTATATGTTTAATATATGTAAAAACTATAGGACAAAATTGAACAGTTTTATGGATGTAAATTTTAAAATTACATGTTGTTATAGTTTGGATATGAGGTGTCCTTCCACAAGCTCCTGTGTTAGTGCAGGAGGTGAAATGATTAGATTAGGAAAGCCTTGATCTAATCAGTTGTGTGGTGCTGGGGCTCAGACCCAGGAAGCAAGGTTGGAGCTCAGCACGTAGAAGATGCAAGACACAGGAACAGTAGACATGCTTTATTCAAAGGTGGCAACAGCCTCCAGCCTCCAGCTTCAGGTTTAGCGTCTAGCCAGTTCCATTTTGCCCCCCGCCCCCCATGAGCCATTTTCATAGGTCCTTTTTATATGCAGGCCAAAGAAGGCACACTGCCAACAGGTTACATAAGTGGGCATATGCTCACAAGCAGGTGTTTATGACCTTTAATACATATGCTGAATCAGAGTGTTTCTGACCTGACAACACACTGTCCATACAGCTGATTCATGGCCTTGGTTATAAAGTAAAATAGCCTGTTGGAAGCCTTGGCAAGGAAGCCATTTTGAGCTTCAACAAATGGATTAACCCATTTGATGGACTAATGGTTTGATAAAGTGGGTCACTGTGGGGGGCATACCTTGGGGATTATATTTATTATCCCTGGTTCCTCCTGCTCTCTCTCTGCTTCCCGGCCTCCGTGAATGAAGCAGCTTTCCTCTACCAAGCCTTTTCGCCCTGATGCTTTGCCTCACCTCTAGGCCAGAGTGATGGAGTCAGTGGACCATGGACTGAACTTCTGAAACTGTGAGTCCCATATAAACTTTTTCTCTGGTAGGTTGTTTGTCAGTTTTGGGGTCACAGTGATGAAAAGCTGACATAAATATTTTCAATTTATATGCAAAATTTGTAGAAAACATATAATCAATGAAAAAACTCTCTAACAAAAGTATATTACTTTTTTTTTTTAAGATGGGTCTTACTGAGTTGCCCAGGCTAGCCATGAATTTGTGACCCTCTTGCCTCATCCTCCAGAGTAGCTGGGATTACAGGTGTTGTTCCACCATGCCCAAAACTAATAGTAGGATAAAATGCTGTGGGATAGTTGGAAAGGATACATGTAGCAGTCCTGCTTGAATGAGAAACCACACATTTTAAATGGAAATTTAATATAAAGAATTCTTAACTATGTTGTAAATTATAAGGTCACTAATTTGACACCCTAGGGATGAGGAAGGGTACCCAAAGAAAGACAAACTCCAGGGTTCAAGCCCAGGAATAGTTCTGCAAGGCCTGAGATGGTCTGGAATTGCTTTGTATGCAACAGGCAAGGTCCAGAGCGCAGATGGGGAAGTGCACTAACAGCAAAAAGTGGTAGGGACCTGCACTGGGAGCACCAGGGACTGATGGGGGACACCTTTAAAACTGTGGCACATGAAGTGTCTCTTGTTTCTGGGTGGAAAGGCTGAAGGAAAGTCAAGCTGCAAGTTTCATAGAAGAACTTCATCTGAACCCTGTTTGGGGCAATTCTCACTAGATGTCTTCAAGCCCACACCTACCCTGACCTGCTCTAGAGCCAACAGAGAGCCTCTTCCTTCGGCTATGTTCCCTGAGTGTCCTTACTGAGAAATTAACTTTGTGCTCACTTTAGAACACTAAAAAGAATTCTGATACTAGCATTTACTGAAGGATGCATTCAGGGCTAAAAGGCAATAAACTGTTAACCGACATTATATGAGGTCAAGGAATAAAATGAATGATGTAAAATTTCCAAGTGATCAAGAGCTAATTGCTTTTTAATAGATGGGTATTCCAATTCAGGTTCCAAATGTTTTCCTTTTCCTTGCCAATATATGGTGTCCTTGCCCTGTTTTAAAAAATCTTTCAGAAAGAATGATTTAACTTTGTCTTAAAAACTTATTCTTGATACATCTTCCATTTTCATCCCACAGCCAACAACCCTAATTAGTAGACTGTACCAAATACCAAAGTGATGGCCCTCACAGCTACCTAATGAGTCCTGGGGTGGCTGAGAGCCTGCTGATACTTTCAGTCTGTTGAGAATCAAGAGGAAAGGTCTGTGCCTTGGGTAGAGCAAACTCAGACACTCATGACTCTTTGAACCAGATAAGAGTGTTGCACTGTGCTTTGTGGACAAGGGTCTAGGAAGCTGGGAGTATATGAATCAGGTGTCCAAAGGTCATGCAGGAAGCCTGAGTATGTAATATTCCCCAGGTGCAGCTGGTTTGGGTTTGTTGGGAGCTAAGCAGCATTCATATCAGATACTTGTGTAATGATAACTAAGGTGTGCTCTCAGTGGTGTCTCTAGTAATAGTAGGGCTATGTTTGGAAATCACAAATTACAGCTTCATTATTGTTTTGAAATACTTGTAATGAAAAAATCCACTTAAATTTGAAACTAATTTGCAAGAAATCTGAATGTTATCCTACCAAAGAAAGAATGACTGCTAAATTTCTTAAATTCACATGTGGCATAATGAATCTTGCTATTATGTGTAATCAAAATGCACCAATAAAAATGTCTTAAATTCAGCTGTTATACATTTTGGAACGGGAATCTCAAGAATATAGAAGGAGACAAATAGAGTAAAGGAGGGAGATGGAAAGGGAAGAGGGGAGGGCAAGGGGCAGTACTGGGGAATATGCTGTGTCCATGTTTCAATATTCTACAATCACGAACACATACACATAATTATAATGCACTAATCAAAATAATGATAGAAGGGAGATCAGTAGGAAAGAGCAAGTGGATTGGGAAGGAGGCGAGGGAAAGGGAAGGTACCTGGGAATGGGATTGATCAAACTGTTATGTGCATGTACAAATATGGCATAATGAATCTCACTATTATGTATAATGATAATGCACCAATAGAAAATTCTCTTATGCCAGGACATGGAAATGGTTGGGAAGCACTGATTTAGGCAATGTGGTGTGGTGCTTGTGCATTATTCACACCAGCTTGTGTTACTCTACAAGCACTGCATTATGGTATTGGCTTCAAAAAGATCCATTTGGATTCATGTTATAAGCCCCAGGAGGCTAGTTTCTGCATTCTTGTGTTCAACTGAAAGCACACTGTTCTTCCTAAGTCTCATCCCAGCTTCTTTATCCCCAGTGGGGTGGGAAAATAGGACAGTAGTTTTAGATACATGTGTTTCATATAGTTTAGTAAACTATGTTGAAACTCTTCAGTACGTTTGTATGTCTGTGAGCTATCAGACTTACAAGAGTTGAGAATTTCAGTGAAGAATTGGTTTTATTTATTTATTTTTTGTGTGGTGCTAGGGATTAAACCCAGGGCCTCGTGCATGAGAGGCAAGCACTCTACCAATTGAGCTATATCCCCAGCCCCCCAAGAATTGGTTTTAGATAATCAAGTCCAATCTTTATTTCTAAGTTGAGAAAACTTAAGCTCAAAGAGGAGTCTGAGGTCAAGCAGCTTTAGAGCCAGAGCTCGGATCAGAAAAAGGTACTGAGCCTTCCAATTAGAGCTTTACCGCATCAACTTTCACTTGATTGATATTCATATTATTAATAAGACTTTCTTTTTATGAATATCTTGGGCACATTTCGAGTTAGGGGTGTGTCTAAGTAATAAAGCTTTGATAGGTCTAAGGATAATTCCTTTTTTCCCCTTTCATTATACATCAGACATTGACAGTGAAATGTACCAACCACTTGTCATTTGAAAGTTCTGTCCATGGAGGGACAGTTAGAAATGAAGTGCTGTGAAAATGCAGGAAGGGACCAGGGAAGGTCAGAAACAGTTGCTTAAGGAGGTAGCCCTTGCAAAGGCATGTAGGTGTGTGCCTGGCATTGTGTGTGGTCTCCAGTGTTTGTGTGTCACAAGGAGAGGCTGCTTTTGGTAGAGGTGCTGGAAGTTCTCAGATTGGGGTTAGATAGGTGTCTATGGTTAGTTTGAGAATTCCAGCTAGTATGTTTAACATGGTTTATGTGAGGACCATGAGCAAATTGCCAAACTACCCTTGGAGGCATACCTGGAATGCAGCTTCCTTGTTTCCTAGCCTCTTCAGAACAATTCTTTTTAAATAACAGATTATTCAGAGATGAGGCAGTTCCTAAAAGAGTCAAAGTCTGGAATGATTAAAGAAGGAAAGATGGAAGAAGAAGGAAAATAAGTCATTTTTTCCCCTATGAATGAGAGCTGTTTTTCTCAAGAATAGAGATCACAACATTAAACCAATAAAGGGGTTTATGAAATATTTAATGCTGGCAATTCTAAGTATTTTTGCATATAGTGTAAGAATTTTAAAAAATAAGCTCCTATAGTCTATAAATTAAGTTTTACCATATCAATAATGTGAGTACATAATTCATTATGACTGTGCTAACCAGTCTAGTTTTTTTGCTTTTTTTTTGGTCAAAGTAAATTTCTTTAAAAATTAAAATCCTCTACTCAGACTAAGACTTTATATGCTATATTTCCAGATTATGACTTTTTATGACATTCTCAAATTTAAGCTTTTTTTTTTTTGCACCAGAATACAAAAGCAGCTAACATGATTATATACACTATAAGGATTAATGCAGATTATTTAACACTGAAAGTTTTCATGCTTTATATACAATAAAATATATTACAATGATCACTTTTTAATGCTTTATTCATTGATTAAAAGAATATACATTTAACATAAACCATACAACATCAGTCATCAGGTCAAACATTCAGCTGGTTTCCTTACAGTTTCTGTCAGGAGTTATTTTATCTGATCACATATACAAGATAAAATCTCACCACATCTGGCATTTACACATACTGTGCCAGTGGATTCACACTACTGATGTACATATAAAATCCGCATGGTATGTGCTCACTGGAGACAAAACAGTGCACACCTGTCAAAAGGTCATTTAATATAAGATGGTAAAACCATTTGTAAAACATATAAACTTTTTCCATAAATAGAATCATATCTGGACATCTGTTGCATAAATTGTGTTTCCAAAGCTTACAATAGAGCAGCCAGGTCTCAGCACTGCTGGGCACCCACGTTGGCTACTTACTTTATTATTGCAGACTGTCCTTTAACATTAAATGCACAACATTCGTACCACTTAAAACTGGGGTCAGGTGGAAGTCTCACAGAGACCACGTCTGTACCGCGGTTGCCCTGAACAGTTAAATTGGCTTTTAAAGCCTCTCAGATATAACAAGGTTTTAAAACATACTTCATGGAATGTTCTTCATGTATCATAGCAGCTCATACCTGTGATAGAACAAGCTTTCAGTTTTTCCTTTCTTTTCTTTACATTCACTATTCACAGTGAAACAGGTGCATGGTTTTTTTTTTTTTTTTCGTTTTTTTTTGTTTTGTTTTTTTTTCAGAGTTCTGAGGTTGCTGACTGAGCCACAGCACAGCTGTGTACCACAGGTCGAAATTCGACCTTAAATATTACAATCTAGCAGTATCTGGCTGACCACAGTGGGCCGGCCCCTGCCAGCATGTGGGCACTTCTTCATTTAAGTCTATTCTTTGGCAGCTGACACGCGTGCTGACAGAGAAAAATCCAGTGACTTGTTGCTAGGGATTTCACGACTAATGTCTGTTTGCAAACATGTTTGTTTATAATTCTATTTTGATCTTCTTTAGGAGGTTTTACACTGGAATAGTTTCTTTCTTCCTCTACTATTTGAAATCTGGGCTAAAAAGCTAACTTGAATGTATAATGTAATTGTTGAGTAAAATTATATCAGATACAGTCTGAAAAAATCTGACCATTTAAGTATTCATGTTTATGTAAATGCATTTTTAAAAAAAGGATTAAGCAATGTTCTAACCTAGTACTATATGAAATTCAGAATGGTAATTGGTGTTATCAACTCTAATGTAGGTAATGGAAGTTAAACTCTTGGCTTTCTGTTAAAGATAACTCATTTGGGATTATATTATCTTCCCTTATTCCATTTCAAATCAGAATTAATGAAATGCTATTGGAATACCTAGATGCAGTGCATTGCATACAAATCCATCAGGCTATGGATATATATATATATATAGTATAAAAATATTTTGGCTCCTGAGTTCTGAACTCTGACACACAAAGAATAAAAATGTCCAAAAGGCAGAGTAACTCAGTGAAAAACAAAGTTAGCCAGCAACCTCAGACAATCTTCGATTGTATGTCCTTAAGGTTTGGTAACAATTCCATTAACCGTGAAAGCCCTATACATTGTCACTTTGAACTTCTAAACCAATACCCGACTACGTTCTTTGATCAAGAAGTAGAATATACATATATAATTCTATAAAGCTAATACTGATTAAACACAGCACAAAGGGAGGATTAATTCACACTACTGAAAAAAAAACATAATAGGACCCTACTTGCATATGTAACCACAGGAATTGTACATTTAAAAAAAGCTAAATGTCTTCACTGAAGCGTTGCATCTCTCTGTAAAAATGGCGATTTGGTTCAGTGAAGACGCTGAGTGATTCAATGTCCATGACGGCATGCCAAGGTTGACCCAGGCCCAGGGATACCTGCTCGATAAGGTTATGCACTGGATCCACATCCTGGTCGGCTAGTTCACCTTGGTCGAAATCAATGCTTTCTTCAGTGACTTCAAGTACTTTTAGATCAGAGCCACGAAGACGAGCAATGGCAATGAGGTTGTGTGCCCACACTGTGTAACCTTAAAAATAAGCAAAAGACAAGTCTGTCATTTTCTTGCATTTTATTTAATTTTTTTGATGTTAGTCTTTTTCTCATTTGATGCTTCGTGAGAAGCTTCAAATTTGTATCTCCCCAAATTGGTCTTTTTCCATTAAAAATATACTGAAACTGAAAAAGGGGACTGGAGGAAAGGGGTCAGAATTTTGATACTGTCTTCAGGAACACTATTGTGTACGATGAACTGTTATGTAATGTAATCCTATTCTGACATTTCTTTCTGTAAAAGAGATGATGTTTAAAGTTTAAAGTAAATATAAATAAATTTTGGAGGTTTGGATAGTGATATATCACAAGTACAAAATTTTATTTCATATACGTGTATCCATTAACAATACATACAAACTAGTATTTTTAATTTGTGAAAAATCATCTTGTGTGGTACTTCACAATCCAAAGAAATGAAGTGACACTTTCAAGTTTGAAGATAAACTGTTAATCATCAGTAGCAAATATGAAAAGCATAAAACAGTCATGGTACGATACATATCAACTTCAGAATAATGGCTTCTCTGAAGAGAAGAGAATGGGTGGTATAGAGAGTTTTTCCTCTAATATCTTATATCTTAACAAGTGTTAAAAAGATTGCCTTAAATTAATTTTTAAATAATTCCACATTCTGTATTTCCATTTTACCTTCCACTTTCAATACTGATTTATTCTTGCTACCTCTAATAACTGGCCAAATAATAAAACAAAACTTGAAAAACAAGATATAACCATTCCCACATATTAAGTATAGGTTAAAAACAGTTTAAAAACTATGAAACAGAGGCTGGGGATATAGCTCAGTTGGTAGAATGCTTGCTTTGCATGCACAAGGAAGGCCCTGGGTTCAATATCCAGCACCACAAACAAAACAAAACAAAACAACCCAAAAAACAAACTAATGGGGCTGGGGATGTGGCTCAAGCGGTAGCGCGCTCGCCTGGCATGCGTGTGGCCGGGGTTAGATCCTCAGCACCACGTACAAACAAAGATGTTGTGTCCGCCGATAACTAAAAAATAAAATATTAAAATTCTCTCTCTCTCTCTCTCTCTCTCCCCCTCTCTCTCTTAAAAAAAAAAACTAATGAAACAGAGCTAATAAAAAATTTAAAAAACATTCTTATAGATTATTTTGCAATTGTATTATATCAAAAAAGAAAGTAAAAATTTTCTTTTATTGTTAGAACAGCAATTTGAGAATAGTTCACATTTAGATGAATGGCCCCACTAAGAAATAAAAATGTAACTAACCAATAGGATCATCATTTGAAAAAACATCATACAAACTAGTACACTGATACCTAGAATCTAAGAGATGAGGCAGTGAACATAAAAGAAATCATACTGTGTATTATGCTTTTAAGGCATCTTGTGATTAGAGGAAATATATCTATTGCAGGGGAATGTGTATGTTTTCTTAGCTAAATTTAATTTCAGATGTCATGTGAAATACTATGTGGTAGAAGAAAAAATTAACATGGAAGCTGAAGCAGAATGTTTGGGATAGAGGTATGTCTTTCAGTTTGTAAGTGATAGAGTTTATGAACTTTAAAAAGCTTTATAAAGACTGCATATCAGGTACTGGGATTGTGGCTCAGTGGTAGAACACTTGCCTTGCACTCATGAAACAATGGGTTCAATCCTCAGCACCACATAAAAATAAATAAAGATATTGTGTCCATCTACAAATAAAAATATATTTAAAAAACTGCATATCAATTTGTTGCAAGATTTCCTGACATTTTAAAGGCCACTGCCACCTTTTTACTGGCATAAATATTTTAAGTGTAAAAAACCATTTTAAGTGTAATGCCAATATCAAACTAATAGGGAAAAAAATCACATACCATGAATGGCCAGGAGAGAGAGCTTTGTACACCTCCATGCTAATAAAACCAATGGATCTTCATTTCGGTTGTCACTAAGATCTGGAAAACCAGACGTGTCTATTACATCATTCATCAATATAAAATGAGTGAGGAACTTGTCATACTGCCTGGATATAAGATCAACAATGGCCCCTGAAACACAAGTGATATAGCTGTCAAAATGAATCCTCTCTAGTGGTATACTGGGTTTCAGAATCTTTAACATATCTTCACTTTTGATATCAAAAGCCATTATATAAACCCGAAGACTGGTGCTCTTTCGTGACAGGGCTTTCCAATGGTCATCATTCGGCATGTTGTCTAGAGACTTGTGCATCACAGAAACATTGTGGACCAGGAGAGATAGTCGCTGCAAAGGCACATGGTTGCTATCAGTTAAGACTCTTGCCATCTCAGCTGTAAAGTCACAGAAATCCAGAGCAAGTGAGCGCAGATTCACAAATCGTTCTAGTTCAACTGCAGTGATAAGAGTGCTGTTACCAGGAATATTGTTGTCCAGTAAACTCAGGTGCTCCATGGTGTTAGCAATAGAGTTAGAGAGAGATGACAGTGATGATGGAGTTACTATTTCCAGCATAAACCCGCAGGACAGCCATTTCAGTTGCCTACTATTACTCAGTATTTCTTCAAACAGCTGCTGAATTCTATAAGGAAAACACATGCCAAAATGATCTAACTACAATCTTTTAATAATGATATTTAAAAATAGGCAATAAATGTCATGCAATGTTGAAGTATATTTTCCCTCATCAGTTAATGTCTACTCAACTCACAATAAATACCACTAAAATTCACATTAACATCTAATGAGTAAACTATATCAAACATACAAATGTATTAAACATGTAAACCTATGTTCCTCATCTAAGGAAAACAGCATTGCACATCAGAATGGTAGATATACAATAAGACAAGCAGAGAATAAACAGTTTTAAATCACAATAATTATCCAGCAAGCTATTTGATATCTTAAAGATTTATGGCATAGAATGACACATATATGATCACTGTATTTCATTAAGATATTTGTGTTTTTGCAGAAGACAAAAAGTCATTACTTTTCTGATTATTTTTTTATAATTTTATAGTAAAAACTAGAATAAAAGTAATGTATTAGTATAGACCCCTGTCCAATATGTAACTTACTGTTTAATTTTTTTGCCATCAGGGTCTGCCTTGCTGAGGTATGTATTTGACAAACTTCCTTGCTGTTGCAGAACACTTATGTCTCCAAAAAGACTAAACTTCTGGAGGTTCCTACAAGACAAAGTATATAAAGTGATTTTCTAAGTAATTAACACATAGAATTATAAATACTAAAAATAAATATGTGCAAAAGGGATATCCTAGAAAAGTTTACACCCTATAATTCACTTTTTAAAAAATATTTTTTGTAGTTGTAGTTGGACACAATAACTTTATTTTACTTATATGTGGTGCTGAGGATCAAACCCAGGGACTTGAATGTGCGAAGCAAGCGCTCTACCGCTAAGCCATAACCCCAGCCCCTATAATTCACTTTGAATCCAACTAAATACTTTCTATATACTCAAAACATAAGGCAACATGATGTGGGAAAAGCAGCATAAGCTTTGAATGAAGACTTGGGTATAAAGGTTGGTTCAGGAGCTCAATTTTTAAAAATATTTTTTATTAGTGTGTTATAATTATACATAACATTGGGGTTCAATGTGACAGACAGTCACACATGCACATAATGTGCTCCATTTCAATCTCCAGTACCTCCCCTTTCTCTTCCCATCTCCTACCCTGATCCTTTCCCTCTATTCAGCTGTTCTCTCTTCTATTCATTTTCGTTTTTAAATTAGTACATTATAATATACATACATGTAGGATTCGTTATGATAGATTCATACATGCACAACATAATTTGGTCAGTTTAATACCCCAGTATCTTGCTTTCCCCTCTTCCCTTCCCTGCCTGCCCATCCCCCCTTTCTTCTACTCTACTGTTCTCCTCCTTTTTTCCTGAAATCTCTTTTTAAAATTTCCTTTTCCTTTTTAACTTCATATATAAGAGAAAACATTCAATCTTTGGCCCAATATTTTAATTAATATGTAATAACTATATCTACCTTACAGAGTAGGGATGAGCAACAAAATGATATATGAACAACTGTAATGCTAATCATAACAAAAATTCTCAAACTAGGTAACTTAGTCAACGTGTTAAATGGTCAAGGGTAGGGCTCTTCCCTGAAGAACTCAGAAATTTTCTTTGATTAAATACAAAGAGAACCTTCTCCAGTCTTATGGTCACATGCATAGCTTTTGATTAATGGAGGTAAAAAAAAAAACTATGAAAAAATATTTTAGCTTTAAATAATTTCAGATATAAGACTACTTTTCTGATAGCAAAATTCTAAGTAGGATAAATTAATATTAAAAACTCCTAAATGGCAATCATAACTAACTAGAAATCCCATATATAACACAAAATATACAGATAACTTTAATAAGAAATGTTTAAGACACAAAGTGATAAAATTTAAATATAAATAAAATACCATTTCTTCATAGTATGTCTCATTTTCCCAAATTAATAACATTGATTTCACTGAAAAGCTTGATGATCCTAAAATTTAGCTCAAGGAATAATTACTAATTCATTTCCTCATTAAACCAAATATACCTTGAGGGCTACTAAGTGCCAGGTGCTGTGCTATATATTAGGGGTACAATAGTGATCCAATGCTGTGAAGGACAAGAACAGGGTTCTTGCTGTACATCAAGAGAATATTTGACACTGTGTTCACTGAGAGAAGGACTCCTGAAATAAAATGAATATTAAGACTGAGTAGAAGTAAAATGAAAAAAGGTTGTAGATACAGATAGGATTCTAAGTCAAAGAAAAAAACAACAACATTGTTTCTGTCTTCACTACAATAAGCTGCTCCAAAATGGTTTCAAGGAGAGAATAACAATTAAATTTGTGCCTGGAAAATATTATTATAGCCTTAAGAAGGGAAGAGCCAAAGTAGAGGGACTATTTAAGAGAGTATGTTAGTATCCCTCCCATGTTCAAAATACTAGAAAAACTAGGGATAACAGGAACATACCTCAACATTGTAAAAGTTACCTGTGCTAAGCCCCAGGCCAACATCAATTCTATATTCTCTTGCATTCTTGAAATCTGGCAGGTTAACAGTGGAATTTATATTGAACTACATATGTAGATGGTCTTGATTCTTTTTTTTTTTTTAAGAGAGAGTGAGAGAAGAGAGAGAGAGAGAGAGAGAGAGAATTTTTTAATATTTATTTTTTAGTTCTTGGCGGACACAACATCTTTGTTGGTATGTGGTGCTGAGGATCGAACCCGGGCCGCACGCATGCCAGGCGAGCACACTACCGCTTGAGCCACATCCCCAGCCCAACCAACATCAATTCTAAATGGAAAAAAGTTGAAAGCATTCACAGGGATGCCTTCTTTCACCACTTCTATTTAACACAGTAAACTCTAGCCCGAGCAATTACACAGATGAAAGAAATTAAAGAGATACAGACGGAAAAGAACTACTCAAATTATCACTATTTGCCGATCATATGATTCTATACTAGAAGGCCCCAAAAATTCCACCAGAAATCTTCTAGAACTAATAAATGAATTCAATAAAGTAGCAGGATATAAAATCAACACCCATAAATCAAAGGCATTTCTGTACATCAGTGACAAATCCTCAGAGAAACTAAAAAAACCATTTCGAATAGCCTCAAAAAAAAGGGGGGGGGGAATCAATGAAAGCTACAGCATGCTAAAGAAAGAAATTAAAGAAGACCTTAGAAGATGGTCATTTGTCAAAATGACCACACTACCAAAAGTACTATACAGATTCAATGCAATCCCAATCAAAATCCCAATGACATTCCTCATAGAGAAAAAGCAATCATGAAATTCGTCTGGAAAAATAAGAAACCCAGAATAGCCAAAGCAATCCTTAGCAAGAAGAGTGAAGCTGGTGGCATTACTAGTCCAGAGCTTAAACTATACTACAGAACAATAGTAACAAAAACAGCATGGTATTGGCACCAAAATAGACCTGTAGACCAATGGTACAGAATAGAGGACACAGAGACAAAGCCACATAATAACAGTTATCTCATATTAGACAAAGGTGCCAAAAACATATATTTGAGAAAAGATAGCATCTTCAACAAATGATGCTGGGAAAACTGGAAATCCACCTGTAACAAAGTGAAATGAAATCTCTCTCTCAACATGCACAAAACTCAAAGTGGATCAAGGACATAGGAATTAAACCAGAGACCTTAGGCCTAATGGAAGAAAAAGTAGGCACTAATCATCATGTTGGGATTAGGCCCAACTTCCTTAATAAGACTCCTATAGTGCAAGAATTAAAACCAAGATCAATAAATGGGATGGATTCAGCAAAAGAAACAATCAGTGAGGTGAACACGGAGCCTACAGAATGAGAGCAAATCTTTACCACAAGCACATTAGATAGAGCACTGATCCCTAGGATATATAAAGCATTCAAAAACCTTAACATCAAAAAAACCAAATAACCCAATCAATAAATGAGCCAAGTATATGAACTGAATAGACACTTCTCAGGATATACAATCAATCAACAAATGTATGAAAAAATGTTCAACATCTCACGCAATTAGAGAAATGTAAATCAGAAGTACTCTAAGATTTCATCTCAGTCCAGCCAGAATGGCAGCTATCAAGAACACGAACAAAAAGTGTTGGAAAGGATGTGGGGGAAAAGGCACACTCAGACCTTGCTGTGGGACCGCAAATTGGTGCAGCCAATCTGGAAAGCAGCATGGAGATTCCTTGGAAAACTGGGTATGGAACCACCATTTGACCCAGTTATCCCACTCCTCAGTTTATACCCAAAGGACTTAAAAAGAGCATACCATAGGGACACAGCCACATCAATGTTTATAGCAGCACAATTCACAATAGCTAAATTGTGGAACCAACCCAGATACCCTTCAGTAGATGAATGGATAGGGAACCTTTGGTATACATGATGGAATATTATTCAGCAATAAAAGAGAATAAAATCATGGCATTTGCAGGTAAATGGATGGAGTTGGAGAATATAATGCTAAGTAAGCCAATCCCAAAAAACCAAAGACCAAATGTTTTCTTTGATATGAGGATGCTGACTCAATGGCGATGGGGGGGGGGCAGGGCATGGGAGGAATGGAGGAACTTTAGATAGGGCAAAGGTGAGGGAGGAGAAGGGAGAGGGCATGGGGGTAGGAAAGACAGTGGAAGGAGTTAGACATCATTACCCTAAGTACATGAATGAAGACACAAATAGTGTGAAAATACTTTGTGTACATATGAAACGAATTGCATTCTGCCATCATATATAACAAATTAGAATAAATAATTTAATTTAAAAAAGTATATTAGTGATTAGAGATGTGAGGTAATGGTAGCCTGAATTTTTCTGGTGGTGGAGGCTGACAGAATAGACAACATGAGCTATATTTAAGAGATGAAATGAATAGGGTGCTGGATTAACTACAGGAGATAAAAGAGTACTAATTTTCCGAGTTGTGGGACTATATAGAGGGTAGAGCTTTTCATTTGGGCAAAGACCACAAGAAATGAATAAAAAATTAATCAGGAAATTGTGTTTGTGTGTTGATGTGGTGTAGTAGCTAGATTATGAGTTCTCTTTTGTATACATTGAGCTAGAGATGCCTTTAAAATAGTCAAGACTTTATAAGCTTAGAAATAAGAGAAAAATCAAAAAGGAAATTTTAGACTATATAAAAATGAAAAACCTGATATTGAATGACATACTTCTCCCAACATAGTGAGAAAACATGTAATAAATGCTAGTTATTTTTTATATATAAAAGAATGCCATAGGAATTAAGAAGAAAAACATTTAAAAATCCAGTGGTAAATGGGAAAAGGTTATAAAACAGCCAGTGTAGACTATGTTGAAAAAACATTAAAAGTATTACTAATGGAAATAATCTTTTTCTTGATCTTTAAAAAAATTTCAAATTAGTCACCTTAGTAACTCAAATCACTTTCCATGTGATGACTAGAGAAACTGTATTCTTAAAAAAATTTCAAAGAAAGCTGTAAAACAAATGTAAAAAACCTAGTTTTCCATTAAAAAAGGATATAAAGCTGCTTTTGATAGAATGGCTACCATATCATGCTCCAAAGGTTACACAGTATAATATATCTATGTTTGCTTTTTAATTATTTCCCCTTTTATCTTCTGTTTATTTAAATTTGCCACCATCCATAAATTACAAGGAAGTTACTTTCTCATAATCCTTTCTAAAAAGAAAAATTAAAAAATGAATATCTGTTTTTGGAGAATTCAATTTCTAATAATAAATAGATAGGAGAGTTATACAATCTCTATAATATTTTCTCCCTTCAAACCCAATTTCCACAATCCTATGTCCCATAACACTGTCCTGTGATATTAAAACACATTATGAAAAGACTTTTATTTCTTTAATAAAGGATTAAAGAACTGCCCACACACTATAAAAATAAGTTAACAAATTACATAAGGCATAAGATACAATTGTTTTCAGATACTGGACAGAAAGCATTATGGGACTGTGATCCCTGAAAGATGGGAAAAAGTAAGGTGAATGCTTGCTTCAGATCCTGGCCTGGAAAGAATCTGAAGGTGAATACAGGGTATGGGAACCCAATTTATGTTCTTAAATGTTTCCTTTGCTGTCAGAGGTTTTTATTTTGATGGCACACCACTTAAGGATTGTTAGTTTTATTTCTTGAGCTTTGGCAGTTTTATTAAGTAAGTCTCTATCTGTGTCAATGTGTTGAGAGTGTTGTCCCCATGTTTTCTCCTACCAGTTTCACTGTTTCTGGTCTAATTTGGAGGACTCTGATTCACTTTGAGTTGATTTTTATGCAAGGTGAGAGGTAGCGGCCTAGTTTCATTCTTCTACATATGGATATCCAGTTTTCCCAGCACCATTTCTCCAGAGTATCTTTTTGGCACCTTTGTTAAGGATCGGATGACTATAATATGTGAGTTTGTTTCAAGTGTCTTCTAGTGTACTCCATTGGTCTTCATGCTGCTTTCAAGGCAATATCATGCTATTTTGTTACTAGCTGTGTAGTATAATTTGAGACTGGATATTGTGATGCCTCTGGCCTTGCTCTTGCTGCTCAGGGTTGTTTTTGTTATTCTGTGTCTTTTATTCAATATACATTTGAGGACTTTTTTTTTTTTCTTTTTGAATTCTGTGAAGAATCTCATTGGTATTTTGATAGGGATTACATTGAATCTGTAAAACAGTTTTGGTAGTATGGCCATTTTGACTATTAATTCTGCTTATTCAAGAATATGGGAAGTCTTTCCACCTTCTAAAATCTTCTTCAATTTCTTTCTTCAGTGATGTATTATCTTCATTATATAGGTCTAGATTTATTCTGTCTATCCAAGAACATGGGAGGCCTTTCCGTTATCTAAGGTCTTTCTAAAATTTTTTCTCTAGTGTTAAGGTTTTCATTGTAGATATCTTTTGCCTTCTTGATTAGATTTATTCCCAAGTATTATTTATTTATTTATGTTTTTAAGGCTATTGTGAATGTGATAGATTTCCTGATTTCGTTCTCAGAAGAATGATTACTGGAGTATAGAAAAGTGACTATGATTTATGATTTATGTATGTTGATCATATATCCTGTAACTTTGCTGAATTTGTTTATCAGTTCTATGAGTCTTCTGATAGAATTCTTAGGGTGTTCTAAATATAGAATTATGTCATCAACAAACAGAGATCATTTGACTTTCTATTTATCTCTTTAATTTCCTTCATTTGCCTGATTACCCTGGCTAGACTTTCAAGAACTATGTTGAATAGGGGTGGTAAGAATGGACATTCTTGTGTTGTTCTGATTTCAGAGGAAATGATTTCAGTTTTTCTCCATTCAGTATGATCTTGGTCTTGGATTTGTCATGTGTAGTCTTCAAAATATTGAGGTAAGTTCTTCTGTCTTTAGTTTCTACAGCAGGATTTTGTGGAATGCTTTTTCTATTGAGCTGATCATGTGATTCTTGTCCTTAACTCTATGCATGTGGTGAATTACATTTATTGATTTGCATATGTTGAACCAACCTTGCATCCCTGGGATGAATCCCACTTGATCATGGCGTTCTATCTTCTAGATAATGGGTCTTGGAATTCAGTTTGCCAATATTTTATTAAGGATTTTTACATCTATTTACACCAGGTGATATTGGTCCAAAGTTTTATTTCCTTGATGTGTCTTTGATTTTGGTATCAGGGCAATACTGGCTTCATAGAATGAATTTGGCAGTATTACTTTTCTATTTCATGAAATAATTTATGGAGGGTTTTCATTAGTTCTTCTTTAAAGGCCTAGCAGAGCTCAGTGAAAATCCATCTGGTCCTGGGCTTTTCTTTGGAAAGATTTTAATTGTATTAGTCTCTTAAAGTTGTCTATATCCTCTTGGTTCAATCTGTGTATGTCTTATGCATTTGGAAATTTATCAGTATCTTCTAGATTTTTCTTTTTTTAGTGTAAAATTTCAAAATACTTTCTAATGATCCTTTACATTCCAGAAGTGTTTGGATTGAAATCTCCTTTTTCATCTCTAATTTTGTTGTTTGGGTCTTATCTTTTTGGTTAATTTGGCTAGGAGCTTTTCAATCTTGCTTATCTTTTCAAGGAATCTTTTGTTTCATGATCTTTTGTATAGTTTTTTATTCTCAAATTTTTAAATTTTAGCTCTGATCTTATTTCCTCTTTTCTACTGATTTTGAAATTATTCTAGGATCTAGATAGTTTTTTTATATTTTCAATGCTATAAACTTTCCTCTTAGGGGCTGGGGATGTGGCTCAAGTGGTAGCGCGCTCGCCTGGCATGCGTGCGGCCCGGGTTCGATCCTCAGCACCACATACCAACAAAGATGTTGTGTCCGCCGAGAACTAAAAAGAAATAAATAAATAAATAAATATTTAAAAAAAAAAAAAACAAAAAACTTTCCTCTTAGAACTGCCTTCGTACTGTCCTCAAGATTTTGATGTTTTATTTCTATTCTCATTTGTTTCTAAGATTTTATCTCTCCCCTGATATCTTTTATGATTCATTCCATTTGATTGCATTGAATCTGTAAATTTCTTTTGGTAATATGGTCATTTTGAAGATGTTAATTGAACCTACCTACTCATGAACATGGTCTGACTTTCGATTTTCTAATGTCTTCTTCAATTTTTTTCTTTAGTGTTTTATTCTAATGTCGTTTTTTTTTTTCCCCTGAGCCTTTGAGGTACAGAATCTTGCCATCAGCAAACAGATAATTTTGACTACTTTTTCTATCTGGGTCCCTTCAATTTCCTTCTCTTGCCTGCTAGAGTTTCAAGAATTATATTGAAAAGGACAGTTAGAGTGGACATTGTATCTTGTTCCTGATTTTAAGTATGATGTTGGCTTTGGTTTATCCTATATAGTCTTTATGATGTTGGCCTATGTTCCTTCTATCCCACCTCAGTGGACACAATCCCTTTTTAAAAATTTTATTAAAAATTTTTTTTTGTAGATGGACACATTATCTTTATTGTATTTATTTATTTTTATGTGGTGCTGAAGATCAAACCCAGGGCCTTATATGTGCGAGGCAAATGCTCTGTTACTGAGCCACTGCCCCAGCCTTTTCCCTTTATTTTTTAAAATTGTTTTTAGTTGTAGATGGACACAACATCTTTGTTTTATTATTTATTTATTTATTTAATGTGGTGCTGAGGCTTGAACCCATGCGAGGCAAACGCTCAACCACTGAGCTAAACCCCAGCTCTTTCCCTTTATTTTTCATTACAATTTTTTTCTTCTTTTCTCCTTTTCCCGTTAAGTGTAAGTGTGAATGCATGAGTGTATATGTGTGTATGTGTTGGTCATGGATATCTATATTTTTCCTTTTCACATAAAGATTTTTCCTTTTCACATAAATAAATATTTTTCCTTTTCATTTTTATAATTTTTCCCTTTTTAAAAAACTTCCTCGCTTGTGTTTTTTCACCTTGTTTTGACTTTAGAAGGGCAGGGGGTTTTGTTTATTTGCTTCAGTTTGACTTTTTAAAAATTTTTATCACTTGCTTTGCTTTTATTTATCTTATTACTCCTTTCCTTTCAATAGTCAAATTCACTTGTTCTTTTGCTCCTTCTTTTCTTTTTTTTTTTTTTTTGAGAGAGAGAGAATTTTTTAATATTTATTTTTCAGTTTTCGGCAGACATAACATCATTGTATGTGGTGCTGAGGATCGAACCTGGGCCGCACGCATGCCAGGCAAGCGCGCTACTGCTTGAGCCATATCCCCAGCCCTCCTTATTTTCTTTTTTTAAAAATTTTTAATATTTATTTTTTAGTTTTCGGCGGACACAACATCTTTGTTTGTATGTGGTGCTAAGGATCGAACCAGGGCCGCACGCATGCCAGGCGAGCACACTACCGCTTGAGCCACATCCCCAGCCCTCCTTATTTTCTTTAAATTATTTTTTACTCCTTTTTTTCACTCCTTCTTTATAGCCATCACTTGCTACCTCTTTCCTGCTTTGAACAGTTTAACGTTCTTTTTTCTTTCTACGCCATTTTTTTCCTTAATGAAATATAATTTTACTATATTTAGAACAATTTCGTTTATATACTTCCTGTTCTTGCCATTTATGTTATTGGGGTTATTAGACTTGGGAGGGCATAGTCAACACATGCTGTGTACTTTAATACTAAGTCTAGTTTATGGCTGTTTACTGTGGTTGCTTTTGTTAAATGCTGACCTTGCCATTCTCCTTTCTGTAGTAATTAATAGTATATATATTTAATAGGCTCTGGGACATTTATTCTAATACTGTACACTGATCACTATTATTGTTACTGTTGATTGTTTCCCCTTTTTCTGAGAGGGGTGAAGAAGCAATTGGTACACTGTGAGTTCACAGAGACTCCAGGCTGATACACCCAAGCTGTGTAAAGTGACAATACACCTTCCTCTACACAAAAACTAATCCTATTCAACTTCAACTATATATATACATGAAAGTAAAAAGACTGAAAGTAAAAGGATGGAAAGTCTCCCCCAAAAGTTTCAATCCCTCAACAAAGGAACACTTGGACATGGAAGGGGATGAAATACCAAAACAACACTTTTAAAAACAGAATATTACGGGGCTGGGCTGTAGCTCAGTGGCAGAACTTTTGCCTAACACATGTGAAGCTCTGGGTTTGATCCCCAGCAACACTACATAAAAATAAATAAATATTTTTCCATCTACAATAATTTTTTTAAAATCCCAGAATGTTAAAATAATTAGTGAGCTAAAAGAAGACCTAAGAAACAAATTAGGGAACAAATTAAGAAATAAGTTACAGGAAGCTTATGACCATTTCAATAAAGAGATAGAGATTCCAAAAAGAAACCAGTCAGAACTCTTGGAAATATAAGATGCAATAAATCAAATAAAAATTCACTTGAAAGCATCACCTACAGACTAATTACGTAGAGATCAGAAATAAAAGACAAAGACTGAGAGAATGGATTAAAAAACAAGGCCCAACCATATATTGTTTTTTCAAGAGACTATCTTGTAGGCAAAGATCTCCACAGATTGAAAGTAAAAGGATGGAAAGAGATACTATATTCAAAGTGTGTGGAAATCAAAAGGAATAGCCACTCTCATATCTAACAAAGCAGATTTTAAGCAAAGATTAACTAGAGAAGACAAGGAAGAATGCTATATACTGTTGAAGGGAACAATCCAACAAGGAGATATAACAATAGTAAATATTTATGACCCAAATGTTAGTGCACCTAATTGAATAAAACAAACACCTCTCTCTCTCTCTCTTTTTTTTTTTTTTTTTGGCAAAGAGGAGGGTACCAGGGATTGAACCCAGGGGCACTCGAATACTGAACCACATTCCCAACCCTAATTTGTATTTTTAATTTTGAGGCAGAGTCTCACTGAATTGCTCAGCACCTCACTTTTGCTGAGACTGGCTTTGAACTCGAAATCCTTCTGCCTTAGCCTCCTGAGCCACGGGAATTATAGGTGTGCGCCACTGCATCCAGCAACAAATACCTCTTTTTTAAAATTTTTTTTTATTGGTTGTTCAAAACATTACATAGCTCTTGACATATCATATTTCATACTTTAGATTCAAGTGGGTTATGAACTCCCATTTTTACCCCGTATACAGATTGCAGAATCACATCGGTTACACATCCACATTTTTACATAATGCCATATTAGTAACTGTTGTATTCTGCTATCTTTCCTATCCTCTACTATTCCCCCTCCCCTCCCCTCCCATAACAAATACCTCTTGATTTTAAGTATCAGATAAGACACCAATTCAGTAATACTTGGTGATTTGAACATTCTTCTCTTTACAAAGGACAAGTCATCTAGATATAAAACCAATAAAAACATTTCTGATCTAACTGACCTAATAGATATCTACAGAATAGTTCTCCCAACAATGGAATATACCACTAAGTCTTGGAACAAAACAGAAAGATCTCAAATCAACAATCTAATGTTAGAAAAGTGGGAACAAACTAATTCTAAACCCATCAGAATACATGATATAATTAAGATCGAGCTGAAATAATGAAATAGAGAATTAAAAAAAAAAACACTACAAAGCATCAAGAAAACAAGGACTTGTTTTTTTTTTAAGTAAAATTGATAAACTCTTGGTAAAACCAACCAAAAAATTAAGAAAGCAGACCCATATCAATGAAACTAGGAATGAAATACAATACAGACATTTCTGAATTCCAGAGGATCATTAGAGACTATTTTGAAAATTTATATTCCAATAAATTATAAAATCTAAAAGATACTGACAAATCTCTAGGCACATATGATCTATCCAAAATGAACCAAGAGAATACAGAAAACCTAAACAGACCAATATATTGATGCAGTAATAAAAAGCCTTCCAAAAAACACAAAGCCCAGATGGTTTTTCAGCTGAGTTCTATAAGATCCTCAAAGAACTAATACCAATTCTCCCTAAATTATTCCATGAAATAGAAAGGGAGAGAATATTCCCAAACTCATTCTATAAAGCTTGTATCACCTTTATACCAAAACCAGATAAAGACACATCAAAGAAAGAGAACAATATCCCTGTTGAAAACAGATGCAAAAATCTTTCAATAACTGCATTCAAAAATACATTAAGAAGATTGTACACCATGACCAAATTGGATTCATCCCAGGGATGCAAGATTGGTTCAATATATATAACACAATAAATGTACTTCATCACAAAACAGAATTAAGTACAAAAATCATATGATCAATAGATGCAGAAAAGCCTTTGACAAAATTCAGCACTCATTCATGTTAAACTCATGCATATCTTTTAAAATATTTTTCCTTTACACTATTTACATGCAAAATCCATTCTTATAACATTTTTCTTTTATAAGTGGTTTTGAACAGGGTTTTTGGGTTGGCATGGGGCAATCATGTGCTTCCCAATGAGATCTTCTGTTTTATTTGTATCATACATACAAAATAGTAAATGCATTAGTTTTAAAATTGGGGGAAAATTGAAAGATTGTTTATGCCAATTCTGTGTATTGGACTTGATGGGCAGAATATTTACAAAAATGAATTACTATCTGATGGCTTGTAGGGGGCTTAAAAATATAACTGCAAATGTAAAATAAGGGCATAAAAACATTCTGGTAAGATACTGTATATTCACTGTATATATCATGATACAATTTTTTTAAAAAAGTTTCAAAACTTGGGGTTGGGGTTGTGGCTCAGCAGTAGAGCGTTTGCCTAGCACATATGAGGGCCTGGGTTTGATCCTCAACACCACATAAAAATAAATAAATAAAGGTATTGTGTCCAACTATAACTAAAAAATAAATATTAAAAAAAGTTGTCAAAACTTTATTATATAAACTGCAAATCTTGACAAATATATTCATTCTTGTATATAAATTATTATTATCTTCCAGAGGATATTTAGGAAATTAATTATGAATCTATTAAAAAGTTGCATTCATTCTAAGTTTTTTTAAAAACTTTTTTTAGTATTTATTTTTTAGTTGTAGCTGAACACAATACCTTTATTTTATTTATTTAACTTTATGTGGTGCTGAGGATCGAACCCAGGGCCTCACACATGCTAGGCAAGCCTTCTACTACAACCCCAACCCCTTTTCTGCTAAGTTTTATAGCAAATATATGTTTAGAAACACCACAGAAATATTTATAATAATGAAGACTTAGTCTGCTAACTCACAGGAGGCTAATATGAGGGGGAAAAAATCATTCTGGGCAACAAAGATTTGCATTGAATGATCAGATTAGCCCATTCCTTTTAAAAAAGTATAAGGCAAGACAAATTGTCTCAAAGTTGCATGATCAACATAGGATAAAGTACGAGAGAAGCCACTGGCTTGATTTAGACATTTAATGATATAAGTCTCTGATAGATTAATATATATATCTTTGAACAGACAAGTTTGGGTTTTATATTCACTTGCTGGATCACCAGCTCCCTGTTCTTTGACAGACACTTACTATTTGAATATTTCTTGTAAGAGTTCTCTGCCTTTTAAAAAAGCTTTATTGAGATATAAATACCCAAAATATTGGACATACTTAAATATATATCTCAATGAGTTTGAACAAATGCATGTACTTATAATACCACCACATCACGATACTAATTATACACATTTGCTCTAAAAACGTCCTGTGTTCTTTGTTTTCTGTGGTAAGAATAGTTAAAACAAATGTACCCCATAAATAAAAGTTCAAAATATCATCTTTTTAATGATAGGTACCATATGGTACAGCAGATATCTAGAACATTTTCATGCATAATCCACTTTATACCCATTGAGCAACCCAATTACACCTCCTCCCAGCCGCTGATAACCACCATTCTATTTTTTGTGCCTGTGTGGTTTACTTCATGTACGTGGAATCATGCAGTATTTGTCTATGACTGGTTTTATTTTAGTTAGCATAACTTCCTCTAGGTTCATCCATGTTGTCACAAGTGGTAGGGTTTCCTTCACTTTTTAAGGCTGAATAATATTTCATTGCATGTGTACACTATTTATTCATCTTTTGATGGATATTTGGGTTGCTTCTTATCTTGGCTATTGCCTATCATTGCAATAAACTTGAGGGTGCAGATACACATTTGCAATCCTCATTTCAATTTCTTTTGTGCTGAGAACAGAACCAGAACCTTGTGTTTGCTAGATATATGAGCAATACCCCATCCCAAGTCTAGTTCTTATGTAAGAAGTCAGATTGCTGGATAATATGATAGTTCTATTTTTATTTTTTTGAGAAGCTATTGTAATGCACCATTCTACATTCCCTTAAACAGTGTACGTGGGCTCTAATTTCTTCATATCCTCATGAATATTTAGTATTTCTTTATTTGATAACAGCCATATTAACAGGAATAAAGTAATGGGTTTCTGTGGTCTTGATCTGCATTTCCCTGTGTGTGATGTCAAGCACCTTTTATATACCTGTGACCATTTGACTAGCTCCTTTGAAGGAATGTCTATTCATGTCCTCTGCTTATTTTTAAATTGGCCTATATTTGTCTTTATGCCAGTACCAAGTTTTAATCTTTTATTGTTGTAATATATTTTGAAATCAGGAAGTGTGATGCCTCCAGTTGTTTTTCTTTCACATATGAATTTTGCAATTACTCTTCTATTATTATAAAAATGTCATTGAGATTTGCAATAAACCTGTAGACCATTTAAGGTGATACACACTTTTAACAATATTAATTCTTCCAGCCATAAACATGGGATGTCTTTCCATTTATTTATTTATGCTTTACTTTCTATTAGTATACAATAGTAACCTCTCACCTCTTTGGTTAAGGTCATTCCTATTCTTTCTTTTTGATATCACAAATGGGACTATTTTCTTTTTTCAGATTGCTTATTGTTAGTGTCTAGAAATGCAACTGATTTTTGTGTTGATTTTGTATTCATCAACTTTGCTTAATTTCTTAACTTGCAATTTTTTTTTTGGTGTAGCGTATTGAGAGTTTTCTATATATAACAACATGTCATCTGCAGACAATTTTATTTCTTCCTTTTGGATTTGAATGTCTTTTCTTTCCTAATCATTCTGGCTAGGGCTAACTACATTAAGAAACAGTAAGAGTGGGCGTACATGTCTTATTCCTGAACTTCAAGGAAGAGCTCCCAGTTTTTCAAAACTGAGCACAATGTTAGCTGCAAAGTTCTCATATAAGGCCTTCTTTTTCCTTTTTTTATTATTATTTTTAAAAATTTGAGTCAGGGTCTATGTTGCTTAATCTTGTCTAACACTTGGGCTCTTTCTCCCAAGTGGTTGGGATTACAGGTATGCACTACTGCACCCTGCTATTCTTAATGGTCTTGTATTTCTGCAATATCTATTTTTTTGTGCATTTTTATCACTAAAGGATGTTGAATTTTTTTGACTGTCTTCTATATCTACTGAGATAAGTACATGATTTTTATTTTTCATTCTGTTGATGTGGTGTATCACATTTACCAATTTTTATACAATGAACCATCTTTATAGACTCAGGAATAAATTCTACTTGATCATGATGAATGATCCTTTTAATGTGCTGTTTAATTTGTTTTGTTATAATTTTGTTGAGGATTTTTAACATCTATGTTCCTCAGGGACACTGAACTATAATGTTCTTGTAGTGAGTATCTTTGGCTTTGACATCAGGGTAATGCTGGCCTCATAAAATGAATTTGAAAGTGCTCCTTCCTCTTCAGTTGTTTTGGAAGGGTCTGAGAAGTATCAATATTAGTTCTTTAAGTATCTGGTAGAATTTAGTAATGAAGTCCGTTGGTTCAGGGTTTTTCTTTGTTGGGAAGTTAATCATTACTGATTCACTCTCTTTACTCAAGTTGATCTATCCATATTTTCTATTTCTTCATGATTCAGATTTGGTAGGCTCTATGTTTCTAAGAATTTATTCCTATTAAAATTAGCCAGTTTGATGGCATATGAATGTTCATTGTAGCCTCTTCTGATCCCTTGTGTTTCTGTGGTATCAGTCTCCTCCTTTGTATCTATTTTTGAGTTTTCTTATTATAGAATTATCTTTTCAAAAAGTGACTCAGTCTTGTGATGTTTTCTAGTTTTTTTCCTTTTCTTTTCTGCTCTTATCTTTTTCCTTCTGTTAAAGAAAAGATTTGACTTGATTTACTTGACTATTTGTTTAGAATTATGTACTTGTGAATTTTTCAGTTTTTCTCCTATTGCTGATTTCTAGTTTCATGTCATTGTGGTGAAAAAAAATATGCGATGTGATTTCAATATTCTTGAATTTGTTACTGCTAGCTTTGTAGCCTATATATGTGACCTATCCTGGAGAACTTTCTGGTTGTATTTGACAAGTATGTGGTATGTGAATTTGCTCCTGTTGGATGGAATGCTACACACACCCACACACGTTTATCTTTAGGTCCATTTGATGAATAATGTGTTTAAATTCTATTATTTCTTTACTGACTTTTGGTCTAGATGATTTTATCCATTGATGAGAGTAGGGTATTGAAATATCCCACTACTATTGTATTGCTGTGTAACTCTCTCTTTAGTTCTGTAAATATTTGATTAATATTTAGGTGCTCTGATGTTGGATGCATATGTAACTGTTATATCTTCCTAATGAATTGACTTTTAAAATCATTCCAAAATAACAATCTGTTTTAATCAGCTTTCTCACTGCTGTGATCCAAAGACCCTTCAAGAACAATTTTAAAGGAGGCAAAATTTATTTGGGGGCTCATGGTTTCAGAGGTCTCATTCCACAGACAGCCAGCTCCATTCCTCAGGGCCTGAGATGAGGCAGAACATCATGACAGAAGTGCATAGTGGAGGCAAGTAGCTTGGAACATGGCACTAGGAAGCAGAGACTCCCCTCCCCAGGAACAAAATACATAACCCAAAGGCACATCCTGTTAACTCACCTCCTCCAGCTTCACCATAGATAATATACATACCCAAAAGTCATGCCCTGATGAGCTACCTCCTCACCACATCGTACAGTTACCACCTAATTAATCCATACCAGTGGATTAATTCATTAATTAGTAGGTTAAGGCTCTTGTAACACAATCATTTAACCTCTTTTTTGCATTGTCTCACATATCAGCTTCTGGGGGACACCTTACATCTAAATTATAACACCATCATTGTGTCTTATTTCAGTTTGTGACTTAAAAGTTGATTTTGTCTGACATTAGCATAGCCACCTCTCTCTCTTTTGATTACCATTTGTATGGAATAGTTTTTCTTCCCATTCCTTCACTTTCAGGCTATGTGTATCCTTATGTCTCTAGTAGAGAGCACATGGATATCTTAAAAAATCTATTCAGCCCCACTTTGTATTTTGATGGGGGAATTAATTCATTTGCATTTAATGTAATTATTGAAGAGCAAAACTTCCTACTGCCATTTTCTTTCCTGTTTTGTCATTCTTTCATTCTTTTCCTGCTGTCTGATTTATTTTTATAATGGTATGCTTTATGTTTTGTGTATCTACTATATCTTTTTTTCTTTATGTTATCAGGGGCCTACAAAATTCATCTTAATTTGATAAAGTTATCTAAAAGTGCACTCTTATCTCCAAGAGTACACTTTTAGATAACTTTGCTCGTGTACAAGTCTTCTACAATCCCCACACACTGTTACTGATGCTCCAATTTACATATTTTTACATTGTAAATTCAATATTTTATCTACAGTTATTCTTTTTAAATATTTTTGGTAGTTGTGTATGGACAGCATGCCTTCATGCCTTTATTTTGTTTACTTTTATGTGATGCTGAGGATCGAACCCAGTACCTCACATGTGCAAAGCAAGCACTTTGCCACTGAATTACAGCCCCAGCCCCTATCTACAGTTATTCTCGATATTTTTCTTTCAACAGTGATTTACTCACAAGCATTACAATAGTATTCTATATCCATACATTTTCCATTATTACTGAATTTTATACTTTCATGTGGATTGTGTTGCTACTTAGTGTCTTTTGTTTCAATGTGAAGTACTCTGTTTAAAATTTCTTATAAAGTTGGTCTAGCGGTGAAGGGGTTTCCCTTCAGCTTTTGTTTATCTGGGAAAGTCTTTATCTCTTCTTCACTTCTGATGTTCTGCACTGCTGAGTATTATTCTTGGTAGGCAGGTTCTCCCCCTCCCCTCAAGTACTGTGGGCATATCATTTCACTTTCTTGGTCTGCAAGGTTTCTTCTGAGAAAACTGCTCAGAGTCTTATGGACGTTCTTTTACATGTGATAAGTCACTTTTGCTGTTTTCAAAACATTATGTCTTTGGACAATTTGACCATAATGCTGTTGGTGTATGCCACTTTGGGTTCTTTCTATTAATACCAAATAGGAAGCTTCATCAATCTGGATGAAATGATCTAGAATCATTTCCCTCCTCAGATTTAGGAAATGTTTAGTGGTTCTTTTTCTTTTTCTTTTTTGGTACTAGGAATAAACCCAGGGTGCTTAACCACTGAGCTATATCCCCACTCTTTTTATTTTTTATGTTGAGACAGGGTCTTTCACTAAGTTGCTTAGGGTCTCGTTAAGTTGCTGAGGCTGGCCTTGAATTTGTGATCCTCCTGTCTTGGCCTCCCACTGCTGGGAGTATAGGTGTGCACCACTGTGTCTGGTGCCATCTTGAAACAGCCTTTATGCTCCTTTCTCTCTCTGTCTCCTTTTGGGACTTCATTGCTTATATCTGTTCACTTGATGGAGTCTTATTAGTTTCCGTGAGTTTTATTTTTTTATTTTTTTTTTATTTAATAAAGGTTTATTACACAAAGTGTATACAGAATTCTATTCAATAGGAAAAAAGGAAAAAAAAAACCCAAATAACTCAATTTAAAAATGGGCATTAGGAACTGAACTGACATTTATCCAAAGATAGATAAATGTGAAAACATGTACCTATGTGAAAAAAAGGGCTCAAAATCACTAATTTTCAGGGAAATGCAAATCAAAACCACAGTGAGATGTCACTCCATTCCGCTAAGAAAGGGTAATATGAAAAATAAACAAAAACTAAAGATAATAAGTGTAGGCTAGGGTGTAGAGAAAAGGGGACTCTTGTAGGATATTGTTGGAAAAGTAAATTTCACATTATGCAAAATATTATGAAGGTTCTTCTAAAATTAAAAATAGTGGTACTATATAGTCCAGCTATATGTGACTATAATATAGAACTAAATTGAGTAGAAATGAAATCAGTATCTCTAACATACAGCTGAATTTCCAGGTATGCTCATTTTTTTTTTTTTAATGAAAGTATATAACCACTTCAATGGAGAGAGGGGAACATTTTAATCTCCCATAGGTAAAGAAGGAAATCCCTCCTAAACATTCCATCTCATAGAAAATTAAAATGAAATGGCATGCAGACTTATTGGTAAAATGTAAAAGTATCAAGTTCTAGGAGTAAATGAAAAAATTCTGTGTTTTAAAGCTTGATCAAAATTTATTATAATGATTAACATAAAAAAGCATTTATTATAATGAAAGACTCAACTTTCTGGATACAAATACATACAAACCAAAGTCACACCCTAATTCCCACATTATAAGAAAAAAATAATAATTTGGACCTAATCAAACTAAAAATATCTGTTATTTGGAAGAACATGTCAAGACAATGAAAAGAAAGGCCATGAACTTGGTAAAAATGCTCACAAACTCTATATCCAACAACTAATATCTCTCAAAATTCAACAGTAAGAAAAAACAACCTGATCAAAATTATTCAAATTGAATGAACATACCTCAAAATTCATTCAATATTATTAGCCACTAGAGAAATAAAAATTAAAGCTATTATGAGATATCACTCATCATCACACCTAATAGAATAGCTAAACTTTTTAGAAGTTCCAATCATAAAATGTTACAAAAGAAGTAGATCAATCATGCATTGTGAGTGGGAATATTAGAAAACTACTCTGAAACATGATTTGGGAATTCTTGTAAAAACTAAATATATAACTAACTTGTAGTCAAAAATTTAAATTTGTGGCATTGATCAATAAAACTAATTTTCAAACAAAACCTATACAAGAATTTTTATACCATTGTCTTTTTTTTCTAGTTCTTTTCTTTATTGTTGTCACTTATTTCTGAAGTTTTGTCTAACATACAATTGATGCATTATGAACAATTTTAATAAAATCACTCAAACTTATTGATTCTTATATTTTAAAGATTGTGGGCTTAACTCCCCTTTTGTCATTTCTGTGCAAAAAAAACTTGATAAACTTATTAATATTGTTAGAGAAAAGTATTGAAGAATAGTAAACTGCTCAAAAGGAACAAATACTCTCAAGGACATTACCAAAATCAACATGAACACAATAAGTCAGTTACAAGTCATCCTTGTGTATTAATTGAAATAAAATTCATTAGGCAATGTATGAGTGTGCCTTGTCCCCCAAATCCTCATCAACACTTATTGTTGTCTGTATTCTTAATATAGTTGTCTATATTCTTGATAACTGCCATTGTGACAAGAGTACGATGAAATATTAGAGTAGTTTTGGTTTGCATTTCTCTAATTACTAGAGATGTTGAATATTTTTTCATATATTTGTTGATTGATTGTATGTCTTCTTCTGAGAAGTGTCTGTTCAGCTCCTTAGCCCATTTATTGATTTTCTGGTATTAAGTTTTTTGAGTTCTTTATATATCCTGGAGATTAGTGCTCTATCTGATGTGTGTGTGGAAAAAATTTGCTCCCAAAATATAGGCTCTCTCTTCACCTGATTGATTGTTTCTTTCGCTGAGAAGAAGCTATTTTTTTTTAATTTTTAATTTTTTTATTATTGGTCTTTCAAAATATTACATAGTTCTTAATACATCATATTACACGGTTTGGTTCAAGTGGGTTATGAACTCCCAATTTTACCCCGTATACAGATTGCTGAATCACATCAGTTACCCTTCCATTGATTGACATATTGCCTTTCTAGTGTCTGATGTATTCTGCTGTCTGTCCTATTTTCTATTATAGTTTCCGTGAGTTTTATTCATTCATTTTTTTTCTTTTGTTCCACTGACTTTTATTGTATTGTTTTCTTTTGAGGTGTTTCTTCTGCTTTAAAAAATTAATTCCTGCTCTTTAAATACTCATTTGTTCATTTATTTATTTTTAAATTTTCAGTTGTCTTTCAATGTTTTCTTTCACTGAGCTTCTCCAAGATGATTAATTTGAATTCTTTGAAGCTAAATCATAAATCTCCAACTCTTACTTTTCTTTCTTCTCTTTTCGCAGTACAGGGGGAGAAAAACAGGGGCATCCTGATCTACATCCCTAGCCTTTAAAAAAAAAGTTGAAACAGGTCTCACTAAGGTGCTGGCCTTGAACTTGTGATGTGTGGCCTTAGTCTCCTGAGTTGCTGGGATTACAGGCATGTGCCACTATATCCAGCATAAATCTCCATTTCCTTTGGATTGGTTACTATACATTTATATTTGATTATGTCTTGCTTTCTTCATTTCTCATGTTCCTTGTTTAGGAGGTCTACCTCATCTGCAGGGAAATATGTTCCAACACCCCCAGTGGTGGACTGAGACAACAGTATTAAACTCTATATATACGAATTTTTTCCTATATTTATATAGTTTAGGCACAGTAGGAAATTAACAACCAATAGAACAAATATAATAACATATAGAGACATATAAAATACAAGAGACATATAAAATATGGTCTCTTTCAAAGTGTAATTTTTATTTTGCTTTTGTGAGCTCATGGGTTCTTCATTCTGTACACTACTGCCTTTGTCTTATTACACAGTACCAGAGTTAATCTGTCTTTCCATGTTTTATGCTCTGGTGCCTCTTTTGCACTTTTACGAATGTAGATTGTATTGGCAATCTTGTTCCAGAATGGCCTTGTTTCATTGCAATTTAAGAGTTGCTTTGGATGGCATTCTTTATCCTTAATCAATACCTTTAACTCTGCCAGAAATGTGGCAACAGCTTATTCATTGGCAGGCATAGTTTGTTCAGTAATTTTGATATTTTTTTAGTCCAAACCTATTCCTGAATCATATTTGCAATCAATGGCTTGAAGTCACCTGTTTTAGGACATCCCTTGCTGAAGTCTTCATATAGACTTAATGCTTTCTGTAGCAAAATGTTTCCATTAATTGAAATATGTTTTATGTTCATGTTTTACACGACAAATTTAGTGCCCTTTTCACCTTAATTATGCTTTTATCATACACTGTGGCCATAATTTTTGCAGTTTGAGGTGTCATAGCAATACTAAAACAAATTTATTTTTCCATCTTTACCATTTCAGAGAGAATATCTGTTCTCTTTGTAGATTCCACCAAACTTAGTGTACAATTATTTTCTTTCCTTAAGTACTTTCACATTTTCACTTCAAGGAAACACTTCCAAGGCTTTCCTTTGGCTTATCTGAACTGCCAGCATCACTACACTGTGCTTTAGGGTCATTATTAAGTAAAATAATGGTTACCTGAATGTGATGCCTTGAATCATTCTGATAAATGAGATGGCTATTAAAATGGTATGCAATTTAGAACTTTTATTTCTGGAATTTTCCATTTAATATTTTTGGACTGTTGTTAAGAATGGAGAACTGAAACTTTAGAAAGTAAAGCTGTGAATAAGGAGGGACTCCTGTATGGTTGTGTTGGTGTCAGCATTTGAAGAAACTACACTTTCACCCAAATCTCACAAAATAGTATCAGGTATAGGAGGTGCTAATTCCTTTCCCTTTGTTCTTAGCTGTTCCAGGTGACTACGCTCTGCTGGTCCTTTAGTTCTTGGTATGAAGAAAGATGGAAACCAGCTCCTTGGGGATAACACTGAAAGACTGGGTATAAGGTTTACCTCATTTCTTTCCTCTTTCTGGAGGAAAAGCCCCCATTCTTAGCTTTTTCTCAGTCTCCACAAACAAGTGTTATCTCAAGGTTCTCTGTTCTACGAGTCTTTCAGTGCTCAGTATGAGACAAATCAGAAATTGGCTCCTTGGGGAACATACCAAAAGGTTAGAAGACATGATGCCAGCTGCAAGCTCCACATTCTTTTTTTCCCCACCAAAGATGAAGTTACAGGAGATTTTCTTGGTCCTAAGCTGAGCTGGTTTGGGGAAAGGGCTAATGTAAGCAAAGTGAAATTTACTTCTCTTACTCATAATGGTGTGAATTTTCTCAGCTTTGTATTTGTCTGGGGTGCTTTAACTTCTTGACTGGTTTCTGCACTTAAAACATATCTTTGTCTTGAATATTGTTAGCTTAATGTTTAAGTGGGGAAACAAAGGCTTGGACTTCCTATTCCACCATCTTGCTCTCATGATAGAATTTTTGATTATGAGAAAAATATGCACATACCAAAATATTAATTAAAAAGTACAAAATAATAAAGTATTCTTGTAATTTTTCAGAAAGATGCATTACATTATTATCTCTAGTGAATCTTACTTTATTTTTTTCTGAATTTTTCACATTTTCTATTTTTATAAACATTATTTGAGAATTAATGAAAAAAAGTAGTTTTAAATAACTTTCACCTTTTTAAAAATTTAACTTTAAAATCACTGAAAAAAGTTGAAACTGAATCATAGCAAAATTTAGTGAGTTAATATAAAGAGTCTCGGAAGATTTTCAGTTTTGGATCTAGCTATTCAATATTTTAAAATGTACTAGCAGTGTTGAAAACATACACTACAGGGCACTTTAACAAAAATTCTAACTGCAGCAATAAAATGCTAATGTTATTGTTACATGCACAAACTTTCTTCACAGACACAATGACACAGACTTTTTAAGATTTGTGGAATCCAATCTTCTCTCTTTATAGATGAGGAAATTGAAGTGACTTGTCTAAGTCTGCAACACTACTTAAGGCAGAAACAAGTAGAGAACCCTGATTTTGACATCTACTTTGTTTATGCTATTTGAATTTAAAACTGTGTGCTTAAATATAATGGTCTTATTGGAAGTGACAGGAAAAACTATAAGTGATTTATCTTAGAATAGTATATGAGGGGCAATTGTGGAAAAAGTTTTTCAGTACTTATTTTTCCATTCAAAATGAAAATGTATTAATGATACAAAATAAAATAATTAACTTTAAAAGTTAGAAAAACAAAAATTATTGACAATTCAGGGGTACCTTTCAAATAAAACATGTTGAAATTAGATAATATACCATGTGGTAGAAACTGCACCCACATTGCTTGTAATTGTTTTAGACAGTAGAAAAGGAACTAAAAAGAGTATTTAGACAAGAACACAGAAGAGAACCCACTTAACTTGTGGCAATAAATAAATGCCTCATTTTGATGACAGGAGACTCTTCCATAACAAGACAAGACTAATTGTGCCACATACAACTTTCATTTTTATTTATTTATTTATTTTTTTGTGGTACCTGGGATGGAACGCAGTGGCACTCTGCCCCTGAGCTACATCCCCAGTCCTTTGTATTTGTCATTTTGAGCAAACTTACAATCCTCCTGCCTCAGCCTCCTGAGTTAGGGGGATTATAGGCATGTCCCACTATGCCCAGCCACATACTCCTTTTAATTAAAAGTGAAATCTGAAACCTGAGTAGTCATTCATTATTGTTGAATAACAAGTGGAACTCAAGTAGAAGAAAGTGTTCATTCCTGCAGAGTATCTGTAACATACAACTAGCTCAAAAACTATGTAACAAGGGCTGGGGTTGTGGCTCGGCAGTAGAATGCTCACCTAGCATGACAAGGCCCTGGGTTCGATCCTCAGTATCACATAAAAATAAGTAAGTAAAATACACATATTGTGTCCAACAACTAAAAAATAGATATTAAAAAAGCATGTAATAAGAATATACCAGGAAAATTTTATAGTTAAGTTAGAAATATTTTTCATCTTAAGTCTTCAAACTAATTTGTTCTGGTTCCTATGGTAACACGGATAGTATACAACCTATTCACCAGTCCTAAGATATGTTGTGAAACAACCCAAAATCATGAACAGTGCTTCACTCTCTTTGTAAAGCACACAAAAGCCATTATTATCACCAAAAAGAATGAATTTCTTTAATCTAATTGTGTTCTTTAACCATATTTTTAAAAGTCATCAGTTCCAGATGTGGGGCTAAATCATATTAACTTAAAAACTCAGCCTACAGACCACTTACTCCGTGTTTATTCAATGATTAAAGTATGTATTGTGTACTAATGATGTGAAGGAGTTATGGTAGTTAAGTTTCAACCATCCATGAACTTATTATTAGATTCTTTGAGTGGAAATAAGGGTTTCAAAAATACCATTTCTTTAAAAATCAGGTGATATGGAGGAATTATTGATAACTTTGTTAATTAAGTATATTAATGGCATTGTAGTATTTATTAAAATGCCAGTAATTTTCAGAGCTATTCATACTTTAGTGTGCAAGGTAAAATGACACGGAAATCTCGAATTTGCTTTAAAATATTTTAGCAAAAAAAAAAAGACAACAAATGTTGCAAAATCAAATTACTCGGGGTGATGGATATAATTGGAATTCATGTATCTGGTTTTGGTGTGTTCAATAATTTCATAAGGTAAATTAGAAAAACAGGTAGTCATTTCTCTAATTATGTAATCCTGGCAAGTTTACTCAAGTATTCTGTGCTTCAGTTTCACCATCTATAAAAGAGGAATAATAAAGGTAATAATAAAGGAATAATAAAGGATTGTTGAACACTGCTGTTTGACTAGAAAAGCCAGCTTAGGGTTTGAAGGGATGTCAAGAACACATCCAAACAATGTCTGCAGTGCTGGCAATACAAATGGGCCTTATCAGCCTAGTGACCCTGGCGGTGGTTCTGTAGATTCTAACAAAACTTTGGTATGTAGGATGTGTGGCTTGAGAAGGTGGGGCTAAGTTACTGAAGATCAAAGTTGGCTTAGGTGGCTATGTTTCCTCTTTGTCTTCAACCAAAATAATTCTTTTTAAGGTTTTTAAATGTGGAATTCTTTTTCCATATTATTAGCAACATCTGAATAATAAACCAGGTTAAAATGTAGCTTAACTCAGTCCCCTATTTCTTACCCTTTCCTTATATACATAAGGGATATAGTAGAAGAATGTACATGAAGAAGGTTTGAGTTAAAAAACAGATTTAACAGGGGCTTGTGTTACAGATGATGAGAACAGTAGTTTGGACACAAGATGAAGAAAGAACACTCCTTCAGAGCATCACCTGCTTCTTCCTTCCCACCCACTCCTATCACCTGAATCCATAGCTCATATGAGGAGCAGACTCAGGCAAATGCCAAAGAGTAATGAGTTTTTGTAAGCAGAAAAGTGAGTGAGGATAAAAGAAGTAAAGGAAAATTCCCAGTGATCACAGTAAGGAAACTCAAGAAGTTTCTGGGGAAATTCAATAGACTGACCCAAATTTATGTAAGGCCTATACAAACAGGGCACTGCTGTACAAGTCCTTTGGTAGTAACAAGTTCAACACCAAAGAAAAGAAATGTTTTCAGAAAACAAACTGTGTCTAAACCCTAATGACATGTCTACTGACATCCAAATGATTAACACAAAAAGGAAAAAAAATGATTAAGAATAACCATAAAGAAAAGTATTTTTAGATATTTAGGGAACAGCAATTTAAAGGACTTTATACAATTATATCTAATTATTTGTGCTCAGATCCCAGTTCCAGAAAACTTCTAGATAAAAATAAATACAGAATCATACTACTCATCATTTCTGCTGCTCCTACTTGAGTCCAAGCCACACTATCATCTCTTGCTTGAATTACTCCCACCCTTAAGCTGCAAGCTGTTCCCAACACAGCACCCAGTATGATTATTTCGAAATATCAGTTCATGCTACTCCTCAGCTCAAAATGCTTTGATGGTCCCTCATTTCAAAGTAAAAGCCAAAGTCCTTACAGCAGCTTACAGATTTTCAAATAATTTTTCAGGTCTCTTGCTTTATTGTGGTACTAGGGCTCCAACCCAGTGCCCTGCATGCGAGGTAAATGGTCTATCACTGAGCTACATTTCCAGACCTTTTTATTTTGAGACAGGATCTTGCTAAGTTGCCCAGGATAGTTTTGAACTTTCAGTCCTCATGCCTACCTTCCCAAATACTTCAGAGTACAGGTATCTGCTACTGTGCCTGGCTCACTTTCTCCTTGTGAGGCTAACTTCTTCTATACCTTACTGCTTTCTTTGCTGTCTCTCAAATATGCCAGTAATACTCCCATTGCAGAGTCTCTCCAATTACTACTTGTCCTGGCTAATATCACTATTCTCAGAGAGACACACGGCTTGGTCCCTCCCTTTTTTTCAAATACTATTTCAGCAGTTAAGACCTTCCATAATGTATTTATTTTTGTACAGAAACATTTCTTCCTACCTCTACCACTCCCATCTCCTTTCACTGTGTTATTTTGCTTCATAGCATATATTACCAACTGATATACTATATACTTGTCATCTTTTCCCACTAGACTAACCTCCATGATAAAGAACTTTCTGATTATTAGCTGTATCTCCAGTTCCTACAATAGGGACTGGCATTTGGTGTATTTACCTTAATTTATGAGAAAAACTAAAAAGTCAATCTAGCTACAACTCATTTATCACCGATGTCACTTGCAGACCAGTTTTCATTTATATTATACAATAGGAATCTCTCTAAAACAATACATTTGCCGGAAAACTATAAATTCTTTACTTATACCCTATAATTTTTATTCTTTTGGGGGGGTGGAGGGTTTTTCACTGTGTTGCCCAGGCTAGTCTTGAACTCCTTGGTTCAAGAAATCTTCCCACCTCAGCCTGTCAAATACCTAGCACTAAAGGCTTACATTACCATACCTAACCTGTATTTGTCTTTTCAACTACAGTTACTGAAAAACATGCAACTTAAATATGTATATTAAAATTCCACTGAAAAAATATTTTTTGTTATGATTTATATATGAGGTGTCCTCCAAAAACTTAAAAGAGTTATCGCAGGAAGGTCCAGAGGTAAAATGATTAGGAGAGCTATAACCTAATTAGTCCAACCTAGTATGAATGTACTGAATGGGTGGTAACTGTAGGCAGCAGGGGCATGGCTAGAGGTGGTGGGTCACTGGGGGCTTGCCCTTTGAGGATTTTTCTTTCCTGTTGCCCCTCCTATTTACTCTGCTTTCTGGTTGCCATTAACTTTGCAGTGCTCTTCTGCCATGCCTTACTGCCATGATATTCTTCTCATCTTGGGCCCATAGCAATGGAGTCATTTAACCATAGATCTAACCTTTGAAACTATGAGCCAAAAGAAACTTTTCTTTCTCTAAGTTGTTCTTGTTGGGCATTTTGATGACAGTGACTAACATGTTTGCTTTCTTTATAACATAAGAATTTCCCCATTACAACTTTTAATAGTCTCAGAAAAACCAATTTAGGCAAATTCTTTGAAAACTATTAACCAACCATGTACTCAAGAAATACTTCTCAAGATTTAATTGCAGAGGGATAAAAATCCTTAATTTTCCCCTCAGATTCCAGTTGGACTGTTTAGTATAACTAAGACACAAAGCATCTGAGATCTCAAGCATTAAGATTTTGTTTTTCTTCTGTTGTTCAAGATTGGGGACTTTACCTATGGCAGTGTATATTTCTGTTCATACCAGAGAATCCAAAATTATTTCCATGATGTAATAAGAATAGTGGAAAAATGCAAACTGGACTTAATATAGATAATTCTAATTATCTATGGAAACAAGGAATACAAATGAACCTGTTTTTTTTAAAAAAGATACTCATAAATAGATTAAAATCTTTCCCAATGCTAAACAAGATTATGAATATTTTTTTTTCTATTTCTCAAATAATAAAAAATAATAATTACATGAAATTCTCTTGGGTCAATTCTATTTTTCTTAACCCACATTCAATGTGAGTGTTTTCACACTGACATAACACTTTTTTAAAAAATTTCCCTTTTGGTGGTGCGGATTGTACTCAGGGATACTCAACCACTGAGCCACACCACTAGCCCTATTTTGTATTTTATTTAGAGACAGGACCTCACTGAGCTGCTTAGTGCCTTGCTTTTGCTAGTTACTTGAAATATGGTTTGTGGGATGAACCAAATCTTTAATTTTATTTAATTAATAAAATCTAAATAACTACATGTGGCTAGTGGCTACAATACTGAATAGTGCAACATCAGAGCCCAGAAATAAGTCACTGGCCTGTAATAATATTCCTTATTAGCTTTATTAGGATCCATTAACTAAACCTATTTCCCAGAATTTATAAGTTCCATATAAGAATCACCACCACCCCCAAATCCCAAAAAGTTACATATGAAAGGTATATTTAAATACAATTAACATTGAAAATTATTTTTTAACATACTATCAAAACATAATTTTATCAATAAGGAGGTCAAGAAAATCGAGCAAGTCTTGCACATATGGTGCAACTCTACACTGGGCACAGAGAAATGAAAAGTTGTGCTCCATTTGTGTATAATGAATCAAAATGCATTCTGCTGTCATGTATAACTAATTATACAAAAAAAAAATAAAAAAATCCACAAGAACCAGAAAAAAATGGAATGAGTCTTAAAAAGAGAAATGATGAAAAATATTTCCTTCTTTTTCTCTTACATCTAGTCAGCAAGTCCTCTTGGCTTTACAATTCCAAATTCATCTACTTCTTTCCACCTCCTCTGTCTCTACATTAGTCCAAACTACTATCATCTCTTATATACATTACTGCCATTGCTTTCCAACTAGTCTCCCTGCTTCCTCTCTTGCTCTATTCATTATATGCTACAAAAGTGATGATCTTAATGCAAATTACATTTGTTATTCTTGTCCTTAAATTTTTTAAAATGCCTTCTATGCTTAGAATATATTTCAAATTCATTCCACATGTCATATAACCCCATTCCTCCTCCTTTCTTCACACTGAAGCTCATCATGACACTGTTCTCATACTCATTGCTATGGTCCTGTCAGACTTTCCTAGTACTCCTACTGGTCAAAAATTTGTCTGGTGTAAGATCTTTGTGCTAAGAATGTAATTTGCTCAGATCTCTCAATGGGCAACTCTTATCATTCATGTTACAACTCAAATATCCTTCTCAAAAGAGGTTTTCCTAGATCACTATCTACTGTTGCCATCTAATCACTATTACATAGTTCTCTTTTATCATCAGATTTTCTGAAATAACCTTTTATTAAGTTACTTGTTTCTCTCTTCCTCCTCTAGGATGTAGATTCAGTGAGAACAGGGAGCTTTTCTTAACTGTATGATACACAGTAGGCTCTCAATATTTCAGGAAAAAAACCCCAAGTTTTCTGTAACTGTCACCTTAGATTCTATATAAACTGGTGAAGTTGGTGGGAGTTCTTCCAAGACTGTCTCAGGGACAATATTACATTAAAATGGAAAGGTTTAATGACTTCACCCAAAAGCTGCTCAATAGCTTCATTTAACAGGAAAAAAAAAAAGATATTTAAAAAATCTTTTCTTTTTTTCCTTTACATTTTATCCTCCTTTTATCAATTTCTCAGTGATCAGAAGAATGCACCTATGGGAATGGGGATGTACTTCAGTGGTAGAACAACTTTCTAGTGTGCCTGAAACCCTCGGTATGATCCCTAGCAATGCCAAAAAAAAAAAAAAAAAAAAAAAGAAAAGGAAACAAAAAAAAAAGAATGTACCTATAGAGAGAACTCTAAACCCTTTCTTAGCAGCCCTTCCAGGAAGTTAGTTTTTTTAGACTCTCTTCTTAATGACCTTGAAGTTATCCCTAGGAAACCATATTAATATATCAGTTTTTTAAAAATATATTTTTAGTTGTTGATGGACCTTTATTTAATTTATTTATTTATATATGGTGCTAAGAATCAAACCCAGTGCCTCACATGTGCTAGGCAACCACTCTACCATGGAGCCACAACCCCAACCCTTCTATGTTAGTTTTAAGGTAAGGAGTCTGTGGGATTGCATAGTCTCACCTCACTTCTCTAACTGCTACTTGGGCAGTGTAGACTAAGAAGATTCCCAACAAACTTATTTAATCTGTAAATGGGCTTTTTAAGGCAATGAATAATAATAAGAAAGTCAGCTCCCAAAAGTGAAACGCTGTTCCATATACAATTTATTATCTCTGATGAGGAAAAATATTTTAAGAAAAACAAGGCAGTTGTACAAACTTTCAAGGTACTTCCTAACATCTTAGATAGTAATCTGAAATGTCCAAAAATTTTAACTTATTTATAGATGTACTATTAAGAGATCTTGTTACTGTGTTTTGATAGACTGATATTGAGGAAATAATACAAAGCTAAGATTTTTCCTTCCTGTGTATGTCAAATCAATAAGATAACAACAACAACAACAACAAATCAAAGAATTGTTAGTATTTTTTTCTGTAAGAAGGTGCTATAGTTTGAATCTGAAATGTCCTCCAAATGTCCATGTGTTAAAATCTTGGTCCTTAACCTGTGGCACTATTGTGAAGTGGTAGAAACTTCAAGACTTTGGGCCTAATGGGAAATTTTAGGTCCTGGGCACATGCCCTTGAAGGGGATTGTGGGACTCTAGTTTCTTCCTTTCTTTCTCCACATCCCAGACATGAGATGAGTGGCTTTTTGCTCTATAGTTGCTTCCTACCATGATCAACTGCCTTGCTACAAGGCCCAAAAGCAACAGGTTCCAACAGTCAGGGACTGAAACATCCAAAACTGTGAATCAAAATAAACCATTTCTCTTTTTAAATTGATTTATCTTAGGCATTTGCTGTAGTAATGGAAAGCTGACTAACAGAGGGCATAGAAGCATAAATTGAAATGTTCAATTTACACACATGTAACGAGAGATGTAATCTAGAATTTTAACAGGAAATCAACCTGTTCTGGCCGTTTACAATATTCATTCTTTTAAATACCCTAATTTAGCATTTCATTAAAAAAAGGCTTATGTAAAATATTTTATACAGTCCAGAAAAACATAAACTAGATAATGACAATGTGCCTGTGGCTACTGTGAAAGAATGTGTTTTCAGCAAGTGAGTCTATTAACATAAATCTTATGAATCACAGACTCTTATTTTTCTTAATTGGTCTAAAATACAGCATTTCAAGTTGATACTCAACATGATAAGCAAATTAAAAACTATAAATATATTTCTGAATTTGTTATTTTATGGTACAATTTTTTGGAGAACTGTGAAAGAAATTCAGCCAATTGAACCTATCATACAATTGATTGAGTCCTTACTGTATTTCTGTTTTATATATCAAGTGATAGGTGTCCTAGCCCCTTGTAAAGAAGGGATTTATGAAACACAAAGGACTGTTTTACCTTCTAAGAGCCAGTTCTACACCTCATTTGTTGTTCCTAACACCTAGGATATCAGTATGGCAACCATAATCATTCTGACAATGAATGTGAGCAAAACAAAATGCCAATTATCCTTGCTGAAGATCAGTACCCTTGAAATTTCCCACAATTTAAGGTTACAGTTTTTGTTCTTTTCTTGAAGTACATGAAATTATCTGGAATAAAACAAAGTAACAGTCTGGATTGTATGAACTGTATAAAGCAATTTAGCACAAAGCCTGGAAGCACAATATTTATGCTCTGGTATAATACCCTTTTCCAACTTGTAGAATTGCAGAAATTATAAAGCAAAACCACTACAAATTTAAAAAGAAAAATATCAAATGTTTATATAGTTACTAAATGTTATGGTTTGGAAAACCAAAATGCCACTAAACAATGTTATTATACACTATGCTTCAGGTCTTTAATTGAACCTGATCTGATGTCTGTAGTTTATAATTACAGAAAGAAATATTAGGCTTTCCCAGATTTACTAAATAATAATTTGATTTAAAACATTTTCAGATTTGTTAAAACTTAAAGGAAACCAGTTATGTCTATATTTTTGATAGCTGGATTAATACTTCCAGTATTACTAGAGCAACAAGACATTTTCAAACATAAAAGGCATAATTTATACCTAAATTTATAAACTTATTTTTAAAAACTCTTTGACCAAATTGTTATGTGCATGTTATAAATATGACATTCATCACATTCATCACAATGAATCCCATTATTATGTAAAATTAAATGCAATAAAAATGCAATAAAAAACTCTTTGAAATATCCTTAGTACAAATAATATAATTATACTAGTTTAATTTCAAACACATACATGAATATGCTAACAAAGCAGCATCACATGTAGGTAGCTCCATTCCTATAGTAGACAACAAAAAAATCTTAAAATCAGGATGATAGTCTTCTGTATTTGTATAGAGGTGACTGCTGACATAGAAGAGCAAGCATAGGTGGCCTTACAGACAAGTAGATTGGGATGCTAATAATAGTAGTAGGGGTGAGGAAGAGGTCAGGAGAATTAAACAACAAAGGGAAGATGTGATATGCCATTATTTGCCTACATAATATTATTCATCCATCCATAGGTCCAAACAGTTATTAAAATGCTGAAAAGAAAGTAGGCACTGTAAAATGTTAGTTTTTACTTTGACCAAAGTCACGCATTTTTTTTGGATGGTTGCACAGAAGGGCTATATGATTTCAGAACAGACTTAAACTCCAATCTTGGTTTATCAGTGAGTTTGAATCTTTCAACTTCTGGGTCAGTTGGTCCTCTAACTTACACGTACAACTCTGAGAAAGAATCTCCAACTTAATCAATACCAACAGCCTAATAATACTTAACCGACTCTCTTGCAAGGTAAAATCAAAGTAAGTAAATGGAATGTCTTCATGTAAAAAGCTGTGGAAATACACAGGCCACTGGAATAATAGAGCCATGCTCCAGATACAACTTGGTGTTATAATGCTTATCTCTTGACTTCTGATCTGGACACAGAATTATGGAAATATCTATGTACCTATAATATTTATATAAATTCACAATTAACCAAGGCCTGCTCTCAATCGTCTTTAGCACAAATGCTGGCAGTGTGTTTATTGCAAAAGGAAGAATGTGATTCTTGGTAGAAAAATAATGCTGCATGACAATGTGTATACCACCTGACCTTGTAAAGCATCAGTTTCGTTTCTATAAAACGGGATAACAATCAAACCCTGACTCATAGGGTTAGTGAGAAGCTCAAATAGGAAATGAATTTGAAAGTACTAAACCATTATTACTATGTAAGGTTCTCCTTTTTTCCCCTGAACTTTTGAACTTTCAATTTAAAAGAGGTTTAAGATCAAAATATTCAAACGTAGGAAATACAAACTAATAGGGTTTGGAAAGGGTGAAAGAGAAATAAATTTACCATCAGGATACTGAGTTAGAACAGGGGGAGTAAATAGCAGAATTATAGTAAAGTCCTGTTGCAAACCCAGAAGAGTTTCATGCTTATCCATTGTAGACATGGGCCGGCCATGGCACCTCCATCCCCACCCGCAAACTATACTGTGTTAGGCTTAGGTGAATCACTGCGGACAAGTTCAGTCTGGAGGTGCACTGCGGGAGGGGGGTGGGGGTGGAGGGCGCTGAGGGGGGTAGACTTCCAATTCTGACAATCACCTCTCCCCCAATACTTTCAAAGAACACTCCATTCCTCCTTCTCTTTGGATCTGGTCCAGCCTATTTGAACAATTCCAGGTGAAAAAAAGAAAAATGACTGTTAAAAACTTCTTTTAGAAGGACTCTGTAACTATGGAACACCAGTAGCACCATTACTCCTTCCCTACCATCATATACTTCCAATGGTAAGGTTCAGTGTCTGAAAACCGGGTTATGTTTTGTTTCTCCCACAGGCCTTACCCTCCAAGTCTGACTCTCTCATGTATGAAATGAAGAATGATAGCTCCTGTCAGCCTCATCCCACCTCCACCAAGAGGATGAATGAGACAGTGCCTGGAGTGGTGTCTGAAAAACACTTGAGTCCATCGCTGTAAAGTGTCCCATTATGCCCTCTTGCCTTAAGAAAATCGTCCTGTTAGAACGGACATCTTCACTGAAACAAGCAAGGCTGAAGCGAGCTTGGCGCGTCCCACAGAATCTATTTCGGGGAGAAGGGAAGGGGGTCCGTCGCCAGTCGGGAGCGGGGACTGGGCCCACCAGAAACCTACCTGTTGTTCCGGATGCTGACCAGCACGCACAGCACCAGCTCCAAGTAGGTGCGCAGCACTTCCAGCCAACTGGTGGAGAGCTGCAGGCCCTCGACTTCTTCCCCTCCAGTTCCCGAGTCCGCGCCACCTCCGTCGCCAGGGCCGCCGCCTCCGCTCAGGTAGTTCTCCGCGGCGAACTCAACGCGCAACTCTCGCACGAACCAGCCGCACTTGCGCATGAGGAATTCGAGCCGGGGCTGCTCCGCGGGCGAGACGCGGAGGCAGATGCGGAGCTGAGGCCACAGAGCCGGGTAGAAGAGGCACTCGCGCCAGTGCGAGCAGGAAGCCGAGGCCCGCAGCCGGTCCGGCGCGGGCAAGAAGGAGAAGATATGCACGATCAGCTCGCTAGGTAGCGACGCGGCGCCCGCTGCCTGTCCGCACAGAGCCATCCGGCCCCGCCGCCGGCTGTCGGCTCCCGGCCGCCCCCGCAGTCCCCGGAGCAGCCCCCGTAGCCGTCGCAGCTGCTGCAGCCGCAGCCGCTGCCGCCTCCGCCGCCACCGCGCCACTCGGGCGGCCCCGGCTCGGGTTCGAGCTCCCGGCGGTCGGGGCTGCGGCACTGACAAGAACAACAACATCAATGACAAGGAAGAAGGGGGCGGAACCGTCGTGGGTCTCGGCGGAACCAAGTGGAGTACAAGTTGCGGAGAGGGGGAAAGGCCCCTATGTAGGTGGCCTGCAAATAGCGAGTCGTAGGTCTTTCAAACTGTACTCACGCGCGTCCAAGGCCTGCCCAATCTGTAACTACAAAACCCTCGCTGGTACTGTCTAGGGGCCCGGAAGTAGCTGGGCTTACCGTAAGGAAACGACAGCCCTCCCCGCGCCTGGAGGCGGAGGCTGGGCAGTGGTAGGAGCTGAGTTTGACGTCACCCGTGGTGGGAGGAGCCCGGTGCGAATGAGCGCGACTTCCGGAATGAGGATGCGCCGGGTTGCCGGTAGGGAAAGGGAGACGCGGCACGTGACTCCTGACGCACGGAAGCCAGGGGCATTGAGGGGGCGGGGCGCTGGAAATCGGGACACTAGATTCTTGGTCCGAGGCGGTAGAACTTGGGCGGAGTGCTAGAGATCTTGAGACTTCTTTTTGCACGTTTCTTACTTGCTGCGTTGCGGACTTTTGAGCCAAAGTGCCCACTTTCAGGGTCTCTTTCAGTGGTCCCACTTGCCAGAATATTAAGAATTTCTGAGATTGCATTGCTGAAGAGAAGCAGGGGGACTTGCAGGCTAACCTGCACAGGAGGTGCCCGAAGAGGAGAGGCGGGGGGCGGGGCAGGGCCTTGGGGGGCCCGGCGGCCACGAAGCCTATAGGAGGCCCCAGGCGGACCTCCTTCACTCGGACTGCACTGGTGGATTTCCCCACGCCCCCAGTGTAGGGAAGGAGCGAGGATAGCGCCACCCTATGGTTTTAAAGGGGGAGAAAAAAGTGGCAAATGAATCTGGGATCTGCTGATTGCCAGTTCGTTCTCCAGGGCCTGAGGAAGGGCCCCAGTTCCTGCTACTGAGATTTGAAGGCCCGCCCCCCCCCCCCTTGAAAAATTTGGGATGATAGCCCTTAAGGGGAGGAGCTTTTTTTTTTCCTTTGGTGGTGCTGGGGATTGAACCCAGGACCTTGTGCATGGAAGGCAAGCACTCTACCAACTGAACCACATCTCCAGTCAAAGGAGAAGAGTTTTTGAAATACTGTCCCCTAACCGCACCACAATTTGAGAGTTACATGACTGGTTGAAAAGGAGCAGTGAAATCAGAAAGGATTAAGTGATTTTGTGTAATAATTGAGGTTTGCTCTGGGTGGGGGCTGCCTCTTCAATTAGAAGAGCCACATCCGCCTCCAAGCGTTACCTGTGATTTGAAACAGCTACATTTTCCTGCTCTGTACCTTAAGAAAGCTAGATGTTTTTAGCCCTTTTTGGGCAAAGCTCTCTGTTCATGACTCATTGGGTTGTCAACAGTATTATGTTGTTACCTCAGAGTTTTCTTTACAGTGCCTATTTTTCTTTTTTTAAAGGAATCCTGTAGGTCACTTCTCAACTCTTGCGTGCAAGAGTTCTGTGTAGTTATATTTTATGAATATTTAACAAGCATTTAGTGGTAACAGCAGTGAATTAGGAAGTTAAGGCTTGGATTTTAAATTTAATTCTTTGAAGTATTTTGAAGTGACCTTTAGACATCTAGATCTTTTAGTTAGTTCATTGTATGTCTATGAAACATATTCCTGTATAAAAAGAATAAACTCGTGGGCTGGGGATGTGGCTCAAGCGGCCCAGGTTCTATCCTCAGCACCACATACACACAAAGATGTTGTGTCCGCCGAAAAATAAAGAATAAATATTAAAATTCTCTCTCAAAAATAATAAAAAATAACCTCACACTCGGCAAAATTTCAGTATTGTCTAATATTCCTTATACAAATTTGGAGTTATTTTCGGATTGTCTGTTGAAGCTGCTTTCTCCCAACCAGGATCCAATTAAAGACCACCTTTATATTTGGTTGTCTATATCGTCTCTTTTAATCTAAAAATTAAAAGTTTTTTTGGGGGGAGGCGGGTACCTGGGATTGAACTCAGAACTCAGGAGCAGTTAACCACTGAACCACATTCCCAGCTCATTTTTGTATTTTCTTTAGAGACAGGGTCTCACTGAGTTGCTTAGCATACTCACTAAATTGCTTAGGCTGGTGTTGAATTTGCGATCCTCCTGATCTTCCTGCTTCAGCTTCCCGACTGGCTGGAATTACATGCATGCGCTGGTTTAGTCTTTTGATTGTTAGTGTTCACAATTCCCACAATTTTTTAAAATTGTTTTATTCTTGGGAGATCTTTTTTCTTTAAGTTTATTTATCTTTGAGGCAAGCACTCTGCCACTGAGCCACAACCCCAGGCGGCCCCCCCACACACACACACTTATTTTTAAACTGATTTTTTAAAAAGACCAGGCTAATTGCCTGAGATGGAATATCTTACCTTCTGTACTTGACTACTTTCTTTTGGTGTTCATATTTCACCTCTATTTCCTGTATTTCTTATAAATAGGCAAATTAATAAAGACTTTAGCCTTTATATGATGTTGAGTACTTTACATGAAATCACATTTATTTGAACAATCACAAATAGTTTTACAATGACTATTTGTGGATTAGGCTTGATCTTCCATGTAAAGTTCTGTGGTATTTTTTCCATCTTCAAAAAGACTAACCTGTGCAGTGTGATTTTTGTTTCCTACAAATGTCCAATTCTCTCATCAACCATTCACTGAATGGGTTTGATAGCAATTCATAATTCTTGCCTGAATAATTTTTATTAAGGGTTATAAAATGATAATTTTGCATTCTTTCATTCCATCTACATTTATTAATTTTTGTTCTGCAGATGCTTTCTTTCATACACTAGGATCATTTATTTGCCCTGAAATATTAGCTCCTTTTGGAAAAGCGGAAAAAAAAATGCGTAATTGTCTCTTTTTTTTTGTCAGCCATTTTGAAAGCAAGTTTTTATGGCTTTGGAGGATGATAAGTGAATTTTCTTAGCTCTTTCTGAAAAATATTATATATATATATATATTATGTATTTATTAATGGTTTATAGATTTTAAGCAGTTATAGTTGTTGACTCTCAAATCTTGATGCTTCTATAACACCTATCAATTCTGTGTAATTATTATAGTCTTAAAAAATTCCTTGAGTGGTTTCAGTAGATATAACACAATGGGTAGGAGAGTGAGGCTAGATTTTGATTTTTTTTTTTCCTGTTTTGGTTTTGCTGTGATCTAAGTAGGAGATCTTAAAACAAATTGTTCATAACCTCTTTGGTCTTTGCTTTCTTCATCTATACAAGCGTGTGAATCCTTGCAACTCTATTGTTTTCTGACTCTTAACAAAAACCCACTATTAAATTGAGATAAATTTTACATTTGAAATTCATCCAAGTTGATGACGATTTTTAGTAATTTTACCAAGTGGTGCAATCATCACCATAAATCAGTTTTAGAACATTTTCATCCCTCAGGATTCCTCTTGGCCATCTGCAGCTAATCTGTTCTGTCTCCGAGCAACTACCAATATACATTCTGTCTCTGTAAATTTGCTTTTTTCAGACATTTAAAATAAATGAAATCATGTGATATATGGTCTCTTTTTTCTTCTTTTTTAAAAAACAATTGTCTATTATTTTTAGTAAAATCGTGGGTTATGACAGGAAAATGGGTCCTGTTAAACTGCATTTATAGTCTGCAGAACACCTTGGGTTAGCATAGATTCTACTCTAGATTTCACCGACCTCCCACCTAGCAAGTTCTTTTCTTCCCTGCTAGCTGGACCTGCAGATGGAAGAGGCAAGAGCTAGGATTAGTTGCCAATAGTTCTTGACATAAAAGGGGTAGCATAGTCATTTAAACTGGATTCAACCTGTTTGCATCTTACAAAGGTAAACAGCTAAAGAAAGTAAAATAAGAAGTTACTGCTTGGAATGTACAGTGCATATTGGCCATGTATACCTCTTTATGATTTGTCTGCTTGCTTCTCCTGTTCAATCATTTCTTTGAAAGGTGGAGGATTTTTCTCATATTTATCTTTTCCATTTTGAGTTACTGAATTGCTCCTTTTTAGCCATATGGGATTTGTCAGACATGCTTGCTGAGCAAGCGGAGCAAGGTGAGTGAGCAAGCAGAGTCTGGTCTATGAGAGGCCACCACAGAGTGTCCACTTCCATCTTCTTACACTTAGCATAATGTTTCTGAGTTTCATACATGACCAGCATATGTCAGTAATTCATCCCTTTATGTTGCTGAATAGCATTCCATGGCATGGAATTTTTTTGTGTGTGTGTGTGGTCTACTCATTCATTTGTTAATGACTATTTTAATTATTTCTAGTTTGAGGCACTAAAGAGTAATGTTGCTATGAAACATTCATGTGCAAGTCTTTGAAGTTTTTATTTATTTTTCTGTCTGTCTATTTATCTATTTATTTATTTTCAGACTAGGTATTGAAGACTTCATGAATGCTAGGCAAGTGCTCTAACACTGAGCCACGTCTCCAGCCCCTGGATATACATTTTAATTTCTCTTGAGATAACTAGGAGTGAAAGGGGTTGTATGTGTAACTTTATGAGAAATTGCCAAACTGTTCAAAGGTGGCTACACCATTTTCCATTCCCACTAACAATGCATGAGGGTTCTGGTTTCCTGGCTTTTTGACCATCTGGAAATGTACTCTGATTTGAGATTGATATTTCTTTCCTTAGCATTTTGCTAGCAATGAGCTGCCTTTTTCTGGGGCATCATTAATAATTAGCCTTTAATTATGAGGAATTATTCATAAAGGAAACAAAAATATATCAACCTTCCTTAAAATAAGATTCTGCTTCTTAGTGTATATTTGAATTTTATGTTTTCCTATTACATGATGAATGATAGGAATATTATTATTAATAACCATTAACTAAGACATGGATTTTTAAGATATGGCCTTGCCCAGTTATAGTAATAAAACTCTAAATGATGAACAAAATTTGTCTTATCAACTCATCTTTAATACTAATTAAATGTTTTGTGAGTATGTATATTTAACATGCTAGTTAGATTATTTCTTTTGACTCTCTCTCTACATATATGCATACACACACATACATACTCTATGCTGATAAAGTAACAAAACTGAATTCAAAGGACAGCATAAAAACACATTTTATGAAGTTCTAAAGTCTGAGCTATGATTCAGAGTGTGGGAGGAAGTACTGGTGGTTTTATGAAGCTCATAAGTACCTAGTACTACTAAGTTCCAGATTCCAAAAGTGGCATATTGTCACTATAGCAACAATCATGCATATTTGGACTTGAAACCCAGGCAACCAATGGTGGATATGACTAAAACATCAAGGTAGATATTTGTTCTCCTGAATTGATATGCCTGCCTGTTCATAGTCAATGGTTCTGTTTTTTTCTTTACATATGTGATTAATTATTTTATAGAGACATACTCTTCTAAATGTATTTTTTCTGGTAAACAAATTAAGTATTCAATATTATCATATTCCTCCTTTTAAAACATGCTAAGTTTAGTGCTTTTCCAATGAGATGATTAGGATATTTAATATATCCTACATAGATAGCTGTCTCCCTGTTATTGCTTAAATGTGGCAACTAGTTGTGTGCTAAATATAACTTTTATTATACTGAATCACTTGTCATTTTATAAGAGAAAAAATAACCAGTGATAGGTTTTATTTTAGCCAGGGCTTAGGGATACTAGTAAATGTGAAAATTTCCCAAATTTAAATATTTCTGGAAAAAGTGTTTTTTTTTTTTTTGGTTTGTTTCTTTCTTTTTTTTTTTTTTCCTGAAGGAAGTCCTAGGTTTTGAATGCAGTTGGCAGGTGTGAATCCCTTCCAATTGTCTGTTAATATGTATCCAATAAATTTGCCTAGGGGAGAATAGATTTGGAAACCTGATTTTTTTTCTCTCCACTGTTATCTAATGGAGTGGTTCCTTGTAGGATCATATTATAGGAAAAATAAATGAGGAATTATCTCAGAAACTCAGGATGCTGAGGAGGAAGATTGCAAGTTCGAGGTCAACCTGGGCAACTTAGTGAGACCCTATCTCAAAATAAAAAGGGGCTGGGGTGGACTGGGGCTGTAGCTCGGTGGTAGAGTGCTTGCCTAGCATATGTGAGATACTGGGTTTGATCCTCAGCACCACATAAAACCAACTAAATAAATAAAATAAAGGCATTGTGTCCATCTACAACTAAAATTATATATATATATATATATATATATATATATATATATATATATATACACACACACACACACACACATATATACACACATATGGCTGGGGTTATAGCACAGTGGTAAATAGTCTCTGGGTTCAGTTCCTAGTAGTGACAATAAAAGACAGCTAAACAAAACAGAAAGAAAGAAATAAGGTATTTTGGGCAGCTCATCTTACAGGGGAAGCTGGGTCTACATTGGTGAGCTGAATGCAAGATAAAGGCCATGTCATTCATTGGCTGTCTTGGCCTAGATGTAACAGGTTGCTTATATGTTATCAGAGCTTGCTAAAACCAACACTCCAGTTGGTTGTGCAAGTTTGTAATATGATAGGGAGTGTGGAAGATTGTGACTTACCAGAGGATGCTTCCCCAGCAGTGGGAAGGTGAACTCTGTTTTTACATTTCCTAGTTCTTTAAGGGAAAAGGTAAAATCCCTATATTACCACTTTATACTTTTACTTTATTATGAGCATAACAGAACCAGATTTAGTTGGATGGAATAATGTGTTCAATGCTTTGGACAGATGGATATATGGATTAGGGTGTTGTAGCTCAGTGGTAGAGCACTTACCTAGCATGTGTGAGGCCCTGGGTTAGATCCTCAGCACCACATAAAGATAAATAAATAAAATAGAAATATTGTGCCTATCTACAACTAAAAAACAAAAGAGAGGGAGGGAGGGAGGGATGAAGGTAGGGAGAGAGAGAGAGAGAGAGAGAGAGAGAAAGAGAGAGAGAGAGAGAGAGAGATGCTTTAGATATGAGGTGCTCCCCCAACTCCTATATTAATGAAGGAATATTCTTAGGTACAATGATTAGATTATGAGAACTATAACCTAATTAGTTCATCCTAGTTCAAATGGACTAACTATGTGGTAACTTTAGGTAGTTGGGGCCTGGTTGAAGGAGGTGGATCACGGGGTTCATGCCCTGGAAGAGTTCATCGTCTATGCAACCTCTTCCCCTCATTCTCTCTACTTCTTGATTTCCATGAATGGAGCAGCACTCCTCCACCACATGCTTCCATTATGTCTCTCTTTGGGTCCAGAGCAATGGATTTGGCCCACCATGGAGTAAACCTCTGAACTGTGAACAAAATAAATAAATAAATAAATAAATAAATAAACGTTTCCTCCTCTAAATTATTTGGAAGAGGAGGGTAATTTTGGTCACAGCAACAAAAAGTTGACCATCACATAAATTGGTAGCCAAAGTGGAGTTATTGGTGTGACAATCTGCCCATGTGGTTCAGAAGCCTTTGGAAATGGTTTGCGGGAGGGGTTTGGAAAAATTTGGGCATATAGGTTGAAGAAATCATAGAATGTTATAGACAGAGCTTAATGGGTGATTCTGGTTAGAGCTCAGAAGACCAGAATGCAGACAGTAAAGACTCTGCTCATAAGGTTTCAGAGGGGAATAAAGATTCTTCTGGGAATTGGCCTAGAGACTATTTGTGTTATATTCTGGCAAAGAACTTGTGTACTTTTCCCAATGTTTGAGACTTTGTGTGGGGCTGAATTTGAAGGCTAGGACCTAATAAATCTGGTGGAGGAAATATCAAGGCAATGCAACATTCAGGCAGTGATGTATGTTCAGCCCCAGGGCAGCAAATGCCCTAGCATACTGTTTACCAGTCCTAAAGAAAGAACATGGAGGTCACAATTGGGAGATTTTGGACATTTTATTACTCATGCACTCCTTGGTGGTGGCAGGCTGGTATATAAGAGAGGAGAGTACCACTGTATAAGGAAGGGGAATATGTGGGATAGACTGTGTGCCAACTCAAGATGGAGTTCTTCAGGTGTTTTATGAGTATATTCTTTTACTTTACAACCACAATCCTCTGTTTTGAATCTCACCTAAAGAATGGAGATAAGGAAAGTGACCAGCTTTCCTGCTCAATTTCCTTTATTATCACTTTTTGTAGAGTCCTTTTTATTTTACTGTAAGCTTTTCGAGGCACTGATCAGTGTTTAATCAATAGTGTGGATTTTTTTTAGCAGTTTTTAGCTATTTGCTATGAAAATTTGGAGCAGAAAGCAAAGCTGAAGGATTAAAAAGACATATAGTTTGGCTAGAAAAGTCCATGTAAAATTGGGGTCAAGAATGATGTGGTAGTTAAGGAGATTATAGCCACTAAAGAGATGCTAAGTACTTTGCACAGAGGCGCTAGGAAAGATGACCTGAGAGCATCTCAGGAATTTGTAAGACCATACCCATTAGAGTCTCTAGGGTGTAGAAGTGTAAATTACTTTAATAGAACATAGGAGTATCCTGCTTGCATAGGAGTGTCTAGGAAGTTTTTTTCCAAAGATTTGTTTTAGTATTCTCAGCAAACTAAGCAGTTAGAAGCTTTTGCAGCCTTGGTTGTAGGAAGCATGATTACTGCTCATGCTGGTGGCAGACCTTGGCTCTCTCTGGTTGTGCATGAATGCAAGTGCTAGTGTTAGGGGGTTATGGAGGCTTCCACTAAGATTTCAAAGGAAAGCCTGGGTGGCCAAGCAAAATGTGGCAAAGTAGCAATCCCTGTGGTAAGTCCCTGAAAGGATGATGCATATGCTATAAGAAGGAAGATGAAACTGCTATGGAGACCCCCCTGAATGAAGAGATTCCAATAATATGGACTGTATGCTAGCTTCAGAGAGACCAAGGTTAAGAGAGAGGGTGCAATCACTGAAACTGGCAAGTCCAAAGGAATTGGATTTTCCAAGCCCTTTGGAGAAAGCATTTCATCAACATCTGCCCATGCACTGGATGTGGAATAATAGAAAATATTTGCCCATCTGGGTTTAGGATATATTTTAGTTTCATCTCTTCTTTATATTCTACTATTCCTCCCTTTTGGAATGGGAATGTTTACTCTGTACCTCTGTTTATGGCTATATGTAACTTGATTTTAATTTTTTTTTTTTAGTACTGGGGATTGAACTCAGCGCACTCAACCACTGAGCCACATACCCACCTCTATTTAGAGACAGAGTCTCACTGAGTTGCTTAGCACTTCACTTTTGCTGAGGCTGGCTTTAACTTGAGATCCTCCTGCCTCAGCATCCCAAGCTGCTGAGATTACAGCATGCACTACCACGCCCAGTTTGATTTTGATCTTTGTAGGGCTCACAGCTAAGAGTTTGCCTTGAGTCTCAGTTGAGACTTTGGAGTTGTACTTTGGGGAAATGCTGGAACTTGTAAGATTATGGCAATTCCTGGAGATGAACTAAACCCATTTTTTATTGTGAGATGAACATGACCTTTGAAGGGGGCAGAATGTTAGGGTTTGGATATGAGGTACTCCTCAAAAGCTCTGTGTTAATGCAGGGATGGTCAGAGGTAAAATGATTAGATCATGAGAGTTGTAACCTAATCAGTCCACTCTAATTTGGATGGAGTAAGTGGGTAGTAATTATAGCAGGTGGGATGTGGCTGGAAGGGGTGAATCACTGGGGGCATGTCCTGGAAGTGTTCATTTTTCTTGTGATCCCTTCCCTGGCTCTCTCTGCTTCCTGATTGCCGTGAATGGAGCAGTACTCCTCTGCTGTGTGTTTCTACCATGATGTTCTGCTTCACTTTGAGTCCAGAGCAATTGAGTTGGCTCATCATGGACTGAACTTTTGAAACTATGAGTCAAAATTGTACTTTTATTCCTCTAAGTTATTCTTGTTGGACATTGTGGTCGTAGTGATGAAAAACTGACTAACACAGAGAAAGGAAATTTCTTTGGAATATAATGTAGTCCAGCAACCATTCAGAAATCTATCTGGTACATAGACACCATGGCTTAGTGACTCTTTATCCAGAGTTGCCTAAAACTACTTTTTCATTTAAATTGACTATTAAGGGGGAAACCATACTTTCATGGCACAAAATATAACAAGTTTAAATATACTTGAAGGTTATAGAGTTTATCCCTAAGTGTTCAGTTTGTAGAGGAAGATTCTTACACTTCTGAAATCCAGCAAGAAGTTTCTAGTAGAAATTCATTATTTTGTTTTATTTTTTACATTTAAAGATACATGAAACATAAAAGTTGTACTTATTAATGAGATACCATGTAATATTCTGTACATGTGTACATGGAATCATGTTTAAATCAGGTTCAACCCTCTTATGCCATCAAATATTTATTATTTATGTATGGTGAAAACATTTCAAACCATTGCTTTTAGTTTTTGAAATCTACAGTACATTATTGCTAACTGTAATCACCATGCTGTGCAATAGCAACCAGAAATTCTTGCTCCTTAGTATCTATTGATACTTAGTATTAGTATTGATACTTAGTATCTATTGATCAGCTCCCCATCACCTCCTGCTATTCCAGTTTCTGGTAGCTCTTAACTTTTATGAGATCCACTTTTTTAGATTTCACATGTGAGCAGGATCATGTGGTACTTGTCTTTCCATTCCTGACTTATTTTGTTCTACATGATTATCTCCAGTTCCATCCATGTTTCCACAAATAATAGAATTTAATTCTTTTTTAATGGTGGAATAGTATTCCATTGTGCATGTATACTACAGTTTCTTTATCTGTTCATCAGTTGATGGATGTTTGGGTTATTTCCACCTTTTGGCTATTGTGAACAGTGCTGTAGTTGATATCAGAGTACAGATGTCTCTTTGGAATACTGATTTCAATTTCCTTTGGATATATGCCTAGGAGTAGGATAGATGGATCATTTGGTAGTTCTATTTTTAATGTTTTGAGGAACTTCCATACTGTTTTTCATCATGTCTGTACTGATTTACATTTCTAACAATGGTGTTCATGGGTTCTCTTCTCTCCACATCTCCTCTAGCACTTGTTATTATTTATTTTGAAGTATGCAGTTTGGTCAGTTTTGACATATATGTACCCAATACAATCAATATAAAAACCATTCCATTACTTTAAAAAAAAATTTGAAATCATGCAGACTGTATTTCCTACATGATTTATTACATTAGAAATCAATCACTTTAAGACACAGAACACCACCCCCACATCTCAACTACTTCAAAATTAAATGGCACACTTATAAATATCTCACAGGTCAAAGAAGAAAGTACAAGAAAAGTAAATAAAAAGTGTTTTGAACTAGGAGATAATAAAAGCTTAAAAGATCAGAATCTCTAGGATGAAACAGTACTCAGATGAGTAATTGTATCAGAAAGAAGCTAGATTAACAATCAAATTATTTTCAAATTAGGTGGTAGAAGAAGCTTTTTAGTTTGAATCCATCCCATTTATTTATTCTTAATTTTACTTTTTGCACTTTAGGAGTCTTTTCAAGGAAGTTAGATCCTAGGCCAACATAGTGAAGATTTGGGCCTACTTTTCTCTTCTGTTGAGTGCAGGGTCTCTGCTCTAGTGTCTAAGTCTTTGATCCACTTTGAGTTGAGTTTTGCACAGGGTGAGAGATAGGGACTTAATTTAATTTTGTTACATGTGGATTTCCAGTTTTCCCAGTATCATTTGTTGAAGAACCTATTTTTTTCTCCAATGAATGTTTTTTGATGTCTTTGTCTAGTATGCAATAACTGTATTTATGTGGGTGTTAAGATTAATAATAAAGGGAGACACAGAAACAAGGTGCAGAGGCAGGAAAGTGGCAGAGTGGCTCCTTGTCCAAGCAGCCATGTATATTTATACCAATAGGTTACATTAGGTTATTAGTACCATAACTACATTATTGTGTAGAATATCAGTAAGGTTGCTTATTCTGCAGTTACATTTTATATTACAATATGTAATGTTAAGAGCTTTGTGCAGCTCTCAAAAAGTCCATTGTCTGAAGTTACTGTTAGGCAGGCAGATCCAGGAGCTCTGGAGCTTGGTGAAACATTGTAGTTATCAAGCAAGCAAGTTCCTTTATTCCCAGTTATGTGACTGAGATCAAGGTTGAAACTCTCCTGAAGAACATTGCTACAGCAGCCAGGCATCCCATGTCTTTTACGTGGAAGTTTCCCAGCAGCCAGGTATTCTGTGCCTTTGCACAGAAACTTCCTAACAGCCAGGCATTCTGTGCCTTTGCACAGAAACTTCCTAGCCACCAAGCATGCCACAATCATGAAGTTTATCAGAGACCTCAATCCCAAACACAGACCCCTTATGTGTGGGTTTGTCTCTGTGTCTTCTATTCACTACCATTGGTCTTCATGTCTGTTTTGGTGTCAATACCATGCTATTTTTGTAACCATAGCTCTGGAGTATAGTTTAAGGCCTGGTGTTGCTAGCTATTTTGGGTCTCTTATTTTTCCAAATGAATTTCATAATTTTTTTCTAGTTTTATGAAGGATGTCATTGGAATTTAAATAGGAATTGTATTAAATCTGTATTAAATCTTTTGGTAGTATGGCCATTTTGACAATATTCATTCTGCCTATTCAGGAACATGGGAGATCTTTTCAGTTTCTAAGGTCTTCTTCAGTTTCTTCCTGTAGTATTCTGTAGTTTTCATTGTAGAGATCTTTTATCTCTTTTGTTGAATTGATTCCCAAGTATTTTTTTTTTTGAGACTATTGTGAATGGGGTAGTTTTCCTAATTCTCTTTCAGTAGATTAATCACTGATGTATAGGAACATGTTTCATTTTATGTCCTACTACTTTGATGAATTCATTTATTAGTTCTAGAAGTTTTCTAGTGGAATGATTTGGATCTTCTAAATGTAGGATAGTGATAATTTGAGTTCTTCTTTTCCTATTTGTATCCCTTTAATTTCTTTTTCCCGTCTAATTGCTCTAGCTAGAGTTTCAAGAGTGATGTTGAATAGAAGTGAAAAGAGGGCATCCTTTTCTTGTTCCAGTTTTTAGAGGGAATGCTTTCCAATTTTCTCCATTTAGAATGATGTTGGCCTTGGGTTTAGCATAGATAGCTTTTACAGTATTGGGATATGTTCCTTCTATTCCTAGTTTTTCTAATGTTTTAAACATGAAGGGTGCTGAATTTTGTCAAATGTTTTTCCTGCATTTAATGATGGGATCATGATTCTTGTTTTTAAGTCTATTGATGTGATGAATTACACTTGTTGATTTCCATGTTGAACCAACCTTGTATCCCTGGGTTGAACCCCACTTGCTTGTGGTGCACTATCATTTTACTATGTTTTGTATGCAATTTGCCCAAATTTTATTGAGAATTTTTGCATCAGGGATATTGGTCTGAAGTTTTCTTTCTTTGATGTGTCTTAGTCTGGTTTTGTTATCAGGGTGATACTAGCTTCATAGAATGAGCTTGGAAGGGTTCTATCCTTTTCCATTTCATGGACTACTTTGATGAGTATTGTTGTTAATTCTTCTTTGAAGGTCTTGTGGAGCTCAGCTGAAGATCTTTCTGGTCCTGGGTGTTTCTTGATTGATAGGCTTTTGGTGCCATCTTCTATTTCATTACTTGAAATTGATCTGTTTAAATCATGTATATCCTCTTGATTCAGTTTGGGCTGTTCATATGTCTCTAGAAATTTGTCAATGTCTTTAAGATTTTCTATTTAATTAGAGTATATTTTCAAAATAGTTTTTAATTATCTTCTTATTTCAGTTGTATCCATTGTGATATTTCCTTTTTCATCACACATTTTAGTAATTTGATTTTTCTCTTTCTTTCTTTTCATTAGCATGCCCAGGAGGTTTATCAATTTTATTTATTTTTTCAAAGAACCAACTTTTTGTATTGTCAATTTTTGAATTGTTTCAATTTCATTGACTTCAGCTCTGATTTTAATTATTAAATAACATGAAGAGAGAGCCTACATAATGGGAGAAAATCTTTACCACAAGTACCACAGAGAGAGCATTAACCAAAAAACTTTCACTTTTGTTTCTCATTTCTTCTTCATGAAATATTTTATTGAGAATGTTTTGTTGTACAGGCTTTCTAATTGTGAATTATTTTAACTTTTATTTATCATGGAAGGATTTTATTTCATCATCAATTCTGAAATTTAATTTTGTCAGGTTTAGTATTCTTGACTGATATCCATTTTCTTTCAGAGCTTGGTATATGTTGTTCCAGGACCTCCTAGCTTTGAGGGTCTGAGTTGATAAATCAGCTGAAATCCAATTTGGTTTCCCTCTAAATGTAACCTGACATTTTTCTCTGGAAGCCTTTAAAATTCTATCCTTATTCAGTGTTTAGTCATTTTCATAATAATATGCCTTGGTGTGGGTCTGTTGAAATTTTATATATTTGAGGTCCTATAAGCCTACAATATCTGATTTTCCATTTCATTCTTTAGGTTTGAGAAATTTTCTGATATTATTTTATTGAAAAATTGTGCATTCCTTTGATTTGTTTTTCTGAGCCTTCATCTATCCTGATAAATCTTAAATTTGGTCTTTTCAGGTTATGGGAAGTTCTGTTCATAGTCTCTTAACATCTTTTTTCCATGGTCAACTTTATTTTCAAGATTACATATTTTGCCTTTATTGCTTGAATGTGGTCTACTCTATTGGCAATGCTTTCCATTGAATTTTTTTTACTTGGTTTATTGATTCCTTCATTTTGAGGATTTTTGCTTGATTTTGTTTCAGAATCTCTATTTCTTTATTGAAGTAGCACTTGTTATTTTAAGTCTTTTTGATAACAACTATTCTTACTGGGGTGAGGTGATATCTCCTTGTGGTTTTGATTTGCATTTCTTTGATGATTAGTAATGTTGAACATTTTATTCATGTACTACTTCATTTTCTTAATCAGAGTAATACAAGAACATGATAACCAAAAGATATAGTACAAAAGTACTTCTGATGAAAAACACCTCTTTCTCTTCCCTTACTTCTATTTTCAGTCCTACCCCAGAAACATTTTGAATCATGTGAGTATTTGGTTCTTGGGTAACTTTAAATTATATGATTTTACCCATGCTCTTTGATTAAATAACTTTAGACATCATCTGTTTACTCCTTTTGAGAAGAGATAAAAATTTATTTCAATGACATTACTCCCCTTCCCTTTCCCATATTTTATCAATATTTGATAGTTAATTTTAATTTTTATTTGGTTCTGATACTAACCAGCTTGTGCCAAGTAGTAATCATAATCTTTTGTCTACAATAAAGTGAATTAGAATAAGAAAGATAATTGTTCAGTGAATATCCATTTCTTTCTTCTTTTCCACCTCTCTGAAAGGGTATGTTTCCTCCTTGATAACTTATGTTGGGCTTGCTCTTCTGAGTTGCTTTGACCAAAAGAATACAGACAGAAGTCATAGTACACCAGTTTTTAGCTTGGGCCTTAAGAAGTCTCCAATGTTTCCATATGTTCCTTTGGGAGATTTTGATCATTGCATGAACACAACATGTCCAAGTATCTGCTGCCCAGCATTTGAGCCCCAGAAGGAGAAATATGGAATAGATGTCAACATGATCTGTATGGCCTAAATCAGAGCTGCCCCAGTTGACCTCCAGAACTTATTTCTAAGGGAGAAATCCATGTTTATTTTTTGTGTACTACTGAGATTTTGTGGTTGGTTGTTATGTGGAGAATGCTGACTAATATATAAGTGGGTACCTACAAGCAGGGTGCTGATAAAAGGAAAACCTAAAACATGGTATTGGATTCAGTACTAGGTGATAGTCACCAAGAAAACTTCCTGGAGGCTGAAAAAAATTGTGAACTCTGTTGTTTCATAACCAATCATTTTATAAGACCATTGTCTGAAGTAAAATGAAAGAAAGCATAAGTAATGAAACTGTTATTGGGCAAGGAAATAATTTCCAGGCAGAATGTTGAAAGCATTAACAGTACTACTAGCTGCTCATGATAAGATACTACAAGAGTAGTTCAGTCTAGCACATCTGACCTCTTGATCATAATTTATGTGCATCCCTTTCATTCTACCTAATTATGTTCTTCTAAGAAGGAGACTTCTCCTTCTTCTCCCTTTCCCTATTCTTCCTTTTCCTTTTTTTTTTTTTTTTTGGTATGGGGATTGAATCCAGTAGTGCTTAATAACTGAGCAACATTCCCAGCCCTTTTTTATTTTGAGACAGGTCTCAGTAAGTTTCTTAGGGCCGTGCTAAGTTACTAAGGCTGGATTTGAACATGTGATCCTCCTGCCTTAATTCTTCATATTAATATGAGTATATATGGTAGAACATGCCAGATGTGAGGGAGAGGGAGCTGACTTACACGTTGTCGGTCTCCCAAATGGCACAAAAGAAGTCTTATCTTTGGGTCACTAAAATCATAGTATAAGGCTCACTTATGGTGGTTTTCCTTCCCTCTCTTCCTTTCAAGAGAAATACTCTAATAAAAATGCTAATTGCTGTAACAAGTAAGCCTGAAAATTTCAATGACTTAACAAAATAGCAATTTATTTATTTATTTATTTTTACTCATTCCGACAGTTCAATAAGATTGTTCTCAGCAGGCATCTTTTCACCACATAGTGATTTAATGCCCTGAATTCCTTCGTCTTATTGTTCTGTTGTTCTTAAGGAAAACTGCTTTGTGGTTCTCTGTCTCAAGACAGGGGAAGGGGAAGAGAATGGAGAAAGGCACTTAACTGCATTGTCCAGGAAATGACATATTACTTCTGCTTACATTCCGTTGGTTAAAAGGAGACATGTTGTTCTGTCTAGATGCAAAAAGTTTTAAGAAATGAAGTTTTTATTTGTGAGATCCTAAATAAACTAGTGAGACCCTGTCTCAAAAAGAAAGGAAAAAAAAAAAAAAGAAGGACTGTGAATATTGCTCATTGGTAGAGTGTCCTTGTGTTCAGTCTCTAGTACTTGGGTGGAAAAAAAAAGAACAAAGTTTTTAACTAAACAGAAACTTTAAAAAAGTACATATTAATTGGGTACCATGTAATAGTTTATAATCAGATTGAACAGTTTAGTTTTTAATAGTATCTTTTTGAACAATAACTGTTCAAAGTTCATGCAGCAGAATGTCATAATGTTCCTTTGTATTGAGATGACTTTATAAGGACCCGACAATATTTTTCCTATTAATATGTAGGCTATATTAAAAAGTTTATCACTGTTAACATCCATTTACAATAGTTTTCTTTAATGTTTTCAACTAATATTTTTAACTGCTTAGCTTTTTCCTGGCCAGTTTTTCTTTTATTTGTCTCATGTTTGTAATAAAACATTTTTTGGGAGGAAATTAATGCATATTTTATACATATAAAATATATACAATATTATATTAATTATATTAGTTTCAGGGGTTATTTGTTATATACTTAATATAATGAATTTACATATATCATGTATATACCCTTTTTTGTTGATTACGATATTATTTTTTAAACTCATAGAAACTTCATGGTTCTGCCTCTGTGTCATCTGAAGAAGTGGCTGCTTTTATAGTTTCACATCTTTATATTATCTCTAGTCATTGAAAAAATACAAAGTCAGTTCTTGGATTTTGTTTATTATTAAAGTAACTTTTTAAAATAAATTTTTTTTTTGTTACCATGGATTGAACCCAGGGGCATTCAATCACTGGGCAACATCCCCAGCCCTTTTTAAAAATATTTTATTTAGAGACAGGTTCTTGCTAAGTTGCTTAGGGCCTCACTAAGTTGCTGAGGCTGGCCTTGAACTTGCAATTCTCCTGCCTCAGCCTCCTGGGTCACTGGGATTACAATTGTGCATCACCACACGTAATTTTTTAAACTGGACACCAACTTGAATGAAATGTAGATTGCCAGAGAGCAAGTGATCTGTCTGTTGGCCCCAGCATTACTCTAAACTATGGAAGAGGGTGTCAGAGTTTTGATTGATGGGTGACCATCTTTTCCACAAAGGAAATTTCTCTTTCTGTTATCATTTTTGTCTGGTGATCAATACTAGGCTCTGTATATTTTCTGTGGGCAGAGATGGAAGAAGAAGGTAGAATATGTGAGTAGTGTATTCTTCCTATATTCAGATCTTTAGTTGATCTCTGTTCTTAGCCTCCCTTCCCACCTCTTCCCTCATTTCCAGTAGAGGCAGTTCCTGGGTATGTCTGAGCCCACAATCTTTCTACGAACCTAGTGGGCAGGTTGGCTTTCATTCCAGTTGCAGCTTCTCCTGGTATGTTATGTTCTGCTTATGGTATCCATATACTCATGTCTACTTTTTTCTTTCAGAGATTTTTTTTTAACTCTCTTGATAGCAAATGACCACCTCTTACCCTAGCTAAGTTCTCTTCACTATTACACACTGTTAAGTCTCTCTATATTGTTTTTTTATTTTAAGTTTCAGGAGTTTGATGAAGTGAATCTAAAATATTTTTTATTAGTACCCCTAACAGAATTTTAACTTTTAAAAATATGTGCTGCTTGAGCAAGATGTTTTTCATACCCACAGGAAGAGGTCTTCTTTGGGTTCTGGAAATACAACATAATCCCTGCAACTGATGAATCTCTACTGTACTTCAACCTTGCTGCCACTACTGTCTTGATCTTTCTACTACATTGATTCTATCACAGTTCTTTAGAAATTTGTGATGATTTCCCTTTGTTCATGTTTTCCTATGTCAACTCTGCCTATCAATTCCTGGCCCTGTGTTGAAAGCAACGTGGTTCACGTCATTTCTCACCTGTATTCCTTTGTACATATGATCTCTACTCTGGAGAGTTTCCATTCTTTTCATATCTGAGACCTATTTAAACATAAATGTTGAATTCAAATTTCATCCCCCCTGCCCAATAGCCTGTTGTGACTATTCCAGACTTCACTTATCTTTTGCCTCTGGTCAGCAACAAAGCTTATTTATCTATGTGACTTCTTGTTGTTTCTCTCTTGTTAGTGTCCCCCCTTACCCCCCATAAATTTTGGAGTCCCTAAAGGAAAAGACTATATACCTTTTTGACTACCCTATGGTGTCTCACATAGTAAAGGTTTCATATGGAGTATAGAAATAATGTTTTCTGACTGAAGCCCTGAGTTGTTTAGTGCTGCTCAAAGTATGGTTTGCGGGCTGATGCCAGTCCATGAACTGTTTGTAACCCCTTTGCTGGAATGTAAGTACAGAAACTGTAGATAAGTTTTAGAAACTTTTATAGCAACTCAACAAAATAATTATATGTCTGTTGAAACATGTAATTTAAAAATTAACTTAAAAAATTTAAATTAATTTTTTGCTTGTTATAAAAGTTTTTTGATAATAATTTTAATTTAATTTTATACAAGTGGGAGTCCACAATGAATTAGAAAAATTTAAAAATGGCATTTCATCACAGATAGTTTGAGAAGCCCTAGTTGAGATTACAGGCGATATGAGAATTTAGCAATGAAGAGATCAGTATGTTCTGAGCTAGTAGATGATCTCATGATAGAGAGCTCTCCTTGGAGGTGACTAGGATTTGGATAGCTATAAAGCTCTGGTTGTTTGGGACAGGAATGATAAGGTTTGGACTGAGTGAAGGAAAGTTTTGGCACTGTTCTATGGTGACCAGGGAGAAAAAAAGTTCTGGCAGTTACAAATCATATCAACAGAGAACTGGCCAGATAACAGGTAACCTGAACATTTCCTACTTATTTGTTACTGCTTGAGCTATGACAGGATGAAGACTTTTTATTTCCCATATGTTTGTGGCTGATTTTCTACAGGACTAATAGTAGTGAATACATTTTAAACTTTGCATGTTTGAAACATTTCTTATAAACATAGCCTTTAAAAAGTTAGATGGTTGGTTAATTAGTATGGAATTGCTGGATTTATTCTAACTTTACTATGAAACCAAATATTATAAATCTAGTAAAGAATAATTGACAAAAATTATTTTAAATTGAAAAGCCTGTTTTTTAAAAATTTGGTTTTTTTTAGATATACATGACAGTAGAGTGTATTTTGACATATTATACATACATGGAATATAATTTATTCTAATTAGGATCCCATTCTTGTGTTTGTATATGATGTGAAGTTTCACTGGTGCTGTATTCATACATAAACATAGGAAAGTTATGTCCAATTTATTCTACTGTCATTCCTATTTCTATCCCTATTCCTTTCCCTTTATTTTCCTTTCCTCTCCCCACCTCCTTATTTTGTTTTAACATCTGCATATCAGAGAAACTATTTGGCCTTCGGTTTTTTGGGATTAGCTTATTTCACTTAGCATGATAGTCTCCAGATCCATCCATTTACTGACAAAAGTCATAAAGCCATTTTTCTTTAAGGCTGAGTAATTTTCCATTGTGTATATATATCACATTTTCTTTATCCATTCATCTGTTGAAGGACTCCTAGGTTGAATCCATCACTTAGCTATTATGAATTGAGCTGCTATAAACATTGATGTGGCTGCATCAATGTAATATGCTGATTTTAAGTCCTTTGGGTATATAGTGAGGAGTGGGGTTAAATGGTGATTTCATTCCAAGTTTTCTGAGGAATCTCCAGACTGCTTTCCAGATTGGCTGCACCAATTTGCAGTCCCAACAGCAATGTATGAGTATTCCCTTTTCCTCCACATCCTTCCCAATGTTTTACTTATAGTCTTGAAAATTGCCATTCTGACTGGAGTGAGAAGAAATTTCAGTGTAGTTTTAATTTGCATTTCTCTAGTTGCTAGAGATGTCGAACATTTTTTCATATATTTTGATTGTATTTCTTATTGGGTAAAGTGCCTGTTCAGGTACTTTGTCCATTTATTGATTGGATTATTTGCTTTTGTGTGTGTGTGTGTGTGTGTGTTTTGTTTTTGTTTTTTGGTGTTAAGCTTTTTTAGTTCTTTATATATCCTGAAATCAGTGGTCCCTCCGAGAGGCAGGTGGCACACATTTTCTCCCATTCTGTAGACTCTCTCTTCATGTTCTAAGTGTTTCCTTTGGTTGAAACCATTCCATTTCTTGATTCTTGATTTTGCTTCTTGAGCTTTAGGAGTCTTGTTGAGAAATTGGGTTCCTAAACTGACGTAATGGAGAGTTGGCCTACTTTTTCTTCTAGTAGGTGCAGGGTTTCTGGTTTAATGCCCAGGTTCTTGACCCACTTTGATTTGAGTTTTGTGCAGCGTGCAAGATAGGGTTTAATTTCATTTTGCTACATATGGATTTCCAGTTTTTCCAGCATCATTTGTTCAAGAGGCTATCTTTTCTCCATTGTATGTTTGTGGCACCTTTGTCTAGTATGAGATAACTGTATTTATGTGGGTTTGTCTCTGTGTCTTTTATTCTATTCCATTGGTCTTCATGTCTGTTTTGGTGCCAATACTATGCTATTTTTGTTAGTATAGCTCTGTAGTAAGGTCTAGTATTGTGATGCCTCCTTCTTCACTTTTCTTGGTAAGGATTACTTTTGCTATTCTGGGCCTCCTGTTTTTCCAAATGAATTTTCTATTTCTATGAAGAACATCATCATAATTTTAACAGGAATTGCATTAAATCTGTATAGCACTTTTGGTAGTATGGCCATTTTGGCAATATTAATTCTGCGTATCCAAGAACATAGGAGATCTTTCCATTTTCTAAGGTATTCTTTAATTTCTTTCTTTAGTGTTCTATAGTTTTCATCGTAGAGGACTTTAATCTCTTTTGTTAGTTGATTCCCAAGTATTTTATTTTATTTTTTTTTTTGAGGCTATTGTGAATGGGATGGTTTTCTTAATTTCCTGGAGCTGATTCATTATTGGTGTATAGAAACATAAGTGATTTATGGGTGTTAATTTAATATCCTGCTACTTTGCTGAATTCATTTATGAGTTCTAGAAATTTTCTGGTGGAGTTTTTTGGGTCTTCTAAATAGAGGATAATGTTGTCAGCAAATAGGGATAGTTTGAGCTCTTCTTTTCCTATTCATATATCTTTAATTTTTTTCTTTTGCCTAATTCCTCTGGCTAGAGTTTCAAGTTAAAAAGCCTGTTTTTATCTTGTTTTGTTTTCCACTGTCAATATCATCTTGAATCAAAGCTTTTCCTCCTCATTACTGAATTTCAGTCATGAATTTATAGAGAACTGGGATTTTAAAACAGTTGATATAACCATTGTTCCTGGAGAATTAGCATTTAGCTTATAACACAAAATGTGAATTGAATTAATTATTTTCTTTATTGTGGTAAAATATACATAATTTTTACCATTTTACCTATTTTAAGTGCACAGTTCAGACCATTAAGTAGGTTTACATTGTTGTACCTCTATTACCATCTTCTATCCAGAGTTTTCTCATCTTTTGAAAATTGTACCCATTAAATAATAACTTCCCTTCCTCCCTCTTCTGAATTAATTATTTTTAATTTACCTATTTCTGCATTTTCTTATCCTATTTGCTACCATTATGTGAACATATAGTGCCTACTCCTAAAGTATGGAACTGAGCCAGAGGCTGAGCAGGGCTGAATTACATTCATGAGGAAGGATACACAACTTCCCATGATATTGGTTGGTTTACTGGGTGACAGAGTCTTGATGTGTCATATTCTTTATCTTTCATCCAAAGTCCATTAAATGTTCTAAAGTACATAAGCTATGTTTTTGTTTTAGAGGTTACCAAGAAAATAACTACTCTAGCCTCATAATTTTAAATAAAGATTGAACTGAAATATTGCTTTGATTTTTTCTGCAACTTTGAGTACCTATGAAAGTGGATGGTAGCGTAGTCATTTTTAAGAAGCTGGATAAAATTTATATATATATGTGTGTGTGTGTGTGTGTTTGTGTGTGTTTTGAGTGTCCTGATTTTCTTTCTTTCTCCCTGTGTTGTTTTCTTTGTCATGTTCATTTACACCTCGTCCTTCCCTTGACTTGTAAGTTCACCTATTTCCCATGGTTTTCTCCATTAGTCTTTTGCTTAGAAATCTCACCTTTTCCAGTTTCAATTATCTCCCTGTAGGAAAAAAATCTCCTAAGTCTGTGCTTCTTGATTTTAAGTCATAGTACTGAATCTAGGACTGTGAGCTGAACTTTTCTCTTATATGGTCTGCAGTTACCCCAAACAAAGCAGGTTTATTGTTGGACTCATCATTTTCCCATCTACTTTAACTTCCCTTCTTATTTATTTATTTATTTGTGCTGGAGACTTAACGCAGGGGCTGGCTCATGCTAAGCATGTGCTCTACCACTGAGCCCCACCCTCTGTTCCCTGTTTCATCTTTTTAAATGGCACCACCATTCTTGTCATTAACAAAGTTTCACGTTTTGTGGTATTTTTCTCCCTGTTCAAATAGACACCAAGTCCTATCAACTGTTTTTGGCCATTGTCATATTATCTGTTCCTTTGAAACCATATGCAAGAGGTTTTCCCCTTGTTGAATGCAAAGCCTATAATCAGGACCAAGAGATGAAAGAGGAAGAAAGGTTAATTACTTGCAGCAAATGAGGAGAGCACTAGGGGTCATTCTGAAAGCAATACCTCTCCTTGAACAAAGGAAGTAAGGGGAAACTCATGCATATTCATATTGGAAAGACTCATTATCATGTGTAAAGGTGGGCATATTCCTGAGCATGCTCAGTGGGAGATTATGTTTCTTTATATATCACATAAAAAATGACAGTCAAGCACCCTCCATTCTGGAGAATTTAGCATTATAATGAGAATGTAATGAGCAAACTTTTATGTCATCTGGAGAAGAGGCTGGGTGGCTTGGCTGATTTAAATAGGTTCCTTGTGATTTTCTCTGGAGGGCCTTATCTGAAGCAAACAGAAAACAAACAACTTTAAGGAACCTTAGCAGTTTAAACAAAGGGGCAGCAGCCTTTCTCCCCTCAAGCAAAGGAATTTGCACCTGAGAGTACAAGCCAAGCAGCTTCAGTTTCCTTTCCATTTTTTTTCTGTATTCTATTCAGTGTAGGGCTTGATCACCTTATGCCTAAATTACTGTAATAGCCCCCCACTAATGGAATTTTCTCTCTAGTACTTTCTTTGTAACTTGCACATGAATGTTGTGGATAATTATTTTAGATTATAGTCACTTGTATTTCTCTTTAAGCACTGACTTTTTCATCTTGGTACCCCTAGAAGCCTTACGTCATAGTTGGCTCTCAACTAATGTTTTTGAAAATATGGTATTCTAACTATAATCTCTTCTCTTTCTAATTTGTTTTGTAGAGCAATACCAGGTTCCTTCATTTTTTTTTTTTAGAGAGTGAGAGAGGAGAGAGAGAGAGAGAGAGAGAGAGAGAATTTTCAATATTTATTTTTTTTTAGTTCTCGGCAGACACAACATCTTTGTTGGTATGTGGTGCTGAGGATTGAACCCGGGCCGCACGCATGCCAGGCGAGCGTGCTACCGCTTGAGCCACATCCCCAGCCCACCAGGATCCTTCATTCATTGAACAAATATTATTTGAATGCTTATTATGTGCTAAACACTCTTTTAGGCACTGAGGATATAGTAATCAACTATAAAAACAATGACATCGGGGCTGTTGTGTTCGCCGAGAACTAAAAAATAAATATTAAAAAATTCTCTCTCTCTATCTCTCTCTCTCCTCTGTCACTCTCTCTTTAAAAAAAAAAAAACAATGACATCTGTTGGCTTATGTTACGGTGATGTAGAAGAAAATTAGCAAAATATGTAGTACCTTAAGTGGTGATAACTGCAAAGGAGGAAAATTAATGAAGGAGAGAGATAGTATCAAGGAAGAGAGAATGACATTTTGGATAAAGTGTTCAGGAAGGTCCTTTTATAAAGGTGCACTTGAGTAAAAACTTAAAGGGAAAGAATGAGGTAGATAGGGAATATCATGGGGACAAGAGTTCCAGGCAAAGGGAACAACAGGTGCGGAGGACCTCAGGTGTGAGTGTGCCTGACATGCTTGAATATTGGGGAGGAGTAGAGTGATGAGTAGTGGGAAGCATGGGTGTGTGCAAGGAGTGAGGTACAGGGTGGGAGGAGGCAGATTGAGTAGGGTCTCAGAGGTTTCTATGAGATTTTTACTCTGCATTTGATGGCTAGTATTTGGAGGATCTTGAACATATAAGTGACATGTTCTGACTTAGATGTTAATAGAATCACTCTGGAAACTATCTTGAGAGGAGACAGGAAGAAGGCAAATGAGTTAGGAATTTTAACAAACCCAAGAGAGAGACAGTGGTGGCTCAGATTTCATTGATAGCCATGGGAATAATGAGAGAGTGAGAGTGAGTGGGAGAGAGAGAGAGAGAGAGAGAGAGAGAGAGAGAGAGAGAGAGAGAGAGAGAGAGAGAGAGAGAATGCATGTGCACGCCTGGTTTTGGATATACTTGGAATAGAGCCAACAAACTTTTCTGATAGATTGCATGGAAGATGTGAGAGAAAAAGAAAATTCAAGGATTATTTGGAGTCTTTTGGCCTGAGGAGCTGGAAGAGTGAAGTTGCTATTAACGGAGATGTGGGGGTAGCAGTTCTGAGAGGAGCAGGTTTGGTAGGTGGTTTCTCAGAAGTCAGTTTTGGCTGTGTTATGTTTGCAGTGCCTACTTGATAGTCAAGTAGAGCAAGACTGCTTAAGTAAATGAGAGCGTATTGGACTGAAGTTCAGGAAGGTCTTGGATTCATCAGCATAGAGATAATATTACCACTATGCAACCACAATTGAGTAACTTAGATAGTAAACAAAATTAAACTTTTTAAAAATAACTTACCATGTCATATCCCTGCTTGGTGTATACCTTCAAAGGCTTTAGGTTTTCAGTGTCCTTGCATAGTGTAGTTTTATATAAATCTCTTACTTCAGTCAAACCAGAATACTGTGTTGCCTCAGTTTCCCTTTTGCATTGCTGCTTTCCTGTAGTCACTTTTATTCTTTTTTACTTGGAATGTTTTCCACCCAACTTAATTCTTCAAGCAAATTTATCTTGTTACCACAGAGTAACAAGATAAATTTTTCTTTTTCAGAAACTTCTTTTGCAAAATTTTGTACCTTTATCCCATTCTTCTTAATCTGCTCTGTACTGTTACATTCACCATGTTTTTATATGTATCCTTTTTCCTAATGAGAGCAAGTGACATTTATGGCAGAGACCCAAGATTTTCAATACTTTGCCTTCCATAACAATCAGAACTCTGGTTCTACTTCTCAGAGGCAATTTGTGTGGGAAATAGTCTTTCCAAACACTGGAAGGTTAGAGGAAGTGGGGTTGTTCGGGAACAGCTGGATGTAGAGTCTGCTTTCTTGCCTTAGGATAGGGTTTGGCTCAAGAACCAGCAGGAGCTCAGATGTTTGTAATTTCTTCCCTTTATAGGGCACAGCTTGTTAACGTTTGTCCTTTCCAAAATGGTGATGTAAGCCCTAAGCATAAAAGAGAAGTGCCACCCTAACAGCTGAGCTTATCAAATATGGCAAATCTACCTTGCCCTCCCCCTTGCAGCACGTGACTATGCAGGTCAGTAGAAGCTGTGCTGAGACAAGCTGCATCTGTTCTTGCTGAGTGGCAGTTTCACTGCTGATAAGATTTTGGGGCTTTGGCTTAGTAAATCAGGAACTACATCTGAATGTAGTGTGTGTGTGTGTGTGTGTGTGTGTGTGTGTGTGTTTTCTTCTCTCTAGTTTATTGAAGGCTAGTTAAGGCTTACTGATTATGGATCAGTCTTAGTTCTAATGCTTTACATGTATTAACAAATTTAATCCTCATGATATCATAATGTCATGAATTAGACATTTTCAGAAAAGAAAATTGAGGAAAAGAGATTACAAATAACTTTCTTTATTAGAAACTTTGATGCTAAGTGGAGGAATGAAGTTTGATCCCAGGAAATTTTGATCTAGAGGTTCTATTTTTAACTGCCATACTGTACTAGCCTATCTGGAAAGCTGCAAGCCAATTTTAATTATTTCTTTTTTTCTTCTGCTGGATATTTCCATAGTTTTAAATAATATAACACCATATCTTGATTTATCAACTAAGACAATAACTATTAGTGACTTGCCATTTAACATAAGTTTTTACTTTTGTGCTACTCTACCTTCCTTATTCAAATTTTATATAGCTATACATTATTATTTTTATTTCATTTAATAGTTATTTTTCAAATCAATATGCCTAAACATCTATTTCATATACCATTAACTTTTAGCAATAACTCACATTTCCCTTTTTATAATCTGTGGCTATTATTACTCTCCTTTACTTCAACTTTTTGTGCCTTTTAACTTCTGTTAAATACCCATTTACTCTGAATTATTAAAGTTTATAACATTTATGTTTTGTTTAAGGAAGGTAGTGTACTACTGTGCTTGATAATACAGTCACTGATCTAAGCTGCCTGGGTTCAACCACATCCTCTCTGTGTGTTTTGAGCAAGTTACTCTCTCTGTGCCTCACTTTCCTCACCTATTAAAAAAAGGGATTATAATGGTACTTATTTAAAATAATTATTATGAGGAGTAAGTGATTTAAATATGTAAATATTTTAAAACAAGGCCTGGTATATAATAAATGCTAAATAAATGATTTCTATTAGTGTTGTCATTATTATTCTATAATCATAATCAATCCTTAATATGCTTTCAATTTATTTTCAAAATTAAAAACCAACATAGAACATTATTATGATTATGTATGATTACACTATGACTCCATTTTTTCGTCTCTGATCCAAAGCTATGACCCTTACGATAAAGAGCAGGGTCATTTTCTTGTCTTCTACTTTATAAATTTAAAAATATTACATAATGTTTTAATTGATTTATAATTGGAAAATGATTTTCTTATGTAATACACCCCCCTGAAATGGAATTACATTTTTTCTTCTCACTGACCAAATAATAGGATCCTTTCATCATAATCTAAAAACTTACTTTCTTCTTAGAGACAATCACTTCATAATCCTTGAAAGAAAAATAGGTCAGTTAGATTTTATCAAAATTAAAAAGTTTAAAACGATCTCTGCAAAAGGTCCTGTGAAGAGAATGAAAAGAGATTATATCTGGGATAAAACATTGGCAATTTACATGTTTGATAAAGTGTGTATATCCAAAATATATATAGAATTATTAAATTCAGTAATAAGACTAGAACCAATTTTAAAAATGGCAAAAGATCCAAAAAGACACTTTCCTCCCCATCTCCTCTCTCCAAGATTACTATTTAAATAAAATAACCTTTTTTTTCTTCTTGTATTTCCTTTTGTCAATAGCTACATTATTGTTTATTCACCCTTGAGAATAGATTACATGAGATTCTGATCAACTAGTCCAAATGTTAACTCTTGTTGCTAATAGGCCTTCAAACATTTTTTAGCTAGCATGGAGAACTTATTTATTTATTTTTTTTGGTAGAATAGAATGTAGGTGGTATATTGGGATTTCTCTGGGAAGAATTTTGGGGTAAAAAAACTACTGCATACATCAAAAGAACATGAGGATTTCTGTTACTCAGCAAGATTTTACATAAAGATTTCCATTAAAAAAAGGGGCTATTACATAGAACTACTAAAATAAATAATACAAATATAATTTCAAATTCAAAGGAGGCTAATGCAGCAAATTGAGAAGTGGGACTTTCCTATTCTGATTTTGGGCTGAGGTCCCAGAGCTGAGAACAAAGTAACTTAGTGTCTGAAGATTCTAAAGAGGGCTGCCTCTCCATCTGTATAGAACTTGCTATGGCCACATTCCTTGCCAGGGAAGCAATTCTAGGAAGTTTCTTGCATATGGTGGCTTTGTGCAATGATGTATGACTGCCAGTTTGTCTAGCTAGTGATGATTGAATATAGTGCTCCCTCACTCCAACTGTAGCCAGGCCAGTGACCTGTGAGAAGCTACTGTGAATGTGCTGCCCACTTAGAGGCAAAGGGCATTTGCTGGTCAGTGAGACTCTGAGTTTTGTTTGTACACATGCATTACAATAAGACAGGAAGTCAGTTAAAGGAGCAAAAATCAGAAAAACCAGAAAAGCACAGGTAATTAACAGTCGTGTTAAAACACTAAAGTGAAGATCCATTCAGAACTTTCTGAATCTAAATTTTTAAAAAATATTTTTTCAGCAGATCCTGGTTCTATTTAAGTTTCTTTATTATTAAGCTTGTTTTCTGATAGAAGCAAAGTTTAGTCTATTGGGCATAATGTTCATGGCTTGTCAAATAATTTATGGAAGAGACTTTTTTTCCTCTTCCATTCTCTCTCTCTCTCTCTCTCTCTCTCTCTCTCTCTCTCTCTCTCTCTCTCTCCACTTGAAATCCTTATCTGAGTGATGACAGTTGTGCAAGTGATTCTATTTGAGGTTTCAACTACTATTCTTGTACATTTGAGCTATAAGGACTGACAGTGTCTTCTGTTGCCATGATGACTCCTTTAGCCCCAGGGAGCATGATTAGATTTTGTGTCTGTTAGGGAAGGAAGTCTTGGAAAGATATTTTTATCTTTTTTTAAATGCTATTCTCATTTCTATTACAAAAAGTGCCACTGTCAAATTAAAAAAAAAAAAAACTTTACTTGCAGGTAGAAAACATGTCATAGTTAGTAGGATTTAATGGAGGGCTCATGCTGTTAAGTTGTGGTGAGTTTGTAATTTAAGATTAACCTGTAGTTATATAGAAATATGAGAGAGGGAAGGAAGAAAAAGTTGGGGGTGGGGGGAGGGAGAGAGAGAAAACCTTCTTTTCCAGATGTATTCTTTCTATCATGAACCAGTTTTTATAAATAACTGCAGACCTCTCACTGAGTTTCTGTAGATTTTCTAGCAGGAAATTCTATTGAAATTCTTATTGTCTACCAATTCTGCTTGTTAATTATACAGTGGAGATGCCTTTCTGGCCCTTCAAGGCTGGGATGTATGAGTTAGAAACACAAATATGCAGAGAACTCCAGCCTGACTTTCTGGCTTTTCTAAGTGAGGCCCCCCCCCCTTTTCTCCTTGGTGGCTTTTTAACCAGGTACCACTCAGCATTCTCTCTGAGAATCATAGTATATTTAGACATCAGTTCTTAGCACTTTTTCTTATAACCGAATCTCATCTTAGGGACCTTTCTTATCAGTTTTAACGATTGAAGGCATGGTTGTGGTCATCTTTTAGCACTAGTACTGAGCATGGGGCCAGGCAGGTTAAGAATTTGTTGAATGAATTAAGCAATGAGCCTGGCAAGCTGGAATTGCTCTCCCAACTCTTTCTTTCTCTCAACATTTCTTTCTCTCTTTATCTTGCTCTCTTTCTTTCATATTAGTGTGTGTGTGCTAAGCATGTGCTCTTCCACTGAACTGCAACCCCAAAGCCCCAACACTGTCTTTATAGGAGAGCTTTCATCAGAGTTCCCACCCACTCACACAAGGCAGCTATAGTGCTAGGCTGCCATTTAAAGAAAGAGAGCAATCATTTTAAGGGCTTTCATTCTACATGTATTTATTATCTAGTTGTCATGGGAGATACAAAGATAAACACAACATAATCCCTTGTCTCTAGGTGTTTATAATAAAGTGGAGGAGAGAAAGATATTAGTAAGTAACTGTATCACAAGAAGGGAGAACTTTTGCAAAGACTTCATGTGGTGGTTTTTAAGTTGGTCTTTGAGGCTGCAGGAATGTGACCCAGTGCAGGAGAAGAAAGAGCCTTATTCCAGGGGATGAGCAGCATGAGCAGAAGCATGGGAACAAGAAAGAGGGTGGGGGCACTGCCGGAGAATGAAGGCTGCACAATGCAGCTTTGTCTGTGTGTAGTGACTGGAAAGGTAACATGGGAACCATTGTTTAAGGGGTTTGAATGCTACAGAATTTTGAACTTTATTTTGGGCAAAACTGAAAGCCATCAAACAGTTTTGAGCAAGGAAATGATATATGGTAGAATTGTATGATGAAATAGTTCTTAATTGGTGCTATGTCTGAGGATTCTCTGAAGTTTGTGGGAAATGGTAGATTCTCATTCAAATTGAGTGACTCAGAAGAATTTATGGGGCGGAACATGGGTGTGTAGATTCTAAGTTCCATGAGTAGTGCTCATTCACAGTGGTAATTAAGAACAACTGGGCACTAGAAAAGCTGTTAAAATACCAAACTTGTTTAGTGGCCAAGTAACTTTCCTGATTTTCCATTTCCACATCTGAGAAGAATTAGGAATAACAATGTCTGTAATATCTATACCTAGCATCATTATGAAGATAACATATGTTAATGTATATTTATTTATTTGTGGGACTGGGGATAATGGGGATTGAACCCAGAGTATAACTGAGTTACATCCTCAACCCTTTTTATTTTTTTATTTTGAGACAGGGTCTCACTAAGTTGCACAGATTGGCCTTGGATTCGAAATCTTTGTGCCTTAGCCTCCCAAGTAACCGTGATTATAGGCATATATTAATTGCAACTTATAAATTAAGTTATAAGTAAATGTGATTATAGCACCCAGTTCATACAAATATGGAGTGCTTATGATTACATTTGAGTTTCAGCTGTAAAGACTTAGTTTAGGTACGGTGTTTATCCTAAGAATAGCAAGAAAACAGGAAACGGTCATACAAGCCTTATGAACACCTTGCTTGAAATACTGCATTCTCGGCCACCTTTTCTTTTGGTCTTTGCAGTTCTCTCTCTCTTCTCTTTCTGTATCCTTCTTTCACAACTACTTATTGTCTACATGAGTCATGCATTCACTTTTAGAGTGGTGAATAACAACAACAAAAATTACAAAGTGGTGTTTTAATGAGTGTAGATAAAAAGTAAATGTGCAAGAGGTGGTGAGTGTTCTGGAGGAAAATCAAACAAGGGGCTAGAGGATGGTTGCTTGTTTATACTGCATGGTAAGGGAGGCCCTCTCTAAAGATGACCATTTGAGCAGAAAACTGAAGGAGTAAGGAAAATAAAATGTGGTTTTCTGTTAGAAGATAGTTCCAGGCAGAGAGGACAGCAAGAATGAAGGCCCTGAGGTAGATGTATTCTTGGTGTATTTGTGGGATACCCAGGAGGCTATTGTGACTGGACCATGATAAGCCAAGAAAAGAGTGGTGGGAGTCGAGGCTAGAATGAGCAAGTGGGAACAGATCACTTAGAGCTCTCTTGGCCATAGAAAGGTTTTTTTTTTTTTTTTTCTTCTTCTTTACTGAGACTGACAGAAGAGTTTTCAGACAAGAAGTAAAAAATTGTGATTTGGGAGAAGTCAGGTCAGTATCAACATGATTTGTTGTCTATCTTCCTGTAGGTGATATTTAAATCCATCTTAAAGGTCCTTAACTCTTTTTCTTCAGATTTCATCCATTCTGGGTTGAATTATTCCATATTTTTATATTCATATCTTTAATTTACCAGGAATTTTTGAACATGGTTTAATATAGTGACCAGAAATTATTTTTTTATTAATAGATAATGAACACGAATTAATTGCTATTTTTCTTTCATATGGATAATCAGCCCCCTTTATTAAGGTAGCTAGCTATTCTTTCCCAGTGAAATTTTCATATGTGAAATTCTCTTGTATGCTAGTATCTATTTTTGTATTTTCCACTCTCTTCCAATAATTTGTTTCATCTAATGCCAATATCATCTTTTAAAAAATCTTTCCACACTTTTATTGGTGCATTTTTATTGCAATAGTGGTGATATTTGTTGTTACATAGTTATACATGCACACAATATAACAGTATTAATTTAGCCAATATCATTCTCCAGTATTTCCTTTTTCTCTTCTCTCTTCTTCCCCCTGGTCCTTTTCCTCTATTATACTGATTTCCCTTTGATAAGATTCCCTCTGTCATTCTTTTCTTGCCAGTGTTCACAAATAAGAGAATATGTATGACCCTTGACCTTTTGAATTTTTTAATTTCACTTGACATGATGTTCTCAAGTTTCATCTATTTACCAGCAAATGACATAATTTCATTTTTCTTTATTGCTGAATAAAATTCCATTATGTATATATAACACATTTTCTTTATTCATTCATCCACTGATGGACACCTAAGCAGGTGTCATAGTTTGGCTATTATGAATTATAGATATGCATGTATCTCTATAGTATGCTGATTTTAGTTATTTTGGATATATACTGAGGAGTAGGTAATTCCATTCCTGTTTTTTTTCTTTTTAGATATACATGAAAGTAGAGTATACTTGGACATATTATACATACATGAAATATAACTTATTCTGATTAGGATCCCATTCTTGCTGTTGTAATGATGTGGAGTTTCATTGGTCATATATTCATATGTGAACATGGGAAAATTATGACTGATCCATTCTACTGTTTTCTTATTGCCATCCCCCGTCTCTTCCCTTTATTCCCCTTTGTCTAATCCAATGAACTTCTATCCCTCCCCTTATTGTATGTTAGTATCCACATATCAGAGAGAAGATTTGGTGATTGTTTTTTGGGGATTGGCTTATTTCACTAGCATCATAGTCTCTAGTTCTATCCATTTATCTGCAAATGATATAATTTCATTCTTCTTTATGGCTGAGTAATATTCCATTGCATATATATACCAAATTTTCCTTATCTATTCGTCTGTCAAAGGGCACCTAGGTTGGTTTCATAGCTTAACTGCAAATATCATCTTGATGCAGAGGCTTCAGTATAAATGTCTGCTTAGACTTGTCCTTTGTGTGTGTGTGTGTGTGTGTGTGTGTGTGTGTTAATAGAGATTGAACTCAATAGTTCTCTACAAGTGAACTAAATCTCCAGTCCTTTTTATTTTTAGTTTTTTAGACAGAATCTTGCTAAGTTGCCTAGGCTGGCTTTGAACTTGTGATCCTCCTGCCTTAGCCTCCTGAATAGCAGGGATTATAGGTGTGTGCCACCATACCAGGTGGATTTGCCCCTCCTTTTTTTTTAAATATTTTGTACTTTGGGGGACTGTTCACAGATATTTTTTCTTCCATATGGATTTTAAGATAATTGGATATTTAATGAACATAATAGTACATTCAATTTATTTTAATTTTGAGAGGATTTATACTTTTTGTCTTTCTAGTGTTGTTAGTTTGTGTCCTTCAGTAAGATTTTATAGTTTTCTTCAGATGTGTTCTGGTCTTAGGTTCATTATTAGCATAATTTAGATTTTGTTATTTTATAAAAGGAAAAAAATTCACCTTTTCTCTTCTAGTTTCTGATTGCAAGTGTAAAGAAAAATTCTTGATTTTTCTATATTTGAGTGTAATAGTTTTACCAAATTCTTTTATTGTCAGAATATTTTACTTGCACATTTTGTAAATATATGATTATGTTGTCAGCAATACCTGTTTCAATATTTATGTAAATCACTTCATTATTTTGGTCTGATTTCTATTATACTTTAAAAATAATCAATTGCACAAAAATGTATCAAGTATCTTTTCATGCTCTGTGCCACAAACACTTCATTTGGTGCAAGGGATTCAACAACAAACAAAAAAGACAAAGTCCCTGCCTTATGGAGCTTGCATCAGTGAATTTTGTGGCAAAAGCAGATTCCCTTGTTTGATTTCTGCCTTTAATTGAAATGGTTTAATGTTTCATTGTCTAGTGGGGTGTTTGCTGTAGGCTTTGGTGAATAGACGATCATGTTTGTGTAGATTCCTTGTAGGCCTATATTTCTTAGGAATGACTATTGAATTTTATTTGACCTGTATTTAGTAGCTAATGATATTATCATCTGGGTTTTCTCCTTTATTGCTTTTTATGGATCATTGATTTTAATTCCTCTATAATCAAGTATTATGAATTTAATATGAAGGCAAAATATGTTCTGTGATACTATATACTTAACATATTACAGATTGAGTATCCCAAATCCAAGTAGATTAAATGCAAAATGCTCCAACCAACTAAAGTTTCAGGATTTTGCATCAGGGACATGGGTAAAATCTATACAAACATTCCAAATTGTGAAACATGTATTCCCAAGCATTTCAAATAAAGAATACTCTACCTGTAGTTACTATTTTTAGTTAGCAAGTATGGTAGATTGCATTTTCTAAAAATAAATGCAATAGTAACTTCCATCCCACTATGCTTTCTTACAAAATGACTTTGAATTCTTTGAATGGAGAGGTAGAGTCTTTGTTCTCTCCCCTTGAGTCTGGAGGGATTGTGAGTATGGTAGAAATAGCTCCATGTGATTTGCAAGACTGAATTATAAAAGGTGACACAGCTTCTGCTCTTGCTGTTTGCTTGTGGAACCCTGACACTATAATGTGAGGAGGTCCAAGGAGTCCATGGGGAGGCAGTGTGTAGGTGTTACAGCTGGTCATCATAGCTGAGGGTCCAGCTGAGGTGCATGGTGAATGAACCTTGAAGTGATTTCAGATCCCAACCTTCAGCTTTCATGTTTTTAACACCTTCAGCTTTGAAGTTTTCCCATCTGAGGCCCCAGACACTATGGAGCAGAGGCAAACAATGTTGCTGTACCCTTTTTGAATTCCTGACTTAGCAAAATAAATGGTGGTAGCTTTATGACGTTCATTTTAAGAGGTTTTCTTATGAAAATAAGAAATTGTAACAACAAGAAAAAGACAATTTACAGGCAAAGTAACAATTTGTGCCCTCATTTTTATACAATACACCTTCATTGTATTATGCAATCAGTTGTAATAATATTATCAAGTTCATGTGGCTCAGAGTATCTGGAGTCACAACACCAAGATTCAAGTTGTAGACCAAGCCTAAAATGTCTTTTTATTTTGAGAACTTCAAGTAATCTTTCCAAAGAATAAATTCCTTTTCTTTAAAATGGTAAGACGTATTTTATATCACTTTATTATACCATGGATAAAATTTTAAAATTACAAAAATTACCTATAAAATATTATTCTTTGTTAATGGTGTAAAACAAGTACTAGTTAATGGATAATTTCAAGATAATTTGAGACTTTTAGTGCACGTTGTCATTTTTCTTAAACAAAACAATATTAAAACAATGTATTAAACTAACAGGCAAACAAGAACACATAAAACTGAAGTTCTTCTTCCCTTCTGCCATGGTTAATCAGTGCCAGAAATGGGTCATTATTTTAAAAAGGAAGAGATTGTGTGCCCCTTCATCTGCATATGGACTTTTGATACCTCCTTTTAAGACCTCTGTGTGTCTTCTTCATCCTTTCTAGTTTATAGCACTATTATTCAAACTATTTTATATGCTAATTTAGACACATTATTATTATTCAATAGCTAGATTCTGTCCTTGGCTCCAGAAACTCTCAGCTATATAGAGGTACTATTTGACACGTATATCATAGAGATTGTGTTATTCAGGTTTGTGTCACTGTGACCACTACCTGACAAAGACAATTTAGAAGAGGAAAAATTTATTTTGGCATTGTCTCAGAAGTTCAGTCCATGGTTGGTAGACTCCATTGCTCTGGGCTCTGGGTGCAGCGGAGTGTCATGGCAGTAGTGCGTGGTGACCGGAATCTGCATAGGACTTAGTGACCAGGAAGCAGAAGAGGGGAAGGGACTAGAGGGCAGATGAACCCTTCCATGGCTTACCCCAGTGACCCATCTCCTCTAGCCATACCCCTACTGCCTATAGTTACCACCCAGTCATTCCATTTAAACTAGGATGAACTGATGAGGTTAAAGCTCTCATAAGTGAATCATTTCACCTCCTGCATTAACTGAAGCTTGTAAAGAACACCTCATACCCAAACTATAACATTCCACCCCTGGCCTCTAACAGCTCATGTCTATCATTAAGAGTCCCTTAGTCTTAACAGTTTTAGATTGTCCAAAAGTCAAAAGCCAAAATCTCATCTGAGACTCAGGGAAAACTATTGTCTGTGAGCTCCTGTAAAGATCAAAAGCAAGTTACATATATCCAATATACAGTGGCACAGAATAAACATAAAGAGAGGAATAGGAGAATAGAAAGAAGGGATAAGACCAAAATAAGACAGAAATCCAGCCAGACAAATAGCTCCTCTAAATGTGCATACAGCATCTAGGACACATGGTGATGAGATGTTTTTTTTCCAAAGAGCTTGGGTAGCCCTGCCCCTTTGGCCTTTTTGGTTCAAGGGCACATGGGCTCTCCTTTAGCCTGCCTCTCTCTACAGCCAGCAGCTTTCCTCAGCAGACAGTCCATGTCAATGGCATTTCCTAATTTCTGGGGTCTCTTCTAGCTTCAGCTTTGCCTTTACATCTTCATGTATTATCCACTTGGAGGCAGCCCACAGGGACTCTGAACCTGCTCTACTTTACCTGGCCTCCTAGGGCTTCCTCTGAAATCTCAGTGGAAGCTTCCATGACCTTTTAATGCTAACATCCAGTATTCCTGCAGAATCAGCATCATGTGGATGATGCCAAGGTCTTACGCCAGCTCATGCAATAACTGGGCTCTCCTGAAATTATAGCAGCAGCAGCAGTAGTTTCTGAGTGCCTGAATGGCTGCACATGCTGAAACAACTATTAGGTCCTTCTGTGCAAACAGGATGTCCATGATCTTCTCAAAGAAAATTTCTATCTACCTGTTAGAATCTGTTATGCTTATGGTCTTGAAAATTTCTGAGATGCCTTAAGTCATCTTTTATATTGTCTATATGCAAAGTACTTTAGCATCTGTTTAGTGGCTATAATCTTTAACAAATACATTTCTTTTGGCTCCAGTTTTACATGCACTTTTTGGGTCAAACTGCAAGTTATTAAAATCCTTTAGCTAAGTTTTTTTTTTTTTTTACCTCTCTCCGGATTCTCACAGAAAACCTGAATGAAAGCTGTCAGCAAGATCCAAGCCACTGACTAAAATGATCTATGACTTGAAATTTCCTCTACCAGATTAATTACTCTATCATCTTTAATTTAACTTTACACAAAGTCTTGGAACATGGGAAAAATATAACCATATTCATTGCCAGAATATAACATGAGTAGTCTCTTGTGCAATTTCCAATGGAGTCCTTATTTCCCTCTGAAACCTCATGGGTACAGTCCACATTCTTATCAGTATTCTGGTCTTTTGAGCTCCCACCAGAATTACCCATTAAGCTCCATGTACAACATTATAGGTCCTCTCTAGCCTGAATTTCCAAATTTTTTCAGATTCTTCCCACAAACCATTTCCAAAGACTTCTGAACCATGTGATCATGTTAGTCACAATGACAACCCCACTCCTAATAGTAATTTGTGTTAGCTTTACATCACTGTGATCAAAATACCCGACAAGAAAAACTGTCCTTTATTTTAGCTCGTGGTCTCAGAGGTTTAGTCTAACTCCATTGCCCTGGCCTGAGATAGGACAGAACATCATAATGGAAAGGTGTGGCAGATCAAACCTGTTCTGGACATGGTAGATGGAAAGCAGAGAGAGGGGCAGGGGCACAAGTAATATGCATCCTTCCAGGCCAGCCCCAAGTGATCCACCTTCTCCAGCCATACCCCATCTTCCTAAGGTACCTATCTAGTCAGTTCATTCAAACTAGGATGAACTGATTAGGTTATAGTTCTCATAATCTAATCACTTTATTTGGAATATTCCTGTATTAACATAGGAACTTTGGGGGGACACCTCATATTCAAATCATGACAGAGATAATATGAATTCAGAAAATATGGACATCTGAACTTTAATTGCTATGCACAGGGGAGAACAGTTTTTGTAAACTGCATGGGTCAAAAAACTCCCCTTTGAAACAAGTGGAAGATGTTAAATTATTTTCTCAATGAGTTTTTTTTTTCACCAGAATAGTAAATTTTTCTGCTACTAAAAATTTATCTATGTCTTTTTTTTTTTTTTAGAGAGAATTTTTTAATATTTATTTTTTAGTTCTCGGCGGACACAACATCTTTGTTGGTATGTGGTGCTGAGGATCGAACCCGGGCTGCACGCATGCCAGGCGAGCGCGCTACCGCTTGAGCCACATCCCCAGCCCTTATCTATGTCTTTATAGTTGGATAGCCATCTTTAAAAATTATTAGTTTTTGACTGAGGGTTGGGCCTGTGTTCTAAGTACATGCCCTACCTCTGAGCTATATCCCCAGTCCCGACACAGCCATCCTCATTTTTACACAAATGCATTAATTCTATTATCACTTTCATGCTTATTTTTCAGTGCTAAAGCCCCCCCTCTATTTTCCTCAGTTCTTCCTTTCTCCTTACTTTCACCTTTTTTTAACCTCCTTTCATTATCCATATCAGCTCCCCAGAGTGTGTTATTTCCTATTTTTCTGTGCTTATATAATAATTTTAATATTAATAAAGAGTGAATACTTTTATAATGCCAGGCACTGTTCTAAGTGCTCTACATGTATTTGCCCTTTTAATCCTCATATCAATTTTGTGATTTGCAGTTCATATTAGTTCCCTCGGTCCATAAGGGAATTGTGGATGGAGAGGTGAGGCAAATGTTTGAGTTTCAACTTGGGTCGTCTGGCTCCAGAGTCTGTTTTAACAACCACACATGGAGCTGTTGTATATATTCATATGTGTACCTACAATTATTAATTTTTTTTTAATAAAAATGAGATCCTTTGCATGCACCTTTCTGTATCTTGCTTTTCATTTTCAGATATATTTCATATAAAGCCTGCCAAGATAAGATTTAGCCCTGATTCATTATTTTTAAAGATTTCTCTATGTTCCATGGTGTGGGTACATTACAATTTATTTGGCTGTCCACCAATTCTATTTCTTGTTTGTTTTTGTAGTATATACTTCTGTGCCTATAGCTTCAGTAATTGGGGCTTCTATTTCAGATGGCTTCCATTTTCAGAAAGTGATGCTGGGTGGGAATATATCTGTAATTTTATTTTTTAATATATTGTTAGATTGCTTTCCAAAGACGTTTTAACACTTTATAGTATCACCAATAAAACACAAAAGCTCTCTTTTGCCCGTATTCAATCAATTTAGGTTTTATAGCTCTTTTTATTTTTTGCCAATCTGATGGGCACAAATGGATTTCTCTTTATTGTGCATTTTCTTCATTTTTAATAAGTTGGAGTAAATTCTCATGTTTTCTTTTTTTTTTTCATTTGCTTTTGTATAAATTGCCTGCTTATTTTCTTTGCCTAATTTTCTACTGACATGTATTGGTTTTTGTGAAAGGTAAGAATCAATGGTATAGATAGCAATACTTTGTCATGTATATTCCAAATGATTTCCCTCAAAATTTATTATTTGTGTATTTTTGTTTATGGAATACTTTCAGTATGACATTTATTCATTAATTAAGTTAATGAATTATATTTCCTTAGTTTCTGATATTGAACACCCTTATATTCCTGACATTTGCCCTAGTTTGTCAGGGTAATATTCATTTTGATTGCTAGGTTCTGTTTCATTGTATTTTATTTAAGATAGTTGCATCTTTGTTTGGTAGAGTGTATTCCTTTGTAATAGCCACAGCAGCATTTCTGGCTCCTCTTGATTTTCTGAAACCTTGTCACTTTTGTATCAAGAGAGAGAATTCTTTCCCCTTATTTTGGACTAGAAACTAGACTTTGACTACCTCAGCCAGTTGAGCGCTGAAGAAGTGACACTGGGAGGCTTCCAAGGCTTTGTTGGAAGTTGTGAGGAAACCAAATCACATGGAGAGGCCAGTGTAGGTGTCCTGGCAACTCCAGCTAAATTCTCAACTAACAACCAGGATCCATCAGCAAACATGGTGGAGCTTGCAGATTATTCCAGTTCTTCAGGCTTAGAGCTGCCCTAGCTAATGCTGAGAGAAACAATACTGAGTCATCTAAACAACCCCACCCAAGTTATAGACTCTTGACTAAAAACTGTTTTAAGCCACTAAATTTAGGGAGAATTTGCTATGCAGTCATGGAAACTAAAACAGATCTTGATACCTGGAAGCAGGGTGTTGTGTAACAGAAACATAAAATGTTAACAGTGAATGAAGCTAGAACAGACAGGACTCATGGTGGGTAAGAGGCAAGAGAACCTAAGAGACATTGCTCATGGAAGCCTGGTGGCCCTCAAGGAGGCTGTCAGAGGGGGCTTAAAGGAATATGGGAAAAATGTCACTGGGAGCTGTAGAAAAGAGGGCCCCTGTTATGTAAAGACACATGTTTAGCAGCATTTCCACCTATGGTAATGTGGAAAGAAGAAAGTGGTTATAATGAATTGCATGATAAGAATATTTTCACAGAAAAAGGTGAAGGTGCTGACTGGCTTCTTCTTGCTGCGTAGAAAATTTAATAAGGCAGAGATCAGCTATAGAAAGAACTGTTAGATATAAAGGAGTCAGAACTTGTTGGGCTTGAAAATAAAACTTTTTCTTTTCCAGTTTCTCCAGATGACAGATACTACAGTATTAAGAAAAGGCTATGGAAGGAGATCAAATCTACAGTACTGTCAGGAAAATGTGACTTACATAGGAAACCAAGGGAGTGATTGTCAAACTCTTATTTAAGACCTCAGAAAACTTAATGTTATTACTTACTGAGACAATAGTCCCTCTAAAGATCTCGAGGGAATGCCATCCATGCTTATAAGCCCTCTTCATTAAACAAATTTTAATGAGCATTGTCCTTTAGCACCTTACAGGACTCGAAGACTTATTTTGAAAAGATTTGTCAGTATGATTTTTGTCTAATGATAGATTATTAATCGATTCACAAGAAATCCAGTGTTTTGTTTCAACTAAACTTTTTGGGGGAGCAGTTTAGGTTTACAACACAATTGATTTTATAAGTACAAAAAGTTCCCATATATCCTCTGTCTCCCTCTCCTTTTAGTCTCCCATACTGTCAACATCTTTCACCAGAGAGATGTTTTGTTTTGTTTTAAAATCAATGAACCTAATTGACACATCATCATCACTCCATGTCCATAGTTTATATTAGGATTTACTTCTGGTTTTGACAAATGTGTAATGACATGTATCTGCCATTATAGTACCATGAAGAGTACTTTCACTGCCCTAGAAAGGCTCTGTGCTCAGCTTTTTCATCCTTCCCTTCTTTCTAGTCTCTGGCAACTACACATTGTCTCCATAGTTTTGCATTTTCCAGAATAATTGGAATCCTATAGTGTATAGTCTTTTCAGATTGACTTTCACTTAGTAAGATGCATCTAAATTTCTCCTATATATTTTCAGTTCAATAGCTCATTTCTTTTTAGGACTAAGCAGTTTTCCACTATCTAGTTATAGAAGAGTTGTCATCCATTTTCCTATTGAAGGATGTCTTGGTGGTCTCCAAGTTTTGGCAATTATGTGTAGTTCTGTGGGAAACTATCAAACTGTCTTCCAAAGTGGCCGTACCATTTTGCATTTCCACCAGCAACGAATGAGAGTTCATTGCTCCATATCTTTGCCAGCAGGGTGTTGTCAGTGTTTTGGATTGTCACTATTCTAATAGGCATATAGTGATATTTCATTGATGTGTTAGTTTGCAATTCTCAAGTGACATATGATGTGACATCTTTTCATATGCTTATTTGTCATCTGTATATATTTTTTAGAGAGGTGTCTGCTCAAGTCTTTTGTCTCCTTTGTAGTTGGAGGTGGGTTCATTTTCTTATTGTTGAGTTTTAAAAATGTGTTATATATTTTAGGTAGCAGTGATTTATCAGATGTGTCTTTTACAAATAGTTTCTATTCTCTTTTGTTGGTGCTGTTGAGACAGGATCTTGCTATGTTGTCCAAGCCATTCTTGAACTCATGGGCTCAAGTGATCCTCCTGCCTCACCTTCCCATAGCTGGGGCTACAGGTGTATACCACCATGCACTGATCATACAGTTTTTAACAGGATTATATAATCTTCAATCATATAAAATGAAAAGAACCTTTGGATCTCACATTTCTATAGACAGAAAACATGCTAAGAACAAGGCTACTCTTTATGAAAAAAGAAAAATGATTCAGAGGATGTAACCAACGTCCAGAATGAAAGCCTCTGAGCCACAGTGAATTATTCCTAAGCCATATAATGATCCCTAATCAAGGAAGTACCACCATGTACCTAGGTGAATTTCAGATTTTTAGTGGATCAATGACTTTGGTGTTTCTCCTTTCCTTCTTTATGAACGGAACTGTTCATAGCAGTTATCTTATACCTGGTTCCCTGTTGTGTATTTTTTGGGTGTTATTTGTTTTGGAGAGGTAGATTATTTATCCTTTTCACTTTATTGCTCTTCAGATCAAGAGAAACTGAACTTAAGGAGCTGTTCTTGAGGAACTGTATCCAAGGAGTTCATCCATACTTGGACTTCAAGCCTCTACCTGATGTTGTTGATCTTAAGGAGGAAATGAATATATTTTGTTGGTTGGAGGGGGATATGAGCTCCTGGGTTCAGTGGTGGACTGTGGTGTGTTGTATTTTCCAAAACTGGCCTCAGGAAGATTTCTGGTCCTACATGCTCTTTTAGAATCTTGCCATAAAAGAGATGGAGTTTATTTCCTTCCCTTTGAACCTGGGCTGGACTTTGCACTGTTTGATAGAATGTAGAGGAAGTGATACTGTGTGACTTCTAAGGGTAGGTCATACAAGATGATACTGCTTCTGCCTGGCTTTCTCAAAATGTGGAACCCAGCCACCTTATGAGGAAATTATGTATAGGTATTCTGGCCCCAGCCAAGGAAATGTTAGTGATTGTGCCATTGTGTGATTTTCGTCCCCAGCTTTCCAGCTACACTAGCTCATGCTGAGAGTAGCAAACCCACCTGAGGCCCATCCAAATAGCAGATTCATGCGCAAAATAAAGCTTATTGTTTTAGACCACTAGGTATTGGGATAATTTTTTTTTAATGTAGCCATAGTAACTGAAATAATCAAGTTTATAGTTTTTAGGTCTATTTTTAATTAAATTTTGATAAAGTTTTACAGTCTTCATGAAATGAATTGAGAAACATTTCACCTATTAGATATAATTTCACCTTCTTATTTAGAATAATTTAAATAACATTATAATGTTAGAACTGAGATTTAAAGGTTTTTTTGGCTATGTTATTATTTAAAATAATGATCACCTTTTTCAATTTATTCATTGGGAATGAGTCATTTTGAGTTTTGTTCTTGGTTTAATTTGGGTTACTTGTGTTCTCCCAGGAATCATACATTTCTTCTTATTTTCTAGTCTTAAATTCTGAAAGTAAATAAAAAGTCAATTTACTGTGTTGGTGTTTAAAAACCAAAACATGTTTTGGAATTATTTGTTAATTCTCCTACTTTTCCTCCTACATCGCGAGCTGTACCTATTATATTTATTCATTCACTTTTCAAATTTTCTCTTGGTTAATTTTATGTTTAAAAAAATTAAGATAATCATAATGGTCTAGAAGTTTTAGTCATTTTTCTCTATAACAAAAGGATTTAGGAACATAAATTTTTATCCATGTGTGGCTTTTGACGCATTCTGTTAATTTTCATATAAGGCATTCACCTTTTCATTAATTTCTTGAGTTTGTTACTTTTCTCTTGGATTAAGAAATAGTTTTCAAGCAATTAAGATGTTTCAAGCCATTTAAAATGTAATATTTATAAAATTATTGAATTATTATCAGTAATTGTGGTTCATTATAGATTTATTTTGAAATATTTGTTATGGTTTGTTTTGTGGAAGTTTCCACAAGACTATGTGCACATGTAATTATCTCATTGAGGGAGGTAAGATTGAACATGGGAAGATAACAATCTTTTTAAAAAATAATTATTTTTTATTTGTAGTTGGACACAATACCTTTATTTTATTTATTTATTTTTATGAGGTGCTGAGGATTGAATCCAGGGCCTTGCATGTGCTAGGTGAGTGCTAGCCACAACCCCAGCCCCCATAACAACCTTTGAAATAAAATTTCAATGAATTTAAGGAGAGTCACTCTGGAGGCCTTACTGAATTAGTGGATTGGAAAAAAAGAATACAATTCTATTTGAATACAATACATACAAAGAAATAAATTGTGACAAAGACATTTGATTAAAGATTTATTTTCCATACCCTTTCTTTGAAAATTTCTGGAACTCCTACATCATCACAATAATGGCATAAGCCAATTAAGAGGAAAACCCAATTGAGGAAATAGGATTCAACACAAAGGAGAGACAGAGGAATTAGCCGAGTGTTGATTAAGAGCAGCAGGCCTGGAAACAAACAAACCAACAGAAACTGGGTAGGAGGCTCAAGAAGGGATTTGCCAAGAAGATGAAATTGATACAATACTGAATGGGTTTGAGTACATTGAGACTACATTTACATAAATTTTGGGAATTTGGGGGAATATCCTAATGTTTAATACATAGGAAAATGAAAAAAATCATAATTCTCAACTCTAAGGAAAATATAGTAAACTACATAATGTACTATCAGTAATGTTTACACAGTCAATGGATATTGATCTGAACAACGTGTATTGATCTTTTCTAACATGATAAAATAGTATGTGGGAATAAGGGAGCCCGTGTGTGTGTGTGTGTGTGTGTGTGTGTTTGTGTGAATGGTGATTATATATGAAAGAAAGCTAGATGCTAATCTTCTGTAATAATATCAAATAATAATGCCTATAAACTGAATGTAAGAATATAAAACTATAAGAATGTTATTTAGAGATCCAGGACAAATACCAAAAACCAGCAAAGGGAATTGAATACAACTCAGGGAGTGAGAAATATTAATTGTGTACAGGACTAATGTTTTTCAAAATAAGGCCTGTCAAAGTTTTAAACATGTATAACTGCTAAGAACACTAAATTTCCCATCTTTCTTAATAGAATTGGCTGCTCACTTGGCCTCTCCAGTCTTTTTTAGGTTGGTCATGGTAGATGTGTGTGGAGGTATCTTGGGGATTTAACAGGCATTTCTCTGATCACTTCTGATGTTGAGCACCTTCTCACCTGCTCATTGGCCATATGACTCTTATCTACGTAGTGCCTGTGTGACGCAGAACAAGGAGTCTAGTGGATTTTTTGTCTCAGAAATTCACACTTGAGACTAATGGGTTAAAAATGAAAGGAAGGCATAAGAGAAGATGAAGACTTGATAGGTCCAACATAATATAGATGTAATATAGATGTTGGGAAATTTAAAAAATAAAAAAGAGGACAGAAAATAGGGAAAACTCACATTAGAAGAAAGACCAGGGTTAGGGATGCAGCTCAGTGGTAGAGTGCTTACCTAGTATTCATACATGGCCCTGGGTTCAATCCCTAGTGAAGAAGAGGAGAAAGAAGAGGAAAAGACCTAAGTCTGCAGCTTGAAGGGTGCCTCCCTTCCTCACTCCAATCCAAGTTTCAGTTAGGAGATGAAAACAAATGAAAAAATAATATGCATATTCCTATAAAAATTTCAAACTCTAAGAATAATTATAAAAATTGTATAGGGTTCCAGAGAGAAAAATATCAAGTTACCTGCAAAGGAAAAAGAATCAATTGACTCTGAATTTTCTATGTGTAACTCTGGAGGTTAGAAGATGTGATAATATCAATGCATTAGAAAATTATACCCAAGAATTCTGTAGCTACACTAAGCTGTCAGGCACCTCTCAGGAAGAAAGACATTTAGAGATGTGTGAGAATTTAGAGAAAGAGAATTTTTGAGAAAGCATGGTAACCAATAAAAAGATTTGAATAGTGACTGTCAGATATGATAAGATGAAAAAGAAGAAATAGCGTTGAGTGATGAACTTGGCAATATAATACAATTTTCAATTTCAGTTGTTAATGACTATTTGCAAATGTTGACTCTAAATTCTATAAAGCATATTCATTTTTTTTCCAGTTTGCAATTTGAAATATTTCAAACAAAAAAATTTTAAAGACTATTAACCTAGATCTAATAAATTTCTCTTCTACTTCAGGAATAATACTTTAGAAGTGACCTGTTCTGAGGCAAGAAATATAGAAGCAAGCCTACATTGTTTACATGATGGAAAGCAAGGAAGTACTCAAGGATGAATGGAAACATGTTAAAAGGGCAGAGTGCATGCATGCAGGAGCTTTATTGGGGAATGCTTTTTTAGAAGAGTACTCGAAAGGGAGGGAGCAAAGTAGGACTGGCAGAGGGAGAAGCTGACTGTGATGCAGTCCATCATTTTCCTGGGAAGCTCCAGACCTAGGATAACTCTTCAGAATTGTCCTGAGTTGAGGCAAGGGGCCTTGGCCCTTGTATCCCTTATAGACCAGTCACGTGATGTGGACTTCCTCTAGAGAGAGCACATACTCTAGGATGAGGAAGCTCCTTTCAATAGAGGGCAATTTCTTGGGTGATACAAGTTGCTGAGCTGCCAAATTCAATATTCTTGCCACTGGGTAAGCATGTCTTAGTCCTGAAGTAAGTCCTGGACAGCACACCAAATAATCCCTATCATCATCCATTTGCTTCATATAATACATTCATTCCATATAGGAACAGCTTCTTAAGATTCTGATTGGTCTGTGTATTAGTCTGTGTTCCATTACTATAATGACATAACTGGGGCTGGGTAACATAAAGAAAAGAGATTCATTTTGTTTCATGGTTCTGGAGGTACAAGGCCAGGGGTGCCACATCTTGTGATGGCCTTGTTGTTAACAGAATCCCAAGTTAGTGCAGGACATCAAATAGCAAAACAGGGAGCATATGTGTGTCTGTCTGGTCTCGAGCCCTCTTTTTATGAAGCCCTCTGGATTTAATTATGGGGGCTCCACCTCAATGACCTTATCCAATTCAACTAATTTTCCGAAGGTCCCATCTCTGAATACCAAAGTCACATTACATTTTCATCCTCTTGCTACCTCACAATGGGTATTAAATGTCAACATATAAAGTGTTGGAGGGGCACTCAAACCATGTCTAAAACATAGCAGTCTCTGTTTCTGGAAATACAAGAGGAAGGTAAGTAGGACTTATTCCACTTTCTCACTACAGCTGATCTGGGGTCCACAACTAATATTCATTGTTACCTCTGCTACCAATTTCTTTATCTTTGGTTAACACCTTTACTGGTCCAGGCAACTCACCTGGGGATCATGACCCTCATTGCCATGTTCTCTTCAGGCTGCGACTGTCAAATTTATCCATTTGCTGTCAAAATTGGGCAGAGAGTATGGTGAGATACCCTTTGTGTGTGTCCTTCATTCATGAAGGTATGACAAAAATCTTATTCCCTGCACTCACTGAGTAACAGAAGCCCTACTGTTGCCTGATAGTCCATCCAGGCCAATTACCCTGCTTTAACAATGACTCCTTTTCTTGTCTCTTGGCCCAAGGTGCTTGAAGTGACCAGGTGGCGATTGTAACTTGAAGTTTAATGAGCTGTTTGCCTTGGTGGGATCAACACCTCTAGGTTCGGAAAACCTACCATTGCAGGAATAAGCAATGCAAATGTCAAAGTGGGTCACTGGAAATGACAGCAAGTGAGGCGGCTTCTGCTTTTTCATTTTTTTTCCTGGCTGCATGTATTTTACTTACTGTAGATGCAATCGCCATATAATGGTTGTTGGTATAGGTTATATAATGTTGTTGCTTCCTAGAGAAGAGTGCCCTATCCTCACATGGTATCATCTCCAAGGGTGTGTGTGTGTGTGTGTGTGTGTGTGTGTGTGTCTTAGTGATGCCTTCAGAATGTTCTTTCATTGTTCTACCAGGCTGTCATCTTCTGGATATTGCAGTCTGTGATAGAACTAGTGGATTCTGTGGTCTTGTGTTTATATCTCCTTTGCTATCAAGAATTCTTTGGTCTAAGCCAGGAATGGTGGCACACACCTGTAATTCAAGCTATTAGGAGGCTGAGGCAGGAGGATCCTAAGTTTGAGGACCTCCTGGGCAACTTAGGGAGACATTAACTCAAAATAAAAAAATAAAGAGTGCTGGAGATGTCATTCAGTAGGTAGAGCAACCCAGTTCAATCCCCAGTACTGGAAAAATAAATTTCCTTGGTCTGAGGCAATGTTATGTAGGATATGGTTAAATTAATAATATATAAGCTTTCAGGTCATGGTGCTGAATAAGATTCTGCAGACAGGATAGACAAATTCATATTGTAGTATGTGTTGGTTCTTTCTTTCCATGATTTTTTATTTGTACATTATAATTGTACATAGTGGGATTTGTTGTTATATATTTGTGCAATGTGCTGATTCTTGTCAAAGTAAATCATTGCCCCTTCCAGAGTGGAAAGGATCCAATGTAATCCATTTGTAACTAACTGTATGGTTGACCACTTTTAAGGAATGTGTCATACTGGGGGCTCAGCTTTTGGTCTCTATTATTGGCAGAATGGATAAACTGCAGTAGCAGTAGCTTGTTCAGCCTTGGTGAGAGGGAGCTTATACTGTTGAAGACAATGGAAGAATGTTCAGAGGTGAGATGATGAGCTGATGAGAACTGTAACCTAATCAATGGATTACTCCACTTGGGTGTTCAGTGTAGACAGACAGGGCATGGGTGGAGACAGGTAAGGCATGGCTGGAGAAAGTAGGTCACTAAGGGTGTGCCCTTAAGGATTGTTTTTTTGTACCTGGTTCCTTTCTCTCATTAATTAAAATGAATATTTTTCTTTAGAAAAATAATACCAATTTCAGATATAATTTGATTAAGGTGCAATGGCAGCAGGATGAAGCAATCAACTGAAACCAACTGAAACCTCTGAAACCATAAGCCAAAATAACCTTTCCTCCTCTCAATTGTTCTTATTAGGTTTTTTGGTTACAGTGACAAAAAGCTGACTAATACAAGGCCTGTGTGTTAGCCTCCATCTCTGTCACTAAGGCTATGTGTTCAATATGTTGCACTGAGGTGCCCGTGACAAGCTGGACGGTGGCAATTGGTTGGCATCTCCTATCCTTCATGGTTTGGTGCTTTTTCCATGGAGGATGTTCTCTGGTGGATGTCAACATGGAGAACAAAGATCTTCACATGGCAGGTTCACTCCCATAGGGCCCATGTTCATACCCTTTCCCCAGGAAAACCATGAAGAGGCTTGGTGATCTTTTAGATGAAAGTTGAGGCCCTGAGCTAGCAGAGGAGCTGGGAGAATTTATATAAACAAAGATATCGGAGTGGAATTTCAGGTTAGGCTTGTGACATTTTAGAGATTCTGAAGTTTCTAATCTGATTGGCTGGAAAGATCAGAGATTTATTTTAAGTGAGGCAAAGGACTTAGGAAAAAATGTTCCATAGGTTGGAGAGAGAAAGTTTTGGATCAGCCAGACTATTAGAAATGTTAGTATGAAATTCAAGAAAGGGTCAGACTTAGGGACAACACATAGCCATGTTATAAGCCCACCCATTTCACAACTCAGAAGTGTGGGGTGAAGTTTGTTATTTTGTTGCTCTAATGCACCCATTATAGTCTTTAGTCTGATGGTTATTCGGGAATTAGGGAACAGGGAAATAGGAAACAGCACATACAAGGAAATTGATTTAATTAGGTTTAAAGTTTAGTCTCATGTAAGAATTTAAATAGTTCCTTTCAATGATGTTTAGTGTTAACTGCCCAGGAGCTCAGATAGCTTTTCTCTCCAAGATGGTATCTGGGTATATGGTGCAAGTGTGGTTTCAGTGATCTTAGGGCTTTCAGTGATCTTAGGGCTTGAGATAGGCAGGATTCTCAGATTTGAATCTTGTCCCAAGCCTCTTTGGTGGCCATGGTGATGTCCTTCCTTGGTTGTTGCACTCTCTGCCAATATTTGGATTGCTAGATTTTTTTCCTGTGGTGTGGTCAGAGGCTGGTAGTGCTTCCTGGCGTAATGGCCTTTGGTGTTAAGGACCCCTCTGAAATCTGGCTGTGAGTTGGAGTCTGGCTGAGAGTAGCAAGCTCCTTAGCTAGATGCTCCAGAGATGTTTGCCAGCCAGCCTTGGGGAAACTAAATTCAGAGGCTTCCATGATAAGGAGCAGTTGGCAAAGTTTATTTTGATCAAAAACTTTAATATTTGGGCTGGGAATGTGGCTCAATTGGTAGCGCGCTCGCCTGGCATGCGTGCGGCCCAGGTTCGAGCCTCAGCACCACATACAACAAAGATGTTGTGTCCGCCGAAAACTAAAAAAATAAATATTAAAAAGTTCTCTCTCTCTCTAAAAAAAAAAAAAAACAACTTTAATTTTTGATTGTCGCCTTTTGATTTATTTAGTATCTGTCATTGTCTACACTTCTTCCTCTAATACACATACAGAATAAAATAGTAGCTTATGATAATGGAGATCTTGTCAATCTTGTCCATTCTGAATCAGAAGCTCCAAGAAAAGCGTCTGTCATATGGTTGACCTTTAAACTACCCTTGTTAAATCAATAAAGGAAGGAAGGATAAAGAGAGTTGGATGTGATGGTGCATGCCTGCAATCCCAGTTTACTTGGGAGTCTGAGGCAGAAAAAATTGCCAGATGAAGGTCGTCATTAGAAATTTAGCAAGCAAGAAAGGAAGAAAATAAAAATAAATAGATAAACTTTCTATGGAAGAACATGTCAATTGAAAACAAGATGAGGACTAACCTGTTTTGTACATGTACTACCTTCTATTTTTAGAGGTAGGAGGCAGAAGAAAAGTGTGAAGAGGTTGGGAGTGAAAAGTGGGAGGAACACATATCAGTATAGTGAGATGATCACCATAGTCCAGAGCTTCAGAAGTTGAGCTGTAGTAACTGACTTTGGCAAGTTTGAGATTATTAGTAATTTTAGGGGAAAGTGGTACCAAGATATAAACCTGGGAAAGTAAAGATTTCAAGGAATTATGTCATGAAAGGAAGAGAATTGTGGCAGCAGGCAGGGAAAGGAAGGAGAAACTAGGATAAGTCACTGGGCTCTTTAGAAGTAAGACTCATGGAGGACTCCATGACAAGATAAGAGAGACCTGGTGTGTTGCTACACAGGGGAGGAACTGGTAGGGAGGAAAAGGAGGGAGATTGAAGAAAGAAACGGTTTAGGAAATAAGACCTCAGAACTTATCTGGCCTTAGAGCAGAAGATATGAAGAAAAGAGAAATTGGAAGAAGAATCTGAGGCAAATGGGAAGAACATGAAGGAATCATGTCACATTTTGGTCATCGAAATAGGTGTCTGTGTTATCTGCTATGAATACATGTGTCCAAAGCCTTGTGAGAATGGTATTGTTAAACAGGGCTATGTCACAAAGTTTGGCTTCCCACCAACCCACATTTATGCACAATCTTTGATTCTTTCTTGAGTCAAGGTGAGAGACCAGTCTGTCTGAAGTGATTTCTGAGAAAAGAGCACTTTAGTCTTCTTGTTCAAAATCAGATAGCAGGGTTGGGGTTGTGGCTCAGTGGTAGGTAGAGTGCTCACCTAGTATGTGTGAGGCACTGGGTTTGATCCTCAGCACCACATAAAAACAGATAAATAAATAAAATAAAGGTATTGTGTCCAATTACAACTAAAAAAAATATTTTAAATAAAGCTATAAAAAAATCAGATAGCAGACTTGATGTAGGGCTAAGTGTTTTTTCCCCCTGGGAAATCAGGTTCTAACAAGAGGCATAGATTCCTCTGGCTTCCCTAGAATTGACACAGGGATTTCAATAGGTCACAAACTCAACTCCATTTGTGTTCTTGTGTTATGTAAACAATACAGATAATTCAAATAATATTTTAGGTTCTTTGTATGTCAGTAATATTGATTCATCAAATAAAATTGTTTATGCTAAATATTTCCTCTGGGTTGGTCCCCTCCCCTAGTCCCACCCCTAGAGATTTAATACAAGGGATCTTTACAACTGATCTACATCCCCAGCCCCTTGTTTTAAATTTAAAAAAATTGAGACAGAGTCTCACTAAGTTGCTGAGGACCTTGCTAAGTTGCTGGAGTTGGCCTTGAATTTGTGATTCTCCTGTTTCAGCCTCCCAAATTGCTGGGATTATAGGCATGCACCACCACACCTGACTTGGTTGGTCCTCTTAAGAACTGATGATAGTCTGTCATATCTTTTATTTATTGTGTGGTACTGGGCTTTGATCCCAAGGCTTCATACATACTAGGCAAGTGCTCTACCACTGAGCCACACCCCCAGCCCTTGTATCTTGTTTTAATTATTCTATGATAATTAAGAGGTTATGAATGATATGCTAGTGGTCCAGACTTCTAATATGCCTTCATATTTGTTCTTTATTCTGTTTTCACATATATGCAGTTCCTGAAATACAGTGTTGTTATTGGAAAGGTAAAAGGGAAGTACATAATGTACATATGTAGGATTAAAATGTTTATTTAAAAAATTATAAATAAAAATTTATGTGGAGTGATGTTTGCTTTGCTTATGCTTTTTGATTTATTTACATTCATTTTTTTCACTTATTATATTCTTGCTATAATGTGTAGGCTCTGTTCTAGATGCTGGGGATAAAAATGTCAAAAAGATAGTCCCTGACTTTTAAGGAACTTATGGTTTGGTTATGAGTGACAGACATTGTAATTAATAAATACAATAGTACATTGTGTATATGTGCTAAGAAATATTTCCACCCTGTGGGGTGGAGTAGGGTCCAAAGGAATTTAGTTTGAATTCTGCCCAAGAAGGGTGGGAACCTGGTATTGGGAAAGATTTTACTGTTGAAATGATGTCCGAATCCAGAAAACACTAGTGTTTTTATTAAAATTGCCATTAGATGATAAAGTGGGCAAAGGACTTTGTCTTATGCAAATCTGTGTTCCCACACGTAGGAAGAATGTTAGTAAATGAGAAAGACCTTTCCAAAGAACTACAAATTTAAAATTATTTTAAGTGGTATTTTTACAAATACCAATAGGTGGCAATATTACTCCATGAAAAAGTCGATCAAAGGCAAACCAGGACTCCTGAATTTCCAAACCTGGTAATGAGGGACGTCTGGGTTAAAAATGGATGAGAGAAAGTGGTTTTGAAATTCTTCTCTCTGCAAGCCAGCCTTTCCTTGAATAAGCTGATGTCTGACCACACCCGCCCCCACACACTTCTCAGTCCTCCTGAGCCCCAGAGATTTACCTAAATTGACTTGAACCACCCCATCCCCCACCTCTGCCCAGCCGCCCCATTCAGTCCTGCGGGAATCTGAAATCCTTTTCAAGATTTCTGCACTGCACTGACCCAGAAACAAAAGTGAGAGCCCTGCTTGATGTCCACTAAAAGCCTATTCATATAAAACTTTCATGAGCTTAAATGTCTTTAGTGAAGATTTTGGGGGAAAGGATAGCAGCTGAGTTTACATAGCAGCATGAAACAACCTCTAATGGACCACACAGTCTCAAAATGTCCTTTGGCCACTCATCACCACGGATTACTGAATTCTTTTGTTTCAGCTTTTATCTGGTGTTTGCTCTTTCCCCCTGTTCAGTCCTGGGACTTCATATTCTCGGTGTCTCTCCCAACCCTTTCTCATTCCTCTTGCTCCATCTTCTTTCTCCACTTCCCAAACCACAAAGGTGCTCTGTGGTAGAGGGCCTTTCACTTAGCACAATCCTTGCCTTCTTAGATGGCAACAGGGTTAGTTTATTACCCTGAAACATAAAATAAAGCAACTGTTTTCCAGGTAATAAAAATATTTTTAAAAAGGTTTTTTTAAAAACCATTTGAAATCTTGGTTTTCAGCCAGGGGTTACAGATTTCTCCTGAGCAGGGTGATAATTATGAGTTTGTTAATTTTCTCTACTCTTCTATCCATCTTTCACATTTCTACAAAATAAGTTCCAGTTTCTTCTATGATCTGACTATTATATTCACTTTATTTGCTGTTGATACTGCTTTGTTTTGTTTTGTTTTCCTAAGGGTCCTTTGTCTACATGACCCAAGTGTGGTTCCAGGATTAATGCTAATCTGCATATTGTGATTGGTCTGATGTAGGGGACATTCCCTCCACCCCAACCTTTCATTATGAAAAATTTCAATATTAAGAAAAAGTTGAGTGGCTGGGGATATGGCTCAAGTGGCACTTGCCTAGCATGCATGAGGCATGGGGTTCGATTCTCAGCACCACATTAAAAAAAAAAAAAAGATATTATGTCCACCTAAAATTGAAAAATAAATATTAAAAAAAAGAAAAAGAAAAAGTTGGGGATGTAGTGTAATCCCAGCAACTTGGGAGGCTGAGACCGGAGGATTACAAGTTCAAGACCTGCTTTAGCAAATTAGTGAGATCCTGCCTAAAAAACAAGAAAGTGAAGATTTTACTTTTGTTAACATTGTGTTATATTTGTCTCATCGTCTCATCCATCTGTCTTATTTTTTTATGCTTTTGACTGGAAAAGCTTGCTGACAATTTACTTTATTCCTAGACATTTAATTAAATCTAATTAAATTTTCTGCAGTTCTAGGGGCTGAACCCAGTACCTTGTGCATGCTAGGTAAGTGCTCTAACACCAAGCTATAAACATCCTCAGGCTTTATTCCTAGACATTTTAGCAGGCACAAAATTAACTAGTATTTGATAATTTTCAATTTCTTTTTTTTAAGAGGTAAAATATATATACAGTGAAGTCCAGTAGATCAGTTTTGACAGATGTATATGCCTAGGCTACCTAATCTCTATCAAGATAAAGAACATTTCCATAGAGGATTTATTTGTTTGTTTTTCCTACACTAGATTCTAGATTTTTCCAGGTCGAGCAAACTAGTAGCGGTGAAATGACTTATTATAGTAAAAGGGATGTTAAGTGGGTTTTATTTTATAGGTGTAGAAACACATCTCAGATTAAGGTTTGTGTCTCTGCTTTTTTTTTTTTTTTTTGGTTGTTGTTCAATTTGATCTCAGTGACATTATGAGTAAGCAGAAACACTCAGAAGTGAAATGGTCAGTGCCTGTGAGTTTAGATGAGGAACTAGGTCTATTTTTTCATTTTTATTTTTTATGAGTATCTGAACTACCTGGAATGCTTTACACTTTTGGCACTCAATAAATATTTGTTACGGCCAGACAGTCTGCCACAAAAATTTACTGGGTCTATTTTGTGGTGATTGTTTTGTCCACACAGAAGATAATCATGGGATCATGGAAGTCAGAGCCATGGAGAGCAGAGCACAGGTTTCTCAGCTGTCCATAATTTGCTACTTGAAGTAGGGTTAAAGGTGGAGGACGGGATACAGAGAGCCTCTCAAGGGCAGAGAGGTAAAGAGAGGGAAAAGAGCAGCTAATTCAGACAGAACAGTGTCCAGGTCTCAGCAGAAAAGAGACCTGAAGTCTGAGTTCTCTTCTGCTTCCTGGTGGAGTTCAGACCCAACCCTTGACCTTCCCAGAACCTGCAGGTGTATGAGGATGTGTAATTATGTTCTCTGAAAATGTCTGTATGGAAGAATCCTGATACATGCTGTAGCAAGGGCTTATTGCAAAGCTGTGGTATGTCATTTTACTAAACTGAGAGTCAAGGAATTTGGATTTTTTATTATTAGTATCATTATTTACTAAAAAATCAGAGTATATGGCATTTATGTAGTTGTAGTACACAGTACCAAACAAACTTAATTTCTTAAAGATGACACAAAGCCAGAGGGATCATAAATTATGATATACGTGGCTTGAAAAAACTTTGATTACCCATTGCCTTGCTAAAGTCTCAGTGTTCCCCATCTTTTTAAAAAAACACTTAATTTAATTTTTTGTTTTTAGATATACATGATAGTAGGGTGTATTTTGACATATTATACGTACATGGAGTGCAACCAGATATGATCCCATTCTTGTGGTTGTACATGATGTGGAGTTACACTGGTTGTGTGTGAGCATAGGAAAGTTTTGTCTGATTCATTGTACTGTCTTTCCTATTCCCATCCCCCTACTTTTCCCTTTATTTCCCTTTGTCTAATCCAATGAACTTCTATACTTTCCCTCCCTGCACTTCCTTGTGATGGGTGAATATCCACATATCAGAGAGAACATTTGACTTTTGAGTTTTTGGGACTGACTCTTTTTTCATTTAGCATGATATTCTTCTCTAGTTCTATTCATTTACTGGCAAATGCCATAGTTTCATTCTTCTTTATGGCTGAGTACTATTCCATTGTGTATAGGTACCACATTTTCTTTATCCATTCATCTGTCGAAGGGCAGCTAGGTTGGTTCCATAGCTTAGCTATTGTGAATTGAGCTGCTATAAACATTGATGTGGTTGCATCATTGTAGTATGCTGATTTTAAGTTCTTTGAGTATAAACGAAGGAGTGGAATAACCAGATCAAATGGTGGTTCTATTTCAAGTTTTCTAAGGAATCTCCATTTTGCATTCCATAATGATTGCACCAATTTTTAGTCCCACCAGCAATATATTATTACATACAACACCAAATTTCAGTACCCTAGGTGCTCACCGAATTCCATTACTGACAACTGCTTGCCATTCTTCATTGATTAGTGTTACTGCCGCCTACAGTTGCTTCAAGTCAAATATACAGAGTGAAATCTTCCTCTGAATTCTCATCTTGGTCACAAATCTTTTTCTTTCCAAGTGGGCATTTCCTTCAAAAGAGATAATAACAATAGTATTTTTGGTCAGTGTTCAGCTGTGGAGAATAAAACTTACTCTAGTTTAAGCAGAGATTCAGCATAGATTATTGAATGGCTTACAGATTCCAGGCTGAGCCTCCAAGAATGGTTCCCAAAGCCACACTTGTCAAGTAATCATGCCTTTGCCACAATCAGGAAGCTGTGGTGTCGGAAAGATATTCTAACTGCTGTGAGCACTGGAGCCTCTGCTATGAGCAGAAAGAGCCTGCCAAGTTAGGAAGCCTCTGCTGCAGCTGCTGCCCCAGACTGCCACCGCAGTTCTAAGCCATGCCAGCCTTAGGTACAAGGAGTTTGGAAATAGTTTATGGCTTTCCAGCCTCAGTATATTAGGGGGAGTCAGAATGTGTGCTGAGTGGCCAGTGTCTACTAGAGAGAGCTAACATTCTTAAGAACATCTGTGTGAATGGCGATGATGGCCTCTTTACATGAATCATCCCATTTAAGTTTTCTAACTACCCAATTAGTTGGTTAGCTAAGTCCCACTAAGTACTATAACCATGGTCACTTTCACAGATGAGGAATCTACTGCTAGACAAAGTTATTCCCTCAAGTTTAGGTCACAGAACAAGAACATGGGAAAGTCGGAATTTTAACCTAAGTATCTTTGACTCTGGAGTCTGAGATCTGATTTCTTGATAATTATGGTATAGTGATTATTCCAGTTTCTTTATCAGTTATTTTAGAAGAAATAGTTAAGTATCATCAGACCCTACTAGGCTCATATGTAAATCTTATTTTTATTTTTAAATTTTTATTTTTAAATTTATATATGACGGTGGAATGCATTACAATTCTTATTACTCATATAGAGCACAATTTTTCATATCTCTGGTTGTATACACAGTATATTCACACCAATTCATGTCTTCATACATGTACTTTGGATAATAATGATCATCACATTTCACCATCATTTATAACCCCATGCCCCCTCCCTTCCCAGGAGAAATCTTAATGAGATTAAAAATACTTCTACTTTTAGATGGCCATTTTAACATCAGCTAAATATCTGGATTGATATTCAAAATGAGGAAGATATTTTTAATTATTCCAAAAAATGGCTGACTATTGAAGAAATAGCATCTTCTAGCATAGAAGATGTACAAACCTGACTTTATGTCACAGAAAAATGTTGGGTGGGAGTCCAATGACAAGCAACCAGAGAGTAGTGACTGCATGGGCATCCTATAAATCTTATATTCAAATATGGCATTAATCTATTGGAGATGAAGCAATACAATTATTATGCAAGGTATGAAATAAATGTCACAAGAGTATAGATAAAATGGTTTTAGAATTCAGAGAATTTGGAGGGATTTATTCTGTCTGAGAGAATTCAGGAAGAAGTCTAATTTAAACTGGACTTTAGAAGAGTAAGTGTTTTTTCTAATTCATTAACTTTTCTGTTTTTTTTTATTGATGCATTATATAATTATACACAACAGTGGAATTCATGCTTACATATTTGTACATGCACCAATATACTAATACAATTTCATCAATTTCAAGTCAATGTTTTTCAACATTCAGAGAGAGAAAGGTATTCCATTGTCAAGGAAGCAGGCATTTGGTTAGAATGAACAGCAAATAAAATGAAGCAGAGGAAAACTTCAGATGGAAGGCCTTGAATGCCAGAATAAGGCATTTGGATATCCTTTTGTAGGTGTTTGGGAGCCCTAGCTGGGCATGGTGGCACACACATGTAATACCAGTGACTCAGGAGATGGGAGGATCATAAGGTCAAGGGCACCCTGGGCAACTTGGTGAGAACTTATCTTAAAAAAAAAAAGTAAATAAAAAAGGCTCGAGAGCTGGGGATATAGCTCAGGGGTGAAGCACCTCTAGGTTTCATCCCCAGTACTGAAAAAAAAAAAAAAAAGAAAAAAGGTAGACTGCCCTGAAGGCCCTTGACCCAGGGGTCACATAAGAGCTCTGTTGTATGAAAGAGATGCCAGCATCTTTCAGATGATCCTGGAGTATGGAGGACTAAGACCATATTAGATAGGAGACTGATGTGATACAACTGTTGAGAAGTGACAAAGGACTACTCTAACTTGGTGATGGTGGGATCAGAGGAACTGGTATGACAGTTATAAAAGGGGCAGCTGGACTCAATAGTTCTTAGCTGCTAATTGAATGTTGGCAGCAATGATGGGAGATGAGTCACATTTATTCTGAGATTCCCATCCTGGGTGATAAGAAAGACAGTTCCATTGATAAAAAGTACAGAAGAGAAAGAATATATTTGCATGGGAAATATAATGTATGATATGATTTGCATAGGTAATTAGTTTAATTTTGAATTTTTTAAAGTGAAAATACTGTCCAACAGATTTGGAAATGTGGACTTGGCATCAGAAGTCAGAACTGACTCCATAAATTTTAAATTAATCTTCATAGAACAGCAGTTCTCAGTCTATTTGCACAGTAGTTGTACCTGGGAGAGCTTTAAAAAATACATGCTGTGGACCCCAGGCATTCTGATTTAATGGTTAAGGGTAAACATTTTGATCATCAGTCTGGCTGATTAGATTAGTGTAAGGTGGGATTCTGACAATTGTATAGTTTGTAAAGTTCTGTAGAATGATTCTAATGTACAACCAGATTGGTTAACTACTGATAGAGTCATGGCATTGGAAAAGAAGATTTGAAAAGGAGGCTATGGGTTAGAGGAGAAAAACCATTCATGATAGAGCTTTTTGAAACATCTGTGTTTAGGAGTAGGGAGAGGAGTCAGGTGGTCAAATAGGTGGAAAGAAAACTAGGGGAAAAGCCAGAAGATCAGAGAAGTCAAGAAGGAAGGATTAGTGCCCCATGCACAGAGAGCAGAGAGATCTGAGAGAAGGTTTAGTAGAGGCAAGGGGTAGGATTGGGGGACATACCATAATTTCTTTGTATATATGTGCTCCCTTAAATTACGAAGACATACTTAAAAGTAAGGGGCAGGTGGAATGGGAAAGTGGTCAGAAAGGCAGGTTTGATGAGGTGTAACCTTTGAGATGAGTGAAACTGAGGCAGGAGAAAGAGTTAAAATGGTCAGGCAGGAAACTTGGGCTCCTTCAAGCTCAGGTTTCCATTCAGGAGCACCGAGAAAACATAGTCACAAGCCAGATCTTAAGGAGATCAGACTGACTCCATGTAAACAGAAAGCACTGAGAGTGAGACATGTGCGGTTTGGTACCCTGCACCCCCATCAAAAAGAGGGGCCATGGCTACCTGATTGGACCATAGAGCACATGAAGAGCTAGTGAACCCTGAATGCCTTACCCAGGATTGAGAATGGGGCTAGCTTCCGGAGCCCTGTAGATACATATAACCCCCTAGAAAACAGCCACTCTCTGGTATCCCTCTCTTGGGACCCTTCTCCTTTGAAAGCTTTTCTTTCTTTCCTTTTTTCCTCCCTCTCTCCCTCCCTTCTTCCTTCCTTCCTTCATTCCTTCTTTTCCTATTATTCTAATAAATCCTGTTTCTTTACTGTCACCTCTGTCTGTGGATTTCATTCTTCAAATTTGTGAGACAAAAAACTCCAACCTCATGCTCCCTTCTACAAAATGATTAGTGAATTTAGGTGGAGCTTATTGTTGGATTTCAAGACTTTGGAAACATCATAATTCTGTGCGATGACAAAGTTTTGACCATGATCCTGAGAGAGTATTGCTGCAGTGGAGAAGAGGCCAGGTTTGCCATAGGGTCTGGTTAGACAACTGTGCAGTTAGTATTTAGTGGAATTTTATGTGTATGGTTAAATTAGCCACAAAGTGAAGGATGTTGGACATGGAGGAGGATCCTGAGACAGCTGCCAACCATTTTAGTGCATGTGGTGGGGTGGTGTATAGGTTGGTATTCACAGTGATGAGGATAAGAAGAGAATAGTGGTTATATGTCATCATGGGAACTTCAAAGGAGAGGACATTGTTGAAGGGTATTTTTATTTTTTATATATTTTTTTAAAGTTCTGGGCCAGGTGTGGTGGCATGTGCCTGTAATCCCAGTGGCTCAGAAGGCTGAGGCAGGAGGATTGCGAGTTTAAAGCCAGCCTCAGCAAAAGCGAGGCACTAAGCAACTCAGTGAGACCTTGTCTTTAATAAAATACAAAATAGGGCTGGGGATCTGCTTCAGTGGTTGAGCGCTCCTGAGTTCAATCCCTGGTACCCCCCCCCCCCAAAAAAAATGTTCTGGAAGTGGCAGATGGAACCTGGAGAATAACCCAGCATTTCCCACCCTGGCTACGAGAACCCAGAGGTGAGACATGGTGTTTATTTCCTGTCCTGGTCTCTGTCACTTCTTTAACAGTTCCTGTTTGGTAGAATTAGGTTCAGAACAGCAATGTCCTTTATTGGTTACTATGTTTTCTGAGAAGGAAAATTATCAATAATGAAGTACAACTATATCAAATCATTTGCTTTGTGAGGATCAAATGCAACTATTTTTTAGTGTAAGAAGGCAAAGTGCACAGGTATCTTTATTTGATTAATTACAGTAAAAATAGGATGAGAACTGGAATCCTTATAAAGTTTCTATTAATGATATCACTAAGTTTTTGTAGATAAGTAAAATTTTAATAAAAAGTGAAATTAACCTTGTGTGTTAACTATTAAGTGATTTAGTTCCTATGCTCTACTATACTTGAACCTGGAGTTGGGACTATGCAGATCCCATTGATGATGTCTTAGTGTCTTTCTATAGGATGATTACGGAAAGCTCAGTCCCCGTCTCAGTGCCAATCCAATAACGAGGATGCAGTTTTGAGAAAAAAGGAAAAAAGAAGTCTTATTGCTTTGCTAGCAAAGGAGAAACACAGGGGACTCCTGTCCCTATGTTTGTGATTCTGCCCATCAGGGGGAACAGAAGTTTTAAAGAGATGATTCAAGAAGCCCAGCAGCCCAGATCCACCTACAGCAACCACTGTGGGGCTCAGGCACAGAGCAGGTGGGGTCCACCCCTTTCCTGGTGGGGCAGACACTCAAAGTGAACTCCTGGTATAGGACTCTGCTAAGTAGTGGGTATAAGAGGGATTTGGGAGACTGGAGAAGGAACTTGCTCCTTCATGTGGGCTTCCAACTTTCTTCCTGCTTTTCTTTTGTTCCTGTGAACATCAGCCTGGCTATGTCACTTCATCAGGCAGCCAAGGTTCCTTCCTATAGGCTATCTGAACATGGTGCACTAATTTTCCAACAATTACAAGAAAAGATTCATGATGTGCAATGGTCTTTGGTCCCCAAAGTAAGCACTGGAGGAGCAGTATTCCCTCTTTAGAGGTTTGGGGACGCACCTTGGTGCTAGGAATTGAACCCAGGGTTGTTCTGCTACTGAGCTACATCCCCAGCCCTTTTAACTTTTTATTTTGAGACAGGATCTTGCTAAGTTGCCTAGATTGGCCTCAACTTTGTGATCCTTCTACCTCAACCTCCTGAGTAGCTGAGATTATGGCATGGGCAGCCATATGGAGCTTACCTTTCCAAGGTCTAACAACCTTCCATTGCTTTCCCTGCTCTACCCTCCAGTGACTTCTTGCAGTTGTTATTTCTGTGATATATCAGAGCTTTCCTCTATCCTTCAAGCTACCAGTTCTTTGTGCAAAATTCTCTGTCCAAATGGCTGGTATTTCCTCCTAACTTAACTCAGACTGATAGACTTGTCTTACTGATTTTTTTTAAATTAGTGGATATTTTAGAGGTATTTTTTCTTTTCTTTTTTTTTTTTTTAAATTGAGTTTATTTTTAAATACATGACAGTGGAATGCATTACAATTCTCATTACACATATAGAGCATAATTTTTCATATCTCTGTTTGTATATAAAGTATGTTCACACCAATTCATGTCTTCATACATGTACTTTGGATAATGATGTCTATCACATTCCACCATCATTGCTAACCCTCTGCCCTCTCCTTTTCCCTCCCACCCCTCTGCCCTATCTAGAGTTCATCTATTCCTCCCATGTTCCCCCTCCCTACCCCATTATGGGTCAGTCACCTTATATCAGAGAAAACATTCAGCATTTGTTTTTTTAGGATTGATGGAACCCAAGGATACTTTACCACTAAGCCATATCGCCAGTCCTTTTTGTTTTTTACTTTGAGACAGGGTCTTACAAAGTTGCTGAGATTGACCTGGAACTTGTGATCCTCCTGCCTCAGCCTCTGGAGCACTGCACCTTGTGGGTCATGTTTTAATCATACATACATACTATTTAGTATATAGCATTTAGTATATATCATTTAGTAAATGATAATTACATCATTCCAAAACTTAATAATAATATAAATTTTACCTTCAACATAAAAATTAACTGAATGAAACTAAAGCTTTATGAAATACTTGCTGCATATCTTATTTCAGTTTGGATTGGTGAAACCTTCAGCAGTGCCTCACTTGCCTATGGAGAGCCCTTTGAGAATTACTTACTTAGTAAAAAGGATTAGGCTTTAAATTAAAATGTTTCACTTTAGCCCAGACTTACCAGTTTAGGTGATATAATTGACATTTCTGAGCTCCATCAAAACAGATTAAATTCTGAATTTAGTTTTGAAAGAAAGAATGTAAATACCAATCATAAAAATTCAGTTTGAGGTAGTTAATTTGAAAATCTCAGAGATCAGCATTGTTCCTTTCATATCTTTCTTCTCTATGGAACTGTTGAATTTATGGCAAAAATCTTCAGTTTGGTCTCAGAAATTTAATTTTATTCCCTGTCATTTATAAGCCCATAAAATTGAAGATTAAGAAATTATCCACATGAAAGACTTGTGTAGAGGAGCTCTGAATTGTTCCTTAGACTTCACTCGGTTGCTGGGGATTCTGGTCAGCCATGGAATCAAAGGGAATAAGTTCTGCACAGCTGATGAAGTCATGTGATGCTCGTCTGATTGTCCATATCTATCTAATGAAAAAATGAAGAAATTAAAACAATATCACTTCACTTTTGTTCTTTTGTGTCTCCTGCTTAACTCATCTCAGAGCACAGTTATTTCTGTTAAATCATGAGCACACGCTTCTGTCTTGTTTTTTCTCACCACACATCTTAGTGATTCAGAACTTCTTTTTAAAAAATTTTTTTTTAGTTATACATGGACACAGTATCTTTATTTTGTTTGTTTATTTTTATGTGGTGCTGAGGATAGAACCCAGGGTCTCACATGTGCGAGGCGAGTGCTCTACAGCTGAGCTACAATCCCAGCCCCCAGAACTTCTTATATTCCATATTCTGTAAGTTTTTTTTTTTTTGCCTTTGAACTTCCAAAATGACAATTCTTAATTCTTGAAGCTTCCTCTTCCTTTGGGTCTACACAGACCCTCAATGTGGGATATGCCTATCCACATTGGTGAGAAAAGACTTTTACTCAGTGATTGATTTAAGTACTAATCTCGTCTACAAACACCCTCATAGACAACCCCAAAATAATGTTTTACCATTTATTTGGGTATCCTTTAGCCCTGACAAATTGACACATAAAAGTTTTATATTAGCCATCACACATATTTTATTTGTTTACTCTTATGATAGATTAAAAAAAAAAACTTTACATTCTCCCAAAGGAAAGAGAAATAATTTTAATGACTTTCTGTATTTCAAAATAATAGCAATCTAAATTTAGGGAAATTGCTCTTATTTAGTAGTTTGTTACATTTGACCGTGTAGCATCTAGCTTTTCCAAACTAGGAAACCTGATCACTTTTGTCTCAATCAGAAAATGTGAACCAATAACTCACATTGGTGAATTCTGGTTACATATGTCACTAAGATAACTTATTTTCTCTATTCATTTGCTCTACAAATATTTATTGCATACCATTATGTATTAGGCTCTGCTCTGGTATCTGAGATTCTTCAGTCAAGAAAAGAGATTTCTGCTCTTGAAAGGCCTATATTCTAATTTTAGAATGAATACTTGTCATAGTTGTTAATTCAGTTGTTTTTTTGTTGGGTTTTAATCAAATTGAAGTCCATTAAGATTGTATTATTTAGGGCCCATTAGGGTACTGTTAGAATATGGGTTTGGGGCATTTGATGAACAGGTAAAATGCCCACTATGTAGACATCAAAAAATTATTTTAAAGTCTTCATACTTTTGCATGGGATTAAATAAGTACATATTTAGATATTTCTTTAGTTTTAATATCAAATATAGTAATAATCTATAGATAGATCTCACATAAACAATATGTCTTTGAGGCTGTTCATAATTTTTAAGAGGATTAAAGGATTCTGAGGCCAAGAAATTTCAGTATTACTGGTTTTGAATAATATAAATAGTTGTTTTAGGAAGTTAGTGTTCACAGAATAATATTCTAATGCACTAATTTGGACATTGTTTTATTGGGCCTATGTCATTGCCACACTTGAACCACATTAGCTAATTGAGTAATGAAATCCTATTGAAGGTTTTTAAAAACATCTCTATTAAAAGATCCATGATTCTTGTGATGTGTACTTATAATGGTTCTCACTTGCTATTCATTATGGGTTAACTGATTTGCCAATTAAAGGCTTTAAATAATTGTGATATTTTTCATTGCAGATTGAAGTATATACATTATAACAAATGGCTATGAATTATTCTAAATAACTGATAATAAGTAGGCTTTCAAGTCTTAAAATTATCACAATTTTTTTGAAGTTTACATATTTATCTTGATCTATTTGTATCTTTATTTCTCTATATATCTGATCTTTTCAAATTAATAGTGGATTTACTTCACATGTGAAATCTTTGCAAAAATGAATAAAATCTTCGGAGTGTGCTGATGAAAGAGATTTCAATTATGATTAGGTGCTGAAGAGAGCAAATTATTGCCTTTTTAAAAATGCATGTAGTTGCAAGGTTTTGACATTTTTTCAATTTCCAATATTTATACCAACATGAAAGCTTTTAATAATGGTAATTTATTTCAAATGACAATTTATAATAAGTTGTATAAATGTGGAGGTTCATGTTCAAGTTTATTTTGATTGAAAGATTTCAGTAGCATAATAATAATATTTATTGAACTAGATTACATGCTTGAAAATATGAAATATCATACTATATGAATCCCCTTTTTAGATTGGCATGATAAATAAAAGTGTGTAATTTGGAGATTATTATAACTCTACAGAGTTTGATTATTCATATGTATGTTTAATTATTATAAAAACCATAGGGAAACTTTTATCAAAGAAGTTATTTTCAAATATACATCCTTTTTGTATCTTAGAAAACAAAAACTATCATTGGTTAACAGAAATTTTCATGTGTACACTGACAAAAAAGACTCTGGGTGTCTTTAGTTAGGTTCCTGTGAGCCCTTTTCTTGAATGAGCCTTGACTTTGGGGCTTCAGTGTTTGTCTTTATATAACCTAGTTTCAACAGAATCCTTTTCAGTTAATTTAGTGAGGTTCTCCTACCCTTCATATCTGATCATTCTCTATATCTGAGCCCAGTCTCTCTCCTGTACTGCAAAATCCCAGTTAACATCCCCTAGATGTTAACTGATGATCTTGACCTGCTTTTTTTTTTTTTCTTGATTTTACCAGAATATTCCCCACCTCTGGTGTTTCCTGTTAGTATTTTTGTCCACAGAACCTTGCCATGGTCCTTGGCTATAAATAGCCACTCATCCATGCTATATTTGGAATTAAGCCCAGATCTATACTGAAGTCTCTTTTCCCCTATTGCACTCGTTCCTCAATAAAATCTGTTTTTACTACTTCAACCACTGTCTGGCTCTAGTTTTTCTTTAATACTATGAAAACTTATACGTTAAGCACCATTACTTGTTTTGCTTTGAAGATGGAAGATGTGAAGCTGAAGAAATGGAAACCAGTGTAATGTAGTGCATATGGTTTTTGTACAACTTTAACTTTTATGTCTAGCCACTATGTTCACATGGTTCACATTTAAAAGGTACTCAGTAAGAAGCCTTCCTTCAGGTACTTGCTTCAGTTCCCAGCTCCCTTACCTGGAGTCAACCTAGAGTCTAGTTCAAGCCACTATCACCCCCACCCCTTTTTAGATTACTGCAAAGCATCCCAGTGAATACCCAGCTCCCCACTGTGCCTGTCCTGTTGTCTGTTCTCCACACAGCAGCCAGAGTGAAGCTTTTGAAGTCTGATCCTGTCCTGTCTCCAGCTTAAAACTCTCAGTGATTCCCCATCTCTTTGAGAATAAAGGACAGAATACCACAAAGGCCTTGTAAGATTTCCTTCCTCTCCCATTACCTGCTTGATATCAAGTATCAAGTCCTCCTTCTTCAGAGAACTCTTCCCTGCTGGCTTCTTATTTTTCCCTGGTGTTTTACAATTTTATTTTCTTTTTACCTGAAATATGCTTGCTCCAGATATCCCAGGCCTGCTCAGGTCTCTAGCAAATATTTATTTCCTTTGCAGAAAGACCTTTCTTGACCACCTAATGTAAAATAGCAATCCTCACCCCATCCAGCATTCCCTAGGCCCTGACAAAGTCTTTGCTTGATCAAACTTTAGTCAGTCTCCTGGGCCATCTGTGTACTTCTTTGGAACATAGTTTTATCAAGACCTGCTAAGTCAGTTTAAGGAAGAACCCCTCATTCTCAGGCTCTGTTCAGGTTTCTCATCCCCTACCATCTCTCAGGTGATGTTAGATCTATCACTTTGGCCTGCCTTTAGCAAGAATCCTGTTAAGTCAGTTTAGCCAGAATCCCCCTTTCCCTTCATGTTTCCTCTTAGTAATTTTCCACCCATGGGCTCTCCCATCCTGTTCCGTGGCTATAGATTTCCACTGTTCATCTGTATTCTGAGTTGAGCCTCTATTGCAAAATCCCATTGCAGCAGTCCCTCTACTTGTCACCATGGTTCTCAACAAACTCTGCTTTACTATGCCTGAGCAAGTGTTAGTTAATCATTTTTCTTTAACACCCATACCCTGATGTTTTTCCTCCATAAAACTTCCCTGACATACCATATGTTTATTTTTTAAATTTGTCTGTCTCCCTTCACAGAGTTCGGGTACCCTGAGGAGGGCTCTTTGCATTTCTGTGCAGTACTCCTCAAACCTGGAATGGTGCCTCTACATGGAGATTGTTATTTGTTGAATCAATGAAGGAACCCGTGAACAAGCAGCCTGCTCTTCTTTCTGTGCTTTCATTCTTGTTGTCATACAATTTTAGGATATGTTGGTCGTATTCCCTGTACCTCCTCCCGGTTGCATTAGCTGCTCAGTCTCTCAGATCTTCCACTGCAGTTTCTCCTGTATTTGGTTTTTGATTCAAATCCCAAATGACACTACCCTGCTTCAGGTTCCCATTAATTCTTACCTGGATTATGTACATGAACACATATTTTTCATTTTATGTCTTTTACTTATCCCATTGTAAAGTGTATACAGTACTGTTGCATTCCTTATCTATTCCTTATCTATCTGTGGGGTCATCATTTTTAGTTATCTCCATTTATAGGAAGGAAAAAAAAGTCTGAGCTTAGAGAGGGAAATAATTTCCCCTAAATGATTCATTTAGGGCAGAGATAGAACCTGATTCAAATCCCCCCACCTCCTCTCCCTTTCCTCTTCCTGTATTATACTTTTTCCACGTTAATTTTTTAACTTTATCACTTTGCTTTATAACTTTTGGGTTTTCATGGCTTATAGTGGAAATCCAGCCTTCTTAGCCTTGCTGCAAGGCCTTTACTATTTGTTTCAACTTTCTCTCTCTCTCTCTCTCTCTCTCTCTCTCTCTCTCTCTCTCTCTCCCCCTTTCTCTCTCTCTTTATGTCTCTCTCCTCCAAAATCATATCCCACTTTATAAGCTCCAGCCCAGGAGACACTTTGTGACCTCTGCACTCTGACCATGCGGACTCTGCTGGACTGTTCATCAGGGCTCACCTTCTCCAGGAGGCTTTTTCATTCCCCATCCCATGTCCACCTCTGCTACGATTAGAAATGTTTTCTTTTCTGAACTCTGACACTTTACCTATAAGTTTCTCTCGGCACTTGGAGAAATATCTTTTGATAACCAGAAATTCTTAACTTTATTATAGTTCAACTTATCCATATTTTCTTTTGTGTTTAGCACATTTTGTGTCCTGTTTAAGAAGTCTTTGCCTACCCCCAGGTCATAAAGGTGTTTTGCAAATGTATGTTATAGAAGCTTGATTTTAAGCTTTCTTATTTAGTTTTACAATCTGTCTGGAATTGATTTTGGCATATTGCTTAGTGTAAGGATAAGATTCACTTTTCCAGGTATGGAATTATCCATATGGATGTATATTATAGTGTCACTTTTTCATAAGTCAAGTTGCCATATGAGTATGGATTGATCTTGTTTTGTGAAACATATGAGGAGCTATATGTGTGAGGAATTGTGTTTGGTATTGAAGATATAGATATAAATAATAGAGGTTGTTAGCCAGGTGCTTTGGTGTACTCCTATAATCCCAGTGACTCAGGAGGCTGAAGCAGGAGGGTTTCAAGTTTGAAGCCAGCTTTAGGAACACAGTGAGACCCTAAGCAACTCAGTGAGAACATGTCTTAAAAAGAAGAAGAAGGAGAAGAAGAAGGAGGAGGAGGAAGAGGAGAAGGAGGAAGGGCTAGGGATTGAACTCAAAGGCAAAGTGCCCCTAGGTTTACTCCCCAGTCCTCCCTCACCAAAGACATTTTTTGTCCTGAAGAAGGTGGTCTTGGTTGAGTGGGGAAGATATTAAGTGAAGCAACTATTAAAATATGGCGATTCTGTTATGAAATATATGCTGTGAGGGAAAGGAATGCACTGTGTGAGAAGGCAAGGAGATCTAAGAGGAGGTAGTGTTTGAGCTGTATCTTAAAAAATGGCAGGAATTTGATTCATGCATTTCATGTAGAGAGAAAAATACAAGACACAGGATTGTCAAAGGAAATAGATGGATAGGAAGCTGGAATATCTTAGGCAGTGAGGACTGCCTATGCAAAATTAAGAAATTCTAAAAATATGGCTTATTTATTAAATGATGAGATTTACTATGTCTAGAGGACAGATTGTGTTGGCATGGTGGAGAGGTGAGAGGAAGGAGTAGGGGAGGGATGAGGAGTGAATGGAGATGAGGAGTGAATGGAGACGAGTGAAGGGTCATAAGCATTTTCAACCAGGAAATGGCATAATCAGATTTGTTTTATCCAAAGATGGCCCTGTAAGAACTGGGGTGTAGCCTAATAGGTGGGAGATTGGAAGATGGAAATATGTTAAGAGATAGAAGCGTGGTTAAGGTGTGGCCTTGGTGGTGTGGGCTACCACCATAAGAGATCTTGGTGACTAGGAAGGGTGAAGACTCAGCAGGTGTGACATATGGTCCCAAAGTTCATAGTGTGAGAGGCTGAGTAGATGAACCGATACAGGAAACACGAGAAGGGGACTTGGTGGTAGCAAATAATAAATCAAAACCTGAACTTAAGTTTGAAGTGCTAGTGGAATAAGTAGTTGACTTATTCCATGAAGAGTTGACTCTGTGTGTGTGGAACTCAACACAGAAGAGAGGTTGAAGCTATAATGTCTCTTGGAGGCTCATCAGCATGTAGGTGGTAGCTGAAGCCACAGAAATGGATAAAATCATCCCGGGGGTACTAGTAGGTAGAGGAAGAAGCAGATAACTTTAAACAATGCATCCAAAGTAAGTTGAATGGTGAAGAGAAGAGCAGGAAAATGAGCCAGTAAAAGTGGGTTTTTTTCATTATTCCCTTTCTATGGTTTCCAATTTTTCTATATTAGCACATTTCTTGTGTAACTTAAAATAAAACAGAAAAACAAATGGGTAGGAAAGACAATCCGGGCAATGTGAAGAAGCTGGAGGAAGAAAGGGCTTACAAAAAAGTAGGGATGTTAAAATCTTTATATAATGCCCAAAATGAAAATCAACCATGTTGGTTGATTGCTATGGAAAGTATAAGTAGAACGGCTTCTTTTCTCCTCTGCTCTTTTCAGTATTATATACTTAAAGGGTTAAAAACAGTACATAAAAGCAAATGATGAAAAGCATCAGTCTCCCTCTCTGCCTATGTATTTTCCTCAAAAGCAACCTGTTGTATCTTTTGGGTTGCAGAAAAGTGTAAATATATGTTTTAATAGTATGACTTTCCCCCATTTTTAGTCTATCTACTTTTGATCTATCGTTACTCCTGTGTGAAGAGTAACACTATCATTGTCCCCAAGATTCCCTACCCAAGGTGGCGGGCATACCCTTTGTCATCCCTTCCTCTTGAGGGTGGATGGACCTGTGAATACTACGGGCAGTTACTCTAGTGATTGGTTACTGATCAACTGACTTTGAGTTGATCCAAAGGAGATCATTGGGGTGTGTCTGACCTCTTCAGGTGAGCCCTCAGGAGAGGGACTAATTGGACTATTTTAGAAAAATTCAACTAGCTGTGTTTTGAAAGAAGATAGCCACATGGATAGAACCTAAGGGTGGCTTCTGGGAGTAGAAAGTGATCTCTAGCTGACAGCAAGAGAACAGGGACTCTGGTCATACAACTGCAATGTGATGACCTCTGCCAACAACTGGAGAGGCTGGAAAAGAACCCCAAGTCTTGGATGAGCTGGCAGTTCTGGATGACAGGATGACTTCAGCATGGTAAATAGAGACTCCAGCCAACCTGTACCTACCTGAACTCCTGATCCACAGTAATGTTCAGATCATACATTTGTGTTGTTTGAAGCTGTAAAGTTTGAAGTAATTTGTAGTAATGTGTTCATAGAAAATAGAACGTTTAACTCCCAACTCTAAAAAATTGAACTTATTTACTTTATCTCTACCTCACATTTGACTGCACTATTAAATGTTATATTTATTTTAGTTCTTCAGATGGTTAATTTTGTTAAATCTTTTGTGATTTTATTTATTGTTCTTTTTGACTTTAAGTCAGTATTTTGATCCCTCTTAATGCTAAATGAAGATAGTAATTCTACTCTTCTCTCCCCTGCTCTCCCCACCCTTGCCACCTTGCACCTGCTGGTAGAGAAAACTTGCTCCAATGTGGGGCATCTGAGGACATGCATCTGCACAGTGATAAAATGATTATGCCATAAACGTGCAGTACACCTGTTTGAAGTGAGTTCTTATTAGATAAAAACATACAAGAAAAAAATGTGGGGTACTTGAAATAGGGCTTATGCATTTGCTACTTGATAAAGCTTACCCAAGTCTTTCAGGGATGCCCTGCCCTGCAGATGAAGCCATTACTGAGTATGCTCAGGGAAGCTGAGTAAAAGCTGCCAGGAAAAGATTCAGGGAAATTAAGTATAGGAACTTTGCTTGGGAGGCTAAGAGATAATTTATCTGCTGTCAAGAGACTCAGTGAAGTTTAATTTAACATTGGAGAGATAAAAAACAACAACTTCATCTAATTGGGAACTCCAACAACACTGCATTTGTGATCTTCAATGTGCTTGTATCCTTAGCTGTTGAAGAAGTGACATTTTACAGATATCTTTCAAAGTATGATGATAATGTCCTGTAATTCCACCTCCTATGGATTCTAAATTATTACCATTGAAAGTCTTTCCTCTAATCCAGATTGTGTGTTGGGTTTGGTTTTAGTTGATTTTAAAATAGCATTTTCAGTGTTATAAATATATTATTGTTTTAAAATTTTAAGTAGAAGAAACCAACTTTATTTTTTAAAATTTATTTCTTACATACATGACAATAGTGGAATACATTACATTCATAATTATCCATTCACAGCACAATTTTTTATAACTTTGTATATAAACTATGTTCCCACCAAATTATGCCATTATACATGAGCTCTCTCTCTTTTTTTTTTTGCATTATAATTCTTACACCTTTATACCACAATTATCATATCTCTGTGTATAAGGTATGTTGACACCAAATTCACATCTTCATACATGTATTTTGTATAATGATGACCATCTCTTTCCACCATCAAAATCAACTTTAGATAACTTAAGCAAAAGGGATCCTTTAGGAGGTGGGGGAGTTCTAGGTAGTCCTTGCAACTGATGGAAAATATACAGAACTGGGGCTGGGGTTGTGGCTCAGTGGGAAAGTGCTCGCCTAGCATGTGCAAGGCCCTGGGTTCGATCCTCAGCACCACATATAAATAATGAAATAAAGGTATTGTGTCCAACTACAACTAAAAAATATGTATTAAAAAAAAGAAAATATAGAGAACCAGGTTCCAAAACAGAGTGCCACCATTAAAATACAGATTTATATTCTAGTACAGGTAGAGTTTGATAGGTTCCACCCAGGCCATGGAAAGTGTTCTGGTTTAGTTGTTCCCCAAAGCTCATATGTAAGACAATGCAAGAAGGTTTGGAGGAGAAATGATTGGGTTGTAGCCTTAGCCTAATTAAGTGAATTAATCCCTGATATTTCTATCTCTCTATCTCTATCTATCTCTATCTCTATCTCTGCTTCCTGATCCTCATGTGAGCTGCTTTCTTCTACCACACTCTTCTGCCATGATTATTCTCAGCCTCACCTTGAGCTCCAAGGAATGGAACCTGCTGTCTATGGACTGAGACTTCGGAAAGGTGAACCCTTGAATAAACCTTTCCTCCTGTGCATAGTTGTTTTGATATGGTCTTTCAGTCACAGCAATGAAAAAGCTGGCAAAAACAGAAAGGTAGGTAGAGGAAGAATCTGATCTCTCAGAGGGATTTCCAGAGACTTTGACTTCCATGGAGGGTTGGGGGTGGTACCCCCTGATTATAGTTCCACCAAAGTTGTACCCTATGACAGAGAGGCACTTCCTCAAAGAAAATGGAGGGATTGTTAGGAAGGTGACCCAGGAGCAAAACAAGATGCTGGGAATCACATGCTGTCTAGCATTAACAGACTCAGGGAATGTAGGTCTTTCAGGAGCATAAAAGGATTAACTGAAAAGGGGTATGGAAGGAAGGAGGGATGCTGTCAAATGCTTAAGCTATACTAAAAGCAGCATGTCACCACTAAGCTAGGTAAGAAAGCACCTGTAGGTTTACATCTGGAAGTTTAGGCCTTTCTGCCTTAATATGTCCTATTCCAAGTAGTGAAGGAAGATGGGAGAGTATTTCCACTTAGCTCTAAAGTTTTCTCCATCTTATTGGAAGTATTTCAGATTCAGTGTCCAAAATATTATTAAAATATTATTTATCTTAATTTGTGATTACATAACCAAACTTAACTATCACTAATTACATGAGATATGGGACGTAATCTGTTTTATTCCAACTACTTCCTGACCAGAAACCATCCAGAGGACAGATGGCCCTGAATATTTGCAATCATACTGTTTCTTGTAACTTTCTTGCAGTGCTGTTTTAGGGTTTCAGAAAGAGCTATTTGGATTGTGAAATCCTCATTTTCAAGTTCCAAAATACACCAGAAATGTTTAAAAGCTTGTCTTTTGGGGACAGGTCTGCAGTGGGACAATTGACACTGAGAATTGGAAATTTCCTTGATATTTCAATAGGAAAGTCCTCCTGACTCAATGGCACAAAAGTGGATTTCCTGACTATAATTTGGGTAGCTGTATTTGTTTTTCTCTTCACTTATCTATCTAGGTCTTTGGTATAAGGTCCCTTAGAAGGAAGATAGATATTGAAGAAGAGAAGCCTCCTTCCAGGGTTTGTGAATATCCAGTTTGGATGTGGTGGTTTAGTAAGTGTGAGAACTGGTTATCATAGGAACATGTGGTTGATTTTCCATTTATCACCCTAAAAATAATTATGTAGTCAAATGCTATTTGAAGACAGAAAATATTCTCCAATTAGATTTTTTTTCCTGTTTAAAATTGAGAATGTTTCATAGTTGCCCAAGAAAAATTAAGCCTGAATGATTCCTTCAGTCACATGCAAACTTAGAGGCAGAAAATTAAGTAATTTTATCTAACTGGGCTCCCTTAGTAATAAGTAAAACTTCAGTGAAGCAATATATGACTTGATTTTAATATTCTAAGTTTTTACATTTTATAATTTAACTTCCTTATGCCTATGCAGAAATTTGTTTCTGTGACTTTTAGAGAAAAGAAAAAGTTCTTTGGGGTTGGAACAAAGAACCCAGTTCTTCTTTAGTTGGTCCTTCTCCCTTTGGTGCCTTTTTCTTTCTTGAGTCCATTTTTCTTTTCCCTTTAAAGAATCCTGAAGGTCAGCCTCAATTTCCCTTTTGGCTTCATCACCCACAGTGATCACACCTGCCTCATGAGCATCTCTAGAACCCATCCCCTTCCTTCCATTCCCAGTTCCTGAATTCAGACTCATACCATTTCTTTTGGAGACAATCAACACTGCTTGCAGACTCAACATTTTCCTTCTTAATTCACCTTTCAAATTGGTACCAGGATCATCCCCACTTGAAAATGTGAAACTTCTCTTCTTTTTTTTTTAATGTGATAATGCCTTTGTTATCAGTTCTGAAAATGCTAATTCTAAATCTGAACAACAAATTATTGGATCTTGTGTTTGTGAAACATCAGGTATTACTACTGTTACAGAAATTAAATTAGTATGCTGTGTCATACTTCCAAGAAGTGCTGTATATACAAAACTAGCATACACGTCTATAGGGCCTACAGATTATAAACATACAGACTAAAAAGAGAACCTGTTTAAGAGTGAATATTCTATGACTGTGGTTTGAGGCTCTTGTGTACTAAGATTCATTTCTCCGGGAGTTCTCTAACCCTATGTTTAGTTCCTCATAAAGTGGATGAGTGGGGCAGGTTTCTTCAGAGCTTTTCTTATTTTAGGAACTGTCCTTTCCCCCTAAAATTTGCTTTAAAAATGGTGATATGTGCATTCATGTTGAATGGTAGAGTAAAAAGACAAAAAATGTTGACAGGATCTGCATCTACTGCCAGACTGCAAATTATTCATGAATTTTTGAAGTCCATTTTTTTGACAGGTGTTTCTGCTGTATCAGCAGCATTTCAGATTAGAAACCTGGAACTTTAAATCCTAGTTTTCCTTAATTCCCTAAATCTTGTTGGTCACCAAGGACATAATATCTCTGATATTTCTTGAATGTTTTTCTTCTACTTTATTTTTATTTTATCTTCACACTCCATATCCTGGTCTATTTAAGGCTCATAGATGTTTTGTGCAAAGACCTGAGTGGAGGTTTCATCTGCTACTGGGCTCATTTTCTGCAAACAGCCTCCATTACAGCTTTCCCTAGTTTAAGAACTTGGCATATTTTTCTCCATTGCCCATGAGATAAACCAAACTATTCCATCTGGCATTCTGACTCTTCCACCACCAAATTTTAACCTTAATTTCTTCTACATCTTATAAATGTCTACATTAGTTAATTATCATTAGCCGCTATAACAAATGCCATGACTCAAAAAAATAGTAATTAATTTCTTAATTATCTGTGTTCTAGTATGATCCATGCAATCATTCAGGTTCCTTCCATCTTGTGAAACTTACTTCTTAAAACCCTTCAGCAATTTTGTCTCAATTGTGGAATGAAGACTAGATTTGATGTAAAATCCTCCATGATATCTCTGCTGGGTACTTCTCTTTCTCACTGACTACTCCTGACCACACATATTTCAGCAATACTGAACTGGAAGTTTCCTGAACATTTCCAACTCTTCAAAACCATTTTGCTGTTTCTATTGTTCTCCTGATACACTCCTTTTTAGATATGCCTCTAATATCTGTTAGGCTCTGTTCACTTTTCTTTACCCTTTTTTCTTTCTGTGCATAATCTCTCCATAGGGTATGCTTTCTGACACTCCAAGCAGAATGAGTCACCCTCTGTTGTATTACCTTAGCATATGTTCTTATCCCTCTATTGTATTAGTTTTGTATTCTTTAAAAAATTAGAACTGATTATACCATTTTGTAAGTATTTTCTTTTCTGTTTTCTTTCTTTCAGTACTGGGAATTAAACCCAGAGATATTCTACTACTGAGCTATACCCCCAGCCCTATTTATTTATTATTTATTTAATTGTAAGACAGAGCCTCACTAAGTTGCCAAGGATGACCTTGAACTTGTGATCTTCCTGCTTCAGTTTCCTGAGAACCGGGATTACAGATGTGCTCCACCCTCTCTGGCTTGTTTCTCCATCTCTTGAGAGTAGTCTCTGATCTAGAGCTAGCCCAGAGTTTGTCATGAATTAGGTGTGTATAACTAATTGAAAGATTTCCTAGGCAATGGCTTGATTTTGTCTTTAAGGATATATATTGGTATTCATTTTTACGATATAATAATAAATAATAAGACTGACTTTTTTTTCCTCCAGTGTTGTTCGCTATGCTGGGTTCTTTACATTTCTTATTTCTAATATGTAGGACAAATATAAATATTAAGAAATAAGAAATTCAAATCCATGTGTTTTCTATACATGGACTCCATTTTTCCCCTTGGTATTCATAAAATAGAAAAAGAAGTAATTCTGAGTCCTAATTCCTTGAGTGTAGCAATCCCCCTAGTAAAGTAAAGCACTGGCTGTTGTACATGAAATGTGGTAAAATTTTGTTGCATTTAAATTAATTCTAAATTCAGTATTCAAACCAACATATTTATCATCTTATAATTTTGGAGGTCAGAAATATGGGCATAGTTTAGTTGGGAGCTCAAGGTCTAAGATCCCCATCAGTCTGTGGGCGGGGCTGCAGGCTCTCTCCCAGGCTTGCTCATGTGATATTGGCAGGATTCAGTGCCTCCCAGGCCTTTGGATTGAACCACTTGTTCCTCTGTGGTTTCTGGCCACTTGCATGCCAATTGGATCTCACCACAGGGCAGCCCTCATCATGTAGCTGACTCCCTTCAGAATGCATGAGGGAGCCAGTGAGTGAGCCCCCACGAGAGAGCCACAGTCTTTAAAATGTAATCTTTGAAGTGACATCCCATTACTTCTGCCATATTCTATTCATTAGAATTCCATCAATAGTCCAGCACACTCAAAGGAACAGGATCACAAAGGGATGTGTGATGCTAAGAGGTGGGGATCAATGGGACTTTTCTTAATGGCTGCCAACTGCACAAAGTAAATGAAAGCTCTCACCCTTAAGGGCAGAATACAACATTACAGAAAGGAAGCATTTATAGAAAGACCTGAGGCTGGGCTCCAGAGACATCAGTCAGTGGAATGGTGTAATTTCATTATAGAACTCATTCTAATACATGGATTCAACACATCCTGGAATGAACATTGAAAAAGAAAAAAACTCTAAAGTGGAAGATTAAGAAAGCTAAATATTAGAAAGTGAGATAATCGCAAAGCTTTGCTAGAATAACATAAAATGTCTTTACCATGCCATATGTAATTCACAGGTAAACAGACAACTGTTTCTGTTAAATCTGTTTAACATGGCTAAATCCTGCATGTGGCCAGATTATAGCAACAGACCTAGTTTTATATACACTGTTAGCTACGAAACAGTCAGATCTCTTTCTCATCTGGTGCTCTCTTAAACACAAAAGCTGTTGATGAGCAAATGCAGCAGAGTGGCCCAAATGTACTTTTAAAAATTTTTTTCCCTTTTCTAAAGTTAGATATATCATTAAAAGACTGGATGCACCTGGCAAATTAGAATGAGCAGATAAGGAAGTTGTAGAAAATTTTGTAGCTTTTAAAATGAGGATTATATGCTGAATATAATGTGTCATCTGTATACAGTTTTACAGTACCACCTTATACATTTTGCCAATGATTGATAAAGCCTAACATTTATTTGTTGGAAATGTATTTTGTAATTGAAAAGGGGAACAAGACAGACAAATTGTTCTTACAGGTGCTGGGAGTATGTATGTGCAAAATAGAGACTTTGATGATTAGAAAATTATATTAAAGCTGGTGATTAACAAATGCAAAGTACCACATAATTGTATTTAATATATTTTTCTCTGAAGTTTTGCCTTCTTTTTTAAAATGTGAACTTAAATGAGAATAGGAATAGATAGATATTTAGCATAATGGTTAAGAACATGGACACAAGGCTTTGAGACTGGTTTTACTACTTTTAAATACTTTTGTTGTGTGACTTTGAACAATTTACTTACTCCTTTCACTGTCTTAACATGGGGATAACTATATCTGGTTGTGTGACAAATTAATTAGTATGTCATATGTGTTTATAGGAGTGTTTTGTATATTGCACGTCTCACAGAACTGTGATGTTGATGATGATGATCATCTGTTGTTCTATGTGCCCTTAACAGACTATGGTATTTACTTAGTAATCTGTCTGCTGTTTTCTCCTTGGTTTCCATTAGAGACCTGGTCTACCTCAGGAATGAGCATATCTAATTTAAAGTACCTTTTCTAACAACAAAAATTACCTAAATTATAAATTAATACCTAAATTTTTTGAGTCATAAGCATCAGTTTGGCATGTTATTCATTTTATTGTTTAGTGTGAACTTTGTGTATGTAGATTGTAGAGCATCTGGCAACTTCCAGCAAATCAAAATATCTGTTTCAATGTCAAAATACTTTAAGAAACTCTAGATTTTTTGGTATGCTAAACATGTTTTAGCTCCCAATTTGGAAAAATTATAGCTGTTATTCTCTAAATTGGACTTATGAGTATATTACTTTGCTATGGCTGTCCTAATAAAATACCATAGGCAGTTCTGGAGACTGGAAATACAAGCTCAAGGGGTTGGCAGGTTTTGTTTTTTCCTAAACACTTTCTTATATGGCAGGTATCTGCCTTCCTGCAATATTTTTTTCAAGGCCTTTTCTCCATGCATGTGCTTTCCTGGCATCTCTTCCTTTTCTTTTAAGGATGCTAATATTGGATTAAGGCCCCCCACTCTGAAGGTCTTATTTTAACTGAAACACTTCTCTACTATCTTCAAATATGGTTACTCTGTGAGGTACTGGAGGTTGAGTCTACAACATAGGAACTTTAGGGGGACATAATTCAGCCCCTAACTGTGGGTATGCTATAAAAAGTTAAGGTCTCAAAAGTGACATTGTTACTTTAAACAACTTTTAGTGTCAGAACATTAATTTTCTACCAACAAACAATAAATGAAATAATAACTTTAAACAATACTGTGTCTTTTGGGATAATTAATTAAATTTAAATAGCCTCACTTTATATATTAATCATCTGAAGAAAGTTAATAGCAATTTTTTTAAATTTTCTAGGTATTCATCTTTAAGTCAATTTGAAGAAGTTCGTTTAGTATTTCTTGTGAGGCAGGTCTGCTAGCAACAAACTCTGTTTTTATTTCTGACAGTGTTTCACCTTCATTTTTGAAAAATAGTTTACTGGATATAGGATTCTTGGCTGACCATTTTTATAAATTTCATTATTTTGTATCATTCCACTGTTTCTGTCTTATATTGTTTTGAATGCACAGTCAGCTGCTAATCTTATTGTGATTCCCTTGTATATAATGACTCACTTTTCTCCCATGAGTTTTAAGACTTTTTCTTTTAATATTTTGCTATGATGTGTCTGAAGGTAGGTCTCTTTTTATTTATCCTATTTGAAGTTTGTTGACTTCCTTCATTGTATAGATTAGACTTTTTCATTAAATTTGGGAAGTTTTTAGCTATTATTGTCTTGACAATTTTTTTCTGTCCCTTCTCTCTCTGGTACTACCAGAGAGAGTTTGTTGGAGGGCTTAATGATGATATTCCAAATATCTCTGAGGCTCTGTTAACTTTTCTTTACCCTTTTTTTTCTGTGTATAATCTCTCTATAGTGTATGATCTCTATTGTTCGATCTTCAAATTTGCAGATTACTTTTTGTCAACTCAAATGTACCTTTTTGCTCCTTTAGTGAATTTTTCATTTCAGTTATTCTGCTTTTCAATTCAGAATTTTCATTAAAATAATTTGTCCTTTTATTGATGTTCTCTACTTGATGAGTCATGGTTGTACTTAAAAAAAATCCTTAAATATGGTTTCCCTTAGTTCTTTGCACATATTTTTTTAATTGAAATTTTTGATGTCCTTACCTGATAAATAAATCTGGGTCACTAAAGAAAATTCCTATTGCCTCCATTCATTCTTGTATAGATCACACTTTTTCTTTCCATGTATAATAATTTTTGTTAAAAATTGGAATTTTATATAATACATCTTAACAACTGTGGATATCATTTATCTACTTCACTTTTTTAATCTACTTATTAAAAGTCATTGTGATAGTTTTTGTAATTTTTTTATTTGTTTAGTGACTTCTCTGGAGTAATTTTAGATATCTGTTTACCTTATAGTATGCAGCCTTTAATGTTATTATTGTTCAGATTTTTTACTTTTCTTTTAGTGTGCCTTCATGCAATGTTTTACTGGGTCCTAATAAGTTGCCCAAAGATTGTGCTTAAGCCCCCTTTAGCACTGGATACCCTTTAGCATTGGATATGTATGGGTGCTATCTCATAAAATTTTGTACTCATCTGTCGTCTAGTAGCTCAGAGTTTCTCTCTCTTGTTGCTTCTGAGAGGAAATATCCTTGGGCATGCACAATTTTCTGGGTATCCAGGGATGAAAGTGATTTTATTTTTAAGTTTTTTTTCTAGGAGTTACCCCTGGGCTAATGTAATTTATTATTTAGTCAGTGTTTGGCCAGAGTCAGTAAGGATTCGGAAATATGCTGTGAATCTGTTGTTGTTGAAAATTTTTTTTCAAAAACTTCCTCACATTCTACTCTGTTTACTTCTCAGTGGGTACAGATAGATTCCTGGACCTTTTAGAGATGAGTATAATCCCAGGAGGACTCTTCTTGGTTGTCTATTTTCTTAGGTCTTTTTGCTAAATTTGTGACTGTTTGCCATTTCATTTGTTGATATTAGATTCATAAAGCAATTTTGGACTGGGCCAAGGGGAGGGTGGGTTATGGGGGTAGGAAAGATGGTGGAATGAGATGGACATCATTACCCTAGGTACATGTATGATTGCACAAATGGTGTGTTTCTACATCGTGTACAACCAGAAAATTGAAATGTTGCACTCCATTTGTGTACAATGAATTGAAATGCATTCTGCTTGTCATGTACAACTAAGTAGAACAAATAAAAAAGAAAAAATAATAATAATAAAAAACTAATCATAGAGCTATCATCCCCCTCTTTATTGTTCATTATCCAAATCTTCATTATTTTTAAAAGGCAATAATACCCTTTGAAATGAATTTTACCAGAGTCTGTTCCAAAAAAAATCATTCCCTTCAGTCAGAGCTTCAGAGATCTCCATCATTACAGTTTTCCATTTCCCCATGGGCAGAATCTCTGTGCCACTAAGGTGAAGCTGATAGGGGCAATGACCTGCTTCTCCCAAGTGACATCCCTACTGAATAGTGGGTATTCGTGATATCCTCTCATCTTCTTGGCTTGTCATTGTGAGATACAGTAGAGGGAAGAAGGCTGCCAGCTGTCATGTCTGGCATGTCTAGGGTAGACCCTTGCCTTAAGATTGATAGCTGAGTAGGAGAAGGGAATCCTAGCATTTACAGTAGTACCTGCCTAGAATGGAACTTCTGTAATGGAGGTGGCTGGTGGGTGGGGGGTAGGGGGTAGGGATAGGGATAAGAGACACTGGCAGGATGAAATAACAGCTCAAGATTAGGCATTTGGAAGCACTGGGTAGTGAAGAGTAGGAATTTAGGGGAGAGAGACCCCCATCTTTTTAGCTATACCCACCTGGATTAGAGTCTATCACATAGAGCTGGAGGTGATGGGAGGTAGGGGATGGTTTAAATGCCCTAGACTTTCAGTGTTCCTAGTAAGATTTAGAAGAATTTTTTAATTAAAAATTTCCTCATTTCCTATGTCCCTTTCAGACAATTACCACAGGGTTTAAGGTTGTATATGTATGTGTGTGTGTGTGTGTGTGTGTGTGTGTGTGAGAGAGAGAGAGAGAGAGAGAGAGAGAGAGAGAGAGAGAGAGAGAGAGCACAATAGCGAGAGGCATGGGGAGACATAGGGAGAGAGGAGAAAGAGAAGGAGAGAGAGATTGAGATCTTTTACTAATTAGTTTAGTGGTTGTTTTTCTGGGGAAAGGGTAGGCTGAAATCTTCACATCACCTTTCTGGAAGTCTCTCCAAAGACTTTGATTGTTTTAAGTATATTCTGTACTATTAATTTCCAATACCCTGTAGTTTTAGGAGAAAAAATTATTATGCTACAAATGATGACCCAATTACAACAAAAGAATTAAACATTTAAAACAAAATATTCTTGGAAGTGCAAATCTTTTCTTTTGAATGTACACCAAATGGAATATGGAAATATAATGAATATAATAAGTGTGTGAAATTTCAAAGGTGGTGACTCAAAGTCACCATCATCTCCGTTTTTCCTTTGGAAGATGTTTGGTAGGACTCAAAACAACCTTGTAATTATGGAAAGGATAATTTTGGAAGACAAATTATTGTGGCCAAATAAGAAACAAGACCAATTTCAAAGTTTGGCTTTTAATTTATTTTTTTGTGTGTGTGCATTTCACTCTTTTAAAGGTATTTTATAGGTCAAGTCAGACTTCTTTCCTGAGAAATTATTTTGCTACTTGGATCACTATCACTCTAACTTACTCAACTTTAGGCCTAAATTGAATTTGCTGAGTAAGATAATATAGTTATTTGTGCACAAAATAGTAACGGAAAGAAGAATGAATAGCTTATAACAGATGCTGTGCTTACAAATGTCAAAGTTTTCAATGAGCCAATGGCTTTAAAAGGTCATACTATTTTATACTTCTACCTTTTAAAGTCAGTAATAAAGACAGGATATGTGCTCCATTTCCTGCTCTAAATGCATTTGCTTCCCAATTTTCCATGTCAAAGAATGGCTCTACCATCTGTCACTATTTATGTCATTCCTTCAAAACCAAGCCTTTCTTCTCTACTAATGTGTTTATTAATCTTCAAGAGGTGCTATTACCAGGACTGTGGAGTTGTTTTTATTTGACTAATATAATATGGGTGATTGATTTGGAAGAGCTCCTCAGTGTTAGAAATAAATTTGTGTAAGAATTATACAAAGACTGGGATCATTGTTAAATTCTGGTCAGCATGACTTAGGAAGCATATTATGTTACACTCCTTTTCTGCTTGTCAATTAGGTCAAGCCTGAATTGTTTTATTCAGAATTTCTATATCCCTACTTATATTCAGGCACTTTCATGAAGTGAGAAACAAATGTTATAGACTCCTACTGTGATTTGTAGATTGACTTTTGCATTCATGTCAGATTTTTATATATTTTAATACTGTGCCTAGAATTTTAAGATATTCATTTGACCATATGCTATATCACATAAAATATTATATATATATATATATGTATATATATATCTACCCCACTTTAAAATACATTTTGACCATTAATTCTAATTATTCTGATTTATTGTACTTTTCTTTTTAGAAAGCACTCAGTATCTTCATATTTTTATTCTTAGTCATTTTGTTTTGATAGATAGCTTATAACTGGGCTTAATAATGCAAGACATATTTCTCTTTTTAATAGAGGAATTTGACAATTGATATATCATTGCTCATATGTCTGAAATTACTCCATGTTAATATATAATGTATACTTTATACTTGCAAATTATTTATTCCTCTCATTTCCCCAATTTTCAGTTCTTGTTTGTTTTTATAAAAATTTTGCATCCTATTTTCTCCTCATGTGGTTAGGTAATTATGCATCTTATTCTTCTAGACTCTAAGAGTAAACTTTTACTTTTTAAGGCACACATTTAGACATTTTTATACCATCAATAAATATATCCTTGCTGAACAAGGTGGGAACTCCAGAACTTTTAACTTCATCTACCACTTCCTCCCAACCTCTCCCATGTTGAGATCATCTGAGATACTAGAGATCATTATTATTTAATATAAAATTATTTAGATTATGTTCTATAGATTTCCTTGCTGATTATTGTTTTGTTTTTCCTGAGATCAGTTTTGATTATTCTTTTTGAACATTTTTTAGATTAATTTCCTGGCATTTACACCTTATTTATAGAGGGGTTAGTAGAAGATTAAATTTCTTTATTGTTGATAATTTGAAAATATATTTATTTTACCTTCATATTTATTTTTATTTTTGGTACTGGGAATTAAACGCAGGGGCATTTTGCAACTAAGCTACACCCTCAGTCCTTTATATTAATTTTTATTTGAGACGGGGTCTTGCTAAGTTGCTGAGGCTAGTCTGGAACTTACATCCTCCTGCTTCAGCCTCCTGAGTTGCAGAGTACTGGTGTATGCCACCATACCTAGCTACCTTCATAATTAGTTAATACTTTGACTAGACAGAAATTTTTAAGGCTGAAAATAATTTACATTAACTTTGAAGATGTTTTCTTCAGTGTCCCAGTCTCTTCTTGAATCTAGAGTTGTTGATATGTTGTGATACTATTCTAATATTTTTAAAGTAGGTAATCCTCATCATTTTTTCATCAAAACTTTTAAACTCTTACTTTTAACCTTGGCATTTAAAATTTTATGAATGTTTCAAGTATAGGTCTTTTTTTTTCCATACATCTATCACAATCCTTAATTTGAAGAAGAGTGGTGGGAGTTGATTTTTCTTCATTTTTCGGATTATTTTCGCTATTCCTGCTTTTTTTAAAAAAATATTTTTTTAGTTGTAGTTGGACACAATACCTTCATTTTATTTATTTATTTTTATGTAGTGCTGAGGATTGAACCCAGCGCCTTGCACATGCTAGGTGAGCATTCTACCGCTGAGCCACTAGCCCCAGCCCCTCCCTTCTTTTTGATCATTTTTTATGGAACTTTAAGAAAGATGAATATTGGATTTCTTGGACTTATCTTCCATGTAGTTCACATTTTTTATGCTATTTATTTGGAGATAATTTAAAACTTGAAAGGAACATTGTTTAGAGAATACTAACAACTTCTATTTATCTTCATCTAGACTCAGAAATTACTAACATTTTCCTACATTTACTTTATCATTCTCCCTCTCTCATATATATGTATTTATCTATACTTATATATGTTTCTATAGATGTGTATATATATCTCATATATGTGTGTATATGTATATTTATGTTCATGTTACATGTGTGTGTGTGTATATATCTATATTTATAAATGTAAATTTTTTCTAGGACCTTAAGGTGTACTGTAAAATATGAATTTGGAATATTTCTTATTTTTAATGTTGGAACTCAATGCTGTAATACAAATGTTTTTAGGAAATATACAGTAAAAGATTTAAGTATAATATGGAATCAGATCTATTTCTAGGCTTCATTTCCTATGCCTAGGTTTTTCTGCTTCAGATGCTAAAAGATCCATAGGGAAAACACCAAGAACCCTGAAAACCAGGAAATAAAATGTTCTCTTTTTTCCAACCCGTGGATGTCAACTGTTTGAACCAATAATTTTTACAACACTATAATTTTATACCTGGGTTGGAAAAATCGTTAATATAAAAAAATATTAAAAAATAAAAAAAAATATAAAAAAAGAAAAACCATGAATAAGATTTTCAATAAGTTTTTGTTTTTCCCAAGGATATTTTCTTTTTCTTTTTTGTTGCTGAGGGTTAAACTTAGGATCTGGGCATGCTAGAAAAGAGTTTTTTCTCTGAGCTACATTCCCATCTCAAGGACATTCTGTTATATAGCCAAATTACAATTAATTAAAATAAAGAAACTTGACATTGATACACTAGTATTATCTAATTTAAACTTTTAAACTCATTTATTCTTTTTGTTTATTTTGTGGTACAGTCTGGGATCTTAGCTGCAGTCATTCTTTTTTCTCAATGCATCTACTGAGTTTTTATTTTAAAATATTTTTTAATTGGCAAGATCTTTATCTGAATATTTTTTAAAATAGCCTCATCTTGTTTACTAGATAATGTGCTTTTTTCTACTTCATAAAGTTTATTAATTAAACTTATTTTAAATTTACTTGTGTTCTATTAAGTATTTTTAATTCTTGTATTTTTACTTTCCCCTTTTAGTCCTTCCTTTTCATTGTGCTGTTTTTTCCTTAAATATTTTGGTGGTTCTTGGTTGTGTATTCATTTTTGTGTTTGAGAATTATTTCTAATATAATGGTCACAGTTATTTTATTCTATCACATATGTTTTTTTTTTCTTTTTAAAAATAAAATACTGGGCTGGGGATGTGGCTCAAGCGGTAGTGCGCTCGCCTGGTATGCGTGCAGCCCGGGATCGATCCTCAGCACCACATTTATAAACAAAGATGTTATGTCCACAGAAAACTAAAAACTAAATATTAAAAAATTCTCTCTCTCTCTCTCTCTCTCTCTCTCTCTCTTTAAAATAAAATACTAAAAAATTCTAAGTATTTTTATAGATACAAATAGGAATTAGGGCCACATTCTTAGACTTTTTTCTTCTTATTTGCGTTACCTTATAAACAGATTCATAAATTTAAAGTATAGGAAAATTTATATCACCTATTTCTATTGTCTCCTGTGGGATGACTATTTGTACAGCTCATCTCAGATGACTGTGCTGCAGTATAAAACTTTTACCTTGATTAGAAACTTTTTCTTGATAAATAGAGTGTCCTTTGGAAGAGTGAAAGGACAAAAATGGATTACTTTGAAAATTAATATTTGTATGGAGTCGATAGAAGATTTGAAATAACAATATTCAGATGCTTTCAATTTTAGCTGCCTTTACTCTTGCTACCTAAAGAGGGCATTTTATCCCAGAGAAATGATTACTATTTCTATTTTTTATTCATCAAAGTTAGCAATGTAGTCACCTCAGTCCTCAGATTTAATATTAAGAGACTCTTTCTTGAACATAGAGTCCTTTCAACATAAAATTGTTCTTCAAGAGTCATAAAAGATTGAATTTGTCTGGAAAACTGCTATCCCATTGAGGGCTAATGACGAAAGGCTCAGCGTGTTTTTCCACTTCACTGCATTCATAAATGGTGCTGTCACACAAATATGTTGGTTATTGAAACTATTTCCCACAGCATGCGCTTTTCCTGAAAAGTGTCTGCTAGTCATTTTATTACTTTCACATGATTTCTTAAGCCCAAGAGATTGAGTGAATGAATGAGCTATCTGAATCCTGAGTTCTTCCCATTACATCAGTGTTATCCTATCCTCCTCTATTCACCTTGATGAGTCTCCCTCTATCCACCTCACCCTTTCCATCAGTCCCCCATCTTCAGCTGCATGTCTTTAAAGACTTGACTATATTCTGTATCCATTCTCAGAGTGTTATTAAAACACTATACATATCAGAGTGTTATTAAAATTAGTAGGGTCATTCACCCCTTCTTTGTCACTAACCCAGGGAAAGAATTTCAGACTTTCTTAACCAAGCATTAGCAGAGTTCCTCTTGTTTTCTAAGCACTGTTTTAGGTACTAGGATGCAGTGTTGAACAAGACAGATGACCTTCTTAGTGTCATGGTACTCAAACGAACAAGAACATCAGATAGTGATTTGTGTTATGATGAAAATGAAAGGGAGATGAGAGAGGAATGAATGAGGGTTCCTTTAGGTTGTCTGGTTGTCTCCTCTTTGAGGAGGCACGTTTGAGCTGACATTGAGCAACAAGACTGAGATGCCTTGCAATCCTCTTACTCAGTAGCATTGAAGCAGCTTGCCCACATCTACTTTCTGAAAGTTCTCTGCCCTCAACTTTCATGACACTATACATCTAACATTTCCCTGTCTCTTCTCTGGCTATTTCCTTTGAGTCAGTTTTGCAAACTCATTTTCTTCTTCATGTGCCCTGACTTGAAATGTTATTCTCCAAGATTAGTCCTGTTTGCTGGATATGGTGGTGCGACCTGTGATCCCAGTGACTTAGGAGACTGAGGCAGGATTGTACGTTCAAGGCCAGCCTCAACAACTTAGTGAGACCTTGTCTCAAAATAAAAAAAAGGAAAAGGGGCTGTGGATGTAGCTCAGGGGTAGAGCAACCTTGGGTTCAACCCCTACTACCACAAAAGAAAAAAAAAAAGATTAGTCCTAATTATCTCCTCATTCTATGCTCTCTGAATGTACTCATTTTTGCCATTGTCATTATGACTCACAAAAATTCAGCAATTTAGTTTAGAACTCCATTTCTGACATTGTCTCAGACTTCTAGGCCAAGTGCCTTGCTGATTTTGACTTTCCATTTTGGTGTTCCAGAGGCATCAGCACTAAATATATCCTCTTAAACTCTTTCATCTTTTTTTGGTTTGCTCAAAGTAGTGATACATGACAGGAGAATGCATTTTGACACATCATTCACAACTGGAGCATAACTTCTTATTCTTCTGGTTGTACATGTTGTAGAATTACACCAGTTGTGTACTCATATATGTACATAGGATAATAATGTACTATCATTCTACTATCCTTCCTATCCCCATACCCCCTCCCCTCTCTTCACTCCCCTCTGCCTAATCCAAATTACCTCTATTCTTTCCACACACATCCCCTCCTTTATTGGGAATTAGCATTCACATATCCAAGAAAACATTAGGCCTTGGGTTTTTTGGGATTGGCTTATTTTGCTTAGCATTAAATCTTTCATTTTTAGGACCTTAGAATTATCTCTATTTTTATTTGTCTGATTATTAAATTAAGTATGTTGCCCAGTCTTTAAGCTTCATTAAGACAAGGGCTAGATCTGATTTGTTTACCATTGTATTCTTATAGCTTATGTAATAGTAGATGCTCATTATATGTTTGTTGAAATAGTAAATGTGTATTCGGACATAATCCTTATTTATTTCTTTTGGTACTGGGGATTGAATCTAGGATTGCTTTACGCCCCCAGTTGTTTTTGTTTTTTATTTTTAGACAGGATCTTGCTGAGTTTCTGAAGGTCTTACTAGATTGCTGAGCCTGGCCTCTAACTTGTAATCATCCTGCCTCAGCTTCCTGAGTTACTGGGATTATAGGCATGTACTACTGTTTCCTGCCCTAACCATTTTTTTCCCTTGGTCTGGGTTCCAGGGATTGAACTCAGGGGCACTCAACCACTGAGCCACATTCTCAACCCTATTTTGTATTTTATTTAGAGACAGGGTCTCACTGAGATGCTTAGCGCCTCGCTTTTGCTGAGGCTGGCTTTGAACTCTGGGATCCTCCTGCCTCAGCCTCCCAAGCCACTGGAATTACAGGTGTGTGACACGGCACCTGGCTATATATATGCTTATTTTTGAACTGACCCATATGAGCCCCTCAACTAAAGATAGCAAAAATAGTAGTTTTTCTAATACTAACTCTTCTATTAACAAATGTGCCGGTCAGGTTCCTGTTTGTCCTCAGTTCTATTTCTTGTTTGAGTCTGTATTTCAGGGGCCCAACTCCTACAAGCTACACTTCCTAGTCATCTTTACCATCTGGCTTCTGGTTACATTTGGCTGAATGTAAAGAGAAGCCAGAGTATTCTCACACTCTGGCATCTATGGCTGTCTCCATCCAGGGGTGGCTGCATTTATTCCTTTGGTCCAGTTCTCACCAAATAGCTACCACTATGGTTTTACCTCTTGCCAGCCTGTCCAACTCCTGGGCTTTGAATAATATCCCTTCCCTGCTTCTCTACTCATGGCAGAAACTTCCCAGTCTTGCTTATTTTTGGATTTGCAGCCCTTTTATTTTTATTTTTTTTAGCCTCGTAACTAATCCTTGTATGATGTTTTCTCTTCGAAAACACCTGGTGTGGGCTTTGCTTTCTTGAATGGATCCTAACTGACATAAAAAGCATCAAGAAGGAGGATGCTTACTTTTTACTGATTTGTTGGTCTGTCTTTTTGTGTGTGTGCCTGTCTGTCTGTCTGTCTGTCTGTCCGTGTATCCATCCATCTAACCATTCAGTCACTTCATCCACCTAGCTTTGGCTGAAATGTGTCTATGAGAGATTGAAAAGTGATATTACACAAGACCTTTCATTGTATGTGGCCTTATTAGTAAACTGTAGTTAGAAAAGATGGTGTCAATATGAGTAAATATGAATGTCTAAATTTATATTTGAAAAATTTCAGATGCATTAAGAAATGTATAAAGTACTCATATATTCGTCACTTGGATAAAGACATTGCTGAAGTCTCACTATCTTTCTATTCATTCCTTCCTTAGAAGCAAGCCCTATCTTTAGCTGTGTATCATTCTCATTTATGTTTAAATATGTTCACTATATGTGTGTGAATTGATTAGTGTTTTTTTTATAGTATTGATTTGTGTATTTTACATATCTTTCTATATCTACTTTTCTTCATTCAACACCATACTTTGGAGGTTAATCTATTGTTATATGTAGTTCTCTAATCCATCAAAATGTTCTCTCTCTCTCTCTCTCTCTCTCTTTATCTATCATCTATCTTCTACTTTAATGTCCTTTTCTGTGATTGCCTTTGTATTTCTGTAGTATTTTCTTTTGAATTGTCTTTTTTAATTTGCATCATGAAAATTGTACACATCTATATAACAAATTATTCCTTTGTTGATTTTACATATTACAAATATCTTCCCCAAGCTTAAAACTTGTCTTTTAGCTTTGTTTATAATGTTCTTTATCACACAGTACATTTTAATCTTAATGTTCTCAAATTTGTCTATCTTTTCTGTTATGGTTTGTTCTTTTGGTTTATTTTATCTCAGTGGAATGATCATATTTTTCTGTATTATTTCTATTGGAAATTTGAGTTTCATATTCAATTGTCAAACACTATGAAATAGTCCATTGTTTTCTCACTGATTTATAATATTATCTCTACCATATACTATCACATATTGATGGGTCTCTTTGCAAGTTCTGCAATCTGTTTATTGACTTATTTACACATCCCAGTATCCATGACCCAGTGATTATAATCACTATAGTTTGGATAGATGATAAGGCAAGCTTTGATAGCAGGTAGGGTAAATTTATTTCTACATTCTTCTCCTTTTCCTTTTTCTTTTTCAAAATTATCCTGAAAAATTTTGACTTTATATTCCAAAAATTAAATTTAGTTTCAACTTGTTAAATTTGCTGGGGATTTGATTAACATTTGTATTGAATTTATCTCTCTCTCTTTTTTTAAAAGAATATAGGGTATCAACATTTTATTGAGGTTATATTTTATTTTCCTTAATAAAGTCTTGCAATTTTCTCTATGAACACCTGCATATATTTATTATATTTATTCCCACGGATTATTTAGTTACTGTTCCCCTGATAAATATTGACTTAGAAGTTTTTTAAAATACTTGTTGGTGGCATTTGAGAATACATTTTTGTTTTTTTACATGTTGGTCCCTTAGCTAGCAATATTCAAATATTATTATTATTATTATTATTATTATTATTATTATTTTAGATAGAGTTGTTAGAGCAGTTTTAGATTCATGGGAAAATTGAGTGTAAAGTACTGATTCCTATACCCTCTCTGTCCCTTCACATGCATAGCCTCCCCCATTATCAACATCCCCTATGAAAATGGTTTCCTTTGTTACAATTAATGATCCTAAATTGACATCATCTCTCTCTGTTTGCAGTAAGGCTCACTCTTGGTGGTCTCCATTCTATGAGTTAGGAGGACAAGTATATAATGATTTGTATGCCCCATTGTACTATCAATAGGGTAGCTTTAGTGCTCTAAAAATCCTAGGTGTTCTACCTGTCCATCCCTCCCTTCCCCAACCTTTGGAAACTAGTCATTTTTTATTGTCTCCTTAGCCTTGCCTTTTCCAGAATGTCTTGGTAGTAGTCATACCATATGTGGCCTTTTCAGAATGGCTTCTTTCACTTCATAAGGTGCAGTTAAGTTTCCTCCATGACTTAGTAGCTCATTTCATCTTAGTGCTGATAATATTACATTGTCTGGATGTACCAGTTTGTTTACCCATCACCTAATGAGGGACATCTTAATTGTTTTCAAGTTTTGGCAATTTTAAAGACAGCTGCTATAAACATCGTGTTCAGATTTTTGTGTGGACATACTGCTGAACCTTTCTCATTAGTTTGAATAACTTGACAGTCTTCTTATACTTTCTATGTAGATATTACATTGACTACAAATTTTAGCAATTTTGTTCTTCCTTTTCAAAGCTTCCACTTTTTGTTTCTTTTTTTTTATTGTTGGTCGTTCAAAACATTACATAGTTCTTAATACATCATATTTCACAGTTTGATTCAAGTGGGTTATGAACTCCCAATTTTCCCCCTTATACAGATTGCTGTATCACATTAGTTACCCTTCCATTGATTGACATATTGCCTTTCTCGTGTCTGATGTATTCTGCTGTCTGTCCTATTCTCTACTATCCTCCCTCCCCTCCCCTCCCCTCCCCTTTTCTCTCACTACCCCCACTTTTTGTTTCTTGATAAACTATCTCAGCTGGGCTCTCTGGAACAATGTAGAGTACAGTAGGTGGGCATTCTTTCCTTTTCCTGACATTGCTTGGAAGTGTCAAATATTTTCTCCTTTAGTAAGATATTTGCTTTAAGTTTTTGGCATTAAGCTTCAATTATGTTTTTTTTTAATGATATTGCATCTAAGATGCTTCTGTCTAGAGTTAGTTCATTGAGTTTTAAGTATCAAAAAATTATATAGAATATCATCAAATAAATTTTCTACCCAAAATAGAATTAATGTCTTTTCTTTCTTTAACTGTTAAAGGCTACACTGATAGATTTTCTATATTAAACCACCCTCATATTACTGAATAAATCTCAATGGATTGTTTTATATTTATTTCTAAACCTTATTATCTAGCCGGCTAGTTTTTACTTATAATTTAATGACAGTATAATTATGATTGCCAAGAATTTTTTTCCTCCTATTTTATGTTTTTTGATTTTAGTATATGTAGTCATCTTTAAATGAGTTGGGTAGTCTCTGTGTTAGTCAGCTTTTCATCATTGTGACAAAATACCTGAGAAAAACACCTTAAAAGAGGAAAGATTTATTTTGGGTCATAGTTTTAGAGCTTTCAGTCCATGATTAGCTGGTTCCATTGCTTTGGACCTGAGGATGAAACAGAACATCATGGCAGACCTAAAGTTTCAGCCTCCACCCAGTAGTCCATTCAATTATTGTCCTTCAGCGAATGAATCTATAGATGAAGTTAGATCCCTGAAGGTTTAATCACTTTCCCCAAAGGCCAACCTCTGAAATACTGCTACACTGGGGATCAAGTTCTCAAAACATGAGTCTTTGGGTGACATTTAAGATCCAAACTATAACAACAGTTTTCTCTATTTTTATAGTTTTCATGATTGTTTGTTTAAGAGAGGGATGATCTTTTTTTGACAGTTTGTTAGACTTCATCTTTAAAACCATCTTTGTAGACATTGTGACTGTGATATTTTGTTTAGTTGGTTTTTTTTCTGTCAGTTTAATTATTTTAGGTTTATTCACTTAACTCTTCCTGACATCTTTAATATTGTATTTTTAAAGAAGATTGCCCTTTTCACTTACGTTCTAAAATTTATTGACGTAAAATTGTGATTTTTTTTTGTTTAATTGTGCAGGTTTAAAATCAAATATAAAATTTCCATTTGAGTCTTCTATCTCCAACTTACCTATTTTGTTTTTCTTCTAGGCATTTTTTTAACCTTTAAAAATATTTTGTTAATTGTCTGTCTCCATGAAATTTAGGCATTTTAGTTTTTCCAGGCAGTATCTCTAATACTTAGATATTATCACATGTAGTAGATGTTCCATAAATATTTGTTGAATGAATAGAATAAATTATAAAAATAAATTGCTATATACATTTTATTCCTAACATTGATATTTGAGCTTGTTTTGTTGTTTCTTGATAAATTTGCTGGGGCTTGTGTCCTTTATTAGTATTTGCTCACAGTCAGCCTTTGCCTTTGTGGATCCTCTCTGTTTATGTGTGTGTGAGCATGCTTATGCTTTCTATTTTAACTAGGTACTGAAGATTGAATCCCCCAGGTGCTTAACCACTGAACCATATCCCAGTTCCTTTTTATTTTTGAGACAGGGTCTCAGTAAGTTGTTTAGGGGCTTGCTAAATTGCTGAGGTTGGTTTAGAACTTGCAGTCCTCCTTCCTTAGCCTCTGGAGTTGCTGGGATTACAGGGGTGCTCCATTAACACAGGCTATGCTTTCTGTTTTATAAATTACTCATCTTGAATAGTCCTTTCAGCCAGAGCACACGGTTTTACAGCTTTCTAGTTTAACCCAAAATGTCTTCATTTTATTCTCACTCTGCAGTAATATTTTAAATGGTTTAAATTACTATACTGATAGTAATTTTCTTGCTTTTCTTTTTGTTATTATTCCATTGGCTCTTGTTCTTAATTGTCTGATAATTGTTTCTTTTTAAATATATATTTTTTTATTTTTGAAATTTTCTCTTTGCTTTTGCTGTTCTAAAGTTTCACAATATTATGTCTGGGAGTTATTTTTTTTTCTTTTTCTTGGTTGGTATTTTAAAATAAGAGTTTTTAATCATTTTGTAAATTAAGAAAAATTTATAGACATTTCACTTTCATGTCAAACTTTTAATTGAGTACCCAGTATTTTCCATGGACTATTCCAGAGGTAGAGGGATGAAGTAACAATCCTTCCCTTATGGATCTTACTGTCTGGGAGGTGTGTAAGGAAAATGACTATAACCATATGGCAAATGGTGAAAGAGGTGTGTACAGAGCACAAAGAAGAGATTTAATTTCAATTGGGAGGTGTGTAATGTTTCCTGAGGCAGCTGCTGAAGGATCAGCAATGGGCAACCAGCTGAAGATTATCTGGGTGCAGCATATAGGAGGGAGTATAGGTAATGGAGATGGGAGATGGGGATATCGGTTAGGATGTCCTTGCATTAGTTTTTGTGGGAAGAGATGATCACTTGGAATAAAGATGTGCCAGTGACAGTAGAGAGGAAGGTACTGGATGATGTCTGTCATTTGGGATCCAGATTACTGGAAGACTATAATTTAGTCAAGGGGTTAGGGACCTTGTGTAATTGTTTATAAAATAAATGGAGGAAGATAGACTATATAAGTAATAATAATCCCCCCGTTGCCGCCGCCAAAATGTACAACTTTTACATTTAAAAAAGGTTCTAAAGTATACATACAAACATGCTGGACAGTTCCACTCTTCTCCCTTCCCTGCTGCCCCTTTTTAGTTTAAACCATGGTAAGAGTTCTGATTTCTACAGAATTTCTGAAATTAACATTAAAAAATAAAATAACTTCTCACTTTGTGGCAAATCCAGGGCATGTACATTTCTGATTAATTCGGTAAAAAACTCACCAGAAAAATAATGCATAATTAAGGGAGATACTATATAGACTTTTTTTCACAGAAAAATACATAATAAGATCTTTAAAAATCTATTGTAATTCATTGATTTTTGCACAAAAACATAAATATGTCACCGGCTTTTCTTAACTTAAAGAACACCAGGTGAAAACTATCCTTTTCTGCTTTTTAAAAATTTTTGTAGTTTTTTTCTGCCTACGTTTGTAATTTTTCTCTATTTCTGCTTCAAATTGGGTTTCTGTTTTAAAAATAACACATTAAAAAAATAAAAGTTCAGATAATTCTAGGAAAAGAAAAACCCAAAGTGGTAAAAATTACAAATATCTACAATGTGTCTTTTCACCAAAATAATTTTATGCAAGTTTACAATCATTGTCTATGCTCTTCAAAAGGCCTTGAGAATTTTCCATTTTGATTAGGAAAAAATAGCACTGCATTATTTTTAAAGTCAATTTTACATAGTACATATTAGACATAAATACTTTGAAATATCAGATTTTTTAACCAATATGTTGTGAAAGTTGATTCTGAGAACAAAATTATCTATTTACAAGTTATTTCTCTGCTTTCACATGACCACCACACAACTTTTTAAAGATATTTTTTAAACATTAGATTGTTTTGGACTGGGGTTGTAGCTTAGTGGTAGAGTGTTTGCTCGCATGTGTGAGACACTGGGTTTGATCCTCAGCACCACATAAAAATAAAATAAAGATATTGTATCCATTTACAACTAAAAAATACTTTTAAAAACAACATTAGATTATTTCAAGAAAAATACGTTTATAAAATCATATCAATTATTATATTTTTCCTTTTTTTATTAATAACAGAACATGGAAGTCTCTTGGAAGAACTTTTAAAATTTGCCAGATTCTCTCAGATAATAAGAGCTCAAGGCCTGGTCAAAGTGGCTCGTGGGAGTCCAGATAATAACAATTTTGATAATCATATTGAGACAAAAAAGGCATTTTCAGGGCTGGGGCTCTAGCTCAGTGGTAAAGTGCTTGCCTCGCATGTGTGAGGCACTGCGTTCAATCCTCAGAACCACATAAAAATAAATAAAGATACTGTATGTTAATCTACAACTAAATAAATTTTTAAAAAGGCATTTTTCATACATGTTATTCCCTTTAGCCATGCACTCTTTTTCTTTTTTTATGGACACAATATCTTTATTTTTATTTTATTTATTTTTTTGTGGTTCTGAGGATCAAACCCAGTGCCTCACACGTGCTAGGCAAGTGCTCTACCACTGAGCCACAACCTCATCCCTAGCCATGAATTCTTAACTGTGCAAGCCTATTTCTTTCATTTCTCCACTACCTCTAATTCTAAATGTAGTTATCTTAGTCTGGTTTCTCTAGGAAAGGAAGCTTTGATAAAGTTACATACTAACTCTATTTTGGGGGACTATATTAAAAGGTACCAAAAAATAAGGGGGAAGTGGGATGGGAGGCAGGGAAGAAGGGAAAGCAAACAAGATATTATCAAGCCAGTCACAGTTTCATACAAAAACAAAGTGGTGGGGAGGATGAGAGGAATAGATGAACTCTAGATAGGGCAGAGGGGTGGGAGGGGAAGGGAGGGGGCAGGGGGTTAGCAAGGATGGTGGAATGTGATGGACATCATTATCCAAAGTACATGTATGAAGACACAAATTGGTGTGAACATACTTTATACACAGAGATATGAAAAATTGTGCTGTATATGTGTAATAAGAATTGAAATGCATTCTGCTGTCATTTATTTACAAAAATCAATTAAAAATTAAAAAATAAAATTAAAAAACAAAAACAAAAACAAAGTGGTATGGGGCCCTGGGTTCAATCCCTAGCACTGGAAAAAAAAAAAAAAACCATTTACTAACATGGAGTCAATATGTTATACTCTGTTTCACAAGTCATTGCTTTCTTTCTACAAAGACTTAACCGTGATTTTACTGCATATGTACAAACAGTGCCTATGAAGCCTTCCCCCAAACTTGTTTCGTATTAGTCTATTGCCTGTGTAGGGTCCCACTTTACATGTCATAAGGAAAGTTATTTTATTGCCTTAGAAAATATAGGGGATATTAAGAAAAGATAAATTCATTTACATTTAAAATTACTGTAATAAAATCAAATGTATATTAGTTTCTTGACTTTAGTTTCCTAACCTCTGAATAGATAAGTAGTAAAATCAATAAAAAAACACCCTTCTCTGGGATTATAAAGGTATAAAAATGTAATGCTGGGCTACTTATGTGACTTTCAGAAGTTGTTTCTTTGACCTTAATGGTTGAACATGATTTACTGTCTAAATAACAAAGAGATTTGCTTGTATTAATGGAAAATTCTTGCTGGACATATGTAAACCAATTCAGGCAAATAAAATTTAAATGCAATGAAGTAAACAGCAAAACACACAGGAGTGGCCTCTTCAATGCCAATGAGGAATCAAAATCCTGGTGGACTTTCTTGTCAGCTTCTTCCCAACTTCTCTTCCCCATCGATCCAAACTCGCCTCTTGGTTCAAAATTTATCCTGCGTATCTGGATTGTGTTTTCTGCTCCCTCTGGGTGGTCTCTGGGGAAGTCAGATTCCATCCCCTCTGGCATGAAATCTGCTGAACCTACATGTGGTAGGAGGAGCTGCTGTGGGCCTGGGGAAGACCATGTGGAAGCCTGCCTGCTCCATGGTGTTAGCAGAGGAGGGGATGGGATGGTGTGGCTTCTCCTTGATCAAGTATCCAAGGCCCAGGACATGGTGGGGTGGACCAGATCTGGGAAGGTGCATAAACTGAGGCCAATGGAATAATCATGAGGAGATTGACCTATTATGGGTCTGATGAAATAAAACAACTCTTTCTTAATAGAAAACCTTTTAGAAACCCATCTGTTCATCTCTACAATAGGTATCTGTATCTATATCATCAGATTTTCAAGGAATTTAATAGCCTTATCAACAGGGTATGGGCTATGCTTGATCTATGGATTTTGTCATTATACCAATAATGCCCTTTGCTGGCAGTTTTGAGAGCTTTTGCCATAAATTTTCTAAGAGATTGTGACAGTTTATCAGGCATTTATTTTGTCATGGTTTTGGATTGACCAGGCAATTGCTCATGTTGGAATTTGTAGGTTATGATTTGATAAATTAGATGACTGCTTCTACATTGGGAGCAGCTTGTGTTTGCCCCTTTTTTTTCCTGATAATTCACTGGAAAACTCTGAATAGTAATATTGCATATAAAAGAGACAAGGATGGATAAAGGTAGAAGGGAATAAATTTTCTCTGTAAGTAGCAAACAGCCATGAATCTCTTATTAAATTTTACAGGCAGGGAGCCAGTAACACTGAGCATGACTTCTTATTGTAAGGAAAATTTAGACTTGTTATGGAATTATTGTTCCAAAGCAACCAAACAGAGTTTGAAATGTTTTACACCTTGGCCACCTTTGGGGGAGAGGAAGCAGAATCAAGGAAAAAACTACAAAACCATTATTGAAATTTCTCCGCATAGTTGTAAAGCAATGAAAACCACATTTGGCTGATCTGAGAAGAGATTATTTATTCAAAGGACATTGGGCTAGAGAATCAGTCTTGGGATTGTGAAGCTGGAAACAACAGTCTAAATCATGCTGCAGAACTAGCTCAGAGGGGACACTGCTGTCACCACTGCTAAGAACTACAGCTTGCACTGTTGACATCACGAGCCATGGACTCCAGAAGCTGCCAACAGCTCTGCTGTCCCTGCTACCTAAGCACTTGATTTTTGTGACAGCCTCCTTCATTACCATAGATAATTTATTCCTTCTGTGCCTCATCAGACCAGGGGAACAGGACTGCCTTGGCCAGCAAGAGATCGTCATGGGATTTGGTAGGTTTAAGGTACTTATGACATTCAAATCCATCCATTTCCCCCCATTCTGTATCTCAGTTTTGTTCTCGCCTGATCAATGCTTTTACTTTCACATAAGTGATCTCAGTGGGCTGTGAATTCAACTGACATTATAATTTAGAAACCGGCAGGATCAAAGTTTGAGTTTGATTTTCAGTTATCTCAGCCCTGCGGCTGGAAGCGATAAGAGATTCTTTTAGCAGTCAGAGAAACACGGGATTTCACTTCATGCCTCGAGCGAAGAATTTGTGATTTCAGCTTGTCATTCTTTTCCTTGAAGCAGTGTAGCACTGTTAGGAGCAACCTCCATGCTCCACAATTCTTCAATTCCTCGTGCCTTTCATATACATCTGAGGCAGTGGGCTGCGTCCTTGTTAGCCTTGCCTTCATTGAGAACTTCTTTAGGGTGATAATTCATGCTATGGACTTTCAGATTCCCATCCTTTAATACTGGCTGGATTTTCATTATTTTTTATCCAATTCTATTTTTCAAAAGGTCCATTGCCTGCCGCTTCAACTGGTACCAACTTATATATTAGTCAGTGTTCTTAGTTAAAGCAACTCTGTGTGATGTCAGCAAGAACTGAGTTCATAACAAGGACACTTATTAAGGAACAATACCCCAACTCATGCCCTATAAGGCAGCATTTCTGCTGCTGAGCCTTGAATTGTACTTTGCGTTGTTGACAGCAGTAGTAATTGACCGTAAGTGGGGACACTAGCACTGCTGTCATTGCTACCCCAGAAATGTTATCATGCTTCCAACTCCTGTTATTGCCTAAGTAGATTGCTTCCATTCTGCTCTTCTTTGCATCACTGGCTTAGAATTCAAGATTCAGGATGTATATAATTGATGGAGCCAAGGTCATGGGCCAGTTGGAGGGACCCTAATGAGATGAGTATCTGGTATTTTCTGTTTTATAATGTGTGACAGACTCTGCCACCTACCTCATACCTTATCTCATAAGGCGAAGAATTCTCAAAATTGGAAAGTAGGTTGTGACAAATAGTATAGTTGGCTCATCAACACCCATTTCAACCCTCTTTTAGATTAGTCTTCACCCAGGAAGTGATGAATTACACTCTCAGGCTCCATTGCTACTGCAGAGCTGTACAAGATTGATATCTATATCTGAGTCATCTGAGGTGGAGTCTGCAGGCAAAGAGACTGGATCTTCAGTGAGCATGATTGTGAAGCTTTTCCAGAGTGACTTTGGAGGATTTCTGGGACTCAGAATCAAGTGTACCTGTACCTCATAAATATGTTTAATTATTATGTGTCAATTCAAAACCAGGAGAAACTGGAAGTGGCAGGTGAGGGAGGAAGAGAACTTCTCATACTTTCTATTTAATTTTTCTGTTAACCTAAAATTGCTCAAATGAAACACTGAAATAAAAGGAGTTAATGCATTTCAAAAGTTAGAAAAGAGCATTAGAGCTAATGACTGGTATTTCATTAGATTTGCTAAACAGAAAATAGAACCAGTGTACTACCTAGTGAGTAGGGTTGTCAGTGGAATGTCTGAGAACAGATCCATGGTGTGCTGTGCCTTTTTTTTTTTTTTTAGCTGTGTAGTTCTTGACTCATTGATCCTGTCTGTTCAATCTCAAGTCTTGTAAGCTAGATAATGTTTCTAGAAATCCTTTTCTGCTAAAACTGACTCAATTCAATTCTGTTATTTGCTAGTAAAAGTTCTAATAGAGAATTTCAGACAGTAAGTATCTCAAAAGAATCACAGATACAATATATATGTAGAGATTAGAGGTGTCGATCCGTGTTTATAAGAGAAAAATTGATTAGCATATCTAGAAGATGTTGTGGTTGTAATAGCAAAATATTATACCACACAAGACAACTTGTGAATTTCAAGTGCCAGATGCTCTCACCAAAAGGGGTATGCATAAATATGGGATGCCCTGTGGATGCTGTGGCATTGCAATAATATCAGTAACTAGCATTTATCAAGTGGTCATCGGACAGTGCGACATGGATTATTTTGTGTAATCCTCAGAAAGAACAATGTGGTACTATTTACTAGTGGCATCTCTATTTTACAGATGAGGAAGATTAAGGTTTAGAACAGTTAAAGTACTTTCCTGAGGGCATTCAACTAGGCAGGCAGGAGAGGGATTTGGACTTAAATCTGTCTGACTCTAGATTCCTCATTCTGCTGTTAAGCAACACTGGCTCGTATAGAGTACAGATTTAACTGTTCTCAGGATTTCATAGAATTTGATGATGAAATTAGGATGGAGGGTACCCATTTGACAGAGAAACAACATGAGTGCTCCATTTGGGGACTGGAACCTAAAGAGTCTCCTGGGTTGCTATGGTTTGAATCTTAAATGTCTCTCAAAGGCTGTGTTCCAAAGGCTTGGTCCCCAGCTGGTGGTGTTATTGGGAGATGGTGGGAAGAGATGGAAACTTCAGGAAGGTAGGGCCTAATCAGAGAAAGTAGGTCATTGGGGATTTTCCTTGGAAGGGAGATTGGGACCCTGGCTCCTTCCCCTATCTTTCTTTGCTTCCTGGCTGTCAGGAGGTGAAGTTTCCTCTGCCAAGATGTGCTGCCTCACCCTAGGCCCAAAGGCAACAGGGCCAGGCCACCATGGATTGAAACCACTCAAACTATAAACCCCAATAAACCTTTCCTCCTTTAAGTTGATCTTTCTCAAGTGTTTTGTCACAGCAATGGAAAAACTGCCTAACATATGGGTGGATCTCTCCCGTGAAGGAGTTAGATAAATCTTTCTGGGACAGTTATGTTATATGCTTGAAAGCCTTGCTATTCCAACTATCGTCCATGGACCAAAAGATTTAGCATCACCTGGAAACTTGTTAGAAATGGCTTCATTTATGAAAGAATGAAATAGGAATAGTAAATTAATGTGTAAAAGAAGCTTTTTTTGTGTGTTCTAATAGAAATATTCATATGTCTATGTAAGAGTGCCCTATTGACCAAATACACATTTTATTTTTTTAAAATACATTTTCCTCCTTTATTTTCCTTAAAATTAGTACAAAGTGACACATTTATATACCTATTTAAGTGAAAGATACTAAAAGTTACTTAAGCATAGCAGGACCTAGCTATGAGCCCAGATCTCTTCATTGTTAATCCTTGTAGTATTTCCTTTATTCTTCCAAGTTTTGCTATTCCATAGGATTACATGGTCTGTAAGTCACATAATATCCATGAGATAGATAATTCCCATTATAGCTACTATGGACTTGGATCAATGTCTTGACTTCTTGGTGTCAACTTTGTCAGGACTTTGGGTATGGACTTTCCTTATAAATGTCAGTTTAATTCGCATTTCAGGAAGTACCTGCCTATCACAGATGAAGCCAAGTGGAAAAAGAAAAAAAAACTCATAAGGTTTTCCTGCTGGAACAAAAAAACTTTTTCTGCAGTCCAGGTGGCACTGCTAGCCCTTACCAGTTGTCTGTCCAGAGCCATTAAGTCTTAGCCTGCATGCTCTTAGGGAGGGACTAAGCCGGTCTCACCCATAAGCAAGGGCTGAATGAATGGAAAATTTCCAGCCGTGTGCCCAGAAAGACTGTCTAATGAAGACAACTGGTGTTTCTGAATGGTTTATTTTCTTAGTTGTTCTTAAGACTGAAACTTAAATAAATACATCTGAGATGCCAAGTATGCAAAGAAATCATTTTAAATGACAAACCTTTACTATTTATTAGGACAGTGTTCTTACTTTTAGGTTTTTATTTATTGTACTGTTAAACTTTTTGAAATAATTTGAGTTTCATTTTTAAAATTTATTTTTTATGTCCTCTTTCCCCAAATACATGGGGATAAAAATCTAAGACCCTTTCCTTATGAGCAAACAGGTTTCATAATGCATCTTTATGTGCATATTTAAAAACTAGAATAGCTATAAAGTTGGTGTTGAACTTGATTGAACCATGTCACACTGACACTTCTAAGATCTGACGGCTGCCTCCCCCCCAGCTCTCTGTCATGCTCCATGCTCAGTCATACTGAACAAGATGTCCCTAACATGCTGTGTTGTTTTATAGTTCCTTTTCTTTCCCTCTTTCTTGGCAGCCAGGGGACATCAGGGGAACACAGTGTCCAGCTTGGTTTCCTGGAAGGGAATTCCTTCCCTAAGGTTGACTAGATGGAACCACAGCAATATCCTCTTTGATGAGTGGTGTGTGTTTGTGTTTGTGTGTGTGTGTGTGTGTGTGGTTGTTGTTGTTGTTGGGGATTGAACAGGGCCTTGAACATGCTAGGCAAGTACTCTACCAACTGAGCCATATGCCCAGCCTCTTTCCCTCTTTCTCTGTGAAAGATGTCAATGTCTCCTGAATTCATATTTCAAATGTATTCTCATTTTCAAAGATGTATCCCATTTCTCTTCTGGATCTGACCTTTCCTGATTTGCCTATATAGAACCAACTGCTCCGTCCCTGGAGCTGACCCTGTACCCCAAATCCCCATAAGACAAACTTTATGTGGACACTGTGTAAATTGTGACAAAGAGTGAAACAATGAGAAGAACCCAGAAGACCGTTTAACTCTTCCGTCAGTGATGGAGGACCATAAAAGTACAGGAAAGGAGAATTCATTTTTCTTTAGCATGTTTATTCCTATTTGTGTGTTGGGCTGAAAACTCTGGCTCAGAATCCATGGCTCACTCTGTCATATATCCAACGTTCTTTCTAGTGCCAATTTTGATCATCATCTCAATGATGCTATTTTTAGAGTTTCAATGATAAAATAACGATTTCATTGAGAAAGTCACCTCATTGGTGTGGTACTTTCATCATGACCTTAGATTGCTGAGCTATTCTGTCTTTCCTGAGATCTAAGGAGATTTGTTTTCATAAAGAAGTTCCTTATACATTTTCTCTAAATGTCAGGATCAAGAGCATAGGCACATTTGCTCCTGAATGTTTATCCTATTCTTCACTGATGATCAATTTAGAATGTGTCTGCTCAGGCAAGAATAAACAGAGCAAATGATCTCTTTCTCCCACATGAGCTCTTGAATTTCACTTTTCCCTAGAATGAAAACTGCTTTTTGCCAATAGGGGATTTTTTATGCTGTCATTTTAAAAATGGATTTCCTTTTATCAAACCAATAACCTTTATATACACATTGTTTTCTCAGATGTGGAGCTTTGAGATCAGATTCATGGATTCTGTTTTCTGGTGAGTGCTGTCGGTGTAGGAAAGGTGTCATTTGTCACACCTTAGAGACCTGGTAGCACTCTGCCCGTCTTATACTGCATAAGGAAAACAAGCTCTCCTGCCAAAAAATGACAAATGTACTTGGGGCACCTTTTTTTCCTATGATTTTCTGGACTTCCATCCCCGCTGAAGGGTTAAGTATTTTCCTGTTCCTTTTCTTTGTTCCACAGATCTCTGACACTGTTTACTCAATACCCACGTAAAGATGGTTTAATGGGCGTTTGGGGAATTGAGCTTAAAAAGGGAAAGCAGTTCAGGTTCGACTGTAGTGTTTTCTTTCTATTCTGTGTTGCCTTCCTTCCTTCTGAATCTTGACTGAGTACTGAGTATCATCTGACCCAGTTCTCCCCATGACTCTTGGCCAATATCTTAGTGACAAGACCATTTTTATTTCTCCTCCAACTAAAAAGCTCACTGCTTAACCATCAAGCAGAAAACAGATCTGACTACCCCTTTCCCTCCAAGGAGCTATTGATCATCAATGGCCAAATGTCTTTTTCTTTCTTTCTTTCTTTCTTTCTTTCTTTCTTTCTTTCTTTCTTTCTTTCTTTCTTTCTTTCTTTCTTTCTTTCTTTCTTTCTTTTAAAAGAATTTAACCTTTAGTTTTATTTGTTTTTATGTAGTGCTGAGGATCAACCCCAGTGCCTCACCAATGCTAGGCCAGCACTCTACCACTGAGCTACAACCCCAGCCCCCAAAGTCTTATTCTTATTTTGGGAAATTAACGTTATGACTCAGTTAAGGACTTCATGTGACAAATTCATTAACCAAGGATGTGACTCTAGGATTGTCGTATTTTAGACATAATGAGGTGGAATTCTGGAATAGTTTTGGAGGGATGTGTAGGCCGTTGCCTATCCCTCTCATTTCTAAGATTGGTACCAGTGGTAGTGAAAGCAGGGTAAGGACTAAAAGTCCCCTAATTGCACTTTTCTGTTCTTTCATGGAGGAATCTAAATGCTGATATGTCATAGTAACTATATTGTGCTTCATGTATTATTATAGAAGATCAAATAATTTTATGTTGTTTTAAAAAACATTACTGGTTGAATATCAGTGATAACAAAAATTGTAGCAATAAGGCTGTAACTTCTCAATGGCTTATGGATACCATTTTATGCAGTTTTAATTTTGATGAAGTCTCTGACCAGCATACACAGATCATATATTAAAAAAAATAGTTTGCTTCAGATTATTGTGTGAGAACAAATAAATGAGGTAAACACACATGTGCTTAGTCATCACAGCTTTTCTCACATTCTAGATTGCTGAGATACCACAGTGGTAAATATGGAAGAAAATAGAAAGATAAAGATTAAGAGTTGAGATAATTTCAAGGACACTATAAAAACAGACAGCAGATGTCACTGTTGCTTTTCCGTTATTCTTAACCTCATTTTTCGGGGAGGGGTTTTTATTCTTCGCTAATGACATTTTTCATTTTATTTGAGAATTTACTAGGTTAAACAAGTTCACATATGCTTAGCTTCAGATCTGAATCTTTTATTTATTAATGTTGTAACTGTAAACCTTGCACATACAATTATAAGAAAGGTATTTTATATGTTTTATGTGATGAAGTCCATTAATTTTATAAGTTGCTTAAATAATTTTGTAATAACCATCATCTGATCCAGAATGGATTCATTTTAAAATGAGGTATAAATCACGATGAAGACCAGCTTGTCCTGGACTTCATTTAAATGACCAATCGTCATTTTTTTTCTCTCTTCACTTTTAAACAGTGAAGCGCATGGCACCAAATCTCATCTGTAATTCTGATTTTGGATAGTTTTTGCCATGTCAATATAGTCAGTCAGTTTATTGTAGACAATGGAAATGTGTTCCACACAAATTTTCAAAATATTAGAATTTTTCCCCATTTCATTTTCTGTTCTCAATTCAATTCTAGTTTTCTATTACAGTGTTTCCTCTTCAAACTGTCTAGGATGCACAAACCTCAATTTCTTATCTCCTCATCTAATAAGTTACCAAATCTTATTGATTCTACCCATATATTTCTAAAATCTCCCTCTTTCATCATAGATGTTAGACTCCATAGTACACAACTGAAGGATGTGACAACACACATACACATTTCTTTAAGAAGAACTTGGATAATTTTTCAGTTTTGATGGGGTTCCATTACTTTAGGGGAAATGAATGAAGCACCTTGGTTTTAATGTGGAAGAACTATGGCAAGAACTAGTAATAGTACATTTAGAGTGGATAGATATTTCCTTTTTTAAATTTAATCTTATTGTCCTGTTTTATTCAGAAGACTATAGCTTTACTATTATATCCTTGGATATGTTGAACTTGTTTTTTAGAATTTCAATTTATAAAATAAAGAACTTGGATAAAATATTCCTAATGTACTTTCCATTAGTAAAATTCTGGGATTCAATGGGAAGCAATGGAAAGAGTTCTTAGAGAGTATTATTTATTTTTCTTACAAAGACCTTCCTAGTATGTGTGCCATACGTTTTTGAAAATGTATCACAGATTGTTGTTTTCTAGAACTAAAATGAAAGTATATGTTGTACATTTGCTAACAAATTAAGATTTCTGCAATCATGGGACAGTCATGAAAGTTACTTAGAATCTGTTATAGCTGCCTAATAATCCAAGAAATTGAATGATAATCCATAAATTTGAAGATAAACCTGTGAATGTGCATATATTTGGACCATTAAAATAAATGACAAAAACAGTTTGTATTTTGGAATTTGTTATTTTGATTCTTTATTGAAAACAATGTTAATGGTAGTATCAACACAGAGGTCAGGGAGAGGAAGGAGGGGGGCAGTTGGAATGCTATTCTGAGTTTGCATGTGTCAGTGCTGCAGACTTGAGCCACATTCAAACCAACTCCAAAAGGTAGATTCAACTCCAAAGGCTATATCCAGTTCATCGTTGATGAATTGGAATATGGTTGTTTGTGTTTGGTCCATAAACCACACAACTCAGCAAATACTATGAAGAAGAATTTGGAAACAGAGTACTTTATTCACTGGTGAAAGCTTTGGTGTTCAGAGACACATTATTTCTGTACCTTATCTCAGTGTGTTAGTCAGCTTTTCATTGCTGTGACCAAAGTACATGATAGGAACAACTTAGAAAAGGATAAATTTATTTTGACTCATGGTCTCATGGTTTTAGAGGTCTCAGTTCATAGTTGACTGACTTCAATGCTCTGGGCCTCTGGTGAGGCGGAACTCTGTGGTGGAAGGGCATTGCGGAGGAAAGATGCTCAGTTCATGGTAGCTAGGAAGACAGCTTCTAGGCTAGTGGGGAAGATAGCAGACACACATACACACACATAGATATATTGTCCAGGTCCATGTCCCCAATGACCTACTTCTTCCAGCCCCACCCCACCTACCTATAGTTACCACCTAATAGTCATTCAATTAATTCAATTAATCCATTTGCTGAATCTGGCTCTGACGAGGTCCAAGCCCTAATCATTTCTTACAAATTCCATCTTTGAATCTTGCTGCATTGAGGATCATGCTTTCAATATATGAGCTTCTGGGGGGACATTCTAGATCCAAATCATAAAACCCAGAATAGTATTTTTAAACCATTGCATCTTTAATATAGATATTGGTCTGAAATGTGATTTTGCTGATTTTAATTTGTGTCACCTTGGTTAAGAAATTTAGTTTCTCATAACTGATTAGATGGGGAGAATTTTGAGGGTGGGTTGTAAATATTAAACTTATTGTATTTAAAGTACTCAACACCAAAATATGTGTAAAGTGTACCTAAATTATACATTCATACACACACATATGTTGAAAGAGTCATAATTACTATCAGCAATTTTTTTTCTCAGTGGCCTATTTCTTTTCCTTTTTTATGTACTGGATATTGAACCCAGAGGTGCCTAACCACTGAATCACATTCCCATCCTCTTTTTTTATTTTGAGACAGGGTCTTGCTAAGTTACTTAGGGCCTTGCTAAATTGCTGAGTTTGGCTTCCAACTTGTGATCCTCCTGCCCCAGCCTCCTGAGTCTCTGGGATTGCAGGCATGCACCACTGTGTCTGGCTCTCAATGGCCCATTGAATATAAGGTATTCTATTAGTTCTGGGGTTATAAAAGCATAGTTTGTGTTCTTCACATTCAGAAGTGATAGAAAAGCAATGTGCTTACTGATTGGAACAGTAGTTCTTTACTTGCAATCTTTAAAACTTGTTATAAAATTTGTGTTGGATTTGAATTTCAGTCTTAATAACTTTTCCTTGTAGTAACTCCCTGTCTTCACCCTTTTATCAACCAGGCCAGCAAAGTTGGAGCACCAGTTTTAATGCTCACTTATCATCCTTAGATATAGACATTAAGAGAATCGAGGGGGAAGATGTGATTTTAGAGTTATCCTTCTCTCCCTTGTTTTTCTGGTTGGGGTTTGAAACAGCCAGGTGAGTTGAAGGAAGTAATTCTCATGAAACATCAAGGTGGAGGGTGAACTGGTATGTCCTGGCATGGCTTGCTGACATTTTCTCTATGAAAAAAGGTAAATTTTTGACATGAAAATCAATAGTCCTAAGTTTAGAATCCAGACTCTAGCCATCAGACCTGTGAGCCGGGTGAGTAGGCTGTTTGCTGGTCCTATGGTGTCCCACCTTTTCTGTTCTCTCAGCCCCCTGTCTTGGTCAATGCTCTGTAGAATTAGAGATAAATTACCTTTGGTCACTACCTCCCAGCTCCTTCTGTTGGCGCTCATCTTAGGAAGTAGAAGTAAAATGATCAATATGTCTATATATGTGTACATTGTTTCTATAATGCATTCTTGCTAATATGAATAACTTATTGAACAAATCATTAACACTAATTCACATTATTAATGTTTTTGTAGCAGTCTTCAATTGCAGGTGAAGTCACTAACAAGTGTTTCATATGTGTGAGTGGGAGAATGTTAAAGTGTGGGAATGTTTCCTTAAATCACTGCCTCCCAATATTTATGTCCCCAAGAATTTTCATGAGCATTTTTAATGTGCTAAATACTGATTTAAGTGGCTCACATACAATAATATATACATATTTTGCAACAAATTAGGTGAGAATTATTATTGTCTTTATTTTAGGGATGAGAAAGCTAAGGTATTTAGAGTCCTGTGGCTAGCTTTCCATGTGGCCTGATGTCCCACAGCTAGGAAGGGGCAGAGGTGGAACTACAACCTTCCTACAAGACTGCAGGATGGAGATGATGACCTCCTCAGCCTTGGGTCCAGGCTCTCAGAGACAGAGAATCCACCCCCTCCCACCATACATAGCTGGGGAAGGGGCTTGTGAATTAGCCAACACCTTGGAAAAACTTATAATGATGATACAACAACCCCAATAAAATTCCATATTTTTGATTAATGCTTTTCTTGTAGTCAAACCTTAGGTTAGAAAATGAATTGACACTACCAAGCATTATTTACTCAACACCAGAAACTAGGGATCTAGAGGACAGACCTGGAATTCTCTCTTTGGTTCAAATTTCTTGCTCTCATAATTTACCAAATACATAGAATAAACCTCAGGAGTAATACCTTCCATTATCTGCCTTTAACTGAAGTTCTTTAGCAATTCTGTTTTCCAACGCTTTGGGGTGACTGATGAGCTCATGTCATGAAATGATAAGATCCAAAGTTCCTATTATGTATAACATCTCTGATATTATGGTGCCTTTTGGTGGATAGGAATGAGGGTTATGGGTGTGATACAACTCTGCAAAGAGTGTGAATAACTATGGAAATGTGTGAAGAATATTTTTATTGACTTTGCTTGTACCCATCCTTCATTATGCCAAGGGTGAATAATTATTTGATAAAAATTGAAGAGAAACACAGACTGCAGTTGAACAAGCAGAGTGAGGAGGCTGGCACTATGGTGAGGAGAGGGACTCTTTCTCCAAGGACAAGAATTTGGGCTGATGGATGTATTGTTGAGAAGCAGTACCAGGAGAGGAGACTGGAAGGTTAGAGGAGGGGAAGAAAGGCAGAAGTCTTCCTCCTTAGAATCCGTGACCAGCCCAGTGTCTCAAGGCAGTATTAGGATGCCCTCTGGTCTATCAACTCAGGATAATCAGCACTTTGACAAGGTGCTCAAAGGAAAGCACCAGAAAGGGTGTCTGCCTCATAGAAGAGCTGATTGACATGGAGACAGCAGTGCAGGTGCTGGACTGAAGGGCTTTGGAGATGGCACAGAAGCAGTAGTATTGAGCTGGAGCAGCTAGGCGCCAGCTTCCTAGATTCTTTGGGGCTGGTTGGCTTTGGTAGGGGACAGTTCAAGTGCTTGAGGCAAAGCTTGTGAGATTTCCCCAAGACACATTATTTGTTTCTCTCTGCTGGAGGGAATTGGATGGGTGTGTAAGGACTATGTCCCATTGGCCAGGCTGAGCTTTGTCTGTGACCACTCTGCCCAGCTCCCAAAGGGATTGATGCAGAATTAAACACTTATTACCCCAATGACCATGAATAGCCAACTCATCTTGCAGCACACTGGTCATTTGAGTATCTTTGTTTCCCATTGTGTTCCAAAGAGTATAAATAGAAGATGAAGATGTGATGCAGACCTTTTTAAATGTTGGTATTTTTTTTGGCATAGACAGTGGAGAAAGCAAATACTTAATATAACAAAGGATCAGGGTCTTATTTGACATATTAGTGGTGTCCAGTGTTTTAAAATTTTAAAAGAAAATTTATTTAAATTTAGGGAGGGATGGGGAAAGGTTGATCAATGCACGCTAAGTTATAGATAGGTGTAAGTAGTTCTGGTGTGCTGTTATATAGTAGGGTGACTATAGGTAATGATTATCTACAATATATTGTAAAAAGTTAGAAGAAAGGATTTCAATTTTTTTACCATAAAGAAATGATAAAGTTTGAAGAGGCAGATACCATAACCCTGATTTACACATTACACATGTTTGCATGTATCCAAATATCACATGGTGCCTCATATAAATTTTTCATGTATTAGTTAAAAAATAAATTATAAAAAAGAAATCTCAAAAACAACTTTAAAAAACCATGGAGTTGCATTAGGCAACCCCTCAGTTTCCTTCCATATCTAAAGTTTTATTTTATTATTCCAGTGGCACAGGAGACTGAAGCAGGAGGATTGCAATTTTGAGGTTAGCCCCAGCAATTTAGCAAGGCTGTAAGCAACTTATTGAGACCCTGTCTCAAAATAAAAAATAAAATAGGGTTGGGGATGTGGCTGAATGGTTAAGCACTCTTTGGTTCCATCCCTGGTATCAAAAAGAAAAAAAGTTTTATGGTACTTCAGACACTACAGTTTCTTTCTATATAGTCTGTGTTGACCAGTTCTTTTTACCCTCAGTCATAAGTTTTTATGGTTGGCCTTTTGTGGTCTTTTTTAGTATTGATAGCTGAGATTGAATTTTTGGCTACTGGCATTTGGCTCACATACTGATTTCTTTTTCATCTTGTGAGGAGAGTGTTATGGAAATAAAATTCGGTCTCCCTTTTGTTTTCAGCATGATTGCATCTAATTATGTAATTAGGATAAATATATGCAATCACAAGCAAGTAATAAATATTAAGTTCTAACTTTGTAAATTTTGTGTTTGATAGTAAATGCCTTTGGGGCAAACCTTGTTTTATTTATGTGGGCTAATACCTTGCACTGTGTTGTGCACGTAGCAGAAATTCAGTAGTTATTTGTTGAATTAATGAAGTTTTTTTTTAAGATGCTGTGCAGACTTCACCTAAAATATGCAAATCCTTTCAGAGACTAGAAATATTTTTCAAAGTTATTTAAAACCACATTATGTCGAACTCTGTAACAGCTGGCTCATCAAGCTGTATGTTTGGCACAGTGGTGCCTATGAGTACATTAGTTGTCTTTGGAAGAAAAATGATTTTTATAGGTTGTACGTTAGGTCAGTGAGTCATCATAGATTTACTGTGTTGCGGATGCTGTTCTCTTAGATTTGATCTGGTTTCTCTCTTGTACATTGGGAGCTTATTTAGGAGCATGTCAGAACAAGCTGTCTCTGCAGCCTGAATTGTTAGCCTTCAGGGCAGGGACCACATTGTTATGTTATGTTCAGAGCAGGGCACAGGAGAGAACTGCCTGGGTAATAAAGGATGTTGATGAGCTCAAGTGGGTGACCTGGCTCTTCCATCTGGATGCCATGGGCTGGAGAGCACATGCCATCTTTTTCAGGTTTTTTTTTTTTTTCCTTGACAGCCCCTATAAGGTACTCTTCACTTTATTATGAAATCTTATTTTATTTTACTTTTAAAAACACATGACTGTAACATAATTCCTCTGCTTCCATTTTTCAAGCATTCCAACGGAAGCACTTAAAATATACCATGTCTCATTTGAGTTTTCATATTCAACACCCAGCAGAATTTTTGTCTTACAGAAGTTTGATAATGCTTATTGAATCCTTTTGAGTTGGTTGGTACCTTTGGTGGTGGGTAATAAGGCAGTTGAGAACAGGTTAAGATCTAGAATATAGATTTTTCTCTCTCCATTTAGAGGACCAGTGGATTCCAGTGGCTTTGTGTGTGTGTGTGTGTGTGTGTGTGTGTGTGTGTGTGTGTGTGTGGAGCTGGGGATTGAGCTCAGGGCGTAGTGCATGCTAGGCACAGTTCTGCCAACTGCGCCATATCCCCAGCCTTCAATGGTTCTTTGACTCTTACGCAGAATATAGCTTGGTTTGGGGTGCCATAGAGCTCCAGGCCATGGCACTATTTTTTAAAAAGAGAATTATAAAGGCAATTAAGTTTGTAGTAAAGTTTGATGTCAGCTTGGGTTGGTAATGTTTGCAGCCTGGGGGACGCTCAGTTTTCTTTTACTTAGAGAAATTTCTGCTATGAAAATGGTACCCAGGAGCTAGGGATCGAGGAGCAGGAAGTCTCATACTTATTAAAAGTGGATTTCCGGGCTGGGGATGTGGCTCAAGCGGTAGCACGCTCGCCTGGCATGCGTGCGGCCCGGGTTCGATCCTCAGCACCACACACCAACAAAGATGTTGTGTCCGCCAAGAACTAAAAAATAAATATTAAAAAAAAAGTGGATTTCCCAGTGATGACATATTGAAGCCTTATAAAACACCCATTTTGATGCTTTTACTGGACTTGTTTAAACTCTTACTGCTCAATGCCAACGTAATAATAATAAGAAATTGCATCCTGACAGTAAAACATCCATTTGAGAAGGATGGTAAATTTATTGGGAACTTTTCAGGGCTGAAGCATATTTGTAACTGTGAGATATGGGCTCAATTATTAATCATCATCAGAAACTGAGAAATGACTCTGATATACCAGATTAATGGCAGTTGATTTTACTACCCCAAATTGAAATCATCATCTCCAAAAAGAGATCTACAGTCTTTTCAGTGATTCATCCCTGGCTAGGTTAGATTCCCAGAACTGTGGCTTTTAATTACCATTGATTCCATTTCACCTGCTCCTAGGGTTGCCATTTTGAAGTGTGGTGAGATGATTCATATTAATTCATATTTGACACTTGGAACTAAAGTTAACCCAGAGCTATGGTTAACCTCTTGGCATCTTTGTAGATCTGTAGGGAATGCAGGAGAGAAGGCATTGTTTTTTGAGCACTTGCTATGTTTTAGGAATGTTAGCCATGGGTAGGTATTAGTCCCCTTTTACAGCCGACATGTTCAAGACCTAGAGCAGTTAAATATTTCTTCCACAGTCAGCCAGGATCCCAACTAGCCTGAATTACTTCAAGGTCCATATGCTTCTGCTCCTTCCATAGACATTTCCCCCAGTTTTACACTTGTTTCCTCAGCACAGTTTTCCTCATATGGTACTTTCCATGGTCTTAGAGTTGGGTGAAATCTATGTTCTTCTTCAAAGCATGTGGCATAATATCTCTTGCACAGAGTGGATGCTTTATTAACATTTATAAAACAAAACTGCTTTATAGTCTGACATTACTTCATGCTTGATATAGACCTAGGGTCAGCACTCTTTTTTTCCTAAATAAGGCTTATTGTTGGTAGTTAAAATGTAATATTTTAGTTCAAATTATATAATTTTCATTTCAATCATGCTTTCTTGAAAAAAAAAAACCTCACTGAACCAGTAATCCCAGGGACTGGGGAGGCTGAGACAGGAGGATTGAAAGTTCAAGGCCAGTCTGAGCAAATAAGTGAGGGCTTCAAAAATTTAGTGAGACCCTGTCTCAAAACAAAACAAAAATAAAAAGGAGTGGGGATGTAACTCAGTAGTAAGGTGCCCCTGGGTTAAATTTCCAGTACCAAAAATGAACAAACAAAAAGAACAGAAAAAATTTATAGTAATTTCTTGGGGCTGGGGTTGTGGCTCAGTGGTAGAGTGCTCGCCTAGCATGCATAAGGCACTGGGTTTAATCCTCAGCACCAATAAATGTAAAATAATGATATTGTGTCCACCTAAAACTTAAAAAAAGAAATAGTAATTTCTTTTTTTTTCCTTAAAAGAGTAGGACAAAATATACAGAGGGAATACAAATAAGTAAACCAAGATCCCCATCCTTTGGAAGTTCTCAGCAAGTGACAGTGGTGGGAGATATTCATGGTATTTGTAATACATAGTAGATGTTTAAGAAAGGATTAAAGAAGAATCGTAAAAGTTGGAGGAGAGCTGAGTTTTAAATTGCAAGGATCAGGGAAGCTTTCATTGAGAGAGGGGACATTTGACCTGGAACTTAGAAAGATGAGTACATTTTGACAGATTTCAAGGGAAGGAACTCCAGGCAGAGGAAAGAATTTGAGAATAGTCGTGCAGGCAGAAATGTCAAAGATATGATAATCGATTTAATCTGATTGGAGTACAGGATGTGCTAAGGGTAGAAAAGACAGGAAAGACTGCTTTGCGATAGAGCTTGGGGGAACCTGGAACAAGATGATATTTAGGCCCCTTTTCAACAATTTTATGATGCTATGATTCTCTGAATGCCATGATGGGGTGTTCAGATTTTATTTAAGTAAGCAATTGTGAATCTCAAAAATATTTTCAGTTGTGACAATTATCTTCATTTGATATTTTTTACAAATGCCGTGGAGTGACACAATCAGAACTGTGCTTTGTAAACACAGATTTTAGAAGATGATTTTGGCAGCATGCTGTAACATTAAATGAAGTAGAAAGGGAAAAAGTAAGACGTTAGAAGGTTGTTGCAAAAGTACAGATAAGAAAAGAGTATATATTAGAAAATAGTATTGTATAGATTAGGAAAAAAGAATATAGATTAGAAACTAAGGTATGAACTATGATGGCATATATGTCAATAAAGAGGGACAAACTTGGGACTAATTTTAGAATTATATTCTATAAGATTGGAAAATTGATTGTGTTGGGGGCAGGGTGGAGAGGGAGAATTCAAAGTTAATTTGAGTCTGGAGGCTGGAGGATTGTAAGATTGATAACATAATAAAAATAGAGAAATCAGTTGAAGAAGGGTATTTGAAGAATAGGGAAAAGGCAAGTTAATATTTAGTTGTGTTGAGCTAATGACAAGAAATTTAGGGTATATATTAATTTAAAAATTGGAAATCAAACATAAAACTACTATTATTTTTATACTTGCAAAGCCTTGGCAAGGAAGTTTAGGAGAAAGTACCAAAGGAAATGTTGTGGTTTAGATATGGTGTTCCCCAAAAGCTCATATGTGCATGAAGGTTTGGAGGAGAAATTATTGGGTGATAGCCTTAACCAAATCAGTGGATTAATGGGATTAATTAACTGAGTGGTAACCGAAGTGGTAGGGTGTGGCTGGAGGAGGTGGGAATAGGGGTGTTGCTTTGGGTATATATTTGTATCTGGCCACTGGAGACCTCTTTCTGCTTTCTGATCATCATGTGAACTGCTTCCCTTGGCCACACTCTCCTGCCATGATGTTCAGCCTCACTCTGAGTCCTGGGAATGGAGCCAGCCTTCTATGGACTGAGACCTTTGAAATTGTGAGCCCTCAAATAAATTTTTCCTCCTTTACATTTGTTCTGATTGGGTCCTTTTAGTCATAGCCAAGAAAAAGCTGATTAAAACAGGGAACATTATCTTATTTTTGAATATGTCCATTAATCACAGATCCTGAATGACTCTATGTTTAATAAATGGATGAACTCTAATAATAACTAGATACATAGACACAGAAACATGCACATTTATACAAGGGTAATCCATAATAGTTACCATCATAAATATAGGGTAACTATTTCTGGTTACTAGCAAAACTAAGAAACAATGAAACACTGTGTGTGTGTGTGTGTGTGTGTGTGTGTATGTGTGTGTGTGTGGTGTTGCTGGGCGTTGAACTTAGGGCCTTGTGCATACTAGGCAAGTGTTTACCGCTGAGCCATATCCCCAGCCAAAAATGAAATAATTTTAACTTGAGAATTTATTTTGATTAAAATGACCTGAAGAAGTTCCATTATAGTGCTTTTTAAGTATAAAACCCTTCTTCAAGTCCCTTCAGTTGCTTTTCTTATCCTTATAAGTCTTCTTATAAGATGTGGATGGAAAAGGATTTTTGCTACCTTGGAGCAATTTTATCAACTAGTACTCAAAGGGGGCAGATTGATCTTCTTTAAGTGAGGTTTCTTTTTATTGATTGATGTCCAGCAGCCCCAGAATTTGTTTAATTTAGGTGGGCAGTTTTTAGACCATTAACTCTCTAGCTATATTTGTCTTCCATTAATCAAACTGAAATTCAGTTTCTAAGATGTTTTACAAACTACCTACTTTGTTTCCCTTTTTCTCCTCCTCCTCTTTCTTTAAAAAATATTTATCGGATGCCTGCTTCCTGACAGACATTATTTCTAATGCTAAAAATGAATTGATGGTTAAACTCCTGTTTTTAGGAATGTCTAAAAACAGTGATAATCTGGTAAGCTAGAATCCTAAGTTCTTTGGTAGAGGAATTTATAAAAGGAAACCCAATCAGACCAGAAAGAGAAGGGATAAATTAGAAATGGTATCCTGAAAGTGGTGATGGCTGAGCAGAGTTTCAAAGATAAAATGAGGGAATAGACTAAAAAGAGGATTTTTGGATGGGTGGAAATTTCATTCAAGGTGGAGGTTTAGAGACACATTCAGAGATTTACAATTAAGTTTGTATAACTAGGAAGAGGAGCATATTTGGAGAATTCTAGGAGATGGGGTCAGAGAAGTGGCAAAAGATACTTTATTATGAATTTGGGGTTCAAACAAGGACTTTCAGTTACTCCCTAAAAGCTATTGAGAGTCATCTGGGATTTTATGCAAGAAATGAATTTGTGTTTTAAGAAGTTGAATTTGGGTACAGGGGTAGAAAATAATTTTGAGGAAGGTAAGATTGGAAGCAGAGAAATCTTAGATGCTACCACTGGAATCTGAGTGAGAAGTGGGTGAAAGGCTCAAGTAAGGTAGTTGGGAAATTAACAGAAAGGAAGAGACTGAAAGTCATTGAGAAGGCGAAAAGCTTGGGATTCACACCTGACTTGATGGAATGAGGGACAGAGAAGGATATTTGGTTTGGGTGTTTGAGTCTTCAGTTGGATCATCCATGAGATACATAGTGAGTTCTGTTGCTGGGAAAAGAGATAGAAACAAATGATTTTGGCATGTTGATGTTGAGATTGTCACTCATAATTTAAGTAGAAATGTTCATTAGGCAACCCAGCTGAGTGTTTTTAGCAAGGGGTATAGATTAAGGCGTTAGTGTTTGAGCTGAAGTCAGAGGCATGGATACCAAACCCCAGAGGTGAATAATGTGAAAGAGCAGAGAACTGAGGCTAGAGTTCTTGAGATACGTTTAGTTGGTAATCAGAGGAACATACGAAAGATACAAATAAATGGGAATAGTAAGAGGTCAGACAAAAACCTAAGAATGATGTAATGGAAACAGTTCAAAGAAGGAGGAAATGTCACGAGGGTCAAACTTGCAAATGCTAAGGTATGCTAAGAACAACAAAAGCTTTTAAAATATATTTGGCATAAAGATATAATCATTGAGAAATTTTACAGGCCTGAGTTTTTGACTAAATTGTGTGCAGCTCATAAAGGGAACAGCTAATCTAGGAACTAAAAATGAAATAGTAGGGTGAGAACAGATAAAAAAAATCTTGGGGTCAAAACTAGGTTGGGATTCATACGAGCAGCAAGTGATCTGAGACAAAAGCAGATGGCTTCTGCAGATTGTACTGAAATACGTTATGATTTCACTGGTGTGGCTGTAGGTAGGATACATTGTGCAACTTCTGAAGCCACCTTTCTGAGACATGTTTTCGACTGACCAATCATTTCACATCCAGCGGGCAAATCAGAGATCCTGACCAGTTCCAAGCATTAAGCAAGCGAGAACTGCTCCAACCCACTCAGGTAAAGTGTCTGTGGGAAGAACAGTTCATCATCCCACACAGGCCCAGAAATCAATAAGTGCTTGACAGCCTGTTAAGCACCCTTTTGATGATGGATCCAGTGTCACTGGAGGTACTTAAATGCCTCAGCAATGTTTGTCTTTTGTGAAAGAAAAAAATGGTTGTAAACTGGATGTCCTGAGAAGACTGGAACATGTGCTTTGTTTTAGGAGGGCATTCTAAGAATAGCACGTGCCACATTTTGAGGGACACAAATCCAGCAGCATCATGAGGCAGCTGAGAAAAATATTCCTGGAATTCTAATGTGTTGAGAAAAGGACAGGAGATAAGGCTACTATGTGTAGGTGTTCAGCCAAACAGGCTAGTCTCTGACCAAGGACTTGCTAAACCCAGCAAAAGCAGCTTTGGAGCAAAGGCCAACAGGCTGACTCCACATATGGTTTACTCTCAAGTCTGATTCCTGATTACTGATCCTCAGCTCTAATTATGGCTCTGTCTCTGGATCCCTGTCATCCAGGGATCCATGTTTTTTTCAGTGAATTACTGATAAATGACTCTGGCACCCCCCACCTTGAATCATATCCTATCTTAAAAAGTATGCTAGTCAGGTTTGTGTCACTGTAACATATACATAATATAAATCAGCTTATAAAAAGAAAAGGTTTATTTGATTCTGTTTTGAGTTTCTACCCACATCAGTTGGGCCCATTGTTTTGGGGCCTCTGCTGAGGTAGCACATCATGGTAGGAAATACGTGGCAGAGAAAAGCGGCTCACCTTATGGCTGGAATGTGAGAAAGAGGAAAGAGGAAGGAAATAAGTTCTACTAGCCTCTTCAAGGGCACACCCTCAGCAACTGGGAGACCTTCCACAAGACTCTAACTATTAAAGTTGTCACCACTTCCCAATAGCATCAAGCCGGGCCTTTGGGACACATTCACAATCCAAACTCTAGCATAAAGTATATGAACCTGGGCAGAAGTATGCCTCACGCAGACAGACTTGTTAAATGGTTTTGCCCACTCTGATTACCAGAATGTTCACTCTAAGAATCATGAGCCTTCATTCAATCCACTTGTCTGTTAATATTAGTATGAGGAGTTCTTTAATTCACAGCTTTATTAAGCAACAAAAGAACTTGTGGAAAATGCCCAAATCCCCAGTTTCAAATAGTACTACTTGGGTTCATATAGTCTGATACCATAAAGTATTAAACCGGACAGTGGCTTTTGATATACATTTCCACTTTCTTGGTGAAAACCTTTAGAGGAATTATTCTTGTTCTGGTCTGATTTGAATTTTCCCTTATTGGCCAAGTTTAGCTGAGTGCTATTGGATTCTCTTTGACTTTTTTTTTTTTGCCCCTATCTTCTGCTCTAGGATATAATTTCTTTGCTTAAAGAGCATTTGATATTTATCTTTGAGGCTATGAAAAAGGCTCAGTTCCTTTTTTCTATAAGACATTGGTGCCTGCTCTCTTCTTATCCCTGCAGTGGATGAGCTCTGTTGCCTCTCCATGGTTCCATTGATCTCCGTCCTTGTGCTCCTTGCTTCCCCTTCCCAGGCAGCACCCTGTGTCCTATCCTGCATTCTCCTCACCGTGGTGTTGGTTAAGAGCTAAGGCTTTGGAATGAGACTGGGTAGAGAGTTTGGTACTAGCACTCTGTTTCTTGCTTTGAGGTCTTGAGCAAATCACTTGACGTTTATATGCTTTGATTTTGTCGTCTCTGAAATGGATCCTAATAACGCCCATCGAGTAGGTTGTGAGTCTTCAATGGGGCAATACATGCAAAGTGCTCAGCGAAGCACTGACCCACAGCTCGGTTTCATCATGATCACTGCTCAAGTCCTAAAGAGAGTGGATATTCTTATTTATTAAGTAAAGACAAGATTCCATGATACTCCCTGTGTCAGCAGCTCAGAGGGAATTCCTTTACAAACATTTATGTTCATGTGCCAGTTGTTGCTTCTTTGGTTGAGGATCCTACATTTCTCCTGCTTTTGCCTTTCCTGTAAGGTGTAATTATATATCTTTTCCTTCCTTCCTTTCCTCCTTTCTTCTTTTCTTTATTTCCATTTCTTTCCTTCAAAAATTTTAGGCAAGTGTATTAATTTTCTATTGTTACATAATAAATGATCACAAGCTCCTCATAAAACAATGCACCTTCATTGTCTGTTGCCTCTACTCAGGATCTGGGCGTGCTTTAGCTGGGTTTTCTGGCTGGCATCTTGTGGGGCTGCATCCATGGTGTTGATGTGGCTACATTTTCATTTGGTGACTTGGCTGGGGGAAAAAAATTGCTTCCAAGCTCATTCAGGTTGTTGGCAGAGTTCATTTTTTCAAGTCTGTGTGACTGAGGGCCCAGGCTTCTTTTGGGATGTTGGCTGGAGGGTCCCTGGTTCCTTGCCGCAGGTCTTCCTTAACATGGTTTCTTGCTTAGTCAAGACAGGAAGGAATAGCTCTCACTCCAGCCTGCACAGTAGGGTCTTATAAAGGTGTGCACAACATCCATGGCCTTTGACATGCTCTTGCTAGAAGCAGATCACCTTTCCTGCACTGAAGGAGAGGATTTTATAAAAGATATCAGCACTAAGAGGGGGGTGGTCTTTTGGGTTATCATAGGGGCTATCCACCATGCCCAAATGCTTGATGTAATATCAAAACATACAATAAACTCTTCCATGACCTTAATCTTGTTAATTCCCAATGTGCAAGAGATCAAAATATGATACCACTTCTGGGATGCTTAGAAAAATTTGACTGTACTACGAAGTATGAGCTAAAGGCGCTTACCTTGAAAAGCCCCCTGAAGCTAGAAGCTTAGGAAAAGTCATAAGTTTTTCAAAGACCTTTCAGGAACTGGGGTATGGAAATTGAAGTCTGAGTAAAGCAGAAAGCATTTAGGATAGCCAAAGTGGGTACACGATCCTAGTTGATCAAAGTGGAGGGAAAAAACAAATTACTAAACAACGAATAATCTTAGGCTGGTTGGGATGAATTTGTATTGGAACCATCTAATGGTTTCATGGCTTTGTGTAGCAACACTTCGTGGTATTAAAGGAGGACAATAAAAAAGTGAGGAGTGCCAAGGCACAAAAAGGTAGAATTTTAGAGGTTAAAAAATTGTAAATCTTACTAGTCTTAGCTTGTCTAATGGAAGGTAGTTATTTTTTTCCAATAAAGTTATAAACTATTCTGAACATAAAAAAACCCAGAAAATAATGTAATAGGAAACTACGTAATCCCAGACATATGTGGATACATGTTACAATTTCACATATATCCTTCAAATATTCTTCTATTTTTAAAATATAGCAAAAACCACATGTCTCATCTTACCTCTTTCCTTTCTTTTCCTCCCTTAATGAAGTTTTGAGGTTTGAAGTTATTATCATATCTGTGTAATTGGGTCACTATGTGTAATCTTAGAATGTCATTTTGAAGGAAGGGAATTCTTTAACACTCATTAGCAAGTAATAGATATGAAGAGAGGAGAGAATTGTAACCACCTTTGACAATAGTGGCTAATAATGCCCAGATGCTTTGTTTCATTAATGTGCCTGATTTCAGAGCAAGCATTAAAATGCTTTAATATCCGATTGGCTTAAAAGGTTAAGGGCAGAAAAACAAATGTACTCTTTTCTGGAGGAGTTAAACTGAAAGGCAAAGGCAGCTCTTGTCTAGCATGAGCTAGAAGAGATAATTGTTCATTAGGGAGTGTGAAATCTGTTGTAAGCACAAACACATCCATTAGACGGTTTCCTGCTTTCTGTCTGTAATAGGCTTTAAGTTTCTGTGTTCAATTAGAATGAATTCTGGTTTTTGCACTGCAAATTCTTTCCTGGTATTTTTATATCCTGGTCTTTTGTCTTTTTTTCTCTTTGGTTTTTCACAGAATCACTATAACCTTGCTATGGACTGAAAGTTTGTGGCCCCCTCCTCTCCATTCCTAGTTGAAATCCTAACTTACAAGTGATGGTGTTGGGAGATTAATAGGTCATGAGAGTGTGGCCCTTCTGAACTTGATTAGTGCTGCCTTTGCAAGAAAAGACATGAGAGAATATTCTCTCTCTCTCTCTCTCTCTGTCTCTCTCTCTCTCTCCTCTCTACCCTCTGAGGACACATTAAGGTTTCTGTTTGCAAGCCAGGAAGACTTCCCAACCTGTTGAATTATGAAAATGCGTTTTTGCTGTAAAAGTCTTCCAGTCTATGGCAGTTTGTGATAGCAGCCCAAGGTCACCAGAATAAACCTCAAGGCAGAGAATAAGTTATTTCTTAAGTAATGCACTCTGAATGTAGGACAAGTTCTCAGAAAGATATGTAGAAATCAAGAAATCATTCAGCCAAGCAGACAATTTGTATAAAAGGATAATTAAAATATGTTTACAATGATTGACAAGTATTATATTCTGTTAATAAACATTCAAAAAGACAGAAATTTAGAATGTCAACAAAATAACTAACTTGTGATGTTTGGGAGACAAGCGTGGCAACGTAACTTACTTGAAGACCACAGAATTTTGACAAAGATTCTGTGTATCATTTTTTTTTTTTTAGTACTAAAGATTGAACCCAGTAGAGCTTTACCACTGAGCTATATCTCCAGTCCTTTTTATTTCTTTTGAGCTTGAGTCTTGCTAAGTTACTGCTGAAGATCTCACTAAGTTGCGGAGGTTTTCTAGAACTTGGGATCCTCCCACCTCACCTCCTGAGTCACAGGGATTTCAAGTGTGTGCCTAGGTATTCTAGGTGTATACCTAGATTCTGTATACCTAGGTGTCAGGGTCACCTCCAGATTTAATCTTAGGGCATGACTAGTCTAAATCACATGATTTAAACTCTCCTCAGGGAGCACATAGTTTAGCCTTTCTCCTTACTTAAACACAACAGGTGGTTAAACATCTCTAAGTGGGCTAGGTAAAGCTCTTGCCTCAAATGCACGAAGCCCTGGATTTGATCCCCAGCAGCAACAAAGACAAAAAATGCCTCTAATCTTATATAAGTGTGCTTGTGGGAAAGAAAATGGATTTGTAGATTTGGGAAGTTGTTAGGGGTTGGAATAGGTGGGAATGGTTTATAAATATGCTTAGGATATTATATAGTGGAACTTCAAAATTCTTTCAACTCAAACACATGAATACTGAGCCACTACTTTGTGCCAGATACTCTGCTACTCCAAGAGGAAAAGCAAATATGTGAAAAGTATTACTTTTATAGGATTAACATGGATGGTTGAAACCCTTTGAGTCAGTAAGGAACTTTGTTTTCATAGTATAATGGTGAGTTTGATCCATTGATAGGCTGGGTATTTTGGAGTATGATTATACCATTGAGAGAACCGCAGAACCTCTTAATATTTGATTAGGTAAAGAAGGTACAAAAAACTTATGTGACATATTGAAAGACTCTTTAGAAGATTTTTTGGAGGTCAGCTCTGTGTGGGTTTCATAACATTGAAAGGCAAATGCCACAATCTGGAAAACTTTCCATGTGATTGGATTTCTGTCAGAGAAATTCCATGTCAAGATGCTCTGATGGCAGCCGAGTCAGATAGACTCCACATTGTGAGGATATCTGTTCATCAGGCAGGAAAGGAAAAGGCTGTCAACTTCAGATTTCCCCTGCTGTAGTGAGATTCCGCTTTGAGAGTGTCCTCCAGCATACGACTTCCGATTAGCTGAATGAAGGTGACACTGGACTGTCCAAAAGTTGTCATTTCTCCAAAGTGTGCCTAAAACAACCAGACAGAATCCTCCTTTGGAAAGGAAAATAGCTAAAGGCAGAAGTATTAGGCTTTACCCAAATCTAGGATTAAAATGGGGATTCCAAGGGGAAACAGCCCATAATTATTTAGATAAGCATATTTTCTGAGCGGTAGAAAATTACACTATCCATTCCATACACCACTCTACCCTAAGAGCATTTATCAAGCTCCTATTATGGGTGAGCTATCGTACTGTGTTTGGGATGCAAAGATGAACAAACCATCATTCCTGCTGTCCGCTGTAGGAGCAGTTAGAACAAAGTGATTAATACCAGACTAGGGGAATAAATAAGATGCCAAGAAGGCAGGAGAAGAAGCACTTAATTCTTCCTGAAGAGGTAGAAAGGATTCTCCAGGAGTGTACGTTGGAACAGATTCTTGAAGAATGAGTTGGTTTTTAAGGGTAATAAGAGGGATCATTCTAGAATGAAGAAACAGCATATGATAAAGGGTAGAAGGTAAGGAAGAGCCAGGAGACAGGGTTTGTGCAGACATAATTTTTAAAGGCAGACAGGAGCAGGAGTCCCAGGAAGATGCCTGTGCCCTGCTTTGAAGTTTGTGTATGGAGGCCTTTGAGAATGGAAGTTTTACCAGCAACCAAGCCAGTGAAACTGCCGGAATCCCAGCTGTCTGGATTTGGTCACCTGCCTGCATAAGAAATAGAAAATGATGTAAAAAGGAAAAATGAACTTAATGCAGTTTTGCCAAAACTGGGGAGAAGCAGCTAATTTGTCTCTGCCAGTTCTATAGAAGTGATTACAATTTATAGAAACTAAAGTCAGGAAATATATATATGCAGACTTAGGCTGTGCTACCCAGAGAATATGTCACAATTCCTGTTTTCCCGGGCCAGGAGATAGATTCTCACTTTCCATTCACAATACAAGGAAGTTCAGAGAGATAGAAATGACTTTTACCAAGAATTTGGGACAAAAAATAATTTGGGGTGGTGGTACACACGTGTAAACTCAGTGGGTGGGGAGGCTAAAGTGGGAGGATTATGAGTTCAAGGCCAGCCTCAGCAATTTAGTGAAACTCTAAGCAACTTAGTGAGACCCTCGTTTCTAAATAAAATATAGAGGGACGTAGCACAGTGGTTGAGCACCCGTTGGTTCAATCCCTGGAATCCCCCCCCCAAAAAAAATTGGGGGCTTTTAACTTCAAAGGGATTCTGTTATAGTTCCCCTTTAGTTCATCCCTTAATCCTGAGGAATTGGGGCACTGCCTCATCTGACTGGCAGCTTATTGTAGGGTTGGTGTATAGATCCCATCAAGGAATTCTGAAGCATAAGAGCCATATGCCCCCACCCCCAAGAAGGCAAAGTCTAAAATAGCTTCGCCTAAGGGATGACTTTAGTAATCATGTGTGAGAGCTCTTTATGCAACCTCGAGGCTCTGAATGATTTTTCTCTGGAGACACTGCTGATTATCTGTCCAGTATTTTGCTTCCATATAGCAGGAAGAACATTGTCCTATTTTTTTTTTTTAATCTGATTGGTTCCAACTTGGAAGGGCAGTGACAGCATATGAGTCAGCTATAAGAATGAGTGTTTCTTTACCAGTTAAAAATGAACATATGTATTTATGTGTATATTATATAAGAATGTATATTACATATATTCATGAATATACACGTCTAGATATATGCATTTATACATATATATATAACTCGAATGTATTTTGCAAACTAAGTCATAATGTGAACAGTATAACCAAGAAAACCTTTAAAAATAGTTAGTATTTTGAATATTTTAAAATCTTTAAATTTGTTTTGAGATGGAAGATGCACAAAGAAAGATTGCCTCTTCTTCACTACAGATACATGGCTCATGACTACAAACAATAAGGTATTATAATTACATAGAATTTCATAACTCAGCAAAACAATTTGCTTTTATAATACATTAAAGACCACAGTCATGATTTATAGTATTACATTAGAATTGTTGGATTTTTAAAACTTTATAAAATTTTAGAATATCTGTTTTAATGCAACATATAGCATCATTATAAAAGTTGTAGTTCATTTAACCAGATATATAAACCAAAATGAAACTTTAAAAGAAATATTTGAGTAAACCCTAATTTTGCATGTCTTAATTTTTTTAAGCAATTGAAAAACTTAACAAAATTAGAAGAAAACAGGAAATTATCTTGGCAAACACAAAATCTTTGCTCTTTATGCCAGTTTTTCATAAACATTGCTAAGAGCGGATCAATATTTTAAGAACTGTTGGTTTAAATAGCAAACCAAAATCTATTTTTATACCTGTGCATTACACTTTGAATTTAGAAAGTTCTATAAAGATCTTTTTATTTACACAGTTGACTTAATTACTCATAAATAGTATATAGAACCCTTTTCTACATTTCTTTTGGTTCAATGAATATATATAGGAGAGATCCAACATGGCGGCGGGCGTGGAGAGATAAAGTCTCTGACCTCTTCAGCTGCTCGGGCATAGGGAGTCGTAAACTGTCTAAATGCTGTTTGCTCAGGATCACTAGGCAATACTGAGCTGACGTGGATCTGGGGCAAACAGTCTGGGCCTCTCAGAAAACACACCGAGCCCTGATCGGCAGCATTCAAGCTCCCGTTCGCCTGCTTCTCGCAGCCAAACCACTGTGACTCAGCACTAACTATCCCTCCAAAACAACTGGTCGGCCCTTCTGATCCTACGGAGGGGATACCACCATGGCAGAGAACTGACGTCACCAAAACACGGCGGAGGAGATAAATTTATTGAAACCAGAGGCGACAGGTGTGTAATCCCCTAGCCATCCCTCTCCACACAGCAGGGAAACCTTAATGGCCCCTCCCAGCTCTCCCATAAGGGCCCCTCCCAGCTCTCCCGTGAGTGCGATAGCCAGACTGAGGGAATCAGGAGTGGCTCAGGACTCGCAGCGCGGAACTCCCGGCTACCGCTCCCACCAGTGCTGACAACTGAGGTCCATTGCACCAGCTACTGGGGGCGTGACTACCAGAGGGCAAGCAAATTCACTGGGGGTTCTCAGCCCCAAGTTCTACAAACTTAGGGTCTGAGGGAATGGCAAACAGGGAGAGTATGCCCAGGCGTTCATGAAAACAGAGTTCCCAGGAGCAGCAGACCTGGCATGTAGCCAGTATTGTGGTGAGCGTCACTGGTGAGAGGAGCCTGGCTTGAGGAAAAGTGGGGAAGTGACCAGACACAAGAGAAGGCCCTAGGCACTCAGGATTGGAGACCCGCCCAGTCTGGGAGGAAGAGCTGCTGTACAGTGATTGGTTCCCGCCTATTGAGAGGAGAAGCTTGGCCTGGTGGGCACAGCTCCACCTACTGGAAGAGAAGTTAATCAAACTGCATTTATTAATTTTTTTTAAATTTGGGTTTTTTTTTAAATTTTCATATTTTTGTTGTTGTTTTTAAAATTTTTTAAAAATTTTTTTAAATTTTTTAAAATTATTTTATTTTATTTTTTTTAATTTTAATTTTAATTTTTATTATTATTATTTTTTCAAAAAAATTTTTTTTCTTTTCTATTTTTTCTTTTGTCTTTTCATTTCTTTTCAATTCTCTTATTCCCCCTTCCTTGAATTCTACCTGCTTACTCTCATTCTCTTTAGTGACTTCTTCCCTTCCCTTCTAATACCTTTCCTCCCAAGCATCAAATAAATTTATAGGAGTAAACAGTAACTCAGCAGTCAAACAGAACAAGAAGTAACATGAGCAGCATGAAAAAGCAAGGAAGAAAAGGAGTACAAACAATGCAGGACAGCCTAAATATTCAGGAGGACCTAGAGTCATCAGAAAAATGGTCATATAAAGAACTCAAGGAATACCTTACACAGATGGAATGGAACCTTAAAGAGGATACGAGATAGCAAATTCAAACAGTGAAAGAATACATTGAAAATGAATTACATAAACAGATAAAAGAAGAAGTTAAGCATCTTTATCAGGAGATAGAGATTATAAAAAAATCAAACAATAATTCTAGAAATGAAAGAAACTATAAGCCAAATTAAAAACTCAAATGAGAGTATCACTAACAGAGTGGAGCAAGTAGAAGCCAGAATGTCAGATAATGAAGGCAAAATATATCATCTTGAAAAGAGTCTAGCCAACTCAGAAAGGCTGATTAAAAATCATGAGAAAAACATCCAAGAGATATGGGAAAACATAAAAAAAACAAATTTAAGAGTCATCAGGATAGAGGAAGGTATAGAGATTCAGACCAAGGGAATGAGTAACCTGCTGAATGAAATAATTACAGAAAACTTTCCAGAAATAAAAAAAGGAAATGGATATACAAATTGAAGATGCATTCAGGACACCGAGCACACAAAATCATAGTAGACCAACACCAAGACACATTGTTATGAAGATAGCCAATATACAGAACAAAGAGAAAATATTAAAAGCTATAAGAGAAAGGAGGCAGATTACATTCAGAGGTAAACCAATAAGGTTAACAACAGAGTTTTCATCACAGACACTGAAATCAAGAAGATCCTGGAACAATGTATTTCAAACACTGAAAGACAATGGATGCCAACCAAGAATTCTGTATCCAGCAAAATTAAGCTTCAGGTACGACAATGAAATAAAAATCTTTCATGATAAACAAAAGCTAAAAGAATTTGCAGCCAGAAAACCAGCACTGCAAAGCGTCTTGAGCAAAACACTATACGAGGAAGAAATGATAAACAATAACCAAAACCATCAGTGGGAAGTGACAGAGGGTGGGGGGAAAGCTAAGCATGTAGAAACAAACTAAATTAGAAAAAAAAGATAAATAATCAAACATGGCAGGAAGTACAAACCATATATCAATAGTAACTCTAAACGTTAATGGCTTAAACTCTCCAATAAAGCTACATAGGCTGGTAACATGGATTAAAAAAACAAATCCAACAATATGCTGCCTCCAGGAGACACATCTGATTGGAAAAGACATACACAGGCTGAAGGTAAAAGGTTGGGAAAAAATATACCATGCACACGGTCCTTGTAAGCAAGCAGGGGTGGCCATCCTCATATCGAATAAAATCGACTTCAAGACTAAGTTAATCAAAAGGGATAAGGAAGGACATTATATACTGTTAAAAGGAACCATTCACCAACAAGACATAACAATCATCAATATATATGCCCCAAATAATGGTACTGCTATGTTCATAAAACAAACTCTCCTCAAGTTCAAGAAACAAATAGACCACAACACAGTAATTATGAGTGACTTTAACACACCTCTCTCACCACTGGACAGATCTTCCAAACAAAAGTTGAATAAAGAAACTATAGAACTCAATATCACAATCAATAACCTAGACTTAACTGACATATATAGAATATATCAACCATCATCAAGTGAATATACTTTTTTCTCAGCAGCACATGGATCCTTCTCAAAAATAGACCATATATTATGCCATAGGGCAACCCTCAGTAAATATAAAGGGGTGGAGATAATACCATGCATTTTATCTGATCATAATGGAATGAAACTGGAAATCAATGATAAAAGAAGAAAGGAAAAATCCTACATCACATGGAAAATGAACAATATGTTACTGAATGATCAATGGGTTACAGAAGACATAAAGGAGGAAATCAAAAAATTCTTAGAGATAAATGAAAATACAGACACAACATATTGGAATCTATGGGACACAATGAAAGCAGTTTTAAGAGGGAAATTCATCGCCTGGAGGTCATTCCTCAAAAAAAGGAAAAACCAACAAATAAATGAGCTCACACTTCATCTCAAAGCCCTAGAAAAGGAAGAGCAAAACAGCAGCAAATGTAGCAGAAGGCAAGAAATAATTAAAATCAGAGCGGAAATCAACGAAATTGAAACAAAAGAAACTATTGAAAAAATTAACAAATCTAAAAGTTGGTTCTTCGAAAAAATAAATAAGATCGACAGACCCTTGGCCATGCTAATGAAGAGAAGAAGAGAGAGAACTCAAATTACTAACATACGGGATGAAAAAGGCAATATCACAACAGATGCTACGGAAATACAGAAGATAATTAGAAATTATTTTGAAAACCTATATTCCAATAAAATAGAAGATAGTGAAGACATCTATAAATTTCTTAAGTCATATGATTTGCCCAGACTGAGTCAGGAGGATACACACAATTTGAACAGACCAATATCAATGGATGAAATAGAAGAAGCAATCAAAAGACTACCAACCAAGAAAAGTCCAGGACCGGATGGGTATACAGCGGAGTTTTACAAAACCTTTAAAGAAGAATTAATACCAATACTTTTCAAGTTATTTCAGGAAATAGAAAAAGAGGGAGCTCTTCCAAATTCATTCTATGAGGCCAACATCACCCTGATTCCGAAACCAGACAAAGACACCTCAAAGAAAGAAAACTACAGATCAATATCTCTGATGAACCTAGATGCAAAAATCCTCAATAAAATTCTGGTGAATCGGATACAAAGGCACATCAAAAAATTGTGCACCATGATCAAGTGGGATTCATCCCTGGGATGCAAGGATGGTTCAATATACGGAACTCAATAAATGTTATTCACCACATCAATAGACTTAAAGATAAGAACCATATGATCATCTCAATAGATGCAGAAAAAGCATTCGACAAAGTACAGCATCCCTTTATGTTCAAAACATTAGAAAAACTAGGGATAACAGGAACTTACCTCAACATTGTAAAAGCTATCTATGCTAAGCCTCAGGCTAGCATCATTCTGAATGGAGAAAAATTGAAGGCATTCCCTCTAAAATCTGGAACAAGACAGGGATGCCCTCTATCACCACTTCTATTCAATATAGTTCTCGAAACACTGGCCAGAGCAATTAGACAGAAGGAAGAAATGAAAGGCATAAAAATAGGAAAAGAAGAACTTAAATTATCACTATTTGCAGATGACATGATTCTATACCTAGAAGACCCAAAAGGGTCTACAAACAAACTACTAGAACTAATAAATGAATTCAGCAAAGTGGCAGGATATAAAATCAACATGCATAAATCAAAGACATTCCTGTATATCAGCGACAAAACTTCTGAAACAGAAATGAGGAAAAACACTCCATTCACAATATCCTCAAAAAAAAAAAATACTTGGGAATCAACCTAACAAAAGACGTGAAAGATTTATACAATGAAAACTACAGAACCCTAAAGAGAGAAGTAGAAGAAGATCTTAGAAGATGGAAAAATATACCCTGTTCATGGATAGGCAGAACTAACATCATCAAAATGGCGATATTACCAAAAGTTCTCTATAGGTTTAATGCAATGCCAATCAAAATCCCAATGGCATTTCTTGTAGAAATAGATAAAGCAATCATGAAATTCATATGGAAAAATAAAAGACCCTGAATAGCAAAAGCAGTTCTAAGCAGGAAGTGTGAATCAGGCGGTATAGCGATACCAGATTTCAAACTATATTACAGAGCAATAGTAACAAAAACAGCATGGTACTGGTACCAAAACAGGTGGGTGGACCAATGGTACAGAATAGAGGACACAGAGACTAATCCACAAAATTACAACTATCTTATATTTGATAAAGGGGCTAAAAGCATGCAATGGAGGAAGGATAGCATCTTCAACAAATGGTGTTGGGAAAACTGGAAATCCATATGCAACTAAATGAAACTGAATCCCCTCCTCTCACCATGCACAAAAGTTAACTCAAAATGGACCAAGGAGCTTGATATCAAATCAGAGACTCTGCGTCTGATGGAAGGAAAAGTTGGTTCCGATCTCCATATTGTGGGGTCGGGCTCCAAATTTCTTAATAGGACACCCATAGGACAAGAGTTAATAACAAGAATCAACAAATGGGACTTACTTAAACTAAAAAGTTTTTTCTCAGCAAGAGAAACAATAAGAGAGGTAAATAGGGAGCCTACATCCTGGGAACAAATTTTTACTCCTCACACTTCAGATAGAGCCCTAATATCCAGAGTATACAAAGAACTGAAAAATTAGACAATAAGATAACAAATAACCCAATCAACAAATGGGCCAAGGACCTGAACAGACACTTCTCAGAGGAGGACATACAATCAATCAACAAGTACATGGAAAAATTCTCACCATCTCTAGCAGTCAGAGAAATGCAAATCAAAACCACCCTAAGATACCATCTCACTCCAGTAAGATTGGCAGCCAATATGAAGTCCAACAACAACAATTGCTGGTGAGGATGTGGGGAAAAGGGTACTCTTGTACATTGCTGGTGGGACTGCAAATTGGTGCAGCCAATTTGGAAAGCAGTATGGAGATTCCTGGGAAAGCTGGGAATGGAACCACCATTTGACCCTGCTATTGCCCTTCTCGGACTATTCCCTGAAGACCTTAAAAGAGCGTACTACAGGGATACTGCCACATTGATGTTCATAGCAGCACAATTCACAGTAGCTAGAATGTGGAACCAACCCAGATGCCCTTCAATAGATGAATAGATAAAAAAATGTGGCATTTATACACCATGGAGTATTACGTAGCACTAAAAAATGACTAAATCATGGAATTTGCAGGGAAATGGATGGCACTAGAGCAGATTATGCTTAGTGAAGCTAGTCAATCCCTAAAAAACAAATACCAAATGTCTTCTTTGATATAATGAGAGCAACTAAGAACAGTGCAGGGAGGAAAAGCAGGAAGAAAAGATTAACATTAAACAGAGACATGAGGTGGGAGGGAAAGGGAGAGAAAAGGAAAATTGCATCGAAATGGAGGGAGACCCTCATTGCTATACAAAATTATATATAAGAGTTTGTGAGGGGAATGGGAAAATAAACAATGAGGGAAATGAATTACAGTAGATGGGGTAGAGAGATAAGATGGGAAGGGAGGGGAGGGGGGATAGTAGAGGATAGGAAAGGTAGCAGAATACAACAGTTACTAATAGGGCATTAGGTAAAATTGTGGATGTGTAACAGATGTGATTTTGCAATCTGTATTTAGGGTAAAAATGGGAGTTCATAACCCACTTGAATCTAATGTATGAAATATGATATGTCAAGAGCTTTGTAATGTTTTGAACAACCAGAAAAAAGGAAAAATAATAATAAAAAAAGAAGAAAAAAAGAAAAAAAATGAATATATATATATATATATATATATATATATATATATTCCTTAATTTCTTTTTCCCAGAAACTTATGTAGAAGATGCTTATTTGTAACAAAATAGGTGTGTTCTGGTCTCAGGTGCTACCTAAAGGTATACAATAGGCTCTCATCAAAGTTACATTGCTCTGAAGAAAAAAGAAATTGTAGCCATTTAAATCCACTACTCATTATTTTTAAAGCCTCATTAATGATAGGAGAGACATTTGACCTTAAAAACCTTAAAAACCTTTAAGGTAAAATTTTAACTAAATGAATGAAAACTTGCTATTATTTTATGTCTTTAGGTATTTAAAATGGAGAAGGCAAAAAACACATTTGAAATAATACAATTCTAAAGAAAAAGTAGGTATGATGACATTTTAAAAAGATATTTACATTTCCTGCCAAAAGAAATAATCTAGGGGTTGGGGATATGGCTCAGTTGGTAGAGTGCTTGCCTTGCTTGCACAAGGCCCTGGGTTTAATTCCCAGTACCAAATATATATATATATATATATATATATATATATATATATATATATATATATATATATTTTTTTTTTTTTTAAAGAAATAATCATTTTTCTAGTGAAAAGGTTCTTCAACATTTAACTGAAGCAAACTAGACTATTGACATCAGACATCAGACATAGAACAAGATCCATTTAACAACCTCGAAGGGCCATTTAATTAGGAAACGAAGCACCATGATGATTAGAGAAATAAAACCCAAGTAGTTTGTACAGAAAATATAAAACCATAAATGGCAAGTGTATGAGATGTTTTATAAGCAATACCATACAAGCTCATTTTTAACTTGAGGTTAATGGAACTGATGTTTGTTTATAGAGAATTCTTTAGAAGAAACATTGGAATAAAATTAAAACAGGCTTTTAATCTGTTTTTTTTTTACTGAAGGCTAATAAACATCAATTTTATTTTAAACCATCAGAAATTTAGATTTTATTTGTCAACATGAAATTTTCTAACAAGGGGTTTGTGAAAATAAAGAGGCAAAGTAATTTCAAAAGCTAATGCTGAAAACCTTATCAAACATCAAATTTCTCTTACCTGTTATAAATAATATGACAGTCAAAATTCTGGAAATATTTAACATTTAGGTTATTGAATAAAGATATAGATAGAATGATAGTTAATTTCTGAATGTACTGCTAGAATCTATGATAAATTTATAACAAAAACCCCACAATTTTCAATTCATTATAAAATGATGCTGTTGCAGAAGTGAGAAACAGAAAACACACATGTGTTACTAGTATTTTAAAATAATCTTTTATTTTCTTTGGCTTATCTCAGATTTGGCACAAGGAAAGAAATACCAAACAAAATTAAATTCCTTGAGTTTAAGAATTCTGGCAATATGTTTTAAATAACATTTGATTTAAACCATTTAGAACTCAGTTCATGCCTATATTTAGTATATAGTCTCACTTGTGAATTTCAAAATACAGATGAACAGTTAATATTCCAGGTGAACTATGAATGATGAATGTCATATGTAGATATAAGTATTACATATTTTTATATATGTGTATATATACATTATATATATATATATATATATATATATATATATATATATATAAACCACAACATATTTGAGCTGTGAAAAGTCTAAGATTTCTGCCTCTGAATCAAGATTTCCCCATAAAAACAAAACAAAATGATCTAAAAGGCATTCTAAATAATAGGTAGGAAAATGGAAGCTTATCTATCATAAATAAGTGGTTAAGCCCTTTAGTTTTTATTATAGACTGTTGAAATTAGGCCATATAAAAAAACATTTATCAACAGCCTGGGTAACTGGTAATCATCAACTCTATTTATAATAGCTTCATCAATGGGTTACTATAATAAAACAAAACAGCGAGGTGTGGTGGTGCATGCCTGTGATCTCAGTGGTGTGGGAGACTGAGGCAGAAGGATCTCAAGTTCAAAGTTAGCCTCAGTAACTTGGTGAGGTCCTGAGCAGCTTAGCGAGACAGATGGATATGGCTCAGTGGGTAAGGGTCCCTGGGTTTAATCCCCAGTACCAAAAAAACCCCACCCAAAATAGAAACAAATGTTTTTCTGAAAAGTAATTAAAAATTTATAAATAGCTGTCTTAAATATTTATCTTATTTTCTCATTTAATAGCTATTTTTAGATTATTCATGGAAATCAAGTGAAGTTAGCATTTTAAATTATTTATTTGTAAAAATCCTAAGAGTTGCTGTATTTAGAAGGCATTGAGTATTATATCTTAAATAAATATTTAGAGACAAATATTCCAAGTGGAATATCAGGCCAGAGAAAAATTTATTACAAAATTTTAAAGCCATCCTTATTATCAACAAGTTTCAATTGACTTATTTGTTAGAGATTCAGATATGTGAATCAAAAGATATTTGGGTAAATTTAATAGTTTCTAAGTTAAGTGAGTGCTTTCTTAGCTATAAACCAGTTTGGTACCCTACAAATAAACAATATATAAATATAACCATATAAGAGCACACAAGAAAATCCTGAAGCTCAGATTCACCATTTGCCAGTTTTTAAAGCTAGACCATTGATCTCATGTAGCCAAAACAGTTCTTAAATTTTAAATTTGCATTTTCAAAGGTAAGACTCTCATTTGTGGCTAGGTAGAAAATTTAGATTTCAAAGACTTCACTTAAGGTCCGGAGATCACGAATAACAGGTTTTTCTTAAGGGGTGATTTTTGGGGTGGGGTGGGATAGAAGAGGAACCTCATATAGACAGAGGAAAAAAAAAAAACTTTCAATCAAACAAAACAAGAATATGGAATTTAAGCACACAGACTAAAAAAGTGAATTTACCAGAAGCAACATTGGTGTGGGTGGCTACCCCATGAGCTAAAAAAAAAAAAAAGCGTTATGGATATCCTGGCTAGAGTTATTTCCAGGAATTCTGGGCAATCTGCTGAGGTGAGTTTAATTTAACTTTGCCCATTCTTACAACTCAGTTTTTAGGGGCTTATCTGCTGACCCGGAACAAGAGAAAATGCTAGGGAGGGTCCAGTAAGACACACTGCTTTAAGGGATTTCTTCCCAATGTGTCACCAGTGGACTGGAGTTTCTTCTTATGTGTCTTAGAAAGTTCTGAACACCAAGAGGCAACTGTAGCTCCCCGTGTAAGTGTGACCACACCTTCGTATGTAACTTTCAGACAAGCTGCCAGAGTTTCTTTCTTCTAACCCAGGAACCCTGGGTTTGTGCTTCTGAGATGAACTTCCCTATGCGGAGTCCAGAGAACTGTCTTGTGGATAAGTCCCTGTTGCTGCAGTCCTCTGATTTTTAGCTTCTGTTAAATGAATTGTCAAATTAACAAAACAGTTCCATTGAATCAGGGCGTATTTTCAGATTTATAGGCCACATTGTAATCAAAACTCCTTTAAGGAGCTCCAAGATAGAATTAGTGCTTTTCATTTTCACAGAAGAAATCCCCCCAAACCCCCTTTCTCTACACCTGTATTGGTTCTTCCAAACAAACACACTGATACCACCAAACCAACAACCCCTGTCAAAGACAAGGCCAAATTTTCTTGTCAAACAGATTTCGAAAGAAGTAAAGATTGGCTAAATGCGTCAGATAACAGGGATAAAGGTTGGTGTGCACTGCTAGACAGATTAGGGCCCACAGAGTCCTAAAAGTTCATTTTCCACTGTATCAAAATTGGCAAAGGGCAGTTGATGGTGGGTTGAAGGGGAAGGAAGGAGATTCCTGAAAGAAAAACTCATGTTTTGTAGCTGCAAGGACATTCTTTACCAGTTTTCCTCCTCCCGGGGATACCGGTCCACTGAAGATCAGGAACAGGTCCTTGTTCCCCAGTGTTGAAGATTTAACACCCAAGAAATATTGAGGCAAGCATAGAAAGCAAGTTTTTCGTGATAAACTTCTCCGAAGAGAAAGGGGCTTCGAGCTGAAAGCCCATGATAGGGGGTGGGGTGGGATGCAACTTGGCGTTTTATAAACCCCAGAGCCTCTCTTTAAATTATTGTCTTTCTTCCCTATATACATGACCAGAAGCAGGCACTGGGAGGTTAACAAACCAGTGTTCTCTCTTTGATTACCAGTCATCCTGTCTTGACCCTCATCACTTATTACCTACATTGACTGCCCGACTTTTGCCCCCTGCCTCAGTTTGTTGAGGAATGTGACAATCCTGTCCATTTAGGCCAGGCAGGGCTGCAGGTAAATTGTTTCTTGGAAAAGGAAGCATGTGGGGGTCAGCACAGTATTCTCTCTCTCTTTTTTTTTTTTTTTTTTTAGAGAGAGAGAGAGAGAGAGAGAGAGAGAGAGAGAATTTTTATATTTATTTTTTAGTTTTCGGCGGACACGTCTTTGTTTGTATGTGGTGCTGAGGATCAAACCCGGGCCGCACGCATGCCAGGCGAGCGTGCTACCGCTTGAGCCACATCCCCAGCCCCAGCACAGTATTCTCTTAACCTCATGTTCCCACCATTCTCATCTATCTGTCCTGTAACACTGGGTTGGGTAGCCATGGGTGGCATTAGTCCCACCAGAGTCCCCAATCTGTTCCTGATAGTCACACTAGACTATAGCCTGGATCCCAGCAGGCTGGATTCACCTGCCATCCTAAGAAATAAGCAAATAATGTAAAAAAGGAAAACTGAATTTAATGCATTTCGGTCAAAATTGGGGAAGCAGCTAGTTTATCCTCCACCATCCTCTAGAAGTGGTTATAATTTATAGGAACAAAACCCAGGAAATGTATGTATGTAGATTTAGCTGTGCTGTGCTGGCCAAAGATTATGTCACGATTCCTGTTTGCCTGGGCCAGGAGGTAGCTTCTCAGTTTGGATTCTCTGCATAAGGAATTTCAGACAGAAATAACTTTACCAGGAAGTGGTGGTGGTGGGAGGTAATTCTAGGCTTCTAATTTTAAGGAGTCTTTCTTACAGAACACGGAGGAGGTGGACGATGCCAGTGTTGATGATCAGCTGGAAACATCATTTTTGTTTTTTGAAAAAAAATGGGGACTTGGGACTGAGGCAAAGGAACAGTCTGCTTTGTGGACCGCTGCTTTATGAGTGCCAACAGAAGAGGAGGGGGTGATGGGTTCAGTATAAGTCAGCTTCAGTTTGGGGTCCGTGGAACATCTGGTTGAAGATTACAGTTGGTCAAATAAGCCTGAGGCTCAGGAGAGAGGTTTGGTTTGGAGATAATAGATTTTGAGTCATCCACAAGCAGATGTTTTAAGAGCCATGATTGTGAATGAGATCGCTCAGGTCCAGAGTGTCAAATCAGAGCACAGGAGCAAAGGAAAAACCAAGGAATCTCAATTAAGGTGGCAAGGAAAGGAGTCAGAGGACGGAGTTCAGAAAGAATGACTGGAGCAGTGAAAGGAGGAGGTTAACAGTGTCAGATGCCCTTGAGTGACTTGAAAATGACACTGAATTCGGCCATCATGGGTTAAGAGGAGAACACAAAGAAAGTTTTGTATTTAATTTATTTTTTATTGGTAATGACCAAATAAGATAGCAGCATGTTTAGGACTGCATGGGAGGGAAAGCACTAAAGTCATCCAATGTTTATTATCATTTCAAGAACTTTTTCTCAAAGCCAAGAAAAAGAGATTTGTACCTCGAGGTTGCCAAAAAGTCTAGGAATTATGCTTTTGAAAATAATGGTAGAAATTTGAAATTTAGGAGGATCCAAGAGGCTGGTCTGGTGATTATTGAACTAGGTTTTTTTTTTTTTTTTTTTTTTAAAGGCTTTTTTGCCTTCCTTTTCGGGTGTTGCTATAGGAGTGTTTCAAAACTGGTTGGACTTTGAAAGGTCTAAACCTGCCTTGAAGCACCCTCCAGAAACACTTGAGACAAAGGACAATATAGGGAAGAATCCCCATCTCTGCTGCATACCGAGTGTGGCTCATGCCTGGGATGATGAGGTTTAAATAATGGCAAAGAAAGTCGAAAAGCTTTCAGCATCTTTGCTGACTCCAAGAAGCAAAAACAACCTGCCCTCCGGCGAATGCATTTCCCTTCTGAAATTCTGTCAAATAAATTCAGAGGGACACACACACAAAAATGGGAATGGATCTCACAACATGTGCTGCTATGGCCACACAGCCCCTATTTCATAGATGGTGCATGATGAATTCCAATACTGTCTGATTTCTTTGGCATGTACATTGTATAAAAGAGCTTGTGGAAGTACAACTTTATAATCATTCCAGGGAACTTGAGAGGGCATTGCACAAAAATGAGACTACAGATACTATATAAGCAAGAAGAAATCTTTTCCTCAAAAAATGAAGGCACTCCATAATAACATTCAAGGAAAATTACATACTTCCAGGTGCTCTCTACATTCAGTCTTAGCGATGACAAGAAATGCAGCCTAGCTTTACCATTTCATTTGGAGTATCACAGCCCTCGCTGGCTTTGAATGGGCTTATTTTTCAAAAGCTGAAGTCTCTCAGCTTCTGAAATGATTGGTATTCCTCTCCTATCTAGCAGCTGTTGGAGGGTTTTTTTTTATTTAACCAGTGAAGAGTTCCAAAATAGAAGTGTTGTCCTGGATGTATTTTAAAAACACACATTTCAGGCTTTTCCTCCTTAACTTGAAGTAGCAGATAAGAATTCCAAAGTGTAAGTGACAAGATAGCGTTGTGACATTAACTCACAAAGGCATAAGGAATCTACAGATGCCTCTATACGTCAGCAATCAAAGCAAACACTGCAACTGTCATATCCAACATGCAAAAGCTAAGTAGATTTGGTACCAACCGTGATTCACTGCATAGCTTCTAGAATTGAGTGTCCTGGGAACTAAATTATATAGTTATTAGATGGCTGAGTAGAATACCCCTTTTATTAGAATTTTTGTTGTCACGAAGTTTTAGAAATATGTCACCCCATTTTATTTATTTATTTTCAATATTTTTAGTTGTGGATGGACACAATACATTTATCTGTCTATCTATCTATCTATCTATCTATCTATCTATCTATCTATCTATCTATCATCTATCTATTTATGTGGTGGTGAGAATTGAACCCAGTGCCTCACATGTGCTAGGCATGTGCTCTACCACTGAGCCACAACCCCAGCCTACCCCATTTTATTAATTTAGCGTTTTTCCTATTATTGTAAAAGCTGTGAACTCTATGCCTGTTGAAGGTGGGAGCAGTTGTTTTCTTTGTATTCTCCAGCGGATCTTCACAGAGGGGAGCGTTGCCGGCGGTTACTAGCTATTTCATGTTCTATATCTTGTGATTGGTCTCTGCAATCTGTTTTTAAGCACACTCCATAGCTTTGTCAAGTTTATATAGTATTTAATTTTATTCTCAGTATAATATTCAATCTTTAAATATTTGATATGGGTGGGGTCCTGCAATTGCTAAAATGATACAGAATTTAGGTAGTCACAGTGATGCACACCTGTCAGTCCAGCGGCTCTGGAGGTTGAGGCAGGAGGATCACAAGTTTGAGATTAGCTGAGCAACTTAGCAAGACCCTATCTCAAAATAAAGCATGAAATGGGGCTGAAGACATGACTCAGCAAAGTGGTCCCTTTAAAAATAAAAAAATAAAATAAGAAATGCAAGTAAAATGATACAGGATTTGCAAAATAATTTATAATGTAATAGGAAAAGAGACGTGTTCTACTGAAAAGCAGAACTGCCTGGGATTGAATCCTGGCCCGATTATTTGCTAGCTGTATGATTGTAAAGAACTAAATGTATTTGTGTCTCAATTTTCTCCTGGTAAAATGGAGATAATATTAATATCTGCCTTGTAGGGCTGCTTGTAGTATTCCTAAAGTGTTTAGGTCACGTTCTAATACACAGTATGTTCCAGGCAGGTGTTAGCTGTGATTTTTATCACCTTATATACCTATTTATAGTTAGACCAGAGAGTGCATGGGCCACTGTGTGCCCTAGGAAAGGAAGGGTATTTCCCTTCAATAGCATGGAGAAGAGCCATCTCCCCTGAGTCTGATGCTGTCTAGGCTTTTTATGTATGACTATTCTTAGATTGGGTTTACATGTCCTCTAATGAGAGACAATATGCTAAAAAAAAGTTTAAAAATTAAAAAAAAAGAGGAAGAAGACGACAATAAAAACACAAAGAAACCCTGAACTAGGTTGTTATGTTTTTGTTTGCCTGTCTGTAGTCTTAACATCTAGAAAACAATTTCTGGTTTCTAAATTATGGTAAATTGAGGGTTTCAATGGATTAATCAACATTTTCTGTAATAAGCTACTACAGAAGACAGTGAGTAATTACATGAATTACAAAACATAAAAGTAAACCAAAATATAATGAGAAAAGGCGATTTATTAGCACTTTCCTCTTGCTTATGTGTACAGCTTGATGTATGCAGAGAATAGCAATCAGGTTGGCCTCCCTCCTCCAGGGGTAGGCAGTAACTGGAGGATTCTTTTGATCATTTTATTCATTTTGTGTTAAAACTATAGCACTTCTAATTTATAGACATATTGTGAATGTCAAGGAAATGTCACCCAAATCATTGAAATACAGTGAAATTCATCTGTTATATTTAAGTAACAGGTTGCCCTGGGCTCCAAGGGAAGCAAGCTTAAATGGAACTGGGATTTTTGACTGTTCAATTTCAGCACTTTAAAGACACAGAATAATCAAGGTGAATTTCTTAAAGGAAGAGACTGTGAGGATAGAAAGGTAACTGTGAGGTATTTCTGGATAAGCCATTAAGTAGCAGATTGGCACACGGTTACATTTCAGACTCTGATTTGTTTGATTTAATGTGAATCACCCTTCTTTCCCCCCTTTCAATCGAAGCCCAAATCCTATAATGGAGATACTTAAATGAACCCTGTGGGTCATTTAGGCATCTATTTCAGCATCCCTCTGAGAAATTCCACAGTCTGTTATAAAAATTGAATTTTATGTTTCTGTCAATGCCTAAGGAAAAATTTGATTATCCTTCTGATTTTTCCCAATCCTTTAACTAAATTGGATTATTTGCTGATTTACCCTTTACTTTCCATTGCCACAATACTGTTTCAGTCCAAACTTTACAGTATGAACCTACAAGAATATAAATGTTTATCTTCCTAGAAAGGCAGCATGTGAAGCTCTACTTTTGGGCTCATGTGGATCTGCAGTTCAACCTCGATGGGTTGCATATTAGCAGTGTGACCTTGTGTACATCGCATGATTCTGTAGTTGTCAGTCTCTTGGAGGACAGTGGGGATACTGATGCTGACCTTTCATGGAATTTGGAAAGGTGAGAGGAGATATGCATGTGGATGTACTGGTTACGCAGGAGGCACTCAAACACACTGTACCACCTGTCCTCTCAACCCCCAAGTCGTGTTTCATTTGTTGAAGAAACAGAACCAAGAGTACATCTAGACTCAGGAACTGTGATGATGGAAATCAAAGATTATGCATCTTAAATCCATCTGTGTTAAACAGGGTTTGACCTTATTCAGAGAAACAGAATCAGTAGGAGATTTGTCACAAGAAATTGGCTTTTGCAATGTGGAGCTTGGCTGGTTGAGTTTGAAATCCATAGGGTTGACAGGAAGGGCAGGGACTGAAATGCTGTTGACAGTGGAATTTCTTCTTTATGATAGCCTTGATTCTGCTTTTAAGGCCTTTTATCTGACCGACTCATGCCCACATTATCTAGGATCATCTCCATCTCTTAAAGTCAACTGCTTGTAGACTTCAACCGCATCTATAAAAATACCTTTCTACAAACACCTAGATTAGTGTTTGACTTAATAACTGAAGATTATAGTCTAGTGGAGCTACACATCAAGAAAATCATTGCATCATCCATTTGGCCTTTATGGGTCTTTCTGATCATGGAAACTAGTACCTTTTAAAGAGAAATTACTTTTATTTTTATTTTTTATTTTTCAGTGCTGGGGATCATAACCAGGACCTTGTGTGTGTTTGGCAACTCCTCTACCCCTGAGGTACATCCCTAGCCCCCCAAAACTTTTAATATAGAAAAATGTAAGCCTAAGTCTCCCCCCCCCAAAAGAATGTAAGAAAGTAATAAGGAAAAATGTATACTTTCATTAGCAGAGGCCAAATGTGAAGACCCTCTATAAAATACCTGTTTAGTGTTCTCTCCACTATCAGAAATTATGCAGTTTTTAATATTTGATTGATTGATAGTTCGTCTCTCCCACTGGAAGATAAACTGCCTAAGGGTGGAGCTCTGCTGTCTTCATTCCTGAGTATCCCACATCTTCAACAGTGCTTGGTATAAAACTGATACTAGTAGGATAAGTCAATAATTTCTTCCAAAAAAGAGTTGAATTTTATTTCCTTGTCTGCTTTCTATTATATTTATTTGGTTCATTTTTTGGGGGCTTTGGTTGCACGCTGCTAGCTCAAAGCTGAGGATAATACATTCCTCTAGAGACAATTTTGATTCCATCTTTTTCCCACAGGGAACAGCCCTGTTACTAGAGCAGCTAAAGATCAGAGTAACCATTTTTGGTGTTTTTAGGATTATGTATTCACCTCCCTAGCATCTTCCTAGAAAAAGATAAATAATCTTTCAAAATTTGTGAGTTATTTAACACATAAAAGACTATGTAACAACATGTAAGTTATGAAGTATTCTAACAATACATAGACTCATAAATCCACCAATCAACATACCAATATACTGCTGAAAATGCTGCTCTGATCATCTTTTTCCCCATTACTTCACCTCCCTTCAGAAATCACCAGTGTCCTGAATTTTGTATTTATCATTTACTTGGTGTTCTTTGTAGTTGTACCAGGTATGCATGATCCCAAAACAATGGTATTTCACTTTTGCTTCCTTTTAACTTCACATAAGTAGTATCAAAATATTTATTTTGGTCACTGACCTTTCTTATTTAGTGCTATGCTTCTGACATCCATCCAGTGACTATGTATAATCATAATTCACTTGTTTTGTGCAGAGTCTTTTATTTCATGGCTTATACCACAGTTTAATATCCGTTCTTCTACTATTGTCAATGGCGACCACTCACTCTTTTTTTTTTTCTGTTATAAACAATGTCATGATTGTGATTTAGTTATTAGGTGTCCCCCCAAAAGCTCATGTGTGAGACAATGCGAGAAGGTTCAGAGATGAAATGATTGGGTTAAGAGTCTTAACCTAATCAGTGCATTAATCTCCTGATAGGGATTAAGGAGTTGGTCACTGAGGGCAGGTAGGTTGTGGCTGGAGGAGGTGAGTGCCTGGGAGTATGCCTTTGGATTTTTGTTGTTGTTCTTGTTCTTGTTGAGCAGAGCTCTCTCTCTGCTTCCCAGCACCATGTTCCCAGCTGCTTTCCTCTGCCATGACGTTCTGTCTCATCCCAGGCCCTGAGGAATGGAGACGGCCACCTCTCCATGAGGTGGACCGAGGCCTCTGAAACTGTGAGCATCAAATAAACTTTTCCTCCTCTAAAATTGTTCTTGTCAAGTCTTTTGGTCACAGCAGTGAGAAACCTGACTAAAACTGTCACTATGAATTTTCTTGTACACACATCCTGAAGAATATGCGTGGGAAATGGACAGTAAGAGGGTATCAGATTCAAACTCTATTTCATTGATAGATGAATAAATTGAGGTTCAGAGCTTTCAGGCTGTTGATAGCCAGCTAGAGGTAAGGTCTCCTAGTTCTCATCTAGCATGTTTTCTAACATTCTGTATCTCTTTATGAGTATGATGAAGCTTGTTTTCAAAAATAAAGTTAGTTTTATAATGGTTAGCAAGATTTGGCTAAAAATAGTCTCTCTCTCTCTCTCTCTCTCTTTCTCTCTCTCTCTCTCTCTCTCTCTCAAAAGTTTTACAGGGAAAGGGTATGCAGGCTCATGTCTTGTGCCTGTGAGAAAGAGGAAAGGGAGAATCAGGGAGCTGGGATAAGGAGCAAATCTCTTACTCTTGGCAAAGTCCCCTCCCAACCATTTTAAAACTTTGTATTTAAGTGGAACATGCATATAGAAAATTGTATATGCCAAGCATAACCAGCTTGTTGAAGTTTAGCAAAGAGAACACAACCACATAACCAGCACACAGGTGCAGGCTGAGAACATAACCAATATGACAGGACGCTACTCTTCCTCCTGCCCCTGGTCTCCCTTTCAGTCACTGTTTCTCTTTCCATTCCACCCCCTTCTATGTTCTGGGCAAAGCCTTTTGAATTTCATGACATGTTGGAATGATGCTACTGTGGTATTGTGTGTTATATTGCTCATGGAGGAAAAAGATCAAGGTTAAAGCTCAGCTCTAATATTTCCTTACCATGTGACATTGGATCCATTTAACTCTTGGTCTCATTTGCCTTATTGGTAAATGGAAATAAGAAGGAATTACAGTTTGGCAGGAAGTTTAAATGAACTAAAACAAGTGAAACCTTCTTATAAAGGTCCTGGTAGAGAGTAAGTACTCAGTAAATGTGGGGCCCTGGAAGCTGGGTGTGTCTATGACTTGGGGCTTATGAAGTTATGGACATCACAGCTGGAGTGTACCATCTTTGACATAAGCCTTCCCATGTGCACATTCTCCTGCCTCTGTTTTCACTGTCTCTTTCCTCAGGCATTTTTCTATTCTAGGGACTAGCTTTCTGGAGCCATCCTTCTTCCCAAATGAAGTAAAACTAGAATTCTGATATGTAACCTAGTCTTGCTTTGGCAGTCCTGGTTTGTCTATTGTTAGTTGAATATGAGTTTTGATGAAATTCTTATAATGCACTTGAAGAAAGCAGGGATGCAGATCCATGGCCTCTTTTATATTTATGTTCCAGACTTGAAACTTGTTTCAAGTTACAATTCTTGACATCGTTGGAATGCAGCGCCACTCTCTGAATAACTCCTATGCTGGGCCCTGCTCTTTAGCACTGAATGAAGGTCAGTATTTTTGTCTTTATTAACAGCTAATAGCAGATGCTCAATGGGGAGCAAATATAATGCCCTCTACTTCTGCAATCCTGGTTTCTCTATCACTTCTGTACTTAGAATAATGGGCCTCTTCATTTTATATATTCTTTCATACAGTTTTTATCTTTTCCCTTATTTACTGAAATCATTACTCGGGGTGATGAGATGTGGACCAAGTGTATATTTTATATCTGATGACTTACCTGAGAAGAGGATGAAACATTTCCCCCCCCTGCCATGGTTTTATTTTTCTATGCAGTATAAGCACCATTTTTAATTGTGTCATGAATTTCAGTGCCCATTAATTTGAGGAAATCGACCATGTTTGTGACTTTCACGAGGCTGTGAAAAATGCATCAGTTTGCTTAGACATACCTGTAAATAAAAATTAGTGTAGAGTAATAAAGTATAAAAATGTGGATGAAGAGAAAAAAGTAAAACTCATTCTTATGGTATACTGTGTGTGCTTTTCTCCTTTGTCTTTTTAATATCACCATGCCAGAAATAAAGGCACCAAGAAAATCAGAAATCCATATGGTGGCATCAAGGAGATGCCTAATTCCCTATCAAGTATCTTTAGAGTTTTCAGGCACCAAACAGGTCCTTACAGAGAGCAACAGATCAATGAATTCCATGTCTTAAAATACTCATGTGCTTCAGGCTCATTCTTATTTCATTTTTATTAAAGCATTAGAAGGTTTATATTTTATTACATTAAAAATGAGAAATAAAGAATAGAGGCTCAAATGATTTGCTTAAATTTAGGACAGAATGTCCTTGGAATGCTGTAGGAAGCTGGGAAATGAGCTAACATGTTCAACATGTTCTGGTTCTTGATTTCTTATAACTGTCACATACTGCAGTGTTTGTTAATTGAATAACAAATATTTATATAGTTCCATCTCTGTGCCAGCCCCCCCCCCCCAATTCTGTACTGGAGAAACTTTGGGAACAAGGCAGTCTACCCATGGGATTAGAGTCTGGTGGGGATGTCAGGTAGGAAACATAATCACATTCTGAAGATATAGGTGTTGAAGTGGGATGATGCTCAGGACTGTGGTATCTTTGCTGTGCCGGTGACCAATATCAGGCTCCTACTTTACTTGTGGATCCAGACATGTCTTGAGTCTTCCTAGTGGAAGATGAGGACAAGTTTTCCAGTGGCTGAATGGAAGGACATCACAAACCAGCAAGTACAAAGGCATAGTGTGATTCAGGGGAATGCCAGGAGTTGATGTCAGGCGCTTTTCTAAGACCTATTTAATGACCTCCAACCAGGTACTAGGGGTATCATAATTCCTTCTCTGTTCCCACAACCAGTAGGAGTTTAAATCCTTTCAGACCTACCTTCATAACATTGTTCATCCTGATCCCCTCTGCCTTTTCTCCTTTACTAGTTAGTGTTTACCCCATCACTTCCTACCCAGACCATTGCATTTGCCTTCTAGATCATCTTGTTGCCTTTAGTGTTGACTGTCTTGGATCTGTTCTCCACAATGCTGCCCAAGTGATCTTGATATGTAATAACCATCAATGCATTCCTATTGGCAATGGCATAAATCTACACACTTAGAGAAATCTCTTATGATCTTGCTCCTCTTTGACATTATTTTCATGTCTTATTTGTATTTATCTTGAAAGGAAATGTGAGGTTTCGGTGGCAGAGATTAAAGTTATTATTACTTATAGCAATAACTGCACTGGTTCCTCACGCTCAAAAAAATCACAGGTGTTGCATTGAGAGTCAGATGCTACCCTGTGTGTTTCTGGAGGTGGATGAGGTGGAGGAGTCCACACTGTAGGAAAGGAACCCTGAAACTATGAATCTGGAAGTTTATATTGGCTACATTATTGCCCTTTACCTCTTGAGACAGGGAGAGAAACTTTATTGCCCTTTACCTCTTGAGACAGGGAGAGAAACTTTACTATCAAGTTCCAAGTCTTGGGGTTTTATCTGCCTTTGATATGTAAACACTTAAGGAGATAGGTCTCTAAACCTCTCTGAGCATCTCTGGCCATTCACATAACGTTTAACTTCTAATTCTTGCCTTTAACTTAGGTTCCAATTTTCTTTATCCACAAAGTTAAAATATTTCCATTCTAGTTTCACACTGCTGTCTTCCCAAGCTCACCTCCACCTGCTTCCCTTGCTCAAAAACTGTTCCACCCCTGCTTAATTACTTTGCAGTTTTTCATTGCAGGGGCGGGAAAAAGCATCTTTCCCTTTAACCATCTTAGGTTGACAGACTGGCAAAAGACAGATTAACAAGGGAAAATCAAAATACAAAAAGCAAGAATGCAAGTTTATTAGCATGCACACCTCATGTATATGTGGGAGGGACTTGGGGAAAAATAAGTAATTCTTGGAGGAGTAGAGAATTCAGGCTGAAAGACCATCTTCAGCTAAAACAACAGAGCAGCATTGGTGGGAATGGTTTTGGAGAGGCGACCAGGGGAAGCCCTATAAACAAACATAAGGTTTTGTTATGCAGATTTAGCACCTTCTCCACTGAGAAGAGTCTGGTAATTTTGAATCATTTTTCTCTTCTTGATTCAGAGGGAGATACCCTTACAAATGAGATTTCTTTTATAGATGTAAATTTCTCTTGCAAAAATGTAACTTCTCTGTTTTCTGAGTGTCTATTATTCATCAAAATGATGAGCTAATCCATATGAGATAATCCATATGTCAAAGAGGCATACTTTAGGGTGGCGTGCTTGGTCTCCTACACTACCTCACTGTTTCATTCCTCAGGTCTCTCTTTGTTGTTTGTTTCAATATTGCCTAGGAATGTTTTTAGCTTGTTATTTCTATTGAGGAAAAATTTACAGACAGTGGAAAGCACTCAAGTTAATTCGGTAAGATTTCATAAATCCATATGCCTCTATAATATTGACCTAATCAAGCTTTAGACATTTCTATCACCAGAAATTTCCTCTGTGTCCTCCTCACACTGTCCCCCCATCTCTCGTAATACTACTGTCCCTATCAGCATCAGTTAAGTTAGCCTCTTCTTGAGCTTCATGTAAATGGACTCATACAATATGTACTCCTATATCTTCAGCTTCTTTAGCTTAACATATTTTTTTTTAAAATTTACCCATGTTATTGAGTGAATCAGAAGATGATTCCTCTTTACCGTGAAGTAGTTTCCATTTTACAAATGTTGCTTAATCCACTCATTTTATTACTTTTTTTGGGGAGGGAGGGGGGTTGTTTTCAGTGTTTGTGAATGAAGCAGACATAAAATTTCTTATTTGTCATTTTTGTGGGCCTATCTTTCCATTTCTTTTAGAGGAGTAGCTAGAGGTAGAATTGCTAGGTTGTAGATGGAATGTATGCTTCATTATATATGAAACTGCCAACAGTTTTCCAAGGTGGTTGTACCTTAGCTTCATTACTTTTGCACGTGCTGTTCTCTCTGCCTGGGATGTCCTGATTTCTTCTGATTAGAGAACTTTCTCATTTTTCAAGTCATAGCTCAAGCTTCACCTCTGTGAAAACTTCAACAGAGTTGTGTAAGTGGCCTATTGAGATGCTTCTTTGCCTCAGCCATTGTGCTCCATTTCTTCCACTCTCCTCAGACTGTGGAAAGCAGGAATAGTGTCCTTTGTACCTTCTGCACTCGGTGAAATGATGTGTTATGGGGTGCTGCTGACATATATTAGATATCATTCATTCATGCCAAAAAATTTTTTTTTTTATTTTTTTTATTTTTTTTTTATTTTTATTTTTTTTTTATTGGTCGTTCATAACATTACATAGTTCTTAATACATCATATTACACGGTTTGATTCAAGTGGATTATGAACTCCCGCTTTTACCCCGTATACAAATTGCTGTATCACATCAGTTACCCTTCCATTGATTGACATATTGCCTTTCTAGTGTCTGATGTATTCTGCTGTCTGTCCTATTGTCTACTATCCTCCCTCCCCTCCCCTCCCCTCCCCTCCCCTCCCCTTTTCTCTCTCTACCCCTTCTACTGTAAATCATGTCTTCCATTTGTATTCTCTTGACTTACCCCTCCTTACCTCTTATATGACATTTTGTATAACCCTGAGGATCGCCTTCCATTTCCATGCAATTTCCCTTCTCACTCCCATTCCCTCCCACCTCTCATCCCTGTTTAATGTAAATCTTCTTCTCAAGCTCTTCGTCCCTACCCTGTCCTTGTTTACACCCCTTATATCAAAGGAGTCATTTGGTATTTGTTTTTTAAAGATTGACTAGCTTCACTTAGCATAATCTGCTCTAATGCCATCCATTTCCCTCCAAATTCTATAATTTTGTCATTTTTTAATGCAGAGTAATACTCCATAGTGTATAAATGCCACATTTTTTTTATCCATTCATCTATTGAAGGGCATCTAGGCTGGTTCCACAGTCTTGCTATCGTGAATTGAGCTGCTATGAACATCGATGTAGCAGTGTCCCTGTAGCATGCTCTTGTTAGGGCTTTAGGGAATAGACCGAGAAGGGGAATAGCTGGGTCAAATGGTGGTTCCATTCCCAGCTTTCCGAGAAATCTCCATACTGCTTTCCAAATTGGCTGCACCAATTTGCAGTCCCACCAGCAATGAACAAGAGTGCCCTTTTCCCCGCATCCTCTCCAGCACTTATTGTTGTTTGACTTCCTAATGGCTGCCAGTCTTACTGGAGTGAGATGGTATCTTAGGGTAGTTTTGATTTGCATTTCTCTGACTGCTAGCGATGGTGAGCATTTTTTCATGTACTTGTTGATTGATTGTATGTCCTCCTCTGAGAAGTGTCTGTTCAGGTCCTTGGCCCATTTATTGATTGGGTTATTTGTTATCTTATTGTCTAATTTTTTGAGTTCTTTGTATATTCTGGTTATTAGGGCTCTATCTGAAGTGTGTGGAGTAAAGATTTGTTCCCAGGATGTAGGCTCCCTGTTTATCTCTCTTATTGTTTCTTTTGCTGAGAAAAAACTTTTTAGTTTGAGTAAGTCCCATTTGTTGATTCTATTTGTTAACTCTAGCGCTATGGGTGTCCTACTGAGGAATTTGGAGCCCGATCCCACAGCGTGTAGATCATAACCAACTTTTTCTTCTATCAGATGCCGTGTCTCTGATTTAATATCAAGCTCCTTGATCCATTTTGAGTTAACTTTTGTGCACGGCGAGAGATAGGGATTCAGATTCATTTTGGTGCAAATGGATTTCCAGTTTTCCCAGCACCATTTGTTGAAGATGCTATCCTTCCTCCATTGCATGCTTTTAGCCCCTTTATCAAAAATAAGATAGTTGTAGTTTTGTGGATTGGTTACTGTGTCCTCTATTCTGTACCATTGGTCCACCCGCCTGTTTTGGTACCAGTACCATGCTGTTTTTGTTACTATTGCTCTGTAGTATAGTTTGAAGTCTGGTATCGCTATACCACCTGATTCACACTTCCTGCTTAGTATTGTTTTTGCTATTCTGGGTCTTTTATTATTCCATATGAATTTCATGATTCTTTTATCTATTTCTACAAGATATGCTGTTGGGATTTTGATTGGCATTGCATTGAACTTATAGAGAACTTTTGGTAATATCGCCATTTTGATGATGTTAGTTCTGCCTATCCATGAGCAGGGTATGTTTTTCCATCTTCTAAGGTCTTCTTCTATGTCTTTCTTTAGGGTTCTGTAATTTTCATTGTATAAATCTTTCACCTCTTTTGTTAGGTTGATTCCCAAGTATTTTATTTTTTGGGGGGATATTGTGAATGGAGTAGTTGTCCTCATTTCCGTTTCAGAGGATTTGTCGCTGATATACAGGAATGCCTTTGATTTATGCGTGTTGATCTTATATCCTGCCACTTTGCTGAATTCATTTATTAGCTCTAATAGCTTCTTTGTAGACCCTTTTGGGTCTGCTAGGTATAGAATCATATCATCTGCAAATAGTGATAATTTAAGTTCTTCTTTTCCTATTTTTATGCCTTTAATTTCTTTTGACTGTCTAATTGCTCTGGCCAGTGTTTCGAGGACTATGTTGAACAGAAGTGGTGAGAGAGGGCATCCCTGTCTTGTACCAGATCTTAGAGGGAATGCCTTCAATTTTTCTCCATTCAGAATGATGCTGGCCTGTGGCTTATCATAGATTGCTTTTACAATGTTGAGGTATGATCCTGTTATCCCTAATTTTTCTAGCGTTTTGAACATAAAGGGATGCTGTACTTTGTCGAATGCTTTTTCTGCATCTATTGAGATGATCATATGGTTCTTATTTTTAAGTCTATTGATGTGGTGAATAACATTTATTGATTTCCGTATATTGAACCAGCCTTGCATACCAGGGATGAATCCTACTTGATCATGATGTATAATTTTTTTGATATGTATTTGAATCCGATTCGCCAGAATTTTATTGAGGATTTTTGCGTCAAGGTTCATTAGAGATATTGGTCTGTAGTTTTCCTTCTTTGATGTGTCTTTGTCTGGTTTCGGAATCAGGGTGATGTTGGCCTCGTAGAATGAATTTGGAAGTTCTCCCTCTTTTTCTATTTCCTGAAATAGCTTGAAAAGTATTGGTGTTAGTTCCTCTTTAAAGGTTTTGTAAAACTCTGCTGTATACCCATCCGGTCCTGGGCTTTTCTTAGTTGGTAGTCTTTTGATGGTTTCTTCTATTTCCTCTATTGTTATTGGTCTGTTTAGGTTGTCTATATCCTCCTGGCTCAATCTGGGCAGATCATAGGACTCAAAGAATTTATCTATGCCTTCACTATCTTCTATTTTATTGGAGTATAAGGATTCAAAGTAATTTCTGATTATCTTCTGTATTTCTGAAGTGTCTGTTGTGATATTGCCTTTTTCATCCCGTATGCTAGTAATTTGGGTTCTCTCTCTTCTTCTCTTCGTTAGCATGGTTAAGGGTCTGTCAATTTTATTTATTTTTTCAAAGAACCAGCTTTTAGTTTTGTCAATTTTTTCAATTGTTTCTTTTGTTTCAATTTCATTAATTTCAGCTCTGATTTTAATTATTTCTTGCCTTCTACTTCTTTTGCTGTTGTTTTGCTCTTCTTTTTCTAGGATTTTGAGATGAAGAATGAGATCATTTATTTGTTGTTTTTTTCTTTTTTTGAGGAATGAACTCCAAGCAATGAATTTTCCTCTTAGAACTGCTTTCAATGTGTCCCATAGATTCCGATATGTTGTGTCTGTGTTTTCATTTAACTCTAGGAATTTTTTAATTTCCTCCTTGATGTCTTCTAAAACCCATTGATCACTCAGCAACCTATTGTTCATTCTCCAGGTGATGCTTGCTTTTTCCTTTCTTCTTTTATCATTGATTTTCAGTTTCATTCCATTATGATCAGATAAAATGCATGGTATTATCTCTACCCCTTTGTATTGTCTAAGAGTTGCCCTGTGACATAGTATATGGTCTATTTTTGAGAAGGTTCCATGTGCTGCTGAGAAAAAAGTGTAGCTACTTGATGTTGGGTGGTATAGTCTATATATGTCAATTAAGTCTAGGTTGTTAATTGTGTTATTGAGTTCTATAGTTTCCTTATTTAACTTTTGTTTGGAAGATCTGTCCAGTGGTGAGAGAGGTGTGTTGAAGTCTCCCATGATTATTGTATGTTGGTCTATTAGACTCTTGAACTTGAGAAGAGTTTGCTTGATGAATACAGCTGCACCATTATTTGGGGCATATATATTTATGATTGTTATGTCTTGTTGGTGTATGGTTCCCTTAAGCAGTATGAAGTGTCCTTCTATATCCCTTTTGATTAGCTTTGGCTTGAAATCTATTTTATTAGATATGAGTATGGACACTCCTGCTTGTTTCCGCGGTCCATATGAGTGATATGATTTTTCCCAACCTTTCACCTTCAGTCTATGTATATCTTTTCCTATCAAATGCGTCTCCTGTAGACAGCATATTGTTGGGTCTTGTTTTTTGATCCATTCTACTAGCCTGTGTCTCTTAATTGGTGAGTTTAAGCCATTAACATTTAGGGTTATTATTGAGATATGGTTTGTTCTTCTATCCATATTTGTTTATTGATGTTACTAAACCTGATTTGTTATCCTCTTTGACTACTTTCCCCCCTTTACTGTCCTACCTCCCATTGTTGGTTTTCAATGTTGTTTTCCATTTCCTCTTCCTGTAATGTTTTGCCAAGGATTTTTTGAAGAGATGGTTTTCTAGCTGCTAATTCTTTTAACTTTTGTTTATTGTGGAAGGTTTTAATTTCATCTTCTAACCTGAAGCTTAATTTCGCCGGATACACGATTCTTGGTTGGAGCCCATTGTCTTTCAGTGTTTGAAATATGTTATTCCAGGATCTTCTAGCTTTCAGAGTCTGTGTTGAGAGATCAGCTGTTATCCTGATTGGTTTACCCCTAAATGTAATCTGCTTTCTTTCTCTTGCAGCTTTTAAAATTCTCTCCTTATTCTGTATGTTGGACATCTTCATTATAATGTGTCTAGGTGTGGATCTCTTATGATTTTGCACATTCGGCGTCCTGTAGGCTTCTAGGATTTGGGATTCTGTCTCAATCTTCAATTCTGGGAAGTTTTCTCGTATTATTTCACTGAATAGACTGTTTATTCCTTTGGAATGGAGCTCTGTGCCTTCCTGTATCCCAATGACTCTTAAATTTGGTCTTTTGATATTGTCCCATAATTCTTGGATGTTCTGCTCATGGTTTCTTAGCAGACTTGCTGAGCTGTCTATGTTCTTTTCCAGTTGAAATACTTTGTCTTCATTGTCTGATGTTCTCTCTTCTAAGTGATCTACTCTGCTGGTAGTATTCTCAATTGAGTTTTTAAGTTGGTTTATTGTTTCCTGCATTTCTAGAATTTCAATTTGTTTGTTTTTTATTACCTCTATCTCCCTGTGAAATTGATCTTTTACTTCCTGGATTTGTTTGTCAATGTGATCTTTCATTGTCTGATTTTGCTGTCTCATGTCTTCCTTGAGACTCCAGATCATCTGAAGCATATATATCCTGAACTCTTTATCTGATATTCCATCTGTTGCAGCTATTACCTCTTCTAAAGTTGAGTTGACCTGCATTGCTTGTGGTCCTTTCTTTCCTTGTCTTTTCATACTGCTCGCGTTTCTTTCTGCTTGGTGCAACTGTTGTGTTTTGAAATTTACCCCCTATTTATTTATGTTGCTCTTGTATACTTGAAAAGTCTCCCTTGCAGGTGCGGGCGGCGGCTGTGCCCCTACTCCTATTGGGGTGACGTGTCTACCACGCTGGCGGCTCTCTGGGCCTGTTCCGGGAGTGGAAGGCGGCTCTGCTCTGTCCCTATTCCAATTGGGGTGTCGTAACTACAATGCTGGCAGGACGCTGGGCCTGTTCCGGGCGTGGGCGGTGGGCTTGGCTGGCGGGATTCCACCTAATGGCAGTCCCTAACCTCCCTGCTTGCTAATTAATGGCTTCTCTGAGGCGCCACGCCTTCTGTAGCTGTGGGGCAGGCCGCGCGAATCAGTTGGCCTGGATCTCCGGGGTCCTGCTGCTGGCTGTTTTGATGTTGCAAGCTGTTGGAGAGTGGTGGTGTATTCTTCAGCTTTCCCGGATGGTGGCCGCTGACTGCCTCGATGGAGTGTCCACTGTTTTGATGTTGCACTCTGAAGGAGAGTGGTGGTGTATCCTTCAGCTTTCCCGGATGGTGGCCGCTGACTGCCTCGGTGGAGTGTCCGCTGTGGGGGATGGGACTGTACCGCTTCCTTCCCCTTCTGAGATCCCGTACTCGGCCCAAGGGTCCGTGTGGGCTTGGCTGGTGGGATTCCACCTAATGTCCTTCCCTAACCTCCCTGCTTGCCAATTAATGGCTTCACTGAGGTGCCACGCCTTCTGTAGCCGCAGGGCAGGCCACGCGAATCAGTTGGCCTGGATCTCCGGGACCCTGCTGCAGGCTGCTGGGATCCCTGGCACTCTATCACTTTGATTTTTTCTGCTTGCCCCTCCCCCAGCGCTGGCTAGCCAGGTTTCCTTTTGGCTGCTACTGGGAGGAGGGGTTGGAGGTCAGGTGTCTCTGGTTTCCCCCTAGCCTGTATGGAGGCTCAGCTTGATACTCCCTCTCCCGGCAAGCCTAGGAGAGATTTTATGCGAATTCCCGCTGTCTGGGGGGTGAGCTGAATGACACCGACCTGTTTTGATGTCGCACTCTGAAGGAGAGTGGCGGTGTATCCTTCAGCTTTCCCGGATGGTGGCCGCTGACTGCCTCGGCGGAGTGTCCGCTGTGGGGGATGGGACTGTACCCCATGCCAAAAATTTTATTGAGCAGTTATTATGCCAGACAGTGTGTGTGTGTGTGTGTGTGTGTGTATGTGTATGTGATAAGTTTATAAGTAAGAAAAGTTATGAAATGGACATGCTAATTATTTTTTTCACCAATTAATGGAGGACTCTGATGGATGAAAGAAATTATCTTGGGCCCAGGAAGTATGGATGCCAAAGTGGCTGTGTATTCTTTAGGTTTATATAGTGAAAATCCAGGGAAGGCTAACATAAGTCACAGAGGGTTGAACTAAAGCTACTGTTGTTTCAACAAGGCAAGAAGAAATAAATAAGAGGGATGTGTATGGATTATTTACTACTTAAGGTTACAAGACATCATTATCATCTAATTCAGGTGTGAGAAGGCGGCACAGCAAAGAAGGGTATCTTATTACTACAATATTCCATTTCTCTTATACTGCTTTTTTTTTGGCTTGTAAAGTATTTTATCTTTAATTCATCAAAGGATCATGACTTTTTTGTCTTCTGTGGAGATGACCTAACCACAGAGCTTCCACTGACTAGACATGGACATTGAGGGTTGTGAAACAAGATGAGAAACCACATCCAGGTGGTATGTGCTGTGTAAAAGAAAATAGAAAATTCATTGATTTTACCCTCTCCTGATCCTTTTAAAAACAGGTTTCATAATAAGAAAATATTTTAATAGTTTGTTTTCAAAATCTATTGTTTCCTCCCTGCCTGTACAATTCCCAGGTAGAAGAATTATTACTTAGTAATTAGTAAGGTTGATAATGAGAAAGCAGTTCTGAAAAGTAGATAGATTTCAAAGATCTCAGCATGAAGAAGCTGAAATATTAACAGCAACAGCTGCTTATAAACGATTGCTGTTAGCTGAGATTTACATATTAAAGAGCAGGAAAAAAGTCTAAGATCTCTTCATTCTTAACATTTTAATGCTCAAACTGTAAGAACATATGACTCTTTAGGTTGGTGATTTTTAAGTTTTATTCTTCAGAAATGCACTAAAGATAGATGAGTAAGCTTCTGTGTCTACCAAAAACACCCTAAGAAAATATTTATGCTGCACCATCCCAGCTAATATGACAATTTTTCTAAGAACATACTATCAGATGCTAATCCATGAATTTCAGTGTCTCTAACAGAGGGTGCTTAAAGGGCTTATGGAAAACAGTGCATTTGAGGAATAGGTATTATTTAATGAACTAAAGGAAAATGTGGGACTTGGAGGAGTGAACTACCAATAGAGTATATGTGGTATGTATTTGTTGAATGCTTGCAATGTTCAAAATGCTGTGGAGGAAAAATTGAAGATATGCGACCTACCCATTGACTTTGAGAAATTTTAGATCTAGATTGTGCTTTGGAACAACTGAGTGGCACATTTACATATTAACATAAATAAATGCAAATTTCAACATAGCAGAGAGAGTGAGTCCTGAAATAACTTGAAAGGAGTCTTTAAGTGTGATTTTTATTATGAGCTTAACCTACTTTAAAAATGAAATCTGGTAGAAACTGAAAACCTTTTCCAGCTCTTGGGATTTTATTTTAGGTCACTGTTAAGGTACAGATATATTTTTATTAAATTAAAAAGTAACCTCATTTTTTATTACCCATATTTTAGAAAATACTGCATAGAAAGAGAGGATAGAAATCACTTACAACTTCAAAACCTGAGAGAATCACTCTTCATTCTGTCCGTTGTCTATGTTTGTGTAGGTATGTGTTCCTGTACACTTGTGTGCACTAACATATGATGATTGTTCTTGTGTTTATGCTATATCCTCAGGATATATTCTATAAATATAGATTTCTTGAGTCAGATGATATAGCCTTTAAGATTTTTTTTAACACATTTTGCTAAAATACCCTACATAAAGCTTGTGTAGTTTATATTCAACTGTTTCCTTTTCCTCAAAGTAAAAGAATATCCACTGCTATGAAACCATGACAATATAGGAAATTGTCATTAAAAAGTCCCAGAATAGTCTCATAATTAGTCAAAGAGATCTTAAATTTGTTTCTACATAGTAAAGTCCCAAGATTTATCCTTTTCTGAAGGTGATGCTCTGAGGGTACTATAGTTGACTTTTCTTTGAAGTAGAAAATAGTACCTTATAATGAATTAATCAATATTAATTAAACCATTAATTAAAAGTATATTTTTCTGTTTATTAATAATTTAAAGAGATATTTTGAAATCCTCCATCATGATGTGAGACTTGTTAATTTTTCTTTGTAACTCTGTCATTTTTGTTTCATATGCTGGGGGCAATTAGATGAATTTCATGTAAGTTTGGAATTCTTTAATTTTTTTAAGTTGATGAAAACTTAACACTTTGCGAATGTCTTTTTCCACAATAATACTTTTTGTCTTAAACTCTTTCGCCACTCTAAATTTTCTTTTGGTAAATATGTACTTGGTGCACATGCTGAATTTTTAAATAGATCGAATTTGTTCTTTTTTGTTTTTTATTAGGCAATAATAATCTACTTACAGTACTCTGACCAATGATATGCATGAATTTGTGACTTTTATCCTACTTTTGCTCTCTTTTGACTGCTTCAGTTACTGTTCTTCCTTTCTTTTTTTTCTTTTATTTAATGTACTCCCCCCCCCAAATTTAAATAATTTGTTTTCTTCCTTCAATCAGCATAAAACTTGTGTATTTTATTTCTATCATTTTAAGGTCACCCTGGAAATCTTACCATATGTACTTAAGGAAATCTAGAGCTAAGGAGCAGTCCATGTATTTTTTTCCATTATGCTACAGCATGTGTCCTAATAAATCCTCTTTCCGATGGCTTTAAAAAAAAACAAAACTAAAACCAACAAAACAAAACAAAACAACCCCCCCCCCAAAAAAAAACAAACTAAGCCCAAACAAGAAAACAAAAGCAAAGTAAAAAGTTAAATTCCTAACCATTTTTTCCCAAATGAATACTTTAATTCTGACAATTTCTAAATAATAATAGTTGTTTTTTAGTTTGGTCCTTTTAAAATAAAAATCATTACCATGATTTATGCAGATCAGCCCTCCAAAATTATGTTAACTGGTCAGATATTGAAATCTGGGCCTTCAAAAATTATTTTATATTAGACATTGTTTTATTTAGAATTCCTATATGTAGTGGCACTCCCTCCTCTGCAGAAAATCTTAATTAAGCTTCTCCAGAAATCATCACCATAATTGATTTTAGGACTACCAGCAAAAGAATCTCTACAAAAGAGTTCAGTGTAGTTAAACTTCTATTTTCCTGTTGCTCTATTTTACTTGACCACTGACCTAGAAGAGATCAGCACTCCAGGTGCTGAACACCTCCTTATTAGTTTTTCACAAACATTTATTCAGTATAGTAGTTTGTAGAAGTGTGTTGGCAAATGCAAAGTGTGATTAAAAAAAAGATCCTTTAACAAGGCCTCTGGCCTTGAGCTGAAGCTTCATAGAGATGCCTACATTTCTAAGATAAGAGAAATTACCACTTGGGCTCCATGGTAACAGCTGTCAAGGGGAGGGAAGAAAGGGGAGAAGAAGCTCTCCCCTTCTCAGGTGTTGTCCTTGAAGAGTTAACTTGCTCAGAACAGTAAAAGAAAAAGTTGCTTTTATGTGAACTTCTGCAGACTGTAAACTTTGAGCCGTTCTCTTAAACGCTGGGTATAAAATTCTGAAACTACCTTGGTCGGTATTCAGGGGATTAATTGATTACAGCGAAAACTTTGCCCCCTGAACCTGACTATAGCTAAATAAACTTGCTTCTTGTTCCTATTTGGTGTCTTGCCTTGTCTGTCCCTTGCAACATATGTATCTCCCAAATTATCTATTCTTTCCTTCTTATATTTCAGGTCCTCACCTAAGGATAATTGCTCTTCCTCCTGAAGTACATCTTGCAGGAATTCTTTCAGTGAAGGTCCATTGAGGCGAAACTCTTTTGGTTTGAGTCTACTTGCAAATGTAAATTTTTGAGTTCTTATTCTTAGAAAGCAATTTTCCTGAGTTTTATTATTTTCTCTGACTACTTTGAAGACATTACTCTACTACTGTCTTTTGGCTTCCTTTGTTTCTTTTGGGAAGTCTGTTGCCATTCTGTTTGTTGTTCCTCTGTAGTTGTCTTTCTTCTTCTAAGACCCCTCTGTGGGCTGGGGATTTAGCTCAGTTGGTAGAGTGCTTGCCTTGCATGCACAAGGCCTCTGGGTTCAATCTCCAGCACCACGTACACCCCCCCCCCCAAAAAAAAACTGGCAAATCTTACTGTATGTTAATTGTACCTCAATAAGATTGGCAACAAAATTGTTTTAAAAAAACTCTTTTCAATTCGTGTTATCCATGTAATCATGTCTTTTAATCAATTTTTGAAAATTCACATCCATTAGATTTTTGAATATTGCCTCTCTATTCTGTTTCTCTGGGACTCTGAGACATACATGTAGGTTGATCGTGGTCCTGATTTGACATCTGTGGTTATTTTCTTCATCTCTGTATTCTAGTTTACTAATTATTATTTCAGCTATATCAGATCTGTTATTTAATCCATCAATTCATTTTTTGATTTAAGTAATTATGTTTTTCATATTTAGATGTTCTATTTGGTTCTTTTCTAAATCTGCTTGGTCTTTTTTTGGTACTGGGAATTGAGTCCAGATGTACTTTACCACTGTGTCACATCCCCATCTCTTTTTATTTTGAGACAGGGTCTCACTAAGTTGCTTAGGGTCTTGCCAAGTTGCTGAGGCTGGTCTTGAATTGGCGATCCTCCTGCTTCAACCTTGGTTGCTAGAATTATAGGTGTGTAGCTCTGCACCTGGCTTCAGCTTGAGCATTTTTGATAGTCTTTGTTATTTGCTCATTTTTATAGTTCATCCTGCTATTAACTTTAACATTGCGTGCACAGTTGTTTTATATTATGTTACCTACTTATCCAAGGATTTGAAGTCCTTGGTGATTTAAATCTGTTATCTGGGGTGTTTGCTGGATTTCAATTATGGTAGCTTCTTTGCCTCTATATTTTGTAATCATATTAATTATATTCTTATATTATTTTCAAACATTGGGAATTCAGGGAACATACCAGGAATGCTTTCTTCCAGAGAGAATTTGTTTTGGGAGTCTGGGGCATTGCTGACCAGAACTATGGTAACCAACTTCTAGATCCTTCTCCTCCTCCTTTCTTCTTCTCCTTCTCCTCCTCTTCTCACCCTCCTCCTCCTCCTCCTCCTCCTCCTCCTCCTCCTTCTCCTTCTCCTCCTCTTCTCACCCTCTTCCTCCTCCTCCTCCTCCTCCTCTTCCTCCTCCTCCTCCTTCTCCTTCTCCTTATAGAGAACTTTAGTTTCTGAATGATGCCACTGGTACAAAATTTATTGTCATGCTATAGTGCTAATATTGGCATTTTTCCCCTGGGTGTTTGCTTGCTAATTTTGACTCAGTGCTTTAGTTTCTGCTTGGTATTATTTTTTAATCAAAGGAAGTGCTCCTCAGAGAATTCCTTTGTTTACTTGGAGCCTCAAAATACCTTTAAAGTTTCCTTTTCTGAGATCTAGCTTGTGTGTGTGTGTGTGTGTGTGTGTGTGTGTGTGTGTGTAAGTCTTCAGAGTATCCTGACCATATGGATGCTAAAAGGAAATATATTGTTTTTATAGTCATTGAGTTTTGAATGGAGGTTGATGGAAAATCTCAATACTTTTAAAACTTTTAATAAATTTTCTTCCATGTGAGAAGGCTAAATTATGAATGTTTGTGAAAATTTTAAAGTTTGCATGTTGAGCTTATGTATTTTATCTTTAGATGAACATTAAGAAAAAATATGTATTTAATGTTTCTTGATTTTTTTTGTGTGTGTGTGTATGTGAGAGAGAGAACTACTGTATGTGGCAGTCATTCTTAGAATTATGCTCCTAATTTCTGAACTCTTAACCTTTTAAGCTTTGAGTTTGCATTAGTGTGTTTGTGTGACTTTTGAGTTGGGTAAAGTGCAGGGTGAAAGGTGAAAGTGTGCTTACATCTGGAGTATAAATAGACTTTAGACCTGGGCAGAGGTGTAACAATAGTTGTTAATACTCTAAACAGGAAAGCAACAGGAGTCAGTGGTCTTGAGTTAAAGAGAAATTGTGCAATGAATAATTACCATTTATTGAGTGGAAGGTACTGTGCAAAGGGTCTTTGCTTTCATGATTTTACCTAATCCAAATAAGAATCCTATGAAATTGGTAGTAGTGTTACCTCATTTTAAAGATTAAAAAAATCAAAAAACAAAGACAACAAAACTGAACACAGGGAGGTTAATCATTCTTGTCCCAGGTCACGCAGTCATTAAGTAGCTAAGATTCTAGCCCAGACTTATTGACTCCAAAGGCTGGGTTCTTTTATTATTCCAAACTGTTCAAGGAATGAATATTAGAAAATATTCAGTCTTTGGCACTCATCCATAGGTTTCACATTCCTTTTTAGATTGACTAATGTAGAAATGAAAATCCTTTGGTATTTATAAATAAATGTCTTATTTTATTTGAAAATGAGAACTTTTTCTTTCATATTAGGAAGAATGATTTGAAAAAGTAGATTTATAATATCCTTGATATATAATATTTGATGGAAAGTATCAGTGTTGGCATAGTCAACAGCAATAAGAATAGAGCTTGTGTATTTTGAAGATTGCATGCCACTTTAGTCTGTTTGAAATTTATGGGAAAATATTTTGATGTACTTGGATATCATTTATTTAAAAATGATAATGTCTCCCTTTCTTTCTTATTTTTCTCAGAAAGACTTATAAAAGCATTCACAAATTAATTTCTTAGGCCAATAACATTGAGATACTTGATAGCTTTTTAATTTTTTTTTTTTGGTACCAAGGATTCAACCCAGAGCCATTTAATCAATAAGCCACATCCCTGGTCCTTTTTAATTTAATTTTTTTATTTAGAGACAAGGTCTTGCTAAGTTGCTTAGGGCTTTGCTTAGTTGCTGAGGCTAGCTTTGAACTTTTGATCCTCCTGCCTCAGCCTCCTGAGCTGCTGGGATTACAGTGTGTGCTACTGTGCTTTACCTACTTTATAGTTTTTTTTTTTCTTGGTCCATCAGTCTTTTTTTTTATTGTTGGTAGTTCAAAACATTACATCTATTTTGATATATTTCACAGTTTGATTCAAAAGGGTTATGAACTCCCATTTTTACCCCGTATACAGATTGCTGAATCACATCGGTTACATCAATTACATTTCCATTGATTTACATATTGCCATTCTAGTGTCTGATGAATTCTGCTCTCTATCCTATTCTCTACTATCCCCCCTCCCCTCCCCTCCCCTCCCCTCTTCTCTCTCAACCCCCTTTACTGTAAAACACTTCTTCCACTTGTATTATTCTTTCCTTACCCCTCACTTCCTCTTGTATGTAATTTTGTATAACCCTGAGGATCACCATCCCTTTCCATGCAATTTCCCTTCTCTCTCCCTTTCCCTCCCCCCTCTCATCTCTATTAATGTTGATCTTCTTCTCCTGTTCTTCGTCCCTACTCTGTCCTTAGTTACTTCCCTTATATAAAAGAAGTCATTTGGCATTTGTTTTTTAAGGATTGGCTAGCTTCACTTAGTATAATCTGCTCTAATGCCATCCATTTCCCTCCGAATTCTATGATCGTGTTGTTTCTTAATGCAGAGTAATACTCCATTGTGTATAAATGCCACATTTTTTTTATCCATTCATCTATTGAAGGGCATCTAGGTTAGTTCCACAATCTTGCTATCGTGAATTGTGCTGCTATGAACATCGATGTAGCAGTGTCCCTGTAGCATGCTCTTATTGGGTCTTTGGGGAATAGACTGAGAAGGGGAATAGCTGGGTCAAATGGTGGTTCCATTCCCAGCTTTCCAAGAAATCTCCATACTGCTTTCCAAATTGGCTGCACCAATTTGCAGTCCCACCAACAGTGTACCCTTTTTCCCACATCCTCGCCAACACTTGTTGTTATTTGACTTCATAATGGCTGCATTCTTACTGGAGTGAGATGGTATCTTAGGGTGGTTTTGATTTGGTTTCTCTGACTGCTAGTGATGGTGAGCATTTTTTCATGTACTTGTTGATTGATTGTATGTCCTCCTCTGAGAAGTGTCTGTTCAGGTCCTTGGCCCATTTGTTGATTGGGTTATTTGTTGTCTTTTTGTCTATTTTTTTGAGTTCCTTGTATACTCTGGATATTAGGGCTCTATCTGAAGTGTGAGGAGTAAAGATTTGTTCCCAGGATGTAGGCTCCCTATTTACCTCTCTTATTGTTTCTTTTGCTGAGAAAAAACTTTTTAGTTTGAGTAAGTCCCATTTGTTAATTCTAGTTGTTAACTCTTGCTCTATGCGTGTCCTATTGAGGAATTTGGAGCCCGACCCCACGGTATGTAGATCGTAGCCAACTTTTTCTTCTATCAGACGCCATGTCTCTGTTTTGATATCAAGCTCCTTGATCCATTTTGAGTTAACTTTTGTGCATGGCGAGAGAAAGGGATTCAGTTTCATTTTGTTGCATATGGATTTCCAGTTTTCCCAACACCATTTGTTGAAGATGCTATCTTTCCTCCATTGCATGCTTTTAGCCCCTTTATCAAATATAAGATAGTTGTAGTTTTGTGGATTGGTTTCTGTGTCCTCTATTCTGTACCATTGGTCCACCCGCCTGTTTTGGTACCAGTACCATGCTGTTTTTGTTACTATTGCTCTGTAGTATAGTTTGAAGTCTGGTATCGCTATTCCACCTGATTCACACTTCCTGCTTAGCATTGTTTTCGTTATTCTGGGTTTTTGTTATTCCATATGAACTTCATGATTGTTTTATCTATTTCTACAAGAAATGTTGTTGGGATTTTGATTGGCATTGCATTCAACTTATAGAGAACTTTTGGTAATATCACCATTTTGATGATGTTAGTTCGGCCTATCCATGAACAGGGTATATTATTCCATCTTCGAAGATCTTCTTCTATATCTTTCTTTAGGGTTCTGTAATTTTCATTGTATAAGTCTTTCACCTCTTTTGTTAGGTTGATTCCCAAGTATTTTATTTTTTGGGGGGATATTGTGAATGGAGTAGTTGTCCTCATTTCCATTTCAGAGGATTTGTCGCTGACATACAGGAATTCATTTGATTTATGCGTGTTGATCTTATATCCTGCCACTTTGCTGAATTAATTTATTAGCTCTAATAGTTTCTTTGTAGACCCTTTTGGGTCTGCTAGGTAAAGGATCATGTCATCTGCAAATAGTGATAATTTAAGTTCTTCTTTTCCTATTTTTATGCCTTTAATTTCTTTCGTCTGTCTAATTGCTCTAGCCAGTGTTTCGAGGACTATGTTGAACAGAAGTGGTGAGAGAGGGCATCCCTGTCTTGTACCAGATCTTAGAGGGAATGCCTTCAATTTTTCTCCATTCAGAATGATGCTGGCCTGTGGCTTATCATAGATTGCTTTTACAATGTTGAGGTATGATCCTGTTATCCCTAATTTTTCTAGAGTTTTGAACATAAAGGGATGCTGTACTTTGTCGAATGCTTTTTCTGCATCTATCGAGATGATCATATGGTTCTTATTTTTAAGTCTATTGATGTGGTGAATAACATTTATTGATTTCTGTATATTGAACCATCCTTGCATCCCAGGGATGAATCCTACTTGATCATGGTGCACAATTTTTTTGATATGTTTTTGAATCCGATTCGCCAGAATTTTATTGAGGATTTTTGCGTCTAGATTCATTAGAGATATTGGTCTGTAGTTTTCTTTCTTTGAAGTGTCTTTGTCTGGTTTAGGGATCAGAGTGATATTGGCCTCGTAGAATGAATTTGGAAGTTCTCCCTCTTTTTCTATTTCCTGAAATAGTTTGAAAAGTATTGGTGTTAGTTTCTCTTTAAAGGTTTTGTAAAACTCTGCTGTATACCCATCCGGTCCTGGGCTTTTCTTAGATGGTAATCTTTTGATGGTTTCTTCTATTTCCTCAATTGATATTGGTCTGTTTAGGTTGTCTATATCCTCCTGACTCAATCTGGGCAGATCATAGGACTCAAGGAATTTATCTATGCCTTCACTATCTTCTATTTTATTGGAGTATAAGGATTCAAAATAATTTCTGATTATGTTCTGTATTTCTGAAGTGTCTGTTGTGATATTACCTTTTTCATCCCGTATGCTAGTAATTTGGGTTCTCTCTCTTCTTCTCTTTGTTAGCATGGCTAAGGGTCTGTCGATTTTATTTATTTTTTCAAAGAACCAACTTTTAGTTTTGTCAATTTTTTCAATTGTTTCTTTTGTTTCGATTTCATTAATTTCAGCTCTGATTTTAATTATTTCTTGCCTTCTACTTCTTTTGCTGTTGTTTTGTTCTTCTTTTTCTAGGATTTTGAGATGAAGAATGAGATCATTTATTTGTTGGTTTTTTCTTTTTTTAAGGAATGAACTCCAGGCAATGAATTTTCCTCTTAGAACTGCTTTCAATGTGTCCCATAGATTCCGATATGTTGTGTCTGTGTTTTCATTTAACTCTAAGAAGTTTTTAATTTCCTCCTTGATGTCTTCTAAAACCCATTGATCATTTAGTAACCTATTGTTCATTCTCCAAGTGATACTTGATTTTTCCTTCCTTCTTTTATCATTGATTTTCAGTTTCATTCCATTATGATCAGATAAGATGCATGGTATTATCTCTACTCCTTTATATTGTCTAAGAGTTGCCCTGTGACATAGTATATGGTCTATTTTTGAGAAGGTTCCATGTGCTGCTGAGAAAAAAGTGTAGCTACTTGATGTTGGGTGGTATACTCTATATATGTCAATTAAGTCTAGGTTATTAATTGTGTTATTGAGTTCTATAGTTTCCTTATTTAACTTTTGTTTGGAAGATTTGTCCAGTTGTGAGAGAGGTGTGTTGAAGTCTCCCATGATTATTGTATGGTGGTCTATTAGACTCTTGAACTTGAGAAGAGTTTGCTTGATGAACATAGCTGCACCATTATTTGGAGCATATATATTTATGATTGTTATGTCTTGTTGGTGTATGGTTCCCTTGAGCAGTATGTAGTGTCCCTCTTTATCCCTTTTGATTAACTTTGGCTTGAAATCTATTTTATTAGATATGAGTATGGATACTCCTGCTTGTTTCCACAGTCCATATGAATGGTATGATTTTTCCCAACCTTTCACTTTCAGTCTATGTATATCTTTTTCTATCATATGTGTCTCCTGTAGGCAGCATATTGTTGGGTCTTGTTTTGTGATCCATTCTACTAGCCTGTGTCTCTTAATTGGTGAGTTTAAGCCATTAACATTTAGAGTTATTATTGAGATATGGTTTGATCTTCCAGCCATATTTGTTTATTAATGTTACTAAACCTGTTTTGTTTTCCTCTTTGATTACTTTCCCCCTTTTACTGTCCTACCTCCCGCTGTTGGTTTTCAATGTTATTTTCCATTTCCTCTTCCTATTATGTTTTGCCAAGGATTTTTTGAAGAGATGGTTTTCTAGCTGCGAATTCTTTTAACTTTTGTTTATCGTGGAAGGTTTTAATTTCATCTTCCATCCTGAAGCTTAATTTCGCCAGATACACGATTCTTGGTTGGAACCCATTTTCTTTCAGTGTTTGAAATATGTTATTCCAGGATCTTCTAGCTTTCAGAGTCTGTGTTGAGAGATCAGCTGTTATCCTGATTGGTTTACCCCTAAATGTAATCTGCTTCCTTTCTCTTGTAGCTTTTAAAATTCTCTCCTTATAATGTATGTTGGACATCTTCATTATAATGTGTCTAGGTGTGGGTCTCTTACGATTTTGCACATTCAGCGTCCTGTAGGCTTCTAGGATTTGGGATTCTGTCTCATTCTTCAAGTCTGGGAAGTTTTCTCGTATTATTTCACTGAATACATTGTTTATTCCTTTGGTTTGGAGCTCTGTGCCTTCCTGTATCCCAATGACTCTTAAGTTTGGTCTTTTGATATTATCCCATAGCTCTTGAATGTTCTGCTCATGGTTTCTTAGTAGACTTGCTGAGCTATCTATGTTCTTTTCAAGTTGAAATACTTTGTCTTCATTGTCTGATGTTCTATCTTCTAAGTGATCTACTCTGCTGGTAGTATTCTCAATTGAGTTTTTAAGTTGGTTTATTGCTTCCTGCATTTCTAGGATTTCTATTTGTTTGTTTTTTATTACCTCTATCTCCCTGTGAAATTGATCTTTTACTTCCTGGATTTGTTTGTCAATGTGATCTTTCATTGTCTGATTTTGCTGTCTCATGTCTTCCTTGAGACTCCAGATCATCTGTAGCATGTATATCCTGAACTCTCTCTCTGACATTCCCTCTGTTGCAGCTATTACCTCTTCTAAAGTTGAGTTGACCTGCATTGCTTGTGGTCCTTTCTTTCCTTGTCTTTTCATGCTGCAGTATGACTTAATTTCTGCACCCGCCGCGGGGGCACCTGTAGAGCCGGGTAGCTGTGGCCGCGTGGTTAGGAACCGGGCAGGTGAGGCGGCTGCTCGTAGAGCGAGAGCTAGGCCTCCCGGGGAGCTGCTTGCCGGAGCGGCTGATGGCTGCGGGATTAGACCTCTGTGCCCGCGTGGCCGTCCAAGATCCACTTCTCTGGGACAAACTGTCACTTCCAATAAACCTACCAGTTCACGGCAGCTCTCCTCTTAAGGGAATTATGCTAGAAGTTCCTCCATAGGTAGGCTGCAGCTGTTCCGATGGGTCTTTCTTATCCCGTTAAAGTGGAGACGTTGGAATCACTGCTTCCTCGCCAGCCGCCATGTTGGATCCCCCTACTTTATAGTTTTTGAGGAAGCAAATCTATTCATAGAGAAATTATTATTTAAATACTAAACTTTGACTTTCATTTCTCTTTACTTATCAGTTGATAAAATCTTGATAAATTTGTTAAAATCAATGCAATTTTGGAACAGTTTGGGCATTCATAATACTCTTAAATTTTTTATAATAAAAGTAATTCAAATTATGTTTACTTGATGACAAACTGTTGAAGAAACTGACATCACATCAAAAGGTTTTATTATTTTTTTGGCTTTGTATTTTTCTTTGGATTTGGAGAGAGTTGTTACTGAAGAGATCTAACAATAATAGGTTGATATCAAGGCAGATAATGACCTCTAGGGTTTCTTTTCTGGAGATCTTTGAGATATTTGACACAAGAAATTATCAGTGAACTCTCTGCCAGGAAAAAATTGTACATACCCACTTTCTTCTAAGATGTTTTAAAGAATTTGCTTGTTGTTGCCTTGATTTTTTTGAAAATGCATTTTATGGAATGAGGAATCCTTGTACTGTATGAAAATATTCACTGATATTTTATGAAAAGTTTGAAACTTTGGAGATTGATTCTATTTCTTCTTAAGCCTAGAGTTGGAAAGTAATTTAAAATCTAAATAAAAGTCCCTACCAGGATCTTTCAATTTGTTGGCCTACCAAGAACGTTTTTGAATAACCTTATTGTTATTAAGCACTGAAGTTTTTCATTAGATTTCAATAACCCCTTTTCTCTTTCTGTCTGACACTGTAAGTAACTGATCTGTACAACTGGAACATAACACTTTACTGAGGCTTAATATTAATTATCTGTCTTAGCACAGGCAAATAGCACTTAAAACAATGCTTTGAAGGATATTAACACGAAGAGCAGCTTTTTCAGTCATGCAGAGAAATGATTTTGAAGTGACATTAACTTTCAAATAAAATTCTATTGGGGAACCTTGCAATGGTTCATTTTTTCCTTTTTTTTTTTTTTTAGTGTGTGTAGGTCTTCCAAACTATAATTTTTTATATTCTTTAGGCACATTCATGCTTTTAGATTGCTCCATATAAGCCAAAATAACTTGGTATGTTAGAACCTGAAAAGTTTAATACTAACAGTTTTAAATAGCACTTCCTGGAAACCTTGTTGGACATTTCTATTACTTTTTTCATTGTATGCCTTGGAGAAGTCTTATAAAAAGACTTTCATAAAGTTGCAATTTTACTAATTCATTTTAATCTCTAGCTCCTGTGAATTCCATATTTGACTGTACTTTGGATTCAATTTAAAGTTTTTTTTAAAACTCTTTTTCATTTGAGAGAAATTTGTTTATAACTTTTTTTTTTTTTTTTTGGTGGTATTGGGGATTTAACCCAGGGACACTTTACCACTGAGCAACATCCCTTGTTCTTTTTAGTTTTTATTTTGAGGTAGGGTTTCACTAAGTTGCTGAGCCTGGCCCAGAATTTGTGATCTGCCTCAGTCTCCCAAGTTGCTGGGTCTACAGATGTGCACCACAATACCCTGTGATAAGTTAATTTTTAAAAGTAGTTTCAAATTGTGAAGATTACTTTTTTTTTAAAAAAAAAAAAAGTTAAATGAACCAAATAAATTATTGGGAAAACTTTTTTTTCCCCCTGTATCTTTCCTCCCTTTCACATGTAGGACTGTGGAAAGTTCAAAAGATCAAGGAATATTGGCCATTTCTTTAGGAATCTCATATGACTTTCCTTTTCTAAAACTTCAGTCAACACACAGGTAGGCAGCAGACTCATTTAATGTCACTCTCTCAGTGGTGGACCTTGCAGATATTGTTTTCCACTTCTTAGAAACAATTTCATGTGGTTTTGTGGAGTGTCTGTATGGTTTTCTGCTCTACCTGGTGTTGGCGGGGCTTCCTCAAGTGAGTTGTCTACTTCAAAGAAGTTCTAGCTTGCAAGGTCCAAAAAACCATCTGTCACATGTCTGGGGCTTCGGTGTTGACTGTTGATTGGGGCGACTCTGTCTTCTTTTACAGGCCTCTCTCTTCTAGTAGTGTGTCTTGAGGGCTAAGCTATAAAACAGCACAGTATCCCTTGAACCACCTTGGTCAAAGGAAGTTGCCTGGAAATAGACTCTGTAAGTGTTCCATGAGTGGAATAGCAAGTGCAGTCCTAGTGTATTTTACTTACTATTACCATATATATATATATGGTAATATATACTGAGTTACTCTAGTATGTGTGTGTGTGTGTGTGTGTGTGTGTGTGTGTGGCGTGAGATGGGGTCTTACTGTGTTGCCAAAATTGGTCTCAAACCCATGGGCTCAAATGATCCTCTGCTTCAGCTTTCCAAGTAGCTGGAATTATAGGTACATGCTACACAACCTTCTTTGAAAAACAGGTTGATGATTATCAGGGGCTGATACACATCCCTCATCAAATTTACAATTTACCATCTTAGATATGATAGCAGAAGTACAAACAGCAAAGAAAAAATAGATAACTCAGATTTCATAAAAAATTTTTGTAAGTTGTGTGTCTGATTTTTCTAGGATATATAAAGATTTTTTGCAACTTAACAACAACAACAACAAAAGACTAAGAACCCAATTTAAAAAATGTGCAAAGACTTGAATATATATTTACCAACAAAAGTTATAGAAATGCCCCGTGAACACATGAAAAGATGCTCAACACTAGTCATTAGCAAAATGCCAATCGAAAGCACAAAAAGTTACCACTTCACATATACATCATGTTGGCAAGAATGTAGAGAAACTGGAACCCTCATTGATAGTGAGAATGTAAAATAGTGCAACTACTGTGGAAAACAGTTGGTCAGTTCCTTAAAATGTTAAAAACAAAATGACCTTATGACTTAGCAATTCCATGCCTTGATATATACAACCAAAATAACTGAAAAACAGGTATTAAACAAAAACTTGTATGTATATGTTTTTAGCAATATTATTTACAATAGCCAGAAGGTGGAAAACCCCAAAAGTCTATGAACTGATGAGTAGATAATGCAAAATGTGGTATATCCATTCAATAGAAAATTATTCAGCCATAATAAGGAATGAAATAATAGCTGGGCATGGGGACACATGCCTGTAATTGCAGTGACTTGGGAGGCCAAGTTAGGAGGATGGCAAGTTTGATGCCAGCTTCAGCAACTTAGCGAGACCCTATTTCGAAATAAAAGTAAAAAGGACCAGGGATGTAGTTCAGTGGTAAAGTGCCCTGGGGTTCAGGCCCCGGGAATAACAAGAAGGAGGAATGACATACTGATATATACTACAACATGGATGGACCTTGAAGGCATTATGCCAAGACACATCAGATACAAAGGCCCACAGATTACATAGTTCCATTTACATAAAATATCCACAACTGGAAACATAAAGACAAAAAGCAGGTTGATGATTATCAGGGACTGAGAAAGAGAGGGAAATGTGGAGTGACTGCTTAATGGTTACGCAGTTTTCTTTTGGGTTCATGGAAATGTTTTGGAATTAGATAATGGTGAGGATTATCAACACTGTGATATTTCTAAATGCCAGTGAGTTCTATGCTTTGAAATAGTTGAAAAGTTGACTTTTCTCTTACACATATTTTGCCACAATATAATAACATAGTTGCACAAATAAGCTTCCTTGATCTTATGCCTCAGCCATAAGAAAATACTCAGGCTGGCTAGTGGGATGTTAAGAAAAGTGGAGCAGAACTGAGTTACTCTAGTTCCCAGCCAAAGCAATCCTGAGTCACCAGAGAGCCATCCAACCCCCAAACATGTGAGTGCTTGGCCAAGAGCAGCACAACCCCCTTGCTACCCCTTGGTGACTAAATGTGTCAGCAATAAATGCTAATCATTTTAAGCTCCTGGAGTTTTGTAATTTGTTTTATAGCATTATGGGGACAATGTAGTTTTGTTTTTGTTTTTTTTTAAATTGGGGCTTCTCAGAGAAATGGATGATTGAGATTATGGCCAAGAAGTAAGTGGTAAACCTCAGACATTTGATATGTAAGGACTCTTGATATGTAAGGAATACTGAGGTTGTCTTAAAAGGATATAGAGTTCTAGACAGTAGATGAATGGAGGTGATAGCTGCACTTCAATGGGAATAGTACTCTTAAAAAAAGTGGTTAAGATAATAAATTTTATTTTATTTAGTTTTAATACTGGGGATTGAACCAAGGGGCACTTTACCTCTGAGCTATATCCCAGCCCTTTTCAATTTTTTTGGGGGGGGAGTCAGAGTCTCACTAAATTGCTAAGGTTGGCCTTGAATTTGACATCTTCTTTCCTCAGCTTCCCTAGTCACTGGGATTATAGGCGTGTTCCACCATGCCTGGTGATAAATTTCATGTTACATGTATTTTACTACAATTTAAAATAAGGACACAGGAGCCAGCCTGTAGAGTTTTCCACTGGTCAAAGTTTCATCAATGTGATCATTTTCGAGCTTCAAATATAATATTGAGTTTTGTGTGATAACGAACACTTGTCATTCCAGGGCCTTGGAATGCTGAGGCAGGAGGATTGCAAGTCTGAGGCCAGCCTCTGCAATTTAGTGAGGCCCTGTCTCAAAATTAAAAAAAAAAAAAGGTGGGGGAACTGGGGATGTAGCTCATGAGTAAAGTACCCCTGGACTCAAAACCTGATACTGTGCAAAACAAAGAAAGAAAGAAAATAATTATAGTATGTTAAAACACATCCAATAATTACAAAGTTGAGTTGATAATGATATTAGAAATAAACTAAAACAAGAAAAAAAAACCACTCATCACCCATTGAGATGATTATTAAACCAACACAAGGATTCAAGTTTAAAGCAATTCTGGGTCCTACAATAGGTCTTTGCTTAGTCAAACCATTTATAAATGTTATTTTAGGGCACAAATGGGGAATTTGGTGGAAAAGAGATAAAACCTTATTGTAGAAATTGCTAATTGTTTTTTCAATGATTACTTTCTCTTTTCTGCATTTAGAAATACCAGTCCTAAGTTTTATCTGCATTTATCTACCAATTAGTAGAATTTTTTAGTCTTGCTTATTACAATGGTCATGACATCAAGTCCTGGCCAATGGTATGTGGGTGAACCCTGAGTTAAGGCCTGGAACGTATGTAAGAGATATTTCTATCTTGTTTGTAGAACTCATTTGGGGGGTTTGTGTGGTCTTAGTTTATATCCTAACAAATGATGACCTTGTTTAACACCTACACTATTAAAGCATGTCATACATATGCATACCCAAATTAGATTGGAAGGGTGGTAGGCTTTCAGTAGAAGCCATATTTAGAAATTTGAATTTTGATCTTTTGCCTGCAGAGTGATATTTGATATGACACTCCTTGTGATGTTGTGCAGAGGCAGTGAGCTGCAGCTGTTAGTCAGCCACACCATCATGAAGGTAAACAAGCTACCCTCTCAGCATACTGTGTTGCTAAGCTGCGATTTTGGGTAGATTAGGTGTATTAAAATAAAATTTTTTGACTAAGATATTTTCAATTTATGATGGATTTATCAGGTTATAACCCCATTCTAAGCGAAAGAACATATTTAAAAATTTTATTTAAATCATTCAAGACTTTAAAAAGCTAAAGGAAATAAGTGTTAAAATATTTTTATGGCAGTATTGAAAGACATATACAAGATTATAAACTAGACTTTGCTTGTGGTTTCAATATTGGAAAAGAATTTATTATAAGCAATATTTTACTTGTTGAAATGTCTACATTAAAATTGCATTTTTAATATAAATTTATAAAAATACATTTTACATATAGGTTTTTTTTTTTTTTTCTTGTACTGGGAATTGAGTCCAGGGACGTTTTAACACAGAGCTATTTTCCCAGTCCTTTTTTTGGTTTTTATTTTGATACAAGGTCTCACTAAATTGCAGAGGTAGTTTCAGACTTACAATCCTCCTGCCTTAGCCTCCTGGGGTTACAGGCATGGGTCACTGTGCTTGGCCTACATATAGCATTTTTAATATCATCCTTTGGTTAAAATAGTTTGGTTAAAGGTGAATGAATAAAGAAAATGTGGTACACATACACAATGGCATATTACTCAGCCTTAAAGAAGAATGAAATTATGGCATTTGCAGGTAATGGATGGAGCTGCAGAATATTGTGCTAGGCAAAATAAGCCAAAACCCAGAAAACCAGAGGCCAAACGTTTTCTCTGATATGTGGATGCTCATCCATAATGGGGGGCAGGGTCGAGAAGAATGAAGGAATTTTGGATTGTTCAGAGGGGAGTGAGAGGAGGGGAGAGCGTATCGGGATGGGAAGGACAGTGGGATGAAACCAACGTTATTACCCAACATACATGTATGATTACACTACTGGTGTGAATCTGCTCCATGTACAGCCAGAGGAATGAGAAGTTGTGCTCCATTTGTGTACAATGAGTCAAAATGCATTCTATTGTCATGTATAACCACGTAGAACAAACTAAAACAACAATAACAACAACAACAACAAAAATGGTTTGGTTAAAAAGATTACTTATACCAATGTTATTTCACAGAACGATGTGTTCCAAGCTATGGCTTTTCTGAGGAAGTGACTTGATACAGAGAAACATAAGCAAAGTCCATCACAAGGAGGAGCTAATTGTTTCCCTAGATTAGTGTTACAAACTAGTTTCTGTGGATAGGAACAGGTGAGGGGCTCTACAAATGTTTGATTTAAATTTGGTTAAAAATATTTTTGAAAATATTTTAAACCACTATTGAAAAGACAGCTGTTAAAAAATATTTTACTGACAGCTGTTTTAGAATTCCAAGGACACACATGAATCCAAGGATGAGATGTTACAAAACTGCTACCATTTGAGATGAATTTCCTGTGAGATTTAGGATTGTCTCAGTATTGTGCAACTAAAACACAAATACAAAAACAAATTAGATGCTAAGCCTCATGGGGCTACAGTTGACAACTATAACCACCAGTTAAAAGTTTTTGGAGAATTTATCCGAACAACTTTATTTTCTATAGATGTGAATCAAAATAAATTCTTACAAACAAAATGTTACTTTTCATATTGGAGTTGAGTGCAGAATTTTATTCAACAGGGGGATTTCATCGCTAAAAAAATATATGAAGGCTACTTACCTAGATTTTCCCTGTAGAATATCAGTTGTCTCCAGTGGGTTTTGGACAGAATCATCAGACAGATAATTTCCCATTGAGATGGATAGCTGGTGTCTGACAGGAAGGCACTCTGCTGTTGACTGAAAGAAGATCAATATGTTCTTTACACCCGGAACATAGGCAGTGCCAATGCTAGTCAGAGTTTAATTTGTATTTGAAGGTTAGTTGAGGGCCACCCAACTTTGCATGCACTGGGGCATCAGATTTAGGACAGAACATTGTTTGGATTAGCCCTGGGTCTATTCAAGTGCTAAGCAAGGTCTAAAGTTGAGAGTTCTGTGATTTAGACATGGGAGAATATCCTTGCATGAATAATTTTTGAGGGCACACATAGTTAAACATATGTTTATTATTGTAAAATCTTAACATTAATCAATAAATATCATTTTGCTATTGGCATTGTGTGCTGATGTACTTTCTTTCAGAGGTATGTCCGCATGGACCAGTAGTTTTTTTTTTAATATTTATTTTTTAGTTTTCGGTGGACACAATATCTTTATTTTACATTAATGTGGTGCTGAGGATTGAACCCAGCGCCTCATGCATGCTAGGTGAGTGCTCTACCCACTGAGCCACATCCCCAGCCCCTGGGCCAGCAGTTTTACCATGACCTCTGAGAAATGTGGAGTCTTAGGCACTACCCCAGACCTATTGAATCTGAATGTGTACTTTAAAAAGGAAAGGCTGAGGATGTAGGTCAGAGACAGAGTTTTAACTATCATGTGTGAAGCCCTGGGTTAAATCTGCAGTGCACGTGCGCTTGCGCTCTCTCTCTCTCTCTCTCTCTCTCTCTCTCTCTCTCTCTCTCTCACACACACACACACACACACACACATCCTTGGGTAATTCATAAGCATATTGAATTTTGAGAACAGTTGCATTCAATGTTAGTAGCAAAGGAAACTCCAAGGCAATTCATTGAATCAACTGTTTGAGTAGAAACTTGAAAAATATTAATCCCCTAGATGACCCAATTTAGAGTTTGGCTTTATATTTAATATTAAATATAAATATTTAAATATTTTTCTGTCAGTATTGGTCTAATATCATGAGCCACTTTTGAAATAAGCACGAATACTTCAAAACAAATAATTATGACTATTAGAAGGGAGCAACTTGAGTTTTCCTAGGCTCTCCCAAGTATCACTCCGTGCTTACAATGTTGCTAAGTCTGGTTTTCATAATTTGTTTTCAGTTCTACTTTAGTTTTTCCATATTTGTTTATTTATTTTGCAGGACTGGGATTTTAACCCAGGGGCACTTTACCACTGAGATACATCCCCAGCCCTTTTTATTTTTAATTTTGAGACAGGATCTTGTTCAGTTGTTGAGGCTGGCCTAAGATTTGCCATCTACCTGCCACAGCTTTCCAAGTAGCTGGGATTAGGGGTGTGTGCCACTGTGCCTGGATTCCCATTTTTATTTTTTATTCAGGTCCTAATTTTCTTATGAATTTGATTTCAATTTTCTTTCCCCCCCCATTTTAATTGTTGTTCAGGTGCTAATTTTGTAGGAACTAATGGACTTTCACAAGGTCCTAGAAGGATCTATCTTCTTGTGACTTGAATATGAAAGGACCTAAAAAAACATGCAGAAAATACTGAATTTTGACATTTGTACTTTAGACAGAACATGTGCCAGATCTACTCCAATAGCTTCATTAACTACAAGCTAACACGACAAAGCTCAGAATGTGAAGATTTTTTGAAAATAATGCATTTTAAAAAAAATTATAACTTTTTTTGTTTATAAGTCACAATTTTCAAAAAGCAGTTTTTCAAATCTTAGGTATGGTTTTTAAGCTGCTTTTTTTCCCAGCCGATTTTGGAGGATGACATTTCCAGAATCTTTCCTTTTCTGAAGACAAGAACACAATTTATTATAGAATTTGATTATTGGAGATTTCAGAATTTCAATTAGGTTTAGTGTGCCTTGTTCTGAATTGTGTGTGTGGTACTGAGAATATCAGTGATTGAAATGTCAGGCAATATTCTTGCCTGCTGGATTAACTATGATGATACATTTTCCCTGGTGTTCAGATTGTCAAAATTTTGAATGATTAATCACTTGCATCTGACATCATTAAAACTGAGAGTTTTCAAAATAGTTTAACATACATTATCTTATTTATTAGTCTTCACTGTAACTTTGGTGATAGTTTTTATTATCCTTATTATAGAAGTAAAGAATCTGTCTAAGGATGATTAATTACACTGAGCTCAGAGAGTAAATGGTTGAGATCAGGGGCTTGAATCCAGGTTACCTGATTTCTAATTTAATGCTTTCTTTACCACACAATTTATTTTTTATCATTTATTTATTTATTTTTGTGTCGAGTACTGGGGGTTGAGTTCAGGGGCACTCGACCACTGAGTTACATCCCCCGCCCTATTTTGTATTTTATTTAGAGACAGGTCTCCCTGAATTGCTTAGTGCCTTGATTTTGCTGAGGCTGGCTTTGAACTCGAAATCTTCCCGTCTTAGCCTCCCAGGCTGCTGGATTACAGGCATGCGCCAGTGCACCCAGCTTTTACCACACAATTTTCATTCCTTTTTAGTGGGTTGTGTTCATCTCAGAATTTCCTTAAATACCATGTTAACTTGTATATAGGAGTCAATGCATATAATTCAAAGAAATTGATTTTTTAAAAATAAACAGTATCTATATTCTGCCTTAACTCTAGCCAAGGAGAAACTTTACTAAATCTAAAGTTTTCTCAATTCAATTATAATCTGTCCTTCAATTGAATAATTCTAGGATCCTAAAAATAAAGCATAATATGCAACCCTTTCCTTACAATTTTTAAAAATAGATTTCTACTTGAAGAAGAATGAGGTAATACTCTTTTCAGATTTATTACCATATTAAATAACAAGTTTCCTTCTAGTTACAGGGGAATTCAAGAAAATAGATAATAAATAATGGCTATTTGTAGCACTTGAGGAGCTTTATTAATAAGTTATGTCAAACCATGTAATGCTTTTTCTTCAGAGTTATTATTCACCAACACTTTATGGGTTTCTATTTTTATGTTGCTTCTGAAATGTAGTTGGATTCTTATATTTAGGGAGATATTCATTTGTTTCTTTGTTGAGTTTATTTTGAGGGTGAACCACATTTAGGTATCGTTTTCATGTCTTGAGCTTTGGCATTTATATTTTCATAAAATAATCAACTTGATGTTTTCAGAATTGGCTCTTGCCGGGTTTCTGTTCTCACGACTAAGAGGCTCAGGGGTCAGTCTAGTTGAACTGGGCTAACTGGGCTGCATGAAATAACCACACAAGAGACACAAATACCTTTTTCTTTGGGGTCGCTGTGACGGCTCCTCTGACCTTAAGGGTCTGCAGAAAGAGAGAGAGCGAGAGCACGCGCTGACCCCTTTTATTGAGGAGAAGCTATTCAAATGAGGCAAGGGGTCAGGTTTCAGGGGGCTGAGTCTATCTTCATGATGTCCACTGTCAGCAGGTTGACTGACACCTGGGTAGGCCACACCCAAGGGCACAGTAAGAGAAGGGGACACACAAGGCACTTCCATGGAAGATTCTATCCTAAACAGGGCAAGGGGTTATATTACAAAGCAACAGGTGAGCATAGCTGCACCCATGGGGCTGTAGGAAGATACACCCATTTCTGTGACTGAGGGCCTCAGCACCCAGCTGGGGAATGTAACTCAGTCACCCATAAGGTTGGCTTCCCACAGGCTCTTGGTTTTCTAGTATTTGCTCATTTTGTTTCTTTTAATGCAAACAATTGTGAACTATTTGATATCTGCTTATTACAATTGATTTTTGCTCTTCAACTATGATATCTAGGTATAGTTCAAGAAACTATATAGGCTCTTTTCAAAGGGTCTAATACTATTATCAGTCCTTTGGGAAGTTAAATTAACATATAATTTTGATTAATTTTAAAAATAAGTGGACTGAGAATGTAGATTATTCAGTCTAGACTTTGTATCACCTCTCTTTTTGCCTTCATGTTGCCTCCAGCTAAATGTCCTGAGGTTTTGTCACTTGAGAATCAGGTTCAGCTTCTTTCTCACCACACAGCCAAGAGCTACTGTCATAGAATCTCAGAGCTTATGTTGGTATCACTTAATGCTTGCCCTGTTTGCCTTCTGCATTCAGTTAGTTACTGTCACAGTCCATTTTATGTTGTCAAGGGATACCCAAGTGTGAGTAACTTATATAGCAAAGAGACTTATTTGACTCATGATTGTGGTGACTGGGGGGCTTGAACAGCAAGGATGCTGGCCTTCTGGTGAGGGTCCCTTTTTTTTGTTACAACATGACAGAGCAGAAAGGAAAATAGTCAAATGTAGAAGACCAAGTGCTTGGGATGGTCTTACTTTATAGCAACCTGCTCTTGAGAGAATGAATCCATTTACACAAAACCTGACTCACTGTTGCTAGGCCGCATTCATCCACTCCTAGAGTGGATCCTCATGATCTAACCACCTTCCACTGGGCCTTGCCTTTTAAAGCTTCCACCACCCTAACGTTGACGCACTGGGAACCAAGCTTCTATCCCATGAACCTGTAGGGGACAAAATATATATCATCCATAGCAGTTAACAACCGTGGTACTGTTGGCTGATTTGAATCCCTCTTACATGTTGAGGTTGAAACTCCCAGTACCTCAACTTCAGAATGTGACTGTCTTTGGAAACTGATACTTAAAAGAGGCAGTTAAGGATAAATGAAACCATTAGTTGGGCCCTAACTCAATATGACTGCTGTCCTTATAGAAGAAGAGATTAGAATGCAGGCATATATACAGGGAAGAGCATGGGAAGACACAGGGAAAGATGGCTATCTGCAGGCCAAGGAGAAAGGATCTCAGATAAGAAAACTAACACAGATGACATCTGGATCCTTGACCTTTGGTCTCCAGAACTGAAAGAAACAAATTTCTACTGCTTAGTCTTTCCAGCGTGTGGTGCTGAGTTGTGCCGCCTCTAGCAAACTAGTACTAGTACACTTGGCAGTTCTCTTCATGGTTTCTTGAGTTTTGACCACCAAAGACTAAATTTTGGTTCTTTATTATCACTTTATTTACATAAAGTCTCTAAGACAACATTTCATTTTCTATACTTTGGCCTAATTTGGGGAGATATTGATTATTTAAAATTTTTTTTTTCTCTATTGTCCTCTAGTTCTCAATATAGAAGAAGCCTCCTCCAGGAAGCACAAACACATACTCATTTATTAGGCTCCTTTGTACTTAGCACTTGTCTCAATTACCACACTTTATCAACTAGTTATAATTATGTGTTTTACTACTTTTCTCTGCCACTCTCGATATTGCAAATACCTAAGGTCAAGGATTGATTCTTGAACATCGTATTCCCATTACCTAGCATAGTACCTGGCACAAGGAATGTGCTCAATAAATTCTTATGAAAAATTCCTTTCTATTAGTATCAGTCACGATACTGCATTTAGAGGCTGGGGTTTCGGCTCAGTGGTAAAGCACCTGCCAAGCTTGCATGGGGCACTGGGTTTGATCCTCAGCACTACATAAAAATAAATAGATAAAATAAAGGTATTGTGTCCATCTACTACTAAAAACATTTTTTTAAAAAGATACTGCATTTTGCTTCTGTAGCAAACAATCCCCAATACCAATGTTATAAAACAACAAGTTTCTTCCTTATGATACATATTCATTGTGGGCCTGCTGGAAGTTGTGCTTTGTGACAGTTTCTCTTACATCCAGGTTAATGGAGTAGCCCACCATTTGGATTTTGTTTATCACAGTGGCAAAGGGAAAAGGAGAACATGGTGAATTCTATAGTGATTCATAAATCTGCACAGATAAAACTTCAGCTCACATTTCATTTATCAGAGCAAGTCATCTGGCCATATATGATGTCAATGTGTGGGGGAGGAAATTGCAATCATATCATGTGGTAGAAGAAGTAAAAAACATTATGAATAGCACTAGTGACTATCCAAAATTTCTGTGCATGGCACATTGTTTCATTTATGATTTGCTCTTTTAACTTTAATGGTTTTCTACTATTTTTTCTTTATTGGGCATGAACTTTGCTAAATTATTAGCTTCAAAATTATTTTTTCCATATTCAACATGGATCTTATGACCCACAAGAAACTGTTCTAGGTTTTCTTTAATATTTTGCAACTTATCTTCTTGAGGGCTTGTTATGGTTGGATATGGATGTTCTCCCCAAACCCCTGTGTTTATGTAGAAATATTCATAAGGTAAATGTTTGGGTGATGCAAGCTGTGATGGAATCAATTCATCCTAGTTTGAATGGACGAACTAGGTAATAACTCTGGGTAGATCAGGTGTGGCTAGAGGAGTGGTTTGATCTTCCCTGCAGTCTTCCCCTTGCTTTCTCTCTTTCCTGGCTGCCATGAGCAAAGCAGCTGCCCTCTGCCATGATGTTTTGCCCCATCTTGGGTCCCAACCAATGGAGTCAGCCAACCATGGACTGTATCTCTTGAGACAAAATAAACTTTCCCTCTCTAGTTGTTCTTGTCAAGTATTTTGGTCACAGAAATGCAAAGCTGCCTAACACAGAAACTGATATCGAGAAGTGGGGTCATTGCTGTGACTAACCTGACCATTTGGTTCCAAAACCTTTGAGACTGATTTGCAGTAGGAGTTTGGAAAACTTTTGGAGATGCAGGCTAGAGAAGGTTTAGAATGCTATGAGTGGATTTTAATGGGCAATTTGGTTGAAGCTCAGAAGATCAGAATGCCAAGAGGAATGGCATTTCCTGTCAAAATGTAGTTTCTCTTAACACAGATTACTCTGAAAAATATCCTGGCCTTTTCTAAGCAAGCCAGTATAATAAGAATCCATAGTGAACCACTCACCATGATGAAGTGTGACTTATCCTTGGGGTGCAAGGGGTGGTTGAACATATGCAAATCAATAAGTGTGATACACCATATTAACAGGATGAAGGACAGATGGCATACATTCATTTTAATAGATGCAGAAGCAGCATTTGACAAAATCCAATATCCCTTTTATGATAAAGCTTTCAAGAAATTAGTCAAAGAAGGAATGCACCTCAAAACAATGAAGCCATATGTAAAAGGCCTATAGCTCACATCATACTCAACAGTGACAAGCTGGAAGCTTTTGTATTAGGAATACAAAATTAGGAATAATTTTTTATATTAGGAATGAGATAGGGATGCCCACTCTTGCCACTTCTTTTCAACATAATACATCAAGTTTTAGCCAGAGTAATTGGGCAAGAAAAAGAAAAGGTATTCAAATAGGAAAGGAAGAATCAAAATTGCCTCTGTTTCCTGATGGCATGATCTTATGTATAGAAAACCCACTAAATACTCCACCAAAAACCTGTTAGAACCAATGAACAAATTTGGTAAAGTTGCAGGGTACAAAATTAACACACAAAAGTCAGTAGTATTTTGAAAATACTAACAATGAGCTATGTGAAAAATAAGTAAATAGAACCAATTCTGTGAACATAATAGCTTGAAGAAATACCTAGGAGTAAAGTTAACCAAGGTAATAAAAGATTGCAATACTGAAAACCGTAAAAACATTAATGAGAGGAGTTGATGATACAAATTAAAGGAAATATATCCCACATTCATCTATTGGAAGAATTATTACTAAAATGTCCATACTACTAAAAAAATGATCTACAAATTCAATGAAACCCTTTTCAAAATTATGTTATTTTTCACAGAAATAGAAATAACCATCCTAAAATACACATGGAATCAAAGACCACAATTTGTCAAAGCAATCTTGAGCAAAAGTGAGAAAACTAGTGGCATCACGGCAGCTGACTTCAAAATTTATGGCAAAGCCATTGAAATTAAAATAGCATGGTGCTGGTGTTTGAAACAGGCACATCAAACAATAAAACTGAATGGAGAGCCTAGGATAAATATATGTATTTATGGCCAATTGATTTTCAACAGTGGTGCCAAGAACACAATGCAGAAGGGATGATCTCTTCCACAGTGTTGAGAAAAATTGGATTACATGCAGAAAAATGAAGTTGGATTCATCTCATACCATCTACAAAATTCAACTCAAGATGTACTAATGATTTGAGCATTAAATTTCATACTAGAAGAAAACATAGAACAGGTAAGTGACATTGACCTGGACAAAAATTTATTTTATATGATCCCCAAAGTTGAGCCAACAAAAGTAAAAACAAATGGGATTACATCAAACTAAAAAGCTGTATAGAAAAAGAAACAATAGAATGGAAAATAGACCTCCAGTAGAATGAAGAGATAATTCATGAACTGGGAGAAAATATTTGTAAATCATACCTCAGGAAAGAGGATGATATCTAAAACATATAAGGAATTCATACAACTCAAGAGCAAGAAAACAAAATAACCCAATTATAAATGGACAAAGGACCTGAATATATATTTCTCAAAAGAAGATGTACAAATGGCCAACAGATATATAAGAAAATCCTCAACATCATTTATCATCAGGAACATGCAAATTAAAACACAATGAGATATCACCTAACACATATGGATAAAATGTTTAAAGTTATGACAAAAACTAACATAAGATAATTCAAAGCAATGACATTCTGAGAAGAGTTTTTGCAGTCCATAGTGAAAAGATTTATATGACTATTATATATAGAGAGATCCCATAAACAGAAGATTTAGTCTATTAGAAAAATGGGTAAGTATATAATCAGGCAGTTCACATTCATGCACATGTGCACACACAAAAAAACCATATGAAACCAGTAAACATAAGAAAAGTTGCTACCTCTTAGTGCTGATGAGAGTGCGGGGTGTGGACATTTCTAGGTGCTACTGGTGAAGTGTAGAATAATGGTACAGCCCTTTTGAGCTAAAGTTTTGGCATGTCTATAAAAAATTTTAAACATTTATATGTTTTAATCCAGCTCCTTCAATTCTTGAAATCTATGCCTAGAAAGGAGAGGAATGATCCCTGCAGCACTATTAGTAAAAATAAAAAAAAAATTGGAAGCAAGTTAAATGTATCTTGATAAGTAAGAAATATATCTGTAGAATGAAACAATATGCATATATTAGAAGAATGAAGAAATAATGAAAAAGCTAAGATTTATTGAGTATTCACTGTGTTCCAGGCACATTTGCAAGTGCTCCTATAAAAGTACATTTACAAATAAGAACAAGAAGATATACACAATGTATTTAGTGAAAAAAGGTTTCAGAACAAAATGAAAATAAATGTGATTAAATAAATTCGAGTATAAATGGACCATTGTAAAGATCCAGACATTTTCATTTCTGTATAAAACATTGAGTAGGTATATAAATGCAGACATCCTGATACAGACATATGTGTGTGGATAGAGGCAGGACCACTACACTCTAAAATAGTATCGGTCATTAAATCTAGGAATTGGATTAGATAGAAGAGACTTATATTTCTCATATAATTATATGAGAAATATATAAATCATGGTATTGCTGGTGATTTTTAATTTTTTATGCTTTTCAAATGAAAAGTTAAATAAAAACAGGTCAGAAGTGGTTCAGGAATAGTACTGATCTGTTCCACTGTAGGAATCGCTGGATCTATGAGTATCATTTTTGGTCAAAAGCTTGGGAGAAGAGCACTGCTTCATTGGAGTGGTCAGAGAGAGTTAGATGTTCTTCCAAGTGAGGGGCCTTGATTCTATCTGTATTAACATTGAAGAATACACTTGAAAAACAGATGATAATCATTTCCCTCATTGAAGTCAACAGTCCCCAGGGAAAAGGGAATTTGGGTAGCTACTGAAAGGGTAAAGTTTCTAAACTGCAAAGCCCGAGTTAAAATGTAAAGGACTAGGTATTGTAAAGTTTCTGAACTGCACACAGAACCTGAAATTCCTGAGGCAGTTAAGACAATGCCCGGAACTGACCATTTAGTTGTTTAAGAACCTAGGACCTTGTGTAGCTTGGCACGTAGGCATTCAGGGCCCAAACCAATCAGTTTAAATGTGTACCCTGCTTAGGAGTGACCAATCACCCCCGCCCGACCTGTTCCCGCCAATGAATGTGCTAATCATGTATTAGAGTTGTTGTTCAATTTTCCCTCACCTCATGATGATTTGTTCTGATGTATGCAAAGCCCCTGCCCTCCCCAAAAAGTGTACTTAAGCACTGCTTAACCTCTGCTCTGGGCTCTGGGCTGCTCTCCCTTCTTGAGTGAGCACGGACCCAGCATGTTGGATTCTCAATAAATCCCCTTTTGCTGATTGCATGAGCCAGTCTCTTGGTGGTCTCTTCCTCCGACGTTCGTGGGACCCTTACACTACGTTTGGGAGAACATTTTGAGAAAATGGGTGGAGGTAGGGTGGTGGTTTGAATTATGTAGTGTCACATGAGGACTCCAGGTGCCTTGGGGATGAAATAAAGCAAGTGGTAGAACTATTTATTTATTTATTACAATTTTTACTTTATTTGTATTTGACTTGGGTTCTTGTATTTGTTGTTTGGCCATGAAAATCATTTGCCCCTGTGGTTCAATACCTGGTATTTTTTTTTTTTTTTTTAAAGAATGACTGAATGTGAGTACAAGGTCTGGTTTGGAGATAACAAACTGGTATTATCAGTGGTTTCACTGTGCCTTGTCCAGCTTTGTTTAATCTGGGCCAGCATCTCCTTACTGTTTCTCTCCTTTCTATTCTTCCAGTGCTATGGAGAAGAGGAGACAGGGTATGCAGGAGGAAGAAGAAAAGAACCAAGACTACTCTAGTTTTGAATCACTCATTGTTGGAAGTCATTCAGCAGGAGGACTGGCTGCTTGTGTTTATCCCTGTTTGCACTGCATCCCTCTTATTTTTATAGGGGCACTTTGCATCTCTTCAGATTTCAGGATAACTATCCTGTGCCTTAATCTCTTTTGTGTTGCTGTAACAGAATGCCAGTGACTGGGAAAATTATAAAGAAAAGAAATTTCTCATAGATTTGGAGGCTGGAAGTCCAACATCAAGGTGCCAACATCTAGTGGGGGTCCTCTTACTGTGTCATCCTGTGGCAGAAGGTGAGAGGTGAGAGAGGTCTCAACTTAATTGTAAACCCACTCTTGTGGTGAGCCTTGCCTGTGATGGCCGTGTGAATCCAGTCATTAGGGTATAGAACCCTTGTTGGGCAGGGCCCCAGATGGCTATAATTAAGCTCCCTCTCTGAACCTTCCAGTGATATGTGGTTTCAGTGTGTAGCCAAGGTAATGAACACTCAGATTCAGTGAATGTACTCAAGGTCCTAAACATTTGCTTGTGAGCATGCACCAATTGATGTGACCTGTTAGCAGTGTGCCCTCTTTGGCCTGCATATAAAAAAAGGCCTATGGAAATAGCTTGAGGGACTAGCCAGGGGCTAAATGGAACTAGCTGGGGCCTGACTAGTCTATTGCTGCCTGTGAATAAAGGATGACTACCATCCCCATACATCTTGCGTCTTTTCCCGCCTGCCAGGAACCCAGATCTGTTTCCAGGGTCTGAGCCTCAGCCTTAGTGCAACAGCCTTCCTGACTTAATCACTTCTTAAATCTCCCACCTGTCGACACTGTTGTGATGGGGATTAAGTTTCCCACAAAGGACCTTTGGAGGTCACATTTGAACCATAGCATCCCATGACTTCAGTTTTCTGAGGAGTCCCCCAAGGTCATCAATGTGCTATTTGTCCAGCTTTGTTTCTTGTTGTAAATATGAGAGTCACAGCTCTGAGCTGAAGCCACATTGTGATGATTTTAAGTAATCTAATTACTAAAGTGATTTACATGAGATAAATGAAGACAAAGACTAAAGAAAACTTGACAGAAATTGAAAAGATTTAAGTTCAGAAGAGATATGTGAGTGATATGATTAAGAAAATAATGTTCACCAAAACCCCATCCATTTTCTAACAGTGACTTTTCATTATTTGTGTGTAGTGGGCATTTACTAACGATAACATATTTTATTAAAAGTTTTTGCCACGCTTTAAAAATCAAATCCTTTCAGCAATTTGTTTTGTACATGTTCTCTTATTTTTCCCATTAGGAGGAAACTGAGGGGCAAAGAATTTGAGTGACTTGCCACAGTTATACAACTAATGAGTGTTGGAACTGAGATGCCAATAACACTGAGCTGACTCCAGAGCTGTCTTCTTTATATAAATAAAACAAGGCTATCACTTTTTCAGATATTAAAAAGAATCCAGTTGAACAAAGAAAGGACATGCTGTAAGAAATAGTTCAATAGCAGAAGATCCTATAATAGTATTTGAAAGGAGAAATATTCTCATACTGATGAAAGGAAGAAAGGGAAGAAAAACCTGTGAGGATTTTACAGCACCCTCTCCTGACCCAGGAAGACACTTCTAAGAGCTGCATGAAACTGTATTTAAGGTCGACAGGAATAAAACTGTCCATCTTACTTTTCTTATACATACACCCTTAGACTCCTCTGCATTACTCATTGGCATCTCTAGCTCTTCAACTCCAAAAATTTCACTGAAGCCATTTGAGCATTTAAAGTTATATTTTAAATTATATCTTTTTAATTTTAAATTATCTCTTCCTACTGTTGGTAGATGTTGTGTGCATTACATTACAGAAGAATCATTCTCTTTGCCTGAGGAATAAGACCGTGTAAAAGTAACCCATGTTGTATTAGGAAAGTCTTTGTATACAGATACCTGGGAAAGAGTGCTCACAGGGCACAGGCACAAGCATCACACATGAGGAGTGACACTGTTCAGCTGTGCTTCCAGGACACCAATTTATTTTGTATAGAAACAAAGTGGAGACCAAAGAAATTATATTAGTGGAAGGCGTATTGGAATGTATGTAAATATATCGGTTGCTCATAAACTGTTAGATATTAAATACATAACATTTAGGTTCTAGGTTTTGTTTCATGACCTGTTAGTGGTGGTGGTAGAGGGGCAGGGAGGAAGGAGAGGGTAGGAGAAATAGTTTGTCCACTAGAGGAATTTTAAACTGAAAAACCCAAGAAAATACTTCTTGTTATCAGTCATGCTTCATGTGGACACTGAAAATACCCTGAAAATACCTCCTATAATTTTGATTCTAACACTTTAGGGTCCACCCAATGAGGTGTGTGTGTGTGTGTGTGTGTGTGTGTGTGTGTGTGCAAATCTTATTGTGAAGTCAGCAATTACAGGGAATCCAGGATATTTTTCAGCAGCAACCCTTATTTCAAAATGTAAGCTAGCCTTTGAGAGTATTTGAATATATCAAATTGTAACAAAATAGCATTTTGTTGATGAGAAAGCCCTCTCCCGTCCAATCTGAAATGGATGAAGGCAGTATTAACTTTAGTCCAAATTTAAAGCAAAATCTGCTTCACTCACCTTTCTGGGAGACAGACTACATTCTTAAGAAATGTGCATTCTAGTCAGAAGCTCTCGCTTTACATTTTTTTCTTAATGTGGGAGAGAAAGGGCGCTTCAGTGAGTCGAGGTCCTGGCAGCCTCAAGAAGGGCAGGGCACCCATGTCTTGCTACAGGTGCCAAGGGTCACCTGGTTCCTTTCATTTCAACATTAAAACACTCCTGAGAAAAGAGTCGGGCTCTCCACCTTTGAATATTACTCAATCATTTCTTTTTACTTCTTGCTTCAGTGAGCCCAGCATGTGGTTTGCAGGGAATCTATTAAAAAGAAAACCCTTCACTGTTCTATGGATGGATTTCGGAGAAATCTATAGTCAACTCATGTTTCTCAATTCCTTCACAACAGCTCTAATTCTCTCAGTCTTGGTGAGGGCATACTAAAAAATTGGTTCCTAATTTATAATTTAACAAGTGACAGAATATTTCGACATTAGCAAAGGAAGGGAATTGTTTTATATATCATCTGTGACTCAAATCATGACCATGGCTTTTCCTTTTTGTCAGTTGTGCTGAGCAGATTGTCACAGTCAAATAACAGCGCTGTTAGAAGTCTAGGCCAATTGTGTTGAAACTTTCTGGGTAAATGAGATCATTTGGGCTCTACCTTATATATATAGATTACAGCAGTTGTCATTAAGAATGCCTGCTCCTGGCTGGGTGCCTGTAATCCCAGTGGCTTGGGAGGCTGAGGCAGAAGGATCATAAGTTCAAAGTTAGCTTCAGCAATTTAGCAAGACCCTAAGCAACTTAGTGAGACCCTGTTTCATAATAATAAAATAAGAGCTGGGGATGTGGCTCAGTTGTGAAATGCCCTGAATTCAATCCCCAGTACCCACCCCCACAATAAAAAAATAATGCCTGCTCCAAACCCCTTCTCTTTTTCTCTTTCTTTTCCTCCTTCTCTGTAACTATTTTTGGTATTTGTATTTGTAACTTGAACTTTGTATTCATCTCTGGGTTTTAACTTTTAAAGGGCCACCTCAGCATCTCACCAATATCTCTGCTATGGTTTGGATATGGATTGTCTCTGCTATGGTTTGGATATGGTTTGGATATGGTTCCTGTGTTGGAGGTTTGGTCCTCAGTCTGACAATATTGGGCGGTGGTGGTACCTTTAAAAGGTGGGGCCTCCCATGATTGGCATGGGTATTGCCCACAGAAGAGATTAAGGGAGATTTTAAGGGACCCTGCATTAGTTATAAGACCTTTAGTTGTTATAAGAGTGAGCTTGACTCCTGAATTTTTCTGTGGCTTCCTGCCATGTGATCACTTGCTCTCACATGTGTTCCACCATTGTGGTGTAGCCATCATGAGGTCCTCAGCACAGCTGAGCCAATGCTGGTGCCAGGCTCATGAACCTCCATAACTGTGGCCTAAATAAACCTCTCTTTTTCATAAAGTTACTCAACTTCAGGCATTTCATCACAATAATGAAACATGGACTAACACCATCTCCTAAACCATAGTGAGTAAAGGATGGCAAAAAGCTTGTCAGAGAAGGTGTTAGTTAGTAGTCAGAATGGCCCAGCATCGGGGCTTTTGTCCTGTGGTATGGTAGAGGGCACATTTCTGATGACTATATTCCCCACTCATTTGGATTCTCACACAGAGTTTGGTTTAGCTGGCTTAAAAAAAAAGTTTATGGTAAATCTACTCTTTGAGAAATCCTTGAAAATAAGCTCATCCAGATAATTCTTTAGACCAGAAACTTAAAATTCTGTAGGCAATGCTTGCAACAAACATAAATGAGTGAAGCAAATGACATTGAAACTAACATCACTTTATAAATCACGGTGTGAACATAAAATACAGATACACAAATTCAGCCCACTGCCTGGCTGGGGGTGTCTCATGTTTTATACTCATTTTGTTTTCCTGCAGTCCGAATGCTTCACTGGGTAATAGTGCTCTCTCTCCTGTGGTCCCTGAGAACCATCCTCCCAGCTGCAGGTCCCATTTTTAGCTAGAGCAAATCTCATCTCATTTAACCAATCTTTTTGTAAGTGGTTGAGTTGAGGAAGTTATTGCTTTCTGTGGTCTAAATTGCCTAACCGAAAGTCATTTTACCTAACTCCTAAGATCCCTGTGGGAAAATCCCAATTGGTCACTGTGTCTGTGAACTAAATAAGGTGCTGCCTGGTTCCTCCTCACAAGCAGAACTAGTTTTAAGATCTTCACTCCCATCACCGTAGTTAAACTTGAAAATTTTCTATTTGTGATAGTAAGAAAGGCTACCCCAATGTTGCTATTTCTAAATGTTATCACAAAGCATCTACCTTCAGACACAAATCAATTCCATTATAGGATTGTTGCTGGGAAATCTGACTATGCCTCTCATTGACCAAAAAATATGTTGCAAATTGTGAACCATTTGCAATGAGGTTCTGAAATTTTGTGGTATCCATCAGGTATTGTTTCTTTTGTAAAAGTTAAAAAGTGCTATTTTTTTTCTTCTTTTCAATATAATCAAATACTTAGGAGGATTGTATAGTAATTATCATTTAAAATTAGGATTAATATTTAACTGAGTATGCAGCAAAATTAATTAGTGGCTTCTGCAATACAGGCATGGATAGTATCTAGCAAAAGCTCTATGTTGTAGAGTTATTTAAGCATATAATGATTACCTTTCACTTGTGCAGGACATTTTTATAGGTAATTCACTACTAAGAAGCATTTATTAAGGCAATTATTAGCATCTTCTGCTTTTATAGTTATAAATAAGCCATCTCATTCCCTACTAGAGAACTTATTATGATCCCCTTTATGTGGACAAGTAAATGGAGAGCCCTCATGAGCACACAGCTCTAACTGCACCTGCAGGGAACAGCCAGCTCCAACTTGCCTGAAGGTGAGTCCTCTGGCCCTCAGCTGAGCTGCCCTTGATGACTGTGTGTGGAGTAGATTAGCTAGCCCTGTTGATCCCTGCCCAAATTGCAGCTCCATAAAGCAAAATAAATGATCATTGTGTTTTCAAGCCACTAGGTTTTGAGGTGATTTTTTTTTTTTTACACAACAATAGATAACCAGAACATGCTGTAAGGAAATGGCAAGGTTCCCAGCCTCCTTCTCTACTGTGTAACAAAAGCTAGATGCCCCTCTGAAGCTCACACCCTCCTTGCTAGTGGTGTATAAAAGAAGAGCAACTGCCCTAGGTTTGTAGGGAGGCTCCCAGCCTTTTTAAAATGTCAGTGGCATGTTCTTGTTCTGGGATGCTGCGTCGCATCACAGCCTCACCAAATGCACTGAGTGTCTCCGAGGTGTGGCTCAGCTGCAGCTCCAAAGGAGGCAGCTTTGTCTTTTCCCATGTTGTTTTAGCTCAAACTCACCACAGGGTCTTGACAGATCATTTGTTTCTAATGAACCCTATTTCCTCACCTGTAAAATGAGAGGGATTGGATAAATGTTCTCTCGGATCCGATCCTCTCAGTTCTAACACAGTATTATTTTTACCATACACAATCTAAATAAGAAGACTCTAAATCTAGCTGCATGATTTGGAAATCTGAATCTTTGCTGGCCCCTCCAAAGGACTCCCCACTTTGTGACCCGGTGTTCTTTTCTTTGTAGAGAGTGTTTCATTCCTAGCAAGGGTTGAAAGTAAAATTCACTTGGCCTGAACCCGAATCTCTCCAAGTAACAATTTTTTTAATATTTTCCCCCAATTATCCCTATATATTTGGAAACCACGGTCCAAGAGAGACAGCTTGTGTGACACATCGTCAGCACTTGATTTCTGAATGTGCCACTTCCTTACAAAACTTTAGAAGAGTAGCTTAATGTTAATGATTATAACATCCTTTTATTTCTGTAAAATTTTGTGTGAAAGCAATAAACTTTAATTTTTATCTGAAAACTGAAATTTGCTTGTCCTTGAATTAAAATATGTATGAATCATGATGATTTAGTGTAATTTTCAAAAACCCTAGTGGCTACCCTTATTGTATGGGGCTGTATTTAAAAATTATTTGTTTAAAATACATTTTTATTTCTGATTGACACGTAGTCATTGTACACATTTATAGGGTACAGTGTGACATTTCCATACATATATGCAATGTGATGATTAAGTCAAAGTAATTGGCCTGTCACCACAGATGTTTATCATTTCTTTGTTCAAAATCCTCTCTACTATTTTGAAATATACAATTAGCCCTTGTCAATCATAGTTATCCTACTGTGCTAACATTAGAAGTTCTTCCTCCTATCCAACTTACCCCATATCCATGAGCCTCTCTCTATCCCTCCACCCCATAGTCCTCACAGGATCTGTCCAGCCTAAATAAGAGTGAGGCCCTTAGATACTGTCTCCCCCCACAAAATATATATATATATATATGTGTGTGTGTGTGTGTGTGTGTGTGTGTGTGTATACACACACACGTACATCCATATGCATATATATATATATATGTATATGTATATATATATATTTTTTTTTTAACAACATGGAGCCTTTGCAGGATGGGATGTGGCTCAGTGGTTAAGCACTTTGGATTCAATCCCTAGTATACACCCACCCAGCAAAAAAATTAAAAAAAAGAGATACAAATAAGAAAGCAACCTAGGAGCTGAGATGAGGAAGCTTTGTTGGGCAAGTAAAAAAGGGACTAGGATCACTGACTTCACAGAGCTGTTCAAAGATATAATACATTCACAGTCTGATACTTAGTGAACTTTCAACTAAGACTGTGCTCAGCCAAGGTTATTTTCATGAGAATTGTTGAAATATATAATTTTGGTCTTGGAATTGCATATAGTACTTTCCTATTTCTACATCAGTTTCTGTAGTCTTGAATGCCTTACATTAAAAGGTTGTTGTTTACTATGTATACCTCTTTTGCTCAAGTGCTTGATGAATATTGACTGATTTTGGTAAATTTGTCTTTTGTTTAAATAATTGTTCTTTACAAGAATACAAGTTAGCATATAGGTAATGGATAATTTATTCCAAGAAAATGCCTGAAGAGATGAATTGTGGCATAACATTTGTAAAATTCATAACATAAATTTGCAATATTATTTTACTGAATAAACATTTTAGTATGAATATATTATTGTTCCTTGAGGACATTAGTCATCTAATGCTGTTTTAACAAATTTTGCCCAAGTTTAGCGCTTAAAACTACATAAAATAAATATTTCCTGTGGGTCATAAATTTTGGAATGTCTTAGTTGGTGGTTTCTCACTTGGGTTTCATAAGACTTTTGATAGGCTTTTGGCTGGGGCTGCACTCATCTGAAGGCTGGAATGGGGGCTGTCTAATTTGCTTCCATTAGTTGATTCATATGCTGATGAGCTGATGCTGGTGGCTGTCAGGAGGTGTCAATCTTGGCCTCGTAGATCTTGCCACAGGAATGCTTCAGTGTCCTTTTGACATGGCATTGGACTTACTCTAGAATTAGTGATCCAAGAGAAGGCAAGGAGGAAACTACATGTCTTTCATGACCTAGTCTTTTAAGTAAAACTCTGCCACTTCTGCAATACCTTGTTGATGACATGGATCAGCTCTGATCCATTTGGGAAGAGGCCACTTGGGCTTGGATACTGGGAAGTGAAAATCATTGTGAACCCTCTTAGACGATAGTTACTAGCAAATCAGGGATCTGGTTTAGGTTCTTTTCTCTTAGCACTCTGCGCATTCTCCATGGCAAACCCATTCATATCCAAAGATTTGCATAACATCTTTGTGCTCAATTATCCAAAATATATTAATGAACCCATACTTCTGTTCTTTAGCCCCCAGTGCCTAATGAACATTCAATTTATCCATTTACCCAACAGGTATTGACTGAGATGCTACTAGGAATCAGATCTTAAACCAATCTAGGTAAGTGGCACAATTCTTCTCTCCTAATGGAGATTACAACCTAGCAAATCAAGAAGAAAAAAAAATACTTAAAAGTAGATATAAGTTCAATCAAAGAACTGCATTGCTGTGATAACGCTGGGAGCACACGATAGAAGAGGAGAAGTTGCTTTCAGTGGAGTGGAAGTACATTTTGAAAAAGTGACATTTAAAATAGACCTGAGAGATGAGATGTAAAAGGTGGGAAAAGAAACTATTCCAGGTCCTGAATGCAGCAAGTACAAGGGCCCTGAGGCAAGGAAGAGCACAGTGAGATCTAGAAAGTGCCAGAATGATCGAGACTGCTGTAGTCAAGTAGGAGAGACAATGGTAAGGGGTGAGACCGGTGAAGTGGACTCAACCACTCAGCCCTGGTGACCTGGGGCTTCCTAACCTATGATATGGGGTTTGACTACAATGAGAAGAAAGAGGGTTTTTCAGTGAGGTTCATTTCTGGGGTACACAGGATATAACAAGTCTGTATGTGAACCCCATATCTCTGTCTCCTACCCCATGTTGCTGGTTCTCCAATGCTTCCTGCATCACTCAGCAGCAGCACCCTCCATCAGACATGAAGATCTAAGGCTCTGTTGTTTGCCAGGGCTGTCTGAATGCTGGCTGCACTGCTTACAGGCAAAGAGGTCCTGGAAGTGTTATTCTTTGTGTCTGATCTCCAGGTTCCTTACCTTTGAAGTGGGAATTGTGGTAAGGATTAGATTGTGTGACTCCTGGCACATGGTTGCTGTGATGATTTTCCTTAAACAATGAAACGGGGCCCTGTGAGGTAGTATAGCTGTTGTTCCTTATCTTCAGAAGTGAACTATGTGAATTCTACTTTCATGACCAATAATTTAGAAAACAGAATCTGGTGCAGTGTAGACAGTGTAGAGCTCTCTCTATAGGGCAGAACTCTTCACCAGTTGAGTCACATGCTAAAACAGGATGTAAGGCATGAGGAAAGCTTTTGAAGTTACCCTCCTTTCTTCCCAAATTGGTTTGAGACCTTCTGTTTCTAATATTTGAATCAGCTAGGTTACTTATGGCTAGGCTTTAACTACAATCCCTTATTACAAGTCCAATCAGTCACTAGCCATTAGATACTAAGTCCAGACAGCTACATCCTATATATTTTTTAAATTAATTAATTGATTAATTTTTTAATTTATATATAAATTTATATATGTGCAGCAGAATGCATTACAATTCTTTTTACATATATAGAGCTCAATTTTTCATATCTCTGGTTGTATACATAGTATACACACCAACTCGTGTTTTCATACATGTACTTTGGATAATAATGATCATTACATTTAATCATCATTAATTACCCCATACCCCCTCCTTTCCCCTCACAACCCTTCTGCCCTATCTAGAATTCGTCTATTCTTCCCATGCTCCCTCTCCCTATTCCACTATGAATCAGCCTCCTTATATCAAAGAAAACATTCGGCATTTGATTTTTTGGGATTGGCTAACTTCACTTAGCATTATCTTCCCTAACTCCATTCATTTACCTGAAAATACCATGATTTTATTCTCTTTCATTGCTGAGTAATGTTCCATTGTGTATATATGCTACATTTTTAAAATCCATTCATCTATTGAAGGGCATCTAGATTGGTTTCACAGTTTAGCTATTGTGAATTGTGCTGCTATAAACATTGATGTGGCTTTTCACTGTTGTGAAAAATATTCTGTAATAAAATTGATTTAATTAGGATGCTGTGTACTGTCCCTTCTCTTGGAGACTTACAGTTATGAACAGGTTGTTCAGAAATGTTTAAGGAGTCTGTTCAATGATGTTTATTCAGTGTTTCCAAACATGTTTAATGAAAGAACTCTTTCCTCCTCATGAAAGGTATTAAAATATCCCTTCCCCATTTGGGAAATTCCATTTCAGGCTGATTTCTCATGTTGTCAATAAAAAATTAGAAGCTGGACTGAGTGACACACATCTGTGATTCTAGCTACTCAGGAGGCTGAGGAAGGAGGATTGCAAGCTAGAGGCCAGTCTGGCCAACTTAGGGAAACACAATCTCAAAATAAGAAAGGGCTTTGATGCAGCCCAAAGGTAGAGCTCTTGCATAGCATGTTTGAGGCTCTGGGTTCAATCTCCAGCACTGACAAATATAAAAATAAAAAATTAGAGATGCTTAGCATTAAATTTAGTTATCGTTACTTTCTTTTTCCTAATCAGACATCCTTTCTTATTACCTTAACTCAACATTTGAGTACCAGAAAGTTCAGCACTGTGCAGGGCTCTTCATTTTGAATAGTTCCAACTTTTTGGAGATTATTTCTATCGAAGCCAAACATGCCTCACTACCACTGGGACCTGATATCATTAGCCTTGTTGCACAAGTTCTTGCCACGTCCTTCCTCTACGTCCTCTTTTTAAGAACAACTGTATATGTCATATTGTCTGACACTTTAATGTTCTAATGTTAGAATTCTACTTCTATATCTAATATTCTAAGTACCCATTTTAAACTAAAATATAGAATGAGGAGACATAGTAATGGACTGTAGAAAAACTTTTACAACATAAATTCCCTTTCTACCAAAATAGCATTTGGTTTGTATTGCAGCTGGAAGTGCTGGCATTCATAGGAAGAGCAGAAATAATTTAGTTTTTGTTTCTTTTTTTCTTTCTTTTTTTTTTTTTTTTTTTTTTTGTCAAGACAGCAAGTTGAAGAGCTAGGAGGGGAAGGATCCTGAGTTTGGATCAGGAAATGAAGACCTCTTATTGCAACTCTAAAGACACTTTTGCAGTGGGTGCAGCTTATTTTGATACCATCTCTTGCTCTGGACTCCTGTTCCCACTGGATGGATTCCCTCCCTGTTTTTTGCCCCACTTCATAGGCCCAGAATTTCTTGCTTTTTTCTTTAATTAAAACCTTTTACTAGAATATTTGGTTTCAATTACTTGTATCTTTGTTGATAATGGACTATCACTCTCAAGTTTATGTATACTTTAAGCATTATTGCTAAGTACGGATTGAAAGGCATTATTCTCCTGTGTGAGAGGAATTTTAGGCTTCAACAACCAGATGAGAGAGATTTTGGAGGACCAGGCAAGGGATTTGCCTAAATATGCAAATATTTTGGCTGCCTAGTTTCTTGTATTTAAGTCTATTAAATCTTGCAAATTCCCCTGCGTATTCTGTTTCTCTAAATAAATTCTGTAATGTACCATACTGAAAAATTCTCCCATGCACTGTTTCTTAAACCTTAAATCAGTGTGCTCCTGGTATCAAAGGAGAATGAATACACAAAGCTCTGGGATCTGAGGGTGTAGCTTTGAAGAACAGTGTTCAGGGTGAACCGGATTCCTTTAGGAAATTGTTTTCTCCTCTTGTAGACTAAAACTCAATTTCATTCAAAAGATGGATGAAAATGGAAAATCACTGTGAAAGTCTTATTCATACAGGGCAGTAATGATGGTGTAACACTAATCTGGAGAATAACTAACCCCTTTTGATAAATGACACATAAATAAATGCATTCCAAACAGACCTTTTCATGCACTACATGTCCATCCTTTATTGTTTCAGGGTCACTTCAATACTGAGGCATTTTATAAATGAAGCCATCCTATACAATAGAGACTCTCACAGAGAAAGGGGCAGTAACTCTAAATTCATCACTGAATCCAACCCAAGAGAATATCCTTCTAAACTAGGCATTCTATGAATACATGACTTAATATTTCATTTTGATTTACAGTCAAGGATTCTGAACAAAGATGAATATAATTTATACAAAGTCACCTTCATGCAAATGGCAATTTCAAATGAAAGTTGGAACGCCTATTTCCTAATCATAGCTTCTTCATTTTTCCTGATAGTCCTAGGAGTTCTGACATAAGATGCTGGTGGTAAAAATTAACATTGGGTGATAATAAATATATTTTTAGGAAGTGTCATTTCGCTTTCAATTGTTCTTTAAGAGATTTTTATGATTGTGACCACTGCAAAACGATCCCCAAAGTTACTTTGACCTATATCATCTATGCATGTAGGTTGGTATTATACAATTTTACTGCACTTATCCAAATTATGATGATTATTATTTTAAGATTTTTTTACTTTGTTATTAAAGTATACCTCGATATAATGAAAAGTCATTGCTGAAGAAAAACTGTTAAAACTTTCATTTTTTTACTGATGCTTTTATATTGAGAGTCTACATTAAATAGCATGCAGTACCTAGAAATTGTCATGAAACTTAAAAATACATACAATTTAAAATCCAGGTGGGACTTAAGTATCCAAAAGAAAAGTACTTATGTATTTCAGACTAAAACCTGTGTTACTGTTTCCACTCCTTGCATGATGCTAATTATTAGCCAACGATTTAACGAATCAACAGTTAGTGAACACTGGCCATTGGCAAAGCTGGGAACATAGGCTTGGAGAGGTTGCTGTGGTTAGAATCAACATTTAGGAAGCGTGATTATATTTAATGTTTTCTGTGCTGTCGTGGTTGGTTTATCATTCACAATGATTGATTTATCATCCTGGTGGTGGCTTTACCATTGGTTTGTCTAGTAATTAGTATCTTGGTAGGTGGCACGTTTTTCTGTATTGATCTTGGGCTTGGCCACATCACTTGCTTTGTGATTGGAATAACATCAGAAATGAACATATATTAGTTGATGCAGGACCTGTTGGAGAACCAGCAATTTACACTGCACCCTGCTTCCTCCCGTGAAAGAATGACACAATACCAAGATCCCTACCTGAAAATCAGGAAATTTAGGTCCTGGCTTTAGAGGAGAAATCACTGAGACTTTTTTCCTAGAAAAGGCATGTATATTGAGTTTCATTTGGGCTTTCATTGCCTCTTGTTAGTGCATGTGCATACAATTGACATTTACTGAGGATTACTCTAAGACTGTCCATAGTAAATATTAGCTGTGGGATCCTAATTTCTTTCAGAGGTAGTGCTATTACTTTGTAACACAATGGGACTGAAATAAAGCATTAACTCTTAATTCTCAAAAGATTTATATAATTTTTGAGTCGAAGGTGATGAGTAATCAGATGTTCTGAAACACTTAAAGAAGCCCCAGGGATAATGCCGACTTCTACTCTGTAGTGGGAGTTAATACACTTCTCCCTCAGAATGAGCTGAGCAGTCAGAGTGCTTATCTAAGTAATTTAGGAAAAAACTTGTGGGTTTTAAAAATATGCTTGAATTTCATGGATAATTACACCAACTCCCATTTCGCTGGAGACTTATTGAATAACCCTATAGTCATAGATTAATTTTGACTAACTTAAAGTTTTAGATGAATGAATCCATCCATATAAATGAGGTTGTGGTACAAATGAAGTTTCCTTTGGGTCATGATTCACCTTTTCTATCTTCCCCTAACCATGAGCATTATTTTGCTTTTATGAGTCATCATATACTCACAGCAAGGAAGGTATCACAAAATCACTAGTGCCATCCAATCTTGGTCTCGGTACCCCACAATCAGTCTGTTTTGTGGGATTTCCATTTCATTTTTATCATTTCCCACAAAGACCAAGGAATAGGTTTTTTTCTTCATATAACATCTCTCTTCTACATAAGATTGTTAAGTAAATCTGGATGCCTCAGAATTGCTTCTGAAACAATTTTCTTGGGCTTCCTCTCATTTTTGATCTGTCAGAGCAGAAACCTTTATTTATTAGGTGCAAAATTTTTAAGTTTCTAACAGGCAGTGTAAAATTGGTCTCCTAAGTATTAGCAAAATAGTTACCATGCAGTTTTCTAGAAAGCCTCTACGTATCCAGCAGGACATCCAAACGGTCAGCCCTTCTATTTACCTGAGGCCCCACTAGAAATTCTATTGTCTTTCTTTTGTGTTTAAAGTATGATGTTTCTAAGCCTTGTCTTTCCTTATGTGATTAGAGAAGTGGTAACACATTAAGCTACCTCTAGTTATTAATACCCATTGGGAATTAGCTGATCAGATGATTTTCACTCATGCTGCTACTACGTTAAGGAAATCCCTATTCTGGAATTGAGGTGGAAAAGCAGTCACTGTGCATCTGCTATGAGGCAGGAACTGCAGTAGGCAATTGTCTCATTCCTGCGTGTACTCCGTGTGCCAGGATTCACACCTGCAGTCAGCTGACTTCAATGCCTGTGCTGTCCTCCCCGTCAGGCTGTCGGTATTCTAAAGAAATCCGTGTCTGGGTAGGCCCGTGGCTGAGGGGTTGTGCAATGAGCTATCTGAGGACTTGAGGAGCAGGAGAGGAGAACCAGGCCGAGGAAGGAAAGTGTACAGGGTAAGTGTGGTGGGGTGTACAGGGTAAGTGTGGTGGGGTGGGGGTTGTGGTTCAGATCAGCAAACTATGAGGAATTTTTTTGTTGCATCATAATTTTGCCTGGGAAAAATCTTAACTAGAAGAATATCTTTAATAGCAACCTGAAGTTTTTTATTTGTTCACATGGTGAGAGTTCTTATTATTTCAAGCTCATCTTAACGGGTTACTCTTACAAAACTTGATACACTGATATTTTAAGATAACGTTCCATAAGTGTCCCGTTTGGTTTGTTTCTCTTCTTCTTTTACTGGAAATCTCCAATCCTTCCTTCCAAGAAAGTTAGCCATCCCTATTGAGCATCTTACTGTGGGGAAAGCCCTCTTGACTTTGACTATCTGGCTTCCCTTCCACATGGCTCTCCTCCTCTGACAAGCCTTTGTAGTCTTGGTCTTTCCTTTTCCTGACCTGCTATCAAAATTTGCCAGATTTCCTCAGGGCACTGAAAAAACCCATTCTAATATTCTGCTTGTGTTCATGGTTAAATGTTTATTCCATGTGGATAAGACAGATATATTTGGCCAGGGGTCTTCTGGACACAGTATCTTTAAATTTCATGGAAATAACTTATGACCTATTGGAGTCACAGCATTTTAAAGTTAAAAGCAAACTTAGAAGAGTTTCTGGTACAATTTCATTTTTCAACTGTAAAAAGGAGGCCCAGAGAAACTCTTAGAATTTAGTGCTTAAATCACACTTTCAAGAGAGCAAGATGGTAACTGTTGCTTCAGAAAGGGTGAAGAGGGGTCATGAAAAGAAATAATTTGATTGAAGCTATACAGAGGGCCAAAACTCTAAGTGGAGTGGGTTTCCTTCCACCTACCTTCCTTTTGAATGTTTGTAATGTCCGTGAGATCCTCTTAAATGAAGACAAGAACATTTCAGCCACAAGCTTCCTTCATTTTGTTTATGGAGCACAGCTCTGATTTTTCTCTGTTAAATTAAAATTCCATGGATGTCTGAACTCTGGAAGTAGCAGAAATTGGCCTGGAGGATGAACAGAGTTAGAGAGAATTTGCTGTTTGGTTTTAGTTGCTTTTATTTTAGAAGTCACTCTTCTCTCTGTTTTGGCATTATACTAGCAATGATGTGATTGAAAAGAAAATTAAGAACCAACTACTGTCAGTGTCAAATTAGTCACTTTTGTAAATAAGAAAAGCTTTTCCATGAGAAGCTTGAAAGGCCATTTGGATTTTATAGCTTGCTAAAACAAAATAAACACTAAATACTGAAAACTAATCATTTCTAAATTAGTTGTAATAATATACTATGCTATTTAGAAAAATTACTTTCTATTTTCTAGCAGGATGAGATTACTAAATATATGTGCTGCTTTTGCTTTTTCATACTGAATAAGAATCTCAAGATTTAAAAGGCCTTGTGATCAATTGATAGCTGAAAGGCAAAGGTATTTGTGCAAATAATTTTACAAAGAGCTTAGGTTGCCCATTTACCATTTACTGTCAATGAAAGCACAGATTGTTATTATTAATTAATGATTAATTGTGATCAATTTGAAAGCAAATTAGTGAGGTCCAAAGATTTCAGTTTATTGACTTTAATTTTTTTTATTTTTTATTTTTTATTACTCCAGTCCCCAAAGATGTCTCTCATTAGTTGCTATAGCACAAGATTTTATCTTATGGCTTAATGTAGTATTCAACATCCACTTTAATACAAGATTTCAATATGATTATATTTTATGACATGTGATACTAAGGTAATAGCTCTATCATAGAAGTTTCTTATAATTGTGTACCTCAATATTAAATATTGACAACTTTGTGTTTTTTTTAATAAAACAAAAGCAACTACTATGCAACATTTACTGTTTGCAAAGTGCTTTGCCAAAAATGTCATGTGGTGGGGCACTGTAGATCATGCCTATAATCCCAGTGGCTTGGAAAGCTGAGGTAGGAGGATCACAAGTTCAAAAGCAGCCTCAACAACTTAGCTAGCCCTTAAGCAACTTAGGGAGACCCCATCCCTAAATAAAATACAAAACAAAACAAAAAAAAGGATCTGGAAATGTGGCTTTGTGGTTAACTGCCTCTTAGTTCAATCCCTGGTACCAAAGGGTGGAAAAATGTGTTGCATACATTTTCTATTTAATTTCCACACAAACCAACAAGGTGGGTAAAATTGTCACTTGCATTTTAAAGTAAGGAAACAGATTTTAGAGGGGTTAGGTAACTTGCCTGTGCTTACTATTACCAAGGAAGAATTGAAACACAAATTCAGATGTGCCTGATTTCAAAGCCTGTGCTGTCAGCCTCTGTATGACACCACTTGATGAATTAGAAAAATGGTGAAGGAGGAAGGTGAAGACAAATGCATTAACTCTGGGCACAGAGGAAATCTGAAGTAGTATCTAATTCTCACTCTCATTACCAGTGCTAGCCCAAAACAGCATCCTTTGCTCTGTTGCAAAAATTATTTGAAGAGTGGATAAACTTGTGGCTGGTTGGAGGTAAAATGAAAGATTTTCTCTCATCACTGACATCCAATCGTTGAAAATTTCTGTTGAATCTTTCTTCAAAACTTTTCAGAAAAGCCTTGTCTTTTATTCTAACTCCCACTGATTTTAGTTAAAAGTCCCTCATATGCCTCAGCTAGTACACTCTTACAGTCTTTGCCTGCTTGCTCTCCCTGTCCATTTTAGAAAATTCTTTCAGTATTTAGAGCTAAATTAGACACAGCTTGTCACCAAGGAGTTATGGACTTGTACAAGAGACAACATGTAAATAAGCAATTACAAAACTACAGGTTAATCCTTTATTTGATTCTATGATCAGAATTTCAAGGGAGCTCCAAGGCAAAAGGTGACATTAAGTGGGAGAGCTATTTATTAATACTGGAAATAAGAATAAAACATTCTAGTGGTAATTTCACTACTTGTAGTTATTGAGCTATTCCTCTGTGTTAGGCAACTGGTTTGGGTTCTTTGTGTTCACTACCTCAATACCACACTCTGTAGGAGGCATTATTACTATACCCGCTTTACACAGGAGGAAACCAAGGCTTAGGGAGCTTAAATAAGCTGCCCAAATTTACATAGTTTAGTAAGGGTGGAGCAAGGATTTTAACCAACACCATCTGAATTT